>NC_133394.1:72757842-75362842 GCF_047511655.1 Castor canadensis | reverse complement strand
AACTATTTTGCCCTTATCTCTAACTTTGTTGAAGAGAGAGTATAAGCAGTAATAGGAAGGGCCAAGGGTTTTTCCTAGTTGACATAAGGATAGTTATACAGGGAGTTGACTTGCATTGATTTCCTGTGCATGTGTGTTACCTTCTAAGTTAATTCTTCTTGAACTAACCTTTTCTCTAGTTCCTGGTCCCCTTCTCCTATTGACCTCAGTCGCTTTAAAGTATCTGCTTTAGTTGTTCTGTGTTGAGGGCAACAAATGCTATCTAGGTTTTGGGGTGTTTTGCCTATCCTCATACCTGCCTTGTGTACTCTTGATTTATCATATCATCAAAGTCCAATCCCCTTGTTGTGTTTGCCCTTGATCTAATGTCTGCATATGAGGGAGAACATACGATCTTTGGTCTTTTGGGCCAAGCTAACCTCACTCAGAATAATGTTCTCCAGTTCTATCCATTTACCTGTGAATGATAAGATTTCATTCTTCTTTATGGCTGTATAACATTCCACTGTGTATAAATACCACATTTTCTTAATCCATTTGTCAGTAGTGGGGCATCTTGGCTGTTTCTATAACTTGGCTATTGTGAATAGCGATGCAATAAACATGGGTGTGCAGGTGCCTCTGGAGTAACCTGTGTCACAGTCTTTTGGGTATATCCCCAAGAGTGGTATTGCTGGATCATATGGTAGATCTATGTTTAGATTTTTGAGAAGCCTCCAAAATTTTCTCCAGAGTGGTTATAACAGTTTACATTCCCACCAGCAGTGTACAAGGGTTCCTTTTTCCCGCATCCTCGCCAACACCTGTTGTTAGTGGTGTTGCTAATGATGGCTATTTTAGGGGTGAGGTGGAATCTTAGTGTGGTTTTAATTTGCATTTCCTTTATTGTAGGGATGGTGAGCATTTTTTCATGTGTTTTTTGGCCATTTGAATTTCTTCTTTTGAGAAAGTTCTGTTTAGTTCACTTGCCCATTTCTTTATTGGTTCATTACTTTTGGGAGATGCTAACCACTTTTCCCAGCAGTTTTTGTTGAAGAGGCTGTATTTTCTCCATCGTATATATTTAGCGCCTTTGTCAAAGATAAGTTGGTTATAGTTGGGTGGCTTCATGTTGAGGTCCTCTATTCTGTTCCACTGGTCTTCATGTCTGTTTTTGTGCCAGTACCATGCTGTTTTTATTGCTATTGCTTTGTGACATAGTTTGAAGTCGGGTATTGTGATACCTCCAGCATTGCTCTTTTGACTGAGTATTGCCTTGGCTATTCGTGGCCTCTTTGTTTCCACATAAAGTTAACGGTAGATTTTTCAATCTTTTTGATGAATGTCATTAGGATTTTGATGGGAATTGCATTAAACATGTGGATTACTTTTGGGAATATAGACATTTTTACTATGTTGATTCTACCAATCCATGAGCATGGGAGATCTCTCCACTTTCTATAGTCTTCCTCAATCTCTTTCTTCAGAAGTTTATAGTTTTTCTTATAGAAGTCGTTCACATTCTTTGTTAAGTTTACACCTAGGTATTTGATTTTTTTTGAGGCTATTGTAAATGGAATTGTTTTCATATATTCTTTCTCAGTTTGTTCATTATTAGTGTACAGAAATGCTAATGATTTTTCTATGTTAATTTTATATCCTGCTACCTTGCTATAGCTGTTGATGGTGTCTATCAGCTTTTGAGTAGAGTTTTTTTGGTCTTTAAGGTATAGGATCATGTCGTCTGCAAATAGGGATATTTTGACAGTTTCTTTACCTATTTGTATTCCTTTTATTCCTTCTTCTTGCCTAATTGCTCTGGCTAGGAATTCCAGTACTATGTTAAATAGGAGTGGAGATAGTGGGCATCCTTGTCTGGTTCCTGATTTTAGAGGGAATGGGTTCATTTTTTTCACCATTAAGTATAATGCTGGCTGTAGGTTTGTCATATATAGCTTTTATAAATTTGAGATACTTTCCTTCTATTCCTAGTTTTCTTAGAGCTTTTATCATGAAATGGTGTTGGATCTTATCAAAGGCTTTTCCTGCATCTATTGAGTTGATCAAGTGGTTTTTGTCTTTGCTTCTGTTAATGTGGTTTAGTACGTTTATTGATTTTCATATGTTGTATCACCCCTGTATTCCTGGGATGAAGCCTACTTGGTCATGGTGAATGATCTTTTTGATGTGTTGTTGAATTCACTTTGCCATCATTTTATTGAGGATTTTTGCATCAATGTTCATTAAGGAGATTGGCCTATAGTTCTCCTTTTGGAGGTGTCTTTGACTGGTTTTGGGATAAGTATCATACTGGCTTCATAAAATGTGTCAGGCAGTTTTCCTTCACTTTCTATTTCATGGAACAGTTTAAGGAGGGTTGGTATCAGTTCTTCTAAGGTCTGATAGAATTCAGCAGAGAATCCATCAGGTCCTGGACTTTTCTTTTTGGGGAGACTCTTGATTGCTGCTTCAATTTCATTTTGTGTTATAGATCTATTCAGGTGATTTATATCACTATCCTATTTGGATGATCATATGTATCTAGAAATCTGTCCATTTCTTTAAGATTTTTCAAATGTATTTGAATATAGTTTCTCAAAGTAGTCTCTGATGATTTCCTGGACTTTGATGGTGTTTGTTGTTATCTCCCCTTTTGCATTCCTGATTCTACTAATTTGGATTTTTTCTCTCCTCATTTTAGTCAGGTTTGCCAGGGGTTTGTTGATCTTGTTTATTTTTTGAAAGAACCAACTTTTTGTTTCATTAATTCTTTGTATGGTTTTTTTAGTTTCTATTTTGTTGATTTCAGTTCTTATTTTTATTATTTCTCTCCTTCTATTTGTTTTGGGATTTGCTTGTTCTTGTTTTTCTAGGAGTTTGGGATGTATTATTAGGTCATTGATTTGCGATCTTTCAGTCTTTTTAATATATGGACTCATGGCTATAAACTTTCCTCTCAGGACTGTCTTTGCTGTGTCCCATAGGTTCCGGTAAGTTGTGTTTTCATTTTCATTGACTTCCAGGAACTTTTTAATTTCCTCTTTTATTTCATCAATGATCCATTGTTCATTAAGAATGAGTTACTCAGTTTCCAGTTGTTTGCATGTTTTTTGTCTTTATTTTTGTTGTTGAGTTCTAGTTTTATTGCATTGTGATCAGACAGAATGCATGGTATAATTTCTGTTTTCTTATATTTGTTGAGGTTTGCTTTGTGCCTAGGATATGATCTATTTTGGAGACAGTTCCATGGGCTGCTGAGAAGAATGTATATTGTGTAGAAGTTGGATGAAATGTTCTGTAGACATCAACTAGTTCCTTTTGGTCTATAGTATATTTTAGATCTAGGATTTCTTTATTGATTTTTTGTTTGGATGACCTATCTATTAATGATAATGGGGTGATAAGTGTCCCACAACCACTGTGTTGGAGTTAATATATGCTTTTAGGTTTCATGATGTGTTTGATGAAATTGGGTGCATATAGGTTGATAATGGTTATTTCCTTTTGGTCTATTTCCCCTTTTATTAGTATGGAATGTCCTTCTTTATCTCATTTTCTCAATGTAGGTTTGAAGTCTACTTTGTCAGAGATAAGTATTGCTACTCCTGCCTATTTTCAGGGGCCATTGGCTTGGTAAATCTTCCAGCCTTTCATCCTAAGCCTATGCTTATTTCTGTTGGTGAGATGGGTCACCTGTAAGCAACAAATTGTTGGATCTTCCTTTTTAATCCATTTCGCCAAATGGTGCCTTTGATGGGTGAATAAAGTCCATTAACATTAAGTGTTAGTACTGATAAGTTTGTGGTGATTCCTGTCGTTTAGTTGTCTTAGCTCTTTGAAGGTTTGATTGTGTGTACCTAAGTTGAGGTTACTCTCTACTTTCTTGCTTTTTCTTTTCCTGTAGTTTGGTGTTGCCTGCCCTTTCATGGTTATGTTGGGTTTCACTTCTGTGTGCAGAATCCCTTAAAGAATCTTTTGTAGTGGTGGCTTTGTGGTCACATATTGTTTTAGTTTCTGCTTATCATGGAAGTCTTTTGCTGCTCCATCTATTTTTATGATAGTTTTGCTGGGTAGAGTATCCTAGGGTTGAAGTTATTTTTATTCAGTGCCTGAAAGAGCTCACCCCACACTCTTCTTGCTTTTAATGTTTCTGTTGAGAAGTTTTCTGTGATTTTGAAGGGTTTACCTTTGTATGTTATTTGTTTTCTTTCTCTTACAGCCTTCAATATTCTTTCTTGAGTCTCTATACTTGTTTTAATGATAATATGCCATGGGATGGTACTATTTTGATCAGGTTTGTTTAGTGTTCTGGAGGCTTCTTGCACCTGTATGGGCATAGATTTCTCTAGATTTGGGAAATTTTCTGTAATTATTTTGTGGAATATATTACGCACTCCTTTTGCTTGCACCTCTTCTCCATCTTCAATGCCCATGATTCTCAGTTTGGTCTTTCGATGGAGTCAGTAAGTTCTGGCATTTGCTTTTCACAGGTGTTGATTTGTTTAACTAATAGTTCTTCAGTTTTTCCTTTAATTACCATTTCATCTTCGAGTTCTGAGATTCTGTCTTCTGCTTGTTCTATTCTGCTGGATTGGCCTTCCATTTTGTTTTGAATTTCTCTTTCATTCTTTTTTCTGAGGTTTTCCATATCTTGAGTCATTTCCTCTTTAATGTTGTCTCTATTCATCCTGAGCTCATTTATCTCTTTATTAATTGTGTTCTTTGTTTCACTTTGGTGTTTATACAGTGCTTCTATTGTTTCTTTTATTTATTTTTGTGCTTTCTCAAATTCTTTATTTTTGTTGTCTTGGAATTTCTTGAGTGTCTCCTGTACATTTTGGTTGACCATATCCAGTATCATCTCTATAAAATTCTCATTGATTACTTGGAAGATTTCTTCGTTCAGCATTTTCTTGTGGGCTTCATTGAGTTCTTTGGCATAGTTTATCTTCATTTTGTTAGAGTCTGGATCTGAGTATCTGTTTTCTTCATTCCCCTCTGGTTCCTGTACTAATTTTTTGCTGTAGGGAAACTGGTTTCCCTGTTTTTTCTGTCTTCCCATAGTTGCCCTTGGTATTGTTATTGTCCCTGTACTGTGTGCAATTAAGTATTTTCTAACTCATAATAATAACAATGGTGGTATTTAGAATGGAAGGGTGAGAGGAGAGGGAAAGCAAAGAAGGTAAAGAAAAAAGGGAAAACAAACAAACAACTAAAAAAACCAAAACTAACAAAAACAACAAAAAAAAAACCAGTTCCAAAGAAATAAACAGGGAGAGAGAATGTGCTAGTCAAGAGTGCGCTAAACAGGCATGGAGAGACAGAGAAAGGATGAAAAAAAAATCCACAAATTCAAATGCAATAGAGTTTCAGTCTTAGTAATTTTGGTGTTAGTCCCTCTTCCTCCAATCCTGGAGATGGTGTCTCAGAAGTAGTTCCATCATTGTCTCATCAAAGGGGAAAAAAAAGCACAAAAAACAAAACAAACAACAAAAACAAAACAAAACAAAACAAAATATCCCAAGTTGAAATGTAATACAGTTTCAGTTAGACCTTTAGTATGCAGTTCTAGTTCAGTCATTGTCTCATGAAAGGAAGAGAAAAAAAAAAAAGAAAAAGAGTCTGGAGACAGTTCTGTGAATGTCTACCTGAGGCTGCAGCTCACCTGCCTGCTGCTGTCATCCAGCTGTTGCTGGAGGCTTTATTGATTGCAGCTCTCAGGAGTGAGTTTAACACTCACCTAGCCCCTCAGGCCTTGTTTATTTAGAGTTCTTCTGGGTGTGACCACCACTGTTACAAGATTTCCCCTCTCCAAGCACACTGGGAGAGGTGGCGCTACACCCACCTTCTCCAGCCAGCTTGTTTATTTACAGCTCATGTGGGAAGTTACCCTATCCACCCTCCAGTGTAGTTTTCCTCACAGAGCTACTTTTACAAGATTTCCCTGTCCAAGGTTGCTGGGTGGGTGCCATCACTCCTGCCTTCTCCGGCTGGCTTGTTTATTTACGGTTCCCTTAGGGATTGCCCCTCCCCCCTTCAGCACTTAGGGTGTCTCGCCCTCTTTGCTACATGTCTTTTTTGTTGTTGTTTATTATTCAGTTTGGTTTTTTTTTCTTCTTTTTCCTGGGTGGGGGTCAGTCTGTCCAGGGGGCTATGCTGATCTGGCCCAGGGTTGTCTGTGGCAGTACCATGTGCTGCTTAGCTCACCTGTTGGTCTGCTTCTCTTGAGCTGGTAGGAGCTGGTGTTTGGTGGCACGGGAGGCCTCCTGGTTTCTTTGATTACCGTGGAATGGGGATGCTATGTGCGGGCTGGGAGGTGGAGGTGTTGGAGTTTTGCCTCTTCTTGGTGGTTTTTCCTGCAAAGTGTTTCTCCAGTGTCTCTCAAAGATTTTAGTTTAGGAAGCAAGATTTCTGTTTCCTCCCTCTATTTGCCATCTTGGAATCCTCCAAGGATGACTTTTTCAAAGTTTTCATATTTTCTATATGATTTCATCTTATTTGATTTATTTATTATTTCCTACCTTCTATTTCATTTAGTTTAGTTCTTTTCTTTTACTAGTTCCTTATGGTGTAAAATCAGGTGATTCAGTAAATAAACAGTGATCATCTTAATAAATACAGAAAATGCACTTAAAATTTTCAACATCTTTCACGATGAAAACTTTCAACAAAGTCAATAAAGAAGTAAATTTTCTCAACATACAAAACACCATTTATGAAAATCCTGCAGGTCACATACAATAAATAGAGAAAAATGAAAAATTTTCCTCTAAGACCTGGTACAAAGCAAAAGTACCCACTATCATCATTTTTTTTTTCAACATAGTTCTAGAAGTACTGTGAGAAATCAAACAAGAAAAAGATATAAAAGGAATCCAACTCAGAAGGAAAGAAGAAAATTTCCACTGTTATACATGATCCTGTATACAGAGCATGGCAAAGATTCCATAAAACTGTTATAACTAATTATATTCTAATTAATTACATTATAGTCAAATTAATTCTGCATAAACAATATTCAAAATCAGTTGCATGTCTTTACACCAGAAACAAATCTATATGAAAAAGAAATCAAGGCAATAACAACATTTACAATAGCATCAAAGGGAATAAAATAGTTAAGAGTAACTGTAACTAAACAAGTGAAAATTCTATACATTGAAAATTACAAAACATTAATGAAAGAAATTGATGATAACACAGATAAATGAAACAATGTTTTGTGGTTTTAAGTTGTAAGAATTAATATTGCTAAAATATCAATGCACCCAAAGTGATCTGTAGATCCAGTGCAACCCCTGTCTCAGTGGAGGTGTTTTTCACTGAAATAAAAGAATTCTGAAATTCATATGAAACCATAGAAGACTTCAAATATCCATATAATTTTTAGAAGGAAAAGCAAAACCATCATACTTCATGGTTTCAAAAATATTACAAAGTTGATTAAGGGTTAAACTCCTAGAAGAAAGCATAGAGGCAAGGATTCTTGCATTGCTTTTGACAACAATTTCTTGAATATGACTTCAAAAGTACAAGCCATAAAAGCAAAAATAAGCCAGTTGAACAGCATCAAACAAAATGGAAACAATAAAATGAAATGGTGGCCTATTCATTGGGATAAAATATTTGCAAACTGTATATCTGATAAGAATTTGTGTCCAGAATATATTAAGAACTCACATAACTCAGTAGCAAAAAATAAATACCTTAATTATAAAAAAAAAGAATCTGAATAGATGTTTGTACAAAAGCCTATATGAGGTTAATAGGTATATGGAAAGATCCTTGTCATCACTAATTATGGAAATACAAATAAAAACCACAATCATATAAAACCTGAATACCTCACACTTGTTAGGATGTCTATTATCAAAACAAGGGATACATGTTGGTAAAGGTATGGAAAAAAGGGATCTCTGTACACTGGTACTGGGAATGTAAATTGGTATAACTATTATTGAAAACACTATGCAGATTACTCACAAAATTAAAAATATACTATGGGACCCAGCAGCCCTTATGCTGAGTGAGTATTTACCTAAAGAGAAATAAACCAACACCTTACAGAGATACTTGCATCCCAATGTTTACTTCAGCATTGTTCTCAATAGCCAAGATAAAGTTCAATTAGTCAACAACTAATTGTCCGTAGACACATGAGTAGTCAGAGGAATTATAGTTTATGGTGGTTACCAGAGACTAAGGGGTGAGGTATATGAGATGTTGGCAAAAGTTTGGCTACTGTAGAGGAATAAGTTATGTGTGATTAAGGTAAAGGATATGTTAGTTAGCTTGATTCAAACATTCCACACTGTATACATATATCATAATATACTTTTAACCCAATAATTAGATATGGTTACAATTTATAAAATGTAAAATAAGATAAATTAAAAAACTATAATAGATATTCTCAAAGTACACACACAAAAAAGAGCATGTCAACATGCTGCTGGGATCAACCTGAAAGTGCTCCCAAAAGTCAACGTTGGAACAGTTAGAACAACAATATGAGCAATGCAGCCTTAGATTATAACCAAAAATGCAAGCAAATACTTGTCAGTCCATACTGATTAAATAAAGATCGAATAAATCAATAAAAGGGGGAGAATGGACAACTGTTTCATTCAAATTGTTTCAAGTAATTTAAATAGCTACTTCTTCCTCAGTATGGTGGAGCTGAAGTACCCCAACTCTAAAATGTAAGCTGCATTTGCTGACTTGCTTCCAGAGAGTACAGCATGGAAACTGTGAGAGAACTACCTTGGCAGGAAAAGAAAGCTTGAAAGCACAAACTTATTCAGGTGATCAAGGTTGAGGTCAATGGTTAGTTATATTGATAGCATGTATATTTGATTGCTCATTTCTCTGATCTTCCTCTTGAAAATCTCTAACCCCAGCATAACAATGAGAGAAACATAAAACATAAATTAAGGGATATTTTTCCAAATACCTGACCAATCTGTCCTCAAAACTTACAAGGCTGTCAAAGACCAGGAAAGCTTGAGAAGTTGTCACAAACCAAAGAAATCTAAGGATACAGGGCAAGTGAAGAATAAGACAGTATAACTGAATCTTAGAATAGAAGAAAAGAACATTTGAGAAAAAACAGTAAAATATAAATAAAATAAGTTTAATTTTTAAAAAAGGAATACTGAGTGATGTTAAAAAAATAACAATGAATCAGGTTTTTCTATCCAAGAGATACACTCAATCTAGGCCCACAGATGTTTTAGTATTCATTACTATTTTTCTAGTTTTCTTTTTGTAAAATTTGGAAAATATTTTTCTTCCTAATTCTTTTGTTTCTTTATCAAATATGCCATCAAAACTATAGAATTAGTTCTTTGAAATCTCTTAAATCTTTCTTATTTATCTATACTGCCTCCACACACAAACACACACACACACACATACAAGTTACAGTGAACTTGAAGTGACTTTTTCAGGTTGGTGTTATCACTCAAAAACCTACATTTTTCAGCAAAATCTTCTATTTTTAATGTTAGAACTGAAATAAACTAAAATGAAGATTCCAATCAATATTAGCATGAACGAGGTAGCAGTTCATTGTTGTAGCTTGTAAATCTAGTTGTAAACATTTCACTGCAGGTGTGGGAGCTCTCTGGTGTCTGGGGCCAGGTCCTGTTCTGTTGTTACCCCTTTTGTGAGTATCCATTTGTTTCATTATTGAAGATGGCCTAAATCTGGCCAGCAAAAGATAGAAGATGGAACATGATTTAAAAGCTGCACACCTCATTTCTGGTCACATCCCATTGGCCCAAACTTTGTAATTCCTTACTCCAGAAGGATTGGGACATTCTGTCTTTTTTCTGCTTGGCTGTGGTACAAATTAGTCATTAGTCATGCAGGCGTTGGGACAATAGGCTATTTCTGCTTGTCTAAATATTCTAAGCTTTAATTTTGTATAAGAAAAAATGACGGTTTTGCTTGTTTACAAAGGGAGGTTCCTTATGGCACTTGTATGTATATATGTATTGTAGCCTGATCTGGTTCATCTCCTCTATTTTTATTTTTCTTCATTCTTCCTTAGCCCCTTTCTTATGGTGGCTTCAACCAGTTTAAAATTTCTATATTCATTCTTGTATAGAGAGTACATTAACCATATTCACCTTCTTAAATTCCTTCCTTTACCCTACCATGTGACTTCCCCTTAGTGTAGCCTGTTTGTCATAATATTGCTGCATTTGTATTAAGACTATATTCCATATATGAGAGAAAATGTGTGGCTTTTGGCCTTCTGAGCCTGGCTAACTTCACTTAAGATGATGTTCTCCAGTTCCATCCATTTACCTGAAAACGACAAATTTTCATTCTTCTTTGTGGCAGAATAAAATTCCGTTGTATATAAATACCACATTTTCTTACTCCATTCATCAGTAGTGAGGCATCTTGGCTGTTCTTATAGCTAGCTATTGTGAGTAATGCTGCAGTAAATATGGGTGTGAAGGTGTCTTTATTACAACATGATTTACATTCCTTCAATCCCTAGGAATAGAATTTCTGGATCATATGGAAGTTCTAATTTTAGTTTTTTGAGAATTCTCTATACTGTTTTCCAAATTGGTTGTACTAATTTACATTCCCACCAGCAGTGTATGAGGGCTACTTTTTCTCCACATTTCCTTTTCCTTGATGACCTTTGTTGTTGAACAGGTCCTACCTGGGGTGGGGGAGGTTGGTACCAGTGGAAGGGGGAAGGAGGTGGGGAAATGGTGAAGGAGGGTGAATATGGCACAAATACTGTATATACATGTATATAAATGGAATAATGATATATTAAAACTATTCCAGGAATGGGGGTGAAGAGAATGGAGGAGGGAGTGAATTCAAGTGTGATATAATTGATATATTATAAGAACTTTTATAAATGCTACAATGTACTTCCACCCAGCACAACAATAAAAAATTCTAAACTTTAAAAGTTTTATAAAATTTACTTATGCTGAAAGCTATTATTTAATTAGTTGAAATAGTGCCACATACTATTCTAAATTTTTATACATAGTTTGATCAATATTTGCAGTGTTCCTAAACTCAATGTATTGTCTCTAAATACAGATAGATTTTTAAAGATAGATAGATAATAGAACTTTTATTTTTATCTAAGAAATTTTTCAAAATAAGATCACAAATACATTCTCTATTTGTTCTGGATATTTTCTAGATTTAGTTTTGGTATTTAGGTCTATAGCACAGTTTGGATTAGTTTTTGTGTATGCTGTAAATTTTGTTATTGGAATGCATTTTGTTCATGTAAATGTATACTTTTCCAGCATTACTTGTTGAAAAGATTTTTCCTAAGTGAATTTTCTGTGTATGTTTTCTAAGTCAACTGAACATATGTATGGATCTATGCATGGAGTTTCTTCTGGTCCATCATCACCATCTACCATCATTACTGTTATCATTATTAAGACAGATTATCACTACTGTAGCCCGGGCTGACCTCAAATTCACCATCCTCTTGCCTTACTCTCCAAAGTGCTGGGATTGCACACATGTGCCACCATGCCTGGCTCTTTCTGGATTGTTATTATTACTTTAGTCTATTTTTATGCTAACACACTATCATAGTTATTATGACACTATAATACATCTTGATATCATTAGTGTAAGTTTTTTTTTTCACCTTTGATTTTCCTTTAAACAGAAATGATTGGATTTTGAATGGGATTACATTGAATCTAAAGACCAATTTGTGGAGAATTGCTATATAGCTATTGGGTCTTTGGACACATAGCAAAGGCATATCTCTAAATTTGTTTTTGTCTGGAATGCTTTGTGCTTTGCTGTGAAAAAATCTTCCATATATTTTTTCAGGTATAACTTTTAAGTATTTCAGATGTTTTTCATACAATTTTGATTATTGTAGTATTGAAAAACATTTGATTTTTTTCTGTATAGATGTGGAATTCTGCAATGTTGTTTTACTCACGGGTTCTGTAACTTTCAAGTAGATTTTCTAGGCTTTTCTATCAAGGCAGTCCTGGGACCTGCAAGTACATTTTTATTTATTTGTGTAAGTTTTTTCTTATCATCCAAATGTTTTCTTTTCTTTGAGTTGTCTATTGCCCTGGCTAAAACCTCCAGTGCAATGTTGAGTAGAGATCACAGCATGGGCACTCTGCATTGCCCAGGGAAAATGTATTCAGTCTTCTGCTTAAGGATTTTCTAGATGCTTTTCATTAGGTCAAGGAAATTACCTCTTCTTCACAGTTTGTGAAGAGTTTTTATTTTGTATTTGTATAGAGAATGGATGATGCATTCTATCAAATACTTTTTCAGCATCTATTGGGGGTAGTAATAATTTTAGGCCCTATTAAGAGACTGATTATATTGATGATAAAATAAATCTCTTTAAAATTACACCAACTTGGGATTTCTTGGATAACTACAACTTCTTTGTTGTTGGGGAAAAAGGAGAATTGTGGATGGGGTGAATTCAACTATGGTATATTGTAAGAACTTCTGTAAATGTCACAATGTAATTCTCAGTACAACAATAATAAAAAAAGAAAGAAAAGTGGACCTATACTAAGAGCTGTAAAGCATTTCCTCTTCAATTTTCTTGAAGCCTTTAAATTTAATTTTTATTATTTCTTCCTCAAAAGTTTAGAATAACTCATTAGTACATAGCATTTAGCTCTGGTGTTTCATTGTAGTGAAGTTTTAAAAACATGTTCAATTTACTTAACAAATACAAGGCTATGAGATTATTTCTTTTAATGAGCTTCAGTGGTTTGTGATTCTCATGGAAGGTACTAATTTACCCAATATACTGGCACATACTTTTGCAATATTCCACTTATTATTCTTTTAATATCTATAGAATTTATAGATATCATCTGCCATTTAAAGTAATCATATTTCCTTCACACTTTTCCTTTCTCAGTTTGGTTAGAATTTCATTATTTTTATTGATCTTCAAAAATTTTACTTTTAAAAAGTTGCTTTAGTAGTTTTGTGTTCATATTTAAATTATTATGTTCTACCTTTAAGATTTTAAAATACTATTTTATGTGTAGTGTAAATATTTCTTCTGACCATTCTTGACTTTTATTCAATATTGTCATATATTTTCTTGTATATGCATTTTAACTTTCACGTTGTATTATTACTTTGTCTTAAAGAATGATTTATTTGTTAGAGTTTTAAATTAATATTTTCTTTTAAAGCCACATATATATATTTCTAGTATTTCTCATTCATTTGTAAATATTATTGCCTATTATTTTCCTCCTGCTTGAATAAATTTCAGTATTTCTTGCACTAGAGGCCTTTTTTTGGCAGTACTGGGATTTGAACTCTGCTCTACTACTTGATTCATACCCCGGCCCTCTTTGCTTTAGTTATTTCTCAGATAGGTTCTCACATTTTGTGCCTGGGCTGCCTTGAGCTGTGATTCTAATATCTGTACCTCCCATGTAGCACAAGTGCCTCTCCCAGTGGCACGAGCCACTGTACCTGGTTCACTGTAGACTTACTGGTAATGAATTTTTTCAGCTTTTACTTATCTGGAAAATAATCATGAGACAAGTGTTTACTGGGAAGGTGTTAAATATTTACAGCATTTGTCTCTTGTGTAGACAGTGTATTAAACCAAAGTGGAGAATGCCTCTTGATGTTTCATTCACTAAAAGCATTTACCATCTCTCCCTGTTTTACATCTTCAGCACCAATCTTTGTACCTGGCACATAGATAACTAAAAGATTATTTACACTCTTAGGCTTCTTAATGGGGAGATAATTAGATGAATAAGACAATTTGTAGTTCATTAATGTCATAGACCTTTAAATAAATATTTAAAACATATAATTTAAAATTCTGTTATTTTATTTTTAGCATAATTTGGATATGTTTGACCTTGGTAGATTAATATATATGTAAGTATGATAACTTTAAAAATATTCCTTTGGTTTCTTAAGCAAAGCTAAATGATAAAATATGAATTAATCTTTTATAAGTTCTTGAAAAGTGTGGGCCACACTGAGTAATTAGTTTTCTATGAACTTTTATAATAAAAAACTACCTTGTTTATTAAATATTCATGTTATCATACTTGGCCTTTATTAAAGAGTGTTACACAGCTTTTTAATTATCTTCTTTTACTCAAAGATATTAAATAGGATGAAAATGAATTAGTTCTTTTTGCCCTTACATCTTGGAAAAGCTAAAATAAATACTGTATTTCTCAGTCTGCTTTCTAGTCTTCTGAGATCAAAAAACTCTACTTGAAGATAATTTTTTTATATCATAGTTTCTTGTTTCTGTATCCATTCAGCTTGGGGGAGTGAGGGAAAAAAGCTAAGATTCATAGTCTCCTGATACCTGAAGGAACAGCCACAGGTGTCCGTCCCCTCGCAGCAATGGCAGAATATTAGTGGTACAGGGACGCCAAGTTCTCACCAGCTGTCTTACTCTGCATTGAGAATTTTCTGCCAGGTACTTCTGTCCTCAATTCTTCAATTTCTTGTAAAAAGACATCCTAGCTATTCTTTGTGAGTATGTGTGTATGTGCAGTGCTGGGTTTGAACTCAGGGCCTATACCTTGAGCCACTCCACCAGCCTTTTTTGTGATGGGTATTTTCGAACACACAATTTGGAACTTACTGTTTATCTCTTTCTCTGTAAATTTGCTCTCTAGGTATATTTCATGCTCACTGAGGATGAGAACTCCATTTTACATTTTTCTGAATTTCTTATAGATTTTCACTTATTTGCTATTGACAAAATTAAGCATTTTCTTTTAATAATAATAAATAGTTGCTGAATGGAATTGAATTGAATAAAGGAGAGATGCTGCCCTATTTTGTATGATTGGGATGTGTACCATATTTAAATATTTAAATGCCCCATCTATATACTATGTACAATCAAAAATTTTCTAAATTGTGAACCAGTACCACCATCCCTTCTTTCTGTCACTTTCATCTATATCCACAAAACTCACATTGGGGTTTTAATTAATTAATTAATTTTTATGGTACTGGTGTTTGAACTCAGGTCTTGGAACTTTTTAGGCAAGCTTTCTATCACTTGAGCCCTTTTTGCTCTTCAGTTATTTTTCACATAAGTTCTCCCACCTTTTATCTGGCATTGACCTTGGATTGCAATCCTCCTACCTGTGCCTTCTGCACAGCTGGGATTACAGTCAACTACCACCTGCCCAGTTTGTTTGTTAAGATGGTGTCTGGCTAATTTTTTGCCCAGGTTGGGCTTGAACTGAAGTTCTCCCAATCCGTACATCTGAAGAAGCTGAGATTACAGATGTGAGCTGTAGTACCTGTCCTCATGCTGGGATTTCAATAAGGAGTTCGTTAAAACTTCACTGAATTCTGGGGAAAATTAGTATTTTTGCCGTGGTGAGTGATCTTGCACTTCATCCACAAGCTGTGTCTCTCCATTTATTCAGATTGACTTCTTTCATAAATGCATCGTGCTTTTCTGCACGCAAAATAGTGCACATGCTCTGATAGGCTTACACCTAAGTATTTGATTGTCTGAGTAATTATAGATGGTATTACATTTGTAATTTTGGAGTCCATATGCTCATTGGTAATATTTAAAAATGAGATTGAATTCCCTGTTTTTCTTACATCATGTGAAATTGGTGAACTGAGTCACAGGTCAAGTACTTCTGTTGCTACCATTGTTTTCTGGATAAGTTTTGATGTTCTATGCAGGCAATTTTGTCATCTGCAAATAAGCATAATGTTATTTCTGATGCCTAAATTGTTATGACTTTTATTTTCTTATTGCCCTGGCCAAACAACTGTCACCATATTGAGTAAAAGCTAATTTCTTCACTTATTTCAAATCTCAGGAGAAAGCCTTTTAACCTTTTAATCACTTAGTGTGATGTCAGCAGTTCTTGTTTCCTACCAAGATGAAAAAATTCTTCTTTATGCCTTGTTTTTGGAGAATTTTAACCATGAATGGGTTTTGAATTTTGTAAAATAAGTTTTTCTGTACCATTTGATGAGATTGTGTGTTCTCTTCTCTATTCCACTGAGTTCTAATACGGAGCCAGTTTAAAATTGCTGGGAGATTTTGTGTATAAATTTGATAATTTGTCCTTGGATATTTGGTGAGGTTACCTGGTGAGATCCCCTGTGCTTTAATAGTTCCTTTTGGAGGGATTTTTAACATGTGAATTAAGTTTCCTTAACAAGTACTAAGGTGTGAGAATTGCAGTAGCTTGTCATTGTTTTTTAAATTTCATTTTTAATCAAAAAAGTGTCCATATTTATTGTGTTTAAAATGCTATTTGAAGGCCAGGCATGGTGGCTCATTTCTTTAATCCCAGCTATTCCGGAGGTGCTGAGCAGGAAGATTGCAGCTTGAGGCTATCCCAGGCAAAAAGTCTAAGGGCCCCCATCTCAGCCAATAATAAGCTGGGCATGGTGCCTCATGCCTGCCATCCCAGCTACACAGGAAGTATAAATAGCAGAGTCATGGTGCAGGCAAGCCGGTGCATGAAGAGAGACCTTGTCCCAAAAATAACCAAGCCAAAAAGGATGGCACTGTAGCTGAAATGGTAAAGCATTTGTTTACCAGGCATGAGGCTCTAAGTTCAAACTTTAGTACCACCAAAAAAAGATGCTATTTGAAATATGTATATCTTGTGGCATGGCTCCATTGAGCTAATTTGCGTGGATTATCTCACTCTTATTATTATTATTATTACTATTATTATTTTTGGTGAGTTTCTTAGTGAGTTTCAAGTTACAATACAAACTAGGATAAAGGATAGCCAAGAAACCTTGAAGAAGAACAAAGATTAAAACCATCATACTTTCATTTATATAGATCTGCTGTAATCAAGAAAGATTCTTACTGATGGGAAAGTTGACAAAATACTTAAAGAAAGAGTCCATGAATGATCCACATAGGTGTGCTTGCTTGATTTCAAATAAAGACAGCATAGAAATTTAGTCTTTAATGGATGTTACTAGAGCAAATGGATGTTTACATGGAAAAATAAATCATTACCCTTATGTCAACACATTCATAAAAAGAGATATATCATGATCCAAAATGTGGACTAAACTTTCTAGAAAAGGGATTGTAATAATATCTTCAGGTTTGTGGGATAAGCAAGGAGTTATTAAGCAGTTTACAACAAGAAAGCACTAACTATAAATCTCAGTAACTGATATTTTGGACTTCACCACATTTAAAAACTTTTGCTTATCAAATACATCTCTTTTATTTTATGGTGGTACTGGGGCTTGAACTTAGGGCCTACACCTTGAGCCACTCTACCAGCCCTTTTTTGTGTTGGGTTTTTTCAAGATGGGGATCTCACAAACTATTCACCTGGGCTAACTTCGAACCATGATCTCCTGATCTTTGCCTCCTGAGTAGCTAGGATTATAGGTGTGAGCCACTGAGCCTGGCTCAAATACATCTTTAAGAGAAGGAAAAGATAAGTGACAGATAAGAAGAGCATAGTCTTCAGAAATATGGCTGAGAAAGTGCTGACATCTAGACTACACAAAGACTACATATTACCAAGAGAAACAATCCACTAAAATGGGCCTAAAATATTAGGTTGTTCACAAAAGATGATAGCTGTCAGAATATGAAAGATGACTACTGTAGTGCTTCAGGAAAATGTAGATTGAATCCACAATGAGATGTACACACCTGCAAGAATGGTAACATAGCAAAGACAGACAACGCTAGGGCTTAATGTGACTAAGGAAGAATTGGCGCCTTGTGTTGTAACTGTGGGAGTATAGTTTGGTTAAAGCACTTTGGACAACTGTCAGTGTACACTAATACTGAGCATATGACTACTTTATGACTGAGTAGTCCAGTTCCTAGATAAATTGATGCACAATTCCACAATTAGACAAGACTATTCACAGCAGCTTAACAATAGTCCAAAACTGGAAGCAGACCAATGACCAGCAATAATAGATATGCTGTCCATTCAGAATGGTTACCTCTGTGTACATGGGCTGTGGACTGAGATGCTCCTCCTTCAAATTTATATGTTAAGGGCAGGCTCTTTGGCTCAAGCCTGTAATCACAGCTACCTGGGAGGCAGAGATTGGGAAGATCACAGTTTGAGGCTGACCCAGGCAAAAAGCTCATGAGACCCCCATCTCAACCAATGCTGGGAGTGGTGGTATACATCTGTCATTCCAACAACACAGAGAAACACAAATAGGAAGATTGAGTTCCAGGCCTGCTTGGGCATAAAGTGAGAACCTGTTTCACAACTAATGCAAAAAGATGATGGAGAGACTTAAGTGGTTCAACACCTGCCTAGGAAGCATGAGGCCCTGAATTCAAATCCCTGTGCTGCCAAAAGCAAAGGAAACTTCTGTTGAAACCTACCCTCCATGGTGATGGTATTTGAAGATGGAGCTTTTGGGAGATAAGTAGGTTTAGACAATGTCATAAGGGTAGGACCCTCATGATCAGAGCATTGCTCTTGTATGAAGAGACAACAGGGAGTGTGTTTCCTCTCTTTCTTTCTTCCAAGTGAGGACAGTGGGAGAAGGCAGCTGTCTGAAGGCCAGGAGGAGAACCCTCATGACAAAATGACATCCTTGGCACTTGATCTTGGACTTCTAATCCCCACAAGTGTAAAACACAAATGTCTGCTGTTCAAATCACCCAGTCTATAGTATTTGTGATATCTGTGTGTGTGTGTGTGTCTGTATGTGTCAGTGCTGAGTGGGAAGTGCCTTGGAGGACATGCTGTGGATATTTAAACAGGGCCACCTCTATTTAAATTCCAGTAT
Organism: Castor canadensis; assembly: GCF_047511655.1. Classification (NCBI taxonomy): domain Eukaryota; kingdom Metazoa; phylum Chordata; class Mammalia; order Rodentia; family Castoridae; genus Castor; species Castor canadensis. Next base: position 75,344,080 of record NC_133394.1, on the reverse strand, counting down.
TTAAGACTGGCAAACTTTATATGCTACTTTTTTTTTTGTATTTATGGTAGTGATTTATTATGGCCATCTTAATAAATTTTGTAACTTTCATTTTTACGTTTAAAAATCTTATGCATAACAATAATTCTAATAACACAGTTTTCTATATCTCTTTCATCTTCTGTCTCACTATTGACTTTGCAGTCACCTCACTGTTAAACATCTTTAAAACCCTGTGCCTTGTACATAATGTACCGGTTACATGCTGATAAATGATTAATTCTTTCCATTGAAAACTCCTGAAGAACATGGTTTTGTCATATTCATTTTTTGGCTTATTGCCATCAAGTATGGTACACATAAAATATTTTAATTATCCTCAAATTCTGGGAGTTGGCTTTGTAATCTGGATGGTAGGATGAAATATTATCTTCACCTAGCCTCTGAGATAATTGTGAGGTTCACTTGGAATTAATAGTTGTTCTGAAAAAAGTAAGACATCTTTTGGTAGGAAGTTGCACAGATATCAAAAGTCTCTCACTAACAGTGATACAACAAATGCTTTTAGCTCTGATCATAAGGATAGGACAAGCAATCCCAGGGCTCCCATATGTACTACTTTTTTATGTAACACATTTCACAAGTTTTATATATATATACATATTCTTAAAATTTCTTATAATCATTTTTTGTGTATTTATAAGGGTACCAATTTAGATAAGGATAATTACATTTAAGTTTTAAATTAGATTGGTCACATAACATACTACATTTATGAAAGTATTTTGTTTTCGATTTCCCCAAAGGCAATGTAACATAATCTGATACATATAATTCTCAGTTTGCATCCGTGTAGAGTGTAGTTACATATTTTATTATGGGAAGCAGATTTTTCAAATCAATCAAACTTCAGCATACACAGGTCATTATTCATAGGCATAATTTCAATGTCAAATTATGTGAGGCTTAAGAGCTATTTTTGATTTTTTCCAGTTCATTTCTACCTTATTTCAACCCTTAAATATTTATAACCCACATCCCTTTATATAAAGATTACTTAAGTTTTTTTTCTAAATTATTTATTTATTCATTCATTTATTGAGACACAGTCTCGCTATGTAGCCACGACTAGCCTCAAATGCACAATCCTCCTCTCTCTGCCTCCAGAATGCTGGGATTACAGGTGTGTGCCACCATATCTGGTGCCTAGCGTGATTTTTAAAATGTCTGTCCTACCCTAATTTCATTGTCTGTTGTTCGTTAACTAACATTAATTGTACATTTTCATATTAATTCAAATAGTAAATCTATCGTCAAATGTAAGTAAAAAAGCAAATTGAAGAATAACATAGGTAAGATGGCTCTAACCTTGCATGAGCAACTATATGCTGTGCTGAAAATACAGATGTGCAGAAATAATAATTTTTCCCAAGGTGAATTAAATTTAGAATGTCATAAAAACTTTCTTGAATTGATAACGATTATTAGAAAAATAAATAATAGAAAACAGTAGACAAAGAAATTAAGCTGTTTTTCTCATTTTAAATGAGTTTATACCATACAGTACGAGATTCTGCTTCTTTTCTTTCCTTAATCTCATAAATTAGATGAACTCCCGAGTGTTCTCACTGAACCACAGTCAATGGAGATGGTTTCTAGATGAACCAGGCAGAGTCAGACTCTGAAGGCACAGGAGTGACTAAGCCTGGACACAACAGTTTTCAAAATCCCACTCCATTGTGCAGATTTTAATATGAATCCAGGTGCAGAATCACTGTATTGGACAATGGTTTCTGATTTTTGGTCTCCCTTGGAGTGAATCGGGTCCTACCTGGACCTTGGGCTTTGAGAATAAGCATCTACCTGTGATAAACATTTCCAAACATGACTTCTGTTGCAGCTCATGGTCTTACTTAGATCACCTCTGGGACACTTGTTCTCTGAAGGCCTCAATGGCAAGGGAACACACTGTGGGGCTGTGTTTGATCCTCTGTGTATTATAATGACCAAATGCCCCATCGAGTTCCAAGGAAATCATCTCCACATCTCACTCTGTCAGAGAACCAAAGAGGACTATGCCTGAGTGTCTGGAAATCTGCAGAATGTCACGTGGCCTAGGCTGCAGATGGATGATGCTTGCACATACTGGAAAGTTGGAGTGGCTGAAGAGCCCATGTCAGACAAATGACCAAGGAATGTGTCAAAAAGTCTCACACAACACAAATGTGATTTGTATTAATCTTTTCCTAGGAATGCTGCCCCTATGCTTTCTTCCTTCTTTTCATTTTCTTCTTCACAATTGAATTTGAGTGATATTCTGACCACTTGCACTAGTGCCTGAAAAGCATACATCTTCCATATCAATAATTCAATGTTTCTCAAATCTAGCAGTTCATAGTTACCATACATGAATCCTGGGAAGAGGATGGACACCAGGCTTGGCTTCATAGAGTTGTAAAAAGAGGAGTAAATTTATTGTAACTGACCCAAAAAGCATAAAACTTTTGCAGATTAATGGGGTTAACTGATATTTTGATACATGTATCCTGTATAGATTATGTAATGTTTAAATCAGGTTAAACATATTTATCTCCTCAAAAACTTATCTTTTTTTTTTTTACATTATTGTTTTGGATTTTGTGTGTGTGTGTGTGTGTGTGTGTGTGGCAACAGTGGGGTTTGAATTCAGAGCCTTGCACTTGCTAGGCAACTCTTGACATTTGATCCAGTTCCTCAGCTCTTTTTACTATAGCTATTTTTCAGATGAGGGTCTCATACATTTTGCCCAGGCCAGCCTGTACTGGGATCTTCCCAACTATCCCTTCCACATAGCTGAAATTACAGCCTCATGAGATTGTTCTTTGAGACAGCATCTTTCTAACTTTTCGTTTTTACCCTGGCTGGCTTAGAACCATAACCCTCCTATCTCTGCCTCCCAAGTATCTGGGATTTTAAGTACAAATCACCATGCTTGGGTCTGTTTCAGATTTTTTGAGATGGGGTCTTTCTGTGTAGCCCAGGATAGACTGGAACTCGTGATCCACCTTCCTCAGCTGCCCTATGGCTGGGACAACAGGCACATGCCACAGGACCCACATTTTTTCTATCAAGTTGGGATCTCACAAACTTTTTTTGCCCTGGCTTGCCTGGAAAGGTGATCCTCCTGATCTTAGTCTCCAAAAAAGCTGGGATTGCAGGTGTGAGCTACCAGTGCTGATTGATCAACCTTTTCAAACAGAAATCATTTGCAACTTCAGAGGAGAAAATTCTATCTTGCAGGGGAGTCAGTTTCGGAGTTGGTTAATGTTCTGCAGTGTGGAGCATTTCATTGTACGAGTTCCTGGGAACAAAGGGTAGCTATGCTCATAAGGAGAAGGAGTGATGGAAAGTGTGAGAAGACCTCAGGTCAAAGTCAGTCTGAAGTCATCTGAGAGACACGGGGCTTTTTCAAGGGACTGGTTGAAGTAGCAGCTCTACTTTCTCCTCTGCCTCTCCTTCTGTCCCAATGCCTGCTGGCCATCACAGAATTCTAAGCTTCTGAGTGTGTCTTCAAGGGGAACAGGTATATAAGTGGAGACCTCCCATGGAGGTCCCCCTGTGTGGTATGCTGTTTGGGCTTACAGGAGGAAAGTCTGCTAGCTGATGGCTTTGGCTATGTGCCTCCAGAACTGCCTTACAGGCCACTGTAATTCAAGTGCTTAAGTCTCACTGCTCAGGAGAGGGCCAGAGAATCCCAGGAGGCAGGTGGTAGCAGGAAAGGCTGTGATTCAGCTTGGCAGAACCTTCATGAAATTCATTCTGAGATTACCAAAAGAGTTACAACAACACTATTCATTTCTTAACAATTTATTAGCCTGTAATAACTGCATAAGGGGATACATTGTGATATTTGTATATGTGTTTACAGTATATCTTAGCTAGAGTCACTCCCTCCATCATTCTCTCTGTCCCCCCCTTTTAGGACAATTACAATAGGTTTCATTTTTCTACTTTCATATATGGATACAAAATAAGACAAGAGCAACAAATAAAAGGGATTCAAATAGGGAAGGAAGAAGTCAAACTATCCTTATTTGTAGATGACAAAATCCTATACCTAAAACACTCTAAAACCTCTACCAAAAACTATTAGAAATCATAAATTCTTTTGGCAAAGTAGTAGGATACAAAATTAATGTACAGAAATCAGTAGTCTTCCTACAATGAAAAGATAGGAAGAAATCAGGGAAACAATCCCATTTACAATAGCCTCAAAAAGAATAAACTACCTTGGAATGAATTTAAATGAAGGAAACCAAAGACCTTTTCAATGAAAACCACTGAAGAGAGAAAGCAAAGAATCCATCAGAAGATGGGAAGATCTCTCATGCCTGTGGATTGGTAGAATCAACATTGTGAAAATGACCATGCTACCAAAAGCATTCTACATGGTCAATGCAACCCCTATCAAAATTCCAATGACATTCTTTACAGAAATAGAAAAATTAATCCTAAAATACATATGGAAACACAAAAGACCTTCAATAGCCAAAGCAATTCTGAGCAAGAAAGTCCAATGCTGGAGGTATCACAGTACCTGACTTCAGACTATACTACAGAGCTATAACATTAAAAACAGAATGGTATTGGTACAAAAACAGACATGAAGACTAATGGATTAGAATAGAAGACCCATACAAAAACCCATGCAGCTACAGCCAACTGATCTTCAACATAATAGCCCAACAAACACATGGAGAAAAGACAGCCTCTTCACAGATGTTGCTGGGAAAACTGTTTATACACATGTAGAAGACTGCCTCTCATATCTGTACCAAAATGAACTCAAAGTGTATCAAAGACCTTAATATAAGGCCTGAAACTTTGAAATAACTACAGGAAGTAGTAAGAAGTACACTGGAACAGATAGGCATAGGGAACAACTTCCTAAGCAAAACTAAAAAGGCTCAGCATCTAAAAGAAAGAATGAGCAAATGGGACTGGACCAAACTAAGAAACTTCTGCACAGCAAAAGAAACGGTCACTAGATTCAAGAGACAGCCCACAGAATAGGAGAAAATCTTTGCCAGCTATTCATCTGATAAGGGAACAACAACAACAAAAAGAACCCTCATTCCCCAAAGAATCAACATCCCAATGAAGAAATACGCACTTGAATTAAACAGAGAATTCTCAAAGGATGATGTACAAATGGCCAGAAAATACATGAAGAAGCATTCAATTTCCCTGACTGTGAAAGAGATGCAAATCAAAGCTACACTTAGATTTCATCTCACCTCTGTCACGATGGCCATATTCAAGGGCAAAAACAACAATAAATGCTGGTGAAGATGTGGCAAAATGGGAACACTTATACACTGCTGGTGAGAATTCAAATTAGTACAACCATTATGGAAAACAGTATGGAGATTCCTCAAAAAGTTAAAGTAGAACTGCCATGTGATCCAGTGATACTGCTCCCTGGCATCTACCCAAAAAGAACAGTAAATCAAAATACAACAGAGATACCTGTACACTGATGTTCATCACAGCACTATTCACAATAGCCAAGCTGTGGAAACAACGCAGGTGCTCTACAACTGAAGAATGGATCAAGAAAATGTGGCATATATACACAATGAAGTTTTACTCAGCTACAAAGAATGATGACAGGTGGTTTGAAGATAAATGGACTCAATTGGAGGACATCATGTTAAGTGAAGTTGGCCAGGCTCACAAAGACAAAGGTCACATGTTTTCTCTCATATGTGGAAGATAGATCCAAAAGATGAACATATACACAAAAACAAGCATGATCATATTCAAAATTATGTGCAGAGCATGTTTGTAATAGTAGGAATACCCTATGGAACTTGGGGAAGGAAGGAAAGGAAAAGGGAATGATAGAGCATGAACAATATAGTAAAATATAACATCTGTGAAGGTAGAGGATATAAGGATATGTATTGAAATCTGTTGAAAAATGGGAGTATAAGGTAAAGGGGTAAGGGAAAGTAAGGAAAGTATTAAATGGACCAAAGTAAAGTATACTCACAACAGGATGCACTGAGAAATCCCTTTGAACGTTCACTTAAATATTACTAATGAAGACAGGACTGTAAAATAGGTACAATGTGTGTGTGTGTTTGTGGGTTCTTGTGGGGATTAAGGGTGAATGAAGGATATCAAGGTGAGGTTATATGGTTGATGGACTTCATATACTTATATGAAATAGAACAAAGGAATCTCTTACAACTGCTTTAAGTGGGACAGGGTGGGGGGCTGAGGGGGAGAGACATGGGGGTGATCTAACCAATGCACAATATAAGTTTATTTGGAATTGTCAGTGTGAATCCCCCTGCACAACGAATATATCCTAATTAAAAAAAGAAAAGAAAAAAGAAAAAACAAAATACATCCACCCTTTTCTTATGCCTCCCTCCCTCCCATTGGTACCCACTCCTGGAAAGGACCTATTTTACCCTCCTGCCTTTCATTAAAAAAAAATATTTATATTGATAGTCCAAGGGGTTTCCACCTTGGTTCTTCAGGCCTGTTTGTATCGTGCTTTAAACAATTAACCCCCTCTGTCAGTTACTCATTCTCTATCACTATGCTCCCCTAATGTTCAACAATTTACTGCGCAATACATTACATCATATTCATACATAGATAGGTAAAACAACATTATTCATGTTTATAATATGAACATAAATGACATGAAGAATTCCATCACTTCTCAAAATTTGGAGAAATGCTGTGGTTAGGAAGCCTGTCTGTTCAAGTCATTGTCATTTGAGTCTGTTCTCCTCACTGCTGAGTTCTTTTCTGATGTCTCAGTTGGGCTTTTGCTGAATAGTTCGCCCACTTGGCTTTGGACATACACTATTTCTCGTCATATGGGGACAGTTGCAATACTGAATTCTGTTCCATTTTAAGCAGATTTCTACCCACAGGAGTTCCATTTTTCTTTCCACATTTCCAACCTCATCATGCAAATCTCTACAGTGTGTACTGAATTGCGATCCCATCTTTGAGGCAATCTGCACATCAGGTACACAGAGGAATCTTAAGCTGGCTTTATTTTAGAAGAGTGGTTGTCCCTGTGGCAAGACACAGATAATGACACAAGGAGAAAACAAGGAAAACAGCATACTTTTTAGCTTTTTCCAGCAGTGTCTTTACATTTCAATACATACATATGCACCTGTTTTTGGCAACTGTGTTTCATGGTTAAAACAGAGCATTAGTGTGCTGGGGTGCAGCTCAGTAGTATAGTATTTGTCTATACTAGGGTGAGGTCCTAAGTTTGATTCCCAGCACCACACATGCACTCCCACACACAACACACACAGGGACACACACACACACATGTATTCACACGCACACAGGCAACACATATGTAAGTGCATACAAACACATTGAGATGCATACATCTGCACAAGAAAATACATGCACATACACACCCATGTATGCACAAAATCATACCCACACATGTACTCATAAGGTCACATGCACACATGCATACAGTCATATATGCACATGCAGATGTACACACTACACACACACAAACACGTGAGGAAATGCATTTACACACATGCACACAAAAATATGCTTATGAATCTATGTGCACATACACATGTGTACACATGTACCTACATGCACATGCACACAGGCACATACACAGGAACATGTACAAACAGGCAACCTGCACACATATACTTGTGCATTCAAATGCACACACATGCACATGCATAAAAGCATACATGCACATGGAGGCACATGTGCACATATACACATGCATGAATGTATACATTCACACATGGGCACACATGCATATATTTGTGTGCAACACATGTTTAAACATGCACACATACAAGCATGCCCATAGAAATGCACACAAGCACACAAACATATACATGTGCACACACACACATACTCTCCCACTGGTACATACATACACACAAACACATATGCATGCTGCACACATGCATGCACATATTTCACACCCACACACATAGACACAAATGTGCACATACCCTCCCCACTCCCACACAATGCATACACTTACGCATATGAACACAGGTGCATACACATGCATACATGCACAAATGCACATATTCCATTCACATGCACATGCGTGCCAACACAATACATGTATGCATGAAACATGTGGAAATTAGGAGTAAAGGAAGGATCAGGCATACCATACACTTACAATTACTTCCTTCTCCATGGAACAGAAAAGAAACACCACTACCAGAAATCAAAATCAGAATCACAAATCTCTAGCTGTAGCTGAGAGTGACAGCTGAGAGTTCTGTCACCTGGTTAATAAGGTGAAGTTGTTCTAATTAACTAAGCTAATCAAGTGTGTTCTGCTAATTAATGATAAAAGTTAAAGCCAATTTTGAAAAATGATTTGCTTTGGAAGGGTTTTTTAAAAACCTTATTGTCCCAGGGACAATAATTACTTTAAGTGTTTCAAAAATTAAGATTAAAGGAATTTTGAGAGAATATGTTTTGTTTACATATAATTAGGGGTAACTTATATTTAGGGGAAAGGTTTATGGAACCAAACATTAAACTAGATTTCAATTGAGTAACTTCAATGGGAATTAAAAGCCAAAAGCTCAATTCAATTTATTTTACACAGAGGTACTAAGTATTAGGAGTATTGAGTAAACACTGATATAATATAAAGCTGAAAGATATAAACTAAATTATCTGAGATAGAAACCTGACAGATTATAGCTACAGGAACATTACAAAACTGTGGTAAATGTGCCCAGTGGATTATTATTTGGCCATGAAGAACAAGATCCCGATATCTGCAGCAAATTGATGCTTGGAGGGCTTTATGTTAAGTTAGTTAAACCAGATGTAAAAAAATAAATGCCATACGTTCTCTCTCATATATGAGAGAAAAAAATTGTTCACCTGACTGCAGAATAATTTTAGAGTCTAGGAAGGGTGGGAGGAAGTGGGAGATAAAGGGAGGCTGGATAACAGATATCAAAATATAGTTGGATGGAAGGAGTAAGTTCTGGGTTCTGTGGCACCGTGTGTGGGGGTGGTATTGCTCACAATAACCTTTATATGTTTTATGAAGATCTAGGGGAGAGGAGCTGAAAGGCTCCAAACTCGAAGTGCAGATGAAGAGAGGCAAATGCAAACAACTCTGATTTTATCAGTTTGCACTGGTAAAATCTTGTTGAAATCTTGTACTGAACTCCATTTGTATTAATACAAATTGAAAAGCATAGACACAGGTATATGATAAAGTGAGATTAGAAGGCATTAGAGACAGCAAGGTCTCTGGGGCACAGTCTACCTCTTCTGCTTTGTGTGTGTTCAGATGATAATTCTCAGAAATAAGATAATGCACCTCACTACTTTACCCTTCACCGTGCAATGACCTTGCTACCTATACCAAATTTTCTGCTGAGTTACCCTCTTCCTGAGCTCTTCACATGGCTGTTTTTCTAGATTCCAAAATTCTCACCATGACCCTCAAGTCCCCGAGTGACCTGGTCTTTTCCTCCACCTCCTGGCACACCACTCTCCCCTGTGTATTCTGTGCTGTCACCAAGGGAGTTCTCATTGTCCTTGGAGCTTCAACATGCTCTGTTTTTGATGGGTGTGTCTTTTACACTTTCCCCAACTCAATTCCCCTTCATCCTGCCTGTCTGCTGAGGTTGGGCCAGAAATACTCCTGATGGGCATGCAACTTACATCACACTCTTCCATTTTGGTCATTATCGCACTTTGAAATCATATTTTTATTTCTGTGATTATTTAATCTCTTACCTCACTGAATGTCAGGATGTGGGTGCAATAACACACTGTTACTAAGTATTAATGATACATGGCATTAAACTTTGCATGTAGATGGACATACTCGTTAACTCCAATGAACTTGCAATAATTTCTGTACACACCCTTTATAATAATAAAGCTTTCCATAAAGACTTGTTTAAGACTATGGCTGATTAAGTTTGTCAAAAATCTATTGCCATTTACCATAGTAAGATTTTAAAATATTTTTACCTCTAAATATAGGCATATTATATGGAGATGCTGAACAGATATAAAAAATATAAATTATGCTCTTGGTTTTCCAGTTTTGGAAAGGATAAAATACATGCTTATATACTTCATATCATAATTATGATGAAATATGTTCTCTCCACAATTATAAGAGCTAACAATATTGTTTCTGAAATTTTTCACCAAGCCAATAATCTATATTAGTCTCTTTGGTGATCAATTTCTTTTATTGTTATTTTATTAGTAAACACAAAGCTAGTAAAATTAGTTTATGATGTTTTGAATACTCTTGCTAAGAAAACTATTATTATGAAGGCTGCAATTTCTCTGCCGACACCTCCTATAGAACACCTGGAATATGAACTACCTCCTCCAACCCCTGAGGCTGAAGTTGTACTGTTTGAGACTGGTGTGGGTGACAGTTACATTCTTATTTAAGTCAGCAAGCTTTACCAGTATCTCAGAGCGCCATTAACTATAACAGCCACAGAAAAGTGCACACTGCACAGTGTACACGGTCATTGCTTTTATTTCTCATATATTAGGCTGATACAGCTTGCTTCTAATAGTTTCCTGAACTCAAAACAAAAGCTATGAAAAGTTTTCTTTCAATCAATGGAAATTTTCCTGAGAGCCTGTATATAAGGTCCAGGGTATCTATCTCCTGCACTTATACACAAGGAATAGTAGTTCAAAGTAATGTTTAAAATGAGTACTGTACACTCAAGTGTATGCTTAGTTTTTTCTGATTCTTACTTTACTGTTACAAAGCACATGAAAACATTGCTTAAACCTCACATGGTTAAAAGAGAAATCTTCAACTTCTCCCTACTTCAAAACTTAGCTCCAGAGCTGCTCTGTTCTAAATTCAGCATCTGCCTTCACTCAGTCATAGTGTCCATTGACGGTATCTCTCATCCAGATCCTAATTTAAACTGATGAACACCTTTAGAGCAATTTCTGGAGACATCTTCATCTCATCAACTGGAGTTTCACCTTGGGCTCACCACAGTCCTGTCTTTTATTCCTTAATTGGCAGCCCTGTTCTAGAGAACAATGTTGGTCACTTTTCCCTATATGACCATGGGGTCCCATTATGAAGATGTCAGTTGCCCTACTAAGTACTTGCCTCAGTGTCTGCCTATTACATAAAGTGAGAAAAGCTTGTCCTGGAAATTGACCTTGAGGTCAAAGGGCTGCTTGCCTGTGTATAAACACGTGGAGCTGCTGTGACTGCACTAGTACGCAGGAAGCAGCCCTGCCCTCTATCTTGCTCTTGATGCCGTTTTTCATAAACTGTAGTCAACTCTTACCATAAACAGCTTGGAACCACTGGGAAGTAGTAGAGTTTTGGGGAGTGGAACCTAGTGGGGAATCTTCAGGTCAGTAAGGTCATGTTCTTGAAGGGGATTTGGACCCAATCCCTCCTCATTCCCACGTTGCTCCCTGGCTGTGCTGTAAGCTGTTATGCCACAGCATGTGTTCCCACCATGATGTGCTGCCTTACCACAGACCCAAAATGTGAGCCAAGTGATCATGGACTGAAACCTTAAAAACTGTGAGCATATTGCTTTACACAGTTTGCCTCAGATGTTTTGTTATAGTGATGGAAAGCCTACTAACAGACAGAAGTCAGACTGTTTAGAAGCCAAGGTCAAGAATACACAATCTAGACGGGGCCTGTGGTGCACTTGTGCAATCCCAGATACTTGACAGGCAGAGGCAGGAGGATCATGAGTTCAAGGCCATCCCATGCAAAGTTAGAGAAACCCTACCTCAAAAACTAAAGAGCTGGAGATGTGGCTCAAGTGGTTGAGCATTTGCCTAGCATGTGCAAGGCCCTGGGTTCAGACCCCAGTACCACAAAAAATAAAATAAATAATAAAATAAACAACCCAGAGAGAAGATGAGAAGGTAAATTAAGAAGCACGTGATACTGATTTAACATATGCTTTCCGTGATGAACCCCATTACCTCTGTCCTTCTTCTAGAATCTTTGTTAAAACATCTGTTTCTCATTTGTCTCTGACACAGGGAGTTTTCCACACAGGGAACAATAAGCCCAGGGCCAGCCATGCTCTCTCTGGGCCAGGTGCATGTGGTCCTGCATGCTCACTGCACGCTCCACACCTCTTTTGTGTGCTCGTGTTCTGCTGACATTTGTTGATCTTGATTTTCTCTGTCCCTTATATCTTCCTGGGGTTCTCTAAACACTTGCTAAACATTGAGCAGAAGGACCAAGAGAAAATCATACACACACCTGAAGTGCTTGTCTAAACCCATCTCATGAAAAAATTTCAGTCACCTGGCATCTGTCTCCAGGTGACAAAAGTTCAGTGGTGGGGCCAGAAATCTCCTTTTTATGAGTTTCTGGAAGATTCTGAAGCAGACTTAGGATAGAGAATCCTTCCTTCATGGCTATCTGGCCACAAACTTCAGCTGGATTCCTGCTGGTTTTGTTGCCAAGTTGGAATCTAGTCCCCGCTGAGCTGTGCTGTGAGGGTGAATTTCCAAACAAGGGAGACCTCCATGAAGCCAACAGCCACCGGACAGGTAAGCCTCATAAAACTGATCAGCTTCTATCTGACTCTGTCTGTTTCTCTTTCTTTCTTAACCAGGCAAAATTATACCTACTTTATTAGTTATGGTGATCTTTCCCTCATATGAGAGAAAGAAAATATGAATTGTTTTCACTTCATATAAACACAATGGTCAATCCTTAAAATACACAAAATGTATTTTTATCGCCTTCTACTGCCCATTATAACCACAGAAAACATCAACACATACAGTAGATACCCCTCATTTCTTCTCCAGGACTTCACTATTGCACATTTTCTCTATATATAACTCTGCTGCATTAGAAACATCTCCCTTGCCATTCGTCGCTCTGCCACAGGGTGGGAAGATTCATCACATCTTAAAATAAAATCAAAGCAAATGAATTCCCTTCATTCTGCAACCCTTCAGCTATCATCCATCCAACTGATCTTTGAAACTCAACTTCTTTGGTCTTAACTATCTTCCCCATATCTCCTTCATTCTCAGTACATCTAATTGGTCCAGAGCTCATCTCCAAAGGAGCCACTGTGTGCTGATTTTACTGCCTCAGTAACTCTTAATGCAGACATTCATTGCTTCTTTTGTGAAATTGTCTCTTGCCTTTCATAACAAAAGACTCTCCTTGTTTTTCCCCAATTATTTAAATCATTCTTCCATAGCTTCCTTTGCTGGGACTTCTTCATGTATATTACATCAAAAGTCTCAGATCTGGATTGTCTTTGTTATCTCCTCTCTATCTCCAGATGTTTTCTCTGGGTTCAATGACTGAAAAGAGACTCTGTGCTGGTGTCTGAGTTGTATTTAAGCTCTGTTTCACAGCTCTATCAGCATGACAGTTGGACAGTGTAGCGTTTCATGTGTTTCTCTAAACTGATTTCCCTCTTAATCATGTATGTATTACCAAGTGTCAGAATCAGTCACTCAAGGCCAAATAAATTAAAAAAAGTAAAGAAAAATGAAAATAACCCCCCCAAAGTAAAGACAAAATTCCCCTCTTCCCTCAAACATTATGAGCCTCATTTGATTTTTCTTTTCAATCATCACTCCTCTCCCTTCAATCATTCCTTTCCCCTTATCACAAAACAGTCAGGAAGATTTACTATTTTTAAAAATTAATTAAATTTATTTTTAACATAAAGCAAAATTATACACATTAGCCCCTGCACTCCGTATTTATTGCAGTCTATCCATAATAGCTAAGAACTAGAAACAGGTTGATTTTAACTCTAAAATGTTTCTAAATTTATTTACTTCTATCTCCTACTATTTTAGTTTACACTCATGTCTTTTTACTATTAGGTTAAAAATCTGTTTTGCAATAGGCTCCTAATTTCTACTTCCCCCTTGCTCTGACTCATCCAGTGCTTCAAAGGTAAAAATTATATGATGCACATGATTTCATCTCAAAAGCAAAAGTCACAGCTCATGCTCCTTTGACTAAAGCCCTCTATGTCTTCCTGCTCTTAGTAGAGAACCAAAGCCTCTACCTTGGTCTTCAACAGCTCTTATGACTCTTATGGGTAAGTCTGCAACTCTCTTGCTCTCTTGTCTCAGTTTCTCCATATGTGTACTTTATGAATAAAGATATTATATCATATGATTCATATTATATATAAAATTTGATATATAATATTCTGTACACTACCTATATTGAAAACTATAGAGAAAAAACTACCAAGAAAAAATAAAATGCCAGAAATAATGACCAGAAATCATTAATAACTCTTTCTAAGATTATATTTTTTATAGAATTAGTAAATCAAGATGGGAACTTGATTTTCTGATTATGAAGGGCAAGTGTACTAAGTGTGCATATGTGTGTATGTGTAGAGAGAGAGAGAGAGAGAGAGAGAGAGAGATATGTATTACACCCATATTTTATAATGTATTATATAAAATGTATTTTGAATATTTTAAGCATGTATTTGTATGTTATACAAATAGCGTATTCTTTTTTAAAATATAAGAATATGTGTTGGTATGTTTGCATGAAACATGAGAGCTTCTTCAGTTTTGTTAGTTGCATGGTGTTTTGTGATTTGGACACACTGCAACGCAATGTATACAAATATTTGCCTGTGGATAGAATGTGGATAGTTTCTAGTCTCCTTAATTATAAAGGCACGTCAATGAATCACCATGTATGTGAGTTGTTTTAAGTGTGCTAGTGTAACTTAAGGATAAGTACCCAGATAATGATTAGCGGTAAGGTTATATATACTTGCTATTTAAGATCAAGAGCTATTTAATTTTAGAATATAAGAATAAATTTGGAAAATTTTGAGTTTTTTACATTCCATTTAAAAATGCTTTATGGTGAGGGAATCTAGCACTTCAGTAGTATAGTGTTTAAAACTGTACATTTCACAAGCTCTTCAGGTACTTATCAAATTTTCTGTTCTTGTTTGCATGTATTCCTGAGCCCCAATTGACATCGGCAGTGACGCTTCACATTTTAGCAAGAACACAAGCCAGAAACATAACCAGATTTTAATTTTAAAATATAATGTATTTGATGCCCACCTTCCCTATTTGAAAGGTAGTACATCTCAGTTGTACACTATAATTGCCAGGTCGGCTTTAAGAAGTGTGCTGTCCTGAGTCTCCACTTTAGATGAGCCTGTGCACTGTCTTCTTTGGTGTTCTGCAGGTTATTCTGACAATAGTCATATTGGAGGATGATTGATTTAAATACATGAGGGTTTTTAAAGTACTATTCCATAAAATCTGCATTTCAGTATTAGGTAATGCTCTTACTTTTTAATTATCTATTATCTTTTATTCACAATCTTAACAAGATAATTGAAAGTCTATTCGGAATAACTTGGAGGATGTGATAGAATATATGTGCTGCAGCTCTAATTAACACTGAACATGCCATACACAACGTGCAGGGCATCATCTAAAAGCTGAAATTCTAGAAGTCGTATTAACTTTTCCCTAATGAATCGTCTCACATCTCTTACACTGAAATGTACAGCCACACATTTCTTTGCTAGTGAGCATAATTACATACTGTTTCTTCCTGGGATTCGATCTTAGACAGTGTGAATAAGTTAAGACAGGCTTGTCTTCCTCACTCTGCCGGGCGGCTTAGACCACAGCATAATAAGAAACAGATTCCTAGAGTGGGTCTCAGTGAAGTTGATGCTGGGCAGGAAAGTCCCAGGGGTAGAGACACAGTAATAACTTCTAACAAAACTCGGCACACAGATGTTAGGATGACTTACAATAACTGTTTATTTGAATGTCACTTAACAAAGAAAAAAAATCAAGTCATAAACTTCCAGCTAACCTAATTAAAATAGTAAATAAAGAATACACTGTGACTTTTGACCATACCTTGAGGTAAATGTTTATTTTATATCATCAATGTGTGTTAAAATAGTTTCCAAAACGAAATAATACTGGTTACAATTCTCCTGTATGATAATGTAAAATGCTAACACCAGAAAATGGAGCAACTTCTAAAACTACTTCGCAGTCCTCTGAAAAGAGCAGCTCAGTATCCTCCTCCCTAACCTGTAGCCCACACTGCCAGAAGGACAGGCCTGATAACCTGTTCTGAGTGGTATGCTTTACAGAAGTAAGACACTTAAGTTACTATCAGTGCTTGTAGGCAACTGTCTCTCTCCCGAAGTTAGGGGTTTTGTGCAAGAAGTGATGGCAGCAGTGAGTGGAATATGTCCCTCTGGCTCATTCCCCTCCTGCCCTCTGTTAGGGTCTCCATTTTATCAACTTAAGTGTTAGTTATGTCTACAGAAAATGTTGCTGGGGGGTTTCAGAATGCATTGTTGACAATCTCTTTTTGGCATTGAATCAGCCCATTCATTTCTGGAGTTTCTAAGTATTATTTCAGCTGTTTTAGGTATTATTTTCACTTTTCTAGGCACATCAGTTTTAGGTTTTAAAAACGCAGTAGAAGATTTCCATATAAATTTCAGGTGTGTGATGGTGAGAACAGTGCACTGATCAAATGTTGTTGAGAATGTTCTGTTTTGTTTTAGGGAACAAACTTTAAAACAAGGTAAGTTCAATTTTAATCTTTGTATCTTTTTGCACATTTTTAAGTCACAGTGGGTTTTTAAAAATTGCTATTTGCAAAGATAAAACAGAAGAGTTGAGTGAGACCTCTGACAAGTCATGAGATCTTCTGGTTTGGTAGTTTTGCAAGTTCATCTAAATAGCTTGGGAATGCAATCCTCATGACTTCACAAAAATAACTTGGGTCTCTCTTATCCATGTCACCTGTTTATCTGTGTCTTAGCTTTAAGGTATTTAAGAAAGCCTGGGCTGGGAGCATGGCTCAAATGGCAGAGTGCTTGCCTATCAAGCACAGGCCCTTATTTCAATCCCCAGCATAACTAAAATGAAAAACCAGCAGCTAGAGTCAACATACAAAAAATAATTTAAAATATTGACATGGTGAATATCATGGATTTCATTTATTATGTCTAAGTCAATATGGGTGTTTTAAAGTCACTCTGAATAAAATCTACATGCAAATGTTATGTTTTTAGTAAATTTTTTTAGTGGTACTGGGATTTGAATTCAGAACTTCACATGTGCTTGGCAGGTGTTCTACCACTTGAGCTGTGCCCCCACCCCAGTAAATGTTCTCAAATGAGTCTTGTGCCAAACATCTTGGAAAATATAATTAATAGTACTCCCCAGAATTTACTTTTCAAGATAGTGAAGTTACCAGAAAGAAAAATAGTAAAGAAATCACATTTCTTCAACAAAAAATCAGTTATATATTGACTGTCTAAGCCAAACTACTTACAAGATAATAATCAATGGTGAAAAAGTACCCAAGAAACCTTTTAGCAAATATAATAATCAAGATAATTTTATGCTGCTTTACAATTTATAAAGTATGTTGACTTTATAAATTGACTGAATTTTTAGAGTTATTTAAGCATAAAGAGAAATTATAAGTTATCTATTCAAATATGAAAACTTACCTCTCTCTGAAAATAAATGTATAAATATTAATATATAAAAATTAGTGATTTCTAAATTAAATTCCACCTATATTTATTTTTAAACTCTTGATTCATCTAACATTAATAATTTATCAGATTACTTTTTCTTAAGTATTGAGTATTCCTTTCTTATGTAAGACTTTTCCTGGTCCTTTGTCATTAGGGATTTTATCTGTGTGCTCTTTTAAGTATTTACAAATCTGTACAGTATGCAACTAACAAAACCTCATGTCACAGACTTATAAGTCCATTTAAAAACCTTGGCTATAAAATTCTGGCAATTATTTTATTTTATTTATTTGTTTATTTACTTTTTAAATTTTATTTTATTCATATGTGCATATAACGTTTAGATCATTTCTTCCCCCTTCCCCCACCCTCTCCGTTACCCACCTCTCCCTCCACCCTTTCCCTCTTCCCCCCACCCCCTCGCTACTGGGCAGAAACTATTTTGCCCTTATCTCTAATTTTGTTGAAGAGAGAGTATAAGCAATAATAGGAAGGAACAAGGGTTTTTGCTGGTTGAGATAAGGATAGCTGTACAGGGAGTTCATTCGCATTGATTTCCTGTACATGTGTGTTACCTTCTAAGTTAATTCTTCTCTGGCAATTATTTTAAAAGAAAAAAAATTAAAACCTTTGTGGTGTGTTTTCCCTTGTTATAATGTATTGCTTATTTTATTGGAAAAATGTTAACATGTATCTGTGAGAGAGATGCTCAGGAAATTATTCTGAGAGTGTTGAGAAAGTGAGGTGAAATGTAAAGGTGTATTTGATAAATTGTTTGTTTCATTTTTACAGAGATCACCTCAAAGCTGGCACAGCAGCAAAGGCTGGTAAGGACCCACAGGCCTGTAAGCCTCAGATGCTGATTACCATCGCTGCACATTTTGACAGTTACTGTAAAATAATATTTCATGAAATGAACAGCAGAACTTGGCCAATATCGCATCGCAATTTTCAATAAAAATAATTTTCATGACTTGAGTTATAATGCAGCAATCTTTGTCTTTAAAAGTATATTATTGGAATGACCACAAACTGTAAGGACATTTAATCTGTCTAATTCACCCTTGTTTTCCACATATAACAGTTATTTCTATAAAGCACACTAAATTTTAGCTAGAGAAAGTTTTTTTTTAAGTATAATCTATGCTTAATGCTAAGAAAACTTTCTGATTATCCCAATTAATTATCTCAAATATATTTTGCCAGCTTGAAGTGAGATAATGATAAAATAAAATTTCTAATCAGTATACACCTTTTAAAATTTTAATCCGTGTGAAGTGCCATCAAGTATCAATTGCCAGGTACTTAGGTGTCAGCCATATAAATCACATTAAAGTTGCTGCTTAGCCCCTAATCTATTTTAAACAGTACTAAGTCTTATTAACATTCCAGTTATACACTTTTACTACTAATTATTATGGATGTTGGTGGGATACTCTGTCAACATAAAGTCATTAGGAGATAAATGTCACATGAACATTTTGTATCAATTATTTCTGTGATTTTAAGTCTTGTGTGAGAAAGATAAAAGTATGGAAATTAAGTCAGCAACATAAAATTAGTTGAACATTTATTAGAAGAAAACTTTTTTATTTAGAATTAGTATCAAAATTTAAGCACTGTATGGCTTCAGTGAATCATGGAATTACAGGATCACATTTATTTTATAGTTTTAAGTGTTAGGTACATTATTTATAGAATATATTTGCTATACTTTATTATGTGACTATACATGTTATATTTCACAAGGCAGTAAAATTGTATAATTCAACATAAACATGACCTTAACATCCACAGTGTCACCAGAGTTGTTCTTGGAAAATGAGTGTTTAAGTTTCATGTTTGCACAAGTAGAATCATTTATATTTGTATGATAAATTTGATAAGGACTCAGTTTGAAATGGATTTTTCTTATGCACTATAATTTATTTTGAAAGAATTGAAGTATTGAAAGTTAAGTTCTTCTCTCTTCCAAATATATTGTATTATATTAATGCCAATGACGCTTTGAGTGATTCCTTGGTGCTATTCCATTAGACTAAACACAGTGGACTTTTCTGAATATATGGCTAAAGTGTACTCAGTTTCTTTTCTTTACAAAACTTACTTTTCTTTTTTGCTTCTCTACATACATATATCAAAAGCAGGAAACACTGAAATTGCTTAATTAAATTCCAAATATTCCTCAAATGTGCTCCGAACACTCCCCTTCATGGAATGTCATCTCCACTCCTTTCCTTGCAATTCTAGCTCTCACCTCTGCACTGTGTTTTGTGTACTGCAGCCTGTATTGGGACTTCTCTGAAATACTACATTTGCCTGCATTATTACTTTAACTTTATATCTTTACACTTTGGGGCACATTATGGGCTTCTACTACATATTTATTGAATTAATTGAATTATTTCAGAATGTACAGGCTCTTGGATCAATTATAAACTTCCTAAAGAAGGGGACAGGTTTAATACTGGTAGTAGTCTCCTCATCAATGGCTCTAATTGAAAATCCCAATGTCTACTTCTTAGTTCTCATTTTATTCTGCTACTCTGTAGTGTGTGACAATTTTAAATGACCATCTAGTCTTCATTCCTTGTACTCCTGAATTTAACCACTTCAATTTCTAGGCTATTTTGTGCCCATTTTCCTGGAACTATCTTAGAGTTCTGTATTCTTAACTGCTTTAATTTCTTCCTTGTTTTGTTTTCTTTTTCTATACTTTTTTTCTTTGTCAATCTTACCTGCTTCTTTTATGTCCTTATTACACATTCCCTAAAAAGAATAACCATGCTTAATATTTATTGAATGTTTTCCTGTTTTTTTTTTCTTTAACTATCTTCAGACTCAATGGTGTAGATTCTGTAATTGTTTTCCTATCATGAATAGGGAAGACATTATGTTAATTTACAGACTGATCATCCTATAGTCAATAGTGCTGGTGTCAGGTTACAAATACAGGCTGCCATATTCTAGATCCCAACCAGTACCTAAGGATGGTCTATAATTTGATTATAATATATTGATTATAATATATTATAATATATATAATTTGATTTGATAATATCATTCCAATTCCCAAATTTCTCTTCACCTATATTCCAACTGAGTTAAGCATATCCATTTGAAGTGTCTTGCAGACAAACACAACCCAACTTTTAAAATTGAACATGACTTATAGCCTAATTATGTTTGCTGGTCATTTAATGTCAGCACCACCCACTTAGTTCTCCAAGTTAGAAACATCAAAAGTATCTTTATTAAGCTTTCTCATTTTTATCATGTTATTGTCTTTAAGTTTTGTCTATCTTCAAGGTTTTACTTCACACACACCATTGATGTGACTTCTTTCCCTACCCCTAATCCAAGCTGCTATGGTTCCTTTCTTACTAAGCTGTTATAGTGTAACATTAAATTCATCTGCAATTATTCCAGATTTATTTTGTGAAAATACAGATTTAAATTTATTTTTATGTAAAGAATGTATTGCTTGTCCTTCACATGCAAATGTTTTACAAGCTCTTAATGAAGACATGGAAAGCTTCAATCTTCCTTTAAATGTGTCTAGTAACATTCTCCCAGACTCTACTTCCACCAACCCTGTATTCTAGACCCCAAAGAATTGTAACACTTAATGAGTATGCCAGGCTCCCTTGTTCCTCTGGGCCTTTGTTCATGCTGTTCTCTCTACCTGAAATTTTATTTCCTTACTTTTGAACCAGTGGAATTCACCTATCCTTCAAGGCATGGCTCAAATTACATCTTCTCTCTGAGGCCTTTCTGTTACTAATTCCCACTCCCCCATCTTGGGCAGAATCCATTACTCTTTCCTTAGGGCTCTAAAAATCTCTTTGTACTCATCCTTACCATAAAACTTATTACAGTATGTTTCATTTGTTTTTTGTGCTCTGAGGCATGGCTGTATTCTCCCTTGACATTTAAAAGGGTTTGCTATAATCAGTTTTCTGTTGTAATCCTGAATATGAATACAAAAAGGTCAGAATAAGACAGGAACAAAAACACATTCTACATATCAAAAAGGAAAATGTAAAAGATGTATATGTTTTCATCTTTTACCTTCATATTGATACTAAGTTTTACAAATATGGGAATATTATTATAATGGTAGTAGATAACAATTATAATTAAGGAACTATAAATTTTAATCTAAGATTATATGTACTCTTGAATCTTTGTATTTTACCACTTGTTAATAACAAGTAGCATTGTAAAGTTTAACGAATTCATTTTCCAACCATATTTAATTTATATTGCTTAATTAAATTCCAAATATTCCTCAAATGTGCTCCGAACACTCCCCTTCATGGAATGTCTATAGTTTATACATTCATTCTCCTCTACAACTTTTGCTGTGAGCTATACATGTATCAGTTTATATTTGCAATTGTTATTAAGAGTTTCTTTCCTTTAGATTTAAAATTCCTTAGTAATTATTAAGTAGAGGAACTATGATGTGGTTTAAGGAATGGGCTTTGAGATAAGATTGACTTGGAATCTAATTTCTGTTGCATTATTTATTTGATTACAGGCATATATCCAATCCTCCTGCTTCTCAGCAGACACTGTAGTTGGTCATCATTATTATCATTACTCATGTTACCACAGTGAATAGATTACTTCTGTAGTCTTCTCAAGTTGGTTTCATTATCCACAATGTCATCATTAATTCTCCAGTGTCATGGCTCAGGGAAGGGGTACCTTCAGGATTTGATTGAATCATGTCTGATGTGTCAGAGTGGGAGTCACACGATGAATGCTTGTGTAGAAACATCTCCTGCATGGTTGATCTATGTGCCTCTCTCAGTCATAAATGCAGTCTTAGTAGTAGACTTGTCAGGGTTAGAGTCACACTCACCTCTGCTTCTCTGTTGACAAGAGACTGAGCCTTGGAGTGATACCTTATTTACTTTTTTTAAGATCTATAGAATTTAGTGGTTATGACTTTGGATCCTTTGCATTGTGTTTGCTTTCAAATGGGCTTTGTAATATCCTTTAAACACTCAGGAAAAGCACCTTTACAAATTATTGTTTTTCACCTTCATTATTGGTTTTTAGAAAAACTGTTTTGAAATGACTATTCTTTAAATACTAATGCCTATGAAGAAGAAGGTACTTACGGTTCTTAGTGTTTATGATAATTACCAAATGATATAAGAGCAGATATACCACATATAATAGCATTGCCAAGCAAAGGGAAAGAAGTAAGCTTCACATCTAGGTTTCCAGGTTGTTAAAGGTACATGTTAAGTGAAAAATGGTGCTAGGGAAAGTGCTTGAGATGGGGGTTAGCCCTGGAGCAAGGAGTCACCCCTGAGAGTCTGGGGTGAAGCCATAAAGGTAACCTGGTAGGTTTATTCATATTTAGGTTTTGTTTTTTGTACATGGACTTGGAGAAAGATTAAGTAGTAAGGTATTTCAGTAAGTCAACTGAGAAATTATAATGAGACCATAAGCATCATTGGGGAGATTTAAGAGGTAGTCAATTCAGAATATCATTGAGATTAAGAAAATGACTATTTCATGATACACTAGGTGAGTTCAAACTTGTAGACCGGAATAGTTGGAAAAATTAAGTTACCTTTTACAGATAAGTCAAAGACTAACAGAGAAGTCATTTAGGGGAAGTCAGTTCAGGATTTTAATTTCAAATGTACTGAGTTCGGGCTGCCCATTGACTAATGAAATAGCTATGGGGACCATCAACATGCAGAGTGTACTGAGTCTGGAGAATGTAGGCGGTGATGAATCAATACAGATAGAGAGGACAGGATTTAGTTGGGGCACTCTAATACTTGAAGGTCAGGTGATAAGGACAACTCAGGAAAAGAGCTTCAGAGGATAAGAGATACCCAGGAAAGTGGCATGATCAGAGATAAAGTGAAGAGAGCACTCAAGGTATTAACTTAACTATTGGTAAGCAAGAGGAGGGCTGAGTTTTGGTCAACAGAGTTAGTAACAGAGAGGTCCCTGATGGTTTTAGATTTAGTGGCACTTGGAGAGAAATGCCTGATTAGAGTGTGTCAAAGAAATATATGTCATTAGAATATATAGCTAAAATTGCATATATATGAATATGTAAGACTATATATTTGTATGTCTCTGTATATATCTTCTATATACCTATCAATCAATCATCTGTCTGCCGATCAACTATTTTGGGGAGATATTGGAGACAAAGATATTTTTTATAAAAGATGGGGGAAATTTATATAAAGATTGTTAGACTGGAATGGGGCTATAGCTCAGCACTAGCACTGAAAGAAAATAAAGACACTTAGATTTAACAGAGGAAAAGAAAACACTGATGATAAAGGAGAGAGAAGATGCAGACAAGAACTTTGGGGTTTGGTGTACATGTGGGAAGGTTTGCTCACCTATGGGAAAACATTTAATCTGTGGATAGAGACACTGGTGAGTTGATGAGTGGGACCATGAGAGCTTGTCAAAGTTGCCTTTCAACTATTTCTAATTTTTTTTCACTGAAAAAAATTTTCTCATTTGTGAGAAAAAGACAGGAGTTGGAGATTTTGGAAACTTGGAAAGGTAGAGTTTTGAAATGTTTTAGGGAAATCATACAATCAATACACTTTGAAAATGTGTACTGATACTAAGCAGTAACTAGGAGTAACTTGAGGTTTCTAGCTTTGGTTTGAAAAATGAGATATTTTCCTCATAGTGTATATTCCTCTCTGTTCATATTTTCCTGAGTGGATTAAATATAGAAAATGAAATTTACTGAGTTTCACCAGGAGTCAATTTTTTCCTGTGAATGGGAAAAATGATTCTAATAAAGAGGACACAAAAATTGAGAGTCTATTCAAGGGAGTGACTTTAATGAGGGACCATGTAATCTACCCTGGGTAAGGAGAGAGTTGAGGTCATGAAGTTAAGCTAAGGGATAGTGAAAAGGTGATACTGTCACTGATTTTTGCATTTGTTAGTTTTCCATTGCTGTGAGAAAATACCTCAGAGAATCAACTTAAAAATGGTAGTGGTTTCAAAGGTTTCAGTCCATAGTTGATTGGCTCCATTGTTCACAATCAATTTGGCTATTGAAGTATCTTTTGTAGATTCACAGGAATTTTGAGGCTGTTTTCCTATTTCTGTGAAGAATACCATGGTGCTTTGAAGAGGATTGCATTGAATTTGTAAATCATTTTGCATAGTGTGACATCTTAATAATGTTGATTCTTCCACTCCATGAAAATGGCATGTCTTTTCATTTTCTTGTGTCCTCTTCAGTTTCTTTCATCAGTTTTTTGTAATTTTAATTGTAGAGATCTTTGTTTAAATTCATTCCTAATTTTTTCTTATTATATATATAAATATACATACATACATACATATATATATAGCTATTGTGAATGGGATTGACTTCTTGATTTCTTTCTCAGCTGGTTTGTGATTAGTATGCAAAAATATTACTTTTGTATATTGATTTTGCACCCTGCAACCTTACAGAATTCATTTTTCAGTTCTAACAGTCTTTTTGTGGAGGCCTTATGTTTTTCGATGTATAATGCCATGCCATCTGCAAACAGGGTTAATTTTACCTCCTCCTTTCCTGAGTGGATGTCCTTTCTTTCTCCTGCTTCATTGTTTTGCCTATGACTTCCAATACTCTACTGAGCACCAATGATGAATGTGGAAATCTCTGTCCTAGAAGAAATCATTTCAGTTTTTCCCCATTTGCTAGGATGATGGCTATGGGCTTGTCAGATAAAGCCTTTATTGTAGTGAGGTAAGATCCTTCTGTACCAATTTTTATATTAACACAAAAATCTTTTGAGTTCATTGAATGCTTTTTTCATGTATTGAAATGATCTATGACTATTGCTATTCATTCTGCTGATGTGTTATATGATGTTTATTACATTTATTGATTGGTATATATTGAACCATTCTTGCATCTCTAGCTATATAATCTTATTAATGTGTTATTGGATTCAATATTCAAGTATTTTATTGGGAATTTTTGCATCTAAGTTAGTCAAGAATATTGGTCTGTAGTGTTATTTCCTTCTTTTTCCTTTGCTTATTCTTTCCTTCTTTGTTTTCTTTTTTGTATGTATGTATCCTTACCTGGTTTGGATAGCAGGGTAATGCTGGCCTTGTAGAATGACTTTGAAATGCTTATCATTTCAACACTTAGGAGCAATGACAGCATTCAGTTCTGGGGGTTTCTTTTTTGGGAGACATTTTATTACTGATTCAATTTCATTATGTTTTATTCATCTTTTCAGTTTCAGTCTTGCTAGACTAAATGCGTTCAGCATTTATCCATTTTTTTTGTACATTTTCTGATTTGTTAGCATATAATCTTATAATAATAGCCAGTGGTACTTTTTGATCTCTGGTTTGGTTTATTTGGGTCTTCTTTTCTGTGCTTGGTTAGTCTAGCTAGAGGTTTGTCAATGTTTTTAAATCTTTCCAAAAACCAATTTTTCCTCCTTTTGTATTTTTGTCTGTATTTTTTTATACTCTGATCTCTGTCATTTCTATACTTCTACTAATCTAGGATTTTGTTTCTTTCTTATTTTTCTAGTTTCTTAAGTTGCATTACTAGACTTTTTAAGTGACATATTTCTATTATTTTATATAGATGCTTACTATTATAGACTTTCTTTTTACTATCTTTTTCCTGTATCCTACAGGCCTTAGTATGTTGCATTTTCATTTTCATGTGGTTCAAAGTATTTTTTTAAGTTTCTTTTTGATTGTTTTTCCTTATCCATCAGTCATTCAGGAAGATGTTGTTTAATTTTCATATACTTACACAACTTCTAAAGTTCCTCTTGCATTTGATTTCTAGTTTTATTCCATTGTGGTTTGAAAATATATGATTTTAATTTTTTAAAAAATTGTTGATGCATTTTGTAGCAAAAATATGATCTATCCTGCAAAATGTTCCGTGTACTAATGAGAAGAATGTGTATTATGCAGTTGTTGGTTGAAATGTTCTGTAACAGTCTGCTAGGTACATTTAGTCTATAGTATACTTTTACATAATAATTAATTAATTAATTTTGTGGAGATTGAATCCAAGGCCTTGCACATATTATAATCAAGCAACCTGCAATAGAACAATGCCTCCCAGCCCTTTTCATTTATTGATTGATTTATTTATTTAAACAAGGTCTCACCACTCTCTTTGTCTGGATTGGCCTTGAAGTCACAATTCTCCTGCACCTGCCTCCCAGCTATCTGGGATTATAGACATGTACCACCATGCCCAGCTGGTCTGTAGATTACTTTAACTCCAGACTTTCTCCATTGGTGTGCCCATTGATGAAAGAGATGTTAAAGCTCCCATATATTGTTGTATTGACATCTATTACTCCCTTCAAATCTAGCAATGTTTGCTTTGTACAGTTGGTAGCTCTGGCATTCAGTGCATACATATTTACATTTGTTATATCTTTTTGTTAACTGATTTTTAATAATTAGATGGGAACCTTCTTTTACTCTTTTTACAAAGATTTTTCAGCTAAGGTCTGTTATTGGATATAAATGTAGCTATTTCTATTGGTATTGTTTCCATTTGCATGAGACCTGTTTTCCATTCCTTACTTTCAGTCTGTGCATGTGTGTCCTTAACTGGAAAGGAATTTCTTTCTTTTTTTTTATTGTTGTGATGGGTGGGGGTACATTGTGGAATTTACAAAAGTTCCTACAATTTATATCATACTTGAATTCACCCCCTCCACCATTCTCATTTATCCCCACCTCCCCTGATTCCTGGAAGAGGTTCAATAGGTATCATTTTCCCATTTACATACGTGTATAGGAAGTGAATTTCTTGTAAACAGAGTATCTTTTTTGAATAAACTCTTTTCAGTCAGTCTAAATCTTTTAACTGGGGGGAATTTTTCCATTTACCTTTTTTTTTCTTTTATTATTCATATGTACATACAAGGCTTGGGTCATTTCTCCCCCCTGCCCCCACCCCCTCCCTTACCACCCACTCCGCCCCCTCCCTCTCACCCCCACCCCCTCAATACCCAGCAGAAACTATTTTGCCCTTATTTCTAATTTTGTTGTAGAGAGAGTATAAACAATAATAGGAAGGAACAAGGGTTTTTGCTGGTTGAGATAAGAATAGCTATACAGGGCCTTGACTCACATTGATTTCCTGTGCATGTGTGTTACCTTCTAGGTTAGTTCTTTTTGATCTAAACTTTTCTCTAGTTCCTGGTCCCCTTTTCCTATTGGCCTCAGTTGCTTTTAAGGTATCTGCTTTAGTTTCTCTGCGTTAAGGGCAACAAATGCTAGCTAGTTTTTTAGGTGTCTTACCTATCCTCACCCCTCCTTTGTGTGCTCTCGCTTTTATCATGTGCTCAAAGTCCAATCCCATTGTTGTGGAGAACATCATTCTGAGTGAGGTTAGGCTGGCCCAAAAGACCAAAAATCGTATGTTCTCCCTCATATGTGGACATTAGATCAAGGGCAAACACAACAATGGGATTGGACTTTGAGTCCATTTACCTTGATGGTCATTATTGATATATAAAGACTCATCCTGTCATTTTGTTAACTTTTCCCTGAGGGCTTTGATCTGCTTTGTTCCTTTTTTCCTCTGCTGTTGTTGATCTTTGTGGTTGGCAGTTACTTCTTTTAAGGATTTGAGTATATCATCCCAGTCTCCCCTGGGCAGTAAAAGCTCTGTTAAGAAATATGCTGTTGGTCTAATGAGGTCTCCTTGAATGTCATCATGAACTTTTATCTTGTTGCTGTTACAATTCTATTCTTGTCTTGTACTTTTGACCATAATATGCCTCAGAATGGATCCTTTCATTCAAAATTATATGGGATACTTTGAGCCTCCTAGGTTTGAATTTCCATGTCTTCCCCAAGATTTGGGTAATTTTCAGCTATTACTTAATTGAATAGGAGTTTTCTTCATTCTTTTACTCCTTTTTCTTTATTTGTTTAACTGGGTAATTTGAGAAACTCATCTTCAAGTTCAGAAATTCTTCTTTTGCTTGATCTATTCTGTTGCTTAGGCCTTCTACTGTATTTCCAATTTGACTTACTGCAGTTCTTTACCTTCAAGATTTCTGGGTTTTTAAAAATGATTTCTGTGTCTTTAATGGATTCCTTATTCGTATATGGATTATTTCCCAAATTTCATTATATTATTTATATTCTCACATATTTGAGTCCTTATAATCATCATTTTCATTTATTTCTTGGGCACCTGATTTAGTTCTTTGTGGTTTGTTGCTAGAGTTGTTTTGGAGGCATCATGGTACCTTGCCTTTTCTTATTTCCATTGTTCCTTTGTTGACATGTTCACATGTACCAATCTTATAGGGTAGCTTTCATAGTAGAAGAGTTTCTCCTGAAGAGTGTCTTATGGTTTTAATTTGGTAGATTATACTGGCTTTGGTTCTAAGTAGACACACTATTCTGTGTATCTTCTCTAACTATAATTGTTGGCTTTGGGTATGGTGTATAGCAAGCAGCAGGGGCAGGGACCCTTCAGTCTTCAGGTTCCACATGAAAGTGGAGACATTCTACTTGTGCAAATGGATGTGGTGCTCACAACCTCATAAGAGGGTGCCTGCTGGGTGGCCACACTAGGTGCTCATGGCAGTGGCAGCCTGCAATTTTCGTTCTCTGGTGGTCTCAGCCCCAGTGTCTGAAGGCTGCATGAGTGACTGTGCAGAGCCTTGGTGGACCTATTGTCTCAGGACAGGCTACCCAGCTGATTCCTAGGGCCAACAGTGGTGCACGTGGAGCTA
The DNA here is from genome assembly GCF_047511655.1 of Castor canadensis. Lineage (NCBI taxonomy): Eukaryota > Metazoa > Chordata > Mammalia > Rodentia > Castoridae > Castor > Castor canadensis. Next base: position 75,314,757 of record NC_133394.1, on the reverse strand, counting down.
CTCATCAACTTCCTAGGAGCTGCGGGTGGGCCAAACTACATGGGATAGACTGTTTGGATGCTTTTCAGGGTTGAAGGAGAGTGGGCAGGACCAGCTGGTAGGTTCATAAGGTTGGACTGGATAGGTTGTGAGGGTGGCTGCCCAAGTGCTTTACAGAACTCCTGTGGGGGCAGAGAGGTGTTGAGATTACACTGCACAGTAGAAGACTGGGTGCAGAAGGGCAGATTGTGGGCTGAGACTTTTCTTCATTGCCAGAAGCTCCCCAAACTGGACTCAGGACCAGGGGAGTTGCAGGCTTTTACAAAAGCCAATACTGCAGGTATTCCTCATGTTAGTGGGGACTCCTGGAGGTGATGTGCTTACCCATTCTCTATCATGTAAAGTCCCTCTTGGTTTAGGGTTGACTGTGATTCAGTTTATAGATCTTTCACTTCTTATTCTTCGGAGACAATAAATTCATTTATTTCCAAAGGTGCTGTGTGTGCATGTATGCATATGTGTTTATGTGTACAATATGTAGCTCTGACTCATTATGGCTACTAAGATTTGATATACAGCATTATAAATGAAAGTAAGCATTTTGACTGTATTCCGAAACCTTCTTTGGTCTCTAGTTTATCCTGAATTATATAATTTGAGGGAGTTTGAAACTGACTTTATTGTGTAAATTAGAAGTGTTGGGTTTTTGTTTCTTTTTATTTGCCTACTGAGGATGAAACTCAGTATTTTATGCATGCTAGGACAAATGCTGTACCCCTGAGACACATCCCCAGACCTGGCATTTTTTTTTTTGAAGTGTCTAAATAGAATTTGAAGAGAATCACTTGCAGTTAGAATTTACCTATTCACCAATTTTGTATTTGGATCTTCAGTGCAGCACAAATTTTTTATTGGTAATTAAATTTAATAGGGGGAAGAGTTGCTAAAACTAAATGTGATTTAAGCAAGCTAAACTCTATCCACTTTTTGTTAAAAAACTGTCTAAAGAGATGTACACTTTTATGTTTTTGAATAAAAAATTATTTAGCTTCAGATTATAATATAAGACATAGATAAACAAAGGGACTTCTGTTTAGCATTAGGCTTCCTTCAAGCAATTATTAGAACCAGTCATACATCTATTCTGTACATCCAGCCCAAGGTTTTCTTGGAAAGTGCATTTATATTTGTGTCAATAAAATGCTATTATCAGGATGTTTTTATTGTTGTGAAAAGTTTCAGTATTTTTGGGCATGAAGGAAATAATGCTAAAATAAATAACTGCTTTTTTCAGACATGTCAATTCCTATCTAACATCAATTGGCAATTGATCTGCATAGTCTTAATTCAAGAAACATTTCTAACTTTGTTTCTCAATCCATTGGTTTATAAAATAAAAATTGTGCTATCATACTTATTGTGTAGGGTTTATAATTGACAATATTAAACTAATTTCACTGCTAAAACTTTTTAACAGAATTATTATACGAGGGCTAAAAGAAAATACAGATGAAATTTGCACCTATATAGTTGAAGGTAGTCAAGATATTAGTTTCTGGGAGTTTTTTCAGTGCTTAGCACTGCAACTTTACAAGATTTATTTCATTTTCTTTTTAAAAGCTTCATAAAGCTCATCTGTTCACACATTCTATTTCCTTCCACTCTGAATCTGACCTGTTATTGGCTTCTCTGTAAATGTCCTTTGCTATATATAGTTATAGGAATTTAGGACACTTATACAATTTGCATAGTACTTTAAAAGTAATTCTCTTCCCATTTATGTGACATCTTGGAAAAATATTTCCTTCTTGGTACATATTTAATGCTACTGTTTGCTTACATTTTCTGTCGCAGAGGTTTGGGGCATTCTTCAATACCTTATCTGATTTTTTAAAAGTAGTGATAAAGTTCAATTTTTTTGTGTGTGTGTGGTACCCGGGTTTGAACTCAGGGCCTATACTTTGAGCCACTCCACCAGCCCTTTTTTGTGATTGGCTTTTTCAAGATAGGGTCTTGCGAACTATTCACTTCGGGCTGGCTTTGAAATGTGATCTTCCTGATCTCTGCCACCTGAGTAGCTAGTATTAAAGGCATGAGCCATTGGTGCACAGCTAGTTTTTTTTTTTGTTTAAAGAACACGATGTCATTTGATTTGGAAATGGTCTGTTTTGGAAATTTAATGTAATATGAACTTATCTTACATTAAATGTTGGAAAATGTTTGGGAACATATACACATATGTACACATTTGTGTGTGTGACATAATCTAAATTTTTCAGAATAAGATTAGTATAACAGAATAGTAGCTCATAAGTCCCTCTAAGTGAATAATGAAATTTTACACTAAATACTATAAATTAGCTAATGATGCTCTATGAATAAAGACTGAATTATAAGAATATTTCAATATAACTATATGCATAAGAAGTAATAGGACATTATTTACCTCAGGGGGTTGTATGCTGTGCCAAGGGCCCAGAAGTGTGAGATTGAAGTGCTTTTCAGTATAACTGGCTTCTACTATGATCATATTTGTTTTTTTGAAGTATTTTTAAATAGTATTTATCTGATAAGGAGTTCATATTCTGAACATACAAGCAACTCAATAAAACTTAAAAACAAATAAGGAAAACAACCTGATTAAGCATTGGCAACTGGTCTGGAAAGATATTTCTGCAAAGAAGAGAAAGAAAAGATCAAGTATGTGAAACAATGTTGAACATCTTTAGCCATGAGGGAAATGCAAATCAAACCACAATGAGATACAATGAGCCACAATCAAAAAAGCAAAACATAACAAATACTGGTATTGATGTAGAGAAATAGGGATCCTTGTACACTGTTGGTAGGAATGTAAATTATTATATCTGTTATGGTTCATCAAAACAACAAGCAAACAAAAAACTCCCCAAAATAAATATGCCACATTAGCAATTCCACCTCTAGGAACTAAATCAAAAACAGAGAAATCAGTAGATATCTACTCTCATGTTTATTTCAGCACTGTTCATAATGGGGGATCAATTGGAATGTCCACCAATGGATGAGTAGAAAAAGAAAATGTGGTTTATATGTACCCAATGAGATATTATTCAGCCACAAAAATAAGGAAATATTGTCATTTTTGGATAGAATCTGGGGGACATTATGTGAAATCAAATAAGCCAGGTACAGACAGACAGATACTGCATGCTCTGACTCATATGTAGAAGCTGAGAAGTTTGGTCTCAGAGAAGTAGAGAGTAGAACAGTGGTCTCACTACAGGGGAGGAGGGGTAGTGGGAGGGGGAGCAGAAGGAGGCTCAACAATGGCTAAATACAGTTACAGAGGAGGAATAAGTTTTAATATTCTATGGCACAGTAGGTGTACTACTGTTTTCAACACCCTATTGTCTATTGTATAAAGAACTAGAAGAGAGGAGTTGGAAGATTCCCAACACAAAGAAATGATAAATGCTTAAAGAAAGGAAAATGCTAATCTCTCTGATTGAGTCATTGCGTGTATTGCATTATCATGCCATAACTCATAAATGTGCAATTACTAGTGTCAATGAAAAAGAAAAGAAAACATTGTTATGAGAAACATTTCACTAGACTTTCAAAGGAGTCTGTGGCACATACAAGGTAAAACCTTGATTGTACAAAAAATAAAAATAACTATTATTTTATCATTCTAGTGTGCCAGCTCCTATTATGAGAATTTTAATTGTGCTCATTTCTGACACTCTTCCATCAATCCTAGAAGGTAGGATTCCTTATCAGACTTCATTTCTCAGATGAGAAACTGGGTCACAGAGAGATTAAGAAACATGTTAAGGGTCACACGGCCATGACTGGAAACCACAGTCCATAGAGATTGTGTGTCTGTCTCTGATATAGCAGTACCTATAAAAATGCGAGAAATAATTATAATGAATTTTTAAAGTTTTCTGCACAATAAATACTGATATTTTTATCTACATATGTGTATCCGTCTTGAGGGTGTTGGTGTATGCTAAGCATATGCTGTACTAAGATACATCCCCAACCATTATCTATATTTTAGTAAGATTTCTTTAAATACAATGCTTTCATGTATTTTATTTACTTATATTTTACAAAGGATTTTATGTAGAGTTTCTGTTGAGGACTAAGCAAATAAGTATAGCTATATATTTATTAGCTTGTTTCAAAATTTTTAATTGTCAGAAGTCTGGGTCAGTCACAACTTTCCTATTTTCAATGAACCATGACAAGCAAATTTCAATTATACGTGAATTCATTGTTAGCGTTGTACCATGGGCTCTTACCTGATTATCTCCTAGCAGTCATGGTGAATCGGTTTGCAATACTTTTACTTAATCCCTAATGAGTCTGACAGAATAGTCTGCAAAGTGTTGCAGTTTTGTATGGCTCTTTTACTTAATGAGGTATTCTGGGTTTCCTAAATGAATGCATCAATAAAACAACTTCTACTTCTTGTGTTTTAGTGGAGAAATGATTCACCTACCTAACTGCTGAATTTAGGGAATAAGTGTTAAATCACATAACTTCTAGTCATGAGAGAAATCTTGCGCTTGCTGATGTGATGTATGTTTTATGTATAACACAGGTAGATTCATCCATCTTTTTAAAAGTCAATTTTGCTAAAGGAATGGTAAACACTTCTATTTCTATTTCTATTAGATTTAAAAGGAGTAAAACAAAGGAGCACAATTGTTTCCTTTTTTTTTTCTGATTTAATTCTGGTGGCTGTAAGGTTGTCAACAACCATGCTACTCTTGCAGTTTCACTGCATAGACTACTTCTTGATTTATTAGCTTTCAGACTCAAGCTCTACTGTGCTGTCACATTCTTTGGCTTACACAGCAGGGCCTGTGCAGACCTCTGTGATATACTTTTATTTATTATTTATGCAACATTAAGGGACAAACAGAAGGCAAGCTGATTCATAGGTTACCAGCAACCTTTAAGGTGAAGCTGTTTGACTTCTGAAGTGTCTTTGGTAACGTTCTTTCTGAATCCTTTATATATAGGGCGGACCAATCAACTCAACTGTAATGGAAAATGCCCTGGCCTTTGGAGCACAGATGACCTAAATGAAATGAAGTTTCCTTAAGATATGGCATTCTGGTTCATCTTCACTCATCATCTTACAAGTTGTTGTGCACCTTTTCTAGACTAGGTAGGTATGAGGAGGTTACTAAGTGTCATCAATCTCCAGAAAGAAAACTCTGAGAAAAAGGCTTTTGCCAAGTTGAATTTGACCATTTGTTATCATTAGAGAACAGTCTGTATAAAACAGACTTTTTCTCCTAGCTGACAATGCAGAAACCTCGAAGACCTAAATAATAAAGGCTCAAGAATGAATTTGGGACTCATCCATCATCCTTGAACACAAAGCTCTCCTTCTAACTCAACAGCACGTGTATCTTGTGTATCATACCTCAACTGTTCTCTGCATTTGGAATCAAAGACATACACGTTGGGTAGAAAGTGACTCTGAACAGGTGTATTTCTAGAGATGAGATAATTGGGGGAGCTACTGTGGAACAAGGTACTATGTTTTGAGGCACTCAACCTCCACAAATATCTCTAAAAATCCTTTAATTTGTGAATTTACAAATTCTGTTCTCTAATTTACACATAAATGTCAGTGGTAGTGTTTAGAAAATCTCTCATTATGACAATATTCAATTTCCCTTTTCATTTCAACAAGTTTTTATTTGAGCAAAAGCATGGACTTGTTTTTGCAGAATACTTATTTCTTTGTACCTTTCATATCTGTAAATTGTACAGCCATAAACTTAAGGTTCTTCCCTTCTCACTTTTGCCTTACTGCCTCACCCCACCTCACTTCTAAGCACTAATGTGTATCCCTCATTTTCATCACGATGTGGCCAGCCCAGTGCAAGTCATTGTCTCTTTGCCTGCTGATTCTTGCCTCTTGATTCTTGGCCTTCCTTGCCTCTCTCTGTAAAGCCCTTTCTCTACCAAGTAGCCAGACATTGTTTTAATAATGTCAACCACATTGAGTCATTTCTATGATTAAAACTATTTGTCCAATGTTTCCAATTACAGATCAGTTGAGGGAGTCCTCATCCTTATCCAGCCACAAGCGACCATAAAAGCTCCAGGTCAGACTCCTTTGCATTTTCTCTCCTTTCAGTGTTTGGACCTACTCAGGGAGCCACTCTGCCAACAATGCTTCATTATGTAAATAGTTACTTTTCACATATACATGGTGATATGGAAGGAGACTGACTTGGAGTTACAAAGATATAAATCACCTTAGGAGTGATGGCGGGGGCTCCTAATGTATGATGTCGGTAGGTGGCAGATCACAGAGACATCAGATAGGGTCTTCTGCTTCTTGCTTAGGCCTGGCTTGTAACAGTGATCCCCTGATCACTGCCTCTTGAGTAACTGGAATTACAGGTGTGAGCTACCATGTCAGGGCCCTGTAGTTCAATTCTTTAAGCATTCGTGTTAGAAGGAAGTCTGTAATACAGACACGTAAATCCTTATTTCTTTTTCCTCTCTAGGTTGGGAATCATCATGTTGATGTCATGGGATATGAGGATGTCAGGTTGTCTTAAACTTTAATCTGATCCATACTGAGGATTTGTAAGAAAGACAATTTTCCTACTCTGCTATAAAGGAATAGCTGAGAGCTTGATCTGAAGAAATTCTTACACAAGAGATAAGGGCTATGTTAGGTTCCAGATTCCCAAGGTGAGCACCTTCATGTCAACTTCTGACTTTTAAATCAGCAAAGAAAAGGATGTAAATCAGAATAAGTAGGACAAATAGACTGGAAGCCTGGAATGAAATAGGATGAGTGTTGGGGAGGAGCTTCTAGGAGAAGAGGTATTTACATAGACATTTTACAATGGACTACAGAACATTTTGCTGAATTGCTTTTGAATTCTTCTAAAATGTTACCTCTTCTGATGAATTTCCAGATTGCTCACCTCTTCTTTGTTGGGTCCTGCAAGCCATAAGTCAATCTATCAGACAGCTCGTGTCATTCTGAGGGTTCAAGTGTCAGACTGTTAAGCTATCTGGTTCAAATCTTGTCTCTACCACGCAGTAGCTGTCGGACTATAGGCAAGTTAAGATACTTCACTATTTTATGTCCTGATTTCCTTCTCTGCAAAGCAGAAATAAGGATATCATATATCTCCAAGAAGAAGAAGTTTAAATGAGCTTATATATGTGAAACACTAAGAAAGGTATGTGGCAATATAACAATCTCTTGATAAATGCTAGTTTAATAGCTTTTAAAAATATGTTTTGATGTATTATTGGATTGTGTGCATTTTCTAGCTTCTCTTTTCTTTGAAATTATAAGCACTTTGACAAGGTATTTTACATATGCCAGTCATTTCAATTGGTCTGTGTATAGTGAGTATTGTCTAGTACTATTGACTGTATTCATCACAATTGCTTATTGATCACCACTTAGAAATAATAAAGACTATAAATTTATCTAAGAGAATATCCTAAGTTTCACTTACCTAAGAAACACCACTGTAGCCATTAGTCATGGCATTGACAGGTAATATTTGGACCTGGTATAAAGAGAGTAGGCATTGCCAGCACTAACCCACTCTCTGTAATGACTGCAGCAGCTATGTTTCTTAAGAAATTTGTGTGCACTAAGGCACTTCATATTTTTCATGAGGTTTATTTCTGATTATGATTTCCCCTGGACCAACCACAGAATACCGGAGAGTCTCAGAAAGTGCTTATCTTCCCTCCACATACCACAGTAAGAATGATGCTGAGTTAGAGCCAGCATGTGTTTCCCAGTGCCTGCACTTTCACGACATATAAACAACCTGGTTAACGTTACAAAACTGCCATTATGTCCATTTACTCAGAAAATGATAACCAAGCCACTCAGACATCACACACTTACTGAACACATTATGAAGACAATGTCTTCAAAAACAGTAATTTGAAGTATACTAAGTTCTTTCTTTTTTATCCATCACACACACACATTAATAGTAAAGGGGCTTCATTGTGATAATTCCATAAAAGTGCACAGTGTATTTAGAACAAGTTTACTCCCTGTATTAAATTCCCTTAACTTCCCTTCCCGTGTCCTCCCTTTTAAAGTGTTTTGTGTCTTTCAGTGTGCCATCTTCCTATATATGGATATACATAATGCATTTTGTTCCTCTTCTCACCCATAGCCTCTCTTTTCACCCTTCCCCTCCAACTTGTCCCTCCCAGGCAGTTCCTCTTTTACACTCATGTCCCATCATCATCAAAATCATCATTTTATATCTAGATATAAAGATATTTTATAAAAGGTATTTTATATAAAGATGTTTTATATCTTTATATCTATTCCAATTCCATCCATTTTTTTCTGCCAATGACATTCTTCTTTATGGCTGAATAATACTCCATAATGTGCCATATATACCACATTTTCTTTATCATTTCATCAGTTGTTGGACACCTAGGCTGATTCCACAACTTGGCTACTAGGAATGGTGCTGCAATAAATATGTACTTCTGAGAACTGTCTGTTCAGAACACTTGCCAAATTATTAGATTGTTCTTTTGGTGTTCCATTTTTGAGCTCTTTGCATGTTCTATATATTAATCCTTTATCTAATGAATTAGTGGAAAAGATTTTCTCTGACTCTGTGGGTTGTCTTATCATTCTGGTAATTGTTTCCTTTGCTGTGCAGAGGCTTTTTAATTTGATGCAATCCCACTTGTCAATTTTGTTCTTATTTCCTGGGGAACTGGAGTCCTGTTTAGAAAATAATTGCCATATCTATAACTTTCGGTGTTTTCCCATAGTAGTTTCAAACTTTTAGAATTTATTTTAATAAGATCTTTGACCCATTTTTGAATTGATTTCTATACAAATTAAAAGATGGAGTCTAATTTCAGTCTTCTTTGTGTAGATAGCCAGTTTTCCCAGCACCACTTGTTGTAGAGGCTGTCTTTTCTCCAATGTGGGATTTTGGTTCCTTTGTCAAAAATCAGCTTTGTGATTTTATTTCTGGTTCTTCTATTCCTTTGGTCTTCATATCTCTTTTGTACCAGTAACCTTGCTGTTTTTGTCACTGTGACTCTGTAGTATAATTTGAGGTCTAGAATTAAAATACCTCCAGTTGATGCTCTTTTTTGCTCAGTATTATTTGGCTGCTTTGGATATTTTATGCTTCCATATGAATTCTAGGATTAATTTTTTTTATTTCTGCAAAGAATGGCATTGGGATTTTGATTGGTATTGCATTTAATCTGTGGATTGCTTTTAGTAGTATAGCAATATTAATTCTGCCAATCCATGAATATGTAAGGTCTTTCCATCTTCTGGTTTCTTCTTCAATTTCTTTCTTCAAGGTCTTGTGGTTTTGTTCTAGAGGGTTTTGAATTCCTTTCATTTCTTTCTCTTTCCTTATTGCTCTGGCTAGGAATTCTAGTACTGTATTGAATAAGTGTGAAAGTGGCTTATGCCTATGATCTTAGTTACTGGGGAAGTAGAGACAGAAGGGATGACAATTCAAGGCCAGACCAGGAAAAAACTTCTGAGACCCTATCTCAACCAATAGCTGGTTGCAGTGGTACACGCCTGTTGTCCTAGCTATGCACAAAGCTGAGATCAGGAGGATCATGGATTCAGGCCAGCTCTAGCTAAATGTTCATGCGACCTAGTCTCAACAGAAAAAGAAGGTGGTATCTCCTGTCATTCCAGCCACTGGGTGAAGCATAAATAGGAGGACTGAGGTCCAGGCCAGGCTGTATAATAAATAAGATCCTATTTCAAAAACAACTAGGAAATGGGGCTGGAGCATGGCTTAAGCAGTAGAGTATCTATCTACCAAGTGTGAAACCCTGAGTTCAAGCCCCAGGAATGACAAATAAACAGCAGCAGCAATAACAAAAAAGAGTGGAAGAGTGGACACCTTGTCTCATTACTGAAAATGTTGTGGTTTTTCCCCATTTAGTATGATTAAGTATAGGTTTGTCATATTTAGTCTTTATTACATTGAGGTGCATTTCTTCTATTCTTAATTTCTTTAAAGCTTTTATTATGAAAGCATGTTAAATCTGTCAAGACATTTTCTGCATCTATTGAGATGATCATGTTTTTATGTACTTGACTCTGTTTTTATGCTGTATTACATTTGTTGATTTGCATGGTTTATCATATTTGTATCTCTGGAAAGAGAACAACTTACTCATGGTGTATGATATTTTTAATGTGTTGTTGAATTTGGTATTCTATTCTTTTAAACTTTTTATTCAGAATTTTGGCATCTTTGCTCACCAAAGAAATTAGCCTATAAATTTCTTTTTTTTTTTATCAAGTTTTGGTATGAGGGTAATACTGTTATCAAAGAATGAGCTTGGTAGTTTTCCTTCACTTTTTATTTTATGGAATCATTTGCAAAGCATTATTTGGCTATTTATTTGAGATCTCTCTTTTTTTATGAAGTGGAATCTCATAGCTATAATCTTTCCTCTTATCACTGCATTTGCTGGGTTCCAGAGGTTCTGTTAAGTTGTGTTTTCATTTTTATTAGATTCTAGGAAGTTTTTGATTTCTCTGATGAACCACTTGTCATTCAAGAATATATTGTTCATTCTCCATGTGTTTGAATATTTTATTTCGATTTCTAGTTTTAGTTCATTGTGATATGACAGAATACAGTGTTTTTTTTTCTCAGTTTTCTAATAATTGTTAACACTTGTTTTATGTCCTAAAATGCAATTTATTTTCAGCATTCATTTGCTTGGAAATATTTTTCCATCCTTTCACCCTAAGACAATAATTTCCTTTGTCACTAAGATGCATTTCTTGTAGGCAACAAATAGATTAATTTTGCTGTTTATTCCAACCTACCATTCTGTGTCTTTTGATTGGAGAATTGAAACCATTAACATTCAGGATTGATATTAAGATATAGGCACTATTTCCTGTCATTTTCCTATTTGTTGTGTTTTCTTCTTTCCTAATCCTTACATGCTAGTCTACTCATCTAGTGGGATTTCTTCTTTCCATATTTCTTTGGTTGCATATTCTTCTACTTCTGTGTATAAGATTCCTTTAAGTATCTTCTACAGTGGTGATTTAATGGTCATGAATTCTTGTAGTTTTGTTTATTTTGTAAGGTTTTTAAATTTTTCCTTCAATTTGGAAAGATAGTTTTGCTGGATACATTAATTTAGGTTGAAAATTATTTTCTTTCTGTGCTCATAGTGTATCAGTCTGTGCCTCCTTGTTATTATTCTAATTGTAAGGATTTCAAATGAGTTTTTAAATTTGGTTTATGTTTCCAGAATTTTGATCAGCTTTGTTTCAAAATTTCTATATCATTATTGAATTCCTCTTTCATATCCTGCATTGTCTTCTTTATTTCATTGAACTGTTCATTTGAATTCTCTTTGAGTACATTTAGCTGTTTATTTGTATCCTTTCTGAATTCATTCAGGTGCTTATATATATATATATCCTCTTTAATATCATTGATTATTCTTATCATTTTTTTGAAATTTCATCCACTTCACTATCATTCAAGTCTTTTATAGAATTGTTGACTTTTGGAGGAGACATGTGGCCTTGCTTTTTTGTATTTCTTATGTTTTTAAGTTAGTATTTATACTTCTGAGGCAAAGTTGTTTGCTGGATCCTTTAATCACTTGTAGTCTTTCTGTTAACATAGTCTTAATGTTCAGGCAGGACAGAGTAGTGATCAGGATGATTTTCTGTTTCTCACACTCCACTAGGGGGTATGGTTCAGCAACAAGCTTTCACCGACAGGGTATCATTCTTGTTCTTCAGCGATGCTCAGATTGAGATAAACTAGCTGGAATCTCTTGTAGAAAGTCTGTTGGCCACATCTGGGCTACTTTCACTATAGAAGCTTCCCTTCTTTGTGTACTGGGAACTCCTCTTGGATGTAGGAGCTTTATAGTATAGGGCCTGGAAGGTTTCCACTTGGGTTTGTGTCCAAGGCACAGCAAGCATTCATGACTTGGGGTGACCCCTGAATACATCAGAGATTTGGAGGAGCAAAGAGAGCACTGAGTTCTGTACATGCTGGGGGAGAACTGAGGTATCTATTTAATTCTGCCTGCTGGTCTCAATGCTTATAAGCCCCATCTAGCAGTTTTCCTCCTGTTCAGAAGAAAGGCAGTGAAACTTTTATAATTCAGAGGGTCTGGACTCTGGGCCCTCAGTCCTGAGCAAACACATACTGGAATGCAGCTCCCAGGGGTGAGTGTCAATGCTTTTAGGTCCTGCCTCAAGGAAGAGGCTGTGGGTATCACATGATTCAGAGTGTCTGGACTCAGGACTTTGACCCACCAAGCAGTGAATGTAGGAGATAGGCACTGGAGGCTAAGGTCTAAGCCAGTCATACTTTTGTGCTTTCTTTCTACCCAAGCTTCAGGTGCTGAGACTCACTACTGGCCAGGGAGAGTGGGGCCTCCAACCACTGAAGCACCCTATGCTGCCAGAAGGATTTCCTGTAGCTTTAATTCCTGTATAGGACTATTCCAGACCCTCTCTTTTTCTTAACTACCTCTTATGAACATCTCCCACCTGGGGTGTCATAATGCTCCTTGAGTCACGAGTGTTCTTTGTTTTCAGTACCTCAGAGTATCTCACTCTCAAACAGTATGGTCCTTCTCAAGATGATGCCTTGCTGTCATTGCTCTCTCTGAGTTAAGGAGAACAACAGACTGTCTTTCTTTATCAAGTCTAGCCTTCCACATCAGACAAATTCTTGTCTTACAAATGTCCATACTGGGTTTATAACTTCTGAAAGGTGTGGTCTTATCTTGCAGCTAGAATTGCTAGTCTTTGAGCAAAGCCTTCTGGCTTAACTTGTTATGATGTCTAGCTTCATCTCCCCATCCAGAAAAACTTGGGATGGGCTTGAAACTGCTTGGTGCTTTTCTCTGTGATTTCCTCTGCCACCTCTTTTGTGATTCTTGATTCTCTTTTTCTCTTTCTGTTTGCAGAATATAGTCTTCTCTGTGTTACCATATTCATTCGTAGAGTTAAAACACTGGACTCTTAGGTTCTTTCTAGGGAAAATTTTCACGTTAAAAAGTCAACTTTTGTATACTGTTATTGCCAAGAGACTGGATAACTGCAAGACAGCCAAGCTACTTCAGGTGAACTAGACAAATGGGTTTGGTCAGAGCACCTAGATGAAGTTCTTCAAGGGCATACAGAAAATGTATACTCCTGTTTCTTTGCTTTAAGAAAACATCACCAACAACATCTTAATACTGGCGATAGTTTTCTTCCTGTGACTAACAGAGCTTGGACTTGAGTAGGACTGTATATGGGATGACTCAATTTGCAGGTCTATAATTTGTTCTTGGCTAGTTGAAAAGACAGATTGGATAGCACTGTAGTGTTCTCTTAAAGGAGACATAGGAGGGTGATATAAAGCCAGTCCTCGTGGACAAACACTGTGAGAGGGATGTGTATCACAGATTGCTTTGCTGGGTGGATGGCAGCATCAAGGGGACAATCCAAGGGACTCCTGCCCCTGATCTGCACATCATTCATCCATGTAGCCCTATTGGGAAATCAGGTGATATCTATTTTCTTAAATTGGTACCTAGACCTGTAACTGCTTTGACAGGAAAACTGGAGAAAGCACATAAAATCGCAATTGTCTAAATACTATTAAACTTATTTCACCAATTTAAATGTAAACAGAGGAGACAAAAACACACTAACATAAAAACAAATGGTTTAGGAGCTTGAACTCCTGTGGTGATCTATGCAGGATTCTAGAAAATGGTGCAGCAGAAAACATCAGCAGTGATTAAATACCTAAATGGTAATACAAAGCAAGCATGCAATCCATCCCTTGGGGCCTCGCTTTGCAGCCTAACCACCTAATCAAGTTTAGCTGGGCTGGGATTGTGGAGCAGAATTAGTTGGCAGGCCTGTTAGATGCCAGTTTCCCTTTCATAGGCATCTCATTATTCATCATCCCTTTAAACCTTTTAATTGCTCCAAGCAAAGATTTCTTTATCCATTTAGCAATGCAGAACAAACCCATCAATACCCAATTTAAGCAAGACACTCACAAAGACAGCAGTGAAATTACTGCTCTGTTGCTTTTCTAAATATCAAGATAGTTTGGTTTCTAAATCCAAGCAATTTCCTTCATCATGGAATAACTTCTGATCCACAGAGTTTCTAATTAGCTAAATCAAAATCTGGAAGGACACATTTTACATTTGTTTTAATGTATTTGTTAAGTTGTTATTCACTTTTATTTGAGTATTGCTCACAAATAATTTGCATCCAATGAATCATTGATAATTGTAAAAATGTGAACAACTTTATTGCTCATGAAATATCAAATTTCCTTAAATTTTCTGCAAAATAACCATCAGTAATTTACTGAAAATTAAATTTTAGAACATAAAAAATTGATGTTTTTGACTAATCCATGTTTATTATATATAAATTAATAAAATATTATCTAAATAATCATCCAATAAAAATAAAATCATGTTAGTTTTTCATTTTGATGCGTATCAGCATGATAATTTTTTACATAATAGTCTGTGCTATTAAGTACCACGTATTTTGATTTCTCACTTAAAATCATAAATTCTTAATATGTTTGTAACTAACCCTTATTCCTACAAAATTGTAAGAAGTAAACTATAAATTTCCAGAACATTTTTCATACTTGTTATTATGTAAAGTCTTGAGCCATTATTCAATTTTATTATATTATTCCACAGTAAACTATTGTGGCTGGATCTCAACTCTTTATTAAACCACAGTCTCACTTAAAGAAATAGTTGACTAACCTGAGAAAGTACACTATAAATACTAAGAATTTAATCACACTGGTCTAAAGAGTTATAAGTTGCTTTATTGTGGGTGATAAAATTTCCAGTGCATGTATTCTTTTCTCTAATTCTCATCATAGGATGGTGGGAGGAAAAGTAAAATCGTGAGATAAAAATGTAATTTCTTCCAAATTTGCAATGAATTTTACCTATGACAAAGATTCACTGACTGTCTGCTCGTGTGAATTTGACGAGAGTTAGAGGACAGGACCTGTAGTAGTAACAGAAGAGACCTGGGCAAGAGAGCAGGAGGTAAGGCTGATAACAAAGTTATAATATTCAAGGAAACCAATCAGGACCTTGTGGAAAATCTCAGGATAGGTTGTCGTACTGCACTAGATAGAATGAACTTGAAACAGAAACAGCTCAAGAAAGCTATCAGTCCCCATAGCTCTTTGAAGTTCCACTCTGTTTTGACATTATTATGTTAAGCTATGCCTAACTTTCACTGCTTTTTAACAATGTTACTAGGCTCGATTTGTATGTGATGAATCCAGCTAGTTAATATTTAAGAATTTAACAACAGTGATTTAAGTTTGACAAGTTAAAATGTCACTTACCTTTCATTACATGCTAGCTTCTTTTAGACTCTACTAAGGGATTTACTAATAATGCATCATTTAACTCACAATAAACGTGACAGGGATGTTATCATCACTATTCTAATGAGGACTAAGACTCAGATACCTCAGATGACTTCCTCACGGACTTGTGGTAAGGAAGTAACAGGGTGTCAAACCCTAGATATATGATTATATAAGTAAGCTTGTTTTTAAACTGCTAAGTACAGTAGCTTGCCCCATGCCTCACTGATAGAGTTAAGGAGATGCAAGACAGGTTTATTAGGACATGTCATAAGTAAGAATCTTGTAGGGGTAAGAAAATAAAGACAGGTGGGTGGACAGAGAACCATTCCTCCTCTATACTTGTCAGCAACCTCTTCAGTGTTGGAGATAGCCAGAGGAAGGGTGGGATACGAATGGAGTAAAGATAAGTGCCTCATCACCAAGTTTTGGGTGAAGCTAAATCTTCATAATGAAAAAACATTGCTTGTGTGTTGGAAATAAGAGGTTCCAAGGACTGCTTCAATTAAATCCACCATTTGAGAGAAAATGCCACTGTAAACCCTAGTCCATGCTCAGAAATCACTCTTGACACTCTGATAGCCTGGGCAGAGTGAGAAGCTGCAATATGAACCTGCTGAGCAGTTTAGATTTATGATCAAGAACAAGTAAATGGATCATCTCATATGCAGCGGCATACAGTACCAGCAGAGGTACTCACACTTTCTTATTCACAGTGAGAATTTCCCACACAACCCCAATTACACGTGCGTGCGTGTGTGTCTGTGTGCGCACATGAGCTGAGGAAGGACAATGACTTGTGAGGTTTTCCAGATTTCGACTTGCTCTTTTCTATCATCTACTCTTAAAATACTTTTCCAAGTCTGTTCTGGAGACAAATTTCACTTGATATTCCCTGCATTAATTAGTGCAGAAATCTGTTAATTTATGAATATTAACACTGACAGGTGACAGACAAGTAATGTCTCTATACAAGAAATGTATGCATGTTGAGTAATTACTTGCTTCATTTATAAGAATATTACCTTAGTCTTTCAAAAATAAGTAATATTTAAGTACAAGATTTATTTTGAAATTTATACATGTGTAAATGAGAAAAATTGCATTTTTTCTAAATCTGTCAACATGAATGATTTAGAGAGAATATATTTGTAGAAATTGATAATTAATAGAAAATACTAAAACTAGGTAATAGGTAACTAAAAACTAAATGCTTCTTCCAAACATATACATATATATTGCATTTGGAAAGGGCAAATTCTTCACCTGTAGTTGTAATAAAATTGATAAGCCTAAAAATGAAAGAAAAAAAGAAAGAAAAAGGAAATGAAGGACACTGGAACACAGGGGCTAGACTAAAGAGAAGGAGGGAACAGAAAGAGGAAGAGTGAATATATTTTATAACATTTATTAGCTGCTGATGTTCTGCATGTTATGTCAAGACTACACAGTTTATGCTTAATTCTTCCATGGAATACTAGGGAACATTGTAAATTTCCATAATTAACATTGTTGAAAGTTTATATTAAAAATGAGTAAAGGTGAAAGATGTGACGAGTTTATTTAAAAAGGGGCTTTATTCTCCAGGGCTCTGAGTCTTAGAGAAACAAGTCAGGTTTGTTCAGTGGTTGGAATGAAAAAACATAACAAAAAAAAAAAACCATAACATTGGCTGTACCAAGTCATATTTGTACTTTTGAGTAAATTATATTATACTCATGGAAACATTTAATTTTCTAGAAGAAAGCCCCAAGTAGAGAAATAGTGTTAATAGTTTAAAAATATAGACTGCATTTGATTTTAAAATTTAAAAAATTACCTAAACCACCCTCAGCCTTCATGCAAAGAAAAGGTTAACATTCTGTAAATAAATTTCTATTGACTTGTTACTCTCATATAACTGATTATCAGAATTACTCTGCCACTTGTAATTTCTTACATTATTACATTGTATCAACACTGTCATCTTTATACTTGGCCTTAATAGTTTGAAACAATCGTGAGTCCAAGTTATAGTATTGCTAATCTTTAGAGCACTTGACACGTTTCTCCCCCAGAGTTTAATACTGTACAGTTTGAAGATGAATAAAAAAATGCAAAAATCTTACTCTTTATGAAGAGACTAAATAATAATTTTCCTTGATTCATTTAGATATAATTCTAAATCAAGTTAAGTAAATAGTTTCAGAAACCCCAGGATTTTCTCATTTCTATAACTAAATGATAATCAGACACATTTTAAGTTGAGAATATTTTCTCCTGAGAATTCCTGAACAGTAATGATGTAATTTATCTTTACTTTTTTTATTGAAGAGAAGTCAAACTGTTATAAAAGTGAACATAACAAATAAATTCCATGTTGCTGAATGGCTTCTAGAAATAATTGGAAAACATGAGTTCTAAATTAATAATTTCTTTCCACAAAATTTTCATTTGTCCTTGCAGTGTTGATGCTTCAGGGGCTCTGAAATTTCTCCCTTATGCTAGTAATTTACTTAAAGTCACTGAATCTGAACAGCAGTCCCTCAGATAGAACCTCGGAACTCAGTAATAAAAATTCATATCCATCTTATATAAAATGCAATAACAAGCAAAACCAAAAAGCTATGATTTTTCTCTGTTGCTGTTGCATAGAATTATACTGTCTCCATAAGCTACCATTCTCTTGCCCATGTTTTTAGTGAGATTCAATATTTGTGTAATAATTGCTTTTGACTTTTGTGTGTCAAGAAGTGTTGAGAAGAAACATACAATTCCTTAATTTTGTGGTCTAATCTTAGAAAGAAAATAAGCACATATACATTCAGTTAACACAAAACCAAATATGATGAATGAAATGAAAAATGCGTTAATAGAAATATAATCAGCAAATACTAAGAGACTTCCATGTAGGAGAAATTATTCCTAGTACTCAGGACATTTCAGTCACTCAATAGATCCCTCATCTATGGACCTTGTTTTCCAGGGAGGTAAAAAAATAAAATTAAGGACAGAACTCATTACTGTAGCCTGTTAAAAAACCATAAGCCATTCAGGAAAAAAAAATAAACAACTTGAACAAAAGACAAATTGGGAGTGTGGGGAGGATTACATTTATTTATTTGTGCTCAAGGTAGAGTCAAGTATCTTCTAATTTTCCCCTTGAAACTTCAATACAGTTGAGATTGTCAAATAAATATTTTAAAGTTCAGTTATTCATAATAGGCTCATGATTTACAAATGAGATAAAGTACGAATGTGCTCAGTTTAATTTGACATATTTCCTAGGCTCAGCTTAGATCATTTTGACCTTGGGAGGTCTAGGGGGCCCCAGCATCTCCATGGAATACTCACAATTGAAAATGCTCAAGAATGTTAATATTTACTGAGACTCAAGGATAAAGTATGATGTATTTTATGAGACGTTTGCTGAATCCCTTTGTTAGATGGGGTGCATTTATGCATTGTCTTAGGACAAAAGAAAATGTAGACAGTTTTCAGACACAGACCTGATGTCTCCTTTTAATTGTTCATCATTAAGTCTCCTATACACCTTTGGTTGATCTGTTGTCACATGAGGACAGTGGTTCTGATAAGTGACTTGGACAAAACCAAAACTACCAGTGTATTTGGAACAAGGACTCATCTTTTGGATTCAAGTTCAAGGCCTTCAAAATACAAAACTCTCTTAATTCAATTGTTGACTCAAAAATATTGAGGGCCTGCTCTAAGAGAGTCAGTTTGGCAAGATTGAGTGATTCAGCAGTGAATCAAGGAGAAAGTGACTGCTGTCATTGGGCTTTTTTTTAGAAGAGGAAGAGGTAATAACTAAACACAACTGTAAGATGCGATTGTGTGAGTTTCTTCAGGACACATTAAGGAGTCCTTGTCTCCAAACTGGAATAAAGTTGACAGCCCAAAAATGCCCAGCTTGAATAAGTAAAGTGAGTTTTAATAGGTGTTACTTATAGTGCAGTGGAAGGCCACGGAGGACTGTTAATACAGAGCCTGGTCTGTAATTTTCCACGAGCTGTTTCTAGGAACTCCCAGAAGCTATCAACTCCCACCTACCAAATTCCTCTTTTATATGGCTCTAAATCTGTAACAGAAACCTAGAGTAGAGCACTACATTTGGTCAAAAACAGAAGTAAATACAGCTTAGGTACAAGACACAGACCCTGCTCTACCTGGGGTCTTGATGACATCAGCAGATACTATCTGACAGTGGGAAAGAGGGCTTGTGCTGCTGTCAGGCATGGAGAACAATTAATTGGCAGTTGGGAGTCAGAGGACCAGTCACACTGCAGACAGTGAAAGAGCTAAGCAATGAGAAGAGATTGAGCGTGGTGGGCAGGAGCTGTTTATGGAGCACTTGCTCATGCCCTGCATTTTATAATTGTTTTATATGTTTCATCTCATTTGACCATAACAGACTTTTATGTAGAGGTGTTATTATAATCTGCATTGTGGAGGTGAGGTGTAGTAAACCTAAGTTGCTTAGACCATGACTGTCAGAGCCGGATGAGTTAATGCAGCAGGTAGATTCCAAACCAAGCTTCTTAATCACCTTGCTATACATACATTCTTAACTTCAGATGTAGTACATCCCGATAATCCCATTGTAGGTTGAAAATATCATAAGGTGAATATTCATTGAATACACTAACCCATCCGCAGCACTGCAGCTACTCAGTTGTTTCCCTTTATGAGCACCTGGCTGATGGAGTTGTGGCTCACTGTCACTGCCCAGCCTGAAAGAGTATCGCATCACATCACATCACATATGGCTAGCCCAGGAAAAGATCAACACTCAAAATCTGAATATGATTTCTACTGAATGTGTATCACTTTTTCACTATTTTAAGCCAAAAAAAAAAAAAAAGAATCCTAAGTCAAACCATCAGAAGTCAAGGACCATCTGTGCTGCTTTCAGAGGAGGCTGCATTTGAGCCAAGATCTGACTAAAACAGGGGTCAGCAAACTTCTTCACACAGCCCAAACCCAGCCAACTGTTCTTGTCAGTATAGCTTTATAGGGAAACAGCCTTACTTACATGTTGTCTGTTGCTGATTTGGGGCTACAGCTGCAGAGTTGAGTAATTGTGATAAAGACTTTATGGTTCAAAACCTGAAATATATGTTATCTGGATCTTTACAGGAAAAAAAAAGAAAAGACGAACCCTGGACTAAAGTATGGGCCAAGCCATATGGAAAAAATCAAACAAACAACATTCCAAATAGCAGGCCAAGCCTGTGGAAAAACCCAGAAATGCCAGAAATGGAACTGTGACTGACAGATTGACATAACTCAATGAAGAGCAATAGTGCATTGGGGCTGGTGTTGTGGAGAAAAGATAGCCACACAGTTGGTATCACATCACTAAGGAACCTGAAAAGGATGGTGAATTTGGTCCCAAGTAGGATGAGAAGCTGCTGGAATGTTTTCTGCATAGCACTGTTACAATTTGATGATGTGCCATCCAGATGCCCTTTCAAGGCCCATTCCTGAGGTGATGGGAACTCCCTCCCTGTCAATCTTCTTCTAGCACTGCCTAGAAGTTATCTTGCTAAAGTGAAGCCTCATTCCCCAGATGGGCTGCAACAGGGACTGGTCAACATGAGAGTATAAAGCCTAGAACAACTGTTCAAGGCCATGGTCAAGCTCAGAGCTTCCTGAGGAGTTGAGACTGCATTGCACTCACTTTTCCCCTGCCATGTGATAATCCCCAGGGTAATCTCATATAATCTACCTCAGATTAGAGGTAGAGGCTACTTCTCTGAGAAACTGACCAGCAATACCTAACTTGCTTATGAGAGAGAATGCTAAAAGCAAGCAATATTATAGGCGAACGAGTGCAGAAGCAGCAAAGATGAATATAAAAATATTACAGTGTTCAGACAAAATATAAAGATGGATAGATCAAAGTATGTGCTGAATACTCAGAACACAGATTTATTTTGAAGCTTACTCCATGATAGGATTTGTAGGTCAATTGGAGGTAAAATGAGAGTAAGTGATTTATTTGCTTTTTTGGACCTCTATTAGACCTTAATAATCAGGATATTGTTAATGCTGCAACAAATATATCAGCAATCTCATAATGGAGCATTATAAACATTTTGTTCTCACTCATATATAATCCAATATAAATATCCAGACTGGGCAATTCTGGGTATGTTTCCCTTAACAGTTAACTGAGCATTGGACTGTCTCTATCCCATGGTTTTAGTATCATGTGGGTTCAAAATTGCCCTGTTGCCCTCCCTCAGCAGACACACACTACACCGATTTCCAGCCTGTGAGGGAAACTTAATGCTTCCATATGCACTCTGTCACTCATTCATAGCAACACAAATCAATTAGAATTATTGGTGGGTTAGGGTAGCAAGGAAATATAGTCCCAGACTAAATGCCCCTCTTTCTTCAGCTCTGAATTAAGGGATGAAGCACCAATCTGTGTTCATCACCAAGTCATCTATACTGATCTATGCTGATTCTGGATTCTTATTATATATTTAAGTGGAGATGTGAAATGGCAGCTGGTTGTATATATTTGAAATTCAGGGAGATGTCTGGGATGGAGAAATAAAGAGTTTCAGGGAATAGATGGCATTTATAACCATGCAATAACATCATTTTCCTAGAAGTTGGGTATGGGTGAGAAAGAGGGTCATGCATCCAAGTCATGACCCCTTGGTTTTGTTGGTGTTTATAGGTTGAGTGGATGATGTGAAACAGGAAAGAAGACAGAAAAGAGATGGGGGGTGGGGGGACAGAGAGTGTGGTTCCCCTGAAGCTGAGTGAAAGATGTACTTTGAAGCTGAGGTAATACTATATTTTTACCTCATTGCTGTTTAGTGAGTCTGTTGAAATGTAGAGAACTAATGATTGAATTTGCAGTGTGACCTTACTAAGGACAGCTAGTGGTAGTGAGTCAGAGACTGCTCAGAGTAAATTTAAGAGAGAATGGGCAGATGAAAGTGGAAGCAGTAAACATAGTGGTTCCGTGTTTACATATGTTCTTATGTCTATTCCTATAAACATAGTTATAGGAATAGGCATAGAAAACCTCTCAAGGAAAAGGGTTATGGCAAGAGCTATGTTTGGTGTATGAAACAGAAAAAATTCATATCAGAATATATGATTATTACTGTACCTACATATTTCTACATTGGTTAGCTCATTGCAATATGGGTGACACATTAGTTTAACAGTATCATGACACTGGACTTGAAGAGAATGAAAAATAAAGATATGGAGGAATCTACATTTTGTTCATTTTACCTCTCTACCTCCTGTTTCTATTGGCTTTAGTGGCATCTCTGACCTTTGTTTTGTGTGTGAGTCTGTGTGTGTGTGTGTGTGTGTGTGTGTGTGTGTATGTGTGTGAGTGTGTGTGTGAGAGAGGGAGAGAGAGAAAGTGTAAGTTTCTTGAACATGGCATCTATGGTGTTTTTCCTCATTAAGTTATGCAGGCTGGTAAAAAGAGCTGTCTCATTTCTACACAGTTCAACACTGAAATATCTTGACAAGAATTTTTACTACTATAGTAAAAGAACAATAGGAAAAAAAACCCATAGAGATGACTCTATTTTCGGAGTTTGAGTTCTATGGTGAAAATATAGCTCAGTCCTGGTCTGATTAGCACAGAGCTTAGTGGACAAGCATGATTCTTTCCCCCTTAAATCCCATGAAGTCTGAGCTCATTGGAAAAATCAATTGACTCTTCTCTCAAAATGCCCAGAACAGCTGTGAGTAGAGCTAAGTGACCCACAGAGACAAGGACAAAACCACAGAGAAACATCTGGAGGATTAAAAAATGCTGAATTTTTTAAACTTGGAAATACTGCTTTAATAACTGGTAATAAAATAATTCAGTGTGTGTCTGTGTGTGTGTGTGTATGAGAAACAGAAAGAGAGAGAGAGAGAGACAGAGGCTTAGATGAGTATGTTGTTCTGTAGTGATGACACATTGCCATTTTCTCTTTGTTTGGATTCCTGTTATATAAATAATGAAAATATGTTAACAAAGAGCAACAGGACCCTCCATCTTAAACATAAGGCTTGGTATCTCCATTAGGATAGTAAGTAAGTTTCAGAGCTCTAAAGAGATCACTGAAGAGAAAGTAAAACTTCATGACAGTGAAGACAAAGTGAGAGAAAAGAAGAAAGACAGCAGCAAGAAAATAAGAAAGTGTCATTAACATCAAATAGATTTGTTCAGAGGCTTCTAGACAGTTGAGCCTTTTTTAAAATTAGAAAGTCTTTGCCTCCTCATATGCAGACTTTAGACCTAAAACAAATGCAGTAATATTATTGACATGGGTCACATGCTAAGGGGAGAATACATACAGGAGGAATAGGGAAAGATAGAAAACTCAAAACTTAAAACTGTTTGATGTACCCACTGCAGAGGAGCTAATAGAGTAACCTTAAAATGACAGAACTCACTATGGGAAGGTGACCAGGAAGTAATGAAGAGGTCTGGTAGAGATGAATCAATTTGAGTTGTAATACATATGTGCATGAAGCAATGTTAGGAATCTCTCTGTATAGCTATCCTTATCAAAAATGCTATGTCTTTCTCATTATTGCTTATGTCTTCTCTTCAACAAAATTGGAAAAGAAGGCAGAACAAGTTCTGCCTGGAAGTGAGGGGGGTGTGGTCAGAGGAAGGGGGTGGAGGGCAGGGGTAAGATGGCCCAAACAATGTATGCACATATGAATAAATGAATAAAAAAATTAGGAAAAAAATTCATTGCCTCTCCTTTATCATCATATTTTCTTCTCTACCAAAGGAAGTTTCTGTAATCTATTTTAGTATCAGTCATATATGTGGCTGTCATCGAAGAATTACTTCTAAAGTCTTGGTCTAAGTGAAAGTAATCAGATTTGGAAAGAATGAAGAAAGACATAAATTGATGGTGAAGAGAACGCTTTTATTCTTGCTTCATTTCATTACAAGTCATGTAGAGAATTGAAATAGAGTAGGAAAAAAAGATATTTAGGAACAAATAGCCCCCTGCACTTGAAAAGCTAAGCTTCTGAAAGAGAAAAGTGGTTTTAGATTGAAAGTGTGCCTGGCACTGTTTCTTTGATAGGCTGTGACAGTGTGAGCTCTTGGGTAAAAATTATGGCAGGAAAATCTTGGCTCATTAGCACTCAGTCTACATGGAGTGTCAATATGATGATTACTAGAGAGTCTTCTGAAGTAAGGCTTATTTGAACTAGATGAAGAAGGAATTACAACAAATTGAAAGTGGCATGAATTTTTATGTTGTAAATCCTTGTGCTTTTCAATTGTTGGAATGGAAGGATGATATTCTTGTGACATTTGTTTACTGCTCTTTATTGTTCCTTTCTCTTACTAACTTCTCAGGACACTTTCTCTGCATTCTGAATGACTACAATACAAATTCGCATTTGCTTGCTCCATTTCTTCCTTCAATACTGTTACAAGTGCTTACAGATGGAAGTATTTACAGTAGGAGGTGGATATTTTGATTAGATTTCCAAGGAAGCATGGCTCTGTGTATTGAGTGCACCATCTGTCCTTTTGGCATGAAATTTTTAAAAACTGGATAATTTAAAGACTTCTCTGCTGGCACATAATTTTTTTTTTCCTATTTAGATGACTTCTGACATCAAGAACAGTGGGGACTAGGTTTCAAAATGGGCTGATAATTCAAAGCTACAGAGTTGAATCAGGTTTTTGGATTTTAAAATGAACTTATCGAGATTTCCTAATTGAAAGCACATTCAGAAAGCTTCCTGTGAATGGAAGGTAGCTGGTAGCAGCAAGTGCTCTGCTCAAAATCTTCATTTCTCTGGCAGCATTCTGAAGAAAATGGAATTCAGAGCTGTAGATTGTCTGAAATAAAATCACAGCAAGACAGCAGGATTTCTAAACAGAATGTACCTTATAACCGTGTTCTAAAATTAAGCCTCATTTAAACTACATTCATTCTAAATGAAAAACATGTACTCTCATTGTAGTCTACATTAAAATCAAATTCAAATTATTGTTATCCTAAAAAGTAAGCATCTTAAGTAACTGAGATGTAATGAAAATTAGGTTTATTTCATATTAGGTTTGAAGCATATTTTGTGCTCTTGCTTCAAAAACAGTACGATAGAAAAATTTCATTATTTGAAAAAGCTTGCTTATCTGTCAGATGTGATATGTCTGTCAAATGTTCATCTAGAAGAAGATTAAACTATGTGGCATGTTACTGATAAAACTACTTCTCAGAGAAAGAAGCTATTTTGGAAACTCACTGCTTTTAGCTTATATAGGGAGTTCATAGTTTAGACATCAATATTGAATGCACACTTTCTCTGTGGAAAGCAAATTAAGTTCATCTTAATTAGGAAAGAAAAGACTAGTAAATGACTATCTCATTCCATTTTCTGCTGCTATAACAGAATACCACAGATTGGGTAAATTTTTAACAGTAGAAACAGTAGGTGTCTATTTGGCTCATAATTGGGAAGAGTAGGAAGAGCAAGAGCTTGGTATCATGGTCTGTTGAGAGTGTTTGTGCTACACTGTAACATTGCAGAAGGCCAAGCAAGTACGTGAGAGATACACAGAGAAAATTAGACCAAACTGTTCATTATTTTATTTTTTTAAAAGTAGAGTCATTCCCCATGATCACTTCCCCACTCCTGCAATAATGGCAGCAATCCTCTCATGAGAGAAGACATGATTACCCTTTAAAAGTCCCACCTCTTAATAATTGCATTTAAATTTCAGCATGAGTTTTGAATGGGAGATTTAAGCCAGGACATTCTGCCTCCGCACCTGCAAGTTCATATGCATCTGACACATGGAATAATCTTATTCTATCCCAACAGTCTCAGAAGTCTTAATTTGTTCCAGTGCCCAACTCAAAAGTCCAATGTCTGAATTCTGGTCAAAATCAGATAAGGGTGAGACTCAAGGAATAATTTAACCACAGGTAAATCCACTTCAGCTGTCAGTCTATGAAATCAAGACAAGTTATCTATTTCCAAAACATAATGGTAGAAAAACCATAAACCATAGGATAGACTTGCCTATAACAAAAGGAGAGCTAGAGACAAGAAAAGAAGAGTAACTGGTCCCAAGTAACTCTAAAATCCAACAAAATGAACAATATTAAATTTTAAAGCTCCTAAATTTTAATCTTCCTTGACTCCATACCCCACGTTCTGGATATACGTGGATGGGAGTGGGGAATGCAAGGCTCTGAGGTGCCCCACTCTAGAGCTTTGCTGAGCTCAGACTATGCAGCAGTGCTCATAGGTTGAAGGCCCATGCCATTGCTTGCCAGTAGCTCAGGGACAGCCCTACCCTGTGGCTCAACCAGGCATTTCTCTAGGGGGCAGTCTTTGCTGATTCCAATCCTATAGATTTTTTCAGCATTGCTTTGGTAGAGGCTCTGTTTAGTTGACTTGCTTCTGTCTGCAGCATCCTTTGAAATCTAGGTGGAGGAAACCATGCTTCCAGAGCTCTTGCATTCTGTGCACCTATAGAGCCAGCACCATGTGGACACCAACAAAGCTTACTGCTTATACCCTCAGAGTGGGAGTTTGAGCTACATCTGGAAGCACTGAGTTCCACTTAGGGCAGTTAAGGAGCATTCATCAGAATGTGGCAAGATGAGACTTGAGGTGGCTCTGGGCTGTGAACCCTTGAGGGTACCTTGGGCCCATTCCCAGGAATCATCTTACCCTCCTAGATCCCTGGTCCTTGGATGGAAGGGGCAGTCTTAAAGGGCTCTCAATATCTTTGAAGTTATTTTCAATTGTCTCTGTGAATACAAGTTGGATGCTTGCTATCCATATTTATCACTTTAGCAAACCATGGCTTGGCTACACCCTTAGCATTCTTTCTTCAACATACTTTTTTACTCTCTACATGGGCAGGCAAATACTCCACAGTTGTTGTTGTTGTTGTTCTTCTTCTTCTTCTTTCTTCTTCTTCTCCTTCTTCTTCTTCTTCTTCTTCTTCTTCTTCTTCTCCTCCTCCTCCTCCTCCTCCTCCTCCTCCTCCTCCTCCTCCTCCTCCTCCTCCTCCTCCTCCTCCTCCTCCTCCTCCTTCTTCTTCTTCTTCTTCTTCTTTCTTCTTCCTCCTCCTCCTTCTTCTTTCTTCCTTCTCCTCCTCCTCCTTCTTCTCCTCCTTCTCTTCTCCTCCTTCTTCTTTCTCCTCTTTCTCCTCCTCCTCCTTCTTCCTTTTTCTTTCTCCTTCCTTTTTCTTCTTCTTCTCCTCCTTCTCTTCTCCTCCTTCTTTCTTCCTCTTTCTCCTCCTCCTCCTTCTTCCTTTTTCTTTCTCCTCCTTCTTCCTTTTCCTCTTCCTCTCTGACCCCTCCATTCTGCTTCTTTAAATCATGTCTTTGCTCTCTCATTTCATTATAAGAAGTTGAAAATAGGTTCACATTGGGCTGAGTGTAGGGCTGCTTAAATATTTCTCACACCAACTATTCTAGTTCACCACTGTTTGTTCTGTGCCCCCATAAAGTCCTAGAACCTGCACAATTTTGCCAAGTTCTTTTCAACTGCGTAATAAGAATGGACTTTACAGTTTCCAAATCCTTGCTCATTTCCTTCTGAAACCTCCTCAGAATGTCTCTACTACCAACATTTCTGATCACAACCATTTAAATTAAGAAGATTTAGACTTTCTCTGCAGCTCTCTACAATTTGAAGTCCATTTGATGGTACTGTAATACCTCTAGCATTGCTCACTTGTCAAGATTGCTTCAGCTATTTGGGATTTTTTTTGTGCTTTCATATGAGTTTTAGGATTTAAAAATGTCATTGAGATATTTCTCAAACTGTGTTGGTATGTAGAAAGGCTACCAATTTTTGTATGTTGATTTTGTATCCTGCTACTTTGCTGAAAGTGTTTATGAGACCTAAGAGTTTTTTTAGTGGTGTTTTTTAGGTCTTTTGTGTATAGGATCATATCACTGCAAAAAGGAGTAATTTGACTTCTTTCTTTCCTATTTGTATACTTTTCCTTGTCTTGCTCATTGCTCTGGCTAAGAACTCAAGTATTTTATTGACTAAAAGTTGAGAGAGTGGACATACTTGTCCCATTCCTACTTTTAGTAGAAATGGTTTCAGTTTTTCTGTTTAGTATGATTTTGGCAATAGGTTTGTCATATATAGACTTTATTATGTTGTGGTATGTTCCTTCTATTCCTAGTTTCTTCAAAACGTTTATCATAAAAGGATGCTGAATTTTGTAGAAAGCTTTTTCTGCATCTATTGAGATAATAACATGGTTTTTATCCTTGATTCTGTTCAGGTACTGTATTATATGTATTAATTTGCATATGTTGAGCCATCTTTGTTTCCCTGGAATGAAACCAATTTGATGATGGTGCATGATTTTTTAAAATATTTTTTATTATGGTTGTGCTGGGTGATGGTACATTGTAGTATTTACAAAGGTTCTTACAATATATCAAATATATCGTACTTGAATTCACCCCCTCCACTGGTCTCTTTCATTCCCCTTCCCCTGATTCTTGGAACTGTTTCAACAGATATCATTTTTTCATTAAAACTTACGTGTATATATATTATTTGCACCATACTCATTCTCCTACTCCTTTCCCTGCCACCTCTGCCTTCCCACTGGTGCCAACCCCCCTCTTCCAGGTGGAACCTGTTCTTTGATAATAAGAGAAACATGGCATTTTTTGCTAGTTTGAGATAAAAATAGCTACACAGGGAGATTTCTTGTGTTGTTTCCACTCATGTATGTATTATAACCCCAATTGGTTCATCTCTACTGCTCTTCTTTACTCCTCCCCAGGCTCCTTCCCATGGAGGCCTCAGCCAGTTTAAGAGTTCTATATTCATTCCTGTACAGTGAGCACATCAATCACATTCAAGTTTTTAGTTGCCCTCCCTTGCCCTATCCCTCCTATGTGCGGCCTCCCCTTAGTGTGGTCTGTGACCCATAGTACTGCTGCATTTGTTTTAGGTCTATAATCCACATATGAAAGAAAACATGCAGCATTTAGCCTAACTTCACTTAAAATGATATTCTCCAATTCCATCCATTTACTTGCAAATGACAAAATTTCATTCTTCTTTGTGGCTGAGTAAAATTCCATTGTGTATAAATACCACATTTTCTTGATCCATTCATCAGTGGTGGGGT
This sequence comes from Castor canadensis, assembly GCF_047511655.1. Classification (NCBI taxonomy): domain Eukaryota; kingdom Metazoa; phylum Chordata; class Mammalia; order Rodentia; family Castoridae; genus Castor; species Castor canadensis. The sequence goes on along the minus strand of NC_133394.1, from coordinate 75,285,207 downwards.
GTCTTGGCTGATTCCATAGCTTAACTCTTGTGAATAGTGCTGCCATAAACATGGGTGTGCAGGTGTCTGTATAATAATCTGAGTCACATTCCTTCGTGTATGTCCCTAGGAGTGGAATTGCTGGATTATACAGCAGATCTATTTTTAGTTTTTTAAGGAGTCTCCATACTGTTTTCCATAGTGGTTGCACTAGCTTACATTACCAACAGCAGTGTACAAGTGTTCCTTTTCCCACACATCCTTCCCAACATTTGTTGTTGTTTGTGTTTTGATGATATCCGTTCTAACAGGAGTGAGGTGGAATCTTAACATGTTTTTGATTTGCATTTCCTTTATGGCTAGGGATGGTGAGCATTTTTTCATGTTTTTTGACTTCTTCCTTCAAAAAAGTTCTGTTCAGTTCAGTTGCCTATTTCTTTATTAGTCATTGATTTTTGGGGAGTTTAGCTTTTTGAGCTCCCTGTATATTCTGGGAGTAGCAAATATTTACTCCCATTCTGTGGGTGGCCTCTTCAATTTACATACCATTTCTTTTCTTGTTCAGAAGCTTTTTAATTTCATGTAGTCCCATTTATCAATTCTTTCTATTAATTGCTGAACCACTTGAGTTCTACTGAGGAAGTCCTTGCCTAAGCCAATTTCTTCCAGTTTATTCCCTGCTGTTTCCTATACTTGCTTTAAGATTTCAGGTCTGATATTAAGGTCCTTAATCCACTTTGAGTTGGTAACTTATACAGGGTGACAAACATGGACCTAGTTTCAGTTTTCTGCAGGCAGATATATCCAGATTTCTCAGCAACATTTTAAGAGACTGTCTTTTCTCTATTGTATGGTTTTGACACCTTTGTCAAAAATTAGGTGGGTGTAGCTGCATGGATACATATCTGGATCCTCTATTCTGGTCTTCATGTCTGTTTTTGTGGCAACATCATGCTGTTTTTCTTGCTATGCTCTGTAGTATTGTTTGAATTTGAGTATTGTGATCCTCCTACATTGCTCTATTTGCTCAATATTGCCTTGGCTATTTGCAGTCTTTTGTGTTTCCAAATGAACTTTAGGGTTGAGTTTTCAATCTCTGTGATGAATGTCATTGGGATTTTGATGGGAATTGCATTGAATATGTAGATTGCTTTTGGTAGTATAACCATTTTACTTTATTGATCCTGTAAATCCATGATCATGGGAGATCTTTCCACCTTCTATGGTCTTCTTCAATTTCTTTCTTCAATGGTTTTCCTTGTATAGTTAAGTTTATTCCTAAGTATTTAACTTTTTTGAGGCTACGGGAAATGTTTATTCCTAGGTATTTAATTTTTTTGAGGCTAGGGGAATGGTTTTCCTATATTCATTTTCAATGTGTTCATTGTTGATATATAGAAATTCTTCTGATTTTTGTAAGTTGATTTTGTATCCTGCTACTTTGCTGAAGCTGCTATGGTGTCTAGGAATTTTTGGGTGGAGTTTTTCCAGTCTTTTAAGTATAAGATCATGTCATCTGTGAGTAGGGATAATTTGACTAATTCTTTACCTTTGTATTCCTTTTATTTCTTCTTCTTGCCTTATTGCTCTGGCTAGGAATTCCAGGACTATGTTGAATAGGAGTGGGGAGAGGGCACCCTTGCCTTGTTCCTGACTTTGGGGGAAATGATTTCAGTTTTTCCCCATTAAGTATGATGTTGGCTATAGGTTTGTCATATATAGCTTTTATTATGCTGAGGTACATTCCTTCTTTTCCTAATTTCTTAGAGCTTTTATCATGAAATGGTGTTGAATCTTATTGAAGGCTTTTTCTGTGTCTATTGAGATATCAAGTGGTTTTTGTCTTTGCTGTATTACATTTAATGATTTGCTTATGTTGAACCATCCCTGTATCCCTGGGATGAAGCCAACTTGATCATGGTATACGATCTTTCTGATGTGTTGCTGGATTTGATTTGCCATTATTTTATTGAGGATTTTTGCATCAATGTACATTAAGAAGATTGGCCTGTAGTTCTCTTTTTTGGATGTGTCCTTATCTGATTTCGGATTTAGTGTAATACTGGCTTCATAAAACGAGTTGAGCAGTGTTCCTTCCCTTTCTATTTTGTGGAAAAGTTTAGGGAGTGTTAGAATTAGTTCTTCTTTAAAGTTCTGGTAGAATTCCACAGAGAATGTCAGGTAGGACTTTTCTATTATGGGAGAGTATTGCTGCTTCAATTTCATTACATTTATTATAGATCTGTTTAGGTGATTAATATCCTTTTGGTTGAGTTTTGCATAGTCATATGTATCTAGAAATTTGTCCATTTCTTCTAGATATTCCAATTTATTTGAATATAGGTTTTTACAGTAGTCCCTGAAGATTCCCTGAGTATCCTTATTATTTGTTGTTATCTCCCCTTTTTTGTTTCTGATTTTACTAATTTGGGTCTTTTCCCTCCTCATTTTAGTCAGATTTGTGAGGGATTTTTCAATCTCGTTTATTTTTTCAAAGGACCAGCTTTTTGTTTTGTTCATTCTTCATTGGGTTTTTGTTTTTTTTTGTTTTTTGGTCTCTATTTGCTATTTGTTGGTTTTAATCTCCTGTTTTCATTCCCTTGATTTAATTTTTGTGTTGTGACTGGCTTAGTCATTAGCTAGGTTGATGTGCTATTTTCGCTTCTGGCCTGGAAGTGTAAATTAACAATAACAAATTCCCAGGTTCAATGCCAGACTAGTTGTTTACATATTATAAAGAGAACTCCTTGGTGATAATATCTATAAAAGTGGGAATTGGGGGGATAATGGTTGTTTGGATAGAGATAGAAGTTTGAGTAATTTGAAACGGTGGCACTAAAAGGGAGGCAGAAAGGAGGGTGAAGGTGTGTGGGAGCTACAGGGTTTGGGGGCCCTTGTGCATGTTAGGGTGTAGTTCAGCTGTTGTAGTGGGAGTTGCTTGTGTCAGGGATTGCAGAGGGATGGGAGTGTGTAAGTTTGGTACAGTAGGCTAACAGCAGGTGGTAAGTGTAGAGGAGGGAGTGATAATGAGAGGACAGGTAGGAGAAGGTGAGAAGGGGAGGTGAAGTCAGGGGGAGACAATGAATGAAAAGGAGCAGAAAGAATAGTTGGTAGGGAGATCAAAGGATTGTATGGTTGGTCAGCTCCTCCCCCAGCAAGGTGGAACAATTCAGTTTTGTGTACCACCCACAGTCACACAAGCTCAGTGACTGGACATGCCACATGTCCAAGCCAATCTGGGGGATTGGCTTGTTGCCCACCTCCAGTCTGAGCCTTTGTTCCTTGTCCTGCCCCAACCCCTTAAATTCAGCTCCCTGCCCCACCCCCATTCCACCTCACCCCAGCTGTCAGTGGTAGATTACAATTCATTGTCTATGTTTTTCAGTTTTCCAGGTGCAATCTGTTCACAAGCTGCACTGGATTATGTTGTGGGGTGGGGGCGGGAACATGTAGTGTATGGCACTCACCTGTTGGGTTCGCAGGTGAGCTTTGAAACTGGCCAGCAGGGAGAAATGGCAGTTGGCTTTTCTCAAGGCAGAGGCTTACTGGGACTGGGCTCAGCCCTGCTGGGCATAGGCTGACTTTGTTAGGGGTCCAGTACATTACAGGGTTTGGTTCTGCTTTTTGCCAAAAAAAGGAAAGAAAAAGGAGAAATGGTCAGGAGTGCTTTTCCCAGGGCAGACATGCCCTAGTGACTGTGCCATGTGGGATTTCCCTGGCTGTGCAATTAAAAGCTGCATTAAGGGTCAGTCATTGAATTTTAAGTGTACCTTATGCATTGGTGATTATTTAGTTGGCTAAAAAAGAATCAGAATTACCCAAATATAGCTCCCATGACTCAAAGTAGTTTCTAAAATCACCAAACTCAGGAATTCTGATTCCCTTTCCTATCCACCATCTTGGATTCTTCTGCATGATTTTCTAAAATGTGTTGTTGATTTCAATTTATAAGTTATTTGTTATTAGGGTAATACTGTCTTCAGAGAATATGTTTTTAGCATTCCTTTTTTGTATTGTTTGGAATAGTTTGAAGAACATTGCTATTAGTTCTTTTCAAAGGTGTGGTAGAATTTAGCAGTGAATTCATCTGGTCCTGAATTTTTCTTGATTAGGAAATTCTTTATTACTGTCTGAATCTCATCTCTTGTTATAGTACTATATAATTATTTAATTCCTCAAAGTTCAGTTTGGTAAATAATATGTCTAGAAATTTATCCATTTTTTCTTGATTATCCAGTTTGTTGGAATATAAGTTTTCAAAATATCCCCTAATGTTCTGAATTTCATTGGTATCTGTCATGGTATCCCTTTTCATATATAATTTTATTAATTTGAGTCTTCTGCCTTCTTTTGACTATTTTGTCTAAAGGTTTGTCAATCATCTTTACCTTCTCAGAGGACTAATTCTCTGTGTTATTGATCTGTTGTATTGTTATCTTAGTCCCCATTTCATTAATTTCTTCCCTTTTATTTTTTTCTGTCTTTTAATTTTGGGTTTGTTGTGTACTTGCTTTTCTAAGAGTTTGAGATGCATCATTAGGTTGTTTACTTGACATTTCTCTGATTTTCTAATGAAACATTCTTGGCTATAAACTATCCTTTTATCACTGCCTTAACTATGTCCCAAATTTCTGGTAAATTGTGTTTTCATTTTCATTTGAATCTAGAAAGTTTTTTATTTCTTTCCTAACTTCTTCTCTTCCTCTTTTTCTCCCCTTTGACTTTTTTTTCCTCTTCCCATTCCTCCTTTTAATTTTCCTTCTGTTGGTATATATTTTTACTTCTTAAGCAGATATCTAAGAGTAAAACTGACAAATCATGTGGCTTTAATTTTTAAAAAGCAGAATTGATTTATACAGTTACTTTTCTTATTTGTTTACTATTGTATTGAATACATTTATTTATCTCTTAGGTTCTTTTTCCTTCACTTTTTTTCTTTATAATTTGCTCTTAATTTTGTCTTTTTTTCTAGCTTTTTGTTGCCTCACTATGTTAATTTTAGTAATATATTCTTTTCTAATATATGTATTTCAAATAACAAATTTCTTTTAATTACTATGTTAGCAGAATCTCACTCATCTTGATATATTGTATTTTCATATTTAGTCTAAACTTAAAATTTTTCCCATGCAATATATTTAATTCTCGGTTGAAGAATATTGCTTAATTTCTAACTGCTCTAAGCTTTTCTTGTATATTAACATTATTGCTCTCTAATTAAAATTATTTGGGTTCAGAGATCCTGCTTGGTATTGTTCTAAACTTTTTAATGTATTTCATTTGCTTTCTGGTTTAAAATATGGCAATGTCCTCTGTGTACTTGAGAAGAAGATGATGTATTCTGTACTTTCTTTCTGTAGTATTCTGAGGGTCAATTACTCCACTCAGTTGACTGGCAGTGCTATTTGAGTCATGGATAGCCTTACTTTTTGCCTGTTTTCCCTCTCTCTCTCTTTTTGTCACTCTTTCTCTACATATACTTCTTTCTCTCATTCTGGTACTTGAACTCAGGGCATCACTCATGTTAGACAAGTACTCTACCACTTGAATTCCATACCCAGCCTCTTTTTATTTTAGTTATTTTTTTGGATAAAGTCTTCCATTTTTTCACACAGATAGTCTCAGACTGCAATCCTCCTACCTACACCTTTCATCTAGGACTATAGGCACATACCACTGTGCTCAGCTTTTCTGTTAAGATGGAGTCTTGCTAACTCTTCCCCCCACACACACCAAGACTGTCCTCAAACTACAATTCTCCCAATCCACCCCTCCGCAGTAGCTGGGTTCTACCATGAACCAACATCTCCTGCCCTTATTTTCTTGTCCTCAGATTGGAGCATTAACTTCTTCCAACTAAGATTATAAATTCTTATTTTTCCATTTTATTTCTGTCAATATTTGCTTCATGCATATTAAACTCTGTCACTAGTTATTACAAATTTAGGATAGTTAAATCTTTCTGATGAGTACACCATTATCAATTAAAAAAAAAAACCTTTTTTTCTGCCAAATGTCCTGTCTTGAAATCTATTTTGCAATATCCTCATTCTTATGCTTACTGTTTTCTCTTTCTATCTTCTTGGCTTACATCTGCCTGGGATCTAGTTAACATATGTGTCCTATAACCAACATAGAGCTGTTTTTCTTCATATCCAGTCTGCTGGGTTTTAGTTTTCACTTTAAAGTGAGTGTTTTGACTATTTTCACTTAATACAATTATTAATATAATGGGGTTTAAGTCTATTTTAAATTCTATTTCATGTAAAACAGCATAATTCCATTCAGATTTCCTCCTACATTTTGTGTTATTTTTAGCAAGTGTTATAAATGCCCAATAATAAGTCCCCACTTGTGGTCAAACAGAAAGCATGCCCCACCTTCCCAGTGCGGGCTGAGCTGGGGTCTCATTCTCACTGTCAGGTGCTGGGCTTGGTCTCACTCGTGAGCTGGGCAGTCATGGGGGCATTTAATTTCCCATCTCAGAGGCCATGGCCCTTGCCTCCTGACAGCAAACGTCCTGCACATTGTGTTGTATGTTGTACTTATGAAGCATACATTTTATCCAGTGTTTTATGTGTTTCATGTTGGAGCAGAAATCGAGTTCCTGATATTTCTTTTGGTGAGAAGCAAATATATTTTGAAATATATTTTGTCCAGATTTAAAATTCCAGATTGACAGTCTTCTTAATTGTATTTTCCTTTCAGTGCTTCACCAGAGTGCTTTTTCAGGCTCAGGCCTGTAATTCTACCTATTCAGGAGGCGAAGACTGGGAAGATTGTAGTAAGTGGCCGGCCTACGCAAAAAGTTGGCAAAACCCCACCTCAAGCAATAAAGTGGGTATGGTGGCATGCACCCGTAATCCCAGCTACATGGAGGCTATAAATAGGAGGATTGTCTCAGACTGTGGTCCTTCCCAGGCAAAAATGCAAGACCCTATCTGAAAAATACTTAAAGCAAACATGGGCTTAAAGTGTGACCCAAGTGGTAGAACTCCTGCAAAGAAAGTGTGAGGCCCTGAGTTCAAATTCCAGGACCAACAAAAGATAAACAAAGATGTTCCATTTTCTTCTGATAATCATTTCTCTGATTTGAAATATGCTACCTTGCTTCTTATGGCTCCACTTTACATGTTGTTTTCAGTTTTCTTTTTGCATTTAGTATTTTTTCTTTACCATTGGTTTCAGCAGTTTGACTATGATTCCCTGGGGTGTGGTATTCTTTTTACTTATTCTGCTTGTAAGTTGATAAGCTTCTTGGGTTGATGTATTGCTACAACTGAAACAATATTTAATATTTCCTCAAATATATTTTCTGTTCTATTCTCTTTTATCTAATACTCCAATTACATGATTGACAGTAAGCCATGGGGACACATTTCACTTATTTCTCTCTTTTTTCTTCTGTTTAAACATTTTTACCTACTTTTGTTATGTTATATTTATAATTCTATTAATACTTTGCTGGGCATTTTAAACTTTTGGCTATTTTATTTCTTAGTGTAACGATTTGAATGTGGTTCCTTGTATATAGCTCCTAAATCACTTCCAAATTCATCTCTGAGCTCATATTTGTTTCTGGTAATTTTAAGATCCTTTCCATAGATATATGAAAATTCTGGGTCTTTTTAAATTTTATTTTTGTTTTGCAGTACTAAGGGTTGAATTTAGGACCTCATGCTCAATAGGCAGGTGCTCTAACACTTGAGGCTTTAGGTCAGCCATTTTGGCATTGGTTATTTTTCAGATAGGGTTTCACATTGAGAATCCAATAAAAAAAGTAGCAGAACATCTAAAAATATGGAGAAATAGAAAGGTTATGCAGAGAAAAGTAGGAAACAGCTCATAGCTTCAATTCCAACTCCTCTAGGAGAAAAGAGAAGCCAGGACTACAAGGTAAGCTAGGCAGCCCTGGTGATTACAGTTCTCACAAGTCTCAAGTCTAGTACAAAAATTTAGTATGACTGAATTCTACCATTATAGGCCAGCATTGGCCAAGAAATCCCTACACCTAGGGGCCATCTTGAGAATGAGACTATTGTTTAGACTAAGATACTTTGGCGACCTGAAAACAAGGAATAGTCAAAATTCAGGGAACTTGGAGACCACATGCCGCAGTGTTTGGGTGGGAGACAGATACAAGAAGCAGTCATGGGAAGGGTGGTGGGGTCAGATGCAGACCTACTGAGAAATTTAAGCATTTGGGAGCTTGGGCAGTGAAGGGGAGTGGTGGGGTGGTGGTGGTCAGTGGCCCTGCCCTCTGTGGCAAGAAGCAAGCTCTGTCACCTATGGATTATTGTACAGGCTGAGAGTCCTAAGATCCTAGCCATCAGATTGCTTGAATTTGGAGCTGCCTCCCTGCCACCTTTAGTTTGCTGCTAGTTGGGCCTGAAAGCTCCAAGACCACATCCAGCAGATTGCTCAATTTCCCTGATCTCCTCCCTCACATTTCTGGGGTAGGGGTGGGATCCTGAAAGCACTGAGTCTGCCAGGCAGAATGCTGGGTTCCCTTGATTCTTCCCCTCCTGTGAAGGTATCAGTGCTCTGTTTCCCTACTCTGTCACTCAAGGTAACCCCTAAACTTGAATGTTTGCCACTACTGGGTGCACAAACAGGGGACTCTGGAGAGAGTGGGAACCTGTCCAGCCCACAGGTCACAACACTCACTGAGGTCAGCAGTAGCTTCCAGTACAGAAAAAACATAGGGTTCTCAGGTGTTTGCAGTCCTGGAACTGACAAATGACACTTGACTGGCCTGGCCCTCAGCCCGAGTACAGTGCCAGTTTGAACAGAAGGAACTGCAATAGAACTAAATAGACTCAAGCTCACTCAATACCCCCATCCCTGACAGATTCCTGCATTAGAAGAGCCCCTCTTCTTCTTTTCTTTTATTTAACTTTTCTTCTTTCCCTTTCCTTCCTTTATTTTATTCATTTATTATTATTATATTTGTCTAAATTTTTAATTTCATAGTTTATTCTGCATTATTTTGGAATTATTATTTCTATGATACCATTGGTACAGTAGTTGGCTTTAATTGATTTTGGTTGTGTTTCTCTATTAGTTTGTTTGTTTCTGTGTCCTTTTTTCTTCTCTGAGCAGTGCCTGGGATTTAAGCCTCAAGAGAAGGCTGCTCACAAAATAGTACCCCTAAATAAAACTTGAAGAGACATCCATTCCAACAGGTGTGCAAATAGAAACTTTAAAACACAAGAAATATGAAAAACCAAGGCAACATGAGTCCTTCAAAGATTTCAAAAGTTGAGCTTAAAAATAATCAATGACTTTAAATAAACAGGTCAATGGGGGAAAGAAGCCAATTCAATACCTGGATGAGAAATTCAACATAATGAGTGAGAAACTCAGCAAAGAGATAGAGATTACAGAAAAAAATGGAAATCTTTGAAATGAAAAGTTCAATAAATCAAATAAAAAAATTCAATGGAAAGCACACCAATAGACTAGAAGGAGACACATGAAAGAATATCACAGATTGAAGATAAGACTAAGGGATTAATACATTCAGGAGCAATAAATTAAAAAAAAAACCAAGTAGTCATGACTACAATATCCAAGACCTCTGAGCTACAATTAAGAGACCAAATGTATGAGTCTATGGTATAGAAGAGGAAATTGAGACACACAGATTAAAAGCACAGAAAACATATCCACTGAGATTAGAGCAGAAAGTTTCCAAATCTAAGGAAATAATTGAACATACAAGTACTTAATGCATTTAGAACCCCAAATAGACATGAACAGAAAAGAATCTCTCCATATCATATTATACCAAGAGTACAGAACAAAAACACTCTGGAAAATTGTGAGAGATAAGTACTAAGTTACTCACAAAAGTAGCCTATCAGAATAACAGCAGCCCATTAACAAAACCTTAAAGGGCAAGAGCTCATAGACTGATTTCAAGCCTAAAGCAATGTAATTATGGAAGGAAAATCCATTAGGAAAGATACAATGATTATAAATATATATGCATACAACATTTGTGAGTCCAATTTAATTTTAAAAAAACACTATTGAGCATAAAGGAACAGACAGGTCAAGATACAATACTGACTTTAAAAACTCACTCATCAATAGATAGGTCATTTAGACAAAAACTAAGTAAACTTCAAAGTTAAGCCACTCCATAGATAATATGGACTTAATAGTTGTTAACAGAAATATACCATCCAACAGAAGTGGAATAAAAATTTTTCTTAGTAGCTACTGTCAGAATAAATCACATTTTGAGCCCTAAATCAAGACTTACCAAATATAAAAATTAAAATAATTTCTTATATATTACCAGCAAAAGAAAGTATACAAACACATAGAGATTAAGCAATACACTTTTGAATGATCAACGAATCACTGAAGACAGGGGGATGAAATGAGTAGATTGTTACTTTCTTGCCTCCGTGTGAGATGATGGATATTAGATTAATTCACTATACTAACCATTTTGCTGTATATTTATATTTATCTTATGACACTGTGTTGTGTACCTTAATATACATAATACAATTTATTTTAAAAGTTAAAAATAATTCTGAGAATCAAATTAAAGCGAAAACACAACTTGCAAGAAACTTTGGGTTATAGTTAAGTCAGTTCTAAGAGGAAAGTTTATAGATATGAGTGTCTATATTAAAAAATCAAAGAGATCTAAAAAAGTAACCCACTGGTGCACCTCAAGGTCTTAGAAAATCAAGAACAAACTAAACCCAAAATTAGTAGGTGAAAAAAATAGAATTATGAAAATTAATGAAACAGAGACTAAAAGAACAATATGGAGGATTAAGGAGATAAAGAGTTGGTTGCTTGAGAAAATAAGCAATGTTGACTATTCCTCAACTAAATTAACCAAAAGAGAGATAGACCTAAACAACTCAAAAGTGGGTTAAGGACCTTAATGTAAGACCTGAAACCTTGAAGCTAGTAAAGGAAACAGCAGGGAATATACTGGAAGCAATTGGCATAGACAGTAGAACTCAAGTGGTTCAGCAACTAATAGAAAGGATTGACAAATGGAAGTACATGAAATTAAAAAGCTTCTATACAACAAAAGAAATGGTCACTAAATTGAATGAAGAGACTGCCACTGGAATGGAAGAAAATTTTTGCCAGCTATACTTCAGACAAGAGACTGATAACTAGAATATACAGGAAGCTCAAAAAACTAAATTCCCCCCAAATCAATGACCCAGTGAAGAAATGGGCAAATGAACTGATCAGAGCTTTTTCAAACAAAGAAGTCTAAATGGCTAAAAAGCACATGAAAAAACTCTCAACATCCCTGGACATAAAGGAAATGCAAATTAAAACTATTTTAAGATTCTACCTCACTGCTGTTAGAATGGCTACTATCAAGAATGCAAACAACAACAAATGGTGGTGAGGATGTGGGGAAAAAGTAGCCCTCATACACTGTATCTATGAATGTAAATTAGTACAACCATTATGGAAAACAGTACGGCAGCTCCTCAAAAAACTGAAACTAGAACTGCCATATGATGCAGCAATTTAACTCATAGATATGCTAGAAGGAATGTAAGTCAGGTTGTAATACAGGCACCTGCACACCCATGTTAATTGCAGCATTGGTCACAATAGCTAAGCTATGGAAACAGCCAAGATGCCCCTCTACTGCTAAGTGGATTAAGAAAATGTGGCACTTATATAAAATGGAATTTTATTCAGAAACAAAGAAGAATGAAACTTTGCTGTGTGCAGGTAAATGGATGGAACTGGAGCACATCATCTTTAGTGAAGTTAGCCAGGTCAGAAGGCCAAAAGCCACATTTCCTCTCATATGTGGAGTATAGACCTTATACAAATGCAGCAGCATTATGACAAACAGGTCACACTAAGAGAGGTCACATGTGAGAGGGGGAGGGTAAAAGAAGGAAGTTAGGAAGGTGCATATGTTTGATGTACTCTCTAAACAAGAAGTAATATAGACTATTTACACCTGTTGAAGCCACCATAAAAAAAGGGACTAAGGTAGAAAGAAGAAAAATAGAGGAGATGAACTAATTAGGTTTATATTATATTATAATACATATATCATATATACATATATTATATATTATGGAAATCTCACAATGAAACTCCCTGTGTAGTTATCTTAAACACACAAAAATGTCACTTTTTTTCATTTACATTTTTTCATTTCATTTACAAAATCAGAGAATAGGAGAGTGGAACAGGTCCTGTCAGCAGGGGTGGGGGTGGGGGTGTGCTTGATAGGAGCGGAGAGGAAGTGGAGAAAGGGCATGGGAGGGTGAATTTAGTGCAAATACTGTGTGCACATGTACATAAATGGAAAAATGATACCTGTTGAAGCTACTCCAGGAATGGTAGGATTAGAGGATAAAAGAGAATGATGGAAGGGGATAATTCAAGTATGATATATTTGATATATTGTAAGAACATTTGTAGATGCCACAATGTACCCCCACCCAGCACAACAATTTAAAAAAAGAAAAAAAATGTAAGAGCAGTAGCAAAAACAAAAAGTTAGAGATAAAAAGTCAGATATTGAAATGGATACCAATGAAATCCAGACAACCATTAGGGAATATTTTGAAAATATAAAATGTTTTGAAATCTGTTTTAAAAGCTTCTGCACAACAAAGGAAATAGTTACTAGAATGAAGAGACTGTCTACAGAATGGGAGAAAAATCATTGCCAGCTATTCATCTGATAAGGAATTAATAACCAGAATATATAAGGAGCTCAAAAACCTAAACTCCAAAGAATCTACAATCCAATGAATAAATGGAAAATAGAATTGAACAGATAACTTTTGAAATAAATATAATAAATACATAGATATTCAGCATCCTTGGCCATAAAAGAACTAAAAACTAAAAGACACAGAAGATTCAAAGACCTCTCACGTTCATGATGGCGGTATTAATATTGTAAAAATATTTCTGAACACAATCTACAGATTAAATTCAATCTCCATGAAAAGCCCAATGATATTTTTCAAGAACTAGAAGAAATGCAAAAATTCATATGAAAACACAAAAGACCCCAGTAGCCTAAATAATCCTGAGTAAAAAGAGCAATGCTGGAATTATCACAATACCTGATATCAAATTATTTTGCAGAACTATTGTAACAAAACCTGCATGGTACTGGCACAAAAACAAACACATAAATCAATGGACTAGAGGAGAGGACCTAGAAATAAACCAACACAGCTAATGTCATCTGATATTTTGTACAAAATTGCCAAAAAGACTTGTTGGAGAAAAAACTGCTTCTTTAGAAAGTAATCCTTGGAAAACTGGACATCTAAATGTAGAAGACAAACTAGATCCCTGTCTCTCATCCCATATGAAAATAAATTTAAATGCATCAAACACGTTGTTATAAGGCCTAAAACTTTGAAGCAATTACAGGAAAACCTAGAGAAAATACATGAAGATAAAGGTATAGGCAAGGAATTCCTGAATAGGACTCCAATTGCTCAGGAAACAATACCAAGGATTGACAGATGGGATTGCATCAAATTAAACTTCTGCATATCAAATAAACAATAACCAGATTGATAAAACAACTTACAAAATAAGAGAAAAATGTTTCCCAGGTATTTATCCAACAAAGTAACTTAAAAAATTAAAAATCCAAAGAACAAATAATCCAATTAATAAATGGGAAAGCCCTGATTTCAAACCCCAATCCCACCAAAAAGAAAAGAAAAGAAAAGGAAAAAAGAAATGGGAAATGAATTGAACAGACACTTCCCAAAAAAAGTATGAAAAGCAATAAATTCATGAAAAAATTCAACTTCTTTAGCCATCAGGAAAATGCAAATCAAAACTATCTTAAGATCCCATCTCACCCCAATCAGAATGGCTATCATCAAGAAAACAAACAACAGTACATTCTGGTAATGATGGGGGCAGGAGGAACCCTTACTCACTCTTCATATGGTTATAAATTTGTGTAGCCACTATGGAAATCAGTATTGTGGTCCTCAAAAACTAAAAGTAGGTCTATCAAATGATCTAACTTTACCACTTCTCTATGTATACCCAAAGGAATCAAAGTCAGCATAAAACAGACATACCTTCATTCATGTTTACCACAGCACTATTCATAGTAGCCAAGTTATGGAATCAGCAGAGGTGCCCATCAACTGATGAATGGATAAGGAAAATGTGGTATATATACACAATGAAGTAACATTTGGCCATAAAAAAGAATGTGTCGGAAAATGGATAAGCCAGACTCAGAAAGATAAGCATTGCATATTTTCTCTCAATGTAGATTTGTATAAAACTGACAGGAAAGTAGAGAGGGGATTATTAGAGATGAGGATGGTGACCAGAGGTGGGGGATGAGCAAGAGGGAATGGGGTGGTGAATATAATCAAAGTATATTGTTATACCTCTATGAAACTGTCACAATGAAACCCACTATTTTATAAAATTAATGTATACTACTAAAAAGAAAAAATATTTGACAATTATTGACAATAAAAAATTATTGACAATTTTATCATTTTAGTTGTGTCTACGTAAGATTTTTCAAGTTTTGCTTTACCTGGGCATTATATTCTTTGGTTTTCTTTCCTTTTATGGGCAAAATGAGAACTAGGAAAATGGTATGGTCATTTGATTCAGCCAGATTAATAGATGTTGAGCTATTTTGGAATGGGGATATAATTTTAGTCCTTCTATGGGTGAAGGTACTAAGAGTTTAATATCTGTCTTTGCTTTCAACTTCCTGTACTGGTAGAGGCTTATCATATCTTTCATAGCAGAAATTTAATTGGTGGTAATTTCATTATTTTTTAGACTGTAATGATCTTCATTAACTGTTAGTAATCCATTCTGGGTAGTAATGTATTTGCTTTCATCAGACCCAGACTACTTCTGTTTTAAAATACTTTCTGTTTGGGCTTCTATGTGAAGGAAAGAATACTGTACAGATTAAACCTCCCAACCTCTGTAGATGAAAATTTTGGAAGCTCGGAGATTTGCTGTTTAAGACTGGTTGTGTGCAAGGGACTAAGAGAGCATGAGACTATGAAGTTGGAGCACCAAGACGCTGAGACTTTGCACTTCAGAAGCGAGGTTCCTCATGGCCATGAGTCCTTGGTAGCAAGTGTCATCACACCAGTGAGACCGCTGTCCTTAAAAGTGCAAGACTATAATTCATCCTGCTTTGGCTCATGCAGATAAACTCTCCTAGCCTCTGGATCTCTGTCAGGTTTAAATCTAACACACTAGCTCATCTGTTCATTAAAGATCTGCCTGGTTTTGCCAAGTTTTAAAAACATTCACATTCTTTTGCAAGCCCTGTCTCAAACTCTACTTACATCTATCTCCAAGAAGGTAAGCCAACTCTATTGCGCCTCCAGGTAGAGAATTTTCGCGTAGGATTTTTTTTTTAATTACTTAGCCAAAAGTTTTAGATGGCTTTAATATGGCATGATGGCTTATCTTGTCATTTCTTGTTTTAGCAGATATAAAATTCTTTCCTGTACTCCATTTCCTCATCAGAGGAGAACAGCTGTGTTAATTCTTGACTACTCCTCTCTTGCTTCTGTTCTCCTACCAGACTGCTTCCAGAGTTTCTGTGGTATTAGTTATTTCCTTTCCATTGTTCTTTTCATGACACTATTGAGATCCTCATTCCATTCTTATTTACATCCCATTTCAGATTTATTTTCCTAAATTGATGATTTCTTATGATGTCAATATCATATTTTCTTTTCTATCTATTTCCTTTAAGAATCTTTGGACTGTTATTTAAGATTCAATATAAAATCTGCCAAACCTATAAGTGTAAGAATTTATTTCTGAGACAAATCCACATCTGCAATTCAAGGATGTAGTCCGCCGTCCACAGTGCTGGTCCTGAGACAAGGCTGTCATAGAATGATGCCTCACCTATGAGATGCTCACCTCAGGGGAACCAGCTGTGCAGAAGGCTGAACAACCTGCAGCACTACTTGTATTATGTTATTCACATGAAAAATTAGCAAAGCCAAAGCAAGCATTCCTAAAACTTTGTATATGAGGTTTGAATTAGTTCCAGGTAGCCCTGGCTAATTTATAAATTTTTAAATGTGAATACAGACACACACACACACACACACACACCTTTCAACTATTGTTGAAAAATATGAATACCTCTATTTCTAAAAGAATTTTATTTTATAAATGGGTCCTTTAGGGTTGGAGTTTCAGACATTTTTCAATCTAGTTGATATTGCACATGATAAATATAGTTGGCTATAAGAGTATTGAAAAAAATAAGCATACACTGGGAAAATTAACAAGTACAGTTCATGATGCTCTGTGTTGTTTCTCATTTGGATCATGTTCTGTGATTTTTTTTAGATATAAGATTACTATCCTAAACATATAAGAATTTTTTATTTAATTATATGACATGCAAGAGCATATGATTAACAAAGAAAACTATTTCAAAACATTTCAACAAAGGCTGCCAAGTCAATTACCTATTTTATAGAGTGTTTGGAAAGAAGGGGAAACAGACAGATAACAAGTTCAAAATCCTAAACCTTTTAATTGAGGATTAAATTTACTCATAAGTATTATTCCACCAGCAAATTTTCTTCAACATTAAATTATAAAGCATATCATATTCTCCAAAGGAAATTCCACAGCAGGGTACAGGATGGCTATGGCACCAGAATAAATAATAAATAATTGACATTGACAACAAAAACTGTGTTTTTCACAAAGCATCAGATAGCTAATATGTGAATAACCTCCTTGATATCATCTGCCTGTCAGTGTGATGCAAGTTTTTTATTTCAGGGATATTGAAGGTGATAAAAGTGATTAATTTTTCAAGTAGCAACATCAAATAGCATGGAATTCTAAAAATGATTGGTGTCAATGAAATAATATGAAAAAGAAAACTCACCTTACATACAGATTGCAGGCTAAAGTAAGGTGCTGTAGGTGTTAGAAAGGTTCTTTGCTGCCTGGTTATGTAACACTGCTTTAGAAAGTGCCCTGACTTAGAACACCATTTCTGTGTACTTAGTACATACCCTTGCTCTGTTAATAGGTCATAGGTCATTTTCCCATTGACTCTTTGAACACTTTAGATTTACAGGTTTTTTTTTTTTTTTTTTGCGGTACTAGGGTTTGAACTCAGGGCCTACACTTTGAACCACTCCACCAGCCCTTTTTTTGTGAAAGTTTTTTTGAGATAGGGTCTTGGGAACCATTTGCAGTCTGTCTTCAAAGCTTAATCCTCCTGATCTCTGCCTCTTGAGTAGCCAGGATTACAGGTGTGAGCCCCAGGTGCCCTCCTACACAGGTATTTAGGTAATATTTTTCTTGATTACTGCATATTTCTTTTGCAGTTGCACAAAGACAGTTTGTGACAGGTCACAGGAAAGACTGCTGTAATAGTAGATAGTTTTAGGAAGAGTAAACAAAAAAATATATCATGAATTAACTTGGTGTAAAGATATTATTGTGGAGAATGTGTGAATTATTTTTAGAAAGAAATCACTTGAAAATTACCTCATGATTGGATCTTATAGTAAAATGATCTTATTGTTGGAATAATACTAGTAATAATATCTACTATTATAGACAGTATATATAATCTATTATAGAAAATATCTATAGTAGCAGGTATTTTGTTGCGAGAGTGAATGGAGGAATTTTGTGAATTCACTTGCTATAAGAATGAAAATACTATTGTGAAGGCTATGCAAAATATTTTCAGGGAGAAGTCTCACAAAAATGATCTTATGATTATAATAATAGGGAAAACATTGCACCGAGAAATTACCTTGATATTTGAATGCTCTTTTGTTTCTCTACTTGAAATTAGTCTATGCAAGACACATATGGGTAAAATTTATTAATTGAAATCAATGAAAATAGGTTTAAAACTATTGTCTATTATTAGATCACATGAAAACAAATTTTTAATAAATTTAAAAATTCATTCTTATCTGAAATTTGAGCTTAAAAGATGCATATAAAATTCATTTTGGGGAACAAAAATGTAATCTTCTAAAGCAACTAATAAGTAAAAATGATCATTTTGATACTGTCACTCATGAGAAACATAATGTATTAACAGGAGTCTATGAGCAAGAAAATAAATAATAATAATTTCAAACACAATCCAAAATAAAACATATCCCGAGGACAAACAATTGGAATTATCAAAATTCAGTTCTGTGAGCAACTTCAGAGAGGGAAGCCATAAGCAGGTACTTGTTAAATATACATTAATAAGTGTCTCTAACCACAAAGGTGAGGCCAGCCAGTAAATAAATAACATTAACTCAAGGTGAAAAAATCACATATTAACAAAAAGAAGGGATCCCCAGAAGGTCAATTAATAAAGCCCAAACAAAATTTACTTAAAAGAACTCAAGTGTTTAGCATTTTAGCAGGCCCTTAAAAGGATGGAAAATTCTAAGAAATTATGTTAATAATAACAGACAAAGATAATTCTCTGTAGTGGCTATGGGACACAAAATAATATTTGGAGAGATATAACTCAATTTCTCCTGCTTTTTGGGCCCATGACTTAAGAAGCTATGGTCAAACTTATAGGCAATAGCATAACCAGGGTGTGATTTTAGTGTTTTGAAAGAAGGAAAAGAACATAATAAACACTATCTTAAGTGAACTGTATTCCATTCTTATTTCCAAGCAAAGAAAATGTCTGGCAAAAGAGGAAGCATAGGAAGATGAATACAGTGACAAGAGACCTTGTGAGCTAGTGGTAGGTAAATGAACCGGGTAGGTGATAGTTATATATTTTAAATCCTAGTATCAAACCAGTCACTCATCTAAATGTTCAGTTCTCATAATATTTTTCAGTTAAAAAGTGTTTTAATCCACAACAATACTAAAACAAATGTTTTCAGCTGAGATATACAGGTTAATCTAAGAATAAAGTCTTATTTGATAACTTAACAATTGACCAGCAGTTTGTTTTGGGGGTTTATTATTATTGTTGTGCTAGGTACACAATGTGACATTTACAAAAGTTTTTACAATATATCATAGTTGAATTAACTCCTTCCATCATTGTCTGTTATTCTTTCTCCCCCATTCTTGGAATACCTAGTGGTTAAGTTTTGGTTAAATGGGTTCAGTCCAAGAAAAGAGAATACCTGTAAACTTGAAACTTTGGGGCCTTCACAGTACATTAGTCAGAGTTTGTGTTGCTGTGACCAAAATACCTGAGATAACAATTGGGGAGCAAAAATTTATCTTGGTTTGCAGTTTCAGATGATTCAGCCTATCATGGTGGGGGAGTGCATAATAGGACCAGCTCACATCATTCCACTGGAATGAGCGGGGGGAGAGAGAGAGAGAGACATAGAGAGAGAGACAGACAGAGAGAGGGAGAAAGAGAGAGAGAGAGAGAGAGAGAGAGAGGACATGACCTCAATGACCTACTTCCCAACTAGGAGCTACTTCCTACTTTCAAGACCTCCCAACCACACCAGGATATTATGGATCCATCAAGGGAACAATCCATTCATGAGCTCAGAACCCTCATGACCTAATCTTGTCTGGAAACACCACTACAATACCCCCAGAGGTGTGGTTTACTAATCTCCTAGGTGTCCTCTGTCCAATCAAGCTGACAATTAAGTTTAACCATCACACAGAAAATGAGCTTCTGTACATGACGCATTAAAGCAGATGCAAATCTGTACTGAATGCTTACTTTGTTGTTTTAGATAATTAATTAGCTTCTTTCTCTTCCATCCAGTTAATGATTTTATTGAAAGCCATCAGTAGAAAACCCTCTAAATCTTTTTCTGACTACCAAGTAAAATTGAATGAAGGGTATAAATTTGATTGAGAAGTAAAAAGCTCTGTAATATATAGAATTGGTTAGTGGTGTTCAGACTTTGAGAATATGGTTCCTGACCTCAAAAAGTTTACAGGTTAGGTGTAGTCCAAATGCATATACTGTTTTTGACTTCAGTTGTTTCCTAGTATGTGGATAATTTGATCTAAATAATTAAAAAGTTTAATGTAAAGCATCCACAACACCAGGCCTTTATTTTTATTCTTTTAATTATTAACTGCTTATGGCATACTGTCACTGAACCTTAAATGAGATGCATTTTTTCTTATTTCTAACAAAACTGTCATTATTTATAGGTTTTATATATCCATGAAATTAAAAACATGACAATTTATTGGTGAATAAGGAAAAAAACTATATAATTATGTCTATTTGGAATACCAAAGACTTGTTTACTGTGATATGCCATCAACATCCTTTCTATCGGGATTAGGTTTTTTTGGCATGGCTGAGAATGCTGGATAAAACCAGGCATTCATACCAGGCAAAAGGACGCTGTATTCAGGCCTCTGAGACATCAGTGTTCTGTCTCCTTCACACCCCTGCAAATGGTGCCTCGACATACACAGTGCACATGCACGCACACACACAGAACAGAGCTTCAGTGAACCAACCTTGTTACCTAGTGAATTCTCAGCTGCATTTTAGTTAACTGTGGTGCAGTGAGCTGCAAGACCTGGCTTTCTACTCACTCAAAAAAGGACCAGATTGCTCAGATTTCAGAAATTTTGGGAGCCACTTGATATGTTGATAGTTTGAAATCAACCTTATCGGTAACATTTGTAACACAAAAATCAGCCAATGCTGCAAATCCAGGCTCTCCCCTCATTCCTTAGCAGGTTGCTCAGTACTTACAAGATGTCACTGGTTGTATCTGTGGATGACAATGACAGTTTCAATTCTGGCTTCTTTGAGAGAATTTTTCTCCTGGTGACCATTTTTCTCTCAGCCTGTTTTTGTTGTTGTTGTTGCGGTACTGGGGCTTGAACTCACGTCCTAAAGCTTGAGCCACTCCACCAGTCCTTTTTTGTGAAGGGGTTTTTTAAGATAGGGCCTTGTGAACTACTGGCCTGGGCTGGCTTTGAACTGCATCCTCCTGATCTCTGCCTCCTGAGTAGATAGGATTACAGGCATGAGCCACCACACCCAACTCAGCCTGCTCTTCTGTGACTGCCTGTGCTAGCTTCACTCCTCCAAACTGTTCAGAATCTGTTAATTCTTCCCCACTTCGTCTTAAACCCTTTTTGTCCTCACTGTGTGCTCTATCCATGTGTGAATGTTGCCACTCCGCTGTCTTCAACAACATATAATACTTTCTTGAGCTTTAAAATTGCTTCTTCAGTGGTTTTCTGGCAACTCCATTTGTATTTCCTTTCAGGGACAGCACACACAAAGCTGAATCCTTGTGCACCCTGACACTGCTGCTCCAAGGGCTTCTCTGTGTATGCCCTCTCTCTGCTTCCCATTGCAATTGTGAGTGCAACCAGCAAGCCCATGAACTCTCTATCCCTGCCCACTCATGGGGTGCCCTCTGCACACATCTTTAGCCTAGTAACTAATCATCTATACCCTTCTTGTCTGTCCATAGCACAGGGCCAGGGATATGTGCTAAGCAGAAATAGTAACTTGCATTGAAAGACATTCACCTTCCAATTTTACTTGTTTCGAGAAGGCCCTACAAGCTGGGGTGATTTGAAACGTCTGTAGCTCTCAGCTACCTGTATGGCACAGAAGCTTTAGGGCTTTGGTTTTCTGCAATAAATTCTCTTTTATGATGTAAGTAATTAGGGCATGGGTATTGTGGGGGGCCATTAATATGCTTACTACATATTCCAAAGCTAGAAGTGGGGGGAGGAAAAATTCCAAACATCTGAGCTCTAGCATGCTCCTTTTTGCCATTACCAAATCCCTATGATATCTGGCTCCTGCTTCTGATGGTACCACAACTTGATTGGCTTGGTTGGTATCACAACTTTGAAATAAGACTCTTCTACTAATATCTACTACATTGTGACTTAAGACATCATTTCCCAAAATTGCTTGATCCCTAGACATAGTCTCAGAATATTAAGATTCTCCAGTGCACAGTTAGCCATGTTCCCTGAGATTTTTCAACCGGAGCCTGATCTCGTAGACTTACAAGAGAATTCTGACAGACTTATTTTAGCCACCTATCACCTATCATCTATAACTTTTTATACTTACCTCTCTTTTCTTTTCCCTTCCTCCTAGTTTAAAATTAAAAATGATACAAAGCTAACTGGCGCCAGGAAAATACAGAGTATTTATATTAAACATTGTGACAACTAAAGTACACAAGTATATAATGAAGGACAGAAACAGTTTTGTAGAGCTGGGTAAAAATCTTAAAGAGTTCATCTAGTACAAATTCTTACCCACTTACAAATGATACTAAAGCAACTATTGTTCCTATATTCCTCCAAAAACACTGGTCTCCAAAACACCACATAAAATAATAAATTTAAGTACTTAATTTGCTCCTTTAAATCTCTCCCTTTTTGAAATACCATCTTTTCTTCAAAAATATTTTCAGAATCCTATAATGTTTTCATCAGCTGTACCGCTGACCGTCACCTTTCCTTGCTATACTTCCCTACTGGTATCTTTGTCCCATACTTAGATTCCACTTTTCCTAGCCTAAACCCTCACCTCAGGAAGTCAGACTGTTGCTCAAATCAGAATCTGATTACAATGACATTATATATCTTCCAGTCTCCCCAGACTTCTCATCTCACTCAGAGAGAAAGCCCATCCTTAGCCGTGATAGCAACTGTATGTGGACTGCTGGCCATTTGCAAAGTGCAGCTCTAGCTCTTATAATTCCACCCTCAGCCACCTAACAGCTCCAGGGCTTCTTTGCTAGTCTTCAAACACCCCAAGTACACGGCTGGGTCAGGGCCATTTCTGCTTTGGGTCCCTTTTCTTGGAACAACCTGGATTCTATTGTGTCTTCTTGGCTTGGTTGTGTGGAAGTGTCCAACTCAACTAAGATTCCTCTCTCCAATTCCTCATTTCTTATCCTTATCTTATTATATTTTGGTATAGACCACTAAGCATTTTCTGACATATTGTTTATGTAGAATAGAAGATTTCCTTATAATATAAACTTAATAAATTCCATGAATTCCATGATGGTACAGTTTCTATTTTGTTCAATATCCCAAGAACCCAGAATAGTGCTTACCCATGTTAATTGCAAATTAAATGTTTTTTAAACTAACAAATGAATGAGTGAGTGCTAAGTGCTACCTACTTGGTTATTCCTGTTCAGCGTCCCCTTTTCATCACCACTCTCCCACCCTATAGTCCTTCTACTACTCTCTTTTTTTGTGCCCATTCACTAGGATTTGAACCTTGGTCCTTTCTTCTTACTTCATTCACTCTAACTTTTTGTTATTTCCATCTACTCCCAGATGGAAGAGTATCCTAACTGATCTTCAAAACCCTGCATTCCATCTTTCTTATCAATAACAGGGTGCATTTTCCAAAACATCAACATTTCTAGACTACTTGTTTTTATGTGGTGCTGGGAATTAAACTCAGGTTCTCTTGCTTACTAGACAAACCTTCTACCACTTGAACTATGATCCCAGCCCTTTTACTTTCATTTGTTTTTTCAGATAGGGTCTTGTGATTTTACCTAGGTTGGCATCAAACTCCAATTCTATGTCTACCTCTCAAGTAGTTGGGATTGCATTTGTGCACCACTATATCTAGGTTGTTTGTGAGACAGGCTTTGACTAACTTTGCCCAGATGGACTCAGACCACAATACTTCTGTTTCTGCCTCCCAAGTAGCTGAGATGGTCAGGATTGCCATTAATCTAGCCAAATAATGCTCATCAATTCCTCTACCACACATGACATATGACTCCTCTACCCTGTATGATGACTTATGCTCCAATAAATTGACCTCTACAGTTTTGATATTCCCAATTTTTCAAATGCATTTTATTTCTCAACTAATACTGTATTTTCTTTTGCTATCATAGAATTCTGAGTTCATATTTTAATAAAAATGTCCTCAGCATCTGTACAGAATTTGCAGAGTTAGAAAATTTTGTTGATTACAATAAACTTGGATTCTTTTATAAGGAAAAAATCTTTACAATTGAGAAAAGAATATCACATTTTTACCTGATCCTTTAAAAATATGCATCTATCTACCTCTATTTGTGGCCGTGGTATTTCTCAAACCGTACTAAAGAGATAATTTTTTATAATTTTTAATCAACACATAGTAATTGTATATGTTTGTGAGGCTCATTGTGGCATTTTAATACATATATAGAATATCTAATGATTAGATCAGCATAGCTGACATTCTATCAAATTAATATTTATCATTCCAAACCTTCTTTCTTAGCTATTCCAAAATATCCAATTTATTGTTAGCCATAGTTTCCTAGCCTTATACAATGCTGATGTTATTCCTCATGCCTAACTTCACCCTCTACCATTTTCTCTCCATCCTCTGCCTTATTCAGACTTTAGTAAGCACTATCCTATTTTATACTTTTTTGAGATCAGCTTTTTAACTTCTATATATGTGAGAACCTTTAGTATTTGTCTTTCAGTTCCATCAATGATATCACAAATAACAGATTTCCATTTTCTATAGCTGAATTTATTATAGTACTGGAGTTTGAACTCAAGGCTTCATGCTTGCTTAAATATTATTCTGCTGTACACACATGCACATATACCTATATTTTTCATTCATTTACTAGTAAGTGGACACCTAGGTTGATTCTGTATCTTAACTATTGTGTGTTATTATGCAAGAAATATAAAAATACACATCTCTTCAGAGTATTGATTGCAGTTCATTTGACTGTATTATATACTCAGTAGTGGAACTTATAATCTTATGATAGTTTATTTGTAGTTTTTTGAGAATCCTACATACTTTTTTTCCATAATGACGGTACTCATTTACATTCCCAGTAACATCCTTGCAAGCAATTGTCCATTTTTTGTCTCTTTTATAATAGATAATCTAACTGGAGTGAGATGATACCTTGTGGTCTTGATTAGTAATGAAAATATTTCATATACTTATTGGCCATTTATAGGTCTTCTTGAGAAGTGTTTATTCAGATAAACTTTTATCTGAATATATTATTTTTTGCTGTTGATTTGGTTGAGTTTACTGTGGGTTCTGGATACATAATAATCTGTACCCTTTTTGGATGAACAGTTTGCAAATATACTCTCTTATTCTGTAGCTTGTTTCTTTACTCTGTTGACTTTCTTGCTGGATACAAAATTTCTTGCTTTCTTTCTCAGTACTTGTGTTATTAGTGTATATAAAACATACTTTATTATAATGTGCTGTTGGGTTCAATTTGGTAGCATTTCATCAAGAATTTTTGCATGTGTGTCCACCAACAATATTGGTCTCTGGTTCTCTGTCTCTGTCTCTGTCTCTCTCTCTCTCTCTCTGTGTACGTGTATGCATGTTTATCTGGCTTTTGTATCAAAGTAATATTAATATGATGAATTTGAAAAGGTTTTTTCATTTTCAATACTTTGGAATAATTTGAGAAGAATTGGTTTTAGTTCTTGAATGTTTGAGAAAATTCAACAACATCAAATTCCATCAGTTTTTGTTTTGTTTTAGGGGAAACATTTTATTACTGATTAATTTCATCACTCATTATTCGGTCATGTTTTCTTTGTTCTTGTGGTTTAGTTTTGATACGTTATATGTCTTAGGAAATCTACTCATTTCATCCAGGTCATCTAATATGCTGGCAGAAAATTTTTCCTAACAGTCTTAATAATGGTTTATAATAATCCCTCATAGTGTTTTGTGTTTCTTTGATATCCATTACTAAGTCTCCTTTTTTATCTCTTATTTATTCATTTGGGTCATCTCTCTTTTTATTTTGGTTAGTGTAGCTAAGGGTTTCCTCAATTTTGCTTCACTTTTTAACAATAATCTTAATTTTATTAACCCTTTACTGTTGTTTTTAGAAATAACTTGTTATTTCTGCTCTCATCATTTCATTGATCTTTTGAAAATTTACTTTCTTTGTATCTTCTCTGATCTATGCTATTTTTTTCTTTCTACTAAGTTGGGGTTAGGTTTGTCCTTGCATTTCTAGCTCCTTGAATTGCACCAGCATGTTGTTTATTTGAAGTCTGCCTCTTATTTTTAAATGTAGCAATGAATTACTCCAAACTTTCCTAAGAGCACTGTTCTTCCTGTACCACATAGGCTTCGTTACATTGCATTTTCAGTTTTTGTTTGTTTCAACAGTTTTTAAACTTCTGTTTTGATTTTCTCATTGTCTCATTAGTTTTTCAGAAGACTATTATTCTATTTACCAGTACTTTTACAATTTCTAAAGTTCTTTTGATTACTGATTTCTAGTTTTATTTCACTGTGTCTTGAGAAGATACATGCTATGATTTCTATTTGAAAAAACTTGTTGAAGCATTGTTTGCAATCTAGCATACCATCTATACTAAATAATGTTATATATACAGACGAGAAGAACATATATATTGCAGCTACTGGATCAAATGACCTGTAATTGTTCATTAGGTTCATTTGATCTATAGCATAGCTTCACTCTCAAGTTTCTTTGTTGATTTTTTTCTGATATGTCCATTGATGAAAGTGGGATGTTGAAAACCAATTATCAAATTATTATTTTATTAATGTTTATGTCATTAAATATAATACTGTTTGTTTCATATAATTGGGAGTTTTTTCTGCATATTAGTATGATTATTTTCTCTTACTGATTCCTTTATTATTATAAGGTTTCTTTGTCAGTTTTCTTTACATTTTTGATTTGAGGTCTGTCTTTTTTTTTTTTTATCCAAGAGTAGCTCCTTCTGTTCTCTTTTCCTTGTCATTCACATGACAGAAAAAGATATGTCTACATATAGACTTTCTGTCTATATGTATTTTATAGGTAAAGTGAGTGTCTTGTAGACAGCAAATGATTGGATATTGTTTTTTAAGTCCATTTAGGCATTTATATTTTTAATTGAGGAATTTAACCTGCTTACACTCAGTTACTTTTGATATGTAATGCTGGACCTGGATGTCCACATCTTTTTCAGCATTTGAAAAGTTCTCACTGAACTCTCTCGTATTTTCTAGGATTTTCCTTATCTTTTCCTTCTAGAGTACTCTTAAAAGTTTGCTGATAATGGTATCCTATAAATCTCAAGTGTTTTTTATTATTTTTAATTTTTTGTTTTATTGTCTATGTTATTTCAAAAGCCCTCTTTTCAAGTTCAGAAATTCTCTCTTCTGCATGATATTTTCTTGTGTTGACACTCTCAATTACATTTTAAATTTTTACTTTTTGTGTTCTTTAGTTGGTTCTTTTTATACAGTCTATCTTTATTGATATTATTGATACCATGAATTATCTTGTCATTTTATTGAATTAATGTTTTATATTTCTTGTATCTCTTTAAGTTTTCTTAAAATCATTATGTTCAGTTCTTTTTCTGGCAACTCATTTGTTTCCATTACTTTAGAACCTAATGACAGAGTTTTGCAGCTTTCCTTTGGAGGAGTCATGCTGTATTGTTTTTAATTGCATCTTGTGTCCATTGTGGGTATTTGCACATCTTACAGGTCCATTGTCTTTACCAATTTTATACAATGGCTTTCACAGTAGACGATCTCCTGGTGTAGTGTCCTAGCTTGGGAGATTGAGAGGGCTTTGGCTCCAGGTGGATCTATTAGTATAGTGTCTGTGTGCCGTCTTCACTTGCAATCAAAGTTGGTAATACCTGATTGTGTCATTCGCCTAGACTGCAAGGGTTAGGGCATTGAAGTTCTCTCAGGTAGGGCAAGCTCACTGGCAACTCTGGGAATGTGAACCCAGCTTCAGGTGTGTGATGTCCATCAGCTTCTGTGGGCTGTATCAGGTTAAGGCCATAACAGTGACCCAGGTTAAGTGTGGTCCAGTGTATACAGTAATGCACAACTTGTCGGTATCTGATAGCCACGTCATCAGTGGGCTCAGATGGATACTCTTGATTGCTTCTGAGGTAAAAAGAAGGTGGATGGACTTGCCTAACTGTTTTAGGGAACCTCTGCAGTGCTTTCCAGGGTTGGCTTATAAGGTTGACTTGACCAATCTGCTGGGTACACCTGCCCTGTTGCTTCATAGGACCCCAGACAGGCAGATACTCAAGATTCTGGGTTGGTGAGGACCCAACTGTGCTGGGATTGTTCTTTGATGCAATAAATCAGTGTGGTTACCCAGCTTCCCAAACTGGTCTCAGGGCCTACAAGAGCTTCGGGGTTCTCCAGCAGCAAATGCTTCTGATGTCTGTGTTGCAAGTTGGGACTGCTAGAGGCCATCTACTTACCCTTTATCTGCCAATCAAACAGCTTTTGCTAATTTGTGCTAGTGTGTATCGTAATTATTTCAAACTGTAAGTAAGTTCTCATCAAGAGCTTTTTCTTATACACATTTCCAGGACTTATGACAGGTCCTTACATATAAAAGTCACTCCATGAAGGGCCAAGTGACTTCTTAAAGCCTATCATACCAAATATTAATTTGATATAATTAGAAGTAATCAAATTCCTGAGTTGTACATTAATTATATAATAATAATGTAGGTTTTTATATGTTATGGCACAATGTAGCTCACATAATTATAATCATAATGCTTTCTCTTTACTATAACTTGTTTTTGATGATGTGTTCATAGATTTCATTTGATGAATTTTATAATTGCTTTTTAAGTTAGAGACCAAGTACTTTAAAACATATGACTACTTTACAGTATGAAAATAATATATATTCACTTCAGAAAATGTTGAAGGCGCATCCAAGGTCCCAAAAGCCAAACGTTATCCTACTGTCCTAACATTCCAAATGTTAATACTAGCATTAGAGTTTCCCACATCAGTACTGTGTTTACTTTTATTTTACCACAAAATAATTATGAAGTGCAACATTGCAATCTGCTGCCCTCAACGCAGAGAAACTAAAGCAGATACCTTAAAAGCAACTGAGGCCAATAGGAGAAGGGGACCAGAAACTAGAGAAAAGGTTGGATCAAGAAGAATTAACCTAGAAGGTAACACCCACGCACAGGAAATCAATGTGAGTCAATGCCCTGTATAGCTATCCTTATCTCAACCAGCAAAACCCCTTGTTCCTTCCTATTATTGCTTATACTCTCTCTACAACAAAATTAGAGATAAGGGCAAAATAGTTTCTGCTGGGTATTGAGGGAGGGGAGCGGGAGGGGGTGGAGTGGGTGGTAAGGGAGGGGGTGGGGGCAGGGGGGAGAAATGAACCAAGCCTTGTATGCACATATGAATAATAAAAGAAAAATGAAAAAAATTTAAAAATTAAAAAATAAAAAAAAAAAAAAAAAAAGAAGAATTAACCTAGAAGGTAACACACATGCACAGGAAATTAATGTGAGTCAACTCCCTGTATAGCTATCCTTATCTCAACTAACAAAAACCCTTGTTCTTTCCAATCATTGCTTATACTCTCTCTTCAACAAAATTAGAGATAAGGGCAAAATAGTTTCTGCTGGGTATCAAGGGGGTGGGGGGCAGAAGGAGCGGGGGGGTGGGTGGTAAGGGAGGGGGTAGGGGGAGGAGGGAGAAATGACCCAAGCATTGTATGCACATATGAATAATAAAAAAAAGCATTGCCTCAAATATTACCTGATACAATTAATGTTATTTTGTAAAAGATTTTTTAATGTCTATGTAGACTATAACATCAACATTGAACCCTTTAAGAACCCTCAGGGTTTGAAGAAAACAGCTATAATTTTTATGGATGAATTTTTAATAATTTCTTACCTTTGAAATGATACAAATTGTATCTTATTTCATGTTACTTAACAATATTTGTGTAGTTGAAAACAGCTCCATTTTCAGTTCCTCAATCATTTAGTTGTGTGCTTGTGTGTATATGAAGCACAAAGCAAGTGCTAGGTATATTCAGAAGAGTGAGTGAGATATCATTGCACACTACAGTAGTCAAGAAAGATCTGGGAGGTAAATTAGATTTGAAATGAGACTGAAGGAATAATCAACACACAAATAAATGGAGGTGTGGAGTTCTAGAACGTGCCAGGTACGGCTCTCAGTATTTTGACATTTTTGGCATGATTAATTTGTTTGGGGATACATAAAGTTATCACCAGTCATAATTGTAAAATTGTTTTGTTCTTGTCCTCAAAAATTCTGCTCAACCTAATTGAGAAATTCATTAAATGTTAGATTTTTCATCCTCATCTCACCTTTTCCTCCTGTTTTTCAATAGGCATTGCCACTTAATTTTCTTCTGTTTTGGGAAGAGCTTGGCCTGTTCCTTATCTTTATATTAACTCTAGCCCACTGTTTGAACTGGAACATTCAACAGTCCTGTTTGTCTCTCTTCATTGTCAACTTATTTTCTCTACTACTAACTGTTTTGAGACATTCGATTCCAAAGGTTGTTTCATGTAACTCTTTAGGAATAAAATCAGTGAATTCATTTTGCTTCTTACTTTCCTTGATATCTGCACTGTTTTATCAGGGATCCACTTCAGGCTTCTCAAATCTTTCATTTTGGTTTTCCTCAGCACCAAGTTATATTCTAGTTTGCCTTGTGTGACTGACAACTTCTTTTATCCTAAGTCTCTTTGTTCTTTTCATGCTAGAAAGGCAATTTTGCAACCTCTGCCTTTTCCTTCCTCTCATTCAGTGAGTTCATCTATTCACATGAGTAAAACTTTCCTCTATATCTGTGAATCTCCAATTCATTAATCTCCATTCTAATTTTTCATGTTTCTCTATAGTTTATTTTGCACATTATACTATGAAGTTAAATGAGAATTGCTCTGTAATTTAATATGCAAACCATAACATTTTTGGAATGAAAATATTTTAATTAAGCCTAACACCTGGGCAACCAATATAAACTAAGAGTAACTTAGGAAAGTAGATGTATGGTCACCGTACCTGAAACTCATGCTGGCTCCCACCCAGACATGTGTTTTTTGGGTTCTGTATCACTCGTGACTGCAAAGCAATTCTCTTGGTAATCATGGTATTTAACTTACTAGATATGATTGTTTTGTCTTTTGCAAGCCCAGTAAGTGTTTCTCTGTCTCAAATGCATCGCCTGTATCCCATTAAAATCTCATTATCTCAAATATAAAATATTATAATGGCATCCTAACCAGCTTGCAGCCTCTAGACTCATCCTTCTCCCAATGGGTCCTCCATACATTGCTGTGGTATTTATCAGATTTTTCTGGATGAACAGGAAATGAAAAATTTAAAAATTTTCTCACTGCCTACAAAAATGAAATGTCAAATTTTTCCTAATTTTCAAATTTTTCTTTTCAGCCCAGATTCACCTTCTCTGTCATGTTAATTTATGTGTATTTTTAACATTCTTCTCTTCAGTCTGTGATTCTGGAGCCATTTTTCCTATGCTAACACATCTTGAACTTTCCCAACTCCTTGTGAAATCTTCTGTCATTGTTTCAACTAGAAGTCAACTCTTCCTTTTCTCAGAATTTGTATAGTGAATGTTGCACATAACTTGTTATATCATAACTTATTTTTACTGATTTTGTCAATTTGTTATAAATGAAAGCATCAGAGATCAGTAATAATTTTAATATATTTTATGTACTTTTATCTACTACTAGTTGAATGATTATGTGGACAAGAAAGCCACAAGGAATTAAAATAACCAAGAAAACTTGATTTAATTAAATATAAGATTAAAAGGCTAGTTTATAGTTAATTATGCCACTTACTTACTTGAGGGTAAGGCACACATTAGAACTGTTGTATCTTACCCTTCAAGGATTCTATAGCAATGAACTTTTCATCACTATAATGAAACACCTGACACAGCCTTCTCAGGAAGAAAAGAGGTTTACTTAAGCTCATGGTTCTGGAGGTTCAAAGTCCGAGTGGTTTGGCTCAGGCTTGGCAAGGCCACCCATTGGCTTCTTCATCTCAAACCAGTCACAGTGAAAGGTGAGAGGGCCAGGCTTGCTCCTTTCATAAGGATCCTCTCAGGAGAATACAAGGGGTTGCATAAGAGCAAGTACACATCCATCCTAAGTCCCCTCCACCCCAGGCCCCACTTCTTAAAGTTCCCAGTAGTGCCACCCTGGGGACCTAGCCTCCAATCACATGAACTTTAGGGAGACACAAGTAAGCCACATCCAAACCACAGTAATATTCTGTTATTGTTATTTCTCTGATTAGTTATGTTTATTTCAGAAATTGTAGATGGAATAGTACAAACTGAGAACCAATAGGAAAAACTCCTAGAAAAACAATCATGCTCTCTGTCAAAAAAATGAATGTTTAATAATGTCATGTCATGTCAGAACTTGTTAAGTGACCGTTATGAATATTTAATAATGTCAAGTACAATAGTATTCCGAAATAAAGACAAATGTATTTGGGTATAACTATTTGTAAGCATTATGTGCTCTAGTTCTGAAGGAATGTGTTTTGGCAGCAATGAATCAGTAATGGGATTCTAGCAACTAAACTGAGAACCAAATCTCATTTTAGAAGCTAAACTTTCATTTGCCTATTAGTTCATGTACAGCAGAGTTAATACGCTGTAAGAAAAATCAATGATGCATTTAGAAACTGCATTTCAACGGAAAAGAAAGAAGGTCATAACCTGGAAGGCGAAATTTACAAGGAACAAAGATTGAGCACTGAGGTTAACCTTCAGTTTTCCCCCTGGCCTCATGGATAAGATTATTTAAATGTAGTCAGAATATTGTTGCTTATAAGGGCTATTACATCTTATTTCACATGCTTCCATGAACAAGTAAATCATGAAATTTAATGCTTCAGTTGATGCAAAGTATTGTACTTGCACCATCATTTTCTAAGTCCTAAAAATAAAAGAGTGAAATTATTTTTCTAAGGGGAATTTGCTGCAAACACAATTGTCACATGGATTTTAGAAAGTCAGTTAGTTTTGGCTGGAAGCTTTTCCCATACTTGTATTTGTGATCTTTTTGATTGAGTGTGACTGTGACTATTTCATCTCACTTGTCATAATACTGCACATCGTACATAGCAGGCTGAATTTCAAGGTAACTAGGTAAAAATTAAGACTATTCATGGATATCCTGTAATATATTATAAATATGTAACTTTTTAAAGTTGCTTTTTATCTCTTCACAGAGTCATATATCAAAACTAATTTTAAGAAAAGACTAGCATGTAAACTGTTAAGAGCATTATACTCTTTAATTTTAACAGATGATTCTAGTTAATGATAGCTACATACCATGTAAACTAGTTTTTATAAAGTACTGTGCAGTAGTGTTTAAAATTGTTCTATTTAATCTCTAGAATTTTGAGCAGTACTTTTCAAATTCACATAACATAAAATTAACTATTTTAAAATTCTCAATTCAGTAGCAGTTAGTGTATTCCTAATGTTGTGCCACCATCGTTTCTGAATAGTCCCCCAAATTTTGCTTAGTTCTTAAAGAAAACCCCATATCAGTCAGGCTTCATCCCCTCTCTCCCTATCCCACAGTTACCACCAATTTATTGTCTGTCTTTATGTATATTGCATACATATTCTTCTGTATATTGCATATAACTGAAATCACACACTAAGAGGCTTTTGTGTCTGGTTTCATTCACTTAGTGTTTTTTAGGTTCGTCCATATTATAGGACATGTTAGAACCCTATTCATTTTTAGGGCTGGATAATATTCCATTATATGCATAGGCAATGTTTTATCTATCCATTGACCCATCCTTTAATGGACATTCCCCCCATTTTCAGCTATTACAATAGTTCTGCTGGGAACATTTGCTTGAGTATGTGTTGTCAGCTCTTTAGGGCCAAGTTCTATTTTGGCAAGGCTATGCTGTGACGAACAGTCAACCTGGCTTGCCAAGAACTGAAGGGTAGTTCAGGACCCAGGCCATTCAGCACTAAAACTTCAGTCCTTGAACCAAACCAAGGCAGCTGAATTGGGGTGGCTCTCTGGGTGACTCAGGAGTCATTGTCCCTGGGCCTCCCTCCCTCTGGGCTGCTCTGCAGCCCTTCTTAGTCTTGCATTACAGGGTGAGTCTCTGCAGCCCACTTCTTGCATATGGCTCAAAATACCCAGTGCAGCGCTTTGTAATCACTGTTCAAAACACTTTTTTGATTAAATTGATTGGAAGGAATTTCTTAAAAAGTATTTGTGAAGGAGCTTTTTGGTTAAGAACATGTACCCTTTCTGTAACTTGTGAACCCAGAGTGAATGCTGCTAACATTGAAGGTCACTGCTGCGTACATGGAACACAGGCAGCAAGTACAGGGAAATCAGCTCTTCACACAGAGTATGTATTTTCCTTTTTTCATGACTGAAAATATAATCAGAACATTCTACCCCAAAGAATATTTTGGATGACATCAAGTATATGAAATGTTTCAAGTCTTTGCCAATCTATGCTTACTGGCTTGGTTTTGGAGAATGACAAAGGGTAGTGGTTTTTAGTGTAGAAAGAAATGGACTGAAATCATCAAAATAATGATGAAAACCAGTCATGTGGTGGGCATTTAGAAATGCAATTAAGTAAAAAGGGTAAAAGCCAGTAACCTAGATGTAAAAGGCATTAGATTGCTCCAATGACTCTCTGAGGTCACCCATCCCATTCAGACACAGAGTTACTAATGAGGACAATTCACTCAACACATAATTTATCTCCCTATGTAGTTTGAAGCCCCAACAGTGTTTACATGGCAGGTGACAAGTTTAAAAAGTGGTGTCTAACACAATCCTCTGATTTGGAAGCATACTTCTTCATTAGGAAACAACACAAAAGAACCAACAGCAAGAACTGTGACACTGAAATGTCACAAAACAATCCAGAATGATGATCCAGTCTAGCTATCCCTGGCACTGTTGAAATTTCTTTGTTTTTGTTTTAAAATAAAGTATGGGCTGGGGGTGCAGCTCAGTGTAGCATGCTCACTTAGCATACAGAAGGTCATGGTTTTTTTTTTTTTTTATGTGTCCAATTTTTTATTTTTAGACTTTTTTTTTTCATTTTTCTTTTATTATTCATATGTGCATACAAGGCTTGGTTCATTTCTCCCCCCTGCCCCCACCCCCTCCCTTACCACCCACTCCACCCCCTCCCGCTCCCCCCCTCAATACCCAGCAGAAACTATTTTGCCCTTATCTCTAATTTTGTTGTAGAGAGAGTATAAGCAATAATAGGAAGGAACAAGGGGTTTTGCTGGTTGAGATAAGGATAGCTATACAGGGCATTGACTCACATTGATTTCCTGTGCGTGGGTGTTACCTTCTAGGTTAATTCTTTTTGATCTAACCTTTTCTCTAGTTCCTGGTCCCCTTTTCCTATTGGCCTCAGTTGCTTTAAGGTATCTGCTATGAAGAAGAACGAAATGTTATCATTCGCTGGTAAATGGATGGAATTGGAGAATATCATTCTGAGTGAGGTTAGCCTGGCCCAAAAGACCAAAAATCGTATGTTCTCCCTCATATGTGGACATTAGATCAAGGGCAAACACAGCAAGGGGATTGGACTTTGAGCACATGATAAAAGCGAGAGCACACAAGGGAGGGGTGAGGATAGGTAAGACACCTAAAAAACTAGCTAGCATTTGTTGCCCTTAATGCAGAGAAACTAAAGCAGGTCATGGTTTTATAGCCAGCACCATAAGATAAATTAATTAAAAAAAATAAAAATTGAGTTAGGAGCCATATTGTGATAGTACTAAAATTCTGCATCTGTTTTTTGTGTGTGTATCAGTAGTTGTGGAAACAATGGAGAACTTCAAACCTTGCCCTCACATGTACGGCTGGCCACTCCCTAAGCCTTCGAGAACCATGTACGGTGTGTAGGCTGTGATGCATTCAATCAACAAACCTGGGACAGGATTATATATTTGATTTGCATTGAGCATGTTGAGAATAGTTGCCATCCCATGACTACTTGAAATACACTCAAGACTAACATCTAGTCTTTTTTGTTCTTTATACCCCAGAACAAAAACAGTAAGCTTTCTTAGCACCAGCCTTCATTTAATGTTACCTTGCTGTTGTACAACATATTGCAGAGCTATTCATCTTTAAAAGTACTGAGAACATGTTTTATTTTTAGATGACTAGAAAAATCTTAGAAACTACATTAAAAAATGCAATGGCTTGACTGTCTTTCACTAATTCTTATAAAAAAAAGTATTCATCTCAGTTTACATCCAGTGCTGGTTTCAGGACATGGCACTTTGAGTTTTGGATATAAAAGTAGTCAAAGCCAGTGTTTGATGGACATACAAAGCTTTAAACCACGTTACCATGCTGCATGGCACTGTAATCAAGAACCAATTCCCGATATGCATTTTCAATGGGATCATTTCATATGATATCATCCCCTTAGGAGGAAACAAAAAATGTTTCTCATAGAGAAAATGCAAGGGCTAGTGCAGGACATGTGTTCTACAAGATCTGTAGTTGTCAATATGGATTCAGGTGCCTTCCCCGATGAACTGGGAAAACCAGTTTTTCATAAGACATGACTTGAACACCTTAATAGATTAGCATATGGCAAAGGAAAGTTATGGAAACGTCAGATGATGATAATGATATTAAATGCCAAAGAAACTATTCATTATATTTTTTGTCTTACACTTAAATGATACATGCAATTCTGCACGAATTTTAATCATGTGACTTTGAGACAGAACGATGATTTTCATATGAATTGTTTTACCAATTTCTCTTATTTGAAGTTGATCATAAAAGGACATTTGAGGAGTAGTTACACAAAGTCCTCACCCTAAGGCCTGCTCTAATATACTTCCACACAGTGAGCATATATGAATTGTAGAATATATCAAGTTCAACTTTAAAGTTTTAATTTTGTAATGTTTGATATAACATTTGTCTCCCACTAAGATTTGATTTACAGGAGCAATGCCTTCCTCTTACCTCCTCTGTTTGAATGCCTAAGACGGATCAGAAGCACCACAGACCTTAATGAATAGTACAGAATAGTAGGATTAACTATGGTTTATCAAGTCTTAATCAGACTGATGTAAAGTCATGCCTTCTAACATTTTTCTAGTTTTGTTCTCCCACATTTCAAGTCTATATCAGAGTTAGTCCACACTCACACAGCAAAGTCTCTGATGATGAAACCTCATCACATTTCACAAAGAAAATAAAAATGATTAAAATGGGGATTCCACTATTGTCCCTCTACAAAATGAATGATTTCCTTTCATCTGTAGCCTCCCTCTCCTTTTCTCTTTAAAGGCATGTCATCTCTCAAATGTCAGTCCCTCTCTGTGTTCTCAGAAATCTCTTACAAATCGACTTCTAGGGATTTCACTTCATCAAAGATATCCTATTACTTCTCAATCTTTGACCACTATCATTTTTTACATATGTTCTGCCAGCTCTCCTCATGGAACACAAAACCAAACAAAAAGAAAGAAATTCATTGCAAAGAAATCCCTCTCCAGCGAGCACTCTATTTTTCCACATAATTCTTCATTCTATGACTCAGATATTCAAAAAGTTGAAAACCAAAGTTTTATTTATTTTTTTACTTCATTTAGTTGCTCAAAAACATTATCAAGTTTTTGTTGTTTTATTTTATTTTTGTTTGACGCATAATATTTGTGCATTTTTATGGGGCATAATTTGATGTTTTAATAAATGTATGATTGGGTAATAATCAAATTGGGATAAATGACATATCCACCATCTTCAGAATTTGTCATTTTTGTGGTAAGAACATTAATAATCCTCTCTTCTAGCTATTTTGAAATATATATGTTACTGTGTAACTGCTCACCACAGCTTATTCCCATATCTAATTGTAACAGCATGACAGTGTACCTACCTGTTGACCACTCTCTCCCCATATCCCCTCCTGTCCTCTACTCAACCTCTGGTAACCACCACTCAAATTCCATGAAGCCACCTGTTTCAGTGAGATCACTGTTTTTCTGTGCTTTGCTTATGTCACTTTATATAATGTGATAGTACTAAAAATTTTCCTTCCCACCAGCCATACACAAGGAGTCCCTTTCTCCACAACTTTACTATTTTTTTTTAATAGTCATCTTGAGGCAGAAGCTCATTGTGGTTTTGAAAATCCTTTCATTGTTTGTATTAATAATGGTGAGCACCCTTTCATATACCTGTTGATCACTTCTAGTTTTTTACTGACTTCTTTTGAAAATATCTCTTCAGATTGTTTGGCTTTTTAAATATTGGATTTTTGAGTTTTTGCTATTGAGTTGCATGAGTTCTTTATAACTTTTGGACATTAACTCTTTATCAGACACATGGTTTGCAAATATTTTCTTCTAATCCATAGGCTGCTTTGTCACTTACTGAATGACTTGAGTTGCTGTGCAGAGTCTCTTTAGTTTGAGGTAGTTGTATTTGTTTACTTCTCCTTTTGTTGTCTGGGCTTTTGGTGTTGTGATTAAAAAAAGAAATATTGCCTAATCATTCCAAGATTTTTCCTTATGTTCTTGTCTGGTAATGTTATGATTTCAGGTCTTACATGTCTTAAACTATTGTTGATAATTTTGTTACTTTAAAGATTATTATTATATTTATGGGGTATAGCATAATAGTTTAATAGACAGATACATTGTTTAATGATCAAATCAAGGTAATTAATGTTTCTATCTCCCGTTCCTTAGTTTGTGTTTAGTGCCTTTGAGTGTTTCTAGTTATAAGATATATCAGTAAACAATGTGAACTTTATCACTCCCTGAGCTGTAGAGCGCTAGGACTGATTACTTATATCTAACTTCTTCTATCTCCCCTGTCATTTCTTTCAGCTTTTAGCCATTACTACTCTGTGTTCATATCAACATTTTAGCACCCATGTATGGGGGAGAATATGTCACATTTTTCCTTCTGTGTATGTTTTATTTCATTTAATGTCCTCCAGTTCTGTCCATTTTGCTGAAAATGATACATCATTTTTATTGTTGGATAATATTGCATTTTATATATATATATATATATATATATATATATATGCACACCATATTTGATTTAGCCATTCCTTCATATATGGGCATCTAGGTTGATTCTATGTCTTATACTGAGTTATGCAATAAACATTTGAGTACATATATGTCTTTGGTATGCTAATCTCATTTCCTTTGGTTATACAGCCAGAAGTGTGATAGGTGGCTATGTTAGGTCTGTTTCTACTTTTTAGAGGAGCCTCTATGCTGCTCTCCAGAATGGCTGTACTAATTTATATTCCCATCCACAATGTATAAGAGGTCCATTTTCTCCACATCTTCACCAGCATTTGTTACTTTTTGTCTTTTTGATAACCCCCATTCTAATTGGGATGAGATGATGTCTCATTGTGGTTTTATTTATGTTTCCCTGATGGCTATCACATTAATTTCTGTGAGTAGTGTGAGATAAGAGTCCAATTACACTTTTATGTATGTGAATATCTGCTTTTCTAACAACATATACTGAGCAGACTGTCCATTCTCCATTGTATGTTCTTGGCACCCTTGTCCAAGATCGACTAACTGAAAGTGGATATCTTATTTCTGGGCTCTCTATTTTGTTTCGTTGAATTATGTGTCCAATTTTTCAACCAGTACCATACTGTTTTCATTAAGGTAGATATGCAATATATTTTGAGGTCAGTATATAAGATGCCTCCAACTTTGCTTTTCTTGTTCAAGATTGCTTTGGTAGTCAAGATCCATATGAATTTGAAGACTTTTTTCTATTTCTATTATGAACATCATCAGAAATTTTCATAAGGGTCACACTGAATCTAGATGTCTATTTTTCTGTATTTTCAATTGCCTTTGTCAATGTAAGTTTCAGTGAAAATATTTTTCACCTTTTTGATTAGTATTGTCCCAAATACTTAATTCTCTTTTTTGTTTCTATTGTAAATGGAATTACCATCTTAATAATTTCTGCATATTTCAGGGGTTTTTTGGTGTATAAGATAATACTATTGATTTTTGGAGCTCAGTTTATATTTTGCGAATTTACTGTATTTTTTTATTAGTGACAAAGATTTTTCGGGGAATATTTGATTGACCATATTACATCTGCAAAAGGGGATATAGATAGCTTACATTGCCTCTTCTTGTGTAATCACTGTATCTAGAACTTCTAGTACTATGTTGACTAGAAGTGTGAAAGTGGGCATCTTTGTCTTATGCCAACTATTAGAGGAAAAGCTTTCAGCTTTACTCCATTGGTTCCTGTATTAGTAATGGCATTTTCATGTAATGATGGCCTTTATTATGTTGAGAAGATTTCCTTCATTACTTATTTGTTGGGAAATTTTGTCATGAGACAATGTTGGAATGTTGCCAAATACATTTTTTTGCATCTGTTGATAAGAGCTGCAAATTTATCTTTCATTTTGTTCTTGTGATGTATCATATTTTTTGTATGTGTTGAACTATCCTTTAATTCCATGGATCTATCCTACTGAGTGGTGATTTTTAATCTTTATAATGTGCTTATGTGCTCCAGATATGAGACATGGGACCTTATATGAGGGTGCCAGGACTGGGGAGGTGGCAGAGCTGCTCTGGTAGCTCTGGTTTCTGGGCAAGCCCAGGTGATGGGCTCTACACAGCATCATATGCTGAGATTTGGGTTGGCAGGGACTGTGGGGTCCTCTTCAGCAAGGGCTATGAGCCTCCTGGTGGGTAGTGAGGGGCACACTGCAGGTGATTCACCTTTGTTCTCAGGTGTGCCAGATGAAATGACATGGGTAGATGTTCCTAGAACATTTTTGTCTGGCTATATATGCTTTTTTGTGCTCCACTGGATTGCTGTAGTTTTTTAAAGTTAAATAGTCAAGAACTTGTTCAGAAATATTGCTGTGTATGAGTATCTGTTAACTATTGGCATTGGGGGGCACCTGGGCCAGGACCTCCCTTTCACTACTTTGCTGATATCACTCTCGGGGTGTGGAGAAGGCTTCTCTGAAGAGATGCTGTGAATGCTGAACTCTGAGGGTGTAGCAGATCTAGTGAGAGTGAGGATGAGTCTTAAGAAAGGCAAGAGCCAAAAGCCAAATCCCTACCGAGATGACAGTGGGACATTGTGGAGAAAGTAAGCTTCAACTAATTTTTAAGTATAGGTACAATTTGCATGACTATTTTGCAGTATTTTTTATCCTTTGAAACTATCTTATGCTATGTGAAATGTACATTTAAATGCTTTTATTTTTTCCTACAATAGCTCAGTATTGAACCTCTTCAAGAAATATTTCCTTTTTGGCCCCATTTAGTCTTCTTGACTAAATTTCATGATTTGCTATATTAGATTTTCTATGAAAGAAGTGTGTCTCTAACATTTGAAAAGTAATTGAAAACAGTGACTGAGAAATTTGAGAAAAATATTTTTTCTAATAATTCATTTGAAAAAATATTAAACCATTATCTATTGTTAATTTTAAAATTATTTTTATGTTGCTGTGAAACCTTTGGATA
Source organism: Castor canadensis (assembly GCF_047511655.1). NCBI lineage: Eukaryota > Metazoa > Chordata > Mammalia > Rodentia > Castoridae > Castor > Castor canadensis. The sequence continues at coordinate 75,243,862 of NC_133394.1, read as the reverse complement.
GTCTCTCCTTAGTTGCTAATTCCAGCTCATCGACACACTGTGTGGAAAGGCAGTAAGGTGGTCCAGGTTATCAACTGGGAGATTCGAAGAGATGGGTGTGATTTGGATGGTTATAGTATATAGAATGTGCTGGACAGCATGCAAAAAATTCCCTTTTATGTGGAATATGAACTTACAATCTATGATAACAGTAGTGAATAACTTTCCATTTTTAATGAGCCAGCACTGTACTAAGTGTGTCAAGTACACCATGTCACTTCACCTGATGACAATCTTATAAAGTTGTATTGTTCTCTCCAGTTTACAGATTTATCACAAGAATAGGGATGCTTACTAGCTCACCTGAGGTTATTGATGGTAAATGAGAAAGACAGAATTCAAAGCCCTGTTTGTCTGTGGAGTTCAAGATTATCGTGTTGTTCATCCCCCTCACACGAGGGTAATATGCAGGGAATAATGACCAAAACCAGGGCATTCATGACCAAAACAAAACCTGTTGGTGCAAGAATTGTATTTCTTATTCAAAAATATGCTATCTAAATTGAATAAGAGCTGAAAATTGTGTGTATGGTAAGATAACTCTGAAAAGGAGCAAGGATCAGACCTTATTTTGTCTGACAACATAACTATCATACCACACTCGTGTCACACAACCATACATTCCAGTTAAAGCATAGAAGAAATAACAAGCCTGCTAGTCCTGAATCAAATTCTCATTTGACTGTTAAAATAGATAATATACTTTTTCTCTTACATAGAAACAACTCCAGCCTAAATGCAAAAAAAGTATGTATTGGTATGAACTAATAGATCTTTACAGAGCATAAAATTTAGATTCTAATCTCCAATGTCACTTACCTGTTATCTTAATTTCAGAAGAGGGTCACTAATGACTTGAGACTCCCAGAAAGCCTTCAGCACAGCACCAGAGCAAAAAGAAGTACAATTAACATCAGCAGAAATGTCAGCACTGTTAATGTGGCTTTTTTAAACCTCTATAGTTGCTGGCCTAGATTTAATTGATAGTCTATGATGTTAAGAAGACAGAATTTGTGGCTGGATAGTAGACAATATCCCATACAATATTGTTAAGACAGAATCACTTAAACCCAGCATTTCATTTTTGATTTTCTATGTAGGATAAGAAAAATATGAGTAAAGTAAACTGAAAAGCAATTCTGCATGGGCAGAGTGTGGTAGACACACACCTCTTTGCACAGTCGCTGCTGTGTTGATAGAAATGCTTCCCGATGATCTTCTCACCTTTAGGAATCAGCATACAATTTTTTTGGGGCATACCTTTCTCCACCTTGTGAATCTCAAGTCACTGAGTCGATTCCAGTTTTCCTCTGAAATGGTACCATGTTGTTGGTTACCTATCACCTTTCAAGTTTTTTTTTTCCTTCATTTGTTTATTGTGTGGATCTTCAACTGAGAATATGAATTCAATTTCTGTAAAATAGGCATGCAATGAGTGTTTGTTAAATATGTGCTATTGGGAATTGTTTACTTTTAAAGGATGCAGGCTGCACATGCTGTGTCTTCAGGTCTTTACAATCCCATGAATGAGGACAAATACCATGGTAAAGTAATAATTTTCTTTTCAGGCAATGCTGGGATTTGAACTCCAGGCCTCAAGCCTGCTAGGCAGGTACTCTGCCAGCCCGAAGTTGTGATTTTTAAAGATACATTTTCTATCTACTTCCGTGGTGTAAGTCTGGCACTTTTAGATTGTTGTGGGAGATACTGTATGTGCTTCTTCGCTGCAAAGAGTGAACCAAGCAAGCACAGTCCCCACTAGACTTTCAACTCTGTTTTTTAACAAAGCCTTGATGGATTTACTTTATTAATTAAAAGATACACATTCTGCTAACTGTCTCTGAATAAACATTTAAAATGATGTTCTAAAAACATATATTTCAAAGTTAATAAATATCGAGGATATTGGAGGATACTAAAATTCCCAACAAAATTCAGAAGTCAAGGAATTCTACTTGCTTTACATGTTTCATGATCATTGTCAATTTCAAAATTCAGTTATCTTAATTTAAAACAGTCCTTCATACTAGTGTCAGGTTCCTACGAGAAACAGACTTCACTTGTGACACTTATCTTCATGATCATTGGTAGACAAATGTATAAATACAAAAATTAGAGTTTTCTGAAAAAGTGATTTTTTGTCATGTCAAATGTGCCATAAAAATAGTTTATTGTACTCTACAGAGCACTTTGTTATAGTATTATTTTGGTAAGACAGGACAAATGTGTTGATTTCATGTGAGGAATCCTAGGTTATTTGGTGAAGTACTTCCTTTTCCTGCCTTTCCATAAAATTGTTGAAAGCTTCCTCTACTTCTGCATTTCCTTAAAAAGTTGCCAAGGGTTTGAAGAGTGATCTATTTATCTACATGCAATTGCATTTACCATTCTAAAATGTTGGATCATCCAAATCCTTTCTGTGTAATTGGAATACTAGTGCCATAGAAATTGGAAAATGAAAAAATATGCAAAGCAAAGTTGCTTTGCTACGTTGTTACCCAAACTCTGAAACTTCTTAAATCAATGTGATTGTCCAAGCATCTTTTAATTATCTGAAAGAGTTTATGTGAAAGTGTGTAGTTGAATGGATGTTTTCAGACTTACAAAAAAAATACAGTATAAAGGCTCAGAAGAATAATACCTTTCAACCTTAGGCAGAACTAAAAGAATCTTCAAATAACAAAGTCATGAATTTATTATAGATACATTTGAAGATACTTATAACTTGTTCTGTGGAACTCAAAACAGAAAACACAAACTTTTAAAAATTTATTTTTCATGGTATATAAAGGTTTATCAACTCTTAAATAATGCTTACTAATTATTATTATTTTTTGTGGATTTTATTTGTGTGTGTGTGTGATGGGGATCAAATCCAGGGCCTTGCACATGCTAGGCAAGCACTCTGACACTGAGCTATACCTCAGCCTTTTTTTTTTCATACAAGGTCTGAAAAAGTGTGTAGTCCAAACTGGCCTCACACTGCAATCCTACTGACTCCATCTTCCGAGTATGGGAATTATAGGCATGGGCCACCATGCCCTGTTATTCTTTTTGAATTGAACTAGTTGTAACTAGTTTTCTGTTTAATATAATCATAAGCATTATTTGAAGGACATAAAATTATGCAAAAAAAAAAAACCCTAGATAATTTAGGCAAAATCTCATTCAGGAATATATTTGAATTTTCTCTTTATTTCGATAAAGGAGAATAATATAGTTGGTAAATATCCAAGTCTAGTTTTTGATACCTTGCCACACAATAAGCATTTTTAATTTATTATTCAAGATATAGGTTTTAAAAAATATCCTGGCTGCAATCATCTAGATTACTAATGAACATAGTTACTAAACTGCCGATTTAGGGGAGGTAGTAGATATCTTGAAGTGGATTATAGAGAATGGTGGTCTGCAAATAACCTGAAATCCTAGGTGAGTTCTCAGATCTTACATTTTTCTTTTTCATGTGGATGTAATCCAAAGCAAGCACTGTGGATGCCGGTGTGGCAGGAGGAGAGAGTGGGTAAGTTTTAGTAGTGTGACTTTTCTTCACAATCCTGTTTCTAGGCACTTGAACTGAAATGTACATCTGCAGTTATTTAACTTGAACTCAGAGAATTTGTGAGCATTCTGAAAGTCACTAGCAAAATATTCTGAGACATGAGTAGAGAATTTTCCAGGGAAAGAATGAATTTTTTATCAGATTCATAAATGGCATCTCCTAAAAGGATGAGAATCATTGGGAACTAAGAATAAACCCAACACTGTTGGTGGGAATGTAAGCTAGTGCAACCACTCTGGAAAAAAATTTGGAGGCTACTTGAAAAGCTAAACATTGATCTACCATTTGATCCAGCAATACCACTCTTGGGGGTATACCCAAAAGACTGTGACACAGGTTACTCCAGAGGCACCTGCACACCCATGTTTATTGCAGCACTATTCACAATAGCCAAATTATGGAAATGGCCAAGATGCCCCACCACCGATGAATGGATTAAGAAAATGTGGTATCTATATACAATGGAATTTTATGCAGCCATGAAGAAGAACAAAATGTTATCATTCGCTGGTAAATGGATGAAATTGGAGAACATCTTCTGAGTGAGGTTAGCCTGGCCCAAAAGACCAAAAATCATATGTTCTCCCTCATATGTGGACATTAGATCAAGGGCAAACACAACAAGGAGATTGGACTTTGAACACATGATAAAAGTGAGAGCACACAAGGGAGGGGTAAGGATAGGTAAGACACCTAAAAAACTAGCTAGCATTTGTTGCCCTTAACGCAGAGAAACTAAAGCAGATACCTTAAAAGCAACTGAGGCCAACAGGAAAAGGGGACCAGGAACTAGAGAAAAGGTTAGATCAAAAAGAATTAACCTAGAAGGTAACACACATGCACAGGAAATTAATGTGAGTCAACTCCCTGTATAGCTATCCTTATCTCAACCAGCAAAACCCTTGTTCCTTCCTATTATTGCTTATACTCTCTCTTCAACAAAATTAGAGATAAGGGCAAAATAGTTTCTGCTGGGTATTGAGGGGGTGGGGGGCAGAGGGAGGGGGCAGAGTGGGTGGTAAGGGAGGGTGTGGGGGCAGGGGGGAGAAATGACCCAAGCTTGTATGCACATATGAATAATAAAATAAAAAAAACAAATGAACAAGTTCAACAACTCTAAAAAACAAAATGATGACTGTGAGTCTAATCTCAGTTTTCAAGAGTAATCAGGGAACAATTTTTGAAAACAAATTAGGAAAAGATAAGTAAGAAAAATGTATGTAAATTTTTTTGATTCATTTAAAAAATTAAAGATTGGATGAAGTGGTAGATACTCATGAAATATGTGAATCACTTCCAAGTGACAAAAACATTGATCGATCTATCAGAAAACACACGTTTACAAAACTTATAAACACATATTTATAGATTGTGGATTACTGGTAAACAGTCCAAATGCTTACTTCAGTAAGAAATAAGGTTATTAAGAGCTAAAATTCTAGTTAGTGTCTGTATGTCTCTATACAAAGATGAAAAACCAAAATTAAGATGTCTGGTTTGGTGAGAAGAACTATAAAAATATTTTAAAAATTGACATGGTAAAATATATTTTTTCCTAAAATAAAATGACTAGATCATTCTGTTATATGTTACATATGTATAATATCTATAAATATATAGGAAAATGTATACATATATATATTTATATATGGGAAAACTGAAAGGTTAAATAAGTCGTGATAAGAGGTTTATAAAATGGAGGGTGAATTATTTGATAAAGTTCATTTGGAAATGTCACAATGAAACCCCTTTGTACAATGAATGTACACTAATTTAAAAAAAGAAATCTTATAAAATTACGTGTCTAAGTTGGCCAAAGTTAAAAGGAAGCTATATCTTTCTAAAATTGGCATCAGAATAAAGAGATTTAAGTTTCACTTCTAAAAAAAAAAAAAAAAGAATAAACCCAGATAAAATGGGAAATGGACACTTCTGCTTTGTGTATTTGAAAGCATTGTATATTTATATGATTACATTGTTACATAAGTGTAATATACCCAAGAAAAATATTCAATCAAGTATACTAAAAAATAAGTAGAATATTTTCCTTCAAAATTTATAAAGTAAGCATTTTTCCATATAGTGTTATCCAGTATTTTTTGGAAACTTAAATTTTTTTTGGTGGCTTGTGAATGATTTATAAATTTTCTCTCCGATCATCTATGTTAAAGAATAACAGTCTACTGACCAGCAACTGCTTTTCTTAGAAAGTAAACCATGTACTTTCCTTTCCGTAAAAGTTCACTTCACCTGCAATGACCCAGTTCTTAGAGTATACTCTGGCTGTTAGGTCCGTTTACAAAAAGGTATTTTCTTTGCACTTATACTCAGTTTTTAAAGTGGCTAAATTTGTTCTTTTTATTTAATAAATAATTTCAAATAATAAATTTAATATGTACATCTTTTAAATATGAATCTTTTGGTTCATGCAAATTTCAGATCCAAGATATATTCACATTTCATATTCTAACACTAAAATTGTTCAGAATAATTATATTCAAAATCATTGTCTTACCTGTTTCCTAACTTTTCTTTCTGACAGATCCTTTTTGTCTCATAGTTTATACATGCTTTTGCTTAACCAACAACTCATTCACCTCCTTTTGTAATAATGCTTAGCTCTGCCTTCCACCTCTATTAAATTTATGATATCTCTAACTTTCTTCTGCTATTGTAACATGTCTAAGTTTTATCAAGATTAAGTTCCTCAAAATTTATCTTTTTGTTTTATTATTTTTACTTTAAACATCTAGTATTCTGCCATGTTTTTAGCTATTATCTCAGCCTCTTCGTACATAGAATCACTAAATTAGCAATGACCTGATCACCTCAGAAGATATGTTAAATATTTCTTCAGGTTGTTCATATTTTGGGTGTATTTCAAATACAATTAAATTAAATTATCAATTTAATTGTGTAGAGCTTTATTTGGGCATGTTGTACCTAAAGGTAGATACTATTCTGAAATCTAGACATGATGGCAACAATATATTTAAATATAAAAGGCAAACAATTAACTGCTTATTATTTTTTCTATGAAACAGGAGTAATTACCTGAAAAGTCATGTTTTCAATCTACAATAGAGTTTCCATGGGAAATAAATTCCACTATCACAGAAATGGAATATTATTAACAGGTTGTTTAGGCGAAAGCATTCACATAATGGATAATCTCATGCATATAAACATAACTGTAGAATCTATAATTTTATTTTAGCACACATAGAATAATTGATTTTCAAAATTCCTTCCTCTCTAATTTTCTTCCTTTTATAGCCCTGCCACAGAGTTACGAGTGTGGAAATAGCCAGTTCATTTTTCTTGTGGGCCTCTCATTAAAATGCATAACTTACTTTGAAAGGATTGATTATGACGGTCACTGAAAACATGGCTGAAGACATATGCTGATGAATATGTAGGTTAGCAAGTCACAAAATTAGTAGCACTTCAAGAGGAGGATAATGAGCAGCATGAATGTGCAGGAGTTTTATTAATTTACACGAAGTTTATTTGTGTTTGATAATATTCATGCAAGCAAAATTCTTTAAATACTTTTATTTAGCTTAAAATAAAATGCAGAAGGATGTATTCAGTGAGAAAATCTTAGCGGCTCATCAAATGGAACCATCATTAACAATATCAAAGACAGTTGTTAGGAGTCATAAAATTTCCTTTTATGCAATGGTGGTTTCCACTTGTCTCTAGCTTCACAGATCATGATGCAGGTGAGGATATTGCTTTCTCAGCTTTATTAATAAACCTATTAGTACATAAGTAGCCTTCTGCCCTTCTAAAACAAATGGAAAATGAAATAGTTTCATTATCCCCAGGGTTACAGAACTATCCCTGAAGGAGTAACTCTGTTTACAAGAAAATGTTTATCTTGAGGACTTTTCAAATTAGATTCTATCTTTTTATATTCTCCGGGTTTCATAGCCAGAAATGGAATATTATTTGAAGCTCTGTTACATTTTATGAAAAAAAAAATTTTGAAAATATTTGAGGCAATTCCAAAGAGGATAATGCATGAGTCCTGTCAAAGTGGGAAATTTCAAGAAAAATAAATTTAAAAGAAATGCTATGACATCAAAGAGAGTATTTTATTACAACATCATGATATGTCATAAAAATGAAGTATTTTAATTTCAAATGGCCTTCACACTTAGGAAATCAGAAAGCACAGCTGTGTGGTAGACCACAATGTGCAATGGGAAATGAAAGACAAATAACACACAGTCCAACATTCAGCAATATCCGACGTTCCCTTAACTGTTCTCCAACCAAGGCAGGGTGTTTCCCACGTACTCCAAAGCCCCAAAGCTTTGTACAGAGGTCAATTCCCTTCATGGATGCTTGCCAAATTGCTTTGGTTATGTCACTAGTCAGCAGCTATCAAAAATGATTTAAAAATAATGATTCTTATGCTCTTGATTTGTGCCCTGTAGCTGTATTATTCCAGGAGGCTAACTGGATATCCACTTATTACACCATATTACAAAGTTTTCAATGAAGCTATAAGGAAGTAGGCAATGACCAGACTGGGAAGTGAAAAATCAGAGGTGTGAAAGAACTGGGTCAGCAGCCGATCTCCCAAGGGTAAGGACAGCTGAGTAGTTGTTGATTCAGTGATAAGATATGATGAACTAAAAAATGGAGAGGATCAGTGTGGTTAAATAATTGTTCACTTAAAGCCCTCCATGCTTTGGTGCAGATAATATGACACTATCAAAGACAAGGCATTGCTGTGAATCCTTTCAAAGCATTGAACAACTAGCTTCTGCAACTGAAGTGTTGAGCTCAGTGCTGGACAAATGAAGAGCAGTGGCATTTTTGTTGACTACAGAGCATTCTAAGCATGCTATTACCAAATTTCTGTATTTAGAACATCATATTTCTCTCATAAGTGACAAAAATCAAGGACATGCCTGAAACAGTTGTTTAATATTTTTTCTTAATTGAAAATGTAAGCTTAAGTTTCTTAGGCCCTAACTTCATTAGGATCTCATACACTATAGAGTATGGAAGTGAGAAGGTGAAGTAACATGGCTTCCATAAGCACTTAAAAAGACTTTACCAGTTGTATCTGGTCAGGGTCTATTTGGGGTTAGAAATTATATAAATAACAGCCCTTTCTATGAAATTTCTACAAAGTTGTGGGGAAGATGGAAAAGTTTTCTTTAGAAAACTTACATGTTGTGCTTCCCGAAGAAAGTACTTAATCCTTAAAAACTCATTCAATAACAAGTAAGAAGAAAAGAACATTCAATAATAGTAAGAAGTCAAGTTTGATGGCACACACCTGTAATGCTTACACTTGGGAAGCTGAGGCAGAAGATTCAAGTTTGAGGGCAGCCTGGGCTACATAGTGAGTGAGCCACTGTCTCAAACAATCAGGGGCTGAGGATGCAGTTCAGTGGTAGAGAGTTTACCTAACATGTGCAACACACTGCAACAGACAACAAAATCTGTTAAGCAGGAAATGCCATGAACACATTTCATTGTTAACAGGTCACTATGGAGCACAGAAAAGGGCTAAATCAGAAAGTAAGGACTAATCAAGGCATGCCCTATACTATTGACAATAGGAAAGGAGAAGTGATGCCAATCAGAATGACTTAGGTAGGATCCAATATGGTGACTAGGTTGCAGAACCAGACATGAGCTCCATGTCTGGAGCCACACTTGGCAGAAATAAAACACCAATGAGAATAAAAACTTCAACACCCTGAACCCCTAGCCCATGGAAAGCTTCTCCGTGTTACACTGAGAAAACAGGTGGGCTACCATCGTTGCTGCCACCTCAAGCTCCAAACCTTTCTACAAGACATTCAGCAGACCAAACAGGTGAGCACCAAGCACCATGCAGTATTCCTCCGGCCACCCCTGGAGGATAAACCAGCATAGCCCCCTAGGCAGACTGACCCATCCCACAAAAAAAACAAAACCTGAATGATAAACAGCAAACTAATCTAGCACACAGCAGAGGGCACAGAATCTCTGAAAGTGCACCAGAGAAAGGGGGTAGAGGCAAGGAGCTGATCTTCCCATGAACTTTCAGTTAACTAACTGCTGGAAAGGCAGGAAGGCTGACAGCAGGCAGGTAATCAGTCACTCCCTGAAGCAGGACTGGTAGAGGATCTCAAAACTCATCTCCTGAGCCAGTGAGCAGCACCCAAAGTCAAACTGCTCCACAAAACTGAAAAACAAACAGTGAACCATCATAACACACTGAGAGCAGGGGGCCAGCTGATGAAACACTGAACCTGCCCCAGAGAAAGAGAGTGAGGCAAACAAACAAGCCCCCAGTAAATAAGCACAGTGAAAAGCCAACTCCAAAGTAGAACAGCTGGTGAGCTACAGAGCTGATCTCCTGAACCTGAGGACAACATACAAACTTCACTGAGGGAGTTGCTGACCAAGCAGCTGCCTCTGAAAGACAAAAGAAAAAAACACTACCCACAAGCCAACCACCTGGAAAGATACAACAGAGCTTTTGCTTAAATACCAACACCAGGACTGGATGCTGGAGGAGCAACACCAGAACTTACACTAAGACTGAAATTCTATTGTTCCTAAACCTGAAGTTTTTGTTGTTGTTTTTTCCTTGTCTGTTCATCTCTCCCCATTGATTTCTTTCCTTTTTTTGTTAGTTTTGGCATTGTGGGTTTTCTATTTTTACTTTTACTCCTATTATCTTTCTTTTTTTCTCTTTCTATATTATCATCTTTACCATCATCAGCCTTCTTATCCCTTCTCTCACTAGCTCCACTCTCCATCCTTCTCCTGTGCTAAAACCCATTGCTCCCCTCTCCAACAACTCATTCTGCCCCTTCTCACCCACTCTCTTCCTCCAGCCCTCACTTTCCCTCCCATTCTCTGCCAGCCTGTTACCAGACTACTCCTCTCTCCTTCACACTCATCACCCACTGATGAACCTACTATACCAACTTCACACAACCCCAAACCCCTGCAATCCCCAACACAAACACCTGCTTCTACAACAACAGAAATATACCCAAGCACACACAAGGACTACAAAAACAGCAGCCCCAACACTGCTTTTCCCACTCACCAACCCCACTTCCCATCTCCCCCTTTAGTGCCACCCTATCCAACTCCCCAAATTTCTATAGCTAGCATTACAAAGGTAATCCCCCAACTCCCACTGCTTATAAATATTACCACCAAGGGCTTTGCTATATAACACATAAACTACTGGGTATTAAACCTGTGAATTAGTTAATGCTAAATTTCACCCAGACCATGGACAGAAATAGCACACCACCTTAGCTAAAAACAAAAGACAGCCACAAAACAAAACTTAAATCTAGGGAAAGAAAACAGGTGACTAAAACCACCAACTACCCTATCAAGAACATAGTTACACAGCACTATGTGAAGCAATGGGAAGAAGAAAGAGGGTTAGAAACCATTTACCTCCCAAAATAATTTAATACAGGATTCAGAGGGAAATGAAGAAAATGGATACCCAGTTCTGGACTCCAACAAAACAAAGATAAATAGCACCAAGGAACATAAATATGTCCACAAGAATACCCTCAAAGAAGAAATACTGAAAGTAACCAATGAGCGTTTCATTGAGATGATACTAGACGTGGTTAACCAAAATGTACAAGAGGCACTCAAGAAATTTCAAGACACCAAAAATAAAGAATATGAGAAGACACAGAAACAAATAAATGAACTCATAGGGACCCTAAATATACACCAAAGTGAAACAGAGAACACTATAAATAGAGAGATAAATGAATTAAAGATGAAAATAGACAATATTAAAGAGGAAGTGACCCATGCTGTGGAAAACCTCAAAAAAAAAAAAAAAAAAAGAATGAAACAAACACCAAACACAAAACACAGTGGAAGGCCACTCCAGCAGACTAGAACAGAATCACAGAACTTGAAGATAAACTGAAGAGCTGTTAGTCAAACAACTCAAGACCTGTGAAAGGCATATGAAAGAACTCACTGACTCCATCAAAAGACCAAACCTGAGAATCATGGGCATTGGAGGAGAACAGCTACAAACAAAAGGGATTTGTAATATATTCAATAAAATAATACCGGAAAATTTCCCAAACTTGGAGAAAGCTAGGCTTATTTGGGTACAGGAAGCCTCTAGGACACCAAACAGACTTGACCAAAATAGAACTACCCCACATCATATTATCATTAAAACAACAAGCACAGAGAATAGAGAAAGAATATTGAAGGCTGTAAGAGAGAAAAAACAAATAACATATTAAAGGTAATCCCATCAAAATCACAGCAGATTTCTCAATGGAAACCTTAAAAGCAAGAAGAGCATGGAGTGAAGTATTACAGGCACTAAATGAACATAACTTCAAACCTAAGATTCTCTATCCAGTAAAACCATCATTCAAAATAGATGGAGCAATAAAAGTCTTCCACAATAAGCAGAAACTAAAACAATATATGACCACCAAGCCATCACTACAAAAGATTCCTCAAGGAATTCTGCACACAGAAAATGAGAGAAAAAAACCGTGAGAGGAAAGGCAGTACCAAACCACAGGAGAAGAAAAGACAAGGAATCAGAGAGTAGCAATGATTCAGCTGCACATAATCAAACCCTTAAGCAACAAAAACAACTACATGACAGGAATCACCACATACTTATCAATATTAACACTGAATAACACCATTTGGCAAACTGGATTAAAAAGGAAGATCCAACAATCTGTTGTTTACAGGAAACCCATCTCATTGATAGAAACAAGCAATGGCTTAGGATGAAAGGCTGGAAGATTAACCAAGACAATGGCCCTTGAAAACAGGCAGGAGTAGCAATATTTATCTCAGACAAAGTAGACATCAAACTTACATTGATCAACTGATATACAGAAGGACACTCCATACTAATAAAAGGAGAAATACACCAAAAGGAAATAACAATTTTCAAGCTGTATGCACCCAAAGTCAGTGCACCCAATTTCATCAAACATACTCTGATGGACCTAAAAGCACATATAGACTCCAACACAGTGATAGTGGGAGACTTTAATACACCCCCTATCATCAGTAGATAGGTCATCCAAACAAAAAAAATCAATAAAGAAATTCTAGAACTAAATTTCACCATAGATCAAATGGATCTAGCTGATGTCTACAGAATATTTCATCCAACTTCTGCACAATATACATTCTTAGCAGCCCATGGAACTTTCTCCAGAATAATTTAGGAATTACAATTCACTGAACTTGGTGAAAAAACAGATGAAAAGCTTAAGGGAAAGGTAGGAACATAAGACTTCCAAGTTCTTGGTTAAAGATACCATTTCTTAAAGGATAGAATATAGAATATGTCTAAAGGAGGAGGACAATCAGTTTAGGAAACATCACCAGGAAATGCCCACAGGGACATAAACTTAGAAGAAAGGTGTAGGTTAAATGCTAGGAAGTTAAAAAAAAGAACATTGATAAGCATTTTGTTAACAAAAAATTTGTATAATAAAAGCTTACACATCCATAAAAATTTATAAACCTGAAAATAACTTTACAAGCACATAGCTGTTTAAAAGCATACATTATTGAAAATAAGAACAATAATACATTTTCAGTACATGAAAACCATGACAATTAACATTTTTTTTCTTTTTTAAGGTCTTGCCTGTGTCTCCTAAGTGCTGGGATTATAATGTGTACCACAATGCCCAGTTTAAATTTTCATTAAGATATTTTATTTATTTGCTTATTTATTTATTTTTTAAATTCCATGTAATCTTTTATTTTTTTTGTTTACTTAAAAATTTTTTTATTATTTGTTTATTCACATGTGTGTACAGTGTTTGGGTCATTTTTCCCCCTGCTCCCCTCCCCCAATCCCCTCTCCCTTCCTCAGTTCCAGGCAGAACCTGTTCTGCCCTTATCTCTAATTTTGTTGAAAAGAAGACATAAGCATAATAAGGAAGACAAAGCATTTTTGCTAGTTAAGGATAACTATACAGAGAGATTCCTAACATTGCTTTCATGTACAAATGTGTTACAACCCAGATTGATTCATCTCTAACTGATCTTTACACTGGTTCCTGATCCTCTTCTTGTGTTGACCTCTGTCATTTTAAGGTTTCTGTATTAGTTCCTCTGGAGTGGCTTTTATGTTTGGGGTTTTCTACCTATTCCTATATCTCCTGTATGTGCTCTCCTCTTGTCATGTGATCCAAGTCCAACCACATTGCTGCAGTTGCCCTTAATCTAAAGTCTGCATATGAGGGAGAACATACGATTTTTGGTCTTCTGAGCCTGGCTAACCTCACTCAGAATGATGTTCTCCAGTTCCATCCATTTACCTGCAAATGATAAGATTTCATTCTTGTTCATGGCTGAGTAAAATTCCATTGTGTATAAATACCACATTTTCTTGATCCATTCATCAGCAGTGGGGCATCTTGGTTGTTTCAATAACTTGGCTATTGTGAATAGCGCTGCAATAAACATGGGTGTGCAGGTGCCTCTGGAGTAACCTGGGCTGCATCCTTTGGGTATATCCCCAGGAGTGGGATTGCTGGATCATATGGCAGATATATGTTTAGATTTTTAGGAAGCCTCCAAATTTTTTTCCAAAGTGGTTGCACCAGCTTGCATTCCCACCAGCAGTGTACAAGGATTCCTTTTTTCCCACATCTTTGCCAACACATGTTGTTGGTGGTGTTTTTGATGATGGTTATTCTAACAGGTGAGGTGGAATCTTAGTGTGGTTTTTATTTGCATTTCCTTTATGGCTAGAGATGGTGGGCATTTTTTCTTGTTTTTCTTGGCCATTTGAATTTTTTCTTTTGGGAAAGTTCTGTTTCGTTCAGTTGCCCATTTCTTAATTGGTTCATTGATTTTGGGAGAGTTTAGTTTCTTAAGTTCCCTGTATATTCTGGTTATCAGTTCTTTGTCTGATGTTTAGCTGGCAAATATTTTCTCCCATTCTGTGAGTGGTGTCTTCAGTTTAGAGACCATTTCTTTTGTTGTGCAGAAGCTTTTCAATTTTATGAAGTCCCATTTGTCCATCCTTTCTCTTAGTTGCTGAGCTGCTGGGGTTCTATTGAGGAAGACCTTGCCTATACCTATTTGTTCCAGAGAGTTTCCTGCTCCTTCTTGTACTAACTTCAGAGTTTCAGGTCTGATATTTCAGTCCTTGATCCATTTTGAGTTGACACTAGTACAGAGTGATAGACATGGATCTAGTTTCAGTTTCTTGCAGAAGGGTAACCACTTTTCCCAGCAACATTTGTTGAAGAGGCTGTCTTTTCTCCATCATATATTTTTGGCACCTTTGTCAAAAATGAGGTGGGTATAGTTGTGTGGATTCATATCTGGGTCCTTTATTCTGTTCCACTGGTCTTCATGTCTGTTTTTGTGCCAGTACCATGCTGTTTTTATTGATATTGCTTTGTAATATAGTTTGAAGTCAGGTATTGTGATACCTCCAGCATTGTTTTTTTTTTTTGCTGAGTATTGTCTTGGCTATTCACAGCCTCGTGTTTCCAAATGAACTTTAGGTAGATTTTTCAATCTCTATGATGAAAGTCATTGGGATTTTGGTGGGAATTGCATTAAACATGTAGATTGCTTTTGGTAGTATAGCCATTATTACTATGTTGATTCTACCAATCCATGAACATGGGAGATCTTTCCACCTTCTGTAGTCTTCCTCGGTCTCTTTCTTCAGGAGTTTGTAGTTCTCCTTGTAGAGGTCATTCACATTCTTTACTAAGTTTATTCCAAGGTATTTGATTTTTTTTGAGGTATTGTAAATGGAATTGTTTCCATATATTCCTTCTTAGTTTGTTTGTTGTTGATTTTTGAAAGTTGATTTTGTATCCTGCCACCTTGCTATAGCTATTTATGGTGACTAAGAGTTTTTGGGTAGAGTGTTTTGGGTCTTTAAGTTGTAAGATCATATAATCTGCAAATAAGGATATTTTGACACTTTCTTTACCTATTTGTATTCCTTTTATTTCTTCTTCTTGCCTAATTGCTCTGGCTAGAAATTCCAGTACTATGTTGAATAGGAGTGGAGATAATGGGCACCTTTGTCTCACTCCTGATTTTAGGGGAAATGGTTTCAGTTTTTCACCATTAAGTATGATGTTGGCTGTAGGTTTGTCATATATATCCTTTACAATGTTGAGGTACATCATTCTATTCCTAGTTTTCTTAGAGCTTTTATCATGAAGTGGTGTTGGATCATGTGGAAGGCTTTTTCTGCATCTATTGAGATGATCAAGTGGTTTTTGTCTTTGCTTCTATTGATGTGCTGTATTACATTTATAGATTTGCATATGTTGAACCATCCCTGCATCCGTGGGATGAAGCTGACTTGGTCATGGTGTATGATCTTTCTGATGTGTGTTGGATTCAGTTTGCCATTATTTTATTGAGGATTTTTGAATCAATATTCATTAAGGAAATTGGCCTGTAGTTCTCCTTTTTGGAGGTGTCTTTGTCTGGTTTTGGGATGAGAGTAATATTGGCTTCATAAAATGAGTTAGGAAGTGTTCTTTCCCTTTCTATTTCATGGAACAGTTTAAGGATGGTTGGTGTTATTTCTTCTTTAAAGGTCTGATAGAATTCAACAGTGAATCCATCAGGTCCTGGACTTTTCTTTTTTGGGAGATTCTTAATTGCTGCTTAAATTTTTTTGTGTTATGGATCTATTTAGGTCATTAATATCCTCTTGGTTCAGTTTTGGATTGTCATAAGTTTCTAGTAATCTGTCCAGTTATTCAAAATTCTCAAATATATTAAAATATAGACTCTCAAAGTAGTCTCTGATGATTTCCTGGATTTCCATATTGTTTGTTGTTATCTCTCCTTTTGCATTTCTGATTTTACTGATTTGGGTTTTTTCTTTCCTCATTTTAGTCAGGTTTGCCAGGGGTCTGTCAATCCTGTTTATTTTTTCAAAGAACCAGCTTTTTGTTTCATTGATTCTTTGTATTTTTTTTGTTTGTTTTGATTTCATTGTTTTCAGCCCTTATTTTAATTATTTCTTTCCTTCTGCTTGTTTTGGGATTAGCTTGTTCTTGTTTTTCTAGGAGATTGAGCTGTAGTATTAGATCATTGATTGGAGATCTTTCTGTCCTTTTCATGTGTGCACTTATAGCTATAAACTTTCCTCTTAGGACAGCCTTTGCTGGTGTTCTCTGCTTCAGTTTGGTGCTTATTTAGGGCTCCTTGATTTCATGAACTTGTTTTTGTGTATTCTTTATTTTTGTTGTCTTGGAATTTCTTGAGTGCCTCCTGTACATTTTGGTTTCCCCTGTCTAGTAACATCTCTATTAAATTCTCATCAATTACTTGCAGGATTTCTTCTTTCAGCATGTTCTTGTGGGGTTTGTTGGTTTCCTTGGTATAGTTTGTCTTTGTTTTTTTTGAGTCTGGATCTGGGTATCCGTTTTCTTCATTTTGCTCTGAATCCTGTACTAATTTATTTTGGGGGGAAGAATTGTTTTCATCCTTTATTCATCTTCCCATACTTCCACTAGGTACTGTTTTTGTCCCTGGACTATGTGTAATTTAGTATTAGCTGAATTACAATATTAATACTAACAAAATCAAGAGAGAAAGAGAAAAAAGAGGAAGAAAAGGAAAGATAAAAGAAAGAAAGAAAGAAGGGAAAAAAGAAAAGAAAAATGAGAAAAAAATTGGAGAGATTGTGGATGATCAAGCAGCAAACCAGAAAGCCAATCCTTTAATGAAAGGCAAAAAAAAAAAAAAAAAAAAAAAAAAGAAAAGAAAAGAAAAGAAAAAAATTACTGGTTCTGGAACAGTAGAATTACAGTCTTGGTTGTTCTGATGTTACTCCTTTAGCTTCCAGTTCTATCTGTTTGTGTCTCTTAGGCAGGTTCGGGGCCCTCCTCTGGTGGCCTGCCATGTGGAGTTTGGTGGAGTGGCTATCCAGAAAGCCTGCAGAGCTTTCTGTGTGGCCTGGTGGGGCCTGAGGTCATTAACATATTTTAAACATATTCTATTTCCTTTCCAACAAACAGGGTGTTCAAATTTTATGTAGATGAGCATATATGTTCATGTTAGAATAATGACTGGTTAGATGCCCAGTAAACTTTGGAGGTTCTAGAAACTGCTTACAAGGAGTATTTATGGTCTTTTTTATGCCTACATTTAATCCAGAATAACTCTGAGTAAGGGCTATGTTTTTCAATGTTCACATCCACTGAATAATTGTGTAGGTTTCTCTATATGAAGAAAGTATATTTTTTTTCATTTCTGCATGTGAACTCTCAGAATCAAAGTTTCATGTTTTCTTTCTTTCTATTTTTGTTAATTTATATTTGAGGCAGGCTCTTTCTATGTGGCCCAGAATGGCCTCAAATTCACT
This sequence comes from Castor canadensis, assembly GCF_047511655.1. Classification (NCBI taxonomy): domain Eukaryota; kingdom Metazoa; phylum Chordata; class Mammalia; order Rodentia; family Castoridae; genus Castor; species Castor canadensis. The sequence goes on along the minus strand of NC_133394.1, from coordinate 75,225,893 downwards.
CTGTAGCTCAGGCTGGCCTCAAACTTAAGATCTTCTTGCCTAAACCTCCTGAGTGCTGGAATTACACACCAGGCTTCAATGTTTTCTTAATCCACTTTTGGAATGATTTTATATCCATTTTCCAGTTTTTATACTTTCCTGAAATTTGCTAGCTACTGTGCAAATTCAGGAAGGATATGATTCATTGAAATGGCTATTTACCAAATATTCAGTTATTCTATTTGTTTATCAATATTCCTTTTAGGATGGCCTTAAGAAATGCAATGTCTCATTTTTCAGTCCTAAGGGATAGCAGACAATTTATGCATAATGACTATCTGTTACATTTTCCTAACACATTCACTTTGCTTATAAATAATAATTGTGTTTTAGATGTGAGAATGTTTACCAGGAGATTAACAATTTGTAAAAGCCCTGACATGGCTGATGTAAAATAATATAATTCAATTTTGGAAGCTATAATTTCAGGTGATACAATTTACACTGCTTTTCTTAGTCAAGGTAGGATAAAACAGCACTCCTGTCAGGGGTGATTGGATAATGTGATACATTACTTGATTACAAAATGATGCTGGGAATACAACCCATTTCTCTATATTAATCTGATTTATTTAGTGTCCTTTCTCTCTCTGCATTCAGATGAAGTGCTCTGCACCAACCTAATTCTTTTTTATGTACATTGGCCATATTTTTTCAAAGCAGTTTTCTCTAAACTGCTTAAATGACAGTCTTGTGAAGTTCTGAATAGTTTTTCAACTGTTTTGAATTTTAATTCAGTGTATTTTCCTTCATGGCAATATGTGTGCATTGTAATAAGAAACTGAAAAACATGGAACTTGGTGGGCTTTTATAACTTGTAACAATATTTTTATATAGCCAAAAATCACTTCAAATTCATATGGCATCTCTTATTAGGTAGTTTCAGAATATTTTACTGTTATTTTGTAATTGTTAAATGTTGGAAAGGGAAATTGAGGAGCGAGATGGAATAGACAATTCAATCATACACAGCAAGTGGATAAATTAAAATATTAGTCAAATGCCTTTTCTGAGATAGTTAAATGTTGTACTGATTCAGAAAAGTAGAAATTACTTGTCCACTGTTGACCACTAGAATTTCCATACAGTTTGCTAAGAAAGTTTCCAACCTGAGTCACATTAAGTAAGCGATTGTCCTTTTATCCACTCTATAAGATGACCCCACTCAACTCTCTCTCACAGTCATTCATGCATGGCACTGTATTCCCACCACAGAGTGCCAAAAGTGACTGCAATGGTCTTCTGCCTGTGCAGGTTTATTGCTGCAATTTTACTCATAATCCTAAGGTTCTTTTCATTGGTACAGGTGAGAAGTTGAATACACAAACACCAGTATAGAATTTTTGTCTCAATGAGCACTTTAAAGACCATATTATTTTAATCTTTTAAACAATATATGTGGAAGCTGAGGCCTGTGGAAATTGAAGGATTTTGATATATGAAGGAAGGAATTAATGGCAGGATTATAAACTGGAAGAATGTTCCTGTTATCTTTTAGAATATAAATAGCTAATTCTTTTAATTCTATGAGTACGGAATTATACCTGAACCACTTACATAATACTGCAAGGAGTGCTTTTGTATTTGTTTTTTGTTTAAACTACAAATAACATAGGGTATGAGAGCATTCCTTATTTGGTTGCCACTTCCTTTTGCCTGGAAATTTAATTTTCTAGCTTGATTTTCTAGTCTCTATTTTATTTTTCAAGTTCTACATCTTCCATTGCATATTGTTTGGACTCTTTCATTGTGATTGTTATTGTTTTGAGATAGGATCTTGCTATGTAACCTAAGCCAGCCTCAATCTTGCCTCTGCTTCCCAAGGGCTGGGATTAAAGATGTGCACTACCATACCTGACTTCTTTGAACACTCTTTTATGACTTACTGACCTTATTCTCTGGCTGAGATTTTGGCTGTTTCCTCAGTTTTTGTTCACATTTCTCCAAGCACAGGTCAGAATAGGTTGGAACACTTTGGTTCATTTTCTGGAACAACTGACTATACCAAACAAAGGCTACTCATGTGGATAAACAAGCAAGAGGCATCGTGGCTGGAGTTAGAACTGTCAGCCACAGCCCTTCATTGACGAGGCATGGGAATTGTGATGACCTTTGTCTTCCAGCACTGCCTTAAGATTTCTGTTTCTGGAAGATTTGTACCCCACTTTCGCAGTCTGAATTGCCTACAAATGCTTTCTACATTCATTACTTTGTTAGAACCTCCAATTGATTATAATAATAAATGTTTACATAATACTTTCTATGTGCCAGGCAATCTTTGAGACTATTTATATAAAGTAACTAATTTAATTATCTGATTTAATTAACAGCAGGGAATTTTTAGATCAGAAGATAGAGGGTCTGTCACCAGATTCTCTCTCCTTGCCTAATAAATATGATGACCAAGATTTCCTATTCTTTCAGCTTATAGAGTAGACTCTTTGAACATATTAACACTAAGCTATGGTAGTATATTTGTTCTAGCACAGTCTACTTGTAATAGGGATTCATTCCAAAATCATAACCTTTATTTTCTGTATTGCAACTACCTACATATTTCTAATTACTGTCATATCTTTTTAATCAAGATCTATAAGAATTTCTCTAATAACCTCTCTTACTGGAGTTAGAGATTCTTTTTTTTCTTTATAGTATCAACTGTTAGATAATCAGCCAGAGAAAAGTTAAGAATCTTTGGGTACCCAAGTGGTCTTTGAGAATATTCTGTGCATAACAATGAATTCTCATTGACCACACATTCCATTTCATCATGAAGAAGATTTATTAAATGAGTCCATCTAGCTCTATCAATGAAATCCCAAATTCCTGGAAGTTGAACCTCTCTGAGAAGAGAGGTGGGTTGCTATGGCAGTGAATGAAATAACAAATATCTATGTTATTCTTAATGTATCATTGTGCATAACTACATGTTGTCACCCATCCACACACTTATCTAACAAATCTTATCCCACAGGCTTGTGATCAGAATTTTTGTAGATTTCTGAGGTCAGAAATCTCTCAAATGGCATCTTTTTGTATCCTTATTTAGCAAAAAAACTCAAAGTACCCAAGGAATGTCTTTTATTATCCTCTTTATAATTAGGTTCTTTTGTTAACTTTCCACCACTTCATGTCTTAGACACTTACTGGACTGCAAACTCATTTGAAGTTCACATGATTCTTACCAGAAAAATCCACAGCATAGTTCTTTGGATTCAGCAGATAATGCATAGATAGAAATTAATAATTATCTTTGTGTTGTATTGTTGGATTAATTTTATACATATGTTTATTTGTGGCCTCAGTATACTTACTAATTTGATTAATCATTTGATTTATTTTTATTAGATTACTAATTAAGACAATACATGAGTGTACATGTATATAAATAAAACATGTCTACTATTATAAAATTCTAATTATCGATGTCTAAGGACTCATTAGGGGAGACAGATTGTCTTTTGGTTTCCCAGGTACAAAGGTAAAATAGACTTATGTCACAGATGGGTGTTAGTAGCTTACATTTGAAACAACCATCCTGTCTACTGTGGATCCACACCTGTTTACTGTCCTCAAAAAGGGTAGTGTTTCAGTTCACATATTGTTTTCAAAGTGAAAAAAAATCTTTGCAAATCATTGAGAGGCCAGGTGGACTGGATTTTTGCTCTTAGGTTTCCAACTCTAAGGCCAGAGGTAGCAGCAGAAATTTGGATAGCTGCTTTTGAAATATTCCAGTGAGCCTCTGCTTCTGCCTCTTCTGCAGTATCATCACTCTTCGTTGGTTAAATTGCCAGCATTCATTTTCAAGCCTGGGAGTAACTCCTGCAAATAGCTCTGAGCTACATGGCAACATAGCAGGGGTAGATTTGTATTTCAGCATGTTGCAACCTAATATTAAAAACAATATATAATGTGTAAAATAGTTATTAAAATCAAAATAAGATTATAAGGAAAAAATCAGCAATCTTATGATCCATGATACCATTCAAAAATTATATATATTCCTATTTTTAAAAATGATTGCCAAGTTGGGTTTATATATTGAAAGTTGTATTTTCCTTTCTATTTAATGCATCCCATGAGAATGTTATATTTCTAAATATATAATTTTAGAAACCTCAAAAGATGGATAATACAAGCAAAAATCTGGAGAAAATGGCTGAAGTTCTCATTGTGAAAAGAATTAGGTGAATGATATGTTATGCTGCTGCAAGGACCCTCTTCAAGGGTTCCTAACTCCCCTTAATGAGTTCTTCATAAAAAAAACTGGACCACGTATAGAAACTTGGCAAGGGGCAATACTCTCATCTCAATGATTGACATCTGCCTTCAGCTTTCAATCCCTGACTGCTCAAGTCAACAGTGTTTTTGCTGTTCTTCTGCTTCACTCAAAGCACACTATGGTCAGTTGCCATTGTCATAGGTACTCATGGACCAAGGACTTTCCTGTCTCTTCAGTCTTGCTTCCCATTTAGATAATTATGGACAAATTGTGTTGGTTCATTATCTTCTCCTGGTCTCTGGCACTCTGTCCCCTCTCATCTCACTGGCACCACAGGAGCCCATCCAGGGCAGTATCTCCCAACTTCCATCCTGGCCTTCAGAGGAAGGCCATCAGGGAACTTTGCTACAAAGAGGATTAGGAAAGAGGATTATCCTTTGCACTCTTTTGGGGGATGTAATGAGCTGGTGGACTTTGTTTTTCTGCAGTTAAGTCCTTCTAACATGCTCAACTCTGAGAGTCTGCCAATCCCTTCCTTGATAATCTGTGAAGGCAATTTTGGAATTTCTACCTCATTTACTATCAGCAATATTCTCACTGAGTTTCCGGGAGCCTTTGCAACAGGAGGTTGTATAAGCCCGGGTGTCTTTGTTAGGACATTGTGCTCTGAATCACTGTCAACTATACCAGTGACATTGATTCAGTCATTTTACTGCATGTTTCAGGACTGGAGTTTAGCACCCTCTAGATTTATTTCCAAAGACATTCTTCAAATTTCTGTTGGTTTATACTGTTAGGACTTGTAGTTACTTTGGGTAATAAGATATTTCCTACTGTTTAGGAGACATGGAGATAAGTGGGGGTAGATTCTGGGGAAGACCAGCGTCATGGATCAAGGCCCCATCTCAGATAAAACTTTGCATGCTCTCTGACTTCAGGGAATCTTCTCTAATCAGAGCTGTTTCTTCAATGCCCTCAAAATCATTAACCCAAATGGTCCCATTTCAAGTCTCAGGTTCTTATTTCTTCTCTATCTGTACCCAAACAGTAACTTGAAAGACCCGCTAATTTTTGCATTCATTCTTCCTTGTAACTTTGTTGTACTTTGGATAAAAGTCTGGACCTGAATTTCTTCACAGAAGATATTCTCTTTAAATGTTGCTATGTAGGACATTTGGGTTTCACAGCATTTTCTGCGTTGATAATATATAATCTAAACCTTTTATTTTCCTTCAAAAATGCTAAGGCATTACCACAAGCTTTATAATTATTTTTCATTTGGATCCTTCAAGTGTTGGAGGCACTCTGGAAGCCAGCATCTTACTTCACACACCTCTCATCTCATCTCACTGTGAGGCTATATATCATGACATGGATGATACCATTCCATTCTTCCTCAGCAAAGGAATGCTTGCTGCCATCCTACTACAGACTCATCCAACTCTGGGATCCCATCTGTAGTGCCTGCTTTGTAGGATTACTTATGAATTTTATTAAAATTGCACCTCTAAATCAGATCTTTAAAGAAAGTCTAAGCATTATTTGGGACGAAATGCTCAGAAGCACAGGTAGAGAGATCTGGGAAATATTGAGCAGGGAGTAACACTAGTAAGGACAGGAATCATTACAGTTCTGGGCCTTGGCCTCTATATGGAGATTCTCTGAGAAGTGTACTTGGGGACATTTATTCAGCTGTTCCCACCTGTCATTGGTTTGGTTGAGGGTTGATCTTAAAGGCTGCGCATGGAGGATCCAGGAAGCCCTCACTGCATGGGAAAAGACACCAGACTGAGAAGAAAGTCTCACCCTCAGGGTGCAAAGTATAAATGCATAGGAAGCTGTGGCACCGCAGCATGTCAGCTCAGCACAAGCTTCTATGATGTTGCCTCTGAACATTCATATAATTATTGTGTACAATCATGACCAATGTTTCCTTATAACTTCCACCTCTCTAATTTCTGCATCTTCAGCAGAGATGAATTTTATCTGTAAATTGCAGATATATATGTCTTAAAAACAATAATAATTCAAAAATATAATCATAGTATCTTGAGAAGGAGTAATAATTCCTTAGTAAGATCAATTATCATCAAATCTCCACAATTATCTGTTAAATTCTTTGTTTTAATTAGAAACTAAAGATGTTTACATATTTAAATGAATTTTCTAACCTTTAAATCTATAGTGTTTCTCTTCTCTCCCTTCCTTTTTCTCTTTTTCTGTCTCTACTCTCTCTCTTTCTCTGTCTCTCCTCTCTCTCTCTTTCTCTCTGTCCCCTTCATTTAAAAAACAATGAGTTCTCCACACCTGACTGCCTTTCGTAACCTCCACTTTCCTAACGCTTCTCCTTCTGTACTGTGTTCCTGCAACGCAGTAGTTGGGTCTGAAATCCGACTTTGCTGTGTGGCAACCACTGATAATCAAAACCTAGATCCATGGGTTTTCCAAGGGTTTGCAAAAAGGTTGAATTCATATTTCTATTGTTTTTTTTTTCTTTTTTTACTGAAATATGCCTACTGAGGGAAATGTACTCTCATGAACTGTAAGGTCACCCTAAATAAAACAGAAGACTTACATCATAAATGAAGTTTAAGTGGTGATTCTTTATCACTTTAAGAACACTGATTTGTTCCCTTATCAGTATTAGAGAGTCACCAATAATTGGTTTTTGAGTATCATGATGAACTTATGGATCTTAAAAGCTTTGATATGCTTCAGGTCAGTGCATTTATTATTTTCCTTTATGCTCCGTTCTCTTGACATTAGCAGGTACTCATGAAGTGACTTGGATTGTGCTTTTGTTTCCTTGTAGGAAATGATGCCACAGGACTTGCTTTTGGTTGTTACAAGTTTAGGATTCACTATTTTTGCTGGGATCCCTTGCTGTTTTGGTAGTTTACATTTAATAATGCGGGTGGCTAGGAATACTCATTGCTAGAATTGATGATTCATTCATTTTAGTAGATGTAAATCTTTACAGGCTATGTTTTCAAAAGAAAAACACTTCTCAAGTACAATTTTGGAAATACAGACTTTACTTTTATGTTTATATATCAGCGCCACTTTTTCTTTAAACTTTTGGTCCTGATGATATTCACATACTTTCAACTGTGTGTGAGTGAACCTAACATTAGTATAATGGATGTGTGTATAATTACTGAAGAACACTTTCTACATTTGTTCTTTTGCATTTTTCATTGCTATGCAATTTTCACAATTTTAGCACTGTAAACCAGCCTCAGGTGATGCTGACTAGAGCAGAAGTTGGATGCACTTGGAGGCACTTGTCTGGAACTGGACCTGGGGCTATTCCAAAGGCTCCATCTGTAGGCACTGACCTGGGGAGGGGGCTGCAAGGTTGTGCTCAATGTTGCATTTCACCATCCTGGCTGGGCAAAGTACAGGCAAGGTCCTGAGCTTGCTCCTCTGACTCCCTGGAGCTAGACTTCTTGACTGAGCTTTGGGTAGTGTTGCTGAAGATGGTCCCTTGGTGACCAAGGCTGGTGCTAACCTGGGTCACACCTGAGTCTCACAGCCATCAAGATCTACAGTCTTAGGAGTGAGTCCAGGCTGCAGCTTACAGTGATGCAGTCCCAAACACAGGTCCATGGCACTGAGGTACAGGTCTCTGCCTGGAGCTAGGGCACATATGAAGGTTTTGTCTGAGAGCTAAGCTCTAGCCTGGGGGCTAATGAATGCCCAAGGTTGAAGGTTAGATAGCAGAGACCTTCCCTTGGCCACCACAACTGACAGTAAGCTGGACTGCACCTGAGTCCCACAGCCACACAGGGACTTGGGCAGTCTCAGAATTGTACCATGCCTACTCCAAGGCTTCCAGTGACAGGCCAAAACACAAATATGTCCCCTTGGGGCAACCACCTGATGCTAGGACACTCCAGCACATCCATCTGTTCTAGGCTCTGGCCTGAGTACAGAGGCCTTTCGGTTCTGCCTGGTGCTGGTCTCACCATTGTTGGCCTGTGTTAGCTCTTCAGTGGGAAGAGCTTTGCTGATCACTCAGCTGCAGAGGCTAGATAAGGAATGGTGGAGGCTGTGTCTTTGATGCTTGGCTGATGAAGTTCCAGCAGCATGGTCCCTGAGTACTGATCTAAAATAGGGGTCTAAAGCCTAGACTGAATTCCTTATTCTTGCCCACGCTGCACTGCTTGGAGTGGAGCGACAGGTGTTACAGGCAACTTTTCATTTCCTACCCCCTATAATGGGACTTTAACTATAGTAAAACCAGACATATGGGCTCATGTGGCTCTCTTAGCTCTTGTGACAGTAGTTTGGTGTGTGGAAAGCTATGGAAACAGCATAAAGAATCTCCCTGTGTAGCTATCTTTATTTCAAACTAGCCAAAAACACCATGTTTCTCTTTTTATCTTTTTTTTCCTACAAAAATCAGAGAACAGGAGGGTGGCACAGGTTCTGTGAGGGTGGGGGGAGCACCAGTGGGAGGTGGCAGAGAAAGGGATGGGAGGGTGAATATGGTGCAAATACCGTGTATACATGTATGTAAATGCCAAAATGATACCTGCTGAAACTGTTCGAGGAATTGGGGTAGGGGGGTATGAAGAAAGCAGTGGAGGAGGTGAATTCAAATATGATACATTTAATTTTTTGTAAGATTTTTTTAAAGAACTTTTGTAAATGCTACAGTGTATGCCTACCCAGCACAACAATAAAAAAAAATCTGAACGCGAAAATAAGTAAGTAAATAAATAAAATCTGCAGTATTTGGGAATAATTGGCTTAAATTAATAATTGGCTTAATTGTAAAAGTAAGATTATGGGTATTAAAATGTTCTTTGAATTTAAAAAAAAAAGAAAGAAACTGGCAGGTCTGTGGGAGACACCACTGGATGATCTTACTCAGCTGCTATTTGCTCCCCATCCTGATTTTAAAACTAAAATTCTTCTGTTCATGGAGTCTCATAAATTCTGGGAAAACTGGGACAGTTGGCTCTTTGTTAGATGCTGTAGGCATGTTGTCGAATTTTTTCGAAGTATTTATTTCAGGTGTGGTTATAACCGGCTTCATACACAGGTGTGCTTGCTTAAGTTGTTTTGAATTTTTAGGAACAGAATACAATCATGAGTTACTTGTCTCTTTCTCACGGGGATACAATCCACCCAGTTTCCACTCTCCATTATCCTATCATCATCAGATTGAAGCCAAAATTACCTCTCAATCATGATATCCTATTCTTAGTTTTCTATTTATCAATTTAAACAGCTGATTGTTACCTAATTGATGATAATTTCATAAAAAGTTTTACAGGCATCATTTTCTCCTCATTTTACTCCACCACACTCTGTTCTCAATTTTTCCTCATTTTCTCATGTCTAAAGTTGAAAACTCTAAAGCTCAATCCTTGGGTTTCTCCCATCTTTTGTCTGTGTTTGCTGTCTTATTAATTTCATTCAGCTTAATGGCCATCATACACCTTGTTCTGACTACTGCCAAATGCGTATCGCTGGCTTGGACTGCTGCCATAATCTGCGAGTACATGCATTCAGCTTCCGAGTCTGAAATATCCACTTACACGTCTTCTAATAGACAACTCGAGACTTACCGTGTACAAAATCAGCTGCTGGTTTCTGAACTTTTCCATCCTGTCCACCCACACCTCTCATCTCAATGAATTTAACACCATTCTTCAAATTTTCATCAAAATCCTTGGACTCATACTTGGCTTGTCCCTTTTGAAAAAGGTGTACTTAAGGTACCAATTTAAAGGATATCATTCACGTGTTTAGTACATTAGCAGTATGTGCGATTTTTATGCCAGTCCATTTTAGAATATTTCCAGCACCTCAAAAGGAAACCCTTTAGTTATCATCCTCTCCCTCTCCACAGCCTCGGCTCTAAGAAATTACTATATGTTTGCCTACTACACACATTTATTTAAAATGGAACTATATCATATGTGGTATTTTGCGATGGTCTTCTTTCATATAACATATCTTTTTAGGTTTATCCATGTTGCAGCACTTATCAGTGCTCTGTTCATTTTGCTATCTGGATGATAGTCTAGCACATGGACACACCACTCACCAGTTGATGAACATTTGATTTTTGTCCCTACCTTTTATTCATTATTACAAATAATGCCGCCATAAAGATTCATATGAAAGTTCTGGTGTGAGCATTTGCTTTCTTTTTCTCTTTATTGTGTACCTAGAACTGGAACTGTTGGGTCATTGTAACTCTGTTTTCCCTTTTCAGCAACTGTCAGACCAGTTTCCAAAGTGAGCAATTTTAAATTCTCACCAGCAAAACTGAGTTTTGATTTATTATCTTACTTGCCAATACTTGTTTTTACCTGGCTTTTTGATTCTAGCTATCTCAGTGGGTGTGAAATCCATTCTCCTTGTGGTTTTAAATTTCCTTTCTTTGACAGATGACTAAATAACCTAATTCATGACTAATAATGCCAAGCATATTCTCACGTGATTATGGCCTTTCATACAGCTTTTTTGGACAATTTCAATAAAACTCCTTTGCCCATTTTTAATTGGGTGACTTGTCTTTTGTATCATGAGTTATTAAAATTAATTTTATATATTTTAGATAAAAATACCTATTTATAAATGATTCTCAGATTATTTTCCCCCACTTAGTAGGTTGTCTTTATTGACTTCTCAAAAAAAAGTACAAATGTCCATTTTGAAAACAATGCTTTACATCCTTACTCTGACATTACCTCTCACCTCAGTTAAAATGGCTATTATGAAAAACAGTGATAAAAGCAAAGGCTGGCAAGATGTGGAGAAAAGGGAACCCTATACACTGTTAGCAGGAATGTGAATTAGTAAAGCTACTACAGAAAACACCATGAAAGTTCCTCAAAGAACTAAAAATAGGACTACCATACGATCTTCTATACCACTCCTGGGTGTATATCTGAAGAAAATGAAGTCAGAACACACTAGAGACACCTGTGTCTCATGTTTATTGAGGCACTATTCAAAAGTGTTTTTTGGATGCTCTATAAACCTTGGATTCCTGGAACAGATCCTACCTAATCATGTTGTGTGCTGATCTTTATATGCTGCTGGATTGTCTTTTTCTGGATTTGTTATAAGGATGATCCTGGCTCATATGATAAACTAGGATGACTTCCTCCTCTTCTGCATTATGACAAGTGATATTCTTTTTTTAAATATTTGGTAGAACTTTACAGCAGAACCATCAGGACCTATGCTGTTGTTTTTGGAGGGCAGTTATTTTTTATTTTGTTTTAAATAATTAAATCTTTATACTTGGCATAAATGAATTCAGATAGTCTATTTCTTCCTGAATAAATGTCAGTAGTTTGTGCCCATTTCATCTAAGTCATTTAGTTTATTGGCATACAATTTCTCAGTATTCTCATATATTTCTTATTTCCACCATGTTAGCAGTGTCTCTTTCCTGATTCTGGCACAGTGAATCTTCACTCCTTTTTTTTTCCCTTAATCAATGAATTTGTTGATCTTTACAAAACAAAGACAAGGCTTTTGCTCATTGGTTTTCTCTATTGTCATTTCTATTCTCTCGATCATTGACTAGAATCATTAGCATTTAAATTAGCTTTGTTAATTTTAGCATTTAACTTTGTCTGGTATAGTTTTCTTTTTCTCCAGTGTCATAGGGAAGCTCAGGTTACCAGTATGAGGTATTGATTCTGTTTCATACAGGAATTTGTAGCTTCAATTTTTTCCCCAAGCTCTATTTTAGGTGCATTCTAAATGTGGTATGCTATATTTTCTTCATTCGTCTCAATCTATTTTCTGATCTCCTTTTATTTCTTATTTGACCCACGTCATTAGTGCTCTGTTCATTTACACATTTGCTTTGTGAGTTTTCCATGTTTTTGTTGCAGATTTCTAATCTTAGTCCATAATGTGGTCATTGAAATATATTTTATACTTCTATAAATATATTGATGCTTTTTATGCTTTAGTACATGACATAGCTAAGATAATCTCCCATTTGTACATTAGAAAATTATATATTCTGGTGTTATTTGGTGGGTGATATATGGATACTTGGTTGGTTTATCTTACTGTTTATATCATGTGTTTATTTGTTCATTTTCAACTCACTGTTTCTTAATCCAGTATTGAGTGTGGAATATTGGGCTCCAATTATTGCTTTTGGATTGTCTATTTTTCCCTTTATGTCAGTTTCTTTGCATGTTTTGGTATATTGTTATTGTGTTCATATAAGTTTATAATACTTACGTCTTCCTAATAAGTCAATGTTTTATCATTATAAAATAATTCTCTTAAGAGAATAAAAGGGAAAAAAGCAACAAGGTATTTCTCTTTATCTCTAGAAACAATTTTTTTTTGCTTAATGCTTTATTTTTCTAATATTTCCAAGGTAATTTCAGCATTTTTGTGGTCATTTTTCATCCTTTTGATTTCAACTGCTTATTTGTCTCTAAGTCTAAAATTTGTCTCTTGTAGGTAGCATAGATTGTATACTGTACTTATTTAGTCTGTTTCTGCCTTTGATTGGATGTTTATTCAATGGTATTTGTGATAGAGTTGGATTCCCATTTGCCAATTTTCTTTTTGTTTTCCATATGGCTCATGCTGTTTTAGGTGAATAAAGTCAAATATAGCATTTTAATTTCTTTATTATTTTTTTCATCAAATATTTTTAAGTGATTGCACTGGGGCTTACCATATACCTTATAACCTATCTCAATCAGCTCATATTTATACTAATGATATCTGTCCCATGAATGTTGGCTGATCAGAAAAAAGGAGCCCTCATCTCTTAGCAAACAATGCCCAAAATGTAGCCTCAGCAACCAACTGGGGACAGGATGAGAAATGCAGGCATTTGCCTCTTGTAGGAAGATGACCCTCTGACTGTGAATTAGTAAGAGAGAAAGCCCCGAGTTGTTGGCCACAGCAGTCTGGAGTAGAGTTCTTTTTTTACTGGGCCAGAAGGGCATTCTCTCAACTACAGTGAGTTGGGAGGGAAAGCAGAGGTGCAGCTCATGGTTCAAAAACCACAAAGTCTGTTCTTAGTGGGTTTACTAGACTCTTTTAAATATATGCTTCTTCAATTACTGTATGCCCTTTGCACCATTTAAGATTGTGAATGCATTTTCATTTTTTTCCTTTTTTAAAAAAATAATTTCACCAGTTTCACTGGAAAGTGGGTCTGTAAGAACTACTCATCAATTTGTCAGAAGTACAACTTTTGATCCTCTCCATTTCCTGTCACATAAGCAGGACTGAGCTACACTCTGTCTATAAGTAGTGGTAAAATTGTGATCACTTACTCCATCTTTAATGCAGCCACCTTTGTCCAATCCACTTCCATCTTTCTGGTTGGATTTTTGTAATACCCTTCTAATTGTTCTCTTTGCTTATGCACTTAATTCTTTGTTTTCTACTTTCAAAATAAAAGCAGGGCAAAGTTTTTATAATTGTAAGCCAGATTGTATGATTTCTTCATTTAAAACTGCCCAATCCCTTTGGATCAATGAAGAAAAATAACTACTAATTTTTAACGAAACATTTCATGTCTGTAGACCATATGTGATGGTACCTTATATCCATTGTCCATCTTGTCACTCTTACCTTTTCAGTGGTGTTCTTGATGTTTCCCAAATACATATGGCAAGTGTCCCTCTCAAGGTCTTTGCAACTGACCATAATGCAATCTCCACAGGTTTCTGCATGGTTCACTTTTTGCTCAAATTTTACCTTCTCAATGAAGTCTATCCTGATTATTTTATTTAAAATTAAAATGTGCTTTCTAAAATTCTGTACTCTCATTACTGTATTCATATTACTTATGATCTTATAAGTATCAGTGCTTAGTTTACTCATCTTGTGTGTTATATGCCTATCTCCATGACAAAGGATAAGGAATTGTTTTTTCCTTTACTATGATAAGACCAAAGCCTAGAAGAGTTATTTAACATACTTAGCACTCAGTAAAACTTTATTGAATGCCTCTGGTAACATATAATTAATTTTATCTAATCCCAGTATAAAATCTTGAATTTTGACCAATCCGTAAGTGTGCAATAATCTAATTTTGAGTCAATATTAAGAAAATCTTTTAAGTCTTGATAGGAGTCTTGGCTCACATCATATGGAATGACTATTCTCTTATTTTTTGCATCTTTTTTTCTGACTTTATGCTTTTGTTTTGTACCTTAAAACACATAATTTAAGGCAACTTACATCTCTAGAAGCATAGGTAAATAAGTCACAAAATTCAGCCGCAGAGGACTTGTCAAGAGGAACTAGGTGAAGATCATTTCAAATAAATCCCTGGACTACTTGCCTCCCATCTTTCCAATGATCATGTCACTGCTTGCAGTTCTTCTCCATTCATCTCTCTTGGACTGCACAACTCAGGCTCAGAAGGCAACAAAAATGGTCTCTTGAAATGAGGTCCTGGGCTCATTAACAGAAAAAGAAACTGCCTGCCATATGACATTAGCAAACTCTGAAAACATTAACTCTGCAAATTCTGAATTCCTTTTTTCCCACCAAGTTTTCCATCAAGAGTATTCTAGACTTTTTAAATCCACTACCACAGATGACCCCTCAATTTGAGCCAATACAGATTATTCTTCTATACATGCAAGTTATATTCTTAAAGTTATGTATTCTTTCATGCTCTTTTGTTAGAATAGGTATAAGACGGCATCAAGAAAACTCCATTTTTATGGGCTGTTAATTGTAAGGCCAAAATAATTTCCATCTCATGATAGAGATCATAACAGAACAATGTGAGCTTCATCATAAGTATGCTAGAAGAACAAATTTGTGCATTGAATGAAAAGTGCCAGAATTTTCACTAACACTTCCAAGAATACATATCAAATCTACTTTATTGGTGGTTACAGGAAAATGAAAACAACCTTAAGATGAGTGATTTGGATATTTTAAGAAGACAGTGATAGCTGCCAAAATTTCTACTTCTTTTCTGTTAAGATGTTTAATTCTGATGCCATGTGTTTCTGGGAAATATAAATATTTCTTGCTGATATATATGTGACTGACATAGTTATTTTTCCTTTCCTCTAATGTAGTATTCTAGAAATTTTTAACTTGATGGGTTGGAAATAACAGTGATTTAGCATTTTTTAAACTTTGCTTTTATGCAGACCATGTACTGGCCTAGTCAACTGTGTTAGTAAAGGCTATTTCTTGCTTAAGCTGCTCTTTTTGGGCAGAATTTCATCATAACAATATGTAAGCAATGCTACAGAGTGTGCTAGGGAATTTAAGAATCAGATTATAATTTCCTACCTAATAGCAGAAATTTCAAAGTGTCATAAACCTTTCTTATTTAAAAAGATATGCTTCCTAGAAGCAGCAAAGTAGTCTTCAGTATTTTACAGATTCACAAACATTTCCCTTTTATATAATGCAGTCACGACTACTGAAAATACACATACTACAAGTGGGAATAAAGTACTTTAAATACAAAGAATATTATCTTTTAAAGATAGGAAATAAATATATTGCAAGGCTAGCAGTTATTTTTTACAAACCACTGATGCCCAGTGTACAGGTGAGGTATGAGGTATGTATCTTGATAACTCAGTTGAAATTTTGCTCCTACTCCTGGCACTGATGTGAAAATTGTAGTTGCCTAGACAGCTGCAATGTTTCTGCAAATTATTTGTGTAGACATAGCCTTGCCCAGCTGTGCACTTCCCGTGCTTGGTGATTCTGAGGATTTGATGTATGATATTGCCATTAGCCCTAGAATATTTTTTATTCTATTTCCAGGCTCTATTCAGATAAATAACTTCCATACCCACAGGGCTGTGCATAGGCACGCATATTTATATCATTAAGTTATATGAGCACACAAGCCAAATATTACATTTTCAAATTTCTCACTAAAGGGATAGTACTAATAATCTGCTTCATTCAATACTTAAAATTTTTAAAAAGTTTTATAGCTGTTCTTCAGCTTAGTGAAATACATATTTAGTAGAAAAATTCCTCTTTAAATTGACATTTTTAAACACAAGTATTGGGTAGTTGAAAAGAATGAAACAAATGTCTACACACATTCCATCTGTAGTACATCAAAGGAATTTTATGGGAGAAGAAAAAACTAAATATAAACTATGCGAGTGAACGGTTATCAGAAGTAACTGTCGTAATAGAGAAGTGTTTTCTTATTTCATGTATAGTACATTCGATTACTCTGGTAGTGATAAACACTGTTGAATGTGGAAAAACTCTAAAATGTTTTGACTATTATGCCTAGCATTTATAGCCTAAAAGACATATTTTCTGCAATTTGCCCCACACAGCAAATGGTCCATTATCAAAGAATGGATCATTAGCTTAAAACCAAACCAGATTTCAGAGCTCAGATTTTTCTTTGGCTCTGGGCTTGGTGTCCACAATCTCTATGTTAGTTCTTCCAATCCACCAAAGACTGGGAATCAGAGAGAGAAATGCTACAGAATTCATGACAAGCCTTTAATGTCACTCACAGGCTGCCTCTTAATGCATTTTCCTTTTTTGTACTTTGAGAGGTTCAGAAGTTGAAAGCATTGGGGTGAATCTGGAATGGACTGCATATACAGAGGCCATCTGTATGTGTTTAACACCTCCAGATTCAATACAACAAACATAATGTCATATTTTCCTTTTATGTCACAATATTGAACATTATCTTACGTTGCATTTATTTTTTCATAATGGATAGTCACTGTCCAAGCGTGTTTCATCAGGTTTCCTGTTTGTTACATCTCACTGAGTAACGCACACGCCAGGGGAGTACTTTGACCATGTACCCACTCACACTTTCCCTTGAGTAGATGACCAAGAAGTTTATGAACTATGTCTTATTTGGTATCAGTGTCAAATCATGGTAGATGGTGGTGCTGGTTGTTTGCTTTGATCTCCTCCTCCTGAGTAGCTGGTATTAATAGGCATGAGCCACAGAGCTCAGCATTAATAATGTTTTAAGTCACTCCAGATACGGAACTTCAAGTTTCAGTTGCAATGCAATTAAGTTTTATAAAGTTCAAGTGGAAAACTTCTTTCAGTATGAGATCATCATTTATCACAATATCTAAGACAAGGATTACAGAGTGAATTTAATGAAAGAAATGCAGATTCATCTTTTACAAATTAAGGTTTAAAGACACAATTTTCTACAAGTACAATTGTTCTCAAGTGGTTGTCCTACCTCTGTTTATACCTTGATATGTGTGTATGACTGTGTGACCAGCTCTTTCCCTACTGGCTCATAAGTTATAGAAAACAGGGGCTGCACTGCTGGGCTCTTTTTTTTTTTTTTTTTGGTCATTTTAATTTGCAGGATCTTCTATAACATTGTTCTCAGAAGAAGTTACTTGGAAGAAGAAACTACTTTGCTCTGTTTCTGTTCAGCACACAACTGTACATGACAAAAATTAAGATATAAGCATATCAGTATTAAGGTGTCTGATATGCAATAAAACTCATGCAGAGTCAGGGAGTGATGCAAAAACACATAATGATAGGCTGAAAGGACTGGACCTCCCCATCACACCCTCAGAGTTAAGACTGCTACTAGCTAACCCTTGCTCATGTCACCCTTTCTTCTGAATACCCCCATCCTGTAACATTCGTTTTTCTTTCTGCAGTTTTTCTTGCCCCATTTTTTTTGTTCCACAATCTCTACACTCAAGCAGCCAGGCCCTTCCTTCCTCTTTTTTTTTTTTTTCAAAACAAAACTTAACAGTTTTATTAATGCATAACATAATGCTTTACTAATGAAGATTAAATATTAAAAATAAAACTTTAGAAACAATCCTCCCATGCCTAGGAAGCTGGTATACTACAATTCAACAAATTTAATAAAAATTCACCTCTCCCAAAATTTACTCGTTTTGAAACTTGAAGATGGTGTTAGAACAGAAAAATTACTAATATTAAATCCATGAGCATTATTTTTCTATTTGTCTTCATTGAATAGTTTTCAGTGTGGGTTGAGTAGCCAAAGAATATAAGATCTTCTTAATTTGAAAATTACTGACCATTTAAGTTTTCAGTATGACTTCAACTTATGGTGGATAAGCAAATATACTACCATTTGTAATTGCTTGGACAACAAAAATAATGAGAAAATAAGAAGATAAAAGGAGAAGGTGAGAAACCAAAAGTAAAAGAAACTATATAAACAGTATGATGTTTTATTACAGGAAATTTAGAGATTAAACCAATTATTGTAAGAATCTTCATTAACTTTTTAAAACTTTGATCTTTTTCCTTTCTAATTATTACAGGGTAGATAATAGTGTTTAGTTCGATGAAGTGAAAATGACTGGAATTCTCAACTGCAAAAAACATATTTTTCATTTTCTTCGTAAAAAACCTTTAAATGAACTCCAACTGATGCTCAAAGATTAGCCAGGTTTTTTTTTTTTTTCACACAGCAAGTGAACTTTTCCTGGCATTTGCTTACTTATCATCAGTTCTCTTCAATCCCTACCATAATGGCTATATTTGAAATACAAATGTGTTTTTTTTCTTTCTCTAACTTTTTTTTTATTGTTTTATTATTCATATGTGCATACAAGGCTTAGGTCATTTCTCCCCCCTTCCACCACCCCCTCCATTACCACCCACACCACCCCCTCCCTCTCCCTACCATCCCCTCAATACCCGGCAGAAACTATTGTGCCCTTATCTTTAATTTTGGTGAAGAGAGAGTATAAGCAATAATAGGAAGGAACAAGGGTTTTTGCTGGTTGAGATAAGGATAGCTATACAGGGCATTGACTCTCATTGATTTCCTGTGCGTGGGTGTTACCTTCTAGGTTAATTCTTTTTGATGTAACCTTTTCACTAGTTCCTGGTCCCCTTTTCCTATTGGCCACAGTTGCATTTAAGGTATCTGCTTTAGTTTCTCTGCGTTAAGGTCAACAAATGCTAGCTAATTTTTTAGGTGTCTTACCTATCCTCGCCCCTCCCTTGTGTGTTCACGCTTTTATCATGTACTCAAAGTCCAATCCCCTTGTTGTGTTTGCCCTTGATCTAATGTCCACATATGAGAGAGAACATACGATTTTTGGTCTTTTGGGCCAGACTAACCTCAGAATGATGTTCTCCACTTCCATTCATTTACCAGCAAATGATAACATTTCGTTCTTTTTCATGGCTGCGTAAAATTCCATTGTGTATAGATACCACATTTACTTAATCCATTTGTCAGTGGTGGGGCATCTTGGTGGTTTCCATAACTTGGCAATTGTGAATAGTTCGGCAATAAACATGGGTGTGCAGGTGCCTCTGGAGTAACCTGTGTCACAGTCTTTTGGGTTTATCCCCAAGAGTGGTATTGCTGGATCAAATGGTAGATCAATGTTTAGCTTTTTAAGTAGCCTCCAAATTTTTTTCCAGAGTGGTTGTACTAGTTTACATTCCCACCAACAGTGTAAGAGGGTTCCTTTTTCCTCACATCCTTGCCAACACCTATTGTTGGTGGTGTTGCTAGTGATGGCTAGTCTAACAGGGGTGAGGTGGAATCTTAGTGTGGTTTTAATTTGCATTTCCTTTATTGCTAGAGATGGTGAGCATTTTTTCATGTGTTTTTTGGCCATTTGAATTTCTTCTTTTGAGAAAGTTCTGTTTAGTTCACTTGCCCATTTCTTTATTGGTTCATTAGTTTTGGGAGAATTTAGTTTTTTAAGTTCCCTATATATTCTGCTTATCAGTCCTTTGTCTGATGTGTAGCTGGCAAATATTTTCTCCCACTCTGTGGGTGTTCCCTTCAGTTTAGAGACCATTTCTTTTGATGAACAGAAGCTTTTTAGTTTTATGAGGTCCCATTTATCTATGCTATCTCTTAGTTTCTGTGCTGCTGGGGTTTTGTTGAGAAAGTTTTTACCTATACCTACTAACTCCAGAGTATTTCCTACTCTTTCCTGTATTGACTTTAGAGTTTGTGGTCTGATATTAAGATCCTTGATCCATTTTGAGTTAATATTGGTATAGGGTGATATACATGGATCTAGTTTCAGTTTTTTGCAGACTGCTAACCAGTTTTCCCAACAGTTTTTGTTGAAGAGGCTGCTATTTCTCCATCATATATTTTTAGCTCCTTTGTCAAAGACAAGTTGGTTACAGTTGTGTGGCTTCATATCTGGGTCCTCTATTCTGTTCCACTGGTCTTCATGTCTGTTTTTGTGCCAATACCATGCTGCTTTTATTGTTACAGCTTTGTAATACAGTTTGAAGTCAGGTATCGTGATATCTCCAACATTGTTCTTTTGATTGACTATTGCCTTGGCTATTCGTGGCATCTTGTGTTTCCACATAAATTTCATGGTAGATTTTTCAATCTCTTTAATGGATATCATTGGAATTTTGATAGGAATTGCATTAAACATGTAGATTACTTTTGGGAGTATCAACATTTTTACACTGTTGATTCTACGAATCCATGAGCATGGGAGATCTCTTCACTTTCTATAGTCTTTCTCAATCTCTTTCTTCAGAAGTTTATAGTTTTCTTTGTAGAGGTCATTCACATCCTTTGTTAAGTTTACACTTAGGTATTTGATTTTTTTTGAGGCTATTGTAAATGGAATTGTTTTCTTACATTCTTTTTCAGTTTGCTCATTATTAGTGTGTAGAAATGCTAATGATTTTTCTATGTTGATTTTATATCCTGCTACCTTGCTGTAGCTATTGATGATGTCTAGAAGCTTCTGAGTAGAGTTTTTGGGTCTTTTAGGTATAGGATCCTGTAATCTGGAAATAGGGATATTTTGACAGTTTCTTTACCTATTTATATTCCTTTTATTCCTTCTTCTTGCCTAATTGCTCTGGCTAGGAATTCCAGTACTATGTTGAATAGAGTGGAGATAGTGGGCATCCTTGTCTGGTTCCTGATTTTAGAGGGAATGGTTTCAGTTTTTCTCCGTTAAGTATAATGTTGGCTGCAGGTTTGTCATATATAGCTTTTATAATGTTGAGGTACTTTCCTTCTATTCCTAGTTTTCTTAGAGCTTTTATCATGAAATGGTGTTGGATCTTATCAAAGGCTTTTTCTGCATCTATTGAGATTATCAAATGGTTTTTGTCTTTGCTTCTGTTAATGTGGTTTATTATGTTTATTGATTTTCATATGTTGAACTATCCCTGCATTCCTGGGATGAAGCCTACTTGGTCCTGGTGAATAATCTTTTTAATGTGTTGTTGAATTCAGTTTGCCATTATTTTATTGAGGATTTTTGCATCAATGTTCATTAAGGAGATTGGCCTATAGTTCTCCTTTTTGGAGATGTCTTTGCCTGGTTTTGGGACAAGTGTAATACTGGCTTCATAAAATGTGTTAGGCAGTTTTCCTTCCCTTTATATTTCATGGAAAAGTTTAAGGAGTGTTGGTATCTGTTCTTCTTTAAAGGTCTGATAGAATTCAGCAGAGAATCCATCAGGTCCTGGACTTTTCTTTTTGGGGAGACTCTTGATTGCTGCTTCAATTTCATTTTGTGTTATAGATCTACTCAGGTGATTAATTTCCTCTTGATTCAGTTTTGGATGAACATATGTATCTAGTAATCTGTCCATTTCTTTAAGATTTTCAAATTTTTTTGAATATAGTTTCTCAAAGTAGTCTCTGATGATTTCTGGGACTTCCATGGTGTTTTTTGTTATCTCCTCTTTTGCATTTCTGATGCTACTAATTTGGGTTTTTTCTCTCCTCATTTTGGTCAGGTTTGCCAGACCTTATAGCATTTGGTATTGATAATGACCTTCCTCCAGTATCCACGCTGTGTTCTCTTTCCCTTCACCAAGTATTATGACTTCATTCAATAATACGTCTCAACTAGCTAACAACAAGATCTTTAATGCTATAAACATGAAATAACTGGTCAAATGGATAAAGTCATTTGACTTCATTTGGTCATGGCTCTTAATCTGCCATGGTATCGTAGCTCAAATCTTTATTTCTGAAAATTCTGAACTATTTGTAATACTGCCTGGATTTTCCTTGATCTTATTCACAGGGCATGATAATAATAAATGGTACCCAAAAGGATTTCCTATAATCCAGACTCACCTTTCCTTGTCTCCACTGTAATATCCCACTAATTTCTCCTTGGTCATCAGGATCACTCACTGCAGTCAAGAGTCTCATATTCAGAGGCATGAGGTGTCAAAAGTGGCTTGAACATAAATTCCAGTGCAACGGAATCAATGTTGTCTGTCCTGGAGGAGCATTTCTACCTTTGAAGTTAAGACTTCTATTCTAGCAGAGCATGGGAACAAGAAGCAAAGATTTAGCCAGTGAGTTACTAGCAATAATAGTGAGTAGAAACACTCCCATTTCCACTTCTTGATCCCTGGACCTGTGAATCTGGACTATGGGAAAAACAGCAACATATACTGGGTGCTGATTTAGAGTACACACAGTATCTTGCTTCAACTCTGCAAGGTATTGCCATTTATCTGCCATTTTTAGTGAATTTCCAAAATTCTAGTCCACTGTTTCATCAAACCAGCTGCTTCAGCATAGTGAAGAATATGGTAAGACCATGAAATTCCATGAGTGTGGGCCTACTGTCACACTTCAATTGCTATGAAGTACCTGGATCAGAAGCAATGCTGTGCAAAAAACCAGGATGGTAGGTAAGCATTCTATAAGCCCTTGGATAATAGTTTTGGTAGAAAGCCCACTTTCAAAGAAGGCAAATATTTATCAAAAGTTTCTGTTCCAATAAGACACTTCCATGATGGAAGTGGTCCAGTGTAATTAATCTCTCACCAAATAGCTAATTAACAAGATGGCATTCCAGAGAATACTACTGTATATAGGGGACTCAGTACTCAGTCTTTGCTGCAGACAGGTTTGGCACTCCCCAGTGGCTCAGGCTAGCCGTGTTGCTACATGTTGCTGAGCTCATGCATGATCTCCATTCCTATCACCATGTCTCTTTGTTCTTGAGTACACTGGTGATGATAGACATGGCAGTGGAGAGAGGCTGACTGGTATTCATAGATCAATTTATTTTTTCTACTTGATTATTAAAATTGTTCTCTGCTGAGGTCACACTTTGTTGGGCTTCATATGGGACACAAATATATTCATCTTTTTTTGCTCATTCAAAGGTCTACCCCTTTACTTCCTCCCCAGATTTTCTTGTCACCAATTTTCTAGTGATGTCCTTTTCAATTCTCTAATCAAATCATTGACCACAGCCCACAAATTGGTATGCAATCACTCATCTGGGCATTTTTCTTTCCAAGGAGAGTGCACAATTAGGTGTATTACATGAAGTACTACCTGCTGAGAGCAGGTCCCATCACCACTGTCCCTCAGGGATGTCCCAGAAGGGGAATGTAGTGCTACATCTGTCCATCTGTGGGTGGTGCTCAAATATCATGCACAGCCATTTATAAACGAGATCTGAATCTTCTCTTCTTCTGTCAACATATAGTAGGGACCTCCCCATTGGAACATAAGTACAGGCTGAGAGAAAGAAACCAGCACCACAGCAGTAAGGATCATTCACATTTAAGCCACTTCGCTTCTTCATGTAACTTACTTTTTCCTCCAGGGCCTGCTCATGCCCATCAGAGATACAACACTTCCATTGGATGATGGAGCACTGCTTGGCACAGCCAACTTTATGGCTTGGCAAAACAATAATATCCAGTTCAAGATGAGTAGCTCAGGTTACATGACAATTCAGTGAACCATGGTTAAACATTTAGTTCCCACTAAGGCTCTGTGGCAGGCCAAGAGCTATTTTCAAAAGGAGAGTAATTATCTGTGGATGATGGCAGGGCTTTGCTCCAAAATCTTAAGGGCCTTCACTGGAATTCATCTATAGGGGCCTGCCAAAAACCAGAAAAAGCATCCTTACCTGACAATAACACTCAGACACCATTAAATGTGCTGTATCCAATGCCCCAAGTAGCAGAGCAGCTAACACCCTGTCCTTGTTACAGAGCCTTCTGTTGTACTAAGCCTTTCAAAAGTAACATCTCCAGGAACTCAGCAAATGCACCAGAATAACACACCTAAATGAGGAATGTTTACTGTTTTGAGTAGAGGCAGTTCTAGTAGTTTCATCTTGACCTTTTCTACCATAATAGTCTTCAGGTCACAGGTCATGTAAACAAGATGGGGATCCTACCAACTGCTGAGTGTATCTATTCTATTTATGCATTGTGGAACTGAGGAAATAACCCCAAAAAGGGTTTGGGCCCACTTGTGAGATTTACCTGAGCTAAAACTCCACTGATTATCTTACCTTCAGAAGCCCCTACTCTGACTGTACACTGAGGTAAAGTTTGGGTTTCTCAGAATTACTGTCAGTTAAGCCAATGTTCTATAATTCCTGAAAGGTAAACATTCCCTTCTCCCATAATAATCTGTTCCTGTAATAAAGACACTGGCTCTTTCATGAGGGAGCAGCCTTCCTGGCCTCAGACCATGTAAAGCTCCCACCCCAGTGGCAATTAAGTTTCAGCGTGAATTTTGGAGAGGATAAACTTTCAAATCATAGCAAGTGACCATGGTTTTGTTTTTATGATTCAGGTTTGAAATTTGTTTATTTGGTCTAGAGTTTTTCTGCTTACCCAGGACAAATAAAATTTAATAGACTTGCCTATTTTACTTCTAGAAACACCACAACCAATGTGCCAACACTGGAGTTCTGCCAAAGATGGATTACTCTGAGGGTCACTGTGACTGTTGTTCACTTTGGTAACCATGTCTACATTGTCTTTGGTGGCTCACGGCTACCACTGACTTATCCTTTCTACTGTGGGATGCAGTTGCGACCATTGCATTTTGTTTTCCTATTCTTGCTGTGTGGTCTGGATTGCACAGCAGAGCAATCAATGTCTGTGGAGGGATCCCATTACAAATTATCTCCCACAGCAGTTATAGAAACTATGTCTTCTGGCCCTTCCCAGTGTGGACAAGAAGGTCTTGCATCATAAAGTCACTCTACAGTTCTAATTTGTGTAAGCCTTTGAATGTTTTCTTCTAAAGCAAAATGGGCCTGGCATTTTAATTCATTTATTGTGGGAAGCTTTTGGTCCATGTTCAGTTAACCAACCAAACTGTTAGAGCCATTGCTAACTCCCTGGGCTACAATATTTTTTATTATAAAAGTTTTATTTGGATATATTCATTGTACAGGGGAATTAAGAATGACAATTCTGATTAGTCTTATATTGTACATTGGTTAGATTAACCATATCGTCTCTCCCACTCAAACCTATCCCTGCTTCACTTAAAGCAATTGCAAGAGGTTTCTTTGTTCTGTTTCATATAAATATACGAAGTCCATCTCTTCCCCAGTGAAACCATATAAAAAGGTTGGTGATCCAACGTCCAGTTCTTTCCACTATTTTTATCTCATTCCCTCAACATTCGTGGCCACTTATGCTCCCTACATTCATTTCTATATATCTTAGAAAACATGAGGAGTTCTTTTGCAATATACTGTACACTTCAGAGATCAACTGTGATTATAGTGGAATGGTGGAGGTGAATCCTGAGGAGAACCATCCTTTTGTCTTACATAGTAACTGCCTCAGGGGGACCACTGCAGTTTCCTCAGACCACACAGGGTTAAGCCCCCAGATGGAGTAGAAATGTCAATGTCACAGTGAATCTGGAGCTGCTCTACTGACAAAGACTTGCTCACCAGAATTTGGTTACTCAGTGCCCACATTTCCATCAGTTTTTTCCTGCATCTTCATAACAATTTACAGGAGTCCATTGTTTCAGATCGATGCCTTCACTTTAGTAACATACTCCTCACGAGACTGACCACTCTGTGCCATAATCCAGCCAGATGCAGGATGAGACTCTGCCTTTGATTTTCATCAGTATCACCTCTGTCCTATAGGAAGTAAGGGCTTTCCTCAGGACACAGACAGAAGTCTTTGTCATCTAGGCAGCACGTGGGCAGGGAATTTGAGTCCCTGAATTCATTCTTTTTTTTCACTATTTTTTCTAGTGACATTAGAAGTCACTACACAAATTCTATGTTAGTTTTCAAAAAATGTAGAATAGTCTCCTATACACAGTAGCCCAACTTCTGTACTCTGATAAATGGCTTATTAGGAATATTCACTGACCATGCTATGAACTGCAGTACTCACTTATTCCTGGAAATGCAATCATTAGCATCTTTAAATATAATCAGGCTGGAGAGCAAATTCTATAAACAGCAAAACTGTATTAGAAAACTCATTCTTAAAACTCTCTTTTTGTAGAACCCTTCTCAGCATGAAAATCTGCATTAGTCTGGGTTCTCCAAAGAAATTGAGCCTGAAGAAGAGAGAGAGAGAGACAGAGAGAGACAGAGAGACAGAGAGAGCAAAAGAAAGACGAAGAAGGAGGAGGAGGAGGAGGAAGATGTGGTTCAAAAAATCATAAGGCTGAAAATTCTCAAAATATTCATTCAGCAAGTTGGGGATCCAGAGAGTCCTGATGGTGTAGCTGATGTCTGAATCCAATTCAAGTTTATGTTATGTTAAGTTTATGTTAGCATTTTTATGAAATTTTATGATCTGCACATTTTTATGAATATTTTGATTTCATCGCTTTAAAGTGTAAATTGTCTTTTTTGTTTCCTGCAATTGTGCACTTGGAAAGGGAAATAAGTGCCTTCAAAAATATTTGCAAAGTTAGCAGTGTTTAAAATGTATCTTTCGTACATAGAATTTCTAGAATTAATGTGATACTACTTTTTAAGAGATCCTTTGTTTTTGATAACTTATAGTTAAACTAAAATTAGATAATATTTTTAAACAAACTGCTTCACAATTTGATGAATGTTTATTTTGAAATCTCACATGTATTTTTTCTATGGAATATTTTTACCCAGAATCCTTATGTGCTACTTGCTTTAAACTTTTCTGATGAAAATTCTATGAAACATGTTTTTGAGATTTTTAACTCTTTTAAATTTTCCATATTTAGTTTGTTCCTCTGTAGTTTATTCTGAATGAATCCTCTAGCATTTTCCTCCAAATAATTTATTTTTTTATGCTCATTCTAGAATATTCTACATCCATTGATTTGTTAGTCATTGTATTTCTAGAACTTTCAATTTATTTTTTTCTTATTGTTTTTATGGAAATTTTCCTTCATCAATTTCATGGACAAACTACTGTACACATTTTTTCTCTTTAGAATGTGATGATGTTTACATATCATTAGTGACAATTCCTGACTGTTCAGTTGGTTGGCTGCTTTTCTTTAATGTTACTTTTCCTCATGTGCTGTTACTTCTAATCTTTATATCCTTCCACATGTCTTACTTTTCCATGTCTTTGCTCATTCTGTCCTGTTTGGCAGTATTGCAGCTATACCTGCATTACTCCTTGAGATGCTGTGTAAATAGCCAGTTTACCCTGGCTGGTCAGTCAGTTTCTTTCCTATGAGACTCTTGGAGATTTTAGTGAAAGGTCTCTCAATCCTGTCTGAGTAAACCTCTTTACTGCTATCCACTAGCAAAGTCCATAGACCTACAAAATGCTCATTTTTAACTTTATTTCCTGAGCAGACACCAGTCTAATAACCTGTCCTTGATTCTTACCATTGTTCTCTGTTCCACAAGTAGGTGTCATTGTTTTAACAATTACTACCCATTGCTGCCCATTTCAGACCGGCCTAGCCTTCAGACTATTATCTGTTACTTTATTATTTATTTATTGTTTATTGTTTCTACATAACATTTAGGAAATATTATGGAATTCATAGAATCACATTTCTTCAGGTCCCTAAACTCTTTCATTTTGTTTGGTTTTGTTTTTAGTTTTTGAGACAGGGTTTTGCTAGCCCAATCTAGGGTCAAACTTGAGATCCTCTGTGGTCTTACAGGTGTGGGCCACCACACTCAGCTTTTACTTCAAAAAATACCTTTATGTGATTGTTCTTGATCCAGGTTTTTTCTCATTTTAATTATTGTCATTGCCTCAGTTATCAATGGCTAACTTTTTTTTTGAATGTTTCTTTCTTTCTTTCTTTATTCATATGTGCATACATAGTTTGGGCCATTTCTCCCCCCTGCCCCCTACCCCCTACCCCTGCCCCCTCTCCTACCCCTTTTTTCTCCTCCCCACCCCCCTAGCTTCCCTTCCAGGCAGAACCTGTTCTTCCCTCTTCTCCAATTTTGTTGAAGAACTGCTAACTCTTGAGACCATAACTTTTGTTATTTTTGAATCTATGTAGTTCAAATACAGCAATCGTATGTATTATAAATGCAGAAAGTTAGCAGTAAAATGATGATTGAGAAATCAGAAATAACTTGTAATGAAATTTGTAGCTTCTGCCAGTATTTGCCACTGATGTAAAACTGCTGCATTTGGGACTTTGATATTTAAAATTTAATAGAAAATGAGAAAAGACATAGTCAGTGTTGAAAGGGATTTAGCATTTTCAAAGCAGTGAGAAAAGACACTAACTTCTCTAACTTTACTTTTCATTGGTGACAGCAGAAAAGAGTTTGTGCTTCATGTTACTGCATGTTTGCAGCTAATGACAGTCAAATGTTTGTGTAGCTAAAGTTAACACTACATTCTAAAATGACTCAGAATTTGTACATAACCACAATTTAAATTTTAGTCAACGAAAAATAATCACCATGGATATGAATAGAGTCTGATTGAGATTTTTTTGGTCAGAGAAAAATTTTTAACAGAGTAATGCATTTTAAGTTGAATCTTGCACTAAATCAATAAATTAAAAATAAAAAAACAGATATACGTGGGTCTGAAGACAGTTGAATAGGTGACTCAGGGAGAAATTTTTCCTATTGTTTGTTCCTCTTTCTCAGACAGCAGTTTAAAAAAATCAATTGTAAGTAGTAGTCACAATAAATACTAAAAGTAATGCAAGTAATTTGGATCTAAACTAGAAGTATTCCAAACTAACATATATTCTTTTTGACTTGAAAATGGAAATTTTATGTGGAGGGAGGAGAATTTATATACAGAAAGGCTCCCCCAGTGCCTACTGCAAGAATTTATTCTTCACTCATTGAATACTTCATGTTTCCTACATAGTACAGGGGAAGGTTCGAGTTTGGACTTTATAGTGTACTTCTGTTTACTCATTTGGCATGTTAATTCACTGAATTGCTTCATACCTTGTTGAAATTTTATTTTTAAAACATTGCTAAGTGAGTTATAGAATGTTTATCTTCACTTTCTTGGTTTCAAAAAGGGTAAATAGTCTGAAATGCTTCCATTTATTTGCTTATTTCTGTAGTGACAATAAAAGTGGGACAACACAGATCAGATGTTCTGCTAAATAAAAGTGATCTGGCATGTGATTAAAGTGCAGCAAAGGACAAAGGCTAGGTACATGGCAAATTCCATGGTTTACATGTAAGAAAAGTCACATTGTGCCACAATTGATCCTAAATAGAGACAGGGTGCATTTTTAATGTTTTGTCCTTCTTTACATCGGGAACTTTGCCTGACAAGAGTGGGTTGCAGGCAGGATGTGCTCAAAGATGTGCAGGGAAGCTTTGTCTTTGATTGGGTAATGCTCCTAGTCAGAAGTTCCTGATGCTTCAGTGGGGGGGGGGGATTATTATTGCAGAGTCTGTTAATTCTCTCATCTTTGTTAATTTTCTTCATCTTCAGCTTGAGCAGAGATATGAAAAATAAGAAGGAGAAATGAAAGTAGAAAGGTAGTAGAAGTATGTGTGATCACAGTGAGGCGTGGTGGGTACAGAGTAACACCATTTGTAATTCTCAGTGGGATGCCAACCTTTTCCTTTCATGGGGAGGGGTTGGAGAGAAGGAAATATAGTGAAATGACACAGATGTTATTCTTCAAAATATGCTGACTTTTTAGAAATTTTATTCTAAGTTCTGTCATTAGTTTTGCTATTCTAATTCTGAATGAACAGCGTAAAACCAAAAAGAGCATCTTTGTTTCTTATTTTATTTACTTTATATCCTATGAATTAATATAGCAGAAGGGTCAATTATAAGTTAATATTTTATTAAGTATGTTTCTGCTGATAGGTTTATTGAAATTTTTTGTTGAGTCTTTCTTTCATGAGATTTGCTATGATCTGATTATTGGCATCTCTCAAAACTTCTATGTTGAAACTTTATCACCAATATGGTGGTATTAAGATAGCCCTTTGAGAGATGACTAGGTTATGAGGGCTCTGCCTGCTTAAAATGGATTAGTACTCATAATAAAGAGGCCCAAAAGAGATTCCTGCCTGTCTATCATGTGAGGTTCCAGCCTGTAAATCCCAGCACTCTGGAAGCAGATGCAGGAGGACCATGAATAGTCTAGGCTACATGAAGAGTTCAAGGACAGCCTGGACTACACAATGAGACTCTGTCCCAAAAAAAGTAAAAAATGAACAATAAATAAATTCCCTTCCCACATTATGATATCTTATATAGTCTTTTGCATTGCTTCCACACAGCTTTTAGTCCAAAGTCAGAGATATTTGCTCCAGACATTTTATATTACTTGGATTTCCACTGTCAGAGGCAAACATTCCTCCATGAAAATTAAAAAAGTTTCTAGAAGATTCTGAATTTTATTTATAATTGGCACCAAAAATATGACAAGAACTCTAAATCTTCGTACTGTAGCCTAGCCTAAAAATATATATTTAATGCTTCCAGATTGTATAAGGGGACTGTGAGGTAATCATTTCTGCATTCATCCCTCCACAGTTCTGGAAACTTCAGCTGTGCCTCATGTTACAGAACCAGGATGTTCATGAAAGCTACGGTGACTCCTGAAGCTTACCTCTTAATTGAAAGGGGTGAAGAAAATCAATACAATAATCCTAATGGAGAAATTTTAATTATGTATCAAAGGACCAATAAAGTTACAGTCATTTATCTTGAAATTCCACTTTAATGAAATTAGTTGAAATAAATAAGATCTTTGAAATATTCAGCTATAGTATTGTTAACCGAAGTTTATATAAAATAGTTAAAAATTGAATCTATTAAAATGTTTAGTGACAAAAGATCTATCAAATCTGACAATGCAAAAGTATGATACTCTGCAATCATAGCAAATTAATGCAAATACTCAAATATCAAAGCTTAACATCTATATTTTTAGTGGATAATATACTAAGCTGTGTCCAGAGTAAGACCCTTCTTTGATAAAGCAAAAAAAATACCCAAAAATAAATAAAATGCTAAATAAACATGTTTAGAAAAAAGATAAAATAGATTTTAAAAATCTTCATTTGACATGACCAGTGTTTTTAAGATCTTTTTGGTGCTTGTATGTAGTTTATAATTTTTGCAATAAATATATATTATTACCTAGTAATATAAAGGGAAAAAATTAAAACATTAAAAATAGCAGTTTTCTTTCTTTGATACTTTTATTTTGTAGCTCATGTTTCTATTTTCCTAAGTCTACCCATAGCAAAGTTAGTATTTGAACACAAGTCTTTACTCCCATTTTTGGAGTAAAGTCTTTACTCCCATTTATGGTAATACTTTTTGCATAAGTTGAACTACTACATTGTTAATCTGAATGTCACATTGCTTGCTTCAGTATACTTATTCAGACTCTGGAAGTCTGGTATGGCCAGCTGTCAGACTGTACTGCATCTTTTACATGAAGTTAAATACAATAAAATTACTTCCTGGGCTAGAAAATATTGTGACTGCTTTGCTTATAATTATATAATATTCTCTTTAGTAAACATAAATCAAATCAAATAGATGGAGCCAAAGCAAGATTTTGCTGAATCTTACTATGTCCTTTTAGTTTTTAAACCTTTTGTTGAGGAAGGTTGGTCAGTAAAAGGGAATGCTGAGTCTTGAAGTCACTTCCAGCAGAGTCCTTTTTTAGCTCAGTTTCTTAGACCCTTGAAAAAAATGAAGAAAACAAAATCAAACATTAAAAAACAAAACAAAACAAAAAACCCATCTATGTCAGGGGACTGGCTTTTTGCTGAGAAAGCTCCACTCGTTCTCAATCAATACCTTCCAATATGGGGCTTTTTATTTCTGTGCAGACATTTCAATTAAATTTTATCAAGCAGTGCAGTAAAGGGAGTACATAAAATATTACTCAGGCACAATTAAAAGCAACCGTGGCATGCCAGCTTAGTTATTTTATGCAATACACCAAAATCGTCATCTATGCACTAACACCTTGCACTGCTGAGCCTGGGAAGACTAACAGGATGAATTCCAGGATCTTTACAGATTCTGTCTTTAAAGCTCGAGTTATACATCCCTATGTACCAAACAATCACTGAAGTGGAAAGAAAGGAGAATAATGAACACAAACAAAACAAAAATTAAAAGAGCAGAGGGAATTGAAGTCATTTTTTCTTTTTTCAGCACTGATACTATCTGATTTTATCTTTTTGAAGTAATTAATAATTTGCATTTAATGGCTAATTTACTTGTAATAAATCTCTGAGTATAAAGTGTCGTATCTCGCTAGGGTGTAAAATTAGATCTGTCAAATTAACATGGTGTGAAAGTTAAATAAACACTCATTACTCTAAAAACATTTCAGGTAAATTATCACTTGTTTGTTTATGGACATTCAGAATGTAGTCATGTAAATTTTTAATTTCATCTTTTAATGCTATGCATTTTTCTATTCTGTTTTCATTCAAGTTCTCACACTTCCCTACTAATAAAATTTCATTCTTTCCCCTCCCTTTGATTTCTCTATTTTCTTTCTTTCTCTCTAGGCTCATTGTCCATTTCACTGTTTGCATGCTGTGTGTGTCTTTGCGTGATATGAGTGTGGGTATTGATCCTTGAGTAATGTGGGCATTGGGGATTGACCCACATATATAATAAAAATTCAGGTATGACTTTTGACTTCCCCAAAGCTGAGCTACTAAATAAGCCTATTGTTGATTGGACTGTGCCAATAGCACAGTCATTAGAACCCTTTTACATATTATATGTATGATATATGGAGAACTGCTCGCACAAGATGACTGACATCATAGCACATTTGAAGAGGACATTTACCACCTGTGAGCTCACATAGTTTATGGTACTAAATGATAAACAAGACTATTTTGCACATATGCTGTATGCATTCACAGCAGGCCTTTTCCTTATTTTTTTCAACATTTGTGTGCTACTCAGTTCATTTGCAAACTCTATGTGTATGCATAGCTATGTATTCTGAATTCCAAAACTTCCACAAACATATTTTAATACATTTTATATGTGACCCTTTTAATGTGTCTATAAGACATCTAAAGAAAAAATAAAAGGGCTTTGGAAAAGCATGACAACTGCAAATCTCTGATATCACTAAAATCTAAAATAATAGACATTATAAATCATATAACTCATGGTGATTGTTCTGAAAATGATCTTTCTATTTTTATTTTTCTTGGTCATTTCAGCTATAATTTGGTTACATTTTAATGAAAAGAAATTAGATAATTCCACTCTATCCTGTGCTGGCCTGAAAATATTCATTTAAGATAAACTGGGCCAAAGGTGAGTTTTCTTGTTTATGATACTAAAGTGAGTCAACAAAATTACACATTGTTTTTGCTGGTATTTTTTGATGAGTGTTAAAAGTAGAAAAATAAAGTTTAGAATCCTTAATGAAGATACTATTGCTAAGGATGTATATAACAGAAACATATTAAATCTATAAATTCTTCCAGTGTATGGATTAAATAATATAATTTCTCTTTATCAATATACACATCATCTGAAAAAAGGTCATATCCTACTTGATTGTCAGCAAGTGAAACGATTGATCTCTGTCTCTTCCTTGCATCACGTTTTCATCTGACTTTCACGAGGACAAGGATGTTCTTGGCTTTCCTCCTTCTCACTGGCTACTTTTCAATTTCCTTTGTTGGTTTTACTTTTTTCTATGATCATTCGATAATGGAATATCCCTGTGCTCAGTTTTATTTGTGTCTTTTTAGGGAATATAATTATTCTGTTAGTGATCCAAACAGATTACATAGTTATAAACAGCATTAATATAGTGATATTGTTAAATTTTATCTGCAGTCTAAATAAACATCGCTTGGAGATCCAAATTATATATCTAACTGCTTACTGGACGTGTCCATTTGATGTCTAAATCTTTTTTTTTTTTTTGGTGGCACTGAGGGAACTTGCACTTCTTAGGCAGGTGCTCTACCACTTGAGCCCCTCTACAGGCCCTTTTTGTGTAGGTGATTTTTGAGATAGGGTCTTGCTTTATGTCCAGGCTGGCCTGGACTGCGTGCGATTCTCCTGCTTGTGCTTCCCCACATCGCTGGGATGGTAGGCATGTGATAGTGCCACTCAGCTATTAGCTGACATGGGATCTCAGGAACTACTTTTGCATGGGATAGCCTTGAATCATGATCCTAATGGGAGCTCCACTTCCCAAGTAAATGAGGTTGCAGGTTTGAACCATTATGTCCAGTCTGATGTCTAATATTTTTTACATGTACAAAATAACAACTCTGACTCCTCTGCTGGTGGTCTATATTACTCTCATTATAGTTTATTTCAGTAAATACAAATCTTCCAATTGTTTAGGTCAGCCTTGGGGGATTTACTGATATTCTCCCTTCCTCTTGTGTTGCTGTTTTGTGTTGTTATAGGAAAATACCCGAGGCTAAGAAACTTATAAGGAGGGTTTTTTCTCTTATGATTCTGGTAGCCGGGAAGTACAAACAACATTGTAACAGCAACCATTTGAGGCCTTGACTGTGTCACAATATGGTGGAGAAGCAGAAAGTTAAGGGTGGCCTCATTAATTTTAGCTACCTGCTTTCTTATGAAAGCTTTTTTCACTCTGTGAGACCAGCATTATCCTTTTAAGAGTGTGCTTTCATGGAGTATTTATCTTTCATTAGAGCCCACCTGATAAAGATTGTATCATCTCAGCTACATTTTACTGGGGACCAAGCTAATAGCATATTACCCTTTGAGGGACCTTCTCAAGCCATATTAATAGCACAGCACAATGGCCCTGGCCTCTAAGACTCATGTCCTTCTCACAGTGCCAAATACAGTCATTCCATCATCAACAGTTCCAAGGTCTTAATTCATTCCAACATTGCACCAAAGTCTAAACTCAATCTCCTCTGAGACTCAAAGAGCGCTCCTTAAGCACTCCTGTGTCTTAGTCCAATTTTTATTGCTAATAACACCATACCACAGCCTGGGTAGGTTATAAAGAAAAGAAGTTTATTGTGGCTCAAAGTTCTCGTCTAAATTCAAGAGGCTTCATCTGGTGGTGGTTTTCTTGCTGTCAGAATTCCAAGGTGGCATAGGGCATCCCATGGCAAGATACAGTGTGTTCTGGTATCTCTCAGTCTTCATATAAAGCTACCAACATTCAATCATGGGAGCCCCAGACTGGTGATCTTATTCAACCCTAAATTGTCTCCCAAAGGCCACTCTGCTAAATATCAAGGTGAATTAAGTTTCTACCTTTTTAATTGTTCAATGATGTCAATATAACTACAGTGAGGCCCAAGCTTTCAACATATGAACACTTGGAAGACAAACCACCTCCCAACTGTAGTAGCCATGAAATAAGTCATATTCTGTGTTCCTTTTTGTTACATTGTGTCAATGTAACAAAATACTTCACAATTTAAGGGAGGAAGGATTTATTTTGCTCAGTGTTCACAGGGTTCATCTATCATGGTAGGGAGGCACAATGGAGCTGAATTGTTCAGCTCATGGCAGCCCAGAAGCAAAAGGAAGACAGAAAGGCACAGGGCATAACCTTCAGTGACCTATCCCCAGTAACCTACTTCCCCAAACCAGGCCCAACCTCTCAATAGTCTGTTCAAATTTTGAATCCATCGATGTATTAGATTAGAGTCCTCAGGATCTAACTTTCTCAGGAAAAGCCCTGACAGACACTCCCAGAGATCTCCTTTTCCCAGATTTGCTCATCTCCTGGCATTTTTCAATCCAATTAAGCAAGTTGACCAAGGAGATCAGCCATCACACATGCTCCCAAAATACCATAGTAGGAGAGGGATAGTATAGACATTCTTAGATAGAAGAAAAAAGAAAGGGGACATAGGTACCCAGGAAGGCCAAAACCAAGCAAGGCAGACAATAAATCTTTAACCTCCAAACTTGTATCTTGTGTACACTGAAATGTGCTCTGAGGGTCTTGAGAAGTCCTGCCCCCACAACTTTGCTGGTCACAACCTAAGTTTATGTTCTTTGCATGCTGCCAATTTCTCTGCAACTCTAGGGTCCCCATGATGCAGCTCTCCTCTTAAGGCTTCATTAGTCATTGCCCCATTGAGGATGCTCTGTGACAGCTCCTGTGAGAGGCTTCTGGTTGGCTTCCCAAGTTTTCCTGAGACATCTCTATGGAAGCTGCTATGACTCCATAGTTCTTACATTCTGGGTACCTGCAGAATTAGCACCATGTGAACTCTCTCAGGGTTTATCACTTGCACCCTGTGGAATGATGCATGGGACATGCTTGGGCCCACTTGAGTGGCCACAGATACTTCTCCAGAAATAAGGAGTCAAATTCTAAGGCATCCCTGAGCAGTGAGCCTATGGAGACCAGCTGAGGCCCATTTCCTGAAACCATTCCACCCTTCTCAGCCTGTTGGCCTGTGATGGAATGGACCATTGATTCCTGAGCTGCCTTCATGCCTCTTTCCTATGCCTTGACACTTATCACTTAGCTAAACTTTTTAGCAAGCAGTCACTTGGCCACAGTCTTGTTTTCTTCTCTTGAACAGAGTGCAAAATTTCTAGTTTTTTCACTCTGCTTCTCTTTGCCCTGAGTGTTAACATAAATCTCACCGAAATCAACCAATAATAACCAAGAAGTATCTTAAATGGTTCACTGCTTAGATATCTAGTTGACTAAATATTCTATGTCAGCACTCTAAAAATGAGTCTTCCACAAAGCCTTAGGTCATGGATATAATGCAGCTAGGTCTTTGCAACAATGTGACAGGATAACCTTTTTCCAGTTTCCCACAGAGTATTCCTCATTTCTGTCAGCATTCTGGTCTTGACCTCTTACCCAATCTCTAAGAAATTCTAGTGCCTTTCTGACCTTTTTTTTTCTGAGTCCTTATCAAAGCTTGTTCCTCAAAACTCTTCCAACTTTGTGCATTACCCAGTTCCAAAGCCTAGTCCACATTTTCAGGTATTGAGCTAGCAACTGATCCACTCTCAGCTCCAATTTTCTGTGTCAGTCAATGATACTGGGTTTGAAGTAAGGGTCTCCTGCTTGCTAGGCAGGTACATTTGCTTTTGAAGTGCTATCCAAAACATCGCAGCCTCAACCAACATCCTTGTTTTCTTGAAGCATTTTCATAGATTCAGTTCTTGCATTTATGTCTTGTATCAATTTTGAGTTGATTTTCACAAACGGTGAAAGGTAAGGGTCTAATCTCTTTCTTCTGTGTATGAATATCTATTTCTCTCACCACGTATTTTAGAGACTGTTCTTTCCCCATTATGTATTTCTGTTGTCATTGTTGAAAAGCGGTGGTTATAAATACGTGAATGTATGTCTGTCTCTGCTTTGTGTCTGTTTTTATAACACCATATGTTTTGGATGCTTTAACTTTGTAGTGTATGTTGCAGCCGTTTAATATGATGCCCAAGCTTTGTGTTTATTGCTTGAGATTATATTGTTTTTTGGAATCTTTTGAGATTCTGTACAAATTTTAGGATTTTTTCTGTTGGTAGGCTGCTTTATGTAGATGGGCAGTGTGGAGGTAAGGGGTAACTTAGTTGTCTCACTTTCACTGTGGGTTTCTGTCTGACTTTAGAGAATGAGCTCATTGGTACCTGTCTAGAAGCAGTGGCTATGGGGCCTGGTGTGGTGACAAGTTTTACTGTGGTTGTCAGATATTGCTTTCTAATGCAAAGATCTATGCATTCTTCCTTCTCATCCCTCCATCCACCTCAGGCATATTATTCTCTGTATTGTGCTTCAGGGTTGGGGGAGGTGCTGTGTATAATGCAAAACTGCCCTTACACTCTTCAGTGTTTTCTTTTTTGTTATTATGCTGTAACCAAGTGCCGTGATTTCTCACCTGTTTTGTAGTTGTTCAAGTGAAGTTAGTTTTGTGTATGGATGACTGTCCACACTAGTGATTCTGTGGAGAGAAAAATCACTATAGAGTTATATTCTGGCATCTGTTCTGCCCTCTCCCTATAAATTATATAATTTAACTAAATATTGCATGATTAATAAGTTAATCCAGAAGATAAACATTTTCTGTATAAAAATGCAATGAAGAGCTTTAGAAAATCTCCATAATGATAGAACAATTTTTTTCTGAATAGGGCATAACAGAACTATCTAAACATTTTGAGAAAAAAAAAATGAACTTACAGTAAAGAAATTATTTTAAAAATAAGCTCACTTGTGTAATAAGATATTTACTTAATTAACAAGCTCTGTGGAATGGGAAAGTAAAAAGCTACAGGAGACCAAAAACAATGGCTGTCATCACTTCAGTAACTCCCATCAAGATGTGGAGTAAACACTTATCTTGAATTTAGTAAATCTCTTTTAAAATGATAATATATTCAACTTTTAATTTCCCTTTTTCCAGTGTTGTTGCCACATTTTTAAATTTTGAAGTCTGCAAGATTCGTAATGAGGCTCATTTTCTTTCTTATGTAAATAGTGTTTTCATATTTCTTGATTGCCCTTTGCTGGAGCTTATCAATTTTATTAAAGTTTTTGTACAACTAACATTTGGCTTTTAAATTTCCTGTAGTGTGTGTTTGTTTTCTACTTTTATGAGTTTTTATTCTTATTTTTACTATTTATTCTTTCTATTTTTCTTGACTTTGTACTGTTGTTCTTTATCATGAATTTTTATGTTGAAATAAATATTTAAACATCATCTTGTCTAAAGACATTCATATGAGGTTAGAAATTAGTTGCATATTTTGTTTTTACAATATTAGACAAATATTCATAGACATTCTATTAATTTAGTTGATTGCATTTTTCTGTACTCTGATTAATCAGTCGGTATGAAGAATATTGATGATGTCCACTTGGCATACAGAAGAACATGAAATACCTTTGCTACTCTAACAATCACAACCCATTTTAAAAGCTATATCTTTGTAATAAGCTAACAAGTAGTAATGCACATAGGGGAACTCCAAGGAATCATGGCACCCTCCATATTTAGGCTAAGCTAAGTGGATGGTGGAATTAGCCAGTCAAAGGATGAAGGGGATGGAGAGGCAAGAGTATATCAACAGAGCCTTTGAAAGTAGTGGGCTGTGAGGTTGAGTAGAAGCTGGATGAGCCCCAAACTAAATATTATCTTAGCATCATCATAGACACATGAGTTATTTCAAGACATATCATAAAAGATGGGCTAGAAATTTTTAAAAATCACATTATTATATGCATTCTTATGATGTTTGCATTTGGATTCTGGAGTCCTACCAGTGTAAAATTAAAAGGTTAACTAAATATACTTGAAACTGCAGCTCAACTGCTATGTAAACCTAAATAAGTGACAGACTAAAACAGTTAGAAGCTGAAAATAAATGTAGGATCTTACTAATTACAAGTAAACTAAACTTAATTAAACTCAACTCAGTTCTAGAAGGAATGCAAAAAGAAAAAAAATTACCACTTCTCTGTAACTGAGAGAAGTAAAGATTTATTTCCTTAATGATTATAGGTAGATAGAAAGTTAGAGATAGTTGATAAATAGGTAGACAGATGTAGATGCAGATGAGCATATAGCTATCCGTATGTATTCAATATGTAATATATTTTTTAAAGAGTAATTTAAAATTTTTAAATGTATGAAACATAATCAAAATGATTATGTATGCAGAAAAGGGAAAATAAATCTTGCAATTAGGAAAAATCATAGCTAATAGAAGGAGATGTTCAGCATCAAACCAATTGAATTAGACATATGAGGTTTAATAAACTGAGGGTGCTGAGGATTTTCTGATTAAAATTTCATTATTACTTCCTAG
Source organism: Castor canadensis (assembly GCF_047511655.1). Taxonomy (NCBI): domain Eukaryota; kingdom Metazoa; phylum Chordata; class Mammalia; order Rodentia; family Castoridae; genus Castor; species Castor canadensis. The sequence goes on along the minus strand of NC_133394.1, from coordinate 75,185,698 downwards.
CATCACTTTATATCAGATAACAGATCCTGGAATTTTTTTAAATTAAAATTTGTTTAAAATTTCTATGTGGCCAAACATATAGTTTATTATGAATGTTTGAAAACATATATGCCGTTTGTATTTGGAACCATGTGTTATATATGTCTATTTGGTTACTTTTGTTAATTGTCTCACCCATATTTTTATGCTTATTAATCTCATTCAGCTTCCATTAGCCAGAAGTAAGAAATGTTGTGTTGTATTACTATGTATAGAATGTATTTTTTTCTCTTCTTTTTACCATTTTTCTCTTTATTTTTGATGTGTTAAATTACATACATACATATATATGCTAATATGTGTATAAAGAGAGAGAAAGAGAGAGAACAATGTGATATTGGGATGTATTCCAATAGATTTAACCCTTTATAAATGAATTCTATTAAGTAACATTTTTGTGTTAAATTTTACTTTATCTGTGATTAGTACAGATACTGCAGTTTTCTTTGGGTGTTTGCTTTTGTGGAAGTTTTGTTCGTTTTACATTCCTTTACTTACAAAATTTAAATTTTCTTATATTCAAAATGCATATATTGTAAGCAAGAAACAGTTGGGTTTTAATATTTTAATCTATCATGTACATTAATTAGCACTTTATGTTCAGTATTTAATCTAACTACATTTAATATAATAATCTGATATTTTGGCTCTCTATTTTCTATCTGGTATATATGTTTTATGTTTCATTCTCTTTCTTATTTCATTTTTAATTTGTTTAAAAATATTTGATTATTTTCTATTTTTACCTTCTTGGTTGTACATTTTTTACTATTCTTTTAGAAGTTACTTACTACTGTCTATATCAAATTATTTTATCACACACTAAAACTAAATTATTAGAAACTTAAGACTTCATTTAATATTTTTCTGCCTTGTGTTTTTGCTTGCCATGCCATTTAATTCTATGTATATTTTAAAGACAAGAGAGATCCCAATTTTATGCATAGTCAATTTTGCTTCTTATTTACCCACATGTTAATTCACTTGCGTGCTCATTAATTCCTCTTGTGCTGCATATTTTCTTCTGGATTGCTCCCAGATAAACATGTAGATAAATATAAAATTAATGATTTCTCATTAAAATTATCAAGATAAGCTAGTGTTTACAAAAGGAATTGAAATATATTGTCATGTTTATAACATATAGAAAAAAACATGACAACAGACAGAATTTAGAAAAAAACTGAATTATACTATCATAACTTTGTTACATGATTCATAAATTAACATAACGTATGAAGAAAAACTGTGATGGTTTAGGATGTACTTTCTAAACCAAAATGTTATAGTTAAAAGGCCAGTGGTGAAGATAAAAGCTGGAAACCATCTACACACATATTCAAGTTCTCCAAAAGATGCTGGGAGACATTACAGATGGGATAAATGAAAAGCAAAAAGCAAATGGCACCATTAAATCCAAACATTTCTATCATTAAATTAAAGGCAAATATTCTAAGTCAGAACTTTCTAGTACATTAGCAAATCCTGGCTACTTAAATTTAAAGTAATTTAAAAAATAAAGTTCAATGTTCCCATCAAACTACATATTTCAAGTGTTCAGTATTATAGAACATTTTCAACACCACAGCTGGGTAAAATAGTACTGGTAAGATTCTGAAAAAGGCAGATTGCCTTTAAACATCAGTGAACAAATAGACTGGAAAATGGAAAAAATGTCATAAAAATATAGAGGCTATATTACTGTAGAAGAATCAAGAACTACCACCCAAAATCATCACTTAATGATGCCAAGGAGGTTGATTCATTAACTTCATATAGGAATTCTAAATGTGTGTATGCAGATATATACATACATATCTCTATCATCTCTATCTATCCATCATCTATTTATCTACGGTTTCAAAGTGAACGTGACAAATAAATAGAGAAAGAGAAAAATCCAAAATTACATTCTGAGACTTCAATGTCAATGTGTCAGTAATTGATGGAACATGCAAACAAAGAAATTCATATTAGCAACTAGAAGATTTAAAAGGCAGTGATTTCACATCAAATATTCAAACAGATAAACCAAATTCTGTGTAACAAAATAATGCTGGAAAGACATAAAGGTAACATTTATTATCACAATGGGGTTAAATTCAAAATCCTTAATAGAAAGAGCAGAAAAAAGGCACTAAATAAAAATCAGACCCAATAATGAGTGAAGTAGGTTAAAAAGGGAGGAAAACTATGTAATAACAAACAGATGAAAATAGATGAAACTTCCACAGCAGAAAACAGAAGCTTCCAGTTTGAGGTTACACACCGCACACACACACACACACACACACCACACACACACACACACACATGCATGCATATACATACTCACACACACATACACATTCTCATACCACACACTCACGCACACACAAATTTTTCCACATTTTGTACCAACATGTTAGTGTTAGTCCATGTGGTTATTAGCACTTGGTATGACCAGTCTTTTTAAATTTAGACACACTAATAGGTATGTAGTGCTATTGTTGAATTAATTTGCATTTCTCTAGCGACTAATTATTGTGCTTTTTGCTTTTTTAATCGTAGTCTCAGAGTTGTGAAGTTTTAACCTCCTTTAGTGACACAGTAATTATCTTTTGAATAATCTGGTAAGTATAATTTTACTTAATGATTACACACATAATATCTTATATCCTGTCATTTCATTTAATACATTGTAAAACAAATACGAATTGAGTGTTTTTATTTCATTTTTGGTGGTACTGGGTGTTGAACTCAGAACTTCACACTTGCTAGGAGATGCACTGCCACATAACCCATTCCGCCAGCCCGTGTGTGTGCGCTATGGAGTCTCACTTTATGCCCGACCTGCCTCCATAATCCTCCTATTGTCCTCGTGTAGCTGGGTTGACAGGCGCACAACCCCGCACCCCCTATTGATTGGAATTGGGTCTCAGGAACTTTTCTCCCTAACCGAACTTGAACCATAATCCTCCTGCTCCACCTGTGAATAGCTAGGGTTACAGGCATGAGCCACGGCACCCAGCCATATTGAATGCTTTTTTAAATGATAAACCGTATTATGGTCCTCTTTTTCTTACAGTTCTTCCATTTACTCTGTGACATTGTCATAGAAAAGTTGCATCACCCAAAGCCTGAGAGTAGAAGTAGAATTTTAGTTCAACAATAGTGTTTTTAAAAGACAAGATTTCTATAGTTCCGGAATATAATTCTGATGGGTTATCAGAATACAATTTGATGCATTATAAAATGAAGAAATTTTTCTATTTGAATGATAAGTAAGCTCAGCTATAGACAACAATGATTCACTGAAGAATTTCTAAATGAAAACACTACATCTGATGCATTTTTAAATAAATTTTAAAATGCATTAAGTCTTCATAAGTAAGTTTCTCAATTTTGTTTAAAACTTTTGTGTAAATTGAAATATGAATTTTCTGCTCTCTTGATACCGTGTATATTTTAATATAAGCTTTATATTATATGGGAATTAATTTATGTTACATCCTTAATGATGAAAATGCTTTCATTCATCACTAATTTACACTGTTCATTAAAATTAGTTATATGTCTATTTTAGGAGCACTAATTCTGTCCCAAGCATGGTTCTAATGATATTTTCATTATTAATTTCACCTCTCCTCACAAAAATCCTCTGAAATGGCAAAATTCTTCTCTGTGCTTGCCAGTGATATTCTCACAGCACACAGACCTGTGGCAACTTGTTAATGACACAGATACCATGCGCAAGAATCAGGATTTGAACACACACCTATTTTTTACTATTCCATTTGATAATTTATTTCCAGTCATATCATGTTATTATTGGTGACAATTTTTGTATTAATATTTATTAAGATTTTATATAGTAAAAATGCAAATTAATGAAATAAAATAAATTATAATGGTAAAGTTTTTTTAAGGGGAAAGAAAAAACAAATTGCAATTATTGTAGTTTCTCATCAGATTATGTAGGTAGATACCACAAAGAAAGGGAAATCAGGAAAAGAACCTCATCTCATTAAAAATAACCTTCATTTTTCAAATATTTTCTATATGGATGTTTGAGTGTCTTAACAGGGGTACTTAGCTCTCACAAAGTGTTTGAATATGTAATTATTTTATCTTTGATATACAGTAGCATCTGTATGAAATTTCATCAATAAAGCCATAATTTATTGTATCAGGGAGAAAAATGAAGTACTGAATATCACATATCACATTTATATGATATGTGATAGTTATTTCATGAAAACCTGTCTTTCTAGGAGATTTAACTTAGGTAGAAATGGCTATGTGAAGTGTCTTCAAAAGATAAAAATATTATAAACTGCTGAGGAAAAATAACATGCTGAATTTCCGAATTTTATTTCCTTTACAATTTTACTTGTTCTTAATGCCTGCCAAATCTTTTGCTTTAAATGTATTAGTATGGCACAACTGCTAATCAACTTAAATTTGGAAAGTCTTCCCATCTATATTAAAGTCTTGTTCTCAATTACATGCTGAATTAAATAAGAAAGAAGAAGATTCTGAGATCTTGAAATCTATACTTTCATTACTCTGAAAAATTAAACCTAAAATGTGCAAAAATCCACATTAATCATTTATTTTCAGCACATAAATGCAAATGGCTTGGAACTGAAATACACTTCAGATTGTAATTAATAATTACCCCCGATACTGCAAGAGCTTCCTCAGATCCTGTGTTTAGTAAAAGAGAGAGGCACAGGAACCTGCAGAGATCGGCGCAGATAAGAGGACTACCCTATTTAATCAGTATAAAACAGTCATCATAAAGCTTCATTAAGCAGTATTTTCTAAAAACAAAATGAGAGATGATCTTGAAAACAAAATCCCATTTTTAAGTTGCTTTAATAAAATGCAGTTAATGTCTACGTAGCTGTCCTTTCATGTGCTTTTCTGTACATAATCAATTAGTAAAGAAAGTGAATAAGGAAGCTATTGAAAACACTAACTGGATTCAGTATCTTTGTTTACTGCAAATGCATTTACAAATGCTAGAGATTTTATTTCAGTTTCTAATTTTATATAATTCATGCTAATATATAGCAACTTTTAACAAGTTGCTTTGGTAAGCAACCCTTGTTTTCAGGGCATAAAGTGCACAAATTCTGTTAAGGGCATAGAAGCTATGTGTCTGTTTCTCTATGCAGAGTGAATCGGACAGTTGCTACATTTAGTAAATTAAATGTACATTTACAAACTGCAAAATATGAATTTTGAATTTGTGAATTTTTTGTATATTATTAGAAACACATATTAACTTTTATATTATGTTTGCTTAATTTAGAGGACCATCCAAATGATATGAGGTTTCCATTCTTATTAATACTTATGAAACACATTATTCATACTACATTGTTTTGTAGGTGATTTACTAAGACAGTACTCATGGATATGTCAAGTTAAAATTCTTAGCCTACTTTTATGAAACTGCACATATATTCCTTTTAATATGCATACTTTTTTATAAATATGAAATTATCTGTTAGTGCATGCTTCTGCAAGTATTTAAACAAATTCTACACAATTTCACTAAAATAGTGTGCACTTCAACTAGACTTACTTTGAGGGGAATGTAAACTTCTTTATTATATATCTTGTTATGATGCAGCAGCTCTAAATAAGGCTATGCAGCAACTTACTACTCCCAACCTTTAACGTTTAATAATTCAAATTAAATTTGACACATATCTATGACATTCTAAAAGAAATAACAACCTAGTTACAGAGGTCTGATATTGGCAATGGGTATATTTTTAAAAATACACTCAAACTTCAGACTGTAAAATACATGAACCTAATAAAGTATTTTTAGGCAATGTGAAAATGGAGTATAAACATCAGCATTGAATTTGAACTACTGGTTTGCTCTATGTGTTATGGAGTCTCAGGAAATTTACTTGAAATTCCAGTTATACAGAATTTTTGTTACACTTGAAATCTTTTTGTCACCAAAAGTATGATTTAAAAAATATGAAAAAAAGAGAGATACACACATACACACAAACACACACACAGTAAATACAAACACATATATTGATTAACATAGTTTATATCCTCCAGGTCATATGCTTCTACAAATTTGTCCATTTCTTCTAGATTTTCCACTTTATTAGAATAATAAGATTTTTAACTATATCCTCTAAATTTCATTGGCATTTGTTGTGATACACCCCTTCTCATCTCTAATTTTATTAATGTGAGTCTTCTCCCTCTTTCTTTTGGTTAGCCTGGCTAAGGTTTTGTCAATTTGTTGATCTAGTCAAAGAGCATTTGGTCTCACTGATTCTTTGTGGTGTTCTCTTGCTCTTCATATCCTTAATTTCTGCCCTGATCTTTATTATTTCTTTCCACCTACTGCTTTTAAGTTTGGCTTGTTTTTGTTTTTCAAAGAACAGGATGTGCATCAACAAGTAATTTATTTGGAATCTCTCATGTTTTAATGAAGTTGTGTCCCAAATGTTCTGGTAAGCTGTGTTGTCATTTTATTTGATTCTAAGATTTTAAAAAATTTCCTCTCTTATTTCTTGATGATCCACTGATCATTCAAGAATGAATTGTTCAGTCTCAAAGTGTTTGAATACTTTTTGTAGTTTCTTTCTTTATTGATTTCTACTTTTATTCCATTATGGTGTGATAAATACAGGAAATTATTTTAATTTTCTTGTATTTATTAATTTTTTTTATATTCTAGGATATGATTTTGGAGAGAGGCTCATGGGTTGTTGAGAAAAATATGTAATCTGAGACAGCTGGGTGAAATATTCTGTAGATATCTGTGAAATCCATTTGATCCTTAGTGTCACTTATTTTTGAAGTTTCCTCATTGATTTTTTTTTTGTCTGCATGATCAGTCTATTGCTGAGAGACTGGTAACTATGCCACTGGTTAATATTGTGTTGTGATCTATCAGTATTTTTATGTCTAGTAGTATAGCCATCTTAAACAAACAAAAATGTCTTTTTTCCAAAAATAAAGGACAGGAAAGTAAACTAGGTCTTGTCTGGGGATTGATAATAGTGGGAGGGGGGAGGATATGAGGAAAGCAGGTAGGAGAGAGAGTATTTCACGTGAACACAATTGTGCCTCAGATCTACAAATCCCAATGTAGAAACCAAGGAAATAAGAAATGTCATATCATTATGACATTTCCATGTATGTATGTATTATATACAAAGTTGGTTCATCCCCTCCATTTTTCTTAAGCATTAGTACTAGTAATAAACTGACTTGTGTACTAGAAACTGCAAAGGAAGGCAAATTATTTCTTAATTTAAATATTATGCTTATTTTAAGCTTGATGTTGGTTTTGAAGTAATCGATTCTGTTACAACCTTCTTTAAACTAGATCATTGATTGCTATTTAACAGGGTTAATGGGACCAGAACTCTCCTTTAGATTGTGTTGATCTGATTATATGAGATCATTGATTTCAAATCAACAGCAGCAGAGATGGTCTGAGGTTTGTGTCTGTGATCTGTATCTTAGAGAAGTATCAGCTTATATCAAACGTCCTAATTCACACCTGAACAATGTAGCAAATATGGATGGGCATTATTAGCTTGGGTGAAAATATATCTCAGTGGGCTGGGGGTGTAGCTAAATGATACAGCCCTTGCTTAGTATGTGCAAGACCCTATGTTGGAAATGTAGGCCCCAAAAGTGACCACGTGGAGAGGAGTGATCTGGCCAAGAGATTCTTTATTGCCGGGTGGGAGAGAGAGAGAGCAGAGAGAGAGAGAGAGAGAGAGAGGCAGGGGCTTAAATACCCCTCAGTGAGACTCAGCATGATCTGACTGGTTAGGATCTTATGTTTCATGCTGATTGGAGGTTGGGACAGGAGAATTCAAGCTAGACTTCAGGCAGGACCCTGACCCTGGAAAACAGAAGCTTAAGGGTGCAGTAAGAACTGAAACCTATGAGCGCCATTATTGCCAACATTCCTCCCTTTTTTGTTTGTTAAGGAAGGGGGGTGTTGTGTTCACTCTGGCTCCTTTGAGCTGGCACGGGACGGCGTAGGGGAAGGGAGGGTTAGTTGGCAAACAATGTTGGGGTGGTGAGCCTCATCTGACTTTGCATCTTCTTTGTTTCCAATTCCTGTAAGATGTTATGTCAGAATGGCTCTACTGAGGGGAGAAAGTAGATTCTTCAGATTGTGAGGGATTAAACAGAACAAAACACTGAAAAAAATATCATGTATTGCAAGTTGCATGTGAATGTTAATGGCTCCTAGAGAAGAGAAAGAAACCCTGGCAGGGTTGTTTTATGCCTTCAATCTGGTTTACTGGAGAAACTTTCAACTGAGTTTTGATTGCATTTATTGTGCTTTTCATTTCTAGAATTTCAATTTGATTTTTCTAAGGAATTTCTACATCTTCACTGAATTCCTCTGTCATGTCCTGCAGTGTCTTATTTATGTCGTTCAGCTTTTCATTTGAGTTTTATTTGGAATTCTCTCAGGAGTTTGCACAGGTCCTCTGTAATTTCATTGATCATTCTTATAATCATTTTTTAGAACTCTTTCTGTGATTTCATCCACTTCATATTATTAGTGCTTATCACTATGGAGCTGTTGAGATTTGTAATCCTGCTATATAACAAAATATATTGTAGTAAAGCAAAACCAGAAAGTATGAGAATGATCCCTTGATGAAAAGGCATAATTATATTATTTCAATGGATTTTTTTAGAAATGCTTGACTCATTCTTTAGCAATGTTTTTGAAAAATCAATCTATAAGTGTAGTTAAATATTTGTAATTTAACAAATGTGTAAGAAACTCTGTTGGGTAATGTGAATATAAACGTTATTCTTCATTTCTCATCTTGAGAACCTTAATTCTAAAGAATAATGCCCAGGTGAAAATTCCCTATGAAGGAGAAGTGACAAAACCAGGACTGCCTGAAATAGCTGCCTGCATCCACGGCCTCATCACCATGTCTTATCTACAGTCCAACACACCACACTTAGCCTTTAGAAAAGACATTAGGCAAACACATGCACATCTCCATTAGTGCCACAGTTCACAGACAAATAGAGTCCATAGATGGATAGTAACAGCAGAAATAGAGTTTTGAAAATATAAAAAATAATGTTCATGGCCTTGAGACCAAGGATGTCTATAACCCAATGACTAGGGAAAGAGTAAGTTCTACAGTAGTACATGGGTTAAGAATCTTATTGTGTTCAGTGTAGGGCCTATAAGTAGACTTTATACAAATTCTTTTGATCAGTCATTCATAGGAAAATACCCTTAATTCATTATACTTCCCTAAATCACATATAATCCTATTTTGTTTGATTCTTTTTGTTTCTTTACTAACAACTAGTTAAGAAAAATATACTTATGCTATGTGGGAATTCTGAATGAAAATGTCAAATACATTACAAAATTTTAACCCATTAGACAATTTATTCTTTTTTTTTCCTTTATTTATATGTGCATACCTTGTTTGGGCCATTTCTCCCTGCCTTGCTTCCAGCCAGAACCTGATCTGCTCTCTTCTCCCATTTTGTTAAAGAGAAGACATAAGCAATAATAAGAAAGAAAAAGTGTTCTTGCTAGTTTGACATAAGAATAACTATACAGACAGATTCCTAGCATTGCTTCCATGCACATATGTATTACAACCTGAATTGATTCATCTCTACCTGACCTTTTCACTACTTCCCAGTAATCTTCTCACATTGACCTCTGTCTTTTGGGAATTCTGTTTGAAACTGTCAAATTCATTACAAAATTTTAACCCATTAGATAACTTATTCTTAAAAGTTACATATTGGGTTCAATTCCAACATTTTGGGATTTTGTTTTGTTTTTTGCATTGATTATTTTTGAGATAGGATCTCAGTTTTCACCCAAGCTTGTCTGGACCACAATTTTGCTATTTGTGCTTCACTGCTCAGTAGGGATGACAGACATCTACCACTGTACCCAGACATTGGTTAAGATGGAGTAATACAAACTTTTTGCCCTCTCTGATCTTGAACCATAATTCTCCTGATCTGCCTGCTAAGTCCTTGGTTAAGAGGTGTGAGCCACAGTGCCTGGCCTTGGTCCCTCAACATCTTTAATAAAAATAAATAAGTATCCAAATCCCAAAGCTGAGTAATAGTCCATGATACACATATCCCATATTTTCTTTATCCGTTCATTGTTTATTGGGCACTTCAGCTGATTTCACAGTTTGACTATTGTGAAGAGTTGCAGTAAACATAGTGGGCAGTTAATCTCTCTCGTGTGATTTACACTACTTTGGAGATATGCCAAAAAGTGATAGGGAGGGGTCAGGTAGGAACCTCTGTATTGATTTTCATAGTGGTCCTACCTTACATTCCCATCAACAGCATTTGAGGGTTCTTTTTCTTCCTTGCATCTTCACCAGAATTTGTTGCTGCTTGTTTTCTTGATAATGGACAATCTGACTGGGATGAGGTAGAATCTTATATAGGATTTGCATTTCCTTTATAGCTAAGGGTATAGAACATTTCTTCTTGTATTTATTGGTCATTTGTGTTTCTTCATCTGAGAATTCTCTCAGAATTAATTTATTAACTAGTTTATTTGTTCTTCTGCTGTTAAGTTTTTCAAACTCTGTATATTCTGGATATTAATCCCTTATCTGTTAAACAAATGATAAAGATTTTCTTCTATTCTGTGTCTCTTTATTCTGGTAACTGTTTCTTTTGATGTGCAGAAACTTTTTAATTTTGATGTAGTCCCATTTGCTTTTATTTTCTGAGCAATTGGAGTCCCATTCAGAAAAATAATTACCTATGCCTATGTCTTCCAGAGTTTTTTATTTCTGTAGTAATTTCAGTTTTTTAGGTCTTATGTTAAGATCTTTAATCCACTTAAAGTTGATTTTTGTACAGAGTAAGAGATATAGGTCTGCTTTAAGTATTCTGCATGTGGATAAGCAGTTTCTCCAATACATTTGCTGAAGAAACTATCTTTTTCTCCAGTGTATCTTTGACTCTTATGCCAAAGATCAGATGGCTGTAATGATGTGGTTTTATTTCTGGGTCCTCTGTTCCATTGGTCTTTGTGTTTGTTTTTGTGCCAGTACCATGTTATTTTTCTCACTATGGCTCTGTAGTATAATTTGAAGTCTGGTGTTGTGATACCTCCAGCATTTCTCTTTTTGCTCAGGATTGCTTTTGATATTTAGGGTCTTTCATTCTTCCATAGGGATTTTAGGATTGATTACTATTTCTGTGAATCACATTGGCATTTTGATGGACATTGGGATTTTGAACCTGTAGATTGTTTTTGGTAGTATAGTCATTTTCATGATAATAATTATGCCAATGCATGAACATGTGTCTTTCCATCTTCTGTTGTCTTCAGTTTCTTCAAAGTTTTATACTTTTCATCGTAGAGGTCTTTCACCTCTTTATTTAAGTTTATACCTGATTTCTTTCTCATTGTCGGTATATAAAAAAAATTGTCCATAAAGAAGAACTAAATTATATCACTTGCAGGAAAATGGATGAAACTGGATATTATCATGATGAGCAAGATGAGTCACACTCAAAAGGTCAAATATTGCATGTTGCCACTCATTTGTGGATAGGAAATGAATGTATAAGGGAGACTCTGTGTAGAGGGGAGTATTTGTGAGAACATGGAGGGAGGAAAGGAAAGGATTTGAAGGGTGAAGAGGATGGAGGTATGCTGCATTTGTACATGTGAAATCAGGACAAAGAAGCCCACCAAAGACCGTTTGAAAGAGGGAAGAAAAGGAAGAGGGAGAATGGGAATAGTGGAGGAGTAGACTTGTTCAAGGTACACTGTACGCCATGTGTGGAGTTACCACAATGGAATCCCTTTGCATTATTAATGTAAGATAAATAAAAAATAACATTAAAAATTTATAAACTTGATCACTCACATACAGCAGAAATGTAAAATAGTTCATCCATTCTTTCATTAAATATTTAAATATATGGTTTCCATATGACATAATTGTACTCTTGAAACATTTATACCAGAGAAATAAAAACATATTTATAATAAATCTGTGCACACACACAAAAAAGTCACAACACTGACCATGGAATTTAAACAAATCAAAAATTGTACTTCTATATAAGGTACAAGTATTTCTCAAAATATTTGGGTGTACAAATGACAAAATGCCTATCTTTGAAAAATATTAATTTTTAAAAAGATATTTTTTAGAAGAACAAGTTTTCTTTAGTAAAATATTCTGTGATAAACTAATTTATTAAATGATGGATGTTATATTTATAGTGAGAAATATCTTTCCTCATTGCCTTATGGAGAAGCAATTTGGAAGGTCACTGAGAGGATTTTTTCAAAATATCTTATATATATTTTAATAACCTTCATAACTAAAGCTAACATCTTCTATTTGACTGCCCCAATAGATCAACTGCTAGTTGGAATTTGAAATTTAAAAGGCATGATTTTTTGAATCTGAAATTCCTGTTAAAATCTAGAGCAGCATTTATTTATTGTGTGTTCTTGGGTCAATATTCAAATAACTGTATTCACATCTCCAAACCCAGAAACATATAAAATCCCCCAAAAGATAATTCTATCTCTTTGTTTAAAAAGATGGTTATTAGCTATTCTGTGGTTTATGGGAAGGTCTCCCATAGTCTGTTCAAGCCTGGTTCATAGGCTTTAGCACACACCTGAACCATGTTCAAGTACAGGAATCCAACCAGGAGACAGCCTCAGAAGCAGTCTGACAAGACTCTGTGCTACTGGCTCATGGAAAAGGAAGCTGAATTTTGGAAGTCCATGTTCCCTTTTCAAATATAAACTCTAGAAATCCAAGGAAATCCTGGCTCACAGACAGAAAATAAATCATGCTATCTAACATTTATATTCAGATTCTATATTCAGACCAGACCAGAACAGAGCCTCTTACTTTAGTAAGTGGAAAGTAGATTGATTCCCATTCTCTGTTCTTAATGCTTTTCTTCCCACTCATCCTCTATTATAGAGTCTATGAATATAATACCTACTATTAAAAAAGCAATAATACAGACTTAAGAATAAAAAAATTTGACAAATTGCTGTGAATGTCCTCAGCAGTACAGCTTCAATAAAACTCTGAAAATTAAACAAATATGTGCTTTTCTTTATTTTCATCTTGCATAACAGAAGGTATTTTCCTGTTTATTGTAAAATTATATCATAGATTATATTCATTGTAAAATACAGAAAAATGTCAAAAAAACACAAAGAAAAAATTAAACTGACAGTATTTTATCATATAGAATTAGCTACTGTTTTCTATTTATTATTTTCATTTTTAGATATTTTCCTTTGTTTCTATGTAGAGCTCATAAACTGCACACATGTGTATGCATGATGGGGCACACATAGTAGCTCTCTGTTCCTCATCACATTATACATACAAATGGAATTTGCAAGTGGCAATTGCCATAACTTGATTCACTTTCATACATGCTATTTCTGTGACTATGTCCCCTTGACTCTTTTTTCCATGTTGCCTTAAGACATCTTTAGAAGTATCTCCAAGTGATCAACAGTAAGTCCAGAGGAATTCTTTTTTCATATAATGTGGGAAGAGATGTGATAATAGCAGTCATTGGAAATATTAATAGGCAAAATGAGTCCATTAAAATTGTGCAGTAGAAGTCCAGGTTAATGCACATTTGTTAATTTGATGTGCCATGTTGAGGTTCTTTTGACAAATGGCTTATGTCTTTTCTGTGTGTTATATCTGAATCTGCTAAAGAGCCTGAAGGAACATCATCTGATTTAAAATAAATCAAAGAGAATTAGAGATTAAGTTGGCAAGGGAAATAGTGATGCTTCTGATCCAAACAGAGAAGCCACTGTGGTTGGTAGACAGAAGAATAGTACGCCATTCTACCAGGTAATGTGAGTACCTCTTGACCTGACTCACCACCTTGAATAGACAAGACAAAGAGGCACTGGATTTCAAGCAAAGTTGGAGTCTACAGGGCAGGTCAAACTAATGGTTAGGGTGTTTAAAATGTATCAACAGACTGTCAGTAATGACGTCAAGGGGCATGGAAGAGGTTAGCCTGGCTTCCAAAACATCTCTTAATACTCATTTGTTTAAATACATAAATTGTAATTTATGACAAAAATGATTTAAAAAGTACTTGACAATTGGAATAATTAAATGCCACAGGAGAAGGATCAAAATAATCTTGTTAAGGTTATACACGCATGAAGGAATTTGGCCAAAATATCCAGAAACTCTCCAAAAGGAGACACTGGGAGAGTGTTTCTCTGCTTGTCAAGGAGGTCTGTAACTACCATTCAGGAAAATCTTCAAAGAGGGAGCTGTGAATACAGTGCTTTAATTAGGCCAGTCTGTTCCTTATATTTCTAATCTTATGTTTGAATATATTCTATGGAGAATCTTGTATGCTATTGAAAAGTTTAGAATGTTTTCTTATTATATATCTTTTAAACATATACACCATATGGTGTATAATGTATCTTAACATCACAGCAAAAAAGTTGACTCTAATGTTTGTTAAATTTGTGTCACCCACTTTAAAAAGATGGATAGGCACTGAAAAAGTACTAATAAAGTAATTCACATGCTGAAATGTGTGTGTGTGAGGGGAAGGTGATTATTTGTTTGATTTTACCCAGATGCCAAGTGTGTGTCTGTGTGTATGTCCAGGTTACCAAGATATATGTTCCACTAAACCAAGTGTAAGGTCATAGGTTGAATAACTAGGATCCCTAACATTTAAACCTCAAGACAGCAATAGGACATGATTGATATATGAATAAAAGAAATTACTAAGCACTTTAAACTTCCAGGCATTGTGAGATTGTGACACACTGTGATTTTTTAATAACCCTGCTACTGTAGGAAGAAAATTGCTCTTGTTTTGTGCACAGTTGACAGGCAGAGCATCAGTCCTGGTTAACTGCTACTCTATTGCTCTCAGTTATTCCTACCACTAGCCAGGGAGTTTGCCTCAATCATGCTTATTTCAACAATGACAAAAGTACATTATTTCTTGCGCTATGAAAATTCCACAATGTTTTTCTATCAGTAATTTTGGGAAAAAAGTCAACTTCTCATATTCTGGTAAACAACACACTAATTCAAGTTAAAGCAAAAGGTAGAGCCTATACAAACCCAAACAAGAATGTATTATCAAATGAAAGCTTCGCAGGGCTTGGTGTGACATAAAAGAGACTGGATTAAACAAATGAAACCCACACCAGTCTGGTTCACTATCTACTAGAAAAAAAAACCTGTTAACAGTAAGGGAAAATGTCAGAACTAGAACACTGACAAAATAAAGCAAAACATTTTCCTAGACATGAAGACTGCTGCCCAATCTTATTGGAATTTCTAGATCAAATTTATGAAATAGGAAGACCTCTGTAGGTTAGAGTGTCAACATTAATAAACAGAGTCAAATAGGACTTCCACATTAGAGCAACAATGACAAGTAAGGGGAGTGGAGCTTTCCTTTCCAGAGGTCAGGATTTGTAGTGTGAGTTCTGGAAGAGGATGAGGGCAAAAATGGTACAGAAGGAAGGAAACTGATCCATATGGGTTGCAATTTTATTTTTATCACAAGCAACTGTTAATAATAGCTACCACATATGGAACCTGATTATATGCCAGTGGCTCTGCTTCCCATTTATGAGATTATTTTATTTTATCCTTACAATAGTCATTTTATAACCTGTTGCTATTCTCTTCAAGAGGTTAGAAGATAATATTTTAAATATAATGTATGGATTCTTTCTCTTGTATTGTAACTCTTCTGCTTGCCTAACTTATTTAGATAATAAAATTGTGACTTTGTACTCAGAGAATACAAAATTGTTGTCAGTGGTATCCCAACATTAGAAAATAGTGATTTTTTTTATATACAAAGTATACTTCCACATTGGATGCTGAAAAACTAAATCTAGTTTGCAATCGTGAATATATGACTGTGGTACTGGGATTCTTTTTTGTTGTTATTGTTCATTTTCTCACATGTGCATACCTTGTTTGGGTCATTTCTCCACCCTGCCATCCTCCCCCACCCTTCCCCTGCTTCCCCCCTCAGTTCCAGGCAGGTCCTGTTCTGCCCTTATCTCTAATTTTGTTGAAGAAAAGACATAAGCACGATAAGGAAGACAAAGCATTTTTCCTAGTTGAGTTAAGGATAAGTATACAGAGAGATTCTTATTGCTTTCGTGTACCCATGTGTTACGACCCATGTTGATTCAACTCTAACTGATCTTGACATTGATTCCTGATCCCCTGCTCATGACAACCTCTGTCGTTTTAAGGTTTCTGTATTAGTTCCTCTGGAATGCTTTCATGTTTTGTTTTTTCTACCTATTCCTATATCTCCCGTATGTGCTCTCCCCTTGTCATGTGATCCAAGTCCAATCACATTGCTACATTTGCCCTAGATCTAATGTCCGCATATGACAGAAAACACACGATTTTTGGTCTTTTTTTTTTTTGTCACAATAAAGTTTATTATGAAAACAGGCTGGTGTGGGGATGTGGGGACAGACAAGTACATCTGGGTAAGGCGGCTCAGGTGAAGTAGTGCGGCTTCTTCACATTGATGCCATACTCGCTGAGGGCAGGGGTCAAGTCCTCCATGGTTAGAGTGTACTTGCGGTCCTTGCTTTTGCTTCGTGAGCTGCCAGAGGCTGTGCCCTTCATTTTGCAGTGCTGTAGGGCATCGTTGGCAATAACTGAGATGAATTTTTGGGCAGCTAGGGAGATGAGCCGAATTATTCGTGGGTCTGAGGCTTCAAAGCCAGCACGGTTCAGGTAGTAACCAGTAACTGCATCTGGGATCGTAGGCGTGTAATCCTCCAGCTGCATCAAGAAGTCCACTAGAGGCGTGCTGGACACCACGGGCTTCACCTCTCCGTTGGCCGCGCTCAGCAGGACGTAAACCCGTTAGACATCGCCCCCTCAGGAGGCGCCGCGCCACCCGCCGACACCGGAGCTGCCCCGCGCCGCTCTGCCGGCTCCCCGGCCCGTGCCGCCACGAGTCCCGTGCCCGCAGTCGCGGCTCCAGTCCCAGGTCCTCCTGCTGTCCCCGCAGGGCTGGCCTTGTTCTCCGCAGCGGTGCTAATGGGCAGCACGGTGGGAGCCGAGACCGGGGGTGCCGGGCCGGGGCCGAGGCGGCGGAGGCGGGCGCCGCCTCGGGGTCCACGCCGGAGCCCGATTTTTGGTCTTCTGAGCCTGGCTAACCTCGTTCAGAATGATGTTCTCCGGTTCCATCCGTTTACCTGCAAATGATAACATTTCATTCTTCTTCATGGCTGAATAAAATTCCATTGTGTACAAGTAGCACATGGTCTTGATCCATTCACCAGTAGTGGAGCATCTTGTCTGTTTCCATAACTTGGCTATTGTGAATAGTGCTGCAATAAACATAGGTTTGCAGGTGCCTCTGGAGTAATCTGAGCTGCATTCCTTTGGGTATATCCCCAGGAGTGGGATTGCTGGATCATATGGCAGGTCTATGTAGATTTTAAAGAAGTCTCCAAACTTTTTTCCAGAGTGGTTGCACCAGCTTGCATTCCCACCATCAGTGTACTAGGGTTCCTTTTTCCCCACATCCTCACCAACACATGTTGTTGGTGGTGTTTTTGATGATGGCTATTCTAACAGGGGTGAGGTGGAATCTTAGTGTTTTGATTTGCATTTCCTTTATGGCTAGAGATGGTGAGCATTTTTTCATGTGTTTTTTGGCCTTTACAATGTTGAGGTACATTCTTTCTAGTCTTAGTTTTCTTAGAGCTTTATCATGAAGTGGTGTTGGATCTTGTGGAAGGGTCTTTCTGCATCTATTGAGATGTTCACGTGGTTTTTGTCTTTGCTTCTATTAATGTGCTGTATTACATTTATAGATTTGTGTATGTTGACCCATCCCTGCATCCCTGGGATGAAGCGACTTGGTTGTGGTGGATGATATTTCTGATGTGTTGTTGGATTCAGTTTGCCATTATTTTATTGAGGATTTTTGTGCTGATATTCATTAAGGAAATTGGCCTGTAGTTTCTCCTTTCTGGAGGTATCTTTGTCTGGTTTTGGGATGAGAGTACTATTGGCTTCATAAAATGAATTAGGTAGTATTCCTTCCCTTTCTATTTCATGGAACAGTTTAAGGAGAGTTGGTATTAAGTTCTTCTTTAAAGGTCTGATAGAATTCAGCAGTGAATCCATCAGGTCCTGGACTTTTTTTTTTTTGGGAGGCTCTTGATGGCAGCTTCAATTTCTTTTTGTGTTATAGATCTATTCAGATGACTTATAGCCTCTTGGTTCAGTTTTGGGTGGTTGTAAGTTTCTAGAAATCTGTCCATGTCTTCAAGATTTTCAAATTTATTAGAGTATAGACTCTCAAAGTAGTCTCTGATGATTTCCTGGATTTCCATGGTGTTTGTTGTTATCTCTCCTGTTGCATTTCTGATTTTACTGATTTGGGTTTTTTCTTTCCTCATTTTAATCAGGTTTGCCAGGGGTCTCAAACTTATTTGTTTTTTCAAAGAATTACCTTTTTGTTTCATTGATTCTTTCTATGGTGTTTTGTTGTTGCTGTTGTTTGTTTCTATTTCATTGATTTCAGACCTTATCTTAATTATTTCTTTCCTGCTGCTTGTTTTGGGGTTTGTTTGTTCTTGTTTTTCTAGGAGTTTCAGCTGTAGTGTTAGGTCTTGATTTGATATCTTTCTGTCCTTTGAATATATGCACTCATGGCTATAAACTCTCCTCTTAGTACTGCCTTTTCTGTGTCCCATAGGTTGTGGTAGGTTGTGTTTTCATTTTCATTAACTTCCAGGAAACTTTTAATTTCCTCTTTTATTTCATCAATGACCCATTTGTCATTGAGCAATGTGTTGTTCAGCATCAAGTTGTTTGTTTTTTACTGTTGTTTTGTTGTTGATTCCTAGTTTTAATGTATTGTGGTTAGACAGAATGCATGGGATTGTTTCTATTTTCTTATATTTGCTGAGGCTTGCTTTGTGCCCTAAGATATGATCAATTTTGGAGAAGGTTCTATGGGCTGCAGAGAAGAATGTGTATTGCGCAGAAATTGGATGAAATATTCTGTAGATATCAGCTAGGTCCATTTGCTCTATGGTGTGATTTAGTTCTAGGATTTCTTCATTGATGGAGAGTATTAAAGTCTCCCACTACCACTGTGTTGGAGTCTATACATGTTTTTAGGTCCTTCAGAGTATGATTAATAAAATTGGGTACATTGACATTGGGTGCATATAGGTTAATAATTGTTATTTCCTTTTGGTGTATTTATTTCCCCTTTTATTAGTATGGTGTGTCCTTTTTTATTTCGTTTGATCAATGTAGGTTTGAAGTCTACTTTGTCCAAGATAAGCTTTGCTACCCCTGCCTGATTTTGGGGACCATTAGCTTGGTAAATCTTCTTCCAGCCTTTCACTCTCAGAAAGTGCTTGTCTATTGATTAGGTGGGTCTCCTGTAGGCAGCAGATTGTTGAATCTTCCTTTCTAATCCAGTTTGCCAGTTGGTGTCTTTTTATGGGGGAATTTAGTCCATTAGCATTCAGTGTTAGTATTGATAAGTATGTGGTGATCCCTGTCATGTAGCTGTCTTTGTTGATTAAGTGTTTGATTATGTGCAGATGAATCAGTGTTACTCTCTACTTTCTTGCCTTTTCTTCTCCTGTGGTTTGGTATTGCCTGTCCTTTCTTAGTTTTGTTTGCTTTCATTTTCTGTGTGCAGAATTCCTTGATGAATCTTTTGTAGTGGTGGCTTGGTGGTCAATTGTTTTAGTTTCTGCTTATCATGGAAGATTCTTATTGCTCCATCTATTTTGAATGATAGTTTTGCTGGGTAGAGGATCATAGGGTTGAAGTTATTTTCATTCAGTGCTTGGAAGACCTCACTCCATGCTATTCTTGCTTTTAATGTTGCTGTTGAGAAGTATGCTGTGATTTTGATGGGTTTGCCTTTGTATGTTATTTGTTTTTCTCTCTTACAGTCTTCAATATTCTTTCTCTTGTCTCTGTGCTTGTTCTTTTAATGATAATGTGTTGTGGGGTAGTTCTATTTTGGTCAGGTCTGTTCATTGTTCTGGAGGCTTCCTGTACCTGAATAGGAATATTTTTCTCTAGATTTGGGAAATTTTATTGAACATATTACACATTCCTTTTGCTTGCACCTCTTCTCCTTCTTCAATGTGCATGATTCTGAGGTTTGGTCTTTTCACGGAGTCAGTGAATTCTTGCATATTCTTTTCACAGGTCTTGAGTTGTTTAACTAATAGTTCTTCAGTTTTTCCTTTAATTACCATTTCCTCTTCAAGTTCTGGTATTCTGTCTTCTGTTTGTTTTATTCTGCTGGAATGACCTTCCATTTTGTTTTGTATTTCTGTTTCATTCTTTCTTCTGAGATTTTTCCATTTTGTGAGTTACTTCCTCTCTAATATTGTCAATTTTTGCCCTTAATTCATTTATCACTCTGTTTATGGTGGTCTCAGTTTCAGTTTGGTGTTTATTTAGGGCTTCTATGATTTTATTTATTTGATTCTGGGTTTTGTCATATTCTTTGTCTTTTTTTTTTTTTTTTTGTCTTGGAACGTCTTGAGTGCCTCCTGTATGGTTTGGTTGACCATGTCTGGTAACATTTCTATGAAATTCTCATTAATTACTTGTAGGATTTCTTCTTTCAGTGTGTTCTTGTGGGCTTTCTTGCATTCCTTGGTATAGTTTATCTTTGTTTTGTTGGAGTGTGGATCTGGGTATCCATTTTCTTCATTTTGCTCTAAATCCTCTAAACTACTTTTTTCTGGGGGAGAGAATGGTTTATCTCCCTTTTTCTTCTTCTTCCCATATTTCCACTAGGTACCATTTCTACCCTGGACTATGTGTAATTTAGTATTATCTGGCTAACAATATTAATACTAACAAAACCAAGAGAGAAGATAAAAAAGAGAAAGAGGTGGAAAGATAAAAAGAAGAGAGAAGAGATGAAAAGATCAAAAAAAAAGAAACAATAAATAGGAGAGATGGTGGATGATCAAACCACTAACCAGGCAGCAAATCTCTTAAAGAAGGGAAAAAAAAAATCACCAGTTCTGGAACAGTAGAATTGCAGTTTTAGTTGTTCTAATGTTACTCCTTTAGCATCCAGACTTGTCTGTGTGTGTCTCTTTGCAGGTTTGGAGCACTCTTGTGGTGGGTGGCAGGTGGTTGGGGTCCCACAGGCCTAAGGGTGGAGGCCTTTGGTTGAGGCAAACTAGCACACTTTTGGAGCATTGACCTGGCCTGCCTGAAGTGCACAGGCCGGCAGAGTGGAGATTCTGCATGTCTGTGGATTGCTGGCTTTGCAGGCTTTAGAGGCACAGTCCCAGTGAAGATCATGGAGGCCTGTGCAGGCTTGAGGGTGTGGCCTGGGAGAGATCGTGAATATCTGTGGATCACTGGTGTGGTAGGCCTTGGAGGCATGGCCCAACAAAGTGTATATCATGCAGATCTGTGCAGGCCTGGGGGGGGAGGGGCGTGGCCTAGAGCAGCAGAGATTGTGGGTGTGTGACTTGCCAGCATGCCTTGGGGTCACAGCCTGGCAAAGCATAGATCATGAAGGCCTGTGCAAGCCTGAGGGTGTGGCCCGGTGGAGATCTTGAATGTCTGTGGAACCCAGGGTTGGCAGGGCTTAAGGGTTCATCTGGTGGAGATCATGCAGGTCTGAGGGGTGGGAGTTTAAGGTAGAATGGCCCTGGCAGGGCTAAGCAGCAGGGCCAGAGGATCAGAGATCCCACCATGTGTGGAGCACTGGTTCTGCAGGCCTGTGGGGCGGGGCTTGGAGAACAGCACTGGCTGTTCTTTTAGTAAATTGTGGCATGGAGAAGCCTTCTGAATGGGCTAGGGGTTCAGAGTGCTGATGTTTCTGTTCTCCCTGGTGCATTACCTCAACCAAGTGTGTCTCTACCCTCTCAGCAAAGTCTCTGGATCATGGAGCTCAGGAGGTCTGAGGCTGTGTCTCAGTTGCCATCTTTGATCAGTACTGGGATACTTACCAGATAATAAACTGTAGAAGGTGAAGTTATCAATTGGTCAATTTGACCCCAGCAGAAACTTATGTAGTCTCTAAAGAATGATTGATGATTTAGTAATAAATAATTTGACCTCTGAACAGGATGGTTTATTATTTGCCAGTGAAACTTCAGGAAATATTTGACAAACATTAGGGCTTTATTTTAGCTTAGCTGATGTTAAGATATTATTCTGATAATAATTAGTCAAAAGTTCAATTGCTTGAAGCTATTCCATAATAAAACCATCTCATCTGCACAAGGACTGATAATTATCTTTTAATTTATGGTGTTAGGAAAGACTGCATCCAAATTATCTAAATCAGTAGATAAGTTATCCAACTTATTTGCTGCCTCACATTGATCATATTCACAGCATAGTCTCGTGGGTGACATCACTTGTTTCATAAAGCAAAGCTAAGGTAGTAGAGAGGCAAAAAGGTATATTCACCTAAGATGTTGTTGATCAGGTCAAGCTGTTCATCACAGCCACTGTAGAAAAAGAAAGACACAGTTACAGTTTACAGTCCTACAATTTTGACTCTGCAGCTGAGAAGGGCTTTGGAACATATGATTTGCAAAACTCTACTTGATTGGCAGAATAGAAAAATTTATGAAAATCATCATAAAGGAATGATATAGAGTCTTTTGGGAATAAAATTAGAAAAGGCTGTTTAATTAAACAAGAATAAAAAAATGACAAGCAACTGCAAAATTCCAAAGAGGACTCTTACATCCTACCTGAATTGAGATTTCTGGACTTGATCAAAATGCTAGAAGAGAAGTGCATTTATACACTGACTTTGTAACTGTGCACAAGTGTGCATAGTCATCATTCCTTCATGCCTAAGTTCACTGAGATACCTGAAAATATACAATGCAGATAAGTCCATTAGCATCTTGAAATACTGACTGGATATCCTGCTAAGTCAAGGAGAAGACTCCTGGGGGATTTTCCTCAAAAGAATCCAGGGTGGCAGTGAGAGGGCAACAATATGTTCTGAGACTTGGAGCAGAAGACTTGTTCAGAAAGGAATTTTGTAATGAAATATGGAGCAGTTGTACCAGGCCCTCTGCAAGAGGGGCTGGCTGTGGCTTATGCTCCTCTCTGAAGCCAAGACTGGTTTATAATGTAAAAGCCCATCACTATTCTAATGAAGTGGAAAATCTGCAAGAGTCATTCTCCACACAGATTTTTGGGTGTAGAAGGAGAGCCTGGAAAGTATCCAGGTATTTTCCAGTTGATACACAGAAGAAGCGACTTGAATATACATAATGCAAGCTGTTCTTATCTCCAATTGCTCAGGCCAAGAATATGGATATCAGATTTGATCAATCAACTTTCCTTACCTTCACACCCAATTTCTCAGGCATTTTAGCTGTGTCTCAATGTAAATTTATAATGCATTTATGTCCTTGTCTCCATTACCATGGCTGCCATTTTATTCACTGCACCTTCTGACTGTGGTACTTCTCTAACTGGGCATAGTGGTTCCTCTCTGTCTTCATGGCAGTCTAGCCTCTGCATAGCTCCCACAATGGCACATTAAAAACATAAATTGGGTCAGTCTTCACTTGCTTAAAGTCCTGCTACAGTTTTTAAACTTAGAATAAAAACCAAATGTATAGTAGTGGTCTAAAAGAATACTCAGTCCTGACTACTTCTCTTAGCTCCTGTTCTTCCTCATGGGAAAGCAATCTTGATTTTTATGCCGTTTCATTGTTCCAGGTATGTGATTCAGGACAGGAATTTCCTCTTGATTATAGAATAAATACAAACAGGTACTAAAATACACAAACATGTATGTAAATATAATATTGCATACAAGGCTGTTGGTATCATACAATTTGAGAAAAGAGGCTGCTTTAAAATTATGGATAAAATATTGCAATATCATAGAGCTCAGAAAGTGATTACTATGTGGAAAACTTTGTTCTCTCTCCTCTTAGCTTTCTAATCTCAATGTTTTACTTAGTATTGTCCTCAGAGGAATAGCAGCATTGAAAGTAAGAAAATTTTCCATCTCAAACTTATTCTAGAACATCTAACACCAAAGCAAAGGTTAGAAAAGTAGAAATGTAAGGCGCCTGGTTGGATGGTGAGAGCATTGACCCAGGAGCTGTCATACTTTTCATGGAGTGATACTTATCTGAGATTTTAAATCAGCTTCAGCAAATGCATTGAAAGAAACGTGTGAGGAAATTCATTCTTTCTATGTATATTTTAGCAAACCAATAGAATTATTTGTATTCTCAACCCCTAAGTTTAGAATTCAGGTGATAAATACTCAGTAGAATGTCATTATGGTTCTGGACATACCTGAGATATTGTTATTTGCACCAACAAAAGTATGTATCTTCTGGGACATGCCAGGATCAGCCTATAAATTGTGTTCAAGATTGGACAGAATAGAATGTTACTTTGTTTATTAGGAAGGTAAAAATTTGACACATAAAAAGTAAAATAAGTGGTATAACTTTACCAAATTCATTCTAGTTGAAATCTGAAAACAATAAACAAAGGAGTTGGTTTTAAAAACAGTCAACTAACTTTTGAAGTTAAAGACTGAGAGCAGACAAGTGGTCAACAAAATTTTGTGGTTTATTTTTAATTCAAGTTATGTTGAAAAAAGAAATCTCAGATATTTGAATCTTTAATCCATTGATTATCAGATAAGTTGAGATTTAATTTTTCTATAGGTCCCTAAATTGTTGACACCCCTAAAACGTGATAGGTCTGACTTAAACTTTTGAATAGAAAACCTGTTTTGTCCTCTTTTGTTGTAGTAATCTGGAATTCTGTGACTGGAACATTAGCTAAGAAGAAAGGTCTCTAAGAAATCAAGCACAAGTCAATGCATATGTTCTATTAATTGTTAAATGCAAGTTAGCAAGCAAAAAAACATGCTACAGAACAAGGATAGGTGACATTTTTAGCCAAGAACTATCTGATCTGGGAAGCTTTAGTAGGCAGGACAAAATTATCAGTTTGTGAGAAGTTAGGAAAGAAGTTCATTGAGAAAATGTTATGGACTACAGGCTCTGATCATGGCAGAATATTGTGTAACAAATTCAACACATACTGAAAATATTTGTCAAAACTGAACTAAGTGTGTCAAACCTCTATTGAAAGATTCTGGATAGAGGAGGGCATGTAGCCAGAATTGTGAAGACTAAAATTTCTGAAGTAGGAGGAACGCTACATGTTCACCCAATTTTGTTTTTTTTCTGGGGATTTTGCCAGTTTTCATAGGGGTAGGGGATAGAATCCTGACTCAGAAAGGAGTAATACTGGGTTGCAAATACTGGAGTTGATGCTCAGCTGCTAAAGTTGGTGACACTTGAGCAAAATCCCAGGAATGGAGAAACTCCATGGAAGTGATTCTTAAAGCTACCTTTGAAGCTCTTGGAAGAGAATAAAATTATATCTGTTTTCTTGAGAGTAATTTTGAGGCTGTGTGTGAAAACAGCAGGTTAGCTCCTAAACAAGTTTTGACCAGAGAATTCAATGAAGCGTTTGGTGTATGTTGAGAAGGACAATGTATGGCACAAGTTGGATAAGCACGTCTGGCACCCCCAAGTACTGAGTTCCTATGGATGGCTACCCCACTTTGACAGTGGACATCTTCTGCAGAGCTCTGTTGTCTTTAAGCAACTTCAAGGACAGGGGCCATTGCAAATGGAAACTGAATAGCAGATGAAGAGGGACAGGACAAATGCACAGATCTCTACTATACGCCACACACTTCTGAAGACCCCAGCTTTAATTGTGAAATTATTTGAAAGAGGCTACTTTGTGTGATATGTATTCATGTATAGGAACATGCAAACAGTAAGAGGAGAATTCACTCTAGTTTGTATATTATTGAAAATTAATATGATCTAATTATAGTCACATGATAACATATAGACATTCTGACTAGATTATAAATAAACACACTTACAAACTTCACACTTCAGAAGTAACAAGAGAGCAATAAAATGAATACTAAAACATATGACCTACTGCTATTATTCCCATACACATCTCCACTAATTTTAGACAAGCTTGTGTAGTTATTAACAAAACTAGCAAAGGGCATTGGTACAATAGTAGCATACATGATCAGAAAAACCAAACAAAATAACCAAACAACAAAAAATTGACCAAATACCTCTTGGGAAATTGCAATACATAATCTAAACATAAATAGTTCTGGAAATAATGACACCAAAATCACTTTCAATCACAGCATTTCAGAGAAAGGGAAATTCCTATTTCTGGAGATGTAGAAAGTACCTGCCATGTGTTCCTTTTCCCAGTGAAAATGCCCTTCAGTTCCCTGAGTTTCATCACCAAATCCTTTGAACCCTTCCACTGAGACTATGAGTCACTGAGGAGAATGAAATAGCCCTGAGCTGGACTCAGAAAACAGACATTCTGCTCTGAGCAAAGCAATTAACCTATCTGGCCCTTAGTTCTCAGATAAAGAATACAGAAGCTGAACTAAATGGTCACTGAGGAATTTTCTATCGTGGACAATCTGTGATTTTCTTTCCCATTGTTAAGGACAATCAGTTTCTTGGCAGTATCTTCACTCACAATAGGAAAATGACTACGTCCTTGTTCTAATCAACAGCATATGCTTCCTTGTAGCTTCACTGATTTCTGAAAGGAAACAAGAATGGATTAATAGCTAACCTTGTGAGTTGAGATTTGGCATGACTTGTAGTAGTTATTCTTCGGCAGTCGTCTTTTCTTTTCCTAGAGTCTGTGACCTTCCAGGTAATACCCTGAACATCTTGGAAAAATACAAGCTCTTTCAAAGCTTTGAGTACTGTTTTGTTCTGTCAGGGGGCTATTAAACAGAGTAACCCTTCATTTAATTGTCATTGTTGAGAAGTAGCTTGATCTACATAGGTTAAATTAGTTCTTGTGCATAATCTTGAACACTTTAGGATTTTAGTTTATGGCTACAACTATACCTTACTTCCTGGTGTGGGGTTATCTTTTGGATACTAAAGTTGTTTTAAAAACACTCTAAGCTAGCTGATATCATTTGTTAGAAAACTTTACTTGTCTTAAAAAAGCATAACATAAGGGCTGGAGTTGTGGCTCAAGTGGTAGAGTGCCTGCCTAGTAAGCACAAAGCTCTGAGTTCAAACCCCAGTTCTGCCAAAAAAAAACATAATTTCAAAAGTAGCCTGAACTAAAGAGGTAAACACAGTTTCTTTTTCTCTTTTGGAGTGCTGTGGATCAAATGTAGGGCCTTGCACATGATAGGCAGTGATCTATATCCTCAGCCCTTGGTTTTCTGAGGTAGCATTTTAATTTGTAACTCAGGCTGGTGTGAGATCCTATTCTAATCCCCCCAGTGATGAGGTTACAACCATGCACCAGAATGCTCTGTGTAATTCTACTTAATTCAGCAAAGAGCTTCAAGATTGCAAGGAAGATTTTTGCCTACAGAGATTGAGACTCATTATTGTTATTTCAGTAGAAATCCAATCTATAAGAATCTAGCTATGAGGATTTATTTTTACTTAATGCAAAAGAAAATGGAGTCAATGTCCCTCATCTCCACTCTTTAAATGCTGGATAGGGTCACAGTGTAGATGTTATTTTAGGAAAATTAATCTTGGACTAACATTATTATTAGTTAATATTAATCTTGGACTAATATTCAGACTAATTCAGATAAAGGAAAAATAACACATACAGTAAAATCAATCAACTATAAATCAATAATTCTTATGTAAAAGCCCAAATGCCCATTCCCCATAGAAATAAAATAGGAAGAAAGGAGTGGCAAATTTAAGTGTCCATGATTGTTCCAAGGCAATAGAGGGATGCACTGCTTGTGGAGAAATTAAAAATGATAACAAAGCTGAATAAGCATTTGTTTAATTCTAAAGTGTGTTAGTGATAAAACAGTGTTTTCCTGAAACATATATTTGTGGTCTAAATGCTAAATAACTGCCTTTCATACCAATGAGTTTTATTCTCTCTTTCTCTCTCTCTCTCTCTGTCTCTCTCTCTCTCTCTCACACACACACACACAATCACTGATATCTGCAGAAAGATGTTGATTTGAAGAACTCTGGATTATAAAGTCATCT
This sequence comes from Castor canadensis, assembly GCF_047511655.1. Lineage (NCBI taxonomy): Eukaryota > Metazoa > Chordata > Mammalia > Rodentia > Castoridae > Castor > Castor canadensis. Next base: position 75,157,503 of record NC_133394.1, on the reverse strand, counting down.
CCTATTATGTGTAACTTAGGTGTGACCTAGTCTGTTGGTGAAAACTGGACCCTTTGAGTTTGTGATTCAAGCCCTAGAATTCTGTTCTAAAAGCTTTAAGTTTGAAACAAGCAAAGAGGGAGCAGCGATTTTTTAAAGCTTAAGGAATAGCGTTTGAGTTATTTTATTTTTGTAATCAAGTTTTATTAATAATTTGTGCATTTTTTGAATAAAATGGTTACATATATAGCAATCAATTAAACAATCAATTAAACAAAATTTTCGGTTACCTTTCTGGACATTTTTATCATTTTTCTTTTTTTAAGACTTACTTTGTTTTGCAGTACTGGGACTTGAACTCCTGGAGCCACTCCACCAGCCCTATTTTTTTGTGTTTATTTTGGGTGGTACTGAGACAAAAGTGCCTCCACTTTGGGCCTGCTGGGTCTCCATTCTGAACTCCATTGTGCCCCTTGGTAAATGATAAAACCAAACACCACCCTCCCATTCCAGAAGGCGTGCCTCAAAGAAACAATCGCCTGTTCCCAGAAGGCACACACCTAAGGCCCCCTTTCCCAACTGAATACTTTCCACCCCAATAATCTCAGTAAATTTTCACAAAGACCACTTCCTCGTTCTCTTACCCAAGGCAGACATAAAAACAACCTCACCTCGGAATCCAGTGCTGTGCCATTCTCATGGACAGCCTGGCAGCTTGAACGGGTCATTAAACTTGGATCTAAGTCTCTCCTGAGCTTTCTTTTGCCAGCCTAGTTTTCCTAACATTGGGGACCAGCTCTTTTTTCATAGACTTTTTTTTAATTTTTATTTTATTCATATATGCATACAATGTTTGGGTCATTTCTTCCTCCTTTCCCCATCCCCACCCTTACACCCCCTCCCCCCTTCCCCCTCGCTACCCAGCAGAAACTATTTTGCCCTTGTCTCTAATTTTGTTGAAGAGAGAGTATAAGCAATAATAGGAAGGACCAAGGGTTTTTGCTGGTTGAGATAAGGATAGCTATACAGGCAGTTGACTCACATTGATTTCCTGTGCATGTGTGTTACCTTCTAAGTTAATTCTTCTTGAACTAACCTTTTCTCTAGTTCCTGGTCCCCTTCTCCTATTGGCCTCAGTTGCTTTAAAGTATCTGCTTTAGTTTCTCTGTGTTGAGGGCAACAAATGCTAGCTAGTTTTTTGGGTGTGTTACCTATAACTCATACCTCCCTTGTGTGCTCTCACATTATCATGTGATCAAAGTCCAATCCCTTTGTTGTGTTTGCCCTTGATCTAATGTCCACATATTAGGGAGAACATATGATTTTTGGTCTTTTGGGCCAGGCTAACCTCACTCAGAATTATGTTCTCCAATTCCATCCATTTACCAGCAAATGATAACGTTTCGTTCTTCTTCATGGCTGCATAAAATTCCATTGTGTATAGATACCACATTTTCTTAATCCATTCATCAGTAGTGGGGGAATCTTGGTTGTTTCCATAGCTTGGCTATTGTGAATAGTGCTGCAATAAACATGGGTGTGCAGGTGCCTCTGGAGTAACCTGTGTCACAGTCTTTTGGGTATATCCCCAAGAGTGGTATTGCTGGATCATATGGTAGATCAATGTTTAGCTTTTTAAGTAGCCTCCAAATTTTTTTCCAGAGTGGTTGTACTAGTTTACATTCCCACCAGCAGTAAAAGAGGGTTCCTTTTTCCCGGCATCCTCGCCAACACCTGTTGTTAGTGGTGTTGTTAATGATGGCTATTCTAACAGGGGTGAGGTGGAATCTTAGTGTGGTTTTGATTTGTATTTCCTTTATGGCCAGCAATGGTGAGCATTTTTTCATGTGTTTTTTGGCCATGTGAATTTCTTCTTTTGAGAAAGTTCTGTTTAGTTCACTTGCCCATTTCTTTATTGGTTCATTAGTTTTGGGAGAATTTAGTTTTTTAAGTTCCTTATATATTCTGGTTATCAGTCCTTTGTCTGATGTGTAGCTGGAAAATATTTTCTCCCACTCTGTGGGTGGTCTCTTCAGTTTAGAGACCATTTCTTTTGTTGAGCAGAAGCTTTTTAGTTTTATGAGGTCCCATTTATTTATGCTGTCTCTTAGTTGCTGTGCTGCTGGGGTTCTATTGAGAAAGTTCTTGCCTATACCTATTAATTCCAGAGTATTTCCTACTCTTTCCTGTGCTAAGTTTATAGTTTGTGGTCTGATATTAAGATCCTTGATCCATTTTGAGTTAATATTGGTATAGGGTGATATACATGGATCTAGTTTCAGTTTTTTGCAGACTGCTAACCAGTTTTTGTTGAAGAGGCTGCTATTTCTCCATCATATATTTTTAGCACCTTTATCAAAGACAAGTTGGTTATAGTTGTGTGGCTTCATATCCAGGTCCTCTATTCTGTTCCACTAGTCTTCATGTCTGTTTTGTTTTTGTGCCAGTACCATGCTGTTTTTATTGTTATTGCTTTGTAATATAGTTTGAAGTCAGGTATCGTGATACCTCCAGCATTGTTCTTTGGACTAAGTATTGCCTTGGCTATCCATGGCCTCTTGTGTTTCCATATAAATTTAATGGTAGAATTTTCAATCTCTTTAATGAATGTCATTGGAATTTTGATGGGAATTGCATTAAACATGTCGATTACTTTTGGGAGTATAGACATTTTTACTATGTTGATTCTACCAATCCATGAGCATGGTCTCTCCACTTTCTATAGTCTTCCTCAATCTCTTTCTTCGGAAGTTATAGTTTTCCTTGTAGAGGTCTTTTTTTTTTTTTTTTTGAGACTGAATCTTGCAAACTATTTGCTTCAGCTATCTTGGAAACACAAGTCTCCTGATCTCTGCCTCCTGAGTAGCTAAGGTTATAGGTATGGGCCACAGGCACCAGGCTAAGAATATTATTAAAAATAAATACTTGTGTAAAGAAAGCCATTGTTAGAAAATTGACATTAAGAACAGTAGGTATGCCAGGGAAATAAATAGAGAACTTTGTAGGCCTATATATGGATAAATGGAGTAGAATTATCAAAGGACTTTTCCAACTTTTGTTTAGAGGTTGTTACTGTAGGACATAAAGTGGAAGTGGAACAAATGGGAGACTGCATAAGAGAAGGAGATGGAGAGAAAAGTCAGTGACTTTGGTGTTTTGTACATTTCCATTTGAATATTGTTGTCTCCTCTGAGTTGGCATTTCATATATCCATCCATGTTAACAAAGAGTTATAAATCTATAGATGCACATATACTGTACTGTAACCAGAGTTTTAGGCCAGAGGCCCATCTCCAGGCTTCTACATGTCAGGTCCAACTGTTGTAGTGTTGATAAACATAAAATCTACATTCTTATATCCCTCATGGATACATCTAGGCAAGGTATGTAGACATAGTAAGGGTGATAATAAATGTTTATTAAAATTTAGGAGAAAAAGCCACAAAAGACCAGGAGTGGCTGTGTTGCCACTGGAGGATGGATGAGGGGGCTCCCATGGATTCACAGTTTCCATGCAAAATCTCAGGTCCTTGAAATCCAGAAACACGAAAAGCATTTCAAAGTGTCTCACAACAAGGAGCCTCTAGAGGTAAAAGTTATAACAAGGATTTGTTTTAGTATAACAGGTTAAAGTATAGACAGGAATGGGGGGAGAAAGAGACACATTTCCTGCCCTCATGAAGGAAATGGAACAAAGGCTCAAAATAGTGCTCCCCAACTCTTAGTTTTACAGTGGAGAGCTGGGGTAATACATGTGGTCAATGATAATCTGGCCGGGTGGCTAAGATGACTGACAGGAAAGGGTCATCCTCTCAAATCACACCCTAAATCAGAGACAATTGTTGTGCTTAGAACGTTCCTTTGCTAGACATGATTATTTTTCACTCATCCAAGGATCACTGCAGCTTCTTAACCTCTCAAAGAGGAAAGCAGAAGCAGATAGCTCCTCTTTGTCTCCCAGTTTCTGTAACTTAGCATCTAAAAAGAGATGTGAGAGGGCCAGCTGCTCTGGCTCTCCTTGTTCCACTGTTGGAGTCTGGCCTTTTAAATATTGATTAAAGTAATATAATTTCCCTGTCTCCTCATCTATCTATCCTGCCTCATTATGAGGCAGAAGCTGTTCCTGTATCCAGGTGCTTTTAAAACATGTGATAACTTATGGGAGGGGAAAAAATCTAAGCAGTTCTTGTCACCAACAATCAACAAATTGGGAGAAGCTTGGGTGGTTCCTGGGCTAGGGTAGTGGTTAGAGCTGTCCTGGGGCTAACATGGTGGTTTGGGTTAAGGATGCAATATTTGAAAATATTTGCAACTGAAAAGAAGACAGAGAGAGAGAGAGAGACAGAGACAGAGAGAGACAGAGAGACAGAGATACAGAGAGACAGACATAGAGAGAGACAGAGAGAGACAGAGAGCGAATGTTCAATCTGAAATACAATATTAAGTCATATATGTCTTAAGAGTCCCAATTTTTTCTATGTTCTGGCCTGCCTCACAGTCACTTGCCTTGAGGCAAGATAGTAGATGATGAGACAGGGAAATTTAAAAATAATAAACACTAAAACCGAATTAGAAGCTAATTTCTAACCTCAGAAATTAGAACCAAGAGGTAAGCTAAAAAAACAGAGTAACCAAGCTTCCCTCTCACACACTCCTTATAGATGTTAAGTTACAAGAATAAGGAGACTTACAGGTGCTATCTGCATCTGCCTTCTCTTTTAAGATATTAAAAAGTTGTAAACTCTGAATGGATACAGAGACAGAAAATTGGAGGGCATGTCTGGCAAAGGGAACTCTATTATTGTCCTTGTGTTTTGGGTAGGCCTAGATTGCATCTCTATTTTGTAGAATAATAAACAGTACCCACCTTGTCCATGTTAGGCCACCAAGAACCCATTTTTTTCTAGTGATTAGGGGTTGGTAGAGGACACTGGTACTGGAAAAATGGCCGAGAAAATTTACCTTGGTTTTTGCATTCAGCAGAATTCAAGCAAGACACACAAGTTCAGTAAAAGTAATAGCAAAGTTTATAAGGAAAGGATTACACTTTCAACAGACTGAAAGCAGGTTGTCTCTACAGGGAGACCATTGGGGTCAGGGGACAGAAAGAAAGAGAAAGAAATATTTCCTGTTCCCCTCACAGGAAATGGAAGCAAGGATTCAAAATGGTAATCCCCATCTCCTAGCCTTATAATAGAGAGTTGGGGTAATACATGTTAGGTTCCTGGCATTCTGAAGGTGGGTGGAGGGTCCCAAGGCTAGCACCGAAACCAGACCCCCTAATTTATGACCACTTGCAAAACTCTCCTGCTTGTTTCCCTGCTTGCAAAGCCTCAGGAACATCCTGGTTTTCACTAGCTATGCGTGTCCACACGTTCCATCTGGCAATTAAAGATAAATGGAGGCCAGTGGTCTGGCTGTTCTCTGGGAGGAACACCCTCCCTTCTCATTGTGTGTCCCCTCCTATAAAGCCCCCTATCCATTCCAGCCGAGCTGCTGCACTCTGAACCTGAGGGAGGCAGCCCAGCAGTCTGTTCTTCAATAAATCTTTCTTTTCTACATGTGGCATGGTGTTTGTTCTGTACCAGATGGAATGGGTTGACATGAATAGCTAGTTCAGAAACAGAAAGTCCCTGTACTTTCGCAAGCAGGAAAACAAGCAGGGGAGTTTGGCAAGTGGTCATGAATCGGTGGTCTGGTTTCAGTGCTAGCCTTGGGATCCCTCACCCACCCCAAGAATGCCAGGGAACTAACATTCTAGCCTTTTGTTGGTATTATGGGAGTTGATCAGTCTAGCTGCTTCATGCTGAGTTGGGGCTGTTCGGCAGTTCCTTACAATACACTTGGTCAAAGATAATGGGTCTGGGTGGCTGAGATGGCTGTTAAAACTGGGAGGAGTCACCCTCCCAAATCACACCCAAAATCACACTCAGTCATACCCACATCCCACCCAAATCACAGGACTAGGTGTGCTTTAGAATTTAGAACTTCCCTCTCATAGCTCTCTACCTATCCAAGGATCCTTGTAGCTTGTTAATATTTTAAAGAAGAAAACAGATATAGGTAGGTCCTCTTTGTCTCCCTGTTCCAGAACCTTAGCATCTAGAAGGAGATAGGAGGGTCTAGCTGCTTGACTCTCCAGCCTTTACATCTTCTTTCATTGTCAGAGTCTGGCCTTTTTTTTATTTATTTGCAGTACTGGGGTTTGTACTCAGGACCTTCACCTTGAGCCATATCACCAGCCTTATTTTTGTGAAGGGTTTTCAAGATAGGATCTCATGAACTACTTGCCTAGGCTGGTTTGAAACCATGATCCTCCTGATCTCTGCCTCCTGAGTAGCTGAGATTGCAGGTGTGACCACCAGTACCTAGCTGGCCATTTAAATAATTCTTACAATAATATAATTTCCCTGTCTCCTCACCTATCTATTCTGCCTCAACATGACCAAACGTAACTCCCCAGTTCAGAAAGTGTAAAGACTTCAGATAAAAAGTCTTGGGAGTTTTACTCAGTACCATTTCTTGCATGAGGAGCAGGAAGTGTTTCTCCCCTTTCCCCCCAACTTTTCCTCCTTTATCCTGTTATACTAAAATAAATCTTTGCTAAAACTTCCACCTTCCTTTTTATAAATACCCCTTGAAATATGGACTTTAAGTTCCTGAGAGTTGCATGGAAATACTGAGGGAGGAGGGAAGCTTTGGTAAAGGACAGAGAAAGGAGAAAATGTGGCATGGGTACCCCACAGGAAGAGGCAAAGTATTTCAACCTGTCATTGAAACTGGAGTTTTAAACCCAAGGCCCAAACTCCTGAGATTCCATATGCCAGGTCCAGCCACCTGTCCCTAAATACCAAATAAAGAGGAAAGGTGAAAGCAGAGAAAGGAGATTTATTACACAGATTGGGACATGCCATGGGAAGAGGCAGAGTAAGCACTCAGCTCATCCTTAGCCATCTTCGGGGTATAGACATGAGCTATAGGTTTAAATAGACAAAAAGAAAACTGGTGGTGGGAAACAAAGCTATGCATAGTTAAACAGTCTCAGTCACAGGTATGTTCTTGGTCCAAGGGTTCCCAGAGGGGTTACAGTGAAGGTGTTATTCCTGTCATCACTTGAGGGGAGCAATCTGATTCCCATGAGATGATTACTCCTGCTCTATGGTGCAGCCTATTCATTACAGGAATTGTCCTCATTTGGAGGGGTGGTCTGTCTTGCATGTTCCACTGCTTCTTATGGGAAGTTCCAGTCCCTTGTTATAAAACTGTTATCAGTTCTGTCCCTTTTGGAATCCAAGGTGATTGCAAAGTGCCTATAAAGAGAATGGCTTAGAGCAAAGACACACAAAATAGAGGCAGGGATGCCAAGCTTCTCCTGTTTTTAGTAAATTTGTGTGCCCAAGTAAGGAGTCAGTGCTTTTCAGCAAAAGCAAAATCAGTTTGAGTTCCTCTTACATTATGGATTTGGGGAACCACGAGTTGGTAAAAGAATTTACAGAGACAGAGATTAGGGAAAAGCAAAGATTTATTAGTGGGATATGCTAAAATATAGGGAAATATTTGGACTTCTAAACATAAATGACTTAATATATTGCATTTCAGCTTGAACTCCCCCTCCCCCTTCAATGGCAGAAAAATTTTTAGCAGCCACCAGGGCTTCCAATTGTGAATATGTGCACAGTGATACTCTTTCCTAGCCCAGGGACCACCCATACCACTCTCCCCACTTGCCATTGGTCATTACCCAAAATCTTTCCCCTCCCAAAGGTTACCAAGGCCTTAAAAGCCTTGAAACAGAAAGCCTGCTCTCATTCTCCCTTGGTGCTTCTCCACTGGCACCTGGCAAGAGGTCATGTGGCCCCTGTGATTCTCTCCCTCACTTACAATAAAGTTCCTTAATACATTCATGTGTTCTGCCTGAATTCCTTCACATGGGACATGAAGATTCTGGGTGTCTTCTTATAAGAGACTATAGGAGATGACAACATTAGGAAACCATTGAAAGGGGATAAAATGGCAGTCGGCTAAGTGGAGGAGCATAGCACAGCAAGACAGGGTTGAAAGTAGGTTTTATGCCTCAGCTTAGGCCACTTTTGATTGACTGTTTTCCTTTTTGTGGACCTTACTGATTGGTTGTCTCTTTCAAAATGCATGGTTTGCATTTTGCCCACAGGAACATACCTGCAAGCTTGACTTTTACTCTTTTGGGTTCCACCTTCCTACCTGTCCCCCACCTCGAAGAGGTCTAATCCATCCCTCACATTCCATCTCTTCCTTGGTATTCCTTCCTCTGCCATGTCTCATTAAAGTGGTGACCTCTCCACACAACTCACCTTTGGGATACAGAGGTGAGCTTTAGGTTTACTTGGGTAACAATTGGGGAAGGTGATGAAAGGTATGCATAGTTAAACAGCCCAGGTGTGGTCAGGTAGTTAGAGATGTATGTAATCCAGTTGATCTTCATCTCAGAATCAATCAGGCTGGGCCTGGTCATGATAAAAAAGTCATCTTGGAGGAGGTGGAGGGAATATAGTTTTGACTCTTGTAACAAGATGTTGTCGCTCAGTGCTATCCTTCCTGGATTCAAAGGTGACTGCAGAGAGGAGAGAGAAGCTCAAAGTAAAGACAAGCGTGAGTAGAGGCAGAATACTTTATACTGCTTCTAGTTAGCTGGTGGGCCCAAGTAAGGAGTCAGTGCTTTTTAGCAAACGCAGCTTCTAAATACCCGCCATAATAGCAATCACTGATGGTCACATGGCCGTTTCTTTGGAAACAACCCTATGAACCTATGAAACCCTATCTTACCCCTAGTTTAGAGGGTAGCACTTAACAGCCCCTCAAAAGCACTCACATCTCTCACACACACATGTGTTGACTGGTTTCAGACCCAGAACTTGGGATCTGAGATGTATATTTGGAGGTCAGATGACTCTTTTTTCAGGTTTGCCCCAGAGTGCTTCAATGCTACTTGTCCAGATGTTACAGACAAGTTTCTTCTAACCTCTCTGCCTGATATTCCTACCCTTTTCCTGAGAACACTTTAGAAAACCTGTAATTGCAAACTCTTTCTTTGCCCCTTTAAGATGTAAATCTTTTTAACAGCCTCTTGACAGTTTTACAGGACTGTCTTTTTCAAGGACTTAGAAATCAGTCCTTGGAAATGTGAGCATCAAGGAGACCGCATCCCAATTCCAGTTTCTGAGAGATGTAAGGGACTGCCCCACTTGCTGTCTTTGTGGTGAGTGCATAACTACTTTCTGCCAGGAAGACAGGAGGACAGGAGCTTTTCCTTTTCCTTTTGGTAAAGTAGTAACATCGTGGCCAGTGGCGCTCCCAACTCCAGCTCTGAAAAACCCCCTTTACAGTCAGGATAAGTAAGTTCTGAGTTCCTAAGACAACATGATAACTATTTCAATTATAATGCATTATATGTTTCAAAGTAGCTGACAGAATGTTTTGAATGTAATCACCACAAAGAAAAAGTAAATGTTTACCATGATGAATATGATAATTACCCTAGTTAGATCATTGTGCAATGTATGTTGGTGGTAAAGTCAGTGGTGTCCATTTTCAAGGCAAAGCATTTAACCCTGAATGGAAAATTACTGGTAACTTGCTTGCATGCACGTGGAAAGTCACAAACAAGATGTTGGGGAGGGGCCTTGATAAAATCAGGAAATGAGTTAAAACTGTACATTCCAGAAAGCACATATCACAGGGAGCCCCTCCTGCCACAAATACGAAAGGGAGGTAAAGATGACTAAAAGCCCGCTTCTAAAATGTGACCAATCCCCAGAAAGACATAGTTTAAAATAACCCAATAGAAAATAATAAAACTTAGGTGACTTCCAGGAAGGATTATACACCCCATAAAACTCAGGGACTTGCCCACTAGAGAATATAATGCTTGTTGTAACTGCTTTGGGTATGCCTGCCCACCAGTCACCTGATCTGGCAAGACTGCCATTAAAGTCTTGCTTTCGCTGTACTCCACGTCTTTGAGTATGGAAAGTGAGTATACTTCTCACGTGTACATGTAGTGTCAAAACAACATATTGTGTGCTATAACTAAGTATGATTTAGATGTGTGTTTTTTTAAAAAACACTGTACCATTTATTTCAAAAGAATTTAATTGAGACCACATTCTCCACTTTCCATTTACTGAAATAAATCTGAATAAAATTTCTTTAACTGCTTCATTTATCCAGGGAGATTTGTTCTTTGACAGTGCCTTACCTATGTCCTGGCTTCTTTCTGCCTTGACGACTATCCTGTTTCCTCCACATTTTCTCTCATCCCAATATCCATCTGCAAATTAAATTTTACTTCCTTCAAGTTGTTCTTTGACCAACTTGGTAAAGAAGTCTTTCCTATTTAGCACATTTATAGTCACCGGGTTTGTTTTTTGTATTTATTTTCTATACAGTTTCAGGTAACACTAATTGTAAGTATGTATTTGATTGCCTATTTACTCCTATCAGAATACCAAAAAAAAAACAAAACAAAACAAAAAAACAAAACTGCAGTGTTTAGCACATAATTTTTTTAAAGAAACAAATAAGGAAAATATTTTCTATAAATATTTAAGGACGTGATTGAGTATTTCATCACTAAAGATAGTTTTCAACCAATGTTAATTTTAAAACACTACACATTCCATAAACCTTTAACATAATCATACCTTAAGCACTGGGAGTGATACAATACATTTCACTATTCAAACTCTTCTCTTGCTATGTGCAAGCTTCAGATGACCTATTTATAACACCTACAAAAATGAGGATGGCATTAATTATTACAAATAGGCCATTTCACAACTAACTCACTCTACAGAAATTGTGCCACTGTATGGTGGAAGAGGTATATGCAGACAAGATGGAGTAAATCAGACTCCTCTCTTCTTTTCAGAACATGGAAGTGGAAAAAGGGAAGAAAAGAATAGTTCGCAGAACTGCAAAGAACTGAACTGTGAGTTCCGCAGTGTGCATGTGTATGAGTGAGTCTGTGTGTGAGAGAGTGTGTGTGTGTTTGGGTGAGTATGTACACGCATCAGAGCCACTGTTCAGGAACACATAAAACTTCTGTGAAGTTTAATCTTTGTTGTTCTGTTCTCTTAGATTATTTCAGTACATGATGACTTTAATAAAATGCATCATAAAAGAAAGTCTATGACAGATAATCTCATACTTGTGTCTATTTCCCTAGAATAAAATATGCATTTTTAGGTGTACATCTTACACATATTATTTCTCTATAAAGCATACCTCACTACAGAGCATGGTTGATTAAGGATTAGGCAGAATTGTAAGGTGAGTAAAATATTAAATCATCTCAGTACAGCTTCACACATTTATTTTCACTGGTTATGTATACCAAATATACAGCACTCTACAGATATTATTCTATATTCATATCTACGTAAGCTAATGTGACTGGTTTTAACCAATGATTAGACTGAGCTAGATAAACAACAATCTATGTACACTGGCAGCAGAATCAAGTCAAAGTTCCTATGTTCCTGAAAGGACTATGGTGCAAGCACTGTTTATCACAGTGGAAATACGTTGCATTACACAGCTTCTCATTCTGCACTCATCTTCTTGCTTTCTCTTTTGCTTTTCTATTTTGGCAATAGCTGAAGTAAAAAAACAAAATATGTCTTTCATTCAATTTCCTTTCAGTCAATTCTGTCAAACTGAGAAGGAAAAAATGAAAAGAAGGCAGCGTGTGTGTTAGGACTCCTTAGGATGGATGTGGACATGACACCTGTCTAATTACAAATCATTGAGATGCAGCAAAGTCCTTCAATAGACAACCATCCTGCTTGCTTTGCCAACCTTCTCCAGCCCTTTCTATCACACTAAGCGGTAGGGAAGACCTCAGCAATGTGACCACACTGATCTGGCATTTCCAGATGAATTAAGAAGCACAGTTGCATAAAATATTGCATAACAGAATATATGATATCTTATCTGAGACCAATAGGATGTAGTTAATAATTTGTTTTTCAAATGAAGGATAAAAATGGTATTTTTGTACATTATCACAATTCCTCTTTATTCAAAAGTAGAACAATCTATGACATAATTCAATTACATTTTAGGCATTTAAAAAAAAAAAAAAAACCCAGGGCTTTGACCAAGGAAGGCAAGTGCTGTATAACTTTAGCATCCCCTCAAGTGCTTTTTGCTTTGCCTTTTTTTTTTTTTTTGAGAAAGGATCTTGCTAATTTTGCCAGGGTTGGCCTAGAACTAGAGATCTTCTTGCCTCTGTTTTAGAGGTTTGAGCTACTATGCTCAGTTTAGGTTTTTACTTATTTGTGACTGTTCAATGCTGATAGTTTTTCAATATTACTTTGAACTTGATATATATGCAAAATATGTGTCATAATACAGGAAAACTGAATCAACAGACATGTTTAAAAGTGGAAGTAAATAAAAAGTTGCACTTAAATTTGTTCTTCTACTCCTTAAATATTGAGAACACCACATTTTTATCCCCAATGTTCTTTGAATTTATCCCATAACAAGTCCATTTAACATTAAAAAACCCCTATTTATCACAAAGAGTTTCTGTTTTCAATACTAATGTATTATTATTATTTTTTTAAATACAGAAATTCTTTGTAGTTGCATAAGAGATGCTTAAACTGCTTTTGCTGAAAAGCACTGACTTCTCACTCAGGCCCATGAATTAAGTAAACACTGGAGAAAAGCTTAGAATCTCTGCTCCATTTTGTACCTGCTGTCCTTTGCTCTGAGCCATTGTCTCCTGCTGCCACCTTGGAATCAAGGAAGGATAGGAATAATGAATAACATCTTCATGACAAGGAACAGCAGAGCCTTGTAGGACAGACCACCTCTCCAAATGAAGACAATTACCTTTAATGGTGGCTGCTCTCCAGAGCAGGAGTAATCATGTCTTGGGACCCAGATTGCTCCCCTCAAGTAATGACAGTGATAACAACTTCCATGGAGTCCTCAAAGAACAAGGTCTGAGAAAATAGTCACCTAGGCCCTACTTAAGCACCACTGGAACACACCTGTGGCTGGGACTGTTTAACTGCATTTCTTTTATCTCCTATCCTGATTCATTGTCTATTTAAAGCTATTACTCGTGAGTGTACCCTGAAGATGGGTGAACTTGGGCTGAATGCTTACTTTGACTTTTTCCAAGGCATGTTCTGGGCTGTTTAAAAAGTCTCTTTTTTCTGCCTTTCACCATGTCTCTTTTATTTGGCATATAAATGCAAATGTCAGGACCTGACATGTGGAAGCCCAGGAATTTTGGCCTGGCATTGAAAACTCTGGTTTCATCTGAAGATAATTACAGCACACAACTAATAAAGGATAAAGACAAAGTCTTTTTACTCACAAAATGTACGGTGTGATTGAGAATATTAATCAAAAGCCCAGAGCATCTTATTATTTGTTTGTTTAATCCCATTAAAATATATTATAGTTATAAATCTATTTCTCCCAGAGTATTGTGTTCTTCTATTCTGAAAATTGAAGTTTCATTATTTTATGCAATAAGCTAGGGCTTGTGTGTGTGTTTCTTCTTTTTAGTACAAATGAGTTCTATTTGTATGGAAATTGTCTGTCTCCTTCCAGTCCACACTGACTCTCCACAGTCATCTCAGTGCCACCACCACCAATTGCTGTTACCAGAAGCATGAGCCACACTGGTCTTCTACTTCTCCATTACTTAACTTCTTTTTAAATCTTTGCCAGTGTTGGTCTCTATCCTCACTGCCACATCTTTAGTGCAACACAGCACCTTCTCTTACCAAGACCCCTGGCAGTGCTCCTCTCCAGCTCTCTACAACTACTCTGCACATTCTACTTCCTCCAGCAAATTACAGAGGATGGTTTTTAATCCCTCTTTCATTATAACTGAAAAGTAATAAATGTAGAATGATCAAATCCATATAACATATCCATCACCTTACACACTTACCTTTTCTTCATGTTGAGGATATTTAAAATATGCACTCTTAGAGTTTTTGAAATGTACACTGTTGTACACTACAGCTATCATGCTGTGTAACAGTGTGGAGCTTCTTCCTCCTCTCTGCAGGAAAACTTGTACACTTTAGGAAGCATTTCCCTTCTCCTGTCCACTGTGTCCCTCCCTTAGCTAGTAGTAATAATCACCCTTGTACTCTCTACTTCTATGAATTTGATTATTTTATATTCTGTATTTGAACATACGGCATTTTTATTTTTATGTGGTTTTTTGTGGTAGTTTTGGAGATTGAAACCAGTCTCATGTTTTTTAGGCAAGCATTCTAGCACTTCAACTGTGCCCCTGAAATTTCCCTATTTGTTTTTCTTTTGTTCTATTTACTTTTTACTTTTTCTCAGGTGGCCCTGAACTTATGATCCTCCTGCCTCTGACTCCTGAGCAGCTGGGATTAAAGGAGTAAGCACGACATTTTGTTTATCCACTCCTCTGTTGAGGAGCACTTACGTTCCATGTCTTGGTTATGGTGAATAGTGCTGTAATGATCATGAAGATGGATATCTTTTGCACATACTGCTTATTCCTTTGGATACATACCCCAAAGCAGGATTGCTGGAAGACATAATGTATCTGTGTTTAGTTTTCTAGGAACTTCACACTGTGTTTCAAATGACTGTATTAATTTACATTCTTGTCAACAGTGTGCAAGGCAACTTTTGCTCCCTTTCCTTGCCAACACTTTCACCTTTTTCCTATTTTTATAAGCCTGTATTATTTGTATAAAGGGTTTCCATTGAGATATTTCCACACATGTACATAATTTATTCCAATCAAATCTACCCCCTCTTTCATTCTCCCTTAATCTTCCCTTTTTAAAACAATTTCAATAGTTTTCACAGTTCTATTTTCATACATGGGTATAAAATACTTTGACCATATTTGCTCCTGTCACCCTCTCTGTTTATCTTCCCCCTCCCACTGGTACCCACTATAACCTGCTTTACAGTCCTGTCATTCATTTTTAAGAACTAGTTTCTGCATATGAAAGTGAATATAGAATATTTGTCTTTTGCAGTCTGGTTTATTTCACTTATTACAAAGTTGTTACAGTTCCATCTACTTTCCTGAAAATGAGTTAATTTCATTCTTCTTTATGGCTGAATGATACACCATTATTTATATATACCACCTTTTCTTCATGCACTCATCTGTTGAGGGGCATCAAGGCTGACTCACTGTGTAGCTATTGTGAGTGAACTCTGATAGCATGTGTGCAGGTTTCCTCACTGTATGCTGACCTGCATTCCTTCAGATAGATGCCCAGAAATGATATAGCAGGATCATATGATAGTTCTATTTTTAGTTTTTTGAAGAATCTCCATACTAATTTCCATAGTGGCTCTACTAATTTATATTTCCACCAGCAGTGTATGAGATTTCTTTTTTCTCCTCATCCTCACTGGCACTTGTCATTGTGTGTTTTCTTGATGATAGCCATTTCTGGTTAGGGTGAGATGAAATCTCAGCGTTGTTTGGATTTGCATTCCTTTATGGCTAAGGATGTTGAATATTTCTTCATTTATTTATTAGCCATCTGTACTTCTTTAGAAAACTGTCTTTCATCTTTTTGATAGTAACATTCTAACAGGTATGAAATGATATCTAACTGTGGTTTCACTGGTTTTTTTGTCAGCATTGGGGTTTGAACTCAGGGCCTTACACTTGCTAGGCAAATGCTCTTACCATTTGAGCCACTCTGCCAGCCCTAATTGTGGTTTAATATGTATTTTCTTGATAGTGATTTTTAGCATTTTTCATATATTTCTTGACCATCTGTATATTGTCTCTTAAGAAATATCATTTCAGGTCCATTTTAAAGACAGTTTGTTCATTTCTTTTTAATGAGTAACTGACTCCCTTATGTATTTTGTATATTAACCTCTTATTCAATGTATAATGTGCAAATATTTTTTCTCATCCTGAAAACTGTCTCTTCACTATTGCATCCTTTTCTGGGTAGGAATCTTTTATCTTGATGCAATTCCATTTTTTAGTTTTTTTTTTTTTTTAGTGAAATGCCATTGTCCAAACCAATGTATATACAGCTTTTTTTTTTTTTGATTTACTGTTTTCTTCTAGTAGTTTTACAGTTTCAGTCCTGTACTTTAAGGATTTAATTTATTTCAAATTGCTTCTATATAGAAGTGAAATAAACTTCCTATTTCACTATCCTGCATTGTTTAGTTAGTTCTCTTAAACTCATTTAATGAAGAGACTGTGGTTTCTGCATTTTGTGTTCTTGGCACTATGTTGAAAATCAACTGACTGCCGAGCATGGAGTCATTTCTGAATCCATTCTATTTCATTGATTGATATGTTTGTTTTTATGCCCAGTATTGTTATATAGATTAAGACAGTTTTGTAATATACTTTTAAATAAAAACCTGACTTGACTAAATCTCTTTTTTTTTTTTCAGTGCTGGGATTTGACCTCAGGGCCTCATGCTTGCTAGGCAGGTACTCTACCGGTTGAGTTATTCTCTAAACCCTTTTATGCCTTATTTTTTTTTAATAAGCTTTCTTATTGTTTGCTCAAGGGAGCCTCAGATCATGATCCTTTAATCTGTGCCTCCAGGACAGCTGGAATCACAGGTTTGTACCATCACACTCTACCCAGTAAGTCTCTTTTTAAATACTTTCTATGTCATCCAGTTATCCTTAAAGATATTTGGAAATCATCACCATAGTCTCTGAATTCTTTTCTAATTCCATAATGATAGATGGCCTCTTTCTTTTGCTTTGCTCCTCAAGGTATTTCATAGCCCCTAGATAGTACATATAATTTTGATCTTTTCTTACCTCCTTCCTTTCTCTTTCCTTTCACCTTTCTTCTTCTCTGTCTTTCCATTCTTTCCCTTCCTCTCTCCCCTCTTTCTCTTCCCTTTTCACTCTCCTTCTCCTTCTCTCTTCCTTCCTCTTTGCACATTATCCCTTCCATCCCCTTCCTTCCCTTCTCCTCTCCTCTCTATTCCTTTCCTTCCTTCTCTTTTTTTTTATTAAGTTATATTCATTATATGGAGGGGGAGGATTCATAGTGACAATTCTGATTAGACTTATATTGTACACTAGTTACACTGCCCCCGTTGTCTCTTCCCATCAACCACCTCTCAGTCCCACTTAAAGCAATTGCAAAAGGTTCTGTTTCATATAGGTATATGAAATCCATCCACCACATACCATCAACTTAATCTCCTTCACTCAGTCTCCTCCCTCCCATGACTACTCTCCCTGACACTGTACCTATTTTATAGTCTTGGTTTTTGACATTTGTATTTAAGTTGATGTTCAAAGTGCTGTCTCAATGTATGGCTACTGTGAGTATACCTTACTTTGGTCTGTTCAACTCCTTACATTGCTCTCCCTTACCCCTTTACCTCCCAGCCCTCATTTTTCAACAGCTTTCAATACACATCCTTGTCTCCTCTACCTTCACCTTTTTTGTTGTGATATTACTGATTCTATATCATTCTCTTTTCCTTTCCTTCTTTCCCTGAGTTCCATAAAGTAGTTCCACTATTATAAACATATTATACATCTGAGTTTGTATGTGATCATGCTCGTTTTGGTGTATATGTTTATCTTTGGATCTGTCTTCTGTGTATGAGAGAAATCTTGTCACCTTTGTGTTTCTGAGCCTGGCTTACTTAACATGATGTCCTTCAATTGTATCTATTTACCTTCAAACCACATGTCATTATTCCTTGTGGCTGAGTAATATTCCATTGTGTATATATACCACATTTTCTTGATCCATTTTTCAATTGTAGGGCACCTGGGCTATTTCCAAAGCTTGACCATTGTGAACAGTGCTGCTATGAACATTGGTGTACAGGTGTCTCTATTGTATCCTGTCTTAGGATCCTTTGGGTAGATGCCCAGGAGTGGTATCACTGGATCATATGGCAGTTTTATCTTTAGCTTTTTGAGGAACCTCCATACTGCTTTCCATAGTGGTCGTACTAATTTGCATTCCTACCAGCAGTGTTTCACCACATGCTTGCCAACATTTGTTGTTCTTACCCTTGATTATGGCCATTCTAATTGGGGTGAGATGAAATCTAAGTGTTGTTTTGATTTACATCTCTTTTATCACCAGGGAAGTTGAACACTTCTTGATGCATTTACTGGCCATTTGTATCTATTCCTTTGAGAATTCTCTGCTTAATTCATGCGCCCAATTCTTTATCAAAGTGTTGATTCTTTGGGGGTTGAGTTTTTGAGCTCCTTATAGATTCTGGATATTAGTCCCTTACAGGATATGTAGGTGGCAAAGATTTTCTCCCATTCTATGGGCTGTCTCTTGAGTCTGGTGACTGTTTCCTTTGCTGTGCAGAGGCTTTTTAGTTTGATGCAGTCCCATTTATTCATTCTTTCTCTTAGATGCTAAGCCTTCTGAGCTCTGTTTAGGAAGTTATTCCCTATACCTAAAGACTTTCCATGCTCATAGATTGGTAGAATCAACTTTGTGAAAATGGCCATACTACCAAAACTAACATACATGTTCAATGCAATCCCTATCAAAAGTCCAATAATATTCTGCCCAGAAAAAGAAAAATCAACCCAGAAATACATATGGAAACACAAAAGACCTCTAATAGCCAAAGCAATTCTAAGCAAAAAGTCCAATGCTGGAGGCATCACAATATCTGACTTCAAACTATACTAAAGAGCCACAACAGTAAAAACAGCATGGTATTGGTACAAAAACAGATAGGAAACCCAATGGATCAGAATAGAAGACCAAGACATAAATCCATTCATTTATAGCTAGTTGATCTTTGACAAAAGCAGCCCAAAACACATGATGGAGAAAAGACAGCGTCTTCAACAAATGCTGCTAGGAAAACTGGATATCCACATGCAAAAGACAGAAACTAGATCCCTGTCTTTCATCCTGTACCATAATCAACTCAAAGTGGATCAAAGACCTTATTACAAGGCCTGAAACTTTGAAACAACTTCAGAAGCAGTAGGATATACACTGGATCAGATAGGTATGGGGAACGACTTTCTTCTCTTTGTGATGTATTTCTTCTAATAAAGATTTTGATTTTACTAGCTACTATAGAATGTAATTGAATCTCACAGGTCTTTCTTTATTCATGAATTCCATAACTTCAAAACAAAATAGTCACATTTTCTACAATATTGGAAAAATTATAATCATTGTTTAAAAATTTAAGAATTTTTTCACACAGACTTGCACTCATCTTCACTAGAATGTATCTCATAAACTGGTTCTTATCTTTTTAAACTTTAAAGCTATATTATCATCTGTATCTGTGAATGTCTTGCTTACACCTGAATTTTGCAAAAAAAAAAAGTAAAAGCAGTAAAACTTTTAACCTTATGCCATCAAATTTATTTTAAATAGCAAGTCTCTTCATTGAGTTCCTAGTGTGAAGCAATCTATTACTCTATGCTAAAGTGTTATATATCAGCTCAGACAATTCTGGCCCTGTATACAGATGGCAGAGGAGGAGGAGACAGTAGATGTGTAATTAAGACTCTGATAACAGGATAGGGCCACAGGCAGTAAGAAATGATCTGACCTCAGTGTTTTCTATGTCATGTGAAATTATGTGACCTTAACAATCCAAAACAAAATTTTCTATTACTTTGTTTAAAATATTGACAGATTTTCTAAAGGCTAACTATATTTCTCAATATTTTGCAATTATATGTGGATGTTTAGCAATACACTTAAAATCTTAAGTAAATAATAATCCAGCATTTCTACCTGTGAGTTGATACTTAAAATAATTAGAAGTAAGACTCAAACAAAATTTGTGCAACAAGGTTCAAGCAGCATTATTCATAGTTCTTAAATTATGGAAATAACCCAGTGTCCTTTGAAGGATGGCTGGTTACATAAAATGTTTTATACACAGCAATGGAATATTTTTCAGCTTTAAAAGAGAATTATGACTCTTTTAATAATGTTACAATATAAATGAGCCTCAGAAACATTATGTTAAGTAGAATAAACAGAAGCAAAAAGACAAACATTGCATGATTCTTCTTTTACAAGGCACTCAAGATAGTCAAATTCCTGAAGACAGAAAGCATCATAGTGGTTACCAGGATGAGGAGGGCAGAAGGAGGTGGGAATTTCTGTTTAATTGATATACTATCAGTTTAGAATGATGAAAGTATTTTAGAGATGAGTAATAGTGATAGTTACACAGTAATGTTGATATATTTGCTGCTCTTTAAAACTGGTTAAAATTTATGCTGTGTATATTTTATCATAATAAAATTTGTGTATTTTAATGCAAAGAATATTCTTTTTGTTTTTGCAAGAAATATCTATGCACTTTTTCATTTTTCTTCATAATAACCTATGCAATATCTACACACTCTTTACACACATAGTCTCACACAGAGAGCCTAGCATTAAAAGCATGACATGCTTACATAATGTATATGCCAAATACGTGTAAAGTTAGTGACTTTCTAAAGAAAATTAATACTCTCATTCTAAGATTTTATGTAATTTTATTTAATTCAGGATACAAATAAAATCACCATAACATGCATTTGAGACTGAATATGTTTCCAATTATTTAATATCTAAGGTAATTCTGAAATCTTCAGTGGGAAATAATGTATGACTAAAGAAAACAGAGTTCCATGAGGCTAGCTTTGATTACCCACTACAGTGGTGAAAGTTAAGCACATCAAGACCTAAGGTCTCACATAGGTCCTTCTTTATTCACTGGGGAAAAATTCCACATTTCACTGGGGAAAAATACCATAACAGAAGACCAGAATGATTGTGACACAATTTCTACATTGTAATGGGAAACGCTTCAAGTCTCATTTCAAAGACAGGGAAGAAGACGTGGAATTTATGAGAGCTATTAAAATTAGGTAAATGTGAAGGTGAGTGAGACAGTGTCCTTGCATTTCAGAAGTACCATGTTTCTGAGCATGATGATGTTTGCTTAAAATCCTAGAACTCAGGAGGCCAGTTTGGGTGACATAATGAGACCCTGTACAAACAAACAAACAAACAAACAAAAAACCAAAACAAAAAAACAAACAAAAAAACCCCAAAAGCAACAATGAAAGAAACCGTACCAGCAACAACAATAAATGATGCACGTAGAAAAAATTGGGGTGAGAAAAATGCAATAGGAGAGCAGACAAAAGCAGTCATGGAGAAGATCCTCGGCAGTAGGTAATTCTGTATTAGGCCTTAACTGCTTAACAATGCTACATGGTCCAATATAACCAGCACCATTTTCTAAGTTATAAAACTAATGCTGAGAGTGACTTTAATATTGTCAGCAATGGTCTATAATCAATTTCATGGCAATAATAATCTCAAGTATAAATATGATTTTTTAAAAAAATGATCAGAGCTACTTGAAAATTAACCCACACAAATAATTCATATACTGTGAGTATAAAAACAGGGAAATGAAATGAAGTAGCTCATTGAATTAAAACAGGATGGAAGAAGTCTAAATATGCACCTGCTTCAACTGATGTCAGAAATGTACATAAGAAAGCTAATGCCCATAGCTAAATTTCAACAGAATAAGTGAGCAGTAGACATGGAGATTGTTTGGTGAAATATTTTGAATATCCTCAAAATTACTGGTTCAAAATAAAGGATGAAATTATGGTTTATAAACAGTGCCATTCCTGTAACAGTTCTAGGAACTTTTCCTCCACAAAAATGTGAAAATAATCATTTTTCTTTGACATACTAAGTTCTCAATTGCATAACCTTTCTCAACTTCATGGATGTTATGATTGTCATCATCGAGGCATTCTGATTCAATCAGCATCTTCAGTGTCAAATGCTCCGTTATTGGCTGACAATCTGTTATTCCACAGCTTTGTTGTGTGCCTGCTTCTTGTTTTATTTTTAATATGTATTGCAAAATCTATCTCAACTGGAAAAAATGAATTTTTAGATTTTAGAAAGCTTATTAAGGAGCTATAGTCTTTCCTTATTTGAAGGTGAGGTACAGTTGAGGGATTCATGCTATTCTTTAGTTCATGCTGAATAGTTAAGTAGTCTTCAAAATAAGATATATTTTTCTGAAAGCCTCTAAAGATTTTCCAAAGACTGGGAAAAGTCAGCTACTTTTGAGAGAATTAATTTGCTCATCCTTAGTTTCTAAGTACACTTTTCTTTTAAATTGCCTCAGAATTATCCTGACTTCAAAATATCCTCTCTCCTACTGTACCAAAACAAGAATGCTTATTAATTTAGGGCATTTTATGCTGTAGAAAAACAACTCACAAATTCCATTCTCTTACAGCACCATTTTGTTCTGTACTTACAATGTACATTGGCTCCTGATTAGCTACAGCCCAGTTCCAGGACGGAAGTCAGCTTCAAACCTTAAAGTATTTTCTTATTTCTAAGACTTGACTCAGGTGAAAGAGTAGGAAACTGCTTGGGACATAGTAGGGAGGAGAATTAGGCAAACAAGAAGTATGCAATCTATTTCCCAGAGTTTCTGTGTGATCGTGCTACCGCCCTTCATATTTCACTGATGAGAGAAGACTATGTCTGTACTTGAGGATGGGAAAATAGGTAGAATCTTTTCACATGAAGACCTGTGATTCACATGGAAAAGGAAAAGGATGCGTCACCCTCTACAAGAGAAAAAAATAAGAGAAAACACAGAGGTCAAACTCCTCAATCATCTCAAACCTTACAAGGTTTAGTGTCCCAGAACATAAAAGAATGAAATAGGTATTTTAAGGAATTATATTCAAATCACATGAAACCCTTAATTAGTCAATTAAGGTTCTCTAATGCTGTAGTGTTTTCAAATTTTTCCTCACTTATTCAACTTTATATTTTATTAATACTTATTTACTCATATTCAGAGATTTTGAACTTAAAAAATTGCAAGGCCTGGTGTGTAGTTCAATGGTACAGCACTTACCAAGCATATGCAAGGCCCTTCATTTCACACCCAGTGCCAGCACTGTCCACCACCCAAAATTACAGTTTGAGTACTGACTTCATTTTTCTAATTGAGTAGAATATTTTCCAGATAAAAGAACTTTTATGATAAAAATTTTACATAGGATGGCATTCCAAATTCATTGTGAGATACACAGTGAGTTCCAACTTGTTTCCTGAAGTCATATTGTAGCATCAGCATAGTTGACTCTTCATCTTATTTCACTTTATAAAATATTTATCATCTCTAAGTCATAGTATCATAAAACTAAATGTATTGAGCTTACCAATAAAGAAAATTCCAAACATGAGCTTAATAATCTATGAAACAGTATAATATTTTTAAATTACATAAGGAGGAGTATCATTAATTAATCCATGGTGTCTCATTTCTATTCTTGCCTTTCTGCCTTCTTCTGTGATGCAAGGACTCAGGTTCCATAGCTGCATTTTTCCTTGGTTAGCTGATTTCTTGTTTCCTAGAAAAAAGAAATGAAAGAAAGAGAGAGAAAGAGATAGTATTCATGGCATGAGGACATAAAAGATACTTGCTTCTCCTGGTTTTGTGCCGTATTAGCAGCTGTTCTTTCTTCTCACAGCAATCCTTGGCCTTAGTTTGCAGATCCTGAGTATGCTAATATAGCCACTCTTATCATGGTTTCTGATTTAATGTTACTCAACACCTAGAATTGCCTCTAACACTTTCCTTGCTTAATTGGTTTAATCTTGAATTTACAATGACTGAAAAGCTATAAGAAATTCAATGGATTGGTAAGAAAGAACTGCTTGAGTTGAAACACTGAAGTGCATTTATCATGTGTGACCAGCATACTATCCTCCATTACATCCCTAATAGGGCTGAGAAGACACTCCATTCACTAAGACATTGATAAATACATCAGTGACGGTAACACCAGAATAGAGGAAACTCTCTCCAGTGGTGGTCTTCTACAGGCTGGGTGTGACTATGGGAAATGTTACCATTTATCTCAGTGCTATCATAAAGCTATCATGCTTTCCTAATTTAGTAAGAATGACATGATCTTAGAGTGGTAAAGTTCAGATGGTAGGACCTAATCACTATAGACAAGGCTGCTCATTTTCACAACAAGCAGCAGGCACACAATACTGTCAGAATGTTTGATCTGCAAGGCCTCTTACTAGTGTTACATTGCAAATGCTATCCTTAAATTTAAAAAGATAGATAGGCAGTCTAACAAAGAGTCCTTGGTCTCCGTAATGAGAATGATTTCAGTTCTGGTGACTGGATTGGCATGTGAAAGGAGAGTCATAGTCCCTATTGGAAACTGTGTTTCTAAACCTAAGTCACATCATGGCTTGGAGGGTTTTTATTGAAGAGAAAATTGAATCACAAGATAGTTTTTTGAATCACAAGATAGTTTTTTTTTGAACCATGGTCAATGTATGATGCTAATCCTTCTTGATCAATGCATGAGTCTAGGAAATAAGCAATGAAAGTTCTCACTATTGCTTTACATGAGTCCCTCAAAATAAGTCGTCCATGAAATTGAATATTTATTTTTATACTTGGTCATTGTTTCTACAGGCAAATATGAGTATGGTCTGATTTGCTACTATTGTTATCAAGGGGAATCAAGTTTCTACCCACGGTCATGGCAGAGAGGATTTTTTTATGCACAAATGCTTCTCTGGTACATCTTCATTCTTCCATATCTAATAACAGTTGTTAAAGGAAAAACTACAATGACCAAAGACAAGATCACTGAGTACACTGACTTTTCAGGAGTGAAATTTTCAATAACCTAAATAGGTAAAAATTCCCAATCACTGAAGCTGTAGCTGAGAATAAAAGGAGCATGGAATGTCAAAAGGACTTTGGAGTAGAAATAAGAAAGTAAAAGCTACATATTCACGGACAGTGTAAGGGTTAAAATTTTTGAGTAGTGTATACTAATTGTACAAAATAGTTTCATGCATATATATACATAAAATGTACCTTGTCCATATGCATCCCCTATTCTCATCTCTTGTCACCCTCCATCCCTCCTGGTCCTCTTCCTCTTCCCAAATAGGCCCCTTTCTACTTTCATGCCTTTTAAAATCTAGATTGCACATAGGAGAGAAAACGTATTTATTTCTTTGAGTCTGGCTTATTTCACTTAATACAATAATCTCCAGTTTCATTCATTTTCTTGAAAAATGACACAATTTTTTTTCTTCTTTATGGCTGAACAATACTCTAATGTGTTGTCTATAAAACACATTTTAATTCATTCTTCTATTGATGGGCATCCAAGCTGATTCTGATATGGGTATATTATGAATAGTGCTACAATAAAAACAATAAAGCACTCAATAATCCTGACTTTGATTGCTTTGGGTATATATTCCAGAATGTTATAAGAAGACCATGTGATATTCTTGTTTTAGGTTTTGTGAGGGACCTTCATGCTTATTTCTATAGTCTTCTGTCTATTTACAGTCCCATCAGTAACGTACAAGGCTCCTTTTCCCCAATCCTCCTCAACATTTGTTGTTGCATGCTTTCTTGATAGCCATTTTGACAGGAGTGGGATGGAATCTCAGTGAAGTTTAGTTTTGATTTGCAGTTCCCTGATGACTAAATCTGCTGAACATTTTTTCATGTGTTAATTGGTTATTTATACTTCTTCAGAAAACTGTTCAAGCCATTGCCTTATTTTTTGATTAGATCATTAGTTCTTTTGGTGTTTAATTTTCTGAGTTCTTTTGATATTCTCTATATTAATGCTCTTTCAGACAAATTACTGGTAAATATTTTCTTACATGATGTAGGCTGTCTCTTCACTTTGGTAATTGTTTCTTTTGCTGTGCAGAAGCCTTTTAATTTGATGCAATGCCATTTGTAAATTCTTGCTATTATATCCTGAGCTATTGGAGTCCCATTCAGAAAGGCATTGCTCATGTCTATACCTTTAAGAGATTTCCTTCAGTTTTGCAGGTCTTACCTGAAAGCTTTTTATCCATTTAGTTGATTTAGTAGAGAATGAGAGATAGGAATCTAGTTTCAGTCTTTTACATGTGGATATCCTGTTCTTCCAACACCATTTGTTGAAGAGATTGTCCCTTCTCTAATGCATGGTTTTGTCATCTTTATAAAAGAATCAGAAGGTTGTAGTCAGGTGGGTTTATTTCTGGGTTCTGCTTCAGTTCCATTAGTCTTCATGTCTGTTTTTGTGCCAGTACCATGCTTTTTTTGTTACTATAACTCTGTAGGATAATTTGAAGTTAGGTATTGTGATATCTCCAGCATTGTTCTTTTTTTCAGGATTTTTTTGGCTATTTGGGGTCTTTTGCACTTCCATATGAATTTCGAGCATTTTTTCCTGTGAATAATATCATTGGACTTTTTGTGTGGGTAACATTGAATCTGCAGATTGCTTTCACTAATATAGATAACAGTTTTTCACAATATTATTTTTGCCTATCCATGAACATGGGAGGTATTTCCATCTTCTAATGTCTTCTTCAAATGTTTCCTCAGTCAGTGCCCTATAGTTTTCATTGTGAAGTTGTTTTTCTCTCCTTAGGTAGTTATATTTCTAGGTATTTTATTATTTTTGAAGTTACTGTGAATGGCAACATTTTCATGATTTGTTTCTCACTGTTTTCGTTATTGGCATAGACAAGAGATACTGATTTTGCATGCTGAATTTACATTCTGTTAGAATATTGAAAGAGTATCAGATCTAAGATTTTCTTGTGGAGACACTAGGGTCTTTTAGGTATAGGAACACATCATTTGCAAATAAAAATAATTTGACTTCTTTATTCTTAATACCTTTTAATTATTTCTCTTGGCTTACTACTCTGGCTAATAATTCAAGCACTATATTGTATGAGAGTGGAGAGAATGGATACTCTTGTCTCATTCCTGATTATAGAGTAAATTGTTTCCTCATTTAGTATAATGTTGACTGTAGGTTTATTATACATAGTATCTTGTATGTTGAGGTACAATCATTCTATTTCTGATTTTCTTTTAGGGTTTTTAACATGAAGAGATGTTGAATGTGTTGAAGGGTTTTTATGCACCTATTCAGATGGTCAAGTGATTTTTCTCCTAAGTTCTACTTGCATGCTGTATTGTTTATTGGTTTGTATATTTTGATCCATTCTTGTATCTCTAGAATGAAAACAACTTGATCAAGGTATATGTTCTCTTTTAATGTGTTGTTGAATTCGGTTTCTAATATTTTATTGAGGAATTTCATACCTATGTTCATTAGGGAAATTGATCTATGGTTTTCTTTTTTGTTGTGTCCTTATATGGTTTGGTATCAGGGTGATACTAGCTTTATAGGATGAGTTTGGTAGTGTTCCCTCTCTGTTTTGCTGAATAGTTTGAGAGAAATTAATATTATTTGTTCTTTAAAGGTCTGGTATTATTTTGCAATGAATCCATCTAATCCCAGTCTTTTTTCTTTAAAATTGATCAATGACTGCAACAGAAGATTCAAACAAACAGATGAATGAAGTAGGGAAGTCAATTAAAGAACTGGATGAGAAAGTCACCAACATGGATGAGAAAAAAGAAAACATATTAAGAATATGAAGAAAGCTAGAAATGTTGGAAATTAAAAAGTCAACAAGCAAAAAAACACAAAGGAAGACATCATTATTAGACTAGATCATGCAAAAAAAAAGACTATTGATACTTGAAGGCAAGTTCAAGGATATGTTACATTCAGATATCAATAAAGAAAAAAAAAGAAAAGATAAGCATGACCACAACTTTTGAGAACTCTGGGATATAATCAAGAGACAAAACCTAAGAATCCACGGGAGATAAGGAGTGAACATATAATCTAAAGGCATACATAACCTATTCAATAAAATTATAGTTGAAAGTTTCCCAAATGTAAGGATAAATATGGACATCCAAGAACATATGGCAGTTAGAAATCCAAATGGACATGGCAAGAAAAGAGCCTGTTCATATTACATTACAGTTAAAAATTCAAGATGACAGAACAAACAAACAATATTGAAAGCTGCAAGATAAAATGCCAAATTACAAAAGATGTCTCATCAGAATTATATCAGATGTCTTAGAAGAAAAATTTAATATCAGGAAAGTGTGGGATGATATATTTTAAGCCCTGAAAGTAAATAATTGCCAACCAAGTTTACCATATCCTGCAAAATTGTCCTTTAAACTCAATGGAAAAATAAAGACCTTCCAAGATAAGCACAAACTAAAGCAGCTATGGACATTAAGCCAGTATTTTAGAAGATACTTAGAAGAAACCTTTACATAGATGAGTGTTTTGAAAAAACACTAGAGCTCAGAAAAGAATGCATTTTATGTACAAATGATATGAGAATCAAAAAATGAGAATTAGGAAAGAATCAAACATATTCAGCTCAGCAAACAAATTTCTAACATGAATAATGGAGAGAGGAAAGAATAAACAATACTTAAATCAACCAGGAAAAAAAAAACCCAAAATTATAGTAATCAGCAAATATCTTTGAAAAATAACCCTAGATATAAATGATCTTACCTTTCCAATTAAAAGACACAGATTGGATGGATGATAGTATTAAAAATGGTTTGTTGTCTTGAAGAAACCCACCTCACTCACAAAGGCAAACACAGATTAACAGTGAAAGGATGAAAACAATATATCAAGTCAATACAGTCCAAAAGCCAAACAGGAGTACCTATCATCATATCTGGCAAAATAAACTTCAAATAAAGATAAATCAGAAGAAATAAAGAAGGGTTCTATATATTAATAAAAGGAACAATCAATCAGGAAGACATAATGAATGTAAATATATAGGCACAGAGAATTTGTACACCTAATTTCACTAATACTACTGGAAATTAAGAAACAAATAGTACCAGAGTGGTTGCACTAGCTGCATTCCCACCAGCAGTGTACAAGTGTTCCTGTTTCCCCACATCCTTACCAACACATATTGTTGGTGGTGTTTTTGATGATAGCTATTCTAACAGGGCTGAGGTGGAATCTTACTGTGGTTTTGATTTGCATTTCCTTTATGGCTAGAGATGGTGAGCATTTTTTCATGTGTTTTTGGCCATTTGAATTTCTTCTTTTGAGAAAGTTCCATTTAGTTCAGTTGCCCATTTTTTAATTGGTTCATTGATTTGGGGAGAGTTTAGTCTCTTAAGTTCCCTGTATATTCTGGTTATCAGTCCCTTGTCTGATGTGTAGCTAGCAAATATTTTCTCCCACTCTATGGGTGGTCTTTTCAGTTTAGAAACCATTTCTTTTGTTGTGCAGAAGCTTTTTAATTTTATGAAGTCCCATTTGTCCATTCTCTCTTAGTTGCTAGGCTGCTGGGGTTCTGTTGAGGAAGTCCTTGCCTATACCTATTAGGTCCAAAGTGTTTCCTGCTCCTTCCTATACTAACTTCAGAGTTTCATGTCTGCAACCACTCTGGAAAAAAATTTGGATGCTTCTTAAAAATCTAAACATAGACCTCCCCAGGAGTGGGATCCAACAATCCTACTCCTGGGGATATACCTGAAGGAATGCGACACAGGTTACACACCCATATTTATTGCAGCACTATTCACAATAGCCAAGTTATGGAAACAACCAAGATGCCCCACTACTAATGAATGGATCAAGACAATGTGGTATTTATACACAGTGGAGTTTTACTTAGTCATGAAGAAGAATGAAATCTTATCATTCACAAGTAAATGGATGGAACTGGAGAACATCATTCTGACTGAGGTTAGCCAGGCTCAGAGAGCCAAAAATCGTATGTTCTCCCTCCTATGCAGACTTTAGATATAGGGCAAATACAGCAATGTTGTTGGACTTGGGTTACATGACAAGGGGAAAGCACATATGGGAAGAATGGGGATAGGTAGTAAACCCAAAACATAAAAGCGTTTGATGTCCCCACTCCAGAGGAACTAATACAGAAACCTTAAAGCAACAGAGGTTAACATGAGAAGGGGATCAGGAACCAGTGTAAAGATCAGTTAGAGACGAATCAACTTCAGTTATAACACATTTGGACATGAAAGCAATGCTACGAACCTCACTGTATAGCTATCCTTATCTCAACTAGCAAAAATCTTTTTTATTATTGCTTATTTCTACTCCTCAACGGAACTGGAGAAAAGCGTAGAACAGGTTCTGCCTGGAAGCAAAGGCGGGGGTGGGGAAGGCAGGGGGGGAGAAATGACCCAAACAATGTATGCACACGTGAATAGATGACTAAAAAATAAAAACACCCAAATCAGAAATAAAAATAAAAATAATAAAAAAATCAATTTGAGAAAGTTAAAAAAATAAAAGAAACAAATAGGCCCAGATATAATAATAGTATGTGATTTTAATATTCCACTCATAAACAGATTATGTAGAAGAAACTACAGAGTTAAACTGTAGTGTAGATCAAAGGGACTTAACAGATACCTACAGAATATTCCATCCAAGAGCAGTGCCATATGCAATCTTCTTAGCAACTCATGAAATTTTCTCCAAAATACAGATAACATTTTAGAAATTAAAGCAAGCCTTAATACATAAATAAAAATTGAAAAAATCTCTTTTGTTATCAGATCATAATGGGAAAAACAGATGTTAATAGCAAGAGAAACTACCTAAACTATACAAACACATGGAGATTGAACAATACATATTTGAATAATCAGTGAGCCATTAAAGAAATCAAGGAGTTAAATAAAAACTTACTAGAATCAAATGAAAATTAATTCTCAACCTATCAGAACCTTTGGGATACAGCAAAGGCAGTTATAAGAGGGCAGTTGATAGCTATGAATGACTACATTAAAATATCAGAAGTCTTAAATTAACAACCTAATATACTTTAAGGTCTTAGAAGAATAAGATCAAACCAAACAAGATGGAAAGAAATAACAAACACCATACAGAGATTAATGAAACGGAGACTAAAAGAACACTACTAAAAACTGATAAAATATAGAAGTGGTTCTTCAAAAAGATAAATAATTCAAAAATCTTCAGCCAATATAACCAAAAGTAAGAGAGAGAAGGCCCCAAATAACAAAATTAGAGGTGAAACAGGGGATAGTGCAACAGATACAAGTGAAATCCAGAGGATCATCAGGGAATATTCTAAAAACTTATAATAATATAAGTTAGAAAATCTAGACTAAATGTAAAATCTTTAGACACATATGACTTACCAAAATTGAACCAGCAGGATATTAACAACCTAAACATCTTTTAAAACAGTGTGATTGAAACAGTGATAATGAACTCAAAAAAATTATGACTAATCTTGATTATTAATCTGACTTTTATCTTTCTTCTTAATTGTGCAAATATATACACATGTGTGTAAATGAAAAAATGATACTTGTTGAAACTGTTCAGGAATCATGGGAGGGGGTATGGGGGAGAGAAGTGGAAGGGGTAAATTCATGTATGATGTATTTGATACATTGTAAGAACCTTTGTAAATGCTACAATGTATCTACACCCAGCATGACAATAAAAAAACTAATTATTGATGATTAACTTTACAACTTACTAATTGATTTGAGGAATGTTTCAACAGAACTGGAATTCAATGTGAGGGATAACTAACATCAACCCCAAATTGGGGAACATGACTGTTGAAATATTGTGCTCCCCTTTTATGGGGAAGAGAGTTTGTATTAGAAAATATCCGAGGGTGGGTACTCTATAAAGAAAAAGTTTATTTAATTTACAGTTTGGGACTCTGAAGGTACAATATTGTGCAGTCCCATCTATTCCATCTCTGAGAGATCCCCCCAGTCTAAGTCATAACACACTGACAAAGAGGAAATGGAAGGGCCATCAGGTAGATGCAACCAAGCATAAGGGGTGGACTTAATTTATGACAACCTGCTCTGGAAAAAACTCACTCAGCAAGACCAGCATTATTCCCTTACAAGGGGGAGCCTTCATGACCTAATTACCTTGTACCAGGCCCACTTCTTACAGGTTCCACCACCTCAACCCCTCCATGCTGGGGACTGAGCTTCCACCACATGACCTTTGGGGACTCCATTCAACCCATATCAATCATATCAAGAGTAAAAACACTTTTAATTGTATTAAATGTTTATGTCATGTTCACATATGACTACAGCTTATGTGAGTATGCTGATTAGGCAAAGGAGTGTATTGTTATGCTAAAGTTTAACTCTGTATTGTCTCTCTGCCTACGGACTCTGTTAGTATAATTTCTACCAATAAAGGATGCAAGAATGCTAGAAGACACATGGAAAGGAACAGATGTGGTTCTTCTTGGCTTCCCATTAATACCATGGTCAGGTCAGCAAGTGGTTTTCACAAAAGGGAGGTAGTAAGACTCAATTTTGAGCTTCTTCTAGCTTTTCAGATCCAGTGTCATCTTCCTCCTCAGTACTATTAACAATAATCAGTTGGCACAATGTCTTTAGCCTTGGCTCTTTGCAGTCCTCATTTTACACTGATGACAACAATTTGTAGATAAACATTAGTCTATAGATCACACTATATGAGGATCACTGCCCTGTGGTACTTGTGGGTATGACTGGCTTCAGTAGCATGTACTTCTTCTCCTTTCGTTTAGCTGGAAAAAGATACTTATTTCTTCCTCTCTCCTTGTTCTTTCTCTTTTGCCATGTTTATGTATCTCCTGTGCTTCTTTTTCCTCACCCCGGGTGGAAAAGGCTTAATGACCTATTTCATGCCTTGCGTAGCCAGCCCTATCTAATCTGGTCCTCAGGGATACTGTACAAGGGGTAAGGATGACTCACGTCTCTGTGGATTGTGATAGAAGGCTCTGTCTTGATGGGCTTGTGTGAATGATAGAATGTGGTAAGAGACAGGTCATGCTGCTTCTGAAAAGTCGTGGTCCCTTCCTTGTTGCCTCTTAAATCCCTTACTCTAGAGAGTCAGCTGCCACCTTTTGACTGAGCTTTGGGAAAGTCTACTTGGCAGGGTCCTGAGGCTTTCAGCCAACATTGAGCAAGGACCTGAGGCCTTCTGCCAAGAGCCATATGAATGAACCATCTTGTAAGGGAATTCTCCAGCCAGACAAACCCTCAGGTAAATTCGGCCCCAGCCAGAACCTTGACTGCAGCCTTGTGAGAGACCCTTCCTTAGCTACCATTAGCCAGTTAAGCTAGAGCCTGATCCCGGCCTTCAGAAATGTGGGCTGTAACAAATATTTTACCTTGCTTTTAATTTGCTAATTACAAGGGTAAATTTGCTTCCAAAAGCAGGTAGCATGCTTTTTACCTTATAAAATTTAATTTTAGTCATCAAGAGTATGTTCAGTAAGCAAGGAAGTATGATAACGGTCAGTTTGGGAATGTAAAGTCATCATCTATTCTTTAAATCTGTCCTTATGGCTCTCTACAATTATTCTAAAGAAGAGTTTGTAGAGTGGCTGGCCCCCCAAAAGAAGGAATTTTATGAAATCTTGAATTATTCTGATCATATTATTAAAATCATGCATGTATTATGTCTAGCTCTCTGAAATTAATAGCAACAATTTATTTCTGTTCATTTAAGTCATGAAAATGAAGATGAATTTATAAAAATGAATAGGATAAAAAAATCATCCATGAGCATATAGCACTCTAGAGGTTGATATCTTCTTTCAGTTAGATTATACTTTTTTGTTGTAATCTATAACTTCCTACAAATTGCATTCTCAGCTAGGTACAGATATGGATGTCCATAGTCCCAGCTACTTGGGGAGGCTGAGGTGGGAGAACCACCTCAACCCTGGAGTTTGGGGTCAACCTGAGAAGCATACTGAGACCCCATGTCTTTAGACACAGCTAAACTGAACCAAAATCCTACTCGCAATGTCGGTATACTGCTTATTCAAGCTCTACATGATTCTTCCCCTTCCAAGTCCTCAATTTTAAAACTTCTTTTTACATAGTTCAGTCCATATTCAATAGATTCCTGAACACTACTTGTTACTTTTGTTTATATTTTTTAAACAATGTTTCTGACACCATGAGAAGCCACAACTTTTTTCTTCCAGTTTCAGTTTCTTAGTTTCCAATTCAGAAGTTTTAGTTTACATGATTGCTTTCCTAGTCTGCTTTGAAAGTGTTATCTGCTTTGGTCACTAAATTGTACCAGTGTTAATAAAATTTAGACAATAACAGAAATTGTCACAAAAAATTTACCTTGAATAGATTACGAGGAATAGATTTTTAGTCTATTTGATTTTATTATGAGTGCTGAGACCTGTTCTTTCCCCATTTCCTCTGTAAGTTCTGCACCCTGCACACAGATGTGGTGTAATTAATTTCTAATGCCCAAATATACTCTATGAGCCACAATTCATATCCATAAATATATTTTGTTCCTTTTACTATGCTTCAATCATTTTAGAGAAAATTTTTGGCTTAATATTATAATAAATGATTATAGATTTATTGAACAGACATTTATTGCATTCAATCTCCACATCATCTACAATATGGACATTGTTTTAATAACTGATAGCTTATATTATAGAAGCTTCATTTCAATACAAGGAATCGGGTATGTATCCTAATAACCACTGTCATTACTGGATTTTACCATCCATTTTACATATTTGGATAAATTATACAGGTAAGGTCATTAGAAGTATTCAATAAAAGTATGAATTATAGAAAGCAAATATATAAAAGAATTCACACTTTTGTAGTATAGTTAATTTCTATAAGATATAGTTAGTATTTTAGCTTTCAATAATAAATTAGTTTGAAGAAGCAAAAATGAATTATATTCTCTTTCAAACACTTTTTTTCCTGTCTTAATTGCTCCTCACTTTGCCTCTCCTTTTTCATTCTACTGTCTTTTCCTGTTTGTATTTTAGACTTTTCCTTATTCCAAATATTCTGGAATATCAAGGCTGAAAATTCTGTGGACATTCTGTCCAGTGGGCAGTTCCTGTGTGTGAGATTGCTTAGAAAAAAGAGAAATCTGACAGTGAGACAGATAGGTTGTTTGCAGAAAGAGAAGAAGTTAAGTGAAGTTGTTGAAATGATTAATGAAGCTAAGGCAAAGCATAACCTATTTTGAAAATCTTATGATAATTAGAGAATAGAGAGTTTTAGACTTGTAGACAAGTTAATAACAGTGAAGGCTGGACACCATATACATGGTTCATCCAGGATTCTGTAAGAGGAAACTCCACAGGAACAACAAAGTAGACCAGGGACTTTCAAACCCTAGCAAAGGAGAAGGGCAGTTTTTGAGATGATGTTCTGTACTTTGATTGAGGTGGTAGATATGCAATACGATATATTTATTAAAATTGGAGGACTAGACACAAAAGAAAGCGAATATCACTTGATGAAATTTTATTACAACACCCATAAAACATGGGGAAGGAAAGGAGGGAGGGAGAGAGGATGGGAGAGAAAGAAGGAGAGAAGGGGAAGAAAGGGAGGTTGTGAAGGGTTTGAAAGTGATTCCAATGGTATTAATATCTACCAGTGCTAAATTCTGCCATCCTAGTCACTGTTTAAATACCTTAATATATAGAAGAATAGGCTAAAAAAAAAAGAAGCTAAAAAAAGAAACATAGTATTTTAGGTAGACTTGCATCTTAAATCTTCAAATCAAGCAACACTGGCACTGGACTTTAAACTCAGAGGTTTGCATTCACTAGACAGATGTTCTACTGCTTGGGCCATGCTTCCAACCCTTTCTGCTCTGGTTAATTTGGAAATAGTCTTGCTTTTTACCAGGCCAGCTTGGACTCTGATCCCATTTATGCTTCCCTCTGTAGCTAGGATGACAGGTGCATGTCACTGTGTCTACTTTTGCTTTTTGAGATGTGGTATCACAAACTTTTTGCCTGGGTTGGCCTTGAACACTAATCCTCCTGATCTCAGCCTCCTACATAAGAAAGGTTACAGGCATGAGCCACAAGCATCCAGTTTTAGATTACCCATTTTTTAAGATTCAGGCTGAAGAGGCTGGTCCTTTTCTCTCCTTTAACAAAACCAAATATTGAAGACTGCCTGAAGGAGAAGAGATGTGTTAATCTTCATTCATACAAGAAGACACACTGTTTAACTTGCTAGATAGGTCACATAAAAGGATATAAAAAGGCAAGGGGGAAAAGACAGACTCTGTAACAAATGTTGCTGGGAAAACTAGATATCTGCAGCAAAAACTGAAATGAGATCCATGTCTTCCAACTGTACAAGCATCAACTCAAAGTGGATTAAGGACATTAATAAAAAAACTGAAGCTTTGAAGCTAGTGTAGGAAAGAGCAGAGGATACACTGGAATTAATAGGCATAGGCAATGACTTCCTTAATAGAACTCAGATGGCTCAGCAACTAAGAAAAAGAATTGACAAATGGGAATACAGGAAATTAAAAAGCTTCTGCACAACAAAAGAAATGGTAACCAGATTGAAGAGTCAGCCCATACAATGGCAGAAAAATCTTTGCCAGTTATACTTCTGACATAGGATTAATAATAAGAATATACCAGGAGCTCAAAAAAATAAACTCCCCCAAAAATCAATGATGCAATGAAGGAATGGGTAAATGAACTGAACAGAGCTTTTCCAAAGAAGTCCAAATGGCCAAAACACATGAAGAAATGCTCAACATCCCTGGCCATAAAGGAAATGCAAATCAAAACCAAATTAAGGCACGACCTCACTCCTGTCAGAAATGTTGTCATCAAGAACAAAAACAACAACAAATGTTGGCAAGGATGTGGGAAAAAGGGAACCCTCATGCACTATTGGTGGGAATGTGAATTAGTAAAACAGTGGAAAACAGTATGTAGGCTGCTCAAAAAACTAAAAATAGTACTTGCATATATACAGCAATACTACTACTGGGAATATACACGAAGGAACGTAAGACAGGTTACAATAAAGATGCTTGCACACCCATGTTTATCGCAACATTAGTCACATAGCTAAGCTATGGAAACAGCCAAGATGCCCCACTACTGATGAATGGATTAAGAAAATGTGGTATTTATACACAATGGAGTTTTACTCAGTCATGAAGAATGAAATTTTGTCATTTGCAGATAAATGGATGGAACTGAAGAACATCATCTTAAGTGAAGTTAGCCAGGCTCAGAAGACCAAAGGCTGCATGTTTTCTCTCATATATGGAATATAGACCCAATACAAATACAAATAATATTATGAGATGTCTACAACATCTCATAGCAAAAGAAAAGTATCAATATTCATGTAACATAAATTTTATCTAACAGGGGATCTTTCAGAAATGAAAACCCAAAGCAACAGGTAACATATATTTACATGTGTGAATATGAGGAAGAGTGGACAGTTGTGAGGAAGTATGACTGTACAAAAAGGGTGCGACCCTATGGTGATAAAATGGGGGGCTTGGCCAGGCCTGAGGTTCAGGTTCTTCTCTGAGACCTGCTGCCTTCAGAAATAAGGACTGTCCTTCCTTGTGACAGAGGTTGGACACAATTGGAATAAGGGTCTAATGACCCACATGGGGTTGAAGATCAGCTAAGTTTTATGGCTTACTGCAGAGAGAAGGAGGGACAGAAGGAGAGAGTGATTTTCCTGCCTAAGAAGCCAGGTAGCCAGATTCTCGGATAGTGTATTTTGAGCCCATAAGGAATCAAGGAGGAAATCTTTGATTTTACCTCAACTTTATGGAGAAAAATTCACATTTATGTGAATTAAATTAAGATGGTAACATTTTAAAGTGAAACTGTTATATGAAATTTTATAAATTTTACCTTACAATTCTCTTTTAACTGAAAATTTTAAGCAAATATGTGTTTATCAGGCAGACTTTCCTTATTTTAATTTCCCATCTTAAATAAATCAAATAAAATAACAAAGAAATCAATAAAGGTATATAAGAAATCTTAAATACTTAGAAAAACCTGAACTGTATCTATCATGAAGACACTTAATATTGTAAAAAGAGAGTTTTTAACACATGTCCTGGGAATAACAAAGATGGAAACCTTGTGCACAGTGAAGTGACATCCAGGGTTGGGCTTCCAGGCCTAGTCAGGTTTCCCAGGAAGAACACACTGACAAGTGACAGAGGCTCGAATGTTCACGCTTGAGAGAAGAGAAGAAACACTGCCTCACTCAAGCTAAGTTCCAACTGCTCTATGCATTGCTCTATACTTGGGTTGTGAATATTTTTGGAATAAATTTAAAATAAATCATTTATGTACTTCAGAGCATGTAATAACACTGATATTTCCTGCTCACATTCAATGCTGGCCCTTTGAAGATGTAAGAAAATGTTCAGTCAGAGTAATTTAGTGAATATCAAATATTTTTCCTTGGCAAAATATTTTTTTAAATGTGTGTGTGTATGTGTGTGTGTGTGTACAATTACCACTTTTTATGTTGGAATTCTTTAAATTAAAGCAAAGCATTTGTCTAACGAGAAGGTTGACAAAGTTTAGAAAACTGAAAACATACATACAAATAGCATGTTACATTTCATGAAAATTAGCAGTAAGTTCCAACATTCAAATGTAAGCCTTATTTGGTGTACTTGCTTACCACGTACTACACACGTTTCACTATGTTGAAAACTGAAGTACGCCAAGAACATATAAACAGACTAAATGTTCATCAGTATAAAAAAGGGTAAATAAGTAAGTTGGTACAAGGATATATAAGACAGGAAGTAAATAAGGTACATTTGTGTATGCTTGTGGAAAAAAGGTTTTTGAGTAACTCATTAAGTGAAATAAAAAATATGTAGAACAGAGTGACAGTGATTTTTCCTAGATGTATAAACTTGTAGATAGGCATATATGTAAATATGAATTAGAGCTAATTGTCTAGTTGGTTTAGTGTACATATTAATAGAAATTTCTGCTTTTACTGGTTGGACATGAGTGATTAAGATAATTAATTTAGCTACTTCTTTCTCATTTCCATTTCCAAGTAATTCTCCTTACTACATTTTTAGTACGTCAGCTCTAACTCTCTTGTCTTCAAACTGTATCATCTTTTCTTGGTGTCATCTTGTACTGAAGGCTCTCTTTTTAAAAAAAATTCTAGAACCTGTCTCACAGCCATTTTCTAGCCCTAGTTCTTTCATAAGCATATTTTGCAGTGATTTTGATTCCCATTTAAATAATCTTTTTAATAGCCTAATATGTAATTCTTTTACTTCCTGTCCTCCAATGACCCATCTTCCACCCTATCTCAGTCACTCCACTTCCTTGTCATTAAAAATAACTGAAACCCCTGCATTATTCTCCTTCATTCTTTCACAACTACATTTTACCTTTTAAGCTCAGTCCCAGAATCCAGACTTCAACTACATTGCTCTATAAAACCCACCGCTCTTTTATCACCTGCCTCCCCCACCTCAATTGTCATTTCCCTAATCAGTCATTATGGGGAAATTAGATTTCCCCATCTTTCATCATAGTCACTTCCTATCTTCACATTTCCTTGCTCCTTTCTTACTTCATTATATTTATTTGTAGAAATGCCAGTCCTAATTAAAATTAAACTCTGCTACTGACCTGTGACTGTACAGAGAAATATGATGGGGGAGATCACCACAACAAACCCCTTCCTTTTTTGGTGTTAAATCTGCAACACCTGCCTAAGTGGGGCCCTTAGCTCTGCTTACTTTTCTTGTCAGACACTGTAGTCCATTCATTCATTGTTTTTTAAATTTTACTTTTCCATAAAACTTCCAATATCTCTGTAGCCTTAGTCCTATCGAATGATCTTTCTTTATTTTCAAAAATTAGAAGCAATCAGAAAGAATATTAACATGCTGGCGCCATATGAGTCTGCCCATACAAAAGCCTTGCACCCTAAAAGGATGAGTGCATCATTCTATTACTGTACCAGGATGTTGTACTTAGGTGGCCCAGAGATAGTTCCACTTACTCTCAAATGGGTGGTAGTTTGGGGAATAACTTACCTCCTGTCTTACCTACTTGAAAAAGAAAATAATAATCAATAACATTGGTAATTATTTGGACAATAAGGTTTCAACTCCTCAGTTCTCATTCTGTCTCATATTTGCTCTAGCCAGGGCTTTGCTCCTATGACTCTGCACAAGTATTGATTTCTGCACTGGTAAATTCAATGATCAGCTCTCAGCCCACATCATATGGGACCATCTGCACAATATAAGAGGTTGATCACATGTCTTTTCTCAAAACTCAGTTTTTCTTCTTCCTTGGGAGCATCATTCTTAGTCTGTCTTTCTTTTATGACATTGACTTGTGGTTTTCCTTTGAGTTCCTACTCTGGAAATTATAGCTCAGTTTAAATTGAGCTTAGTCCTATTTTTTTTTGTTGTTGTTCAGATGGCCTGGTAAGTTGATACTGTCACCATCACGTGAGAAAGGCTGGATAGCTTGCTGAAAAGGTAAAAATAAATATAGTCAAGTTAAATCTTTTGCCCCAGGTGAGTGTTGAGTAACTGTCACATTTGTAAAGGGAGGCAACTTAAAGTACCCAATGCTAGCACAACCTGAGAATCGATGTCAGGCTTGTGAACAAATACATTCAAGATCAGCTGTTCTCGGTCTGGAAGGGCAGAATTACCTATGTGACTTATAGATGTGAAAGTAATAATGCATATGGACTTTTTTTTTGTCCTGGGGTTTGAATTTAGGGCTTCACACTTCTGAGGCAGGAACTTTACTGCTTGAGCCACTCCTCTAGCCCAAGGTAGTGTTTATTCTAGCTACTCCTATTTGAAGGAATACAGAAGCATGCAAACAAATTTTTCAAAGTCCTTGACTCCTAGGAGACTGAGGAAAGTATCTACCTGCAATAATTGTTCTTGTGAGTCATCAGATCATGAGAATGTTCTTTGTTCTGCCAAACTCTAAGACTTTACTTTTTTAAATGCAGAATGAGAAAGAAGGAAAAAAGAAGGATTTGGGGCACTGAAAATTGAACCTTAACAATAAGATTTATTTTTTTTCCTTTTTCTTTTATTATTCATATGTGCATACAAGGCTTGGTTCATTTCTCCCCCCTGCCCCCACCCCCTCCCTTACCACCCACTCCGCCCTCTCCCTCTCCCCCCCCAATACCCAGCAGAAACTATTTTGCCCTTATTTCTAATTTTGTTGTAGAGATAGTATAAGCAATAATAGGAAGGAACAAGGGTTTTTGCTGGTTGAGATAAGGATAGCTATACAGGGCATTGACTCACATTGATTTCCTGTGTGTGGGTGTTACCTTCTAGGTTAATTCTTCCTGAACTAACCTTTTCTCTAGTACCTGTTCCCCTTTTCCTATTGGCCTCAGTTGCTTTTAAGGTATCTACTTTAGTTTCTCTGCGTTAAGGGCAACAAATGCTAGCTAATTTTTTAGGTGTCTTACCTATCCTCACCCCTCCCTTTTGTGCTCTCGCTTTTATTATGTGCTCATAGTCCAATTCCCTTGTTATGTTTACCCTTGATCTAATGTCCACATATGAGGGAGAACATACGATTTTTGGTCTTTTAGGCCAGGCTAACCTCACTCAGAATGATATTCTCCAATTCCATCCATTTACCAGCGAATGATAACATTTCGTTCTTCTTCATGGCTGCATAGAATTCCATCGTGTATAGATACCACATTTTCTTAATCCATTCGTCAGTGGTGGGGCATCTTGGCTATTTCCATAACTTGGCTATTGTGAATAGTGCCGCAATAAACATGGGTGTGCAGGTGCCTCTGGAGTAGCAGTCTTTTGGGTATATCCCCAGGAGTGGTATTGCTGGATCAAATGGTAGATCAATGCCTAGCTTTTTAAGTAGCCTCCAAATTTTTTTCTAGAGTGGTTGTACTAGTCTACATTCCCACCAACAGTGTAAGAGGGTTCCTTTTTCCCCGCATCCTTGCCAACACCTGTTGTTGGTGGTGTTGCTGATGATGGCTATTCTAACAGGGGTGAGGTGGAATCTTAGTGTGGTTTTAATTTGCATTTCCTTTATTGCTAGAGATGGTGAGCATTTTTTCATGTGTTTTCTGGCCTTTTGAATTTCTTCTTTTGAGAAAGTTTTGTTTAGTTCACGTGCCCATTTCTTTATTGGTT
Source organism: Castor canadensis (assembly GCF_047511655.1). Classification (NCBI taxonomy): domain Eukaryota; kingdom Metazoa; phylum Chordata; class Mammalia; order Rodentia; family Castoridae; genus Castor; species Castor canadensis. The sequence continues at coordinate 75,115,541 of NC_133394.1, read as the reverse complement.
CATTAGTTTTGGGAGAATTTAGTTTTTTAAGTTCCCTATATATTCTGGTTATCAGTCCTTTGTCTGATGTGTAGCTGGCAAATATTCTCTCCCACTCTGTGGGTGTTCTCTTCAGTTTAGAGACCATTTCTTTTGATGAACAGAAGCTTTTTAGCTTTATGAGGTCCCATTTATCTATGCTATCTCTTAGTTGCTGTGCTGCTGGGGTTTCGTTGAGAAAGTTCATACCTATACCTACTAACTCCAGAGTATTTCCTACTCTTTCCTGTATCAACTTAAGAGTTTGGGGTCTGATATTAAGATCCTTGATCCATTTTGAGTTAATCTTGGTATAGGTTGATATACATGGATCTAGTTTCAGTTTTTTGCAGACTGCTAACCAGTTTTCCCAGCAGTTTTTGTTGAAGAGGCTGCTATTTTTCTATCGTATATTTTTAGCTCCTTTGTCAAAGATAAGTTGGTTATAGTTGTGTGGCTTCATATCTGGGTCCTCTATTCTGTTCCACTGGTCTTCATGTCTGTTTTTGTGCCAGTACCATGCTGTTTTTATTGTTATTGCTTTGTAATATGGTGTGAAGACAGGTATCGTGATACCTCCAGCGTTGTTCTTTTGACTGAGTGTTGCCTTGGCTATTCGTGGCCTCTTGTGTTTCCATATAAATTTAACAATAGATTTTTCAATCTCTTTAATGAATGTCATTGGAATTTTGATGGGAATTGCATTAAACATGTAGATTACTTTTGGGAGTATTGACACTTTTACTATGTTGATTGTACCAATCCATGAGCATGGGAGATCTCTCCACTTTCTATAGTCTTCCTCAATCTCTTTCTTCAGAAGTGTATAGTTTTCCTTGTAGAGGTCTTTCACATCTTTTGTTAGGTTTACACCAGGTATTTGATTTTTTTTTGAGGCTATTGTAAATGGAATTGTTTTCATACATTCTTTCTCTGTTTGCTCATTGTTAGTGTATAGAAATGCTTATGATTTTTCTATGTTGATTTTATATCCTGCTACCTTGCTATAGCTATTGATGATGTCTAGAAGCTTCTGAGTAGAGTTTTTTGGGTCTTTAAGGTATAGGATCATGTCATCTGCAAATAGGGATATTTTGACAGTTTCTTTACCTATTTGTATTCCTTTTATTCCTTCTTCTTGCCTAATTGCTCTGGCTAGGAATTCCAGTACTATGTTGACTAGGAGTGGAGATAGTGGGCATCATTGTCTGGTTCCTGATTTTAGAGGGAATGGTTTCAGTTTTTCTCCGTTAAGTATAATGCTGGCTGTAGGTTTGTCATATATAGCTTTTATAATGTTGAGGAACTTTCCTTCTATTCCTAGCTTTCTTAGAGCTTTTATCATGAAATGATGTTGGATCTTATCAAAGGCTTTTACTGCATCTATTGAGATGATCAAGTGGTTTTTGTCTTTGCTTCTGTTAATGTGGTTTATTATGTTTATTGATTTTCGTATGTTGAACCACCCCTGCATCCCTGGGATGAAGCCTACTTGGTTGTGGTGAATAATCTTTTTGATGTGTTGTTGAATTCGGTTTGCCATTATTTTGTTGAGGATTTTTGCATCAATGTTCATTAAGGAGATTGGCCTAGAGTTCTCCTTTTTGGAGGTGTCTTTGCCTGGTTTTGGGATAAGTGTAATACTGGCTTCATAAAATGTGTTTGGCAGTTTTCCTTCCCTTTCTATTTCATGGAACAGTTTAAAGAGGGTTGGTATCAGTTCTTCTTTAAAGGTCTGATAGAATTCAGCAGAGAATCCATCAGGTCCTGGACATTTCTTTTTGGGGAGACTCTTGATTGCTGCTTCAATTTCGTTTTGTGTTATAGGTCTATTCAGGTGATTAATTTCCTCTTGGTTCAGTTTTAGATGATCATATGTATCTAGAAATCTGTCCATTTCTTTTAGATTTTCAAATTTATTTGAATATAGGTTCTCAAAGTAGTCTCTGATGATTTCTTGGACTTCCATGGTGTTTGTTGTTATCTCCCCTTTTGCATTCCTAATTCTACTAATTTGGGTTTTTTCTCTCCTCATTTTAGTCAGGTTTGCCAGGGGTCTATCGATCTTGTTTATTTTTTCAAAGAACCAACTTTTTGTTTCATTAATTCTTTGTATGGTTTTTTTGGTTTCTATTTCGTTGATTTCAGCTCAGATTTTTATTATTTTTCTCCTTCTATTTGTTTTGGGATTTGCTTGTTCTTGTTTTTCTAGGAGTTTGAGGTGTATCATTAGGTCATTTATTTGGGATCTTTCAATCTTTTTAATATATGCACTCATGGCTATAAACTTTCCTCTCATGACTGCCTTAGCTGTGTCCCATAGGTTCCGGTAGGTTGTGTTTTCATTTTCATTGACTTCCAGGAACTTTTTAATTTCCTCTTTTATTTCATCAATGATCCATTCTTCATTAATTAATGAGTTATTTAGTTTCCAGCTGTTTGCATGTTTTCTGTCTTTACTTTTGTTGTTGAGTTCTACTTTTACTGCATTGTGGTCAGATAGTATGCACGGTATTATTTCTATTTTCTTATATTTGCTGAGGCTTGCTTTGTGCCCTAGGATACGATCTATTTTGGAGAAGGTTCCATGGGCTGCTGAGAAGAATGTATATCGTGTAGAGGTTGGATGAAATGTTCTGTAGGCATCTACTAGGTCCTTTTGATCTATTGCATATTTTAGATCTTGGATTTCTTTATTGATTTTTTGTTTGGGGTGACCTATCTATTGATGATAATGGGGTGTTAAAGTCTCCCACAACCACTGTGTTGGCGTTTATATATGCTTTTAGGTCTTTCAGGGATGTTTGATGAAATTGGGTGCGTTGACTTGGGTGCATACAGGTTGATGATTATTATTTCCTTTTGGTCTATTTCCCCTTTTATTAGTATGGAATGTCCTTCTTTATCTCATTTGATCAATGTAGGTTTGAAGTCTACTTTGTCAGAGATAAGTATTGCTACTCCTGCCTGTTTTGGGGGGCCACTGGCTTGGTAAATCTTCTTCCAGCCTTTCATGCTAAGCATATGCTTATTTCTGTCGGTGAGATGAGTCTCCTGTAAGCAACAAATTGTTGGATCTTCTTTTTAAATCCATTTCATCAAGTGGTGCCTTTTGATGGGTGAATTAAGTCCATTAACATTAAGCGTTAGTACTGATAGGTATGTGGTGATTCCTGCCATTTAGTTGTCTCAGTTGTTTTGAAGGTTTGATTGTGTGTACCTAACTTGATGTTACTCTCTACTGTCTTGCTTTTTCTTTTCCTGTGGTTTGGTGCCGCCTGCCTTTTGAAGGTTAAGTTGGGTGTCACTTTCTGTGTGCAGAATCCCTTGAAGAATCTTTTGTAATGGTGGCTTTGTGGTCACATATTGTTTTAATTTCTGCTTATCATGGAAGACTTTTATTCCTCCATCTATTTTGAATGATAGCTTTGCTGGGTAGAGTATCCTGGGGTTGAAGTTATTTTCATTCAGTGCCCGGAAGTTCTCACCCCACGCTCTTCTTGCTTTTGATGTTTCCGTTGAGAAGTCTGCTGTGATTTTGATGGGTTTACCTTTGTATGTTACTTGTTTTTTCTCTCTTACAGCCTTCAATATTCTTTCCTTAGTTTCTGAACTTGTTGTTTTAATGATGATATGTCGTGGAGTAGTTCTATTTTGATCTGGTCTGTTTGGTGTCCTGGAGGCCTCTTGCATCTGTATGGGAATATCTTTCTCTAGATTTGGGAAATTTTCCGTTATTATTTTGTTGAATATATTATGCATTCCCTTCGCTTGCACCTCTTCTCCTTCTTCAATGCCCATGATTCTCAAGTTTGGTCTTTTGATGGAGTCAGTGAGTTCTTGCATTTTCTTTTCACAGTTCTTGAGTTGTTTAATAGTTCTTCGGTTTTTCCTTTAATTACCATTTCATCTTCAAGTTCTGAGATTCTGTCTTCTGTTTGTTCTATTCTGCTGGATTGGCCTTCCGCTTTGTTTTGCAGTTCTCTTTCATTCTTTTTTCTGAGGTTTTCCATATCCTGGCAGTTTTCCTCTTTAATGCTGTCTATTTTTGTCCTGAGTTCATTTATCCATTTATTCATTGTGTTCTCTGTTTCACTTTGGTTCCTCTATGGTTTCCTTTATTTCTTCTTTTGCTTTTTCAAATTCTCTATTTTTATTGTCTTGGAATTTCTTGAGTGTCTCCTGTACATTTTGTTTGACCCTATCCAGTATCATCTCTATAAAATTCTCATTGAGTACTTGTAGTATGTCTTCTTTTAAATTATTCTTGTGGGCTTCATTGGGTACTTTGGCATAGTTTATCTTCATTTTGTTGGAGTCTGGATCTGAGTTTCTGTTCTCTTCATTCCCCTCTGGTTCCTGTACTAATTTTTTGCTGTGGGGAAACTGGTATCCCTGTTTTTTCTGTCTTCCCATCATTGTCCTTGGTGTTGTTACTGTCCCTGTACTGTGTGCAATTAAGTATTTTCTAGCTTGTAATAATAACAATGGTAATATTTAGAATGGAAGGGTGAGCTGAGATGGAAAGCAAGAAGTTAAAGAAAAGGGGAAAACAAATATACAGTCAAGAGGGAGAAAGCTGAACAAGGTATCAGACAAGAGAGTTTCAAAGGTATAAACAGGGAGTGCTAGTGTACTAATCAACAGTAAGCTGAACAGACATTAGAGAGACAGATAGAGGATTGAAAATCAAAGATAAAAAAATAAAAAATAAGTAAATGAAAGAAATATCTATATATAAAAATGAATTAAAATAAAATGGAAAATAGAAAATTTAAAAAAAAAACAAAAAACTTCCAAGTTTCTATGCAATGCAGTTTCAGTCTTAATAATTTGGGTGTCCGTCTCAATCTCCAGTCCTGGAGTTGATGCCTCAGATGTTGTTGTCTCATCAAAGGGGATGCATAAAGTAGAACAAAACTACACACTCACTCATACACACACACACACACACACACACACACACACAAAGCCCCACCAAGTGTCCCAAGTTCAAATGCAATACAGTTTCAGCAAGTTTTTTGTCTTGCAGGTGTAATTCGGTTGTTCTCTCATCAAAGGTAGGGAGAAAAAGAAAAAAAAAAGAGTCTCAAGACTGTTCTGAGAGTGTTATCTGCAACTGTGGCTTGCCTGCCTGCTGCTCTCAGCCTGCTGTAGCTGGCGGCGTTATTTATGCAGATCTCTGGGGTGAACTTAGCACTCACCTGATCCCACAGACTTTGTTGTTCAGAGTTCTCCTGTGCGGGAGCCTCTGCTACAAGCTTTCCCCTTTCCAAGCACTGGGAAAGGTGACACTGCCCCCGCGTTGTCAGGCCTGCGTGTTTATTTACAGTTCACGTGGGAAGTGGGTCTTCCCTCCTCTCCTGTGGAGTTTTCCTCCCTCTGCCACTCTCACAAGCTTCCCCGCTCCTGGTTGCTGGGCACGCACCCTGCTCCTGCCAGAGCCTCTCCTGCCCACCCGGCTTGTTTATTTACAGTCCCGGGAAGGTTTCCCTTCCTCCAATCTTCAGCGCTCAGGGCGCCCCACCCTCTTTCCCGTGTGTCTTAATTGTTCTTATTGCTTATTACTCAGTTTCTCTTTTTTTCCCTGGGTGGAGGTCAGTCTGTCCAGGGGGCTATGCTGCTCTGGCCCAGGCTTGTCTGTGGGAGAACCACGGCACTGCAAAGCTCACCTGGTCCACGTCTTCCCAGTGGGTGCCGGCCACTGGTGGCCCGGGGGCCCTCCTCGTTTCTCCATTTAATGTGGAGATTCTCTGCGCTGGCTGGAGGTGTGGAGGGGTCAAAGTTATGCCTTTTCTCAGTGATTATGCCTGCAAAGTGTGTCTCCAGTGTCTCCGAGATTTCACTATAGGAGGCTCGCTTTCTGCTTCCTACCTCTAGCTGCCATCTTAAACAATAAGATTTAAAGACCATTTAAAGTGAAATGGAAAGATCTTATTCTTTTCAACTCAGTGTTTGTTTCTAGAGAACCTAGGACATTTGGAAGAACAGGGTAAAATGTATATAAAATTATGTCATAAAGTAGAAAGTGAAAAGGAGAGTAGAAGGTATTTGAGTATTTGTTTTATAAGAAAAATGTGACAATATAAAAAATAGAAAGCACTAATAGGTCACTATTGTAAGAACTGATTTGTGATTTTACCCCCCCACCACCATTTCCTTTTTTTTAAAAAAAATGTTCTATGTCTCTATACTAAATTGTTTTAATTCTTTTGGAAAATATCTATTGAAAAGTAGATATTCTCTTAATTATTAGATGAGTTTTTGGCCAAATAAGTTTGTTTTAACCCCTTTAAAGTCATTATTTCTGTAAAAACAATAAAATTAACTTAAAAGATTTAAAAAGTAATTATTTCTAGCTTCATGTAAAATATAAAAATCTGTATCTTAAGTGGATCCCATCACATATTAGCATAATATTCACATCAATAAATGTATGTATACCATTAGCTGATATCTAAGAACAACCATCTCTGAAGGATGAGGAATTGAAGTTTTGAAGAAGGATTGAGCATGGAGAACAATTTGGAAACTAAATCATGTTGGGGCAGATGTTATGCCATAATTGGGATAGAGATTACAAAACTAGATATCTGACAGAGAGAGACAGAGACAGAGAAACACACACACACACACACACACACACAAGCAGAAAGAGAGAGAGAGAGAGAGAGAGAGAGAGAGAGAGAGAGAGAGAGAGATCATGTAGAGTAATTATTTAATTTTAGATTAACAGCCGTGATCTTTTCCCTTAAAGTTGAATATGGACTCCCAGCAGAGCCAAACACATTTAGCATCTAATATTATAAAATCAACAATTGTTATTTTACAACACTATTCTCTAATAAAGGAAACTGGGATCCTAGAAGATTTTAGGTCTGGAGCAGATAAGTCTGTAGTAAGGATATGAGGGACCTTCACCCCTTGACAAACAAACTGATGAGGGTTTGTCAAATTCACACAGGAGTCAGACGAAAGAGTTCTTGGTGGCCCAAGTTTGAGTTTGGCCCTCCTCCCCAAACAGCAGTATTAGTACATACCCTAAAGTGTAAATAAATAGCCATCAGTCTGCACTATTATAAATGATGTACCCAGAAAATAAATGAGGATGGAGAATAGACAACTATCTATTGCAGAACCGCAAATCATTTATGTAGATATGTCTCTCTCAAGAAGAGGAGCACCTCTTTAAGTGTGGGATACTTATAATATTTTATATTGTATTCATAAGAGCACAGTCTGATGGTGGGGGGGAAAGTAACCTTACAATAGATAAACATACTCATACAACCTCAAGGTTGTGATCAAGTTTAATATCAACATTGATATCATGTTGACAATGTATCTTTAATATGATGTTATGAAAATACTACTTTCCCTTTGTGGTATTATCACCCCATAAAACCCATGTAACTCCATTCTAATTACAAGGGAAATGTCAGCAGAACCTTAATTGAGGGACTTCAGCAAAATACCTGATCAATACTTTTGGAAGCTGTCAAAGTCATCACAAAAGAAAGGAAAGTCTGAGAAACTTTCACAACCAAAAAGAACTTTAGGGGACTTCTGAACATAATATGGAATCCTAGATGGGATTTTAGAATAGAGGGGCTGCCTTAAATAAAAACCAAAGAAACATGAATGATATAGGCATTAGTTATAGGAATGTGTCAATTTTGGGTCATTAGTTGTGATAAATGTCCCCAACTAATGTGATGTGTTGATGCAAGGAAACCTGCATGTAGTGTATATACTAACTCTCTAGTCACTTTAAAATTTTAGTAAATTTAAAGCTCCAAATGTACAGAGTTTATATCAAAAATTAACTGTGGAGTTCAATTATGTATGAACAAGTTAAAAGTATATTTGATGTGACAGCATGATGTAGTCTCTGATCTAAAGACTGCCAAATTCTTTGTGTCCCACATGTAAGAATCCATGGCAGGACATATGGGTGTAATGGAGTTTATTAAAAGTTAGGGAGGGGAATTACAAAAGGGATATGGTGGGGCCAGGTGGAATCTGGAAGAAGAAAGAGAGTCTTTTTCTTTTACAGGTGCTTTTAAAATTTATGCTAAGCTATGGGACGGGAAGAATCTGGTGATCCCTATGTTGTGAATAACCCACACACATTTGCAATTGAAAAGAAGGCTCAGAGAAAGAGAGGAATGCTCATCTTGAAATACAATATCAAGTCATATATGTTGTAAAAGTCCCATACTCCCTAGTTCTAGCCTGCTTCAAAAGCATGGGGCTTACTATCAGCCTGCTTAGCTTTCCGTCTAGTCTACAATCCCTGTCAGCATCCTGAAGCATCTTCTGTGGACACTATAGCCTCACAGCATACAATTAAGAATGCTCTGATGGAAAAGAATGATGCTACTCTTGAGAGTCTTGAAATGAGCTCCATACTGTTGAATTTCTGGTAGAAGAAAACTGATGAGTTTTAGCACTTCTTCCTGCTTCCCTTACAACCTGCATAAGCACACATCATGCCTCAGTGAAGGCCCCAGAACCAATGTCATAATTGATCATCAGCATTATTAGTGCTAATTTGGATAAGAAGCACTATTATAAAACTGAACACAGAAAAAGCAGAGCATGATGAGTGTGAAGATAAAGCTAAGCTCCAATACCTCATGAGTAGTTAATATTTTCCAATTTATTCAAAGAAACTATGTAGATAAGATTTGTGTTTGTCTCATTCCCCAAAATAATACAGCCATATACATTGTCTCTATCATTTAGAAGAACATAAATCAAATATACCACTGGAAGCATCTATATCTGAACAGTCTATCTTTTAAAGTGTTACAAATAGTTCCCCTACCTCTACTTTAGTTGGGAGGATTATCCTTCCCAACTATGCCATTACAGATTCATATTTCTCTTTAAGGAAGGATGATGAGATGGAATTTTGATAGGAAAGAAAAACTTGAATTGGATAAAGTGTTTTCTAAGTCCAGTGTGAGCTGGCTTTATAGAGTATGTCACTGAATTCTATTCACAAACTTTGTAGATGATGACACTGAAGTGTGAAATAATATTGACAAAAATGTTTGGGGATCTTTCTGATTTTGGGCAATTTTGTGAGTTGATAGAGAGCTATGAAAAGCTATAGTGTGTACATTGATAGTATATTTTCCATTCCATCTAGGAATAAACTGAATATTTTCTGATGGTATTAGCCTTGATATGTTCATTTAAATTTAAGACATTCTTAAATCAAATGAGCACGCAAATAGCAATAAAATTCAAACATAAGAAATGAACTTCTTAACTGAAAAAACTGAAATAATTGTGACAGCAGAAGGGAACATGTGTTCCTAGATTACTGGTGACTTTGACTTCAAAATGCTGAATTTTCAGTGTCAAGATAAATGTACCTTTAATGAAATATCACCTGTATGCATTTCCATGGTCTTAGTATCTAGATTGTTGGTTTTCTTTTAAGAAAATGGATCATCAAGGGACTAACTCAAGGAGAAAGAAAGGGAAAAGCACTTAAATCTAATTTTTTTTCTTGGGTTTTTAGAGCAGACTTAGTCTTTGATCATTTCTCATTTGATCAAAGAATATTTGTTACCCTTTGAAGGAAACTGTATTTTAGAGTCCATCAAATCTGATTCACAACTTTTTTGTGACAAAAGTACAAGAAAAAAAGCTACTTTCACTGTATGTTGAATGGATTTATATAAAATAAGCACAGTCATACATATGTGTATTTTTAAATATCTAATCTCTGCTCTTAATAAATGGATATCATACCTTAGGTAAAAACAGAAAAGGAAAATTATGATTAAATTTTAAATTAAATAAATATGGCAGTGTTCAATATGTTCTCATTGTTGTGAGGTCATTTAAAAATTAGGTTAATTAATGTCTGTGCAGTGACAAGTAAAGGTATCTGCTGACAAGTATTTTTCTTAAACAACCACTGAAGTACTAAATACGATGTGTTGAATCTACCAGTTAACTTTCATTAATGTAAATCTAGGGATCTGATATGGGAGTCAGATGTAAATCTCCTCGGGTTCTAAGGTACTTCCCAGGGCAAAGTTATGTATGATGGAGAAAAAGAAAAATTAATATCCAAGGATATCTAAAAATGGAAAATCTAGTTACATTTTAAATGGCTTTTCACCTGTGTAAATTCTTTGACATTTTAGCTTGCTTACAACCCCATGGATGCCTATATAATTTTAAATTCATGTTTAATTTATTTCTCATAGTGTGACAAATTCAACTTGAGTTCTGAAAGCTTAGGATATGAGGAGGAATGTACTGTGACTTGGATAACTATGCAACATGGAACATGGAGGTAAAACAATGAAACAAAGAGGCTGGATCTCCTGTTGATACAATTCCTTACACCTATTTCATTAGAACACATGCATATTTGTAACCTCATTAAAATGTTCTAATTTATTAGTTGAGAACAATTTAGATAATAGAGATAGTCTAAAAGCCACTCCATTACTTGTGAGACAAATTTTGGGGATGTTGCTTAAGTACATAATATTTAACAATGGACATAAATGTATATTATTTATATATAATGCAGTATCATGTGTCATATATATAAATATTTATATATTTGTATATAAAATCTATATTGCTAAGTGCTATTAATGCATGGGTCTCTTTTCCCTCTATTTATTTAGGCATTTGTAATTCAAATCAGTTTTAATACTAGTTAGAAAAGGAAAATGATGCTTTACTTAATTTATTGAAGGGGAAACTACATTAAATTATTGTTTCCTGTTATTGTGACTTTCAATTTTTATGTTTTTATTACTATTTTTTAAATTTTTCTCAAAGGTTCAACAAAAAAATTCTTAATCTCTTTTGTTTGTTTTATCCTTTTATCTTAATCCATTTCATTATTCCTATATGAGAGTTCCACACACTGAATAATTTACAAAATAAAGGATTGTGACTCATAATTCTGGAGGTTGGAAAGTCCAAAGGTCTGGTGGCAGCCTCTGGAGAAGAATTTGGTCATGCCTAATGACCAGAGTGAAGCAGGCTAGGAGTTAGGGTAAGTTCAGGACTTTTAAAAACTGTAAAGCCTGATTTAGAGCACCTCAGGGATCTCTCCCTCACCCATTTCCTCTGATCTCTGAGCTCAGATAGCTCCTTTTCAATTGTAAATCCTTTGTCAAGCTAGAAAGACAGGAAATTTTAGGGTACCTGAGAATTAGCAAAATGTATGCATGAATCTACCCAGACTCTCCCCCTACTCTGTCCCCTCAGGCCATTGAGGATGGGGGTTTTCTCCCCACCTCGAAGTTAAGGATAGTATAAAACTGACTTAAAGTAAAATTCTTTCTTTTTCCTGCATATGGTTCCTCCATCCCACCTGGCAGAGATGATACCAGTAATCCCCTTGCCCCTTTCCTATAATAAAACTCTGTGATTTCCCTTACTACATCCATGTCTTCTGCTTTGATTCTTCCTCACCAGAGCATAAAAACCAAAAATCTTCTGATCAGAATTATCAGAGACTTCAACAGGACAAGCAGCACATGTGGACAGGCAGGCTTGCTTTTGTAATGACCTGCTCTCACAGGAACTAACCCACTCCCATGGTGATGGCATTAACCAATTAAGGGCTCAGACACTACTCCACCCCTCATGACCTACTTGCCTCAGTGACCCTACATTACAACACTGGTACATTGGGAAGTAGGTGTCCTAAACATGATCTTTTGGAGCACACATTCAAATCACAGTACCTGGCTTCTAATCCCCATTTTATTCAAATCTAGTTAGTGTTTTGTTGTGGGGGAACATTGGTGCCTTCTTATCATTATGTTAGTTCTGCAAGTTAGTAACAAAGGATAATAGAATGCACATGAGGTCATTAAATCTATTAATATGATTAAGTTAAATTTTCTGCCTTTGAATTTTCTTCTATTGTAATATACAAAAAGATAAAATGTGTTTTGTAGACAGCTTATCAAAAAAAATCTTAGGAACAAGTAGGAATTAAACAATGATCAAGAACAAAGTTTTTAGGTCCCTGGCATTCTTGGAGCAGGTGGAAGATCCTGAGGCTAACACCAAAACCAGACCCCCTGATTTGTGACTGCTTGTCAAACTCCCCTGCTTGTTTTCCTGCTCTGCTTGCAAAACCTCAAGAACTTCCAGTTTCTCAACTAGCCAGGCATGTCCACCTGTTCCATCTGGTGATCTCAGATAATTGGAGACCACAGACTCTCTCCCTTCCCCATGGCTTGGCCCCTCCTGTAAAGCCCAGTACCCATTTCAGCCAAGCCACTGCTCCCTGAACCCAAGAGTGACAGTCCTGCAGTCTGGTTCCAATAAATCTTTCTTTTCCACACATGGCGTGGTCTTTATTTGGCAGTTCCTTACAAAAGTTAGAATCAAAACACAAATAATTACATTTGTTTGCAGAGAAGCAGAGGACTTGGGCCCATATTGCTGCTGGGCATAAGATGGTCTAACTAATGTGGAAACATTTCAGCAGCTGCTCAAAGAGTTAAAACACAGGTTACCAGAACACCTAACTTGACTTTAAAAAGTACTCTAGATAAATGAAGACCTTTCTCCAACAAAGACTAGTACATGAATTTCATAGCATCATTCACAAAAAGCACAAAACCAAATTTCCACCATTTGACTAGTGATTAACCAAAATGAAGTATATCCATGTAATATCACTTGATGACAAAAAGAAGTGCAGTACTAATACATGCTATAAAACAGATGGATAAACTGAAAACATTCTATTATAACTGAAAGAAGTCACAGGTGGTCACCTATTACATGATTTCACTTACATGAATGGTCCAGAATAGGCAAATCTATGTACAGAAAGTTGATTGGAGAGGAGAGATGGCTATTTAAACTTTCTGGCCAAATAACCAAAATATAATCTTCCCGTTTACTACACTTAACACTGCAAATGCTTCAATTTTAAAAAGGTGAATTTAATTATATATATATACATATATATATAATTATATATATATATATACATATATAATGGTGAATTTAATTATATATATACATAATACATATGTATATATATATATTTTTTAAAAGCTTTTTAAATAAAACCTAGTACATAATGTTAGCTAAAATTTGGAGCAAACAGATATCTTTACATATTTCTGATAGGAATATAAAATGATAAAACTTCTTTGGAAAAAGTATTGGATATTTATTTTCACTGTAAATATTAACTTACCATTAGAGTGAGCAATTCTACTTTTATATATTTTAATTTAAGAGAAACACAAACATATTTCTATAAAATATGAAAGAACCTTCACTGGAGCTTTATTTATAATACACGCAGACTTCAAAGAACCCATCAGTAGCGGAATGGATACATAAATCATGGTGTGTTCATAAAATATAATGTAAACTCAGAAGTAAAACAGAACAAAACACACTATCTGCAGCAGTATGGATAAATCTCATACATATTATGCTGTGGGAAAGGGTACTAGATGCAAAAGAGCTTCATGATCAATATCTATTACATTTTGAATTAGAAAACTAATCCATGATAAAAATAATCAGAAAAAAAGTTGCCTGTATCAGGAGGGATTGGTTAGTTAGGCTCACAAGGACAATTTTCTGGAGTGATGGAAATGTTCAATAGCTTTCTAGAACTCTGGGTTAAAGTAGTGTATTTATTTATCAAAATTATACTATTTAGATGCATGGAATTAAATGTACATTGATTTTATTTCCAAAAAAGGCTATAAGATGATTATAACAAGGTAGAGAAGCTCGGTGTTAGGGTAGTTATTGAACTAAAAATTACCAAGTATTGAGTTGTGAAAGGTAGATGATGGGTGCATGAGGTTTTAGTATACTATTTTGGTAATCTTGTTATACTTGAAATTTCTTATAACAAGAAACTTTTCTAAAGAGTTTAATGGGTGAGAATGATAAGAATGCCTGAGAGACCAAACAAGTCCCTATAAAGGACTATGATATGGCAGACTAATTCTCCTGGATTGAGAATGAGATTCACTGCTAATGAAACAGTGATACAAGGAGATAAACAAGATTTAAATCCTTGATGAAGGGATATCATTGAGATAACACCATGCAAATATATACCTAAAATGCTACTTGTGGTTAAAAGAGGTGCAGCATTCTCCTAACCTATGTTGTCATGTGATATCTCAGGTTATGTCTCCACATATATTTTTAAGGATTTATTATATTTTGCTATCTCTAATTGCATAAAATTTGAAATTCCTACATTTTCAGTTTTTAATTAAGAAGTTATTTATGAACTATATAGAGTTAGAATATCAAATGTTCTATTCATTTATTTATACATAGAATCATACACTTTTAGGATCATAACTTCAGGCATTGGTAAAGATGTGACTTATAATGTCTGATTTTCCTCAATTCATTTTGTTTTTGCAGTACTGGGGATTGAACCTACAGCCTTACATGTACTAGGCATGTGCTTTGATTCTTTTTAAAATAAAAGGTTGAATGTCTTGTCCTCATTCTAGCATAAATTTATTGCAAATGTGAGACTTGTTCTACACTTCTAATTCCCAGGTCAATTCTATGTTAAACTGTAATTTCTTTTTTCTATGTTGTAACACAGAAACAGCATAAGTAACAACCATCGTTGAGAAGTCAACATCATCCCTCATAGAAAAATGTAAAGGAATTATTGCTTGAGAAAACTTAAGCTTTCAAGTGTTAAGATGTCTTAATATTTGAGTTCATATATTTTCCCAGAAGTCCATAAACATATATTTTAGTATCTAGTATTTAGTATCTAGTGACACTAGTGACTATCTAGTGTCAAATAAGGTGCTTTGTGCCCTCTATATGTATTATTGTTGTTATTATTTTACCTTGTTTTTGAAGGGTTAGTGATCAAATAAAGAATGTAAGACTAACTTAGATATAACCTTAGACTTAGGTATAACCTGTTCTTCTTTGGATAATCCATCAAAATATTCAAAGTGAATTTCCATGTCTTTTCATTTCAAGTACATTGGTAAATAAAATCAAAGTCCTGTAGGACCTTAAAGTCATAACACATAGTGGTCAGAGAGTGTAGCTGAATCATTCAATTTTGACAGAGTTTAGTCAATAATCTTTGTAAATAGAATCTCTAGGAATTCAGTTATGGATAATAGAAAGTAGAACTATATTTTTAAATGTGAAAATTAAGGATGAGGGCAACACATTCCAACTGCAGCAAGGCATAACTGCTTTTAAGAACATATTGGTCCTGGCTCAGCCTTTATTCATCCACATCCAAACTATATACTGGGATTTGAGCCCAGGTCTTCAAAGTAGGCAAGGGCTCTACTACTTAGGACATGTACCTTGCCCTTTTGTTTGTACATTTTGTTTTGACATAAGGATTCCCTAACTTTGCCAAGTTAGCCTAGAACTCACAATCCTCCTGCCTCCACCTCCTGAGTAGCTGAGCTTATAGGTATGCAGGTGTGTACTACCATGCCAAATTCACTCTCACTTTATACCTTGTTCTTTCTCTTTTCTTCCCACTGCCAAAGGTCTTACTCCATGAGTATTACAGAATCAAAACATTGTAACACTTTAGGAACTCTTTGTGTTTTTATGTGAATGAATGATGGTAGCCTCCCAATCAAGCCTCTAAATCAAGCAAACCTTCAAAACACTGAATAGGATTAAGTCCCAATCTTATTTTATTGATACTTTAAAAAAAAATCTTTCTATTGAGTGAATACGCAGAAGCACCAATCTCCATGCCAAACATTGTCTCTTCCCTCAGCTTTCACATCTCTGTCTGTAGGAATAAAGAGAATGCCAGCACCCATTAGCAGTAATGATGATGAAGCCCAGAGCTCTGCTTAGAATTTCCCAACTTATGTCTTCCTCATAAGACCCCTTTCACCTTTCTGCAACTTTCTTAGAATCAATACAGAAATCCCATTGGCCACTATCAGGTCCTTCATTCCTGCTTCTGTCAGTCTGAACCAGAAGCCCAAGAGACCCTGACTCATTCCCACAAGGCCTTGTTCACCCCATGTTATGACCTCATTTACTGCCTCTTCCCAGACCTCAGAAATTGCTATAATCTTACTGTCTCAGTTTATTTGTCAAATATCGTGTAGTTTTTAATCCCACACTAACTTGTCAATCTATGTTCTTTTCAACCAAATCTCCAATCCTGATTAAATTCAAAATTGAGCTATTCCCCAGTTTGCCCTGACTCTGCATGATTGAATCATAGTTTCTGTCACCATACAGATATGCTAACAGTGCTTTTAGAAAAAAGTAATACAAAATTCACTGTACATCATGCATTCTCCTTAGGCTTTATCTTGGATTCTGTTCCCTCACAGCAAATACACTTGAAAAAGTTGTCTATGCTCACTGTCTCTAATTCTCCAACCGCTTCTTACTCAACTCCCCTAGTCAACTTTGTTTCTAATACTTCTCAATTCTCAAGAAGGCCAGACACAGTAAAAACTCTTGTGGTCAATTATGTCTTCCTCTTGATTGTCATCTTCCAGTGACAATGTGGATCCCTCTGTCTTTCTTGAAACATTCTAGCCATGGTTTGGAAAGGTGTCTTTCAAAGTCCCATGGGTTGAGCACATGGAACCCAGCCCATGGCCCTACTACGAGATGGTAGATACTTTAAGAAGTGGGGCCTAATGGAAGAAAATTAGGTTACTAAAGGTATGCCCTCAAAGGGGTGATTAGGCCTTTGCCCTTCCTCCCTTTTTTATCTCGTTTTCACTTACTGGCCACAATGAGGTGAGTAGTTTCTTCCATCCTGCACTCCCACTATGTTGCCCTGCCTTGCCATAAGCCCAAAAGCCACAGACCAACCAACCACAGACTTAAATTCCAAAACTGTGAGGCAAAATAAGACTTTCATCTTATTAAATTGATTTAGCTCAGGTATTTGTGATAGTAGAAGAAAGATGACTGATACAGTTTCTTTCACTTGCATTTTGGGAAGCTTTCCTCTCTCAGTGTCCTTGTCAATTCCTTCCTGGTTTTCTTTTCTGATTGTGCTTCTCTCAGCCTTCAGATGCTCTCTCTCTCCACTCACATCTTTCGAATTTCCTTTACATTTAAAGATATTCTTTGTGCTGAATGACTCATATTTCTACTCTTGATAGTTCTGGGGCTTGAACTCAGGGTCTCACACTAGTCAGGTAGTCCACCACTTGAGCCACTCCACCAGCCTACCTCTCCCTTGAGCCTCAAATATGTATATACTTACCTGCTTGATGTTTCTGTTTTAATGTTTATTAGGTATCTCTAACTTAACAGATGTCCCCAAAATTACTTATTTCATACCTACAAATATGTTCCCTCCATGGGGTTACGTACTTCAGCCAAAGGACACATTATCCAATCAAGAGCCACCCAAAATTCACCTTGCTCTCATATTCATCTGCCTGCTGTTGATGTTACCTTAGCAATATACTCAGAGTCTGACACTTTCATATTCATATTCCTCCATCTTGATTACAGCCACCATCACATCAGGTTTACATTATAATAGCCTCCTATTAATACTGATGCCCCATACGGCTACTTTCTTCTCTTTCATACATTTCATTCTTGACACAGGAATAAGGGTGAAAATGGATAAATCTAGTCAAACCATATCACCTTTATGCTTACATCTCAGTGTCATCTGATTTCAAAGTAAAAGTTAGTGTCCTTAAAATGCTCTACCTGTCTTATGTTATAAAGAGCCTCTCTCCTCTGACTTCAGTTTCTATTTCCCTCAGCATTGCTCACTTGATTGACCCCTACAGACTCCCTTGAAGCTCCATATGCATCACAGGATTTTCACGCCTCCTTTGCACTTATACTATTTCAGAAATACCATTTTCCTTTGCTTGTTACAGTATTTCACGTCTCTGTTTAAGTATCATTTTAACATTGGAATTTTCTCTTCCACTCTTTGTAAAATAGTAACTCTTCTACTTATTCCTCATTCATATTCCTAAAGTTTATTTTCTGTGTATTGTTGTTACTGATATACAACTTGTATATCAGTTATTTTTATAACATTCTCTTATCCTACATGTTTTTGCACTGAAAGAAGAAGCTTTATTTCATTCCTTACTAAATCTTCCAAAAGCACATGGACCATAGTAACAAACAATAATCAATTGTACTATGGATGTTGTGAGGCATAATGTGTGTGAAATATGAATTGAAGAAAGAGAAAGTTGCAGGGAATGGAAAATAAGGTAAAGAGAGAAGTAAGAGAAGGTCAAGGTGAACATGATTTCTTAAAATATAATGATTAAGTGCAAGTGCACTGTTTAGAATCAGAAAACCTAGCTTTATTCATTTATTTTAATTTTTCATTTTTTTCCTTTTATTTTACCATTTCTACATTTTACTTACATGTGCATACATTGTGCCTCCTCTCCCCTCCCTCCCCTCCCCTACCCCATGTCCATACATAACCTGTTCTACCCTCTTGTTCTCCAATTTTGTTGAAGAGAAAACATAGGAGATAATAAGAAAGACATAGTGTTTTTGCTAGTTTGAGATAAAGATAGCTATACAGAGAGATTCCAAGCATTGCCTCCATGCACATGTGTATTACAACCCACATTGGTTCATCTCTACCAGACCTCTTCACTAATTCCTGTTCCCCTTCCTACAGTGGCCTCTACCAGATTAAGATTAGTTTATTTGCTCCTCTACAGTGGGCATATCAAACACTTTCAAGTTTTAGGTTTCCTTCCTTTCCCTATTTCTCCTGTGCATGTTCTCCCCTAAGTCCAATAATATTATTGCATTTCTTTTGAGTTTATAATCCTCATATGAAGGAAAACATGCAATTTTTGGCCTCCTGAGCCTGGCTAACTTCGCTTAAGATGATGTTCTCTATTTCTGTCCATTTACTTGTGAATGACAAAATTTTGATCTTCTTTGTGGCTGAGTAAAATTCCATTGTGTATAAATGCCACATTTTCTTTATCCATTTGTCAGTAGTGGAGCATCATGGCTGTTTCCATAGCATGGCTATTGTGAATAGAGCTGCAATAAACATGGGTGTGCAGGTGCCTCTGGAGTAACTTGTGTCACATTCTTTTGGGTATATCCCTAGGAATGGTATTGCTGAATCATACGGCAGATTTATGTTTAGTTTTTCTCCATATTATTTTCCAAAGTGGTTGTACTAACTTACATTCCCCCCAGCAATGTATAAGGGCTCCTTTTTCCCTGCCTCCTCACCAACATTTGTTGAGGTGTTGTTCTTGATGCTAGTGCTAGCCATTCTAACAGGGGTGAGGAGGAATCTAAGTCTGGTTTTGATTTGCATTTCCTTTATGGCCAAGGATGGTGAGCATTTTTTTCATGTGTTTTTTTGTCATTTGGATTTCTTCCTTTGAAAAAGTACTATCAAGTTCAGTTGCCCACTTCTTTGTTGGTTCATTGATTTTGGGGAAGTTTAGTTTTTTGAGCTCCCTGTGTATTCTGGTTATCAGACCTTTGTCTGATGTATAGCTAGCAAATGTTTTCTCCCACTCTGTGGATGGTCTCTTCAATTTAGAGACAATTTCTTTTGTTGTACAGAAGCTTTTTCATTTCATGTAGTCCTATTTGTCCACCCATTCTCTTAGTTGCTGGGCTGATGGAGTTCTACTGAGAAAGTTCTTTCCTATTCCTATTGTTTCCAGGGTATTTGCTCTTTCATGTACTAACTGCAAGGTTTCCAGTCTGATATTAAGATCCTTAATCCACATTGAGTTGATACTACTAAGAGGGTGACAGGGATAGATCTAGTTCCAGTTTTCTGCAGGCAGATAGCCACTTTTCCTAACATTTGTTGAAGAGGCTGTCTTTTTTCCATCATATGCTTTTGGCACCTTTGTCAAAAATAAGGTGGGCATAGCTTTGTGGATTCATATCTGGGACCTGTATTGTGTTCCACTGGTCTTCATATCTGTTTTTGTGCCAGTACCATGCTGTTTTTATAGCTATGGCTATAGTTTGAAGTTGGGTATTGTGATATCTCCAGCATTGCTCTTTTTGCAGAGTATTGCCTTGACTATTTGCAGTCTTTTGTGTTTCCAAATAATCTTTAGGGTAGATTTTTCAATCTCTGTGATGAAAGTCATTGGGATTTTGGTGGGAATTGTGTTGAATATATACATTGCTTTTGGTAGTGTAGCCATTTTTACTATGTTGATTCTGCCAGTCCATGAGTATGGGAGATCTTTCTATCTTTTTGTTAAGTTTACTCTTAGGTATTTGGTTTTTTTTTTTGAGGCTATTGGAATTGTTTTCATGTACTCTTTCTCAATTTGTTCATTTTTGGTGTATAGAAAGGCTGCTGATTGTTGTAAGTTGATTTTCTATTCTGCTACATTGCAAAATCTGTTTATGGTATCTAGGAGTTTTGGGGTGGAGTTTCTTGGGTCTTTGGAGTATAGGAGCATGTTGTCTGCAAATAGGGATATATTACTATTTCTTTACCTATTTGTATTCCTTTTATTTCTTCTTCCTGCCTTATTGTTCTGGCTAGGAATTCCAGCAATATGTTGAATATGAGTGGGGAGAATGGGCACTCTTATCTCATTCCTGAGTTTAGGGGAAAGGATTACAGTTTTTCCTCATTAAGTATGATGTTTACTATAGGTTTGTCACATATAGCCTTTATAATGTTGAGGTACATTCCTTCTATTTCTTGTTTTCATAGAGCTTTATCATGAAGTGGTGTTGAATCTTATTAAAGGTTTTTCTGCATCTATTGAAATGATCATGTGGTTTTCGTCTTTGATTCTATTAATGTGCTGTATTACATTATTGATTTGTGTATATTGAGAAATCTTTGCATCCCTGGGATGAAGTCAATTTGGTCATGGTGAATGATCTTTCTGATATGTTGTTGGATTTGTTTTGCCATTATTTTATTGAGGATTTTTGCATCTATGTTCTTTAAGAAGATTGGTCTGTCTTTCTCCTTTTTGCGTGTGTCCTTGTCTGGTTTTGGGATGAGTGTATTGCTGGCTTCATAGAATGAGTTGAGCAGTGTTCTTTCCCTTTCTATTTCATGGAAAAGTTTAAGGAGTTTTGGTGTTAGTTCTTCTTTGGAACTCTGGTAGAATTCAGCTGAGAATCTGTCAGTTCCTGGACTTTTATTTTTTGGGAGACTATTGCTGCCTCAATTTAATTATGTGTTATAGATCTGTTTAGGTAGTTAATATCCTCTTGGTTCACAAGTATCTAGAAATTTGTCTATTTCTTCAAAATATTCCAATTTACTGGAACATACTTTCTCAAAGTAGTCTCTGATGAGTTCTTGGATTTCCTTGGTGTTTGTTATTATTCCCCCCTTTTTTTTTCATTTCTGATTTTACAAATTATTTTTATTGTTTTATTACTCATCTGTGCATACAAGGCTTGGGTCATTTCTCCCCCCTACCCCCACCCCCTCCCTCAAAACCCACTCCGCCCCCTCCCTCTCCCCCCCAACCCCTCAATACTCAGCATAAACTATTTTGCCCTTATCTCTAATTTTATTGAAGAAAGAATATAGGCAATAGTAGGAAGCAACAAGTGTTCCTAGTTGAGATAAGGATAGCTATAAAGGGAGTTGACTCACACTAATTTCCTGTATGTGTGTGTTGCCTTCTAGGTTAATTCTTTTTGATATAACCTTTTCTCTAGTTCCTGGTACCGTTTTCCTATTGGCCTCAGTTGCTTTTAAGGTATCTTCTTTAGTTTCTCTGCGTTAAGGGCAACAAATGCTAGCTAATTTTTTAGGTGTCTTACCTATCCTCACCCCTCCCTGGTGTGCTCTCGCTTTTATCATATGCTCAAAGTCCAATCCCCTTGTTGTGTTTGCCCTTGATCTAATGTCCACATATGAGGGAGAACATACGATTTTTGGTCTTTTGGGCCAGGTTAACCTCACTCAGAATGATGTTCTCCAATTCCATCCATTTACCAGTGAATGATAACATTTCATTCATCTTCATGGCTGCATAAAATTCCATTGTGTATAGATAACACATTTTCTTAATCCATTCATCAGTGGTGGTGCATCTTGGCTGTTTCCATAACTTGGCTATTGTGAATAGTGCCGCAATAAACATGGGTGTGCAGGTGCCTCTGGAGTAACCTGTGTCACAGTCTTTTGGGTATATCCCCAAGAGTGGTATTGCTGGATCAAATGGTAGATCAATGTTTAGTGTTTTAAGTAGCCTCCAAATTTTTTTCCAGAGTGGTTGTACTAGCTTACATTCTCACCAACAGTGTAAGAGGGTTACTTTTTCCCCGCATCCTCACCAACACCTGTTGTTAGTGGTGTTGCTAATGATGGCTATTCTAACAGGGGTGAGCATTTTTTCATGTGTTTTCTGGCCATTTGAATTCCTTCTTTTGAGAAATATCTGTTTAGTTCACGTGCCCAATTCATTATTGGTTCATTAGTTTTGGGACGATTTAGTTTTTTAAGTTCCCTGTATATTCTGGTTATCAGTCCTTAGTCTGATGTGTAGCTGGCAAATATTTTCTCCCACTCTGTGGGTGTTCCCTTCAGTTTAGAGACCATTTCTTTTGATGAACAGAAGCTTTTTAGTTTTAGGAGGTCCCATTTATCTATGCTATCTCTTAGTTGCTGTGCTGCTGGGGTTTCGTTGAGAAAGTTTGTACCTATACCTACTAACTCCAGAGTATTTCCTACCCTTTCCTGTATCAACTTTAGAGTTTGTGGTCTGATATTAAGATCCTTGATCCATTTTGAGTTAATATTGATATACATGGATCTAGTTTCAGTTTTTTGCAGACTGCTAACCAGTTTTCCCAGCAGTTTTTGTTGAAGAGGCTGCTATTTTTCCATCGTATATTTTTAGCGCCTTTGTCAAAGACAAGTTGGTTATAGTTGTGTGGCTTCATATCTGGGTCCTCTATTCTGTTCCACTGGTCTTCATGTCTGTTTTTGTGCCAGTACCATGCTGTTTTTATCATTATTGCTTTGTAATATAGTTTGGAGTCAGGTATTGTGATACCTCCAGCATTGTTCTTTTGACTGAGTACTGCCTTGGCTATTCGTGGCCTCTTGTGTTTCCATATAAATTTCATGGTAGATTTTTCTATCTCTTTAATGAATGTCATTGGAATTTTGATGGGAATTGCATTAAACATGTAGATTACTTTTGGGAGTATAGACATTTTTACTATGTTGATTGTACCAATCCATGAGCATGGGAGATCTCTCCACTTTCTATAGTCTTCCTAAATCTCTTTCTTCAGAAGTGTATAGTTTTCCTTGTAGAGGTCATTCACATCTTAGGTTTACACCTAGGTATTTGATTTTTTTTTTTTGAGGCTATTGTAAATGGAATTGTTTTCATACATTCTTTTTCAGTTTGTTCATTGTTAGTGTATAGAAATGCTAATGATTTTTCTATGTTGATTTTGTATCCTTCTACATTGCTGTAGCTAGTGATGATGTCTAGAAGCTTCTCAGTTGTGTTTTTTGGGTCTTTAAGGTATAGGATCATGTTGTCTGCAAATAGGGATATTTTAACAGTTTCTTTACCTATTTGTATTCCTTTTATTCCTTCTTCTTGCCTAATTGTTCTGGCTAGGAATTCCAGTACTATGTTGAATAGGAGTGGAGATAGTGGGCATCCTTGTCTGGTTCCTGATTTTAGAGGGAATGTTCTGTAGACATCAACTAGGTCCATTTGATCTATTGTATATTTTAGATCTAGGATTTCTTTGTTGATTTTTTGTTTGGAAGACCTATGTATTGATGATAATGGGGTGTAAAAGTCTCCCACAACCACTGTGTTGGCATTAATATATGCTTTTAGGTCTTTCAGGGTATGTTTGATGAAATTGGGTGTGTTTACATTGGGTGCATACAGATTGATGATTATTATTTCCTTTTGGTCTATTTCCCCTTTTATTAGTATGGAATGTCCTTCTTTATCTTGTTTGATCAATGTAGGTTTGAAGTCTACTTTGTCAGAGATAAGTATTGCTACTCCTGCCTGTTTTCGGGGGCCACTGGCTTGGTAAATCTTCCAGCCTTTCATCCTAAGCCTATGCTTATTTCTGTCGGTGAGACGGGTCTCCTGTAAGCAACAAATTGTTGGATCTTCCCTTTTAATCCATTTTGTCAAGCAGTGCCTTTTGATGGGTGAATTAAGTCCATTAACATTAAGTGTTAGTACTGATAGTTATGTGGTGTTTCCTGTCATTTAGTTGTCTTAGTTGTTTGAAGGTTTGATTGTGTGTACCTAAGTTGAAGTTACTCTCTACTGTCTTGCTTT
Source organism: Castor canadensis (assembly GCF_047511655.1). NCBI lineage: Eukaryota > Metazoa > Chordata > Mammalia > Rodentia > Castoridae > Castor > Castor canadensis. Next base: position 75,091,239 of record NC_133394.1, on the reverse strand, counting down.
TTTTTTCCTGTGGTTTGGTGCTGCCTGTCTTTTCATGGTTAAGTTGGGTGTCACTTTCTGTGTGCAGAATCCCTTGAAGAATCCTTTGTAGTGGTGACTTTGTGGTCACATATTGTTTTAGTTTCTGTTATCATGGAAGACTTTTATTGCTCCATCTATTTAATGACAGTTTTGCTGGGTAGAGTATCCTGGGGTTGAAGTTATTTTCATTCAGTGCCCGGAAGATTTCACCCCATGCTCTTCTTGCTTTTCATGTTTCTGTTGAGAAGTCTGCTGTGATTTTGATGGGTTTACCTTCGTATGTTACTTGTTTTTTTCTCTCTTACAGCCTTCAATATTCTTTCCCTAGTTTCTGAACTTGTTGTTTTAATGATGATATGTCATGTGGTAGTTCTATTTTGATCTGGTCTGTTTGGTGTCCTGGAGGCCTCTTGCATCTGTATGGGAATATCTTTCTTAGATTTGGGAAATTTTCCGTTATTATTTTGTTGAATATATTATGCATTCCCTTCGCTTGCACCTCTTCTCCTTCTTTGATGCCCATGATTCTCAAGTTTGGTCTTTTGATGGAGTTGGTGAGTTCTTATATTTTCTTTTCACAGGTCTTGAGTTGTTTAATTAATAGTTCTTCGGTTTTTCCTTTAATTATCATTTCATCTTCAAGTTCTGAGATTCTGTCTTCTATTTGCTCTGTTCTGCTGGATTGGCCTTCCATTTTGTTTTGCAGTTCTGTTTTGTTCTATTTTCTGAGGTTTTCCATATACTGGGTGGTTTCCTCTTTAGTGTTGTCTATTTTTTCCTGAGTTCACTTATCTGTTTATTCATTGTGTTCTCTGTTTCACTTTGGTGTTTATGCAGTGCTTCTATGGTTTCTTTTATTTCTTCTTTTGCTTTTTCAAATTCTCTATTTTTGTTGTCTTGGAATTTCTTGAGTGTCTCCTGTACATTTTGTTTGACCCTATCCAGTATCATCTCTATGTAATTCTCATTGAATACCTGTAGTATGTCTTCTTTTAAATTATTCTTGTGGGCTTCATTGGGTCCTTTGGCATAGTTTATCTTCATTTTGTTGGAGTCTGGATCTAAGTACCTGCTTTTTTCATTCCCCTCTGGTTCCTGTACTAATTTTTTGCTGTGGGGAAACTGGTATCCCTGTTTTTTCTGTCTTCCCATCATTGTCTTTGGTGTTGTTACTGTCCCTGTACTGTGTGCAGTTAAGTATTTTCTAGCTTGTAATAATAACAATGGTGATATTTAGAATGGAAGGGTGAGCAGAGATGGAAAGCAAGAAGTTAAAGAAAAGGGAAAAACAAATAGACAAGAAGGAGAAAACAGAACAAGGAATCAGACAAGAAGATTTCAAAGGTATAAACAGGCAGTGTTAGTGTACTAATCATCAGTAAGCTGAACAGGCAGAGCGATAGAGGATTGAAAATAAAAAAAAAAAGATAAGAATAAAAATAAAAAATAAGTAAATGAAAGAAATATATATATAAATAAAATAAAATAAAATGAAATATAGAAAATTTTAAAAACACCAAAAAACCAAAAAACCTCCAAGTTCAAATGCAATGAAGTTTCAATCTTAATAATTTGGGTGTCCATCTCAGTCTCCAATCCTGGAGATGATGCCTCAGATGTTGTTCTGTAGTTGTCTCATCAAAGGGGACTCATAAAGTGGAATAAAACTACACACACACACACACACAAACCCCACCAAGTGTCCCAAGTTCAAATGCAATACAGTTTCAGTACGTTTTTCAGCATGCAGCTGTAATTCGGTTGTTTTCTCATCAAAGGTAGGGAGAAAAAGAGAGGGAAAAAAAAAGTCTGGAGACAGTTCTGAGAATGGTATCTATGGCTGTGGCTTGCCTGCCCGCTGATGTCAGCCTGCTGTTGCTGGAGGCGTTATTTATGCAGATCTCTGGGGTGAGCTTAGCACTAACCTGGCCCTGCAGGCTTTGTTTAGTCAGAGTTCTCCAGTGCGTGAGCCTCTGCTACAAGCTTTCCCCTTTCCAAGCACACTACACTCATTTTCTCAGGCCTGTGTGTTTATTTACAGTTCATGTGGGAAGTGGGTCTTCCCCCCCTCCTGTGCAGTTTTCCTCCCACCAGCACTTTTAGAAGCTTTCCTACTCCTGATTACTGGGCGGTGCTGCCTCTCCTGCCAGCCGCCATGTTTGTTTACAGTTCACGTGGGAAGTAGGTCTTCTCTCCTCTCCTGTGGAGTTTTCCTCCCTCGGCCACTCTCACAAGCTTTCCCGCTCCTGGTTGCTGGGCATGCACCCCCCGCTCCCTCCAGAGCCTCTCCAGCCCACCCGGCTTGTTTATTTACAGTCCCGGGAAGGATTCCCTTCCCCCAATCTTAGGTGCTCAGTGTGCCCCACCCTCTTTCCCACGTGTCTTTATTGTTCTTATTGCTTATTACTCAGTTTCTCTTTTTTTTCCCCGGGTGGAGGTTGGTCTGTCCAGGGGGCTATGCTGCTCTGACCCAGGCTTGTCTGTGGGAGGACCACGGTACCGTGAAACTTACCTTGTCTGTGTCTTCCCAAGCCGTCTTAGCATGGGTGACTGGTGGCCCGGGGGCCCTCCTTGTTTCTCCATTTAACATGAAGTGGAGATTCTCTGCGCCGGCTGGAGGTGTGGAAGGGTCAAAATTTTGCCTCTTCTCGGTGATTTTGCCTGCAAAGTGTGTCTCCAGTGTCTCTCCAAGATTTCACTATAAGAGGCTCTCTTTCTGCTTCCTTCCTCTAGCCGCCATCTTGGAATCCCTCCCCGATTTTACTAATTTAAGTCTTTTTCCCTCCTCATTTTGGTCAGATTTGCCTGGAGTTTGTTGATCTTGTTTATTTTTTCAAAGAACAAGTTTTTTGTTTTGTTGATTCTTTTTGGTCTCTATTTCATTATTTTTGGTTCTTGTTTTTATTATTTCTCTCCTTCTGCTTGTTTTGGGTTTTACTTGTGTTTTAGGAGTTTGAGATGTATCTTTAGATCATTTATTTGAGATCTTTCTGTCCTTTTAATATATGCACTCATGGTTATAAACTTTCTTCTTAGGACTGCCTTTGCTGTGTCCTGTAGGTTCTGGTAGATGGTGTTTTCATTTTCATTAACTTCCATGAGCTTTTGATTTCCTCTCTTATTTCTCTTATGACCCACTGATCACTGAGCAATGCGTTATTCAGCCTCCAATTATTTGTGTGTTTTCCACTGTTGTTTTTGTTGTTGAGTTCTAGTTTTAATGCATTGTGATCAGATAGAATATAGGAGATTATTTCTATTTTCTTATATTTGCTGAGGCTTGCTTTGTGCCCTAAGATATGATCTATTTGGGAGAAAGTTCCATGAGCTTCCGAGAAGAATGTACATTGTGCTATTGGATGCAATATTCTGTAGACATCAGTTAGGTCCGTTTGATTTATGGTGTCATTTAGTTCCAGGATTTCTTTGTTGATTTTTCATTTGGATGTTCTGTTGGTGATAGAAGGGTATTAAAGTCTTCCACTACCACTGTGTTGGAGTCTATATGTGCTTTTAAATCCTTTAGTGTATGTTTGATGAAATTGGGTGTACTGATATTTGTTGCATATAGGTTGATAATTGTTATTTCCTTTTTATGTACTGCCCCTTTTATTGGTATGAAGTGTCCTTCTTTATTAGTTTTGAAGTCCACTTTGTCTGATCTAAGTATTGTTTTCCTGCCTGTTTTTGGGAGGCCATTGATTTAGTAAATCTTCTTCCAGCCTTTCACCTTAAGCCAGTATTTATTTCTGTCAATAAAATGGGTCTCTTGTAAACAACAGATTGTTGTATCTTCCTTTTTAATCCAGTTTGCCAAAGTGTGTTTTTTGATGGGGGAGTTGAGTCTGTTGATATGTATGTGGAGATTCCTGGCATTTAGTTGTTTTTGTTGTTTAAAGATTTGACTGGGTGTAGTTGAACCAATACTACTCTCTGATTTCTTGTCTTTTCTTCTCCTGTGGTTTGATGCTTCCCATCCTCCCATGGTTTCATTTGGTTTCATCTCCTGTGTGCAGAATTCCTTGTAGAATCTTCTGTAGTGGTGGCTTGGTGGTCATATACTGTTTTAATTGAGTTGTTTGACAATTATTTCTTCTGTTTGTTCTTTTATTTCTATCTTATTCAAGCTCTGATATTCTGTCCTCCACTTTTCTAGTCTGCTGGCATGGCCATCCACTGTGTTTTTTGTTTGACTAAAGGGACTTTTTATTTCCAGGATTTCTGTTTGATTCTTTCTTCTGAGGTTTTCCATATCTTTGTTCATGTCCTCTTTTATAATTTGTGTTGTACTCTTTAATTCATGTATCTCTTTTTATAGTGTTCTTTGTTTCACTTTTATGTTTGTTGAAGTCCTCTCTGAGTTCCTTTATTTGTTTCTGTGTCTTCTCAAGTTCTTTATTTTTGGTGTTTTGAGATTTCTTGAGTGTATCTTGTACATTCTTGTTAACCATGTCTAGTATATTCTGAATTTCTCAGTGATATCTTCCAAGATTTCTTCTTTGAGAGTTTTTATGTGGGTGTCACTGGGTTTCTTGGTGACATTTATCATTGTTTTGTTGAGGTCAGGAACTGGATATACATTTTCTTCATTTCCTACTGTATCCTGCATTGAATTATTTTTTTGAGGATAGTGGTTTCTATCCCTTCTTCTTCTTCCCATTGCTCCACTTTGTGCTGTGCAACTACATTTTTGGAAGGCTAGTTGGTGAATTTGATTGCTTGATTTCTTTCCCTGATTTAATTTTTGTGTTGTGACTGACTTGGTTGTTAGCTACATTGAGGTGGTCTTTCTGTCCCTGGCCTGGAGGTGTAATTCACCAATAAGAAATTCACAGGTTCAATGCCAAAGCAGTTGTTTGCATATTATATACAAAACTGTTTGATGATAATATCTATAAATAGTCAGAGTTGGGGGAGGGGTAATTGTTATTAGGCTAATTATAGATTTTGGGGAATTGATAAAGGTGGCACTAAGAAGAGGGGGCAGGAAAAGTGGTGGGTGGGTTGGGGAAGAGTTATGGGGACTGCTGGGTTTTGTATCCTTTATGTGTGTTTGGGTGTATTTCTATTGTTGTTGTGAAGGTTGTTTGTGTCAGGGATTGCAGGGTGCTAGTGTTGTATACAACTGGTACAGTAGGCTAGTAGCAGGTGGTGATTATATTGCAGGAGGAGGGAAAGTGGAGAAGGTAAGAATAGGGAAGAGAGAATAGTGTTGATGAAGTTAATAATGCAGGAATTAAAAGAAAAGAAAGAAAGAAACTCAATAAAAAACACTGGGTTCAGGAACCACAAAAAGTTCAGTCTATTGGTAAAAGTTCTGGAGTTATTCCTTAGGTATCCAATCCTGGTATTGGCATACAAGCAGAAACTCTGATGTAGTCTCACCAGGTGACTGGCTTGTGAGTGGCATTTGGTCCTCCTGTCCAGATTATTTGGAATTGTGAGGTGAGGTAAGACTTCCAGCTCCTGCTGGTTGGTCAGGGTCAGAGATGTTGTTTTCACCAGGTAGCAGCTGTGTTATCCTTCAGTTGCAGGTCTGTTTGGTCAGTTCCTTCCCCAGCAAGGTGGGACAATTCAGTTTTGAATGTTGCCCTCTGTCCCAGAGATCAGCTCTGGGATCTGCCTCATGCTTTGCTTTGGGAGTTTGACCTGTCATCTCATCCCCGCTCTCAGCCTTTGTGCTTTTCCTGATTTCTGCTGAGTGTTGGCAGCTCCTTTAGGAGGTTAGTTTGTGGCCCCACTCCATCTCTCAGCCTTTATGCCTCTCTCAATTTCTGCTGGGTGGCATCAGTTCCTCTGGGAGTTTGACTTGTCACCCTGCTCCCACTCTCAACATTTACAGCTTTATTTGTGCATCACTGAGAGTTTGGCTCCTTGACCCATCTTCATTCTCTGGGGCAGGTTCAGAATTCCACTCTCACTTCTGCTGTTGGTGTTACATTACAGTTTGCTGTGTATGTTTTTCAGTTTTGCTGGGGAGTGACTCAGTCTGCCTAAGGGATGTTCTGGATTACTTTCCTGGGGGTGTTGCATAAAGGAGTCATGTGTGGTGTGTGTTGCTCACCTGTTCCTTCTGCAGTTTCATGTAGGCAGCTTTGGAGCCAGCTGCTGGGGAGACATGGCATCGCTTCTTTCTGTGCAGCATGTCATAAGGAGACTTTCCATGGGCTAGGGGTCCAGAATGTCACAGTTTGATTCTGATTACTCTGTCTTCTGCTTATTGGGAGAAAAAAAAAAAAAAAGCAACTGGGGCTTTTATCCAGGATCGGAGGCTGGACATGCCTTGCTAGCTCTGCTGGGCAGGATTTTCATTTTTTTAGGTACAATTAAAGGCTGATTTAAGGGTCAGTGTTTGAATTATATCTGCACCTAATGTGATGGCAGTTACTATTTTGGGGAGGAGCAATCAGAATTACCCAACTATAACTCCAACATCTCAAGGAGGTTTCTAGTGTCAAGGAACTTAGAAATTCTGATTCCCTACCTTAGCCACCATTTTGGATCTCCACTTCTTTTCTTGAAAAGAGAATGTCAGGGGAACCTGGCCAGAGGGTACAGGAGGCCTGAGGCTGCATACAGGAGCCTGGATGCTTTCTGCCACCTCTAGCCTGGGCCAGCAGGAGAGGATCAAAACACTAGTTTTAAATTTCAACTTTGTTACATACTGGAAATGTGTCCTTGAACAAATGATTTAAATTATTTTTGCCTCAGGTTCCATATTGGAAGTTGTGATAACAACTATCTCATATCCCATAATGTTTGAAAAATGTTTTACAACATGGTTACAAATGGCAAATAAACATTAAATAGTCACTGCAAAACACAATAATATCAAAATAAGTTAGAAATAAAATCAATGAATAATGCCTTAATTGAAACATCTTTCTAAGGTTAGCCCTGTCCTTTTGAAGCTAGACGTATCATTTTGTTGTCTTCCTCTCCTACAATTTAAAGGACTATGTAGCATGATGTTTCACATTATGAGTGGAATAATGTTTTATGGGCTAGTTAAGTAATAATGTGACTGTGGAGAGGGCAGAGGCATGTTTGCATGCCTGTGTGTCAGGCAATGCTTGCCACCAATCCTTGTTCTTTCCGCTCTTTCACTTACCTTTTTTGAGCCTCTGTTTTTTTATTATCCTAAAATGTACAGCATAGCATCTGCATTGCAAGACTTTTGTGATGTGTATTCCTGTTCGAGGCAAGAAATTGTCTCAATGTTTAGTGTTTTGAAGCAACACAGGTTTATGACCTTGCAGTTTTTGTGAGTGAGACATGTGAACATGGCAAGGTGGATTCTCTCTTCTTTTCACAAAAAGCTGAAATGCAGGTGTTGGCTCAGCTATGGTTCTCATGTGAACTTCTACTTCCTCTTCTAAGCTCATTCAAGCTGCTGTAGAATTCTGTTTCTTGTGTCTGTGAGACTGATGTGTCTCTCTTCTTAATGGCTATCACGGAAGCCTCATTAAGCTCCTGGAAGTCACCTGTAAGCTATCCCCACAGGGTCTTGCCCAGGAAGTCTTCTGCCTCACCTAGTCTAGCAGGATAGTGTTTGTTGCTGCTCTGTATCTTTTAAGAGTGCAACTCAGTCAGCTGAGTAGGGACCTTAATTACATCTACAAAATCTCTTTTGCCATATAATATAAAACGATCATGGGAAATATCCATCAAATTCATATCTTCCATTTACCCTCAAGAGGACAGGATTTTATAAGGGCAATAGTCAATGTAAGCTACCTTCAAATTCTGTCTACCATGTCAGAATTAAAGGAGTGTTATATATGAAAAATCTCCTCTGGCCTTATACAGTGTGGGTACTGAATATGTGAGCTTTATTTCATTATTATTTTCCTTGTTTCAATTTATAAACATACAAGGCATCGATCCTATGAGGAGAAGCTTGTACTTTTATATTTATGATGTAGAAAAATAACTGATTACAAAGATCACAAAAACGTATTCTCAGGTCTTTTAATTAAGAAAGACTCTGCTAACTGTGTGAAATATCTGTACTATTTTATCTCTATTTTTAACTCACTATTTTTCCACTTGAGCAATTTGCTTTTCCTGTTCCCTAGGGAACTGAGAAAATTGTACTTGTAAAATGCTGCAAAAGGAAACTTCCATGGCCTTTAAGTCTAAGCTACATTATTTATGATCAGATCAATGTTCTGGCAGCACTGTGTGTAAGCAGATATACGAATTTAATCTTAAAATCAGTTAGGTGAGTTCAGTCTTGCCTTGGGCTACAGGATAAGGAAAGCATCTTTCATTCCTGGTACATCTGTAGATAAAATTATTGAAGAAAACATTCAGATTTACACTCATTATTAACTTGTATTATTCTTCTTCCCTGGCCAAAAAAGCAAGTATTTAATTTAAGTTATCCTCATATACTTTAGCCACAAAGTTCTGATAATGACAAAACTCTCCAGGTAGAGATGAAAATTACTAATTCAGTGTATATACTGGTTAGTTCTATACCAGTGACTACAAAACACTTCTAATTCGTAGCTTTTCTCATCTGATGTTCATCTGTTTTTCCACTATCAGCATTTTTACTAAATTATCAGATAAAAATCTGATAATTTTACACCTAGAGATAGACTGCCTGTAATAACCATAAATGGTATTTAGATAACTTTGGTATAGAAAAATAGGAAAACACAATTTTCCACTTAGACAGGAGACAGGAATAGGCATGCCATGGAGTAGTGCAGGTGGCCAATGTCTGTTCACCCACTTCCAAGTAACCCCACACTCATGTCCTTCTCATCTTCACTTTTAGAGTCACATAGCCATGACATCTAGGCTAAGCCATTTCTCAATAAATAGACAGACAGAATTCCTATTTTTTAATTAAAGAGAGCAGTCTTTGTTTACTAGATTTAGTTTCCAATGAACTTTGCTATCATTTCTGTAACTGCTGGTTTTCACTACATTCTATATCATAAACTCATTAATAACTATCTTTGTTTTTATAACTCCTACCTTTCCTTTTAAGAACAAGAGATATTCACTAGACCCAAGCATTGAATACCAGTTTCTCTGGATTTCTGAGCTCCTCTTTTTCACATGTTCCACCAGATATATTCACACTGTCATTTGCTAGACCCCCCAAAGTCTGAACCAAAGCAAACTATCACTATATGCAAATAGACTTGATGGCTGTTTTACTGCACTTAATTTTGTAGTTCTGGCTCAAATTAAACATGCTGCTGCCATTGGAAGTCCATTTCTAATAGCCTAGGCCCCAAACTAAGCATGCTATACAGAGGAGTAAACAATATATAAAATGCCTATAGATTTATGAGATTAAAAAAGTCTGAAAAAACCCATGAGAATGACATTTATTTTTAAGATTGCTTCTTTTGTTCCTTCCAATCTTCATGACACATTTGCTTCACAATTATTCATTTTTATTAATTCTTCTTGATGATATAGCTAATAAAAATCCTAGGAATGTTCTATATTTTCTTAAATTTTCATTATTAGAAAGAATTTCAATATATAATTTGAACGATAAATGTAGACTGCTTATCAAAAGATAAGATCCTAAAACATACAACTCTCCTTATCCTTTACAATAGAAGTCTATTTTGTCAATTTTGTTGACAAGTAATACTCATAATACATATAAAGAAACCTAAATCAAAAGTGGAGCTGAAGCATGCTTTATAATACCACCTTGGAATTCTTTTAAATAAAATAAAATTAAATAAAAATTACTAAAAATAAAAAAGCCTACCTCAAAGTTCTTTGTATTCCCCATCTATCAGCTACATACAATCTTATTTCAACCACTATAGATTGAATTTTGTCTATTTTTGCATTTTGTGCAAATGGAATGCAGTACATATTCTTGTCTCTGGCTACTTTCAATATATGGTGGTGATACACAGTTGTGCTTTGTTCATTTAATTAATATGAAATTGTGCATCATTCATATTTATTGCTAGGTATAACATTCTGGTTTATTAATATACCATAGTGTACTTGTATATTCTAATATTCATGAGTATTTACTTATTTATGTTCATTTGTACTTATTAAAAATAGCATTGCTTTGAGCAGTTTATATGTGTCTATGTGTGTTCAGGGTCAAGATTCTTCATTGCTGTTTGTTTTCAAAAGAACCCCATTGGCCATGCACAACTCCAGCGCTAAGTGGCAGTGACAGCTCAGACCAGCACTGTTTCTGGGTTCTCATCTTGCACCTTGCTGTGTTTTTCTTTCCTTTGTGTGAATGCCCATGCTGTTTAATTTATACAGTTGAATAAGACTTATATATAAGTTGTTTAATCTTTCAGTCAATATTACATAAATCTTTATAGCAGCATGTTGATTTCTAAAGGAATAAAATTCTGCTGACATTTTGATTGGAATTGTACTTTATTTTTTATAAAAGATGATCTCTTTTACCACAGGGATAGCACATGTTTTTAAATTTAATTTTAGATTTTATATATTTGCTGCTATTTTATTATATTTCTTTATTTACTTATTTATTTATGTTTGTAGTGCTGGGGATTGAACTCAGGATCTCACACATGCTACACATGTGTTCAACCATTAAGCTACACTCTGATGTGTTATATCTATAAAAAATAACAATGTTATTATGTTGTTATAATCCTTGCTTTATTTATTTAATGTTTTCCTCATTACTTTGGTTAGAACTTCTGGTACAATACTGGGCTGAAATAGTGCCTGAGGACCTTACTATGCCATTCCTGATGTCAGGCAGGAAGCTTCATGTAATTCATCGTGTGATTTTAGCTTGCTTGAAAATTTTGTATATATTATTTACACAATTAAAGAATGAATTTACTCATCTCAGAGTAGACTCCATAATCTCCACCTATTCTACTCTGTAATGTTTAGGTGTTGTGTGGTTTCCTTTCTTTGAGCATGGGATGAGCTTCCTAACTCACTTGTAATGAACAGTCAGGCAGAAGTGCTGCACTGTGTCTTGGAAACTAGGTTGCCATGGGTCACTTTCCTTTCTCTTGAATTCTTGTTCTGTGGGATGTCAGCTGCCATGGGAGATACCCCATGAGAATATCCAGATAGTGAGGAACTAAGGCCTCCAGAGAACAGCCAGAGAGGGGCAGAGGTTGTCAAGCTGCCATGAGTGAGCTTGGAAGGTTCTCCAGTTCCCGGGAGCTTGAGAGGACTGTAGGCCTGGTGGCCAGCTCCACAACACCCTCTTGGGGGATCCTGAGATGCCCCCTACAGAGATGCTTCCAGCTTCCTGACTCTGACTTGTGAATGTATTTCCTTCTGTGTTGCTAAGCTTGAGTGAAATTTGTGAAGCAGCCATAGATCTCTAATATAAGAAAATTTCCTTCTTTTTTTCTAGAGTTATATGATAATTATAAATGCCTTTTGATTTTACTCTTTTGTATTATGTCCTTCAAATTAGAAATCTATTTTATGGATTTAAGCTATCTCATATATGGAAGAAGAGTAGATGATTTGATCTGAACATTTAAAAATTATTTTATTTTTTATGATAAAATAAAACCTTGATGGGTGCAATGTATGGATAAGAAGACTGACCTGTGCTATACTTTTGTCTATATATGTATTTTATGATTTCAATAGTGTTTAAAAACTAAAATGTAACATTGTAGACAATAATGGCACAGATTCAAAAGCATTGTAAGACTAAATTAATTCCTATGTTAAAACATTCATTAAAATACCAGTAAGCAAATACATTTTTTCTTCTCTAGTACATTAGAAACAAGAGCATGTTTTGGTGGCAATTAAGGCAAATACAGATTGTTGTGAGACAAATAGCATTTTTCTTATTGTATGGAAGGTGTTTCTCAACTTGTTTGGTTTAAGATGTTTGAAATTTCATTTAGCTTCTTTCTTTTAGAAATGAGTTTATGACTTTAGTTGAGTCACTTCACCTGGTCAGTTGTGTTGACATTTCAGTTATCTATGTGTGCTTGCTACATAAATGTTAGTTTGGTTTCTTATGCTAAATAGTTTATTTCTTGAGGACTAGTACCTTGAGCAATGCATCCATATTCCTTGGCATTCTAAAGATTTTATAAGTATTTACTGATATGCAGCAAATAAACCTGGAAAAATATCAATAGTTAAATATAAACATTAGCTGACCGAAGTTACTAATCCAAAACTAAGTAAGATCATCACCTTTTGAGCTCTACTACTAGAAATTTTGCAATTCTGATGATGGGTTTTGTGTATGTGTGTGTGTGAGTGTGTTGCAGTGTTTATGTGTATGAGTGTGTGAGGGTGTGTATGTGTGTGAGTGAGTGTGTGTGCACATGAGTGTGTGGGTGTGTGAGTGTGTGAGAGTGTGTGCGTGTGTGAGTGTGTACGTGGGTGCATGAGTTTGTGTGTGTGCATGAGTGTGTATGTGTGAATGTGTGTGAGTGTGAGTGTGTGAGTGTGTGTGTGTGTGTGTGTGGTGCTGGGGACTGAACCCAGGGTTTTCATAAGCTAGGCAAATATTCTTCCACTGAGTTACAACTCCAGCCCTTGGTCTTTTGGGGCAGAGCCTTGCCGTGTAGACAGACTGACCTCCAACCTGTGATTCTGTTGCCTTGGCCTCCCCAGTGTTGGGATTACAGTTGTGTACCATCATGCCCTGCACCACTAAGTTTGCATTTAAAAAATAAATACTTTTTTCTAATGTGACAAACTGATAATTTCAGACTACAATGAGTACAGCTAGATATTCTTAAGTTCCTTAATTTAAAGCTATTTAACATATCTAAAACTTACTTTTTTATGACGTAGAAATTGTGCATATTAATGATATTAATTGTCAGCTTTCTAATGAGGAAAACAATCACCAGAACCACTTGTTGTTTGCCTGGGGCTTAGCCACAGGTGTGAGGAATGCCACAGGTTTGAGGCAGCAATTCTTCCTCTGCATGGGTACAAATCCAAAGATAATCTTTTCATCATTACTTACAGTAGCCTAAATTGGGCTTGCATGTTCATCAACGAGGGTCTAATTAAATAGTGGTATTAACCAGCCACAACAGAAATTTCATAAAGTCATTCAAAAGCAGGAAGCAGGTTTAGAGGTAATAATAAAAATATCCAAAACATTTTCTTTGAAAGGAAAAAATAGAAATAGCTTATGTAATAAGCTCTAAATGTGACCACCTCTCTCTCTCATCTTTGTACATATGTGCTGCTTCTCCCTTCAACAGGTTGGATTCAGTTTCTTCTGATGTGTTTGGGCTGGCTCTTTAGCCAGCTTTCACCCAAACAATGCAGAGGAATTGATGTGATAAGCTTAGTACTTAACAAAGCTAACATCTTCTGCTTTCACTGTCTCAGAAGCTTGGTGCTATCATGAAAAAAGACATGATCAAAGTACTCTACTAAAAAAGGAGAGGTCAGCAGAGGTTTCTGGGGGGATAATAGATCAGTCAAAAATCCCTGAAGACATATGACCGCAGCCTATGACATGTAGAACAGAGAGATTCAGTCCAGTCAGTTCAACTCACAGAACTGTGAGAAAGAATAAATACTTGTTACTTCAGATGATTATGTTTGGAGCTGGTCTGGACACAGCAATAGATAAGAACAAAGGTCCTAGCTAGTTTCTTTAAACATGGCCACCAGCAATACCACACATACTTATGCATGCACACCACTTCTCCCATAGGAGGGTTGACTCTAATTGCACCATGCCCAAACCAAAATTTTAGTATTAGTTTGGGACAAAAATTTGGGGAAAGACTGTAGGACAATGATTAAGTTACAATTACAGAGTGGAGACTGTGCTATTGTATGCATTGGTGGAAGAACTCCAAGAAAGTTGCTTCTGATAAGAAGAGGTGGAAAATTTACTCCATGAGCTTGTGGATCTGATTAAGAATTTTAGGCAGAGAGCTGAAAATGCCAGTTGGCTTTTCTTAGTGGTGAATCATAAGATATTGCAAAAAGAATATGAGATAAAGAATAACTCTTCCATTTTAAATTAGATTTCCAATAACTGGCTGGCTCAGAAAATAAAATTGGTTCTCATTTACAACATTTCTAGATAGGAAAAATTTCTCAAGGTGAAAAAGGCTGCAGGGCAAAAATCATCAAATCTAGGGTATGCTCTGACATCCTTTGTTAAGATATCACAAAGTTTAAGATGGTGTTTCACAAGAGATAACAGGTCCAGGAAGAGATAAGTGAATGGAAGGTTTTTAAAATTTAATTTTAAAATTTTCTTCCTAAAAGTAGGCATGAAGTGTTATGACGGGAGATTAAATTCACTACTACAGTAATAAGTGGGATGGTTCTTCCTACCGTTTTGTCCCCTTTTGAGTAAAATGATATAAACAGAAGAAGATGGGAAGGTTCCCAGATATTTACTATACTTTGGAATACAAATAAAGATTGTTTTCCACATATTGGTCATGGAGTCCACTCCCCAAAATGGAAATTTTTTCTGAAAATTACCAGGCCTCAATGCATCAGACATGCAATTTCAACAAGGGCTCTACAGCATGTTTTTTTCAAAAAAGGTGTCATTAGCAGCCATATCCAGCAATCCAAAAAGATACTTCTAGCTGAAGACTATAGTGTAAGAAGTTAAGCAGAGAGCTCTCTTTCTCTGACTGCAGGATCCCAAAGATTAGTGGCAGTGGTGCTACATCTTAACACTGGTGGCATCTTTTAGACCTCATTTGTTTTCAGTGGACATTTGCTCATCCCCTATTAAATGAGAATTACAAAGATAAAAATTACAACTGACTGCTGTCCCCCAGCTGTATACATATCCATGAGGCACTTGAAGTCAAGGTAGAAGAGGGGTCACAAGTTCAGTGGTGTGATACGTATGCATTCAGGTTTAAGAAGCATGGGTGCCGCACCAACCAAATGGTTTAAGAGTTAACTAAATGGTTCTTTCTCTCGGGAGGATAGAGTAGCACCCAAGCCTAGAATGGTTGGCCCACACATATTTAGAAATTCTTAGACCCTCTCTCCTTTCTGCTGCAGGAGGGAGTGACTTAATCCTGAGTGCTCTCAGCACTCCCAAGCCCTAAGCCAGCAACAAAACTCCCAAACTTTTCCCCCTCCCTTTTAGAGGAGAGACAAAAAACCAAAATACCACCTGAATTGCTCATTGAATTTCTACCTTCCAGTGCCAAGCTAGCAACTGCCTTTCTAAGCCATCCCTAATGGGCAACAAAGAGCAGTGAGAGTTTTCTCAAAATACCCTTTCAAGGTCTAGCTCCATAGGCTTAGGAAGCCTGTTTGCCTATGGAAAATTATTTCTCACAGAATTCCAATTTTCATCAAGTGTTGACATTACTGTTTAATATCTACACAGTCATGTACAGCATGACAATGCTTCACTCAAGGTTGGGCTGCACGTACCATGGTGGTCTTGTAAGATTATATAGAGTTGAAGAATTCCTATTGCTTACCATTATCATAGGCGTTGTAAAGTCACATCACAATTCATTGCTAACCTGTGATGACACTGGTGTACACAAACTTGTGCTGTCAGTCATAAATGACTCAGAGCATAACACCATGCACAGACGTGCTACTTGAGAATGATGGCGAATGATATGTTGCAGGTAGATGAATCCCTATACCATACTTTTCATTGCTGACTTAGATGCTCCCTTTTCTGAATATACAAAATGTTGACTGTAAGTGGTGTGGAGCCTCAGGCATTGGTTTACCATGTCTCTTGGTTATGTCAAGAGGTCATGTCCAATTCAGGTTTGTGTTAAATGTATGTTATGATATTTACACAACAAAAATCACCTAATAACACATTTGTCAGATTGCAACCCTGTCATTAAGTGACACATAATTGAATTTATTTTATTCTGGAAGTAAGCAGATACACATAAAATTTCAAATTTTCTGATAAAGATGTGCAAATTATAAAAGATATTATATTTCACATTATTTGAATGCAATTATATTTAATGTTGGTAAATATATAAAGAAGCAAAGCAAGATCATAGCATAAGGTTTGTCTTTTTGTTTGAATAATGCAATTCTAGATGCCCATTGGATAGACTGAAGTACTTAAGTATGTCTGAAAAGGAGTATATTGAAAATGCAAGGTTTCAAATAGGATGTATTTTATTACACTATTTTTGTTAAAAGCAACAATCTGTGCATATTTGCACATAAAACATTTCATAAAATACTAACAAAATCATGAAATGTGATTTTTTTTCCACTGAGTACTGGAGACAGGGAAAAGGGAAAATAAGAGACTGAGATTTTTACTTTGTGTATTTCTCTACTTTTGTCATTTAAAATCAGTATCATTTATGTTCATATTGAAAAGAAAAACAGAAATGCCCTTGGGGGGGGGGGTTTGGATGAACAGAATTGGCTCCATTGTCCAATATTCCTATAATTATAACCTTCTGTAATAAAAAGTAAAGAAATTTAATAAAGAAATTGGGTCAAGGAAAGTAAAAATTGATTGACCAGATGATCTTCGTTGGCCACACTGTTTCATTGTATTTATTACTGTGTTTCATAGGCCTGAGGCTAGCTGAAAGACTAAAATATGTACTCTCTTCTGTTATCGGAGAGTAAATGTCAGCTGGTAAGGATGTTATAAAACGCCTCCATCCAGATCTTCATGTAGCAGCCTCCTAATGAAAGACTCTTATCGATCCAATTCCTTTCCCTCTTGCATTCTGTCACATGTGACAATATTAACTATTGTACCCCCAGGAAAATGGTAGACTTCATTCCCTCAACAAACTCTGAGCTTTGACAATTTGCCTGCCACTTTGCAAGCTTTAAAAGTAAAACAGTGGCAAAGACAGCTATCTAGAAGATTAGCTGAGTAACAACAGCCTCCAAGATGTCATGTCATAATCCTTAGAACCCATAAATACCTTATTCTACACAGTTAGAGAGCATCCCAGAGGTGATTTTTAGTTAAGGATCTTGAGATAGACAGTAACCTGGACAATGTGATGGGACTAATGTAATCTCAATGATCTTTTGTTTTCCTTTATTTTTGTGCTGGATGGGAGTACATTGTGGCATTTGCAAAGGTTCTTACAATGTATCAAATATATCATATATAAATTCACCCCCTCTAGCACTCCCCTTTATCCCCCTTCCTCTGATTCATGGAATAGATACAACAGGTATCATTTTTGTATTTACATGCATGTGTTAAGAGGGCAGTGAGTCAGAATCAGAGGGAGGCAGACCATGGAGTGATGGGCTTTGAAGGCAGAGGAAGGAGTGAAGGTAAAGCTGAGCAAGGCAAGCAGTTTCCACTTTGTCAAGAGAAATGCAGCCTTGCATACTGGATTTTAGACTTCTGACCTCTAGAGCTGTAAGAAAACATATTGTATTGTTTCTAGATACAAAGTTTGTAATCATTTGTTGTGGCAGTATTGGAAAACAACACAGCTAGGAAGGAATTTTCAATCTATTACATTCTATGCTTTCTTATCTACTTGAAATCATGACTTCTTTTGATTGTTAACTTTTATCATTAAGTTTCTTAAGAACAATATCTTCTATTTTTAAAGTATTTTGGGTATGATATCTACTCTTTTTTACTTCAAAGAGGCTACTCCAGAACAAAAGTCTAAGAACGAAAGATATTCTGTGTATGCATGTGTGTGCACACATACATACACACACACATTGTGGAGTATACTGCACAGGTTCTATCAGCAATAGAAATTGTAAATCATGATGAAATCAATCATTTTACCATGAGCAAAATACTACAAATATGTTACAGGTCAAAATCGGATGTTTTACCTTTTCATCCTCTTCTTAGCGAGATGAGATGATAAAATACTCCTGAACTTAAACTAATTCAAACCCCCGAGAACAACGTACTCCTAAATCCTCACCTTGGTCTAGGGGAAGTGTGAAAGGAAAGGCACTTGTTGAAAGATATTTTTCCCACTAATATAATAACTATAAGGCCTTTTTGTTCTAGATGGAGTAAGGCTGAGTACAAGTTAAATAAGCTGTTGCCTCGAGTATGTTTTCCGGTTCTTTCTAATCAGGATTTATAAAGTGATACAAAAACTATGCCTCATCCCTTAAGACAGGGCATATTTGCAGTGTTGAAATTGGGTAAAGGATAGACCCAAGTGAGGCACATTATTACTTCAGGTTGTCTGGATTTGTTTCTTTTAAGAATAATTTGGGTATTTCTATTAGGTCCCCCAGTTTTCCTTAAAATGGCCTCATTATCAGAGTTCTTATGGCTCATTACGACTAAATAGAGCTCTGTCTCTAACTCTTTCTAAAACTTGTAGGTTCTTGAAAAATCCACCAGATGTACTTGCTAAGATAAAGCAACATTAAAAATAAGTTAATAATTTAGGATGGACACCCTCTCAATTTACCACATTTTCTACTATTCCTTGGTGTCTGCCATCCAGAGGCCTCATGCTTTTATGTGACCTGCCTGGTTCACAAGAGCATGTGACTTTTCCAACCCCTATGGTGTCTCTTCTGTCAATTTCATGTCCCTCTTTACCCAATTGCATTATGTGGTTAAAGAATGTTGGGAGCAAAGAGGTTGTGTTTTATGTTTTGTATCAATTTCTTTGTAGCTTCTCCCTCCCCTACTGCTTTAAGGTTTCAGTAAACATTTGTTAAATGATTGATGTTGATATTGATTTCTTTCATATCTCTAAGAAGCCAGGGTTACAGACAGTAAAAGAGAATCAATTGATGTGAAAGAGTAGTATCCTGTCAAGCTCCTTGCAATAGTAGGGTGTAGATACACAGGTAGCATCATTTTTCCTCTTGCAAGTTTTCTTGAGATGACCTCTTATTTCCCCAATGCAAAAAATAATTCTATTTTTAAGTGCCAATGTCCTATTAAAAGTTTGCAAAGATTTTCTTATGTTAACTTTGAGAATTAGTTTTCTGTGCTGTAAATTCAAGTTCTATTTAGTATATCAGTGTTATTTTGATTTTTGCTCTGTATTATAAGGCTACAAAAGGTTTACTAGAAAATTTAAAACTCCACATCACAGAATATGATCTACCAGAAAATACCATAAGCACACACATAAACACAAAAATAGACAACATAACATAAATTTATGCTACTTCAGTAGTGAGAATTGTTCTGGACCTAGGTACAAATGAAATACTAATATCGAAATCAAATTGTGCTTTCTATTCTAGACTATGCTACAAAGTCTTCAAAACTATTTTTATTAGTTTAACATTTTGAGTTCTAACATCATTTTTAAAAATCTTTTTAGTGAATTGGTTGGAAGATGTGGCTTGGATATAAAGCAGTCATGGGCCTCTACTTCTGAACCACAGAATGAGGTAGACAGTGCATTCATGCAGTCTCTATCTGAGAAGTCCAAACAGTGGATTACTTTCATGTCAGTAGGAATGCTTGTAAAATTTTTGCTGGATTAGAAGAACTGGGGTCTATATTACAGCACCAAATAACTTATGTGTTAAATTAAAATATTCATCACAAACTATAAAGTCTTTTCTTTGGTTCAATGTCTTTGAATCATTTTATTACTTAAAAAAATTAAAGACTTTCCTACTACAAATTTGCAGGTGGTTAATTGAGTTCTCAGCCTGCAGCTCCTGTTAGCCTTTATACATGCTTGTTACATAGCTTAGTAAAAGTTTCTATTACATCTATTTCTCCATCACCAGTGCCATCTCCTTCATATCAGAATCATCACCATATTCACAAGAACCCAGGTTCTAAATGCTGAATTCATTTCTAAATTCTAGAACCTCTGATAATTGAATCCCTCATTGTCTTGACCACACTATAAGGAGAAAGAAAATGTATGAAAAATTGTTTGTGTAATCTCATGGGCAAAATATACGGATTATTTTCATTATTTACTTTGTCAGAAGCGCCAAGGAATCAAGTTCTGTTTATTATTCATCTGGATCACCAGCTTCCACCAATACAAAGAAAAATACATGAATGCAAGAGTTTGCCTGAAGTTTATGGTTTAAATGATTTGCACTTTTGTTTGAGTGACAGTCACTGTACAAAGTACAGGATGTGTACAATGAGTTCTTTTGTGGCCACTGTAGTGTCTAAACTCTGACCTGTGGCACTTTCTACTACAACCCTTAGAGGAAACACACGTTCCAATATCTGATGCTTTTCTTCATGTAGAAGGGCTTCCATTTTTTCTCTGCCTCAGTCTTCACTCTACCCTAGAGAAGAATGATCTCTCAGTTACTCTAAATGAAGCTTCCTGATTTTCTCCCAACCACAAAACAGGCTTAGAAATCAAGGCACAAAAGAATTAAAAAAAAAAGAAGTCAAGGCACTGTCTGATTGGGTGATGCCTGAGGGCTTCAGTGGGGTTGAGTCCAGGAGGGCTCTCTGCCTGATTCTGTAGTTCTCTGTTAAAAGCCCCTAATTGTCTGATACCCACCAGTTATAAATGTGTTATTTTTATCTCACTTTTGTTATATGCTTCACTGCTTGGAGTTTTAGAGGGAAAGGTCCTTATTAAGGGAGTCCTGCAGCTTAGGGAAAATAAACCCAAATCATAAATGAAATCAAATCAGTAACTTGGCCGTTGATCAAGAACTTTGAGACTGAAGGGGAGATTCGTGTGGGTCAGAGTACTTTGGCAGGATCAAAACTCCGTAATGTCAGGAAAGTGGTTTTGATCTTGGTGTCACGGATCTAAGAAAGGCAATGAACTTTATCACTAAAGGTGCAAAAGTGATGGCTGTTACTTTGTCTGGAAGGTTTTAGGGGCCAAACTGTGCCTTGTGGATGCTTTCTTATTTTATGATTGGCTTTTAATTTTTGAAACTGTAAACTTTAAGGCAGCAAGCACATGGAGCTTTGGTGTTGGGACTTAACTACCCCTTATGCCTCCTTTGTGTAAGCCAGTGTTTCTTTTTAAAGAAAAAGTTGCATTAGGGTAGAGTCAAATGACAAGATGGTAAAAAAAAAACAGGTTTGTAGCCTCATGGGGTAGGTTGCTGCAGCTTGACCTTAAACTGAACAAGTAAAGCCTGGAGCATCTTAGAGACGAGGGTCAGTTTTGAGTATAATTTTTATATTCACTTGAAAAAACAAAAATATGCTATTTTCCTGGGTTAGTAGCCATGTCTGTAGGATGAGAATACCATATATTACCTGATTTGCCTGAGCATCAGAGCACAGGTCAAATTCTAGATTCAAATTGCTGACCTTAGGTCTACATGGGCAGGATGGGTGAACCATGACACACTTTGACCTGTGTTCAGGGACAAGAGCCAACATTGTGGACAATGGCTGTGGTCTTTTGTAGCTTGTTCTCAGGCCCAAGATTCATCCCTTATGACGTGGCCTGTCATCAAAAGGGTTTTGCATTGATGAAATATATAATCTGTCACCAAGGCTTTGGAGACTTAACACCTAAATTAAGCAGTGTTTGGAAGAGCACATGGTAAGGATGCTGATTTCCCTTGACATTCCAGGGCATAAGCTTCAGATATATCAAAATAGATGATTCAGTCCAGAAAACCTCTGAGGATAATTCTTAAGCTAAAACAAATGTTGGGATTATGTAACACTTGAGTGTTAGAAACATAGGGCTCAAGTAGAAATATAAGTTAAGAATTTTGAGTATACACAAAGGAAAATGAAATGCATCTTCATTAAGGCCCAGTGACTAGAAATGGCTCCATGTTAATCTTCTCAACTTTAATTTTTATTTATTTATTTTTGTGGAACTGGGGTTTGAACTCAGGGCCTACACCTTGAGCCATTCCACCAGCCCTATTTTGTGAAGGGTTTTTTTTGAGATAAGGTCTCACAAACTATTTGCCTGGGCTGGTTTCAAACTGTGGTCCTCCTGATCTCTGCCTTCTGAGTAGCTGGGATTACAGGTGTGAGCAGGTGCTTTTGTTATAAACTGATTTACAATCCTTCAGTAAAATCCCTAAAAGTGATATTGCTGGATCATATGGCCTGTCTATTTTTAGTTTTTTAAGGAGCCTCCTTACTGTTTTCCATACTGGTTGTACTAGCTTACATTCCCACCAGCAGTGTAAGAGGGTTCATTTTCCCCTGTATCCTCACCAATATTTGTTGTCATTTGTGTTCTTGATGGTAGCTATTCTAATAGGAGTAAGGTGGAATCTTACTGTGGTTTTGATTTCCATTTCCTTTACACCAGGGATGGTGAACATAAACAGCATGGTTGTGATGGTTTAGTAGTGGACTTGCTTGAAGGCAGACCAGTTGGTCTAGTCCAAGAAGGCTTAGGTATCATCCCCACTAACAGGATCAGGGTTCTTGCCCTCAGCCAAGGAATTAAATACTAACTAGCTGATGAGATGTTTAAGAGTTACATGTTCACATACACCTATGAATTGATTTTGCACATATGTTGATGGTATCCAAATAGATTTCTTCCTTAGATATCAGCTCAAAATTGTGTTCAATACACAGTATCCCTTAGTAATAAAAGAAAGACCTAGCTGATTATGGTGGCATATGCCTGTAATCCCAGTACTTTGGTAGGCAAAAGCAGGAGGATCATGAGTTTGAGGCTGCCTGAGCTACACAGAAAGACCTTGTCTCAAAATACCAAGGGGTGGAGGTGTAATCAGTAGTAGTGCACTTGCTTAGTATGCATAAGTCCCTGGGTTCAATCACCAGCAAATACCCCTGCCCCCCCAAGAAAAAAAAAACAAGCAAAAATCCCCCCAAAATTTGAGGAATTAGAAGGGATCAAAAATACTGAAACAAAATTAGGGGCTAGAACTTGTAAAGCTTGAAAGTCTATAACTAAATATTTCCATATATCTTACTTGCTCCAAAGTAAATGATCCTCAATGTGATACTAAGCTATATAATTCCTTAAATTCAAAAGTTGATAGCCATTATTTTGTATATTTTCTTTACTGACAAAGTAACACATTTCAGGCTTACTTTTTAGTGTGCAAAAATATAATTTAAATGTGAATTGAAGTCAGAAATCAAACCTAACATATAAATTTCCTCCTGAGGAATAATCCAAGTTTTTAGTTTTCAATTTAATCAGCTGTTGGTGACTTTTTTAGTTTGACTTTAATAATTGATTTCTAAGTTTGAACAGGAGAAAATTTCCTAAATGCATGTGGGTTGATATTCTTTTTGGGCACACTTTTTTCCAAGTGAAAATTGATTGAGTCTACCTAAGTCTACAATTATAAAGCTCATAGGTATATATATTATTAAAATTGGATGGTAGCAAGGAAAGCTTTAGTTTAGAGTGTATGCTGTGAGGGAATGTTAGTTCAAACTGATGAAGTAGAGAAAATATTTTTAATTTTACTTTTCATCTGCAAAATTTGAGAAATAATTTCATACCTGCATGAATATCTTAATCAACTGTGATGATCATGCTTGTTTTCTTATTCATGTATTTCATATAAATTAAATAATTTGCAACAACTGATCGTCTAGCATTTATACATTCATATAAAAAGATTCTTAAAAGGTGACAAATACAATAAAATATTCACCAGGGACTCTTAAAAAAGCAACAATTTTCTGACATAAAGGAGAATTTAGAGTCATTGAATTAGATGTCAAATTGACAGCATTACTGATACTAGTTCACACATCAGATATGCTCATTAGCATGAAAAATAAGTCTTTATAACATTTTTTGCTCATGGTAGAAGTATTAGTTAGTGAAAATAAAGTATATAAAGGTGTCAGTGTTTCAAAGCTAAGCTGTAAACAAAAATAATAAAAGGATTACAACCATCTTGACTTACATGCTAATTAAGATGATTTGTAACTCTTTAGTAAATGAAGTTAGAGTTAAAATAGAGGAAATATTAGTGGACCACAAAACCTAGAAGTTTGAATTAAGTCTCTTTGAAAATAGTGAAGTAAAAAGCTCAGTTTTACATTTAGTTGTATCTTTGATAAATTAATTCTGCACAACAAATTAACCATGAAAAATCTGTGGTCAAGTGATAAATGCCTTGAGTTTTAAGTTAAGGAAGTTGGGAATCAGTTTACCCACCTACTCACTTGGTAGACTAGAGATTCACCTCTGGAACCCGATTTCCCTCAATGTTAATCTGTTCATCAAACCCAGAGCTAATGATCTGGACATATCACAGGAACAACAAAATAATCAACCTCTCAAACCCCACCCAAACACTGAAGAATGACAAAACACACTGACAGATGAACTGCTCATGTCCACGCAGTTCCCAAAGCCAACAAGAAGATGTTTCTCACTGAAACGTGAAAATTCATGTGAGCCAAGACTCTATGTGTATACCTGGAAATAGAGATCAAAGACTGTGCTTAAAATCCAATCAGAAAGCATTCCCTCCTGATGGAAGTTTACAAAAGACTTGGACAAATAACTCTGCCTTGAGGTTACCTTAAAATTCCTCTCCTTCCCTGAGCAACACGACATACTTCACCCACCCAATCATCTGTTCTCCATTCCTGGAACCAGCTACCCAGTGACATTTTTTTTCCTCCTCCCTCCCTACTTAAGGACAGTGCTTTACCACAACCATGCGCCACTTACTTTCGGATTTGTCCAGGTGTATTTGGTTCCCCTCTCTGGCTTTTAATAAAGGCCTGCCCAGCTCCTCTCCCTCTTCCCCCACCATTCATCAACTCTAAAGTCCAACCCCAAGCCCACCACATGTTCTTCCTCAGAGAGAGTGGTGGGTACTGTCAGAGTCCATGTCCTTTTTTCTATGGCCAACATCTACTACTAGCTTAGACCTCACTACTCCAGAGGGGACCCCCTTTTTTAGATGTTCTATTTATTAGTCAATCAGCCCCAGATATTAAAAAAAAAAAGCTCCAAAAGCTAGAACAAGGACACTAAACACCCCAGCAGGACCTCCTAAATGCTGCCTTTAGAGTCTTTAATAATAGGGAGGATGAGGCCAAACAGGAGGAGGAAAAACATCTAAAGGTCAAATATCAACTGTTGGCCTCAGCTTTAAATAGGTCTCTAGACCACATAAGGTTCCTAGCCCAAGTCATCCTGCTGAGCCCCTACTGCTCCCTTAAGTGCATGCTTCTGCGGTGGCAATCCAGGGTGCTGTGCTAAAGCGTACCCTAACCCCAGGCCTCCCTCTAAGCCATGTCTGACCTGTGGACTGAGGGCACTGGAAAGTGGACTGCCCCCAAGGCTGGACATCCCGGCCCTTGTTTCAGCCTACGGAACCAGTAACCTTCCCCTGAACCCAGCTTCTGGAATGAGGATCCCTGGTCTCACTCACCCCCACCACTCACAATGGTGCATCTGGGGACCCTAGGATCATGGGGATGGTGGCTCGCTGATCATTCGCCTTTGTGGTCAACTCTGGGGAAACTTTTTCCCTTCTCACTGAGTAGCATGGCCTCTCAACTAAGGGCTCCCAACCCATTATGGGAATCTCAGGAAAAATTGAGTATCCTCATATAACTCCACCTGTTCTATGCACATTTGGGGACCTCACATTGGCCCACTTTTTCTTGTCATGCCTCGGTGCCCTATATCTTTCTTAGGGAGAGGTCTTCTCCATAAATTAAGAGCTTTCCTTTATATCCCACCCCTTGCCTCTGCCACCATGTTTCTTTTGCAAGAAGTCTCTGACAATGACCATCTACTCCCTAAGTCTGATTCCTCAAGAGCTCTTGAACCAGACCACCCACTCATTAACCCTATTGTATGGGAGACAACCAAACCCCAAGTAAACTCTCATCATAAACCCATCCTGAAAATCCAGCTTCCTACGTTAACAGCCCCCAATATCTAAACATCTCTTGGAAATTCCACATTCCTTACCATCTACAACCTTCTGGTAAGGTAGAACACACAAATTGAATCTTAGAAGCCACCCTAACCAAACTGAGCATTAAAACCCACTTTGATTGGATTAAGCTACTACCCTTAGCCCTCCTCAAAATAAGGGCCATACCTAATAAACCCCTCCAAATCAGCCCCTTTGACAGTCTCTATGGGCAACCTCTCCTCATACCAGTGCTTCTACCCTCTCCCCCAGCCACTCTGCCCCCACCACAGCTTTAACTGCTCTTATCTCATTTCAGAGCTGCTCTTTGGGCCCACTCAGATTCTCACCTTCCCCAGCCTCTGCCCTCCACTGACACCTCTTCCCCTATCAAAATAGGTGACTTGGTCTATCTCTCCATACCTCACTCTAGCACTTCCCTAAAACCCAAATAGACAGGACCATACAAAAATTATCTTAGCCACACTCACAGCAGCTAAATTGAAAGGATACCCAACCTGAGTTTACATATGTAGACTTAAAGTATACTCCCCTCATTCATATCGCTCCATTCTTATAGGTCCTACCTCCCTGAAGATCTCTTGGCTTCTGTCCATCCCAGAACATGAAGAAACCCCTAACTAACGTTCTCTATTTTGCACTTTCTGGACCACCTCCTGCTAAGACTGTACATTACTTCTCACCACCCACTCCAACACCATGGTTTCCTCCACCAAAAAACTGAAAGACTGATAAGCCGGTTAACATCCACCAGCTCACCACAGGTACAACCCCTCATAGTGGCACATCTGAGCACCACCTTCAGCCCCTACCACCAAGAGATCAACACAAACCTGGTAGAGATCACATCCTAGAGCTGCCTGGAGTTAAAACAGGGAGTACTTTTTGTTTGCAGATACCAGGCTTACATATGCCTGCCCTCTAACTGGACAGAGACCTGTACTCTGGCACACTTACTTCCCCTTGTACCCTATACCACTGATGGTGGAATCTTCCCCATACCCGTCACTCATTGTTTGAGACAACACAGCACCAGCTCCCTCACTATCTTTGGTAACCTCCCGGCATGGCTCCAGCTGTTACCATCCCTCTCATTGTAATCTTGTTACTATTAACTTTTTCCCCTTGCTTTATTGGCTTTCTGCAAAGATGGATCAACATCCATCGAGTGACCACCATATCCCAGAGCACAACATGTGAACAAGTCAAGATCTTGCTCCTCCTCCAGACTTTTAGGGATCCCCATATGTTGTCTGCGCCCCTCAGTCAGCAGGAAGCAGCAGAAATACTATAACACTGCTCCTTCCTACATCCCTTTAGAGTCTGGAATGGGGGAAAGTTAGAAAAGACTTGCGCAAACAACCCTGCTTTGAGGTTACCTCAAAATTCTTCTCCTTCCCTGAACCATTGCATGACTTGCAACACGACATATTTCACCCACGCAGTTACCTGGAGCCAGCTTCCCAGTGACATTTTTTTTCCTCCTCCCTCCCTACTTAAGGACCACGCTTTACCACAACTGTGTGCTACTTACTTTCAGATTCATTGGGCATATTTGGTTTCCCTCTTTGGCTTTTAATAAAGGCCTGTCTGGCCTGTTGAGGTAGGTTCATCTTATTTCTCATCTATCCTTACTTCATTAAACAGTTTGAACCTAACACTTCCTGTCTAAAATGACGCCCTGATGGATAATCCCTCCCCACGAAGAGAATACTCACCCATCAAAATTCTGATCCCAATGCCATAAGCTCTTGACGTTTTCTTTGAAATTTGGCAAATGTTCATGAATGAATGTTTCTCTATGTGCTATATGCTTTTTCCCAGAGACCTTAAATTTCCAGAGACTCAAATGATAGCTTTTTTGGTTTATGTAGTTTTGGCAGGAGATAGTCCATCATGTGGTCATCTTAAGTGTTCTATGTATTAGATTTAACATATGTAAATTTTCTTCTTTGCTGTCCTTTTTTGCTCAATTTTTCTTTCTTTTCTCTTAGTTTTGGTTGGTCTGGTAGATCTTTCCAGTCCTAAGCACCATACACTGTTGGTGTGAGGATATGTTAATTTGGGAATTTGTGCATTTATGGTCTCTTCTAACACAGCGACTCTGTGGAAATCAGATTTGGTAACTGTTATGTGGAGCTGTTACAAATCTTGCCCTGCAGATTATGAAACCATGCCATCTCTCTGGTTTGTTTTTGTTTTTTTTTTTGGATTACTCATATTTTTTGATCATTGCAGATATATTTCTGCAAATTTTGCCAATTGGCCATTTATGATTTCATTTTCTTTTAATTAAGGAGTGCCTCTGCATAAATTTCTCCCTTGCTTCTCTATTTCCACAGTGTCTGTTTTTTGCCTGGCTTTAGAGGCATGCAGCTTTCAGTCTCCTTCACTTTTCTCCTTTACTCGATTTCAAATATTGCTCATTTCTTTATGCACCTTTTTTCCTAGGTTGTCATTACTGTTGTCCTACACAATCTCTGAAGCATGTCCCTATTCCCCACACATGATAGCTCAAGTCAAGACTACTAGATGAGTACATGTAACATCTTAACACTTACTTTTGTCAAACTAGATATATCTTATAGCTTATTTCATTATATTCATTCTGAAAAACATATCTCTTATGTGTTTAAAACTCTAAGAAAAGTAATTTCATATGGTCAGTTGTTCTGTTGGTTTTCTAGGATTTTTATATTTGATTTGTTTACCAGTGCTAAAGAATCATGTTTGAAATCATTCCATGAGTAATAATTGATAATCTTGATTTGACTATTTCTACTTCTCAAGATTTAATGATTTTAGATGGGTCAATGCAATCGTTTTCTGCACTGTGAAACTCAATTTAGGATTTATTCATAATTGCTTCAATTTTCCTGAATTATTCACATCATATTAATTCTCATTTTTGACTTACATTTTGACAAGATCGTTTTGGGATATGAAATTCTGTATATAGGTATCAAAGTGGTAAAATTTCCACTTTAACAAGTAGTGGAAGAAATTATGTAAATGAAATCAGACAGACATAGAAAGGTAAACTTCTCTGTGGAATTAAAACAAGTTGTGCCTATAGTGACAAAAAGAATGGTGGTTTCCAAAGGTGGGAGAGGGAGGAAATGGAGGATGCAACCTGTACTTATGTAGGATGAATAAATGCACAGACACAATGTACAGAAAGAGGACTGTAGTTAACAGTAATGCATGGTATATTGAAAATTTGCTTAGAATAGATTTTTCTTAGCACTACAAAATCACGTGCTAAGAAAAATGATGTACAAGTTATGTTAATAGCAGTCATTTCACTGCGAACATGCATATCAAAACATCATGTTGTACACCTTAAATATACAATAAAAATAATCGGAAGAATCATCCTGTTTTGCCTAACTTAGTGAAATAAATAGACCAGTGTCTCTTTGCTGGAGTTTGGGTAAATGAGAATAGTAGTGCAATGTAGATCTCTGTCTCTTACACCCTCCAAATATACTATGGTTATGTGAGACTTTCATTTTCAATTTTAGCTTTGGTATTAATATGACATATTTATATGTAAAAATTTGTAATCTGAAGTTTTGGAAACAATAATATTTAAAATAAATATTGCTAAAGTAATATTCAAACATACTAATACTTGTCATTACCTGCTTTATTTTGTCTCCCTTGTTTGTAGACTTCTGCTCTCTTTTTCTATTTTCTTTTGGATTTTGTGTATGTGTGTGTGTATTTTTACAATTGTAACTATTGGCCTTTTTTTTCTGGTTGGTCTAAAGGTTGCAATTTACACACATAAACTTTCACAGGCTAAGGGTTGGTAGTGTACCCAGGTCTTAATTTTCATACAGACTTTTGTGTTATGGTTACTGTTAATATAAACCTACATGTATTAAAACCTCTACCAAACATTTTTGATAGTTTTGCATTAAGCATTCATACACATTTTAGAGAATACAAGTGGTAAAATAAGGTTTTTATATTTGCCTAGATATTTACTATTTCTGTTTTCTCTTCATTCTTGTAGATCTTAGATTCCCTCTGATATAATTTTATCTTTATGGTCTGATGCTAGTATGATCAGTAAAGTACACATTTTAGAAATAGGTTTTCTCATCAAAAAATAGCTTTATTTCCATTATATATCTAAAAGCCATTTTCACTGAATATAAAATTCAATGTATATTTTAGCATATTTATGATTTCTTCAACCATTATTTCATATATGCATATATGCGAGTTTAGCATGTGTATAAATGCTTATGTGTAATAATAAATCTATGCATATAAACTCAAGCACACACACATAGTTTTTTGTGCTATGCCAATCCCCTACTTATTTTCTTCTCAGCTTCGCATACTCCAATTTTGCATATAGATACATGCTAGATTTTAAAACATTTTCTCACAGGTGCAGTATGTTCTTTTAATTTTTTTATTAAGCATTTGTTTTTTCTGTTCTTGCCAAAAATCGAAGAGCTGAGGGCATGGCTCAAGTGGTTAAGTGGTTACCTAGCAAGCATGAGACCTGAGTTCAAACTCCAGTATTGAAAAAAGAAAAAAAAATGGAAAAATGTATTTTTTAATGAACAGCAAAAAAAATAAAAAATAAATAGTGGATCTTATTTAGAACTAGAGTTCTCTTTGTTTCTGTTATCCATGCTCTGCTAGTGATTCCCTTATATACTCTATTATTCAAGTCCAATTTCCAATTTGTTTCTTTGTTTAAAAGCTTCTTTTTTAACTGTTGAGAATTCCTATTATTTTCCTCTTTCTTAATGTAATATTGACATACCATTTCTACCACAAATCTTTGTTATATCTGGGTGGTCTGCTGCATCTTGCATTTTCTTACTATGACATCAGCAGTTCACACGTCACTTTAGCCCCCAAAGTCTCTGTTATGTTTCTGGACTCTCTCCAATGCTCTGTGAGCTCAGGTATGAGGTAAATACCAGGGGACTTCCACACAGAGTCAGGAACCGTCCAACTTTCCTCTGGGTTGTTCTATACTCTGCTTACAGAGCATCTTGGCTGCTGTGGAACAGAAGATTTGTATTGTAGTAATATTAATGTTGCCTCTTTGCTCCATTCTCCATTGCTATGTCTCACCCTGTCAAAATAATGGAGAATTTGTCTCCATATGAGTCACTTTTTGAAGTTTAGGCTCCCCAACACAGTTGAACATGCTGCTATTTACATTTTGGAGTTTTTCAGAAAGTTGTGTTTGTCCTCATACAGACATTTTAGCTGTCATCACAGGAAATGATGTGCTTTATTGTGCTTATTTCATTGAATAATTCGAGCCTTTTCCCTCCCATATTTTAAAGAGTATAAAATATTAGGAACAACTGTTTTAAATATCACTGGAGGTTTTTAAATCCCAAGCCATAAATTTAAAAATGAGAGAATGTGTATCTTAATTTTTAGCACAATTAACATTATATAGACAAAACTATATTTTTTATTCTCTCATGAAGTGCTACATATAGACATTTATAAAAGGTAAGGTTTAAATAATTACCTTTATTACCATTGTGAAGTAATGTGTTTATTTTCATTCAATCAACAAATGTTTACTTAGTACTAACAAAGTAGCTAGTCTAATTTCAAATAATATTAAAAGTTAATAAGATAGTAGTGTTGATATGTAATGAAAAGGAAGAAAGTACAATAACAAATTTTCCAAAATGATTGAGTTTGTAAGGCAGAGTTAAAAACAAAATTTCTAGCAATCATCCTGGAATTGTTTTTATCATACTATGTTAAAACTTGCATTAGAATCTATGTTCTACAATAAAACTCCATATGGCAGTTCACTCTAATTTATCACATTATGTTGCAACCATGACTTTATGCTTTTGTTTTGTGTGTCTATCTTAAACAACAAAGAAATGAGAGGCATTGTCATGAAGAGACAAGGTGTGATGTGAACAAGAATTAATCCAGACCATGTGTCAAAACTGTAGGAAGAACATCAAATTACACCACTGTGGGTGCCAGACTTGTCCGTAAATTCTCTCTCTCACCCACCATATGGTGTATCATGAGCGAAAGGAGTGTAAATAGGAGGACAGGTTTTCAGAAAATTTTCCTTTCTTTTCCAAGTTATTACAAAAGTATACTACATGGTCAGTAGTATAAATATGAACGAAATTACCTTCCATAGTTAAAACAAGAAACTTCTTTTAAAAATTGCATTTTGAAGTGACTTGCACAATTTTCTTATATTCCTCACACTGCCTAAGTGTTTTTGGCTAACACAGATTTGATGGTTTTGTCAACCAGTGGTAAAATATATAAGGTGAATATGTTGTATTGAATATTTCTGGTAAGGATCCACAAACTTGAAATGCTTCCTCCCAGTCCACGTTATTCACAAAGTCCTTTGTCATCGTGGTGTTTCTTTATTCTGATTTAAAGTGGGTATAGGAGTAAGTGATTTTGAGGAACTGTGTGAAAAGAGCTTGTGCTGGTAGAGTGTGAGCTGTGCCTCCATTGACTGAAAACTCCATTATGCTTTTCAATGCCTAGAGAAATAGCTCATGGACTACTTTATTTAGCAGCTATCTATAATGCATGGCTTTTCTCTAGCCACTTTCAGGGTCTATTAATTTCTCTTATAAAACATGTCTGTTTGATAGTCTCGGCCATTACACTGGCAGTTTGTCAGTTGATAGTTGTAGGACATTCCCTAATAGAATTTTTATCTGGGTAGATCAAGTGTTCTTTACTTACTGCACAAACCTGAACATTCCAAGCAAAATTATTTTCACTGTTGAAAAAAAAGACTACATTACAAACAGCCACACAGCAGGAAGACTAATCAATTACTTACATAAATTTAACCAATTTAACTGGAAGAAATGTGTACTAATACTGAGATTCAAAAATTTGAAAATGTCTTGTCCATTCCTGGAGTCAGCTATCTGAATAAACTCAGAATAGGTTAGGCTTTTATAATTAAACTTATGTATTAGAAACTGTGAGAGTGAAGTGCTCATCTAGCATGAGTAAAGTCTTGTGTTCAATCTTCATACTCTATAAGAATTATGTATTATATTTAGAAACAATTTTCATTTCAAATGGAAAATACAGTTACGAAGTACATAGTGTATATGTATGCTGTGCTGTGTTTAATAAGCAGAAAACTGGGATGTATCCAGTTTTCTCTACAAAGATGTAATTAAATATAACTTTCATTGGGGGTTAAGTTCAATGCTTATCAGATATCAAAAATATCTATTGGCAAAAGAATGAATTTTTATCCTCTGGACTGTTCATCCCAGGAGAACTGTCTGATGAAACACATGCACATGCTTTATATGAATATAAAGTCTTGGACATTTTCATTGAAAATATAATTTATCTGTTCATTTTTACTGTTGTACTCAAGACATCTAGTAAAAAGTCAGATTCCAAATAAGATGTGGAAAGCTTGTCTGGGAAACTCATACAATCCTGAGACATGAGGTACTAGCAATGGTATCACAGCAGAAGTGATTAGCTTTCATGTGAGGCTAGGGTGGTTGAAATAATTTTGATCTTTGAGCAGATGACTGATATTCATGGTTAAAAGTGATGTCTCATGATTGACCTTGGCGGCTTGCTGGTGGGGAACAGTGTAATGGGTCATTCCTCTGTCTTCTTTTGCAGGGATTCACAAGTTCTACAGATCAGTACCAGTGCTTGACAGGCTTTTACCAAATATTCAAATACATAAAGTAAATACATGCGTTAGTACATTTCTTTATTTATTTATGGCAGTACTACGGGTTGAACACAGGGCCTCATGTTTGCAAGGTAGGTACCACTTGAGCCCATCTCCCACCCTTTTTGCTCTGTTATTTTGAGATAAGGTTTTGCTTTTTGCCCAAGCCCAGCTAGACCATGATCCTTCTATTTTATGCTTCCTGTTGACTAGAATGACAGGCAGACATCACATACTCAGTTTCTTCTGCTGAGGTGGGATCCTGATAAGTTTTTGCCCTGGTTGGCCTGGGACTTTGAACCTCCAGCGGTTGGTTTAGATGGAGTCATGAACTTTTCACCTGGGCTGCCCTTGAACTGGGTGCTTATCTCTGCCTCCCAAGTAGTTGGGATTACAGGTTGGAGCCACCATACTCTGCCAACATTAATTTTTTTAACAATATAAAAGTAGAAAAATTGTAAGAGTTATGATGACATGTGATATTTGACTTGGTTTGACAGAGTGAAAATTTTATTCTATGCTACTGAACAAATGTTTTGCTTTAAATGTTGCCAACTCACAAATTTGGAACATTTCTGTGCTGCATGTTTAGTATGCAAGGCAGCTGTGCATTGCTTCAAGACAGATGTATTAGATAAGAGCTGATGCTGTGTGGTAAAGTATGAGCACAATGGTGAAGTATTTGTCTCCTTTGCCCTGGAACAACTTTGAAACATTCATTGTTTAGACCTTCAGTGTCTCCTGAAAGTCTACACATTGAAGGCTTGCTCCTCAGACTGGCCCTACTGTAAGTGGTGAGCCTTTGGGAGGTGGGAACTGATGGAGGTCTTAGTCCTGGAGGACATGGCCTTGACGGAATTTGGGGCCTTGGTCTCCTTGTTCTCTGTTTCATTCTGGTCACAAAAGGACACTCATTCCATGATGTGCTACCTCACCACAGGCACGAAAGCAACAGAGCAACTGACCATGGACTGAAATGTCTGAACCATCTTTCCTTGTAAGCTAATTGTCTTAGGTATTGGATATAGTAACAAAAACTCTGACTGACACAAAACTGCATATGAGGGATTGAAGAGAGTAGGGTGAAAAATCTTTTGTAATGAGGACAGTCACAAACTTAGTTCTGAGATGACAAAGGCCAGCCCAGGGAAAGGGAAGAGAATATTCCCCATCTCTAGCTTGCACCTTGGTGTCTAGTACATTACAAATGTCAAGAAGTAGTGCCCTAGTGAGATATAGCATTCTCATAATAAAATGAAACTCCATGTATGAATACATGGGAAATAAGCTTCAGGAAACCTTACTAGGGACTTGCTTTCTGAAGATGAGGCATAATCTGTATGGAGTGCATGAAAACTGGTATGGAAAATGTGAAAAACAGCTGGCTGTGCACTAGAACTCTAAAGGCAGCCTTTGACACTAGGCATCAAGATTTGAATTTCATGCTATTCGTTACATCTTCACCTGTCCTCCTTAGATGTAAGACCTGGCTGACATTCACACTAGCAAGCATCTGCATTTTGGAAGTAGATAACTTTTCGATTTCACAGGCTCACAGCTGAAGAAAATTTACCACAGCAAGATGCACCCTGCCTCAAGCCTCACCTGTGATGGGGTCTTGTTTGAAAACCAGCCTTCCCAACCTGGATCTCTAACACTCTTCTACGGTTCATCCATTTTTTTTTTTTTGGCTCTATTTTCTCATCTTAATTTTCCAATTTTTCTGTGGAAATTTTACTTTTTTTTTTGTAATTTTTTATTTTTTATTTATTTTTATATATATGTATACTTTTATTGTTTTATTATTCATATCTGCATGCAAGGCTTGGGTCATTTCTCCCCCCTGCCCCCACTCCCTCCCTTACCACCGGCTCCGCCCCCTCCCTCTCCCCCCACCCCCTCAATACCCAGCAGAAACTATTTTGCCCTTATCTCTAATTTTGTTGAAGAGAGAGTATAAGCAATAATAGGAAGGACCAAGTGTTTTGCTGGTTGAGATAAGGATAGCTATACAGTGAGTTGACTCACATTAATTTCCTGTGTATGTGTGTTACCTTTCTAGGTTAATTCTTTTTTATCTAACTTTTTCTCTAGTTCCTGGTCCCCTTGTCCTATTGGCCTCGGTTGCTTTTAAGGTATCTGCTTTAGTTTCTCTGTGTTAAGGGCAACAAATGCTAGCTAATTTTTTAGGTGTCTTACCTATACTCACACCTCCCTTGTATGCTCCCCCTTTTATCATGTGCTCAAAGTCCAATCCCCTTGTTGTGTTTGCCCTTGATCTAATGTCTGCATATGAGGGAGAACATATGATTTTTGGTCTTTTGGGCCAGGCTAACCTCACTCAGAATGATGTTCTCCAATTCCATCCATTTACCAGTGAATGATAACATTTCATTCTTCTTCATGGCTGCATAAAATTCCATTGTGTATAGATACCACATTTTCTTGATCCATTGGTCAGTAGTGGGGATCTTGGCTGTTTCCATAACTTGGCTATTGTGAATAGTGCCGCAATAAACATGGGTGTGCAGGTGCCTCTGGAGTAACCTGTGTCACAGTCTTTTGGGTATATCCCCAAGAGTGGTATTGCTGGATCATATGGTAGATCAATCTTTAGATTTTTAAGTAGCCTCCAAATTTTTTTCCAGAGTGGTTGTACTAGTTTACATTCCCACCAACAGTGTAAGAGGGTTCCTTTTTCCACACATCCTTGCCAACACCTGTTGTTGGTGGGGTTGCTAACGATGGCTATTCTAATAGGGGTGAGGTGGAATCTTAGTGTGGTTTTAATTTGCATTTCCTTTACTGCTAGAGATGGTGAGCATTTTTTTGTGTGTTTTTTTGCCATTTGAATTTCTTCCTTTGAGAAAGTTCTGTTTAGTTCACTTGCCCATTTCTTTATTGGTTCATTAGTTTTGGGAGAATTTAGTTTTTTAGGTTCCCTATATGTTCTGATTATCAGTCCTTTGTCTGATGTGTAGCTGGCAAATATTTTCTCCCACTCTGTGGATGTTCTCTTCAGTTTAGAGACCATTTCTTTTGATGAACAGAAGCTTTTTAGTTTTAGGAGGTCCCATTTATCTATGCTATCTCTTAGTTGCTGTGCTGCTGGGGTTTCGTTGAGAAAGTTTGTACCTATACCTACTAACTCCAGAGTATTTCCTACTCTTTCCGTATCAACTTTAGAGTTTGTGGTCTGATATTAAGATTCTTGATCCATTTTGAGTTAATATTGGTATAGGGTGATATACATGGATCTAGTTTCAGTTTTTTGCAGACTGCTAACCAGTTTTCCCAGCAGTTTTTGTTGAAGAGGCTGCTATTTCTCCATCGTATATTTTTAGCTCCTTTGTCAAAGACAAGTTGGTTATAGTTGTGTGGCTTCATATCTGGGTCCTCTATTCTGCTCCACTGGTCTTCATGTCTGTTTTTGTGCCAGTACCATGCTTTTTTTATCATTATTGCTTTGTAATATAGTTTGAAGTCAGGTATTGTGATACCTCCAGCACTGTTCTTTTGACTGAGTATTGCCTTGACTGTTCGTGGCCTCTTGTGTTTCCATATAAATTTAACGGTAGATTTTTCAATCTCTTTAATGAATGTCATTGGAATTTTGATGGGAATTGCTTTAAACATGTAGATTACTTTTGGGAGTATAGACATTTTTACTCTGTTGATTCTACCAATCCATGAGCATGGGAGATCTCTCCACTTTCTATAGTCTTCCTCAATCTCTTTCTTCAGAAGTGTATAGTTTTTCTTATAGAGGTCTATTACATCTTTTGTTAGGTTTACACCTAGGTATTTGATTTTTTTTTTGAGGCTATCGTAAATGGAATTGTTTTCATACATTCTTTTTCAGTTTGCTCATTGTTAGTGTATAGAAATGCTAATGATTTTTCTATGTTGATTTTATATCCTGCTACCTTGCTGTAGCTATTGATGATGTCTACAAGCTTCTGAGTAGAGTTTTTTGGGTCTTTCAGGTATAAGATCATGTTGTCTGCAAACAGGGTTATTTTGACAGTTTCTTTACCTATTTGTATTCCTTTTATTCCTTCTTCTTGCCTAATTGCTCTGGCTAGGAATTCCAGTACTATGTTGAATAGAAGTGGAGATAGTGGGCATCCTTGTCTGGTTCCTGATTTTAGAGGGAATGGTTTCAGTTTTTCTCAGTTAAGCATAATGCTGGCTGTAGGTTTGTCATATATAGCTTTTATAATGTTGAGGAACTTTCCTTCTATTCCTAGTTTTCTTAGAGCTTTTATCATGAAATGGTGTTGGATCTTATCAAAGGCTTTTTCTGCATCTATTGAGATGATCAAGTGGTTTTTGTCTTTGCTTCGGTTAATGTGGTTTATTACATTTATTGAATTTCATATGTTGAAACACCCCTGCATTCCTGGGATGAAGCCTACTTGGTCATGGTGATTAATCTTTTTGATGTGTTGTTGAATTCGGTTTGCCATTATTTTGTTGATGATTTTTGCGTCCATGTTCATTAAGGAGATTGGCCTATAGTTCTCATTTTCGGAGGTTTCTTTGCCTGGTTTTGGGTAAGTGTAATACTGGCTTCATAAAATGTGTTTGGCATTTTTCCTTCCCTTTCTATTTCATGGAACAGTTTATGGAGGGTTGGTATCTGTTCTTCTTTAAAGGTCTGACAGAATTTAGCAGAGAATCCATCAGGTCCTGGACCTGATGCTGCTTCAATTTCCTTTTCTGTTATAGATCTATTCAAGTGATTAATTTCCTCTTGGTTCAGTTTTGGATGATCATATGTATCTAGAAATCTGTCCATTTCTTTAAGATTTTGAAATTTATTTGAATATAGATTCTCGAAGTAGTCTCTGATGATTTCCTAGACTTCCATGGTGTTTGTTGTTATCTCCCCTTTTGCATTCCTGATTCTACTAATTTTGGTTGTTTCTCTCCTCATGTTAGTTAGGTTTGCCAGGGGTCTACCAATCTTGTTTACTTTTTCAGAGAACCAACATTTTGATTCATTAATTCTTTGTATGGTTTTTTTGGTTTCTATTTTTTTGATTTCAGCTCTTATTTTTATTATTTCTCTCCTTCTATTTGTTTTGGGATTTGTTTGTTCTTGTTTTTCTAGGAGTTTGAGATGTATCATTAGGTCATTGATTTGGGATCTTTCAGTCTTTTTAATATATACACTCATGGCTATAAACTTTCCTCTCATGACTGCCTTTGCTGTGTCCCATAGGTTCCGGTGGGTTGTGTTTTCATTTTCATTGACTTCCAGGAACTTTTTAATTTCTTCTTTTATTTCATCAATGATCCATTGTTCATTAAGTAATGAGTTATTTAGTTTCCAGCTGTTTGCATAATTTTTGTCTTTATTTTCGTTGTTCAGTTCTACTTTTACTGCATTGTGATCAGATAGTATGCACGGTATTATTTCTATTTGCTTATATTTGCTGAGGCTTGCTTTGTGCCCTAGGATATGATCTATTTTGGAAAAGGTTCCATGGGCTGCTGAGAAGAATGTATACTGTGTATAAGTTGGATGAAATATTCTGTAGATATCAAGTAGTTCTGTTTGATCTATTGTATATTTTAGATCTTGGATTTCTTTATGGATTTTTTGTTTGGATGACCTATCTATTGATGATAATGGGGTGTTAAAGTCTCCCACAACCACTGTGTTGGCATCAATATATGCTTTTAGGTCTTTCAGGGTATGTTTTATGAAATTGGTTGCATTGATATTGGGTACATACAGGTTGATGATTATTATTTCCTTTTGGTCTATTTCCCCTTTTATTAGTATGGAATGTCCTTCTTTATCTCATTTGATCAATGTAGGTTTGAAGTCTACTTTGTCAGAGATAAGTATTGCTACTCTTGCCTGTTTTGGGGGGCCATTGGCTTGGTAAATCTTCTTCCAGCCTTTCATCCTAAGCCTATGCTTATTTCTGTCGATGAGATGGGTCTCCTGTAAGCAACAGATTTTTGGATCTTCCTTTTTAATCCATTTCATCAAGTGGTGCCTTTTGATGGATGAATTAAGTCTGTTAACCTTAAGTGTTAGTACTGATAGGTATGTGGTGATTCCTGTCTTTTAGTTGTCTTAGTTGTTTGAAGGTTTGATTGTGTGCACCTAAGTTGAAGTTACTCTCTACTTTCTTGCTTTTTCTTTTCCTGTGGTTTGGTGCCGCCTGCCTTTTCAAGGTTAAGTTGGGTGTCACTTTCTGTGTGCAGAATCCCTTGAAGAATCTTTTGTAATGGTGGCTTTGTGGTCACATATTGTTTTAGTTTCTGCTTATCATGGAAGACTTTTATTGCTACACCTATTTTGAATGATAGCTTTGCTGGGTAGAGTATCCTGGGGTTGAAGTTATTTTCATTCAGTGCCCGGAAGATCTCACCCCATGCTGTTCTTTCTTTTAATGTTTCTGTTGAGAAGTCTGCTGTGATTTTGATGCATTTCCCTTTGTATTTTACTTGTTTTTTCTCTCTTACAGCCTTCAATATTCTTTCCTTAGTTTCTGAACTTGTTGTTTTAATGATGATATGTCGTGGAGTAGTTCTATTTTGATCTGGTCTGTTTGGTATCCTGAAGGCCTCTTGCATCTGTATGGGAATATCTTTCTCTAGATTTGGGAAATTTTCTGTTATTATTTTGTTGAATATATTACACATTCCCTTCGCTTGCACCTCTTCTCCCTCTTCAATGCCCATGATTCTCAAGTTTGGTCTTTTGATGGAGTCAGTGAGTTCTTGCATTTTCTTTTCACAGGTCTTGAGTTTTTTAATTAATAGTTCTTTGGTTTTTCCTTTAATTGCCATTTCATCTTCAATTTCTAAGATTCTGTCTTCTGTTTGTTCTATTCTGCTGAATTGGCCTCCTGTTTTGTTTTGCAGTTCTGTTTCATTCTTTTTTTTGAGGTTTTCCATATCCTGGGTGGTTTCTTCCACTCCTGCCAGCCTGGCTTGTTTATTTACAATTCTGGGATGGTTTCCTTTTCCCCAACCATCGGCACTCAGTGCACCCCACCCTCTTTGCCTTGTGTCTTTATTGTTCTTATTGCTTATTACTCAGTTTCTCTTTTTTCCCCGGGTGGAAGTCGGACTGTCCAGGGGGCTATGCTGCTCTGGCCCAGGGTTGTCTGTGGAAGTACCACGGTACCGCTTAGCTCACCTTGTCTGCGTCTTCCCAAGCCATCTCGGCACGGGCAACTGGTGCCTGGGGGCCCTCCTGGTTTCTCCATTTAAGGTGAAGCGGAGATGCTCTGTGCCAGGTGGAGGTGTGGAGGGGTCAAAGTTTTGCCTCTTCTCGGTGGTTTCGACTGCAAGGTGTGTCTCCAGCGTCTCTCCAAGATTTCACTATAGTAGACACGCTTTCTGCTTCCTCCCTCTAACTGCCATCTCTTACCTTTGCTATTTATATCAGTCTGTCAGGGCTGCCAGAGAAAGTACCGCATATTGGTGACTTAACAGAAATGAATTTCTTACTGCTCTAGAGGCTGTAGGTCTAAGGTGTCTGCAAGTTTGGTTTTTCCTGAGACCTGTGCCCCTCCTTGGCTTGCATTTCGGCATCTTCTCTGCATCCTCACAGGGATTTATTCTCTGTGCCCTCATCCCTGGTGTCTCTTTTTCTTCTGTGTCTTCATCCTCCTCTTTCTCTTTCTTCTTCATTTTTTTATTTTGAAGAGAGGCTTACTGTGTAGCCCAGGCTGGCCTCACACTCATGTGATCCTCCTGCCTCAGACTTACAGTGCTGGGATTATATCCATGTACCACCATGCCCTGTGTATACTCTTCTTAAAAGGACACCAATCATATTGTTTTAGGGACTCATGCTTATTACTCCATTCACCTTAATTACCTATTTAGGGGCTCTATCTGGAAATGTAATCACATGGGGGTGAGGATACAATAGAAGATTTTGGGGGAAGGACTCATTTCAATCCTACAGTATTGTATTTACATTTTTTTATCTCAAATACTCTGTTTTTTTCTATGTGCTAATTTTTTTAAAGTAGTAGCCTGTTTTTGTTTTATGGATACAGTGCTCTAAGGTGTTAATGATAGCACCTTAGAAGATTCCTTTACCTTACCTATGTATTATGTAGAAATAGATATAGCATATTATATCTATATTTCAATGTCTATATCTCTCTATCATCCATCCATCTATCTATCATCTATCTATCTATCTATCTATCTATCTATCTAAGTTCCTATTTTCTGTAAGCTTAGTTTGTTTTAGCTCTTATTAGGTTTTTCTTCAATTGTTATCTCAACATCTTTAAAAGCATGAGTTACAATCATTTGGGATTGCTGTATGTGAGAATGTATCAGCTATGAATTTTGTTGAAGGATGACCTGTCAAGACTATTGTATTTAGAAAGCCAAAATAAATGTGTCTTTAGGCCTTTTCTCTGAGTCCAAATCCACAGCCCCTGAGCCACCACTTTTGCTTATCCCACGTGCTGGCCCCTCATGTCAGGGCCCCCCAGATGCCACTGTGTGAGACACAAGGGCCCCAGCAGATTGGTGCTGATGGCATGGTCAAGCCCAGGTGCTCTATCCTCTATTACCAGCCTTTCAGTACAACTGACCTCTTAAATTGGAGAACCACATTCTGCCATAATCAGGAAATCTCAGGCCATGGACAACCTCCTAGAATCCATATTTCAGACCCATCAACCTACTTGGGGTGACTGCTGACAGATCCTCCTGACATTTTTCAACACAGGAGAGTGATGGCAAATCCTGATGGAGGATCACTGCTGGCTCCAAGGGTAGGCCCCAGCAGGAATCCTAGATGCAGAGGCTGCCCCAATGCTTGGCCTACCTCGAACAGCAATACAGCAGAAGGGCAAGGAGTCCTTACCCAATATTACACTGCCCTCCTACACAGGCTCAGGGCTGGAGCTAAGAGATCTACCAACATGTTCAAAATTGATGCAGTTACCCAGAAGTCAGAGGAATCACCAATTGATTTTTATGAGAGACTCTGTGAGGCCTTCTGAGTACACACCCCCTTCAATCCAGAAACACCAAAAAACTAGTGAATGATCAATATGGTGTTTGTGAGCTAGTTATATGCTGACATTCACCAGAAACTTCAGAAACTTGAAAGCTTCACTGGAATGAATGCCACCCAGCTATTAGAAGTGGCAACAAGGTCTTTGTAAATCAGGACCATGAGGCAAAATGAGAGGCCAATAAAAGAATGAAAACCAAGGCATCCTTATTGGTTGTAGCACTGGGGAAGCCAGACCTGAACAAGCACTCAGCTCCACTGAAGAAGATACCCAATGAAAGAACACCACTTTGATGGGAACAATGTGCCCATTGCAAGGAGATTGGCCACTGGAAGAATGAATGCCCCCACTGCAAGGAACCAACATCAGAGCCTAACAAGACTGCTCCAGGAAAGAACACAGAGCCTCATTGGCTCAGCAGGAATTGAGTCAGACTAGAGAAAACCAGGC
This sequence comes from Castor canadensis, assembly GCF_047511655.1. Classification (NCBI taxonomy): domain Eukaryota; kingdom Metazoa; phylum Chordata; class Mammalia; order Rodentia; family Castoridae; genus Castor; species Castor canadensis. The sequence continues at coordinate 75,048,315 of NC_133394.1, read as the reverse complement.
TCCTTACTACTAAGCTCCTGATAGCCCATGGTCAAAATGAAAGTGGGGAGCCAACCAATGATCTTCATGGTGGACATTGGTACTGAGCATTCTGTGGTCACTAAACCTGTGGCCCCACTCACTGAGTGCAGGGCCACAGTAGTCAGAGCCACCAGCACTCAAACTGCCCCACAGTTCTGCCAACCCTGGACATGCCAGTTAGGAGGGCACATGGTGACTCATGAATTCCTGTACTTACCAGAATGCCCAATTCCCCTACTGGGAAGTGATTTACTAACAAATCTCAGAGCCCAAATCGCCTTCACCCAGGGAGGGCCCACAAGCCATACAGTGAGAGAACCAAACACCGTCCCCATCGCAGTGATTATGCCTACAGAAGGTGAATGGCAGCTCTACCACCAGGAAAAGGGGAACCCAATAAAGCCTACCTGCCTGCTGGAGGAGTTTTCTGATATCTGGCTGGCAATCATACACCCATAATGGTAGATCTCAAACCTGGGGCTCTCCCTTGTAACAGAGGTATTATCCAGTGCCACAGGAAGCTCACATGGGAATTCAGGACCACCTACAGTGACTGAAGGACACAGGGATATTGATCGAATGCCAACCACCATGCATCACCCCACTGTTACCTGTCAAGATGGCAGGAGGAAAGACTACTGGCCTGTCCAGGACCTACAGGCAGTCAACAATGGCATTATCACATTGTACCCAGTAGTTCCTAACCCCTACACTTTCCTGAGTCTTCTACTGCTGCAAGCAAGCTAGTTCACCACTCTGGTCTTGAAGAACACTTTCTTTGGCATCTGCCTGGCCCTGGTTAGCCAGCCTCTGTTCACCTTTGAATGGGAAGACACAAATAGCCTGGTCCAGGCTGACTCAATGATTCAAAGACTCACCACTTTGTTTGGGGAAGCCCTCTTAGGCAGATTTATTGACTTTCCTGGAAGAAAACCAAAGCTGTACCTTGCTCCAATACACAGATGATTTGCTCTTGGCAAGCCACAATTGAGGGAAATGCTGGGAGGGGATGAAGGCATTGCTAGACCGACTCTTTGTGGCGGGCTACAAAGTTTCCTCCAGCAAGAGATCTGATACGTTGGGTTCATCATTTGAGAAGGATGACAAGTCCTAGGTCCAGAGAGGAAACAGACCATCTGCTCCATTCCACAACCAAAGACCAAAAGGGAGGTCAAAGAATTTTGGGAGCTGCAGGATTCTGTCACATCTAAATACCTAGGTATTCAATCCTGGCCAAACCACTTTACAAGGTCATAGCATGCTCCAGAAAGGATCCTCTAAACTGGGGACCAGACCAAGAAAGGGCCTTCCAGGCAATAAAGAGACTGTTATCCAGTGCCCCCACTAGGGCTACCAGATATAACATGACCATTCAATCTCTTCATCTGTGAGAAAAATCACAAAGCTCTGGGGGTTCTCACCCAATTAGTGGGCCCATTGTAGTAGCTGGTGGCTTACCTGTCAAAGTGCCTGGACCCTCAGGGTGGGCTCCATGTCTTTGGGCCTTGGCTGCCATGGTAACCCTAATCAGGGAAGCTGACAAGCTCACCTGGGACAGGACATTAATGTTAAGGTCCCCAATGCAGTCATGGCCCTAATGAAAGGGCAGAGACATAAATGGCTGACCAGTCCCAGAATGGCCCATTACCAGGGACTACAACGTGAGAATCCTCAAGTCAGATTTGAAACTGCATGAACTTTAAATACTACCACTTTCCTACCAGCAGAGGAAGGGCCCCTAGATCATGACTGTGAAGAGTTAATGGATGAATTGTATTGCAGCAGGCCGGATCTAACAGACTTCCCACTTTCAGATCTAGAATTCAAATTCTTTATGAATGGAAGTAGCTTTGTCCAGGGAGGACAGCAAAAGGCCAGGTTTGCAGTCACCACTGCTAATGACATCATACAGGCTGAAGCCCTACCACAAAGATGGTCTGCAGAATGAGCTGAACTTTGGATGCTGGTCCAGGCATTGTAATATGCAAAGGGAAAGTGGTTGAACACCTACACTGATTCAAAGTATGCCTTCACCACCCTATACATGCATGGAGCAATATACAAGGAAAGAGGACTGCTGACAGCAGGGAAAAAAGAGATTAAAAATAATGAAGAAATCCTCCAACTGCTGGAAGCAGCCTGGAATCCATCTCAAGTGGCTATTATCCACTGCAGAGGCCACCAAGGGGGCACAGACTATGTCAACAGAGGAAACCACCTGGCTGACCAGGAGGCAAAGAGAGCAGCAGAAGAGCTAAGCTCTCTTGGAGTACTGGAGCATCCCCCACCCCAAATTACACCAAGGAGGAAGAACAATGGACAAAAGATGAAAAAGGAATAAAAGAAAATGGGGGTGGGGTTGGTGGAAGTTGCCTGACTACAGACTCTTTGTCCCCAGTGCTGTAGCAGCCCCTCTGGTAACACAACAACACCAGCTAATGCACTTGAGGGAAAATAGCCCTAAAACAACTGCTGGACAAATAGTATTTCATTCCCAAGCTCCCCATCCTGTGTGCTCAAATAAGTGCTAGGTGTATTACATGTCCACAAAACAATGCAAGTCAAGGACCTAAGCCAAGCCCTGGGATACAAGCAGCAGGCACCATGCCCTTTGAGGAACTGGAAGTGGACTTCACAGAGGTCAAGCCCTGCTGAGGATACCGGTACCTCCTGGTCCTTGTCTGCACTTACTCAAGGTGGATTGAGTCTTACCCCCCCCCCTCAACACACAGAAAAGGCACAAGAGGTAATAAAGGCCCTCTTGAGAGAAATTATCCCCAGATATGGGCCCTCCTTTCTATCGGATCAGACAACAGACCAGCCTTCATGATGGAGATAGTCCAGGGCTTGGCTAAAATTTTGAAAATAAAGTGGAAGCTCTACATAGCATACAGACCTCAGAGTTCAGGGAAAGTAGAGAGCATGAATTGGACCCTCAAAACTGCTTTAGCCAAACTCTGCCAAGAAACACAATCCCCCTGGATAGTGTTTTGCTTAGGGCATGCTTTTCCCCTAGACCCTCTGGCTACTCACCCTTTGAGATTCTCTATGGCAGGCCCCTCTAATAATAAACAGGCTCAGAGGGGACCTCAGGCAAATTGGAAATCTGAAGGCGCAACAAGTTTCTCGTGCTCCCTCCCTTGTTGGAGAGAGGTTTTTCTCTCTTGCTCATTGGTTATTACTGGACGTAATTGGGCTTAACTGGGGGAGGCTGGAGATTTTAGAAAAGACACAGGATAGGCAGAAAGTTTCAGTGTGTTGTACGCTTGGCTGGAGATGCACAACCCTTATTGCTTCTTTTCTCTACCTTGCCCTTACTCCTTGCAGTTCTTTAAACCTTGCTTCTAAAGCCTTCTTTAAAACCTTCCTTGTTAAACCTCTTTCCTTAGGCTCACTCTGTCCCATGTTTGCTCTTAGCTTATCTTTGGCTTAATTGCTTTCAAAGTCTTTTGCCCCCAGGCTTGCACTGTCCCATCTCTCTTTAGCTCTCTCAAAGCCTGGGTGCTCAAACTTGCAACAGCCATGCCTGCAACCTGCATATGCATAGCTCTTCAAGTTTCTGTCCTCAGACTTGCACTGTGCACTGTCCCATGTTCTCTTTGGCTTTTCTTAAGCTTTAGCTTTCCTAAGTCCTATGTATGAAGTTCTTTCTCAGCTTTGCTTTCTGAAGCCGATGTTAAAGCTCTCAGTGCAGACTTTCTATCAAATCCCTCTTTAGCATTTTCCCTTCAACAATTCTTTTCCCTTCAGCAATTTTTCCCTTTAAGAATTCTTTTTCCTTCCAAAAACTTCCCACACCAAAAGGCCCATAGTAAAAGCTTCTTCCCAGTATTCAAATGCAAAAAAGCCCCCCAAAGCAAAAAGCCAAAAGCCAAGCAAAAAGTCCAAAATCCCAAAAGCCCAAAGTAAAGCTCCAAAAGGCAAAAGCCCCTCTTTTTCCTTCAGGGTTCTTTTATAGCAGCAAACAGGGTGGAACCACTAGGAGGGGCATGACATTGTAACAGGAGAAACCTGCATTCTTGCTTCTCTGAACACAACTCAGGAGACTTTCTGCCTTTTTCTGTTTTGTGGCCAGGGGCTGTGCCTATCTCAGCCTACAGGTAAAAGCAATTAACTGCATCTTGCCTTGCATGTGTCATAAAGCTTTAATCAGCTCCCCAAAGAAATCTAAATATGTCCCAACACCTCTAGGCCCTAGGAAAAACCATACACCACATTTTCTGGGAAGTCTTAGAAAGAACCCCAATCCCCATGGGTAACTGGGTCCATTCCCACTAATCCAGGGATATAACATGGGTAAAAGATTGGAAAAAAGAGCATTTCCAACCCAGTTGGACAGGTCCCCATCTAGTAATATTAGGAACCCCCAAGGCTGTTAAAGTTGCAGGTATCACTCCCTGGATTCATCACTGCCAGAGAAAGAAGGCAGCAGCCCCTGTAGACCCTAATGACTGGCAGGCTGTGATCCAAATTGAGGTTCCAGTGGACATCACATCTGTACACCATCGCTGGGGGAGCTCCAGCCTGCTCCAGCCACCTCCCGGAAGCTGGTTGGTCAATGCACTGTGGAAGCCTGAGGATTTGCTCTCCAGAACATAAATGTATCCCCTTTCTGCCACCCTTACCCTATCCTGCTGATTAGCATTGTTGCAACACTGTTCGCACTAGGGCTGGCCATCACTGCTCCTCAGTATTGGAACATAGGCCACAGGGTACTGCTGACCTCCTGTTATCTCCTTATAATAGGAATTCTTACTGCTGTTTGATGTTATCTGTAGTCCAGACCCTAGTCTCCAGCATGAGGCCTCTAAATGTGCTTTTGCCTTCTTACTCTATTACATTTTAGGGTTGTCTCATCTAGAGGCTGGGATGACTGTTCAGCTTGTGTAAAACCTCTCTCCTTCCAGGGAAAACTGTGCTATGCCTTCACCTATTACCAATACCTGTCACCTGCATGTAGCACATCAATTTCTCAATGTACCAGAAGAGGGACAAGTTACTGTAAAGGAAAACTGATAGGTCTGACAGGGTCCTGCAAGACAAAGGCACTATTGGGCAGACAGTTTCCTGGAAGAAAGATGGGGACCACTTAAAGACATGGAATGATCAAATGACAGGGGGAGGAAACAAGCCTCATCTGTCTGAGCACACTTCCCCACCACCCTGTTCCCATATCAAGGGAAAAGTTGCTGATACAGAGAGGCCATCCAAAGATGATTACCTTGATGGCTATGAGCCTATAAAAGACATTGATCTGCCACCACCACAACCCCCATTAAAGCTTCCTTCTAGGACAGGAAAACTTAACTTGGAACCCCAACTGTACAGGCTGTTAAATGCAACTTACTGACTCCTTAATCTTATGAACCCACTGTTGGTGGGTGATTGTTGGCTCTGACTGTCCTCAGGTCCTCTCCATTATGTAGTGGTCCCAGTAAGCCCCCTTAGCCAAAGTGAGCATGATGCTACTCCCAACTCTATCAGCATGAAACCCAAAGTAAGCAATTTATCTCAGAGGGCCCCTAATTGTATCTACAACTTGGGAGAAAACTATCCAGTGGGGGACCTGGCTGTTAGCCAGTGTGCCCAAATCCAAAACTGTGCAACCACCACCATTAGATGTACAGTTGACAGACCATGATGTGGCAGCCAGGAACCTTCTTTGTATGCAGGACCTTTGCTTATCAGTGCTTGCCAGCTAACTGGAAGGGCGTTTGCACATTAGCATTCCTCACTCCCCAGATAAACATATTGCCTAACAATCAGACCCTCCCTGTACCTTTAGTGGCTTATACGTGGTCAAAGAGAGCTACTCAATTCATACCTTTATTAATCAGACTAGGGATAATGGCTGGGATAGGAACAAGCATAAGAGGAATTGCCTCATCAGCCTCCTATTATAAACAATTATCTGCGGACCTAACCAATGATATAAAACAAGTGGCCAGGTCCATAGTTGCCGTGCAGGACCAACTGGACTCCCAGCATCAGTGGTCCTCCAAAATTGGAGAGGGTTGGACTTACTCATTGCTGAAAAGGGGGGACTCTGCCTCTTTCTAAATGAATAACGTTGCTTTTATGTGAATCAGTAGAGAATAGTCAGAGAGATGGCCTGGCAATTACAAGACGGACTCACATAGGGGAGACAAGGATTGGCAAATTCCTGGAACAGATGGAGTGACATCTGTAATTGGGCCTCATGACTTCTCCCCTTGGCTGGTCTTCTTTTCATGCTCTTATTGGCCTTTTTATTTTGCCCTTGCATTCTCAATGCCATCACTCACTTCATTAGCTCATGAATGGATGCAATAAAATTACAGCTCCTGGTGACCCGGTGCAGACCCTTGGGACAAGAGGAACCTGATAGAATCTCTGGAAGCTAGGGATGATGCTTGTTGACAACTAGGAAAGGCATCAAAAGAGGAGCATGAGCAGGAAAATCATCCTAAAAGCAGGTTATAAGGACACAAGAAGTTACTAGTTAAGCCATAAAAGGGTCCAGGGCCAAGATAAAAGGCCCCATGTGGAGATTCCTGCCTTTCTTTGTCCTCTTTTATAAACAGACTTTCTGACACAGGTCCCCCACTGCTCCCATCTAAACAAACCCGATCCCTAACCTCCAATGTGAGGCCACCTATCAGTGACCAGCATGTGTACCATAATCCTATTCCTTGCACTTCCTTGTAAGAGTCCTGTAATTTCACTGCTCAGGGCCCAGAATTTTAATTATGAGCTCATCTGGGACCACTGGCATCAATAAAGTCTGAGTTCTTCTACTTCTCAGTGTCGCTTGGTTTCTCATCGGACAATATTTCTGCAACAAATGTACATCAGTATACACATTTTACAAATGATAGATCGACCTAGAAAGTTTACTGAACATAACTTTTCCAAAGTGAAAAAGCATTATGCTCTCTATAGGATGAATATACTTTTTTTCTATTCACCTTATGACCAAATAATTGGAACTCCCACTGTAAGTTTTAGGGAGGTTTGTCAATATTTTTGTTTCTTCATTTGTTTATATATTGTGATATCTTATATTTTAAGTGGAACATTGTTGCCAACTGTTCACAACATTTTCTGCTACTATTTTGTTTTGTCTTTCTATGCTTTTCATGAGAAAAGTTTTGATATTTATATTATGCTATGATCACAATGCAATAATGAGAGCTGTGTGATCATAATTTTGTCTAGTTGCTGAGGAGTTTTATCAGCTTTTATATTAAGTTATCTGAAATTTTCTCACATAGAAATTGTAATCATATTTTAATAGCAGAGCTATCAAGATAATTTTATTTTGTACTCATGAAGAAGACAGTTACAATGAAGTAGAAATGACCCCTGGATGCTGAGTGTTTTTTAAAAAGGTTCATGTAGGAGCTGGAGGTGTAGATCAGTGATAGAACACTACACAGTGTTAGAAATAAGACCCCCAAAGACCACTGGGGTCACAATTGAATATACAGAAAAGAATTGTCATGGCAAAATTTACTTCTTCAGAAGTATGCACAGGTACATGGGCACAGCAAGCATGAGGAGTAGGCAGTCTTTCCTCTTTTTATTCCTAATGCTATGGGGTTGTGCCCCTTTACCCAGATTGGTCAAGGTCAGGTTCACCATCTGCTGGTGATTAGCTGAAATTTGACACTAGCCCAGGGGAGGGACTAACATTTGCAATATGGCGGGTAAATGAGGCTTAACAAGAATTCAGAAGAACACAGAACTGCCAGTGGTTAAGATGGTGACACACTTTGATAGAAAACATTGTTTCCCTCACAGTTACTCTTTCTTTTTGTTTTCCATTCTTTTTCTTCAACTCACTTAATCTTATTTGACTCTATTTCAGCTGTACTCAACAATTGGTGTGATGCAGGATTTTGTTTGATTAGGGCAGTTTCTATGATTCTAAGTATTAGTCTCTGTATACAGGATATAACACAATACCCAATTAAAGCCATAACCCCAAATACAGCAATGAGGGAAATTTCAGGATTGAGGTCATCACTCCTTTCCATTTTTCAAACCATTGTTCCAGCCAGTGAGTAAGAGGATCATTTATCCCTGAGTTCTTAGCCAGTTCATTTGACAAGGCTATTAGACTTTGGAGGCCTTGGTTATGGTCCCATCTGGAGCCGTGTTTTTGGTTATGAATGTATAACATTCACCCCCAGTCAGGACACATACCCTCCCCTTTTTCTTCCATAATCATGCCTAGAGCCATCTTGTTTTCCCATATCATCTTACTGGTGGGGCCTAGTTATTCTGTGATTCCCTTCACTGCATCCCTAGTATAATTGAAAAATGTGTTGTTTATAATAGATATAGTCAATCCAGTCCACATTCTTATTAATAGTGGACCACTAGAATAGGACTGATTCAAATCCTGCTGCTATCTGGAAACTGCTTTGAATTCATCAGAGACTCCTCATGGGACTCCAATGGCATCTATGTAGACATGAGAGTCAAACAAACCTCCAGGGGGAACAAGATCTCACTTCAGTCTTTCCTTGGTTAGGGAAGGTTCTGGTTCCCTAGATGTTGCCTTCTTAAGGGGACTTATGATGTTGTTTCCTACAGGTTAGACAATCTTTATTTGTTTTGCTAGAGTATAGAGTCCTAGACACACATAAACTTAGAATAGCATCACACATAACATGGACCAGCCAATGAATTCCTTGATGTAACTGAGTTAATATCTCTCTCATGAAAGTACTTCCCTCCTGTCTGGGCAAAGCCATTTCCTTTCTGAGGTCTGGGAGTTACCCAGCTTCCCAAGTTGAGCATTCTTCTGGGGAATGAAAGAAAACATTAAGGATGGGGTCTGAATGACAAGAGTCAGGTGTAGAATTGGTATCTTTGGGTGGAGGGCAGCTTCCTTTGCAGCCTCATAAGTTAAGTTGTTTTCTGGTGCCTCAGGAGAGTTGCTCTTTGATGCCCTGGGACATGAACTATTGCCATCTCCTCAGGAAGCATAAGATTCTCAGCAATCTGATAATCAGCTCCTTGTGTGTTAAGTCCTATCCTTTACTATTAAGCAACCCTCTTGCAGCCTATATTTTCCCCAAAGTATGTGCCACCCCAAATGCATATTTAGAATCAGTATAGATCATTTCTTCCTTGTCTTTTAAGAATTTTAGTGCCTGGTTGAGTGCAAACACACAATTCACAGGTCTGAGAAGACCATTTATTGGCTAATTGGTCTGCTCAGATTCAATAACTTTTAATTTGACTCCATCTACTACCAAATATCTATTGGGTCATTTTCCTTGAATAACTCTAGAGGAACTTTCCACAAACAGTCCATTCAGGAAGGGAGTTTCCCTGAGATTGGGCCTGATTTTAGTCTAATATTTGATAAGGTCCAGACAACATGCCCCATAGCATTCTTGGCTTTCCCTCCCAGCAGAAATTCTGCTGGGTTTAAATAGTTTTCAGTGGTGAGGACCAAATCATCCCTTTCCAGTAGAATAGCTTAACATTTTAATATCCTGGAGTCAGTTAGCCATGTTCCTACTTTTTTCTGAAGAATAGTTCTGACCTGGTGAGGTGTGTTAACTATCAAGGACCTTCCAAAAGTTATTTTTTGGCTTTCTTTAGTCAATAGGGCCATAGCAGCAACTTCTTGAATACATTCTGGCCATCTTTGGGTTACAAGATTGAGAAATTTGGATAAATAGGCCTCAGGACTCAGGTCCACACTCCTGAGTGGGGACCACCAAGGGCTGTTCCCTTTTCTACATTAACAAATAAATGGAAGGGCTTCTCCAAGGAAGGTAGGGCCAATATAGGGGCCATGATTAAGGGCTATTTAAGGCTTTCTATTATCTGGACCTCTTCTGGTTCCCAACATAAAGGATCAGGTTCCTCTTCCAAAAGTTTGGAATAGAGGGTTTCAGTCCTGAGGGCATAGGTTTCTATCCAGAGTCTGCAATATCCAATTAACCCCAGAAATTTCTGAAGTTCTCTTTTGGTCTCTGGTAGAGGAATATCATTAATTTCCTCTGTTCTTTCAGGATCCAGTCTGCATTTTCCTTTGTTAATCAAATGTCCCAAATATTTGACCTCTTCAACAAATTGCAACTTAGTTTTTGAGACTCTTAATCCTTGGGACCCAAGAAGTTTAGGAGACTAATTGTATATCCAACATTTCTTTCTCAGTATGTCCAGATAATAGAAGATTATCTACACATTATAATAAATTCTTCTGAGAGGGAAGGGCAAGTTCCTCCAACATGTGTTCTAAGACCTGGCCAAGTAGGTTAAGGGAGTTGGTGAAACTTGCAGAAGGATGTCCATCTGTATTGTTGCTTTCTTCATGTCTGAGGGTCCTCCAATTTAAAAGCAAAGATATCCCTACTATACACCACCAGGGGCCAAGCCCAGAATGCTTCCTTTAAATCTACATCATGAAACCATCAATGATCTGGGGGTATTTTACTGAGGGGACTAAAGGTGTTTGGGATGACTTGGTGCCTGCTGCGAACTGTCTGGTTAATAGCCTGGAGGTCCTGTACCAGCTGATAAGATCCATCTGACTTCTTGACTGGCAAGATCATGGTTTTAAAAGGGGACATGCAGGGTTCTAAAAGGCCATCCTTTAATGGCCCCTTGATTATGGGTTTCAGGCCCAGCCTGCCTTCCAGGGGTATAGGGTACTGTTTTCTTCATATTGTCTCACCAGGGGTTTTCAGTTCAATATGAGTTGGGGAAATTTTTAGCCCTCCCTGTTCCTGACCTTGGGGAGAATTTGGTCCTTAATTTGCACTACCAACAAATTTAATGAGACCTTAAAATTCTTTTCCCTAACTTTTATTTCTATGCCCAGCTCAGACATTAAGTCTCTTCCTAAAAGGTTGATCCCAGCCTCAGGTACAAAAAGGAAATTAACCCGTGCTACCCAATCTTGGAACTTCACCTGGGTGTGTTTGAAGAATGGGACATGAAATTCCTCTCCCTTTATTCCAAAAATTGGGAGCAGCCTTGAGAGGGACAGGCCTGGGGTGGGGGTGCATAGTAAGAGATGACCTGACAACTCCGGTGTTGACCAAAAAGGTGGTTTCTTTTTTTTGGGCCCTGTTTTCAAATTTATCAAAGGCTCTTGGTTGGATCCATCTACATAAAAGAACCCCTGGACCCCCGTTCTTCCTCAAAGGCCATATGGGTACTATCTTCTCCTTCTTTTCCTCAAGACACTCTTTTTTGAAATGTCCTGGCTTCCCACACTGGTAGAATTTGTTATTTCTCTCCCCCCCCCCCCCCCCCGAAGCTTGTGAGGTTGGCCTTCCTTTCTGGGGTTTCTGAGCAGGTCTTGGCCCAACTCTCGGAAAAGTGTTTTTCTCCTGAATGATCTGCCCAATTGTGGATAACATGACCTTAGCCTTAAGTTTCTGTTTTCCCTCATCTTGTCTCACATAAAACTTTTGGTTCTCTCTTAATAATTCCTCCAATCTTCTATCTTCTATATTCTGTAATTTCTTTGCAATGTCTGGCTAACTATTGGTCACAAAGTGGAGTTTGAGCATCCCCTGTCCCAGGGGTCATCTAAATTTAACTCTGATCATTTTCTCATGTGGTTTTCTAGCCTGTGCAGGAAGTCAGCAGGTTCCTCATCCTTCCCTTGTACATCAAAGGCTTTGGCTAGGTTTTGGTTCTTGGGACCTGGTGGGTGCTCTCTTTCCCATGCAGTCATGGCAGCCTTTCTGATCATAGCTCTATCCTCCCTAGAAAATAAGATTCCAAAAATACACAAAAGTTCTGACCAGATGTAAATTTGTGGACCTAAGAAATGGTCAAGTTGATCCATGACTCCATGTGGATCTTCTAAAAGGGGCTTTAATTTTCACTTTAAATCTCTGATATCTGTGCTTGTCAGTTTCCACCTCTAGTTGGGACCTCTCTGAGGGGATAAAAGGTCTGTGACTGCATTTTGCCTGACAGGGCAAAGAAGAGATTCTGAATAGCCTTCTGACATTGTTGGAATTCCCTTCTGAGCGCTGAAAAGGATGAAACATGACCTGAAGCTAGAGCCAAAGCTCATTGGGAATCACTTGGGGGCTCAGAAGGTTGCTCAGGCTGGGCCACCAGAAGCTCTTGACAGGAGTTTCCATCCTGGTCTTGGGATTCTGCCTGACAAGCTGAGAACTCTGGATTATAACGGGGAGGTAAACAGAAAAGAGGGTCCCACTTGGAAGCGGTTTCCTTCAGCTCAGTTTTGTCCCCCTTTCCTAATTTTAATGGAAAGAGAATCACAGGTCTCTGTCTCCAACCGAGGGCATATTCAATCTCTTCCTGACTTCTGGAACTCTTGTCATTGACATATTGAATAAGTAATTGGCAGACCCAATCCTTTTCTGATCCAAATTTTGTCCAGAATGTAGCCAATTTGAGAATTGGTCCCTATGTCCAGATAAAGCATCAATATTTGATCATGTGCTGCTTTTTTTTTTGCCTTTGGTTTGAAGATTATTGGAACAATATTTTAACATCTGCCCTAGTGGCCTATCTGATGGGATTTTATTATTAGTTTCATCTTCCTTAGAGCTCTTTTTATTTGTGATGTTCCCCATCCTGGTCTACCTGGTTGATAACAATGCCCAGTAGATGCTCAGCCTTCCTAATTTCCTGGAGATGTCTGCCACACTAGCCCGTGCACTTCGCCCATTTCTGACTGATTCCCTCATGGGATGACATACAGTTGGTGGTGCTACTTGGCAATAAGTTGTATGTTGTCACCTGGATATCTATGGAATTGCAGATTGGGACTCCACACTTGCCCTGTGTCTCATACTCATTCACTCTCACCCAACTGCTGAGATCCTCCTTGACCACCGAAGAATGCTTTGCCAATTGATGGTGTTTCTTACCTTGGTCCACGCACAGAATTGCTTGGTTGCTGTGGTGCTTACTAAGGCCCTTTTCCCCTGTGTTGCTGAGATAATTCAGGCCCAGAATGAATTTCCAGTCTGAGAGCACCAGTTGCCTGATACCCTGGGTCCATTGAACAAGACAGAGGGATGTATCTCCCTTGGGAGAAGGGGCTTCCAAGTACATCTCCCAGATGTAATTATCCTGTATGAGTCACCAAATTGTTAGAAATAAGACCCCCGAAGACCACTGGAGTCAAAATTAAAAATACAGAAATGAGTATTGTCTTGGCATGGCAACATTTACTTCTGCAGAAGGGTATGCAGGCACAAGGACACAGCAAGCATGAGGAGCAGGCAGTCTGTCCTCTTTTTATTCCTAATGCTGTGGGGTTGTGCCCCTTACTCAGATTGATCAAGCTTGGATTCACAATCTGCTAGTGATTAGCTGAAATTTGACACTAGCCCAGGGGAGGGACTAACACACTTTGATAGAAAAGACTGCTTCTCTCACGGCCAGGTATGTGCAAGGCCTTGGGTTTGATCCCCAGTACCATTAAAAAAAGCTCTATCTACATATACGTTTACACACACACACACACACACACACATAGTATTACATATGCTATATATATTATATATGGTATTATGTATGTTATATATTATATATAGTGTTATATATCTTATACATGTATTCTATATACATTTAGAGAGAGAGAAATACAGAAAGTTAGATGCAGAATAGGAAGCAATGCAATCTTTTATACCTCACAAAAGTGATTAAATAAAGTAAAAACAGTGCTGAGTTTCTACATGTGATTTTGACAGGTGATTGTGAGTGGGGTCTATGAAGCACTGAAACAGGAGGTATGAATGCTAAAGGCCCCAGTTACATGCATCTTAGTAGCTTTGAGAGTTGAAGCCTATGTGAAGCACACCAAAAGCAAACAGGCATGTTTGCTAAAATACCTAATTGTGAGTGATTTTATAATTTCTAAAATAATTATTTGACCTTTAGACATTATCATGCTTAATATTGTGCATGGCACTTTTATTTTTACTTTTTATTGTTTCCCTTGCATTTGGTGTGAGTTTTGAATAGCTGATTTATCAGATTCATTCTTGACTCATGTCCAAGAATTTTTCATGCTATCACTCCTGAGCACAAGTACATATATAATGATAGATATTCATTACTTTATAGCTTAAAACTCCACTTAAGAAAATTCTGATTTTTTTCTTTAACCTACTAATTAAACATTACTCAATTACTTGCTCTAGAAATCATTCTCATAGACTTCATTTATTTTGCTATCAAGTTATTTTCAAGTTGTAATTTTTCCTAATCTGTTAGGCCATTAGTCTTGGTTTTGACTTGTGAAATAACCTTGTAGAAGGGCTATCCACTGATCTCATAATCTAAGACATGAGTTGAGAATAATGCTAAGTTTGAACGAAAGTGTGCAGTATGAACTTTCATAACAATAAGATCCTCTGCCACAATAAATGCACTGTGCTTATTGAAAGTGAATTCTTACTTTTTGAGTAATTCTCTGAAATTAGTCTTTATTACAGGAATTTTTATATAATAATAAGAAAATGCCTAATATATCAAACATACATAGTGATCATGTGGGTAAATATGTTTCTGAATGTGTATGTTGGAAATTGTTGGAGAAGGCTGATGTTGAAGAGCATAAGTTGGATCAAATAATAATGATATTATGCATAATTTATCAACTTTTCATTTTTCACAAATGATCAAAATTCTTTCCCAACCTATGAGGAAACTGGTAAAATTTACTCCCAAAATTAATTTTAGATCAATGTGTCTTTCTCATCTTCTTTGCCACCACTATTGTACAATACAAAGATAATTTCCCAAAAGTTCTGCACTGTGTTTCTCCATCTTTTACTGAGTGTAGATGACATCACTATCCTGCCAAAACTTTCAATGGATTCCTGTAACACTTAAAAAAAAAAATCTAAATGTAGATCTGCCCTCAGCCTACTATCCTCATTGCTTATTGCACAGTGACTCCCTTTTCAAAGCAGGCCTTCACCACCCTGAAATTCATTCTGCTTCTCTCAGACTGCAAGCTTTCCTTTTTCTATCAAGAACCCATGTATGAAGCCAGCATAATAAAATGCATTGCAACTGTAGAAGAACGGGGAGCAGGGCAGTAGAGAAAGAGTATTAGGATTAATCTGACAATGGAAGATATGTACATGGCTGAAATTTCAAGGTGAAAGTTCTTGAATAGTAAATATTTATTTAAAAAAATGAAAGGCAGGAAAGTTTTACTTTTTTTTTTTACTTTACTAGGTCCTGTCTGGCATACCAGCAGGAGGAAGGAGGGCAAACAGGGAAGGAGAAGGAGGGAGAATATGGTTGATATATTTCATATATGGATATGAAAATACAGCAATGAAATGGGTTGAAATTTTTCAAACAAGGGGGTATACGGAGAGGGAGAATTATGGAGTGGGTGAATCTAATTAAGATACAGTGTAAGCACATATATAAATTCACAGTGAACCCCCATACAATTAATATGTGCTAATACATGCATACATACATAGAATCTGCATGGCCCAGACCATTAACTACCTCGCTTTTTCTCATTTTTGCCTCATCTTGAATGTGACCTCTCAGAGCCATCATTTTTTAGTAGTTGTATTGGGATATAATTGATAGGGAATTATATCAATGTGAGTTTGGTCATCCACACATCTACAAAGCCAATAGTGTAATTAATGTATTTATTTATTTGTCAGAGTAATTAATATATTTATCAACTACAAATGTTTCCTCTTACTCTTTTCATTTTGTTTTCTACTTATTTCTAAACCAAAGACTAACATGACATCTATCCTGACAAAACTTTTAGGGATAAGATGCAGGTATCATGTTGTGAGCAGCACACTTTTACAGCTTATTCATCTATGTAACTGAAACTCACACACATTGAAAGCAACTTCATAGTTTCTTATTACTCTAGCCCCAGTAAACCACCATCCTACTCTGTTTCTATGTGCTTACTACCTTAGATATCTTGTACATGTGAAATCATGAAGTTTTATCTTTTCATAGCTGAATTTAACTTAGTATAATGCCTTTCAAATTCATGCATGTTGATTTAATACAGTAGTATTTCATACCTTTTAAATCTGTACAATAATCTATCCGATGTATATACTGTATTTTCTTTATTAGTCCATAAATAGACATTTAGCTTGCTTACATATTTTTGCTATTGTGAGTAGTTTTGTGATGAACACAGGGATGCTGTTACCATTTTGATTTCAATTCTTTGGATATATACTCACTGTATAATATTATATCATATAATAATCCTATATTTTTAGGAACTGCCATATTGTTCTTTATAGTGTCCTCATCACTTTATATTTCTATTAACAGTGTACACAAACTTCCGTTTGTCCTCATCTTCATCAATATCATTTGATTTTGGTTTGGGGATAGTAGCCATCCTAACCTGTTTGAAGGGACATCTCTCTGATTTGATTTGCATTTTG
This sequence comes from Castor canadensis, assembly GCF_047511655.1. Classification (NCBI taxonomy): domain Eukaryota; kingdom Metazoa; phylum Chordata; class Mammalia; order Rodentia; family Castoridae; genus Castor; species Castor canadensis. Next base: position 75,031,888 of record NC_133394.1, on the reverse strand, counting down.
TTGGTGAACCATAGTGCTGTGTATCTTACTACAAAACTGTCAATCATGCATGTGCCTTGGCTTTGGTTTGGATGTGGTTTGTCACCGAAGGTTTCATGTGTTAGATGAATACTGAGGCAGTGGGGCCTCGTGGAAGGTTCTTATCATGTGCCCTCAGAAGCAACTAAATTATTTCTTCCTGCTTCCCTTAAGTTAGTTCTCATGAGTGGTTGTCATAAAAAAGCAAGACTGGCTGAACCCCAATAGCTTTGGCTTTTTGTCTTGTGCTGTGATCTCTTTCCCTTCCGTGCTCACGCATCATTGTGAGGTTATCTGTTATGAGATCTTCACCACAGCTGAGTAAATGCCATTGCCATGCTCTTGAACCTCCAGAACTGTGAGCAAATTAACCAATTTTATTTATAAAGTTGCATGGCTTCAGGTACTTTATTACAGTGACAGAAAACAAACCAATATGCTCTTCTTTGGGGAAATGTCTATTAAAGTTCTTTGCTCATTTCTTTTGTCTAGGTTATTTGCTTTCTTCTATTGATTTGTATTAGTATATTATATAATTTGAATATTAGTCCCTTATCAGATATATAGTTTACAAATATTTTCTATCATTCCATAGATTGCCTTGAGTATTCCTTTTTGACTCAGTATGAAGTTTAGGATTATTTCATCTTTTTCAGTAAAAAAAATACTGTTGGGTTTTTGATATGGATTTCATTCAATGTGTAAAGTAGTATGGACATTTTAAGTTTTTCAGTCCTTGAACACTGAATATCTTTCATTTATTTTGTCTTTACTTAATTGTAATTTTCATTGCACTGGTTTTTCATTTCCTTTGTTAACTTTAATCCTAAGCTTTTTGTTCTTTTTAATGCTATTGTTAATAGAATTGTTTTCATTTCCCATTGGTGTATTTCATTGCTGATGTATTTAGAAACACAACTGAATTTTATATTTTAATTTAGTATCCTGCCAGTTTACTATATTTATTTCATTCTCACAGTCTTATTTTATGAAATCTAAAGATTTTCTATATGTAATCTCATTCTGCCTGCAAACAGAAACCATTTTTGTTTTCTATTTTTGTTGCATTTTCTTTTCTTTGTCTAGTCATTTTGAGTAGAACTTCCAGTACTGCGGTAGTAGATGTGGTAAATATGAGCCTCCTTTCCTTATTCCTGGTCTTAGAGAACTTTTTATCATTGAGTATGATATTATCTGGGAGTTTCTCCTACTTGACCATTATTGTGCTTACATGAGTTAGTTATATGCATGGTTTTTGAGAGTTTTTTATCACGAAAATGGGAGGCATTGTTCCAATGCTTTTTCTGCATGCGATGTGATGATTGGGTGACTTTTCATCCTTCTTTCTATTAATACAATATATTCAATTACTTGATTTGTGCACGTTTAAACTCTCCTACATATCAGGGATAAATTCTACCTTTTCATGGCTCATTATCTTTTTAATGCACTGCTAAATTAGGTTTTCTAGTATTTTGTTGAGAATTTTACATCTATATTTATCAGGGCTATTGGTTCAAGATTTTCTTTTCTTTCAGTACTATTGTATGGCTTTGGCATGAACACAATGTTGCTTCAGAAAGTGAGTTTGGAAGTGTCCCTACCCATCTACATTTTTGAAACAGTTTGAAAAGGATTAGTAATTATGCTTCTTAAAATGTTTGATAGATTTCTCTATCAAACCCACATGGTTTTGGAATTTTAACTACAGATTTTATCTCCTTACTTGTTCCTGGTCTGCTGTTGGATAGGATGTTCTAAATATGTCTGCTATTTCCTTTGTCTTTGACAGATTCTGATATTTTTCTACCTATTTTCTGTTTGACTATTCAGCCTGTTACTGAAAGTGGGCTATTGAAATTCCCTGCTATGACAACACTGCTGTCATTGTCCTCTCGGTTCTGTAGCATTTGCTTTGTATGTTCCAGTGCTGCAAGTTCACTGAAAATGTGTTTGCAGCTATCATATTCTCTTGATGATGATGGTGCTCTTTGTCTTTTGATAGTTTTTTAAAGTTTATTTCATCTGATATGAATATAGTCACTCTGCTTTGCTTTGTTTTCCATTCTATGGGATATCTTTTTCCATCACTTCACTTTCAGCCTATATCACTCCTTAAAGCTAAAATGAATGACTTCTAGGTAGCATATGGTTAGATCTCTTTTTTTAATCCATTGAACCATTATATATCTTTTGATTGACTTATTCCATTTTTATTTAACATAATTATTGACAAATAAGGAGCTGTAATTGCCATCTTGTCAGTTTTCTGTTTTGTAGTATGCTTCTTCCTTTACTATTTTCTTGTTGCCTTACTTTTTCTTTTTAATATTGATGTTTGAAAGCAGGACTTGTGATGGCTAGGACATTGCTCTACTACATAAGCTATTTTCCCAGACATTTATTCCCTTTTTTGGTGGCTATGTTTGTTACCATTTTTAAGGGAATTTTGCTTTGAGTCCTTTCTATTTATTTTTTGTTTATTGAGTAAAGGGTTTACCTTTATGATCACTACAGGCCTCACATAAATTGTCTTACATTTATAACAATCTATCTTAAGCCAATCCCAACTTAACTCCCATTCCACAGTTTATGTTATTGATGTCACTATTTACATATTTTTATTTGTATTTGCTAATAATTTATTACAGCTATAGTTACTTTTATTACTTTGTCTTTTTTAACTTTTATGCTTTTGTTAATGTGACTTATTCAGCATCATTACAATACTAGAATATTTTGAATTTGACTTTACAATTTCCTTTATCCTTACACTTTGCACATTCATGTTTTCATGTTCTTTTTAGTGTCCTTTTGTTTCAACATGAGGAACTTCCTATAGCATTTCTTATAGGATATGTATACCTGTGATGAGCTCTCTGAGCTTTTATTTTTCTGAGAATTTTTTTCTCTTTTCTTCATTTTTGAATGATAGGTTTATGGAGCAAAATATTCTTTGTGGGCAGTTTTTCTTTCAGCATGTGGGTATATTATCCCACACTCTCCTGTACTGAAAGTTATCTGTTAATAAATCACTGATAGCTTTATGGAGGTCCCTTTGTATATGAGAGCTCACTTTTTTCCTGCCTTTTCCAAAAGCTCTTTGACTTGAACAGAATCACATTATTTTAGCATGTCCCCATGTAGATATCTTAGTACTTAGGTTACTTGAAGTGCTTTGGGTCTCATGAATGTGGGGGTTTATTTTCCACCAAAATTTGAAAGTTTTTTTTATTATTACTTCTTTAAATAAATAAGTTTTCTTCTTTCTCTCTCTCTTTTTTTTTCTTTCTGAGCTTTTAGGACTTCCACATTGTGTATATGATTTTGCTTCATGGTGTTCTACAAATAAAGCAGCTTTTCTGCATTCCTTTTCCTTTTACTTCCTGAGACTGGATAATTTCAAATGATTTGCACTTGAGTTTCATCATCTCCTGCTGAAGATTTCTATTGAAATTTTGTTGGTAGTCTTTAGGTCTAAATTTATGTGGTCCTTTTTATGATTTCTAGCTGTATGTTTATATTATCATTTAGTTCATCTATTGTTTTCCTGAATTTCTTTATTTGTTTGACCGTATTTTCTTCTAGATCATTGAGATTGTTTATTATGACAATTTTGAATAATTTGTCAGGCAATTTGTACATTTCCATTGTCTTGGTGCCAGTAAGTGAAATTTCCTTTTATTCCCTTTGGTGGCACTCTCTTTCTTAAATTTTTAAATTTTTTTGAAATGCTGTCTTTACATTTAAGGAAGAATTTTACTCATCCAGTCTTTTTTTGACTAGCTCCAGGGGGGAAAGTCCTTAACTCATTAGCTTAGGTAGAAATTTTGAGGGTCTGTCAGTCTTTTCCTACTAATGTGCCCACCCTATACCTGTTTGTTGCCAATGCAGTGAAGGAAATCTGATGATTTTCTACTTTCTCTCAATCCTGAGAAACCAGGCCAAGTGCTGGGAGACTCCCCTGGATTTTACTCAGAGCAGTACCCTGAACTGTTCATACTTGTGTGCCTATTGCAATCTACAGGGTTGAGAAACTGCTGACTTTCATGTACTGTCTGTTGAAGTTTGAGCACATTTTTTGTGGAGGTTTCTGCTTCTATCTCAGAGATGTGTGCAGAATTCTGGGAGCACATATCAGCTAGTTGGAGAGTCTGCAGGCGAGGTGTCCCATAATGTCTACAAATGGGCCTCTTGGAGGAACCCATGATGCAGGTGGTAGAATCTGGGACTGGAGAAGTGGCTCATTTGGTGGAGTGCCAGTTGAGCAGGGGCAAGGCCTTGAGTTCAATTCCCAGTACCAAAAAAAAAAGTAGAATCCATAGTCAGTTTTAGAGATTTCTACAGAGGTTTCTAAGTCCCTATGTCTTTCCCCCATTCCCAGTTCTCCCCTAAATATTCAGCCATACTGAAATCCTCAGTGACCTGTGTTAAAGGAGGCAGCTGTGGACCTCTGAAGCAATATCTTGCAAGGTTGGGGAAGGCAGGCACTTATACTTTTCTTATTTTCTTCTGTGGTAGAAATCACAGACTGAGGCCATACTTCAAGGCAGTACCTTGAACCATACAGGATTATTTCAGTTAAGGTCAATATCCCCATTGGAGTTTGCAGGCTGGAATTCACCCTTCTCCCATCTTACTGGCATTGGTCTAATCATTTAGTCACATGATTATTCATCGAGTAATTCATATGTCTCCATTTCTTTCTCTGTTTTCCTTTGTGGTGCTGGAGAATCAAACTCAGGGCCTGGTGCATGCCAGGTTCTCACTTTCACCAGTGAGCAACAACGCCAGTTCTCTATTTCTTTAGAGCAAATATATGGAAAATTTTTTCCTTTGTCTGTGTCATAGTTCCTAAGTTTTTCTTTTTTTGTTGTGTTTCTTGTAGCTCTACTTTGGTGTCTACAAATTTGAAAAAGCTATCAGTCTCAGTATGTATACTTTGGCATTGATGAGGAAATGGGTTCACTGACAGGCTGGAGTTTCTGGGAACCTCTCTTACGCTTTCTATGGGTGCACGTGCTCTATTCCTCTCCCTTTCTTTTAAGGTAGAAGTTTCAGGTTTGCAACATTCTCTGAATCCTGCAGGTTTGTGCCTGCCCTGTTTACCCATGTGTGTCTTTTATTTGTTCTTAGCTCTCCCCATGTATCCAAGCCATGTTGTTTCTTTCAAGACCCTGGTGAGACAAGGCAGAAGGAGCTCCCTCAGGTAGTACATGGTATGCTGAGAAAGTTGGATGTGGGTTCCATTCTTTCTTTTCCTCTAAGTGATAAGTCATGACTGAAGTTACCTCTCTTATCAGTGAGATGGCTGACTTTGAGTAAGGGCAACAATGGTAAAGTAAAATTTCTTGTATTTATTTCAATGTGGCCATTACTGGTTTGTGATCATCTTGGTTACTACAATGTTAATTGACTTCTGGACCTCTTACAAGTGCTTTGCCTGTATATCTTTGCTAAATCAGTGTTCCTTTGGGGATCATGGCTTGAACTTCTTTATCTGCCATTTCACTGATGTTATTACCGAGACATCTTGTCTTAGTTGTCCTCTTCAGCACACCTTCATTTATTCTGTATTAAACCTTACCACATTTTCCTGTTTTATAATATTTATTATATTTCAAAATATTATTTCTCTCTTGTTTACTTATTTCAACTTTGAGATACAAAGGATAAATTCTATTAAGGTCCTAGCTACATAGTATCCCCACTTTTTAAAAGTGACTTAAACAGTAAATAAGTTAAGATTTTGGTCTGTTCATGAAATAAGTATTAAGACTTGAAAAGTCCTTCAGAAGAATGAATGTATCATTACTTTCTTCTCTCCATGTAAAATAATGAAGACCAGACTTTTAATTTTATAATTTTTACCTTTTGAAGCTGACATATTTGAAGGAGTGGTGCACATTGCAGGTGAGTTGTGAGTGGTGAGTCTGCTGAATGAATTAAGAAGACAGAAAGAACAGTGTCCATCTGTGCAAGGAAAGTGTGTTAGAGAAAGAAGGCTGTGTATAGAAATAGAAACAGCATACAGAGTAAGGAAAGGGGAGTTGGACAATGTTTGAAAATGGCTCTTAGAGGATTATTTATACAATATGTTTAGCAGGCTTGAAATAAAAGGGGAAGTTACATTGTTACAAAGACAGTAGTTTTCTTAACCACTATGTGAAACACTTGCAAATTTTTGTGGTAAATATTTTAATACTTGATACTGAATAGCTGAAGGTACGTATGACCAAGAAGGCAACTGTAACAAGATGCTGTAGAGTGGTGACATTAAGAAAATGCTAGATTAAGAGCCTTGATTTTTAATCTTAAATTTTTTGAAATTATTATAGTAAATGGAGAGAATGTTCAGATATATTTGTATGTCTCTATACTTGCATTTATGTTTATTTATAAATGTCATGTATTTTGCTCAAAATTATGTGAGACATATTTTTGATTTGTTGCTTTGTTTAAGAGGTGGAAAAAACATGTAATAATACAAATCATCATAAGCATCTTCATTTTTGGAGAGAAACTAAACTTTATTTTTAAAAGAATTTTTTAAGAGGTAGATAAGGAATAGGGAAATATTTTAGTGAACCCTAAATCACACCCATAGAAGGAAAGTTCTTACCTTTTGTGAAGAGTTGCATGTAGTAAAGTAACCCAGGAACAGATGTGGATGACTAAGATGATGATTTTAATAATGGAAACTAGGCCTTTGAAAATTATGACACTCATTAGAAAATGGTTGTTTTCTACATCTGGACTTAGGCTAAATTACGTCTTTAATGCAGTATCCATTCCTTTTAAGTTGTGTTTGCAGTTAGCAAGTAATGGTTTATACAAGATGCAAGGCTAGAATATAAATGATGAATGAACAGTTTTTAGCTGGGAAAATCAATAATTTATTCTGACTTTTTTCAGATGAAAGTGTATATCAGCAAGGGTCTGCTTAGGAAATAGAGACTATTCTGCGTAGGTCAAGTGTATGGAATTTAACACAGGAATTGGTTAATAGGTGGATCAAAAGGCTGAGGATTATGGGTAAGCATTTATTCAGAAATTAGTCAGAGAAGATGTCACCATCCACTGGGAGGAGGCACAGAGAGGATACCAGAAACCAAAGATGTCTCCAAAGAGCTTGAAGCAAAGCAGTCTATGTTTGCAGGAACCAGTGTCACTAAAGAAGCCAAGGCAGTGGCACAGCAGAGAAGATGTGAGGCCCTACTTAGTCCTAAAACTGGAGGTGGAGAATTGGTGCTCTACTTCTCTCCTTTCATTTCACATCTTTCCTTTCCCCTTCAAATTTTCCCAATTATCTCCCATTGATCAAATCTATAAGGAAGTCAGAGAGCACAAGAACCTAGGAAATGTAGTTTTCAAAAGAAGTGTAGTAAATAGATCTGAAAGTGTATACACTAATGACAAGCACAGGAGACACCTTCTATACTTTCACAAAAGCATCTTTAAATATATCATCCTGACCTTAGCCATATTCTTTCTATATAATCAAGGAAAGCCATGTTAGTTAGCTTGGAGGAGCAAAGTGAAGAGCTGCAGACCTCTATCAGGTTAGTCTGATGGTGTCAATGGTTATCTCCAATGGAAATGACTATTCACTAAATTTTGGATTGAAAATTGAAAAGGAGTTTAAAGGACTGGTGGAGTGGCTCAAGTGGTAGAGTTCCTGCCTAGTAAGTGTGAGGCCCTGAGTTCAAAGCAGAGTACCTCCTCCACAAAAAAAGAAGCTCAAAATGGAAGAATATTGTGTACATGTCCTTGGGAACTCATGAAAATTTTATAAATTACTACAAGAAAATTCTACAGGGGCCTTTAAAAGAATGTTAGCTCTGACTATGGGTGTAGGCTCAGAAAGTTGTGATTCAAACTATGTTACTTGTTGGTGTATCACTATGCTAATTGAAATACCTGAACTATTTATATTTTATTTGTATATATAAATATATATGATCACTATATATAAATATAGGCGATTCCCTAGATAGAAAATATATTCTAAATTGATATTTAGAACTTGACATTAAATTATAATCTATCCATTGAGGACTATAAAAAATAAATAAGAATTTAACAATTCCAATGAGTATATCAGCAAGCCCAAAAACTCAGAGGATAAATGGAAGGCTGAAATATGCTACAATATAAGCAAGACATATGCATGAATATCAAAGGCTTAAGTAATATTGGATGATGCATTTTCTAATGATTAAGAAGACACCTTTTTTATGAATATAGAAATGTTTAAATCAAAGCATCTTTGAAAGGCATTACATTTTCTTTAATATGTATAGGGTTCAATGTAAAGGGTCTTTTGCTGTATGTTTTTAAAACTATTTCCAAAACAATTTTCCATTTTCCCTATATTAAACCTACTTCAATTGAATCAACATGCTTCCTGGTTTCTAAACACATCTTTCACTGTGTTCTGTTGCTACCCTCTACTCACCTTGCTTTCTCTGCTTGAGAGACACCTCTTTTCACTGGTTATTACCATTCTCTTCACTTTTTATGATGATTTCAGGATAATGTGAAAAAAATTTTGGTCTATAATGGAGTTTGAGCTCAGGTACTAAGACTTACTAGGCAGGTGCTCTACCACTTGAGCCACACCTCTAGCCCTTTTTGCTCTAGTTATTTTTCAGATAAGATCTCATAGTTTTGCTGATCAGGCCTTAGACTGAAATCCTCCAACCCATGATCTCCTGCCTAGTTGGGATTACAGGCACAGTCCGCAACAACCAGTTTATATGTTGAGATGGGGATCTCGCTAACTTTTTGGTCCAGCTGGCCTCAAACTATAATCCTTTCATTCTCCACCTCCCAAGTAGCTGGGATTATAGCTGTAGTCACTGCATCTAGCCATATTCCCTTATATAGTATATAGTTTTAAAAAATCTTCTATGCTTTAGTCAATGAATTATGTATGTGCTATAGGTAAATTAATAGACAAGATACTGGCTCAGCTTTTAAACATATTTTTGTGTCCCAAAGGATCTGAATGTTAAGCTTGCCACTTTAGTGCTATCTTATGTGGGTAGTGGGGAATTTGTACTTCATCAGCTTAGCCCAGCAAATGTCTGTGAATAGCAGTTACAGTTCTGTGAGGATTGATGCAAGTACCTCCTGCCACTCTATGTCACATACACTGTTGTTTATCTGCTGGATGACATTGGTGGCATGGGATGTACCCATGCCCACTGGTCATCATCTCCTTCCAAATTGCCTGCCGTATATGCTCCCATTCTTTCATGCAGGTTTATTACTAAGTGTAAGCCTCTTTATCAGGTTGTAGGTTAATCCTCGGGAATTTTAGGTTGTCCTCATGAATTCTGATGTATCTCTGTTCTCCTCTACCTCGCATCCTATTTTATTACCTCAATCATACATTCCAATGACGTCAGACCAAAAATGTTCACCACCTTGCATTGCTACTAGAACCAGGCCAGATTCAAATCTGAAGAACTTGGAGGGTAAGTTACAAGCACTCAGAGAAGGGTCAAAACAATTTAAGATTCTTCCAGTTTATAACAATACTTTCTGAGGATGAGTAAAGGTGAAATAAAACAATGTTGGATTAAGTCTTATTTGTTGTCAAATATTCTAGATTCTGTCTATGATCCAGTAGTCTATGGTTACTTTATTACCTCAAGGAGTTCAGAGAGACCAACAGTTGTTCAGTTTTCAGGTTATTTGAACCATGTGGGCTCAGGGGACCTACACTGAATGAAATAGAGAAGCCAGAACTTACTTTCTGTTCTATATCAGAAGGTGCCCAAAGGTTTAGGGGATTGGGAATGCTGCCACACATTTTTCCTGTGAAAACTGCTCACTCACTCCCAAACTAGCTGTGTGAGAGCATCCAGAGGGCATTGCCTCCAGCAAAGCAAAGCAAGAGTGCTTGTGAGGCAGCCTTCATGGCTGCAGAGATTTGTGGTCATTATTCTATAAAGAAAAATGACATGAGCTATGCTGCCAGACTGTACTGTCTTCTTAAAATTTATTGGGGGTGATGTATTTTTGGGTATCACTGACCAAGTTGTGGTATTTCATTGACAGAGACAAGAACATGGCTATGATAGACCACAAAGTAGAAACAATTATCAAAATAATCTGCCAGTAGAGATCATTGATTTTGCTAATTGATGCTTCAGGAAGGGTTATGCAGCACTGGAAAAGAGTCATACTGTGAAATACTAGCTTTTTCTCAAAGGCATATGCAACCATTCACCAGGTGAGTGAGCGCTGGATAAAGGGACATATGCTGACTTTGAGGAAATAACTAAATATAGGCACTAAACTAATAGTAATTCCTGGAAATTCCAAATGCCATTGACCTACAAGTGAGAACAGAGGCTTATGGAAGAAAGTTGACATACTGAGAATTGGCTCAGGTTCATCTCTTAGTAAGCCTAATATGTCAACAACGCTGTCATTGTTTTCCTGATATGCAATAGAAATATCAGCACCAGAAATAATCTCAACATTGGTCTTTCGCCCATGATATGAGAGTTATTCCCATGAAAAGGTCAAGTGGAAGACAGAAAATGCTCTTCAACACCACATTCCTGGAGAGACTTCAGACGTTGTTACCATTAACAATGGATGATTCTTATTACATTCCCTTTCAACTTGCATATTTGATACCAAAGGCTGATGGATCATGAAGAATAAAACTTGGTTATTGAAAATTTAATCAAATGGGGAGTGTGCTTTCAAGAGCCATTCCAGGCTTGGCTTTATGGCTAAGGTTAGGCAAATTAGCATATCCTTTGGCATCTGGTATATTGTTGGCATCTGGTATATTTTGTTGACCCAGTGATCCATTTCCTGATCTGTTAATAAAAGTCATCAGAAGTTGACTTCAAGTTAGGTGGTGTAGTTCTAATCTTTATGGTCTAATTGCACAATTATATCGAATCTCTAATCCAAGCCTACCTACCCAGGCTCTCCTCCAATGGGCATTATGCTAGTTCATTTTATTCATAGACATTTCTGCTCATAATATGCAGCCAAAGGGAAATAGAAATCATATTAGAAATTGTGATTAGTGACATGAATGCCAAAAGGTAGGAAATGAATCTCACAAAAATTAGGCAATGCTTCTACCTCTGCCTTTGAAGATATACTGGCATTAAGTGGAGAGCAAGGCTGCAGCACCATCCCTCCTCCCTCAATCCCCTGGGGTGCTTATCAGGGACAAAAGGGAATGGAGAACTTTCCTGGAGGCAGAATTTTGAGCACTGCATTAATTCATCTTTTGAAGAAGAAATAGATAAATATGTAAGTCTACATGGATGAGTAGTGAGAAATTGTCTGGGTAGTGGGTAACTGGGAGAGAATGCAATTGGGCAATATGAGACAAGGAATTTTTTTCCTGAATAAATGCATAGATAGAGTTCTTCAAGTTGACATAGAATGTGAAGATGTATGTGTCCAATGTAAATGCTGTGTTTTTTAGGCATGGTTCAACCTTTTCCCCCAATGGGTCTGTCCTTTTAAAATTGGTCTGTGAATGAAGAGGCTGTGACAGCAAGAATTAAACATGAGCACACTACACAACACGTAATGTTGAGTGTTTGACTTTGCCAACAGCAGGTTGGCACTTGCTGATGTGTGCTCAGCTGGTGCACTGAGTCTGTACTATGGCAGCACTCCTGAGATCCATTCAGCTATCCATGGCAGTTTGCTGACATTGAGTAAACCAATCTTAGAAGAGGAAGTTTTCACTTATTTTGTGCATGGACTCACCTTCCTATCCTGCAGCAATTCTTCCCAAACCATTATAAAGTTACAGAAAGACTTGTTCACCATCATGATAGTCTATGTGGCATTGCTTCTGACCAAATATTTCATTTTATGTAATCTAAAATTTAGAATGAATGTGTGCTTATGGAATTGAGCAGACATACTATATTTATCTTTATTCTGAAATAGCTGTCTCAGTAGAATAATGAATGGTCATATTGTTATCTGTAGTCATCATGCTGTACATTAGAGTCACAGAAGTTAGTCATCTTATAACAAAACTTGGTACCTTCTGACCAGTACTTACCCATTTCTCCCAGCACCCAGCTGTTAGCTATCATCATTCTATTCTGTTTCTATAACTTTGAGTTTTTTATATTCTACAAATAGTCAAGATTATGTCTGACTTATTTCACTTCAAATAATACCCTTAAATTTCATCCTTATTGTGGCAAATGTCAGGATTCCCTTCTTTCTTTCAAGTGTATAATATTTCATTATACCTCTGCTCCTTGATTTACAATGGAATCATAGCTCAATAAATATAGCACAAGTTGAAAATATAAGTTGAAGTAAGTTTAATTCACCTAACTTACTGGACATCATAGCTTATCAACACAGTACACTGAAGGATCAACAACCAGTTGTTTACTTTTGTGATCTCACTGCTCACTGGAAGCTGTGGTTCACTGCCACTGTCCAGCATGATGAGAGAGTATCTTAGTACATATTGTCAGTTTCTACTAAAGGTGTGTCTCTTTTATATCATCATGCAATTGAAAAATTTTAGGTTGAATCATCCTAAGTTGGGAACTGTCAGGATTTATTTTATTGTCATATGTATTGTTTATTATATATATATATATATAAAACTGTTATATAACAATTTCTTTATTGATCCATTCATATGCACAATTTGTTTCTATGCCTTGACTACTGTGAATAATGCTTCAATAAACATGTTAGTTTGATTAAATCTTTGAATTACAGAGTTCATTTGATGAGTTATATAGTGCCTTATTTTTAATTTTTTGTGGACTCAGAATATTGTTTTCCATAATGGTTATCCCAAATTTCATTCCCATTAAGAGGGATGAGGGTCAGGCTCAAGAGGTAAAGTGCCTGCTTTGCTGCTTTGCAAGCTCAAATCCCTGAGTTTAAACTCCAAGAACAACAAAAAAGCACATTCCTGTCAAGAATGTACAGAGATTTCCTTTCCTCCACATACTTGCTAACACTTGTTATTTTCGTTGTGGTTTTTGATCATCATCTGCACGATCTGGTAACATTGATTTGAATTTCCCTGATGATTAGGAATATTGAGAACCATTAAATGAACTTCTTGTCTATTGAATGTCTTCTTTTAAAAATCAGATTTTTTATTGAAATAAGTTCCTTATATATTTGTGATATTAACCCATTATCAGAGATCTTAAATATTCTCACCACAAACACAAATAATAACTGTGGTGAGAGATATATTAACATCATCATGGTAATCTTTTCACAATATACATATATTTCAAGTCATCACATTGTACACCTTAAATTTATAGAATTTTATTTGAGAATTATTACCAATAAAGCTTGAAAAAGTCATAAATGCCTTTTTCACAACTTTGCAATGTGCAATCTTGTAGAAATATCTTGCAGAGCTCTTATAATGCAATTCAGTAGATCTATATGCTCTAAATGAACAATCTACAGTGTTCCTTAATCTCATAGTAGGTGCTGCCAGATCCATGACTAAAATAATGAAATATGTGCAAAGTCATTCATTATCGCCCCTGTATGATTGAATGACACACATTGTTCTTTCAAATGCCACAACTTTGTACTCTGAGGATATCCATCTCCTAGTCTCAAAGCAAGAAGGGCTTCAGCAGGGAATATGGTCATGCTTCCATTAAACTGGAAATTGATATGGACAGGTAGCCTCTTTGGAATCTTCATTCCAGTAAGTGAATAGAGCAGTGAGTTACTGAGTTGAAATAAGATAACAAATCCCAGTATGGTTTGAATGTTTCTATAGCCCCAAAATTCATGTGTTAAAAGCTTAATCCTCAACTTGATAGTGTTAGGAGGTGGGGCCTTTGTGAGATAATTAGATCATTAGGATGGAAACTTCTGAACAAGGTTGATGCTCTTATTAGAAGAAATAAACTACACTGATCTTGGACTTCCCAGCCTCCAGAACTGTGAGAAACAAATTTGTTATTGAAGCCACTCGTTGTACAGTATTTTGGTGTCATAGTCTGAACTGGTCCAAGCAAACCTCTGCTTTCAAAATGAAATTGGGTTGCCACTATACAGTGGGAGTAAGGAATTACAATCAGCCTTCCATTTTCACAAATTCTGTACCCAAAGATTTAGTCAACCACAGATTTAAAATATTAGAAAAAAATTGAATCTTTACTGAATGTGTATAAAGTTTTCATTCCTTATGCAATATAGTACAGGTATTTAATAGGCATTATATTAGGTAATCTAAAGATGTTTTAAAGTATATGAGAAGATTGTATAGGTTATACAAAAATATAGATGTGTTTCAGCTTATGATAGTTAGATTTAGCAATTTTTCAATTTTATAATGGCACAAAAGTCTATGCCTTTCTTGGAAATCATACTCAAAATTTTGAATTTTGATCTTTTCTGGGCCAGTAATGTGTGGTAACATACTCTTGTGATGCTGCTCTCAGACAGTCACCCAAACATCAGCATGAACAACTGATACTCTGCAGAACACTCTTGCTAGACTGTGAAGCTCAGGAGGTTGGGTGTGCTCAATGCATTTTACATTATTTTCAGCTGACAATGGGCTTATAGGTACATATCACATGGTAAATTCAGGACCACCTGTACTATACCATTATAAATAAGGGACTTGAGTATCTGTAGATAATCAAGTACCTTGGACACATGAGGGATCTGGATGTCATTTACTGTTGACACTGAGTGAAAACTGCATATGTCTATACTAAAGAATATCACATGAAAAACCTCTCAGATTCCCATTGCCCATGATAAAAGTTAAAGGAGACCTTAACCCAAAGCAGAAAGGACTGCTAAGACCCATACCCTTCAGAATAAAGTTTCAGACACCTTTCCAGGCAGGGAATCATGAGCAGGAAAATAGCTTTCTAAAGAGAATATGGAATGAGTAGTGGAAGAAGCAAATATAATGAGCATCAGCTAGGAAATGACCAGTTTGAAGAGTAAAAAACATAGTGGTTATATTAACTCATCATTAATTTTATATAAAATCTGTGTATATATTAAATAATTATTTCCTTTTCTACTTGCATTTCCCTGTAAACTGAATTTATATATTTTAATAATTAAAATTGTGCATCAGGATTCAAAATATCAAAGTTTGTGAACATAGAAACATAAACTAACACTTCAAGAAAGGATAAATGGGTGATCCTGTGTACTTTTTGTGGAGTGATTTAGCATGTTTTTAGTTGTACAAGTAATAATTACATAATGTTCTGTGGAAACAGGATTTTCATAGTGTCTGATTTTGGAAGTTATGAGTACTTAAAAGACGTTAATTGGTATGGATACTAAGCTGATTAAGAGGTTGGCTGTGGATGTTTTGTACTGTGTTAGCTTAGAAGTTATAACTCCATTTCCCAGAGTCCCCTTGACTGTGTGATTCTGGAGACAGTTACAAAGGCTTGAGAGATCAGTCACCACAAGGCTTAGTAAAAGTACCTGAATATTGCTGAATATAAAATTCTTATTCTTTAAAGAGGTGTTTTAGCTCAGAATTCTGTAATGTCTCTGTTTTCATTTAATGTTAAGGGTTTAAAAGATCCTGAGTACTAGTGTATTTCATAAGCTCTCCATTAATTTATTTGATGAATACTTACCAATCATGTAAGAATTTAATCTTTATTCTAAAAATGGGATGAACAAGTAAATGAGATATTTGCTATTCTATATAGCTTACAACAATGGAACAAGGATAATAAGCACTTGAATAATAAGTAAGTGAATTATAGAGTTCTGGAAGATACAAAATGCTGTAGAAACAACAAAAAGATGTACGGGTAGGAGGATACAGAGGTCCCAAGGATGGGATGATGGTGCAGTGCTATATAGAGATATCAGGTTAGTATCAAGGACAATGGGATACTTCAGTTTAGCCATGAAGAGGATGAAGAAGTTAGTCAAGGAATTATCCAAGGAAAGAGAACTCCAGACAGAGGAGACAGCTAAGAACAAAGGACTTTTGCTTGGAGTGTGCTTGGGGTGACTGAAGAATGACAGTGTCAACAGTGCAGAGTGAGCAAGGAGAAAAGAGATGACAATAAAATTTTGAAGAGCTGAATATCAGATCAGGTGAGGTCAAGGCAGTTTTTTTAATGGAAGAAATTATGTTTATATACTGATAAAATTACTCCAGTAAGAGAAAAGTATGATGAGCTGGGTATGATGGTATACATCTGTAATCTCAGCTACATGGAAGGTGGGAAGATGCTGTTTCCAGACTGGCCCTGACAAAAAAGGACAAGACCCTATCTGAAAAATAAAACTAAAAGCAAAATTGGCTGGAGTGTGACTCAAGTCTTAAGAGCACTTGCTTAACAAGTGCAAGCCTTTGAATTTAAACTCCAGTTCCACCACAAAAAATGAGAGAGAGAGAGAGAGAAAGGAAGAAAGAGAAAGAAAGAGAGAAAAAGAAAGAAAGAAGGAAGGAAGGAAGGAAGGAAGAAGAAAGAAAGAAAGAAAGAAAGAAAGAGAAAGAAAGAAAGAGAAAGAAAGAAAGAAAGAAAGAGAAAGAAAGAAAGAAAGAAAGAAAGAAAGAAAGAAAGAAAGAAAGAAAGAAAGAAAGAAAGAAAGAAAGAAAGAAAGAAAAAGATAGATTAAGATGTCACAAGAGAGTGAGGGTAGTTTTCAGAATCCCGTTATTTGATCTGGTGACAGCAGATGTGACCAAAGGCACAGAGAGGCCCCTGGTGTGCACACAGTTCTTCCTGAGCAGCTACCAGTGTGAATGACAGGGAGACCGAAGTGCATTGTCAAAGTGGTGGTGTTCTTCAGAGGAAAGTCTACGCTGATAAATTCTGTTTTTCTCAACAAAATAGGAGGCAGTCACCCAATTAGCATGAGAAGGGAAGAGCACAGCCTCAGGAGCCCTAGTAAGGAGAAGCACAGGTCGAAGAGCATGGGCTCCACTGCAGAAGGGGACTTGAGCCGCTCTCACTGCCTGCTTGAAGTGAGTGCTGCGAACCTGAAGAGAGTCTAGGCTTCATGTTTGAGTATCTTTAAGCCATGGTCAGCTGCACAGCACGTGGATTTCATCGTGATTAGCCTTTTACCTGAAAGGTGTAAGGAGCATTTGGAGGAACCTGGCTTGTGTTCAAGGATGGCTTTTAGGAGAGTCACAGATTCCAACCTGAGCAAGAGATGTAAGGATCTGAGGACCGACCTTAGTGACGAGCTCCGGCAGCAACCACAGACTCTTGTGGAGCACAGGCCAAAGGGTCTGGGAGCACTCGTGGGTCTAAGTTCAGGAAGTTTGGGGAACATCCTGAAAAACTGCATTTCTAACAATTTCCAGGCGGTGCTGATGTCACTGTCCCAACGGTTACTCCTGGAGACCCACTGTCTTGAGAATGCCAAAAGACTGCGTTCTCTCTTTTCCTTCCTTCCCTGTGCTATCATTCCCTGCCAACATGTCGCTGCATTTCATATTCACTGGTTCACTAATTATTCATGTATTATTGTCAATCTGCTTGCAATTTCCCACAATTCCCTCAAAGCCTTTTGAATGAACACAATCATACTCTAATTATTACAAAACAATAGGAAAAATGATAACTAACCATCTCACCACCATTTTCACTAGTCTCTCCTGGCTAGAACTTTCTTTAGTGCATGATTTTAAAAATTAACTTTGCAAATGATAATCTAATAATTATGACTATTTTAAAATAATGTATACTATATAAATTAATTTGCTGGTCCTCAATTACAAATGAATTTTGATATGTGTTTTCAAAATTAAAACCCAACAAAGCCCAGAAGCCAATAAATATAAAGATTGGCAAAAATAGTTTTGTTCAAATACTTATTTAACACTTGAGAAGAAAAGATCATTTGTATTGGAGTCTCCATAGTGGTGTTAGCAAAATTACATTGTTCTGGAAAACGTATGGTCACTTCTAAATTCCTACCAGCACTGGAAAAACACCAGGAGAGTTTCTCACTGGATATCAGCTAGCTGAATCTGGCACTTGGATGAGGTTAGCTTTGAAGACAGTAGACAGCTCCAGAAAGAACATTTGGTAACAAATCTGCCAACTGCCTTTATTACCTTTGGAGGTAAGGATAAGCTACAGGTACTTCCAGTTTTGTTCTGCAGATAATTTGAGCTCCGTCTGTGCTGATGAATATTTTTAGTATGCCATTACAAATTATGACAATGTGTACTCTCTCACTGCAAATTTAGCTGCATAAAATAAATTCTGTTTCTTGATGCCAGGCATATTTGCATAGTGGGAAATGTAGTGAGAGAAATGGGGGTGCTCTTTGCTGTTGTAATTTGTTTGTTTGTTAACAAAAAAGCAGGGTTTTTAAAATTTTATACTGGAATAGGTGATTACTAATTCTGAAGTATAAATTCCCAACAGAATTGACACTAAACATTTACTAAAGAAGTTAGAAGCATCTAGACTTAGATCTTAAATCATCAAAACCTAAGTTCATTTGAAGAATGATTTGACTATACTTACATTGTGGATAATTTATATTCTGCCCAATTTCTAATTAGTTTTAAACTACTTTGATGAAATTATTTCTGTAAGCTAATAAAAATATTAAAATATTTTGCAGTTTAATGTATTACTGTAGTTGCATTTGTGCAATAGTTTTAGAACACAAATCTGCATGCAGACTTACAGACCTGGCAGGTCAGTGGTCAGACAAAGCAGATGGTTTTGTTCTACATGGTTGAGTTGACATGAAAATCATTAAGATGAATAAAAAAGTGTAGATAATTTGGTACTACATTAATTAGTGAAAGTTGTGCACATGCAGTCTATTGAATAGTGTCATAAATATGGAAGAATTTGACTATCATTTCTCTTTACTTCCACTTTCAAGCAACTCAGGATTGAAATTCCTGAACCCTAGTTTGGATACGTCCCCAAACCTGTAAGTTGAGAAAATGTTTCTTCTGCCTTTGAAACAATCATGTTTATTTTTCTGCCTTCATCTGTTGAAGTGGTGAATTTCATTGTTAGTTATCTTGACAAACTATTCTAAAACTCTATGGACAAAACTTAGTGCTCCTAATTTATCTTGAATAAGATTCTGGATTTAATCTGTTAAATTGCCAAACCAATTTCCAGTTCAATTAATAAAATGAAATTGGTGTATGAAATTGTATGTTTTCTTTTACAAGCCTCCAATTTTGGAATAAAGAATATACTGCATGAATAAATACCTTTGTACAAGATAAAGATTAAGAATTTTTTATTTTTTTAAGTTTTAGTAATGTTTGTTTTTTGGTGTGGAATTTTTGTTTATATACAACTTTTATCAGTCTGTTTTAAAGTTTTACATCTTGCATTAACTTTATCATTTATATTTTTCTAGAAATGTAGGCATTTTATTTAGATTTCAAATGTAGGTTCTTGAATTATTTAAAAAACTTTCCTATGACTATTAAATTCAGATGTACATGTAGATTTATTTAATGTCCTTGTTTTATGCTTCTCATTTATTTTCTTGTTTTCTAGTTTTTCTTTGCTTGTTATGGTTTTGATTTCACTTTGGCTAGTTGATCTAGTTATTTCTTTTTATCTATTCTAATTTTTATTTAAAGGAAAACATTTTGATTTTGCTCTATATTTGATAACAGATTCTTTTAGTCCCTAACTAACTAAATTTATGATTATATTTAACCCTTGCATATTGATTTGAATGATTGGTTTACCTGTTTTTTGGTTTCTCTGTATATATGGAACTACAAATTATTCCTAAGTAATAACTTATCTGCTACCCATAAGTTTTGATATGCAATGATATCATTATGAACCTGATCTAAACATATCTCCATTTCATTATAATATATGTTTGATTTATGGACATATTTTCTGTTTTTAGATGTGGTTTGATTGAGTTTTGGCAGTATAATTTTTAATGAGTTTTAACCATCAAAATTTCTAATTTTGTTAGTCTGAGATCAGAGAATATGACACCTAGTTACTGGAATTTCTTGAGCAACCTTTACTTGACTATGGAATGTCAATATTTATAAATGTTTCATGTGTACTTTAAATGTATGCAAATGATCTGTTGGGTTAAAATTATCTCTGTACATATTATGTCAGACTAGTTATATTTTTCTAATCTTCTATTATTGACTTCTTTTTATTGACTTCTCAAGTTATCATTTCTTTAGAAAGTTGTGTTAAAATTACACTTAAAACGTTGCTCTTTTCCAAGTTGTCCTTATAGTTGTTACTTATCTCTATAAAACTAGAGTATCTGGTTATGTACAAAATGTTAATTACTTTGAGCCTACATGGTTAGGTACAGAAATGTTAATCTTCGTGGTATTTTTATTGATTTTTCTTATTTTAGTGTAATGTCTCTTTCTGATGTAAATCTTTATATGATATGTATGGATATGATTTTTGATCAGTGTGTTACCCTGATATATTATTTTTCTCATCTTTTAATTTTCAATCTTTTCACATTGTTTTAGAAAATTATCTAGTATATTGTATATAAAGTGAATTTTTTATGACAAATATGAAAATCTCAGTCTTTTAATATTGATGAGGTTAACATGTTAACAACTACTGATTTAACATTTTATTTAGCTTATTTTTTTCTTGTCTCTCTTTCCTCTCTGAATTAATGAGCTTTTATTTGTTATCTTCTCCTCTATATTAGTTAGTTTCAGTCTGTCTTAGTCAATTAGCATTGCTGTAAAAATATCTGAAACTGAGTAATGCATAAATAAAGGTTTGTCTCATAATTTTGGTTGCTGTAAAGTTCAAACATCATGGTGTAGAATATGGGATGCGTCCCCAATGTTCACAACACAGAGAAACAGCCACTTGCAGGAGGGTTAAGCACATGGGGTAACCTAGCTTTATTATAACTCGCTTCCATGAGAACTCACTGGGCCCTGTAGAACTGTGTCAGTGTCTCCTCAGGATGGACCCCTATGACCTAACCATCTTCCACAAGACCCACCTCTTAAAACCTACCACCTCTCATCACTGGGCACAAGGCTTCCAGCATGTGATCCTTTGAGGACACACTCAAACCAAGCACAGTCCACTGGAAACTGTAAATTCCAGTTATAGTCTTTCATAGGTAGATACAAATTAATTTTAACTCATATGATGATCTGTATTTATCTTACCAAGATGTAAAGTTAGTGTTTCTGCTCTCATGCAGAAAACAGGACAGGACTTTTTAAAATATAGGTTTTTATTTATTTTTTTCATTGTCTAACTCCTCTGTTATAGTTTCTACTTTTGAAGCTCAAAGAATGTATAGTATGCCTGGGTTACAGGTTTGAATAATATACTGATTTTTTCATCCATGAAGGGGTATCTAGGCAAAACTGGGCTCTGAGCTCTGAGGCTATGAGAAGTTTCATCTTTTTTACCTCAGTTTTACTTGGAATATTATGATTTATGTTTAAGTCACAATGTGAAAAGATTGAGACATAATTCTAAAATCATATTTATTTCTATCTTGTTTTTTTGATTCATCACAGTTACATGAATCCTTGTTAGATTTGCTATAAGGATATTCAATATCTTGTTTACAATTGTTCTTTGAATATAAGTCCTTTGAGCTGACTTATGATTTGATTCTTAAACAAATAAATTTTAAAGGGAGGAATTTTTAAGTCAAACTACATGAAACCCAGCCCAAATGTGTTTAAATAAAATAAGGTTATTTTATGAAACATTTGACATTAGAATAGCCTGGTATGGTTATTCCACTTTGTTTTCACTGTGTGAACACTCCTGTTTGAAAGATGACTCTTGTCCTTTTCTAGGGCTACCTTTTCTCTTGTTCATAACCAGTGACAAAATGTCTTTCTCTTTTGAATGAATTTACAAATTTAAGCTTCAAGCATATTTCTGTATTAATGTACCATGGCCAGGTTGAATATAATGCATTGATTAGCTTTAATACTAAGTTTATTATTACTGGTAAAGTACTAATATTATTTTTATTTTCAGATGAAAACTTAGGCAAAGTTTACAAAGCTCAAAAGCAGTGTTGGAAGCGAGGTGGCTGTAAGCAATTGATTGAGCACAAGCATGGGCCTGCTTTCCATAAGCTATGATATGCCAGTCAGGAAAATTCAAATGTATACACAAATCTTCAAATATAACTGCTGAAAATGTACACCAATATACACTATCGAAAAGAAAAGTTCAATGTGACTTTCCTTTTCTTCCTTATTCAACAATTGAGTCTATTTGCTTTAAATGTTTGCATATCTAAAACACTCTCCATTGGTTTTATTAGATCAAAAATGTGATTAATCATTTAATGAATAGTTGATAATCTATACCACAGCAGACATGTACGTTGGTTCAGGTTCTCCAAGAATCACAGGAGATAGATTGGAAAAATATCTGTGAAAAATAAAAGACTGAGGGAGCTGAAGTACCTGAGGAAACTCTACAACCACAATGGAGGCTTGACACCTATATAAGGGAAAGGAGAGAAGGAAAAGAGGAAGATGAAGTAAGAAGACCCTCAGTGCAGAACAACATCATTGTCTTTGACCCTTTGTGAAAGATCAATTAACTATATTTTTGTGTTTATTTCCTTTTGTGGGGGTATGCTTTAATAGGCTTAATCATAACATCTTCACATATCTTCACATATACATATATATGTATATATATAATATACATTATTATATATATATTATATATATTATATATATTATATATATATTATATATGTATTTTAGTCATAGCCACCTCCTATGTATGTCTGTTTCTTGACTGTGTTTGCTTTTTTTCCCCTAGTACCAAGCTGCCTTGACTTCTGTTGCGTTATAGCAAGTCTGGAAATTAGGTAGTGTCAATCTTCCAATTTTAACCTTCTTTAGTATTGCGGTGACCATTGTGTTTCTTTTGCCTTTGCACACAAACTTTAACATCAATTAGCTTGCAGGGATTTTTGATTAGTAGTAGACATTAGTTGGAAAAATTGATGCTTTCTTGACATTGAGTCTTCCATCCATAAGAATCAAACAGCTTTATGTTATTGAAATCTTTCATCTGACTTTTGTAATTTTCCTCTTATTGGACCTTATATGAATTTCGTTAGATATACTGTAAGTATTAGTTTTATTTTTGTGCTAATGTAACTAGCATTATACTTGCAATTTTCAATTCTAATTGTTCCTTGCTGACATAGGACAGCAATAGAGTTTTGGATATTAATCTTATGTACTACAACTTTTTCCATATATGCTTACTAGGTTTTGGAGTCTTTTGTGATTTTCTACACAGACAATTATATCACCTATGAATAAAGACAGTTTGATTCCTTCTTTCTGAATATATATATATATATTTTTTTTTAATTTCATTTCCTTTGTTTTATTGTATCAACTGGGACTTGCACTAAAATGTTAAGTAGAAGTAATGGGACACCTTTGCCTTGCTCTGCATTTTTTACTTCTCACCATTAGCTAAGTCAAAGATTTTTGTAGATGCTCTTCATCAAGTCAAAGAGGTTTCCCTTCATTCCTAGTTTGCTGAGAGTTTTTATCATAAATGGATGGTGGATTTTTGTCAAATGATATCCAAATCTATTGATGTAAACATATGACTTTTCTTTGATGTAACACATTACACTGATTTTCAAATGTTGAAATAGTCTTCTATACTTGGGATAATTTTACTTGTTTATGGAGAGTGATTCTTTTATATATTGTCAGTTTTGCTAATATTATGTTGATTTACCCATATATGTTGATGAGATATTAGTCTGTAGTTTTCTTATAATGTCTTTAATCTGGTAAGGTAGTCTTACCTTCTATTTGCGGAAAGAGATTTTAAAAATTGTTTTTTAGAGATTAGCATTTGAATTGGTGGACTGAATAAAGCAGATGGATCTTCCCAATATGGGAGAGCATCATTCTATCTGAAGAGGTCTAGAGAAAAATAAAAAAGGTAAGAGTTCTGTCTTTTCCTGATGTTGCTTCTGGTTCTCAGACCTTCTGACTTGGTCTGGAATCTCCACCATTGGCTCTCTAGCTCGCAGGACTTTGAAGTACACCACTACCCTTCTTAAGTGGCCAGCTTTCAGAGGGCAGATGGTGTGATTTCTTGGCTTCCATAATTACATGCATTAGATGAATAAACGACACTTTATAATCAAACTTGTATTCTCTTGGTTATGTTTCTGTGGATAAGCCTGACAAATACAGACTGACTAGAAGGTTTTCATTTTATTGATATTTTTAAAGAGCTGGAATTTGGTGTCATTGATTTTCTCTGTTTTTTCTTGATTATAATATTTTGTTGATTTTGACGCAGCTTTTATTTTTTATTATTTTCTGCTAGCTTTAGATTTAATTTATTTTCTTTGACTATTTAGAAACATATTATGTATTTTGAATCTGTTGCTTTTTAAGTATGTGCATCAAAGCTATAAATTTTCCTTTAAGTGTCACTTTTGTTGACCAAAATTTTTGGATGAATTTATTTTCATTTATTTCAAAATATTTAAAAATTTCTGTTGAGACTCCTTTAGTTATATTATTTAGAAGCATTTGTTTTTAAAATCTTCAAATACGTTTGGTTTTTCAGCTATGTATCTGTTACTGTTTAATTTTACTGTGGTCTAAGGGCATAATTTTTATGACTTTTATAGTTTTAAATTTGCTAATGTGTGTTTTATGAGCCAGAACATGAGTTTCTTGGTGACTTTTCTACATTAGCCATGAAACATGTGTGTTCTACTGTTGTTAGATAAAATATTCTATAAATGTCAGCTCAGATAATAGTTAATATGAAACCCCAAACTAAAAAACCATGGACAAGAGTGGTATAGCACTTGCCTAGTTATTGCAAGACCCTGAGTTCAATTTAATCCCCAGTATTAAAAAGATAAAAAAGAAAATAAAAGGCATTCTTCATTTCCTTCACAGTAGTTTTAATTTCTCACATTTCCTTCTAATTCTTTCATACATTTTATTTAGCATGTTATTTGCATTTTCCACTAGAACCCATCACACTCTAATCATATTTAATTTAAGTTCTCTATCTGGTAATTCCAAAATCTGTTCCAATGCTTGTTTTGTCTCTTTGATTATCTTTTTCTTGCTTTTTTTTGTAATTTTCATTGAAAACTGGAAATGATGTGTATGGTAATAGGACTTAGATAACTAAGCTTTTAGTATTTTTCTGTATGGAAACTAGTGTTTAATGATAGCTATCCCTGTAAGTGTCAGTGTTTAAATTTCCTCTAGTCTCTTTTTTGTTCTCATTGTCTTTGGTTTTCCCTAAGAATTTCTTAGAGTGTGTGTTTTGCAGCTCTTTGTTGTATTCTACTGCTCTTGTATTGGAGCAAAGTTGCCCCAGCTGTAAGGTGTAGTAGGAAAGCATTCTATTGTCTTATGACTAAATTTTAGGTTATTTTTTATTGGCCTTCTCCCTTAGGCTTCATCCTCTTCCCTATGTTTTCCTTTTATGCTATGCACAAGGAAGCACAAATTGCTCTTCCCACAGATAATGTAAGTCTGACAGCTTCCATCAAAGATTGGCCATTGTTACAGATTCTCTGGGTGCTTTAACTTGTTTCCTTTCGGTGGACATAGTTTAAAAAGATTATTTTTACCCTCCAAATGTCTGGAAGCATGAATGACTTTTTCTTCCACCTCTACTGTGAGAACCTGATAAGGCTCTTGGCCATAAAACTCAGGACATGTCAGGTCCCTGAGGTTGGTCCCTAAACCAGCTCACCATCATTACATCTTGTTTCAGTCATTAACTCTGGATACAATAGGGATTTAATGTAGGGGCTGGGGATGCAGTTCAGAGGTAGGGTATGCACTTAACATGAATGAGGTTCCATACTCAGCACTGAAAAAATATCATTTTTATGTAGATGGTATAAGACTAAGTGAGGTGAAACAATAGATGCTTATTTTTATTTTCTGAGGGTGACTTTATTTTTGATACTCATTGGTAGTTGCCTCTTTCTCATTAAAGTACTTGAGATACTTTCAAGACCCCAACTCACTCCACTCCCTCTCTCCTTCCTCTAGACTACTATTTCCACTATGAATCTCCTGCTGTGATGCCTTCTGCCCAGCCACATTCATTTTGTTTAGAGCACTGACATGGTCTGCATACTTCTCAAAACCTTTGAAAACCCTGTTTTACTTTTTTTTTTTCATTTTTGTTTTTCACCCTAGGTTAATCTTTCTTTAGATGATTTTTCTTCTCTCTCTCTCTCTCACTCTATTCTTTCTCTCTGTGCTGAAAGAGAAATCTAGTGCCATATGCATGCTAAACATATGTTCTACCACTGAGCTACACCCCCTAGATGATGTTAAATAATCCAGTGTATCTTCCTTGTATGTCTTCACTGACCAACTCATATGAATGGCAATTCCCTGGCTCTTCATTAGCCCTTCTCTATATTAAATCTCTCCTTAGATTTCATCCTCATCTGAGGAATTACAAATTTTGTTGCTTGTTTATAGTGGTTCTTGCCCTTCCGACTTAGAGCTAAGCTCCATAAGAACAGGGAATTTGGAAGTTTGGTTCAGTGCTGCATCCCAGCACTCAGAAGAGTGTCAGGTACATGACAAGCATTTTATAAATGAATATGTGGAACCTGCCAGTAAAAACTAAGAGAAGCATATACAATCTTTTAAGAAATACATAAAGGTTATGACTTGCTTCATTATTCTCAAGTTTAAGGACAGATGATCTAGTAGACACACTGAAAGAAAGTGAGGTAAGGACATACTGATGGGGTTCATCTGTACTTATTATCATTCTCAGAGAAGCCAATTCTGAACTTAATTTCCAAAGAGAGAGACAGAGAGAAGATGCACAAGAACTATAATTTCACTGACATACTCAGAATGCATACTGCCATGAAAATATAGGTAGTACTTTATAGAAAGTTTGTATTAATAGTCCATTTTTAGAAAAGTGTTAGCTTGGCAATTTGTGTTGTCCAGGCGTATAATCAAAACAACTAAGTGTTAATAATATGATGAAGTCTCCAACACTGATAGATCCTCTGCTTTGTGATATGGATTGCAGGGGCAAGGTGAGAGCTTCCTTCTTAAATATTCACTTATATAACTTAGGGAAAAATACTTGACATTTTAAATGCAAATTCATTAAAGTAGCAAGTTTACATTTTTTTTCTAGAGTCCCATAGAAAAATAACAAAATATCCTTGGGAAGATTGTAATATTTTCATTATACAGCAGGGCATCCACCAGGGACTGCATGCTATTTGTAGCTCTAGAGATGCAAAGCTTCCAGCTCCTCTCAGGCCAGTTTGCCTTCTCCTCTTATTCAAATAATGCTCATTGAGTCTGCAAATTATCTGGAATCACCATTCTTTTCTCACTGTAACTCCAAACTCCACAATCATTGTTGTGATGGCTGATTTATGTGTTAATTTAAGAAGGCTACGGTGCCAGGGTGTTTTGTCAAACCCCAATGTAGATGTTGCTGTGAAGGTGTTTAATCTTTTAAGATGTGGTTACCATCTAAAATCAATAGACTGACTGCAGTAGAGGCCATGGATAGTGTGGGCAAGCTTCATCTAATCAGTTAAAGACCTTAGAGCAGACATTGAGGCCTCCCTAGGAAAGCGTCTCCTTAGGCTGAGACACAGAGTGTCTGCCTGGGTTTCCATCCAGCCTTCCACCTGTGGAATGAGACTAAAGGCTGATTCATAGTTCCCACCTTAGTTTCCACCTGCTGTCAGCTGCCTAACCTATTTTAGTCCTGCTAGACCCACAATTGTGTGAGTCAGTTCCTTAAAATGAATCTCTCTAGTTTTGATAGGCAATAGATAGCTAGGTAGATATATAGATAAGATATATAGACAGACAACAGATAAATAGATTGGGGCAGATAAAGCTACCTATTTTGAAATATTGTTTTGGTTTGGCTTTTCTTGAGAACCTTGACTGAAACACTTATATTGACAATGCTTTGCAATTTGCTTGGGGTAGGAATTGTATTTTTTATTCATGATGATCGAACAGTTTCCATACTTGATGCTAATTTTTTTGGATCAATAAATTTTTGTCTGGATAAATTCCCTAATAATAAAATTGCATTAAAAATGCAATGATATTGAAATAAGAGGAATTGCATGGGAGAGGAAGGACTTCTGATTCCTATGTATGTATCTTTGTGATACTTGGACAAAGCCTGGGTTGCTGTTTGGAAACGATATGCAAATGAACATGAACCAAAATCAGTGGTTCTAAAAAGGGAGACAAACAAAGATAACAAAAAATATCTCTAAATAAGTGTATTACACAACCAAGTGGCAATGGATCTTTATGTGCAATCAGTATAAGGACCTATGAAGAAAGCATGAAAGGAGAGCGGGTTCTCCAGGAAGGGTCACTGAACAGGATTTGCCCCAAGATCAAGAAGGAACAGGATATTTTGAGAATGTTTGCTTTTTTCCCTGGTTCTACTTGGAGTATTGTACACACCCCTTAATGACCTGTGTGATAACATAATTGTCCCTGGGTATTAAAACATTGCTTGAAGCTTTACCTGTGTGCAGAAACTTTGATTTCTGCTTTTTCTTTAGAGACACAGGGGCTGCAAAATAGCTGCCAGAACCTGACTGCACAATAAGCTACCTCCAGTATATACCACATTCTGTCATACGTTTACATACCATATAACATCTCATATTCAAGATGTATATGTTTTTTAATCAATTTCAGAATATCTGTGGTTCTGATCTTAACAATCATTCTATTAAATATTTTTAATTGATTAACATTTCATTATTTCATTTTTCAATTCCACAGCATATCACTAAATAATTATTTTAGTCATTATGCTATTTAAAAATCAATATTTTGATGTATTCTATCTAACTTTATTTTCCTATTACAACTATATTTAAAACTTTCTTTGTCACTGAAATTGGCATTTGTGAGGAAAGGAATCAAACATCTGGTTTAAATTTTCATCTTTATATAAGAAAGTTGTACTAGGGTTGTTTAATTGTTAATATTTGCAAATTATTTATCAACATTTTTATTTCCATATACACCAAAATATTTTTGCTACAACCACCATCAACCACAAGATCTTTGAAGTGTTGATGTAAAGATAAAATTTTTAGTTCTAAATAATGATCATGTCAAAAAGTTATTTGATAGCATTTCTTACCAGTAAAATCTCCTAGCATGAAGAGTTTAATAGTATGTTTAAAAATTGATGTTAGAAGCTGGCCGTTGATGGCTCACACCTGTAATCCTTGCTACTCAAGAGGCAGAGATCAGGAGGATCATGGTTCAAAGCCAGCCATGGCAAATAGTTTGTGAGACTATCTTGAAAATACCCTTCACAGAAAAGGACTGTTGAAGTGGTTTAAGGTGTAGGCTCTGTGTTCAAACCCCTGCACTGCAAAAAGAAATTAAAATAAAAAAAATAAAGTAATTAAAAATTGGTGTTAGAATAATAGACATTGTTAGATTGCTCAATGTAAAGATAAGTGTTTTGAAGCACTATAAAGGTAATGTGCTAAAAATCCATGTTAAAAGTTGTTGCTGGTCAGTTTATATAAGTAAAACTAATAAAGTTAAAAACAAGTATCTATCTAAATCAGCAATTGTCAACTAGAGTAGGAAAACACATTAGTTCATGCATAATTTAAAAAAAACTATCCTATGCATTCGTATACTACATTGAAAAATGATGGTATTAATACAGAAAATATTTTCAAAATTTTATTGTTGTTGTAGTGGGGGTACATTGTGACACTTACCTTAGTGCTTAGACTATACCATGGTTGAACTCACCCCCTCCATCTTTCTCCTTTATCCCCTCTCCTCCCATTCCTGGAATACTTTCAAGTGGTCTCATTTTCCATTTACATACATGAGTACATAATATTCACCCTCCTACACTCTTTCCTTATATTTTCCCCCTCCCACTGGTTCCAATCCCCCAGACAGAACCTGCTTGAAGGCAAAGACAACTGCTTATTTTCTGGATTAGAGTTATTTACAACAAACAACATTTATTGTAACATGTTTTTTTTCTGCATTGTTGTGCTGGGTGTGGGTACATTGTGGCATTTACAAAGGTGCTTACAATGTATCAAATATATCATACTTGAATTCATCCCTCCATACCCTGACATGTTTTTATCTATCAAAAGGGTGTATGGATTTTTAAAATACTTAAGAAACATTGCCTTGAAGATCTTTTTCTCACTTGTGACACTGTGACCAGAATTTGAATGATCAATTATTTTTAAAGTGCAAAAATAGATGCTTCTGAAGTATAAGAGAAAAACAGGAAATTATAAAATAATATTTCATTGCAAATTCTGGATACCAAATATAATTTTTAAAGTAAATAACCAAAATTACTTGTAGAAGATTACACTAATTCTTACTTAACTTTTGTATTTTTGCTTTGCTCAAAATTTTATCTACTATTTTCCCTTTTAAGTTAAATTTATTTTTATAGTACTTAGTTTCTTTAAGAGTAAAAACAATTTTACATGCTTAACAAAATAATTAGTGTATTTTATCAAATGTGTAGATTGATTACCTAAGTAAGTCTTGGCTGAGTGTAACTGAGTTACTTTTTTACATTGGGGAAAACACATGTCAGTACTCATAAGCTCAGGATTTTTTTTTTTTTTTTTGTGATACTGAGGTTTGGACCCGGAGTTTTGTACCTCCAAGTGCTTATAGCACTAAAGGCACATCCCTAGACCAGAAACTATTTTCTTAAGTTTGCTAGCTAATGTATCTATAGGAAATATATCCAATCTACTTCATATCATTTATAAACATGCAATATAAGCTTTTCATGAATAATGGTAATAAATTTACCGTGTTCATTGCCCTAAAGCCCAATACAATTAATATATGGAACATAAAAATAAGAAATATTTCATCTTTAATAAAATAGAAGATGACTGAAACCAAATCAAATAGGATTAAATTTTCAATCAAGTCACTGAGAGTCAATAAAATACACTGTCATTTGTGAGCAGAAATAGATTTCTTTTCAATAAAAGAATAGTGTCTTGAAAAATTCTACCAAGGTCAGGCACTTTGGTAAGTAGTAGTGTTTGGGGAATGTAAGAGCTTAAAAGTTATCTGGTGATCTCAAGTATATTAATAAATATAAACACTGAAAAACTCAAATTAAATATGGAAATATTGCCAAAAGTAATGACAAAATTAGAAGTAATGTCAGAAGCACAGGACAATTTTAAACTACACATGTGTTAAGTATGTTTTTAATTCTATATTTATATTTAGGAGAAATTACAATAAAAGTCTGATAAAATTCACTGTGAATATTGGAAAATTGTGTCTACTACTTTATGTCATACATAAAGTTAATTACCAATAGATTAAAAATACAAATGTGAAACCTTAAAATTTTAGTATTTAGAAGAAAACATAGGAAAATATCTCTAAAATATCAGAGTAGCCAAGAATTTCTTAAATAAGACATAAAGTAAGCAAAAACCAATGCAGTTTATAAAATTGGTTACATTAAAAATTCTCAAAAGATACAATAAAAAACTCAATCACAAATCCCACATTTGCCATGTTGTTTGCTGTACATGTAAACAACAGAATTGCTATTGGACTATGTAAAGTAATCTTAGAAATCAGTAAGAAAAAGAGAACAATATAAATAGGGAAAAGTGAGCAAACTGTATGAAAAACTCTTATTATAACTAATAAATATAGGAAAGGATGCTTATTAGTAATTGAAGAAAATCACAGTATTAATCCACTGACCATTTCACTGGTTGTCCAACATATGAACATCTAAAAATACAAAATTTTTCCTAGGACGTGGATAATGAGAACATTTATATACTGCTTTTGGGTTGATTTAGCCATTTGACAGTCTGGCAAAATTTATGAAATTCGAGTTATATCCTCTGCCACATTAACTTCATTCTTAACATAAATAGGCAGAGACATAGTAGAATGTTAAATATAGCCTTATTTTTAATATAAAATACAACCTCAATACCTATCAGTAAGGTAGTAGAAAAATAAAAGGCAATGTATTCTGGGAACAGAAATAAGCAGATGGCAGGAAATATGAAACAACTAGTACTATGTCTATCACATGGATCAGTTTCATAAATACAGTGGTGCTAGCTACACAGTGGTAGGTAGAGAGAGTTAAAAATGTTAAAGAAGACTCATAGGATTCCCAACGACAACATCTACAAATCTACACTGTACTGAAGGAAAGTATTGATGTAATGCTGCCACAGTAATTAAATTAAGGGATTATATCATAGCCCAAAGCTGTCTCTCAGCAATGAGTCTAGAGATGCTAGACTGCAGCTCCTATTTTCTTCTCTCAATACTGAGAATATATAGAAATCTCTTTGTGTATATCTCCCTTGGACCATAAACTACTAAGGTATGCACAAAATATCCCAAAACCAAGAAGCCCACATAGAATTGCAGTGAGATGTTCCTATATAAACATACCAGTCACACGGGCACTCTTTCATAACACAGAATTGCCTTGATGCTAAGTAAGTTTTTCTGGATTACAATTATCAGTCTCACTGCCATCAATAAGTTATGATGACAAGCTGGTACAAGCTGTCCTGGAATTTCTTGTACTCATGATTATCAAGAAATACTGTTAATCACTGTGTTCCATGACTTTACCAGGGTTAGTGAAATGCAAGGGCTTTAGAAATACCATCCAGATTAATTCCAGGACAATTGGAATTTAACTTTCACAACACTGTGCAAGAAAAACAAATAAAGGTATTCACAGTATGTAATCATTTATAGAAAGTTTGAAATCCTACTAAATAATTCATAGAAATGGTAGCATAGTATATATATACTTCACTTGTTTTAACACATTGATAAAGTATAAAATATAATAAAATAATATATTGTTAAATATCAAGAAATACATGACTATTATCATCACTAAGAATAGGATGATAACAACTTTTCATCAAGGAAATGACATATGAGCACAGAAGCAGAATTAAACAAACAAAGCTCAAAGTTGTGAGGACCATATCTATTCATTACTGAAACTGAAATAGTTTATAGCATTTAAAAAATAACTATGTAATTAGAAAAGACATGTAATAAAGGTACTGGTGGTAAACAGTGAATTAATTTAAATATAGACTACGGGATGAACAACTCTGAAAATCATAACATAACCAAGAAAACCTTGGATATTTATGTGAGGGTATCATGATGGTCTCAACAGCAACAATGATTGACAGATAAATTATACAAACAAAAGATACTCAAGTAATTTTAATGTGAATGTAGGATTTAAGAGATCTATCTATTTATCTACCTATCTATCTGTCTGTCTCTCTCTCTGGCTATCTAAATCTAGTCAAAATGGCATGTGTAAAACCATTCAAATATAGTGAGACCCTGTTTTAAAACAGCAACAACAAAAGTACAAGTAAAATATCCAAAATATCCACTAAATGAATAGTATCTACTCAAGTGTGACAGACTGAAATTCTCTTAGGTGATACTATACTCATGGAAGTGACAAGTACAAGAATTTGCACTCCCTTTGCCTATATATCTAATATTCATTAAACTCAACATTTTTCTCTACACAATATGCTTTTGATATAAAAGAAATAGCATAATTTAAAAATATTTATCTAATTAAAATATTGAAGAATTTATTGATATATAAAGCACTTCAACCAAGAATTTGGAAATATTGGTATTATAATTTTTTTCCAATAACTAAGTTGATCTCACTGTTAAATATATATTTCTAGCATCCATTTATATTACTAAAAATTATTTTGCTATGAAAATTCAAAATTAATATTACCAACACATAGCCCTTTTTCTTTTTCTATTTCTTTTGATAGAAAAGTAATTCATATGATGGTGGAGTACTGAAACGTAAATATGCAAAATGAAAGCAGACTCCTACCTACCTTTCTATATTCCAAGTATTTCTAAGTTCATTTGAATTATTTTTAGAAAAAGGTGTCAATTTTATACGAGGGAATGTAAAATATAATAGATACTTTTGTACTTGTTTTTTTTTCTTTGTTTTGAGACAGTGTCTTGCTAGTTTGCCCATGCCAGCCTTGAATGCATAAGCTCAAGCAATCCTCCTGCCTCAGCTTTCCTAAGTACCTGGAGCTACAAGCATATGCCAACAGGCTAGCTTACTATTTCTTGCTATACTTAATAAAACCTAGACTTTCTTTATGATCTCATATATAAATCCACTACCTTTTTATATTCTTGTGTTTGAAAAATTATTTTTATTGAAGTATGAAGTTATACAAAAATGTATATGTATTTAGGTTGCTCAATAAATTAACATTTTAAATAATAACATATAAAAATTTTTTCATATACTCCAAATTTATATTTTCACACTATTTGTATTAATCCACCACCAGCAGTGTTTCAGAAGTCAGTTATTCCTCTTCCTCGTGACAATGGGTGTGTTTGTTGTTTCAAATTTAATCAAGTCTGCTGCTGCTCTCTGGAAGGCTACCACTTGTGTTTTCATTTGCATTTTCTTAGTGACTAATGAGTTGGAGCACGTTTTCATGTCTTTGACCACAAGGACAGTATTCTGTGAAAATCTTGCTCAAGTATTTATTAGGTTGGCTTTTTCATTTTGTTTTCTGGAAGATATTACTGTTCAAGATAAAACTGCTTTTTTCAATATGTTTTAAGTACATTCTCACAGTCTGCAGTTTGCCTGTTCAGGCGTTACTTATGAATAGAAATACTAATACCACCAAGTCTAACTTGTTAATCTTTTTCCTTTATGGTAAATACTTCTTGACCTCAAATTCAACACGGTATTATTCTGAGTAATCTAGAAATGTTATTGTTTGACATTTAAATATAGAATGTGAATTGTAATTTTGAATCACAATCCACAGTTGTAAATAGTGTGAATTAGGGTAACGTCCCGGATATACAATTGATTTAGTGCCATAAATGTTTTTCCCCCCAAATGTTACATTGTTCTACTTTGTTCATCTCTTGATGACTGATAATGGAAAGTTGATCTTTTAAACAATATTGTGTCCTGCATTAAGTTTTTTTCTGCAGAAGTTAGGATGGAAACAACCATAGTAATTTGACTATGTGACTGTATCATAATTATTTTTTACTTCTTTGTTGGATTGTTAGATTGTGTTTTCTACTATTTTGTTTTCAAAAATAATATTATAATGAATGTTAGTTTACTTAAATAAAAGTATTTAAGAGTGTTTGTGTTTTTTACATTTTTGGTAGTTATGGTCTTCAGGTTTTGATGAATGTTAGACATAGGCAAAGGGAGGTCTAATTCTCATACTTGTCACTTCCATGAGTATAGCATGACCTAAGAGACTTTCAGTTTGTCACACATGGGTAGGTACTATTCATTTAGTGGGGATTTTGGTGAGAATCAAACATCTTATAATGGTGAAATTTTATGTGTCAACTTGGCTAGGTTATGGTATACACACACACAGCATGCACACACACAAACTATTGATTCCACAGTAAGCTTCCTTTATTTTCACATTTATTATTCATAATTTTGACCAAGTGATATCAAAATAAATTATAGATAAACAGAAATTTTAAAGTATTATTTTAAATCCTGTGCACATACCACAGCTCAGTTGATGGGGAATAGTCCATGTTGTCATTGGTTGTGTTTAAGTTGTTGTGTCATTTGCTGGGTATTTTCTTGCCATTCATTTTGTGAAAATCTACTTCCTCAAAAGCCAACAGTACCCCAAAAGCAAGGTAAAAGGGAATGTGGTAAAGTGAAAATCTGGGATTTGTTAAAAGGCCACATCTTTGGCTGAAATTAGATGGTGTGACGGGAAGAATGAATCCAGCCTTTGCAGTATAGTTCTGAACTCTGTGCACCCTCAGCATGCCTAGGTTTTTCCTTACCAATCATCTCCTTGTAATCATACACACACAGACACAAAGGACTATTGCATTTATTCACTACAAATCCTAGTATCCTGTTTTAAAAGATTTGTGTTAAACGTTCACTATGATTTATGAGCCTATGGAAAGAAGATGGAACTGGCTCAAAACTCAATCAAAGGAAGAAGACATACACACACAGTAAAAATCTCAAGACAGAAAGAGGAAAATACTTTTTAATATACCTTCTAAATGTTTGTAAGCTCTAGAAGTCTCCATTTATTTAATATATACCAAGGGACTCGAGATTACACTGTGAAGAGCAATTATACTGTCTAGATATCAGTGCAATTAATAAAACAACTAAGTATGGCAACAGAAAAAATTCAGGTAAGAGAAAATTCAGGATAAGAGGAATTTCCTATGTAAATATAAGGCTACTCAAAGTAATTTAAAGATACTTTTAGAAGTGACTACAGGTTGACTGCCCTTATCTAAAATGCTTGATAACAGAAATGTTTTAGAGATTTTTATGGTTTTGGAATATTTGCATATGCATAATGAGCTGTCTTTGGGATGAGACTCAAGCTTAAAGACAAAATTAGTGTTTCATACACACCACCTTAAACGCATAGCCTGAAAGTTATTTATATGATATTTTTAGTGAACCTGCATTTTGACTGAGACCAATCCCAGTCACTTGTAATTCATCACTTGTTGCATTACATTGGCTTAAAAAAGTTTGGATTTTGGAGCAAAATTGAATTTTGAGATTAGGAATGCTGAACTTGTATCAGATACTAGATGAAGCAACCATCCACTAAAATATTTTTGTTGTTGTTGTTTTGTTCCAATTTAATTTGAATAATAGACTTTGGAAATTTATTTGCTTGTATTACTTGTTATGGATCATGTACTTGCATATTTTAGACTTATACATATTCCAAATATATGTGCTCTTTCTTATTCACAAATTGAATCATTAGTTGACCACCTGAGAAGGAAAATGCCATCAACTTAAACAGAATTTGGAAAACAATATTCTTAAAAGTAAGAAAATATGACACATGCATTTTAGGCATTATATCATGATACAGAAGATGAACCAACTAAAAAACATGAAATCACCAGAAATTATTTCAAAATTTCCCTTTGAAGACAAGGATCACCATACCCTCTGAAGCTTTTAACACTTTCACTCTGTGTGTTAAGAGGATGTGGCTCTTAAGATGCAATAGATCAAGAGTCAGAGGATGGCTTTTAGAGGGTCATTGCAGGCAAGGGAAGATGCCTGTGTGGTGAGCCAATTTTAAAAATCAACAGGACTTCAAACAAGGAGATACATACTTCCCTGAGAAAACTACCTAAAAAGCACATTCTAGTCAAGTGAGAGGAAAGCTAAGACAGAATGGCAAACAAAAAAAAAATGTGTACAATAATATTGGGAACAAACTATGCATATGCATGAATATATATGCATATGTGCTTATGGAGAGGTAAGCAGTATTTTATAAGTGTGTATTATATAAATTTTCTTCCTAGAACACCAAGTTAGCCACAGAAATAAACCTAGTTCAGATTATACTCCCAAATCTCAAATAGGTTTAATTTAATTAACTATTCAATATTAGGAAATTTGGGACTGTTTGTGGTATTTTCTTGTCAAAGGAGAAATTGTCATCCATCCTTCAATGTTCCTATATTTTCCATCCACTAATAAGAAATGGCAGATTAATAATAATTCATGTTTTTATGTCTTTGTCATGACCAATGAAAATTCATCTTTGACTTCCTGATTGATTCCTCCAACCATTCAGAGATACCAATTCTAATTATAAACAGCTCAACAGTTCTCTTATTTATAATATAATTTTAAAACTATGCTGAAATGTTAAAGACTTATGTTGCATACTAGGAATCTCTTTGTATTCCCAGGATCGAAGGGGTCCTTGACTGGAAAGGATTCAAGAAAGGAATGAACAAGACAGGACATACAGGAGGACTCACTCACTCAAGAAGGGAATGACAACACACATATTGAGAGGGCCAGGAGGCTGATGACCAACTGGAAAATTTTGATTTTTCTCAGCAAGCTTTATACAAAAGAGGAAGAGACTTAAACATCAAAACACTCTGACCTAGTTACAACCTTTCTGTTTTTGCCATCCTGTATTCTTACTGCTAGTGTCCTTGACTAAGTATAAACTTCTTTTCAGTCAAGGGAAACCATTTAGCATTCCTTCCCACCATGATAGAGGCATGGTGAACCTGCAGATTCTGACCTTGTCGGAATGCTGCTAAGCCACAGCAACCTTATCAGACTCTGGCTTTTGGTTCCCAACATCTCTTTTATATTTTTTAATTGAACGTGGTGAAGGTCCACTTTTAATTTGAAGAGCTGGTACATGCCAATATTCAGATGACTGGAAATAAACACAGAATAAGCAAAATCAGAAAAGCCATTCCAAGCATAATCAAAAATGAGTGTTTTAATATGTTAAAGGGGTTAAAACCCTAAAGTGTCTAACACCCGGGTGGCCACATCTGAGGGTTGAATGATAGGCAAATTACTGTTTTGTGTGTATAATATTTCTGGATGCAAAGAAACTAAATCTGAACTCAGGTTAGTATGAGAGCACACTCCTTTTAGATGCTGTTTAATATGTTCCCAGCTCCATTGAGATTCATTATAAGGTTTAGCTGTGACACAAATCCATTGTAGGATACATGGGTCTTTATGGCTTCTATCTCATCCCCAAGCAACACAACTACTGATACTAAGGCATCAAGTTGTGTCTCAATCTTTTTGTCAATAGCTTTTTGAGATATTAGTGTTAAAGACACATTCATAGCTAAATGATTAACATAATGAGCTGTTTGGATACTTTGTGACAAGGCTACAGTGGATGATACAGCAGAAGCAATAAGTGACACCAGAGTCAATATTCCATCAATAATAAGGCCAATGACTCTTTGTGTCTAGTTAAAGCTTTCTCAATTTCCAGTAAAGACTGTACTCCTGGACTGTTATACCAAGTACCATTTATCTGTACAGGCAGCATGACAAAGGCAGGCTGCTTCACTATCAGTATCCTTTTTTGATCCAAATGTCTTGAGTTATTAATACAATTAGTTAAAATACAATGCTCACAGGTAACGTCATAGTAAGGGTAAGGGGTTGTATTACTACCTGTAGCTATCATGACATGACCTCTTAGGAAAAGATAAGGTAGAGAGATACAAGCAGTTATATTATGATATGCAATCTGATAGTGCTGTGTTGATGACACCATCACAGGACCCATAGCTGCTATCAACCACCAAATATCCTTTTGCATCACTCCAGAAGACATAACCAATGTGGGTGAGATCCATCCTGCAGTTGTGACCCAATCCCCCTCATGGGTAGACATAGGTTGTCTTTGAGACCAGTCCCAGAGATATTCATTTGTTCCTTACCTTTCCAAGGGTTGCTTAACAGGTGTTGGGTATGTACAATCTAACCAAGGAGGAGGTCCATAAAACTTCTCATCCAGATCAGGACAAGGAGGAAGGCTTCCAGGTGGCCCTCATTGATCAAGAGAATAATGACTGGGAAATTACATCTTAATAATAGTATGCCAATGTAATTCAGTAAAATCATCTTGTGAGCCCAAGGCACTGGAAATTTGGGTAGTCAGTTGAACATCCAAACATGCAATGCCACCATCCTGGGATAAACACAGAGGAGGAGAAAATGACCTTACAGAATGATTGAAGGATGCCCATTGATAAGGAATATGGGAAGAGTCAGAGCCCCCCAATAAAGCAGTATCAGTAGTAGAAATCTTGATGCTGGTGTCATTTCATGATGCAGGATGAGGAATAGGGGAATCGGGGAAGTATGCCCAATAAGTTTCTCCAGAAGTCCCACACACCTGACAGGAGAGTATGGTGACCATGGCCAAAAGCAAGGCCTCCAATGTCTGAGGTTGTGATGTATGTCGCAACAAGTCCTCACCCTCTGTGGTCAACTTTTTGACTTGACTCCAAGTAGGCAGAGGAGAGGCATGGGTGTTATGTGCCTTCTTTACTGAACGAGGAGACAATCTCTGAATTATTCTCATCCTTTTTACTCCTTGGTCGATCTCGTCCACCACTTTGGGCATCATTGGACCATGATGTCTCATCAATCTTTTTGGAATCCAATGAGGAGAGTCAGCATCCCTGCAGAAAATACAAAGAAAGCCTCTACCCCACATTAATACAGGGTCAGGGGCCATCCATTGATTTTTCAGTGGATCCTTCCACATGACCAGAAGATTTGCCTGTTTAGAAGGGCCCCAAAATCTTTCTGCTGCTGACTGTCCCTGTTTATCTTCTCTTCATTTAAAATGAGAAAACATAAGAACATGCCAGAGAATATATTTTTTGACAATATTGATATTAGGCTAGAAATCATTGGTTAAAAAAAATAAGGTTGAGACTTAATAAAAAATTGTTGCTTTAACTGTTCACTTAAAAAATACATATTCCATCTTTGCTATATTCATTGTTCTATATAGATATGTATATAGATATACACATGTATATAGACATATATAGAGATATTTCAATTAAGTCAAGGTATTATTAAACATATACACCAAACCCTTAAAGCTCAATTATTAAAACAAAAAGGGGGAATAGAGTATGCCACTCCTGCCACTGTTGCTCCATATGTTTGCACGTCTGGAGCCTTCCTTACCTTAAGCCTCTGTTCAGGACCCTGTTTGGGGGTGCCACCTGACAGGATCACAGAGGTCCTTGACCCAAAAGGGCTCAAGAAAGGAATGAACAAGACAGGACATACGAGAGGACTCACTCACTCAGGAAGGGAATGACAAAACACATATTGAGAGGGCAAAAATTTATTTCTCTCAGCAAGCTTTATACAACAGAGGAAGAGACCTAATTACAACCTTTCTGTTTTTGCCATCCTGTATTTTTACTGCCAGTGTCCTTGACTAAGTATAAACTTCTTTTCAGACAAGGGAAACTGTTTAGCATCCCTTCCCACCGTGATAGAGGCATGGTGCATCTGCAAATTCTGACCTTGTTGGAATGCTGCTAAGCCACAGCGACCTTGTCAGACTGTGGCTTTTGGTTCCCAACACTATATAGCTATC
Organism: Castor canadensis; assembly: GCF_047511655.1. Taxonomy (NCBI): domain Eukaryota; kingdom Metazoa; phylum Chordata; class Mammalia; order Rodentia; family Castoridae; genus Castor; species Castor canadensis. The sequence goes on along the minus strand of NC_133394.1, from coordinate 74,990,809 downwards.
TTTATCTCTTATGTTTTCTCATCAAGGTCCAGCCTAGAAGAGGGGGATTGGGAGTGGTTGGGGGGGTGAGGGGAGAAGTAGCACAGACAATGTATATACATGTAAGTAAATATAAAAATAATAAAAGGAGAAAGAAAAAAGATTTATATTGCAAATTAATCTTAACAGAGAATAAAAGATATTTCTCATTCATGTATATCATAACAAAGTTGAAACATAATTTTAATATTTCATATCTGCATCTCATTAGCATCCTTTGTAACATTAAGTTATATAACTTTAATAGATTTTATATGGAGTAAAAACATTTAATCTTCAGAAACAAATTATTCACAAAACGTAGATGGCAGAAAAATGTCATGAGTTTATCTCAGATTGTTTATTAAAAACAAAAAATATTTTCTCGTTTTATATAATTAGAGAAATAGTGCATCATTTTTACATTTGATCAATTTAAAGATAAAAATTTTAATGGAATTTAAGGTAGCATTCTTAATTTGAAAATAATAAAAGATAAAAGTAGACAAATATAATTCACATAGAAAAGTGTGAGCACGATTTTAAGTAAACAAACATGGTTCTGAATCAATTATGATAATAAATCTAAGTGTGAATAACCACAGAAGCATTTAAAATAAAGTTTTAATAAATATAGGATTCTGATATGAAAAATTAAAATAACTTACAGAATGCTATTATGGTTATAGCTGGAAAATCATTCCAGACATACAAAATAAATAAATGGGTAAAATCAGAATTCAAACCATCTCCCATGTGATCAAATACATAATTTTATATCAAAGCTCATAAGCAATGAGACTATGAAACATGATTTGCCAAAAGAAAATCACTATACATGAGAAGAATTCAGGTGAAAATGAAAATTGAAAGAATCAGATACATGCTTTGAATTTATGTTTACTACCATATATCTTCTATCTGAAAAAATTAGGACATAGATGATCTGGATTTATGAATATATAGCACAGTTTGTATTTTAAAAATGACAAAATTCTCTGTACTCGCAGGAGAGAAGAACAAATCTGAAGTAGCTAACCTAGGCTGGTGAAGTAGTAAAAGATGTATGTAAAGTCAACCATTGGTTCTCAATATGTATGCATAAAGTCTGCACAGTCAAGGACTTGGCACTTTCCATTCGTTGGTAGTGAATAAAATGTAGGTTAAGGCATAATCTTATATGCCTTATAGTGTTGAAATGTTTGCAAGAGAGTGTATTCATTCAGCCCTTCCACAAACAGTGGACATGTAACATGTGTTAGGTGATGCCTAGCAGCTGGGAACATTGTGAAAAGGCAACTTCCCAGGAACTTGGGTTCTATTTAGGGAAGGTAAATGATAAGCACATAGGTACAGTGACATATGGCAACAGCTTATGTGGATTGAGTAAAGGAGGGGAAAAGGGGACTCAGCAGAATGAGGAATGGAGTTTCTAATGTAGTTAGGATAGTCACAGACGCCCTCAGGGTATAAGGTTCAGCAAATAAATGAAGGAAGATAGAGTGTCAGTTCTGTGGGGAGCCAGAGAACTCAAGAAAAAGATATGAGCACTGCAAGGGCAGAAGATGAGAGCTTAGAGTGGCTTGAGGATTAGCAAGGAACCTGACTAGAGCTCACGAACAGTGCAGTCACTGGGTGAAGTCACTTGTCAGAATGGTATCAGGGCTGGAACTTGTAGAATGTCACAGGAAAAGTTAAAAACACTGAATTGTACCTCAAGTGAGATAAAAATCCATCAGATGATATATAGAATATGTTTCCAAAAGTAGGACTGTCAGAGGAGACTGAGGAGGAAAAGAAGAAAAAGATGATTTAGAGTGAGCAATATTAAAATACACAATATCTTTGTAGTAAAAAGACACAACAACATGCAATGGAAACTGTTGAACAATACCCGGTAGCAGGGAAAGGGAGAGAAAGCATAACAAAGGGGTTTGACTGACTAAAGTATTATATATTTATTGGTAAAATACCAAGGCAAAATCCGACTGAACAATGAACAGACCACTGAAACAATGAAGGACAGGAATGTAAGATAGGTCGTGTTAAGGGGAGGATAGTAGTAGAAGGGTGCAGGTAAATGAAGAGGGTAAAGGAGGGTGAATATGGTTGAGGCACTTTCTATACATGTATGAATATGAACATTGGAAACTGTTTAAGTCATTTTAAGAAGAGGGAGAGGCAGAATAATGGAGGGGATGAACTAAACCGGGGTACAATGTATGTATATTTGGAAATGTCACAATGAACCACCCTGTATAATTATTCTATATTAATAAAAATGTTAAAACATCCATCAAATGTTTTGAATTGGGGAGACTAATGGTTTGGTTTATGTCTTTTCCCTCTGAATAATGAAAGGCATATGGGAAAATGAATCTGACAGTAGGAAGATGCTCAGGGAGCATGGTGATATTCCACAGAATGAAACATAGTGACTTGAACCATGTTTTTATTGGTGGAGACTGTGTGAAGAAGGCATTCTGAATGGTTTTTAATGTAGAGAAACAATTTGAGGATGGTTTGCATAAGAAATTGAAAAAGCCACCCATAAACTTCAACCTCAAATTATTGTGCTCATGGAAATAACCTTGTTTTTCTTATTGATTAACTCTATATGTAATGTATGTTTGAACTTTAACTTGAGCTTAAATAAATGAACTACCACTCTGATCTTCTTTATGAAACAAAACAAAAGAATGAGTGGAGAAAATTGTGGGAGAGGTAAGTTTTAGAGCAGAAATCAAGAGTAAACTTTGTACTGGCAAAGTTTAATGCATTTGAGTGAAGATATCAAGCAAGTAACTTAATCTACAAATCCAGAACACCAGGTCGATGGCCCATCTAAAGTATTTGTTAATCGCTCACAAATACATGCTATTTAAAGCCTGTCAAATGGAGTGTAGCCGATAGATTAAGAAAATGTGAAAGAACATTGCCCATTGAATTTAGTAAAGTGGATAAAAGTGCTGATTTTTTGGATTGGGTGACAGAAAAGAAAGTTAGAGAGCCAAAAAAAGCCTGGATGGAAACCTGGAGATAATGAATAGTTTTGCAGTAAAGTAGTACAGTAGTTAGGGTAATCATGCTACAAAAATGGGTTTTTATGGGAAAAATATAAAATGAGAAAAATATAAATGGAAATGACAGGGGAATAAGACAATGAGAAAAAGAATGAGTACAAGAATTATATCTCTGATTATAGAAAAGTGGATGAGTAAAGTGAAAAACTAGAATAATTCATCTTATTCACAGAAGTTAGGAGGGTACAGGGACCCTGTGGATGATTTGGAAATGGGCACTGGGCACACCTGGACTCTCTCCCCTACAGTGATCTCTTTTCTACCAATCAAATGGAAGCAAGCTACAGGTGGGATATGGGTGACAGTGGTGTTGCACTTTGAGAAAACAGGATGTAAAACATGTCTTGAGATTTCATGGAGTGAGGGAGTGTGGGAGGTTGCAGGCCATTATGGGCTCACCTGAGGTTAATGATTGTGATTTACAATGAGCCCAGTGCACAGGTGGACTGTTTTTCTCCAAGCACAGAGTTGATGGAGGATCCCCAGACTGTGAATTCTTCAAGCAGTTTTATGGGTGAAATGGATTATGTAGGCTGCTGAGGATACTTCAAGGGAGTGATAATAATGATTCTAATCTGGACGTGGAGAAAAGTGAGAGTAGGATAGGTATAAAGACTGGAAAAAAATGTATTCAGGACAAATGTGCTGTCAACAATTTGAGAGGCAAAGCATTGAAAGGAACAGTGAACTCTGAACAGATGTCACAGTGACAGCCAGACAGCAAATCAGACTTACTTTGAGAAAACGACCGAGGAAAACATGAGAAACTAGAAAGGATATTTAGAATATAAGAAAATAGTTTCTCCTGATTATACCTTAGCACCAAAAAGCCAAAATTTTTCACAATGAAAATCATGAGAATACATTTATTTTTGAACATTTCATACCTTAAGAGATATAATCATATATAAATGAATATTTGTATAAAGATATACATCTATTGGTGGAAGGGTTCAAGTTATAGAGTGCCTGCCTAAAAAGTACAAGGCCCTGAGTTTGAATCCCAGTGCCATATATATATATATATATATATATATATATACATATATGTATATATACATATATATACACTAATGTATGTGTAAAGACACACACACACACACATACACACAAACTCTAAGGACGCAAAGAGTTTCAAACTACTTTATTCCATTTTTAATACTATAAAGCCTAAGAGTTAAAGGATGTTTTTATTTCCTTCTGGGAGCATGAGATATTAGTTGTGAATGCATATGTAAAATTAAAAAACAGGCTAGACATGGTGGTTCATGCTTGTAATCCTAGCTATTGGCCAGGCAGAGATCTGTAAAATCAGTTTGAGGCCAGCCCAGGCAAAAAGGTAGCAAGAATGGAATTACTCAACATACTTTGGAGTAATGAACAGCCCCCAGATGCATAAAGCCTGACAACAAGTGCATTCATTTTTCGCTCTTCACGCTGTGGGAGGGAGCCCTTTTATTTAGGATTTAGAACTCCAGCATCTTCACATGTCTTTGGTGTCTCCCTGAGGATGGAATTAATCCCTGCCATGGAGAAGTACAAAGAGCTGTGACAGGGATGTGAGGTCACAAGGGCCAGGTGTGAAGTTGGTACCCACCAGGTCACTCCCATGGCCTACAAAGGAGAGAAAACCCAACTTGGTCATTAGCTAGCTGTCTTCTCTTAGCTAACTTTCCTAAGGACACTTCAATCTGCAGGCCTTACACATGCTACAACCACAGCTGCTGTAAATGGTGAAATCCACATGGATTGGTAAATACTAAATATATTTACAGTATCAACAAATGTTGCGTAGGTATGATAATCATGAGGCTCTGTTTTGAAATATCATTTAGCCTCCAGAGTAAACCTAGGGAAATGTTAAAATGTTAACTCATCACAACCACACAAACGTTACAGCTGTATACTGTCTGCCATCTTCTAGTTTGTTGTGTTTTGTTGTTCAGTTTTTGGACTCAGTGTGCTATTTCCTGGCCCCAGAAGCTTTCTTGGTATCAGTTAAACTGACAATTGCCTTCTGATAGCTGATACATGCATTGTAGAGAAATTTATATTTCTACTATGTACAGTTTAAATCATAGTGTTTGGCAGAAATTGCTTTCCTTTTGTGGGTATTACTATAATTTCAAAATATGTAAAATATTTACTTTATTTTAAATTACAATGTTCCACTCATTCGATGAAAACACTTTATTAAACATATACTAGATGCTATAAACATTATTAAGCCCTGGGCTTGTGCCTTAATTCACTTTCTGTTGCTAAAACAAATACCTGCACTAGGTACTTTGAAATGAAAAGAGGAGTATGTAGTCACCATTCTGGAAATTCAAGAACATGGCATTGGCATCTGTGTGGCTGTGGTGAGGGCATGTGGCACAGCAGAGATCATGTATCGGGATTGCGTATGCCAAGGAGACATCACCTGGCAAGAGGGATTAGTAGCCAGGCAGATTCTTTTCATGATAAGCCATTACTGGACCTGTTGGCGACTGCATTCAGCTCTCCTGAGGGCAGTGCCCCTTTTCACCTGACAAGCTTCCACTGGTCCCCACCTCTTAAAACTTTCATATCAACCTTTGTGGGATAAACTCAAGCCATGTCTGAACCAAAACAGGCTGCAAGGTAATTATTTCAGGAAATTACAGAATAATATGGAAATAGTCTAATGGTTAATGGAGATAAAGTCCTTAGAATGCCTCTACATATCTTTTTTTATTGGATTCCCTGCGGTGGAAATGTTTTAATAATATATCTCGATTAAATAAGAATACTCAGTGGCTTCTAATTGAAGAATTATTTTAAAAGAAACTCCATTGCAAGGTACTTAGAAATTATTTCCAGAGTTAATAGTAGTCCTACTGTAGAGTGAGGTTTTAGAACTGCTGACAAAGAGTTTGGGGCAGTATGATGGAGTTAAGCTAGACTTCTAAATTTGTTCCTCATAGAAACCAATGTATAGAATATAAAAGATAGAAGCACACCAACATCAGAAGAAAGGCACCCAACCTTCTTATCTTGTGGAAAGTGATAGTCTATCTTCATATATATTTTTTAAAGTCTCCCTAGTGTTTCAGTATTACCTCTTATTAAAACTCCACTTTGACTGCATGCAGAACTCAGATCACCTACCTCTGCTCTCCATGTAGAGTGAAAAATTAGATGTAGAGATTGGTAAAAAATATCTCATACATACACACACACACACACACACACACACACACACACACACACGTAGAGACAAACTGAGACATGCATGAATTCCCTGGAGAAAAAAAGCAAACATTCTTCCCTTAGCACTTTTGTATCCCACCCAAGGAGGAAAATAAATTCTGGACTTCATCCGTTTGGTGGCTCTCAGCTAAAAGGAAGCTTAATGGATATATCTAGAGGTAATTGTCTTCAACAGCGCTGAAAACAAAAGAGACAATAAAAGTAATGCTTTTAGGAAGAGGAGCAGGGTGCAATCCTGGGTAAAATTAGATCTTTCAGGTGAATGATGGGTAGTTTTAAAGAAGAGAAACATCTAAAAACTATAGAAACAAGAAGTGAGTCATTAGTTGCCATGGGTTAGTGATGGAGGAGGACAGGATGAATTGTAAAGAAGAATGAGGAAATCTTTGCTGTGATGGAAAGGAACATTTTCATTATTGTGATGTCAACACAGCTATCTGTATTTGTCCAAATTTATAGAACTGAATAGTTAAAGTGGCTGAATACTATGACATGTACATTATGCATCCATAAATAGAAAGATTAAGCATGAAAGGATTGGCAACAAAAGAAGCAATCCAGATATTTGGGAGAGCCTTCTACACACAAATGGTAGAGAGGAAGGGATTGCATATGGAGATATGGAACAAGCAGAAAGTGCTGTAAAATGTGGGACATACCAAGGGCAATCTACAAGGTCAGTGTCACAGATAGGAGACAAATGCACAGGGCAGACCTGGAGACTGCAAGGTATAGCAGAACCCTTTGAAGGAAATAATGTGGCCCCAGATAACTGCTGGACAGACAGGGTGGTATAAAAGTGCTAGAGACCTCAGAGACACGAAGGATAGATTGGGAAAGTCTAACATGTACAGCTGATCAAATTTCCCAGGGTAGAAAATGGAGATATTGGTGAGCACGAAATATTGGAAAACATGATTGGAATTTTCCAGTAGACTCTAAAGACATAAATCCACAGGTTCGCAAAATGGTTTAAAATGCATAGGAAAAGCACAAAGACACACAGATTTAAAGGTATTGTAGGAATACCGAGAAACTCAATGCTCAAAGAAGGTATTTTTAAATAACCATAGATTGACTAGGGGTGCAGCTCAATGGAAGAGAGCTTGTTTAGCAGGCACGAAGCCCTTGGTTCAATCCCTAGCACATATCTAAGAAAAATGCCATAAAAACATGTAAGGTCACCTATGTCTATGGGATAATAATTAGACTGATGGCAGATTTCTCAGCATTTAAACTTGAAGACAGGGTTAGGGTAGGCTTTGGGGTGGGCTTTGGGGTGGGCTTTGGGGTGGGCTTTGGGGTAGGCTTTGGGGTGGGCTTTGGGGTGGGCTTTGGGGTAGGCTTTGGGGTAGGCTTTGGGGTGGGCTTTGGGGTAGGCTTTAGGGTGGGCTTTGGGGTGGGCTTTGGGGTGGGCTTTGGGGTGGGCTTTGGGGTGGGCTTTGGGGTAGGCTTTAGGGTGGGCTTTGGGGTGGGCTTTGGGGTGGGCTTTAGGGTGGGCTTTGGGGTGGGCTTTGGGGTGGGCTTTGGGGTGGGCTTTGGGGTGGGCTTTGGGGTAGGATGGTGAGGAAACATTATTGTTAATTAGAATTTGCATCTAGTAAACTCTCTTTTGAAAACAAATACAAGCAAAGAAATTTTTCAAATAAACAAAACTGAGTTTACCATTAACAAACTTAAACTGAAAGAAGTCTCTAAAGGAAATTTATTCAATAGTAAGTAAGAAAAGTAGAATAAAAATCAAGACAAACATAAATAATGAAAAATGTAAATGTTTGGAGGGGTAATAGAAGACAAAATAGGACCCCCAAATCCCAAACCCAGGAAGTCCCAGTTTACTTGTCTATAACCGTGATGAATGTAAGTAGATTTATACTCTATTTAAAAAGAGGTAGTAGATTGGATTTCAAAACTCCAGCCACATGCTCTGAATAGAGGACCTACTTAAAACAAAGAATGTGGAAATATATAAATGAAAGGCTGAAAAAAAATTCCTGGCATTTGTCAATCAAAAGAGAACTTTAATGGCTTTAATTATATAAGACAAAATATAACTTAAGACAAAAATATTATGATAGAAGGTTAGTTTATATGAAGAAAGTTTTAATTCATGAATAAGCTATAAAATTTTATATTTTATATAACATAAAATAGCAAGGACAAATAGAGAAATACAGTTGAAGTCAACAAAAAGATTATCAATAAGAATATTAAACACTTAGAATTCTAAAATCACAGTTGTAAGAAAGTCATAAGTCAAAGAAGAAAATATAATGGATAATTTAAAAATACTTAGAAATGAATATTAAAGCTATAGCTATAGTGAATTTTTTTAAATGCTTATTTTAGAAAACAATAAAGGCTGAAACTAATGAGCATATTTTCTAATTTAATATTCACAGATAATAAAAGAAAATAAAAATAAATCCAAAAAATTAGGAGCAGGATAAACATGGAAGCAAAAATTAATGAAATATAAGACAAAAGGGGAAGCACAAGTAGGAGGACCATGGTCATTGTCTTTGCACAATGAGGGACCTTCCCAAGCTCTGCTCAGAATCCCCTTTGGTTTGTACAACTTCTTTCTTTCTTTCTTTTTCTAGAATTGCTGTCATCTAGAAAGAAATCATCTTTCTTCTTTTTCCTGTGTGTCAAGTCTGCATTGTGGCCTTAACGATCTCCCTGTTTAGTCCTGTGCCCCCTTTTTTGCTTTACACACAATTTTATGAAGATGTAGTCAAGCCTGTGATCTGCTTCTCAGAGGTAAACAATGGACATCCATGTTTCTGAAACTGAGCAATTCACTACTTTGGGCACTGGCCATTGCCATATACCTGGCAAAGAGGACTCCATCCTGAATGCAATGTGTGGTATGGAAAATCCTGGCATAATTTGGTGTCCCAATTGCAAATTTTTACTGACAAGTGAAAAATTCCCAGGTGAGAAGAATCTCCTTGTCAATGTGATGATTCAGGCATTTAAAAAAGCAAGGGGTAAATTCTTTCAAAGATAGCAGAGTTGTCAGGCTATTCCAAAGTTGCATGGATAGTTTACACAGGAATAATGAATTAATGAATGTTAACTACCAACTTATCAAGGTAATCATGAGATCTTATCAAAGACCCTTGTCTCTGCATCATAGGCACTACTGAGGAACAGCCATTGAACTTGGGAGTTGATGTTTACTTGCCTGGGCAACACAGGGCATGCAAGGTCAGGATTCTAGTTGAGGAAAACTGGGGCCCTAAAATATGGCAATAAGAGATATCTGCTACTCCAATAGGATCTAGCCCTTCCTTGTTCAGGATGTCCTTCCACCAAAAGAAACAGATATCACCACTGACATCTGTTCTCCTGAATACCAGGCAGAAAACATGGGCTAAATCCTTGCATAACGTAGCTCTAGGCAAGTGGAAGGAGCTATAGGAAGTAAACAGCTGCCATTAGTAAGAACCAAGTAAATTCTCCTGGGCCTGGGTTTTGTGAGTGGATGATCAATGGAACAAGATTTGGGCACAGCTGTTACTTGGATCTATGATGGCCTCCAACACACATGTAATGAAGCCTTGGTTGCAAACCTGTGGTAATATTGGGAGGTGGTGGAACCAGTAAGGCGTGAGACTTAGTGAGAGGAAGTTAGGACATTGAGGCATCCCCTTGAGGGGGATTTAGGAACCCTGCACCCGCTTTTGCTTCTAGGCTGTCATGAGGTGAACAGGCTTTCTCTGCTATGTGTTTGTGCCATGGGACCAAAGTTAGGGAGCCAAGTGACCATAGACTGAAACCTCTGAAATTGTGAGCCAAATAAACCTTTCCTGCTTAAAAGTGATGGAAATCTGACTAACACAGGGTCATTTAAGAATATGGGATTAAACATCTTGTAAGAACTCCAGGGGATGGGTTGACTTGCAACTAGAGTGGCCCACAAAAGCTTGGAGAGAATGATGATCTTTCCTAAACAAAATGGGCAATGTCTGAGTTGCCCCTGCAGGACAATTCCTTCTTGTCCCTCAAGGAGACGGGTATCCTAAGATGAATGTATTATGCAAGTCTGAGCACTCACAGAAGATTATATTCTGTGAGGGGGCCAGAGGATTCACTACAGCCAAAGACCACGAGGAAAGTGCTGGCGAGATGAGAGCCGCATGCAGAGAGGCTCAGGGGTAGATGTCCTCTGGCAGCCAGAACTGTTGGTAGCAGAAGTATCACAGAGTTGGTCTTTTGGCAATAAAATTAATGGGGCTGAAGTAGTAGGGGTTGAGTGGTGATGCTGTACTAGGTTTATGGACCCAACTTATGCCAAATTCCACTCTTTCTCTGAATAAAATTGGGAATGACGTATTTCAGAGTTGGAGTGTATCAACATAAGATCCTTTTGGCTGTGAGGTAAGATCTGTTGTGGGAAATACTGAACAGAAGCCTCCAGGCTGTCTTTTCATTGCCTCACACCTTCTAGACAGGACAGAGAAACAAAAATCATAGCGTCCTTGGAAGGATGGTGGAGGTTAGTGATGGTATGAAAGATATAAAGTTTGTAAAGGAAGTAGTCCTTATCCTATCTCAGTTTCACCGGTCTGGCCTTAAATGAAACTGAATGGATCCTTCAAATGGCTGTAGGTTCTCACAGGAGCCACTGGAGTGCCTGTGTTTAGATGCATTCACTTCCAACCAGATAGAGCCTCAGGTGTGTGGTAGGCTGGCTCCTGACTTGGTGAATGTATTTCTTTTTCATTTTTCATCAATCTAGGATAAATACAAATTCATGTGAAAAGATGACAACATTAACAGCTTTCCCCCAAGGCTCTGTTAACTCCCCTCCCTTCAGTAATAATAAAAACTGGCACACATCTTTTTTTCTGGAGACAATACACTCTATCCATTGGTATCCTGTTCAGATCCCTGTGTTGACAGACATGAAGGCTGCCAAATTTGGCTGAAACCCAGAACTGTAAAGTGCTCTACAGTGGGTCCATGCTGCAGGGATGGCAGCAGAAGCTTGGGCCATACGATCTCTCTGACCCCGTTATTTAAGGTCTCAGTGCCAGAAAAGATGCAGTTGGGAGTTTATGGCAAATTCTAGTGGCAGAATCACAAAACAGGTCCCTAGGGACAGGGGCTTGCTATTGACAGTGGAGGATTATATGTCTTTTGAGAAGAACTACTGACTTGGTATGGGACCCTGGTAAAAGCAGAACACTTGATCACAGGATACCACATGGCTGTGTTTGCAGCACAGGCCACTGAAATTTAAGAAGTGGCAGACAATAAAAGCAGACAGGCAGACAGGAAGAGGTGCTACAGAACACTGCACAGTAGGCTAAAGAGCTTCAAGTGCAGTGATATAGCTGGGAACTGACAGAAGCATGGAACAAGGGAAAACAAAGTAGAAACAAGAAGTAGATCGGGGTAATGAAGAATTGGAGTGGCAGATGGCAATGGTAAAAATTATCCCTTCTGTTTCTGCTGGAGCAGTCAAATAATGACTCAGAATTTATCATAGTTTAACATTTATATGAACCATCTTGGGTTCTGTTAAAAGACAGACCTGAATCTGTCAGTTTGAATGTGATTTTGCATTTCTAACAAGTTCTTAGGTGCTGGTGGCCCAGAACTACAGATACCCAAGGATAAGAATGGAGAATTATTCTAAGGATTTTCGGCTGTGCAAATACAGAGAAGCACTGATGAAAAAGGATATTGCATTGTGCTGCTGGTCAGGGCAACGAGTTAAACATTTTTTTGACAAAATAAATTTAAGATTGTCATTAGCTACTACCCATTACTGAGAATGACAGATAAGCAAGTGAATGTGTCAATCTGAAGTGCAGAGAAGAGAAAGCACGAGGTTGGTCTTGACATTGCCATGTCATCAGTTTCCAAATGGCATTTTAAACCACTGACTACAGTGAGATAGCATGGGGAAAACGGGCATGGAGAAGCTCTAATTGGGCCAAGTCTACAGCTCTCAGTCACTCTCACACTGACAGAGTAAAATAAGTAAAATGCATTGTTAGGTTCTGAAACGGTCAAAACCATGCTTATTGGTTTGTTTTTCAGCATTTGGTGGTGGAATCAAGCACAGTATTGTAGCCACAGGCCGAATTACTCGCCAGCAATTAATCAAAGTATTTAGAACAATGAAAGGAAAAATAGACAGCTAATTTATTTATAAACACCTTGAGCAATAGCAAGTGCATATTTTATTAACTGACACTTTTCTGGCTACTCCCCAATGCCCCAAATTATTAGACACTTTAAAACATTCTCAAAAAAATACAATCAAAACTTTGAAAAGGTAATATAAATCTCACTGGTAAAGTTAACATTTCAGAAGGGAAGATAGGCTGAGTAATACAATAATTTGGAATAAAGATCGTTCTTTTCTCTTACATTGAGTGAGAGGAAAATACAATACAGGCACTCTGACACTTATAAGTGATCACAGTCCAAGTTAATTATTTGTCTCAAACTCATTACAGAGGAGACAGTCTCTAACTTTTTCCTCCATCGCTTGTATGTACTCTAATACTTAGCTTTTCTGAACAGCCAAAGGGCATGGTTTATATAGCAACATTCAAGCAATATATTTCTGTATCTGAGTAAAATATGACAGTATTTAAAAATTAATGATAATTTTATCTGCTTAGATACTTATATCTCTAATTTTATATTTCTATTAGCAAAAGAAGGGGACAGTATAATTTTCTTTCTATAAAACCAGAAATTTTTTGACAAATTTATAAATTCCACTATAATGAAATGAATCAACCCATTCTTTACTTAAAGCCTTGCCAGCTACACATAAACTTAGAGTGAGAGAGAGAAGGAAAGAGAGCAAGAAGGATGGAGGCAGTGTTGCAAGACAAAAGCAAGACATCATCTTTAGCAGAGAAACACTATAGAAACACTCTTATTAAATATCAAACAAGGCAGGGATGGACACTGTCACTGTATCCATGTAACACTATTTGAGACACACTAACATATGCATTTAGTCAAACTGTGTGCATGCATAGATATAAATTTGCAGTAGAAATGCATAGAGTATTTCAAATAATTTTTAAAAATGCAAAACCCATCATTTTTCAAGTTGGACATGTGGCAAATGTCTGTAGTCCCAGCACACATGAGTTGGAGGCAGGAGGGTCATGAGTTTGAGTTCTGTCTAGGCTAGCAAGACCCTGTCTCAAAAAAACAAAGACAAAAATGACAAACAAAAACAGTCATTGGTAACAATGTAGAAATTCAGTATTATGAGTAAAAAAATTCTATGCAAAATAAAAAATCCATATAATGCTTAACAAACATCTAAGTTATGTAAGGAAAATGTAAAACTCATATTGTGTCATTAAAAGATTTTACAAAATGCTCATAGAAATAATAAATCATTCTCCTGTAAAATGACTGAGAATTGAGTCTAAAATTCAGATGAACTTATGAGAATCAGGAAACATTCCTTAAACTGCATTGTACCCTCTTGGTCCAGGGCTAGAAAGGGGAGTGCAGGTTTCTATGAGCCTTTCCAGTTTCCCCTAAAAAAGAACTATTTACAGTTATATTGCCATCCCTTCTGAACTTAGCAGTATTAGGATAGCACATTAATGAGTAAGAAATTTTGCTCATTGTTTTGCAAACCAAATACTCTATTCAAATCCAAACCCATGTTCTATGAGTAAGCTCCAACTGAGATATCCTGAGCTTCTAGTGAATAAAACTATCGGAGCTTCCTATTCCCCCTCAATGCCTTTTGTTAGCCAGGGGGAATTTTAAATATCAGAAATTTCATTGAAAGTGGTGGGTTACATTCTGTGTGTGGTTTATGTTTTTGTTTTCATGTTGAACTTAATTTCACATCACCAAATTCTTCATTTATACTTGGGAAAAAACAAGGCCATATGTTTAAAAGGAAATAATAAACCAGTCTCTGGTAATTCTTTGGTTATAAGATTTACCTTCTTTATAATTTTTGTATTTTGAGAGGTAATTCCATGATTTATTTAACAGTACACAATGAAATCTTATTCAATGCAACTTTCCCTAGTGGCTCTTTGTAGGATAAAACAAGTTTTAAATGAAAACTTACATGATCTTGTTTTTAAATTATGTCTTAAGTGAATAAATAATATCAGAATGCTTTGAATAAGACAAAAATTGTATGCTTTTTATGAAGAAGCATAATAGGACTTCTGATTTCCGCTCTGATCTCTGGAAAGTTTACAAGTGAAAACCAACAGCTCTTCAAAGATTCATCATCAGAAGACTAATTACTCACTGTGCTCTCTGTAGAAATTGCTAAACTGCAAGTGATGTTATTTTTACCAAAAAAGAAAAAAGATGATGAATAGAAAAACATACTGTATGGGAAGCAATAACACAAATTTGGGAGATATTAACCCAACTAATTAAAACTAATCAAAACACCAATTAAAGATAGAGACCAAAGACTGGCTGTTTATTTATTTATTTTGCTGCACCGAGATTTGAACTCAGGGCTTCCACTTGCTAACCCGGCACTCCTGCTAGTCACTCCTGTGACTAGAGTCACACCTCTAGTCCTTTATCTTGTAGGTTATTCTGGAGATGGGGTTTTGTCTTCTACTCTTGCCAGTCTGGACCTCAGTCTTTCTAGTTCTTCTAATGTAGGCTTCTGAATGTAGTTGGGGGTGATGGGCACATGCCTTTGCACCACAGTTTTTCCTTTGAGAGGTGGTCTCATGGTGTTTTTGCCCAGGATGGACTAGAACTTTGATCCTCTAGATCACACCCCCCACATAGCTTGTGATTATAACTATTTGCCAGGCTGGCCTGGAGCCATTATCTTCCTGATCTCAGCCTTCCAAATACTTAGGATTATAGGCACGAGACACTGGCATGTGGTTAAAGAGTTGATTTTCAAAATAAAAACTAAAACCTGAACTACAGTTGTCTATAAGTAACTTACTTTAAATACAGACATGTAAAGGAAAAGCAAAAGCTTGAGACTGATATGCCATATTAAGTTAAATGAAAAGAATGCTGGAGTAATTTCAGATAAAGAGAAAGGAAAAATAACTATAGTGAAGGGCATTACATAGCAATAAAGGGTCAATTCTGCAGGAAGAGATCACAGAACTTAATGTGTGTGACCCTGTGACAGAGCACAAAAGTACACTAGCCAAAAACCATAGAATGCAAAGAGAAAATGGACAATTCCATGTTTTAGTAATACTTTATAAAATGCAAGTCCATAAATATAGTTGGAGACTTCAATACCTTTCAGTAATTAGCGACCCCAGCAGGCAAAAATTTGGATGGGTAAGACTGAACTGAACAGCATCATAAATTAATGGGATTGATTGACATCTGTCGACGATATCCCTCAATGACAGTGGAATCTGCACTCTTCTCACGCTCCCAGGAAGCATTGACTAAGATAGGCCACATACTGCCATAAGCGCACTACGAATCTAAGAGCATAGAAATCACACAGTGTTCCTCTCAGAACATATTGAAATTAAACTAGAGAAGTGGATGGAAACTTGCCATATATTTAGAGATAAAACAATATACTTCTAAATGACACTTGAGTTAAAGAAGAGATCTTGAGAAAAATTTCAAAAAATATAATAATGTATACTGAAAATACAATTATCAGAATTTGTTGGATGCAATGATAACAATATTTAGAGGAAAACTTATATCTTTGAATACATATATATATATATTCAAACATATATATATATATATATATATTAGAAAAAATGATCTAGAATCAATAACCTTAGGAGACCAGAGAAAGAAGAGTAAGATAAACTGAAGGATGCAGAAGAAATAACAGCATAGTTGTTAATGAAATCAAAACAGGTACACAGTAGAGAAAATTAATGAAAGTAAAACTTGGTTCTTTAAAAAGAACAGTTGAATTGATTAACCTCTAATTAAGCCAAGAAAAAAATGAGGCATTAGTAATATCAGCAATGAAAGAGAGGTCATTGCCAATTGTCCCTTGAGCATTAAAAGGCTGACAAAGGGGTCACACAACTGTGATCCCAGCTACATGGAGGCCATAGGTAGGAGGACCATGGCCTAAGGCAAACGAGAACCTCACTGAAAAATCACTAAAATGGAAAGGGCTGGGGAGTGACTCAAGTGGTAAAGGACCTGCTTAGCAAGAGCCAGGTTCTGAGTTCAAACCCCAGTGCCACCAAAAGAGAAAAAATTCCTAACAAAAGAAAATTAAAGAATATTATAAACTCTATGACAACATATTCGGTAATTTAGAAGAATGGAACCAATTCCTTGAAAGACAAAAATCTTCCAAAGTTCAAACAAAGAGAAATTGACACTGAATAGGCTGAATCTTTCTTAACTCATTCTATGGAGTCAGTGTTACTATAATGCTAAACCAGGAGAAGACATGGCAAAACATTTCAGATCAATGTCTCTCATGAGCATAGGTGCAGAAACCCTCTACAGAATATTGACAAAAAGAACACAACAATCTACAAAGATAATTAAACTTCACAATCAGGTAGTAATTTTTCCAGGTGGTCAATGATCTGAATGTCTGTATCCTCCTAAAATCCATATGTTGAAATCACCATTGTGATGGTGGTAGGAAGTAGGGTTGCTAGGGAAGATTAGGTCACAAGGACAGAAGCCTCAGGAATGGTATCAATTACATCATAAAGAGGTTTCAGAGAGCTGCCTTGCTCTTCCCTAAGTACACTCCACAAACCTGAAAGTGAGTCCTCACCAGATGTCGACTCTGTGGATGCTTTGATCTTCAACTTTCCAGCCTCTAGAACTGTGAGAAACAAATTTCCATTCTTTTATTTACCTACAGTTTTATTGGCATGCATTAAATCATATGCAGTGACGGTTCATTAGGATACTTCCATATGTGAATACAATTTATTTTCATCATATTCACCCAGTATTACTTTCTCATCCCTGATTCCTCCTCCCCCTTTCCCTTCCCCTTTTACCTCTTTACCCATTCTCTTCTACTTTCATGACCTTAGTTGCTTTATTTGTTTATCCCTGCTTTCCACAAGTGGGAGAAATCATGTGATACTTGTCTTCGTGGGACTGGCTAATTTCACATAACATGAGGATAAAAAAAATCATCCATTTGTCAGAAATCTATATCAGTTACTAACTTACGGCATTTTGTGTTGGCAGCCCAAACTGAATAAGACAGCAAGGCTGGTTCAACATTCGAAAATTAATTACTTCAATCCATTGCAGCAAACTAGAAATAGAGGTGAAAATTTTAAATGTTTTGAAGAACATCCACAAAATATCTTCAGAAAAAAGAAATAAAATTTTGTTTACAAATGATACAATTATGAAGAAAATTCCAAAGTATCAATAACAGCAAGAATAAAAGCTTAAAACTACTAAGAGATTATAGCAAAGTTGGAGAGTTCCAGGGTAATACACAAAAGTCAAATTCCTATATGCCAGCAATGAACAATGTGGAATTATGTTTAAAACACAATACACTTTCATTAGCACAAAAAAGAAGCAATACATAGGAACTCTTTTAATGGAATATATAAGATATATATGAAGAAAACAAAAATCTCTGATAGAAAAAATTTATCAGACATCTAGATTCAAAGATATTTATGTTCATATATAGGAAGTCTTCATATTGTCAAGTTGTCAACTCTTCTCAAATTGTCTTATAAATTTAATTCAATTCTAATCAAAATCCTAGCAAGTTGTTTTTTAGTTATTAAAAGACATCTAAAGTTTATATGAAAAGACAAAACATCGATCATAGCTGATAGAGTGAAAAAAGTAAACCACCGTTGGAGGAGTGATGATACTCTTAAATGTACAGTAATCAACACACACTGCTTAGTCTTGATAAAAGAACAGACAAATTGATCAATGGAATACAATATCCAGTCAACAAACAGACCCATATAAATATGATCCTTGGGAAATGAACAATTCAACAGAGCATGGTCTTTTCAACAAATGGTTCTGGAAAAACAATATTCACATGGAAAAGTAGTCTATATACAGAATTTCCACCAAAAATGCTCTTGAAATGAGATGTCTGGATTGCAACTCTCTTGAAGATGTGCCAAGGACTGCCAACTAAGTTTTTATTATGCTTCATAGTGTTTTAGGTATTCTCAGAAACAGCCTCCAGGACATGTTAAAAACTATTCAGATTTATACTGTGATGTGTAGCAGGAAAAAATGGATCGAATCATAGAAATGTGATCTTATTGAAATAGTTTTAAACTTCAAAATTATGTTTGTTTTTGTAAAACTTTCATGCATTTTATCAGGGGCCTGGCACCTTCCAAAAGAAAGAGTTCTTCCTACTAGTATCTCTAAGAGGCCTTCCTGCCAGTTCTGTTCATTCAACATCAACCCTAGGTGACATATGTACATGGCTTTGTGGATCAGGGAGAAGCACAGCTGGTAGCTACCATCAATACTCAAACCCACATCTGTTGTGATATTGCCTAAAAGAACTCTTCACTAATTTATTTGACAAAACATCTTTTACCCACTACCCTTTCTCCTAAAAGTGTAAGATATTTCCAAAAACATCTGGACTCTCTGCTAAAAGGAACCATTTCTTATCTGGTAAGACATTACTTTTTATTAAATTTCACTATATTTTGCTATTATTATGCAATGAATCACTGAAAATAATATATTAATGTCAGAGTTATGCTAATTCAAAAACATTTTTTCAAATTTTTTGAGGTCTTCAGAACTATCCCCATGTCTCAGGCTTTCTAAGATACCAAAAAAGGAGCACATTGTTTTCTTTTCCTAGTTTAGCAAATTTGGTTTTCTTGTCTCCTTATTTATTTTTCCCAAGACTCAGCATTCCATAAATTTTTTTTTGGAAAAAAATCTCCAAAATAATTTCTGTGTGAGAGTGTAAAACCAATTGTGTAAAACCACACATTTCAGTTAACTTTCTAAAAATCTTTCAAATTTGCTATATTGTGTAATGATGCTACTATTTCTTCCTTCTTAAATATAGATGATTGAGTTAACACTGTTCTTAGTGTTTATTACTCAATATTACTCATATTACTAGTTATACACTAGACAATATCTATGTTAATCAGAGTACAGGGGTTTAGGTGGCAGAAAATCATGAGACACAAAAAGTATTAAGAATAAAAATTATTCTCCACTTGGAGATGTATATTTAAGCTCTGGAATTGTCTTGCATGAACAAGTGTTATACATGCTAAAATCAGCACTGGGGTAAATTAACATAACAGTATGCTCTGCGTAAACTACAAATCCTGCTCTTTCTAGATGTGGTCTTAAAATTCTTACATTAAATAAGATGTGGTGGCACCCATTCCATACCTGAAATCCCAGCTTGATGGGGGGTGGGGTGGGTGGAAGTTTGAGGCAGGAGGATTGCAAGCTGGAGGCCAGCCTGGCATGCCTAACAAGACTGCCTCTGAAAACTAAAACCAAAACCAAAGAACTTCTCACACTAAGGCTCTCAGGGTGTAGCTCAGTAGGATGGCATGAGAGACCCCCTAGATTCAATCCTCAGCACCTCAAAGGAAACAAAGCAAAATTAAACAAATTCTTTCAAAACTATCTTTTTGAAATTAAACATAACTGAGCTTATAAAATTTACAAGACTAGTATAGTCATGTTGGTGCTAAATTTTAATGAAAATTGTTGGTTCAATTAAAAAATATAACCACATTTTCCCACAAAGTATCACAGAACCTATGTAGTAAAACAAATAAAGCATTAAGTTCTGATAGCAGCTAGTGACAGGAAGGGAAGTAGGAAATGAGAGAGGGAGGAACCAGATAGCACTGTATATTTAGGTCGTTTTATGGAGTTTAGACTAAATTTCAATTTTACGGAAATAATTTGAGGAACAAGATATATATAATGTCTCCTAGAATTTATCCTTTTAAAAATCACCTCAATGTTTTGAGACAAAATTGTATGAGTAGTTAAACTGAAGTTGGGCAGTCAGAAATGAGACTATATAAGTGTCAGAGTCATGCTAAGTCAAAATATTTTCAAAAGGTGGTCTCCATAGGTTGAGATGGTACAAATAAATCAGTTAGATTCTCATCACTATGACAGACACCTGAGACAAACAGTTTAAAGGAGGAAAGATTTATTTTGGCTGATGGTTTCAGAAATCTTTGTCCACAGTTGATTTGGGCCTTATGTGGTGAGGCAGAATGCCTCACATCATGGACAAGAGATAGGGAGAGACCAAGAGGGACCTGGGATAAGACACAGCCCTGGGGATGTGCCCTCACGTCTCTGGACTGCTCTTCTCAGATATGTCTCATGTCCTAAAGTTTCTAGAACCTCCCAAAATAGAGCCAGCAGCTGGAGACCTAACCTTTAGCAATGACCTTGTGAGGGACCTTTCATATTCAAACCACAAAAAAATCACAGATAGCCACACCAGCCTCCTCTCTTACCTCTATGTCTCTCCCTCACCTCACACCTATGGCCTCATTAGTGTTTCTTTACAATTAGGGGAAAAATTAGGCCAAGTTCAAGATTCAGGCAACTCAATATGTTACTACAAACCAAAAATAGGCTGCTTTTTTTAGAGTCATGTGCTGATAAGACAGCTCAGGTGAACAGATTCCTGTGCAAGTCAGGGCAGGCTCAGCCTGTATGCATGGTAGACTAGAGGAACCCCCAGGCTTAGTGACCCCAAAGTCCCCTATCAACTATGATCAAAATCTATAGTTGAAAACTGCTGATAACCACATACTTCATCAGCTACTTTTCCTAAAACTGCTGCTGTTATAACTTCTAAAATAAAATATTTTCAGTCAGATCTTTGGTTCTGATTTGCCTGTGGGAGAGCTTATTGAAGACAAAATCATCTTCACTGTGTTCCTATGTTCCTATGTACTACAAGGGAGATGTGCTTTTCACTGGAATCCTGGTTACACCCAGCTTAGTACCTCTCTGAGAAATAATGAAAACTCAAGGAGCAGTGCAGTTTCTATGCTTCTTTTCCTGTATGAATCTCCATAGAGACCTCTGCTTCCTGTTAGACCTCTAAGCTGTGGGCTTCATGTATCCATGCTCCTTTCTCACAGCAGTCACTATATCCAACTCTTGGGATGACATTCATTACTCTTCTAATTCTGTCACATACTGATGTCCCAAACTAAGATACTGAATATAAAGTTTGTAAAAATGTGCTCTTGCCCTACAAAATAGGGAAACGGGAGTCTGCATCTTCTTGGTCATGTAACTCAAGAAGCAGGGCAGCACTGCAGTCTAGACCAGCTGAGAAGTCCTCTCCTGCCCTGGCCCCTACCCAAAATTTGTGGCTTTAAAGAGTTCTTGAGAAATGTGTTGGAGGCACATAGCAACAAGTGATATTCATTACCTCTGAAGTCTAGAAAGTGCAATGATCCTGGCTGCACCACTTTCTTAGGAGTAGAAAGCTCAAAAGTGCAGCAACTGTTGTTCAGTTAATTTCAGAGGTAGCCCCAGAGCACTGCACTCCCAAAGCTTCACTGGGGCCCAAATTCTGTGTGTGATACCACCTGGCCAATTATTTACATATACTACCAGGTTATTTACAATAACTGTTTGGCTTTCCAGGTTTAATCAGCCAGGTACAAATTAATGCATAGGTCTGGACGATGGCAGTAAAATGTGCAAGAACTCTAGATTCAGTAGGAGAAGATGATGACAGAAAACTAAAGTAAAGCAGTAAGAAGCTGTGAGTTGAAAACAAGTTATCCATAATATCGTGGATTCCTAGGCTAAAAAATTATTAGTGTGAAAGCTTTATAAAAGATGTCATGAATTGTGCTGATTTGGTTATTAAAATTATGCTATGATTAACAATGAGTTATTGTCAATTATTTTATGATAATGCACTTATGTTCTCCAAGCCAAATGCCACTCTAATTTACAAAGACACAGTGATTTTCATAACCCCAGAAACTGATGTCAGCTCACTGTATACAAGTCAAAATCTTCCTAAACTCTTGCTTTTTCTTTGCTATACACATTCACCTTATTAGTAAGTGGCCACGAGGTACACTAGCATACCTCTGGCAATGTCACAATATTCTTTATTAAAGGAAGTTTCATTCAAAAGGCTGTTTCTATGAACTGACTCAGATCTATAAATTTGTGGACTTAAACTGTGCATCACATCAATGAGGTAACCTTCTCCTGTTTTTGTTTGAAAATTTATTAAATGTTTTCCTTATGTCCAATAGGACTTTATTTGCTTGTTCATCTGTTTTCCTCCTAATGAAACCTTGATAAATGGTCCCCCACCAAAAAACCTGCACTCCAAACCATTTTTATTTTTAATATTTGATGTTTTTGATTGACACACTGTATTTGTGTACATATGTATGAGGCACTACAGAGCTGAGCCTACTATTCATGACAGTAACAATAGTTTGCAGCTACTTGTTAGAGTCACTGATGGTTGAAAGTACAGTAACTTTCAAGATGGATACAGAAAATACAAAGCCATCTAAGTATTTCTACCAGAAAGTAAATTAATTCAAGCAACTATGTACTTAAAAGGTCAGGAGAGACACTGTGTGGTCTGTGGCTTCACACAGTGGTAGTGCAAAAGTTGGTAAGTTCTGCAGCCAACACTGCTATTTTTGCAACTCTCTTGGATAACACTGTCTCTGATACTCATAGATCTAGGAGCTAGGTAACAGAATCCACATCTATACACCCACATTCTCATCCCAGTGACCTCTGCCTGCATATGGCTTTGTCCAACTCCACTGAAGAATAATGCCAAACACAGCTTCTATATGTTTGTGTTGTGCAATATGGTGGTTTGCCATATGAGTACATTCTGAAGTAATTACTGCAATTCAGTTAATTAGAATATCCATCACCTCCCACATTACTATTAGTGAATGTAAAATATTCATAAAGTGTTTCTGACTATTGTGGCCATACCTTTTATGTATCCCATTGTTGCAATGACTTGATATAATCACCTCTCATCTAGAACCTTACTTGAAAAGAGTTGTGAAAATATTTTTGCTTAGAAACTTCAATGTAGAACAGTAGAAGCCTTTTCTAAGAGTTGATTCACTTTGTATTTCTGGTTTATATTTTTCATCAAAGCATAAGGAAGTTGTTGATAACAAGACTGATAAATAATAATGATAGAGGACTGTGGAGGTAGCTCAGTGTTAGTGGTAGAGCACTTAGTTAGCTAGGATGCAACAAGCCTTTATACATATATAAACATAGCTAATTTTTTGAAGACTTGTTTTTGATAAAAACAGCACATTACATGTATTAACTTATTTTTCATAACAACCCTATAAGTTACTAGAATTACCTAATTTTATAGATAAGAAAACTAAGATGCAAAATGTTAAATGAAGCATCAAATACCACAGCAGCTAGTGACAGAACTGGGTGACACACTCAGAGAGAGGTGTTTTTAGAAAATGTGTCCAGAACCACTGAGATATGCCTTCTTTTTAATATTTTCTGAGCATAAAGTTCCATCTTTCTGGATGGCAATTATTCTCTTTACTATCTCTGTCCAACTGTAGTAAGACTGAAAACTTTTAACTGGGAGGAGGCTTTTCTCTGCAGTCTTTTGTTTTTGTTTTTGTTTTCCTCTCAAACCTTTCCTGACTTGAGTATTCTTATTTATATTCACTAAATTAGTTAATTTTATATTTTATAAATAATTTTCCATCTCACTTTCCTTCATAAAAAGAAACATTTTAGCAAAATTTAGGATGGTTACTAAGTATTCAAACATATCAAATATTTGTTTATGTATTTGTATATTTATTGTGGGTTCCAATGATGGAAGAATATAATGTTAACTTGTTGCAGTAATAGGAGATATACAATTTCTTTATTTGCAGTAATTTTAAAAGTTGCTGAAATTAATTTTAGATATCAATATATTTCTAAATGCATTGTTTACTTTTCATTATTAAAACTGCTACCTTTCATCATCAGAGTTGTTTAGAAATTATATATAAGGTCTGCATACAAGGACTCATGACTGTAATCCCAGCTACTTATGAGGCAGAAGTAGGAGGCTCCAGGTCCTAAGCCAATCTGGACAGAAGCAAGAGATCCTATCTGAAAAATAAACTAAATAAAAAAAAAGCTGGGAGTCATAGCTCAAGTTGTAGAATGCTTGGTGTGAGGTTCTGAGTTCAAACCCTACCACCACATAAAAGAAAAAGTTTGCATATGAATGGAATGAAAAACTGAAACCACAGAGAAGGAAGAGTAAAGATAATAAACTGAAATGATTATTGAAAGAGGAAAGATTTTACTGAGGAAATACAACAATTTCTTAATCCATTAAGTAAAAAGTAGTGGGATATCTTGGTTGTTTCCATATCTTGAATAGCACTACAATAAACATGGGTGTGCAGGTGCCTCTGGAATAACCTGAGTCGCATTCCTTTGGGTATATCTCCAGGAATGGGATTGCTGGATCATATGGCAGATCTATGTTTACATTTTTAAGAAGACTTCATATTTTTTTCCAGAGTGGTTACACTAGCTTTCATTCCCACCAGCAGTGTATGAGGGTTCCTTTTTCTTAACACCCTCGCCAGCACCTGTTGGTGGTGGTGTTTTTGATGGTAGTTATTCTAACAGGGGTGAGGTGGAACCTTAGTGTGGTTTTTATTTGCATTTCCTTTATTTGGCAGTACTTTTAAAGGGACCAAGAAAACAAATATTTGGTAATATACCAAATAAAGTTAGTAAGAATCTTCTAGGTAAGACTGAAAAAATTTTACATATATAATATAGATAAAATATATATATATAACATTCTAAAAATATATACTCAAATATATAATATTAAACAAAAATTTCTTGAATTATGAGCAATTAGTAATTAGCAATAAGGAAAAAAGAAGTTCCAATTGTTTTAGCATGCTGTAATAATGTGTAATAAAAATTCCTTTCTTGAATCCAGCCCTTGAAGCATTATACCTTAGTATGTTCCCATGTCACACGTGTGCTTTCTCAACCCCATGACAATTTACTTGTATCTAAAAAATTAAACTTTTGACTTTCAGTCTATTAACCTCATTTTACAGAGCACTAGTAATTTGATTATTAATACATTATTTCTGCTGACTGATTGTGCTTTTCTAGTTTCTAGAGAACTAAGGGAACTGAAACAATGTCCTTTTCTTCCTTTTATAATTTCAAAGTGCAAAAGTTGTGGCATAGTTATGTCCAATTTCCTATCTGGGTGACTAACAGAACGTTATTTAAAAGCACAGATAGCCACATCCCTTCTGAGTGAAGTCTATCATATCCAGGACTCTCTTAGGTGTTTTCAGGTTAGGAAGATTTGAACTTACAATGTCAAAGTTTTGTTGGATAAAGATCATGGAATTTTTTAGGTATATGCATCTAATTTGAATATATATGTGTGTATTGTGAGAGTGTGTGTGTGTGTTTGTGGAAGTACTGGAGTTTTAACTCAGGGCTTCATGCTTACCAGGCAGGTGCTATACTACTTGAAACCATCCTCTTCCATTTTTGCTTTAATTATTTTCTGCACAGAGTTTTGCAGTTTTGTCATGACTGACCTGGACAGAGATCCTCCTATTTATGTTTCTCCTGTAGCCAGGATGACAGGCATGAGCCACCACATCTGGCTTCTTGGTTGACATGGTGTTTAACTAACATTTTGCTTGGGCTGGCTTTGAACCAGTCCTCTGATTTCAGTCTCCCATGTAGATGAGATTGCTGGTATGAGCCACCATGCCCAGTCATATTCTGGATATTTTTAATATCATAACTGCATAGCAACTCTTAACGAAATTTCTTTGGTCCAAAAAAATTTGATTTTGACTGTTTCCTTCAGTTGACTATATATGTAGAAAATATGCTTAGAAACCCATATATATGGGTAAAGTTTCCAATTATCCCAAATCTTGATAGAATTTTTTATATTTTTATTAGGATATATTCATTGCACAGGGTAGATTCACTGTGACATTTCCAAATAGGCATATATTGTACATTGGTTAGATTGCCCCACCATCTCTCCCTCTTGACCCCTCCCCATCCCACTTCAAGCATTTGAAAGAGGTTTCATTGTTCTACTTTTTAAAGGTATATAATGTCCATTAACCACATTTTTTCCATGATTCATTCTTAGTGTTTTTATTTTACAAATAGCTATAGAGGTGACAATCCAGCTTTCAAATTATATTTATATATATACAGTAACATATATATAATACATATATGTGTTTTAAAATTACCAAGATACTTGAAAGGAATATTTGGAAAGCTATTTTTAGGAGGATATTCTGAATTTTTCTAAAATTCTATTTTATTAAAACGTAATGAATAGATAAAATTGCATGCATTTATCATATATTGAACAGGATGTTTTAAAGCATATCCATTGTATATCTATCCAATTAACATATGAATTTCCTTATATAGTTGTCACTTTTGTAGAAAGAACACCACATCAATGCTCATAGCATTTTTCAAAATGGCAGTACTGCTGTTAACTAACACATTACTACATGTTGTGCAGTAGATTTTCTGAACTACTTTTCCCACCTAACAGAAATGCTGCATCCTTTCATCTTCATGAAACCTCTCTGCCAAAAATTGAATATCTGTATCTTCAAATTTCTGTTTCACTAATAGCTTCAACCTAATTCTGCCACTGACTTTTTTCTCAAAGCAGCTTTAAGCCAGAACATATATGATTCAGTTTCTTTCTTTTCTTACCTGCATATTAGTTTTCAGTGTGTTAACTAATGGGCAACTATGTAGCCAAATATAATCATGATAAGGGAGGATTACATAAATATTGAAGAATAATGCAGAAATGGCTTAGAATAATTTAAGATAATTAGGTGTTGAGTATATAAACTAGATCAAAACAAAATAGAACATGTAAAACACTTTATCATGACTTTCTTATAAAAATGCAACCAATGAGTATTGTCACTGCTGACTTTGTTTCTATGCCGTATTTTAGAAGCAGTTTATTTTTGGTGTTACTGGGATTTGAATTCAGGGCTTTGGTCTTGCTAGGCAGGTGTTCTATGGCTTGAGCCATACCCTAACACCTGGCTTTATTTCTGTATACAGTTGTCCTTCAGTATCCATGAGGGATTCATTCCAAGATCCCCTAAGTATATAGAATCCATGGATGCACTAGTCCCTTACATAAATGGCACATATTTATATGTAATCTATCCACATCCTCCCGTATATTTCAAATCATCTCTAGACTCCTTATAATTCTCAACACTTAGTAAAGGCTACATCAGTAGTTGTTATACGATATTGTTTAGGAAATATTGATGAGAAGTCTGTCCATGGTTGGTATAGATGCATTTTGTTTCAAATCGCTTTAATCCACAATTGGTGGAATTGAAAAATGTAGAGCCTTTGGGTGTGAGATGGCTGATTCCATTCAGTTGGGTGACTACATTATATGCTCAGAATCTTGGGAGAATTTAAAAATCCTTTGACCGGGGTATTAGAAATATTTACTATATTTCCACCTTGCTGCCCCAGCCATTACTGAGTTTTGAGGAATCTACATCAAGATGTTTGATTTTCTTCAATAAAATAATGAAGTGGCTCCATTTAAAGGTAAAATTCCAGAAATACTTCAAGGCTAAAATTCAAATATGATAGTCAATTATTAAAAGGTTTTGGATGAACTCATTTTTTATAATTCACATTCACATGAAAGTTGCAAAATCAACAGAGTTCCCATGAACCTCTAACCCAATTTCCCCCATTATTAACATTGTGCATAATTATGTATATGTCTTCTAACTAATTATATAGTATTTGTGCCTTGTTATTATTTAAAGTTCACACATATTTAAATTTCTTCAGATTTACCTAATTCTTCTTTTCTGTTTCAGAATCACATCCAGGATAAAAAACGTTCAGCTATCATGTCTCCTAGTCTTCCCTTTCAAAGGCAAGAAGGAAGATCACAGAGGTCAGATGCCATTCCCATATATGAACTCAAGAAAATGTGCTTTGAACACGTCTTATTACCATAATGTTAACCCTGATTATCTGGCTGAGTAAGGTTTCTCAATTTTTTTCATTGCAAAGTTACGTTTCTCTCCTTTGCATGCTCTATACTCTTTGAAGTGAAGTTCCTGTAAGCTGCCTGATATAAGGAGTGTTCCCTGTATTTGTGATCCCTATAAATTATTTGGAATTGTTCTGTATGTGATATTTATTTATTCTCCCCTATTTATGTGTTTAATTATTTTTATAAGGATGAACTCACGTATTTTCATCTTAAACTTCAGGTTATAGTTTAACTTTGTTGTTTTGTTTCTTAAGTACTTAAGTTTTTTGTCACTGGAAACTCTTTCACTTGGTTTCAGTGTCCTGTTGACATGCAGTCTTCCTTTTGTTTCATTAGCATTTGTTTCTGGCACTATTCAGGCTCAGCTTGCGTACAGTGTCTCAGACTCAGTATCAGCATTTTCTCCCAGAAGCCCTGGGTCCTTTCATGGAGACTACGAGCCTGACTTGATTTTGCTCTTTGCTACAGTATAAAGAATTGATATCTGGGGCAAAAATGATCAGTGTCATAAATCCTCAATCATAAGCTAGCTCAGTTTTCTCCAATGAAAAAACTCACTCATTTTAACGGTATTCAGTGGTTGGTTTCCTGCCACTACTTACATAGAAATCACAAAACATGCCAGTGGAATATTTGGGGACTGCATTACTTCTAAAATAATGAGTGAAAGTAATGGACAGGGACTCTCCAGAAAGACAAAAACCCTGATTGACAGTTTGTCCATTTATAAAGTTCAGCCTTTTACCTGGAGGTATCCCCAGGATGGCTGATTTCCAATTACCAATCAACTGGCTTGCAACAAACTCTGAAATTACAATTATTAGCTCTTTTGAGTTTGTATGGGTCAGATTCAGCCACAAGACAGGTAAATGATAAACATACAAACTCTCACAAACACATGAATACAAACTCCACATGCACATTCATGTCTTTGCTAACAATGGGAGTTTTAATCTTTAAAAACAAATTAAAGTTAAGACACCAAGGCTTAATGAAGAGTGAGGCAGTGTTGGCCAGACCTCCTTATTCTCCTACAACTGTTCCTATAGTCCTTTCCATTGTCTCATGTAAACCTGAGAGTGTGGATTTCCATACCTCTCAGAACAACCTGCAGCCTATGGGTGGCTGGGGTTCCTGAGCCCAAGAACTGTAAGGTTTTCTCCTAAGTGAAGATCTGATCCCTGACTCCCACACAGGTTTCTATTTTCCTGGCACTGGTTGTAAGTTGCTATAAGGATAGGCATCAGGCCTCAGGGCCACCCCTACTTTTCCCAGAATTTTCTGTACAAAATCCTGATTGAGCCCACTGCTGTCTGCTTTGATAGCCAAAATTGTCACAGTGCTCAGACAGCTGGACTGGTTTCTCTTAACTGATGTAATCTTAATCAATTTGAACCCAACTAGCTTCACATCCTTCACCAGGTCAGGAGCAATTGACTTCCAAACTGTAATGCTGGGCTTCCTTCAAAGCCCTGGTTTCCTCCTACCCTCTGTGACCACACATCATCCTAGATGAGGACTAAACGCCACTGACTGAGGACAGCAGCTCTTTCACATCCTGCTCCAGGAAGATTGGGGACATAGGGCTGTGCATGTGTGTGTGTGTGTGTGTGTGTGTGCGCACATGTTTATGTGATTGCATGTGTACCTAGACTTATATTGATAGCCATTTCTATATTCAGACTGGCTATCTAGATAGCTAAATGCACTAGAATGTATAAACCAAGACAATGACAAGTTTTAATAATCAGAGAAATAAAAATTTAACCAATAATAAAAATTCTTTGATGCTGTTGGGAAAGAATATTTTTCTTAATTTTAGTTTTAACAATTATCAGGAAGAAATGAACTTTTACTCATAGTTTTAGAGATAGAATACTGTGGCATAGCATCTTTGGAGAAATATTAGGCACATGTGTCAAGAGGGGTATAACCTCATACTTTTGAGTCAATAATTCCTTTTGCTTGAAGTTATTCTAAAGTAATCATCAGTAAGATACTAAAAACGTGAAGTATTTCACATTTGTTGGTACAGGGACCATATACCTTAGGTTAAAATCTAAACTCTGAACCTCAGTTTCTTCTTCTATAAAATGGAGGTGCTAGTTACAGTACTCCTTTAGGGTTATTGTTAGTACCACAAACAAAGCACTCAAAAATATTAGAACTTAAAGTACAACAAATATAATACAGTTTATAATAATAAAATTTCAAATAAATCATGGAATTGATTTATATTATAAAGTACTATGTAGCCATTGAAAGCTGCTTGGAATGTGACTTTTATTTCTGTCCTTGTTTCCTTTTATTTTCAAACTTTTCTACTGTGAACATATATTATTTTAGAAACATATATTTACAGATAATTGTGCCATTACTTTTAAGTACAATGAAGTGATGGAATTAGCCACATAATGTACTTTCCAGCTCTTAACACACACACTTTCAACTGTCTTTACTCAAAGTAAGTGATTCACATGTGAAATAATTGCACACCTTCTAATGCAGTTTTCCATGGTCTCATGTGGTGTTTTTTTCCTTTTAAATATGCCTTAACCTTTTCTATATATATTTGGTTCAGTGTTTCACTGTCCCTAATGAATTTCTTTCTCTCTCCTTCCTTCCTCCAGCAATGTTGATTTCTTAACCTTTGTAACCAATATTAGCTTGACCTTTAAGACACCCAACAACAAGCAGACGTGTTGAGTAGTTATAAGAGACTCCCTCTTTGGGAATGCTCTCATGGCATGACAAGTATACAGAGCCTTCATCCTTATTTCCCAAGTGGGGAACACAGGGTAGCCGGAATATCTGCTTCTCATTGATGGTAAATATAAGACACACTTTATTTTCTTCTATGGTCCCCAGTCCACTTCAGCTTTTATGCTTTGACTGCAGAAATTCTGACATGCAAGATGGCTTACAAAACAAGCCATGTCAGATCTATGTGTCATGTTGCCTCCAACTCAGCCACAGATTTAAAACCAACTATACTTTTGGTTTTATAACTCATATAATCAGAATTGCATGCACTATGTTAGTCCTAATTTTCCTTTTTGTCTCCTTTTTATTTTGGCCATATGCCTTTGATTTATCCTACTCAAAATTTAAAACACAAGAGAAATTCAGAAATATAATTGGCAATAACAATGCTTCAAGACATCCTGGAGATCAGCAAATTTTCTGAAATATTTTATTTCTGTTTACTACAGTTTCACATTTACGAGGCATTGTATAAAGAAAAAAAAATGCTTCAGAAGCTGAGATTCTTGCCTGTCTGAAGAATACAATATCTCCTATTTACGTTTTGCTTTTTAAAATTAATCCTGGTCATTAACTTTGAGTTTGGATGGGGAGGCTGCAGGCATCCTGTGCAGGTGAACATATCCCATGTTTAGTAATTTTATCTTATGTCCTCTGAGGACTGCCAGTATGTTTCATATTTTGATTTTTCATTCAATTTACAAAAATTCAGCAAGTAGAGGTATTTTTAATGTGGCTAAATATGATATGTCTTATTTTTTCTTGATCTTGCAATTCTAGATAAAGGTCTTTTTACTAATTATAAAACATTTTAAAATGAAATGTAAGAGATAGTGTTTGCAGTTTCTAATTTTTTTAGTGACAAATACAAGCATCTTGCAGTCTTTTTTTAAGAAAAAAACAGAATCATTGGTAAAAAAAAAGAAAAGGCATTTTTACTCTTGCATCCATTTGATTGGATGCCAAATATGTAAACAAGTGTCCCAGTTAGTACTGAAGATTTTGGAGGACACCATTATGGCAACCTGGCTACCTAGACAGTCTCTTCTTGTCAGATAGTGTGCCTGACATATCTACTGATTGCCACATTCAAGTCTGAGACTTGCAGCTACTTGAATGAAATCTTTATTACAGTAGCAACACAAAAAGATAGACAAGCTATGAAGAGACTTGGAGGACTGAAAAGGAGGATAGACATGGAAAGTTTGCAAGAGTAGTTAATATTGAAAAAAGTTAAGGTTTTAAGCACTGAGCTACCTCCTTTTATACTGTAGCAAATAATTATCCTGCCTTCTCAATCTGTGCTAGACCCTCCACCTCCATGTCACTTTTTTTTAAACATTTGCTCTCATTCTTTCATGCTTCCTATAGCACTTCAGGAAGTGCTATTTACTGAATTGTGTCCTCCCTTCCCAAGTACATGTAATGAAACCTTAAGTCCAAGTATGATGGTATTTGGAGAAGCAGCCCATTGAATGTAATAAGGATTGGATGGAACCATGAGGATGAGGCCTTCATGGAAAGATAGTGCCCTCATAAACAGACACCTGAGATCTCTCTCTCTCTCTTTTTACCTGCGCATACCAAGGAAGAAACCCTGAGAAGGTGTCCAAGGGAATTTTTTTGGACTACCTTGATCTTGGACTGCAGTACCTAAGACTGTGGGGAATGCATTTCAATTATTTAAGCCCCCTGGTCTACAGACTAGTGCAGTGAGGTGGCTCAGTTAAAATACTTTACTTATCACTTGTACTGTTCCAGTCATTCTTCATGCTGCTGACATGGTACAAACCACAAAGGGTTCAGTTTTCACTTCTTACCATATTCTCCAAATCTAGACTGTCAAGATTCATGAAAAAAAAAAAATTGTATCAGTTTCATTAAAACAAATATGGATTAAGGGCCCTAATCTAAGACCTAAAGCTTTGAAACAAGTGCAAGAAAGAGCAGGGAAGGCATTGGAATTCATAGGCCTATATAGGTAATGACTTTTTAAATGGAACTCAAATGGCTCAGCAACTAAGGATTGCCAAATGGGACTACATGAAATTAGAAAGCTTTTGCACAACAAAAGAAGTGGACACCAAATTAAAGGAAGAAGCTACCCACAGAATGGGAGAAAATCCTTTCCAGCTATATGTCTGACAAGGGATTGATAACCAGAATATACAGGGAGCTCAAAAAAATAAAATTAAAAAAAAAAATCAATGACCCACTGAAGAAATGGCAAATGTATTGAACAGAGCTTTTTCAAAGGAAGAAATCTAACTGGCTAAAATACACATGAAGAAATGCTCAACATCCCTGGCTATAAAGGAAATGCAAATCAAGACCACACTCCTGTTAGAGTAACTCTCATCAAGAACCCAAACAACAATTGTTGATGAGGATGTAAGGAAAAAGGAACCCTCATATACTGCTGGTGGGAATGTAAATTAGTACAACCACTATGGAAAACACTATGGAGGTTCCTCAAAAAAACAAAACAGAACTGTCATATGATCTAGCAATTCCTCTCCTAGGGATATACCTGAAGAAATGTAAGTCAGGTTACAACAAAGGCACCTGCATACCAATGAAGCATTATTCAGAACAGCTAAACTATGGAAATGGTCAAGATGCCCCACAACTGAAATATGAATCAAGAAAATTTGGTATTTAGGGACTGGTGGAATGGCTCAAATGGTAAGAGCACCTAGCAAACTAAGGCCCTGAGTTCAAACCCCAGTGCTGAAAAAACAAAATAGAATATTCCTACTCCTAGGGATATACCCAAAGGAATGTGAGTCAGGTTACTACAAATGCACCTGCACACCCATGTTTATTGCAGCACTATTCACAATTGCTAAGTTATGGAAACAGCCAAAATGCCCCAGTACTGATGAATGGATTAAGAAAATGTAGTATTTATACACAATGGAATTTTATTCAGCCACAAAAAAGAACGAAATTTTGTCATTAGCAGGTAAATGGATGGAACTGGACAACATCATCTTAAGTGAATTTACTTGGGCTCAGAAGGCCAAAAATTGTATGTTCTTTCTTATGTGTTGATTCTAGTCCTAAAACAAATGCAGCAATATTATTGGAACAGGTCACACTAAGGGGAAGCTATGCAATGGAGTAATAGGGCAAGGGAAGGAAACCAAAAACTTGAATGTGGTTTTTGTAATATAGTATGAATGAATATAATAATCTTAAACTGACCGAAGCCACTATGGGAAGGGAGCCAGGAAGTAGTGAAGAGGACTGGCAGAGATGAACCAATTTGGGTTGTAATACATATATGCATGAAGAGATTCCAAGATGGCGGCTAGAGGGAGGAAGCAGAAAGTGAGCCTCCTATAGTGAAATTTTGGAGAGACGCTGGAGACACACTTTGCAGGCAAAATCACCTAGAAGAGGAAAAACTTTGACCCTCCACACCTCCAGCCGGCACAGAGAATCTCCACTTCATGTTAAACAGAGAAACAATGAGGGCCCTCAGGCCACCAGTCACCCACACCCAGATGGCTTGGAAAGATGCAGACAAGGTGAGCTTCGTGGTACCATTGTACTCACACAGACAATCCTGGGCCAGAGCAGAATAGCCCCCTGGACAGACCGACCTCCACCGGGGGAAAAAAAGAGAAACTGACTAATAAACAATAAGAACAATAAAGACACGTGAGAAAGAGGGTGAGGCACACTGTGCACCGAAGATTGGGGGAAGGGAATCCTTCCCGGGACTGTAAATAAACAAGCCGGGAGGGCCGGAGAGACTCTGGCGGGAGCGGGGGTGCACGCCCAGCAACCAGGAGCGGGAAAGCTTGTGAGAGTGGTGGAGGGAGGAAAACTCCACAGGAGAGGAGGGAAGACCCACTTCCCACGTGAGCTGTAAATAAACATGGCAGTTGGCAGGAGCAGCAGCACTGCCCAGTAAGCAGGAGCAGGAAAGCTTGTAAAAGTGGCGGTGGGAGGAAAACTGCAAGGGAGAGGGGGGAAGACCCACATCCCACATGAACCGTAAATAAACACGCAGGCCTGAGAAAGCAGATGCAGTGTCACCTTCCCCAGTGTGCTTGGAAAGGGTAAAGCTTGTAGCAGAGGCTCACGCACAGGAGAACTGTGAGTAAACAAAGCCTGCAGGGCCAGGTGAGTGCTAAGCTCACCCCTGAGATCTGCATAAATAATGCCTCCAGCAACAGCAGGCTGACAGCAGCAGGCAGGCAAGCTGCAGCCGCGGATACCATTCTCAGAACTGTCTCCAGACTTTTTTTTTTTCTCTTTTTCTCCCTACCTTTGATGAGAGAACAACCAAGTTACACCTGAATGCTGAAAAACTTACTGAAACTGTATTGCATTTGAACTTGGGACACTTGGTGGGGTTTGTGTGTGGGTGTGTGTGTGTACTTTTATTTTACTTTATGCATCCCCTTTGATGAGACAACTACAGAACAACATCTGAGGCAACATCTCCAGGATTGGAGACTGAGACGGACACCCAAATTATTAAGACTGAAACTTCATTGCATTTGAACTTGGAGGTTTTTTTATTTTTTGGTTTTATGGGTTTTTAAAAAAATTTTCTATTTTTCATTTTATTTTATTTTCTTTCAATGTATATATTTCTTTCATTTACTCATTTTATATTTTTATTCTTATCTTTTCTTTTTTTTATTTTTTATTTTCAATCCTCTCTCTGTCTCTCTAATGCCTGTTCAGCTTACAGTCAATTAGGACAGTAATTCTCCCTGTTTATACCTTCGAAACTTTCTTGTCTGAAACCTTGTTCTGTTTTCTCCTTCTTGTCTGTTTACTTGTTTTTCCCTTTTCCTTAACTTCTTGCTTTCCATCTCCGCTCACCCTTCCATTCTAAATATCACCATTGTTATTTTTACAAGCTAGAAAATACTTAATTGCACACATACAGGGACAGTAACAACACCGAAGACAAGGATGGGAAGACAGAAAAAACAGGGAAACCAGTTTCCCCAAAGCAAAAAATTAGTATAGGAACCAGAGGGAAATGAAGAAAACAGATACTCAGATCCAGACTCCAACAAAATGAAGATAAACTATGCCAAAGGACCCAATGAAGACCACAAGAATAATTTAAAAGAAGACATACTACAGGTACTCAATGAGAATTTTATGGAGATGATACTGGATAGGGTCAACCAAAATGTACAGGAGACACTCAAGAAGTTCCAAGACAACAAAAATGGAGAATTTGAAAAAACAAAAGAAGAAATAAAGGAAACCATAGAAGCACTGTATAAACACCAAAGTGAAACAGAGAACATAATGATAAACAGATAAATGAACTCAGGACAAAAATAGACAACATTAAGAAGAAGCCACCCAGGATATGGGAAACCTCAGAGAAAAAGAACAAAACAGAACTGCAAAACAAAATGGAAGGCCAATCCAGCAGAATAGAACAAACAGAAGACAGAATCTCAGAACTTGAAGATGAAATGGTAATTAAAGGAAAAACTGAAGAACTATTAAACAACTCAAGACCTGTGAAAAGAAAATATAAGAACTCACCGACTCCAACAAAAGACCAAATTTGAGAATCATGGGCATCGAAGAAGGAGAAGAGGTGCAAGTGAAGGGAATGCATAATATATTCAACTAATAATAATAAAGGAAAATGTCCCCAATCTAGAGAAAGACATTCCCATACAGATGCAAGAGCCTCCAGGACACCAAACAGACCAGATCAAAATAGAACTACTCCATGACATATCATCATTAAAAGAACAAGTTCAGAACTAGGGAAATAATATTGAAGGCTGTAAGAGAGAAAAAAACAAGTAACATACAAAGGAAAACCCATCAAAATCACAGCAGACTTCTCAACAGAAACACTAAAAGCCAGAAGACCTTGGGGTGAGATCTTCCGGGCACTGAATGAAAATAACTTCAACCCCAAGATACTCTACCCAGCAAAACTATCATTCAAAATAGATGGAGCAATAAAAGTCTTCCATGATAAGCAGAAACTAAAACAATATGTGACCACAAAGCCACCACTACAAAAGATTCTTCAAGGGATTCTGCACACAGAAAGTGAAACCCAACTTAACCATGAAAAGACAGGCAACACCAAACCACAGAAAAAGAAAAAGCAAGACAGTAGAGAGTAACTTCAACTTAGGTACACACAATCAAACCTTCAAACAACTAAGAAAACTAAATGACAGGAATCACTACATACCTATCAGCACTAACACTTAATGTTAATGGACTTAATTCACCCATCAAAATGCACTGCTTGATGAAATGAATTAAAAGGGAAGATCCAACAATTTGTTGCTTACAGGAGACCCATCTCACCAACAGAAATAAGCATAGGTTTAGGATGAAAGGCTGGAAGAAGATTTACCAAGCCAATGGCCCCCAAAAACAGGCAAGAATACCAATACTTATCTCTGACAAAGTAGACTTCAAACCTACTTGATTAAATGAGATAAAGAAGGACATTCCATACTAATAAAAGGGGAAATAGACCAAAAGGAAATAATAATCATCAACCTGTATGCACCCAATGTCAACACACGCAATTTCATCAAACATACCCTGAAAGACCTAAAGGCATATATTAACACAAACACAGTGGTTGTGGGAGACTTTAACACCCCATTATCATCAATAGATAGGTCATCCAACAAAAAATCAATAAAGAAATCCTAGATCTAAAATATACAATAAATCAAATGGACCTACTTGATGTCTACAGAACATTTCATCCAACTTCTACACAATATACATTCTTCTCAGCAGCCCATGGAACCTTCTCCAAAATAGATCATATCATAGGGCACAAAGCAAGTCTCAGCAAATATAAGAAAATAGAAATTATACCATGCATACTATCTGATCACAATGCAGTAAAACTAGAACTCAACAACAAAAGTAAAGACAAAAAACATGCAAACAGCTGGAAACTAACTCATTACTCAATGAACAATGGATCATCGATGAAATAAAAGAGGAAATTAAAAAGTTCCTGGAAGTCAATGAAAATGAAAACACAATCTACTGGAACCTATGGGATACAGCTAAGGCAGTCCTGAGAGGAAAATTTATAGCCATGACTGCATATATTAAAAAAGACTGAAAGATCCCAAATCAATGACCTAATGATACATCTCAAGCTCCTAGAAAAACAAGAACAAGCAAATCCCAAAACAAATAGAAGGAGAGAAATAACAAAAATAAGAGCTGAAATCAACGAAATAGAAACCAAAAAAACCATACAAAGAATTAATGAAACAAAAAGTTGGTTCTTTGAAAAAATAAACAAGATCTATAGACCCCTGGAAAACCTGACTAAAATGAGGAGAGAAAAAACCCAAATTAGTAGAATCAGGAATGCAAAAGTGGAGATAACAACAAACACCATGGAAGTCCTGGAAATCATCATAGACTACTTAGAGAACCTATATTCAAATAAATTTGAAAATCTTAAAGAAATGGACAGATTTCTAGATACATATGATCATCCAAAACTGAACCAAGAGGAAATTAATCACCTGAATAGATCTATAACACAAAACGAAATTGAAGCAGCAATCAAAAGTCTCCCCAAAAAGAAAAGTCCAGGACCTGACAGATTCTCTGCTGAATTCTATCAGACCTTTAAAGAAGAACTGATACCAACCTTCCTTAAACTGTTCCATGAAATACAAAGGGAAGGAAAACTGCCAAACACATTTTATGAAGCCAGTGTTACACTTATGCCAAAACCAGGCAAAGACACCTCCAAAAAGGAGAACTATAGGCCAATCTCCTTAATGAACATTGACACAAAAATCCTCAACAAAATAATGGCAAACCGAATTCAGCAACACCTCAAAAAGATTATTCACCACGACCAAGTAGGCTTCATCCCAGGGATGCAGGGGTGGTTCAATATACGAAAATCAAGATGGAATAAACCACATTAACAGAAGCAAAGACAAAAGCCACTTGATCATCTCAATAGAAGCAGAAAAAGCCTTTGATAAGATCCAACACCATTTCATGATAAAACCTCTAAGAAAACTAGGAATAGAAGGAAATTACCTCAACACTATAAAAGCTATATATGACAAACCTACAGACAGCATTATACTTAATGGAGAAAAACTGAAACCATTCCCTCTAAAATCAGGAACCAGAGAAGGATGCCCACTATCTCCAGTCCTATTCAACATAGTACTGGAAGTCCTAGCCAGAGCAATTAGGCAAGAAGAAGGAATAAAAGGAATACAAATAGGTAAAGAAACTGTCAAAATATCCCTATTTGCAGACGTCATGATCCTATACCTTAAAGACCCAAAAAACTCAACTCAGAAGCTCCTAGATATCATCAATAGCTACAGCAAGGTAGCAGGATATAAAATCAACATAGAAAAATCATTAACATTTCTATACACTAACAATGAGCAAACTGAAAAAGAATATATGAAAACAATTCCATTTACTATAGCCTCAAAAAAAATCAAATACCTAGGTGTAAACCTAACAAAAGATGTGAATGACCTCTACAAGAAACGTATAAACTTCGGAAGAAAGAGATTGAGGAAGAGAAAGTGGAGAGATCTCCATGCTCATGGATTGGTAGAATCAACATAGTAAAAATGTCGATACTCCCAAAAGTAATCTACATGTTTAATGCAATTCCCATCAAAATTCCAATGACATTCATTAAAGAGATTGAAAAATCTATTGTTAAATTTATATGGAAACACAAGAGGCCACGAATAGCCAAGGCAACACTCAGTCAAAAGAACAATGCTGGAGGTATCACGATACCTGACTTCAAACTATATTACAAAGCAATAACAATAAAAACAGCATGGTACTGGCACAAAAACAGACATGAAGACCAGTGGAACAGAACAGAGGACCCAGATATGAAGCCACACAACTATAACCAGCTTGTCTTTGACAAAAGAGCTAAAAATATACGATGGAGAAATAGCAGCCTCTTCAACAAAAACTGCTGGGAAAACTGGTTAGCAGTCTGCAAAAAACTGAAACTAGATCCATGT
This sequence comes from Castor canadensis, assembly GCF_047511655.1. Lineage (NCBI taxonomy): Eukaryota > Metazoa > Chordata > Mammalia > Rodentia > Castoridae > Castor > Castor canadensis. Next base: position 74,950,610 of record NC_133394.1, on the reverse strand, counting down.
ATATCACCCTATACCAAGATTAACTCAAAATAGATCAAGGATCTTAATATCAGACCACAAACTGTAAAAATGATACAGAAAGAGTAGGAAATACTCTATAGTTAGTATGTATAGGTAAGAACTTTCTCAACGAAACCCCAGCAGCACAGCAACTAAGAGATAGCATAGATAAATGGGACCTCATAAAACTAAAAAGCTTCTGGTCATCAAAAGAAGTGGTCTCTAAACTGAAGAGAACACCCACAGAGTGGGAGAAAATATTTGCCAGCTATACATCAGACAAAGGACTGATAACCAGAATATAAAGGGAATTTAAAAAACTAAATTCTCCCAAAACTAATGAACCAATAAAGAAATCGGCAAGTGAACTAAACAGAACTTTCTCAAAAGAAGAAATTCAAATGGCCAAAAAACACATGAAAAAATGCTCACCATCTCTAGCAATAAAGGAAATGCAAATTAAAAACCACACTAAGATTCCACCTCACCCCTGTTAGAATAGCCATCATCAGCAACACCATGAACAACAGGTGTTGGTGAGGATGTGGGGAAAAAGGAACCCTCTTACACTGTTGGTGGGAATGTAAACTAGTACAACCACTCTGGAAAAAAATTTGGAGGCTACTTAAAACACTAAACATTGATCTGCCATTTGATCCAGCAATACCACTCTTGGGGATATACCCAAAAGACTGTGTCCAGAGGCACCTGCACACCCATGTTTATTGCGGCACTATACACAATAGCCAAGTTATGGAAACAGCCAAGATGCCCCACCACTGATGAATGGATTAAGAAAATGTGGTGTCTATACACAATGGAATTTTATGCAGCCATGAAGAAGAATGAAATGTTATCATTCGCTCATAAATGGATGGAATTGGAGAACCTTCTGAATGAGGTTAGCCTGGCCCAAAAGACCAAAAATCGTATGTTCTCTCTCATATGTAGACATTAGATCAAGGGCAAACACAACAATGGGATTGGACTTTGAGTACATGATAAAAGGGAGAGCACACAAGGGAGGGGTGAGGATAGGTAAGACACCTAAAAAATTAGCTACCATTTGTTGCCCTTAACGCAGAGAAACTAAAGCAGATACCTGAAAAGCAACTGAGACCAATAGGTAAAGGGGACCAGGAACTAGAGGAAAGGTTAGATCAAGAGGCATTAACCTAGAAGGCAGCACACACATACAGGAAAGTAATGTGAGTCAACTCCCTGTATAGCTATCCTTATCCCAACCAGGAACACTTGTTCCTTCCTATTATTGCTTATACTCTCTCTTCCACAAAATTAGAGATAAGGGCAAAATAGTTTCTGCTGGGTATTGAGGGGGTGGGGGGGAGAAGCAGGGGGCGGAGTGGGTGGTAAGGGATGGGGTGGGGGCAAGGGGGAGAAATGACCAAAGCCTTGTATGCACATATGAATAATAAAACAATTTAAAAAATATGCATGAAAACAACACAAGGAATCTTCCTGTATAACTCTCTTTTCTCAAACTAGCAAAACACCATGTTTTTCTTGTTATCTTTTATGTTTTTTTTCAACAAAACTGGAGAATAGGAGGGCTGGGTTTGTTACTGGTGGGAGGGGAGAGGTGGTGGGAAAGGGGTCAGAGGATAAATATCGTGCAAATAATGTATACACATGGAAGTACAAGCAAAAATACCTGTCAAAACTGTTCCTGGAATTGGGGGAGAAGTGATGAAAGAGAGCAGTGGACTGAGTGGATTAAAGTATATTTCTTACATTTTAAAAACCTTTGTAAATACTCCAACATACACCCAACCAGCACAACAGTAAGGAAAAGTTTGATATCATGAACAAAATTAAAAAGTAGAAATAAAAAACAAAAACATAATTACAGAGCAAAAAAGAGATAATGCATTATTTATATGCATTTGAATGCTATTGTGCTACAATGAAGAATGAAATTTTGTCATTTGTAGGTAAGTGGGTAGAACTGGAGAACATCATCTAAGTGAAATTAGCCAGGTTCAGAAGGGCAAATGCTGCATGTTTTCTCTCATATGAGGACTATAGACCTAATACAAACCCAGTCATATGATGAAAAACAGGTGACTCTAAGGAGAGGTCGCCTATGAGAGAGGGAGGGTAAAAGAAGGAGGTTAAGAAGGTGAATAAGGTTGATGTATTTCCTGTACATGAACTAATATAGAATTTTTAAACCTGCTGAAATTGCCATAAGAAGGGGAATAAGATAGAAAGAAGAAAAATAGAGGAGATAAACCAATTCAGGTTATAATACACATGTACATAGAAATGTCACATGGAAACTCCCTGTGTAACTATCTTACAAAAATCATTTTTTTCTTTTGCAAAATTGGTGAACAGAAAGGAACAGGTCCTGCCTGGAGGGGGCGGGGGCCCCGTACCAGTGGTAAGGAGGAGGAAGTGCGAAAAAGGTGTGGAAGGTGAATATAGTAATATATACTGTGTACACATGTATGTAAATGGAAAAATGATACCTGTTGAAGGTATTCCAGGAATGGGGAGGGGGGGATAAAAGAGAATGATGGAGGGATGAATTCAAGTATGACATATTTGTTATATTATAAGAACTTTGTAAATGCTATAATGTACCCCTAGCACAACAATAAAAAATGCTAAAGCTTTAATATACTGCTAATTTTGAAAGCCAAATTTGGCTTACATTTTTAAAACTAATTTCATGGTCACTCTGTGTGTCCAGTAACAATCTCAAAGGATAGAATTAAATTACTTTTTGGTTAAGAAAACAGAATCACATCAAGACTTTCTTGATTCTTGTAAGGTCTTCTCTGTAGTAAAATCAAAATTCAGGACATGAGGCTGCTAGCTACTATGATTCCAAACCAAACTACAGAGGATAACATCTTTGCTGTACACACTTGTATTTCCTATGCTGCAGGGATTTTGACATACAAAGTTTTCAATATTTAAGCCTCATGGCTGCCTACAGAGTGGCAATCCTGGTATAACAGTCTTGAAATTAATTTGAATATGGTCTGTGTCTACTTTAGTCAGAGCATGATGTTAAGGTAAATTAATTTTCCACTTATTGCTCATACTTTGTGATGTTAGGAAATCTGTTTAAGATTTCTGGATTTCACTGTGAACTACTTTATAAATCCCAGATTATAGTCTGTTACATAAACATAGCAACACACACTCATATATTTTCCCAAAGTTTAAACATTCACATGCTTTAGTAGCCCAAAGCCAGTATTTTCTTTAACACTCCTCTTTTTTTGTAATCAAAGATATCAAAGGAATAGATGCAAGAACACTTGTTACCTTATTATTCTTGATTAAACTCAGGCAGTTTACATATTTTATGGAATGTGCGCATTTCATGTAAGTTGTCAAATTTGTGGTTTGAAATATTAATATTTATTTCAATGTTTTTTGGGTATGGTTTATTTGTCTACTCTTTTATATTTTCAGTTAGCATTGGTATTTGTTGATTTTCTCCATTGTGATTTTAACTTTGATTCATGATCCCACATTTACTACTACTTCTTTCTTCTTATTCTTGGCTTAGTTTGATATCCCCTCTCCTGCAGTTTCTTAAAAGATAAGCATAGTTCATTAATGAGACCATTAATTAGATCATTCTAAATTGACTAACTAGTTACATCTTTAAATCTCTTACAAATTTTGGTATATTGTTTTTTTCATTTTCACTTAGTAAAAAGTATTTTGCAATTTCCCTGTTTTTTTTTTTTCTATAATTGTTTATTTAGAAGGGTGTTATTTTCTAATAGTAAGTGTTTTGCAAGATATGTTTCTATTATTGCTTTTTAGTTTATTTCTTCATATGAAAGGTCATATGATTTCAAACTGTCTAAATTCATTGAGACTATTTATGAACTGTAATATCATCTATATTGGTGAATATTTGATGTGGCTGTGATGGTTAATTTTGTCATTGTTTTGGATAGAGAAGTGCCAATGATATTGTAAAGCATATCTCTGGATTTGTTTATGAAGGCATTACCAAAGAGGATTCTCTAAGTGGGGAAAAGTGACCTAAATGTGGCTGTTACCATCCCTAACCTGTGGCATGAATGGTGCATTCTTAATCTCCAGGAGTTAGATTCCAGTCTGTTTCCACGTCATTGTTGGTGTGTTCATGCTTTCCTATTGCTTCTCGAACAAATAGAGCATATGTATGAACTCTTTCATTTGATTTTTATGGGATGTTTTAAGTAAAAATTTGATTGTTAGCATATGATAGTTGTATAGGAAGATACATTGTGATATTTACATATGTGGTTACTATATTTCTTAGATTTACTCATCCATCATTCTCCCTCATCCTCCTCTCAAATTTCTCAGAACAATTTCAACAGGTTTCAAAATGCATCCATTATTCACACTCATTCACCCTTTCCTTATGCCCTCTTCCCCCCTACTGGTGCTCATACCTTAAAAGGCCAGTTTTAGCCTCCTGTCCATCATTTTTTTTCAAAAATGTATGTTGATAGTTCAAGGGGAGTTTGTCCTGGCCTTTCAGACATGTCTATATCAGATTAACCCCCCATTACTTACTCTTTGTCTATCACCATGCTCCTATTACACTGCATTATGTCATATTATCTTCATGTTCACTCATACCCTCTATGTTGATTTGATAATGTATATAATTTCTGAGTCTATTTCTATTGATTAATTGTTCTTATTTTGGGCAATATTTTCTTGTTTCTTTGAATGCCTAGTGATTTTTTGCTGAATGACAGACATAGTGGATTTTATAGTTTTAGTGTTAATGTTAAAATTCATTTTGTCATACAGCTCAGATATTTGGAATTGGTTTGTGGTAGTTGCTCCTCATTCATGCTGTCACTTTCTGCAGTTTTAGTCACCAATACTCAATAGTCATCAATACTTAAATGATGTCCAAAAATATTAAATAGGGAATTCTAGGATAACATTTATTACTTCATATTATTATAATTTCTGTTTTATTACTAATTATTCTTGCTAATCTCTTACTGTGGCTAAGTTAGTAATTAATCAATATCCTGTGTATGTATAGGCAGACACCTAGTGTATTTATGATTTGGTACCATGTGTGACTTCATACATCCACGGGAGGTCCTGAAATGTAATCTCTGCAGATAAGGTGGAGCTATCGAAATTCCTTTGAAACTTACTTTTAGGCATCCTGAAGTGAGTTCAGTGAACTCTCTTCTAGGATTTCTTGAGTGGTTCATTTCCTAGCATATCTAGATCACTCTTCTCCTTAACACTGTCAGGACACTTTTGAGTATGGCCAGTGGTCTTTCTACAAAACTTCTTCCTCTTCATTCTCCAACCTGAAAATTCTGGCCATTTTCTCCTTATTGATCTTTGATCTCTGTCTGTTCAATTCAAGAAGACTATCTGGATTCCACTTTGGTTCTGGGTATGCTACCCTACAAGAGCAACTATCTGATGTGTTCCCCATATTCTTTAATTTCTAAATATATATTTTACTGAATCTTAGAAATTTTGGATTTTTTAAAAAAAGTACTATCCTCCAATCTTTCACCTCTTCTTCAGAGTTTCCAATTATCTCCTCATGTGTAAAATTTGTTTTTATATTATTCTAGATACCCACAGTCTCTTTTATCTGGGTATTTTTTTACTTGCTTGCTTAATTTCTATGTGTTAGTTTGTAGAAATTTGTCTTTCTCTCTTAATTCCAAGGGTGGTTAATAAAGCCTAGCCAGTGATTTTTAATTACAAATAACTGTAGTTTTCAGTTTTAATCCATTTGACTCTAGAGTTTCTTGTCTTTATATCTCTTGTAACAGTAGTATCCTTTGCATGTTTCAGCACAATTTTAGTAGCTGACTAAAAGTTTTGCTTACCAGTTTCAAAATTTGGGTCATCAAGAAGTTTTGACCAATTTCCTCTTGTTCATGTTTTGATTTCCTTACAACTCTGCCATTTCTCAGTGTCTAGCACCTTTAGTTCATCATATGTGTTTGTTTATTCTGGTAATGTGTATGTGTCAGTCAGGCTTCCATCACAGAGGCACCATCAGTAGAAGGTACTTAGGAATTTAGCAGCAGTAATCAGATTATGGGAAGGTATAAATTTACAAAGCAAGATCAGGATATCATGGAAGGTCATGAGCAGGACAGAGTTTACAAGCAGAGTCTCTCACTTAAGTAAACTTCAGATTTTTTTTTTCATTTTTCTTTTATTATTCATATGTGCATACAAGGCTTGGTTCATTTCTCCCCCCTGCCCCCACCCCCTCCCTTACCACCCACTCCCCCCCTCCCTCTCCTTCCCCAATACCCAGCAGAAACTATTTTGCCCTTATCTCTAATTTTGTTGTAGAGAGAGTATAAGCAATAATAGGAAGGAACAAGGGTTTTTGCTGGTTGAGATAAGGATAGCTATACAGGGCATTGACTCACATTGATTTCCTGTGCGTGGGTGTTACCTTCTAGGTTAATTCTTTTTGATCTAACCTTTTCTCTAGTACCTGTTCCCCTTTTCCTATTGGCCTCAGTTGCTTTAAGGTATCTGCTTTAGTTTCTCTGCGTTAATTTAAAAAAATTTTAACTGATGCATGAAAACATCAAAATGTAACTCAGGCTGTCCTTAAACTCCATTTTTCTGCCTCAGCCTCCCAAGTGCTGAGATTACAGATATTCATCATCATCTTTCTTCTCACTTTTTGGAATGTACAGTTCATTACGGTTACCTGCAGTCACACTGCTCTGTGTTAGCACACGAGAATTTCTTGCTCCTATCTACCTGTAACTTAGCACCATTGATCAAGCTTCCCCATCCCTCCTTCCTAGCCTCTGGCAATCACCATTGTACTCTTAACTTGAATGAGATCAGCTGACTGAATCAGGCCCACCAGGTCATGCAGTATAATCTCCAAGGGGTTTTAATTATATCTGTTAAATACATTCAAGCATCACCTTGAGCAAATGCAGCAATGTGGTTGGGCTTGGATCACATGACAAAGGGAGAGCACATACGGGAGATATAGGAATAGGTAGAAAACCCAAAACATGAAAGCATTTGATGTCCCCTCTCCACAGGAACTAATACAGAAACCTTAAAGCAACAGAGGTTAACATGAGAATAGGATTAGAAACCAGTGTAAAGATCAGTTACAGAGGAATCAAAATGGGTTGTAACACATGTGTATACACGAAAGCAATGCTAGGAATATTTCTGTATAGCTATCCTTAACTCAACTAGAAAAAATGCTTTGTCTTCTTTATTATGCTTATGTCTTTTCTTCAACAAAATTATAGAGATAAGGGCAGAACAGGTCTTGCCTGGAAGTGAGGGGGGAAGTGAGGGAGAGGATGGGGGATGGGGGCAGGGGGAAGAAATGACCAAAACAAGGTACGCACATGTGAATAAATGAATAATTAAAAAAGAAAACAGCACCCAGTCTGAATTTTGATTATATAACTGGGGGCTATAGACTAGCCAAGCAGTCATAGACATCATAACTTTTTCAATTTTCTATTATTCCTTTTCTTTTTCAGAATTTTAGACATTACCTTTGGGAGAGCCCATATGATAGGAAGAAACTAGTTGTCACTAGAAGAAGAAACCAATTCTTTTTATCTCATTTTTTCTCTCTGAAGTCTTTGATTTCCTCTCTTTACCCAAATTGAGCCTCTTCTACTTGCATCTACCTTTTGTGTGTATTTTATTTTTTGCTTCCTTTTTTCCCCTGAACTCTCCAAGCTACTTTTTTATCTCTTTTGAAAAAAGAATCCTTCCTTTTCTCTTTGTTTTATCTCTCTGAACTTTTTATTTCCTTTTTATGTTGTCGACTCACAATTCAATACCATTCATTTAATTTCTTTTTGAATCATTGAAAACAACTAAGTAAAATGTATATAATCCTTTGGTTGCACTGTCTTGGAGGTAACTAGTTACTGTTTGTTTTTCCTCTTCATGTTTTCCTCTTTTATGTGGCGGCTTTAAAAAAACTGAACCTCATAGAAATAGATTATTTATAATCCTATCTTCATGAGCCATTCTTTTAATTAGTTTTTGTGTGAAACATTTTTGTTTACTTAATTAAGCATTAAAATTTAGTAGCGAAATTGGCATTCAAAAGACCACATACAAAGCAATAGGTAAGATACTGAAAATTAAAATATGTTACTCCCACTAGCATATACCCCACTTGCTCCCAGCTTTAAGGATGGGACTCAGCAAACCACAGTCTACAGTTGTCAATCTGTTTTTATAAGCAAAGATTATTGGTATATTGTCTGTGGCTTCAGTTGGAGTTGAGTAATTACAAGAGAAATCATTAAAATGCACAGTCTAAATTAGTTACAATCTGGTCCTATAAAGGAAAGTTTATGGTTCACATGGTTTTATTACTTTTTAAATTTATTCCTAAAACACACATTTATACTTCTATTTCTCTAAGCTTTACAAAATGAATAGCACATGTAAGTACTGTTTTGTGTTGCATTTTTCAGTCATAATTATATTACAAAGTTTTGTATATATTAATGTGATTCATTTTAATTCATTTGTTGCTACTGATAAACATTCTTCTATGATGTGAATATTCTACAATTTGGTAACAGTATCATTTTGGAGTAATCAGATTTTTTTCTGGCTTTTTATGTTATGAAATAGTCTGTAGTTTAAGTTGTCATAATTCAACTGGTACTTGAACACACATTGAGATTTTTTTTTCATTATTTTTAATAATACTTCATTTTTAGTATGTGAAGTTCTATGACAACTAGAAAGAAATATTTTAACATTTAATGTTCAATTCACTATAGTTTCAATGTTAATGTATAATGAGCTACATACTCAGAAATATTTAAACCGTTGATTCCTATTAGGAGCTTTATATAGTATATATTTTTTTAAATTATAAAGTTTTTCTTTACTTTAAGTCTGACTATAGTAATTTTGAGTTACTATATATTTCCATACCTTATCTTCCAAAAAGATTACTCCAGCTACCTGTGAATATAATCCTAAAAAAACTCCTGAAGTCCTTGTGAAGAATTTCCTTCCCTATAGGCAAACTAACTATGCCCACCTCTTCCTTTCTGTTTTACTTTGATTTGTTCACTTGTAAAGGACACTAATTTTTCATAAGTGCTATGGGGATTTTTTTTTGTGTGTGTGGTACTGGGGGCTTGAACTCAGGGCCTACACCTTGAGCCACTCTACCAGCCCTTTTTTGTGATGGGTTTTTTTTGAGATAGGGTTTCTCGAACTATTTGTTCAGGCTGGCTTTGAACTGTGATCCTCCTGATCTCTGCCTCCTGAGTAGTTAAGATTATAGGTATGAGACCCTGAAGCCTGGCTCTGCCATGGGAATTGAAGAATAAAAATATAGCAATTGTCTGAAAGAAGAATCATCTTACAACTCAAGTGAAGTTGGAACAATATGTAAATTTATGGGTCTGTTTTATTTCCTGGAAAACACCCCATTTATTAAAATTATTTGTTATAGTAAAGCACAATTCTGAAATCTGTTTTGTACTGTAAGGAAGCATTTTCTCATGATTAGTAATTTATACAAACTATTGTAAGACATAAAAATTATGCTGCTGTACAAACAAGATATTGAGTTATAATATATTTAAACAACATATAGAACTTTGCAACTTCTATTATATATTTTATATTATAATAAAAGTTAATTTCTCATAAAATGCACTATAAAGTCATAGTTTTCTTACTTAGCTTCAGAAATCTAAATTGTGGATTAATTTAATGACCAGAAATAATTAAGTAAAACTAGTTAAATCATAGGTATGTTATGGATTGTGTTATCTGGTTGGAAACTTAAGATAAAAATCCTGAGATCTCTACAGAGCTATTTTTAGTTTTGTTAAATCACAAATCTTTCTTTTTCATATTAAAAAGAAACTTGAAAGTACTAAATCTCAATTTTTAATATTTATACTTAGATTTACACCTACCTGCTCATGAGAGATAGTTACAAATTATTTCTCATTGTGATGTGATTACCTGCTTGAATCTGTCAAACCAGACAATTCAACTGTTAAATTCATTCCATGCATGGATGTGTGCCCAGAGAACACACAATATGTCCACATTGTACTTACAGTGTTATTTATATATTTACAATAGCATGTGGCTTAACTATGGGTACTCATTCTGAGAAGTATATGGTTAGATGGTTTTTTCATTGTACAAGCATGATATCTTGTACTTACACAAAGTAAGATGGCTTTGAAATTAGTAGGTGACATGATCTCTGAGACTACTGTCATATATGAGGTCCCTTGTTGATGCAAATGACATGTGAAACAGTACTATCCTTATGTAAATATCACTTAATCAATTCTCCTTAAGTATATACTGCTGACTGGGTTTTTCACAACTTTATCTAAATTTTTGGGAACATTAAACCTTACTTTTCTGCTGGCTTTTATTTTGAACTCAAAGCTGTTGCTTTAAGAGATAATCTCAATATATTTGGGGATCTTAAATTGTTCCTCTGTAAATTACTCTAATGCCTCTAGCCTTCCCCTGTCTATTTTAGGTCCCTAGAAGGACTGTCAAGATTGAGTGTTGTGTTTTATATTTGTCCATCATTTCTCCAGAGATTGCTATATCTCTTTCAGCAACTTAGCAAGAGTAGCTCATTTAATAACTCATTATAATATCTGCTATGCATAGTTATTACACAGAATTTTGTTATGTATAATTAAAATTTTCTCAATATGGAGGTTGTTTCTTTTCTTTGTATTTCTGGAGGTTGAACCCTGGGCCTTGTGCATGCTAGACAAGCAATCTACCACTGAGCTATATCCTCAGCCCTGGTAAAACAATCCTAATTTTTAGGGAAATATTATTCTGACAACAAACTTTTTAAGTTCTTAGCTTTGAGCTGGAAATATTTCACTGAATTTTCTTTCTTAATTCTTAAACTGACATTGCCTATTTTATGATCCCTGAGAAAAAGAGAACATCAGCCCTGTACCCTTAAAATGCCCCTTTCAGCTCTGAGATCCCTGCCAAGGTGAGGGCACTGAGGCTGCTGATAGCACAAGGTTGGATCAGAGCCTTGCTGGGAGTAGAAGCCGTCCCTGCCCCTTTGAACGCTGGCTATTAGGGTTGGAGGAGACAAGCCACAGCGGTCACTGCTTCCCACACTAACCTCACAGTCCCTCTCCTACTGGTGATGGAAGGTAGGGAGGGCTCGCAATCAGCCAGGGTGGGCAGGAAGAGAGAGAGGGACATAAAGGAGCCTGAGACAAGGTATGGCTTCTAAGAATCTGCCCTCATTAAACTACTTCAATCTTGGGTGAACCTCCTACAGTTTCCAGAACCTTCTTAAAGTGCCACCAGCTGGGGACCAAATATTCAGTACTTGAGCCTATGGGGAACATTTCATACTCAAACCACAACAATAATCCTTGTGCTGAATTTGTTTTCTGTGAAATTAAAATAGCTACTGTAGCATTCTTTCAATTAACATTAGCATAGTCTTTCTTCATCTCTTCATTTTTAACCTATTTGTGTTTTTATACTTAAAGTTTGCTTGCTGTTGATAATGTATGGAATATTTTAAAATTTGCTATTCCAGTTTCTGTCTTTGAATTGATAGATTAAGATCATTCATTTTTATAATCAACTTAATATTTATCATTTTATAATGTTTGTTTCTTATATTTACACTTTACCTTCTCTTTTTGTCTTTTCTGATTTTAGTTTTGCTACCTATATACCTTATTTTATAAACACACACATATATGTATGTATATATACGTATATATGTAAATATATACATATATATGTATGTATGTATATACACACACACATTTATCTTACTTGGTAGAAAAGCACTCTGTCACTGAGCTGTACCTCTAGTCTAATTGTGTAATTTTTTAGGATGGCATTTTGTAATGTCAACTGTACTTCTCTTAACAGTTTTTTCTTTGTTTTCCTAGAGTTTGCAACACTATATGTACAAATGAAGTCCACTTAAAATTCTACTTAAAATTCCAGGTTAATTCAGTGTTGGGGCATGGTGGATCATGTCTATAATCACAGCCCTCCTGAGGTTAAGGCAGCAGGACTGCATGTTTGAGGCAGCCTGGTATATACAGTGAGACACTGTCTCAAAAATCATGATTCAGTTATCTTATAGAGTATTCTTAGCCTCTCTTTCTCACTCCTTAATAATATTCTGTCATTACATTCATTTGCTCATATATCACCCAATATATTACTATCTTTGTTTTGGACATATGTCCATTAAGAAATAGAAAAATGATCATTTTTGCCTTACTGTAGTCCCTCTCTGATGTATATAATTTTTAGTCTCCTTGAACTCCTTCTTCCAACAAGTTTTTTGCATGGATAGAAATTTGTTAAATTAGAAGTTAATTATTTTAATTTCTGTTTGTCTGACAAAGTCTATTGCTCACTGTCTTTGAAAGATATTTTCATTGGATATAGACTTATAGGTTGGTAGATTTTCCACTGGATGTAGACTTCTACATTGGTGGGTGTATTTTCTTTCAACATTGGACCTTTCAATCAAGTCTCTTCTTAACTGCAAGACTTATGTAATTCTTGTCCTGGTTCTGTACTCTCTGAGGAGTTCTTTTTTCTCTTTATTGCTTTTAAGATTGTGGTTTGCTTCTCTGCATTTGGAACATGGCATGATATACACAGGTATGAACTGCTTGGTATTGCCCAACTTGACTGTATTCTGTGTTTCAGTGGCTTGGTATGTGGCCTTAGTTTTTTAAAAATAGAATCTATTTTTTCTTTAAAAATTTAAATAAATATTTTTTTCTCCTCTTCCTTCTTCAAGTTACCTTTTAAATATTTCTATAAGTTTATAGTTCTACATTCTGCCACTTGAGCCATGCCCCTAGCCTTGAGTTTTGTCTTCCATCTTTTTTTTTCTATTCTTTGGCTGAAAAGACAAGAGTAACACTTCCAACTTCTTTATTTGTCTAAAATAAGACTGGAGTTATAAAATTGGCTATTTCTCTGCCCCCCCCACTTGAGGAATTCATGGCTCAGCTGTGATTGAAAATCTTACTCTTGGTCTTCAAAATTAGAAATTATGTCTGTACATTATCTCATTAACAGAGCAGATCTACCTCAATACTCATGGATGTGTCTGACTCAAGGCACATTATAGTCTCACAAATACTGATATTTAGCTAATGATTATTTCTTTTTTTTTCTCTTCATTGTTGTGCTGGATGGGGTACATTGTGGCTTTCACACAGGTTCTTATAATGTATCCAATGTATATACTTAAATTCTCCCCTTCTACCATCCTCTTTTATCCCCCCTCCCAATTTCTGGAATATTTCAACAGGTATCACTTTTGCATTTTCATACATATGTACACAATTTTTGTACCATATTCACCCTTCTACCCCCTTTCCCCATCACACCCCCACCCTGACTGGTACCAGCCATCCTCCCTGGGCATGACCTGTTCCACCTTCCTGTTGTCTTATTTTGTAGAAGAAAAAAGAGAAAAAATAAAATAAAAACATAACATTTTAGTTTGTTTGAGATAAAGGTAGCTACACTGGGAGTTTCCTGGTGGTAATTAAATGTATAAATGTATTATAACCCCAATTAATTTATCTCCTCTAATTTTCTTCCTTCTACTTTAGTCCCTTTTTTATCGTAGTTTCAGCTGGTTTAAGATTTCTATATTTATTCTTGTATAGAGTATATCAACCATATTCAAATTCTTACTTTACCTACACCTCCTGTGTAGATCCCTTAGAGTGATCAGCATTTCATAATACTGCTGTATTTGCATAAGGTCTATATTCCATATATGAGAGAGAACATGCAGATTTTGGCCTTCTCAGTCTAGCTAACTTCACATAAGATGATATTACTAGTTCCATCTATTTACCTGCAAATGACAGTTTCACTTTTTGTGGCTAAGAAAAATTCCATTGTATGGAATACCACATTTTCATAATCCATTCATCAGTAATGGGGCATCTTGGCTGTTTCCATAGCTTTGCTATGTGAATAATGCTGCAATAAACATCGGTTTGCAGGTGTCTTTGTTGTAAGTTGACTTACAATCCTTCAGGTATTTCTGGGTTGTAATGGCAGGTCTATTTTTAGTTTTTTAAGGAGCCTCTACACTGTTTTCCATAGTGGTTGTACTATCTTACACTTCCACCGGCAGTGTATGAGGGTTCCTTTCTCTCTGCATCCTTGCCAACATTTGTTGTTGTTGTTTGTGTTCTTGTTGGTAGCTATTCTAACAGGAGTGAGGTGGAATCTTAATGTGGTTTTGATTTGCATTTCCTTTATGGCCAGGGATGGTGAACATTTTCTCAAGTGTTCTTTTAGCCATTTGAAATTCTTCCTTTGAAAAGGCTCTGTTCTGTTCATTTGTCCATTTCTTCATTGGGTTATTGATTTTTTGGGAGTTTAGTTTTTTGAGCTACCTTTATATTCTGGGTATCTGTCCCTTCTCTGATGGATAGCTGACAAAGATTTTCTCCCATTCTGTGGGTGGCTTTTTCAATTTACAGACCATTTCTTTTTCTGTACACAAGGTTTTTACTTTCATGTAATCCCATTTGTCAATCCTTTCTCTTAGTTGCTGAGCCACATGAGTTCTACTGAGGAAGTCCTTGGCTATGCCTATTGCTTCTAATGTCTTACCTGCTCTTTCCTGCTCTAGCTTCAGGGTTTCAGGTCTTATTTTAAGGTCTTTAATCCACTTTGAATTGATAGTTGTACAGGGTGACAAACATAGAACTACTTTCAGTTTTCTACAAACAGATATTCAGTTTTCCCAGCAACAGTTGTTGAAGAGGCTATCTTCTCCATCGTATGTTTTCAGTGCCTTTGTCAAAAATTAGGTGGGTGTAGCTATGTGGATTCATGTCCTGGTCCTCTATTCTGTTCCACTGATCTTCTTATCCGTTTTTGTGCCAGTACCAGGCTATTTTTATTGCTATGGCTTTGTAAATAGTTTGAAGTTGGGTATTGTGATACCTCCAGCATTGGTCTTTTTGCTCAGTATTGCCTTGGCTATTTGTGGTCTTTTTTGCTTCCAAATGAACTTTAGATTTGATTTTTTTAATCTCTGTCATGAATGTCATTGGGATTTTAATGGGAATTGCATTGAACATAAAGATTGCTTTTGATAATATAGCCATTTTTACTATGTTGATCCTACCAATCCATGAGCAGGGGGATATCTTTCCATCTTATATAGTTTTCAACGATTTCTTTCTTCAGTGGTTTGTAGATTGCCTTGTAGAGTCATTCGCATCATTTGTTAAGTTGATTTTAGTATCTGATTCTTTTGAGGCTATTGTAAATTAGATTGTTTTCCTATATTCTTTCTCAAATTGTTCATTGTTGGTATATAGAAAGGCTACTGATTTTTGTAAATTGACTTTGTAACCTTCTACTTTGATGAAGCTGTTTATGGTGTCGAGAAGTTTTTTTGGTGGTTTTTCAGGTCTTTTAAGTATAAGGGCATATCATCTGCAAATAAGAATAGTTGAATTCTTCCTTACCTGTTTATAGTCCTTTTATTTCTACTTCCTGTCTTATTGCTCTGTCTAGAAATTCTAAGACTATATTAAATAAAAGTGGAGAGTAGAAACCCTTGTCTCATTCCTGACTTTGAGGAAAATAGTTTAGTTTTTTCCATTAAATATGATGTTGGCTATAGGTTTGTCATACATAGCCTTTGTTTTGTTGAGGTTCATTCCTTCTCTTCCTAATTTCATCACAGCTTTTATAATGAAAGAGTGTTGAATTTTATTGAAGGATTTTTCTGCATGTATTGAGATGATTAAGTGGTTTTTGTCTCTGCTTCTGTTAATATGCTGTATTACATCTAATGATTTGCAAATGTTGGACAATCCCTGCATCACTGGAATGAAGCCGACTTGGTCATGGTGTATGATCTTTTGGCTATATTGTTGAATTTGGTTTGTCATTATTTTATTAAGGATTTTGCATCTATGTTCATTAAAAAGATTGGACTATAGTTCTCTTTTTTTGATGTATCCTTGTCCACTTTTAGGATGAGTGTAATACTTGCTTCATAAAATGAGTTAGACAGTGTTCCTTCCCTTTTTATTTTATGGAAAAATTTAAGGACTGTTGATATTAATTCCTTAAAGATGTGGTAGAATTCAGTGGAGAATATGTTATATCCTGGATTTTACTTTTTTGGGAGACTCTTACTGCTGCTTCAATTTCATTGTGTGTTATAGATCTGTTTAGATGATTAATATTCTCTTGGTTCAATTTTTGATGGTCATATGTATCTAGAAATTTGTCTGTTTCTTCTAGATTTTCCAATTTATTTGGACATAGGTTTTAAAGTAGTCCCTGATGATTACCCTGGATTTCCAGGGGTATGTTTTCATCTCCTCTTTTTTGTTTCTGATTTTATAAATTTGGGTAGTTTCCCTCCTCATTTTAGTCATATTTGTGGGGGGTTTGTCAATCTTATTTATTTTTTCAATGAACTAGCTTTTTGTTTCATTGGTTCTTTGTATGTTTTTTTTACCCTCTCCCCATTTTTTTGTCTTTATTTTGTTGATTTCAGTCCTTGTTTTTATTATTTTTATTATTATTTTTCTCCTTGTGCTTGTTTGGGTTTACCTTGCTCTTGTTTTTCTAGGAGTTTGAGATGTAGTATTAGGTCATTTATTTGATATCTTTCTGTGTTTTTAAAATATGCACTCAACACTTCTTGGTCTTTTGGCTAAGATCAAGTGTATTATCTGTTCTTATCTGTTTAGTATCTGATAATGTCCTCGATCCAAGGACAATATATTCAATGGATTTTTGGAACGGGGAGGTGGAATAGAAGCTTGCTCCATCCGCTCCACATATTGACCTGGAATTACAGTATTTCCAGGAACAGTGCAGAAAAAAAAAAAATATATATATATATATATATAATGCACTCATGACTATAAACTTTCTTCTTAGGACTACCTTTATTATGTCTCATAGGTTCTAATAGGTTGTGTTTTCTTTTTCATTAAATTCCAGGAACTTTTTGATTTCTACCTTATTTCTTCTGTGACCCATTAATCCTTGAGCCATGTATCACTCAGCCCCCAATTTTTGAGTATTTTCTGCTGCTTCTTTTACTGCAATCCTCTTCCTTCCTTCCTTCCTTCCTCCCTTCCTTCTTCCTTCCCCTCTCTCCTCCCACTCCTCTCCTCTCCTTCTCCTCCTCTCCTCCTCCTCCTCTTCTCGTTCTTCTTTTCTCTGTCTCTCTCTCTCTCATATCAAAGGTGTCAATCACTAAGCTTATGCAGGCAACCCACACTTTTCATAATTAAACTTTCATTTGAATTTCTGATGGTGTGAAAGCCATAATCATTCAGTAGGTGCTATATTTCTCATATTGAAGTTTGACATTTGGGCTATCAATATGTTCTATAGTACACACTCTTCCCTTATGATATTGGGCAGAGATAATGAGTCACAGCTCCTAGTCAGCTATGGTGTCAGGAGGATAAAATACAATACTTTTCATGTTACTAAGCTATGATGTTTGATAGGCTAGGAGTATAAAACACAATTTTGACTTGTAAAATTTTCAATTGTAAGGATGATCTGTATGGTAAAAAATCTGGGCCATTTGAGTTATGTAATGTCCCCATTTTATATTCTATATTTATCACTGTATAGTTAGATAACTTAGACATTTTTATTTTCTCTATTGCTCCTCATTTTTTTTCTTCACTTTTTGTTAGGGCCATCATCAACTTTATACCCTTATCCTCAATATTAAATGAAGCTAGTAATAAGATGAAAACTCAGTATAAGCATTCATTCTGTTACTATTTTTTAGTGAGGCAAGGGAATTCAAAGCATTTGGAGTGTATATTTGATTTGTTCTATACTTTGTGGAAAGATATTGCCTCATATGGTTAGGTTTTATGTATAGTATGAATCACAAACAGTAACAAGGTAATTCTATAAATAATATTGTAAACAGAATTTCAGTTTGTGTCATTTAAGTAGAATATGCATGCACATATAGTGTGTTTGTGTGTGTGAACTATGTGTTCAACATAACACATTAACTGAATTTTTTTTTGCCCCCAGGCAAAATAGTGAGATATTTGGGGTCAGTTATGGTTCAAATAATATAACATAATTGAATGCAACTGAGCTGCATAGATATGACCAAAGAGAATAGCACTCTTATAACAAACACTCAAGCAAGATCTAATAACCCTGCTTCTACAGGCCAAGGGAGTTTGAGAACACACTAAAAATGAAATGAATATTTACTGAATTGCTAGAAATGTTTCATTATCCTCATGGAGTAGAATTTATAATGAATGCAAACCCAGAGTACTGCATTCTCTGCCTCATCATTAATGTAAATGAGACATGACAAACTGAAAATTTATCTTAGAAATACCAGGATCACTAAAATTATTTTTGAAACATATTATAGGTAGATGTTCCATGGTTTTGATTTAATAAATCATGGAATTGGTAGTGTCCACTACTTATCATTCTGCTTATTATGTGTCATTTTAGAAGACAGAAACTTCTAAGAAGTCATTAAAATCCTTAAGTGTATTTAAGTCACCATTTATGCTTTACTTATATTAAATATCCTAAAATTTTTCTTTATTATAGAAGAAATATAATTTTAGACAAGCAACTGCAATGGGCGTATTTAATCTTTTCTAATATTTACAGTTCAAATTCCCATAATTCTCTGTCTCTCTTTCAGCTTTCTTCCTTTATTCATTTGTCTATCTCTCCCTAACATTAACCTACTTTTCAATATGAGTATCTATCTATATTATAATATTTTTTTGAATACTAAAAATGCAAAGTCAACTTTTTTGATCTCCACATGTTCTAATGGAGACTGGCTTCAAGGGAGTAACCACCATTGCTTTACAGTTTTTTCAAGACATTTGTGTGAGTTTAAGTTATTTGAACTTTAACCAAAATTATTCACAAATATTGTGTTGTACTTTGCATATTTTAAATTTAATTTTTATTATTACTCTTAAATTTCAAAAATTGCAACCATGTTTGGACAGAAAATAAAATTTTGCAGTAAAATTCTCTATTCTACATATTACTAATGTAACATATTGCCTATTAGTCATTTTGCATACCTATTCATCAGCTTTACATATTAGCCTTGGGGTTCTTATACAGTATCTATACT
Organism: Castor canadensis; assembly: GCF_047511655.1. Lineage (NCBI taxonomy): Eukaryota > Metazoa > Chordata > Mammalia > Rodentia > Castoridae > Castor > Castor canadensis. Next base: position 74,931,421 of record NC_133394.1, on the reverse strand, counting down.
AATGCAAGCCACCTCCATGTCCTAGTTTTACATCTATATACAAGTACACATGTATATGTGCAAATTCTTTTATATTGCAGAAACTTACACACAATATCAGATAATTGCCTCTAAAATTGTTTTGTATATCTTAGCCTCTAAAAAGAAATGAACAAAAATACTCTCACTTACAATGGACACATTCAATTTAGAAGTATTTCACATTGATGACCAGGCCTTTTAAAGTAGCTTCCTAATATGATCACTTCTGCTTCCATAGAAGTTGAACAATGCTAAAGAATTCTTAGATTATGAATTAGTCTTCATAACAGTAACCAATAAAGGTCCAGATTTTAGATAGTAACGCAAGCTTGACTTGTCAGTGGCTTCCTGCCACACACATGCTCAGACCAATATTTCCTGGAACATTATCAACAATGGAAAATCAAAATCCCCAAATGTCCCTGGATATTTGGAAACATAAATGTAACATCTACAGTGAAATCTTAGAAGGACAGTTAGATCAAAGTAGACATTTTTTTAGTTAATTTAGCTTTGTTAAATTTTCTTTTTCTTTGTGAAGCACTGACGAATCACCTTTGATAGAGGTTAGCTAGTATTCTACCCATCACTTCACGAGTCCAAACAGAAAAAATACAAGCATAGAGGTAGTTTAGTGCAAATCAGAGTTACAAACTATTTGCTTTCCTATATCCTGCAGTCTCCCACAGTCCACAGCAAGGGAAAAGAAGAATGAATCTCTAGAAAGAAGTGCAGCACTATACAATGGTTTTACTCTTAGTTTTTTAAAGAACCTCCATTCTGATTTCCATAAAAATTAAAAAACATAATTACTCTATGATTGTGCTATACCACTCCTAGCCATATATCTGAAAGAAGGTAAGTCAGTCAGCGTACAATGAAGACATACCTGCCTACCCATGTTTACAGTAAAACTGTTCGCAATAGCCAAACTTAGAATCAGCCAAGGTGCCCATCAACAAATGCACAAAGTATATGCTGTATTTGTGCATAATAGAATATTATTCATCCATTAATAAGAATGAAGTTATGTCATTTGCACAAAAATGGATGGACGAGCAACATTGAGAAAGACAAACATCACATTTTCCCTCATATGCAGAATCTAGACCTAAAAAGTGACAGTTTTTCAGTGGAGTGTTTTTTGACAGTGGAAACCCCATAGGGACAGGGGGTAAGAGAAGGTGAATGGGGGTGAAGATGATTGACATACTTTATTCGCTTGTGAAAACAGAATAATTAAACCTGTTTAAATTGTTTCAGAAGTGAGGAATAAGAAAGAATAATATAGCAGGTGAATTTGATCAAGATACATCATGTACATGTATGGTAACATCACAATGAAACTTCTAGTACAGTTAATAGGCGCTAATAAAAAAGTTTTTAAAAATGCAGTATCATTGGAGTAAAGATAATTTTAAAACAACCACTCTGGGCTAGACATCAGAAGTTAGTAGCAGCCTTAGGGAGAAAGGCAAAACAACCATGTTTAACTCATTTTCAAGCAATGGGATCACTGAGGCAGAAAAATAAAATAAAACTAGAACAATATGAAACACCATTGGAAATAGGCTAACCATAATAAATACAGGTCTCACCTATGCTTTGGCTTAAATTCAGCATTTCTAACTGTGAATCCTTAAAAATCTAGTTTAGACAATGAAATGGCTTCTCCATGTTCACCTGACACATATTTATGGGTGACTTGAGAAAATATTTAAAGATCAATATGAATAAGTGATAAATAACTACTGTGTTAAGTGGAGTTTTGTGAAGTCCTTAATTGGACTTGTTGCAAAAAAAAGATTCTGGTATTTTGCTGAAATGTTGCTTTTACTATAAGCATACATATATGGTAGCAGTTTTAAAGTAAGGAGATAGAAAAACACTAATGTAGCAACATATAACAGAAAGAGTGTTTTGCTCAGTAATCTGGGCTTTGCTCATACTGAACTTGGTACTTGTTTTGTTTTAATTTATTTAACTGCAAAGCAATTTACCCTGATTCTCTCAGTGTTCTTCTTGTGGTCAATTATACAATTATTGAGACTTTTAAAATATTAATTAAAGTCATATCAAAAAGTATGATATATTTGATACATTGTGAACCTTGTAAATGCTTCAATGTACTCCACTCAGCTCAACAAATGTTAATTACTCATGCAGATATCTAATAGTCATGTTGGAAAAGATTCTTATGATTAATCAATGTTTTTCATTCACAGAACTGTTGATTAATAAAACCAAGTCTGCAATGAGTTTCTATTGAGTAGACTGAAGAAGTCTGCAAAATACAGGAGGCCTTAATCTAGATATGCCCTAAGTGATTGAAAACTATAAAATATATAACCAATAATAAAAAGAAGATATCACATATTCATGTGTAATAATTTTATACCTTATATCTTACTGCATTCTAGTGATCTATCCTCTTAGGTAACTTTCCTGAGAAGCACAGTCACTAAGGAGCTGCAGGAGAGACACATTTGGTCTATATACTGAAGGGAGCAGCACCATAAGATGTAGGTAAATATTAGGAGAAGGTATTCCAGCTCTCCAACAAGAGAGCAGCAGTTATTTTACTTCATCTTTTCCTTTGGAGCAAAAGTATAGGTTTGGGGAATATAAAGCTGTCTTAAGCTTGATAGTTCCCAGAAAAATAACTAAGTTTAGCATGAGTTTCTAGACAAGAAGAAATATTAGCAAAAGGAAGCCTTTGGGTGAGTTTTAACTTTCACCTTGTAGCTGCCCTCACACAACACATACCAAGTATGCTCCTAGTGGCTCCTTTTACTATAGACACCTGAATGATTCTAAGTGGGGTAACAGAAGTTACTGGCTTAGCTTGCTGAAGGGGTTGTTGAATATACAGTTTATTATCTCAAGTTGATGCTGATCCTTTGCAAGCTTGCCTTACAGATGGATACACTTGACACCACAGGGTGGCTATGGGAATTGATTCTGGTTATTTTAGACTCTAGGGTTTGGCATAGATTCTGAACCAACTACCAAGTGCAAAGTTTCAGTATACCAGTTTATCTAGGGCAACCTTCCCTGTTAGTGTTCTTTTCTTTAGTGAAAAGACATCATAAAAAGGAAGGGTTGTGTATGTTTTGGAGCAGAGAACTGAGAGGGGAACTAGAGGACACTGACACAGAAATAAGAAATAAACTAAGCACATTTTCACCAAACTAGCTAAAATACCAATGTCTGGTTAAGTATATTAAAGTATAATGTTAACATAATTAAAAATGGTTATCTGCTTAGATTGACCAATAGAAATCATTTTGAATGTTTACAGTTCAAAATTTTAGTATTAAGTACCATCGTTAACCTAAATTATTCATTATATGTAAATTCTTATGATTTTTTACAATAAATAAATTGGCCCTAAGGAAATGTCATGCCTAGTGAAGACTCTCATGAAAAGAAAATGTAAATTTGGTTAATTTCTAGATTTTTTTTGCTGTCTTCTGTTTGTGTGATATCTTGCAAAAAGCAAAGTCAGACAATTTACAAAATGTGGGGACTAGAAGGTTTTATGCTTGAATTTAGGGGAAAATTAATTTATTTTGTGAGAAACATGGAAAGAGATTAGAAGAGCATAAAAGATTTGAAGCTGGAGCTGTAATGAGTCATTTGAAGTTGGAAACCATGCAAATGTAGCAGAAACTTTTAGTATACCTTTGTGAATTTCTCCATATGCCCACAGAGGTTCAGAAGTAAAAGAGAAGGTTAACTTGGTCAAAATCAAAAAGTCAGGAAGGATAAAGAGAAAAGGGGTAAAAGAGATGGACACTTGATCTCTTTGCAAAGCTGAAACCAGAATTTTCTCACCTATGTTCTTCCAAAAAAGAAGCATTTACTACATAAATCTATTTCTGCTCTGAAATCTAGAAGCGCTGACTATGATATCAGTCTGGGTGAAAGAAATTTTTGCCCTAACTTCACAAAAATTCCATGGTTTTGTTTGTGCTTTCTAAATTTTGTAGATGTGAGTTTTAGAGAAATTCTTTAAGATTTTACTAATCACTTCTTAAAGAAAATATGGAAGACAGTTTTGAGATAACTCCTCTTTGTCTTGAAGAAACTCTACCCACTTCAGAAAAAGATGCCTGGCCTGAAGGTGTTGAACCAACTTGAATTTTATTTCATTGAATTATATTATAAAAATTCTTCAATTTTTCCTGGGAGATTTATAAAGTTAAAGCTTATATTCAAATAATTTAATCATATATATGATTCATATATGCATCTATAACACATAGAAATGTAAGTTTACTATTTACTGGGCAAGTTGATTTTCATCCCATATGTTTTCACATAACAACATGTACAGTGTGCACAAAGTTGACACAGGTCTGTGCCACACTGGGGAATGACTTGTCTCTGAAGACTGGCTTTGAGTCTGTTTTTCTGGAGGCTCAGGTAGGTCAATACCGTATCATTCATCTTTTGTTACTATAACAAAATATTCAAATCAGGAAAATGGAGAAAATGTTGAGTTCACAGTTTTGGAGGCTCAGTGGCATGACACCAGCATTAGGGTCCTCTCAATGGAGTCATATCATTGTGGATGGCACCAGTAGGTGTGCATGCATGAGCAATTGACCATATCAACAGAAAGGAAATGAGAGAAGGGTTGGACAGGTTCAGCTTTTTATAACAACATCATTCAAGAACCATTAAAGAGTTGCATGAGAATTACATTAGTCCCTTCTGAAGCAAGGGCCTCCAAAATATCACTAGATCCCACCTCTTATTCACATCACCTCCCAATAGTGCCACCCTGGGGACAAGTTCCCAACATGTATACTTTCGAGAGGGCACACATACATTGCATCCAAACCATAGCAGTAATAATGCACCAAGTAAATTCAATTTTAGATCCATGTGTGACAGTTACAGCTTGTAGACCCAAATTTTCTAGATAGATTTTTTTTCAACACAGACTTCTAGACTAGGTAGTTACAGAAGGGTTTCTTTGTCACCTTTCTTTGCTTATAGGTAGGGTTTTTTTTTTTGTTGTGTTTTCCTAGTTTCCTTTTTTTTTTTCTTATTTTGATGTCCTTTGAAGGATTCCTGCTTTACATGAGGATAAGTTCAACTTTCCTCTACCCTGTGCTCATGTCTAATGTTTTTCTCTCTGTGGTGCAGCTCTGTTTATGAAAGTGTCCTGTTCTAATGAATGCAATCCCCTCAACAATGTGCTGATTGGATTAATTTAAACTTTTCTTTACTCCTAGCATCAAGAGTTTTAACCCAATTTAATTTTATTTGAATCTTTAAAAAAAATGTTAAAGTTGTGTGCAACCTTACTAGGTCTATCTGTCTGTCTGTCTAGTTAACAGGCTGCTGGAGTTAGAAGGGTTTTTGCTTTGCTTTCTTATGCTGCTAATGGAACCTAGGGCCCCATTCATGCTGGGCCAGTGCTTTACCATAGGGCTACAACTGTCCCCCTCATCTCCAAGAAGTTCTTATTTGGGTATCATTAAATATTTATACTTAAAAAAAATCTTCACTCACTAGTCTTTTCAAATTAATTACTTCTTGAAATAATTTTGGCAAATAATGCTTACAAATAATATTCCAATTATATTTCCAAGTTTCTTGTTATATAGCTGTAATATATTTTAAAATATTGAACAATATTAAACTTTACTGAGTGACAAACACATTACACATACTGTGCTACTGACCAAGGGTACAACAAGCTAAATAATCTTCTCTGCTCTCATTGAGTTTGTAGTTGAGTAGGGGAATTAATAATGTGAACAAATAAAAAAAGATAATGCAGCAGATTTTGTTTTAAAAAATACTTAAACAGAATTCTATATTTTTGAACACAGTAAAAATAATAGTGGTATAAGGAAAAAAAACCCTAAAACTGTCTTACAAAGATAAATGGAAGTAGGCAGGCAAAGAGTAGGAAGGGGTTCTAGCGTGAAATGAAGGAGCAGCCCTCACCATCAGTCTGTCGGGGATGACATGATGGTGATAATGATAATGTTTACCTCATGCTTATTGCCTTGTGGTCCCATAATTTTAGGAAATTCAAGAAAGAAAGGAGAGAAATGTGAAGTCATTAGTTCTGCTATCCTTTCTTTTAAAAGTTAAATGTCTTCCTTTGATCTCTGTAAGACAATTGCTTGTGTCCTATTGTCTGGGACTCTCATATTACCATTTCTAGATCAGAGGAGGCATGAACACAGAGCAGGCAGTAGCAAAGAGCAGAATTGTAAGGACAGGAGGCAGTTGTTTTATATACAGGGCTAGAGAATATTTCAGACTTTGAGAGCCATCTCAACGCTGTGTCTGTTGTCACTATTGAACTTTGCTAGTGTAGTCTAAAAATCGCCATGGAAAATGGCTAATGTATTCATACAAATATTAGTGGGCCACATTTGACTCATAGGTCTTATAGTTTTGGACTGGTCATGGTTCATTCTCTGAGTAAGGGCAAAGTTTTGCTTCAAATTGACATTTAAAAAGAAAAGGAAAAGGAGAAAGAAAAATAGTACCTCTATTGTCACAGATGAAACATTTCACTGAGGAGACATGTACTTAACTTTAGTTTTGATTTCTTTATGAAAAAAACATTAAATACTGCACAGTTTACTTTTTCATTGTGACTAAGTTTTTGTATAATTATTATTCTTTCATAGCTTTAAGATAATTTTTCCATTTTATTTGATTTGTACTAGTTATTTAGAAATGGACTCTTTTATTTCCAAGTAATCAGATTCCTTGTTCTGTAGTCATGTTCATTTTTAATTGGTGCTATGGTTCAGATCTTAAATATCCCCCAAACCTATGTTATAAAGGTGTCATCTCTAGTTGGACACTATTAGGAAGAGGTGAAACTGGGACTTAGGTCTTTTTGCTCCTTTCACATCTGTCTACCATGAGGTGGACAGTTTAATTTGCCAGGGTCTCCTCACCATGGGTGCTGGCACAGGTTCAAAGCAACGAGGCCAGTGTGGCAGAATGAAACCTCCAAAACTATGATCAAAACAAGCCTGGCTCTTGATTTATCTCAGATATTTGCTAGGGTAATAGGAAACTGACTAATGTAACTGGAATGTGCTATGATCACATAATGTGCCTTGTAAATGGTGGTTTTGAGAATGCTTCAAAGATTTATTTGTAAAGGAATACATAAAGTATTTAAATTACTTGTGAATGTTCCATATGCATGCACTATGAAAGAAAAATGTATGCATTTTAACATGTATGTGTGCAGATATATACAATTATATGTAGATGCATGTTCAACTAAATTTTCTACTAAATAAAAAGTTTCAAAATGAACTTTGGCTGCATGGTGTATATGAGAAATGTCTTAAAATTGAGTAACAGGAAAGGTTTGAGATACAGAGCATATATACACGTTTGTTAAGTGTTTACTTTACTGGCAGTCTATCTTATGTGGTCAGCTTCCCCTGCTACAGCACCAACTAACCAGTAAGACTGTCTTTACCCCTCTCTTCAAATATGCAAGATTCAGTGGCACAGAATTTGTAAGAGAGGCAAGTGTAATTTTCTCACATTCTTATCTTATGTAGTTGGTATGTTGTTATTAGAATGCTATTATAAAATATCAGTGTTTTATCTGTTTGGTTCTGTATCCTTAGATTTCTTTTCTCATATACTTTCTTGGTCTTTCTTTGCCATCTTCATCAATCATAGTTTAATACATAAAACTGTTTAAAATATTTTAGGGAAATTAGGTGAGTGTGGCTGGAAAGGCTGGTGAAGGAAAGGTAGGGAACGGTAACCCCACTAATCCCAAAGTCATATAACCTAGCCAACTCACAACCTGGAACCTTGGAAAGGGCTGCTATTTGGGCTCCCACCACCACACCTTCACTCTTGAGCCAGACACTGGAGATGGAACTCATTGACCACAAATACTAACATGGGCTGTCAGACACAAGAGCTGCATGAAGACGGCGTCCCCTGCACTGCTGAATTCTGCACATTGGAGCTCATTCACAGAAGCCATGTGGCATCAGAAGCCTTGCTCCAAGAGAGGAGGGGGAGTGTCTTTTCAGCCATTCAGCCACTACTCTACCAGGGAAGGCTGGACTAACTGGGATTAGGAGTGAACAACAACAAAAAAAGCCATACCCAGTACCTATATGCCTTATACTTGATCTTTCTCATTGTATTTAAAGGGCTTTTTAGAACTATCATAGCTGATGTTAGTTTTTAATCTGAATCTGAACAGTTTATATATTTTAGTTGGAAAATTCAGTCTTGTCATGTTTGCAATAGTATAATAAATTCCCATTGCTAACTTGATGCTTTCACTAATTCTTCTTCTTCCACATTGGGAACTTGAGAAAGTGTTAAATTCTCACTCAGTTTTTCCTGATATGTTCTCTTTTCTCTTTTTTCTTCTGCTTCTACTCCCTTGCCCCCTGCTTCTCTGTCACCATTATCTTCTTGCTCCTGACTATGTTTTGCTGATAGTGAAAGACTTTAGCTCCAGATTTGGTGCTTTTGGCACTTGCATTATGCATCCTTAGTCTGTCATTTATGATTTCACTTCAAGATTTGTATTTGGCACTTATGGGACACATACATAGGCAACCTGTCACTGTCTATGACTTCATAGCAGTTGGTAATGTTGATACCTTCATCCCTTCCTATCACTGCTTCCTCTCTTCTGTATTTAATTTAAAATAAAAATCATTAAGATAGTTGCTTAGTACAGTCACTCTAGGGAAATATTAAGAATAAGAAATAAGAATAAAAGGGTACTATTTGGTGGGTTGAGGGAATATCAGGTAGATGAAGGAGGAAAGGAGAAGGTGGTGGGGTGAACACTATACACGAATGACAATAGCAAAATGAAATCCACCAAAACTTTTCAAAAGAAGGGAGAGGAAAGAAGGGAGTTAAGAAAGAGTAGATGAGGTGAATTGATCAAAGTACATTTACATGCATATTCTAAATATCATGATGAAACCCCATTGTACAATTATTTTATGTTAATAAAAATAAATTTTTAAAAAGAATATTGTAAATAAATGTGAATTAGGTACTCAGGAATGAAAAATTTGGATGAATCATCAATCTGATAGGAAATTCATGTTTTGATATCATTTAAGAAATGTTTCCAGTGATACGAAATGTTTATTCATGAAACAAAACTCTTTGCTAAGGTGGATTGCATATTGAATAATTTGGTAATGAGAAAAATTTAAGAAACTTATTATTTTTATGTATATTACATATGTACTTACAATACATCTTAATTAGATTCACCCTTTCCATCATTCTCCTTCATGTCCCTTCACTACCTTCCTAGAACAATTTCAATAGATTTTCTTCTATTTTCACACATGTATACACAGTATATCCACCATTTTTGCCCTTTTCACCCTCTGCATTTAGTCTTCCCCCTCCACTGCTACCCTCTGCCAATATGTGACCTGTGTTACTTACTTGTCCTTCATTCTTTAAAGTGTATACTGATTGTTCAAGAAAGATTAGCCTTGGTATTTCATACATGTATATATTGTTTTTTAATAAGGTTAATCCCCTCTAATATTTACTCTTTCTCTATCTCTCTGCTACCCTATCATTCAACAGCTTTCAGTGCATTTCATTATACTATATTCATACACAAATGAAATATATTTCAGTATTATTCACCATCACTCTTTTCCTTTCCTGCCTCCTCATAGTTGCTGCAACAGACCCACTGTTACAATCATGTTCTATTTATCTATCTATCATCTAATATTTAAATAGGTCTAGCTTCCACATATGAAAGAAATTTTTAAAGTGCTTTCTAAATGTTTAAATAATATAAAATATTATTCCCTTTCTTTGCTTGCTTTATAACTTTTCTGTCTTCTGATTCTATTATCACTATTTTTGCTTAATCATTGAATTGCTAGAGGAAAATAATAGCACTAAAATTTAATTAACAGTATTAAAATTTATATGTAATTTGATAGTACTTACTATCAAGTATGTTTTGAAAATAATATATAACAGGAAATAGAAATAGAAGGATAAGTATGAAATATAAGTTTCAACATCCATTATTATTCTCAGATAAATTATTAGCAACAAAATACATAAAATATAAACCCCTTGTAAGCAAAGGATATTTAATTAGTCACAAAACTTGAAATGATATTTGATTTTATTGTGATCCTTGGAAAATGTTGTCATTTCTGTCTTAATCAAATATGGATAATATTTTTACAAGTTTTCCAGCTGCTGATAAATTCTGACTACACATGGTTAATGAAGAAGAATTAGTTATGATTTAATGCTAAATAATTTCCTTGTTCCTTCATTTTCAATTGATTCTTTTCCTTGATGCTTTTGAGATTTCCAGATTCATTATTCATAGATATTTATCTATCTATTTCAAAGCAGATTCAACTATAATATTTTAATAAACACAATTGTGCTAATGTTTCACTTAAGAAAGTCTTTATACCAGAAGGATTGTGATTGTAACAACCACTTTGCATATTATCTGGAATTATGAAACAATTACATTTGCTTGATAAAAAATTTAATGTATACTTCTTAAATGTTGAAATTTTAGTTTTCATATATTTTGAATGTATGCAGTTATTTGGAGCTATATACTAAAAATACGGGTGAACTATAAATTTTAATGCATAATAGAACACAAGATTTTTAAAAAATATAGCATAACAATCATTATAGTCACTATTATGATCAATATCATTTTTATATTCATTTATTTTTTTTGCCTTGAAGAATATTGCCAAAGAAGGTGAAGGAGTTTTTGGGTTCATTTTGCAACCTTTAGGAAAAATGAGAAAGAATCCACAGTTTGTTCAGAAATAAACTATTATGGTAAAACAAACTAGGATGGTAAAACCAGACAGAATTAATTCTTACTAAAATAGATACTGACAACCTGTCTTACTCTATCCTTATCTATCTATCTATCTATTTCTCTATTATCTATCTATCTATCCATCTACTAATCTATCATCTATGTAGAAATAATAGTCATTTCTGCAACAATTTTTTCTCAGTCTTTTAGTAAAAGAAGAGAGAGTGGATTTTTTAATTACTTCTATTTGGTATTATTTGAATATATGGTAATATTGCCACTTAATCATGCAGAGTAGACTTATTCTAATTTATTCTCCATGTCAATCATGATTCTATCCAAATCTTTTCACAGAAGCTACATTCAAACAAATACACAGGTATATACACATAAATGGAAAGAGAAACTTTAGCCAAGTGACACAATTTTGAGAAGTGAAATATTTGTGGACATCTTATCATTAATTCTGACTTGGATTATTTTAATAGAAACTAAACTTACCTATAATGCTAGACTCCTACAGTGTATTTTCTATATGCAGCATTTTTTAAAGCTACTAAAGCAATTCTGTCGACCTCAACCAGAAGAGTGACATTGTAAATAAAATGAACTGAATAGTAATGTTAGATACATCGAAGGGAGTGAGAAAAGCATGCATTTAATAATGAAGGTGAAGAGTAATGGATGTGAATTAAGATGGAGAGTGAAAAGTAAAAACCATAATTTCCCCCTTTAGAAAAATTCTTTAAATTATGAGTCTAGAAAATAAAATCAAAACTAAGAAGTATGAGCAACTTGGGGAGAAATAAGTTATAGTAGAATATGTCAAAATTTAGTTTACTACAGAGAACACAGAGAGAACCCCATTAGACAGTTTGATATATGGTCTGGATTTTCAGAATAAATGTAGATTTAGACGTTACGGTTAGTGAATGTACACAATTGTGTATGTTACTGATAAAGACTGTGAAGTGAGATGGAGAGAGAAGATAGTCTGGGGAAAGCCTGAACTTCAGAAATGTGTACGGGAAGTAAGAAGGAATGGGAGCGGCATGGACAGTGATGTGGTATGGCCAGAATAATGCATGCAGTACAAAAGGGCCAGAATAATGCATGCAATGGAAAAGGGCCAGAATAATGCATGCAATGGAAAAGAAGGCGCCAAAGGTGTCAGGACAGACAGAGATGATGAGGGTGCTGGTTGACCTCTGAATGCAGGAAAATAGAAGCAATGTGTCACCTTAGCAAGGACAACATCTAAGAAGAGGGTAGAAGTCCGCCAAGCATCATATTGTAACTGGGGAGTGAAAATTGAAATTAATGAAGATAGAAGCACCATTTAAAATATTAGTTGTTAAGAGCTTTGGCTACAGGAAAGGGTGTGAAACCAAAGCAAAGACTTATTATTATTGATGGTTATTCACTTATTTTAAAGTGACAAACATGAGCATTTTTTTTCTTTTATTATTCATATGTGCATACAAGGCTTGGTTCATTTCTCCCCACTGCCCCCAACCCCTCCCTTACCACCCACTCCGCCCCCTCCCTCTTTCCCCCACCCCCTCAATACCCAGCAGAAACTATTTTGCCCTTATTTCTAATTTTGTTGTAGATGAACATTTTTAAGAGAAGATAGGGATATGATGGAAAAGAAGAAAAGATATTGCTGTAGATAAGACTGAGTAAATTGTTAGAATGTTATTGATTCTTAAACACATGAGAGCTTAAGTTATCCAGAACAGCAAAGTTGAAGAAATGAAATTTGAACATGAAGTCATATATTTTCAACAGCAAAAAAAGAGAAAAGTAGAAGTGTGTGTATGTGTGTGTTACAAGGATATTTGTAGATTTGTGTTATACTTTCTGCCCATTGCTCTCAGGAGAAGAAAAGTGTGTCATCTGTAAAGGGTGAATGGATGAATTGGAGATTCACAGATTTGAAGATTTAAAGCATGGTTGAAAAACAGATCAGCTTCCTACATCATTGAGAATATATCTGAAATTGTGTTGGTACCATATGCAGTGTGCTATGACTTTCTCCAGGTAGGCTCAGTAGCCCAGGGTTGGATGAAAACAGAGATATCAGAGCTATTGAATTTTAAGTTTAGAAAAGCTTTTCATACTAGAATTTGTTATAAGGAACTATCTCCTCCAAGTCTTTACCCCTACTAAACTTGTACTTTCCCACTTTTGTGCTTATTTTACATTCTGTGTTTAATTCTGTATCAGACACACTTCTTTATTTTTTATCTCACCTAATAAACAATAAGGCTTTTATTCATAACGTGTAGTTTTAGTGTCCCACACATTGCCTTGCATTGTCTGCTTACTGTTGACTAAAAATTGTCAACTTGAAAAATCAGTCTGAAATTTTTATCAAGAATATCCTCCCAGATCTGTGCTCTTATAAAGGGAAAACTTGAACTGAATGATACGTTGAATCTCATGGAAACAATTCTATAATGAACACTGGATACATTATTTGTTGACATATCTAAAGTTATAATCTTTATATCTCAAGTGATTGAGAACTTGAAGTACAGTTAGTTCAGTGGACTGTACTTTAAAACTAAGACTAAAAGTCAATTTTTAAGTAATTAGTATGAAAAAGTCATATATAAATGAGATATTAGTTACATTTCATTACAATAAAAATGTAAAGAATTATTTAATTCAATAAAATATATTGGTAAAATCATTGCACAGTTTCTTCAGTGCTTTGTTTTTAACTTTTTAAAACATAGGTACTAGAAAATTTTAAATTATGCTCATGGTTCTCATTTATGATTCATGTTTCTGCTGGATAGTACTGATATGACAAAATAATACCAGACTAAAATGTACAGTTGTATTATCTTCTATTAATATAATTTAAAATTAATGGTGCTAATTTTCTGTTATTTTTATAATTCAGTTTGCAAGAGTTAATGAAGAGTTTCTATATTCTTCACATGACATGCCACATAACCACACAACACATTCAATTTTTAGATAAAATTAATGAAAATAATTGATAGATTTTGAATGTGTATCAGAGTTCAGTTATTTAGTAACATGCTGAATCAATGTTATTCTATAATTAATTCTCTATCTGTTTGATACAATCCAATGTCAGTATTTATGTTCTTCTTAAAAGTCTTTCAGTTTCTAATTGCAATACAGAGGCAAATTGAGACCATTTCGCAAAATATTTATTCCTGTTCAAAATAATAAAATATATCTATCAATGTATCTTACCCATAATTTTATAGTTCTAACAATTTTTAGCTGTTTTATAAAAAAGTCTCTTGTTCCTTTCCACATTTACAAGATGTGAAATATATCTGTATCCATGCTACTACTACTGTGAAAAATTCATTTATATACTGGAAGCGATAATCTGAATGTCATTATTAGATTTTCATAATATTTCTGGAATGTTATTACTATTTTCTGTTTTGAAAACCAATGGGAAAAGAGTATGGCAAAAAAGATAGGGTGAAGAACGCTGGAAGATATTGAAGTACTTTATATGCTTGCATGAAAATAGAATGACAAAACACATTAAAATTGTTTTAAAAAGGGGGAGAGAGGAATAAGAAAGAGAAATAGAGGGGGAGAATCTGATCAAAATACATTATATGGATATGTCACAATGAAGCCCCTCTGTATAGTTAATGTACACTCATTAAAATACCCACAAAAAACACGTTGAGCAAATATTTTATATATATTTAAATTCAAAATATTTTTCATTTTCTTGTGGTTTTTATTACCTTTCTTATAATTTTATATGAAAGTATATAAACTAGAGAAAATATTACCGTTATCTTAAAATTTTTTTATAAGTTAGACAGAAAACATGCAAAATGAATTTCTATTTTACCCATATTTATATTTTCAACATAATTTTAGTTAATAATGACTTAACAGATTTAATTCCATTCATTGGTATTGAATATGAAGACTAAATCCTCTACAGATATCTGTTTAGGTTTTTTAACCTAAACCAATAAAAATAGAGTGAGGGAACTCATCGTAGCCAGAAATATAAATCTTATGCTTAAAAGCAATGCTAGATAACATCAGTGACAGAAACATAGATACTTTATTTTGGTTATTTGAAATGGAACCATATCCAAATACTCCATTAATTTTTATTATATGGGTAAAATGTTGCAAATTAAAGAAACATTTGGCATATATATATATATATATATAAAATTTAATATTCTTCACACTTTTAGCAGGATTTTGTCTTCCACAGTCATACATCAAAATGTTTCCTTGTTCTTTCATTGAAAGTCACACAATTTTCTGACCACTATCTCTTCAACAAACATGATTGTTACATTGTTGGCTCTGTGTCTGTCCTGCTCTTCCTTGTCTGTTCTAGCTCCCAATTATATATATATATATTATATATATATATATATATATATATATATATACATATATATATTGACAGGCATTCTTTCTGACCCTCATAAAGAGACTGCTTTGTCCATAGTACTGATATAACCCCGTCATACTCTGTATGCCCTGTAGCTTTTTTTCTTCAGGGTCCTAAAGAACAATAAGTTCTGTGCAGAGCTGGAGAGAAAGAAATAGTCCTTCATAATTTTGTGCCAGGCCTTATTATTGATCCCAGATTCTCACCAAACTTTTCATTAGTTTCTGCAGCTCAGCCTTTATTCATTTGCCTTTATTCATAATCAAGTGCTTCTGTCAGAGCATATTCTTTCCTCTCAATACTTTAAAACCCTTCCAAGATTTTTTTTTAGTTTTTCTCTAAAATATTCTCCTTTGCTCCAGAAATTTCACAATTAAACAATCCAATCCTATACATTACTACATATACATGTGATTATGAGTATGTAGCTGTCTTAGCCAAAAGTTGTGTGTCTAAAACAAATGGACCCTGGCAGCATTGTGCTGTTGAACTTGGTGTATGCCAATAATGAATGGAGATGTGCTGAGTGAAATAAATGATGGATTTAGGTATCCTAATACAAAAAATGTGTAAAATCTGTAATATTTTATTCTGATTACATTTTAAAAGGAAAGTATTTTAGATTTATTTGGATAAATTAAATTTATTAGTAACATTAATGTAATCTAGTTGATTTTGCCTTTTCAAGATGTGACCTCTAGAAATTTTAAAATTGGTTATGTGGCTGACATGTGGTTCACATTTTATTTCTGCTGGACAGCGTTGATATAGAGAATGATACTGAAGCAAAATTTATGCTTACCTTCTCTTCTACTAATAGTCACATTTATTTTCAATGATAGTGTTAATTATATAAAAGAGGAACAGGGAAAAGCTGCTGTTAGATAATGTTAAAAAGTTCTAGTGTGCTACTATTGCAATGCAGGGTGATTGAAGATAACAATAATGAGTGCATACATTTCAAACCTCTGGAAGAAAGGAGTTTAAACATTTTTTTTTTTTTTGCTTCTGCACTTCCTTTGCTTGTGCAGCTTTCACTCCCAGCTACAACTACTGAAATCTTATCAGCTAGATCTTCAAGGTCTGGCCCAAATCTTGTAAAGTTTTCCCTGATCCCCTCACTTGGATTTGATTGTTCTTTTTTGGGTAGCTCCCTAATGTTTTTATTTCTTATAGTTCTTATTTTATTGTGGTGATTAAAGACATATATCTGCCTACTCTTCCTTGGAATGGGCTCTATAACAACAGGGATCATGTGCTTTTTTGTTGTTGTTGTTTTATTATTCATATGTGCATACAATGCTTGGGTCATTTCTCCCCCCTGCCCCCACCTCCTCCCTTACCACCCACTCTGCCCTCCCTCTCCCCCCAACCCCCTCAATATTTTTACCATAAGGAAATCATAAATGTTTGAGTAGATACATTACCATAATTTAAACATTGCACAATACATATGTGTATTGCATACACTAACTAACTAACTAACACTGTAAATATGACTGAAAAATTCTATATTGTCTATATAACATATCACACAATAGCTCTTAATTTCCAATATTATTCATTTAAATTCTAGTATAATATAAATAAGGATGTCATGATCTGATTATTCAATAATTTTTTAAATAAAATTATTCTGAATTATTCAAGAAAATTCTCCTTATAGTCAAGTATCAGGTGTTTGTTCTTCAACAAGTTATTGAATTCATAATGGTAATCCTTGTTAACAGAGATCAATTTGTAAAATATTTACTCTCATTTTTGATGTACAATAAATTTTGCAGCCCTAATTTTTATTTTATTATAAATTGAATTGTTTAGTACAAATGTTGTATTTGAACATACTAAATTAGGCAAACAAAATAGTATAAAAATTCTCTTCTTCTGTATTTGGTGAAATATATCTTAGATGCAAGGGAATTAGAATAAAATAGTTTTCTGGTTTTAATCTTGAGAGATGATAGGCATAATTTGGGAAATGCCGTTAAGAAGGATAAGTAGTCAAAAGTGTCTTATTACCACAAATAACAACTATGGCATTTTCAAATGTCTGTTTTATCATAATTATTTATTTAGCATATGGTAGCTATTTGTCCTGGAAGATAGTTTGCAAGTCTGAAACAGTGCTCATTTTAATATGTACTCATACACAAATGGCCAAAAAGTATATGGCAAAATGTCCAACATCAGTAATCATCAGGGAACTGCTAATCAGAACCACAGTGAGATGTTATCTCCCTCCAGTGAGAATGACTATTATAAAAAAGACTAGCAATGACAAGTGTTGATGAGGATGTGGATTGTTCTTAAGAACAATATGAAGCATCCTCAAAAAAAGAAAAAATACAATTACCATATGACCAGCAATCTTACTCCTAGGAATATGAGGAAATAAAATAGTGTGCCAAAGAATATTGGCACTCCCATATTTATTGCAGCACTTCTCAGAATAGCCAAGAAATGTGAATTACCAAATTGGTAATAAATTAGAAAAATGTAGTACATATACATCATAGGATATTATTTAGTCATAACAAGAATAAAATCTTATCACTTCCACATAGTGGATAGAATTGAGATCATTACATTGAGTGAAATAAGCCAGGCATAGACACAAGTACTACATAGCTCACTTACAGGTAGAATCTAAGAAAGTTAACCTCATTGAGGTTGAAAGTAGAGTGGTGAGCATAGCTGCATGGATTTACATCCACATCTTTTGTTCTGTTCCACTGGCCTTCATATCTTCTTTTGTGGCAGTACTGTGCTGTTTTTATTTCTATGACTCTGTAGTATAGTTTGAAGTCTGGCATTGTGAACCTCCAGAGTTGCACTTTTTGCTCAGTATTACCTTGGCTATTGGTGGTCTTTTGTGCTTCCAAATGAAATTTAGGTTTGACTTTTCAATTGCTGTGATGTCATTGGAATGTTGATGAGGATTGCATTGAACATGTAGATTGCTATTGGTAATGTAACCAATTTTACAATGTTAATTTTATTAATCCATGAGCATAGGAGATTCTTCCATCTTCTGTAGTCTTCATCGATTTCTTTCTTCAACAGTTTACAATTTTCCTTGTAGAAGTCTTTCTTATCTTTTGCTTATTTCTGGGTATTTTTTTGAGGTTACTATAAATGGAATTATTTTCCTATATCCTTTGTCAGTCTATTCATTGTAGAAATATAGAAAGTTTACCAATTTTAGTAAAGTTATTTTGTGTCCTGATACTTTCCTGAAACTGTTTATAATGTTTATGAGTATATTGGTGGAGTGTTTTGGGTCTTTTAGGTACAAAATTATGTCATCTGCAAATAGTGATTCTTCCTTCCTAACTTGTATTCCTTTTATTTTTCTTCCTGTCTTAATGCTCTTTCTAGGAATTCCAAGACTATGTTAAATAAAACTAGAGAGAGTGGACACCCTTGTCTTGTTCCCGACTTCAGGGAAATGATTTGTTTTTCCCAATTAAGTATGATGTTGGCTATAGGATTGTCATATGTAGCCTTTATTATGTGAGGAACATTCCTTCTATTCCTAGTTTCATCAGAGCTTTTATCATTAAGTGGTATTGAATTTTATTAATGGTTTTTTCTGCATCTATTGAGATGATCTTGTGGGTTTTGTATTTGCTTCTGTTAATATGCGGTACTACGTTTAATAATTTGCATATGTTGAACCATCCTGAAATAAAACTGACTTGATCATGGTGTAGGATATTTATTTTAGATGAAATCACCAAAAACATACAATGGGAAAAAGTAAGTGTCTTCAACAAATCTTACTGTGAAAATTGGGTATATGCATGGAAAAAACTGAAACTAGATTCATGTCTTTCACCCTGCACAAAGCAACTCAAAGTGTATTAATGACATTAATATAAGACCTGAAACTTTGAAGTTAGTGCAGTAAAGAGCAGGAAATACATGGGAATTAATAAGCACAGGCAATGACTTCCTAAATAGAACTCAAATGGCTCAGCAAGTAAGAAAAAAGATTTACAAAAGGGACTACATGAAATTAAAAAGCTTCTGCACAACAAAATAAATGGTCACCAGATTGAAGAGGCAGCCCACAGAGTGGGAAAAAATCTTTGCCAGCCATATATCTGACAAGGAATTAATAATCATAATACGCAAGGAGATCAGAAAACCTAAACTCTCCAAAAACCAATGACCCAATGAAGAAATAGACAAATGAACTGAACAGAGGTTTTTCAAAGGAAGAAGTCCAACTGTTCAAAAAACACATGAACAAATGCTCAAAATCTCTTTCCATAAAGGAAATGCAAATCAAAACCAATTAAGATTCCACCTCATTGCCATTAGAATGGCTACCATCAAGAACACAAACAACAAATGTTGGCGAGGATGTGGGAAAAAAGGAACCCTTATATACTGGTGGTAGGAATATAAAGTAGTAAAACCACTATGAAAAACAGTATGGAAGCTCCTCAAAAAACTAAAAATAGAACTGCCATATAGTCCAGCAATTCCATTCCTAGCGATATACCGAAAGGAACATAAGTCAGGTTACAATAAAGGCACCTGCACACCCATGTTTATTGCAGCGTTATTCACAATAGATAAGCCATGAAAACAGTCAAGATGCCCCACTATTGACAAATGAATCAAGAAAATGTAGTATTTATATACAATGGAATTTTATTCAGCCACAAAGAAAAATGAAATTTTGTTGTTTGCAGGTAAATGGATGAAACTGGAGAACATTGTCTGTAGCCTGAAGTTAGCCAGGTTCAGAAGGCAAAAGCTGAGTGTTCTCTCTCATATGTAGCATATAGATCTAATACAAATAGAGCAACATGAAAAACAGTTCACATATGAGAAGGAAGTTAATAAGGTGAATGTTGTTGATGTACTCTCTATACAAGAATGAATTTAACATTTTTAAGCCTGTTGAAATCCCCATAAGAAGGGGACTAAGTTTGCAAAAAGAAAAAGAGAGGAGATAATTTGGGCTATAACACATATATGCATGGAGATGTCGCAAGGAGGCTGCCTGTGTACCTATCTTAAAGAAACAAAGATGCTGTTCTTTTCTTTTACAAAATTGCAGAACAGGATGGAGGGACAGGTCCTATCTGGGGGAGCTGGCACCAGTGAGAGGAGGGAGGATGTAGGTAAAAGGTGTAGGAGGTCAATATGGTGGAAATACTGTGTACACATGTATGTAAATGGACCAATGAGACCTGTTGAAATTACTCCAGGAATGGGTGATGGGGATTATAAAAGAGAATGATGGAAGGGGTGAAGTCAAGTATGGTATATTGTAAGAACTTTTGTAAATGCCACAGAATTCCTCCACCCACAAAAAAAAAAGAGTGGTGGTTACTAGAAGTTGGGGAAAGTATGGGTGGTAGATGGTCCATTGAACTAAGTAAGAGGTAGCAGCAATAAGATATGCTGTGTTATTGCACAGTAGAGTGAATATGGAAAATTTACTGTGTTTTTCAAAAAGCTAGAAGAAAGGATTGTGAATATTTTCACCATAGATAGTTATAAATGTTTAAAGAGATATATCTACCCTGTGTATTAGCTTTCTCTCATTATGAAAAAAATACCTGAAAAAATTTAGCTTCATAAAAGAAAAAGCTTATTTTAACTCATGGATTCAGAGGGTTTAGTCCATGTTTGTTTATTCCTGATGCAGGTCCTGGGGATATGCCTTTGGAGGGGGATGTTGAGACCCCAGCCCCTTCCTGTCTCTCTTCACTTTCCAGCCACTGTGAAGTTAGCATTCTTGTGCCACATGCTCCTTCCATGAGGCACTGTATCACCACATTTCCTGAAAGTGGCACCTCCCAGTAGTGTCAGAGCTGGGACTAGGCCTGCAACACGAGCTCTGCAGGGACACTCAGATATAACCAGAGCAGCATGACTTAAACACAGTCATATATCAAAACATCAAATGGTGCGCCATAAAAATGTACAATTTTATGACTTTATGTATTAGTTAAAATAAACTTAAATAAAATAGTTTTTAAGATCATATATATATAAATTTAAAAACCCAGATCTAAAGAACACATTGACAGCAAATGCAGAGAAGAGGTAATATTGAAATATTTAAGAGTTATCCACATGAAAAGATGCATTATTTTGGACACAAGTAGAAGAAATTTTTAAAAAATGAAAAAACATGTATTGTGCTTTATTTTATGTCATAAGAAACAGCAAAGCTGGAATAATTGGTGGATAAGGCACAATCTGGTGATCTATTCAATAATGAGAATTTATATTTTAAGGCTTTGAGTAAGCATGTGTCATAGAAAAACATGAAGGATAACACCAGCCTGTTAAAGTACAAGGTCTAAGTCAGATTTTGATTTGATTATTAATCATGGATAATATTCCATAGTAGCCACCAAAAATCCTACAGACAGACAATTCTGTACAAAAATATTCAAAATATGGCTTATACAAGTAATAGCCTAATGTGCAGAAAAACTGCTTAACAGAAACAAAAACGGACATGCCTTGAATGCAGCATTTTGTCTTCTGAGCAATCAGTTGAATTTGGAGTGATGCAGCTTATTTCTGTTTTCTTGCAGAAACCCTATTAAAATGCCATCATTTCCCAAAATTTGTGGATGCCTAAATATGTGATACTTACTAAAACATTGTACAATATGTGCTATAACTATTTTAGTTGTAAGTAAATAAATTTCAATGAACTGTATGTTTTCTTGAACTCAATGACTGCTCAGTGAGCACTTCCTGCCTACATGGTACTAAGCTAAGTTTTGTGTGGTAAGCAAAGATGAGTAAATACATGATTCTGGATTCAAGAATCAAACAGAATAGAAAAACATATATGATCAATATTTTAGTAAAATAAACTCTGAAAAAATGAAATCACAGGAAATAGAACATTTATATAAATCATAATACAGCCAACCATGTCTTATGAGTCCTCATTTCCAGTCTAGCTTGGTCCTATAGAGACAAGCAGCAAAAGTGATGGTCCCAGAAATAAATAAGTCTGTTGTCTTGGTCAGTGATCTTGTGTGCAAGGACAGACAAACATGAAAAATACTGTGACGGAAAATACTGAAGAGTTTTTCTTTTGTTTGTCAGTTAACACCAATAGTGTTAATTGACAATTAGTCAATTAACCAATCCAATAGTCCTGATTTTCCACATCTCTATTACAAAGAGCAATAAGCCTAGCCAATACTAATAATCAGTTGGCTCTGATTTCAGAGTTGAGCTCTGAAATAAAGTATTAGTCTGATTCTGCTACAGCCTGGTAGTATAAACATCTATGTATTGTGGAATGAGGTGGGTGAAAGTAGCAGATCAGTGGAGAATTTTGAATTGCAGGAAAAGAAACAGACCAGGACTGTTTATATGGAAGCCAAACAGTAATTTTGTTCATATAATACAATACTATAATGCACTATAAAGTTCCAAGTTTACATTTTCTGCAATTTGTCCTTATTTTTGTTTAAACAGTAGAAAATAAAAGGCTACTTTCAAAAAATTTATGGAATTTAGAATAGCTTCCTTGAGGATATTTGCTAAGCATCTTTGGGGATCCTGTTCAGAAAACATTCACTTAATGGTTGTTTTGAGAAAGCAAAGCAGAGAGCCTATTTCTTTCTTCTTTTTATCTCCTTTAAAAAGCCCTTTGGAAAGTGAAAGTATTAGTGACTTAATAGATGGTCTTTCTTCTAAACTCAATGCTGTGATAAACTTTTCTATATATTTTGGGCAACCCATGTTAATTTATATTGCTGCTCACAGAAGTGGTTTCAGCCAGTCTATAGGTATAATTGGATGAGCACTGTGTGGATATTTTTAATTAGAATCTTCACTGAGTTGAGCATGAACTGTGTCTCCTCTGATATGCATGTGTAATTTCCACTAAAGTGGGCATGCACAACTCGGGGCAATGTTTTCCCCTCTGAGCACTTGAAATTCTATGCACTCCAGATGCTGTGGAGACTCCTAGGATCACTACCTTATTCAAACTGTTGACTTTCATGGAAATATAATTCCTTATGAACACTTCTGTTTATTTAAATGAAGTTTAGACTCCTCCAAAGTCATGTATGTTCTGGTTCTGGAGGTGTTAACTTTTCAGTGATGGAAGAATTATTTGCTAGTGAAATGAAAATGTTTGTCAAGGCCATCATGCTTCTAGTTTGATGATTCTGGACAGCATGCTAACAGTAGCTGGCAGAAAGATATGAACATCCCTGCAGATTAAAATGCAAATTTTATTGCTCAAAACAGCAATACACGAAGAGGCCACAGAGCCTTTCAGCTTTCTGACAGCAGCTTGCAGAACCAGTACCATGAATCACTCACTGTCTTTAAGTGTGTCCGATTCTAGAACTCTAATAAACATCTGCCCACACTGTGCACATGCCAAGTTCGAGTTTTAAGAGTGTACAGGCTTCAATGTTAAATAACTGTTGGACTAAACACTTTCTCTAGAGAAGACTGTGATTAAATAATAGTTTCAATTTTAAAAAAGCAGGTGGAGCAAATTAATGTGATGTACATCATAGAGCATAGGCCGCCTTAGATATAGAATTCTGGTTCTACAAAAAGACATAATTTGAGTCTGATTTTTACTGAGTAAGATTGTTATGATGCATTAAAACATGAATACCACTACAATGGACATGAGAGGACAAGGGGTTTAATTCTGCAAACACTAATCACATGATCCTTAGGAACCAGGGCCTTCATCTGCCCGGAAGATGCAACAGACCACTGGAAAACGCCTGTCACTCAGGAAGGCTGTGTAACAAGCAATTAATTCCAGTAAATATGACAAACGCTTCTGTGGACAGCACACTCTATGCTTAAGACTTTTGTTCATTCTCTCTACTGAGAGAAGCAACTCACTCTTCACTAAGAGGATGCCTTTCTCTAACCTTCACGCTGACTTGCACTTACTAAAGGGTACACCCTGTTTACTTCGCAGGTGTTTAACTTTATTTACACACCCATCAATATCCAATTTTAATGGAAATATTACTATTAGCTATCATTGATCTCATCTTTTTCATTACCTCAAATTAAGTACTCAGAAGATGACGTTAATTTCAAGTATGTAAAGTCCCCTATAGTTACGCTGTGTACTTCAAATAAAATATAATATCACTCCCTTGTGTACTTTAAAGTTTTAGCCTTTTCCTAAAATACGCACAGAATAGTCAAAGGTGAGTCATCTCTAGATAGTTTGGTAAGTAGGATATTTTACATTCATTTTTATCCTATTAACCAAAATACTTCTAAATTACTATAAAATTCATATAGCAATTTCATATGGCTAGGTAAACTATAATTATTAATACATGAATGTAAAACCTCTTTGTATATATATTTCAAATTCAATTGAAATGATCAGGGGTTTTTATTTATTATTTGCTTTTAAAATTTATTCCTGCCTCTGTTTTTCTTCATCACTTTGAGTAACTTAGAGGTAATTGTTTTTGCCTTATCTTATTTCACTGCTGCATGGTTTTGTCTTGTCTCTTCCTCTTCTATCTCTAACTTTGTTACAGAATTTCAATAATATTTTACACAGCACACTTAAATGTTCTTAATGCACATGTCTGACATTTCCTTATAGTATTAGTTTTCCTATTGTATCACTACTGATTCTAAAAACTATGAAATGTGTCATATGTTATAAATTCATTTAGAGTTTATACACAACAAATTATTATCTGAGGTGAGTAACATGAAAAGAGTCTGGAAAACAAGTGTATATTAGTTCAGCATTTGTGTAATATCTGAGGATGCACACCTTCCCCTTATAGGTGGTTGGAGGTACTGTGGAGGATGAAAGGTTAGGTATTAACTTGCAGTCTGTGGGGAGAAAATGGCATGAAAGAATCATCACAAACTGATGGCAGTTTAATTTCTTCCTCTGAGTTACTCAAATATTAAACACAAATGCTATCTTTGTGCATTATAGACAATAGTAAAGCAAGCTGTGCCTGGATGTGTGAGAGGGCTGTTGGGTAGTCCTGTTTTTTAATGGCTTTAGTAATTAAAACTGTGGAGTGAAGGGAGTGGCTTGCCAGCAAGGGGCCATGAATTTCGATGAGAGCTGGGCTCACTGCCATGGGCCAGAGCTGATGGGAGGGAAAGGCTTCAATAAGAGCTGCTCTTCTACAAATCTTCCTGTGAAGGAAAACTTTCTAAATATCAAGGATAAAAAACTAGAAACGCTTTAACAGAATGAGGATTCACATATGTTTAATATTTAAAAATGGATATATGAGAATGAAGTGTCCTCTCTTAATGACGTTCTTATGAAACCAGACTTCTATACCTCTATTCAAGTCTCTGAGCTGGAGAACACACACAGACACACACAGAAACACACACACACAAACACACCACCATGCACTTAAATTCAGATTCCATGGCTTCATTTAATATTTTTCTCTCTAATTTTTTTATTGATGATTTTTAACTCAGCCTGGATGTTCTTCATCCAACTGATCTGATTGAAAAGAGGACTAAGGCCAAGTATATCATTACCCAAGCATTCATGGTTCCATGACCACCAGAATGAGCCTGATCACATGCCAGCAACTGTAACTGCAATCACACAGTTGTTACAAGTCATTGACAGAGAGTAAATGAACACAAGGCTGATATGCTCTGAAGAATAAGTGTTCCATTTTTGTCTTAAGGATCAAGGGTGTTCATTTTCCCTTGCAAAGCTTCTCTTTCAAAATTCTGTGGTTTTAATATTCTATTGAAACTTCATGTTATTATAATTTTCGACATAAAGTTCATACTGTATTTTAAAGTGCATGCTAAGTGGAAAGTTGCCATTTATGGCACTTTGTCATAATTTGGCATACATTATAGAGACACAGTAATATTTATCTAATCACAATAATATACACCTGTACTGGGAAAACCAGATCAACATGGGTATAAGAGGTGTCTATTAATGTATTTTATAAAAAGGAATACAAACAAATGAAATTTGACAAAACATAATACATAATTAAAAATGACACTATAAATATATGCTTTGTGACATTTATTGAATACTTACTATTTACCAAATATTGAATAAATCTCCTCATATCATTTTATCCTCACAACAATCCTGTAAGTTGTGTGATAAGTCCCATGAAACCAGAGTGTGAAGAGATTTTCTTGTAAAGGAAGGCCTAAAAAATGTAATTGCAAAGGTGAAAAATTTGAACTCTTGTTGTGTCTGAAATTTTATTCTTTGTATAGAACATACATCACAAATGAAGACTATAGTTTTAAGAAATGATTTGACAGCAGATTTGGATGACATCATTAGAAAACACTGACGATCAATTTGGCAGTTTGAGAAGGGAAAATGCAGTAGTTAGAAATTGGCAGAATTTAAGGAGGTTTTCAGAGGAATTTTGGGCACATAGCTAAGATTGCTAAATATCTAGTGTTGCTAACCCTGGCTTATGTCAGATGATGTTTAAAAGGTTATCCATATAACAAATAATAACATAGTTTAAACTCACTAGAGCCATATGAAATGGGTACTTTTAGTTTCCCCATTCTATAAGTGATAAACCAAAGCCCAAAGTTTGACTTGCCCAAGGTCAAGACAATAAGTGACAGTGTTTGATCTTTCTCAGGTAGGTTATGAGGAGTCATGGTATCTTATTAAGTTGTGTAGGGGAGGGAGATATTAAAGATTAAATATGATTAAGTTTTCAAGACTAGTAAAATGGAGAATAAAAGTGTCACTGACAAAATATAGGAAGTCAAAAGGGGAATCCAATAGGGAGGAGATAACTGAATTAGTATGATTTCTTCTGCACTTTCAAGACATGAAGGAACTAGAATAAATTTCTTAAGGGCACTATTAAAATTGAACCATGAATTATGACTTGTTCTTTTTTTTTTTTGATTGTTGTGGTAGGTGTGGTACATTGTGGCATTTACAAAAGTTCTTACAATGTATCAAATATATCATACTTGAATTTACAGTTTTTATTTAATTCTCTACAAGGATGAAGTCATCATAACAATATTAACAATTTTAACTGGGCACAGAGTAGCTCACACCTGTAATCTTAGCTACTTGGAAGACAGATTGATCAATAGGATAATGGTTCAAGGCCAACCCTGGGCAAAAGCTAGTGAAACTCCGTTTCAATGGAAAAAAGCTGGGTGTGGTGATGTATACCTGACATCCCAGCAAGGACTGAAAAGGCAAAACAGGTGGATTGTGGTAGAGGCTAACCTGGGCAAAAAGTGAAACCTTGTCTCCAAAATAACCACAGCAAAACGGCTGGAGTCAAGGCTCAAGCAGTAAAGTACCTGCGTAAGAATCATGAAACCCTAAATTCAACTCCAAGGATAGATAAAAAATAAATAAATAAACAAACAAAAAAATAAATAAAAGCATATTAATAATTCCCTCAAAGGATGGTTCTGGGTAGCATGTTATTAGAAAATTGCCTTCAGTTTACTTGGAAGTGTTAAACTTTGGTGCATAACCAATTTGTTTGAAAGTGTGGCCCAGAGAGGGGAGAAGATGAGGGAAATCATGATGGTGTATTTACCTGAAGAACAAGAGTGTCACACCAGCCACCATTTATTGTTGTTCAGTTGTTGAAAGGGGTTAATGCTGGAGAGATGGCTGAGAACCTGTACCTCTTCTGTCGAACAACAGCATCCACAGAAAAATCCTATGTTGGTTCTAAGATGTACCAATGTGACTGTTTTATAGTCTCAAAGCCTTTATTTTAAACTATGAATTCTTTTATAGATTGCAATTTTCATTGTTAAATGAAATTGTTTGTGTAAATGTACTTTACTCTTACCTGTAAATATAGCTGGTTTTTACCATAAGCCTAGCTTTATTGAGTGACCTGTGTAAGTGGCAACAGACAATTTTATCAACATGTGGGAGTACTGAAGGACTCCCTGGAGGATGAAGAAAGCAGACCTTATTGACAAAGAGTCAGGTAATTACCTAGACTTTGCTTTATACATCGAATAGAGAGAGAATTATGCTCAATCAACTGTTAATTTAGCTTTGGTTTTAAGAATATTGTCTAGATCATCTCCATAATTTATCTTAGACAAAAAATACTCAGAAATATTTATTTTCTACATTGCCATGATTAGTAAGGGTAAAAAAATGGAAAAATTTGGGTGTGAGGCTGTAAGGATGACTATTGAGTTTGTAGGTTAGTCAAAAGTAATTCTTTTTGGGCTCTTATTCTTTCACAATGACTGCCCATTTTCTTAATATTTAATTTAATATTCTTGCAGTACACTTATTTTGAATTGGTTTTGAAATCACCATTTGGTTATTTTAGTAATCAATGTCTGACCTAAAATTTTTATTATCTGTTAAATCTTACTATTCAGAGCTTTGAAACTGGGAATGTGTATAAAAAGGGTATTATAATGTCAAAACTTATAGCCTTAGAAACATAATACCTAACCAGGCAAGAGTGCCATTAGAGAAATGCCCTTGACAAGTGCATTACCAAACAACTTCAATTGGGTTGGCAAAGGTGGAGATTGACAATTATCTCTAGCTGCTGCTAAAATGGTCACTGTGCATCCTGGCATTTTATTTACCTTATTTCAATGGAATGAGAGTTTAAGTACACAAAATCATTACCTAAAGCCTGAACAGATTGGATTGGACATTGCATCCTCATCAGAATTCACCAGCAATGTAAAAGTATGAAAATAAGCATAAAATGGAGAGGAAATAAAAGACTGGCAAAGAAAAAGAAAAGCCGTGTTCTTCCTTAATTGATATGAGGAGGAAAGGTGGTTGGTAGGACTTTGACATTATTTTCTATCACATTCTGGGCTGGCATATGACTGTAACTTAATTGTTTTATAGATTTTTACTTGACCTTCATAAAATTTGAATGAACCAAGTCTCGTCAGAAAGGAAGCAGATGGGGAGGGAGTTACTATATACCCATCTATGGACTTGTCACTTAATTGTTTCAAATCCACAAGTTTCCAGTGTTACATAGTATTATATATATATTATAGTATTATATATATATTATATTATATATTATAGTGAAATATACATAGTATTTCACTTTGTAGCCCTGGCTAGTCTAGAATTCATGATCCTCCTGCCTTAGCCACCTGATTGCAGGGATGACAGACATGGGCCTCCACACCTAGCTGATAGCTGTAATTTTAATAAGGAATTTTAACTTATTCTCTCAGGTAATTTACATTAAATGAGAAAGTTCTTTGGAATCAATCTGGGTTACATTAAAAGAAAACAGAATTTTAATTTTTTTATTTACTAAGACTTGAATCGATAATTACCTTACATGTGAGTTTAAAAATTAGTATGTACTGCTGTTTATTTCCCAGAATAAAAGAGAAGCTGACAAGTAGAAAAGGTAATTCCAACAACTTCTATTTGTAGGAAATAGTTTGCTATTGTTATGAAATTTAGTTATGACGCCCTGTCACTAATACAAAACCCAGAAACGGTTTAGACAGAGAACATTAAATGCAGAAAAAAATGGAAAAAGAGGGCTGGGTTCCAATATTCCCTTTGAGGGCACACCTTTGATGACCTAACTTCCTTCCATTGGGCCCCACCTCTTAATGGTTCTACCACCTTTCAATAGCATCTCAGATTGGAGTCCAACTTTTATAGGTCTTTAGGGGTCTTATGACTTATCCAAATCATATCAAAAATAGAGTAAAAATGCAAGGGGAAATGAAGTAGCCATTAACATAAGATTACTGAATAAATTATGGCAGAGCTATAAAATGAATATATGACCCCCCAAAGTAGCGAAGGCAATTCTTATGCAGTCAAGTTGAGAAGCTCTTCATTAGAAATCTAGTATTACTCTCACTACATGTATCCAAATAATAAAAATAACTGAACCAAAGTCAATCATTACAAATGTAAATCTGAGTTGTTGTAAATCTAGATAATGACTACTTCTGGGAAGTTATAAATGAGAACTTACATAGGGAGGGGCCTTCTAACATTTTCCTTGTGATGTTTTATAAGGCTTGAAAATTTCAGTATGATAAAAAATATTGTTTCTAACAATACAATGTTTTCTAATTATGCCAATCTTTTATAAGATCTGGTTTTATATCTTTTATCATTCACAAAATCCACAATACTCTTTGAGGAGATATTCCTAGGACTTACTACCTGACTCTATATTATTTTGAAAATAAGTGCATTCTTTGGGAAAAAAAAATTTCGATCTCTAATTCACCTGCTTGAGAAACTGGTTTCTGTAGAAAATACTTAGTGCTTCTGTTTTAAATATAAGTTTTTAAATATCAAAACATGATAATGATATACTTTCAATTTACATCTTTCTTACAAAATACTTAGTGATTTTTAATGACTACCTAACAGCATTTTCAATATTCTAAGTCACTTAGCTTACCATTATTTTACATTTAATAACCATTTTTATGATTCATTTTGTAGAATGCTGCTGACATAATGATAAAGGAAAATCATTTAGATTTTAGAGTAAATGGTTAAACAAGGGGAGACATAGTCAAAGTGACCATGGTACAACATGAGAAATTTCCCTTGCAGTTTGCACTGCAAGCTTTGTTGCTCCCGTGATTATAAACCTTCAGGTACTTATTGATGATACAATGTTATGTATTAAATATATTTTGAATCTGAATCCATATTATGTAGAAAAAGAATCAGTTTTCAAACATTAAAAATAGTATTGAAAAATTCTGAAAAAAATTCTATTATCATTGATTGATATTTCTTTCTCATCAAGATTGGTAAGGTAAAAGAAATAGTCATGTGATATCTACTACCCCTAATTTCAGTTATGTTTCAGAGGTGTTAATTATGTAGAGTTAGCTGGGCATGTTAGTACACATTTACACAGTCTGCTTGTGATTGCAAATAATCTTATTAGTCTATTTTCTGAAACAAAGGTGGCATGTCTATTCTTTGATAACGGTAAAGAAGTCAAAGGAGGGCTCCAAATTTTTATCTTTATATCTGTGCTCAATAATTACAGGTAATTTTATTTGTATGGGGAAAATAGTTGTATTACTCCATTTTCTGTACTGCAATGAAATACCTGAAGCAAGCTAACTTTATAAAGAAAAGAAGATTATATTTCTCTTAATTTTGGAAGGTTAAAGTTCAAACAACATAGCATTGGCTTTCCTGATAGCCTGTTGGCAAATGAAGCGAATGTGTATTGGAGGAAGAAATCACCTTGCCCAATAAGTCAGAGAAAAATTTAGGGATAGGGTTTGCTCTTAAAGTGACAAACTCCTGAGAAAACTCAGGATTTCTATGAAACTTGCCTTAATACTTCTGAGGAGAGCTCTTCAAATGACCCAAGGTCCACCTCTTTGAAATTCCATTACCTCCCATATTTTTGCACTAGGGACTAAGTTCCAAGCACATGAACATTTTTCTGGGGGGAGGCACATTTGAATCATACCCAACTGTAGCATTAAGTAAAAGAGATTTTGTGTCTAACTCAAGATCCAAGCAGGTGAGAAGAAAGACTTCAGAGATTCCTAAGAACTATGTCACCAGAAACTGCTTGTGTGAATAAGCTATTTGGTATGAAAACGTATCTTTGGTTTTTGTTTTGGTTATTTAACTTCTATGTTTATGAGAGAATACAAGAGAAAGTATTTGCAATATCTATAAAGGAAATGAAGATAGCAATGAATTTTCCTCCATAAAGACTGTTGATTTTTTAAAATGTAACCACAATTCACTGCCAAGGCCAGTGCATCCTTATGATGAAACTTTTATATGCAAAGAAGTGGGAGAGACCATATATCCCTGCTTGTGAATTACCAAACAGAGCAAATGTAGTATCAAACTAAGATGAAAGTGCTAGAGAAGAAAGTTTCCCGAATTTGCACTGACAGCTTGGGTTCAAAACAGCACAGTGTCATATAAATAAGTCTAATTGGGAAATTGTCAGTAAAAGTTGCATCTCAATAAATGGAAGGGTAGAATGAAGTCCTCTGGGTGACTCCATGACAAAAAACATAGTGTGAAACATGGTTTGAATGTTGTAAAAGCTTTTAAACAACTCAAGCTTCCTCCACTAGATTAGTTCATAAATAAAAAACAAAAGGTCTCAACCTCTCTATAGTCCTGGACATTGGATGAGAAACCTGACTACAAATGGCTGCAGCTGCTCTTGCAGGAGGAGGAGAGGTGGTGATGTGGAAACAGATGCACCGCTTCTCCCTTGGTGACAAAGCATATTGGTGACTTCAAGTAAGGCTGGCATCTTGAAGAAAGCAATTAGGTTCTTCCTGAGTGATGATGGTAGAGAAACCAAAGTAATTAGGTCATAATGAAGCAAAGAAAGATAAACATCTTGCCCAAACAGAGGTCAAAGTTACATGACCTCAATTAATTTGGCAGGAATAAAACTTGATGCATATGGTCACAGGAAGCAATGCTTTAATATCTCAACTGTTTATTTCCCATAAAATGGATATTAAACATATTTAATTTAAGAAGGCATATGCAGTCAGATCAATAAAGTATTTTTGGTCAAAATATTTGCTGATGATCTTTAAAAATAAACACCATATGGGTGTTTTAAAGCTGCTGCTTTGAGAAGAATTTAAAATGCTATTCCATGAGTACATTTCCAACAGACTGAAGATAATTTCAGAGTCTGAATCTATTTTCTGCTTTTGCAGAGATATTATCTAGTTGGAAAGCCCTTTTGTTTTTCAAGTGTGCAGTTGCCTGTTTCTGAATTCCTGCTGGCTTACTATTGTGACATAGTGGGCTAGTATATGAGTAGGCAACAATATGCAGATTTCTTAGCTTAAGCAATGTCACCAAAAATACACCTAAGGAATAACTTATCAAAGGTCAATTTTAGTCTTCTTATAAACCAAAATGAAATGTAAGAATGACCATGTGGGTTTAAGATTTGAAAATTGAGGCTTAGATAAGAAATCTGTGAGTTTGTGTCAATCATGTAGATTTAGAAGCAGGCCTCTTTATTTCAAGAATGATCAAATTGTAAGTTACACTCTGTTTATGGCCAGTTTTGTATTGGTATGAATAATTAGCAGCTGTCTGAGAAAAGCATGGTCCTGCCTCCCTATCA
This sequence comes from Castor canadensis, assembly GCF_047511655.1. Lineage (NCBI taxonomy): Eukaryota > Metazoa > Chordata > Mammalia > Rodentia > Castoridae > Castor > Castor canadensis. The sequence goes on along the minus strand of NC_133394.1, from coordinate 74,898,021 downwards.
TCTGCATAGGTCACTCTTTTAGATGAATCTGAAGATCCTTGAAGACACTTATGTAACCCAAGGATTTAGGAATTATTTCTGAAACTATTTAGGAACAATAGACTAACAATAAAGTGATATAAACAATAATCACTGCTACCAACTTCTCTTACTCTCCTCTACTGTGCATACATTTTAGATGCTAAGAATTTTTGAATTTTAAGGAAATAAAGCAAAATTGAGAGACACATATGTGGACTTCAGTTAATGCTCATGTCCCAAACTGATTCTACAAAACTACATCAAATTTATATAAATTTAATACTTAACTAAATCCTCCAGTGTCTTCCTGGTTCTATTTCCTTCTAATAATGGCAACCTCCACCAGTAAATTCTTTACTCCATTCCTTTTGCTTCTTGAATTGCAGATGTGATTCCTGAAGAAAATGGCAGGAGTTCCAGTGTGAGATGATGAAGCAGTCACCGCTGAGGAATAGCAACCTTCACTTTGATATAAATAGACTACATTACTTTATTACTTAACCAATGCCAAGTAAAGCTACTTTAGTAAATTAATAATTGAAGCTTACATTCTAGGCAAGGATATAGATAGAATTTACTTGCTAAAGATCAGGATTACCCACCCTAAATTGTTTAAACACTGATTAAAAATGGCTTATACAAGATAACCAGAATGAGCACTCAATATGCAGAGGAACTGGAAGACAATCAAGTTGGTTGATCTTCAAGCTCGGAAATGAGTAGAAAGCATATGTGATGGGGAATCATGAGTAATTTAGAAGCTACAGAGAGAAGAAGGAAAGCATTGTTTTGGTACCCAGTTTACTTCGTATTTATTGGAATAGAGTGTGATGAAATGAAATCTGTCTTTAGACAGTCTTGTTGATTTAGTAGGAAAACAGTCATCAGAGAATGCAGCTCAACTGTATTAAGCTGAAGTTAGTATAAAGATGATGCAACATTCATGAATGCTTCACAAAACTCTGCAGAGTTTGGAAAACAAAAATAATTTTCAGCCTCTTAATACCAGAAGTGATTCCCAAGTCAACAAAGTACTGATGAGGAGTATCTAGTACCATTTATCCTAATCCTCCAGGAACGTACCTTTGCAGATAAATACAGATGCATCTGATCATCACTTGTGATTTACATGCAACCTGAACTCTTGGTATCCACATTGCATGAAACATTCCATCCTTTGTCATGTATGGTCATTATTATTATTAACCCTGCCCATGGTGTCAGTATTTTACTGAGTTAGGAATCTCTTCCCTTGTCCCTTAGGTCTCCTGTGTCTTCCCACATGGAGTGTTGTTAGTGGTGACATCCTAATGAATGCACAAGTGAGAAAGCTGAAGGCAATGGAATTATAGATGGATTGCCCCTTTGGGCAGTGTAGACCAGTACAGCAAATATGAGTTGGGCTCTGGCCTCCAGTATGTTTATTTTCTGCTCATTGTACTCAAGGTGTCCTTGAGTGAAAGATGAAGAAATATTAGTCTGATCCAGTTCCTATTTTTGTGGGTCCACCAATTGGTTTACCATACAGTATATTTAGTCCAAAATTTTGTGTTTGTAAAATTAGTGGAAAAGCCCTCTAAAATTAGGTTTATGGTCTTCTATTAATTAAAATTGGAGAACTGATGTCAATTTTGGTATAAGATCAGTTGAGAAATAAGAACATGCTAAGCATTATAAATTAAGCTAGACTATTCTACACTAATCTAATCTGATTTTCAATACCACTACACATAAATTACATATTCTATTATCTTGAAATGACATCTACAGAAAATATAAACTACCTACATAGATATTTTTAAATAACTTAGCTATAGCATAAAAGATGAATAAGAGAAATTACATGAGATAAAATATATTTAATATATACATTTATGCAAATTTCTAAACTGCGGTAGATCCCTAAGGATGAAAGGAGACTTTCTAAAGATTTTAGCATTTATTTTAGGAAAAATTACTTATAATATCAAATCAAATTAATGGAATTGTACTTAAATGTTTAGTTATGATCTGTAAACAATTGTCTCAAACACTGAGCACCTGGCCAATATGTACACTTACAATCACTAAAGTAATGTACATTTTATCAGATTATAAAAGCCCTATTATTTTAGCACAACTTTATTATTGCAAATTAATAAAGGTGGGCAGGAAGGCAAAGGAAGGTGACCCAAATAATATATAGAAATGTGAGTAAAAATGATAAAATAAACAAATAAATAAATGACACTGTAATTTGCTATTACCACTTACAATAATAAGTAAATAACTTTTGTTATATCTACGCTATTTTCTTCTGGATTTACTGTCCTTGTTAATTCATTTCACCTAATAAATTCAATATAGTTTTTCTTCTCCACAATTTTCTTAGTGGCTTTCATTATTTGCTTAAAAATGCATAAGTGTGTTTATTTCTGCATGATGAAATGCATGAGTTTGATCTGGTAAGGTTTATCTGGATTGTGACAGCTGAAAGATTAATGATAAATGAAATAAAGAGGGAATGAGAAGGGCACAAACCTGGCAACAGCATTTACAAAATCCCTACAATGGACTTAAATGGTTGCACAGGAACAGAAAGCAGCATAGTACCACCACACCTAGATCACATACGCGTGTATATGAGATCCAGCCTAAACTTGAATATTCATATTTTAAGGCCACCCCACATATTACATTATGATACCACAGTTAGCCTAGAACTAAAAACTTGGGCCCCATTTTTAACTTCAAGTTTCAGGGTAACAATCAGTACTGAAATATTCAATTCTGTTTGGACTCCTCATCCTAAAATTTGCAATTATTATTACTTATAAGATTTAGGATTTTTCTTATCATACTTTGGTTTCATTCCTAGCATGGCATTCAATATAGCTTGCAAAAACATAAAAATCCATTTCATTTTTGCAAGATGTGGGGAAAACTCAAATTCTACTTACAGCGCAAAACTTCTTTGTTATCCCAAATAGTCAAGAGTTATCTTCTTGACTATTCAAATTTTGAATATACTTAAGTCTATATTATCCCCCATTACTATTTTTGTATGTCACATTTCTTCTAGTTTTTTATTAGGAAAACTATATTGACTAACATATTGAGAGATCTGACAGACTTCCAAGTGTATCATGACACAAAGATCAGTGTTGTGTAATGCTTATTTCTTTTTTAAAAAAAATAATAAATAAAAACTGGGATAACAAAGAAGTTTTGAGCTGTAAGTAGAATTTGAGTTTTCCCCACATCTTGCAAAAATGAAATGGATTTTTATGTTTTTGCAAGCTATATTGAATGCCATGCTAGGAATGAAAATTATCTTCAAAGTGTTTAGTAGATGGCTTCAAAGATTGCTGTTTTATCCTTTTTACTTCCCCATGTAAAATTCAATTAGAATACAAATGCAACTAACAAGGAATTTGCAAAAGGTTTCTGTGAATGTCTGATATTTAAGAGCAAAACCATTTATTGAATAAAATCTAAAATATAAAGATACATTTGTAACTTTGTTAAAATTCCCTTAACTTTGTTTACTTTTTGCTCATCTATGGAAAAAAAATTACAGAATCAATTAAATAGGAAGGTGGAGGTGAGAGTGAAACCCTTTCTTTAGTACCTCCTTGTTTCTATATGGAGTGCTTCTCAGATTCCTTGATCTCATCAGCTGATGTGGAGAGAGGTCCATAGACAAGCCCACAAATGCATACTGACTATTTTCTTCTTAGCTGTGTATTGTACAGCTTGGGGTGGAAGACATGCTCCTTCCACCAAGTTCAGGCTGACATCTGAGGCTTGTGATTTCTTGCCGTGGTCCCCATAATTCAGTGTGGGCTGCTTACAAAGCATCCAGTGTTGGGCAGCCATTGCTTTTTATCTCCACAGATGTAATCCCTGATTCAGCAGGTCAGGATTGGTTGCCATATACCACAGATTAGCATCAGATATCTGTTCTTCAAATGAGAAACTTGAGGTTAGGTCATCCTACAGAATTGATCTAGGGCTCGCAAGACTTGAGGTGGACATCTATGTCCTTTACCAAAGGTCCCAAAGCAGTGATAATTTTCATAATTCTTGCTGTAGCTCATGTGATTACTAGCACTTTATGTAGTACTAATTATTTCATTGGAATTTAATTTTCAAAGCCTTTAAGAAACCTTTCTAAAAGAGAGAAAGTCATATTCTGAAAGTAATAATAATTACTTCATAATCTTATAGCTATTATGTGCCAGAATTTAGTAACAGTGAAGAATTCTTTATAAAACCTGGAAAGAAGTCCTTTTATAAATAAAAGAGGTAGTGGGTTTGTATTCTTTGTCTTAATTTTCTTCTTTTTTATTCCTTACTAAGTAAAAGCATTTACTAATGTAATTGGAGGAAATACTAAGCAAAAATAATCTGATTTTACTTGAAATAATCTAGATTTATACTAATTATATTACGTCTTATGATTTAGTAAGTCTATCATCTCTTTTAAACAGAGCAATAAAATAAATACTTTTGTTTCGAATCAGCTAGAGTTTGTTATTTATTCCATAAACAAGACCTTCACATCTAGGTTTATATTGAAAAATGATCTTTCTCAGTCATTTGTACACTGACAATTTTTGCAGGAGTATTGGTTTATAGAGCAACTTTACCAGTTTCAAAGATCTCTATTGTGGAAATCAGCATGCATGAAATGAAACATAGTTGACAGAAAGAACAGAAAATCTAATGCACAGCTCACATACACAGGAAAAAAACACCACGTGGAAGCGATGCAGCAAGGGAAATAAAAATAAATATCTAGATAGAGTCCCAGTGCTACATAATGGATTCTTACAAGCTATTGCTGAGTATGTTAAAAGTATCACACATTTTCAACTTGCATAAGAGAGAAAATTCCGATGAAGTTTTCCAGGAAGGAGAAGAGCAGGCATAACCTCCCAATGATTCGCTTAAGCCCTGTTAGAGGGAGGGCCTTCTAATATTCCTTGAGTGATATTTTTAAAATACTGAAACACTAGAGATGAAAATATGCTATGTAGCTGAGAGGCTAGTTGAAAATTCCCTGACTTTTTTTTGTCATTGACTTTGTCTGTGGTTAGAATACGTTCTGTTTTCCCCCACTCCCATTCTTCTAAAGTAGACAACCAATATGTAGCTGAGGCCTCAATATGATCAGAGAAAAGTTACACAATGAATTTGGTTTTTTAGCTCTAAATGTTTTTCTCTGAATTATATGACTTAAAAGATGACGGCTTTGTGTTAATCTATGTACATCCCCAGTTTGGTTACTTGGTTGTTAATATATTACATCATCAAACTTGACCCTATGCCTATTAGAGTGCTGGCTATATTTCCTTTTTCCATATTTCACAAATGTCCAACATTCCATTTCTTTCTTCCTCATCTTTCTCTACTCTACTTTCATTAGTGTTTGAATTTTTTCCTAAGAAAATTCATCAGGGCTTAATCAGAGAACAAAAGAGGTTTCTTGATCCATCTGAAGCAACCCCTTATTTACTCCTCCAATTGATCCTCTGCTTAAGCACTGTGCATGAATAATCAGATCAAATATTGTATGTGATATGAATGATGTTATAAAGGAGATATTCTATAATCATTATGGATAGAAAGTGACCTAAGAGCAAGTAGTTTTCAATTCTACAACCACACATGACAAGAAGCTGGTCTCTGACAAAGCATTCACCACTATCTCATACTACATGAAAGAATTATTTCAATAATTGTTAAAACACGGACAGGATTTTAGTAAATATCTTGAAGTAGTATTAAATTTTGCCCTTGCCTAGTTACTGTTTTCATTTGACATTTTTTCTGCTTCCACTTTTCCTCCTTGTTGCAGGTAAGAGGAGCAATCTGTGAATAAGCATACACAACAATCTAAGAGGAAGTGGGAGGGCAGTGCGTATTTCTACCTGCTTTCATTTGCATTTATCTTTTCAATGTAGTGGTATCAAAAGGCAGGCTCTGATGATTTATAGATTTAAAAAGAAGAAAAAATGTGATATTTTGAACATCAATAACTTATTTTCCCTTTATTTCTATGCATAATATTTATTATTTTTGCAGTATAGCACAATTTTGGATGGCACAAAATTACTGAGTTATTAATACTAGCATTCTATTCTTTCGAGTATTGTTAAAGGCAGCCTTACTGCTGATGTCAGAATGTTCCATACCCACCTGAAATATCCTTTTCATTCTCAGGTGACAAAGTACCATTGCAATCTTGGAGATATCAGATGTGAGATTCCAGGACAAGGTTTATACTTAACGTTTCTTGGTTATCATAGGAGAAAACCAAGTAGGTTTGGGTGATGCATTTAATCCTGGTAAAATGAAATGAATTCTCTCAGGTTGTTTTTGTTACTTTTTTAATGTTGTTTCTTTTTTTATAATATATTTTTGTGCTGGGGGGGAGCCACTATGTGGCATTTAAAAAACTTCTTACAATGGATCAAATATATCGTACATGAATTTAGTCCTCTCAGATTGTGTTTCTTTCTTCAATGAAGCATGAGACAAAACCATTAGCTGAGAATGAGGAAATATCAGGGAAAAAAGAAGGTAGATGAATATAAAAAAATAAGAAAGATGTTGGGTTGTAGTAAATTAAAGAAAAATAAGGAATATTTCTATGTAGAACAAAGTTACCATTTGAAATTTGTAGGCTTGCATTCAAGGTGAGAGAAGTCACTTCTGATGGGTGCATCAATGGAGAAGATAGAAAATTGAGTTTAATTGTATATCACATTGTACCAGGTGAGTAAAACAGATGGAAAAAGAGAATGGGAATTGAAATGTTTATAAGGGTGTTATTATAATTATGCAACATTGAATCTAAGTTGAAGAGGAGATGAAATGAAAATGTGGCTTGGAGAAAGAGCAGTTCATAGGAAAACTGAATAAGAGATCTTAGCAAAGTCAAAATGTTGGTGCAAAAGAAACTGAATTGGAATGACAGGAAATCATGTTCAGAAAATAATTTTTATGTTTGTTTGTTTTCACCTATCTTTGAGTCCCAATTTAGATGCTAATTAAACAAAAACAAAATATGTTCATTTGAGAAGGTTGCAGATAGTGTGGTCAAAGCATAACCACACTTTATTAGAAAGAGACAAAGGGAACATGCAGAATAGCTTGAATACATGGGGAAGTTTGCTAATCATAGATGGTGTCCATCAAAGTGACATGGGAAGGTTTGGGAGATTGTGTAAGTGTAAGGAATTATCTCAGGTAAGTAGGTATGTAGAATGCTAGGTGGAGGTGGAGGCTTAAGTTTCTAATGGTGTATGAGAACACAAGGGGGTGGTACACACTATAGTCCAAGCCACGTGGAAGGCTTTGGGAGGATTACTTGAGCCCAAGGGATGCCCGGTTTGGTGACCAGTTCATTTTATCTTTTCCAGTGGAGGCTAAAGAAGCTTTTTTTTTTTTTTTCCCTGTGTTGCCCAGGCTTGCCTTGAACTTGCAATCTTCCGGTCTCAGCCTTTCAACTGCTAGGATAACACGTCTGTACCACCACATTCTGCAAACTCCATTCCTCTGAAGTGGCAGAATGTTGTTGCAACTAGACTGTCAGAGGATTAGGTACCGTTTCTCTGTATAACAATACTGTGAAGAGAAATATATGTCTACAAGGACATAGTTTGTAGCAAGAGTAATTCAAAGAAAAATAGTGGATTAGAGTTTTCAGTAAAATAAAAATGTTGGCAGAAAAGAAACTGAATTGGTATAAAATATAATTTTAGCATGGCTTAATATTTTTCTCTTGACATTTTAAACCGTGGCTAGTTTATCACTTAAACCCAAGGGCTGTGCATCCTAGGCAATTCCAAATCTTTAGATTGCCCAAAAGAATTGAGATGTACTCATGCATGTACATAAAAGTAAATATAATAAATATATTTATTTCTAAATCATACATGTGAATGTTAGCTCTAGTATCTATATTTTAAACATGTAAAACATAACTTTAAAATAAAAGTTTAATGTATATGTATGTATCTATGTAGAAGTTCTTACATTTTGTCTCTGGAAGAGATTGTCTGTATCATACAAGCTTTTTGGAATACGGAAGCTGCATTTTGGAACCCACATAGACTATACAGTATTTAACAAACTCACTATCAAAACTTACATAAAATTAACTCGAAAATGAAACTGGATTGTTGTAGTATGCATAAAATGATGAAAAAAGATAACTTAAGATTTTTGTGAAAAGTCATAGCAAAATGAGCTTATTCACAAAATGATATACGTTATAATAAATCTGTACAATAAAATGTGTAGTTTCCAAGAGAAACTTATTTTCAGTCTTATAAAAACTGATTTGAGATCAAATGTTTAGTAAAGATATTTTTGTTTGCATGTTTCTATTAATTTTATTTTTTAAATGATTTATTTTTCTTTGTAAGAAGGATTGAACTGAAGGCCTTGAACATGCTAGGCAAGCACTCTACCACTGAGCTACATTCCCATTCTCTTTAAATTTTATTTTGAGATAGGATCTTGTTAAGTAGCTTAGGCTTGCCTAGAACCCTCCAGCTTCCTGAGTAGCTAGGATTGCAGACATGCATCATGACAAACAGTTGCATCTGTTTTTAAAGTTTTCTTTCATGCCATTTAAATTTGTATTCTAATGTTACGCATTAGGACAGACACGAGCCTAACATGTCTCACTATTACATGCAATTTTATTGTTCTATGTCTTTCATATTCCCTCTTCCTTTCTGTTTTTATGGCCCTTACTTTGAGATTCAATCATCCTGCATTTGCTTCAATAGTCTTCTATTCTCTCTACCTCTCTGCATTCTCTTAGAATAATTTGATGTGGACAGATGTATAATTGCAAACAGATCTGTTAGAGATATTCAAAGGAACTCATAGTTCCTTTTCCCAGCAGACAGCCACCTATTTCAGAAAATGTCATTGTACTTAAGCGGAAAAGAAGTTTGTGGTCCAGATTCCAAATGACAATAGATTGCCACCAGTAGATCATCCTACTTAACTCGAAGGACATTGTTTGAATTATTTAGTTGCATGCATTGCTTCTATCTCTTCGTTAATTTTCTTTGAAAGCAACGGTGAAATTCAACTGAATTATTAGTTAATTCGTTTAATTTTTAAAACAGGAAACAAAAGATGCTATAAACGTAAGTGACACAAGTACACTTCATTAAACAAAAATGCCAAGAGTATTTTCTTTGCTACAAAATAGATTTGTGACTATATAGCAACTAATCAAATTGCCAAAGTCAAACAGCAGACATTAGGATTATGAGGAGGTTCTAACCTAGAGGAGTGAAATACAGGAACATGAATTAGTGAGACCTTAGTTTTTTGACAACTTTTGGCAATGTACTCTAGCATACACACATACACACACACACACACACATATTCAATTTTATTTTTTATTTCACAATGGGTCATATGTGAACTATGTTCATAAATCAGTAATTATTTTAATGAAGTTAAAAAATGTTTCAGTGGAACACCTAGTTGTTTCTGGATTATTTTAATTTAATTAAGAACAGGAATTCTACACTTCTCATTAAGAACAGTAGTGTTCTGTATTTTTCTAGTTCTTAATTTGTGAGATTAATAAGTGAGACTAAATGATAAATTGAATAATTAATCGAGTAATGCGTAACAGAAATGGTCATAATACCACAAATGAGCCAGTCACTTGGATGTATGGTTCCATGTGATAATTTACTATTGCTAGTTAGTTAGGAAAATCTACAACTATCTTAAGCAATGGTTTTTAGGGGTTAAAGTGAAATCTTTGAAAGTAAACTTTAAATGCCAAGAAAAATTATATTAATATTTATGAGTTAACTTAGTTACTAATCAGTTATCACAACATTTAAACTCTCCCTAGCAATTGAGTTGCTCTGGTATTTGACAGATAACTTTCAAATTTAATTTGCTTTTAAAGTGCCTCAAAATTTTTACTTTTTAAGACAGATCAAATTCATTCTCCAAATGTATGTTTTTATCTTCTTGTAGATTCTTGTTGATATAGTATCCAATGTTTCTTACGAAGAGACATTTCCTCAAATTGTCAAAAAACTAAGAGAAGGGCATAAGTAAAAACAAATAGCCATAGTCATTTTTCCTTAGTGGTTTTGAATTCATTGAACACTGGTAATGAGATTACAGTGCTCACTCCCAGGTTCTGAAAGTACCAGAAGGAAACTACATGGCAACTGTTGAATCTTTGTCTACAGAAGGAATTGCTCCGCCCGTCGCTTGACTTACTCTCTCCTTATCTCTCAAGGTGCAGTCTAATTATAGTTCCCAGTTTAACATTATATTTAAAACCATTTGGCAAATAAACTGGTAGTCTTTTTTGTCCTTTGTTTTTAGATGACTCACTTTAAAAGAAAACACTAATAATTTTGTATTTAAACTTAACTATACAATAATAATCTGGAAGTTGTAATTTGGGTTAGGAGAGAAATTGATGACATTACTAGAGACTTGTGACCCACACAGGTAACGAATGTTGTATGTTTTGTAGACACAGCCATCTATGACCACATTCACCAGTATGTGACTAATTGTAAAAATATCAGTTACTAACTATAAAAATGTCTGTATTATTTTCAAGTCTTGTTCTATGTTTAATAAGAAGATGTAACCAAAACAAATCTCCTGACTTACTGACCAACAATTTTGATGGCATTTTTTATGATTATGATTAAAATCCTTTGCCAAGCTTATGCTATGCACTTGTATGCATATATGTAAAATGCACGGTGATTGTGTGTGCAAATGTGTGTATAACACTCAGCAACTATACTGTAAAAACTGAAGGAAATTAATTGAACAGGGCACTTTCTTCACTATCATGACTGCTTCAGTATTTTAGGAAGCAGTTAAAGCTGTGAGTTAGGGAGGACAAATTTAAATAAACACTTTGAAATGCTGATTATTTATAGATAAAGTTAACGGAAAAATATGAAATCTCTACATAGTAATATGAAATATATGTCCTCAATATGACTGATATTAAACACTGATGATTCATGTTCTGATATTTTTATAAACAGACCAGAAACAAGTTCCAAATACCAAAGTCACTGGGATGAATTATCCATCACAGTAGATAGTATGGCCAAAGACCAAATACAGACAAAGCATCTTTCAATGGAAATGCAGTTCTAGATAGTAGGTCTTGATACTTGTCATAGACTTATCTCAGCTGCTCACATCTTTCTAATCAATGCTTTTAATATTAGATAATTAGGTTATTTTTGGTACACACTTTATGGCCATGTACTGCTATATTATCCACCAAAAGCATTAGCAGTTGGAAAGATGTCAGCTATCTTTTATGTTTATGAGAAAGCACATCAGTTCAGTTTCATTCTCATTATTTTGTGGCTAGTTAAATAAACAACCAGCATGTTGTGTCTTTATTTGTCCAATTCCACATGTCCAAACTCCTTAACTAAAGCTTCTGTGATGATGCCTTACTTTTGACTATTTTTGATAATATAAAGACTTTTTGTATAAATATATACTATCTCTCAACTCATCACCATTCAACCATCTAAGCAAACTCTATGAGTCTCTCCAAGCTCCCACTTCTTTATTAGTCTCACTGTAAAATATCAGTCTGTTCTTCAAACACATGTGCACAAGTCACATATCAATCACTAATTCCATGAAAATCATTTCCTGGAAGCTTACTAAGCACTTAGTGGTATTTTAACCATCAGTAGAGAAAATAAAAATTTTTGTTTTTTTCTCTACAAAAGTTATTTTTCTAAAAATGATAATTATATTATGAATCCTTGCTCCTTATTCTGTCAATCTCTAGCTTTTTTTTTTTTTTAGTAGTACTTGGGTTTGAACTCAGGGCCTTGCACTTGCTAGGCAGCTGTTTTACAACTTGAGTCATACCCCAAGCATTTGCTTTAGTTATTTTTCTGAACGTGATCTCACATTTTTGCCTGGAGGGCATGGACCACTGACCTCCCACTTACACTGCTCAAGCAGTTAGATGACAGGCATGTACCATCTTATTGGTTGAGATAGGGCCTCACTAACTTTTTCCTGGTGACCTGGAATCACAATCCTAAGTAGTTGGAATTACAGACTTGAATCATAGCTCTGAGCTTAATAAAGTTTTTAAGTCCACCATCTTTGGCATGCCAATGTCAGGAATTCAGACCCTTTTAGTAGACAATACTAGACTTACTCTGAAGAGATTCCCTGCCAATATCCATTTTTATTATAAGCATTTTAAAAAATCCATTTAGGGGCAATTTCCAAGGAATCATTAAGCAGTACCTAGACTATCTTGTGACCAAAAAACATCTTATAATGGTTCCTGTGCAATTTATTAGCCACTAGTTACCACGATGGCCTCAGGATTGCATGCTACGATGTGTTCACACACAGATGGCTTGCAATGCCTGTTGCCCTGTTCCTGACCTAAACTGTTTGCTTTGTCCTCTATTAACCATCTTTTCTTCTGCTTTCTCCTTCTGAACTCTAATACATATAGGCTAACCATGTTCTATCATTTCTCTGGTTAATGAGGCTTTATTTACCACCCCCTTTCTCTCTGCACTTCAGTATGAATAATTTCTCTTGATGATTTAGAATAATCAACTTATAAATGGCAAAAGGAAGCAGAGCAGTAAGAAAGAGTAAGTAATAGTAGGGGTTAATCTGATTAAAAATCAATATATACATGTGAGAAATAACAAAGCGAAACTCCCTTGAACAACAATATACGCTTAAAAAAATGAAGGACAGGAAGGTAAAACAGGTCCTGTGGATACCAGTGAGAAGGGTAGGGTAAACAAAGAGGGTGAAGGAGGGTGAGGTGAATATGGTAATGTACTTTGTGTATATGTATGAAAATAGAGCAATGAAACATGTTGAAATTGTTCTAAGAAGGGAAGAAGGAGGGAGAATGATGGAGGTACAAGATACATTGTAAATGTATGTAAATGTCACAATGAAATCCCCCTCTACAACTAATATATGCTAATGAAAATGTAAAAAAAGGAGGAAAAGATTTATTTTTGCTCACCATTTTGGACATTTCAGTCCATGAATGATTGGCAGTGTGGCTTTGGGCTTGTGAAGAGGCAGCAATTATAGTGGAGACTGTGTGGTGGAGTATATTGCTCACTTTCTAGCCAGGACACCAAGATAGAAAGAAAAACACCAACATCCCACAATCTCATTCAAGGGCACATTCTGGTGACCTAAAACCTCCTCCCTGTAGGTTCCACTAATTACAGACTTTTATTACCTCTGAACCAACCTCTGGGCCCTTGTAGGACATTCAAGATTCAAACTACAGCATTCAACCAGTGGATTTTTTTGTTTTGTTTTGTATTTACTTTTGTATTTTTTCTATACTAAGTTCAAGTTCTAAGAAAATCCTGTATCTTTTTTTGTTCTTCCATGTTACTATTCATCATCTTCATGTTTACATTAAATCCTTGTATGTGATAAATTAGTTAATTTTTAAGTTTCCATATACTAATTTGTAAAAATTCTCATTTTACTAATTTGATCAGCTCTTCCATTTTTGGAAGTCCTGTTATTCAGTGTATTTTATTCTGATTAGAATTTACAACTGGCTGCTTTTTTGGGTGTCTAATAAATTTAATAACAAATTAGATATTATGAATGCTTTTTAAATGGATTCTTGTGCTATTTTTAAGAACATGGAACTATATTATATCCAACAGATAAATTGTTTCCCAATAAGCTTTTTCTTTTGAGATTTGGTGTAAGACTGGAATAGCTTGTTCTCAGAAGCGCCGCAAAGTTCTGCTTTAAGGGACGATATTTCAGATGTCCCTTCTGAATGCCCTGTGTGTGGAATGAGCTTCCTCCATGGTTGGAGTGCTCAAGGCCCAGCAAGATCAACTCATGAAAGTGCTGGCTAACACTCTGACTTTCATTGGTGGCAATTTTTGCTGGGCCTTTTGGAATTTGTTTTCTTTTTTATTCCTTTTTGGAATTTCATCCAACATATGTACTGATTTACATCCAATAAAAGCACAGTTCTGTCACATTTTGTTTTTTGTCCTTCTTACCTGGGTGCTGGACCCTTTGAAACTCCATTGTAAGTTTTTTCCTAATATCTTGAGACGGTAGGGCATGTTATGACTCTATATCATACTTCAAACCAGAAAAATGGAGCTGTTACAGAAGGCCACTTTATTTATTTTCCTTCTTTCGGGGATTAACGTTTTATTCTGAGTAATTTCTGTTGTTTGAAAACAATTGTTTTGTATATTTGTCCAATTTCTGTTTGTCTACCAAGAAAGGACCTGGGCTAGAACTAGGATATTTGCTTACCCATGCTTTATTCCAAATGAAAAAGGATATTACTTCATCATTTTACTGCTCTCATTCATAATCATTTTGTTGATCTCAGAGAACTGTATTCCTACTTGTGTTAGAATAAATATCTAATTTTACCCACTGTCTTCTCAGAAATGACCTTGCACCTCATCCACAGAATTCCCAGAGATGTGTTATTCCATCCACCTTTTTGGTGATCTTCTATCTGTTTTTATGCACTCTCAACACATTTTTTGATGGAAAAATACTACTTAGTTATTTGCATAGGAATAAAATATGAGGAATATCAAGGAATGAGAGTAACTACGAAAGGTTTAGAAAATGCACAGACAGTAATGGTTGAAAATAAAAGCTCAAACTGAAATAGATGACCCTGATGGCAGAGTAAAATTATGCTGAGGATAATTTGAAGTCATCTCTTAATTCATATCCTTCAAAACAGTAACTAATCCACTGATATTTGTTCTTATTACTGAAAATGGTGAAGTTAAAGAAATAAACAATGTTCTCATCTTCTCAGATCATCTGGTTTAGTGAATAGGACAATATAAACTGATAAATACAGAAATAATACAGTTATAAATTTTGATAAGTGCAATGAAAGGAGAACATGCCATACTAATGGATAATCCAGAAGGAGATAATACAGACTAAGAGATTGGAAGGGTCTTTGAGGGTATGCCAATAAAGGTGGAATTTAAAGATGGGCCTCATTCTCTATTCTTCCTTGTGTGATAGACCCCACACTCAAAGGTTCACCACTTTCTCTTTGACTCCCCAGAAGTTGTCTCCAACCCACCTCTGTGTTGAGTTCAGCTCATCTTCATTACTCAGTTGGAGTACTTAATGGTTATCCTGTAATTTCTTTTCCTATAAGAACTGAGATTCTAAATGTTTGCTTTCTAAGAAACAAACATGACTCTCACTCCAAACTAACTCCCCTTTGCTTTCAAGAAATACTCTCAATTGCTCAGCACACTTCACGATAATTCTATGGTAACTCTCTAATCCCATCTATCCTACAATTAATGCTTTGCAAAAAAAAAAAAAAAAAGGCAAAAACCCCGTGTCTTTATTCTCTGTATTCAAAACTTAAAATGAAAAAAATTGGACTCATAAGATAAGCATTGAAGAAAAAAATACTGTAGACTTAATAATTTTTATCAAGGATCATCATGGATTCAAGGCAAATTGCTATTGGTGTTCTTAAGATTATTTTAATTATGTCTTCCTATTAGTCATTGAGTCATAAAATACCTGGTTTTCAAAAACACTTACTCATTCAAATCACAGAGTATTAATGGTCCTTATAACCTGCCTGAGAGGTTCTCAATTGTAATTCTCTTAAGTGGGGTTAAATGTTTTTATATTAATTGCAGCATTGCAAACCACTGTGCTAGAAGGCCTGGGCTTGTATCCCTATCTGATTAGTTTGTCTGCATTGTAGTTTGGATCTGGAATGTCCCTTAAAGTCTCATGTGTTAATGACTTGGTCACCTGCCTGTTGTACTACTGGGGAGGTGGTGAAATATTAGGAGGTGGGGCCTTATGAAAGAAAAATATGCTACCACTGCATAGAACCATGGCCCCCTCTTCTCTTTCTTTGTTCACAGGCCACTGTGAGGTGAGCAGCTTTGTTCCACCAATGGATTCTGATGAAGCTAAGTAACCATGGACTAAAACTTCTAAAACCATGGGCTACAATAAACCTTTTCTTTTTTAAAATTGCTTATTTCAGGTATTTTGTCAAAGCAATGAAAAGCTGACTAGCACAGTATTATCTAACTATTAACTATCATCTCATACAGTCAGTAAATTCTTATAGGATGTGTAAATAAGTAATAGCTTTTGTGCTTTTTATATATGAGCAATTTACACAGTTAATATTTGCTTAAATTATATTTACATATAAGTGCATTTATTCTGAGTCATCATTCTTATCAATGGACCAGATCTGAGGTACAAGAAAAAACAACACACATATGTAATGCTCCGGAAGATTTCAGTGAATTTACTTCCTCATAACATCTTTTCATATAAAATGCCCAATTATGTAATTGTATTTTAGTCTTCCCTCAAATTCTTTGATGATTCTGTGTAAGGGAATGATGAAAACATGTACATTAATTTCATTATAATCAATCACTTAGAGTGAAATGTTTTCAAAATATAATATATTGTTACAAAGCCATAAGAACTTTGTAGCATGCTTGGCTTTTTGAAATGGGTATTAACTAAATTAAAATAACCAATTATTTGTTAGAAAAAAATCAGTAATTACAGAATAAAAGAAAGAAAACTTCTTTGTACTATAAGAAAAATACTATCACCATTCCATTAAAAAGGTAGATTAAATCTCACTGCATTTTTGTAATCTATTTGCATTGTAGTCCAGTAGTTAGTGATGGAGACATCTTATTTGGCATCTGTTAATATTACTCTTATTTCACATAAGTCACTTTACAAAGTCTTTGACCAAGGATTTAAACACAAAGAAAACAGAGCTTAACAAGTACATCCAATACCACGGTGTTAGGCAAGCTGTTCTCTGGGTAAGGCTAATAGTGCGTTTTCAGAAATCACAGATAATCTTACTCACTGGGCTTATCTTGCCTTAGTTTATAAGCTGCCCTTGCTTCTCTTTCAAGCTTGAAAGTCTTGAGCCATTATCTTGACTTCTTTGACTTAGTACAAGGAAATTAAAAAGTTTCAATGAAACTTTTCTTGTCTTTCAGTTTGGTTATGTTATAACATTAAGTCAGAAGCTGAATTTTTTTTTTCATTTACCTTTTTTTTTTTAAGGAACATTGATTTTTTTATTTCTACTTTTCCTTTTTTTGAGTAACTAGAATAAAAATTGTTGTTAGAGAATATTTTAAATATTCATAACATAGATCATGTCTGATTCCCTCCAGGGGAATCATGATAGTAACAGCAAAATTATGAAAATAGCCACAGGACATGAGCAGACGGCAATTAGCATACCTTTATTGCAGGCATTTCAGATCTACCAGTTAGAGTAATTTGTCCCTTCCAGCTCTCTCATGTGTATATGAGCAATAATTTAGGCACACATAAAAGGCCTGGTCTTTGTCGGGGGGCCAAAGTTACACTGCTACTTGCAGATCACTGTATCACAATTTTCTGAACCATAAATAAGAACAGGCAGATCTTCTTTCCCTGGGCTGTTGTGCTCATAAGGCACACTGAGTCACAGAGGGAGGACACAGGGTCAGCCCTTTCTCCAGGGACTGCAAGTAAGGTACCTGAACATGCTCAGCTTCTGACCATGTTCAGATGAATATGGAGATAGACCTGAATCATATTCTGTCACCATTACATTAAAACTTTGGCTAAAAAATTATTCTGAAAATTGATTTTTTTCTGTATAATCTGAGCTGTTCTGAGTAAAGAAGACAAAAGACAGCTAAATGAGCACCACCACTATAGAGGGTCTTTTTATGATAATCAGAAAACTATTTTTGATACATGGCTTGCTAACATACTCAGATTATGGGGATGAAATAAACTGGCTCCCAAAATTGTCAAAATGTTTGGATGAGTTGATATTCTACCTTATACATACACACTGATACAGATACATTCACACACACAAACACTTATTTCCTCACACCAATCACTGTGCTCAGCTTTTCCATGAAGATGTATCTGACAGAGCTCATCAGCACTGCTTTCCATGTATTTCTGTCTTCTCCCCATCCCACATCCTCACTTTCAGTGGACACACCTAAGGTGTTCTCTAATGAGTTAAACTTTTGTTTAATCCTCTCTTCTTGAAAGCAGGTGAAATCTGTGATTTGCTTTTTTGCCTATAGAACGTGAAACAGAAGAAAGCATTTTTTAAAATGTAATTAAGGTTCCATATCTGTTGATTTTATATTATCTAAAGGGAAAATATCCTATATTGTCTTTACTGCATTAGGTGGAATTCCTTAAAAGAATGACAAGGCCTTCCACAAGATTAGAGAGGCTATTCTGTTAGACCTAAGGATGCAAGCAGCCATGTTGGAAATTGCAGTGTATGGACCACGGGTATGACACTGGAAGCAGGCTAAGATTTAAGGGTATCCCTGGCTGAAAGCTAAAATGATGATGTGAAGTCTGTCAATAGCCTGAAGGAGCTTGGGAATAGATCCTTCTACAGCCAAACCTCTGAAGATATGACAACTTCAGCAGATGTTGGAGTGCAGTCTGAGGAGATCCCGAGGCAGAAAACCCAAGGCTCTCCAGATCCTTTCCACACAAACTGTGAGAACATACAAAGGTCCTGCATCAAGGTGTTTACTTTCTGGTTGTCCAGCAGCATAGTCAACAGAGGTAGCATTTTGTATATCGGTAGGACCAGGCTCCTCATCTGTTGAGAATGCTCACTGAAGGTCATGGAAGAACAGGACCATGAACAACTTAAGTGAACTTACTCGTGGCAGCATGGAAGTAGAAGCCTCCCTAATGAAGTAACCCCTCAGGATGCAATGGCCTTTGCTTTTGCTTTTCTGGACTTGCAGTTCTTATCAGCTACCCAAGAACATCTGTTCACATCTGCATATAGGTCTGTGTAATAGAAAGTTGCTACTTATAGAATATGAACAACATTTGGAAAGAAGGTTGCTTTCATTCCACCTCCTTCAACATGTTTTGTCATTTCTCCATGAGGCATCACATTCAGTTTCTCAGATGAGGACACAGGCATATGATCAACATTTCCTTAGAGTCTCATCGTGTTCTATATATTTATTTGGTGCTTCATCAAGCAATGAAAACAGCAAACACAACAAAAACAAAATCTCATCTTCAATCAGACAAGAGCGATCCAAAAGTGGAGAAAGAATGATGGTGTGACATTCTCATTATGAAAGCACTAGAATCAAGATTCATGTCCACAAAGGGGCTCTGTTTTCCATAGATTGTGATAAGTAGTGTCATAGAAATGGCGAATAATTTGTCAGAATCAGTCTCTACTCATTAGGGAAATTTGATATTATTTACCTTAATGATAATTATGATTATATGCAAATAAATAAATATTACATTCTTCTGACTTATATTCATTATAATATTGATTACAAGAGGTGATGTTTCTTTCCAAATGTTGTTCATATTCTATAAGTAGCAAGATGGTGATAGTATTATCCCATATGTGAAATACAGACCTTATACAAATACAAGCAATATTATTGAAAAGAGGTCATGGTCACACTAAGGGGAGGTCACATATGAGAGAGGGAGGGTAAAAGAAGGACATTCAAAGGTGAATATGGTTGATGTATTTCCTAAACAAGAATGAATATAGAATTTTTAAACCTGTTGAAATCATGTATGAAAGGAACTACAGGAGAAAGGAAAAAAATAGAGGAATTGAGCCAATTTGGGTTATAATACATATATATATGGAAATGTCATGAGGAAACTCCCTGTATAACTATCTTAAACAAACAAAAATGTCATTTTTTTTTTTTTTTTTTTTTTACAAAATCAGAGAGCAGGAAGAGAGAACAGGTGCTGTCTGGGACACTGGTATCAACGAGAGGGGGAGGACTTGGGAAAGGGTGTGGAGGGTGACAATTGTGCAAAGGCTGTGTACACATGTCCATAAACGGAAAAATGAGACCCTTTGACACTATTCTGGGAAGGGGGGGTGATAAAGGAGAATGATGGGGGGGTTAATTAAAGTATGGTATATTGTAAGAACTCTTCTAATTGCCACAGTGTTCCCACACCCAGCACAATAAAGAAAGAATTTATGCTTAGATTCAATGTGTATTAATTAGTAGTTTCTGTAGTTATATTTTTAATTTAAATATATACCTGCGAATATCTTATGGTACTGATAACCTATATGACATGCATGCAAATCTTACTTGAGAAATCAAGACACTACTCAAATTTATTCTCATTACTTTCACATGATATCTGTATTTGGTGTAATAGTGTTTAATTATTAATGAATTCATTCATTTTATCCCTAGAAAATGAATTAATATAACTACATCTTTTAAAAGTGAAGGAAACAAAGGCTTCTGGAAGTTCAATGATCAGTGCATTTTCACACCCAGTAGGTAATGGAGCCAAGGTCTGTGTATTTTACATCACCAGCCAAATCTCACACTGCACTTGAAGTTAACATTAATGGTTTATCACCATTCTTAATATCAACCTTATAATATTCATGACAATTGTTCATAAAATAGAACATATTTTCTTTTACTTGTTAATCATCTATCTAGTTTCTTTCATATAAGTCTATGTATCAAGCATCTATTACAGTCTATTTCCTGTCTATATTAGTACCTCTTAAGATGTGGGTCTATCATCATGTAACTATTGATTTTAAATTATTTGATTTTAATTTGTTATGATAAAATGTAGAAAAATCAAATTGTTCTAATCAATCTGGTCATTCTCAATTTGGTATTATTTTATAGAAAAAATGTAGAATTGATTGTCTGTGATATATCTCATTTCTATTTCAATTTTACCTTAACTAGCTTTCCTCCCAATACATTAAACAATAAATAAAATTATGGTACGTAAGTATATAAAAATATTTTTACCTGGAAATTTTTATTATGTTCATTTTGACCCTTATTTAATGATACTATGTAATGTATACTTAAATGATTGATTTGACCTTTTAAGAGAGAAATATAAACAGAAAAAAATTGATATACTTTAAGACTCCAAAAAACCCTAATATCAATGAATTATAATACTATAAATAAAAATAAGCTTTAGACTGCTTAAGATAAATAATTTTCACCTGTAGAAAATTCATGTACTTTCTCAATGTATAAGAAAGGCTTAGATATAAAATTAATAATAATATTTCCTTCTTATAAATGTATTGTTTGATCCATTTTTAAATGCTACGTTTTCCTTTTTTCTTGGCTCTGATTTTAAGTTTTATGCTATCTGACATTCATTGATGTGCTATCAATGTAGCAGAGGAAGCTATTTCAAATGACTTTTCTCATTTGCATTCAAAATATCAACTAAGGAGCTTGTTTCTGATATTCTCTTCATAAATATTTGGAGACTTTTGTGAACTATTTTGCAGAACAATTTTGTTAGTTGTTTTAAAGTCGTCATGTTGGTAGCAAAATAAGTGTAATTTAATTTAAAATTCAATATATTAAACAAATCAGCCTATCCCCTTGTTTTCTCATTTTTCCAGGTGCGGGTTTTAGATTGAATCCTTTGCTAATATGTTCTTCAGGACATTGTTGACTTCTTTAACTTTATGGATTCATTTTCCTTCTATCATGGACACTTCCTCTACCATTTGAGCTAAAGAGAATGATCCAAACCAGAAGATGCTGCCAGCCCAGAAGAGAGACACTGAAATACGAAGCCACTAGGAAGACAGCATGTGTGAGGCTCAGTTAACGAACAGCATTGCTCCATCCACCCTAACGCCAAAGTGGTCCTGATAACCAAAGGGAAATGTTTCCTCAAAGTTCATACCTGGGATTTTCAATATTAAGGGTTGAATATTACACATTTAGTGACATAGTATTTGATAGTACTGACATGACCACAGTAACGATTTCAATATTTTCAGGGTTACATCAAAGATATAGGTCAGCATTTCTTTGGAAAATAAATGATTTTAAACAATATTAATAGTCTTAATAATTAAGTCTTAATAGGCTTAATAATTAATAAGACTTAATAATTAAGTCTTAATAGACTACAGTAAAAAAGAAAGCATAAAGGCAAGAAAAACTAGCAGAAAGAGATCCTGCTTAATAAAGTGTGGGATTTGAATTCTCTTCCTAACACTGATTTTTAATGTTGTAGAAAATAATTTCTTATCCACAAAACAAAATTTGATTAGGTGAAACAAACCATTGTTTTTTTTCCAAAATTTAATGTGCATACTAATTAACTAGGGTTTATAAAAATGCAAATTCTGATTTCCTAGGGATGAGGCTCGTGTGAGCTTCTGCCTTTCTATGAGTGTTCAGGTACTGTGGATACTACTGATTTATGGGTCATAATTTCAATAGCAAACAGAAAATTTTCTCTGGGCTGTGAAATTCTGCTTCCCTGATGCTCGTTAGTGACTGAGGTTTACTCTATTGTGAGATAAGCATTGAAACATTCCATTTATGGGATGGTTGCTTTTATAAAAGAGAATTATGTGTAGTTTAAAGA
Source organism: Castor canadensis (assembly GCF_047511655.1). NCBI lineage: Eukaryota > Metazoa > Chordata > Mammalia > Rodentia > Castoridae > Castor > Castor canadensis. The sequence goes on along the minus strand of NC_133394.1, from coordinate 74,875,477 downwards.
CCAGTGTTTAAAGAGGGCAATCATAGGTAAAGAAAAGAGAAAACTCCATTTCCTGCTTTGAAAATATCAATTCACATAGAAATACATAGTAATTAAATAACTCAAATTTCATTTTACTCTATAAATTGGTATTATATAAAAATTATGTAAAATATACACATAGGTATATATGTATTGATATATTGTAATATAGTATCTGCATTATAAATACAAGGTGGCAAATAAGTTTATCATCTAAGGATCTCTTGGATGTTTACTAAGTCCCTGAATTCCATCCCTCTATCTTTATCCTTCACCTCATGGTGTTAATTTTCTATTGTTGCTTTGACAAATTATGACAACTTTGATCATGTAAAACACCCACTTACTCTCTTGTTGCTCTAGAAGTCAGAAATCTGAAACAGGTATAAAACACATCAGGAGAGAATTACCTTGCACCTTTTAGAAGCTTCGTACATTTCTTGACTTCATCAATCCCTCTCAAAGCCAGCAGTGTGGCATCTGCAACCTTCAGTCTGATGGCTTTCCCCTGTTCTCTCATCATGCAACCTTCTGTCTGGCTCTGATCCCCTGGTCCTGCTTGCACTGTGTACACCCACATAATCAAGGATAATTTCCCAATCTCAAAATCCTTAATTTAATACACATGCAAAGTTCTCTTTGCCACATTGAGTAACCTATACAAAAGTTCTGAAGAATAAAACTGAACATCTCTGGGCCATTATTTAGCCTACCCACTGCCTATATTTTCTAGAACTTTCTTGGAAGTTATTCATTCCAAAAGATTTCAGCTAGAAAATTTTATTATGTCTCTCCACATGCAACATCTCTGGTAATTATTGAAAAGATCGTTATATTTGCTTGTTTGACTTTTATTTAACAATTCAGTCAAAACTATTTATTAGGCACCTACTGTATGGCAGGGTCTGTACTAGATGCTAAGAATGTGATGGTGAGCCTCACAGACATCAAGTTTCATCAAACAAATATTTCTTAAGCATTTCCCTGTGCCAGTCATTGCTGTGGTTTTGTGGAATCCAGAAGTGATGGAGAGAATCGGGACTCCTTATTCCAAGCTTACATTGTGGTGTGATGAAGTACATAAAATATAAGTAAATTAGAAATTTGTCAGTGACTCCTATGTAAATAGGTAAAATGAGTTGTAATGTGATATGACTAGACAGATATTTTCTATTGCCTTTACAGAAAGACCTCTTTAAGCTGGTGACATTTCATGTGAGAGATGGATGACATTAATGACCCAGCCATGCAAATACCATGTTTCACGCAGACAAAAAAGCTTTTACAAAACCCTTTTGGGGAGGAGATGTTGGTCTTTTCCTCCTAAATGTCAATGGACATAAGTATAATGTCATCTTAAGTAAACATGATGAGGGCGGGAATTGTCTGGCCAGGGCCAGTGCCTAGACTAGACCTGCCTGGTAATGGGTCTGGACTGTGCTCTCATCTCTGTGACCACTTCATCTGCTCATTCTTCTCACCATGTCACCTTTCAGAACAACACAGCTCTTCTGCCTGCTCAGTATTCATATAAGATTAACTTAGCTTTTCCTCAAAAATTAATATTTTTGCTTCAATATATCCACTCCTCAGTTGCCAGTGCTCCATTTACCAAGCCACATCTGCACCACTGTCCCCGATGCTATCCCTTTGGTGCATGTCATGTAGCTACAGCATTACCTTCTTACTATTCTAGGTATATGTTGCTAACATCTCCATTTCTTTAATATTTGACTTATAATCAAATGTTATATGTTGAATTGTATGTCCTTTCAAATTCATGTGTTGAAGTTCTAGCCCCCGGTACCTCAAAATGTTGCTTTATTTGGCAATAGTATAGTAGTAGATGTAATTTGTTAAAACAAGGTCATTAGTTTGTGCTTTAATGCAATATGACTCTGTTTATATAACAATATGTTGAGAGAACCCCATTGCAAAGACAGACACAAAGAGCAGACGATGTGAATCCAGGAGAATCTGCAACCACATATTTTTGGCTTGCTGGAGAATAATAGAAGCGAGGACAGAGGCCAGATATATATATCCTATGTCTTCAGGAGACCAAAGTCAAGAAAACACTGTTTACCTCTGAGCTGCACCCCAGACCTCTAGTTTATTGAAAAAAATATGGTAAGTTATCCTTAGCCATAGTCGTCCAACTGAAATAGCACATTAGAAATTCTTGTTCTTTTCCAACCACTCACGTTAGCTGGACTCTGTCCAAATATTTTAAGTTTTACTTCTTGTCCTCTAGCTCACTCTCATATTCTACTTGTGAATTCCACTTTTTTCTTTTGGTATTCCTTAACTACTGTACAGAATGTGTGTGTGTGTGTGTGTGCAACTTCCTAAGCCTGGATAATTTTTATTTACAGCTCTTTATTTTAGGTAAATATATATATATATATAATATATAATATATATAATATATAATATAATATATATAATATATAATAATAATATATTAATATATATTATTATTATATATATTAATAATAATATAATAATTATATATATATATATTTAGTGAGATCCAGACATGCTATGCATAAAATTTGTTAAGTTTTGACAGGCGCATTCAAACATTTGGCTAACATTCCTATTGTGACAACATAATACATTAAATACTCAAGAAGTTTTCCATTTGATCCTCGACAGTCCACTCTTCCTCTAAAGCTTTGTGTACAGATTTTGTTTTCCACAGAAGAAGTGAAATGAAAGTAAACCATGCTTGTATATCACAGGTTCATCACCCTTACACTGAGTAATATTATTCCTCTGTATAAATAGATAACAACTCATTTGTGCTGTGTTCTGGTTACGTTGAGAAGGAACAAATTTTCCATGAACTTTCTCAGTATATCAACCCTTGGGTGAACATGTGTTTTCCTGATGGTTGGATAGGTAATTAGGTACTGAATGCCTAGGTGTGAAATAAGTGTATTTGTAATTTCATAAGAAATTTCCATAATTTTTTTAAAAGTTTGTGGTATTTTAAATCACCACTAATAAAATTTACCATTGCACTGCATTCTTGAAAATACCTGTTATTTTCTCTATTTACAATTGTATTTTGACAAGTATACAGGAGTAGCTCACTTTTATTTTAACTCATAAGTCTGAATATTAATTGTCTTCAGTGACATATAAGCCTTCAATCTTTTCTGGAAAACATTGTATCTAACAAAATGCAGAAGTAGCAGGTACCACTGGACCCTTCCCACAAATTCCATCATGTATAAATTAGACGTGAAGAATTGGAAGGGATAGAGCAGAAGGTAGCAAACTGACAAAAAAGAACTGTCAGAAAGTCCCTGTGAAATGCCTTAGTAGATTAACCCCAAACTTCATTCATGTGCACACAATTTTCCTCCATCTATATTGGTACGACCAAAGAGTCTTTCCTCCTGTCTCAGAAAACTTTTGAAAATGAGGTTTATCTTGGTAACTCCGCCAGAAATGACCTGAATTAAATTAGGTACATGTTTATATTATATGTGTAGTGAAATATCTGTTGAGATACATTATTAATTCCTTTAAGTAGGAATGTTTCCTTTTATTAGAAACAAATATGCATAACTGGGAAAAATGGCAGAGAGATAGCATAAATAATAATCAATCATTTAGACAAGTTTTTTGTGTGTGCATTTAAATTATTGTCCAGTGATCTTGTATGTGATCAACTGAGAAACAAATTTTATAGTGTTTATATAAAAATAGAAATATGTGCTACTTGTTGCACAATTAAGGTATATTACCACTCATCTTGCTCTTCTGTAACTTTAGAAGTTGCTAAGTACATAAGTTAACTAGAGGTTGTAGCGATCTTATATTTAACACTTTAATTTGTTTTAAATTTCTTATCTGACAATAATGCAGAACAATTCTTTAGCTGTGTAAGACTGGCCCATTTTCTATGATTGCTACATAAATCAAGGTTACTGCTGAACTGTTATTTATTTTGATTTTGAGATAGGGGCTCTCTATGCAGCCCAATTTGGCCTCATATTCATACTTCCTGTCTTAATCTCTGGAGTGCTGGTATTTATTAGGTGTGTTCCACCACAATGTCTGGCCTTGAAATATTTAATGCATATGTTGATATCATTCCTTTTCTTCTCTTCTCTGCTATATTTAAGTAAGTGAGCCTAAGACCCATACTAACTGCTTAGGTGTTTCATAACTGCTTTATGATAATTTAATGATTATGTGTATATATCTACCTATCTGTCTTTCTGGATCTCTTTCCAGCAAACTTCATTGTTTCTAGGAAACAGTGCAATATTAACAGAGAATTCTCTGGAAGACCTCCAAGAGAAATTGAGTGATAGGATTATAATTTACTTTGTGGACAGCTATTTTTCTTTTTATAATTCCATTGGGTATATTTGAAAGGACTTCCATGCTATTGGAATTCTTGGGAAAATTTGAAAGAGAGGCTTGAAATTCTGTTCCATTTGCAAATTTAAGGTTACTTTTATTTGTTTTATGTACTTCAAGCTTGTTAGAGGAAAATAAGCACAAAGGAAAATTCATATTCCATCTGCTCTGACTTTCTCAGTTATACCTTCAGGAATGCACTAGTGCATCTATTTGAATGGTTAACTTAGAAACACTATCTGGGCTACCTTTTAGGTGATGGGTTTACCAAGGAACATAAAAACAATTCTGCAAGAAGGCAAGAACACTTCTTTATGTTTCCTGGGAACTGGCTGAGATGTAAACTTTGGTCTATTTTTATCTCCATGATAGATATTAACTGTAACATAGATGCCAAGAAAGGGTCTTAAGTGAAAAATTTCCTTCCAGACAGGCAAATGGATGATCAAATGCTATTTTTATTCCATCTTCATTATATTTCTATTTTCATGTGGCAAATAGTTATAAGACTTATACAATGATTCAATAATTGCCAGACTGAAAATAATATCAGAAATACAAGCTTTTGCTGTCCACCCCAATGGAATTCTATGCCTATAAAAATTAAATTTAATGTATCCTTCAGAGATTTTTGGAGGAATATGTTGCTTCCTTAAAATAGAAGGAAAAAGGTAGATAAACTAAGTTGGTATCTTGTAGTAGGGCATATAATGAAATATAACCCAGTTATTAAAGCCAAATAAAACATCATTCTATTAAATTTTCACTTAATCTATTTGCTAAATAATGGTACTTACAAGTAACTAATTCCATGTCCTTCAAACTTTAAATGAAATATGAAACATATATGAAATATGAGGTTTCTCCATGAGAAATACACAAGCTATTTATAAAGCAGTTACTAAGAACATTACCCAAATTAAAATGTATTTTAAAAGAATATTCACTGTTATAAGTGTGAAGATCTTTATATCACTTCACATGAAACAATATTATAATATGCTCTTACAGAATTTTAAATATTTCTCTAATGCTTTGTTTACATATGTTATTTGTTATTAAGTAAGTAGTATAAAAGCACATCAATTTCAGGACTTATTTATTTACATTTAACATAATTGATGATATGTCATCATTTCGTTGGATATTTTAAGAATATTTTTTCTACATACTACAAAAAAGTAATAATGTCTGTGTAATTAAGGTAATTCATAGTTTTAAACTTTTGGGGGAGGTACTAGGGTTTGAAATCAGAGTCTCATGCTTGCTAGGCAGGCCCTCTACCACTTGATCCACGTCCCCACCAATTTTTAGTTCAGTTACTTTTCCAGGTATAGTCTCATGTTTTTGCCTAGTGCCAACCTTAGACGGTGAACATCCTTCATATTGCTTCCTGTGTAACTGAGGTCCCAGGCCAGAACCACCATGTCTGGCTTATTGACTGACACAAGGTCTTCCTAACATTCTGGCTAGGCTTACCTGGAGAAGTGATCTTCCTGATCTCTGCCTCCTGAATGGCTGGAATTCCAGATGTGAGTAACTACACTCATAGTCTCATTAAAATTGTATAGAGAATAAAAAGTAATTATAAGACTAACAATTTTCATAGAATCTTTAAAATTCTTGATTTGACAGCTCAGTTCTTATATCTGTAGAAACTAATTTAAATATAGCTTATGTAATTCTTGTGTTCCATGTTCTCTAGAGAAATTATTATAGTATAGATAGAAGCCAGTCATCATGACTGTTTGAGCAAATGAGCTGATTAATAAATGGGCAAGGGAATTGAACAGACACTTTTCCAAGGAAGAAATACAAATGGCCAAAAAGTACCTGAAAAGATGCTCAATAGTCTTAGCAATTAGGGGAGTCTAATTGAAAACTATATTGTGATTTCAACTCATCCCAGTCAGAATGCCTATCATCAGAAAAATAATTTACAACAAATGCTGATTATTTGGCAGTAAAAGAAACTCTTATTCACTGCTGGTAGGAATATTAATTCATCTAACCAACATTGGTGCCGGATAGACACGCTGGCTTCAGCTTGATCCATGTCTTTAGCCCACTTTCTTGGTTTTAAATAATGTTTCTGCTGCATATAATTGTCTAGATTTAACACAGTTGTATGTTTGGCTGTCCTACTTTTTCTTCAAAATTCAGTTCATATATTATCACTTCTAAATGCAGATGATTATTTTATATAAGAATAAATACAAATGCTATCTTAAAGAGTAAACCCATTGATAATTAAGGCAATGATATCTTCCTTTAATATTTTAAATGTTCCTTAGAGTCAGTCATTCAATAATAGATTATTTTTTGTCTTGAATGATGGCTTCAGCAGCAGATTTTTCTTCCCAAAGTAAATTTGTGATATTAACTCTTTTCCTTGGAATATCATGATATTCAATTCAATGATAAACTTTTATAATGCTATAATAAAAAATGTATAAAATTTATTTTGTGTATGTCTGATACCACTGGAGGTGCTGAATATTCTGTTGCCTCTGTCCAACACATAATTAATATTAGTCCTGCAGAGATCTAAGCTTTAGAGAATTCCTAGAGGTTGTTATTCTGATGGTATTTATTAAAATATGATTTGGAACTGAAAACTCTTTTCCATTGTAGTCTCTCTCGAACAGAGCTAGTTTCTTTGATATTTTTTAACTGTTTTCATTCCATAACCTTTGATGCTAACCATTTGTTCCCCATTGGTGTTAAGTCTCCATATAATCAGTACATGTACCATGCTGCAGTGTCCTTGAACCTGTAATTGACTGCCACCTCTGTCATCCTGAATGCTGCATTGGGTGATAGTGCTTAGGAAATGCTCAATTCTGCTAATGATCTTCAGAGATGATCTAAGGTGTCGGAAATCATTTTATATCTTTTTTAATTCTCAGTTTGTCATTTCTGTGGGGAATACGGTCATCCCTATACTTTAACCAAAAACTCATGCAGTGACAAGTTGTATGTCAGAGACTTTAAAGATTGCAGTTTATTTCTACAATTGATTAAAGTTTGTTACAAATCAGAAACAATAGCAAATAGCCTGGGAATTATACAACTTAAAAACAATTAAAATTAATATCCAGTTAAAATGGTTTGATATCAATTTGTATGTCTATATTCCTTAGATGATCAGTGTCAGGAAGGTAGTATTGTCTTGTCATTAACTCCAGTAAAATGATTTACAAGGCTGGTGGAGTGGCTCAAATGGTAAAGTGCCTGTCTAGCAAGTGTGAGGACCTAGTTCAAATCCCAGTGCCAGCAAAAAATGATTTGCATAGAGTAAACATACAAAATGTTTAACAATAAGAAAATGAATACATATCTTGTGGTGAACTACAAATAACGGAGATATTCTGGTATAAGTATTGTTGCTACATTTATTGTATACAATGTGACTATATGTTGTATTCTTATGAAGTGGCAAAAGAAATATTTTGTGTTTTTGTTTTGTTTTGTTTTTTCAGTGGGACTGGGGTTTGAACTAAGGGCTGCACACTTACAAAGTGGGTCCAATTGAGCCACACCTCCAGTCCATTTTGCTCTGGTTGTTTTGGAGATGGGGTCTTGCGAACTATTTGTTCAGGCTGGCCTCAAACAGCGATCCTCCTGATCCTCAGGATATCAGCCTCCCAAGTAGCTAGGATTATAGGTATGAGCCACAAGCTCTGGCTAAGTTCTCACTATATAGCTCAGACTGACCTTGAACTCACAATTCTTTTGTTTCAACTTCCTGAGTGCTGGGATTGCAGTTATGAACCATGATGCCTAGCAACAGAAGTGGTTCAGGATTTATTATCTGAAAGTTAAAGACCCAGGAGAGTTGGGGGTACAGTGTAGTTTGAGTTCAAAGACCTGAAATCCAAGAGATCCAGTGATTATAAATCCCCTTGCAAGGCCAGGATAAAATGAGATAAGACATCTTTGATCATGATTTCCTAAATAGAACTCAAATGGCTCAGCAACTAAGGGAAAGGATTGACAAATGGGACTAAATGAAATTAAAAAGCTTCTTCACAACAAAAGAAATGGTCTCTACATTGAAGGGGTTGCCCCCAGAATGGGAGAAAAATTTTGCCAGGCATACATATGGTAAGGGATTAATTACTAGAATATACAGGGAGCTCAAAAATCTAAATTCCAAAAAAATCAATGATCCATTAAAGAAATGGGCAAATGATCCAAACAGAGCTTTTCCAAAGGAAGAAATCCAAATGACTAAAGCATACATGAAGAAATTCTCAGCATCTCTGGCCATAAAGGAAATGAAAATCAGAATCACAATCACTTTAAGATTCCACCTCATTCGTGTTAGAATGGTTACCATCAAGAACACAAACAACAAATGTTGGTGAGGATGTGGGGACAAAAGAATCCTCCTACATTGCTGATGGGAATGTAAATTAGTACAACCAGTATGGAGAACATTATGGAAGCTTCTCAAAAAACTAAAAATAGATCTAAAAATATGATCCAGTAATTCCACTTCTAAATATATTCTTGAAGGAATGTAAGTAAGGTTACAAAAAAGATACCTGCAGATCCATGTTTATTGCAGCATTATTCAAAATAGCTAAGCTATGGGAACAGCCAAGATGCCCCACTACTGAGGAATGGATTAAGAAAATGTGGTATTTAAAACAATGGAATTCTATTCAACCACAAAGAAGAATGAAATTCTGTCTTTTGCAAGTAAATGGATGACTATCTTTAGTGAAGATAGTCATGTTCAGAAGGCCAAAAGCCACATTTTTCTCTACTGTGAGTAGATCTAATACAAATACAGCAATATTATGAAAAACGGGTCATGCTAAGGGAAGGTCACATATGAGAGGGGCACAACAATAAATAAAATGAAAAAAAATTCCTGATCAGGCTGTGAGGCACAAAAGCAGGGAAGAAGTCTTCCTTCCTTCACCTTTTGTCCATTTGACATATTGGAATATGCCCAACCACATTTGGAAGTGTACTCATTCACAATACACCTTCATAGACACATTCAGAAGCCATGTTTAACCTGGGCACTTTGTGGCCCTCTTAAGTAGATACACAAAATCAACCATCACAATAAATGCCTGTCAAACTTTAAGAGATTCTGAGTATCATGTTACAAACTTAGTGGAAAGCAGATTGTCATGCCAACATCTTGCCTCTTTCAGATCAATAAGTCTGAAGTAAGGTCCAGGAATCTACATTTTAAAACTAAAGTGATTCTTAGGCATGATTTATAGATCCACATGTAGAAGGAGCAATTTAGATAATTAGTTAATACCACCCATATTTTCATGTTTGTTTGTTTTCATTTTTATTCATTTGGTTAAGATAGTAAAGGAATGTTAAAATTGAAGTAAAGCAATTTAAGAGTTCAATCATTTCATATAACATAATAGCTGACTTATCAAAAGTTTAGAGATGGACCAGAGAATGGTGGGAATGTTGGGTTGGAGGTGAATTATGAATGATAAGTAATACAAATCTGCAAGTTTGAAACATGAAAGAATTTGGAAGAGTACTGATGTCATATTTAATATGGTCCATATTCCAAATTGGACTCTATTCTTTCCACCACACTTCTATTCTCAGAATTTCAGTAAAATTGTACTGCTATAGTTTTTCATTGTGTTATTTTTTGCCTGAGAAACTAAGATGAGGAAATATATACACAAGGACAGCACAAAAGGAAAGGAGATGCCTGTGGCAGGTGATAATTTAGTCCAGTTCTAGGAGCAGATAACAGCAGTGAGGCATCGTAGGTAAACATGACCACCTTTCAGGCATTGTACTGGAAATGGAACTGTAAGAATTTTAATAGGAACTGGGATGGAAGCTAGAGTGGTTCTATTTGGATTAGGAAGACAAAGACACCATAAAAAGACTGAAGGACCAGGAACTGAAAAGGTTACAGAGTATTAAGCATCAAAAATATTAAAAAACTCTAAGTATTATGCTAATAATCAGAAAAGGTGTGTATTTTTCTCAATTATTTTAATTAAAACACTCTTAGAATAGTGATTCTGATTAAAGTTGGCAGACAAAACTGAATGTGGAAAGAGGAATAAAAAAGGATAATTTGCTGATCCAAGATGGAACAGCTGCTGAAAATGAAAATTCCACAACGAAATCAGAAATGTGGGCTGGCAATCAGATAAAGTAAAGAGACCAAGAGATATCCACAAGTAAAATAAATGAAAGACAAAAAATTCCAATCCACTTGCTTTTCTTCCCTGTCATCTATGTACAATATACCTGGCTTGAACGGAAATACGCTTAACTAACTTGAAGAATAATGTAAAGGCTTATTTAGTCATTGAATCTGACACTAGAGTTGGGAAAATGATTTGTCCTATAACTCTGTAAGACATCAGTTTTGAAACGTGCATGTGAAATGTGGAAGCCTGATAAAACTTCTGCCTCATAAATTCAAAGCCTGCAGCATAGTTTATGCCCAACAGATTTATCTGTGGTCCAAGTACTTTTAAAGAAGAAAGAAAACAATGTGTACAACTTTGACATTTACTCAGAGAAACCTCAAAAATTTGGTCCTAGCTGTTATCGAAGATGACAGAAAAGCAAGTACTGAGAAGAGCTGGGAGGTTCTGAATTGTTTATTTAATAAGGAACCTGACTTGCTTGATCTAAGGCTGGCAGTTTGTATTCCTTCTTCATTATGTCTAGTTGTTTTGTCTGATGCAGGGCAGGGAGCAAACTTGATTACATCCGGTGCATTTGGTAAGCACCTGTCATTATCACAATTCGTGTTCAAAGAACATTTGATGTATGTGGCAGCTTTTGAACCTGAAGGATGTGTATGAAGAAATATTCAGATAATACTTCGAATTCACATCAATTACATGTCAACAGTTAAGAAGATTAGAATTTGCTAAATGCTTCAGAAAATTCATTTTGAACGAGGGAAGATAATTATCCCTCATAAACTGCATCAAACCGTGATCGAAAGAATAAACAATTATAAGAAGTTCATTTAATATGGTCTGTCGATTAAAAACAGCTATTTGTTTTTTTGTTTTTTTTTTTCATTTTTTTTTATTATTCATATGTGCATACAAGGCTTGGTTCATTTCTCCCCCCTGCCCCCACCCCCTCCCTTACAACCCACTCCACCCCCTCCCGCTCCCCCCCCTCAATACCCAGCAGAAACTATTTTGCCCTTATCTCTAATTTTGTTGTAGAGAGAGTATAAGCAATAATAGGAAGGAACAAGGGGTTTTGCTGGTTGAGATAAGGATAGCTATACAGGGCATTGACTCACATTGATTTCCTGTGAGTGTGTGTTACCTTCTAGATTAATTCTTTTTGATCTAACCTTTTCTCTAATACCTGGTCCCCTTTTCCTATTGGCCTCAGTTGCTTTTAAGGTATCTGCTTTAGTTTCTCTGCGTTAAGGGCAACAAATGTTAGCTAGTTTTTTAGGTGTCTTACCTATCCTCACCCCTCCCTTGTGTGCTCTCGCTTTTATCATGTGCTCATAGTCCAATCCCCTTGTTGTGTTTGCCCTTGATCTAATGTCCACATATGAGGGAGAACATACGATTTTTGGACTTTTGGGCCAGGCTAACCTCACTCAGAATGATGTTCTCCAATTCCATCCATTTACCAGTGAATGATAACATTTCGTTCTTCTTCATGGCTGCATAAAATTCCATTGTGTATAGATACCACATTTTCTTAATCCATTCGTCAGTGGTGGGGCATCTTGGCTGTTTCCATAACTTGGCTATTGTGAATAGTGCCGCAATAAACATGGATGTGCAGGTGCTTCTGGAGTAACAGTCTTTTGGGTATATCCCCAAGAGTGGTATTGCTGGATCAAATGGTAGATCGATGTCCAGCTTTTTAAGTAGCCTCCAAATTTTTTTCCAGAGTGGTTGTACTAGTCTACATTCCCACCAACAGTGTAAGAGGGTTCCTTTTTCCCCGCATCCTCGCCAACACCTGTTGTTGGTGGTGTTGCTGATGATGGCTATTCTAACAGGGGTGAGGTGGAATCTTAGTGTGGTTTTAATTTGCATTTCCTTTATTGCTAGAGATGGTGAGCATTTTTTCATGTGTTTTCTGGCCATTTGAATTTCTTCTTTTGAGAAAGTTCTGTTTAGTTCACTTGCCCATTTCTTTATTGGTTCATTAGTTTTGGGAGAATTTAGTTTTTTAAGTTCCCTGTATATTCTGGTTATCAGTCCTTTGTCTGATGTATAATTGGCAAATATTTTCTCCCAGTCTGTGGGTGTTCTCTTCAGTTTAGAGACCATTTCTTTTGATGAACAGAAGCTTTTTAGTTTTAGGAGGTCCCATTTATCTATGCTATCTCTTAGTTGCTGTGCTGCTGGGGTTTCATTGAGAAAGTTCTTACCTATACCTACTAACTCCAGAGTATTTCCTACTCTTTCTTGTATCAACTTAAGAGTTTGGGGTCTGATATTAAGATCCTTGATCCATTTTGAGTTAATCTTGGTATAGGGTGATATACATGGATCTAGTTTCAGTTTTTTGCAGACTGCTAACCAGTTTTCCCAGCAGGTTTTGTTGAAGAGGCTGCTATTTCTCCATCATATATTTTTAGCTCTTTTGTCAAAGATAAGTTGCTCATAGTTGTGTGGCTTCATATCTGGATCCTCTATTCTGTTCCACTGGTCTTCATGTCTGTTTTTGTGCCAGTACCATGCTGTTTTTATTGTTATTGCTTTGTAATATAGTTTGAAGTCAGGTATTGTGATACCTCCTGCATTGTTCTTTTGACTGAGTATTGCCTTGGCTATTCGTGGCCTCTTGTGTTTCCATATAAATTTAACAGTAGATTTTTCAATCTCTTTAATGAATGTCATTGGAATTTTGATGGGAATTGCATTAAACATGTAGATTACTTTGGGGAGTATCGACATTTTTACTATGTTGATTCTACCAATCCATGAGCATGGGAGATCTCTCCACTTTCTATAGTCTTCCTCAATCTCTTTCTTCAGAAGTGTATAGTTTTCCTTGTAGAGGTCTTTCACATCTTTTGTTAGGTTTACACCCAGGTATTTGATTTTTTTTGAGGCTATTGTAAATGGAATTGTTTTCATACATTCTTTTTCCGTTTGCTCATTGTTAGTGTATAGAAATGCTAATGATTTTTCTATGTTGATTTTATATCCTGCTACCTTGCTATAGCTATTGATGATGTCTAGAAGCTTCTGAGTAGAGTTTTTTGGGTCTTTAAGGTATGGGATCATGTCATTTGCAAATAGGGATATTTTGACAGTTTCTTTACCTATTTGTATTCCTTTTATTCCTTCTTCTTGCCTAATTGCTCTGGCTAGGAATTCCAGTACTATGTTGAATAGGAGTGGAGATAGTGGGCATCCTTGTCTGGTTCCTGATTTTAGAGGGAATGGTTTTAATTTTTCTCCGTTAAGTATAATGCTGGCTGTAGGTTTGTCATATATAGCTTTTATAATGTTGAGGAACTTTCCTTCTATTCCTAGTTTTCTTAGAGCTTTTATCATGAAATGATGTTGGATCTTATCAAAGGCTTTTTCTGCATCTATTGAGATGATCAAGTGGTTTTTGTCTTTGCTTCTGTTAATGTGGTTTATTACATTTATTGATTTTCGTATGTTGAACCACCCCTGCATCCCTGGGATGAAGCCTACCTGGTCATGGTGAATAATCCTTTTGATGTGTTGCTGAATTCGATTTGCCATTATTTTGTTGAGGATTTTTGCATCAATGTTCATTAAGGAGATTGGCCTATAGTTCTCCTTTTTGGAGGTGTCTTTGCCTTTTTTTGGGATAAGTGTAATACTGGCTTCATAAAATGTGTTTGGCAGTTTTCCTTCCCTTTCCATTTCATGGAACAGTTTAAGGAGGGTTGGTATCAGTTCTTCTTTAAAGGTCTGATAGAATTCAGCAGAGAATCCATCAGGTCCTGGACTTTTCTTTTTCGGGAGACTCTTGATTGCTGCTTCAATTTCATTTTGTGTTATAGGTCTATTCAGGTGATTAATTTCCTCTTGGTTCAGTTTTGGATGATCATATGTATCTAGAAATCTGTCCATTTCTTTAAGATTTTCAAATTTATTTGAATATAGGTTCTCAAAGTAGTCTCTGATGATTTCCTGGACTTCCATGGTGTTTGTTGTTATCTCCCCTTTTGCATTCCTAATTCTACTAATTTGGGTTTTTTCTCTCCTCATTTTAGTCAGGTTTGCCAGGGGTCTATCGATCTTGTTTATTTTTTCAAAGAACCAACTTTTTGTTTCATTAATTCTTTGTATGTTTTTTTTGGTTTCTATTTCATTGATTTCAGCTCTTATTTTTATTATTTCTCTCCTTCTATTTGTTTTGGGATTTGCTTGTTCTTGTTTTTCTAGGAGTTTGAGATGTATCATTAGGTCATTGATTTGGGATCTTTCAATCTTTTTAATATATGCACTCATGGCTATAAACTTTCCTCTCAAGACTGCCTTAGCTGTGTCCCATAGGTTCCGGTAGGTTGTGTTTTCATTTTCATTGACTTCTAGGAACTTTTTAATTTCCTCTTTTATTGCATCAATGATCCATTCTTCATTAAGTAATGAGTTATTTAGTTTCCAGCTAAAAACAGCTATTTGTGATCAAATACTTACCAAGTCCTGAATATTGCCATCATTTTCTCCAGTTTAAGTGTTTGTGGTTTTTCCTCAGAAACTATTTGTTTATTTTTTGTTTTGTTAGTGGGAATAATCCTATTTACAGCAAAAGTGCTTCATTCTTTTATCACCAGTGCTTCTACTGACTGAGAACTTCCTTCCCAACGTGGCAAAGGGTTAGTGTTGTAAGGCAACATGAAAGAAAAAAAAGAGGGAAAGAAACATAATACATACCTCTCCTCCATAATTAGATATAATTTTCTCCTATGAATTAAAATCAAGGGAAAGGATAGGATTAAAAAATTTATTTCAGTGATTACTCATTAAAAAATTCTTAAAAAAGTTTAGCTATAATAAAGTAAGAACACATTCTCATTGCTATTATTTAAAGAAAATAATTTCTTGGTTAGAGCATAAATAGAAAAGTTATAAGTAGGTAAATAGGTCCTCAGAGAAAAATATTACTACAATTTCAAATATTAAAATATGTAAAGATAATTTTGCATGAATATTGTACAATTTAATATATGACAATAAAGAAGAAAACATCAATATTGATCATTTTCAAATATATATTTGTGATTATTCTATAAAAGTCTGAGGAGTTGTATTAAATTTCACATTTAGTTTTATGTTTGCTTAATGTTATGTTTGCTGAAAGTGAAAACTTTCACCATCAATAATCTCAGAGTTCTGATGTTCTCTGTGTAAAAATCTCTGAGCAGTATTGGTGGTGAGAAGTGGATAACAAGAATTGATATTTCTGTTTTTTATTAATGAACAATTTATGAAAATTTCCTTTGAACAATGTAAAAATGATTTGATACGTACATCTTCACAAAACTAAAATCATCCAGCTTGATCTTTAGGTCATGGAGGGTCAGTGAAAAGAGGCATGGGTGACCACATACATCTTCTCACAATTATTCTTTTTTTATTTTTGCTTAATTGTTTTTACATTTACTCACATGTGTATACATTGTTTGGAACACCTCTCCGCCTGCCACTTCTGGGCAGAAACTGTTTGCCCTCTTTTTCTGCAATTTTGTTGAAAAGAAAACACAAGAGATAATAAGAAAGACATAGAGGTTTTGCTAGTTTGAGATAAAGATAGCTATATAGAGAGATTCCCAGCATTGAATTTTTTTTGAATATGTGCTTCTGGGATTCAACTACATGATAAATTAATTACTGTGTGTATTTATGTGCAAATATTTTATTCAGTCATTTTAGCCTATTATAAATAGTTAAGTTAGTAAATTAAGGAAAATCATTCCTCCCTCCCTTGTTCCTGGAATAATTTTAACAAGTCTCATTTTTCCATTTTCATACACAAGTACATAATATTTCCACTATATCTAGTCTCCTTCACACTTTCCTCCCATTGATACCAACCCCAGATAGGACCTGTTTTACTTTCCTTTTCGTTTTAAACAAAAAGGGGGTAGGAAGTTTTATTTGTTTAACATAGCTCTACAGGGAGTTTCCTTATGATTTTTCCATGTATATTTGTGTTATACCTTGAATTGGTTCATGCTATTTTTCTTCTGTCTGCCTTAGTGCCCTTCTTATGACAGTTTCAGCAAGTATAAAATTTTAAGTTCATTCTTGTATAGAAAGTACATCACCCATATTCACCTTTGTTACTTCCTTTTTTATCCTCCCTCTCATGTTAGTGACCTCCCCTTACTGTATCCTATTTTTCATAATATTGCTTATATTTGTATTGTGTTTATCTCCCACATATGGGAGAAAACATGCAGGGTTTGGTTTTCTTAGCTTGGCTTAATTCAGTTATCATGATGTCCTCCAATTGCATCCATTCAAATCACCTGAATCACCTGTTCATTCTTTCTTATGGCTGAATAACACTCCATTGTGTATATATATATATACATACTGTTTGCCATAGTGGTTATACTAATTTACATTCCCACCAACAGTGCATGAGGGTTCCTTTTCCCCACATCCTTCTCAACATTTGTTATTATTTGTGTTCTTGGTGGTAACCATTCTAACAGGAGTGAGGTGGAATCTTATAGTAATTTTATTTGCATTTCTTTTATGACTAGGGATGTTGAGCATTTCTTCATGTTCTTTTTAGCTATTTGGAGTTCTTCCTTTGGAAAAGCTCTGTTCAGATCATTTGCCCATTTCTTCAATGGGTCATTGATTTGGGGGAAATTTATATTTTTGAGCTCCCTGTATATTCTGGTTATTAATCTCTTCTCAGTGGTATAGCTGGCAAAGATTTTCACCCATTCTGTGGGCTGCTGCTTAATCTCGTGATAATTTCTGTTGTGCAGAAGCTTTTTAGTTTTATGTAGCTCCATTTGTCAATCCTGTCTCTTAGTTGCTAAGCCATTTGTATGCTATTAAGGAACTCATTGCCTATGCCTATTAGTTCCCGTGTATCTCCTGCTATTTCCAAATTTTTAGGTCTTTTGACCCACTCTGACTTGATGCCTGTACAGTGTGACATAGATCTAATGTCAGTTTTCTGCATGCAGATATCCAGTAAGGAAAAATCATTCTTAAAAGTAAATTAATAGTGTAGGATCTCAAATATCTATATGGTTATCTTGTAAACACAAATGCAAGTTTAGATGATATGTAAAATGCATAAATGTATCACAGTCAATATTTATTTTAAACTATCCATTCATTCATTTATTCAACAAGTTTTGTTGAGGATGATTTGGCACTAGACATTGTGAAAAGGCAAGATATGATAAATAAATAACTGGTTTTTAGTAGATTTGAACTTTGTTATCTTAACATCAAGAAAACAAGCAGGGCTGGGTGTGGTGGCACATGTCTGTAATGCCTGATATTCAAGAGGTGCGAGGCCCATCCAGGTAAATTTAGTGCAAAACCTTATCTAGAAAACAAGCTAAAAGGAAAAGGACTGGGGCATGACTCAAGTGATTGAGTGTCTTGAGGCCCTGAGAGCAATCCTCAGTACCACAAAAAGAGAGAGAGAGAGAGAAAGAGGGTGAAAGGGAGAGAGGGAGGGAAGGAGAAAAAGAAGGAAGGAGAGAGAGAGAGACAGAGAGAGACAAAGGAGAGAGAGAGAAAACAAAGAAAAATAATGCTACAGGAGTGAACATTGGTCCCTACTCATATGGTGTAAGTAGCTTTATCTATAATAATCCAATCGTGATCATAGTACTGCAGAATACAAAATTACTATGCATCATAACCTATTTTATATCCACATTGATGAATTCTTTTGAGCAAATCCTTAAAAGTACAAGAAACTATTTCCATGAACTGTACTTGGCAGAAGAAAAAATTTTCCGAATTCCAGGATAAAAAGTTTCAGTTGCTTTTCTAAACCACAAAGAAGTGGATCCTCAGACATACACTCATAATGAAACAATTCTATTGAAGTCTTTACAAATGTATCTAATGAACTACTATTTGGAAGATGATAAAACTCTATGAATACCAAAGAAATGTTGGCTAATCTCAAAAGAACTGTTAAAGATGCTTTCCGAGGATGGAAATGTCTAAATACATTGTTGCTATCTATAATGACACCAAATTGAATTTCAGACTCTGAAAAATATTTAGAAATTTTTAAAGAAACTCTGTACCTGAGATCAATCATTTTGATGTTTTATTTTAAATGAAACTTTATAAATATGTTTTCATAAGTATACAAGCATGAAGACATTTCCATAAAAACACACTGAATAAATTTGTAGGCAAGTCATGTGTTTAACATATGTGCTAACATTATGATTGAGCCCTTGGCCTCCCTAAACTCACACTTCAACTTATCCACATTAAGTTAGTCATAAGTATAAAAATGATAGAATGAATCAAATGGAAATAATGACAGCATTAATTTCACTGGGCTTTTGTAACTATTAATTATTAACACATGTAAAGCCTCTATTATACCTGACACATAGAACACTTTCATAAGGAATAACTGTTATTCTCATAAGGGAATAACCATTATTATTTTCATCTCTATTGAGCCAAATTGACTGAAAAAGAAGAGTTCAGAGGGACAATTTGCTGTGCTGGTAGAGGACCTGGTGTTGGGAACTGAGTCAATGATTTCAGAAGACACTGCATGGAATGGCACAGACCTCAGGACGAGAGAAATAAAACGTGAATTACTGCATTTAAGTCATTTACAGTCTTCTAAATGCAAGGATGACTGGCAACAAACACTGGGAATTCATATCAAAAAATGCTTTTGTTTTATTAAAGCTCTACAACATAGAAAACAGACAAAGTTATTTGGTGGATGATTCAGTGATATATTTGCCTATACTTTTAACGATACATTGTCTGGATAACTCTGGCTTTATAGTAAATTTTGAAGTTGAGTTGACTCTGTTCTCTCACTTTGACTTTGTCCTTTTTCAAAGTTGTTTGGGGTTTTTGACTTTCTATGTGACCTTAGATTATAAAATTTATGAAGATAAACAGGATAAACTATAAAATTCACTAGTAAAATATTTCCAGCATAGACCAGTTGTGCTCAGTACACAGATGTGGGTAAATTCACTAAAAAATCTTTCTTTAGCCTTTCATTAATCAAAGCTAAAATTGTCATTATTTCATTTGAACAAATATTCAAAGTTTTACTTTTTATGAACTAAAAATTTGGAAGTTTACTTAGGGATAGTCAATGATAGATTTTCTTATCATTTTTCAATTATTATTACTGTTTTGAACATGTTTCATTTAATTTTTTATTCAATATACATTTTTTAAAACTACCTTTAGGATACAAAATGT
Source organism: Castor canadensis (assembly GCF_047511655.1). Classification (NCBI taxonomy): domain Eukaryota; kingdom Metazoa; phylum Chordata; class Mammalia; order Rodentia; family Castoridae; genus Castor; species Castor canadensis. The sequence continues at coordinate 74,855,672 of NC_133394.1, read as the reverse complement.
ATGCATTTTACTACTCACACTTTCATCTTTGTTTTATTGTTCCTTTTACATTTTTGGTAGAATGCTTACATTGTTAATTTTCATCTTAAATTTCTATATGAATAATTATGTCTATGTCTTTACATAGCTCAGACCCTTTTATTTATACTATGCAAGTTCTAATTAACCTTTAAATATTTAAACTGAATATTAAAGTTCTAATTAGTCCTTTGTAATTTAGAATGATTTTTAAGATTTTTGTGTGACTTTTTTCCTACATTTTTTGTTTCTTTGTCAATTTCCAATTGCAGTTATATATTTAAATTTCTTGAGTTTTGTAACATTATTTAATTAGGACAAAATTTTTTAAGTACAGTGAGAAGAAAGGTGTCATATTTGTTTTCAAAATCCTGAATGAATATGAAACCCTAAATATTAAAAAAATGTACTCACTATATTTCTGATGTCTCTAACAGTTGCTTCATGTAAATGACTTCCTTAAAGTTGAATTCTAATGCTTCCTTCTGATAGATATTATGCATTGGCAATCTTTTTGTGATCTTGCTAAAAGTATCTACATTTAGATAATTTGATAGAGCTAAAATATAAGAATGGAGGAAGGAGTTCTTGAGACTCAACTTGTGCATTTTTAATCATTTAGGTCTATTGATGAATTATATAGTTGGTTTTTTTCTTAGTAAAAGTCTTAACTCTGAAATTATAATTGTCTAGATGTATTAACTTTTAATAATATGTTTGTAACATTTATACCAGAATGCAAACAGCATAAGAAAAGTGAGTTCTAAGAAGAAGATATGTAGCTGAATTAGAGAATCCACAGGACAAGTTAAATGATAATTTAATAGATGTTTTAAGAGAAAGGAGACCACAGGCTAATTTTCAGTTGTTCCTCCCATCTGTATGGCAAAACTGCTGCAGTCCAAATGTTTAACAATCTTCATACAAATTCAGAAACTAACAACATACATATTTTTGTCATTTGCCTTGTATTTTCAGGACCATCAAGGCTGAGAGATGCTGCAGCCTGGAGGCAATTGTCTTTACTCTGCTGAGAATAGTAAAGTGGGATGCTTCAGTGTTGAGCATACTATGCTGAAAATAAACTTAGATGTACAGAATCAGGCTTTTTATCTCAAGATCAAAGTCAGCAATGTCACAATTTTAACTTCTCATTAGGACACTGAAAATAATTTTTAAATGTATCTATAATTGTTTTAGGGTTTGTCAATAATGTTATGTACTGGAAGTCCCTTTTTCATTTCTAATTAAGCATGATTGTTGCAAATACTCAAATTCCTCTGTGTTTCATTTAGGTTTTCTAATTCTTCGCCCCAAATCATTTTCCTCTGTAAATTTTACTGTATTCTACTTTTATCTATGGAGATGCAAGCTTATTTAATAAGCTAACTTTGAAAAGGCTCACTTTCATTGGATGGCTTGTACAAATATTATTTAAGGATACAATATCTGTGATAATTTCATTTGACTGTGAAAAACTCATTTTTTTTCATTTCTTTAGAAAGGTATGCTAATATTACCTTGATTTCTCAGTCACACTAATTCAAATTCAGAGTAACTGTGACCAGTAATGCTTTTTTAAATTATCATGTTATTGTTGTGCTGGAGGTACATTATGACATTTACAAAAGTTCTTACAATATCATGGTTAATTTCTAGATTTCTATATCCAACATTTGGTACTTATTACAAATTTGTGACAATATTTTGGAACCATTCAAAAACATAATTTTTAAGAAATCTTTATCTGTTAAACTCATTGACAGAGAATATCTTTTAACAAGTCATGCTTTAGTAGCAAATGTAATTACTGAAATAATAGAACAGTTCCTCAGATATGTTGTATACAGTCTTGCCCTATAAAGAACTGGCCTTTGCCATTGGCTTCTTGGAGGTAATCCATGGCTAGAATAGTTATAAGTGGTTGGGTGCATAGTAATCAAAGCTTACAGACCTGCCTCCCAAATAGACGAGTTCACAATTATGTCATTTTACATTTGGAAAGTCCAGAAACTACTACTGGCACATTACTGCTAATTAAACTTAAGGGTTTATTTGGATTAGAGGGTTTTTATTTCATTTTTTATTATTTTGTTATTAAAGTTCTCTTTCTGTTCTAGACCTGGACATGCTTGAGGGGACTGGATAGGTATCCCATAGCATGTTCCTCAATCTGAATTTGTCTGCTGGTTTTCTCATAATTATAGTGTAATTAAAAAATTTATTAACCCAGAGTACATGAGTGGCAATATGCCTTTCTCACCATACTGGATCAAGAGGTGGATGACATCCTCATCACTTGTAGTATTTAGCATCAAATCTTGGCTAGGACAGGATTACAGTTTTTATTTTTGTAAGATAAAGATACTCTTTTTATCTTATCCTAATATATTCTTAGAATGCAAGTAATTAAGTATAGATGACCAAAATGCAGCAAGAACATGTGAAATTATGTGTTAAAATTTTACTACTCCAAACAACCCTCTGAAAATTGCATCTGCTGAATTGCATAAGTTTTAAAATGATGTATTATAGTTTTCCTTTTTCTCAGGATATTTTAGTCATTGAGTGTTCAAGAGTATATTGTTTAATTTCCAAATATTTTCAAAATTTCCATCCTTCTTGTTATTAATTCAATTTCATTCCATTGTGGTTAGAAAAAAAACTTGGTATGATTTCGACTTTTGTTTTGTAAGTGGTTATTTTTGTCACCAAACATAATCTTTCCTTGAGAATGGTCCATGGGAGTTTAAGATTATGTATTTGTTTCTGTTGGGGAGAATGCTTTATATGTCTTTAATGTCAACTTGGTCTATTATGTTGTTTCCATCCTTTATTTCCTTACTGATCTTTTGTATAGTTATTCTATCTGTTATTGAAAGTAGCTTCCTCTGAGTCATTGCAAATAATCCTTTGGAAATATATCCTACACTGGTTCTACTCTGCTTGAACTCTAATAGATTTAAGTACTTGATGTGATTTTATAGTAACAGTGTCTTATGAATATATTTTCTGAATCAATTGAGGTTTCTAGAATTGGTTCCTTAGTGTGATTAGATTTACAAGTATTAATAACTCCCAGTGATAAGGAGGTATAACATGGTACTAGAGACACACAAATTAATATCATTGCATACTGTTAACAAAACATAAATAAAAGATGATATTTTGAGTTTCCATATATTTGCAATTTTAGAAAGTTTTAGTTAAATTTAATTATTATATTCTCCGATTGCTCCTAACTGTGCTATAGAAAGTATTAAAAAAACAAAAGGATGTACCCTGATATTGAATTTGTTGCTCTTTAGGAGTGACCCAAAGTTTTATCAGTTTTCCCATTATGATCTCTTACCATGTATTCATACAGGGAGAAAATTTATGAAAACTAAATATAGGTTCATCTTGTGAGTGACAAATTTTAGAGCAAAGTGAAGTCACCAAATCACAAGTTGTATTCTGTTAAAATCGTCCATTGATGTGGAAGGCATGGTATGCTGAAAGCTGAATGGTCTTATGGGCACAGCTGGTAAAGCTAGGCATATCAAACTCCTATGCTCCACTGAGTCTTCTGTGCCTGGAAAAGCAACCCACCAGCTCCAACTTGAGGATGTTGGCTTCCCCTGACACCGGTCTTCTGCAAGTGCCTTGACCATTGCTAATATCCATGGTTACAGCTAGATCTGTAACCAGATTTCAGTTCCAGCAGGCCTCAAGCACACCATATCATCGTGGAGGACTTTAAAGTTGTATTGGTTTTTTTTTTTTCTTTTTAGTTAGCAGCACTTTTGAATTACCCATTTATCACTACACTTTACTCTCTTTATTGTCTTTGGATCATCATAAACACAGTTCTTCATTTTGGATATACCCATATTGTGCCATTCACCATTTGCCTGTGCTTCATGCTGAGGTAAGATTCATTTTTTCTTACCTAAGCAATATACTTTATCTGGTTCTTTATATGTATTGGCTTTATATGGTTTGAAGACATTCACAAAGACAAGCTTGGACATTTCTTTGTTTTTGTGTTTCTTTTCAAGATCAAATTGCCATGAAGAATTCAAGTAAAAAAATGCATCCAAAGAATTTTAGGGGAAAATTAGTTTTCAAATATTCAGCTCTGTTTGAGGGATCCCCTACCCTCAAGTTGGGTGGATCTGTAAAAGGACTCTCATGAGTAGAATTCTGCTTAAACTTTCAATCCATGCTTACTACAGCAAAAATATTCAAAACAAAAGTCAAAAATATCATTGCATGAGGTTTTGAGAGGTCAGGTGCCAGCTCCTGTATTTTTCTTTCTATCACATTTTCACAAGATATTGTGCTTCAAACATGACAACACAGGAAAGAATAAAATTCAAACATGGATTAGATGAACCTGTGAGAATTAAGAAAATATCAAAAATGTTCAACTCAACAAAACCTGAAGGTAAAATATGGTGAAAGAAAAGAAGAAACAACAATCAAATCAACCTGAAAAAAAAAATAGAATCATAGGAAAGAATAGATACAACTTGATCACAACCTTAAATATAAACGTTCAACTCTCCAATCAAAAGATATAGATTGGATGATTGGATTAAAAGCAGAATCTAACTACTTGTTATTTAAAATGAACATACTTTATAGGCAATGACAAACAAACTAAACAGGAAAGGATGAAAAAAATAAATCAGGCAAGCATTGAAAGCAAACAGGAGTGGCTATGCTTATATTGAATAAAAGCAGATTTCAGGCAAAAATTAGTCAGATGAGGTAAAGAAGTTCACTACATATTAAAGAAATCAGTACATCAAGACATTGTAACAATTATATGTGTGTGTGTGCATCAAATGTCAGTGCATGTAGTTTCATAAAACAAATATTACTGAACTTAAGAGGACATATAGGGCCTGAAAAAATTCCAAAACTAGTAGGTTGAAAGAAATTTTTAAAAATTAGGGCAGGAATTAATGAAATGGAGATTAAAAGAGTATTGCAATAAAACAATGAAACAAAGAGTTGGTTATTTGCGAGGATAAACATGATTGACAAACTCCAGCCAAACAAACCAAAGAAGGGCTTGTGGAGTGGCTCAAGTACTAGTGTGCCTGCCTGGCAAGTGGGAATCCCTGTGTTCAATCCCCAGTATTGCCAAAAGAAACCAACCAAAAGAATGAGGAATAAAATCCAAATTAATAAAATTAGTTATGAAAAAGGGTGTCATACACCAATGAAATTCAGAAGATCAATAGGGAATATTTTGAAAATGAATATTTCAATAAGCTGGAAAATGTAGATGAAGAGAATAAATTTCTAGACATAAATGACTCATCAAAATTGAATCAAGAAAATATAAACAACTTAATCATATCTGCATTGAGTAATGTGATTGCAACAATATTAATCTCCCCAAGAAGAAGAGCCCAGGGTGGGATATATTCACTGCTGAATTCCACCAGACCTTTGAAGAAGAACAACATTCTTCTTCAAACTATTCCAAAAATATAAAGGGAAAGAATGCTACCAAACCCATGGTTTCTACAAAACCAGTATTACCCTAATACCCAAACCAGGTAAGGTTGCAATAAAAAGAAAGTTCTAGAACAATTTCCTAGATGAACATAAACGCAAAAATTCTCAATAAAATATTTGTATACCAAACTCAACAGCATATTAAAAAGATCATACATCATGATCAAGCTCATTTCATTATGACAATGCAAGGGTACTTCAACATACATACATCAATAAGCATAATTCAGAACATAAACAGAATTAAGGACAGAAAGCACACGATCATCTCAAAAGATGCAGAAAAACTTTTAACAAAATTCAACATCCGGATGTGAGGGCGATCTGGCTGCGACATCTGTCACCCCATTGATCGCCAGGGTTGATTCGGCTGATCTGGCTGGCTAGGCGGGTGTCCCCTTCCTCCCTCACCGCTCCATGTGCGTCCCTCCCGAAGCTGCGCGCTCGGTCGAAGAGGACGACCATCCCCGATAGAGGAGGACCGTTCTTCGGTCAAGGGTATACGAGTAGCTGCGCTCCCCTGCTAGAACCTCCAAACAAAATTCAACATCCTCTCATGATAAAATCTCTGAAGAAAAGCAGAATAGATGGAATGTACCTCAACACAATAAAGGCAATATATGACAAACCTATAGGTAAAATCATACTGAGCAGATAAAAACAAATAATGTTTTCTAAAGTCAGGTATTAGACAAGTGTGTCCACTCCCTCTAGTCTTATTTGGTACAACACTTGAGTTATTAGCCAGAATAATAAGGCCAGAGAAAGAAGTAAAAGAGATACAAATAGGTGATGTAGAAGTCAAATTATTCCTATTTGTAGATGATATACTATCCATATAAGACCTTAAAATCTCCACCAAAAAAACTTTTAGATTTTCTATTTTGTGGTACTTGCTTTAAACTCATGGCTTTGTGCTTGTTAAGCAAGTGTTGCTCCAAATGAGCCATGCCTTAAACCACCAAAACTCTTTTAGATCTTAAAAACACTCTCAACAAAATAGCAAGATTCAAAACAAACCTACAAAAATCAGTAGCTTTCTGTATACCAACAAAGAGGCCAAGAAAGATATCCAGAAAAAAAATTATATTCACAGTGACCTTAAATAAACAAAAACCCTAACTAAGAATAAGCTTAATTAAGGAGGTAAAAGATAGGTGTCTACAATGAAAACTCTAAAACTGAAGAAAGAAATTGAAGGCATCACTAGAGGTGGAAAGACCCCCCATGCTCATGTATAGGCAGAATCAATGTTGTGAAATGGCTACACTACCAACATCAATCAACAGAGTAAATGCAATTCCCATAAAATTTCAATGTCATTCTTCAAAGAAATTGAAAAATCAATCCTAACATTCATAAAGATGTGCAAAAGACTCTGAATAGCTGAAGTAATAATGAGCAAAAGACCTATACTGGAGGTATCACAATACTTGCCTTTAAACTGTATTGCAGAACTATAGAAAGAAAACAGCATGGTATTGGCACAAAACAGATACATAGATTAATAGAATAGAAAGAATAAGACAGGATAGGATAGAACAGAACAGAATAGAATAGAAACAGAATAAAATACAATACAATGCAATCTGATACTATCCTTCCCTCTGTCTTTCCTTGCTTTTATCCTCCCTTCCTTCCTTTTCTCTGCCTCTTATTTTTTAGATATTTATTTAGTTTTATGATACTTTTATAGTCATAAGTTATAATCACAAATATTTACAGGGTAAAGAATTTTGCTATGATTGTTGAATGATTGCTGTGGAATGATTAAGCTAAACTTATTTCCTTAAATATTTAACATTTTTGTGATGACAGTATTAGAAATTTATTTTTAGTGATTAAAATTTGTAGTATTCAATTATTAGTTGTATTCACCATGCTGTGCAATTGATCTAAAAAATAATCAGGCTTATTCACCTGAGCCTCTGTGCCCTTTGATTATCATATTCACATTCTTCCCATTCTCCCATTTTTCTATTCTCTGTTTTAATTGTATTAAATTCTAATTGTAAGTGGGAAAATATGGTATTTATCTGAGTTTATCTTAATTCACTTAGCACAGTAGTCTCCAGTTCCATCCATATTGTTGCAAATGCTGAAATGTTTTGCAAGTGTTGAATTTAAAAAGGAGTACCTTTTTAGATGTTAGTACTCCTTATGATAAACTATATTCCATTATGTGTACGTATACCACATTTTCTATATCCATTTATCAATTTCTGTGTCTGAATTTCTGGACTGCACTGTCATGATACTTAAATCTGCTCTGTGGGCTGAAACTCTGAGATGAATGTCACCCTCCTGGATTACTTGCCTGTGATATTGCAGTACTGATACCAAGGACCCAGGTGCCTTTGTGGGTAGTCAGTGAGCATGGCTAACCTTGGAATTTAGACTGTGATAACTTTGTGTTAGTTTTAGCGCCCTGTTGGTTATAATTTCTGGCACTCCTGCTAGAGACTAACTAACATGCTTTTTGGATGTCAGTTTTGTATTTTTAGCTAAGTCTCCACTCTCAGACTTGAATCATCAAGTTTCTGCCTTACTTCACAGAACCATGCTAAAATTGATTCCAAGTCTACCTATGGGACCATCAGTTTTATTTTCCCATGAAAAGAAAAAATAAAATTTGAATATATTTATTCAGAATAGATAATGTTCCACATGTTTTCAAACAATGATTTGTATATGTGTATCTGTTTTAAACAATATGCCTCTGCACATTAGTCACTTCAAACACTTGAAGAACTATGTATTTTGTATTCTGACTTTCTCCATCAGTCTCAAATATGTTATGAACACCTGTTTCCTTTATTGTTGTGCTGGGTGGGAGTACATTGTGTCATTTACAAAAGTTTTTACAATGTATCAAACATATCACACTTGAATTTACCCCCTCCATTGCTCTCTTTTAAGCCCCCCCATCCCATTTTCCTGGAATATTTTCAGTAGGTATCATTTTTGCATTTACATGCATGTGTACACATTTTTTGCACAGTATTCACCCTCCTGTCTTCTCTCACTTGTACCAATGCCCCTCCCACCCCACCCAGGCAGGATCTGTTTCACCCTCTTGTTCTCTGATTTTGTAGAAGAAAAAAGAAGAAAAAATGACATTTTTGTTTGTTTGAGATAAAGGTAGTTTTACAGGGAGTTTCCTTGTGATATTTCCATGTATATATGTATTATAACCCCAATTGGTTCATATCCTCCATTATTCTTCATTCTATCTTAGTCCTGAACACGTCTTCCAAAAAAAAAAAAAAAAAACCTAGCTCACATACTCCCAGGAAATGATCATTTCTTTTTCTCACTGCATCTACTTCCATCTGTTCCATCAACATCATGCAAATTGCACTCAGATTTCCTTAATAATTTAATATCTGTTAGTGAGTGAAAATCACTGATCACACATACCTCTGTAGTGCTGAGGGCTAGGGTTGATATGTGGGCCAATATTGAAAAACTAACCTCATTCATCATGTATATATGCTAAGATTTTGATGTTAATCATAAAATTAAGCTAAGAGAATGAGCAGAGTATATCATATTTTCTAATGAGACACAATGCATTCTCAAAATAATTAACTGATTGAGGGGATGAATTCAAGTGGTTCTTATAGTAATGAGACAATGTGCCCCCAACCAACACAACAATAAAAAAAAGTTTTAAATTATAGTGAACTTTAAAAATTCATATATATCAAATCTAGTCATAGAAAATTGTGATGAATAAAAAGACAATATGGTACATGTTATTGTATAGTGGGACCCAGGTAGCAACAAAGCTCAATATAATTAATAGACACATGCTTAAAATAACAGTTAAGAATTTTTTTCTTTTTTAGTGAGTGTTTTATTATTTTTTATATCATTTAAAAAAAACTACATATCTGTATATGTAGTTTCATTGTGACATTTTCATATATACATATATTGTTCCTGCTTTGGCTTGTTTACTCCCTTATTCTCCCTCTTTTCCTACTCCCTTCCTTAAACAGGTTTCAGTGTTTCGTATTCATATATGTATAGAAAGTACCTCAGCTTACCCTCTTAATTTAACCTCCTTACTCCTGCAATTAATCTCCCCTTAACATGACCTGTTTTACATTCCTGTCTTTCATTGTTTTAGTGTCTGTTCATTGTTCAGTGGGGGGGGTTGCCTTGTTTTTTGTTTTTTACCTGAAAATATATTGCACTTTATCAGTCAAAAAAAAAGCTAATCCAAAAAAGTAGTAGACATGATTTATAATGTCCAGGATCATGTAGAAAATCTAGACTTCAATTGTCTGTTAGAAGCATGTTAGAAGAGAGTTCATCCTTCATTACAGAATGTGGTGCCCTAGATAGTTGTTTCATTGTTGATTCTTGAAATAGATTCTTGATGAAGAAATTACATGTCTTGCCATATTTTGAAGTGCAGCTATGGATCAAAGACAGGGCTGTGCAGCAAATAGTTGATATTTATTTTTCCTTCAGGAAAGTGACAGAGAGTTCTTTGAAGAGGACTGGTAAAGACCAGTAGAGTTTAGACAGCAGAGAGAGTTCCTGACCCTAACCTTTATCTTACTCTTTGAAACTCTAAGATGGAAAAAAAGAGTCTCACAGAGATACTACATTAGTAGATGTACAAAGTAAAGTGGTGCTGTGGTTGGTTAGAAAATAAAAATTAGGAAGTCTACTCACCAAGCATGCCTTCACCTCTGGCTCTGTTGCCCAGCACAGGCCATGGTGAATAACCATTGAGTTTCTAAACAGGACACCAATGGTATCTGACCTTGAGAATCAATAGTTGGGATAGCAATTGATCATGGACAGAGAAGAGATTTCATGAGAGACAGTAGGCTGCACAATGTATGCTGAAGTCTGAAAGAGAAATTAACTTTGGAAACAGAGGCTTTAAGACTAAACTAAATGCAAAATTTTGCAAGAAATGTATGTGTGTGTGTGTGTGTGTGTATTAGTAATATGTACTTAAATATGATGCAATAATTACAATAAAAAAGGAATTGCTGACTGAGAATGAAAAACATGATAGAAAAGTATAAGGAACTGAGCATGGGGACACAAATCTATAATATCAGCTACTCAGGAGGCCAACAGAGACAGATAACAGTTTGAGACTAGCCTGGGCAAAAAAAGTTAGTGAGATGTCCAAATCTTAAAAATAATCCTTCACATCGGTGGCTCACGCCTGTAATCCTAGCTACTTGAAAAGCTGAGAACAGGAGGACTGCAGTTTGAGGCCAGCCCAGACTAATAGTTTGTGAGACCCCCCTCTCCAAAATAACCAGATCAGAATGGACTAGAGGCATGGCTCAAGCAGTAGAGTGCCTGCTTTGCAAGTGTGAAACCCTGAGTTCATACCGCAAACACATCAAAAAAAGAAAAAGAAGAAAACAAGCTAACTGTTGTGATTCACACCTGAAATTTCAGCTATTTGGGAGGTGAAGGCTGGAGGATCATAGCCTGAGGCCAGCCTGTGCAAAAACATGAGACCCATCTGAAAAAAAAATTTGCAAAAAGGAAAGAGTATGGCTACAGTGGTAGAGTGCTTGCCTAGCAAACATAAGGTCCTGAGTCAATTCTCCACCACTACCAAAAGAAAATAATAGGTCAAGGTAAGTTCATAAATTGATTCATATTGGATTATAGGGGTGAGAGAGTCAGAATAAAGGATTTAAGCAAAAGAGCTCTGAATGGAATTTTCATATTCATGACATACTATTTAAAATTTCAAATCTGTTGTGTCTGACAAATCCAGCTTTCTAGGGGGATTCTAGGTGTGATCATTGCTTTAGATGAAGAGTTGTAGAAGGATGGGAACCAGAAAAAAGGAAGATAAGAAGGTTAACGACATGTCAATAGAAAGGACATAAAACATGTTAAAATTGGAGTTGATTTTGAGTTTCTGCTTTTAATTAAATGTTTTTTACTTTTGAGTCAATGGCTGGCTGTACTTCATAGTACATTCTACTGTCTGGAGACTAAATTTAATAAATACAATTCAGATTCTAGTACCTTTCAGTGGAGTTTCAGCCCACTACCCTATCCTCTTCTTCTCAACAGAAAAGTCAGGTTTATTCACATTATAACTAAAGTTCAGATGGACCAGTCTATGGAGTAGTGACCCAAGTAATGTCATCATTCCATGAACTGGAGGTTTGGCTCATATCACCTACAAAACCACATACAAAGACGCAGATAGCCTGGCATACTCTTCTAAGAGGAAACAGCAGCATCATTCCCTTTTCAATTCATAATTATATGAAGGAAGAACAATGTATGTATACATTGTTCTAAAGGTACATAAATAAGGGAATACCTGATAATGACCCAATACTAACTCATCTCATGCTTCTCTGCAGTCAGATTATCCCCTCTACACAGTTGACATGGGAAACATTGAAACCTAGAGTCAGTAGACAAGTTCTCCCCAGGTCTGCTCTCTGCTGTGTTAGAGTACATGTTCTTTGTATGTCTCATTGACTTTTTCAGGAGATAATTTAAAAACAAATACTCCAACATTTACTTGATAACATTACTCTCTGATGAAAAATTTTCCCTAAAGCCTCTCATGCTTAGACAATTGCAATATCATATTTTAAGATGATATATGCTTCCTTCTTCTATCTTAGAATCCACATGCACTCCCCCAAAAAAATCAATGACAATGAAAAAACAGGCAAATGAACTGAACAGAGCTTTAGCAAAGGAAGAAGTCCCAATGTCCAAAAAAACACATGAAGAAATGCTCAACATCCCTGGCTATAAAGGAAGTACAAACTGAAACCATGTTAAGATTCTACCTCACTCTTGTTAGAATGGCTATCATTAAGAACATAAACAACAACAAATGTTGGTGAGGATGTGGGGGAAAAAGGAATTCTCATATATTCCTGGTGGGAATGTAAGTTAGTACAGCCATGGAAAATAGTATAGACATTCCTCTAAAAACTAAAAATAAAACTGCCATATGATCTAGCAATACCACACCTAGGGATGTACCCTAAGGAATGTAAGTCAAGTTACAATAAAGGCACCTGCACATCCATGTTTATTATTCACAATAGCTAAACTATGGAAATGGCCAAGATGATTCATTACAGATGAATGGATTAAGAAAATGTAAAATGTATATATGTGTATAGATTGATGAAACCAGGCTCAGAAAGACAAAAGTTGCATGTTTTCTCTCATATGTGGGATATAGACACATATGCTAAAGGGAGGTCATTAACAGGAGAGGAGGGCTAAAAGAAGGATGCTAAGAATATGAATATGGTTGATGTACTTTCCAAATATATATATGGAAAAGTCACAAGTAAACTCCCTGTATAGCTATCTTAAAGAAACAAAATGCCTTTTTTTTTTCAAAAATGGGAAACAGGAAGGCATAACAAATCCTGTCTGGGAGTTGATACTAGTGGGAGGGTAGAAGATATAAAGGAAGGGTGTAGGAGGGTGAGTATCGTAGAACTATTATAAACTTATAATATTTCATAATGAAGGAGAATGATGGAGGGGTGAATTCATCTATGATATATTTTAAGAACTTTTGTAAATGTCACACATACCCCAGTACAACAATAATATAATTAAAAAAAAATCCGCATGTACCCTATTTTCATATCATTTACATATATCTAAGATTTTCTGAAAAGCAATCCAAGACAAGTTACAAACAGGCGCACGTTCTCAAAATGGAGTTGAATTTATTTGAGCAAAGTTTCTTTCCTTTTTTTGCATACCTTACAGATTAGAACTACTGCTACATAACTCCTGGCACTGTTGTTTACTCACTCTTCCTACAATTTCTGTCTCTGTCAAAGTATTAGCTATGACTGGATGTGCAAATTTCTAATGCACACTTTTGTAGGACTAACTTTAAAACCATCTTATAAGAGTGCATACAGCCTTATTTGTAATAATCGTCAAATACATAAGATGAAAGAATGTTTTAATCCTACCATCATTTGCGTCTTCTAGCTCCAAGATCCACCAAAAATTCAGAGACTTGCTAATGTCATGATTTAGAAATAATGATAGCAGGGAACAGCAAAGCATAGCTGTTACAGAATAAATTTATGCTTAGACCCCCAGTTTTCATGAGTGAAATGTATCTATTACACTTGATCTTCTGAAGGTATAAGAAACTGACTCAACAATCAAAGTTAAATTGTATCTGATGTGCTGTGTATCTTGCTGAACTATTCCAACGGTATTGTACTTGCAGTTTTCAAAACCTTATTTTTACCCAGACTTAAAATATTCTTCTAGTCTGCCTTGATTCATCCAAAGACACACCTTGAAAGTCATGCCTTGTGTGTTATAGAAGGTAGGCTAAAAGGAGATCCAATAAATTGTCTAATTTGCACCACACACAACATCATCCCAGGACAGTGAGCAATAAGGCAAAAAGGAAGAAAAAAAATTGTGCTTCCAGCATTTCAGTGAGCATGTAAGGTTTTGAAGACTTAGAGATTATATTTTCTTAGCTATTATGTACCTCAGTATAAAAAACTTGTTGGATTTTCTGTAATTTCTACTGCATCACAAAGTTGTTTTGAAAATATTTTTTCTCAAACTTTAGCTAGTTTTTTTCTAAAGAACGTGATACAGCTTTTAGATATAGTGTAGATTTTGTAAACAACATGTCCTTATGGAACCTGTTTTTCCAAAAAAAAAAAAGTCACCTATTTGTTATTCCCAACTCCCCCAATCGCTCCAAAGATGTATGCTTAATTCTAAACTAAGGGAAAGATTTTAGGAGAGCATGATGAGTTAAGGTCTATTATAACATACTAAGATACAAAGACCTATGTATCAGTCTTTAAAACAGTACCTGGGCAAACCTTACTGGACAGAAGCTACAAATACTTTATTGATCAATTAAAATGAAATATTCTAAATCAGGGTCATATTCAAGCTTGTAATGGTCACAATACCTTACAATACATTGATACTTAGAATCTGTTAGATACTAAGTATGTAACAGATACTTTTATAGAAAAGTGAAATTCTACTTCAACCTATCAAATAATTCCAGAGGCTAACACTATTAAGTACCTTAATATTTTAATCATATGTAACCTTGAATAATGATTCATTATTACAATATGCACAGAAAATAATGCATTACCATAATAAGTTGTTTTGAAAATATTCAAATGTTACCTATTCTATGTGCTCTTTATACAAATCTAATACTATATCTCAAAACATATCCTTATGAAATTAGCTTGATTTTTTGTTTTGTTTTGTATTTAGCTTCAAAGGAAGCTTATTTATGAGGAATGTATTTCTTGGTATTTCCAGTTCATTGAGGATTTACATTAGATCATAAATTTGGCCTCCTTTTTCGGTGAAAAATGCTTTACGATTATCATACTCACCTCCTGACATCTGAGCAGTAGTCATAAAATGGAACAGTGCCAATGCCTTCTGTTAAATGTCGCTTTATGGCAACATTTTCAGAATGTAATAAATATACTGCAAAGCAACAATACAAAAAGGTAAGAGATATACTTATTTATAAGCTCAGTTTAAATAATGCTTTCGTATAGAAATTTTTAATTGAAAGAACAACTGAAGATAAGAAAACCTTCTCATATTCCAGGTATTACAAAGTTGAGAACATCTTAAATACTGATCCCTATCTTTAGAGAAAAAGTTTATTGCTTTAAAAATATTATCAAAATGGATAATTGTTCATTTAGCAATTTTTTTCAAAATGTGAATTATACTTCAAATGTATTCATTTGTTTTTCAAAAATTAGCGATTGTTTAGATTTGTTTTAAAGTTTCAAAAGTAAAATCTTGGTGGGGCATCATGGATCAGGCCTGTAGTCCCAGCACTTGTGAGTCAGGGGAAGGAAAATCATGAATTGAAAACCAGCCTTGGCTACATAGTAAGACCCTGTCTTAAACACATACACACAGAAAGAGAGCAAAGTAAACATCATTCCTTTCACAAATGATAATGTAACCTTAAATTATTTACATTTAGAAGGATAATCAATTTCTAAAGCTATCAGAAGTTATTTTTACCACTGAATGTAGACTATTTTATACTGAAAAAAGTTGAGCAAGTTCTTAATGAATGCCATAGCATCTACTGGATTTGAAAGTATCACACTCTTTCACCCTGCTGAAAATGAACTAGCTTTCCTTGGATTTGACTATGGCTCTAGAAGTGGAGAATGTCAGTTTAGGGTAGTTGATTTCTACAGGCAGAAGCCTGTAGACAATTACTGGCTCTCCACAGGTACGGTTTCTACATGTTTGAGATTTTGTCTCTCATTCACCTCTAATTGTTGCTGCTTTCCTTACCGTCTATGTTTTGTTCAACTCCATTTGTAGTGAACTATAACCCAGAACTATGTGAGGAAGTGAACTCTGGGCAATACAGGCCCAGAACAACAAAAGTGAAGTCAAATCGTTGACTATTGCTGACATTTACCGGTAATGAAGCTCTCCATTTAACATCCTTCAAAACTAAGTTCCTACATGTGAATAAGTTCTTTCTCCATAGGACAGTGCAAATCTCCCTACATAGAAGCCCTGGACTATGTTCAAGATTCCCCCAGAAACCAGCAGTGTTTCGACACCTTAACAAAATACCTGATAAAGAGAAAAGGCTTATTTTGAGGCTCACTGTTTTGGGGGTTCCAGACCACGGTTGGTTAGCTCCACAGCTTTAACCATGGTGGAAGCATGTGGTGGAATAAACAGCTCATAGCTGAACCAGAAAGCAAAAGAGAAGTAAGGGTTGGGCCCCACAATCCTCTGTGAGGGCTCCGCACCCCACGACCTAAGGATGTCACGCTAAACCCCACCTCTTACAGTTCTATCATCTCAATAGTGCCATCCTGGGGACAAAAGTTTTAATACATAGGCCTTAAGGAGACGTTGAAGATATAAACAGCAGGAGACCTGAAGATCTAAGGCCTGAGTAAAATCTGTCTAGTATGAGATGTTGAATAGGGACAGCAGAGAGAATTATTTGCAACTGTATTAGTCTTCTGAACACAACAGTAACAGCAATTATATCAATAGTTTGTAGTGACAAGAGTTCCATGTTTATAGCAGTAGAAATACATTTTGTGATGTCTGTGTCAAATGGCACAATATTTTCTTGTAACCCACTCTCACTGAGAAATCAAAGTTATTCTAAGGACTTTTACAGATACAGAAGGCTACACAGTATATTTCCTTCTGGTTATTTTAAATTTATTCACCTATTGAAAATCTTTTAAATTTCAAATGCCACATTGTCATTTTGATTATTTTATTGAAGTATAACAGACATACACAACAAATGTACCTATGAAGGGCAACATTGCAGTACCCAGATCAAGAAGAATATTAACAATAGAGCAGGGTCTCAGATTGTATCCCTCCTAATACTTACTGCTAGGGGGTAACAGCTATTCTGACTCCTAATAGCAGATACTAATTTTATTAGCTTTGATCCTTATATCAGTGATCCAGTGCATGTGCTTCCATATCTGGCCCCATAAGCTCAACATCATTTTTACAAGTTATCCAAATTGTTGAGTTGCTGTAGTTAAATTATACTCTTTGTAGAATAATAATTCAGAACATATAATAATTTATCTATTCTCATGATCCTTGGTATTCCCTGGTTTTTGCTGTTACAAACTTAAAAACATCCCCGTGCACATTCTTGGTGGAAAACATTTCAAATTCTGCAGTGTTTTTCTTAGGAGTGGAATAATTTAGTCACACAGTATGTATACACAGACTGAGCTGTCTGTAGTTCTTGCTGCCATATCATCTTCAGAACTGTTGTGTGCTGTGTTCCACTTGTGCAAGTTAGGTGAAGTTGGTTAGTTTTGTCTTCAAGTGCACTACACCCTTACAGGTACACTGTTATATTAGCTATTCAATACAGTGTTTAAAGTGTCCTATTATTTTCTAAGTGCTACCTTTTTTTCATTAATCTGAATATGTTTAAGGATATAGAATACTGATTTTTTCATAAAAGACTTCTTTTATCATTATGAGGTTCACTCCATATTTCTAGAAGTCCTCTTTCTTTCATGTACATTGTCAGAAGCTCCTCTGACTTTGAGAAAGCTGAGCTTCCAGGTGTGGAAGTAGCTGATTAAGAGAAGAAGCCCACATGAAAGTCACATGAAATGTTTAATATCTGCCTGTGATAGGATATACACCACAAGCAAGAGGCTGCACCAAAGAAAGCCCAGTCTCTGCTTACCCCACACTTCAGCTCCATTTGCTTCCCCATGGGACCATGCAGGTGGAGCAGAACAGATGCAGGGTGGGTTTCAGTTTATTTGGTGCCCAAAAGACAGACTTATCCAGTTTGGGGAGTTGGAGGATACAGCAGAAGAACAGGAGAAAGTCTGGGAATGCGAAAGTACTGAATGTGTGTCACAGTAGTGACTTCAAGCCCACCCCCTCTTCCATAAGGAGGTCTGAGCAGAGACACAAGAATTAAGCCTCGGCTAGAGGCCCAGGTAAACAGGTGTCTAAATGGAGATGGCTGGGCTAAGTATGCAGCTACCAGTAAAAGCAAGGCCAGCCAGTGGGGATCTGAGTCCTGCCTGTGCCTCCCTGCAGAGATTATAAATGCAGAGGCTGTGCAGAGTCTAGAGCTGGGAGTCCAGCCTTCCAAAGCAGGTCTGCAAAGTGAAGTTTTGTAACTGGCCAAGGTCAGGCCAGAAACCCAACACATAGGTTTCAAATCAGGAACTAGCGACTGGTGAATGTTGACTTAAGATAGTGCTACAAATTGGCTTGTTTTTTATTCTTTGGTTTATATTCACATAGCATCTCCTTTGTGTCATATACTTTCAGTATTGTTATGTTTTAAGTGTATGTTCTTTTCCAAATGTGGCTTTATATAGTCAATCTTTTAAAACTTTGCAGCATTTAATTAAATTATATCTTTTATAATTACATATAAATATGTAATATACAATATACATATATTCAACCACCAACTTATAGTCAACTTTCTATTTGTCTCTTTTATTTCCTCTTTTGCCTGCCTTGTGATTTATCTGCAATTTGTTACTGCTCCATTTTTATCTCTTTATTAAATTGTAGTTGATAGAGTGTGTTTAATCTTCTTTTCAAAAAATATAACATACATCATTGACACATAATTTAATGCAATGAAAGTTATTATTATTATTAATATTAATGTCTTAAAGAAAGTGGATCTTTCCTCCCTTATTGCTTTTTATTGTTTGTTCATTTTGGTTTTGGTATTTACTCTTCTAACAATGATGCAGCTAGACATGTTTTTTTTTAATTTATTCTGCTAGCAATTTGGTGTACTTCATGAATCTGGTTATGTAGCAACCATTTTGACAAATTCTTGGTCTTCGTTCTATGCATGATTGTTGCATTTTTCATATTCTGTTCTTCTATGTGGCTCCAATTCCAAGAATGTTTGGTCTCTTGTCTTCACTGTGTCTTTGTTTCCCTAATCTGTGTGTGTGTGTGTGTGTGTGTGTGTGTGTGTGTGTATGTGTGTCTCCAGTGTGTGGCACTTTCCTCCTACGCTCCATCCAGTGCTTCATGTTAAAATTGGTCTGTCTTCCAGTTCAAGAGTATATATTACCATATAGAATATGTTTTTATTCTATATTAATGGGATCTTAATTTCAGATATTTTAATTCTAATTTCTAGGATTTCTGTTTATATTTTTGTGTATTCTAATTAATGTATGTTAGCTTTCCACCACTGGGACAAAATAACTGGGATAATAAACCTAAAAAAAGGAAAGTTTCATTTTGTCTCACTATTTTGAAAATTTCAGTCCATGGTGACAGTCTGCTTTGTGAGATGTATGTGATTGAGGAAGCCTGTTAAACTCATGGCAGCTGGGAATAAAAAACAAAACAAAAACAGAAAAGGGCCAGAATTCCAATATTATCTTCAAGGACATGCAAACAATAACCTAACTTCATTCAACTAGATTCCACCTCCTGTAGGCTACAACAGCTCCCAGTAGCAGCACAGGCAGGTGACCAAGATTCCAAAGCATGGCCCTTTGTGGACATTTCAGTTGTAGACTCTAGCATCTTCTTTCATTTTTCTTTCTTCTATCATTTTCTATAGTTTAAACATGTTATTCAAATTTGCTAACATATAGGTCTGGAAACCTTATGAAATTCTTTATATTGATTATTTATATTCTTGATTTTTTTAAATCATATAACACTATATTTAACATTCCTGGTGGTTTTAATACACAGATTCATTGTGTATAAAAATTATAGAAGCTTATGTGTTTGTATTTTCCACACTGCTGGAAGAAAGTCATTATGATGGTCAGATGATTTAGTTTCTGAATATCTTAATTAACTCAGATATTTTGCAAATCTAAATCTACCTGAAGTTTTTGCTAGAATTCAACAACTACTCTAGTAGAATAACTACTCAAATCATTGATGAACCCAGTTTTTTTGTATAAAGCTCTGCTGACTTCTCTGTTCCCTGTATTGCCCATTCACAGCTTTGTATTCAGGCTCAGGCTCCTGCCCATACCCAAATAAATAAACATCCCCATGGTGAAATGTGCTCAAAAAGAGTAATTTTATGAACTGCTCCCACCTCTAGCTTCATAGAATCTACAATCCCAGTGACTTGGCATTTCTTGATAACTTTGAGTCAACATACTCTCTGTTTTGTTCAACATTCCTAATCGTTTTTGGCTACACTAGTAAAGTACTATAAACTATTTCATATCATGGGGAAATTCTTTCATCTATGGAACTTTCTGATGTCAAATTTGGACCACATCTTGCTCGCCTACCTCAACTAAAACCCAGGACTTAGGTGGTTTTGGAGAAAGACATTAAAACAAAACAAAACAAAACAAAACAAAAAAACCTGTAATTTGCACCATAGATGAAGTTGTGGAGTTCGTTTATAGACCACATTCTGATTACCACCAAAATCTACTTTGAGATTGGTGTTACCAGGCTTAGTGATCCTAAAGACATTTTGCAGCAAATAGTAAAATGAGATTAAAGTACCATATAATTTCAGCCATGTCTGTCCCATTTTATTTTTAAGATGTAGAACCATGAATTTTAGAGTCTCAGCTTCTGAGAAAGCATTATAGTATGAAAGGATCTTTCCTGTCTCAGTAATTTTACTATTATTGCTTTATTTTATTGTTTCTAACTTACATCTACTGCTTTTGCCATGTTTCCTAATTAGGTGAACTTCTATAATATTATATTTCAGCCTGAAAATTAACCAAATTTATATTGGTTTAAGAGATGGCAAAATGTGACAGTCTCAACTAGGATGCAATAAAATGTTAATTTTAGGCTTTCTAAGCCTATTTACTGAAGTATCGCTGATCAGAAAATGTATAAAATTTTCTTTGAGTCAACCAGTTGAGGATTTGCTCTTAATTATTACTTTCAACTCAAGATTGGACAATACTGATAAATACAATGTAGATACATCTATAACCAAAGTGATATTTCCTGCTAAGTTTATGAGGACATGGCATGTTATTCCTTTTGTCTCCACAACTAAAATATGACTTATTTCTAATCACGTGACATAGATGGCAGTCCATGCCTTGTTTTACTAGAGGAGATCCCTCTCTCTTATCCTCTTTCTCTAAAATTCAACAGTATTCCTAGGGCTGCTCTCATTCACTTGGCAGGGTCAGGATGGCAGGTGGTAGAGCTTGTGGATATGAACTGGAGCTGCTGTACAGAGGAAGCAGGTTTTCCTTTTGCAGAAGAACCTCAACTCTGTTGTTAAGGCTTTCAGCTGATTGAATCTGGTCCCACTCTTGAAGATTTCTTCTTGAAACCAATGGTGATGGATTTTTAGTATATCCATGACAGTATCTTCAGAACCACACCTAGATTAGGGTTGATTGCTCACCAGGGATTCTGCATTGACACATCAGTGACCATCACAGATGTTTTAAAGAGAGTTCATTCATGTTAAAGTCCCATTCTGTAATCCCTTACTTATGAATGGGCAACATTTGACTTAAAATTTTCCATATGTGTACTTATTTTGGAAATGCAATTACATTTACACAGTTAGGTTGGCTTTAAAATACCTTCTAAGACTAAACAAATATTCCAAGTGCTACTGCCATAGCAAGGTCTTATTTCTAGATTTCTGGGAAACTTGTCAGGCAATGATAATTCCACATCCAAAAAGGACCTTCTTTAGGGAGAGGTAGGGAACAAGGTCAAAATAAAATAGCTTCAAAATTATGTATATATTACAAACCACATTCTTGAAAATATAATGTTGCCATTTTTAGTCCCTGAACAATAGTAGGTGCTTTTTTTAAAAAAAAATGTTTTAGTCTTGTAACATAGCATGCTGTTTGCCAAGTCAATACAACTCTTTAACACAAAAGCAACAGAATGAATACATGGTGTGAAGTTTTGTATTGTCATGAAAGACATCCATTTTACACAATTCTGTGATTTAAAGAAAATCCTTATTTTTTACAATATACCATTTGAAATCTTTGAGAGAGAATATTGGTATTTCATTGTCGACAATGAATTAAGAGTGTTATGGCATTTCTTGCAGGTATTAAATCTAGTTGCATAAAACATCAAATGGAAACTGTTTTTAAAAAGTTTCAGATTTTTGCAATTTAAATTTCTTAAAATCCTAAAATAACTCACTTTTTTGACATTACCTGGGCTTGAACTCAGGCCTTATGCTTGCTAAGCAGGCTCTCTACCACTTTAGCCAAACCCCAGCCCTTTTTATTTTAGTTATTTTTGAGATAGGGTCTCATGTTTATGCCTAGGCCTGTTTGTCTGGACAGCCAACATACTATTTACCCTCTGAACAAAGCTGGGATGGCAGGCATATATCACCACCTCCAGTTTTTATTAGTTGAGATGGCATCTCACAAACTTTTTGCTTGGACTGATCTTAAACCTTCCACTATTTTTCCTGATCTTTGTTTCCTGAGTAGCTATGATTATAGGCATAAGCCATCACACCTGTCTCCTTACTTTTGACTGGAGTAGAGTTTTAAAAAGAAAAGGCACATACCTACAAGACATAAAAACTTTATAAAGTAAAATGCTCAGCTTAAAATAAAGCTACGCATAAAATAATGAGCGTAAATATGTACATATATGTGTGAAATTATGCATACACATATGCACATACAATATACATTTGTATGTGTGTGTATGTACATACTCAGAGAAATGCTACTAAGGAATATTATATTCTGTTTGAAACTGAGATTGAAATTTCCTTAAACACATTATTTCCAGCTTTCAAATTCAAGTGAATTTTGGAATTTCATAGATCCACTGGAAAAAAGTTAATTAATTGATATGATGGAAAATAAAGAAAAACTAGAAGACTTGCATGAGGAAGACAAACAAAGGATAGCTAATCATAGAGACAGAGTCACAGACATATAAATGGAAGAGTCAAAGAGAAGACAGAATATTCATGGCGGCAGAATTCGGGTCCTGGGGAGCTTCTTTAAAGTAAGTAAAACATATTAATAATCCATGATACAATAATAGCAGTTACAATGACTAATAAGATAGTGACTTAAAAAGAGATTAAAAAAAAAAAGGTGATCCGTGGGTACTGAGTTACAGTTAGATAGGAGCAAGGGATTCTGATGCAGTATTTCACAGTAGTGACTACAGTAACAATAGTTCAATTTACAATTCAAAAAGTTAGAGCAAAGGATTTTAAATATTTTTAGCATAAAGAAGTGATAAACTTTTATTATATTGTTGTTGTACTAGAACTTCTTACCATATATAATAGTTGAATTAACACCATCTATCATTCTCCTTTTTCTCCTACTCCCCCCATTCCTGGTATAGTTTCAACGTGTCTCCTTTTTCCATTTTCATACATGAATACATATTATTCCACTGTATTCACTATTCTTCACCCCCACATTGGTTCCAAACCCCAGACAGAATCTGTTTTATCTTCTTGTTCTCCTTTTTTGAAAAAAGGCATTTTTGTTTAAGATAGCTGTATGGAGATTTTCCATATATGACTTTTCCATTTACATATGTACTATAACTCAAATTGGCTTCTATTTTTCTCCTTCCTACCTTAGTCCCCCTCTTATGGTTATTTCAACAGGTTTAGAAATTCTATATTCAGGGGCTGGAGTGTTGAGGAAATATTGTCAGATGAGAAGCCAAGCAACACTCAGAGAAGAGTAGAACTCAGATTTTATTTTACATGAGTGGTCCCAGATGAGCTAACACTCAAAATTCTGGGGCTTCAGCAATGAATTCATGGGATTCTTAAAGGGCAATGCAGGGCATCAGATTATAAGGAATGCACTAGGGTTAATAGGTAAGGCAGTGGTGGGTTAGATAGGGGAAGCAAGGGAGGTCTGCTTTGGAAAGTTTGTTTATAGAAGGAGAAAAAGGAAGGCAGGAATGGGCAGTTACCTCTACATGGGGCCTTTTTGTCTAGACCCTGGACTCATTTTATGGCTTAACTAGCAATTTCTCATGTCCTACAGCTTGTTTGAGACAATCTTCCTGTTAATTCCTGCCTTTTGATTGTTTTCCTACTTATGGACAAACATCAACCTTAAATTTCAAGGATTCCATTAGGTTCCTCCTGTTCCAAAGGCCTATATTGGGTTACCAAGAGCTGTAACTTTATTGCCTTCATTCATGAGCTAATGAAGTGAGTTATGGCATTGAGAATGCAAGGGACAAATAGTAGGGCCAATAGGAGCATAAAAAGAGGACCAGACAAAGGGAGAAACCATGAGGTTCAATTCCAGATGCTGCTCCATCTGTTCCAGGAATTTGCTAATTCCTATTTCCTTACATGTGACCTGGTCCTGTAATTGCTGAGCCATGTCTCTGACTATTCCCAACTGATTCACATAAAAGCAACATTCTTCATTTAGGAAAATGCAGAGTTCCCCCACCCCACCCCTTTTCTGCACCAAGTAAGTCCAGCCCTCTCCAATTTTGGATGACCACTGATGCTAGGGAGTCCAGCTGGTCCTGCATGGTCACTATGGACTCAGCCACTCATTCTATGTCATTTGTTAGGTCCACAGATAATTGATTACAGTAGGGAGCTGATGAGGCAATTCCTCCTATGCTTGTTCCTATTCCAGCCATTATCCCTAATCCAATTAGTAAAGGTATAAATTGGATAGCTGTCTTTGAACGTGTGTGAACCATCAAAGGTACGGGGAGGGTCTGATTGTTAGACACTATGTTTATCTGGGGAGTAAGGAGTGCTAATATGCAAATGCCCTTCCAGTTAGCTGGCAAGCACTGATAAGCAAGGATCCTGCATACAAAGAAGGTTCCTGGGCTGCCACACCATGGTCTGTCAACTGTACATTTAATGGTGGTGGCTGCAGTTTTGGATTTGGGCACACTGGATAGCAGCCAGTTCTCCCACTGGATAGTTTTCCCCCGAGTTGTAGATAAAATTAGGGGCCCTCTGAGATAGCTGTAAATTGCTTACTTTGGGCTTCGTGCTGGTAGAGTTGGGAGTAACATCATGAACGCTCTGGTAGAGGAGGCTCACAGGGGTCACTGCATAACAGAGGGGACCTGAGGACAGGCAGAGCCAACAATCACCTGCCAATGGTGTGTTGTAAGATTATGGAAAAGGTGAGTTGCATTTAACAGCCTGTACAGTTGGAGTTCCAAGTTAAAGTTTCCTGTCCTGGAAGGAAGCCTTAATGGGGGTCATAGTGATGGCAGATCAATGTTTCATATAGGCTCATAGCTGTCTAGGTAGTCACCTCTGGATGGCCTCTGTATGTCTGCGACTTTTCCCTTAGTAAACTGATATGGGGACAGGGTGGATGGCTAGGGTGCCCAGACATAACGAGGCTTATTTCCTCCCTGTCATTTAGCCATTCCCTGCCTTTAAGGGGTCCCCGTCTTTCTGTCAGCAAACCATCTGCTGTATAGTGCTTTTGTTCTTAAAGGACCCTGCCAGGCCTCTCAGTTTTCCCTTATAGTAAATTGTCCCTCTTCTGGTACATTCAGAAATTGAATGTTCCACAACTTTGCAACTTTCCCTGGAAGGAGACAGGTTTTATGCAAGCTGGGCAATTATTCTGGCCTCTAGATGTGACAACCTTAAAATGCAGTAGAGTCAGAAGGCAAAAACACATCACAGACCTCATGCCTGAGACTGGGGTCTGGACTACAGATAGCACCGAGTAGTAGTAAAGCTTCCTACTATGAGGAGATAACAGAAGGCCAGCAGTAATTTCTGGCCTATGTTCCAATCCTGGGGAGCAGTGACAGCCAGTCCTAGTGCAAACAGTATTGCAACAATGCTAATCTGCAGGATAGGGTAACAGTGGCAGAAAAGATTTATGTCCTAGTGGGCAAATCCTCAGGCTTCTGTCATGTTTTGACCAACCAGTTTCCAGAAGGTAGCTGGAGCAGGGCTGCAACTCTCTTGGGCAATGGTGTGCTGTTGTGAACCTCAATCTGAGAAAATTAGTTGGGTCTCAAATGGCCTGCCAGTCATTGGGGTCTGCAGGAGCTGCTGCCTTCTTTATCTGGGAGTAATAAATCCAGGGAGTGAAACCTGTAACTTTAACAACCATGGGGGTTCCTAATATTACTAGTTGGGGACCTGTCCAACTGGGTTGGAGTGGTTCCTTTTTCCAATCTTTTACCCATACCGTATCCCCCAGTTGGTGGGGATGGACCCAGTTACCGATGGAGATTGGGGTCCTTTGTAAGACTGCCCTAGAAATGTGGCATAGGGTTTTTCCTAGGGCCTGAAGATGTTAGGACATGTCTAGATTTCCAATTTGCCTGAGGTACCCTCTGAGCCTGTTTATTATGGGAGGGGTCTGCATAGAGAATCTCAAAGTGTGAGTAGCCAGAGGGTCTAGGGGTGCAGGATGCCCTGAGCAGAGCCAATGGCAGCATGTCTATCCAGGGGGATTTTGTTTCTTGGCAGAGTTTGGCTAACATGATCTTTAGGGTCTGATTCATGCACTCTACTTTCCCTGAACTCTGAGGCTTGTAGGCTGTGTGGAGTTTCCATTTTATTTTCAAAATTTTAGCCAGGCTCTGGACTATTTCTGTCACAAAGGTTGGTCCATTGTGTGATCCAATAGAAAAGGGAAGCCCCAATCTGGAGATAATTTCTCTTAAAAAGGGCCTTTACTACCTCTCGTGCCTTTTCTGTGTGGTGGGGGTAAGCCTCAACCCACCCTGAGTAAGTGCAGACAAGAACCAATAGGTACCAGTGTCCTTGACAGGGTTTGACCTCTGAGAAGTCCACTCCCAGGTCCTCAAAAGGCATGGTGGCCGCTACTTGTATCCTAAGGCTTGGCTTAGGTCCTTGACTTGCATTGTTTTCTGCACATGTAATGCACCTAGCACTTATTTGATTGCACAGGGTGGGGAACTTGGGAATGAAATAGTATTTGCCCAGCAGTTTTTCCAGGGCCATTTGCCCCAAGTGCATTACCATGTTGTTTTATCAGAGGTGCTGCTAGAACACTGGGGACAAAGAGTCTCTGGTCAGGCAACTTCCACCACCCTCCCTTTTCTATTATTCTTTTTTCATCTTTTGCCCATTGTTCTTCTTCCTTGGTGTAATTTGAGGTGGGAGGCAGCTCCAGAGCCAACAGAAGTTTGACAGTTTGCTTTGGCACTCCAGGGGAGCTTAGCTCTTCTGCTGCCCTCCTTGCCACCTGGTCAGCCAGGTGGTTCCCTCTACTGACATAGTCCTGCCCCTTTGGTGGCCTCTGCAGTGCATAACCTCCAATTGAGATGGTCCCTAGACTGCTTCCAGAAGTTGGAGGATTTCTTCTTTGTTTTTAATCTCTTTTTCCCCTGCCATCAGCAGTCCTCTTTCCCTGTATATTGCTCCATGCACGTGCAGGGTAGTAAAAGCATATTTAGAATCTGTGTAGATGTTCAACTGCTTTCCCTTTGCATACTGTAATGCCTGGACCAATGCCCAAAGTTCAGCTCATTGTTTGGACCATCCTTGTTGTAGGGTTTCAGCCTGTACAGTGTTGTTAGCAGTGGTGACTGTGAACCTGAGCTTTTGCTGTCCACCCTGGACAAACTTGCTTCCATTCATGAAGAGTTTGAGCTCTGGATCTGAGAAGGGGGTGTCCATTAGGTTGGGCCTGCTTGACTACACTTTGTCCATCACCTCTTTGCAATCATGATCTGGAGGCCCTTCCTCTGTTGGCAGGAAGATGGTAGGACTTAAAGTCCATATAGTTTCAAGTCTGACTTGAGGATTTTACATAATGGTAATGGGCCATTCTGGAACTGGTCAGCCATTTATGACCCTGGCCATTCATTAGGGCCATGACTGCATGAGGGACCTTAATATTACTGCCTTGTCCCAAGGTGAGATTATCGGCCTCCCTGATTAGGGATACCATAGCAGCTAGGGCTTAGAGACATGGAAGCAATCCTGAGGCCACTGTGTCTAAGTGCTTCAACAGGTAAGACACTAGCCACTGCCATGGACCCACCGTTTGGGTGCAGACCCCCAGAGCTGTGTGATTTTTCTCACAGATGAAGAGAGTCAATGGTCGTGTTACATCTGGCAGCCCTAGAGCAGAGGCACTGGTTAACAGTCTCTTTATCTCCTGGAAAGCCTTTTCTTGATCTGCTCACCAGTTTAAAGAGTCCTTTCCAGAGCCTGCTGTGGCCTTGTAGAATGGTTTGGCCAAGCTTGAATATCTGGATATCCAGATGCAACAGAATCCTGACATTCTCAAGAATTTTTGGACTTCCCTTTTGGTCTTTGGCTGTGGGATAGAGCAGATAGCATGTTTCCTTTCCAGACCCAGGGCACGTTGTCCTTCTGAGATGACGAATCAGAAATATCAGACCTTTTGCTGGCAAACTTGGGCCTTTGTCCAAGAAACTTTGTAGTCTGCCTTGGAGAGTTGGGTTAGCAATGCTTTTGTCCTCTGCCAGCATATCTCCTGGTCGTGACTTACCAGGAGCAAATAATCTATGTATTGGAGCAAAGTACAGCTTGGATTTTCCTCCAGGAAAGTTGAAATATCCACTGCTAGGGCTTCCCTGAACAAAGTGGTTGAGTTTTTGAATCCCTGAGGCACTCTGGTCCAGGCCATTTGTGTTTTTCTTCCAGTATGGAGATCTCAGCACTGGTATCCACCATGAAGATCATTGATTCACCTCCCCACTTTCATTTTGACCATGGGATCTCAGGGGCTTAGTAGTAAGGAACCTGTTCTTCCCTAGTCTGACTCAATTCCTGCTGGGTCAATGAGATCCTAAGTCTCTGGTTCAGGTTGCCATCCTGTCTACTATCCTGGAGCAGTCTTGTTGGACTCTGATTGATGTTGGTCACTTGTGGTGGGGGCATTCCAGTGGCCATTCCAGTGGCCAATCTCCTTGCAATATGCACATTGGTCTCATTGAAGTGGGGCTTTTCCATTGGGTCTCCCCTTCCATAGCAGCACTGACCACCTGGTTTGGTCTGGCTTTCCCAGTGCTACAGCCAATAAGGACACCTTGGTTTTCTTTCTTTTATCAGCCTCTCATTTTGCCTTGTGGTCCTCATTTACAAAGACATTGTTTGTCACTCTTAATAGCTGAGTGGCATTCATTCCAGCAAAGCCTTCAAGTTTCTGAAGTTTCCAGTGAATGTCAGCATACGACTGGGTCACAAATGCTATATTGACATCTGCTGATTTTCTGGCACCTCTGGATCAAAGCAGGTGTACAACTGGAAGGCCTTACAGATTCTCTCATAAAAATCAGTCAGTGTTTCCTCTTGCTTCTGGATAACTGCATCAGTTTTGGACATGTTGGTAGGTCTCTTAGCTCCAGCCCTGAGCCTATGTAGGAGGGAGGTGTGATATTAGGTGAGGACTCCTCATCCTTCTGCTGTATTGAAATCCCAGGTAGGCTGAGTGTCAGGAGCAGCCTCTCTTGCCCAAGCTTCTGTGTCTAGGATTCCTGCTGGGGCCTGCCCTTGAAGCCAGAGGCGAGCTTCTGTCAGAATTCACTGTCACTCTTCTGTGTTGAAAAATGTCAGGAGGATCTGTCAGCAGTCATCCCAAGTGGGTTGATGGGTCTGAAATATGGAGTCTAGGAGGTCAACCATGGTCTGGGGTTTTTCTGAATATGGCAGTGTGTGGTTCCTCCAATTTAAAAGGTCAGTTGTACTGAAAGGCTGGTAATAGAGGATAGAGCATCCAGGCTGGACCACACCATCACAACCAATCTGCTGAAACCCTTGCGTCTCACAGAGTGGCATTTGCAGGGCCCTTGCCTGAGGGGCCAGTGTCTGGGACAAGCTAAGGCAGTGTCTCAGGGGCTGTGGACTCAGACTCTAAGCCAGGGATGGGTGTGGGATGTCACTGGGGCTGGGAGGCTGCTGACAGTGCTGAGGGGGACTCACTGAAGGTGATGGACTGTCTGGGAAAGGTGGCATTGTTTGCTCTGATGGTGGGGGCACACTGGGGAAGTAAACTAGGAGTACAGGTGGTTCATCTTCTGGATCTGTTTGCGGCACAGGCTTGATCACCTTCTGGTCTTTAGGCTTCATTGCCTAGGCCACAAAAACTCTGCTCTGTTCCTTTTTGTTAGTGCAGAATCAGACCCAAGGTGGCATGGTCTGAAAAACCTGAAGCCTGGAGTGAAGGGGATATAGGGGAATTGATTGGGGTTTCCAGGGGTTCCTATTATGAGCTGATAAATGGCCCTGACAGTAGGCAAATTTAGGGTAACTTCAGGGGGCCAGTTGACTTCAAAAGTGGGCCATTCCAACTCACACAGCATGTGCAGCCTTCCAGGAGATATTTTGATCCCATAATCTCCCAATAATCCCTTCTTAAAATGTTTAAGCATACACTCTAAGACTGTGGGTTCTGAGGAACTTCCACCCATGGCAGTTAGAAGTGTCCCCTATATCTACCCTATGTATTCCCCCCTGCATCAATGGTGCAAAGACAAACAAGAGCAGGTACCCCTTTAAGAGAAGAGACCAATCAGATGTCTGACTGGCTGTGTCCTGAAGGAACTTGGGTGCCTACTAGCATCAGTGGTGAGGTCTGCCTTGAGACTCTAGATTGGGTTTCCCTGATGCTGCCCTAAGCCGCATGAGGATCACCACGGAACTGCAGGACAGACTCACTCAGACTCCATAGCTTTTCAGCAGTGGAGTCACAAGCTTGAGTCTGAAGTGAGGATGAATCAGGCTGCTCATTCACACACACATTCACACTGAAGTTATTACAGTTTTCCTTCCCTCATTTGGGGGAAGTCACTGACCTGAGGAACTCCTCTCAGATGTTCCCAGGACCTGATCAAACTCCTCTTCCATCCAGTGGAATGGGACCTGATTGAGGGCTAACTTTTCCGGGGTGGGCAGTGGGGGTCACTTACTGAGTCCAGATGAAACTGCCAAGTGAGTTGGTCTACTTCTCCTTGGAGTCCAGTTGGGTCAAGACTATTCAGAAGGTTGGAACTCTGGGGTGAAGGAGGACCTGGAATACCATTGGGTGGCAAGCCACATCATTCAGTCCCAATTCCCTCCCTACTCTGGTGAGGTCCAGCCACTAACTGTTGGCTCAAGGGGCCAGAATGGTTGGTATCTCACTGGGGCCTCCAGATATGTTAAGGAAATATTGTCAGACAATAAACCAAGCTACCTCAGAGAAGTGGAGGTAGCTTTCCACTATCTTCCACATATGAGAGAAAACATGCAGCCTTCATCTTTTTGAGCATGGCTTACTTCACTTAACATGACATCTTCCAATTGCATCCATTTCCCTTCACATCACATCCTTTCATTCTTCCTTATGGCTGAATAAAACTTCAATGTGTATACATACATATATATACATATTATATATATACATAAAATGTATACATTATATATGTACAATATATGTACATTTTCATAATCTATTTCATTTAATCAATTGTAGGGTATCTGGGTTGTTTCCATAGTTTGACTATTGTGAACAGTGCTGCAATAAGCATAGGTGTGCAATTGTCTGTTTTGTATCTTGACTTACATTTTTTGGGTACAGCTCCAGGAGTGGTATTGTTGGATCATATGGCAAATCCATTTTTAGTTTTTTGAGAAGATTCCATACTGTTTTCTATAGTGGTTGTACTAATTTATATTCCCACCAGCAGTGTATGAAGCTTCCTTTTTCCCCACATTCTTGCCAACATTGGTTGTTGCTTGTGTTCTTGATGGTAGCCATTCTAACAGAAGTGAGCTGAAGTCTTAATGTGGTTTTGATTTTCATTTCCTTTATGTCCAGGGATATTGAACATTTCTTCATGTGTATTTTAGCCATTTGAACTTCTTTCTGTGAAAAAATCTCTGTTCAGTTCATTTGTCCACTTCTTCATTGATAAGCTTTTGAGGAGACAACTACTCTTAACATGATCAAAACTTTACAAAATGTGTCAAAATATCATGTTATCACATTAGTATGTAAAATTTTATTTTTTATATATTAATTAAAAATAGCTTTAATTTAAAACAAAAATAAAATGATAAGAAATGCTTAAATACATACATAAAGAGGAGACCAATAAGTGCTCCCTGAAAAGTAAATCCTGAACTTGAATACAAATAAGTTATTCTAAGTTTATACATTATAGAAAATTTATTTATACACATAAAGGAAAATAATTCATATAACTTTAAACATTCTACTTGGATTTTTATTTTCAACAGAACATATTCTAGGGATAAAAAGAATTTTGAATTTATTTGGTGGTCTTCTTGATATAATACTCACTTTGTAATTCTAAAATCTTTTCTCCTGCACTATATGAAATTTAAAATTAACAAAAATGTACTGATAATGTTGCAGACAGAAAGATTTACTGAAAAAAAGAAAGATAAGGAAGAATACTCTGATATTCTTCCATGTATTGTAATACACTGGGTCTGGATCTGGATCATCAAAGTTTAAATGAGGTCATGTCCAAAAGAAAATGACCTAGTTTGGAAGGGCTCCTGCTAGATTATATTTGGCCTTAAGAGCCTCAAAATAGTAATGGTATTAATACTACTAGTGAAGATGATTATGCTTATTCAATAATAGTTTTATTTAAAAATTCATTAGTCTATACTTTTATAAACTATACAGACTCCCCTTCATGAAGGGAGGTAAAATTCCTTACTGAAGGGTCTTCTAACAAATACTTAAGAAATGATAACATGTACTAACTCATTTGGACAAAGATTACCAATAGATGTTCAAATCATGGGTTAAACATTGTTGGAGGACAGGATATACCTGTCGATTTAAAAGGCACCTCACAGAGGTCTTAGAAATTACAATGAGGAAAGTCATGCTACTAACCACCTGGACAAAGAGGCGGGGCTTGGTATTAGCAATTAAGGAACAGCTTGACATTAAATACTTCAGATATGATGCAGTGTGCACAATATCGGCTGTAAAGTGTTCTGTTTGAAGTGCTACACCTAAATCAAATCTTTAGGAGCAGCAAGATGAATCCATAATGACAAATGTTCTTCAGGAAAACTGATCTGGTTCCTCCAAAAGACATTGTGCTATGAAAAATAAAAGAAACAGATATTAAAAGTAGCATTACAGCCATTAAATACAACACAGCTCCAGGAATTTCATGCAACAGTTAGAAATAGAAAAAAAAATGGAAGTGCTACCACAACATGAACCTGAAGCTGTGGTCTACTAAACTGTTGAACAGCTTAGTGTTCATTTGTGATGGTAGCCTTATAATGAGCAGGAGTTAAAATGGGTACAGTCCAAAAGTTTTCAATTACCAGGTTCATTGTGATGCTCACTCTTGAGTTTATTCTGTATTTATTGGATGTCTGCTTACATTCCAGGTGCAGTAATAGTTGGGCAATATATAAAAGAAAGCATTTCCAGATTTTAAATTATGGTCTCCTGAAGGGAGTTCCAGGCTAGCCTGGACCATGTAGTGAGACATTGTCTTAAAAAAGAAAAAGAAGAAGATTGAAAAGAAAAAACTAAAATCAATTCTAAAAGGAGGAAAATAATCAACCAAATTAAAAGAAGAAAGAACATATATAGGCACAGAAGTCATGTAATAAAGTGAAAGCACTCCATGCTAGAAAAAAATTTTAGTGGCATAGTGCTGTAAAACACGCAGTGTTAAGCACACAATAGCAGAAAACACAACTGTGATAATGTAAAGGAAGGTTTGCAAGCTATGCTAAATACTTTGATGGGTGTGTGTTGGTGGGTATGCATATGTATAGTTTTTAATTTCATCTAATTCATAATATTGTTCTAGCATAGGTTAACTCATGGTTCATTTGCACAAAGAAAAAAATTATACATACCTACATATATATGTTTATTTTAAGAATAAAAATATCAATATATCTCTCATCAAACATTAAAGATTACCATCAACAGTAACCCAGTTCTCTTAAGTGAGCCTATCTTACTGCATTCCCTATCTCTCACCACCCATGGTAGCCACTGTGGTTAATTCTGTGTTTGTCATTATTTTTGTCAAGATTTAGTTTGGCTGCAATTCCAGTATTCCTAAAATGTCTACAATTTTGTATTAGAAATTTTTCTTTACAAATGGAGTAATGCAATTTAGGCAATTTTTTCAGACTTTTTAAATGAAATACTATATTTTTATCCTAGATTGCTATAGTTAATTTACTGTGAGCACTTTAAAAGTTTTCATTCATTTAATACTTCACATTTGTTTTAGTCATTCTCTTTTAGATGGACATATTTTTGCTATTCTGGATAACATAGTAATTGACAATGCTTGAATATTATCCTGGAATACATTTATATTGTTTTTATTTTGAATGTACTTAGAAGTGCAATTCATGGACAGCAAGGGCATAAATGTTAAGATTCACAGGATAATATTTGAAATGATTGTACAAACTGGTTGTATACATTTTCTCCACAGTCTCAACCACAACTTGTAAGTTTGTGATGAATTACATTCCTTCAAGCATGTGGCATTGTCATGCTTCCTGATTTTGCCTTGAAAATGTGTAAAATTGAATTTCATTCTGTTTCCAATTTACACTTATCTGATCATAAATATGATTGAATATTTCTCCATATTTTCAATGTTTGCATGCATTACCTCTTTTAAAGTGCTTTCTCTTGCATTTTTAACTTGTTATATTAAGCTGTTTGTCATTTTCATACTGATCTGTAGGAATTTTTTGTATTTCTTTATTGGTTATGTGTGTTGCAATTACCTTTCTGTAGTTTGTAACTTGTGTTTTCAATTTCTATAAAGTGTTTTTGATATAGAGCTTTTCTTATTTTAACATGATCCCATTTGTCAATATTTTGTTTTATGAATAGCAGTTTTGTCTTATTTAAGAAATTCTTCACAACCTCAAGATCAGAAATGGAGTAATTGACTATTATATCAAAATTTTAAAAGCACTACTTTTGATGTATACTTTATTTCATATGGAAATAACTTTGATTAATGCTGTAAGAAAGAATGCAATTATATTTATTTCATGTGAATAATCATTTTTCTTTCTGTATTTCTTTCTTCCTGTACTTATCTTATTGATTTTCCCGGATAACCCTATCACATTGCAAGGAACCCAAAAGAATGTCTCTATCTCCATATTATATTATGTAAATAAATTATACAACTCTGTAGTGTTAATATACTATGTTTTAGTTGGTGCTATAGTCATTACTGTGGTTTTGTAAGAGCTGACATTATGTAGCCCAAGCCCTTTCTTCATACTACTCAGAAGTGCACGTCTCACTTCTCTTTCACATAAGTTTTGAAATGTGTTAAAAAATGTTATAAAAAGTGGTCCGT
Source organism: Castor canadensis (assembly GCF_047511655.1). Lineage (NCBI taxonomy): Eukaryota > Metazoa > Chordata > Mammalia > Rodentia > Castoridae > Castor > Castor canadensis. The sequence continues at coordinate 74,820,311 of NC_133394.1, read as the reverse complement.
ATTTTACTTAAATTCCATTAAATCAGTAGAAAATTTACAAAATTGATATCTTTATGGCATTCATTTTTCCTATACATACATGAAATGTCTCCTAATTATTTAGATTGCTCATGTTTTCTTTCAAAAGTTACAAAAATTGCTACATAAATATTTTGGTAGTAGCTTGCTTTATATTTTTCAAAATTTTCATATTTGTTGGTGTTACTATAAGTGGCATCATATTTCTATTAGCTTATTTCAAAATATAGAATTAAAATCAAGATTTGTATTATAAATTATGTATTCAGAAATTTAAATTTTCCTACTATAGTAATTTTGTTTAGTTTTATATTGCATACTGTCAATATATTTTGCAGATAATACTTTCCTCATAACTAATATCTGTTATTCCAATATTACTTACAGAGTTGTTTCAAATTGTGAATTTATAGTGTACTTTGTTAAATATATTTTTATGTTTATTGAAATTATCATTCAGTTTTCTTCCCTAATCTTTTGATGTTTGAATTTTTGTAATAATTTACATGGTCAGCCATTCTGCTTATGGCCAACCAACCTATGAAATTGGTCTATATATACAATTCTTTAAGACTTAATTTTTCTCAATAACATTTCAAGTTTTCACTGTTAGGATCACACATACTGTGTTAAATGTATCACTCAGTTCTCCATGCCATTGATGCTACTTTAAATGCTATTTCTAAATTTTAGTTTCAACTTGATATATTTTAATTATAGAAAATTCAAAATGAGTTTGAATATTAGCACTAAATTCTATGAAATTGACACTAATAATTTTTGTATTTTTTAAAATTAGGATATATTCATGGTACAGGGGTGATTCAGTGTGACAATTCAAATAGACTTATATTGTACATTGATTAGATCACCCCCACATCTCTCCCCTTGATCCCTTCCACATTTCACTTAAAGCAATTGCATAAGGTTTCTTTGTTCTATTTCATATACTTATATGAAGTCCATTGACCATGTACCCTCACCTTAAAATTTGCTATATACACAGTGGATATCATTTAAATAGAGACAGTTTCTCTGTTTCAAGTTGTAGGTCTTAGATTGCTTTGTCCTGCCTAATTAAAATGGCTAGCACCTCTGATATAATGTCAAGTAGAAGGTATGAGAGGAGATATCTGAGCCTTTTTCATTTGATTTCCACATAAAATCACTTTGCATTTGCCAGTAAGTATGTCAGCTATGATATTATTATTGAAGACATTTACTTTTTAGAAGTAAATGTTTCTGATTTGCTGAAAGTTTTAAAATTACTTTTTATAAAAATGTTGTAATTTGAAGTAGTATTCCTTAATTTATGTAAATGGTCATATGACTTTCTTTTATTCTGTAATAATTGTGACTTGTATTGATGAGCTTCAAAATATTAAGCCAAATTCGACTTACTACATTTTTAGATATGTTAATTGATGATATTTTCTTAATGATAGTTGCATATATTTTTATAGTCTTCTACTCTAGAATATCTTTGTCTTATGATGGCAATATGAGTTAGATAAAATAAATAAGAAAGTATTTTCTCTATTTTTCTGGAAGAACTTGTGATTGATATTATTCTTCCTCCAACTGTATATAGACTCATGGGTGTAGCCATCTGACTTTGAATGTTCTTTATAAAAGTTTTTCTATTATTGATTCAATTTTTAATTTCTTCTTAAATGACTTTTGGTTTTTGTGTCTTTCAAGAAACCATTCCATTTCATCTAAATTGTCAAGTTTATTGGAGCATATTTGCTTATAGTGATTTCTTATGATACTTTTAAAGCCTAATGTGGAATTTCCCCTTCCTTTATTGCTAATTTGTAGCTTCTCCTTTTTTATCTTGACCAGTTTAACTAATAGTGTATTAATGTAAGGAAGTTTTTTCTAATAACTTTGAAAATAATTGATATTTTCTTCTTTTGTTTGTTTATGTCTGTTACTGATATTCGTTTTTACTCCTTTATGCCTTTTTATGGCTCATTTCTCCTCTTTATTGTTATAAAAAATTTGTTAGAATATATTCATTATACAGGAGGGAATTCATAGCAAAAATTCCAATTAGGCTTATACTGTACATTGGTTATATTACCTCCATTGTCTCTCCCCCTCAACTCCCTCCCCATCTCATTTAAAGCAATTGCAAAAGGATTCTTCATTCTGTTTCATGTAAGTATATGAAGTACATCAACTGTATAGCCTCAGCTTAATCTCCTTTCACTGTTGCCCCTCCCACTCATACCCCTCCACACACACACTCTTTGGAATACTCTATGGAACTTGGGGAAAGAGGGAAAGGAGAAGAGAATGATAGAGCGTCAATAATATCATAAAACATAATATCTGTGAAGGTAGAGGATATAAGGATGTTTACAGAAAGCTATTGAAAAATGGGGAATGGGAGGCAAAGGGATAAGGGAGAATAATGCAAGGGGTAGAACAGACCAAAGTAAAGTATATGCACAGCAGGGATACACTGAGAAACCCCTTTGAACATCAACTTGAATATTAATAATGAAAGCCAGGTTGAAAGACAGGACTGTTACTGATATTCTTAATTATTTCCTTAAAAACAAAAACTTTGGGTATAACTTGCTCTTTTTTTCTACTATGAGCCTCCTTTCTCTCCACTTTTGGTCTAGAAATTGCCTCTGGGACCAGTGTATGTGCAGTTGTAAGGATCTGATATTTCTTCTTCCAGGGCTAACAATGCTACATTGCTTGTTTTATGATTTATAAAAGTTGCTTCATATATTTAGACAAATTCTACAATTTTTATAGTGAAAATTTAAATCAATTTCATATCAGATAATTATGATCACAAGTGAAGTTTCATGACAGTTTTTAATTATAGTGACAAAATTGGAAGTACAAGCTGATAAGCACTAAATTTGTAAAAGTAATGAAATTTCTCAGTTTCTAAAGAAAATACATTACTATTTTAGTGTTATATGCCTCACATCCAGGCACTATGTCCTATTTTGTTTATTTACTGTGTTTTCTTTCTTTTGAGATGGAGTCTTACTATATAGCCCTAGCTTGCTTAAAACCTAGGATCCTCCTGCCTCAGCCTCCTCAGTGCAGAATTACAGGCATTCACCACAATATTGGAGTATGTCCTAGTTTAAGCACAGATTTTAATAGTGTTCTGGAGAATATAGGAAATCACCTGGCCCAACAGAGAAAAAACTGCTCCTTCTTAAATACTACAGATACTCATGTATCACCTAGTCCAAATTCAGAAAAATGCTCTGAGTTCACCTTCCTGTGTATTAGGGTAGTCTAGCCATCCTGCATTGTATGGGGAACAGCAGAATGAACTTTCAGCTGCCCTCTGTGAACTATAGCTCCCCTCACCCATCCATGGTTTTGCTTTCCATGACTTTAGTCCTGTGGTTAAATGTAGTCTTAAAATATCAAATAGACACCTTAAAACAAACTTGATAAGTTTTAAATTGTGTGCTACGCAGAGTAGCATGATAAAATCTCATACCATCTCCTCCATTTTGTCCTGAACATGAATCAACCACAGTGGTCATGAAGTGCTCCATCTCAGATTGATTATCACAGTACCAGAGTGCTGATGTCACAATGCCTTTCAGTCACATTCCTCCATCTTAGAACACAGGCATTGCATCACCTCACATCATTACAAGAAAGTGGTACAGAACAATAAAGAAAGTACCATATTAACATAACTTTTATCACAGTATATTTTTATAACCATGTTATTTTATTATTAGCTATTGTTAATCTCTTACTGTGCCTAATTTACAAATTAAACTTTATTATAGGTTTGTATTCATAGAAAAAAATAATTTATAGAGTATCTAAAACTACCTCATAAGAGGTCTTAGAATACCTGTATACATTTGTAAAATGCATGCCATTTTAAATTCAATGAGATAATAGTTTACTTGAATACTGCACATCTACAGCACAAAAGCAGGAGTTCTATAAGGATCAGTTGTTTTGTTAATTTACCGCCATGCTGAGTCAGAATTAGCCGGTTTGTTAAGGCTGTGACAAATCCTTGAGAGAAACAATTTAAAAGGAGTAAAGGTTAATTGGGCTCTTGGTTTTAGACGTTTCAGTCCATACTTGTCCATCTGTTTCCAATGCTTTGGGCCTGAGTCAAGGCAGAATATAATGGCAGCAGGAGAGTATGGAGTCAGAGGCTTGCTATTTCATAGAAGCCAGAAAGCAGAAAGACAAGAGGAGAAGTTATGATCCAATCACTTCCCAACGACTGAATTCATCATTTGGGAGACAAACTGTCAACATATGAGTAATATGAGGAATACTTCATACTCAATCAATAACAATTCTTGTATAAATGTCTGACATATAGTAAACATTATATATGCTAAGTGAATGAAAGTGAATAATTAGAATATACATATTGGGTTAGCCCAGCTTTAATTGCAAAATTGCTCAGTTGAAAGCAATTCTTATATCATGACCCACGAATCTAAGACATAGGTATATGCATAAAATATGATAATTATATACCAAAGTTGAAACAATCCTAATGTTTTAATGGATTTAGTCAGTGAATTTTCACTTCACAAGAGAATAAGGCAATAACAGAATTTTCTCTTTGTATATTAATAAGCTCTGGTTAAAATATTATTTTGCAATCTTCAACATACCTACAAAATTTCTCTGTTCCCGAAAAATTCTTGTCATCAGATTGTAGCACAAAGTTTGATAGACTGTGAAAGACAATTTTCATTTAGTCCTCTTCTCTGATAGCTCTTTCAAAAAAATATTAATGATATTCCAATAAGAAAGAATCTAAGACAATTCGCAAATCAAACTCAAGGATCAGTACTGTCCAACTGCACTTTTAAAGAGTGGGGAACAATCTGCTTCCACATCTCTCTTATGAAAAAGGTAACAGAAGAGAAAACTGAGCATGACAACTCTACTTCTGTGGCAATTATGAACTGAGAAAAATATTTCATATAAAACCTTTTATTCTCCTTAGAAGTTTAAATATGATTTTCTAGTGATAGATCCTTTTCTGAAATTGTACTTTGGGCAATCTCCAAGAAGAAATAGAAGATTCTTATAAATTAATTACTATTGTTAATGTTAATGACCTAAAATGTTGTTTAAAATGGTTCATTTCTGATTTCTCCTAGATATTCTAGAATGAACATCAAATGATACAGTTTTGAATTTTTTATTTTCTGATTGGCACATAATGAAAGTCCTTTTCATTTCCTTATTTGTTGCTTTCAACTGTGCTCTTTTAGCCGGTTAAGCCTAAAATAAACCTGCACTGTCCTTTGGTAAAGTGCATTGGGTTAAGTTTTCCTAATTCCAGCTGCAGCACATTTTTTAAAAAAATCAATCCATATTTTTAGAAATTGCCAGTGCTAAGGTTTACATTGATTCTGTTGAAAATCTGATCTACATTAGTGAACTTATTTGCAAACCTCTCAGAATGGTTGTCAGATATTTTATGGTTACTTTGTTTACATGGAGATGAAACTGCTTGCATAGATCAATATGAGTGAGCTCACATTCCTACAAGGGTAGAGTGATAAAAACCAAGTGTGTGAAACTAAAGAAGATTGAAGTATCATAATTAAAGCGTTATCTCCTCTCCTTATTTAAGGCCTCTGTTAAGAAAACAAAAGGCTACATTTTATGTATAGAAACAATGTCTGTAAAGTATTCCTTAAATTCAAACTTGTTCTTGTTTTGTACCTCAGAGAATATCTGTACTACAGGTGGTATGATATTCATTCCAATGGAAAACCAGAAACCTTCACAATGTTTTGAGTCTAGACGAAAAAGAGTAATTCCAAACTGTTTAAATACAGCAGGTGAAACTCACAGGAAAATAGCCAGAAGGCATTTGATTTCTGGTCTCAGCTCAGACAAAGTATGAATAAACTGAGACCATAGAAGAAACCCAAAAATATAACCCTGAAGAACAAAATATATCTAGAAAAAAGTAAGTTACTTTTCTGGCCTTCCTATGATTAACAGTTATGTACTTCCCTTGATGTTTATTGTGAGCATAAGATAAGGAGAATTGTCTTAATTAATGAAATTTTATTCTATCTATAGCATAGAATCTATGAAACTTAAAAAGTGGCAAGTATAAGAGAATATATTTACAAGAAAAATACAAATTTAAATAAAAATTTGCATATTGTTACTCAGTCATTCTCAGTGTGATGAGAATTTGTCTGAAAATCTGCACTAAAAAGGAAGCAGCTTGAAGAATAATATCAATTAATGAACAAATATTCTTGGTTGAGGGTATGCTTTATAAGTAAGCCTAATTTCCAGAAATATGGAGAATGTTTTAAAAAATTGACTTTAACCCACATTCAATTAATAACACAATCACAAAATGTACACACATCTTTCCAAAGACTTATCTTTAAAGATGATCATTTAAAGTGGAACTTGGAAAATTGTTCCAATCCTGAAGTGGCATATAATGTTGTGGTTAAATGTGATTAGCTGATCCTCTGGCGACTAAATTAGCATTCCTGAAATAATGCTTGAGCAATCTTCTGATAGACTCTAATAGGACTTCTTGGAAATCCATTCCATGGGATGTCCATCTTGTGAACTGCCCCCACAGACCTTAGCTGTACATGCAAAGGGTCTTATGGTCTCTGACTGAGATGCTTTGTGTAAAAATGCAGTCTAAATATACTCCCACCACAAGTATCTTGGCTAAAATGGGGTCTTTAAACTAATTTTCCAAAATGCTTTTCCACTTACAGCAAATATGAAATAAAATGTTGATTCATATGCAAATTAATATTTAATATTTATTATTATTTATTTCACTCTTGTTGATAATTATTTAAAGCATCTCAGCCCTTTGTATATGATCTACAATACCATTTTCAAATTTCTATTTGCTTATAAAATTTATTTCATGTTTTTTCATTTGGTAATATCATTATTTGATTTATGTCAATTTAAATGCCTGAATCCATGCAGTTTCTGTTGTGCTCGTAAAAATAAAAAGTATTTTGTCATCCACATTGAACTAATATAGGCTACTTCTAAGAAAGACACTTAAACTAACAGAAACAAATAAAAACATAACAACTTACTTCACCAAGGTGTGGATGATCAATCATCCCGTGATGCCTGTTTTTCTATGAAGTAATACACATAGTCTACTAATGGGCTACTGTCGTCTGGATAATTATGTTGACTATAAAAAATAACAAATAAGTGGATCACAAGTTCTTGCTGCAAATTGACATAAACCATGCTTAAAATCATTCACCATCTTTATGAGTGAAATAATTTTGTAAAAGTACAAAATTGTAACTTCCAAATCTTTTGGTTGATGTTTACAAATAGAAAATTAATTACAAAATCAATTTTAAAGAAATCAAAAGGAGGGTGAAAAAGAAAGAAATAGGAACAATTTCAAAATACAAATATACAGAATAAGAAACTTTACTGTTGTAAACTAATAAGACCATAACAAAATGCTAAAAATAAAGATCTTCTTAATGCAAGTATTTTATCATTGAAAATGTATGTCAGGTGTTACTTTTCTGTCACTTAATGGATATTAGAAGCTGTTAACACCATATGCACTAAGCAAGAAACTTCATTTCTCATTAAAGCAAGATGGTTTTATCACTTGCTAAAGCAAGATATAGTGATACATGCCTATGAAAATTATGTATTTATGCTACATTGTTCAAAGTTGCGGCAAGACTCCCTTTCCTCACATTTCTTAGTAGTGCATTTTTTAGTGGTGACCTTCATTTCTCCTCTCTTCTGCCAAATTTTCCTTTCCTTTTCCTGTATTCATCTCTTCTTCCCTTTGGCATGCATAGACACTCCTGTTTTTAGCAAGAACTGTCAAAGATCTTTACCTGACCTGCAAGGAATCTAATGACATTTAAGGCTTTTTTGCTCTTGGTCCATTTTGACAGTCGACAGGAAGCAAGCTTCTTCATGTACAGTTTTGTTTCTTCTCTTTTCCACTTGCTTCTTTCTTCTCCTTTTCCTCTCCTCACTTTCAAATCCCTTATGAAATTGTGTTCTTTCTTTCAACAAATCAATTTTATTCTATCTTCTGTTTTTAAAGACATGTATCTTGGAATTCAGAACATTTGATATTAAGGTAGTCTTTACATTTAATTCCTTTTGTATGGGTAGAAAATCTATTAATTTTTGTAGTATTGTCTCTTTCTGCCCATTTTAAAAATCACTTTTATTTAGTCATGTTGAATTTCAATACATTGTCCTATGATTTTGATGATGTTGTCATTTACAAATAAAATCATAACTGCTTTAAAAGTTCTTTGTGCTAGCTTCCTATTGGCTTAAAGTCTTCTAGATTTCCCAAGTGAGAGTCAAGTAATGTTTTAGTGAAGCAGACAATCTTGGGTTCTTTGAGACATCAATGTTAAAGTCACCCCTTAATTTGCCTCAGGATGTCAAAACAATCTGCTTCTCCCAGAACTTCACAGATCAAATCTAAACAGCCTTCTTTGCATCAAGGGTTAAGTATGACTCTCAGAGTAAGATCCCCCTCTGGAGTCTACAAATCTCCATCCAAGACATTAAGAAGAGACTAAAATGACAAACCAGAAATGTTGTCTGAAACACAGAGCCTTCCATCACCATCTCTGCTGAGGGCCAAGTATTGAAATCTTACTGTGTGTTTTATACGAACTTCTTCATCCACTCAAGAAGGACCCAACTGCCATGACTTGTCCCATTCTAATCATGATATATGACAGTGCAATCCCTTTCCTGTCATTTCTCCTTTTCCTGATTTCTGTAACCTTTCCTTTTTGGCCTTTGGAACCCATGACATGTCACCAGAAGATGGACTAATGAGATAACCCATTCTTTACCTTATATTCTTCCTCAAAATAAAACTTGTCTTTCCCTGGATTCATTTTAATTCATGTAGATCTTCCTAGGTAGATTATTTTCCTCTTCACTCCTGATTATTATTGGAGCTGAAGGGAGATGAGTACTATGGATTTTACATATGCATTACTTGAGAGACCTTAAAAATAACAATCCTCAAGGCACAGCCTAGACTAATTCATCAGAGTCATAAGGCATAGGATTTAGGAGGTGATGTCTCTTTAGCTCTCTGTAAAATTCAAGTACACAGCTACATTTGAGAATGGCTGTCTAGGACCTTATTGAAGTTTATTCTCACTTCCCTATGTCTAAAAACCTTCACTTTTAGTTTAGCTTCAAAAAGGTGTACTGACCCATATCTTTTCTATTGTAATTACTCACTAACTATCATGACATTTTTCTTCAAAATGTTCAACTCCTGGATCACTATCATTCTCTATAATAATATTATTTCTTAATACTGGTTAACTTTACTATCTATGTTGGGGATTTTGATATTAACTTGTTTTCTTTCCTTGAATTTCTTTAAAATTCTTGTCTTCTACTCCACTTCAGCCACTCACTTTCATGGTCCATTTCTAGCTTTTCATTAGTATTAAAAAAACCCTTCATTACTATAATTTTAAGTTTTGGAATTGTGAGAAGTATTGAAAGAGGCTATTTCTTATTTTAGTTCATTTTTATTTTAACACTATGTTTATTTACACTCTAAATTAGGTGATGAATCTTTTTCCACAATGGACAAGATAATATGCATTTTAAAACACTATCATTTTCACAGGCAAACAGCCATAGTGATAAAAGTATGCTGCATTTCAATGAAAAGATATATAAAACATGTGGTGGGTTAGATGTGACCATAGTCTATGGATTGTCAAACCTGGTGTAGGAAAACACAAAAAAACCAGTGTTCAGTTTAAATGTTACAACTTATCATAGGCTGGGTGTATAACTCAGTGGTAGAACACCTTTGGCATGTATGAGAGCTAGGTCATCCTCCAGTACCATGATAAAAGAAGGAAGGAAGAAAAAGAGGAAGGGAGGGAAGGGAAAAAATGCAAGCAAGAAAGAGAAAAAAAAAGAAAGATGTAAACAAACAAAAGAAAAAAAAAACCTTGCAGGATGAACTGCAGGAGGTCCACATGTTCCTGAAACGTGGCAATTGTCCAGAGAAATAAATACCATTTCCTTCCCAAGAGATACCTGTTTGCACCAAAATCTTCATGCTGAAACATACTCTTCCCATTGGCAACAAAAGAACTGTAAAACCTGATGTCCAACCCATCTCAGGGGACGACCAGATTCCGGGTCTGCTGCATGCTTCTCCATACAGCCTTTACTACTTTCACTTCTCTACAAATAAAACTTCTTTGATCTTTGGTGCTTGTGTTCCTGCCTTTGATTTTTGTCTGAGCACGGAATGAGAACCCTCACCAACCCAGAGTTCCAGTGCAACATCTTGGCAACCATGAAGGAACATTCTTCTTCATCTGAGGTCTGTACAGGTTGTGCCAAAGTGGAGAGGACTGCCTAGGAGGTGACCATGATCATCTGGCAATCTGGTGAAGCCTGCCTTCCAGAAGAGCCCCCCACCATGGCTTAGCTACAGTGGAACTCTAAGACCAATCTTTCCTCCTTCACTAAGGAGAACTTCTTCCTTGGAAATCTGGGGAAAAGGCTCCATGCCCACTGCAGCTGATAGGCAGGCAACCTAAGAGATTAGGGGCCAACTGGAGGCTTATATTGGACTGCCAATGCTATGTTGGCATAGCTGAAACTTCAGTGAACCTTTTCTCTCAACTTTCAGTTTGCTCCTTTTTTTTTTTCTTTTCCCAAGTAGATGAGAATGAATGAGTGGCCATCCCTTCTGCCTTAGGCAACAGTGGGTCTCCTTCTTTCACTGGATTTATATTGAGATCATACCAGCCCCAACCCAGGAGCTAATTGCCCAATTGTGCCCCTGGAAGGATCCATACTCCTCTTGTAATCCCATGTTAAACTGGACTCAAAGCCCTGTCTGATCTCCAATTTGCAATATACATTAGACATTTGACAAAACATCCCCCAGCATCAAGCCCCCAAACTGGGAGAGTAGTGCATTTTCTGGGTTCCCTTATAAGGCTGTCCCCATAGTGTTCTTCTCCTCTTTCCCTTGTTATCAACATGAGGCCCATCCCCTCCTGCCTGAACTATCTTCCACATGGGAACATGGTGCTGCTACCAAACACCCCCATCCTCACTAGAGTCCTTCCCCTTTCCATGCTGGCCTTTTTGATCACTATGGACCTCTTCTGTAAAAGAGTACTTTTTGAGCTAAATGCTTTCACCACCTGGCAGTGGATCCAATTCCTGGGTTACAAAACTAATAAAAAAAAATTGCTCAGGGTCACACTAGTAGGGTGGCTGCAACCCAGATAGACCTGAATGTGCTTCCCACAACCTTATCCACAGGTGGCAGTGGTGGGAGTACATGGGAGAGAGAGATTCTGTCTCCTGCACAGAGGATCTTCTGACCTGGGCATGCCTGGATAAAAGTAGAACTACTCTTAGGGTGACCAATTTTCCTTATTTCCCTTTTAGAGGGGGAACCAAGTTTCCAGGATCCCAGAAAGATCTCCCCTTGCCTGCTTACTAAAACATTGGAAAGATCTTGATCTAGAAATTCTTCCACAGAAGTGACTCAAGTTTTACTGCACGGAGGCCTGGCCCCAATATCCTCTGGGAGATCAGAAAAAGTGGCCAGAAGCAGGGAGCATTAACTGCAATACCATTTTCTAACTAGATATGTTTTGTAGAAAGGGGACTGAAGTTCCCTATGTCCAACTTTCCTTTTTCCTAAAAAAGCACCCAGAATGGCTGAGCAAATGGGGGCTAGATACCCAGACCACTGGAACTGTTTGTGAAAAGCCCCCAGGTTCCTTAGGGGAACCAGATCCCAAAAAACCATCTGATGCCCAAGGACCTTCATAGGGTCAAAGGTGGCCTTTCCCATGGCAGAAGAACCACCAGAGATATTTCTCACCCTGAGGGAATCTGTCAGTGCTCCTACAGCACCCCCTCTACTCCCTTATTCAGGACACCTAGACTCACTGGTAAGCTGGTCAGGCCTCATGCTGCTGCCAGAAACCAAGACCTCCAACTCCTTCTTGCTGAGTGGAGACCCAATTTCTGGCCCCTCCACAACCAATCCTGTCCAGCCAACATCCCCTTACTCAGCCAACTTATGCCCCTGAAATTCTCCCACAGGATACCCCCATTCAAGATTGTCTATGGAGGAGATAGGGCTCATGTTCCTTTTGGATTAAGTGAGCTCAAGGAATTAAAAAAGATTTAGGAAGTCATCTGAAAACCCAGATCAGTACATTCAGGCATTCAGGGAAGTCAGCCAAAATTTTGAGCTGAGCTAGAGCAATGTACTGATATTGTTATCTGATATCTTCACTTCTCTGGAGAAACAGCAAGTACTAGATCAGGCAGTGGCATCTGCAGATGATTATCACCTAGGCAAATGTGACCCTGTGGGCCTATCTGAGATCCAGCCCTTGGAGAAAGAGGGGAAAGAGGAAGGAGACACTGGACACCTAAAAGTGAATCCTGATTCACAGTTCTGGCAGGGGATCAAGCAGTGCCTAGAAGTGATCCTAATTGGGACCCTAAGAGCAAAAAGGATGAATGGATCCATAACCACTTCATCCACTGCATTCTTGAGGGACTAAGAATGGCCAAAGTAAAACTTCTTAATTATTTTCAAGTCATGGCTGTACAACAAGGACCCTTAGAAACCCCACTAGCTTTCCTATGGACACTAAGCATGCTTTACAACAACATAAAAACATTGTTCCAGAGTCACAGGAGGAGGAAATCATCCTAAAGGATAAGTTCCTCACATAATCAGACCCATATATCTGTAGGAAACTCCAAGAACTGCCAGCTGAGAGAAGTAAGGACTTGGATCAATCGATCAAAACAGCTACATCAGTTTTCTATAACTGAGACCAGGAACAGGAAAAGAGAAAGGACCAGCATCAGGATTCTGTGATTTCAGTTCTCCAAGAGGCTCCCCCAAGGCTCAGTCCAAACCCACAGACATGCTTTCAATGTAGACAGCAGGGCCATTTTAAGAGAGAGTGCCCCCAGGGAATGCCAGTTCTGGGACCCTCCCCCATTTGCTAGGGAAATCATTGGAAGGCACACTGTCCTCAGTTTCCAAGGGGACCAAGGCCAGAGCCTTCCACCCATTGATGGGTCACAGGGCCTCCCATGCAGGTTCCTATGACCACCATAAGAACAGAGGAGACTCAGTAGGTGCTTACTATTAACAAGCACAAAGTTAGCCTCCTTATCAACACTGGAAACAGCTTTTCAGCTATTCCTTTCTCTCCCAGACCCAGGTCCTCCAAGAAAATTACTGTTTAGGGCATATCAGGTTAGCCCCTAGATCATTATTTCACTCAGATCCTAGCCTGCTCCTGGGGAGATTTCCACTTTTATCATTCCTTTTTAATTATTCCAGAAACTCCTACTCTTCTGCTAGGATGAGATCTCCTATCCAAATTGGTGGAACAGCTCCTTTTACCCCCAGGGTAATAATTTTGCTTGTCCTTGATAGAGAAGCAAGTACACCCCCATGATGTAGAGTAATGATGGTCCCTGTCCAAGTTCAACTCAAGGACCCCTCTCAGTAACCCCATCAGAAACAATATCCCTGGAGACTAGAGGTTAAGAAGGGACTGATTCCCAGAGGCAGAGACATAAGGAGTCAGGGGCTGCTAGTTGAATGCTCCAGCCCATGTAACACGCCTGTCCTCAGAGTCAGGAAGGGACCTAACAAATGGAGGCTAGTCCAAAATCTCCGCTTAATCAGTGAGGCAGTAGTGCCTCTCCACCCTGTAGTTCCAAATCCCTATAATATCCTAGCTCAAATATCCCTGGGTACTACTTACTATTCTGTCCTTGACTTAAAAGATGCTTGCTTTTGCATGCCCTCATACCCTGAAAGTCAGCTTATCTTTGCCTTTGAGGACCTTATACAGAAGGCTGGGCAGGTCACTTGGACTGTCCTCCTGCAGAGATTCAGAGACAGCCCCCATCTCTTTGGATTGGCTCTAACCCAAGACTTGGCAGAGTGGCAATATCCACAAGCTACTCTGCTACAATATGTAGATGACCTCCTCCTCTCTGGACCAACTGAATGTGTCATTTCATGGGCCACTGAATCTTTACTAAACTTCTTAGCAGATGGGGGTTATAAAATCTCTAAAGAAAAAGCCCAATTGTGTCAGTCCAGAGTTATATATTTAGGACTTGTCTTGGAGAAGGAAATGAGGGCCTTAGGAGAAGACAGAATCTGTCTGATCCTCTTATTTCCTCTACCTAAGACTCTAAAACAATTGAGGGCCTTTTTGTGGTGACAGGATACTGTAGAATTTGGATCCCAGGATATGCAGAACTAGCCAGGCCTTTATATCAGATCCTTAAGGAAGCTTCTTATTGAATGGGATGAAAAGTCAGAAATTTCATTCCACCAGTTGGCCCTTATCACAGATCCAGCCCTGGGTCTCCCAGTACAGGACAGATATCACTTATATATCTATGAGAAGGGAGGACTGGCCCTGGGAGTGGTGACCCAGTTCTGGGGCATCACTCCCCAGCCAGTGGGCTACTTAAGTAAACAATTAGATCAGGTAGCCAAGGGATGGCCAGGATGTCTACAGGCAGTTGTTGCAGTCAGTCTTCTGGTGCCTGAGGCTCAGAAACTTATTCCAAACTGGCCCGTGACAGTCTAAACCCCACGTGATCTTGGAGGAATTTTAAACTCAAAAGGAGGACTTTGGCTGGCTGACAGTTGTTTACTTAAATACCAGGCCCATCTGCTGGGAGTGATGGAGACAACTTTGGGGACCTGCCAGAGCCTGAACCCTGCTTCCCTCCTACCAGAGACAGAGGGAAGCCCTGAACACTTGTATGAGGAGGTACTTCTGAAAAAGTAGGCTGCCCAACCTGACCTGACCCATCAGCCCTTAGCAGGCCCAGATCAAGAATTATACACCAACAGCGGCTGCTTTGTCAAAAATGATGTCAGACATGCAGGGTTTGCGATTGTGGCAGAATTTGGAACACCCCAATCAAATCCATGTCATCCTAATACAAGTGCTCAATTGGCAGAATTAGTGACTCTAACAGAAGACCTAAAACTGTCATAAGACCAGAGAGTCAATATCTATACAGATTTAAAGCACATGTTCCTGATCCTGCATGCTCATGCAGCCATGTGGAGGGAAAGGGGAATGGTAACTACAACAGGATCTCCCATAAAATATGCTCACAACATACTAGTCCTCCTAGATGCTGTTCTAGTGCCTAAAGAGGTCTTGGTGATTCATTGTAGAGGTTACCAAAAAGGAGAAAATAAGATAGAAAAGGAAAACAAAGCAGCTGATGAGGCAGCTAAATGGGCAGCCATGCAGGAATACACAGTTGGTCCTCTCCTCCCACTGGAGAGACCACAGTATTGATCGGAGGAAAGTAAACAAGCCTCAGCTCAAGGTACCAGTTGGATCACAGGGCTGGTGGCTGTCCCCTGAAGGGAAGTTATGGCTCCCTGAGGTACTCCAGTGGAAAATTCTTAAGACCCTTCATCAACTTTATCATTTGGGCTTAGACAATACTTTAGTTTTGGTCAACAAGATGTTTCAGGGAAATAAATTAAGGGACACTGTCCAACAAATTGTACAGGGATGTGAAACATGCCAGAGACATTATCCCAATAATAAACTCCAGGTGCCAGTGCACAGAAGCAAGTGTCCTACCCCAGGGAAGACTGGCAATTAGATTACTCATATGCTAAGGAAGCTAAATCAAAACTGCTGTTAGTGTTTGTGGACACGTTCACTGGATGGCTGAGGCCTTTTCTTGCAGTACAGAACGTGCTAGGGAGGTGGTCCGAGTATTCTAATCACAGAAATAACCCCTCTCTTCAGTCTCCCCAAAAGCCTTCAAAGTGATAACAGGCCTACCTGTTAGAGAATCCTTAGGGATTCTCTAGAGCAGTAGGCATAAAATACCATCTCCACTGTGCCTGGCATCCCCAATCATCTGGAAGTAGAAAAAACAAGCAAACTTTTAAAAAGACATTTGGCCAAACTGGCCCAAGAAACTCCCCCTCTCCCCCCGGACCAATCTCTTCTCTATTGCTCTCAAAAGGCTCAGAAACACCCCAGACAAGCAAGGATTGGCCCATTTTGAATTATCTATTTAGCAGGCTGTTCCTAACCAATGATCTCCTTCTTGACCAAGAGATACTTCAGTTAATCTCTCATGTCACTCAACTTGCTAAATTCCAACAAGCACTCTTGGAGATCAAACAAGCCACCCCCAGAGAGGACATAAAGGGACCTCCTCTCTTCTGCCCTGGTGACCTAGTCCTAATAAAGTCTCCAAATCTAACCAAGGACTTAAACACCCCTCCTTGAGAGGGGCCATGTCCAGTCATTCTGTCTATCTCCATGGCAGTGCAAATGGTTGTCCTGGATTCCTGGATCCATCACTCAAGAATCAAGGGCTAGAATCCCCCTGTGACCATCTAATCTTCATCTCTGGACCCAGAATCAGAGCCTGCCTCCCTCTCGTGTGAACCTTTGGATGGATTAAAACTGCTATTCAAAAAGAAAACACCTACAGATACAGACAAGTCACCTCCATGAGCCCTTTTGATCCAAACTTCTAATAACTCCTAATTAGTCTATTCAGTCTTTTTGTAATTACTTTGGGAATAGGGCTAGCTGCTACATCTCCTTCTAATTGGAATGGAACTCAAAAGGCAGGATTAACATGTTCCCTTTATTTGCTAGCTATATTGTGTGAGGCTTGGTCTTCTGGGTACTCTAGTACCACTATATGGGAAGAGCTACAGCCCTTCATGGGAGGCCAACGGGTTTTTAAACCTCTCTCAAGCATTTGCAATTCCAGAATCCCCACTACAGGACTGTGGGTTTGCTATGAGAGACCCACAGCTGCTCACCTGCCAGCATGGGTCCTATTAAATTTCATTGAGGGTCCCTTCCCATCTTTGATATTCAGGACAGATAACTTCTCCTATGCCATGGCTCCTCTTACAGGGGTCCCATGGGAGAACCATCCTACTATGTCTCATTCTTGGTTTGGGTTCATCTCTCAGACAAAAACTTGGATGTTTAATATCTCTGTCCCAGACAGCTACACACCAGTTTGTCATTTGTCACATAAATTATCAATAAAGGGCCTATGTCCTACATCGCAAAGAAAGGACATACTCAACTTCACCACCCTTAAAGGAGACTATCATCCTGCAACCAGCTGGTGCTGTATGAATAACTCTAAGGACCCCACCTTTATGGGTCCCGATATGTTTAGGGCTAATGTTTGTAATGGGAACCTCATCTCCAATCTGACCAAGTCCTCAAACCTTACTGGTGAAAACTCTTATTGTGTACTTGCTGCTGGTTATCACCAATGTAACTTGATGGAAATACAAAGGTGTTTAAGAGATTGTATAACTCTGCCTTGCCACCCCTGTACCTCCATCTTTCACTAACAGCCTTAATGTCTCCATCTACCTATTTCCAGGAGATACCTCTCAGGCCCAGGTTAAAAATTATGAGGGATTTTATACCTTGAAGAAGGATTTCTCTTTGTGTAAAAGTCATGAAAAAAGGACTGGGTATGGGGACTGCCATGTCTGCAACCAAATCCTGAGGAAATTTGGACAATTGCCTAACTTATACCCAATCCTGAGCATATCTTTTTTTGGAATAATACTATAATACAACAGACTGGATTTTCCCTATGGACAGGAACAACTTCCCATATGGATAAGAGACAGGTTACTCTAATGGTTTTAGGGGTAACAGCATTGATTAAAACCCTAGCTGGCATAAGCTATGGGATGATCACCAACCATATAACTGCACAAAGCTGACCAAACTAGTAGAGGTTACCTCAGACTAAGTTGGTTTCACCATTAAGAATATGCAAATAGTTTTTTTGTCTCTTGCCTGCATGGTCATTGCCCACCACCTTGCCCGCCCTGGACTTTCTTTTGGGTAGACAAGGAGCAGTATGTGCCATTGCCAATACTTCTTGCTGCACATATATAAACAATTCAGGCATTGTAGAGGAACACGCAGGCAACATTCTCCTACAGTGGCTCCAGGAACAGTCCCTTGAAACTCAAGTGTCCATGAAATAAAATCCTGGCTCCCTTCCAGGACATGGTTCCTACCCTTTCTGGGTCCTATAGTTTCTATTATTCTCTTAACTTGTGTTTGGACCATGCCTTCTAAACTTATTTGTCAAGTTTGTTTCCTCTCACCTAGCATCCATCAAACTACAAATGCTGATGGACATTAAGATGACCAATATTGTGGTCCCCTCGATAACTCCTCTTGTGGTCAGCCCTGATGCCTTGGGTCCTTTTGCTGCCTGCTTTCAGCAGTAAGTAGTAATTGAATAGACCTCATTGTACCTATTCCTAACGGCAGTTAGGGTGATCATTGAGAGGGGAGACTTGAAGGGTTGACTGTGGGAGGTGACTAGTCAGGGAAAGAAACACTCCATCTCCTTCCCAAGAGACACCTGTTTATGCCAAAATCTTCTCAATGAAACATACTCCTCTTACTAACAACAAAAACACTATAACACCTGAGGTCCAGCCCAACTACCAGATTCCGGTCCCACTGCATGCCTTTACTTTTACTTCTCTGCAAATAAAACTTCTTTGATCTTTGGTGCTTGTGTTCCTGCCTTTGATTTCTATCTGACTGTGATACAAAACCCTGCACCAACTCAGAGTTCCAGTGCAACAAACTTTAGGCTGCTGTGTGAATTTGGTAGCAGAAAAATACTTAAGAAATTAAAATAACAACTTAATGTAGTTATCTAGACAACTACTGTATTTCAGTTACTCTTATACCATTGGAGTGAATGAAATGCATTGGAAAATTATGCTTCTAGACCTTTGGTGCTAATTCTGCATTACTAAAGGGCCTTGAAGGAATGCTTCACCATCATAACCATTCTTTTATTCTCTAAGTATATAATATTTGCCCTCAATCTTAGAGGTTAGACTTATATACACTATACAATAAGAATTATTGTCTTTTGAAAAGTTTTTTTCAGGTCTCAAAAAATTTTACCAAAGATCATTCATTTCAATACATAAAAAGAAAGAAAGGAAAGTAGAAATGAAACAATTATCTGCAACCTGGTTGTATTATTCTAGCTCAGAATATTGATTCCAAAATTCTTAGAAACTGATGTAATGGTAAAGTATTCTTTATGATGAATTTTGTTAAGCTTCTTTAAGTTTTCCTTTCAGGAAGTTGCCTCTGATGACAATAAATGCTTATTTTTTGGCATAATTAACTCTCCCTTCATATGATAAAGGGCAACAACTTCTCCTTAAGTCTGTAACACATTTCACCAAAACATGAGTATGCTAATTCAACTATTAGAAATAAAGTGGAAAAATGGTTGAAAGTTGATTTTTTTTACTAACATGTACACATAAGTACATATCTAATATTAATGCATGGACTAACGTGTACATGTATAGGTATATATCTGATATTAATACATGAACATGTATAGGTATATATCTAATATTAATACATGCATATTAGAAATTCAAAGATAAAAATCTGAATGTATTTGTCATGGGAAGGGTGAAACAAAGAAACTCTATTTTCCATTAAATTTTATATTACCTAACCCCATTCTTGTAATGCCACACTCCCATGCAAAACTCATGAGAAAACAAAACAAACACAAGCAGATACTCCAGTCTCTAATTCTCAATGCTCATTAAATGAACACTGACAAAGCTTCTTGTTCCTCAGCACCATGAGGGACTGAATGATGGTCAGTTTAAGAGAAACAGGCCTTCCCTGCGAAACTTTAAATGAAAAAAAACAGTTCTTTAGGGTTAAGGTGACGAATGAGGTAGAGTTTGGCATTTCTACTATGAGGATATTTTTGGCATTTCTACTATGAAGATTTTTTTTCAGAGTCTATTGTAACTAGTGATATCATTTCTATTTTAGCTGTTTCTAATTTCAAGAGAAAAAACAGTGTTTTCATGGTCATTCTATTAATGTTATTTTTAAAATCACACAACCAATTTTCCCAGCAGCTTTTGTTGAAGAGGCTGTCTTTTCTCCATCATATATTTTTAGCACCTTTGTCAAAGACAAGTTGGTTATAGTTGTGTGGCTTCATATCTGGGTCCTCTATTCTGTTCAACTGGTCTTCATGTCTGTTTTTGTGCCAGTACCATGCTGTTTTTATTGTTATTGCTTTGTAATATAGTTTGAAGTCGGGTATCGTGATACCTCCTGCATTGTTCTTTTGACTGAGTATTGCCTTGGCTATTCATGGCCAACTGTGTTTCCATATAAATTTAACAGTAGATTTTTCAATCTCTTTAATGAATGTCATTGGGATTTTGATGGGAGTTGCATTAAACATCTAGATTCCTTTTGGGAGTATAGACATTTTTACTCTGTTGATTCTACCAATCCATGAGCATGGGAGATCTCTCCACTTTCTATAGTCTTCCTCAATCTCTTTCTTCAGAAGTTTATAATTTTCCTTATAGAGGTTATTTGTGTCTTAAGATATATTTTCAGCAAATACCTTTTCTGTAATTTCATAAAAGAAAAATTGATGCTCATGTGTGAAAAGGCATCAACTAACAAAAAATTGATCCTACCCTTATAAAATTACTATGATTTGAAAGATTTTTGATAGGTATCTTTAATGTGCTACCCCAATGCCAAATATTGCATAAGCCTGTAGGGAAAGTGCCAAAGTGGCCTTGGTCTATCAGCATATTGTTTCTACTTTATGATTACTGTATAAGTTAAATTATGTTTGTAATGATTTTACTCATCAGTCATTCAAAAATGAAAATTACTTAGCCAACTCACACAATGAAATTGACTATATCAAAAATTTAACTCTAGTTATCTTTGTTAGAGGTCTTACTCTAAATTTTTTTCTTCAAATTTTCTGTTATAACTTTGTTTTTTATTATTGTGCTGGGTGGGGGTACATTGTGGCATTTACAAAAGTTTTTACAATATATCAAGTATATCATACTTGAATTCACCCCCCTCCACCATTCTCCTTTCTTCCCCCTTCTACCCATTCCTGGAATATTCCAACTTTGGTTATAAAATTTTGGTTTAAATTATCTGTTTCCTTTCCTGGAGCAAATATTGTATAATTTATTTTACATGATATACCCAGAATAGCAAATCCATACAGGCAGAACTCAGTTCAGTGGTTACATGGAATGTGGAATGTGGGGATTGAGGATAATTCTTACTGGCTCAGGATGGTTCCCTGGTGTAATGAAAAAGTTTTGAAGTAAGAGAAACGTCGTTGTTGCATGTTGTTTTAAATTAACTAAATTCTAGTGGATTGCACACTTTACAGTGCCTTATAATAGTATGTAATTATGCCTCAATAAATAAAAATATATGCAAATGTGTTATGTAAATAGTTCATTTTATACTCTAAAATTACTGATTCAATTAAAGCTAGTTGTTTTAAAAGTTGTTTCTTTGCCACTGACTTTAATACAGAAGAATATTTTTAGATGATTTTTGAGAACACTTTGTCTATCCACTTGTGTTTTTACCATAACAGTCATCATAAAATACAATTCTCCTAGTCTATTCCCAAAGAGAGTAGTCTTGTTTGTTTTTTGACTTGCCTGTTCGCTGTCCTTTGGAGAAATCTTGTCACTCAATTTCTAGTATTCTAATCATTTCTTTGACTTTCTTCTCTTGTGAAAATTATGCTATAAAAATGCCCATACTCTCCTGTCATTCATATCTTATCATCTCTCTCTCTAAATTGATCTAGGGACTCCTCTTTGTTATATATATTATTTTAAAGTCACATCTCTGCATTTTGTATAAAAATGTGATATGTTTTGACAGAAGCTTTCATCTGTGAATTCAGAAAAGCTCAAAAGCAGTGAGTACAGTACTCGTAATATAGCAGTTTATTTCAGGAGGTTGTCTGAATTCATCAGGCAATCTATCAGTAAAGGTTGTTGAGTAGCTACTTTGCACCTAATTTGTATGTGTCATGATTGTCAGTTAACTAACAAAATAGTTACAGAGTGAAAAACCAACTAGTATAGATAATTACAGAGAAGCAAAAATGTTCTTGGAGGACAATTTGTTTCTGAACTTGTCTAATGACATGTGTTATTTAAAAAAAAATCATTTATGGTGGTCACTAGAGACTTGGAAGAGCAGAGGGGAGGTGGACAGAAAGAAGTTAGATAAGGGGCACCATGACACCCAGGAGAGTCCTGGGCATCTAGTGAGGTTTAGCATGCTATACATTGACATTTTCACTTATCTACTATCTCTCTCCATCACTAGTCCAGGGGATTATCTATTTTTCTTACTGGTATGTTTTAAGGATTAAAATAATACTTGGAAGTACTTAGACATGTGGATTATACTGTTGAGTGAATGAATAATGGCAGAAATACATTGCAGATGTGTTTTTTCTACTTTGTTCATTATTTTTTAATTTAAAAACCTACATGTTATATTGTCTGGATAGTGAAAACAAAAAATGTTTACTTTAATATGTTATTAGTACACAGAGACTAGAAAGGTTCAGACAGTGTGCAGATTATGAAATGGAAATACAGTAAGTTGTTTCATGTGTGTTACTTGAGAACACAGTGTGGCGTTCATGATAATAATCAGAAATCAGTACCTAATAGGGTTGAGAACTGGAGAACATGCAGAACTTATAAATAGGTGGAGTTTATAAATCCCAAAATCTTAACAATTTCATAAAAGTTGATTTCATTTATTTTAATCAGATGTATTCAATCTTAAAAGAACTTCATATATTAGGATATTAAAACTGTATGTATGAATATAAGCATAAGAAATATAGAAGATTTATTTTAAGAGACCATACTGGACTTGTAACCTCCAAATTTCAGGTACAGAATAGACCTAGGTAATGGTGAAAAGGGAATCATATAATTCTTGTGTAAATTTGTAGCCTATTATTTCTGAGGTTCCCAAAGAGCTCACTTCATTCTAACACTATATTCTTCACTTATTACCACTTCATTATTTGGAGGTCTTGTATGTTATCACTTTTGAATGTCATACTTCAAAAACTTGATTTAAAAGATTTTGTTAACCACAGTAAAGTGGGTGGACCCCCAGGGTATGGGACTAGATCTGGAACCCTTTACTAAGTTACCAGATGAAGACATAATGAATGATGCAGACAAGAGATCACTATCCAGCAATGGAGAACAAATTTTGTTCTAGTCTGTGTCTAGGGAAGAAGAGGGTGTTAGCAGAACATGGAATGAGGCCCACTAGCTAAGATGAACCCATACTCACTAGGCTAAACTGATACTTTTGAAATCTCTTGTCTAGAAATGAAATAATCTTAAAGAGCAAAGTAATTGTATTTTTCACCTGAGGTCAGAATTTGAGGAGAAACAGCAGGCAAAATCAGGCAGAATTTGAATTTAGGAAACATTTGAAATAAAAAAAAAACCTGTTGATAAAAATTATCTAGTTAAAATTACCTAGATAAAACTTATCTAGCTTAAAAAGAGAAGATAATGGTTATTGTAAAATGCCAAGTATGGTTAAATGAAACCAATAGTCTGCATTCAAAATTGTAGGCAATATCAGTATTAACAATAGCCAAGTTGTGGAAACAGCCAAGATGCCCCATCACTGATGAATAGATCAAAAAAATGTGGTATTTATACACAATGGAATTTTACTCAGCCATGAAGAAGAATGAAATCTTATCATTTGCAGGCAAATGGATGGAACTGGAGAACATCATCTTAAGCAAAATTAGCCAGGCTCAGAAAGCCAAAAATCCTATGTCCTTGCTCATATGTGGACTTTAGATCTAAAATAAATGCAGTAATATTATTAGACATGGGTCACACACTAAGGGGAGGACACATACAGGAGGAATAGGGAAAGGTAGGAACTTCAAAGTGTTTGATGTACCCACTGCAGAAGAGCTAATATAGCAACCTTAAAATGACAGAGGTCAATATGGGAAGGTGACCGGGAAGTAGTGAAGAGGTCAGGTTGAGATGAATCAATTTGGGTTGTAACACACTTGTGCATGGAAGCAATGCTAGGAATTGCTCTGTATAGCTATCCTTATCTCAAACTAGAAAAAATGCTATGTCATTCTTATTATTGCTTATGTCTTCTCTTCAACAAAATTGAAGAAGAGGGCAGAACAGGTTCTGCCTGGAAGCAAAGGGGGTGGGGAGGAAGAAGAGGTTGGGGGGCAGGGGGAGAGATGGCCCAAACAATGTATGCACATATACATAAATGAATAAAGGAAAAAAATTGTAGTCAATGTAGCCTGCCACAAAAATGAAACTCATGAAGTTATCAATGGCATTGGATTATTCTTTTCCAACCACTGTGTAACTTTTGAAAATAATTTTTACAAAAATACTTAAGGTTTTATTTGGGTTTTGGCCTTATGCCATGAAATAATGATTACTTTCTAAAAGATAATCCCTGATGTTGATCTTTGCTGCTATGAAATGCATCAGTTAGTGTCATGTTCAGTATTCATTTTACAGAAATAAAGACATGCTTGTATTGGAAAAAAAACAAAGATTTTTCTCTTTTTGTCTGTAGATGATATTGTAGTAATACATTTAGATTTAAAAATGCTAAACTATGATGATGTCTTTCAAATTTTTTATGGTTTTATTAGCATATAATAGTTGTACAAGAGGCTATGTTGTGATAGTTACATATGTGTTTAGAACATATCTTTGGATTTACCCCCTCCATCATTCTCCCTCTTCTCCCTTGCCCCCTTCTTAGAACAATTTCAACAGGTTTCGCTTTTCTAATTTCATATGTGGATACAAAATAAAACCTGCATATTCACACACATTCCCCCTTTCCTTGTGCCCACTGCCCTCCCACTGGTACTCACCCCCAGAAATGATTTTTTTCCCCTCTTGCCTTTCATTTTTTAAACTAAGTTTATATCAATAGTCCAAGAGAGTTTCTCCTTGGTCCTTCAGTTCTGTAAATATCATGCTTTTATCATGTTAACCCCATTCCCTCAGTTATTACTCATTTTCTTATTTCCATATTCCTCTAATACACAACAGCTTACTCTATAGTTCATTATATTATATTCACATACAGATGGGTTGTTTCAATATTTTTCATTCTCTTACATTTCTTTCTATCTCCCACCTCCGGTAGCCCCCTCAAACAGACTCACTAACAAAATTTTATTCTCTCTGTTTATGTTTCTACATATACATTTTATATATGTTCTTCTATATACATTTTATATATATGTTTCTCTATATACATTTAAATTAGATGTCTAGCTTTTGCATATGACCAAAACATACAACCTTTGAGTTTTTCAGCTTGACTTACTTTGCTTAACATGAAATTCTCCAGATCCATCCTTTTACCAGCAAACAACATAATTTCATTCTTCTTTTTGGCTGAATAAAATTCCTTTCTGTGTATATAGCACATTTTTAAAATCCATTCATCAGTTGTGGGGCATCTGGGCTGTTTCCAAAGCTTGGCTATTGTGAATAGGGCAGCAATAAACATGGGTATGCAGGTGGCTCTATCATATCCTGGAGTACATTCTCTTGGATGTAAGGCCAGGAATGGTATCATTGGATTTGGGTTTTTGAAGGACCTTCATATTGCTTTCCATAGCAGTTGCACTTATTTACAATCCCACCAATATTGTAGAAGTGTTGCTTTTTGCCCACTTCCTCACAAGCATTTTTTATTATTTGTGATATTGATGATAGTATTTTGACTAGGGTGAAGTGGAATCTTAATGTTATTTTGTTGTATTTCCTTTATGGCCAAGTATGTTCTTGGATGTTGTATGCATGTGTATTAATTTTTTTTCTTTATGAGTGTTTGCTTGCAATAGTTTCTCAATCTTGTCCTCCATATTAGATATTCTTTCATCTGTTTGATCTTGTTTCAACTTGATTTTTTTCATAATTTCCATTTCCTTGCTGAATTTTTCTTTCATAGTGCTGACTTTCTTGTCTAGGTCTTGGATTGATTTCTTAATTTCATTTATTTGTTTGGTCCTCTTTAAAGTCTCTGATCATTTTTAATAGCAGGCTTCTGAATTTTCCTTCCAACTAATTCATTATCTTTGGGTTTAGATGTTGAGTTATTGTGATGGGAATTTGGAGAAGAAACATTGCTTTGGCATTTTATATTTAAAATTCTATGAGGTGTTTGGTCTAATATTCCTTTTATTCCTTGGGTGTATGAAGAACCTACTATGGAAGTGAGGTAAACAATTCAACAATAAATCAAATATTTGAATGAGTAAGGCATAATTGATTCCTGAATGTGTCTCTCTACTAAGATTGTATGGGAACAAAATTCTTATTTCTAAGATGATCTGGGAGCTTAACACTGGTTCAGGATATAAGGATTGGAAATTGAGTACTGTGGTGGTTGCCCATAGAGAAAGGAGGAAGAATGATGTGAAGAGGGAAAAGGAAGTGTAAGAGATAGTAGTATGAGAGAGCACTAGATCTTAGTAACTGAGAAATAGAGAGTGAAAGAAAAAGGAGAAAAACAGTCCAACAAGAACAAGTTGGATAAGAGGAATTAAGCGAAGAACCAAAATAAAAGTAAGGTAAGATCAACAACAGCAAAAACTAAACAGAACAAACATTAAAAATAAAAAATAAAAAAAAGCAAAAATAAAACAACAACAAAAATAGCTTATATTCCTTGCCCATGAAAGCTCAGTTCTTGGTCCTTCTTGCCCTGATTGTCATGGAAACAGCTTCAGAGAGCCAGAGTTGCTTTTCTATCTGGGGTCTCAGAAAGGGGCAGCTGGGACAGTCATTCCTTATAACAGCTTTGTCCTCTGAGCTAATTTGGGTCCAGGCAGCTTCCATACATGGGAATTGAGACTTCCTGTTGAAATGCAGATCTTGGAGCTGACAATGCTGTTCCTTTCGTGAGGTTGGGACCTGTGGCTTGAGTGGGCATGTTCGTTCACTGGCTGCCTTTCCCACTTGGACCCTGGGAGTGGGCTTTTAAATCCCAGCTTTGCTCAGTTACATGCTTATTGCCTGTTCTTTATTATTAAGCAGCTGCTCTAACTGGAGTTCTTGGTCAGTGGGGGCTGGGTGCTTTATTTTTTAAATTGAACTTATTCAATGCAGCTTTTGTGGCAAGTTTGGGTGGGCTTACAGACATCTGGGTTTTTTCTGCCAGGGGTGCTCTTGGTGGAAGGTTTCTACATGGGCAATGTGACTGGTATAAGCAGAAATCTATAGTCTGCGATTTTCCATGTTGCTCCAATTGTTCAGTCACCAAACTGGCCTGGTTGCAAGGAACTTCAGATACCTGAGCTCTCTGCCAGGGAAGGCTAGCTGTTTTGCTTTGGTGAATTCCCTCAGGCAGTTAGGCAGAGTCCCCAGTTCCCTACTCCAGCACCTTTTAACTTTTCAACAAGCTGCAAATTCAAGTGAGGTATCTTGAGAAGCCAGATACATTCTGAGAGCTCTGTTAAGATAGCACCTTGCCACAGCCCTCTGAGGTATGAGAAATGTAAGATTGTCCTGTTTAGCTGCTGGTCGGCCACACAGTGGGAAATTACTGTCTTGGGATATCCCTGCTCTGGTGCTGTGATGTGTAGATTGCATAAATATTGTTTCAGAGCTAGTTTTGCTATTCTGACTTGTGGCTGTTGTTTGCCTTATCTTCAGTAGTCTTCCCCTCCCTGCAGGGGAAGTGAGGATGGATGGGTACTGCAAGTTGTTTGTGTTGTATTTTAGACTCGTATTTTTCAGATATTCATCAGGTGGCTTGATGGAGAAAGAATCTGTTCCTCCTTCATCTTGCAGCCATCTTCATATCTTTCAAATTTTTAAGGGTGTTAATTCATAGCAGTTTGTACTCTGGTAAAATACAATTGTTACATGCACTGATTGTAGAAACTGATACGTAAGATACAGTAAATATCATGACTAGAGAATTAGGCTTAAAAATTTATATTAACTATAACACTTCTAAAGAGCTAAATCTTCAACACATCACGTGCACTACTCTCAATTCTTTTCTGCCACATTTGTAATGATGGCCCACATATCAGCTCTTCAATAAGGACAAGCATCATATAATTACAAAACAATTTTCCACATAGTTTTACAAGAGATATGGTCTTGCATGTTTTTTTAGAGCTGTTTGTATTCATTTGCATATTAATTAACATCACAGGAAACAATGTACCAGATACATGCATAATTTTTGGTGTCAGAAATATGATACCTGGCAACCAGAAGCAACTGTATTGTAATTTGGTCACTGGAAAAGTGACACATTTTCCCAGAAGTGCCCATACATTATATTTCATATGGTTAGTTTTATTATTAGTTTATGAATCTTCATTATTTTAAGTGGCCCACAGGATTGTCAACTTTGCAGTTTTCAACTCACTAACCTCTATTCCAAATAGGTGCTGTCATTCACAATACTGAATCTGACATTTACATGATATTACATGCATTAAAGGATCCATTGATTTTTCTTAAGAGAAAATACAAAGAAAAAACAGAGATGCTGAGAAGAATAACAGGACTGAAAACTAAAGCTGGATTTCCTATCCTTCCATTATAACAATTTTTATTTTCTCTGTCTTTATGAAATATGCACTAAAATCCAGTCAAAACATTAATGATTATATATTGTTCTTTTATGTACATGAGCTGCAAGGCACTGCATTCAAGATGTTGTGTCATAAACAATTCTGTAGTGATGCTGTCCTTAGAGAGTGTAAATTTAAATTTGTAGCTGCAGCATGAAGAAAACAGACAAGTGCAAGAAAATTAAAATATGTTTGAAAATATCATGATTTTTATAATTCATTTTTAGACATGGTGTTTTATAAAAGTTCAGAGATAACATAAATAAATAAAAACAGCAAAACTTAGGTATTAGGTATGTATAATAATTGATATTTGATTAAAGGATTCAATATGATTTATCATGTTTATCTGTTAGAAGTGAAGGCAATTGGTTGTTATTAGTACCATGGAATAAGGTTTTAGAGAAATAAACTTTATGTGTGTGCACGATAGAATAAGAACAAAACACTCATATTCTCATCCAATGCACCAGCTCCTATTTTATACTGTTAGAGGGAAATTAATTCTTGCACATTCAGTTTTCCTAAAGATCACTTATTACAAAATACATGCTTTATCTCTTCTAAAATACTCCCAAGATAACTTAATTATTCCTTCACTTCACAAACATATTTTAATTATATCCTAGGTTTCCTAGTGTTATGATAAGTGAAAGAAATAGCTTTCAGACTATTTATGCTTACTTTAAATGTAGAAAGGCCATATATGAGGTAATACCATAACATATGTCAGGAACTTGCAAGATGGCAAAGATAGTTTCAGCTATATTAAACAGATAAATCTTCAAGGTAAACTGAGTTAAAAGTCATGATTTATAGGATCTAATAAAAGGTTTGTAGAGAAAAATTTGATTCTCCAAATGACGAATGAAGTGCAGTGTGTAGTATGTATCTACGTGGAATTTTACTTGACCATAGTGTTGGACTGTCTTCTAAACAGAGGAAACATATTGTTAGGGCATATGTGTAAGTGCATGTGCATGTGTGTGTATCTGTCTGTATGGCTGTGTGTTTAAGTGGATTCAACTGGTTAAAGACCTTGACTATTAGGAAGAGAAGATACATAAGATAAAAAGGGCAAACAGATTCTGAAAGAAGGGACTCATTAAATAAAGGGAATATGGTAAGAGACTAATTATTGAAGTAAGCATTAGTAACACAACCTAACACTGAGTGTGAAAATTTTAAAAATGTGTAAAGAAGCAGAAAGGCAAGCAGGATCACCAGTTCTAGCTGTTTTACAGAGGTGTGTGCATGATAGGCTGGGGTGGAGGTCCTGTGCAAAGGGCCAAATGTAGGAAAACTTTCCCCATTGACCTTTTCAGGTTTGTAGACTGACTTGAAAAGTCACCTAGCTGAATATGCTAACCAGTGGGAATGGGGCCAAGAAGGTCTAAGGAGCCTGCAGGCCACATTGAAGAGAGTGCACACACACGCAAACAAAACAAGAATAATACCTTCTCTATTTGCTCAGTTGTTTACCGTGTCTAATTTTAAACAATTTTCTCTGAATATCCAAGTTTTCAAGTGGAATTATCTTTTTTTTTTTTTGTGGTACTAGGGTTTGAACTCAGGGCCTACATCTTAAGCCACTCCACCAGCCCCTTTTTGTGAAGGGTTTTTTCGCGATAGGGTCTCACAGAGCTGTTCGCTGGGGCTAGCTAACTGTGATCCTCCTGATCTTTGCCTCCTGAGCAGCTAGAATTACAGATGTGAGCCACTGCACCCAGCTCAAATGGAATTATCTTCTTTTAACCTGAAAATCATCCATCATTTTCTGTATCTCAGGTTTTCTGACAATAAGTTCTCTTAGGTATCTTTCTCTCTGAAAGCCTAAGTATTTAACCTTCTTGAAGTATATTTCAACTGGATACAGAATCTGGTGCTGACGTTTTTTCCTTAGCATTTAAAAACTTTGCTCCACTCTCATCTTGCTTCACAAGTTTTTGATGATACTTCAAGCATTAATTGATGGATCTTTTGTATATACACATTATTTTTCTCCTACTGCATTGAAGATTTACTCAAAATCTTCAACTTTTGACAATTTCATTAGCATCTGCTGTCAGTGTCAGCATTAGCTTCTTGGCATCTATTCTGCATCCTAGATATGAAAATTTAATTGTCATTTCAGCTTTAAAAAATGTTTATAATCTCTCTTCTTCTTCCTTCTTTTCCGTCCCACTCCTCCACCTCTTAACTGTAATCTTTTCCTTCCTTCTTCCTCGTCCTTCTCCTTTTCCTTCTTCCTTCAACATTGTTTCACTAACTTGGTACACTTGATGTTACCTAACAAGTCCCTGAAGGTTTGGATCTACTGTTAGTTTTGTTTCCTTTTTTCTCTGCCTTATCTATATGGCAATTAAGGTCATTTAGCAATCATTCAAACAATTATAAGTATTAGATTTTTCAATTATAGAAATTTCAATTGGTTGTTTTGCTTATTTCTATTTCTCTGCTGAAATTTCTATCATTCAGTGTGATAATATTTTATTTTGTTTTATTGAAGACAGTTTTGATCCCTCTAAAATTATAGTCTTCCAGCACAGCAAAAATATAAATAAAATAAAATCACAGTGTGGGAGCTACAATAAAAATGGCTCATTTCAATATTGGTCTCATTTGTTGAGAATAAGTCCATTTTCCTGGTTTGTCACATGTTGGGTAACCTTACCTAGCATTTTGAAAATTCTGAATATTAAATTGTGGGGATTTAGTAATAACTTGTAGACATACTGAGTTCTTCTCTCTCTTAGTCCCTGTCCCTGTCTCTCTGCAATGAGTGCTGCATTCTTGTCTGGGGAGGAAGCATGGTCACTCCTGCCTCAGTTCACCATTTTTGCACCATTGAGCTGCATGTTGAGCTTCACAACCAAGGTTCTGCTTGTGATTTTGCTAGCAGAATCTGAAGTTTCCCTTTCTGACCCAGTCTTTCCTTCTGATAGTCTAATTCTTTCTAACGGCCATGGTTTCCCTGGCATTTCAAAGTCTGAATATATTCTAAGGCTGAAAAATGCAAAAATGAATTGATCTTAAATAACTCTTGTCCACTGACCATAAGGTTCTAACTGAAGAATTCCTCCCAATCTTAGGTCTCCAGTGATTTCACATAGCTGTTAATGTAATCTGTTCAAGTTTATGCTTATATAACCCATTCCATAGTTATTCATTCCCCTATTCAATACCAGAAGAGGTTTCAAGGGCTGCATTCTTAATGAATACATTCTACAGTCTTTCATAAAATATGGAAGGAATGCCACATTGTTTCTTACTAGTCAATTAATGATCAGAACTTTCAAGTTGAAAACAGTAAGATATTCTACATTATTAATAGTATTTCTGTTAGTGCTGACTTTTTAAAAATGATTCCTTCCCAATTTAAAAAGATTTCTGATGACATTCACATTCATTTAGCTATTGTTATGATTTAAATCTTAAATGCATCCCAAGATCCACCTGCTAAGACTTGGTCTCCAGCCTGTAGTGCTACTGGGAAGTGGTGGAACCTGTAAGAGGTAGGGACTAGTGGAAGTAAGTTAGGTCACTGAGTTGGTGACCTTGAAGGGGATATGTGGGCCCCTTCCTGTCTCTTTCTTTGCTTCGAGGGTGCCATTCTATAAGCAGGTTTGCTCCATCATATATTCCCTTCATGATGTTCTGCCTTAACACAGACACAAAAACAAAGAAGCTGACCAATGATGAAATAAAACCTCTGCAATCAGAAGCCACAATAAATCTGTCCCTCTTTTACATTGTTGTCTTACATGTTTGACACTGTAAACTGTCTGACTGTTAGTCAGACAGAAATCTGACTAACACAGATATGGTCTTTTATCTAAAATGTTTGTAACTACATATTCACATTATTTCCTTCTTTTTTTTTTGTTTTTTTTTTTAAATAACTTGATTTACACTACAGAATTCTTTTTTTTTTTTCATTTTTCTTTTATTATTCATATGTGCATACAAGGCTTGGTTTATTTCTCCCCCCTGCCCCCACCCCCTTCCTTCTTAACTATTGGAAATTTACCTTGTGAAATCACATTCTCAAAGTTTCCTCTTCCCTCACTTACAAAGATTACTTTAAACTGCTTTCTTCCATTCAGGACTTCTGGCTGCAGGAAGTAGCCAGACAATTCCAAATTGATAGCTTTTTTTCTATAATGATTTTTAGTGATAAAGCTTCTCTAGTGAAATGGAATATGGCACAAAATAGAATGTAATAATTTACTTATCTCATTCACTCACTTGGGTTTTCATTTTATACTTTGGAGATTTTCTTATAGCATTTCATTTTAATTTCTAGTAAATTCCTTGAGTACATTTTAAAAAGCCTCTGATGATTGCTTTTACAGAACATTTTATTATTGTTTTATAAATACTGCAGTATCACAAATCTATTCACTATTTCTGAATAAATTTAAGAATGGTTTTATGGACACTGAACTGCTTCTTTTTCATCCAGGTTAATAGTTTCCCATCTATTCATTTATCTATCTATCTACCGTCTATCATCTGTCTACTATCATCTATCTATCTATCTAATCTATGTATCTATCTATCTATCTATCTACCTATCATCTATCTATCTACCCATCTATCATCTAGCTAGCTTGATATCCATCTATCATCCATCTAACTATCATCTGTCTGCCTATCTATCTACCCATCCATAATCTGTCTACTTACCTATTATTCAATAGGCCCTTTGGTCTATACTTTCATGTCATATAGGCTTGTCTTAAATATCTAATCATCATTATTTGCCCTTCTGTATTTTACAAATGAAGGTATTCCTGGGCCATCCATCCAGGGAGTCTCAATAGTTATAGCATATGTGACAACACCCATCTACATGTCCTGGCAATAGAAAAGTTTGTAATCTATGTAACAATATCCATGTACATATCCTGAAATAGCAAAAGTTACAATCTTCTGTGAGAATATCCATCTATTCATTCTGGAAATGAAAAAGTTATAGTCTATGTGAAAATGCTCACCTATATGTCCCTGAAATACAAAAAGCTATAGTGTTCTGTGAAAATACCCACCTAGATATACTGAAATACCAAACACAGTCCATATGACAACACCCATCTACAAGTTCTGGAAACAGCAAAGGTTATTGTGTATGACAATACCCATCTACATGCAAAGGAAATAGGGAAGGTTGTAGTTTTCTGTGACAATACCCTTCCATATCCTGGAAATTACAATGTCCATTGGCCACACTCATCTTCCCATCCTGGAAATGCAGAATTTATACAGTTCTCAAGGACCACAGGTAAATAGATGTTTCTTTTGTTGGCAATATTTAAATTTCTGTAACTATTAGAGTTTCAATTCTCACTTTCACTTCTATCCAGCCATAACTCACAAAGGCCAGAGCCTGTCTTGATTGTGCCCTGATAGTCAGTAGCTCCTTCTACACACATTGAGGTTGAAGCTTCTAAACTTTTGCCTCAGTAGCCAATATTTGTCCACATGTTACTTTCCTGCTATAAATTTATTGATCTATCACAGGATTAACTTGCTTTTCTACATATTTTATTGCTGTAATATTATACTATTGTTGTTTTATATCAGTTATTAACAGGAAAGAAGATATAACATATGTGTTCAAAGTATATTATTTATTTATCCTCACACACCATTTATATCTTATTAAATGTTCATGTAGAAGAATAAATTTAATATAGAATAAACCAAAATCATAAGATTATCACATTAACAATCTGAAAAAAATGAATAAGCTTGTGAGTTATTTAGACATCAGTATAGCTTGCTATACCCTCATATAAAGACATGTTACCAATTTCTACTACATTTGAGGCCCTTTCTCTTTTATTACTTTTGAAGAGGATTACATCTTAAGTAGAGTTATAAGAAAGATGTTATTATGCCATCAAACAATATGAGTTCACCAGAGAATGGAAAGTGCTGGTTTAAAGAATTGATTGATATAAATTTTTACATGATTTATTTTAAACACTACTTGCCCAAACTAATCACTGTTTAGCAGTAGACAGAGAAATCAGGATTTTTTTTAACTTCCATAATGCATATATGCTTAATTATAAGTTAAAGGTTATATAACTAGATAGTTACATGTGAGGAATATATCAATATTTATCAATATACAAGTATATTGATAAACATATATATCATGTTAAGAAAGTTAAGTGTTTGAAACTATCTAAAAATTTATCAGGTTAATGTTCATTCAGTGTCCAATAGGAAAGATGAATATTTTTGTTGAAGGCATGCTGTCTTTTCAAAAATATGAATGACTTGAGCCTGTAGTCCCAAAGTTATATAAGAAAGAAATTAAGTAAAACTAAATTCTTATTAATTAATGCATAGTAATTTTATATTTTCTACTAACCTTTACCTTATTACTTAAAATATCAAGAGGAAAAATATTCCTCCTCTAATTCCATATTGTTAGTAAAGTATACTGGTGTATTTAATTATGTCTGACTGTGGGTGTCCTACAAATAACTCATCTTTCTTTTGTATGTGCACATAACTCTAGTTGCATCCATTCAAACATATATTATTAAAAAAGAAGCGGACTGTGGAATGATAAAATCTCTCTTCAGTATTGTACTATGAATGTCTATTTAAAAGTCCAGTATAAAATATTCTTCATCTTCTTTTGAAACTCTTGTTCTTTTTCTGATTAGTTTGCTCCATAGAATAGTTGATGTTTTTCAATATTTACAGCTCAGAACTAGAGCATATTTTAATCTTTTCTTTAGATGAATTCTAACAATAATGTCAATGAACTTTCTGATCCTTAATATTCACTGTCAAGCTGTGCTCATAGTGTGATAGCTGCACACAGTTTTATATGTGATTTTGTATCACTGCATCACCTAGATCCATAGGTTTTATTATTTTAACATGACAAAGACTTATAAAGCAGATATAACAAAACCCTAGCAGTTTAAGGGACAGAGCTTATCATTTCAAACAAGTATAACTAACATTTGGAGGGATAGTTAATGAAAGTGAAAATTGAGTATATTATTTGTAACATACATATGTCTTACAAAGTTTAGACAACTTTACCTATTTTTCTGCAGCTTACTTCTGTTTTTATTTCTTTGTATACTGTTTGTATAATTAAGAATATTAATAATTTGTCATGACAAGCAGTTAATTTTTTCAACTTTTGAAATACTTTTAGTTATGACATATATTTATTATTGAAATGATTTTAATCTCAAACAAGTTAATATGATAAATAGACTCTTTAAAGTCCAAGTTTGCATGTACAACAAACTGTACATATATATTTTCAGCAAGCAGTTGCACAAGTTTCAAGACATTTTCACACTAGTATAATTGCCATCAGAGTGAACATATAGAAAAATTCCTTCACTACAAAGTGTTTCCTCATGTTTTTGCCCAGGACTCAGGCACCTAGCTCTCTACTTCATCTCACCTAGTTTTGTTATGCATCTTGCTGCTGTTACTACAAATGGATGGGTGTCACTATTTTAAGAACTTCAGGCAAATGGATGGAGACAGCATACTCTTTGATGAATGGATGCTTTCACTCTGTACAGTGTTTTTGAGGCCTAGCTGTGGTGCTGCATTTTTTTTGTTTTGTTTTGTTTTGTTTTTTTCAGTTGCTAAGCTCTGTTTTCCTTATGGACCTAGCTTGACTATTTACCTAACAACATTGCTGATGGACAGTAAATTGCTTTTTATTGGGGATTATTAGAATTTTTTTACTTTTGTTAAAATTATACTCAAATTGAATAGCCAAACCACAACAGAAGTAAATTGAACATTTATAATTTAATTTTTTTTAAGTAAACATATATATATATACATATACAGGTAAATATGGAACAATATGTATATATATATTATATGTTATATATGTAATATATATGGAATAGAGGTCTTCCATGATAAGTGGAAATTTAAAAAATATATGACCACCAAGCCACCACTACAAAAGATTCTACAAGGAATTCTGCACACAAATAAAGAAAGCAAACAAACCCATGAAAAGGCAGGCAATACCAAACCACAGGAGAAGAAAAGGCAAGAAAGTAAAGAGTAACAATGTTTCCACTACACATAAACAAACTCTTAATCAACAAAGACAACTACATGACATGGATTACCATGTACTTATCAATACTAACACTGAATGTTAATGGACTAAGTTCCCCCATTAAAAGACATCCAACAATCTGCTGCCTATAGGAGACCCACCTCATCGACAGAAATAAACACTGGCTGAAAGTGAAAGGCTGGAAGATTTACCAAGCCAATGGCCCCCGAAAACAGGCAGGAATAGCCATATTTATCTCTGAAAAAGTAGACTTCAAACCTACATTGATCAAATGAGATAAAGAAGAATACTCCATACTAATAAAAGGGGAAATACACAAGAAGGAAATAACAATTATCAACCTATATGTACCCAATATCAGTGCACCCAATTTCATCAAACATACTCTGAAGGACTTAAAAACATATATAAACTCCAACACAGTGATAGTGGGAGACGTTAATACTCCCCTATCACTAATAGATCATCCAAGCAAAAAAATCAATAAAGAAATTCTAGAACTAAACCACACCATAGATCAAATGGAACTAGCTGATGTCTACAAAATATTTCATCCAACTTCTGCACAATATATGTTCTTCTCAGAGGCCCATGGAACCTTCCCAAAAATTGATCATATCTTAGGGCACAAAGCAAGCATCAGCAAATATAAGAAAATAAAAATACTCCCATGTATTCTATCTGACCACAACACATTAAAACAAAATCAACAACAAAAACAGCAGTTAAAACCATGTAAAGAATTGGAAGCTGAGAATTGCTCAATGATGAATGGGTCATTGATGAAATAAAAGAGGAAATTAAAAGTTTCCTGGAAGTTAATGAAAATGAAAACATGACCTACCAGAACCTATGGGACACAGCAAAGGCAGTCCTAAGAGGAAAGTTTATAGCCATGACTGCATATATTAAAAGGACAGAAAGATCTCAAATCAGTGACCTAATACTACAGCTCAAACTCCTAGAGAAACAAGAACAGGAAAATCCCAAAACAAGCAGAAGGAAACAAATAACTAAAATAAGGGCTGAAATCAATGAAATAGAAACCAAAAAAACCATACAAAGAATTAATGAAACAAAAAACTGGTTCTTTGAAAAAATAAATAACATTGACAGACCCCTGCCAAACCTGACTAAAATGACAACAGAAAAATCCCAAATCAGTAAAATCAGAAATGCAAAAGGGGAGCTAACAACAAACACCATGAAAATCCAGGAAATTGAGAACCTATACTCTAATAAATTTGAAAATCTTGAAGAAATGGACAGATTTCTAGAAACTTACAACCACCTAAAACTGAACCAAAAAGATATTAATCACCTGAATAGATCTATAACACACAAAAAAATTGAAACAGCAATCACCCCAAAAAGAAAAGTCCAGGACCTGATGGATTCACTGTTGAATTCTATCAGACATTTAAAGAAGAACCAATGCCAACTCTCCTTAAACTGTTCCATGAAATAGAAAGGGAAGGAACACTGCCTAACTCATTCTATGAAGCCAATATTGCTCTCATCCCAAAACCAGACAAAGACACCTCCAAAAAGGAGAATTACAGGGCAAATTCCTTAATGAATTTCAATGCAAAAATCCTTAGTAAAATAATGGCAAACCAAACCCAACAACACATCAGAAAGATCATACACCTTGACCAAGTTGACTTTATCCCAGGTATGCAGGGATGGTTCAACATATGCAAATCTATAAATGTGATATAGCACATAAATAGAAGTAAAGACAAAAACTACTTGGTCATCTCATAGATGCAGAAAAAGCCTTCAACAAAATCCAACACCACTTCATGATAAAAACTCTAAGAAAACTAGGAATAGAAGAAATGTATCTCAACATTGTAAAGGCTATTTATGACAAACCTACAGCCAACATCAGACTTAACAGTGAAAAACTGAAACCATTCCCTCTAAAATCAGGAATGAGACAAGTATGTCCACTATCCCCACTCCTGTTCAACATAGTACTGGAATTCCTAGCCACAGCAATTAGACAAGAAGGAGAAATAAAAGGAATAAGAATAGGTAAAGAAACTGTCAAAATATCCTTATTTGCAGATATGATCCAATGCCTTAAAGACCCAAAAAACTCCACCTAAAAACTCTTAGACACCATAAACAGCTACAGTAAGGTGGCCGGATCCAAAATCAACCTATGAAAATCATTAGCTTTTTTATAGACCAACAACAAACAAACTGAGAAGGAATATATGGAAATGATTCCATTCACGATAGCCCCTAAAAAAATAAAACACCTAGGAGTAAATTTAACAAAAGATGTGAATGAACTCTACAAAGAGAATTACAAACTCCTGAAGAAAGAGATCAAGGGAGATTACAGAAAATGGAAAGATCTCCCATGCTCATGGATTGGTAGACTCAACATAGTAAAAATGGCTATACCACCAAAAGCAATCTACATGTTCAATGCAATTCCCACCAAAATCCCAATGACTCATCACAGAGATAGAAAAATCTACTCTAAAGTTCATTTGGAAACACAAGAGACCACAAATATCCAAAGCAATACTCAGCAAAAAAGCAATGCTGGAGGTATGACAATACCCAACTTCAAACTATATTACAAAGCAATAGCAATAAAAACAGCATGGTACTGGCATAAAAACAGACATGAAGACCAGTGGAACAGAATAGAAGATCCAGATATGAATCCACACAACTATACCCACCTCATTTTTGACAAAGTGCAAATATACGATGGAGAAAAGACAGCCTCTTCAACAAATGTTGCTGGGAAAAGTGGCTATCCATCTGCTAGAAACTGAAACTAGATCCATGTCTATCACCCTGTACTAGTATCAACTCAAAATGGATCAAGGACCTAAATATCAGACCTGAAACTCTGAAGTTACTAAAGGAAGGAGCAGGAAACACTCTGGAACTAATAGGTATAGACAAGGATTTCCTCAAAACAACCCCAATAGCCCAGCAATTAAGAGAAAAGATAGACAAATGGGACTTTATAAAATTGCAAAGCTTCTGCACAACAAAAGAAATGGTCTCTAAACTGAAGAGACTACCCACAGAGTGGGAGAAGATATTTGACAGCTATACATCAGACAAGGGACTGATAACCAGAATATACAGGGAACTTAAGAAACTAAACTCTTCTAAAGTCAATGAACCAATTAAAAAATGGGCAACTGAACTTAATAGAACTTTCTCAAAAGAAGAAATTCAAATGGCCAAAAAACACATGAAAAAATTCTCACCATCTCTAGCCATAAAGGAAATGCAAATCAAAACCACACTAAGATTCCACCTCACCCCTGTTAGAATAGCCATCATAAAAACACCAACAACATGTGTTGGTGAGGATGTGGGGACAAAGGAACCCTAATCCATTGCTGGTGGGAATGCAAGCTGGTACAACCACTCTGGAAAAAAATTTGGAGACTCCTTAAAAATCTAAACATACACCTGCCATATGAACCAGAAATCCCACTCTTGGGGATATACCCAAAAGAATGCAACACAGGTTACTCCAGAGGCACCTGCACACCCATGTTTATTGGTTTATATATATATAAATATATAAATATTTATATAAATATATAAATATGTATAATTTATATATATTTTTATATATATGAATGTATTGTTATACATTATATATATTGTATATATTACATATATACATATTTTACATATATGAGTAGTTTTATATATTTAAATGTACAGTAGTACTGATTTGTAGTGTAGTGATAGAATATAATTTTAACAATGTTAACAGTGTTGACTATAAAAACTACATTCATATTCCCTAGAAGGATTCCATCCTTGCCTTGCCTCTTCATCTTGAAGATGGTGAAATAGGTGAACAAGATATGAAACCAAGGCAAAGGACATTAATGTATGTGTGTGTATGTGTGTGTGTGTCTAAGTAACAGTAGCTAGAAGAAATGGTGGGAGGGATAGTTATAAGAATTGTCTTAATTTCTTCTTCATAAAAGTATATACATGAAATTCACATATATAGTGTATATCTTACACTTAAAATGTTATCTTATTTGCACTTCAGAGAAGAAATAAAATTTACACATTCAAATCATGTTACACCTCCAATGAGAACTTAGCCATTTACATTCTTAATGCTCTGTGAATCATTCATGACACTATCAATTAGTAGGTAGGATAGGAATGTCTCCTGTTTTGTATTACAAACATCTTACCATATTTTCATAGAAGCCATAACTTTTTGTTTTCAAAGAACTTAGTACTACATTTGATGATCCTTCAAAAAAAATAGTGATAATTTGTATTCTGATATGTTTATAATTCTTATGTTGATTTTGGTCTAAGTTATATATATAACAGTATTATATTTATTTCATTCATATAATAATAATTTATGCAGCTAAGTTTATGTTACCTGTGTGCAACTTTACATGAAGATGATGTATGAGATAAATAAAAAATTCTCATTATATGTTTTCTGCCATTTTAATTTGAAAACTAAACATGGAGAATCCAGTTGGAATATTGTGTGCATGTGTTTCAGTATAATTTCATGAAGGTGTTTTTAAAAGTAAAAACAGGCATACTCTAGTTATCTTTCTTTCCTTTTTAGTAACTGGATCATCCTTGCCCTTTCTTTCAACTTTACTAGTCTTTCAACAGGCTCTTTCTGTTTCTGGGGCTTTGGACTTCCTCTCCTTATAGGTAGTACAATCACAGCAGTCCCTCCCTTTTCTTAGAGTATTCATTTAGAAAACGTGTAATTACAAATTATTTCTCTGCTCTTTTGAAAGTAGATTTTTTAAAATAAATCTTGCTGGTGTTACAACTCAAAATTCTCTTTAAGGCTAGGCATGGTGGTACATTTCTGTCATCCCAGATACTCAAAAAACAGAAGCATTAGGATCTCAAGACCCTATCTCCAAAATGAAACAAAAGTACTGGGCCTTGGGTGAGCTCAATTGGTAGAACACTTGCCTACCATTCACAAGCACATGGGCCTGGATTCAATCCCCAGTACTGGAAAAAAAATAAAGTCCTATCTTTCTCATGGACTTAAGACCCATCTCTTTGAAATGTCATCCATGGAGGAAGACTTCACCCTATCTTCAGACTCTAGGGAGAGTAGAAACTAACTTACTTCCTGGGTGCTTTACTCCAAATGGTAAAACTGCTTCTTATGAAGACACAAGAGAGTATCAAGCCCAATGGTTCAAATCCCTAGACCACACTTTTCAGACACTTGTCCACTCTGTTTCTGTGTTTGACCATATTCTGCTTTCTCCCCTCTTTCAGTAGCTTTGAAGAAGTCCTTCTTGCCTGTTTCATCTGTCTGGTACAATATCTGCTCTGTCATTGCAGTATTTTGCCTTAATTATGTTGTCTCTAAATCTTAGGGATTTTGTACTTTTCCATTTTCTTTTTGCTTTAATTTTTCTTATTTTTAAATTTTCCCCTTAGCTATTCATGAGGTTTCATGCTGGCATTCATTTCAGTCATGTATCTTATGCCATGTCTGCAACCAAGTCAGTATGGAAACCAAACATAAGCATAAATTACTTGCCCCAAATCAGTGATCTTTAAAAACTAAGAGATATTCCTTTGTGATGCATTTGAGTTGTATTTAGCTTTATCTTTCATTATTACTGATTGCATTATCAATTTACATTTAGCAGGGGATTTCCAAGATGGCGGCAAGGGGGAGGAAGCAGAAAGCATGCCTCCTATAGTGAAATCTTGGAGAGACACTGGAGACACACCGTGAAGGCAAGGCCTCTAAGAAGAGGCAAAACTTTCACCCCTCCACACCTGCAGTCTGTGCAGAGAATCTCCACTTCACGTTGAACGGAGAAACCTAGAGGGCCTCTGGGCTGCTGCCAGTCACCCGTGCCCAGAAGGCTTGGGAAGACACAGACAAGGTGAGTTAAGCGGTACTTCCACACACAACCCTGGGCCAGATCAGCACAGCCCCCTGGAAAGACCGACCCACACTCGGGAAAAAAGAGAAACTGAGTAATAAGCAATAAGAACAATAAAGACACATGGCTGGCAGGAGCAGCAGCACACACCTAGCAATCAGGAGCAGGAAAGCTTGTAAAAGAAGCAGGGGGAGGAAAACTCCACAGAAGAGGGGAGAAGACCCACTTCCCACGTGAACTGTAAATAAATACAAAGGCTTGAGAAAGCGGGTGCAGTGTCACCTCCTCCAGTGTGTTTGGAAAGGGGAAATCTTGTAGCAGTGGCATCATGCACAGAACTCTGAGTAAACAAAGCCTGCAGGGCCAGGTGAGTGCTCAGCTCACCCCAGAGATCTGTATAAATAAAGCCTCCAGCTACAGCAGGCTGACAGCAGCAGGCAGGCAAACCACA
Source organism: Castor canadensis (assembly GCF_047511655.1). Classification (NCBI taxonomy): domain Eukaryota; kingdom Metazoa; phylum Chordata; class Mammalia; order Rodentia; family Castoridae; genus Castor; species Castor canadensis. The sequence goes on along the minus strand of NC_133394.1, from coordinate 74,777,194 downwards.
GCTGCATATAGCCATTCACAGACCTGTCTCAAGACTCTTTTTTTTCCTCTCTCCCTACCTTTGATGAGAAAACAACCAAACTACACCTGCATGCTGAAAAACTTACTGAAACTGTATTGCATTTGAACTTGGGACACTTGGTGGTTTTTTTTTTTTTTTTTTTTTGCAGTTTTGTTCTACTTTATGTTTCCCCTTTGAAGAGATAATTACAGAACAACATCTGAAGCACCATCTCCAGGATTGGAGGCTGAGGGACACCCAAATTATTAAGACTGAAACTTCATTGCATTTGAACTTGGAGGTTTATTTTTTTCTATTTTTTTCTTGTTTTATTTTATTTTACTTATATATATTTTTTTCTTTCATTTACTTATTTTTTATTTTTATTATTATCTTTCTTCTTTTTATTTTTTATTTTCAATCCTCTGTCAGTCTAATGCCTTTTCAGGTTATGGTTGATTAGGAGACTGTCTCTCCCTGTTTATATCTTTGAAACATTTTTTGTTTGTTTCTTTGTTTTGTTTTTCTAATTGATTATTTGTTTTTCCTTTTTCCTTTAACTTTTTGTTTTCCATCCCCTCTCACCCTTCCATTCTAAATATCACTAGTACTATAATTATAAGACAGAAAATACTTAATTGCACACAGTACAGGGACAATAACAACACCAAGGGCAATGATGGGAAGACAGAAAAAAACAGGAAACCAGTTTCCCCACAGCAAAAAATTAGTACAGGAACCAGAGGGAAATGAAGAAAACAGATACTCAGATCCAGACTTCAACAAAATGAAGATTAACTATGCCAAAGAACCCAATGAAGCCCATAAGAATAATTTAAAAGAAGACATATTACAGGTACTCAATGAGAATTGTATAGAGATGACACTGGATATGGTCAACCAAATGTACAGGAGACACTCAAGAAATTCCAAGACAACAAAAATAGAGAATTTGAAAAAGCAAAAGAAGAAATAAGGGAAACCATAGAAGCACTGTAAAAACACCAAAGTAAAACAGAGAACATGATTAATAAAGAGATAAATGAACTTAGGACAAAAATAGACAACAGTAAACAGGAAATGACCCAGGATATGGAAAACCTCAGAAAAAAGAAGGAAACAGAATTGTAAAATAAAAGGGGGGGACAATCCAGCAGAATAGAACAAACAGAAGACAGAATCTCAGAACTTGAAGATGAAATGGTAATTAAAGGAAAAACCAAAGAACTATTAATTAAATAACTCAAGACCTGGGAAAAGAAAATGCAAGAACATACTGACTCCATCAAAAGACCAAACTTGAGAATCATGAGCATCAAAGAAGGAGAAGAGGTGCAAGTGAAGTGAATGCATAATATATTCAACAAAATAATAACAGAAAATTTCCCAAATCTAGAGAAAGATATTCCCATACAGATGCAAGAGGCCTCCAGGACAACAAACAGACCAGATCAAAATAGAACTACTCCACAACATATAATCATTAAAACAACAAGTTCAGAAACTAGGGAAAGAATATTGAAGGCTGTAAGAGAGAAAAACAAATAACATACAAAGGTAAACCCATCAAAATCACAGCAGACTTCTCAACAGAAACATTAAAAGCAAGAAGAGCATGGGGTGAGATCTTCTGGGCACTGAGTGAAAATAATTTCAACCCCAGGATACTCTACCCAGCAAAATTATCATTCAAAATAAATGGAGCAATAAAAGTCATCCATGATAAGCAGAAACTAAAACAATATGTGACCACAAAGCCACCACTACAAAAGATTCTTCAAGGGATTCTGCACACAGAAAGTGACACCCAACTTAACCTTGAAAAGGCAGGCAGCACCAAACCACAGGAAAAGAAAAAGCAAGACAGTAGAGAGTAACATCAAGTTAGGTACACACAATCAAACCTTCAAAACAACTGAGACAACTAAATGACAGGAATCACCACATACCTATCAATACTAACACTCAATGTTAACAGACTTAATTCACCCATTAAAAGGCACTGTTTGACAAAATGGATTAAAAAAAAAATCTAACACTTGGTTGCTTACAGGAGACCCATCTCACTGACAGAAAATAAGCATAGGCTTAAGAAGAATGGCTGGAAGAAGATTTACCAAGACAATGGCCCCTGAAAACAGGCAGGAGTAGCAATACTTATCTCTGACAAAGTAGACTTCAAACCTACATTGATCAAACGAGATAAAGAAGGACATTCCATACTAATAAAAGGGGAAATAGACCAAAAGGAAATAATAATTATCAACCTATATGCACCCAATGTCAATGCACCCAATTTCATCAAACATACCCCGAAAGACCTAAAAGCATATATTAACTCCAACACAGTGGTCGTGGGAGACTTTTACACCCCATTATCATCAATAGATAGGTCATCCAAACAAAAAAAATCAATAAAGAAATCCAAGATCTAAAATATACAATAGGTCAAATGGACCTACTTGATGTCTACAGAACATTTCATCAAACTTCTAAACAATATACATTTTTCTCGGCAGCCCATGCAACCTTCTCCAAAATAGATTACATCCTACGGCACAAAGCAAGCCTCAGCAAATAAAAGAAAATAGAAATTATACTGTGCATACTATCTGATCACAATGCATTAAGCTAGAACTCAACAACAAAAGTAAAGACAAAAAACATGAAAACAGCTGGAAACTAAATAACTCATTACTTAATGAACAATGGGTCATTGATGAAATAAAAGAAGAAATTAAAAAGTTCCTGGAAGTCAATGAAAATGAAAACACAACCTACCAGAACCTATGGGACACAGAAAAGGTAGTCCTGCGAGGAAAGTTTATAGCCATGAGTGCATAATTAAAAAGACTGAAAGATCCCAAATCAATGACCTAATGATACATCTCAAACTCCTAGAAAAACAATAACAAGCAAATCCCAAAAAAAAAATAGAAGGAGAGAAATAATAAAAATAAGAGCTGAAATCAATGAAATAGAAACCAAAAAAAACCATACAAAGAATTAATGAAACAAAAAGTTGGTTCTTTGAAAAAATAAACAAGATCAACAGACCCCTGGAAGCCTGACTAAAATGAGGAGAGAAAAAAACCCAGATTAGTAGAATCAGGAATGCAAAAGCGGAGATAACAACAAACACCATGGAAGTTCAGGAAATCATCAGAGACTACTTCGTGAACCTATATTAAAATAAATTTGAAAATCTTAAAGAAATAGACAGATTTCTAGATACATATGATCATCCAAAACTGAACCAAGAGGAAATTAATCACCTGAACACATCTATAACACAAAATGAAATTGAAGCAGCAATCAAGAGTCTCCCCAAAAAGAAAAGTCCAGGACCTCATGGATTCTCTGCTGAATTCTATCAGACCTTTTAAAGAAGAACTGATACCAACCCTCCTTAAACTGTTCCATGAAATGGAAAGGGAAGGAAAACTGCCTAACCCATTTTATGAAGCCAGTATTACACTTATCCCAAAACCAGGCAAAGACACCTCCAAAAAGGAGAACTATAGGCCAATCTCCTTAATGAACATTGATGCAAAAATCCTCAACAAAATAATGGCAAACTGAATTCAACAACACATCAAAAAGATTATTCACCACGAACAAGTAGGCTTCATCCCAGGAATTCAGGGGTGGTTCAACATGCGAAAATCAATATGTAATAAACCACATTAACAGAAGCAAAGACAAAAACCATTTGATCATCTCAATAGATGCAGAAAAAGCCTTCAATAAAATGCAACACCACTTCATGATAAAAGCTCGAAGAAAGTTAGTAATAGAAGGAAAGTACCTCAACATTATAAAAGCTATATATGATAAACCTACAGCCATCATTATACTTAACAGAGAAAAACTGAAACCATTCCCTCTAAAATCAGGAACCAGACAGGGATGCCCACTATCTCCAGTCCTATTCAACATAGTACTGGAAGTCCTAGCCAGAGCAATTAGGCAAGAAGAAGGAATAAAAGGAATACAAATAAATAAAGAAACTGTCAAAATATCCCTATTTGTAGATGACATGATCCTATGCCTTAAGACCAAAACAACTCTATTCAGAAGCTTCTAGACATCATCAATAGCTACAGCAAGGTACTAGGATATAAAATCAACATAGAAAAATCATTAGCATTTCTATACACTAATAATGAACAAACTGAAAAAGAATGTATAAAACAATTCCATTTACAATAGCCTCAAAAAAAACCAAACACGTAGGTGTAAACGTAACAAAAGATGTGAACGACCTCTACAAGGAAAACTATAAACTTCTGAAGAAAGAGATTGAGGAAGATTATAGAAAGTGGAGAGATCTCCCATGCTCATGGATTGGTAGAATCAAGAGCAAAAATTTCTATACTCCCAAAAGTAATCTACATGTTTAACGCAATTTCCATAAAAATTCCAATGACATTCATTAAAGAGATTGAAAAATCTATGGTTAAATTTATATGGAAACACAAGGGGCCACAAATAGCCAAGGCAATACTCAGTCAAAAGAACAATGCTGGAGGTATCACGATACCTGACTTCAAACTATATTACAAAGCAATAACAATAAAAACAGCATGGTACTGGCACAAAAACAGACATGAAGACCAGTGGAACAGAATAGAGGACCCAGATATGAAGCCACACAACTATAACCAACTTGTCTTTGACAAAGGCACTAAAAATATACGATGGAGAACAGACAGCCTCTCCAAAAAAAAAAAAAAAAAACACTGCTGGGAAAACTGGTTAGCAGTCTGCAAAAAACTGAAACTAGATCCATGTATATCACCCTATACCATAACTCAAAATGGATCAGGGATCTTAATATCAGACCACAAATTCGAAAGATGATACAGGAAAGAGTAGGAAATACTCTGGAGTTAGTAGGTGTAAGTAAGAACTTTCTCAACGGAACCCCAGCAGCACAACAACTAAGATATAGCATAGATAAATGGGACTTCATAAAACTACAAAGCTTCTGTTCATCAAAAGAAATGGTCTCTAAACTGAAAACAACACCCACAGAGTGGGAGAAAATATTTGCCAGCTACACATCAGACAAAGGACTGATAACCAGAATACATAGGGAACTTAAAAAACTAAATTCTCCCAAAACTAATGAACCAATAAAGTAATGGGCACGTGAACTAAACAGAACTTTCTCAAAAGAAGAAATTCAAATGGCCAGAAAACACATGAAAAAATGCTCACCATCCCTAGCAATAAAGGAAATGCAAATTAAAACCACGCTAAGATTCCACCTCACCCCTGTTAGAATAGCCATCATCAGCAACACCACCAACAACAGGTGTTGGCGAGGATGTGGGGAAAAAGGAACCCTCTTACACTGTTGGTAGGAATGTAAACTAGTACAACCACTCTGGAAAAAAATTTGGAGGCTACTTAAAAAGCTAAACATTGATCTACCATATGATCCAGCAATACCACTCTTGGGGATATACCCAAAAGACTGTGACACAGGTTACTCCAGAGGCACCTGCACACCCATGTTTATTGCAACACTATTCACAATAGCCAAGTATGGAAACAGCCAAGATGCCCCACTACTGACGTACGGATCAATAAAATGTGGTATCTATACACAATGGAATTTTATGCAGCCATGAAGAAGCATGAAATGTTATCATTCGCTGATAAATGGATGGAATTGGAGGACATCATTCTGAGTGAGGTTAGTCTGCCCCAAAAGACCAAAAATTGGATGTTCTCCCTCATATGTGGACATTAGATCAAGGGCAAACACAACAAGGGGATTGGTCTTTGAGCACATGATAAAAGTGAGAGCATACAAGGGAGGTATGAGGATAGGTAAGACAACTAAAAAATTAGCCAGCATTTGTTGCCCTCAACACAGAGAAACTAAAGCAGATACCTTAAAAGCAACTGAGGCCAATAGGAGAAGGAGACCAGGAACTAGAGAAAAGGTTAGATCAAGAAGCATTAACCTAGAAGGTAACACACATGCACAGGAAATCAATGCATGTCAACTCCCTGTATAGCTATCCTTATCTCAACTAGCAAAAACCCTTGTTCCTTCCTATTATTGCTTATACTCTCTTTTCAACAAAATTAGAGATAAGGGCAAAATAGTTTATGCAGGGTATTGAGGGGGTGGGGGGGAGAGGGCGGGCGGAGTGGGTGGTAAGGGAGGGGGTGGGGGCAGGGGTGAGAAATGACCTAAGCATTGTATGCACATATGAATAATAAAACAATAAAAATTTTAAAAAAATTTACATTTAGCAATATGTCTGCATTGGCTATAAACTTAAGAATTACAAAAATAACATAATTTAAAAAACTATTTTGATTTCACCTTTGTGTTTTTAAAGTCAATGTATTTTGTGAAATTATAGCACATTGTTTTTAGAAATTTTAATAAACAAATGTTGGTTTCTATATAGAAACTATTAACTGTACAAATAATGACCTACTTTTTCAATAGAGAAGTCACATATCTTCAGGAGAGATAGTGAGTGGGTGGGGTGAGTGGAATACAATGTATCCTTTTGAGAATTACAACAGCTCTTTGAAAAAAACTCAATCAAGATGAAGGCAAACCTATTACTGGAGCCTGGGGCATAAGGCTTGGCTCTGGGTTCTAATAGTATATAAAAATATATAAATGATTTTATTTAGTTTTAGCCACAAAAAGAGAAGAGAGTGACAAGTTCTCAATCCATCCCCATTTTCCACAGAGCAGGGTCACAAGTTACAGAAAGATGAAATAAAGAAAGGAATATGTATGTGTGGATTGAGCTGTGATCCTCAGTTTCTACAACTGCGAGAGGCTCTTTCTCCTGGTCAAGGTCCAAGGCTAGAAGATTGGCCATTTTGACTTCCAGCATGTTATTTCGTATAAAGATCTTTATTTCTAGGGCCAATGATCATAAGAATGTGTGAACTTTGTAAAAAAAAAAATGAGAGGACTTTAGGCAAATGATAGAAATAAATATTCTGAGGTGGTATTTTCTGAAAACCTATGGGCACTGCATTCATTATAAATTATTGAAATTATCTTAATGTGAAATGTGCTTATATACCCAGGAAGGGAGAAGCATGGATAGAAAGGATATCAAGAATTTTAATTAAAAATACTGGTATTTTTGTTAACAGGAAAAAAAAAAACTGATGATGATTTAAAACAGAAACATTTTTATATGCCTGACAATTCATTGCTTTCTGCCTGTACATTTTCCTTTTGTAAAACTACCCTTTATAAGCACATTTAGATTTTAGCATAGTGAATTTTGGTTTCTGGTCTGACATGTAAAGAACTTGGAAGACATCACTCTTATTCACGCTGCAAGAACAAAGGCTGAGAGAGCTATGAACTGATGGAAGTAACTAGAAGGCAATTTTTATAAATTGCTGAGACTAAAAGCAGATTAAGGGATTGAGAAACACCCAGCCCCCAGGCTTTCCTCTTACCTCAGAAATCCCACCAGATTCTCTTGGTGAAAGTCAAAGAATGATTCTCACAAAGCCATTTGAAGCATGCCCAAGCAAGGAAGGCCTTCCATACATGGTTAAGTTTTCAGAGCCTTATGCTCCTGTGGAAAGAGGAACTAGCCAACATCTGCCCCTCTAGCCCTCCTGCCTCTCCTAAGGAGTGAACAAGATCAAATGGACTGTGCTGAAATCATAGGAACTCCACTTTACTGTGAATACAGTGATCTTCTTCTGTTTTCATACAGCTTTGTCTCAGATGACACCATTGCTTATAAAGTTATGCCCAGAAATAGAGTCAACTGTTCGTGGCTTGAAATGCTGCTACATCTGACTCAGCTTTTCGATGTAAAGCAATAAAAATATAATATACATATGTGATGGCTTTACTTCATCTCACTGGAGGCAATTTCTTTGAAGCTTGCTTAGATTTATTTAATGACTTTCACATAAATTGAAAAAATGGGAAATATAGCATTTAAACATAAGTCATAAAGAAGATAACTTGCATTACTCCAATTTATAAATGGAGGTGATTGTTTATAAATGTCATTCAAATAAAGAACTTTTAGAGAAGCAAGGACGAGTGAAAATAAACTTCAGTCCTGTTCATTGATAATGTAAATGTACACGTGAGCATGGATATTATTGAACTCTCAGTAAGAACATCAACAGCCCGTTATAAAGAAGAAACTTTTTATGATTCTGGACAGTAGCAGGTTAATTCATAAAATAAAAACTAGAATAAGTAAGGCTTTTAAATAGCTCAGATATATTAAAATAAGTAACCAAACACTGTCAGTTTTTTAACTTTTCAGGGAAATGTTATACAGCAAAAAGATGGTCCTTGATCTTTATCTTTCCTCCTTAGAAACTATAAAGTCACTGATTTTTCCTGTGTTTGAATAACCCATATCTGACTGAATTTTGCCTGCATTCTTAAAAAATTCTTATACTGTTGAAAAGTAAAATCTTAATGATTTATTTATAAGGTCTTGTATTATGCCACATAATCTTCTGCATTGAAATTAGCAAAGTACAGATGGAATATCCTTAATCCTTAATTCCTTTTATTACTACAGGTTTTTAATGAAGGACTTTTCATGCTTTTGGGACACTCCTAAACACTATTCTAATTACCTCAGTGACTCAAAAATTAGGTTATTACCAGCCTGTCTGGCCATCAGAATGTATTTATAGCTCCCCACATTCTTTATTCACATATTATTGTTTCTTGAATAATATATTACCACTTGTTGAAGCTCATCTTTCAAAATTACTTCATTTTCTTCTTAATTGTGATGCAACATGAGAAGACACAGACTTGTAATGGGTATTTGCAATGTTTGTTATTACCATTATCATTCTTCAATTTATTTATTTATATGATTATTTATTATTTTTATTATAAATCATTATTTTTACATTTGTGATATACAAAGTGATATCATGATTTATAAATAAAATTGAAAATAATTAGCTGAAACTAATTAACATATTCATTATCTCAAATATTTCATAAAATTTATGGTCAGCAACTATGAAATTTACAATATATTACTGTTCCCTATATTTACCACACTGCAATAGACCTTAAAAAAAGGTCTTTATTCTTCCCGTCAAATTTATTATCATTACCTTATTAATACCGCCCCAGTACCTAGTAGCTTCGGTTCTAGTCTCTGCTTCCATGACTTCAAAGGCTTTAGATTCCACATGTAAGTGAGAATTTTGATTTCTCTTCTGTGTTTAACTTATTTCATTAACATAATGTTCTCCAATTCCACCCATATTTTGCAGTAATAAAACTTTTCTCTTTTTTCTTTTTTAAAAGGCTAACTGACATTTCAGGCTCCATAAATGAAGGGAAATAAAAACTTTCCCAGAAAAACAGAGGAAAAGAAATTTATCATCACTGGATCTGCTTTGCAGGAATTACTAAAGAGAGTTTACTAAGTTGAAACAAATAGAGTATTAAATTACACCTTTTTAAATAACATTAGACCTAGCACAAAAAACAAAGATATAAGTATACAGACCGTAATCAAAGTGATGTAGGACTGGTATTTTGGTATGTAAGCACTTTTGTCCTCAGTGTGAAAGATGAGACAATGCTATTAACAACACTGTGGCCAAAATAAACTGTCAAGTGCCACAAGTTAAAAAACCGTGAATTCTGATGACACAAATGTAAAGTGAAGAGAGAGTAAAAGCACAGAATCATTATATGATGTAAAATTAAAAACTGCACAGCAAAGGAATCAGACCAGACTGAAGGGGCAGACCACAGAACTGGAGAAAATCTTTGCCAGGTATACATCTGAAAAGGGATTGATAACCACAATTTACAAGGATCTTGGAAAACTAAACTTCCAAAGAATCAATGACCCAAAGAAGAAAGGAGAAAATAAACTGAACAGAAATTTTTCAAAGGAAGAAGTTAAATGGCCAAAAGACACATGAAGAAATGTTCAAATCCCTGGCCACAAAGGAAATGCAAATCAAAACCACATTGAGATTTCACCTCACTCCTGTTAGAAGAGCATTAAACAACAAATACTGGTGAGGATGTGGGCAAAAAGGAACCCTATACTCTCTTGGTAGGAATGTGAATTAGTACAACCACTATGAAAAGCAGTATGGAGCTTCTCAGAAAACTAAAAGTACCATATGATCCAGCAATAACATTCCTGGGCATGTATCCAAAGAAACTTAAGTCAGGATACAATAAAGACACTTACACACAGGTTCACTGCAGAGTTATTCACAATAGACAAGATACAGAAATTCCCAGATGTCTTAAAATTGACAAATGGATTAAAAATATATACATATATATATATATAATTTTTGTATGTAAATATACTGGAACATTATTCAGCCATAAAGAAGAATGAAATTTTGCCACTCACAGGTAAATGGATGGAACTGCAGATCCTGAGATTCAGTGAAGTAAGCCAAGTTCAGAAAAGAAAGGTCATATAGTTTTTCTTATGTGTGGAAGATAGATTCAAATTAAAATACAAGCATAGTCCAATACAAGTCCAATAGTGGGACTGTTTGAGGACACTAGGGAAGGAGGGAATGGAGAAGAGAATGATAGGAAGTGAGTAATATTGAACTTCATTGCATCTGTGTAGGAACAAAGCACAGCAAAATGCATGAGAAACTGTTGAACGATATAGGGTAGGGGGAGAGTATAAGGAAGAGTATTAGAGGGAGTTACACTGATTATACTATATTTACAGGGAAAATATTAACAGAGAGTTAAACAATGAAGGACAGTAAGGAAAAACATGTCATGTTAAGGGACGGGTACTATTGGGAGGCAGAGAGTGAATGGAGAGGGTAAAGGAGGGTGAAAAGGTCAATGTATTTTCTATACATGTGTGAATATGGAACATTAAAACCTACTGAAATTATTTTAAGAAGGGGGCAGAGGAAGAGGGAGACCAATGGAGAGGATAAATGAAGCCAGGCTCATTTTACACAATATATGGAAACGTTACAACAACCCTACTGTACAACTGTTATATAATAATAAAAACACTAAAGAAAGATCTGAACGAAGTAAGTGAAAATGGAAAAATGTTACCTGAACTCTCAGCTATAAGGCCTGGCTCTGGGTCCAAACTCCTATTAAGAGAAAAAAAATTATATATATCTAGTCTCTCTTCTATGTACACAGTTTTGGCCAAAACTGGGGAGGGAGAAATTCTTAATCTGTCTCTGCCTTGCCTATAGTAGTACCTCAATGTACAGAAAACATGAAACAAAAGCTAGCATATTTTACTTGTAAGTTCCTAGAATTGGGAGACAATCTTTCTCCTGGCAGACAAGCCATTTTTCTGACACCAGGTTCTGGGGTGGAACAACATGGAATTTCCTGCAGGGATTCTAATTCATGGTGCCCTGTTATAGAGAGCTATTGTAATACAGCAATAATAGGAGATCATCTGGAGGAAAGATAAACAAGGAATCATTGGATTCAAAGCTTTGGAACCCAAGGACAGAATAGATATAGAGAACATTTACTCTATTGTTCAGACAATTCACATTCTTCTCAAGTGTACCTGGATTGTTCTCTAGAATAGTTCAGATGTAAGGCCACAAGAGAAGATTCAGAAAAAGTTAAAGTGTATTATGTAAGTTCTTTTGCCACCATAATAGTATGAAACTAGAACTTTTGGCAGAAGGAATTTCAGAAAACCCACAAATGCATGAACCTTACACACCATGCTCCTGAACAACTAATGGGACAATGTAAAGTTAAAAGGGAAAATAAAAATAACTAGAGACAAGCCAAAATGAAAAAAAAAAACATTAAAAAATACCAAATCTTAGGGAATACAGCAAAAACAGTTCTGAAAGAAAAGTTTGTAACACAGAAAAGAAGATCTTAAATAAATGCTAATTTATACCTGAAGGAAACAAAAAATTTATATCTAGACCAAGAAAAAAAGGGGGAAGACTTAAAATCAGAAAGAGGAAACATTACAGCTGATATAACAAAATACAAAGGATCTTAAAACATGCTTATGAATAATTATATGCCAAACGTTGGATAAATTGCTAAACATACACAATCAAATAAGACTGACTCATGAAGAAATAGAAAACCTGAACAGGCTAGTATTAAGTAATAAAACTGAATCAGCAATAAAAAATTTCTAGCAGAGAGAATCCCAGAACTGATGGCTTCAATGGTGAATTCTATTAAGTATTTAAAGAACTTCATGACTTTTACAAAGCTGTATTTAATACTTGTCTACATTAATGAATTTGTTTAGTATATATATGTAATCTATACACTTATAACTTTCTCATATCTATTCTGCCATTGTTAGCTCCCCATACCACAAGAAGTAAAAACTTGTATTTATATTTTTTGTTTCTAGATTAGTGTTTGAGATATGCTTATTCATGTGTATTTATCAGCTTGTTTTTATGATAGCATATTGTATTTTTTGCATAACAACATGCTTTGCACAATATCTCTTGAAGAATTCATGATAATAATAAGATTCCCCAATTTTTGTTTGTTTTTTTTGTGTGTGTGTTATTCCTTCTTTGCTGCAGTGAAATACACATAATGAAATTTACTACTTTATCCATTTTATGTGTATGTTATCTGGCATAAAGTATATTCTTGTTGTTCTACAACCACCACTCTTATCCATCTCCAGAAATTTTTCATATTTCCCAAAGACCCATTAAAACCTTAATGCCTTATTTTGCCCTCTCCTCCATCCAGCCCCTGAAAATTGCCATTTTATTTTCAAGATAGGCATGTAATGAATCTAGGTAACATGTCTGAGTGGATTTATACAACATTTGTAATTTTTGACTGACTTATTGCAGTAAACTTAATATCCTTAAGGTTTTTCCACATTGTACCATGTGTCAAAATTTCCTTTTGTTAAGGTACATAATATGCCCTTTATGTATGTATCCTGTTTTTTGATGTTGATTCCTCACACAGGTCAATCAAGTTGACCTACATGTGCCACTCATGACAGATGCCCTTTTTTAACTTATCCTGTTTTTAATCTATTTATCCATCAGTGGGCGCCTGGTGTTTTTTCTACATCTTGGCTATTGTGAATAATGCTGCTATGAATATGGCTGTACAAACATCTGTCCAAGTTTTCTATGAAGTAAATGTTTGTATCCCCCTAAAATTCGTACATTGTAGAATAATCTCCAATATGATAGCATTCGGAGGTGGGATATTTGGGAGGCTCATAAGATTGGAGTGCTCATGATCACGATTGGTGTCCTTATAAAGATGGCCATTTATAATGCAGGAGGCAGATCCTCACTAGGCACCAATCTGCTGGAGCTTTGGGTTTAGATTCCCAGCCCTCAGAAAATGAGAAATGAATTCCTACTGTCTATAAACCCCTCGACTTACACTGTTTTTCTTATAGCAGCCTGAACAAACTAAGATAGTCTTTTGTTTTTACTTTTGGGGATATGTATCCAGCAGTGGAATTGCTAGATCATATCCTATAATTAATCTCATGAACCTCTAACTCTATGAGCCTGATATGCTTATTAAAAATATATGATATTTTAGGCTGATGGAGTGGCTCAAGAGGTAGAGTGCCTGCCTAGCAAGCGTGAGTACCTGAGTTCAAACTCCATCACTGCCAAAGGAAAAAAAAAATATATATATGATATTTTAAAGATGTATCCCTATCAGTTATCACAGTTTGAGGTAATTACAATTTATTGTTTAGATGAAATGTGTTATCATTTGAAATTTCTTCACAGAATCTACTTTATGCTAGTAGATTTTGATAAGTATCATAATATCTACCATATTTCTCATATATTTATTGGATATTGATTAAATTAATAAATAATTTGATCATGCTTAAAATACATGCTTTGTTGTTTTACTATACTGCTGTATTAAATTAATTTGCTCCTAAACTTATCATTTAAATTGCTCTCAATTTATATTACAAAGTAAAATGCCTTTCTTATATTTTTGTATCTTATTATACAATTATAATATTCTTTCTATATGATTTAAAAGAATTATATTGTTTATCTTGCAAAACATATTCACTGTTACCTGAAGGAAACTGAAACAAAAGATAATATTACAGAGGTGTAATTTATGTTTAAAGTGAATGTGAGACCTTTTAGACCGAATTAAACCTACTTTATATACTTTCAACTAAATGTCAAACAGCCTACTCATACTAATTCTGTTATTTCCATTCAACTCAGGTCTAAAATTTTTCCATATAGGTTTTTTTCTTCATTTTTATGTGTACAAGTGAAATGACTTTAATTTCAGAACACCCACAGTATGGGCCTTGGCAATATCTGAACAGTGGTCTCACTCTTAGAAGAGACATGTCTTCCTTCTGAGTTTTGATACTTTTATAATTTCCCAGATTGCTAATCCCACTAACTTTATCTCTTTTTCCATCTTTCATCATCCACTTCTAACTCCATCCAATGAACTTTTAAAATCATAACCATGCTTCCTTTGTGTTCCTAATCTTAAAAAAATAGTCTTTATTTCATGCTATGCTACTTTTATTTTCTCAAATTTAATAGGTATAAAATTTTAAAAATCTCTTATATAATATTTTAGTATAAACGTTCTTTACACACACATGGTAAAGAGAGGCACTTTGCTTAGCTTTTGACAATTTCTTCCCATTTAATATAAAGACTTGAATTGTTGCATTGATACTACTTTTTAATTTCTGAACGTAGGCTGAACTTTGACACCACAAATAATGTAATTCTTGCATTTATTCTTATCCTTGAAACATACCCTTATTCTTTTTTTGTCTAATATGTTTTAAGAATCATAAGTAGCTCTATATAGAGAAAAATTTGTTGAAGAAAAAAGTTTCCAATGTCCAAAAAGTCATTGTTATTAATGATGGTTCACTTCCTTATTATTATTTTAATTTTTTGATGAGTTATTTCATGAAAAATGTTTTTCTGTATATTTTAACATAAAAATTAGTTTTCATATAGTATTGTACTAGCTGCAAATAATTTGAATTTTCAGTAATCACTAAGCAACTTTCAGACAATGTCATATTGTTGAGAAGCACACAATCTTCATTGTCAAGCAATCGGGGCAGCTTGACAGTAGGGAAAATTCTTTTAGAAATAGAGTTATAGTAACAAAGTAGTTTAAGAGTTTTTTATTAATTATAATGTGCTTGAAATATTTCATTATTGAATCTTAAGGGATCTCTGCTAAGTTGGTTATACAAAAGAAAAAAGTAAATAGCAGAGAAAACTTGTTTTGTCTTATGTGTAGACAACTTGACAAATACTTTTTATGTATATATAATATGGAATCAAATGAGTTGATTCCTACTTATATAACTTAACTATGAAGGTATAGTTAAGTCATTTCTGAAGAATGGTTTATGTTGTTAAATATTGTCAAGAAAATTAGTCAATTCAACACTTTTATTCAACACTTTTATACAAAACAATGCCCTTTAAAATAATGCCCTTTAGCTAATGTATCATAGGACAGAAAATAAAAATTCAGTGTTTTTCTGAAAGGAATACCGTCAGTGTTCTGCTTCCACTTATTTGTAGACTTTGAGTGGTTTAGCCCTTTCCTGCACAAAATTATTTAAAAGACTACTGTCCCTAGTTACTTGCTAAGAACAAGCCAATATAAAATTTACAGTGGCCTGGAATTATTTAGTACATGCATCTGCAACTTAGGCAGAGCTTATGGTGAAATTACTTGGCTTGGCTTTGTGCAGCAAGAATAGAGTAACTTAACTGGGGCTCAGGAGCTGGGTCTGAGACGTCTGTCCATGGGGCCCATGAAATGGAGCTAGTGTTTGTGGAGAAGCCCAGTGGGAACTGTGAGCAGAACACCCATCCAGAGATTTCTTCAAGAATGCCGATAGCCAGATTTCAAGTATGAGTGTCCCAGGTGAGCCATGGGGCAGTTGTGCCACTTTTGATGACTCAACCCCAGAAGTCCCTTCCAACGTTACCACATTTTCATCCAGGTACAAGAGCAGGAAACAGACCCTGACTCCAGAGCATGGGAATAGCAGAACATGTTGTGGCCATCAAAGAAAATACAACCTGCCACAGATGCAATTCTCTCCAAATTGCAAATATTTGTTGCTAAGGTCTGAATGTATTCCTCCAAATTCACATTGCAATCTCATACTCAACGTGTTAATATTAGGGAGGAAACGGTCTTTGGGAAGCTATTTAGTCATAAAAGCTCTAACCTCATGAAAGGGATTAGTGGACTTGTAAAAGAGATGTATCTTGCTGGCTGGCCCCTTCTACCATGTGAGGATGTAATAAAAGGCATCATATTTGAAATGTCTTTGAGAACAAGCCCTCATCAGACATGAATCTGCTGATCTGAGATGTCCCATCTTCCAGAAGGGTGAGCAATACATTTCTGTCATTCATTAGTTACCCAGGATGAGGTATTTTGTCATCGCAGTCTGAGTAGACCACAGTCTTTGTGTGTATTTAGTTTTATGCTAAGAATACTAAACTGAGCTTGAATCCAGATGATGCAAGGTTAAATCCTGGCTCATCACCATAGTAGAGGTTATCAGGTATGATTTCCTTCACTTCTGCTATCCTCCCCAAATTGCTACTAAGAACAGTTCTGTCATCTATACTTTCTTTATTCCAGAAATATCTTCCCAACAGGGAATCAGTCTAATTAGTTATTTTTCTTCTTTTTTCTCTCACTCCTTCATCTTCAATCTCTCTTCTCTTTCTCTCTACTTTCACCTTCCTCTAAAAATACATGGAAATTCTTCAGATTCTAAAATTGCAGTCAGACTACAACAATGTCATTTACTCTCATTTTCTTTTATGACAGTTTCATAATTTCCTATTTTCATTCGTGTTCTCAAAAGAGCAGACTGCAACTTCCATCTTATTTTCTCTTCCGTTTACTCTTCATCCCAGTCCACTGTATGTTCGTATGGTCCTTTCCCCTTCATAGAAACACTTCCAGCTAATACCTGCAGAGATTTTGTTGTCAAAACAATTGATTTCAGTTTTCACTTACAGAATATTTCTCTTTCATTTGAACTGTAGAGGTTACTTTTACCTACTTACACCCTTCATCATTACCATCCTTGATACTTTTCCATGACACTTCTCATTTCCTCATCCATTCTTTCATGGTCATTTTAATGTGCTTTCTTTCTCTCTTTCACCTTTAAATTCATGCTTGCTTCAAGATTGTTTACATCCATCTCTTTACCTATGAATGTATTTTAGAAATATTAAGCTATTAAAACATGCTAGTACGATGCAAAGGACTGAAATTAGAATGATAAACATGGTATTAAATTCTCTTTGGTCAGAATGCCAAGAGTAGTATATAAAACCGACAACTAAATTACCATCTAAAAATGTAGAGTGGTGGTAAGTGCTTTGGAGGAAGGAAATAATTTTATATAAACACATGCAAGGACACCTACTGACATTTTAGACTTTACCTCTTCCCATTAACTATATAATCATGCCTGTTTTTTATCCCACAAACTCATGACATCATCCTCTGCATCTGCCCTTAGTTTGAGATTATATCAAAATATTTATTGGAAATATTTTCTTGGCCTTCTGTCAATAAGTCAAGCTCACCATATCTGACATTTCAATGATATATTTAGTTAACCTACTGTCCTCCAACTACCCATCTATATCAGTGGCTAGGCCTTTCAGGTCAGGAGGCATAATTTCATTCCTCCCTCTCCCTTTCAACTCTGCACCAAATGTCCTTGCTTTACTTTCTAACACATTCTTGTGTTTCCTATTCTTATCTCGTCTCTTTAAATGTGATGTTCCACTGTCACATTTAAAGCACTTGTACATGAGCATTCTTAGACAAACATAAAAATAGCTTTCTTTGATTATAGAGTAATTCATCTTTCACTGTCCCCAAAGCAACTTCTTTAAAAGTTCAGACTAATTTTATCCTCCTTAAAAAAGTCTAAATGGCTTTCCATCATATGAAGATCAAAGCATAAAACTCCTTAATCAGATATTTCACAGAGTAGCTGTTGCCTTCTTTTGTCTTCATTCTATTAGTGCTGTTTACATTTACTTGGCTTTTTAACCTGCTAATAATTCCATTTTACCATGTGGATATCTTTGCTCCTGCTTCTTATCCTACTAGAAAATATCCTTTCCTTTCCTCCCATTAACTAGATTATATGCACACTTTTTTTTTAATGTTCAAGCAAAGTCTTATCTGACTCTATGTTCCCTGCACACATAGAACCTGACTGCATGTTAGATACCCATGGTAAAAACCTCTGGATAATTCTGTATTAACTGAATGACATCATAGGGAACAACAGCCATATCATTTCCAATTGTACCTAGTTGATCAGACAACCTACATGAAACTAACTTGTGAACTTGCTAGTTTCAATATTTATCCATCAGATCCCAGATAATTCTAAGTTTAAATTTGACCAGCTTTGTAGACATGTAATCCTAACATAAGGCTTTGGTTTAGATGTCATGTCAAGAGAAACTCCTTTTTCTTACTGATCTCCGTGTGCTCCACACATTAGTTCCTTTGTGGCCAGGGCTGACTTTGCATGTTCAACTAAAACATCATGTCCTTTAAGAATTACAATCTAGAATTACATGTACACAGTAACCCTAATTGTATAAAGCACACAGACTGGAAAATCACCTTCAAATACAAAGCGCAAAAGGACACCACCTTATTTATTTACCAACTCCATGCAGGTAATTATTTACTCATTTACGTGAACAATCAGGGTTGTGCCCTCAACCGTGGGGGCAAATAGGAAGAGTGCAAGAAGCCTATCATTACCTGTTGTAACTATTAGCAACACGTTACTGTCAAGTGTGCAATGTAAACCAGTCAATTCAGTAACATGGGTAGTGAGGGACAGTCACACAGACCTGGATTTCCCTCCAGACAGGTCATGGTGGCACCTGCAACACTGTTGTAAAGGATCAGTCAATAGGAGAAGTAGGATGATCCAACACACACTGAGGTAAAAGACACTTGGCTGTCTGCATTGATCTTATCTTAGATTAGGCTGGGCAATTAGAATTCCATGTTTCAAAGCATCTCTCTGGACATTTATTTTATTTATTTACCATTGTAAATAAATAGTGATGTCAGTGGAGTTTTCATAGCTATGACCAAAATACTTGAGAGAACATCTTGAAGGGTGGGATTATTTATTTTGAGTTACTGTTTTAGAGGGTTCAGTCTGTGTTGATCTGGGTCCATTACTTTGGGCCTGTGGCATGGCTGAACATCATGGTGGTAAGAGCATATGGAGCAGCAGGTTGTTCAACTCATGGTAGATGAGAAGACGTAGAAGAAAAGAAGGGCCTGGCTCCAGGTATTACCTTAAAAGGGACACCTCCAGGGATCTTCCTCTAGCTAGTCCTGCTTTCTAAAGTTTCCACCCACCTCACAAAGTAGCATCACCAGCTAGGGACCAAGCATTCAAAATATGAGACTGTAGAGGACATTTGTATTCAAAGCATATGTAGTAGAATGCTACTCTGTGCATTCTAGTGTCTTAAAAGCTTCTGGGCAGTCTCTCTTCTGTCAGACAATTTTACTAATTATATATTCAAGAAGAGCTATGATATAGTTGACCTTGGAGACAATTGGACAAACCCAAGTGGTGAATATTCCGATTTCAGATCTTTCCTAGAGTGGTCAAACACATAAAAGAAGGGAATAACAAAAAGAAGACTGGGAGATCAAACATACCAATGTAAAATGGTCACAGTATGCATGATACTATGCTCTTACCTCTGTAGCAACTGGTCCTAGAAACCAAACCACAACCTCTATAGAAAAGCCTCAGTCCCACTTCTAAATCAGGACAAGTCAGTGAAACTCAAATGTACACCTGTGCTCACCACACCAATCACAGAAAATTCCCTAGGACTAGTAGCCTCCCCCATCTTCCCCATGCTAAAAATCTCTAATCAAAGCATCCCTGAAATTTTCCATTTATTTCACAATAAAACTTCTGCACTCCTCTACCTGTTGAGTAATCTCTTGAAAATATGGTAATTATTCTTTACTCCTTTGTTATAATAAACTTTTAATAACTAGCCTCTGTTCTTATTTGGGTTTTCTTTGCTTATTTCTATATATGTATATAAAATATAATATTTATAAATCAAAAAATTCTTATACTATAAATGTATATTGTGGGTGTACATGTATAGAAATATATGTGAGAGTATAAGAATATATTTTATACAAAAATCTATCATATATCACATATATGATATACATATTTAGGGATATATATATATTCAGAATTTAATTCTATGCATTTTACTGTCAAGTATTACTTAATTTTGAAAAATGAATAAACAAATGCATAAATGAAGAATTAAGTAAATGGCCTTGGTAATAAGCCTCTATAAACTTCAGCAACTTTTATTAATCAGAAATTTTGGTACACATTCATTCCAAGGGTATTTTATAATAAAGTGTATGAACTTCAATTTCTCCAAAAAATAATTTTTCTCAACATTCTTGCTAACACCTATCTCATATCTTTTTGATGATAGCCATTCTAACATGAGTGAAGTGGTATTTCATTTTGATTTCCACATACCTAATGAGTAGTGATGTTGAGTAATTTTTTCATATATCTATTAGGTTTCATAAGTCTATAGGTTTCATATATCTATAAGGTCTCAAAACATTTTAATTTGAGAAAGTGTATTGCCCATCTTTAATTGGGTTACTTATGGTTTTTACTGACTTACATTCTTTATAAATTTTAGTTATTAACCCATTATTATATACAGAATTTACAAATACATTCTCCATTACTCTAAATTTGTATTTTTACTTTTGTGATTGTTTCCTTGACTATGCAGAATTGTTTTATTTTGATGTAATCTCATTTTTCTAATTTTGCTTTTGCTCCCCTTACTTTTGAGATCACATCCAAAACATTCTTGCCCAGAACAACCTTATGAAGCTTTCCTCCTACATTTTCTTCTAATACTCTTTACAATTTCAGATCTTATATTAGGTATGTAATCTATGCTCATTTGATTCTTGTAGAAGCAATGAGATAAGGGTCCAATTTCACTCTTCTGTGAAACAGAAGTAAACACCTTTTACTGAAGGATGTTATTATTTCCCCACTGTGTGTTCTTGGCATCTTTCTTAAAATCAATTGATGATAAATGTGTGGCTTTATTTATGGGGTTTATGCCTGTTTCATTGGTCCCTGTACCTGTTTTTATGCCAGAACCATTCTGGTTCTATTGCTATATTTTGTACCATATTTTGAAGTCACATAGTATGATATCTCTAGATTTGTTCTTTTATTCAAGACTGCTTTAACAATTCACAGTGCTTGTGAGTCTACATTTTAGAGTTGTTTTTTCTAGTTCTATTAAAATGTAATTGAATATTTTGGGTAGGGATTGCAATGAATATTTAGATTGCCTTAGGTAATATGGACATTTTAGCAATATTTCTTCTTCCAGTCCATAAACATGTGATACCTTTTTATTTATTTGTGTTTTTTTCAACTTATTTCATCAGTTCTTTGAGGTTTCCAATATGGATGTCTTTTCCCTCCTTATATAAATTTACTCCTAGGTATTTTATTTTTGCTGAATCTATTGCAAATGGGACTTTTTTCTTGACTTCTTTTTCAGATATCTCAGCATTGGTGTTCAGAAAACTGCTAATATTTATGCTATTATTTAATTTATTAAATTATTAAATGTAACATTTTTGTGGAAGCTTTATAATTTTCTGTATATATGATCATGTGTACACAAATACACTTTAATATCTAAGGAAACTAAAACATTATGTCAAAAAGACACATGTACTTCATGTTTATTGTGGTATTGTTCACCATAGCCATGATGGGGAATCCTTAATAAGTGTCCATCTACTAATGACAAAATAAAAACAATATGACATGCATTTTAAATGGAATGTTATTAAGGCATTAAAAAGTTTGAAATCCTATCATTCAGAGCAATATAGAAGAACCTGGAAAGCATTATAAGGTACAAAAAGAAAAATACTTCATGATACCAATTATATATGGAATCTCATAAACATTGATCTCATAGATGCTTTGGATATAAAAGTAGTTACTACAGGCTGAGGATAGTGATGGAGAGAGGAATGAGGAGAGGTGGACCAGTAGGAGAAATAAGATCTGAAAGTCTATTTCACAATAAAAGGATTATACTTGACAAGAGTGTATGTAGGATATTTCAAAATTTCTGGAAGAATGAATGTTCAGGATTACCAAGAAAAAGAAGGTAATTAGAGAGATGTTAATTATCGTAACACTGTGTATAAATGTCTTGAAACATCACATTGTACTCCATTAATATCTACAATTAATGTCAATCAAAAATTTATTTACAATACAAGAAATAAAAATATACAAAAGATATGAATAGAAATTTATCTAAAGAGACACAAATGGCCAAAAAGTACTTAGAAAAACATCTTAGGTCTCTAATCATGAGGGAAATATGCAACTCAAAACAACAGTGAGATGTTATACCACACTTTTTGGAAGACTACTACTAAAAAGTCAAAAGACAATAAGTGTTGATGAGGATGTTAATATATTTGTATTGTTTATACATTTTAGGTGAGAATATAAAATGGTGAAGGCACTTAGGGAAGTTGGAAGCCACTTAGTATAGAGCTTCTGCAAAAATTTTTAAAAGGGCTGCCTTATGATCCAGCAATTATACTTCTGGATATAGATCCTTAAGAATGGAAATCATTGTAGCGCTATTCACAATTGCTAATGTGGGAGAACAGCATAAATGCCAATCACCAGATGAAGAGATAAAGGAAATGAGGAATGCAGATATAATAGGATACAATTCAGTCTAAAAAAGAAACTAATCCTACCATGTATGACAACGTGGATGAACCAGAAAGACATTATGGTAAGTAAACAAAGCACAGAAGGACAAATGCTTCATGACTCATTTATGGGAGTTTTTAAAATAGTCAAACTCCCAGAAATAGAGAGTAGGATGGTATTTACCAGGGGTTATGGGTAAAAGAAATGGGGTGCTTTGCTCAGTGAGTCTAGAGTTTCAGTTATTCAAAATGAACAAATTCTACACATCTGCTGTGCATCATTCAGCAGTATACAATATGGCATCATTCAGTTAAAATTTTGTCAAAAGGGTAGAACAAGGGCCTTGTTCTAAACATTCCAAAAATGTCTGAAACATAAGTTAATAATTGAATCCCAGTGGAGCATATTCAAGAACGTCCTCAAGACTAGTTGCAGACATGTTTTATTTAAAACTTTTAATACTATTTAGTATTACTGTGACCACTTAAATTATGTAAAAAACACCAACCAAGTGCTATTTTAAGTACCTATTCTTATCTATGAAAAGATCAACTTTATTATATGAAAGCTAAGAATGCTCTGACATTTCAGGTTTTATGCTATCAGAGTAACTATAATACAAAGGAAAGAAAGTTTCTAATGCAAGAATAAAATTAAACTAGTCCTAAAAAGTAGATTTAACATTAAATCTCTGTCAAAAATCACAGACACACAAAAAGTTAAGAGGAATCTTTGGGAGGAGATATATGTTATTATAATGATTGGTGATGATGGTATCATTTGTATAAACATATGATCAAACTCATAAACTTTATGCATTAAGTGTGTGGAAGGCCTTTTGTGCATGTTAATTACATTACAAGAAGATATTGAAAAACCATTTGGTCATATATGTGAACTCCTCTTTTTGAAACTTCTGAATACACCATTCTTTTCTATTGATGTATATGTACATGTACATGTATATAAATATATAAATAAATATCTTTGATTATTCTTTTGCAGAATGCCTTGAAATGAGTTAATGTAAGTCTTTGATTTTGTAAATTATTTTTCATATTAGTTTTGCTGTTCTGTGGTTTTTGCATATCCATTTTTGAATGAGTATATCAATCTATGACGTCTAATACATTTAATTCCAATTTTATTTCATTTTCTTTCCTTGTTCAGTTAGTTAATTACTTAGTTGGTTACTTTACAGTGCTGGGGATTGAATCTAGGTCTTTGCTCGTGCTAGGCAAACCCTCTACCACTTGAGTATGCCCCCAGTACTTTTGTATTTGCTTTTTATTTTATTTTTGAGATACTGTCTCACTATCTTTTTGCCCAGGATGACCTTGAGCTCACAGTGCTCCTGTTTCCACCCCTTGAGTAGATGTGATTTCAGGTGTGTGCCACCAATGACTGGATCACAGTTTGATTTTATGTGGTGACTTTTTACCCTCTAATTGCTAAATTCACCTGTGAAATATAGCAAAACATGTTTAGTATTTAGAATTTTGTATATATAACTATATTGAGGACAAATAACCTTTTTATTTCTTCTTTCCAAACCACATCTTATATTTATTTTTATTGCCTTCCTGTGCTGGTATTCCTTCCAATCGCCCATTGAACAACAATGACGACATGGGCATTTTTGTGCCTTCTCCAGTCATGAGGAAAACTAGTCCACTCCTCACTAGTGAGCACAGCCTGTGCTTTTGTAAACTTCTGTATCAATTTTGAAACTCAATATTGAAGTGAAGCAGAATTAGATTAAAAGTGTGAAAAATTCACTAGGAGACATATCTGTGAATGGTGGGTCCTTGAAACTTAATGGGCTTTATTTTCTACCATCTAAAGGACACTATCAGTCTCCCATAAACTAGTCATTATTTATCTTTTTCCTGATAAGCATGATGTCTTCAATGTGATGAATTAATCTAATGTTCACTGAAGTGCATAGACAAAGATCTTTATAGGCTGTAGTATGAAACTTCTGCAAAATGCTAGAGAACAAATAGTCCATGGGCAAAACACTCAATGAGTTTTGTCTATTCCATGTGAGTGTGATCGATTCTTATAATTCTTTCTAATCAAAGTATTTGATATACGATTGTCTGTGTACCTTGGACTTACAGCTGTATCAATCATTTGTAGTGTGATGCCCACATCCCATGCAGTAGTATGCAACTCCTTGAAGAGTTGACAGAAACAACACAGGGAGGAAACAGGGAATTAAACAGACATGTTAAGACCACCACTTCTGCACCATAAGCTCTAGAAAAGCATCACTAATCTCCTTACCTCCATATCACTGGCAATATTATTTTTGCCTTACTATTTTGTCCAGTAGAGGCAGCTTCTGAGGTTTCTGCATGTGGTTTTATATTATATGGTTTGTACTCTTGCCTCAAG
The DNA here is from genome assembly GCF_047511655.1 of Castor canadensis. Lineage (NCBI taxonomy): Eukaryota > Metazoa > Chordata > Mammalia > Rodentia > Castoridae > Castor > Castor canadensis. The sequence continues at coordinate 74,751,929 of NC_133394.1, read as the reverse complement.
GTCCCAATGTTTAGTGGCCTGTGAAATGATAGGCTCAATTGGTCCACGAGGAGAAGGTTATCTATATATTGTAGCAGAGTAGCTTGTGGATATTGCCACTCTGCCAAGTCTTGGGTTAGAACCAACCCAAAGAGATGATGACTGTCTCTGAATTCCTGGGGGAGGACAGTCCAGGTGACCTTTTCAGCCTTTCATGTGGGGTCCTCAACAGCAAAGATAAGGTTGACTTTTAGGGTATAAGGGAATGCAAAAGAAGGCATCCTTTAAGTCCAGGACAGAGTAGTAAGCAGTATCCAAGGGTATTTGAGCTAGAAGTGTATAGGGATTTGGAACTACATGGTGGAGAGGCACTGCTGCTTCATTGATCAGGCAGAGATCTTGGATTAGCCTCCATTTGTTAGGTCCCTTTCTGACCCCAAGAAAAGGAGTATTATATGGGCTGGAGCAGTCCATTAGCCGTCTCTGTCTTTTAAGTCTTTGATTATGGGAATTAGCCCCTCCTTAACCTCTGGTCTTAAAGAATATTGTTTTTTGATGGGGAAACCAAGAGGGATCCTTGAAATGAACTAGGACTGGACCACTGTTCATGCCTGTCCCACAGTGTGTCCATCTGTCCACACTGTGGGGTCAACTTGTTCCTCTATCAGGGGCAAGCAAAAGTAACCTGGGGATAAAAGAAACTGCACCCCCAATTGACATAGAAGGTCTCACCCTAGCAGAAGAGTAGGAGTTTCTGGGACAATGAAAAAGGAGTGACAGAAGTGGAAATCTCCCCAGAGCAGACTAGAGGCTGAGTGAAATAAGTCTCTAGGGGCTGGCCTGATATGCTTTAAACAGTAATTTTCTTGGAGGACCTAGGTCCAGGTTAGAAAGGAATGGCTGAGATGCTGGCTCCAGTATTGATAAGGAGGCTGACTTTGTGCTGTTCAATAGTAAATATCACTAGGGTCCTCTGTTTTTATGGTGGTCACAGGAACATGGATGGGAGGCCCTGGAACCTGTCATTGTGGGAAGCTCTGGCTTCCATTTCCCTGTGAATGGAAGACAGTGTGCCTTCAAATGATTTCCCCAGCAAATGGGGCAGGGTTCTGGAGGTGGCTTCCTCTGGGGGCACTCCCTCCTAAAATGGCCTGCCTGTCTACATTGAAAACATGTCCTTGGGTGTGGACTCTGCCCTAGGAAAACATCTCAGAGCACCGCTATCAGAGTCTTCTGCCATTTATCCTTTCTCTTTTCCTTTTCCAGGTCCTTTTTTCCTTTTTCTAAGTCCCTATTATAGTATATGGATGTAGCTACACAGACCAATTGGTCTAGATCTCTGCTCCCTCCAGCCACCAGTTTCTGAAGCTTTCTATGAATATCTGGGGATGACTGTGTTATAAATTTATCTTTTAGGATGATTGCCTCCTCCTGTCACACCAGTCCAGTGTTGATATGCTTTTGTAAGGCATCTTTAAGTCTCTGTAAGAAAGCTACTGGGGTTTCTAAGGGTCTTTGCTGCACAGCTGTGACTTGGGAGTAATTAAGGAATTTTATCTTGGCTCTCCTTAGACCCTCAAGAATGCAGTGGATGAAGTTGTTACGGTTCATTCATCCTTGTCATTCTCAGGGTCCCACTTAGGATCATATCTAGGCACTGCCTGATCTCTTGTGGGATTTGGAAATTGGGATTGCCTTTTAGGTATCCAGTGTCTCTGTCTTTCCTCCCTGTCCCCTCCTCCTCCTCCAAGAGCCTGGTCTGAGATAGGCTTGTAGGGACACATTTATCAAAGTGACAATCATCCTCAGCTGCAGCTACCTGATCTAGTATTTGCTGTTTCTCCAGAGAAGTGAGAGTCTGAGATAACAATATCATTACATTCTTCTAGCTTAGTTCAAAATTTTGGCTGACTTTTCTGAATGCCTGGATGTACTAACCAGGTTTTCTGTGTAATTTCCTAAATCCTTTTTTAGTTTTTTAAGCTCATTTAATCTGAAAGGAACATGAACCTTATCCCCTCTGGGCATTAACTGGAGGGAGTAGAGTCCTGTGGGATGATGATGGGGTAGCTGGGTAAGGGGATAGAAGGGGAACTGATAGGGCATTGACCAATCTCCTCAGGGTGGGATCTATCCCCTTTGGCTCCCTTGGAGATTTGATTTCTGTCACAGGGGAGGCCCCCTTTGTCATTGTTGGGGACACTTGGGCATCAGATAATTGTTTGGGTTCTGGTTCCTCAAGGGGGTCTGGGGGTTTTTTGCAAAGGGTTACCATGGTCTGGGTATCTAGCCTGCATTTGTTCAGCCATTCTGGGTGGTCTCTTAGGAAAACGAAAATTGAACACATGTGACTTCAGGCTACTTTTCCTCTTTTTTTACTAACATATCTAATTGAAGAATGGTATTATAATTAATGTTCCTTCTTTTGGGCCATTTTCCCCATTGCCCAGAGGATATTGTGGCCAGACATGGGTGCAGTAAAACTTGAGTAGCTTTTGTTGAAGACTTTCTGGATCAAGTTTTTTTCAATGTTTTAGTAAGCAGGCAAGGGGGGATCCTTCCAGGATCCTGGAAGCTTGGTTTCCCATCTAAAAAGGGAAGCATGGAAAAAGATTGAAATTGGGAAAATTGAAATATTAAGAGGAGTTTTATCCTTTTACCCAGGTGTCCCCAGGTCCTCTTTGTAAGAGAGGGTATCCCTCTCTCCTGTGCTGTCCCACCACTGCCACCTGTGGCGGATGTTATGGGGAAGACATTTAGGTACATCCAGCTGCAGCCACCTGGCCAGAGTGACCCTGATCAATTTTTTTTCCCTGTTGGTTTTATTTTGCCCATTTCCCTTGTGATCCAGGTACCTGGTTTTCCTCTACCACACAAAGGCTTGTAACTTAAAAATAACTCTATTAGTGAGGGGCTTTGAAGCAACCAAGAGGGTTTGCATGGCCAAAGGGAGGACCCTTGTGGTGGCATGGATGGGGACTTCTGATAAGGCAGACTTTTGTCCCCCTATATACCCTGTGAGACATATATATTCTATGAAAAGAGAAGGATCATCTGAAGGCATTATTCTTTTGCTGGTGATAAATGACAAAAATGGAGAAGATGGAGAAGATAGTTGAGGTCTCTATCTCCTTAGGTAGCTGTCAGGTAAAGCATGCTTTTCCCCTGAGGAAGGGCAGCTTTAGCTGCCTATTAACAGCTTTGTTTTTCTTTTCTCCTTGCAGAACATTGAGCTGCCATTTTAGGCTTTGTTCTTCTGCATCCCCTCAAATACAGTTTTTCTTGGGCCCTTGTGGTACTACTTGTGTATGTTTTGATTATGTGTACAGGAGATGGGGAATGAAAAGAAAGAAAGAACCTTGAGTAGGAAGGCAGAAACTCCAAAGAATGGGTGAAACTGACACACATGAAAAGACGAGAACAAAGGGAAGAAAAGAAAGATATTAAAATGCAGTTCTGAGAAATTTTAGCTAGGTTGATGGCCTGAAATACATGAAAAGAACATGTATTTGAAATTTATGTAAAAAATTATTTCACACTTATCCATAAGTGATTTACTTAATATCCATCTAAGAAAGGCTTTTAAAGAAAGATTTTCATACTATGTAAGTCATTTCTCATTTCTCACTTTTGGAGAGTCAAGAAAAGATGCAAAGGAATTAATATCTCACAGTGAAACTCTTAGACAGTAGGAAACTGCCATCTCACTGGATAGTACACAGAATACAAGTGTAATTTCATGTGGAATGACATAAAAGCTTAAGAATTTGAAAAATGCCTTAGTTTACTTAATTTTGGTGTCATTCATATAACCCATTATCTTAGGTGAACTTGGTTATAATAGAAAGTTCTATCTAAACACAGTCACTAATAAAAACCCAACCACTGGAAGTTTAACCAAGTCAACCTTCTATATAAGGTTGATCCCAAATTGATAAAATCTTCTACCTTTTACCTCCTATGCACTTTAGTCCCTAATGAAAAGATTACAGTACACTTTACTGTTCTTTGGTCTACAAATTGACCTTTGGTAATCTTTCCTGTATCAGGTGAATGAATCAACTAAACTTGTAAATGAGTTTCAATGGGAAGGATATATATATATATATATATATATATATATATATATATATACATATATATATATATATATAAAATTTGCTAATGGGATAGCATCACAAAAGAGACTCTACAAAAGCAGAGATAAAAAAAATAATGAAATAGAGGCAATAAATACCAATGTTAGTGACTTAATAATTGTTAACTCTAGGTGGTGGGCTTTTACAATAACCGTTAACACACACATGATTTCCAATATCTTTGTAATATTTTTAAAACCATAAAAAATACTAAAATAAAATATCCTGCAACTCCATATAAGGTATTTGAAAATAACAATGTAAATATGTCTGGACCTGAAATAATAACAAATAATAATATTATTGAAATTTTACTTTTGATTTGAGGTAATTCTGTGGAGGAGAAGTGAGTTCTTAAAATGACAACCATGGAACCCAAAAGTCTTAATTAGGGAGTTATGCCAAGAATTTATAAAACTTTCTGAAATTAACTGTAATTTACATGTTTAATTGCCTATGTATATTATTATTATTCTGGCTTATGGATGATCATAAATACAGTCTCATTCTTGGTGACATGACATAAATGAAATTTTAAAAATGCTCATCTAGACATAACTGAATAAAATTTTAAAAGCTTTCACCAAATATGCACTTCAAATAAATTATATTTGAAAACAATATTAGGAAAAAAATCAACTCTTTGGACTCCTATTTACCTAGTAATAAAATGATTCCAGATTATACAAACCTATTTTAGATAATCTTCAAGGTGACCATATGGTTTGTATTATTTTTGTTAACATTTTTGGACCACTTCACTGTTTTCTTTCCTCCATCTTCAAGCACCCATTGTTCTCCCTAATAGCACTCTGAGCTCTGTGTGTGTTTGCACATGTATGTGTGTCAAACTGCCATATTGTGTAATTCTTCAGTGAGATATTATAGCCTCATGTCCTCCACTTTTTACTTCAGCCTTTGAGTTTCTTAGCCAGGTTTTGGCCCTGTTTATTGACCCTGATAAGCCAGTCATTGGGTAAGAACTTTTAAACCCTTCCAGTCAAACGACCACACCTCAGTTCTGGAATTTTAAGAAAATAATTCTAGAGTAGAGGAACCAATTAATACTTATTCATCCCAGCAATGAGCCCCAGTGTTATGGTTATTTTTACCATTACTAGATTTGCTTGAGTAGCCCCTCAGAACTCTCTCTACTCTGTTTCATTTCTAATGTTGCCATCCTCTCATTTATTTAAGCTCTTAAAATATGGATAATAAATTTCATTTCTGCCAACAATATCCAGGTTTGTTTTGCCAGTTTTTAACTAAAGCATAACAACTGATAAGTTGTTACTAAGAAAGTCTTGCAGGAAATAGACACCCTGAGAAAAAATGATATTTTGGAATGCATTTCTTGGCCAAGAAAAGGGGGACATTTGTATTTCAGCATAGGGCTTCCAGAAAGCTGTAGTGAAATATCTAAATTAGTGAACATCTGCAGAAATGTGGAAACAGGGGACACATCTTCTGGCGAAGAAGGTAACAATTACAATAAAACACAGTGGTAAGATCTTATTTAAATGACTACATCTGATAATAGGTCATAATTCAACACAAGACAGTGATAAATTTAAGTACTTAATTTCTCATCTCTAACAAATATTGTCTGAGTAACCTCAACTTAAGTTATAGCTAATTGGACCAGGCTATTCGTTCACATGACCCAGGTTTAGATTGGTAGCAAGTTATCTTCTTTTAAGTTTTGGAATGGGTAACAGAATACAGTCAGATCTTGGGTACTGGATCTAAGGATTCACACAGATGCTCTGTTAATAATGTGAAGCTACAGAACTGAGGTGTGACTCTCCATGGGAAGCTGAGAAAATAAAAACTAAGAGAAACTGTGGTCTCCTGATCAATAAAGCAGTCAATCCTTGAAATCCAACTTTAGAATCTATTTCTATTGTATAATAATGAATCTTTATATCAAAAAACCCTTTCACCTAATATATTTATATTAGCTTCTTTATACAGAAATTGATACTTAAAACTCAAATATTTTATGATGGCACTGTTTGCATTTTGTTCTTTAGATATTCATGTTCTGCCACTGAAAACAAAATTATGATCTTCATTTTACAGGTTGTCAATGTCAGTTGAACTCATAACCATTGCTCTTTTATGTGACTATGAGGTCATTGTGTAGGGAAGACAAAGCTCTTTATCACTGACATCATATTATTTACAGGGATCTAGAAGTCTACCAAGCCTTAAAGACACACAAAAAAATTGCTTTCTTTCAATGACTCTCTTCTGTTTTTAGAGACTTTTTCTTCCTGAATTGAAAGGCTTTGACTCACTTTCCTAAGAAAATATAGATAGTGACCTACTATCCTCACGGTGTTGAGATGGGTAAGCGAAGTCAAATCCTGGCATATCCGAAAGAAGGGAGTGCAGAGTAAAGTTCCTACTTTTGTATGAGCGTGTATCTGGGGAATAGTTCCGGTAATGATGCTGAATATTCTTAACCAAGAAATAAAGCCTGATTTTAGTTTAGAAGGTCTCAAACTTCAGGATTGGTTTGTTTGTTTTTTTTTAATTTTATTTTATTATTTTATTTATTTTGGTAGTACTCAGGACTTTACCCTTGCTAGGCAGATGCCCTACCACTTGAGCCATACCACCAGACTTCAAACTTCATTTTTGAAACCTCAATGAATACACTTTACAAGAGTGTTCATTTAATGTACCAAGTACCACAGCTGTGAAGGTTTGACCTGCTGTTTCTTGTTGTGGTGGTAGTCATCTTTGTCCATTTATTGAAGCCAAAACAATTGCCCCTGATAACAGATATTCCTTGACATTATGCAGATTTCTAGTTCTCACAGTTGGCTAGAAATTCTAGTGGTCAATTTCAGACATTCTGATTTACTTATTGTGGCATGAGTTTTAGAAATTTGTTTTTATTTAATTTTTTGGTTAATTGAAATGTATTTTTAAATCATCAAAAATTGTATCTATCATCAACATGCTGTTTTGAAATACACAAGTACACATTGTGAAACTGCTAAATCAAGCTAATACATGTATTATCTCATATATTGGGTTATTTTATATTTATTTCAATATGAGTTCAAGCTTACAGAGTCATCATTAAAATAATTGTAAAATGCTTCTTGGCTTAGATTTGGCTGCTGATTCCTCTAAATAAATTCCAGTTATCCATTTGGAAACAGAAATATTGCAAAAAGGATGCTGCTTTATGTTTTTCTTTTTTTTCCTTTTATTCATATGTGCATACAATGTCTGGGTCATTTCTCCCCCCTTTCCCCCAGCCCCACCCTTACCTACTCCACCCTCCCCTCCTCTCCCCTACCCCCTTGCTATCAGGCAGAAACTATTTTGCCCTTATCTCTAATTTTGTTGTAGAGAGAGTATAAGCAATCATAGGAAGGACCAAGGGTTTTTGCTAGTAGAGCTAAGGATAGGTATACAGGGAGTTGGACTCGTATTGCTTTCCTGTATTGCATTTTGTCAGTTGTTAAATAGATTGTTTGTGTCCAACAGTTGGTTACACAAACTCTTGGCCACACTAAGGTGTGGGTACCAACCAGCCTTCTCTACTATAAAGTTCTCATATTTACTTTCCAATTAGCAATTATTTTGTAGAAGATACATCAAGATTATGTAAATGTCTTATTCCTCAATAAGTCATAAATCACTGTTTTTAGCATACAGCATTAACTTTTGCATGAATCAATTTTATTCAATCAGATATAATGCAGTATGTTCAATGTCCCTCATTTGACTCCTGGGGGGATACTTCCATCTGGCTTCTATGTTCTTATCACTCTTGGAATGCTCTCTGTTTTGCTGAAACCAGATATTCCAGGTTCATTTTGTTTGTTTCTGGATCAGCAAGGCATTCAAGTCATTTCTCTAAGTAGCCCTTTTAGACAAGATCATTTTAAAAACAATAGTCTAAGTGATCTCCTGATACTGGATGTTGCTGTCTGCTGGCTTTCTAAGAAAAAAATCTGTATCTAGGACATAGATTCAGACATATGACATAAACTATAGACATAAAGATATTCATGTATAGGAAAATCACAACTATAAACCAAGGATGTACTGCTAAATGTTCTTATGCTCCTGAATATTGCCGCCATCAGGAAAAAGCTAGTCTTTATATAGATATAATATAGAATATAGATACATACAGATATTTCGATATCCATAGTAAAGATATGTAGAACTATATACATGTGTATAATCTCCCAAATGTATACTTACATATATACTAATCCATGTATTTAGAGATATTTATCTATGTCTGCCTAATCATATTAGTAATTCTGATGCAGTATTGTAGGTTTTATTTGAGTGTCTGTATATCTATAAATCCTTCTCTAGTAGTGAAGATTCTGATTCCCATATTTTAACATATTAGATATTTCCTCAATTCTTTTGTGTGTAACAAAACTTCCCAGCCACATTAAGATGCTGCTTTATGCATGCAGACTGATCTTGTGGACCTTAAACCTATAGGGCGCTTTCAACCACTAAGATAAACATAGGAAAGGGGGGGGAAAGACAGGAATGACTTCTTTGCCCATGTTGCTCAAATATTTAGGATACAAAGGAAAGAAGATAGGAAGAAAAAATGAAGGAACAGAGAAAGCAAGGAAGAAGAAAAGTGGAAAGGAAAGAAAGGAGAACGAAGCAGAGAACTGGCATTTGAGGACTTATGTAAAGGATGTAATTTAGAGACTTTACAGCAAGTCAGGGACCCAGCTCAATGTGTTTTGCGTAGACAATTCCCTAAGTTCAATCGTCAGCACTGCAAAATAAAGATTTTGCAAGATGAGAATTACTGGTCAAGGCTGTGTGGAATAAATTAGAAGCCAAATATATGACAGGTGAGCTGCACCTTCCTGAGAAGCAATTGAAGTCCTTCCTTGACATCAGTGTTTCAAACATGCTCAGGCTCAGAGATTCCTTGTTCACCATGGATTTGTATGGTGAGAAAATAAGATATGTGTACATTCAGTTCTTTGCTACCTGTTCCCTTGAAGGATAGGTGATCTCATGGAACGATGGGAAATGGCCTACTTGGAAACAAAGAAAAATGGAAGGAGGCCAGATACAGGCACTGAATTCTCAGTAGTAAATTTCGCTAGACTACTGTAAATTTTTTGAGTCATTTGTATAGCCAAAATCCTTTTAACTAGTGAAAGGAATCATCACTGGCTGTGATGAATTAATGAGTGGAACCGTGAAATCAAATTAAAGTGCAACTTTCTAAGGAAGGTGTATTTTGGATTAGCAGTGACAGTGACACTTAGCTGCCATTGTCATTAGCGATAGTGATACTTCGGGGCTGGAGAGAGAGAGAGTGAAGTGAATTCTTAGTCACCTCTTGAGCTAAAGGTCTGTGAGAAGCTGTACTGGTAAAGGAAGGCCCTGCCACAGCACGGGGGACCATGTGCATGTCCTTCAGTCAGGACACAGTGAGAAGTTAACATCTCAGTGCAAGGGGACTCAGACTCTGAGTCCACAATAACAAGAATTCCTTGGCAGGTAGCACAGCACCACCGTCCACAAGAAGAAGGCCTTTAGGAAATACTTGACAAAAGGAATTGATCTGATTCGTTAATTCAAGAGTCAAAAAACTACAGCCTGTGGGCCAAATCTCAATGATGACCTATTTTCATGCAGCCTACATGTTTAAAATTTTAAGGGAATGTTTAGAAAAGAAGGGGATAAAGAAGAAGAAAAGAAAATGTTAGGTCATTTGTGATCTGCCAAGCCTAAGCTAGTCACTATGTGACCCTTTACAAAAAGCATTGGCTAACCATGCTATTTGACCAAATTTTTTTTTCCAGGGTCTGGGAGTATAGTTTATGGGTAGAATGCTTGTTTAGTATCTGTGGAGCATTGAGTTTAACCCCCTGTGTGCAGGCACACACACACACACACACACATACACATGCAAAAAATTTTTCCCAGTTGTTTGAAAAGTATAATGAAAAATGTTAGGTCTAGCATCCAGTGTTTATTCTCCAGTTCCTACTTGGATGTAGTATATTAATAGCAACTTGGTAAAAATCCCTGTGTTTGCATATTTTACTTAAGAAGAAAAGGCAGCTATGGAAGAAGTAGGTTAAAAGTGGCATACCACTGCAAGAGACTTTTTTGAGTCTTTTAAGTATGTGTTCATCTCAATAAGCAGACAATATAATAATAAGGGCACATGATAAATGTTAGCCAAAATTTTTATCCCTAACTTTCCAAAGTTTTATTTTTCTTCCCACTTGTAAATTCTTTCTCTATTTATTTTTTTAATAATTCTTTGAGACCTAGTAAACAATTGATTTACTTTGCCTGCAAATAAAGAATTCTACTTGCTCAAAAATAACTAAATATTTGTGCTTACACTTGGATATTCTGAGCAACAATAATGCTCAGTCAGACAACATTACAAAACTATTACATTAGGTTCAATTTTTTGTGTTTGTTGTAGTGACTAGTGAAACCCATGTCATAGCTATGGAAGAGAGTCTATTGGAAATTTATATCAGACATCACTTTTTACTTTTTATCATTGAGTTGCAAAATTATAAGAAATACAGAAAAATCTTAAGGTAGTTTTATTTATATAAATTTTCCACAAATAAAAGTAGTGTTTGTATGAAGGAAAAGGAAGGCAGTCTCACAATTTTCCTTCTGTATATCATAAAGAACAGCAGTCCTAAACTGGATCATGTGAGCTGGATCCTTGCATTGATCCAAATGGAGAAGTTTTCATCTTTAATACTTGTAGTACACACCATAAATTCTCTTCAGGCACATACTTCTTCCTCATCACTGAATGCACTCACGTTTATCTTTAAACTGTCATGCTTAAAACCTGAAGTGAAAGACTATTTCTTACATTTTAGTCATCATAAGCTGAGAACTTGGGCAAAACACATTTCTGCCTTGAGATTCCAAGTGAAATTAGAGTAAACACATAATAAACTGTTTAACAAAAAGTGCTGTTTTATGAGTCTAAATAATGCCTTTGACATAAATTATAGAATTTTGCTTCCTGAGAACATACATTGCAACATAAAATATATAGCTATTTTTACCAGGCACATATGTCAAATTAAATAAGCCTGAATTTTTAAATCAATCATTAGAAAATCCATACTAGAATTTTACTGCATATATTGAGTAGTTATATGATCTAGATAGAAATAATAGTGCTGGAATATTATATAAAAGACCACAAAATTGAATTTTGAAAAAACATATAGCTATTAATTGAAATAGGAAATTTTCAAGAAAAGCAAAATAATTTTTAGACTTGTGTTAATGTAACTAATTTGTTTTTAAATTTACCATTTCTTTCATTTACAGTTAAGTATTATTAAAGTAGTTTCACTTATGTAGTTGTATTATACAGAGTTATTTGCAAAAACCCAAATCAAAATCACTTAAAGCAAGATATATTTATGTAGTTTATAACATCATAATGTAAAGTAAAGAACGTCTGGAAATATAGAAAGTCATTTATGGGTAATTAAAAGGTGGTATAATATGTAATCATGTTCATAGTTGTGAAATAATTTTGCAGATATTTTGTTATCAGTTTTAGACCTGAGATTCCAATCTCATCTTTACTATGCACTAGTTTAGAGATTCTGGCTAAATTATGGGACTTCACAAATCTTACTGTTTCTCTAGTAATAAAAATGTCCTATGTCAGGAGTGCACTGTTGACTCCTATCAGAGATGAAGACTAGCTATGAATATGGCCGCTCTACTATCGACACATTTTATGAAGGGTAGAGTGAAATGTAAAGCTAATCTTCTCATGTGAAACAAAATTTTTGTTTACTTTTTAAACTAGAAGATGGTGATAATATAAATCAAATAGTCATTAGAGTAATGCCAAATTATTCAGTATCTTAGATTATTTAGTCCCTTTCTTCAAAGTATTTGAAAACCTTCACATTGTTTATAGAATTTGAAACTCACTGAGAGTGAAAAAAGTCTATGTAGTGTTTAAAAATTCACACTCAGTGAATTAATGATAACAGGGTTCTAGAACATTAATCTCCTCTTGAATTTCAACTCAGGTTACATTTTAATAAAACATCTTGACTCTTGGCAGTATGAAAAGTCCTTCAAAAATATCTTTCAGATTTCTGCATGTATCTTTTCTACTATTTTAACAAGGAATTATTTCTTTAACAAGAGGGATAAGAATTGTGCTGGCCAAGTAAACAATGTTTGAGTTCAATAGCAATGTTTACCTAATACTGTTAACCTCACCAGTATATTATTTATTTTTATCTTATTTTGAAAAATAAAATGGCAAAACAGTAACACAAAACTGTTACTAAGTATATTCTGGTATATTACACCAATGAAATCTAGGCCATTTTTTCCAAATTCAGTATTTTCACTTTTAGTTAAAACATGTAGGATTTGTTTTACATAGCAATTACATGAGCTTTTACATACATGTTGATGAAATAATATTTTTAAGCCACAAAATCCTCAAAATACAATAAGATCTTTCAGGCAACAACGATGAGCTATTGTCTTTCAGGCCATAGCTCTATGTCATGATGCCTTGTAAAATTGTTTTACAGTAATGTTGCTGTAAATGTTGTTGAAGTATAACTACCAAGAAAGCCATGTTTGTTCAGGTATAGATAGATAGCTTTCACAGCAAGGACAAGGTTTGCGCTTCTCATTTTCCCAATGCGTAAAATAAATTTTGATTCAGTAATGACTGAAATTGTTTTTCCTAAACAAGGTCTACTAGTAGTTTTCATAAAACATTTTCCTGTAAAAATGCACATATATTATGATACATTTTTTCCTAATAATAAATGTGCTACGCACATTGAGATCTTAATACCAGCACTTACTTAATATGCACTTCAGGACTTCATTTTTAACTTTCCTTTAAGAGTATAAGTATACTTTTTAAATGATTTTTGAGGCCTTATTTTGCTACACTTACGCTAAGCACAAAATGTTCTTTCCATAAAGCCAAGAATAAAAATCCTGGAGGGAAATTTTTAAATGATTGCTCAACACACCAATGCTTGCTATTTTTAGTTCACTGGTCTCATCTTCTCTTTGTTGGTACAACTCTGAACTTAAATTGATGTTTTCCATGAGTGAAAGGGTTACATTTTCTACTCTATATGTGACAAAAATCATTTTTTCATAGGAAACAAAGTATTTAATTAAAAATAACTGGATATAAGTAACTTAGAAGTTTTTTCTAGGATCGTGTTAAATATTTTCAGAAAACAAAATATATTGAATTGTTTATAGATGCTTCCTTGTAAATTCTAAAAAGATTTCTCTTTTAGGATCCTTCGAAGATAACTGATCATCTACAAGCATCATATTTAACTGTAATGTCTAGTTGCCGCTAACTTGCAATAAATATAAATGAAGCAACAAATTAAATTCTACTGGAGCCACACTTGTAAACTGTGGTATTTTAAAAGCTTGAACAAATTAGTAGAACTAGTTTTGAAATTAATACAGCATTACTTATTTGCTAGATAAAGGGTTGGAAATCCATAAATATACTTTACTGTTTAGATTAGGCTACTTAACATATAAAAAGAATCTTCTCAAAAGCATTGTATGTTTGTCTTTTTTCTTATTCAATCATCCCCTCTTTTTCCCTATCCATTTCAAATTATGTATGTTTTTTCTTCTCTTTTACCAAGCATAAATGACTCACTTTGCCCAGGTATTTAACTTGTGGATACCTCCTTTACACGTGCTATCATTATTGTTGCATGTTTCCTTTGTCGTGACCTCCATCCTGGTCTAGTGCACTTATCTGCCTCTCTGTTCAACTTAACATGGTACTTCCTCCTTGTCACTCAGGTTTCAACCATAGGTTATTTGTTGAAACGTGATTTTCCTTCAATCTAAGCATAATAGCTATTCATTCACAACCACCACAGCCGTCATCCTAATATAAATTCTACTTGGTTCAGACACTGTGTTTTTTATGTTTTGTTAATCTTCACAGTGGAAAGATTAATGAGTTTTAGGGCATTATCCGATGAGTTGAATATTATTCTCTATTGCTGCTTGGCACATAGTAGGATGTTCAATCAATGTTGAAGAAATGCTTGTTGAAGGAATAAATAAAAGTAACAAATAAATGAACAAACAAAAGAATTGAAATATGCTTGGCCTATCTGATTGTAGATATAATCATGTAATTGTCACTGTTGATGAAAATGTTGAGGAAAAGTTATCTGTGGGAAATATAAAGTGGTAGAAGCTATTTGAAGGGCAATTTTTCAAAACCAAAAATGTAAATGCAGCTATGGGAAATAATATGAAGAGAAAAAACACATTAATTTCTATAAATATCATGAATATTCATATTGCTAAACAAATTTTATGAGGAATAATATAGCCATTTATTCATTTATTTATTCAACTTTTTTCTTTTTAGTACTGCTTTGGGTCAGACACAGATCTGGCATTTGGACTACATTAGAGAAAGAAAGGAATACCTGTCCACATGATTCTTAAAATACAGTAGAAGAGAAAATAAATATTGCACATTGTAGAAATTGTGTATCAAACATCAATAAATGATTTTAAAAATATTTGAGAAGACAAAAATCTTGAATGAGCACAAAATTGTGTTTATATAAGATGATCTTGAAGGAATGAGATGTCTTAGGAGGAAAATGGTTCATCCAAACAGTGCTCTGAGTGTGGAAGGAAAAAGGAAGAGATGATGTAAATATCCTGAAGCAAGAGTATGTCTGGCATGTATCAGCCAACAGGAATTAATAAAATTCTTATAAAAATATTAGCATGTTAGGGTCAATATACTAAACATGAAGGACTATTTTACACAATGTAATGTATATATGAAAGGACTTATAAAGAAGTATAAAAGAGTAAATATAAAAAAAGAAATTAAAGTTTGCCAAAAATTCATGATAAAAGGAATATTAAAATTGTGTATTCTCTTAAAAACATCATAGACAGAGAACCACCCTTATGTATATTCTGAAAAAATATATAAGCTGTAAGATGTCAAATGGATAGAGAGCAAAATAAAAACACAAAGAAAACAGAAATTTCATCATCAAAAGATATATTTAAGCAAACAATGAGTTCTATGCATAGTAAGTATATTTATAGATAGTAATGCAATAAGTTGACTTTCATGGATTTAGAGACTATAATTCCCTACTACTCCTATGAATAAAAAACTCAAACACATGCTTCTCCCATATTAAAACTGAACAGAATGTTTAAAAAACAAGTGATGATGGACAGAATGTCCTCTGCTCTGAATTTTCCTAAATAGATTCCATGTATCCCTCATCCCTTTCCTCGTTCTTCTCTAAAGAATGTTAGGCAGTTGGTGAGTTTGGGAGAGCAATATTCAAACTGAAAAGTGTTAAAGAAAGTGCCCAAATCCTGGCATTATCACAATGCCTGACTTCAAACTATACTAGAGAACCATAGTAATAAAACCAGCCTGGTACTTGTCCCAAAACAGACATGAAGAGCAATGCAATTGAATAGAAGACCCTTATACAACTATAGCTATCTAATTTTTGACAAAGGATCCCCAAATATGTGCTGGAGAAAAGATAGCCACTTGAACAAACGATGATGAGAAAACTGGATTACCACCTTCAGAAGACTCAAACCAGATCCCAGTCTCTTGCCTTGTACTAGTATCAGTCAAAGTGGAATGAAAATCTTAATGGAAGATCTGAAATGCTGAAGTTACTCCAGGAAAAATAGAGAGCACACTGGACCACACAGGCGTAGGCAATAACTTTATGAACAGAACTCAAATAACTCAGCATTTAAGAGCAAGGATTGACAAGTGAGACTGTATGAAACTAAAAAGATTCTGTACAGCAAAGGACACAGTCACCAGACTGGAGAGATAGTCTACAGAACAGGAGATAATCTTTGCTAGCTATACTGGTATCACAATACTTGACAAGGGATTAATAACCAGAATATACAGAGAACACAAAAAACTAACCTCCCAAAGAATCAGCAATTCACTGAATAAATAAGCAAATGAACTGTACAGACAATTCTCAAAAGAAGAAATAGAAATGGCCAATGAACATAAGAAGAAATGATCAACATCCTTGACCATAAAGGAAATGCAAATCAAAACAACGTCAAGATTCCACCTCACCCAGTCAAAATGGCTATCACCAATATCAAAAACAACAACAGATGCTGACAAGGATGTGGGAGAAAAGGACAACTTCTACACTGTTGGTGGGGATCTAAATTAGTGTAACCTCTTATAGAAAGCAATATGGAGGTCCCTCAAGAAACGAAAAACAGAACTACCATACAACCCAGTACCTGGACACCACTCCTGGGCATATACCTGAAGGAATGTGCTCCGGGATCTGACAGAGCCACTGGCATACCCAGTGCTAGTACTATTCACAAAAGCCAAATTTTGGAACCAACCAGATGCTCCACGACTGATAAATGTGGTATATACAACTTTTTCTTAAATATATACACACAATGGAATTTTATTCAGTCATAAAGAAGAATTAAATTATGTTTTCAGATAAATGGATGGAACTGGAGAACATCATGCTAAGAAAAATGAACTAGGCTCAAAAGATGAAAGATCACACATTTTCCTTCACATGTGGAAACTAGACCTATATGTTCAATGTATGTATAAATACATATATGATCATATATTTAGTGAGAAACAGAACAAAACTGTATTAATGGAAAACAGGAGGTGGAAGATAGAAACAAAATGATAGAGAATGAAACATATTGAAAAAACTTATCTATATGTGAATATAATACAATGCACTATATTATAAGTTGTTGAATATTAGGGGAGCATGCTGATAGAGAATGAGTAAGCAATGGGGGAGTGGATTTGATTAAAATACGAGATATGCAGGCCTGAAGTACCAAAGTGAAACCTCCTTGAACTTCAATATACACTTCAATAAAATGGAAGACAGGAAAGTAAAACAGGTCTTTTGCAGAGGTGGGAGGGGAGTAGGCATAAGGAAAGGGTGAATGAGGATGAATATGGTAGATGTATCTTGTAGTCATATATGAAATTAAAAGAATGAAGCCTATGAAATTGTTCTAAAAAGAGGGAGGAAGGAAGAAGAAGAATGATGAAGGGTGTAAGTCTAAGATATATTGCAGGCACATTTATAAATGTCACAATGTATCTTCCTATACAACTAGTATATGCTAATTAAAAAGAAAAAAGAAACTGCTCAAAATAATAGAGTTGAAAATAAAAATGTAGTGTAATTAAAGTGGAGAGTTTATCAATAAAATCTATATCATTTGTTAATACCTTACTTAAAATTTAATCAATGAAAGCTATATTTATTTCCATAATTTCTCTTCTGTCATCTCTTCCAATAATAAATAAGCCTCTATTTCTAACAAAATAAAGACAAACATAAAATAAATAAAAAATTTGGCCTTTACCTTATACTCTATTTCTGAAATTATTCAAAATCTAATTAAGAAAAAGCACAATAACTGATTGGGGACTTTCCCAGAGCACAGCCATGGGATCAGCACAGACCCCAGCTGCAGAAGGGAGTGAGAGCAAAATGCAGCACAGCTGCTTTCTGTAAGAACAAGGTTGTTTACACCATGACCTTCAGACAGGAGCAGTACATGCAGAAAGTGTTCCCGATAAGTACAAGGTCAGGCTGCCCCGAGATCTGTTGCTCTGCTGACTTCTCTATCCTACTTCCTTGTTTGCCCCTGTATATAATAAACTCACTGGAGGTGGCTGAGGCTATTGTGTGTCTCCACCAGAGCACCCTGCCCACCTGATTCCAGCTTTTTGTGTGTTTGTCTTTTGTCCTTTCTCAATCTCCTGTCACTCCTAGTTAGGTTCCTAGGACAAGCTCATGCAGGTAGAGAGAAGTACTAACTATAAATGAGGAGAAATTCTCAGTGCAACCAGGATCTGTAACCCACTGCTCACACTTGTGCACTAACAGCCTATTTTCTGCACTGCACACTGGACAGACTGTAGGTAAGAGAGACTTTTCAGTTCTGCAGTTTCTTTTTGGGCTGTGGTCTGAATATGCAGCTGTGTATGTTTTAGAGTGATTGCTGCTTGTGAAAGCTATGTCAGAAGAGATTAGATGCTCTGTCAATATGTTCTGACCCTATAATGAGTACTCATGAGCCTCATCTGAGCCTCATCCAACTCTGCCTTGGAAGAGAGAAGGAATTTGATTGGAGGAGTCAATGAGTGGCCACAAAGAAAAGATGCATAAGAAGCAGTGAGAGGCAGTCTTGAGAAATATCCATAAATCTCAATTTTCCTAAGCCCAAACATGGGGTGATCACATGAGATGTGGTCACTAGCATGTAGCCCCAAGTCACAGCATGAACCATTTATGAGGCATGGTCTTGCCCAAATGCAGGTAGTGTTAGGCTCTGACTATACCTTCCCTAATATGGTGATTTGAAAAAGAATAATTTGTGTAGAAATGAAGTTGATGGTGCCATTTAGGTCTTGCTGGGCTGAAGAGTGAAGCTGGCTCTGAACTAAAGACACTGAGTTCTACGAATGCTTAGAAAGCATTTCCAATGATCTATCTCTAAAGTGTTAGTGACTGGCTGAGATTAAGTGGCATAGATCACCTGCACATTCTCATTAATGTCTCAAGTTCTTTAAGTTTTGAACTGCCTTTACATTGAAGAGAGAGAGAGAGATGAGAGGAGCTAGCTAACCTTTGTTTGTATGGGTTTACATAGGCTCAAGTGCTTGCCTTACCAATCATTTCACTTTGGTTTAGAGATTTCTGATTAGATGAGCTTAGATGACAACCTGACTCCTGCCCCTGTGTCCTGGTTTCACCTATAATATATGATACATTTTATTGATGAAAAACAGCTCTTATTTTAAAAGTATCTTTTTCTAATTATTGGTTTAAATCAACTTGGTAACATTTTTGCAAATCCCAAAGTTGGAATGGGACAGCCAAAACTTTTATCACTAACAATCAGTTATATAGTCAAAAAACAAAACAGAAACTAGAATGTTTGAAAAAATAAATAAGAAATTGATACAAAATAAAAGAAAATAGTCTTATTAAGTTAGAGAAAGCAAGACACCTAACTTCTTAGAAGAGATCTGAGTTATTAGGAAGGAGAAAGAAATCACAAGTTCTTCTCACAGTTTCAAAAAATGACATAGGTGAAAACAGTGTTGGAACATTTGAAGATGAAGGAAAACCAGTTTTGTAATAAAGGCTATGGCTGGTAATTTGCTTTGGGTAACAATTATAAAAGTAAATTAAAGTGAGCAAGTTTCTTGCAGAAAACTCCAGGTAGTAGAAGCTGGATATTAATTTAAATCTTCCATAGGAAGCAAATTTCAAAGGTCTAAGTATGTACATAGAAAGTGGCAGTGGAAACACCCACCATGTCTCAGGAAAAAAGAAAGTGCTCCTCCAAGAGTGAAGGCTAAGACACCTGCTAGAGACTTCTCTCACAGTAATGCAAGGTCCCAGAAACATGAGACTCAGAAGAAAAGGAGACAAAGCTCTGAAAGTACTGGACATAAATAAAGCCCCATTGAACTATTACCTCTGCTAACTGGGGCTTTGTCCATGTGACAAATTTCTAACCTTTACAAAACTGACAGCTATACTTCATCCATATAGATTGGAGTCACCCCGCAGGCGTGGTGCCTGCCTAGTTCAAAACTAGGATGACATTGCTAAACTTATGGAGGCAAGTTTACATTCATAGGTTGCATATTCTTCACAACTTTTAGCCATCTATTGCCATGCTGATGAGCTCAAGACAATGTTTTTTCTTCTCACAGATACCATGAATTTCCGCTTTGGTTGTTGGCACTGTTTAAAAAAGTTCTGGGAACATTATTTCAGTTTAGACTATTATTGAGTCTAACTAATGATTGGGCAATAAACAGAATACCATTCTAAATTTTAAAGGTCTATTAAGGGTCCTTTAAAGCTCACCATGGTGAACTTTCCCTTTCTTATTTCATGACTTTACAAATCCAAGTAGATAGATACTTGACAGTTGACCAGTTCTGCTACTACTATAAGGTTAAGTACCAAAAAATGCCCTGCCTTGGCACCAAAAAATTTGACCATAAAATAAATCTAAGGAGTTTGAGTTTTTTGGACTTTAATGTAAGTTAAGAATTTCAAACTTTGAGCTTTATCTCAAAAGGATAAAATAATTTTAATTCTTTCTAAAAGACTGTCTAATATAATTTCTTTTTAAAAAAAATTTATTTTATTCATATGTGCATACAATGTTTGGGTCATTTCTCCCCCTTTCCCCCCACCCTCACCCTTACTCCTCCCACTCCCTTCCTTATCCCCCCTTACCCCTCACTACCAGGCAGAAACTATTCTGCCCTTATCTCTAATTTTGTTGAAGAGAGAGTATAAGCAATAATAGGAAGGACCAAGGGTTTTTACTAGTTGAGATAAGGATAGCTATACAGGGAGTTGACATGCATTGATTTCCTGTACATGTGTGTTACCTTCTAAGTTAATTCTTCTCGAACTAAACTTTTCTTTAGTTCCTGGTCCCCTTCTCCTGTTGGCCTCAGTTGCTTTAAAGTATCTGGTTTAGTTTCTCTGCGTTGAGGGCAACAAATGCTCTCTAGGTTTTTGGGTGTCTTACCTATCCTCATACCTTCCTTGTGTGTTCTCGCTTTATCATGTGATCAAAGTCCAATTCCTTTGTTGTGTTTACCCTTGATCTGATGTCCACATATGAGGGAGAACATACGATTTTTGGTCTTTTGGGCCAGGCTAACCTCACTCAGAATGATGTTCTCCAATTCCATCCATTTACCTGAGAATGATAATATTTCATTCTCCTTCATGGCTGCATAAAATTCCATTGTGTATAAATACCACATTTTCTTAATCCATTCGTCAGTAGTGGGGCATCTTGGTTGTTTCCATAACTTGGCTATTGTGAATAGTGCTGCAATAAACATGGGTATGCAAGTGCCTCTGGAGTAACCTGTGTCACATTCTTTTGGGTATATCGCTGGAAGTAGGATAGCTGGATCATATGGTAGATCAATGTTAAGCTTTTTAAGTAGCTCCAAATTTTTTTCCAGAGTGGTTGTACTAGTTTACATTCCTACCAGCAGTGTAAGAGGGTTCCTTTTTCCAGGCATCCTCGCCAACACCTGTTGTTCGTGGTGTTGCTAATGATGGCTGTTATAACAGGGGTGAGGTGGAACCATAGTGTGGTTTTAATTGGCATTTCCTTTATTGCTAGGGATGGTGAGCATTTTTTCATGTGTTTTTTGGCCATTTGAATTTCTTCTTTTGAGAAAGTTCTGTTTAGTTCACTTGCCCATTTCTTTATTGGTTCATTAATTTTGGGAGAATTTAATTTTTTGAGTTCCCTATATATTCTGGTTATCAGTCCTTTGTCTGATGTGTAGCTGGCAAATATTTTCTCCCACTCTGTGGGTGGTCTCTTCAGTTTACAGTAATATAATTTCTTATGACAGATAGTACTGCATATTAAGCAAGAGCCAAATTCTTGATCTATTGTCTGAATTCAAACTCCAGACCTACAACCTTGTAAGTGGATAAGTTTAAATAAGATGCCTCTGCAGTCGACAAAGTTGAGATATTGGTGGGATGAGTACAGTGTTGTAAGAAATTAATGACATTATCTGAAAAGCATCTAGCATGTGCTGACTACTCTGCATGTGCTTCTTTCATGTAATATTTTACCCTTTTCTTCTGGAGTTTGATAATAATAACAATTTTCATTTGATCAGTCTCATTTCTCATTTCCCATTCATTAGATAATGAAATATATTAATGTAAGAGTTTGAGAGTACACAGCTTGTACTAACAAATATAGATCAACAGAAATTTAGTAACCTTTGCTACTCATCTATTACATAAAATCACCCCTTTGGCATATACAGTTCACAGTTATTTAATTATTGAAGGAGTTCACAGTTTCAAGGATCAGCTATAAAGATGAAATCTCAATTTCCCTAGAATGGAGAAGTCTATAGTAACAGGTTTTGATTGTTCAGCATTATTATCTCACAGCAGTTTTCTTGCTAACCTCTCTATGCAGTGCACTCATATTTTTCTTTAAATAATACAAATGCTTTATACTGTTCCCAAAGAGTAACTTTTTTCCCACACACAAAAACACAAAAATTATATCCATAACCTTGTTTACTATTTTTACTATTTTGATAATCTACCTATAATATTTCATATTTATTATACTCATAAAATTTTCCATTGCCCACCAAAATTTAAATTGAATATATACTTTTATAATTAAGAGGTATAACGCAAAAAGCATGGAACAGTAATAGCCTTGTGGAGAATGAATTTTTATGTATTTCTAATCAGTTAAATGTGAAAATAAACACATTTAATTAAAAATTTTAGATTATATACACATCTTACATATTTTCCACGTTAAGTGTAATTTGGAATCATTTTTACCAATAAAGGCTAAATATTAATTGCTCATTTAGATGTTTTTGGAATAATAATGACTGAACAGAAAAAAATTGCAGAGATATTTTCATTTTAAAATGGTTATTTACTTATTTATAATTTATGTTTTTGTTTTGAAGGATCAAATGCATTAGTTTCTCTGATTACGAATATGGGCAAAAACTTTATGAGTCATTATGGTAGAATTTTAGAGTGAATTATTAATCAAAATTTTTTGTTAGAGATTTATAATGTGTTGCCTTTACAGTGATTATCTGAAGCATAATTTTACATTTATATTATATTTAATTAATTTCATTAAGAGCATAAAAATCAAATTTATGCCTACTTCCCTGACATCTAACAGAATTTATCTTTAGAGAGTTTCAAGCTACCAGATGTCTTACATTTTTGCTGAGCTTATCCATTAATAGATTCATACGTTAATGCACTTACATGTATTCTGCATTTTTGAGCTTAATAAAGTCAAGTCATCTATAAGTTGGAGAATTTAAGTATGAAAACCAGGATGGTTTTGCCTACGCCCTGAATAGTACCTCAAATAAGAACTTTAGGCATTATTCAGGATGGTAGGCAAAATCACATGTGATTAAACTGGCTGTTTCCTGAAGAACCTAGAGTTGGAATGTCAAAGGTAACCATCCATGAAAGGAAGAAGAAAGAACAGAACGGGAAGGAGTGGAGACTCATGAATAGATGTGGAGTCTCAGGTTTGCAGGGATGCTGGCTGGGGTGGCCTCTGAAGCTGCTGGGTCTGTTTGCCAATTTTCAACTATGTGAAAGTGCTTTAAATTACAGAACAAGCCTGACAGACAGTAACTGGAATACGCAGCTGAGGACTCCTCTCAGTGCATTTGGGACTACTGGAGTTATTCAACAGGAATGAAGATCACTTATATTCTTTTCTGAACACCTCGCCAAGATTTAACTGATAATGTTAATAACTCTGCTCCTGTTCTATTGAGGCTTCTCACATCTGATTTCACATTGAATGTAGCTTGTAAACACATTCCTGTGCTCTACCTTGCATGGATATACACAAATAAATTTCACAAGTTTCCAATCTTCAACTTTTTCTGTCCATAGATTTAGTAGATAGGGATTCTTAAGGGTATGGAAAGTCCAAACATCTTCCTGATGATCTATAACTATAAGTAGATCGAGTTGATTAATAGTTCTGTTTAGTTTTCCTATATCCTCATTTATCTTTTGCCTGTCTGTTCTATCAATTATTGACAGTGACTGTTGAGATTTCTGAATACAATAGTGGATTTGTTTCTCATTTCAGCCCTGCAACTTTTTTGTCTCATTGATTTAACTTTCTGTTGTTAGGTACATAGGTACTTAGGACTGTTGCATTTTCTTGGTGCATTGGTTCCCTTATCATTATGTAATGTTCTCTTTATCCCCAATAACATTCCTTGATTTGAAGTCAAATTTCTCTGAAATTGCTATAATTATGTCAGCTTTATTTTATTAGTATTATAATGGTATGTCTCTCCATTCCTTTCCATTCAACACATATGTGTCTTCATATGTTTAAAATGCATGTCTTTCAACAATTTTTTTTTTTTTGCAGTACTGAGGTTTCAACTCAGGGCCTTGCACTTGCTAGGCAGGTGCTCTGCAATGTGAGACACTTCAGTTATTTTTTTTCAGATAAGGTCTCCTACTTTTGCTCAGGACTGACCTCAGATTGCAAGCTTCCTATCCGTGCCTCCTGTTTCGCTGGGATTCCATGCCCAGCTTCAGTCTTGGTTTTTATAACTATCTTACTATTCACTTATCTTAATATGTGTATGTGTATTAAGGTACTTAAATAATTTATATACAGGTGGATTCATAGTCACCATGTCTGCAATGGTTTCTGTTTGTTATATTTGCCATTTTTTTCCTTTATCACTCTGCCTTTGCTTTTTATGTTTTTATTTTTTGGTTGTACTGGGGTTGAATGCAGGGCTTTGCACTGGCTAAGGAGGTGCTCTTCCACTTGAGCCAGACCTTTATACTCTCCAGACCTTTATACTCTGGTCATTTTGGAGATGGGGCCTCTTTTCGCCCAGGCAGCCTGGACCATGGTCCTCCTATTTTATGCATTCTACCATGACTGCGATGACAGATGCAGATCATAGTAATCAGCTATTTCCATTGAATTGGGGCTCACAAACTTCTGTGCCATGACTTTTTTGGAACCATGACCTCCTCATCTCACCTCCCAATTAACTAGGATAAGGAGAGTAAGCACCAGCACTCAGCCCTTGAGCATTTTCAAGATTCCATTTTTATGACATTGGAAATACTTATCTTTTTAGAAGGCTTTAAGATTTTTCTAATCTAAGTGAAACTGCAACGAGTACTTTACCTTATTATGTGTAATACAGATAACATAACATTCTATTCTCAATTCCTCCTTCCCTGTCCCTTGAATAGTGATTCATTTATTATAATTCACTTATATGTAATAAACTGCTGCTATTTTTCTTTATTCATTTATTCATATAAGCATATATTGTTTGGGCCATTTCTCCCTCCTGCCTTCCACTCAGGGTTCTTGACTCTGCTCTGAGAATGAAAGCACAAACAGACTCCAACAGCAGAGGTTGGAAATATTTTATTTGTAGAGAAGACAAGAGAAAGACTGCATAGTGGGAAATTCAGGGGGACTGGGAAACCAGTGGTCCCATAGGTCAGGGTGGAGGATTGGGTTTTATAAACTTTTTTGTGTGTATTGCCTGAGGGCAGAGATGCCTTTCAAATGTAGACAGGAGTTTCCTCAGGAGGAGAAGTGTCTCCTTGACCTCCCACTGGCCCCATCCATCAGTAGGGTTTATAAAATATCTTCATATTATAACATAATAAATAGCACACACTCAAAACCATTATCTAATGATTAAGGTTGCTAGACTGCTGAAGACCTATAGTCTTCCATCTCTGAAAGTATAAGACCACAGATAAAAACCACCATTTTTAATCTTACCCCCATTTTCTGTGTGGGGAGCAAGAAATGTTTCTCCCTTTTTCCCCCCCACTTCTCCCTACTTTATCCGTTATGTTGACAATAATGGCGTGGATAGATTTCAGTTCTTACTGCACCCTTAAGCTTCCATTTCCCAGGGTCATGGTCCTGCCTCAAGTCTAGCTTGAATCCTCCTTTTGCCCCAACCTCCAATCAGCATGAACCAAAAGATCCTAACCAATCAGATCATGCTGAGTCTCACTGAGAAGTATTTAATCACCTGCCCCTCTCTCTCTCTCTCTCTCTCTCTCTCTCTCTCTGCTCTCTCCCTCTCCCACCCGGCAATAATGAATCTCTTGGCCAGATCACTCCTCTCCACGTGGTCACTTTTGGGGCCTACATTTGCCTTACACATTATACTAAAATAAATCTTTGCTAAACCTTCTACCTTGGGGCATTCCTCCTTGTGCAATATTCATTAATCTCAAAGACCTGTGATTTTTGCATGGAAACTGGAAAGCTGTCCGAATCCCCTCCCTTCTCCTACAGTAGCAATTCAAGAGAACCCATCTCCAAAATAACCAGAGCAAAATGGACTGGAGGCATGGTTGAAGCAGTAGACTCCTGCTTCACATGCAAGAAGCCCTGCATTCAAATCCCAGTCCCACCAAAAAATCATATTTATATATTTTCATTGATTTATAATAATTTTAATTATTAAAATGCAATAATGGTATAGTGACAAAAATTTTATGATCCTATGCTGCCTGCATTTATGTATTTCATTTCACCTCATTGTTCTGCAGGAGTCTATGTAAACATTACTGAAAAGTTTAGTGCTGGTAAATACCTTGGTTCTTGCACATGGCAAGAAAATACTTCAGGCAAGGCACAAAATGTAGTAAAAAGTAATAGTAATTCTTTTTATTAGAAAAGGAATTTAGTATAACAGGATAAAAGTGGGAAGAAATGGGAGGGGAAAGGAGAAACATTTTCTGTTCCCTATGCAGGAAATGGGAGTAAGGACTCAAAATGGTGGTCCTTGTGGTCACTAGGATACTGGATCTGGGTGGCTAAGAAGGTACTAAAACAAGGAGATGTTATCCACACCCATTTTAATTACAGACACAAAAGGTGTGCTTTAATATTGCCATTTGTTAGATGTGTTTTTTATTCTTTTTGTCCCTCCACCCATCCAAGTAGCCTTGCAGCTTGTTAACATATCAAAGAGAAAGGTAGATACAGATAGTCCTGGAATGTAGATAGCTTTATTTTTGTAACTTAGACATTTAAAAAGAGATGAGAGAGAGTGGCTAGTTGCTCTGGCTTTTTAGTTTTTACTTCCTTGTTCCAATGTCTGAGTCTGGCCCTTTAGATATTTATTAAATTAACGTAATTTAATTAATATTAAATCAATATTATAAATTAATATAATCATAATTTAATAATTGATGTATTAATATAACAAACTGATATAATTTATAATTCTCTGTCTTTTCATCTGTCTACCCTGCTTCATTTACATACAAAACTAAATGTATGATCAATTAAGTAAGCCAATCTTTATTTTCAATATTTTCCAATCTATCTTAAATATGTGTTTGAATTTTTTTCAAATATTTTTCTAATATGCTTAATGTTTAGTTAGTCTTAATATACACTTGTCCCCACCTGGGAACATTAAACAACACCTGAGATACTTTTGGTTTTTCCATCTGGGAGGGAAGAGCTAGTGGACATGGATCAGGGATGCTCTTCTAATTTATGCTGCACAGAATTATCTCTTCCCTGCCCCAAGAAAGAGTTCTATAAGTCCAAATGTCAGCAGTGCCAAGATTGAAAAACCTTCTACAGACTATTCACAATAATAGGAATTTTGGTACAACTTTCAAGGCAAAGGGAAGGAGGGTGCTCCCTGAAGTATTTCATTTAACCAGTTGGGAATGGGAGACATAGCAAAAGACTAAATCTTTCTCTTATGAAACAATACATAATACATTTCTTCCTGATGTGCCAGTTACATTATGAGACACTTTTGCTGTAATTTCTTATAGATAATAACCCATATTTCAGGTCCTTAGAGCTGACTGTTATGTCCATTATCTTTGTCTTTATGAGATTTGACAATGGCATCTCTGAAGCATTGCATAATTTTTGCTTCTTTAAAGGAATGTTCACAGTTACACTCTAGCTGTCACTGCCCTCCTGCAAGGTGGATCATTGATCTTTCTTAGTGTTTCATTTTCAGCTGTTGGAAACCTACCACAAAGAGTTCTTTGTTATCAGATAGTACTTCTTTTTTTCCCCTCCATCCTCCACTTCATTTTGTAAACATTTGTTCCTTTCATGTGTCAAAATTTGAAACACATTTAGTATAAAAATTAATACTATTACCACCTAAATATACTATGATATCAATATATGGTGACTATGGTTATATCTTTTTCCAAGAGCTCACATAGCAATATGACTTAGAAATGAAAGAAAAAAAAATCTTGTATATTTTGAATGGACCAATCTTTCTTCTTCAGAATTAGAATAAGTTTGAGAAATGTATATTTTTATTCAGGTATAAAATATGAAAGTAATTTTTCTTTGCAGGTGACTCATTTAGTAAGAAATTTTTCTTGAGTCATTCAAACATATTGACTGACATGTTTGAGCAATGCAGTACGAGTGAGCACATTTATATTGATTGTATCCCTTGACTGAATCTGGATTCCTTCTCAAGGAAGATCCATGTCTCTGAATGCTGTCTCTGAGTTTCCTTGTTTTTATAGATTCTCATCTTTCACCAGACCCTGCTAGGCTTATCTTTGCCAGAACCCAGGTCTATTTCTGTTTGCTCTTGGCAGAGATGAGATGATTTTGTATGCTTTTTGTTATTATTCGTGGGGTTCTTTATAAACTCTCTTTCACATGTAAATTTCATTATTTTCCTTTACTATGTGAATCCTTTAAGAAATGAATCTTATAATCAGACTGAATACTTAACTTTCTATATCCCCAACACAACAATAGTCACATACAATGGATTTTTATAGTCAATCACTCTCCTCTAAAGATTCTAAACACTAGTTTTGTTTTTGGTGATTAGTTACAACTCATCAAATATCCAAAAACCCAGTCACAGGTTTTATCTTTCCCTTTAGTAATTGGTAATGATTTTAGAGTCATTTTTTCTTATAGCATTATAAAATGTCTTCCATCTTGAATAATAATTTTTAAAAGTTTTCCAAACCACTCCTAGTAGTAATCTAAATCAATACAATTGACCAAGTGAAATCATAGTCTACTTTGTTATCATGAGACTTAACTTGCTTCTTGAATTCAAACAGACAGAAATCCAGAACTGAATATAAGTAGAGTAAGTCAATTTTGTGACTACATTAGGTTCAATTACAACCCTGACTTCCTTCTTCTGCATCTTTAGTCACTAGTGTGTTAAAGCAAAGAAAAATGGAAATATGAAAATAGTAATGTGTTAGTCTGTAATGCTATGACAAAATGTTTGACACTAGGTAATTTATGAACAACAGAAATGCGTTCCTTATAGTTCTGAAAGCTGGGAGTTCAAGATCAAACTGCTGGTTCATTTGGTATCTAGTGACATCTGGTCCATTTCCAGGGTGGCACCTTTTGCTGTACCTTCTACAGAAGAGGATTCCTGTGTCCCCACATAAGGGAACAGAAGAGCAAGAGGCCCTGGATGCTTTTTATTTGTGCATTGATCCCAGATACAAGGGGGAACCAAGATGATTTAAAAATCTCTTAATGGCTCTCCTCCTTAAACTATCACACAAGCCATTACATTGTAACACATGAATTTTAGAGGGACACATTGAGATCATAGTGAGTACTGATCTCTGAATGCTCTCACAAGAACTCAAACCAAATCTTCCAATATTTCAGTAGATGTGAGTGATAGGGAACTCTGACATTGATAAGCAGACCAAGGATATTCAGATAAGCCTTAAGGTATTATTTGTATTGATACTATATACTCTTTTATGCTAAGATGTAATTCCAAGGATGTGAAAACCGCAGAAGGCGCTTGCATTCCTTCATTACATTTCAGCATTTATAACCAGGATTTTGGTTTTGTTGATCACAAAAAAAACAATTTTCATCTAGAATCCCTAGACTTCTCACTAAATTCAGAGTAATAGTAGGCTAATGTGCTAAATCTGTATTATCTTCATTTCATTGCTTATCTTCTCAATTATTTTTTATCTTTCATTCAGAACACAGGAGATGTATCAGAAAACTGATAACCCACCTTCTATAAGTAATATTATTAATATAAATTTAATCAAATTATTTAACTATGTAATTTTAATTAAATGGATTTTTTCGTGTATGATGTGAGATAAAAAAGCAGAGGTCAACCTTTCGATTTATAATTTAAGTAAGCAAATCATATGTATCATATAAAAACGTTAGTTCTATGATACACATCCAAAATGAATCCTTGGTTTTCATATACCTAATATATTTTATTTATTATCACATATTTACTGTCAACTTATTATTTTTGAGGAATAATGGAATTATTGTCTGACATATTTTATAATTAATTCCTTCTGATTTGTTTCTCTGTTAGAATTATAAATGCTCAAAATCAGATGAAACTTTTTCATAAATTAAATGTAATTTTAAGTAGGTTCAACATATTTTTTAAAATATGTTGACTCAGAGGCATAATGAAGATTTCTGGTGATAACATTGCTTAACATTTGCTTTCTACTATAGGTTCCATTCCAAGCTTTCTAACAGTACCAGTCATTCAGAATGGCTTTTTATTTTGGGTAATGGGCTAGCTCCAAAGTGTGAGGACCCAGGACAGAAGCACAGAGAAATCTAAAGGAATGTGTTGGACAAAAGGGACATACAACATTTCTCCTTTCTACTGAATCCTCAACAATTGATCTCAATGAACATTTGTTAAATAAGTAGTTGACTGAAGAAAATGATTGATGATTGAATTTTGTATGTTTAATTTGTTTATTATCAGATGGATATCTGGACATCCTTTTGGTGTTTACATGACTGCTTTCCTTCTCTGAGTTACCACAATCCTGAAGCTAGAGGTGCTTCATGAAGTAGACCCATCACATTCCTGACTTGGCTATCAAATATACTTTTTAGAAAACAACTTGCTACAGCATTCTTTTAAACTTGAACTCCTTACCTTTGGAGGTCTTGTAAATCTCTGGGTGGATATTTCCATTTTAGTGGCTCAGAAAGGTGGTTAGCTCAAACTCAAAGACTAACAAGGTAGGAAGTGTGCAATGAAGTTTGATTGTCAAGTTGCAATTGTACATTAAAAATGAAGCTGAACTGACTCAGGATCATCTCAAACTTACATGATAAAGTTTCAGATTTCTCATTTAAGTAGACTTTATCCCTTCCATGCTAGTACCTCATTAGAACTCTAAATTCACATAAGTTCATTTAATGACTATACAATGACTTAGCTAAACTTTAATCCAATAATGTCCACAAGGTGCTGTGACTAATTCAGCACTAGTTTTGCAGAAACAAAAGTGGACATACCACATGCTCAGTGGAGGAAACTTAAGGTCATTCTCCCAGTCCCTGATAATAATACTCTCATTCATGAATCCTGTTAAATCTTTACGTTTTTTTGGACTTTTGCTGATGGCCTAGTTGGTCTTCCTCTTGGAAAACTATAGCGTGGCATATAAATAATACCTCTTGTGGAGACCATCCAATAGATGTCAAGGTAAAGACCATTCTGTCATTAAACTCGATGGAATCTTAAAAGGAGCTGAACCTCTTCTTAGGATGTCATTATTTCTGCCTGGATCCATCGTCATGTGGCATCAAAAACTGCCTACCATCAAATATTGGAAGCAATGAAAATCACTTTGCATTTATGATATTCAGGTTTCTCAGCATGACAGACTGACTCCAACCAGAAGTGGACTGATTTGCCCACTTGACTCATGATGTGGATGGTAGCATACAAGACACATGCCACTGATTAGTTGTTTTTTTAAACAGGTTGACTACATTGACCTTTTTACCCCTTCCTTAGAGATATTCCAGGAGCCTCACTTCTCTTGGCACTTTTGCAGGTTAAGCATGGTCCAGTTCAATTAGTTGACTTAAACTATGCAATTGTTATAATTGAAAATAATCTGTATGATGATTTCAGTGTTTTATTTTATTTTCAGTCTAACAGTTGTATGTCTTTTACCAAAAATGCCATGGGACAAAGTGGCTGATAGTCAAGGTATTCAGTGAACCATCCATAGGTATTTTGTAAAATATTAGCTCATAATCCTCAAAAATTGACCTCCAGCTATTTCTGACTATACCTCCTTTGCTTCCTCTTCCTGGCACACATAATCTATTAAGGCATTTTTATCCCTTCGTGGCTGTCTCCATGAAGATGTCATTTCCTCATGGTTAATTACTAAGTAATAATCAGAAAGAAATTGTTTGAGAAGTGATAAGGAATGAGTTGAAAATTTGAGATTCTATCATGGCGCTATATCTTGGTCTTTTCCTAGTAGAACTGAATGACAAAAAAGAAAGTCTAGCAGGGCTAAGTTAATTCGACATCAGCTATTCAGATTTTCTTGTTAGATTCGTATGGTTATAAAGCATGAGGGCAATGAGCACTGGATTGGGAGCCGAGCACTGAACCCCTGCCAGTGATCTATGTAGGTCAAAGTCTCAGACACAGCTGTTCTCTTTCTGTCTCATAAAGGTACTTCTACATTTCTTGCCTCTGATTCATGAAAATCAAAGATTTGGATGTGATCAGGGGAAGTTAGAGCTGCTACACAAGATGGAAACAACATTTTGATAATAGAAAAAGAATGTTGGGCCCCTCATCTAGAGAGTTGTTGGACATGGAATACTTTGACCCTGGAAGATGTAGAAAAGAGGAAAATTACTGATCATTTTTTACTTTCAGAATCACACTTGAAGCTTCTCCAGGAAGGAAACTCCCTCTTCCAAATAATTGTAAGAAGCATAAATTCAACTGAAGGTTAGCTCTTCCAGCCCTCACCAGACCTTTCTGGCCAAGAATCAATCCCTTTCTTATTCTTCCTGAAAAGGCTCTCGGGAACAGTGGAGGACCTTGCTTTACCATCCCCCATGTGACAAACCATCCATGCCTCCAGAAATCGTTCTCCTGCCCGTAGATGTCACTTGATCATTCTGCTGGATGGATGCAGCCACCCACATGGTTACATTAGACAAAGAATCAATTGGATCAATTACTCTCAGACTGTCACTTCAAAATTCAAGAATTTGACTCAATTTTGGGTTGAATTAGGAATTGCCCACCTTATTAGCTGTCCGAGAGACTAGGTAGAAGCACTGACAACCCATGGTCTTAGAAGCAAAGGTTATATTTGAAGGAGGGTAACATTTGCAAAGAAATGACCCTTTCTTTCTGGCCAACCCATGTCCTCGCCATGTTATACTTTTCTTACAGAAGCCTTGGTTTATTAGCGGACATTGAGACCCAGAAAAAGGAATTGTTTCCCTATTCAATTTTTAAATGCCCACTGTAAATAATGGCTTACATTTAAAATTTGCTAGTGTGTTTTTGCTGGTGACTGAACTCAAGGTATCATACGTACTAAGCATGTGCTCTGCCACTGAGCTATAGCATAGACCCAAACTAAAGATATATTTGTTATTTCTACTTTATCAAAGTAGGTTCATAAATCCATTTGGAGAAATTCTTGGCAATAGCTTAGTATTTGAAAGCTATAGGTAGAATTTTTGTTCTTTATGATACAAATAAATATATATATATATATAGGTAATATTAATGAGCTTGATTTCATAAGGAGGAAATGCCTCTTAATTAATTACATTTTATCAATCAAGGATCTTGTTTTTTTGTAGATACAAATAATATTTAAAATTCTGGCTAACTTTATCACCAAGAAGATGTTTTGAATTGCTATCATACTAACAGGTCAGTTTTGATAAGACTCTAATATCGAATGTGTATGATACTCTAATACACTTCATATAAGAGATTCTTGAAAGTATTTAGCATATATCTTTCAAAAACTGTTACCTATTTTATTTGGGTTATCAATGGGTAATACTAAAATCAGTGCTTACTGAGATTTGTTTTGCTTTGCATAAAGGACTGTAAAGAAAAGTTAAATAAAATAATAATTAATTGTATTACATTAAAATAAATATCTACTGCTACATTTGCAACACTGAATAGATATAATAGCAATAATAACTAAACAAAAGACATCATCACCAGGGGATGACTGTCATTTGGTCCCTTGGTTAGGAAAAACAGGATCTGATATTGGCATTGATAACCTGTCAAATTTTAGGCATCTCCCCCAAAGGATGATTCCAAGTCTATTATCATAAATAAAACTCTCCAGATGCAGACAATGAGGCAAGGATTCAAGTGCCAATAATTTATTATTAAAACTTGTAAGAGAATGAGGGAAAGAGGGCTGGAAAGGGTTGTGAACCAAACACAGTGATCTCAGGACAACTTTACACAGGGTAATATACTGGTTACTAGGGACGCCATCATAAAAAACCACAGAATGATGACTCAAACAACAGACATTTATTTTCTTACAGTTATGGAGGCTAAAAAAACAAAATCAAATTGGCAGCAGGTTCTGCATGTAGTGAGGGTTACTTTCTTGTTCATCTTGGTCATAGGTGGCCTCTTCTCTCTGGGTCCTCACAGGGCCATTACTATGTGCATGTGTATCCCTGCTGTCTATTCCTCATCTTATGAATAGACCAGTCATATATGGATTCAAGTCATACCCTCTTTAGAGCTATGATTTCAACTGTCACCTCTCTCTCTCTTTCTTCTCTCTCCCTTCCGGTTCCAGGCTCTTTAATCTCTAAGTAATGAAAAGTCAAATGAAACAAAATGCTTCCCAAATTAACCAGCTTATTAAAATGTACACAAAAGCAGAATAAGGGAAGATAAAAGTAGTATATGAAAATATAGGCAAAAATAAGTAAAATAAACTCAAGTTTAGAGTGCTAATACTGAACCAAACACCACTTATCCCTGGAAAAAATTGTCTAAATGTCCTAGAAGACCAGTCTCTCCACAGTGACAGTTGAATGGGCCTGGAATATTGTCAATTTGTCAACAATGAAGCAAAGGACTAGTCATCTGGGCAGGACTGCTCCCAGTCCCTGCCAGTTCAAGTGGACCATTGCGGGGATAGAGTCACAGAGGGGTGTCTCAGAGGCAGTCATTCTGAAGACAGTGGTATTTATAGTTCCAGAAGGTGTATTGTCTCAGCTTCCAGACATCAATCGTGAAGGAAAAGTCCTGGGCACCAGCTGACTGTCTCATTTGCATGTTGGTGCACAGCTGTCATGGTCATTATCAGTTTTCAGCTAGCCACTTATTTCAGTTATGGCTGGGTTATAAGAGAAAGCTCAAACATGTAGGTAATGTTGTCAGAGTATCAATCACAATGTAACAATTTATATAGGCCGACAAGAATTATAACATAGCAAAACACAGGTCATAAGAAGTCTCTATTTCTAAATGTATTCATACTGAAGAGCCAGAATTTAAAACAGATATTTGGGGGGGACGCAATTCTTTCCACAATGGATAATTTCATCCTGATCTTTAGGAGGTGATGTGGGTTTCCAGGCATTAGACACTCTTCCCTTTAGCTAAGCAGAGATTTAATGAGACTGAAGGTTAATTAATTAGCACAAGGACTCAAGAAAAAGAGCCCCAGATGCTGACTGATGAAGGAAAGCAAATCAGGCCAGAAAGTCCACTAATAAGAATGATTTAGAAGTTCCAGTTTTTTATTACTGTATCATGTCAGATAGATGGTTGGGGAATTAATGTTATATTCTGTGGCCAAGTCTACTGGCTGATTCTTCTGTCCCTTGGCTCACTGAAATATATGACTGGCAATATTCAGCCAAATATTGGGCTGAACTAGATGGTCCTTTAATTAGTGTCAACCACATACCCGTGCCTTAGCCAAGAATCCCGGAAGGCTGAACTCAGACAAGACAATGGACCAGAACACTAGCACATAGTATTAAGGAGACCTGGATAGAGCATCATCACTATTTTCTACATTGTCTACTCAGAAGCCATTCTGAACTTTCATCCTTGTTAATTAAACCAGGTTTTAGCCAGTATTGACCAGTGATGTGCTCAGGAAAGTTGGTCCTTTCTCAAGCTGTAGTCTATATAGATCATTATACCATTTTCATTTTCTTGTTAGAGATTATTTTAGATCTGGTTATATGATAAAGGAAATATTTAAGAAAATGTATTTGTCCTGATAAAATTTTATACTTAACAGCAAAACAAGCCACTTTCATTTTCCAAACAGTCCCATGAGCCTGGGATGCCAATAGCTGGGCAGCCATCATTTTTCAGCCATTAGGACATAAGACCATGGACAAAGCAAACATGCTAAGAACAGCAGAATGAGAACACAGATGCAAAAGCAGTTTTGCTGGCATTATCTACCCACCAGACTAGCATACACTGCAATGGCTTGTTTTATGAAATAAGTATCTGAGACATTTTTCTTTGGAATAATACTATTTCCTAATATTTGATAACATTATTACTTGTAGTCATAATTAAATAATACATCCATCCTAGCAATTTATTATAAAATAAACTATGGGCTGTAATAAGTAATATTACAGTGTAGAACAGAACAAAATACCATAGAAAACAATAAATTAGTATACACATAACAAAATTCATTAGAATAGAAAGGATGAGTTGTAATTAGTGACGCTTCTGTTACACACCCTCACATGTATACATGATATATTCTCTCATAAAGCAAATTGAAATTTCTTCAACTTTTTAGTTTCTGATCTTTCATTATTCAATAACTTTTCAAGTTTGTATAAAGAAAGGCAACCTGAACACCTGAGAGGGGCTAATACTCACATACCACGAACTGTTGAAAAACAGGGTTCATGATTTTTATGTTCATAAGTATAAACCAAGAAATACTGGAAATTAATACTCAAATGAGATGGACAAGAAAACTATAAAAATCATAGTATCTGAATTCCTCTCTACATGGTTTTTACTTCAGTGAATTATCATAAAAAATTTGCAGTTAAAAGTAAATATCAGTTACAATAGATGTGCTTCAAATTGCAGGTACCAGTGATGCAAATTGTCTGTTCTGAACAGCAATGAGAGAGAAGCCTGCACTGGCGAAAAAGAGAATCTTTAAGGAAGGAAGAAGAGCCACGCTGACAAATGGGGTAGGTCTGGAAGGGGGATGTCCACACCATAGCAACCGAGAAAATCAGTGTACAGTGCTATTCAGTTGTAAGAGGTTTCCAGATAACATAGGTCCAAACTTAACATTCATTTGTAGCTCTGAGGAGGATTCAGGATTCAGGAGGATTATGGTTTCAGTGCCAAGCATTCCACACCGAGAGTAAGCGCAGTCCCAGGTCTTGATCCCACTTCAACTACCAGGTGGCGGTCCTCAGGGTGGACCTCTGAAGAGTAACACCTAGGTCTCAGACTGCTGTTTCCTTGCTGGAGGGCTGTTCTATTATTTTCAGACAAATGTACTGACTTTGTGGAAAATTGTCGATGAGGAAGCTGAGTTGTCCACCATTCTTGTATGTTTAGTTTAGCATGCGTAAGTGGTTTATGTTACCAAAGATACTTTTCCATGGAAGCAAGTGTGTGGTGTGGTAGAAAGGTGACTTAAAATTAAATCATAACAAAACAAGTTTTAGGGAAATTTCTAGAAATGGAAATGGAAAATGAATGCATAGAAACTTTCAAAATTCTATATGATAAATTCAGTATAATCGAAGCAAAAATAAGTGACAATCTGGAAAGTTTTGTGACACATATCAATAATTAAGATGGGTAATATATGAGCTCATAAAAATAAAGAGTTAAGGTAAAACAAAACATGAATGAAAATGATACAAAGACATAAGGTTGTTATGAAGAAAGTTAATTCATAGATAATTTATCGATAGCAACATGAAACTTACAATTATTTTTCCATTGATTGTAAATACTAAGAAATTGATATTACCAATAAAATATGATTTCTCACACCATGAGAGCATAAGTTAGTGTGAGATCATTAAAGGGCAAAAAAACCTAAAAATTTAAAATTTGAATACCACTTGACCCCAACTAAGCATTTTTTCATTTTTTTCACATTTCAAAATAAAACCATTTAAATAACTTCTAAATATTTAACAAAAACAGAAAAAATCAAATATTTATTTGCATTTTATTTCAGGAACAATATATATTCAATTTGTTCAAATATCAAACCATTTCTACAGAAAATATAGAGTGAAATTTAACAGAAACTGCCTTAATAAACATTATTACTTTCTATTCAATTAAAATACTTTAAATATATTTTATATAGACACATTTAATTTAGATCTCTATCTAATTTTCATCAATTTATATTAAATAAGTATACATGTATTACTATCTCTTAGAGATTTTTAAGTTTTTACTTAAAAACAATGAGGTTCAGATGAGTCCCTGACCCACCTTGATTTATATCCTAGTAGTAATTCCTTTAAAGTATACTGTGGATACTTCCTAAAACATACTCTCTATGTTTAAGATGGAGACTACCTGGGAGCCATATTTTCTTCTAGTTAAAAAGAAGCTAGTGTATAATTATAAAAAATATATATATTTATATCTGTATGCATATATGCATGCACAAACAATATAGACACACACAAACATACATTCTTATGTATATATCTACTGCTTTCTCATTTGTTCATTTTTTTTTTATTGCATTGGCACCAAAAAATATCTCTGGAGTACACTTAGTAAATTAACTTTTATATATGGATATAAATACAATTTCATTATACATACATATATATATGACATCATATACATAATGACAGCTGAGTTATTTTCACTGAAACCACTACTATGCTTTTAATGATTTGACTTCATCAGAATCATAAGTCAATTTAAGTAATATGCAAGAGCTCATTCCAGGAAGTGTGTTAAATATTCAACACAAAATAAAATGAAATACTTATTTGTTGTTTCTTGAAATATTTATTTACTTAAGCATGGTTTGGCAAACCTACTAAATGTATTTTTGCTAAAGAAATATTCTTTCTATGGTATTGTTTGGAAAGGCAGGAAATTAATATGTTTTTTATTTTGTTTTAAAGAAATGGCATCTTTACAATTCTAGCATGTTAATGTATTTCTCTGGCACCAGTGGGTGTTTTTGATATCTCAGTACATACATGTGACTCATTAAAGAGTATATTTAAAATATTTTTGTGACATATGCTGAATTTATTTCTTTTTGGCTAATACTATAAAAATATATGTCATTAAACTGTTGTAATCCATAGTTACTCATCTAAGTGAGTGCCACTGCACTATTTTTGCTTATATTACTTATGTTACTATATGGCATATTTATCTCACTTAATTTTAATTTAAGAGTTCGTTCAGTAAATTCAAGACCCATATTTCTGAACCTTTATTATGAGATGGGTTAGTAATCAATGTGGATTCTATTCATTTGGAGAGCCAGGTTTGTTAGCTTGCAGTATTGCTATCCTTCTGGGTATCTATGGACACTGCTTCAGAAGTGTTTATGCCAACACATAAATGTTACACAAACTTACCATTCAATTAAAGTTACTTTATTTATCTACCATTTTGCCTTTTAGTAAAAACACATCTAAATTTATGAAATTCAAGTGAAAATTAACAAAATCGTCCAAAAATTGTGCTTCTAACAGGGTTTGGCACAGATTAATTATTTTTAGCCTGTGGTTTATATGGCTTCTGTCACAACTAACTATTCAACTCTATGATAGCATGAAAACATGCATAAGCAATACTTAAAAGAACAGATGTGACTGTATATCAAAACAGCTGTCTTTATTAAAGCAGAAAAAGCCAATTTTCCAACCACAGCCTTTCTGATGGTGCCTCCCTCTTGAAGAGCCATCCATAGTCCACAAACCAGCATGGTCAGCAGCACTGCTTATCTTAGAAGTGTAAACACCCAGTCTCCTCTCCCACCAGGAGATCAGTTACCTATGATTTAACTTGTCCCTTTTCATTTGTACAACTGTGGAAACAGATTCCTAGAACCCACCTGGGGGATTCTGTTTCAATAGGTCTGAAATGGGCCTGAAATTTGCATTTCTAAAAGGTCCCAGAAAATTTCTATGGAGCTGGTCCTCTCATCACATTTTGGCCAGCATTGCACCAGAGAGCGCTAACATTGTTTCCTGTGTCTTCCTTCTGTAAATAACTGTTCTATGTGGTATGTATATATACAAAGAGAGAGAAACAGAGAGAGAGAGAGAGAGAGAGAGAGAGAGAGAGAGAGAAATGACTATGTGCTATCTATTAAGGAGTCAAATATAAATAAAAAAGACCTCAATTAGGGGCTGTGCACAGTGGCCCATGCCTGTAACACCAGCTACTTAGAAGATGGAGAACTGGAGGATCAAGATTCAAGCAAAAAGCTAATAAATGCAGGAGGCATAGTGAAAAGGATAACAGACTAGCTCTGCACAAAAAGTGAGACCCTTTCTGAAAAATAACTAAAGCAAAAAAAAGGTTGGGACATACTTCAAGTGACAGAGCACCTGCCTAGCAAACATAAGGTCCTGTTCAAACCCTAATACTACCAAAAAGAGAAAAGATGGAAGGAAGGGAGGGAGGGAGAGAGGAAGGGAGGAAAGAGGGAAGGAAGGAAGGAAGGAAGGAAGGAAGGAAGGAAGGAAGGAAGGAAGGAAGGAAGGAAGGAAGGAAAGAAGGAAAGAAGACTTCAGACCTCAACAATGCCCAACATGGTGATACATATCTGTATTCTCAGCAAAGCATTCCACATTTGAAGGCAGTCTGTGAGCTACCTAAGGAGATCTCATCTCAAAAACCAAGGGTCACTGATACAGCTCAGTGGTAGAGCACTTGCCTAATATGCACAAGATCTTGAGTTCAATCTCCAGTACCACCACAAACAAATCTTTAATTGTTGTCACTATAAAAAAAATAGAGTAAAACATTTCACTTTAAAACAGCTTATTAATTCATCAAGTAAATAACAGGCATGACTTACAATATTTTCAGTTACCACACTGAACTTTATAGGTATATAAAGTTGAGTAGATACAATTGAGAAGAAAATTACAAACTAATGAAGAGTAACAGTTAACATAAATTTATTTACAGTGGATGAATTATCACATTTAATTTGATTAGAGAGTGTTTTGAGCAAAGCTTTCTAGCTAGATATGACTCCAATCAGAAGTCCATGAGAAAACCATCTGAAAAGTTGAGGGGGCAAAACAAAATGGTGAAAGTAAAGGAAACTTCAGTCAGGAAAGTTTGGTTGGAAACAATGACATGAAGGTGGAAAAGATGAAGTTTAAGCAGTAATTAAGAACATTCTGGAGTCTTAAACAACATTTTGAGTTTTAGAGCACTGATGATCCCCAAATTGAGAGTGAAGGGTATGAATTAGAAGAGTCACTTAGTAAGCTCTGCATTATAGGGAAGTTTCTGGAAAGCTGTGGAGAATTAATGGAAGGAGACAAGACTGGAATGGAGAGATTGTATGAATCAAAAGAGGAGCAGAGTAGCAGGGGGGAGAGAGAGGAGCTGATGGCTTCGGAAGTTAGTAAGGATAATATAATTGTCAGTTCTAGATGTAGGCTGGACCCCAGGTCTATGAGCAGGTGGGCATCAAAGATGCCATTTGGAGCTTGCTATCTTGCCTCAGCTGGTTTCTTCACATCATTCAAAATCCGCCAAACATGCCCCCTCTAGGTCAAGCCTTTCCTGCTGCATTTTCTCTTTGTACTCTGCCATAGTAACTCTCCAACAAGGCATCATATATAATCATATATATATATATTATAATTCACTTCATAATTCTTAGCTCAAAATGAAGTACTTTTTAGTTAATTATTTACTTGATTTTTTTTATCTGCATCCCTAATATCTCTAGTTTAAGTTCATGAAAATTGGAAACTAGTCATCTTGTTCACAATACCTAGAGAACCAAATGTCAATTCACAATATGTGATGAATAAATGAGTCCTATCACTTAAACAACTAGGTGAATGGTGGTATAAATGACTGAAATAATTATTATAGAAGAAAAATCATATTTTGT
The DNA here is from genome assembly GCF_047511655.1 of Castor canadensis. Lineage (NCBI taxonomy): Eukaryota > Metazoa > Chordata > Mammalia > Rodentia > Castoridae > Castor > Castor canadensis. The sequence continues at coordinate 74,710,168 of NC_133394.1, read as the reverse complement.
AGAATGACAATCAAGAAGAGGTTGAATGCCTAGGGGCATCCTCCAGGATATGACAGGAGGCATTTGGGGATATTGATATTGCTGCTATGACTCTTGCATCATCAATGACCATTCAAGTCATGAAGTTAGATGAGATCTCTAATGGTATATATATGCAATAAGAAAAAGGCAAAAACAATACTCTGGAAAAATTAATATAAAGTGTTTAAATAAATGAAGAAACAATCTGAAATAATTTGAGAAGGAATTGCTAAATAATTAAAATGGAATCTACTGGATCATGTAGTTAGAAATTTATAATAATTTTTTTCATAAAGAGAAATTATTAAATATAATCATCCAAAGACAGATGAGAAATGAGACTTGAAAAGTTGTCAGTGCTTTTGTGATTAACACTCATGAGTTAATATAGGCAAAGTCAATGTTATCACTTTATAAGTAAGATAACCATCAATATGGTTAATAGACTTGTCCTGTATTGATGTCCACTTTAACATGGAGCCAGAATTGAGTCTTATCTAAATATTTTATTTCCCAATTCATGAATAGATTTTAAGCCTCTTAAACAGTATTATTGTCAGCAAGTTAGATAATATAAAATCCTCCATTTTTTTTTATTCATATGTGCATGCAATGTTTGGGTTATTTCTCCCCCCTCCCCCTACCCCCTCCCTTAGGACCCACCCCGCCCCCTCCCTCTCCCCTCCACCTCCTTGATACCCAGCAGAAACTATTTTCCCTTATCTCTAATTTTGTTAAAGGGAAAGTATAAGCAATAATAGGAAGGAACAAGGGTTTTTGCTAGTTGAGATAAGGATAGCTATACAGGGAGTTGACACATACTGATTTCCTGTGCATGTGTGTTACCTTCTAGGTTAATTCTTCTTGATCTAACCTTTTCTCTAGTTCCTGGTCCCCTTCTCCTATTGGCCTCAGTTTCTTTTAAGGTATCTGCTTTAGTTTCTCTGTGTTGAGGGCAACAAATGCTGGCTAATTTTTCAGGTGTCTTAACTATCCTCACACCTCCCTTGTGTGCTCTCGCTTTTATCTTGTGATCAAAGTCCAATCCTCTTTTTGTGTTTGCCCTTGATCTAATGTCCACATATGAGGGAGAACATACAATTTTTGGCCTTTTGGGCCAGGCTAACCTCACTCAGAATGATGTTCTCCAATTCCATCCATTTACCAGTGAATGATAACATTTTGTTCTTCTTCATGGCTGCATAAAATTCTATTGTGTATAGATACTACGTTTTCTTGACCCATTCATCAGTAGTGGGGCATCTTGGCTGTTTCCATAATTTGGCTATTGTAAATAGTGCCACAATAAACATGGGTGTGCAGGTGCCTCTGGAGTAACCTGTGTCACAGTCTTTTGGGTATATCCCCAAGAGTGGTATTGCTGGATCATATGGTAGATCAATGTTTAGATTTTTAAGTAGCCTCCAAATTTTTTTCCAGAGTGGTTGTACTAGTTTACATTCCCACCCACAGTGTATGAGGGTTCCTTTTTCCCCGCATCCTCGCCAACACCTGTTGTTGGTGGTGTTGCTGATGATGGCTATTCTAACAGGGGTGATGTGGAATCTTAGTGTGGTTTTGATTTGCATTTCCTTTATTGCTAGAGATGGTGAGCATTTTTTCATGTGTTTTTTGGCCATCTGAATTTCTTCTTTTGAGAAAGTTCTGTTTAGTTCACTTGCCCATTTCTTTGTTGGTTCATTAGTTTTGGGAGAATTTAGTTTTTTAAGTTCCCTATATATTCTGGTTATCAGTCCTTTGTCTGATGTGTAGCTCACAAATATTTTCTCCCACTCTGTGGGTGTTCCCTTCAGTTTAGAGACCATTTCTTTTGATGAGCAGAAGTTTTTTAGTTTTATAAGGTCCCCTTTATCTATGCTATCTCTTAGTTGCTGTGCTGCTGGGGTTCCATTGAGAAAATTCTTACCTATACCTACTAATTCCAGAGGATTTCCTACTCTTTCCTGTATCAACTTTAGAGTTTGTGGTCTGATATTAAGATCCTTGATCCATTTTGAGTTAATATTGGTATAGGGTGATATACATGGATCTAGTTTCAGTTTTTTGCAGACTGCTAACCAGTTTTGCCAGCAGTGTTTTTTTTTTTTTTTTTTTTTTTTGGAGAGGCTGTCTGTTCTCCATCGTATATTTTTAGTGCCTTTGTCAAAGACAAGTTGGTTATAGTTGTGTGGCTTCATATCTGGGTCCTCTATTCTGTTCCACTGGTCTTCATGTCTGTTTTTGTGCCAGTACCATGCTGTTTTTATTGTTATTGCTTTGTAATATAGTTTGAAGTCAGGTATTGTGATACGTCCTGCATTGTTCTTTTGACTGAGTATTGCCTTGGCTATTTGTGGCCCCTTGTATTTCCATATAAACTTAACGGTAGATTTTTCAATCTCTTTAATGAATGTCATTGGAATTTTGATGAGAATTGCATTAAACATATAGATTACTTTTGGGAGTATAGACATTTTTACTATGTTGATTCTACCAATCCATGAGCATGGGAGATCTCTCCACTTTCTATAGTCTTCCTTAATCTCTTTCTTCAGAAGTGTATAGTTTTCCGTATAGAGGTCATTCACATCCTTTGTTAGGTTTACACCTAGGTATTTGATTTTTTTTGAGGCTATTGTAAATGAAATTGTTTTCATATATTCTTTTTTAGTTTGTTCATTATTAGTGTATAGAAATGCTAATGATTTTTCTATGTTGATTTTATATCCTGCTACCTTGCTATAGCTATTGATGGTGTCTAGGAGTTTTTGAGTAGAGTTTTTGGGTCTTTAAGGTAGAGGATCATGTTGTCTGCAAATAGGGATATTTTGACAGTTTCTTTACCCATTTGTATTCCTTTTATTCCTTCTTCTTGTCCTCCATGATTTTTAAGGACAGTGTTAGTCAGGGTTCCCCACAGTAACAGAACTAATAGAACATATCATAGATGAGTAAGGACATGTTAGGGAATTAGTTCACACAAGTACTGAAGTAGAAGAATCTTTACTCCTTCTTGTCTTAATGCCCATTTTCAGCTTGGTCCTTGTTACAACAGCCAAATCAATATTTTAACTAAAATACTGGTTATATACTACTAGCTTTATATTATATATGTGTTGTGTAAATTGTGAAATTTTAGATTGGATGCTATTAAAAATAAATTATTTTTAGTATATTTTCAAAAAAGTTAATTTATTTCTATAAAAATAAAAAGTATATTTCAGTGAAGAAAGGTCTTTGAATCCAAGTAACAAATATTTAAGGAATGTGGAAAAATGATTCAAAATAAGATGATATAATTGTATTTTTTAAATGGAAAATATTAACTTATCTAGTAAGCCATAAATTAAAATTTAAAAAGTAGCATTGCATTTCCACCTATAAAAGTTGCTCTCATGTTTTCTCCTGACGTGGAAATAAGTTCCTTTGGTGCAGCTGGCTTCTTCTGGCATCTCTGGTCACACTCCTTCAGAATTGGGCATCTGACTGGTAAGAAACTTGACTGAAGCAAACAGTCACTGCCATTGCTTAAGGAGAACACATCTTCACCTCAGTATCATCAAGACACACAGCAGAAGGGAAGGGGAAGACCTGCTTAAAGTTCATGTGTCCTTGAATGAGCTGGTGAATTATGTATGTCACTTGATCTGGGCCATGGTGCTTAGGTATGTGGTCAGCTATTCCTCTCACTATTTCTGTGAGAATTTTTTGAGTGAAAAAAAATTTAATTAGTGGCTTTGAGTAAAGCCAATTGTGCTTCATCATATGTATGAGCAACATTCAATCAGTTTAAGCCCTTACTAGAATAAAGATGACCTCCTCCAAGTGAAAAGCAATCCTGCTACCCAACTGACTTTGGAACCACACTGTCAGTCCCCCCCAATTTCTGCCCCATCTCCATGCTGTCAGCTTATACCATCAAGGTTTGGACTGCCTCTACAGTCATGTGAGCAACTTCCTTAAAATAAATCTCTGTATTGAGAGATTTGTGAGCCAATTCCTTAAAATAAATCTCTTTTCAGATAGATAGATATCTGATAGATATGGAAATTTGGAGCTATAGATCTATAGGCACACATTCTATTCATTCTTTTTTCTGAAGAAACCTAAATGAAATTGGATGGGAAGAAGAATTGGTAGATTACAGTCTTGGAAGACAAATTTAACTTTGGGAAAAGATGGGCTTCAACTCTTAAAAATAGGCTAGAAGTGAAAAACACAAATGGACAGGTGAGTCATATGGTTCTGCCTTCTGGACTTTTGTGAATGGGCCAGGTAAATCATAACTGGCATTTTGGACCTGCCATTTTACGGGTACCATTTTGAGGCTGGTCTAGTCTTCTCACTGAAAGGAATGAGGTACTTTAAGGAGCTTGGAAGTAAAGTAATCCACCAGTGCTTTTTCCCCTTTCCTGCCTGATATGGATGTGTGTCTAGATCACCAGTGCTGAAAGGTACCAGCATTTCCTGTGGAAAGGAGGAAATTAGCACAATGAACCAAGAGTGCTGACAAGTACACATTGTTCATTTCTTCCGATTTAGGTAACCCTGAGCTGCCTGAGGCAAGCTTTGATCTTTGGCTTCTGCCCTATGCCCTCTCTATGACTGATCACATGTCCATCTTCCTGGGATGGTCAAGGAAAGTTTTGGCACTTTTTAGTGGATACCAAGCCTTAAAGAGGAACTATGCCAACAAGCTGAAGGCCCAGGTCAGACAGGTGTGTGGGGGGCTTCTGAGATTGTCTTCATTGAATGCACCTGTTTCTGAAAAGCCAACACAAAAGGGAACGGGTCTTTTTCAAGATAAGACAAACAGAAAAGTTCTCAGCTTGCTATACTGTAGTCCATAAATGGCTTATGGTCTCCCTGTCCTATTCCCAGGCATCATTATGAGTTGTTCCAGCCCCTTCTTCAGGGCCTTGAATAACTGACCTCCTCTTCTACACAAGAAAGGATCTGGTTCACATTTTCATTATAGTGCAAGTTCATGGACTTCTCTGAGTACATTCTCTTGAAAACCCAATGTTCTAGAAGGTCTGAAAACACTGAGTTTCAGAAAAGAGTCAGGATATGGCATTAGACCTGTCAGCTGTTATCCTGACTACCTGACCTGGAAGAAGCGTCATAGAGTAGACTAAAGAAAAGGTTTCAGAGTTAGATGGAGTCTCTATTAGATTTCTGTTACTGTAACAAAATACCTGTGGTGATCAACTTAAGAGGAAAGATTTATTTTGGCTCCCAGTTTTTGGGGTTCCAGGCATGGTGGGTTGGTGTATTGCTTTGGGGCCTGTGGTAAGGAATATCATGATGGAAGCATGTGGATTAGGACATTACATACTCCATGGCAGCCAAGAAGCACAAAAGAGAGAAAGGAAGAGGCCAGGATCCCAAGGGCATGCCCTCTATGAACTCACGTTTTTCCAATAGGCTCAGTCTCCTAAAGGTTCCACCACCCCCAAGAGTATCACAGGGTGGGCATCAAGTTTACAACACATGGGCCTTTGGGGGAATATTCCAGATTTAAACTGTAGCAGAGTCTCAAGTTTCTTTTAACTACTTAACAAAGCCAAGCCAAAGCTTGAACTTCTGGCAAATCACATATCATTAGTGAGCTTCAGCTTACCTATCCTGGAGTAAACTGCTCCTATAAATATGATAAAAAAAAAAATGTGAGGTGAAATTTGTGGAATATCTTGAAGAGTACTCTCAAATAGAAGAATACTGAATCATATTATTAGAATTGTAACAATGGCAGTTATGACCATCACTGGTCCACAGAACAAAGCATTCATTACCTCCCTTCCCCTGCAATCTCATAGCTATTTTCTGCCTTTTAAAGTCTAGACAAGACCTAAATGTGTTCAGATTCTGTAATTTTTTTGGATCAGAGAAATAGATTCAATGATACACAGAGTGCGTTTTTATGCAAATGATTGATAAGGATGGTCAGATTTGCATCTTTTGACAGCAATAAGGATCTAAATAAATGGGAAATGATTTTCCTGGATGTAGTAGCTTTTAAAACATTATCTGCCATTCCTCCATATTATTTCAATCAGAAGGTGGAGTTTAATCCTCCTTCTGTTGATTATGTGCTGTGGTGACTGCTTCTAGTAAATAGAATTCAGTGGAAATTATGTTTCATGATTCCTGAGGCTGGATCAAAGAGGTAAAACAACTTCTACTCTGGGCTCTGTCTGGGGACATTCATCTTCAAGTCTGGAGCTTTCATATAAGAAATTAGGCTGTCAGAAAGTCAGGGCAGAGAGGCCACATGGAGACAGCTAGAGATGCCCAAGGAGTGCAGGCACTTCTGGCTGCCTACTGATTGTGCCTGTTCAGTCCATGTACCAGACACGAGAGTGACAGTACCTTCACATTTTTCTGACTTTGGCTTTCTAGCCTCTCCCAGTTTATACAAGTGGACTAGAGACTAGCTGTCCCTACCCCTGAGCCTGCCCAAATTGCAAATTAATGAGCAAAATAAATGTAATTGTTTTTATACAGCAATGAATCATTGAAAAATACACACACACAATATAATAAAAGGCAATTTGGAGAAGTTTATACTGATTTATGAAACTGGCTATTACAGTTGTCTTAAAAAACCCATGTAACTTCATCCCGTAGGTCATGGAAACTTTGGATCTAGTGAGTGAGTATAACTTATGCTGTGTATTTTCCCAAATATGTAGCTCTTAGATTAACAAGAGTAACCTTACCTAAGCAGGCATCAACACAAAGATGGAAATATGACAATACAAGCTGCAAAACATTGTCATTTTAGACCCAGAAAGCCATAAAAATGTATTCTACTTGAAACTCCAAGGTAGATGCATCTCACATGATCTGCGCAGCACTTATCATGTCACAGTATTAAATTTAACTCCAGCTCTATTGAGGCAGCTCTGCACTAATTGCTCCAATATCAGTTTTCTATTCAGGGTGAAGATAATCATGAAAGCAAAGAGAAAAAAGGAGTGAACCCATGTGATCCATGTATGAACTCATGATCATCACTCAACACAGTCTCAAGGTGGCTCAGTATTGGCTAAGGATATGGGAAAGATGAGTTATGTTTATGAAATTTAGTTTTTAGACCTGAGGCTTTTCTTACCAAATGGGAGCCAATATAAACTGTTATTCAATTTAAAATACGGTTCTCAAAATTTTTTGGATTTCATGTAGCCTCATCCAATCCGAGCTCAGTTTATTAATCTAGAGATGCAGGAAACACAGGGTTTAATACTAATGAATATTTACATGTTTTGGATATGCAAGAATGAAAGAATATGCATTAAGTAAGATCTGTTGAGATGAATTGCCATAGTAACAAATCTCTAAATGTTGCCTGAAGGAGCACTGTTTCAATGTTTCTATCCAAGGGACCTAACACAGGCATAGTCGGATATTCTTCCATGTCTGTGAATACTTCACACACCAATACCCTTTTTCAGGAAGATACTTCCTAGGTGAGTTTAACAGATTTTAGACTGATGCCAGTGACAATGAATGTGATTCTGATGAAGCAATGATCAAGATATTTTCTTACCTACTCTACATCCTTCAGATATGGTTGTACTTTTAATGTAGTCCTATAGCAATACAAGGGACTATGTTCTGGGATCACAATATCTCTAAGGTCAAAGCTCTGGGGGCCAGGTATAGAATTTATTCTATACCTGAAGTTAGAATTCCAAAAGTATGAAAATTGTTTTTGTCCTGTGGACTCTTTATTCTCTATTAAAACAAAACAAAATAGGTACAGGAGAGCTTTGGAACTCTTTTTTTCATAGTATGAGGCAATGATGGAGGCAATTTTAGATCGAGGGATAGCCTAGCCTCTAGGAGTGGAAATTTCAGCTCTATTTTGATATCTGATTGCGATTACAAAAAGTAAAAAAAAAAAGATAAAATTTCTTGTGTGCTACTATGGTTTAAATTTTAAGTGTCCTCCAAATATCGGTGTGTTAAAAGTTTGTTACTCAGGGGATGCTGTTCGTAGGTAGTAAAACTATTAGGAGGCAGGGCCCAATAGGAGGTCTTTGGGACATTAGGGGAATACTCTGAAGGGGATTGTGAAGCACTGGCCCTTTCCTCATTCTCACTTTGCTTCTTGGCCATGAGTGAATGGTTTTTCTCTGCCATGTGTTCCACAATGGAGTGCCACTTTATCATAGTACTAAGAGCAAAAGGGCCAATCAATCATAGACTGCAACTTCTAAAAGTGATATCTAAAATAAATATTTTCTAAGTTAATTATCTCAGCTATTTTGCCATAATAACAGAAAACTGACTGACAGATATTTAACTTAGAAGGAAGTAAATCAGTTTTTAATTTCAGGTTTTAAAAAAAATTTTGATATCTTTGGCTTTAATTTTCTAGAGATTTCCATTTGCACTTTAACTTATCCCTAGATATTTTACAATGCAAGGAATTTTAATTTTGTTTGGTCATTTTGATATCATTGATGTTACTATTGAATGTGTTTTGTGTCTTAATATTTGATTATTCTTATATCACTTAAAGTAGTTTTTACTTTGAAAAATCCCAAGATTTATTTAAATTTTTTGAACCTTGTAATATGTTTTATTTAACAGAATGTACCCAAAATACTTTGAAAATGTGATCCAAACATGTGATTCACCTTGAGCATTTGACTTTAACATTACTAGAAATGAGGCACCAAGGATTCCTGTCACCAAGGAGGACAAGGAGACATAACTCATTTGACAGTCAGGAGAAGTGGTTTCTATGTAAGGACAGCTGGAGCAGGCCTGTCCTAAATCTTCACCCACACTTATTTGTCTAAAATTTTATAAGACTATTTGTTATTTAGAAAATTTTTTTTATTAGACTGTGTATTAATGGGTGATCATGTATGTGTTCAGATTGATGAATTTCATGGTCATGAGACCATCAATTCATTGCATTTTTTCTTTATTCATTTATTCATATGTGCATACATTGTTTGGACCATTTCTTCCCCCCGACCCCCCACCCCTTCCTCTCCCCGCCTCCCCACTCACTGCCAGGCAGAACCTGTTCTGCCCTCTTCTCCAATTTTGTTGAAGAGAAGACATAAGCAATATTAAGAAAGACATAGCATTTTTGCTAGTTGAGATGAGGATAGCTATTCAGAGAGATTCCTAGCATTGCTTCCATGCACATATGTATTACAACCCAAATTGATTCATCTCTACCTGACCTCTTCACTACTTCCTGGTCACCTTCCCATAGTGGTCTCTGTCGTTTTAAGGTTACTGTATTAGCTCCTCTGCAGTGGGACACCAAACACTTTCAAGTTTTGTGTTTCCTACCTATCCCCATTGTTATTTAGAAATTTTTATCAATATTTACAATCCTTATCTTAGGATGCCAGTATGGCAGTATGATTTATGAGTTTTTCAAAGTTTGGTGTGGGTAGTTTTATCTTCTTTCTAAATTTTTAAAATTTTTGGTGCTGGGGTTTAAACTCAGGAGCACATGCTGGTTAGGCAGGCACTCTACCACTTGAGCAGACAGCCCTCATTTTCTCTTTTTCACATGTGTGACATCATACATTATTTAGAACTTTATGGGAACAGAGGGAGATTGAGTGATATCTTTGTTAATGAAAGGAACTGGGACAAATGAAGAGACCTTCAAATAATCTAATATCATTCTTGAAATATTTACTACAAAAAGTTTTTTGACTGTTGTACTGCAACTAAAATTATGCATTAACTCACTTATTAACCAATAAGTTTTCAATCCTTACTGACAACTATTTTACTCTGTATTGCTCTTTCAGTTTCTTTATCACTAAATAAATGACATTATCAAAAGTTAGGTTAGTATATCAAATTTGTATAGAAAGAAGATACTTGCCTTGTTTTTACTCACCTGACCTTGGTGTTACAAATTCAAAAAGATATCTGGCTGATAAGTTATCATATTCTATCAATATGTAGAGATAGATACAGATTTATCTATTGCTACTTATAGATCACTCTATATTTGATTATTTGGTTGAATATATTCTATATAAATTTATGTTTGGTTATGCTTAATTGATCTGTTGATCAATCTATATTTATTTATTTATTTATTTATTCATCTTTTTTTTTACCCTACTGGGGGTTGAACCAAGGGCCTTGCACATGATAAGCAGGTGTTCTTCCACTTGAGCGTAATGTCTACTCCAGCTCTTTTGCTTACATTTTGTTTGTGAGATAGGGTCTCCTGAACTTTGCCTGAGGCTTGCCTTGAACTCATGTTCCTCCTGCCTCTACCTTCTAAGGAGCTGGGATTACAAATGTACACTTCCTTGTCTGGCTGTTTATCTAAATTGAAATCTTTTTGTCTCATTGTTTATACCAATGCAATGCTTTCTTTCTTCAAAGAACCTTCTCCAAGTTACTCAAACCTCAAACACTCATTCAGATAATTTTGTACAAACCTATTCATATCCTGATCCATATGGATGTTGAACTCATTTTAGCACTTACTGATAATTATTGATGTGTAGGAGGCATGAGATGTTCCCTAACACAATATTATTCCCTGAAGAACCACACCCTTCTGTTTCTGACAGTCACCTCTTATGAGCCACTTGAACCACCACACTTCAGCAATAGGAAATATGACACAGGCCAGTTTTCAAAGTCATTTTTGTTGTTATATTTTATTTTTCCTTTTTATTTCTAAAATTGACTCCTCACTATATACTACATTTTGGTGTATTTTATATAGTATAGGACTAATAATTATAGCTATTTTCATATTTTAGTAGGTAATTAAATACTTCACCAACATAGCATTCTGATTGAGCCATATCATTCCATGTGTCTCCACAATTCCCAAACGGCCATCATATTCCATTCCATCACTGGCTTTTCTCTTTAACTATAGTCGTACAACTAAATTCCAAAGCTCTACAAAATCATAAAAGCTTATCACACATGAAATACGTTTTGCCCCTTACAATTTCCTTTTTAAATTGTTATAAATCTTTTACTTTTCATCTGTGTTAGATGCTTTGTTTGTAGTTTGCTTATATTTCTCTGTCTTTTAAATAATCATAATATTTCTATCCTAAAAAACATTTTTAAAAGTAAACATTTTGTTTTTAATCTATAAAGCACTAATATATATAATATATATATACACACACACATACATATATTATGTGCCTTGTAAACCATGCTTCATCTACTTTTAATCCCCTGGGAACTCTTCTCTTTCGTTTTGCATGCCATTCTATAAATTGCAACAATTATACTTTCAACTTTTAACAATCTCTTCACCTGGGTCACCTTCTTTATTTCAGCAAAATATGCAGGATTTATTATTAATCTATGACGTTTTTGTTTTGTGAGGTTAACTTTTAAAATTACTTCCTATATAGAGTCTCTGAGATAAGCAGAAGTAATTATGTTAAACTATATTTATAAACTCATACACTTATAATTTATACATTACAAACTTTTTGCAATTACGTTGCTCATTTTAAACTTTTTTCCTTTCAAAATCAGCAAAGTAAGTACTCCAGTCTGTTTTCAAAATCGACTAGTGTTTGACTGCTATAAAGAAAAAGACTACTTACCTCACTTGTAACTATGAATCTACCAAGCATCCTTCCTTTTCCACATGTTCTATGAATAGCCCTGTGTTAGTCACCTGTGGATTTCATTACTGAGTCCTTTAGATGTTCTTCAAGCATCTATTGTTGAAAACTGAAAAGGTTTTAAGCATAATTAATCACATATTTAATTTTTGCAAAGTTTGTTATTGAATTGTTCTTCTATTTTTCTTATTATTATGGCTTACAAATGATTCAGTTTTGTTTCCCCCCTTTTTTCTTTTGGCGTTACTGGGGTTTGAACTCAGGGCCTTGTGCTTGCTAGGCAGCCACTCTGCTATTTGAACCACAACCTCAGCCATTTCTGCTTTTAAGTATTTTTCTATAGGGCTTTGCCTTAATGCCCAGGCTGGTCTGGACCATAATCCTATTTATACTTCTTTGTGTAGCTGGGATGGCAAGCCTGAGCCACCATACCCAGCTTCCATCAGTTGAGATAGGATCTTGTGAGCTTTTTGCCTGGACTGGCCTCAAACTGTGATCTTTCAGATCTCTGCCTCCCAAGTAGCTAGGATTATAGTGTGAGCCACCACAGCTGGCTCAATTTTGTTTTCTTAACTTTCATCTCTACATAATTTTAGAAATAAACAGAAGAAGTATAACATTGAAATAATATCTTAAAACTTTAAACCCATGTACAAATTTATATTAATATTATTCCTAATAATCTCTTCAGTTATATCTTCTAGTACATCTGACTATGTCTATGTTTTGTGCCTATGCAAAGGAGAAGGAAAGAAAGGAGTGAAAAAGAAAATGATAAATTTATACTTTCCTGGCTTTTACTTCATTTTCATTTATAAATCATTTCCCTGTGACTGTGGTTGTATAACTGAAGCAGTAACTGGCTAGAAGGAGCTAAAGGATTACAAATGTGGCTCTGATAGACTTAAAACTTAAGAATCATCTTCTGTATTTGGAAAATATTCACATAGGTTTTAAAGCAATTCCTTTATTAAAAAATTGATTCTACCAAAATACTTGCCATCATATTTAGCATTTGTAATAGCAGTTCATAAACACCTTGAGAGAGTCAATATCAGAGGTTGTACGTATGTAGAAACATGTCAGTGTCAATATTGATATTGATAATCTTGAAATTCCCTTTTAACTGTAATGCATTCTTATATTGTCTAAGCTCCTTTCCAGTGTCCATATATTTTGGTCTTTTAAAAAAAACTGAATTTCAAATTCTTGACAGTTCGATGTATTATATGCCTCTACATAAGATACTCAGTGTTCTATATCTTTATTGTTCCATTGTAATAGAATTTGGAAAGAAAACTATTGTGGCTCTAATTTGATTTTATGTTTTCTTTCTGGTAGCAGAGTCTGGAGACAACCACAGAATGGCAGCTCAGAAGAAGAAAAAGATGAGCTCTGGTCATCACCCTTAGATCTCAGGTAGATGAAGGAGAGAATACATTTGGTGTCTTTTACATCTTTCACTGACACTTGTGTTCAGTCACTGATCTCAATCACAAGCAAACCATTTGCTATAGACTAGCCAGATGAAGGTGAGGTCACTGAGATGAATCCTTACCATTGGCAGCCAGTGGTTGTCTTGGATTTGACACAGAGTTGCAAATAACTGGGTATCACAGACATACACAGAAAATTCCAAGTCACAGGAAGAAATAACACAAAGAGCCCTGTCTTGAGGCCCTATCATCCCTCAGAGACACCACCCAGTCAGGAATGACAAATGAGTGGATTCTGGATTCACTAACATTTCCTACAAATCTGGAGTCAGCATTGGAGCTGATTGAGAACAGGAACACTCAAAATGCAGTTTCTTCTTAATAAATTGCCTGACAACTCAGTGAAAAATAATATATTAATTTAAAGAATGTACATTTACAAATTAAGGAAATGCTTTCAATAAATGAAAGTACCAATGGGCTATAATTTTTATGGTGTGCAAGGACTCTTTTCTTTAAGCTTTATTTTTCATAACATTACTCTCACCGGCATATATAATCAAGATGCCAGTAAATTATAAGAAGGGTGTGACTAAGACTTTCATACAAAAATAATAGAGGTAGAGGTGTTTTATATTATTCTGGCATTTCCAAATCAGATTATCTCCTAACAGAGCAGGACTTAAAGCCATTTTCATTAAGAGAAGATGCTTTGTAAAACCCTTATCACATAAACACCAAGTCCAGTAGATTCTAAGTCTCCATCATATGTGGAATGTAGTCTCCTGATTTATGATGTTAGATCATATATATTTCTTCTTAAGAAGAAGGATTATAATTTTAATGACACAAAAAGCCTGACTCCAGGGCTTTCTTTGACCTATAAAACAAAAGAAATGTGGAAGGGCGAGTAGTCATTTTCTACAGTTTTGATTTCTCTCCTACTTATTTCCCAATCTTCAGGACAAACTGACAGTACAGACTATAAGATAGAATGCAGGAAGACTGATGACATTGAAACTGGTGATATCAGTCCTTAATAGGTTAAAGGGAGGCCTGTGATTCTCAAAGAAGGTAGTGATGACAATATACCATCAGCATGTGTCTTGCAAAAAGTGGTGCTATTGCAAAGTCACTAATTTGTGCATGGAATATGCAAAGCTCATGGGGACACATCATGTACAGTAATACCCTAGCGCAGGCCTGGGCAGAGAAGAAGCATTCTGTGATTGATGTCTGCTTGCCAGCTGCAAGGAGCCAGTAGATTTGGCATTGCAACTGCTAAAATTTTAATGCAAGTACTCCACAGATTTCCATGGCATTACCATGGCTGGTCTCATAGAGTCATAAGGTGCTAATTTCAAGGGACCTTCAATCTGGGCCTGCATCTCTGTTATTATATCTTCTCTTGGCAAAGGGCCACCATTCGTCAGAAACTTGTGCAAATATCAGGCTAGACATGAATACAGTGCAACAAAAATGTAGAGACACTCTAAAAAGAACAATTATTTATGTGCAGAAGGAGAGAGCATAAGAACAATCTTCAAAACTGGGGGATCATTAAAGCTAAGTCTCCAGGGAACACACATGTGAATGAAAGAGATTCTGTAGTATGAAAAGATAGTGAGAGCTACCTAAGAGTAGATATTGGAAATATATAGTGATGCTTGCCCAAATATCATCACCATGCCAACACTTTGGCTCATTTTATTCTACTACACTTGTAAAATTTTCAACTTTTTAAAGAGCTGTAGAAAAACAAGCCATGTTTTATTATTTTGCATTTTAAAAAATTTTAGTCTCACACACATCACACAAACACACATGTGAGAAACCATTCTGGACAGGTCAATATAATTGATATGCATGTCTATTAATTCTATTTTCTCATTTGGTCAGATTTCGATGTCATCTAATTTAGCAGATAATAGATTTCCGTAAGTGTTAAATTCTAATTAAAATTAAAAGATCAAATGTATGTTCCTAAATCATTGATGCACACCTCACTTAAAACCATATAGTTTTATGTTTCTTCCTTGTTTTCATAAGAAGTTTATATAATAACTTTATTGTTGCTGTATAATTATCTTCCTGGAACTCCCCATTAAAATATAAGCTGATATTACAGAATTTACGTTAGTGGACTAATTCATATATTTATCTTCTAGTTGGAAGTATAAGCTTTAAATATCAACCCCATGTTTTTGCTCACTTTTTTATTCTCTCTAGTATTCCACTTGGTTACAAAAGGTAACAGTTGACATATTGGTAAGGACTACTTTAATTTAATAAATGTTTATTTTAACTTTCACTTCATCAATAAAGAGTTTCTGTCTGCCTATGAAGACAGAAACAAAATGAAACTCTCTCCAATTTGTTTCTTTTAGGCTGAAGAAATTTTCTATTTTTAAATAAGGGTAATTGTATTAAACACTAGAGCAGAAACATAATTTAAAAGGTTGTACACCATACTCATTTGCAAAATTTTTTATTTATCTTTGCAGATTCATTTTTATCCCTTCTACAGAGGGGACATTTAATAGACAAATAATAGCAGGGATTAGAAACTTGATACTATCATTGCATGGAGGGGATTTTTCATTATACAAGTTTTCTCTGTTATCAGTGCTAGAATGCATTTCATTATCTACAGTTCTTAGAAAATTGTATTTATAGCTTTTGGAGGATCACACATAACATTCATAGTGTTTAGAGGATCCCAAGCTTCCTTTGGGACAAAACAAAGGAATGTATAACTAGCTTGTGACCAGAGGAGGTGTTTGTCTTGATAGAAGTAGAACAATTTAGCCCAAGGAAGTGTTACAGAATTAGAATCCATTATGTAACATTTCAGGAATGTAAAGAAATGAGAGAAACTACTGTTAAAACACAGTAGGAAATAAAATGTGCCTTCTTCAAATTAAAGGAAGGTAATTTGTAGTTATGTGGCATTATGCTAAATATATGAAGCCAAATTTAAACTAACAAAGTGTGATGGGTTGAGAGAAACAAAATCTATGATGATCTGAATCAATAAACAAGCAAAGCCATAAAAGACGCAAACAGAACTAAGTAGAAGCATCTTTGATATTCCATCCTTTATGCTTACATATGTGAATCATTGAAAAAATACTCTGTGAGAAAACAAAATAGCTGCAAACTAATGCCTTCACCTTTTTAAATCTTGAGAAGCAATTTACCTTGCTGACTTCACCAAAAAAGTTAAAATTTGTACTGCACTACAGCTATGCTATGCTATGAGCCTTCTTATGTATTTTTATACTGTGATCACTTACCAACAAAGAAAATGGAATTTTTTTTGTGAAAGAACAAGTTTTACAGTTATGTATTTATCCCAGTCTGACACCTTTATTAAGCAGTCAGGCAGCTTTGTGACTGTCCCTCACCAATGCCTATCTGAAGCTTTGCTCACCACTGTTGGTAACATTATTCTTGTGACATCTGCTATTAAAAATATTGGAAGCACTCTTGATTCATTTCTGTTTCAGGCTACTCCACGCTTCTGATATCTATTAGTATATCCTCTTGTTTCTTCTTTAAAAATTAGAGTTCAGTCACTTCTCCCACTTTAGTGAGCCATCCTCATTTCAAATACACTAAAGCACTATGCTCCAAGATAAGCTCCCTGACTCTTGCCATTTCACAGTGCATTCACCACACAGAGGTAGACTAAGTTATCTCAATAGTCAGTTACTTCTTGCAACTCTTCTGATCAAAATCCTGCAATACCCATTCACTCCCAGTATAGCCACACTTTGCATTATCCACCATCATGGGCCAACCTCTCCCTTGAATATACTGTACTTGTCTTCTAATGTTCTCCTTCACTTGTTGTTAACATTTCACTGAAACAAGACTATACCAAAATATGAAATTAGCATGTAGCAGATAATATGATTTAAAAACATATATAAAGAAGAAATTAATAAAACTAAAAAAAATACAATTCAAAGAATGAATGAAACAAAGAGTTGGTTCTTTGAAAAGATTAAGAAGATTGGCAAACCCTTAGCCAACATGACAAAACAAGAGGGAGAAGACCCAAATTAATAAAATCAGAGATGAAAAAGGGGACATAATCACAAATACCAATGAAATACAGAAAATAATTAGAGACTACTTTGAAAACATATTCAAATAAACTGGAAAATCTAGATGAAATGGATAAATTTATGCAACCAACCAAAATTGAACCAAGAAGATATTAACCACCTAAATAGTCCTATTACATGCAATGAAATTGAAACAGTAATAAAGAGTCTCCCTACAAAGAAGAGCCCAGGACCTGATGGATTCATGGCTGAGCTTTGCCAAATCTTTAAAGAAGAACTGACACCAATACTCCTCAAACTTTTCCAGGAAATAGAATGGGAAGGGACACTAACAAACTCATTCTATGAAGCCAGTATTGCACTCATTTCAAAACCCAATAAAGATGTAACCAGAAAAGAGAATTATAGACCAATATCTTTAATGAATATAGATGCAATGATTCTCAACAAAATACCAGCGAACAGAATTCGACAACACATTAAAAAGATCATACACCATGACCAAGTCAGTTACATTCCAGAGGTGCAAGGATGGTTCAACATGCATAAATCCATAAACGTAATGCAGTACCAAACATGCAAGAACAAAAACTACATTATCCTCTCAATAGGTGCAGAAAAAGCCTTTGACAAAATCCAACATCCTTTCATGATAAAAGCTCTGAAAAACTAAGAATAAAAGGAACATTCCTCAACATAATAAAGGCTAAATATGACAGACCTAGAGCCAACATCATACTAAATGGAGAAAAACTGAAATTGTTCTCTTTAAAGTCAGGAACAAGACAGGGCCATCCACTTTCTCCACTTCTATTCAAAATAGTTTTGGAATTCCTCACCAAATCAATAAGACAAGAGTAAGAAATAAAAGAGATTCAAATAGGGAAGGAAGAAGTCAAATTATCCCTATTTGCAGATGATATGATTCTATACACAAGAGACCCAAAAACTTGACCAAAAAACTAATAGAAATCATAAACTTTTTCAGCAAAGTAGCAGGGTACAAAATTAACATACAGAAATCAGTAGGTTTTCTATAAATCAGCAACACACAGACTGAGAAAGAAATCAGGGAAACAATCCCATTTACAATAACCTCAAAAAAAAAAGTACCTTGGAATAAATTCAACAAAAGAAACCAAAGACCTTTTTAATAAAAACTATAAACCACTGAAAAGAGAAATTGGAGGCTTCAGAAGATGGAAAGACCTTCCATGCTCATGGAGTGGTAGAATCAACATCATGAATACGGCCATACTACCAAAAGCAATCTACATGTTCAATGCAATCATTATTAAATTCCAATGACATACTGCACAGAAATAGAAAAAGCCATTGTGAAGTACATATGGAAACACAAAAAAACCTCAAATAGCCAAATCAATTCTGAGCAAAAATTCCAGTACTGGAGGCATCACAATACCAGGCCTCAGACTATACTACAGAGCCATAGCAATACAAAGAGCATAAAACAGACAGGAAGAGCATTGGATCAGAATAGAAGATCCAGAAATAAACCTGTGCACCTATATACAGATGATCCTTGACAAAGGAGCCCAAAACACACAATGGAGAAAAGACAACCTCTTCAACAAATGCTGCTGAGAAAGCTGGATATCCACATGCAGAGGACTTAACTAGATCCCTGTCTTTCACCCTGTACCAAAATCAATTCAAAGTGGATCAAAGACCTTAATATAAGGCCTGAAACTTTGAAACAACTCTAAGAAGCAGTAGGAAATATACTAGAACAGATAGGTATAGGGAATGACTTCCTAAACAGAACTCCAAAGCCTCAGCATCTAAGAGAAGCAATGAACAAATGGGAATGTATTAAGCTAAAGAGCAGCAAAATAAACAATCACCAGACTTAAGAGACAGCCCACAAAATGGGAGAAAATCTTTGCCAGCTGCTCATCCAACAAGGTTCTAATATCCATAATCTACAGGAAACTCCAAAAAAACTCAGCCCCCAGGGATCAACACCCCAATGAAGAAATGGGCACATGAATTAAAGAGGGAATTCTCAAAAGAAGAGGTAGAAAGGGCCAGTAAATACACAAAGAAGTGTTCAAATTCTCTGGTTATGAAAGAGATTTCATCTCACCCCAGTTAGAATGGTCAGAATCAAGGGTAATAACAACAACAAAAGCTGGCCAGGAATATGGTGAAACCCTTATACACTGCGGTGGGAATGCAAATTAGTAAAACCATTATGGAAAACAATGTGGAGATTCCTCAAAAACTAGAGATAGAACTGCCATATGATCCAGTGATACCACTCCTGGCCATCTACCCCAAAGAACAAAAGATTGTATGTAGTAGAGACACCTGTACATTGATATTCATTGCAGCATTATCTAAAAGCAACCCAGATTAATGGATCATGAAATTATGGTATATATACACAATGGAGAATTACTTAGCCATAAGGAATAATGACATGGGTTTGAAGGTAAATAGATGCAATTGGAGGACATCATTTTAAGTGAAGTTAACCAGGATCAGAAACACAAAATATGTGTGTTTTCTCTCATAAATGGAAGATAGATCCAAAGATAAATATATAACAAAACCAAACATGATCATATACAAACTCAGTTGTAGAACAGGTTTGTAACAGTGTACCTACTCTATGAAACTCAGGAAAGAGAGAAAGGAAAAGAGAATGATAGAGCAACAGTAATATTGCATATCACAAGATGTGAAGGTAGAGGATATGAAAATGTGCAACTGAAAGATTTTGAAAAATTGGGGTAAAGAGGTAAGGGAGAGCATTCTAAGGGATTGAACAGACCAAAGTAAAACACACTCACAGATGGCATACATTGAGACATCTCTCTGAATGTCAACTCAGATATTAATTACAAAAACAAGGACCGTAAAATAGGCACAGTGTATGCAGTGTGGGTGTACTAGTTGGAGGGAGGGCAAACTAAGGAGATTAAGGTGACTATATATGGTAGATAGGCTCCATATACCTATATGAAACAGAACTAAAAAACCTCTTGTAATTGCTTTAAGTCCAGTGCAGAGGAGGCTGAGGGGCAGAGAGGGTGAGGGCAATGTAACCAATGTACAATATAAGTCTAGTAGAAGTTGTCACTATTGAAACCTCCCTGTATCATTAATATAGCCTAATAAAAATTATTTAAAAAACAAAACAATTATAATTTTTTATTATAATGGAGTTAGCATAAGAATAAAAATCAAAATGACAAATAAGAAAATTCAAAATATTACAGATTAAGCATATTTTAAAATATCAAAGATATCAAAAAGAAATACAACCAAAATTTAATAATAATTTTAATTGGATGATAACATAAATATGCCTAATCCTTAATTCTAGGATGTAGCCAAAGCTGTGTTTATAGTGTTTATATGTATTTTAGGAAGTAACAGAAATGCTTATAATAAATGAACAAAGTTTTGATCAATCTTAAAAAGGTAGGAAAAGAAATTAATTAAAATAAAGTAGATGAAAGTGTATAATATAAGGAAAAGAAGAAATTAATGAATATAAAATATCTTTTCAATAGAAAAAAATGTAAAAAGCCAAAATTTTGTTAACACTAATAAAATGGATAAATCTGTAGAAAAATCAAAGAAGGAAAAATGATAAAACTTACAAAATAAGAGGAAAAACAGGATATCAGAACAAAATTCTAAGTCATTTAACAGAAAAGACAGTTTTCTAATAAAGTCAAAAAGTTGTATATAATCCCAAATTCTTTCAAAACTACACTTCTCCCAAACTGACAGAAAAATAAAACATTTTAACTATCTCCTTCAATTAACAAAATAAATATAGTAAGATGTGGGGGAAAGATAGATTGTTTTAACACTTCCAGAAAAAACACTCAGCCAGAGATGGCTTTTAATCATTTTTCTCAAAAATTAAATAAAGAATAAAATTTTAACCAAATTTTTCTCATACAGGGAAAAGAAGAAGTACTCTCCAATGTGTTTTGTGGGTTCAGCTAAAGCCTTTTTCAGACTTCTTTATTGGGTAATACTAATATTTAAAGAGAAAACCTTATGCAAAATAGTATCATTTCACAGACAACACAGATTAATATGAGTGAGCCATTATAACTCATATGGATTTATTCCAAGAACGAAAACATTTGAAAATCAATCAACATAGTTTAATACATTAGCAAAATAACTGTATTACACAACCATTCAATAAATGTAGAAATAATGTCACATAAAATCCATATTGACTCATGGGAAAACTAAAATCTTCCAGCAAAGAAGGAATAGAATGAAAAACTTTCAACCAGATAAAAAAATGGCAAAAAATAAATGATGATATATTAAATGCTTTCTTCCTGAGTTTGAGAAAATGACAAATATATTTACTTGGTTAAGTTTAAATCATTACTGTTTGAAAGTATAAGAAGTTTGGGCCAGGCATGGTGGTGGATGTCTACAATCCCAGCACTGAGGAGACTAAGGCAAGAGGACCTTGAGCTTGAAGTCAGCCTGTGCTATATAGCACGACCTTGTCTCTAAAAAAACAAAGAAAAAACACCAATGAAAAGAAATTATAAAATTTAGAAATGTTGAAGAAAATCAATTATGCATAGATGACATGATTAAGTATAGGAAGAAACTAAACTAACTTAAAAACCATTAAAATTCATGTGTAGATTGACAATAAGCTCTGACTCACAGTCAATATGCAAAAAAAGCAATTTTCTTCCAATACATAGACAACAAAATTTTAAGCATGGATATTTAAATCATATTGTGTATACATTCAATGCCTCCTTAAATTCATGTGTGCATCAATCATGTGCTGAGAAAACTATTTAAAACTGCTCAGGACCACGTGGGAAAGCAGCTTGTAACAGAGCACATGAACCTCAGATTGGTGGTGGGAGAGAAGCTGCAGCCTGTGGTCTGGCACAAAATACAAACCAGTGTGCAGTGCTGCCTGGGGCATCAAATGGGGTGAGAGTGCAGAAGCAGGTGGAGGGTCTAGTGCAAGGGCTCTAATGTTCAGAGAAACTGGCCAGAGGTGTTTAGGCAGTGGACCCATCCAAACATAAGTTCCCTAGCACCAGCAGGGCTCTGCCCCTAGCCATACCTCATGTCAGGAATCAGTGGCCTGCATCTTTGTCCAGAGCTGCCTTGCTGTGCATCCCATCACACTGTCCAGGCTTACCAAGGAGCAGACATCTGACAAAGGACTATGCCCAGATTACAATAACAGACTAAGTACTTGGGGGCTTGAGAGAGCCGAATTAAGGCAGGCAGTGTGAGACTGGCAAGATAAGGGTCCAAAGTCCAGAAGATTTTCACCAGAGATAATATTCAGATTATCAGATATTCATACATCCAAATTCTCTTCTTCCACCTCACTTCTTTTCTAAGAAGGAAAAGGTGGCAAACTGAACCATTCCATAATTAGGTATCCAACTAGATTGCCACCTAAAGGACTGAAAGACTTAAGATGCTAAGGGGGAAAAAATATCTACTCAGAAAAGCATTAGAAAATTTGTATTTCTATACTAATTTGCTTTTGTTACCATTAAGTTTTAGATAGTTAGATTATTTTATGCATTTGTTTGTATTATTTTTTCGTGCATCAGACTCAGGGCAATTTTGCACTCTCTCGCATTTTCTCTGTAGTTCTGTTTCTTTCCCCTTCCCTTTCTCTGTACTCATCATATGAGTGCCATGAAACCCACCTTTCAGTATTCAATCTTAAACTTCTGTTCTTCTCCTTCCCTTTCATATCACCCTTTTCCATGTGTATTTTCTTCCTGATTACAGCTAGAACTGCTCTCTAGCTCATCTTTTCTTTTGTCTCTGTTTACCCACCTGTTACCTGCACTTTTAGTGGGTAGATTGCCAGATCTTTTTGTTTCCTCTTGGTTTTACTTATGTTTGCTTTTCTAACTGTTCAACTTTCTATATTTCTCTTCCTCTTCTCTCCCTCAACAAAATATTAACTAGACCACTTCAATCTATGCTGCTCAACTTTCTCATTAACCTCTTCTACTAAGGTTAGATATCACCCCCTTTCTGCCTTATAAAACCATGTGCCTTGTATTATTCATAGCCCACTCTTTCCTATTACCACCCTGTTACCTTCAGTCTTCCTACATTGTGAAAATTCATGTTTGCTCCAATATATCTCTAAAGTTACTAGAACAGTAGAAGCAATTGATATTTAAGAATTGCTGCCATATCACTTGCTTAGCAACTCTGCTAAACAATGGTTTAGCAACTCTGATAGCTTTAGCAATTAAGCTTCCTCACCTTTTGTGGAGTATGGAGCTGTGCTCAACATCTTGAAAACTGAAGGTGAATGTTTGACGACTGAGCAGCACATCCCCAGTCTAGGGAACAGAAAATGCACCATGGCCCAGGTACTACCCAGTCCTCAATAAACTTTGAGAAATCCTCAAAGAGAGGCAGGGTATTTGAAACTCTGATCAAAATTGACCTTAGATGCACAAATCTCAACATAGAAACATGGCAACAGCTCTCCTTCAAAAGCCAACAATTTCACAACAAAAGACTTAAAACAGTAGTGAAGAGAAAGGAATATCAATTAACAAATTTTTAAAAATCAATGACAATAATGATTAATGAGTTCAAAGAAAAAACATATAGGCAGCTATTTGAATTCAAAGAGGATACAAATAAACAATCAACTGAACTCAAAGAGAATTTAAACAACCAGATGAATGAAATAAAGAAGATAATGAAGGATATGAAAAAGTATTCAATAAAGAATATAAAAATCCTAAAAATAAATCAAAATGAAGTCTTGGAAATGGAAAGCTCAAAATCCCAAATAAGAACCTCAATTAAAAGTCTGGCTAATGTTTTCATTTTTACAATGATTAAAGGATACATTTATAATTTTTAAAAAAGTCTGACTAATGGAGTGGAACAGCTTGAAAGAAGAATATCAGGGATAGAAGATAAAGTAGAGGTAACGGAGAAAAACTAAAACCATTCCCTCTAAAATCAGGAACCAGACAAGGATGCCCACTATCTCCACTCCTATTCAACATAGTACTGGAATTCCTAGCCAGAGCAATTAGGCAAGAAGAAGGAATAAAAGGAATACAAATAGGTAAAGAACTGTCAAAATATCCCTATTTGCAGACGACATGACCTTATACCTTAAAGACCCAAAAAACTCTACTCAGAAGCTTCTAGACATCATCAATAGTTATAGCAAGGTAGCAGGATATAAAATCAACATAGAAAAATCATTAGCATTTCTATACACCAACAATGAGCAAACTGAAAAAGAATGTATGAAAACAATTCCATTTACAATAGCCTCAAAAAAAATCAAATACCTAGGTATAAACCTAACAAAAGATGTGAAATATCTCTACAAGGAAAACTATACACTTCTGAAGAAAGAGATTGAGGAAGACTATAGAAAGTGGAGAGATCTCCCATGCTCATGGATTGGTAGAATCAACATAGTAAAAATGTCGATACTCCCAAAAGTAATCTACATGTTTAATGCAATTCCCATCAAAATTCCAATGACATTCATTAAAGAGATCAAAAAATCTACTGTGAAATTTATATGGAAACACAAGAGGCCACGAATAGCCAAGGCAATACTCAGTCAAAAGAACAATGCAGGAGGTATCACAATACCTGACTTCAAACTATATTACAAAGCAATAACAATAAAAACAGCATGGTACTGGCACAAAAACAGACATGAAGACCAGTGGAACAGAATAGAGGATCCAGATATGAAGCCACACAACTATAAGCAACTTATCTTTGACAAAGGAGCTAAAAATATACGATGGAGAAATAGCAGCCTCTTCAACAAAAACTGCTGGGAAAACTGGTTAGCAGTCTGCAAAAAACTGAAACTAGATCCATGTATATCACCCTATACCAAGATTAACTCAAAATGGATCAAGGATCTTAATATCAGACCCCAAACTCTTAAGTTGATACAAGAAAGAGTAGGAAATACTGTGGAGTTAGTAGGTATAGGTAAGAACTTTCTCAATGAAACCCAGCAGCACAGCAACTAAGAGATAGCATAGATAAATGGGGCCTCATAAAACTAAAAAGCTTCTGTTCATCAAAAGAAATGGTCTCTAAACTGAAGAGACACCCACAGAGTGGGAGAAAATATTTGCCAACTATACATCAGACAAAGGACTGATAACCAGAATATATAGGGAACTTAAAAAACTAAATTCTCCCAAAACTAATGAACCAATAAAGAAATGGGCACGTGAACTAAACAGAACTTTCTCAAAAGAAGAAATTCAAATGGCCAAAAAACACATGAAAAAATGCTCACCATCTCTAGCGATAAAGGAAATGCAAATTAAAACCACACTAAGATTCCACCTCACCCCTGTTAGAATAGCCATCATCAGCAACACCACCAACAACAGGTGTTGGCGAGGATGCGGGGAAAAAGGAACCCTCTTACACTGTTGGTGGGAATGTAGACTAGTACAACCACTCTGGAAAAAAATTTGGAGGCTACTTAAAAAGCTGGACATCGATCTACCATTTGATCCAGCAATACCACTCTTGGGGATATACCCAAAAGACTGTTACTCCAGAGGCATCTGCACACCCATGTTTATTGCGACACTATTCACAATAGCCAAGTTATGGAAACAGCCAAGATGCCCCAGCACTGATGAATGGATTAAGAAAATGTGGTATCTATACACAATGGAATTTTATGCAGCCATGAAGAAGAACGAAATGTTATCATTCGCTGGTAAATGGATGGAATTGGAGAACATCATTCTGAGTGAGGTTAGCCTGGCCCAAAATACCAAAAATCGTATGTTCTCCCTCATATGTGGACATTAGATCAAGGGCAAACACAACAAGGGGATTGGACTATGAGCACATGATAAAAGCGAGAGCACACAAGGGAGGTGTGAGGATAGGTAAGACACTTAAAAAACTAGCTAGCATTTGTTGCCCTTAATGCAGAGAAACTAAAGCAGATACCTAAAGCAACTGAGACCAATAGGAAAAGGGGAACAGGTACTAGAGAAAAGGTTAGATCAAAAAGAATTAACCTAGAAGGTAACACCCACGCACAGGAAATCAATGTGAGTCAATGCCCTGTATAGCTATCCTTATCTCAACCAGCAAAAACCCTTGTTCCTTCCTATTATTGCTTATACTCTCTCTACAACAAAATTAGAGATAAGGGCAAAATAGTTTCTGCTGGGTATTGCGGGGGGAGAGGGAGGTGGTGGAGTGGGTGGTAAGGGAGGGGGTGGGGGCAGGGGGGAGAAATGAATCAAGCCTTGTATGCACATATGAATAATAAAAGAAAAATAAAAAAAATAAAATGCACAATAAAAGCATTGACTATAAAAAAAAAGAAGATAAAGTAGAGGAATTAGATTAATCAGTCAAAGATGATGAAAAAAATATTAAGAAAATATGAATGAAACTGGAAGACCCCCCAAAACACCATTAAAATGCCAAACGCACATATCATAGATAAAGAAGAAGGTGAAAAAATACAAAATAAAGGTACAGATAACTTGTTTAGTAGCGTAATAGCAGAAAACTTGACCAATGTAGAGAAAGGGAGGGATAAGCAGGTACAATAGCCTTTCAGAACATCAAACATGTAGGATCAGAAAAAGAAACACCCCACAGACATATTATAATTGAAACACTCAATATACTGAACAAACAATATTAAAAGCTGCAAAAGAGAAATGACAATTCCCATATAAAGACAAACTCATTAGAATAATAGCAAATTTCTCAACACAAACTCTAAATGCAAGGTGAACATGAGATGATATATTTCAAGCCTTACGAGAAAACAACTATTGACCTAGACTGGTGTTTTCAGCAAGCTATTCTTCATAATTGAAGGATAAATAAGAACTAAAGGAATTCATGACCACCAAACAGCACTGCAGAAAATATTTCATGGAATCCTACACACACCTGAAGAAGATAGATGCAGCCAGGAAAATGCACGAAAAATACATGCCACTAGACAAATAGTTAGCAAACAAGGAATACGGGAAAAAGTAAACATCAGAAGAACAATAAAATTACTGAAAGTACAACAAACCTTTCAATATTAACACTGAACTTTAATGGCTTCAATTCCCCTATTAAAAAACAACCCAATTTCCCTACAACTGAGGAATGGATCAAGAAAATGTAGTATATGTACACAATGAAATTTTACTCAGCCATAATGAATAATGACACCATGTGGTTTGAAAGGGAATGAGTGCAATTGGAGGACATCAAGTTAAGTGAAGTAAGTCAGGCTCAGAAAAACAGGCCACATGCTTTCTTTCATATGTGGAAGACAGATCTAAAAGATAAACATATACACAAAAACAAGCATTATCATACACAAACTCAGATGTAGTACATGTTTAACAGTGGAACTACTTTATGGAACTTGGGGAAAGAGGGAAAGGAAAAGAGAATGATAGAGCATTAATAATATCATAAAACAATATCTGGGAAGGTAAGATGTAGAGTGTACTTGTGAGAGAGCAGAGGGTGAATGAAGGACATTAAATGAGGGTTTATCGTGGATAGACTTCATATACTTACATGAAATAGAACAAAGAAACTTCATATAATTGCTTCAAGTAGGGTAGGAAGGGGGTCAAGAAGAAGAGATGATGGAGGTGATCTTACCAATGTACAGTATAATTCTGTTTAGAATAGTTACAGAGAATCCCCCTGTACAATGAATATATCCTAATAAAAACATTTTAAAGATACAAGTTAGATTTAAAAAGCAAGTACTTTTGTAGCTTAAAAGAAACATGTCTTACTGACAAACACTGGCTTAAGTGAAAGGGTGGAAAAAGATCTTCCAAGTAAATGGACCCTGAAAGCAGGCAGGAGTAGCAATACCCATTCCTGATAAAACATACTTCAGGCAAAAATTAGTCAGAAGGGACAATGAAGGTCACTTCATATTAACAAAGGGAACAATCCAAAAAGAGGAAATAATAATTCTTAACATATATGTGCCAAATGCCAGTGCATCCAACTTGTTTAAACAAATACTACTGGACTTGCAAGCATAGATTAAACCCAGTACCATAATAGTAGGAGACTCCAATAATCTATTCTCACCTATAGATAATACATCAGGTAAACATTCAACAAACCTGAGACTTAACTGACACAACAAACCAAACTAACTTAACAGACATATAAACAGAGTATTTTATCCAGCCACTGTATAATACTTATTCTTCTAAATATTCCATGGAGTTTCTCCTAAATGGATTACATTTGAGGACACAAAGTATCTTAGTAAATATTAGAAAGCTGAAATAACTCCCTGTATTCTATTTGACCACAATGGAATAAAACTAGAACTTAACAACAACAGAAAGTATAGAAAATATTCAAATGTATGTAGTCTGAACAATACATTGTTGAATGATCTGTAGGTCATTGAAGAAATAGGGGAGAAATCAAAAATTTCCTAGAATTTAATGATAACAAAAACACAACCTACCAGAACCTTTGGGATACAGCAAGGGCAGTGGTAGGAGGAAAGTTTATACCTTTGAGTGCCTAGAACACAACAACAACACACAACTATACAAAGAATCAATGAGACTAAAAGTTTGTTCTTTTAAATCATAAATAAGATTCATAAACTCTTAACTAATTTGAGTATAAAAGAAAAGACCCAAATTAACAAAATCAGAGTGAAAAGGAGAATATCATACAAATATAAATGAAATCCTGAGGATCATGAGGGAATATTCTGAATACCTATATTCAAATACACTGGAATATTTGTAAGAAATGAATAATTTTATAGATGTATTTGACATACCAAAATTGAAATAAGAGGATATAAACCACCTACATAGATATATTATAAACAATGAGACTAATGCAGTAATATAGAGTCTCCCAACAAGGGAAAGCCCAGGACCTGATACATTTATAGCTGAGTTCTATCAGACTTTTAAAGAAGAACTAAAGTTAATACTTCTCAAACTTTTTTCTGAAATAGAATGAAAGGAACACTACCAAACTCATTTGAAGGAGCCAGTATTGCACTTATTCCAAAACCAGACAAGGACACAACAAAAAAAAGAGAATTATATACAAGTCTCTTTATTGAACATACATGCAAAAGCTCTCAAAAAACTTGAAAACCAAATTCAATTATACATCAAAAAGAGTATACAAATGATCAAGTTGATTTCATCATGGGGATGAAAAACATACACAAATCAATAAATGTAATATAGCATATAAACAAAATAAAGGACAATGATCACATGATCATCTCAATTGATGCAGAAAAAGCCTCAACAAAGTATGTCATCATTTTATGATAAAAGCTCTGAAGAACGTTAGAATATAAGGCATGAACCTCAATGCACTGAAGATTATATATGTAAACATATAGCCTTAAAAATTACCTAGGAATAAGTTTAATGAAGGAAGTGAAAAACCTCTACAATGAAAACTGCAACTCACTGAGGAAAGAAATAAAAAAAAATCAGAAGATGGAAAGGTCTATGATGTATAGATCTATGATCTAGATCAATGGTCTACGTTCATGGATCAGCAAAATCAATATTGTGAAACTGGCTATACCACTGAAAGAAATTTGTACGTTCAATGCAATCCCTGTCAGAATTCCAATAATATTTTTCCTAGATAGAAAAAAAATCCTAAAGTTTATATGGAAGCACAAAAGACTTTGAATACCCAAAGCAATCCTGAGGAAAAAAAGAAATGCTGGAGGTATCAAAGTCTCTAATTCCAGGTTATACTTCAGAATCATAGCAATAAAAACAGCATAGTACTGGCACAAAAATAGATGGAAAGAGCAATGGAACAGAAGACTCAGAGGTAACCATACACAGCTACAGACATTTTATTCTCAACAAAAGAGCCCAAAATATACATTGGAGAAAAGACACCCTTTCCAACAAACGGTGCTGGGAAAACTGGATACCCATGTTGATGGCACAGGAGCAGTCTGTGACCAGAAGACTTCCAAATTCTTTGTGTCCTGCTGGAAAGAATCCATGGCAGGACACATGGGTGCAATTGGGCCTTATTAAAAGTTAGTGAAGGGAAATACAGGTGGAAGCTGGGAAGCATAGGGAACATGCTTCTTTTCTCCAGGTGCTTTTGAAACTTACACTAACCTGTGGAAAGGGAGGAACCAGGTGACATCCGTCCAATAATCAAAGAGTGGGTATGTCTGTAGGTTGTTCCCAGGCCAGGTGAGGGCAGTCCCTGAACCAGAGCATGGTCAAAATGATGTGCAATATTAAGTTATACGTTTTTTATGAGTTGTGAACTTTCCCTAATTCTAGCCTGCTTCATCTGCATGTAGAAGACTGAAACTAGATTCAAAATGCATCAAAGACCTTAATAGAAGTCTTAAACCTTTGAAACTACTAAAGAAAGAAATAGGAAATAAACTGTGACATGTAGGGATAGACAATAATGTTATGAAGAGAATTCCAATAGCTCAGCAAATAAGATAATGGATTGACAAACGGGACTTCATGAAAGCAAAAATCTTTTGCACAGCAGAGGAAACACCCACAAGATAGAAGAGGCAGCCTAAAGAATGGAAGAATATATTTGCCAGTTATACATCTGACAAGAGAGCTATACATCTGAACAGAACTTACAGGGAACTCAAAAAACTAAAGTCCTGAATAATTAAAGACACAATGAAGAAATGGGCAAATGAACTGACCAATTTTCAAAAGAAGTAGTACAAGTGGCAAAAAAATACTTGAGGAAATGCTCAAGATCCCTTGCCACAAAGGAAATTCAAAACAAAATTACCTTGAAATTTCCACTTTACCCCAGTCAAAATGGCTATTATCAAGAATACAAACAAAATAAATTTTGGTGAAGATTTTGGGAAAATCCACTGTTGGTGGGAAAATAAATAAGTGCAACCTCTGTGAAAAGCAGTATAAAATTTCCTCAAAAAAGTAATGCTAGACCTATCAGGTGATGCAGTGATACCACTACTGGGTGTACATCCAAAAGAATGTGGGCCAGGATGCAATAGAGCCATTTGCACCCATGTTTATTGCAGCACTGTTTGCAATAGCTACTTTATAGAAACAACCTAGATGCCCTAGAACTCATGAATGGATTAAGAAAATGTGGTATATGTACACAATGTAGTATTTTTCAGCCATAAAGAAGAATGAAATTATGTTGTTTGCAGGTAAATGGATGGAACTGATCATCATCATGTTAAGCAAAGAAAGCCAGGTTCATAAAGACAAAAGTAACATGCTTTCTGTCATATGTGGAACATAGACTTAAAAGATAAACATATACATGAAAGAGAGAGAGAGAGAGAGATGATTGCAATAGTGGTACTGTCTGAGAGGACTAGGGGAAGGTAGAAGAATTAGAACGACAAAGAGTGAGTAATATCCAAATACATCACATGTGTGTATGAAGATCGCATATGAAATGCACTGAAAGCCTTTAAAAAAATGGGGAAGGGAAGGAAAAGAGAGAGCAATAGAGAGGCTAATCTTTACATTAAAGTCAAATATATTCAGATGTGAAGTATCATGGTGAAAACCCCTTAAACAATGAATATACACTTAAAGAATGAAGGACACGAATGCATAAATGGTCCTGTTTGGGACTGGGTACTAATGGAAGGGGGCAGGGTAAGTGGAGCAGTTAAAGCAGAGTGAATGTGGTTGATGTACAGGCTATTCAAGGGGGAGATTCCAAAAATTCAGTTGTGACAAAAAGCCACGTGGAAGAGATCCTGTTCTCTAAATGACTGTAGCACAGAAGTGGGGGTTTGTGGGTGATTAGCATGTAATAAGTTACTCACAAGTAACTCAAGAAAGAGAAAATCAGGAGGGATATATAAGGATTCTGCAGTTTTTGACCTGGCTTATTATTTAGTAGTTACGTTTTCAAATTCCTTTCATATACTTTCTTTAAAAAATTTTTTATTCATTTGTTCACATGTTCACACATTATTTGTGCCATTTCTCCCCCCTGACCCCCTCCCCCTCCCTCTCCTCCCACCCCTCTCATTTCCAGGCAGAACCTGTTCTGACCTCTTTTCCAATTTTGTTGAAGAGAAGACATAGCAATAATAAGAAAGACAAAGCATTTCTGCTAGTTGAGATAAGATAGCTATACAGAGAGTTCCCTCTTAGGATTGCCTTTGCTTTGTCCCATAGCTTCTGGTAGGTCATGTTTTCATTTTCATTAACTTCCAGGAGCCTTTTAATTTCCTCTTTTATTTCATCAATGACCCGTTGATCATTGAGCAATGTGTTGTTCAGCTTCCAATTGTTTGCATGTGTTTTACTGTTGTTTTTGTTGTTGAGTTCTAGTTTTAATGCACTGTGATCAGATAGAATGCATGGGATTATTTCCATTTTCTTATATTTGCTGAGGCTTGCTTTGTGCCCTAAGATATAATTGATTTTGGAGAAGGTTCCATGGGCTGCTGAGAAGAATGTATATTGTGCAGAAGTTGGATGAAATATTCTGTAGACATTAGCTAGGTCCATTTGATCTATAGTGTGATTTAGTTCTCAAATTTCTTTATTGATCTTTTTTGTTTGGATGACCTATCTGTTGGTGATAAGAGGGTATTAAAGTCTCCCACTGACACTGTGTTGGAGTCTATATATATTTTTAGGTCCTTCAGAGTATGTTTGATGAAATTGGGTGCATTGATGTTGGGTGCATATAGGTTGATAATTTTTATTTCCTTTTGGTGTATTTCCCCTTTTATTAGTATGAAGTGTCCTTCTTTATCTCATTTGACCAATGTAAGTTTAAAGTCTACTTTGTCCAAGATAAGTATTGCTACCCCTGCCTGTTTTCAGGGGCCATTGGCTTGGTAAATCTTCTTCCAGCCTTTCACCCTAAGCCAGTGCTTGTTTCTGTCGATGAGATGGGTCTCCTGTAAGCAACAGATTGTTGGATCTTCCTTTTTAATCCACTTTGCAAAATGGTGTCTTTTGATGGGGGAATTAAGTCTGCTAACATTCAGTGTTAGTATTGATAGGTATGTGGTGAATCCTGTCATTTAGCTGTTTTTGTTGTTTAAGGGTTTGATTGTGTGCAGCTGAATCAATGTTATTCTCTACTTTCTTGCCTTTTCTTCTCCTGTTGTTTGGTACTGCCTGTCCTTTCATGATTTTGTTTGGTTTCATTTTCTGTGTGCAGAATTCCTTGAAGAATATTTTGTAGTGGTGGCTTGGTGGTCATATATTGTCTTAGTTTCTGCTTATCATGGAAGACTTTTACTGCTTCATCTATTTTGAATGATGGTTTTGCTGGGTAGAGTATCCTGGGGTTGAAGTTATTTTCATTCAATGCCTGGAATACCTCACTCCATGCTCTTCTTGCTTTTAAGGTTTCTGTTGAGAAATCTGCTGTGATTTTGATGGGTTTACCTTTGTATGTTGTTTGTTTTTTCTCTCTTAAAGGCTTCAATATTCTTTCTCTATTCTCTATGCTTGTTGTTTTAATGATAATATGTCATGGAGAAGTTCTATTTTGGTCATGGCTGTTTGGTGTCCTGGAGGCTTCCTGTACCTGAATGGGGGTTTAGTTATCTCTAGATTTGCAAAATTTTATGTTATTTTGTTGAATATGTTACAAATCCCTTTTGCTTGGACCTCTTCTCATTCTTCAATGCCCATGATTCTCAGGTTTGGTCTTTTGATGGAGTCAGTGAGTTCTTGCATATTTCTTTCATAGGTCTTGAGTTGCTTGACTAATTGCTCTTCAGTTTTTCCTTTAATTTCCATTTCATCTTCCAGTTCTGAGATTCTGTCTGCTGCCTGTTCTAGTCTGTTGGAGTGGCCTTCCACTGTGTTTTGTTTTTCTGTTTCATTCTTTTTTCTGAGGTTTTCCATATCATGGATCACTTCCTGTTTAAAATTGTCAATTTTCATCCTTAATTCAATTATCTATTTATGGTGTTCTCTGTTTCAATTTGGTATTTATTTAGGGCTCCTACAAGTTCATTTGTTTTTGTGTCTGCTCATATTCTTTATTTTTGTTGTGTTGGAATTTCTTGAGTGCCTCTTGTACATTTTGGTTAACCATGTCCAGTAATATCTCCATTAAATTCTCAGTGTTTACTTGCAGGATTTTTTTCTTTCAGAGTGTTCTTGTGAGCTTCATTGGGTTTGTTGGCATAGTTGATCTTTGTTTTGTTGGAGTCTGGAACTGGGTATCCATTTTCTTCATTTCCCTCTGAATCCTGTATTTATTTTTTGGGGGAGAATGGTTTCCATCACTTTTTTGTCTTCCCATCATTCCACTTGGTGCTGTTTCTGTCCCTGGTCTGTGTGTAATTTATTATTAGCTAACTTACAATAGTAAAACTAACAAAGCAAAGAAAGAAGGGAAAAAATAAGAATAAGAAGAAAGAAAAAAAGGAGAGAGAACAAAAGAAATCAACAGGGAGAGATGGTAGACAAACAAACACATAAAAAAAAAATTCCAGGTTCAGGAACAATAGAATTTCAGTCTTAGTAATTCTGGTGTTACTCTTTCAGCAACCAGTCCTGCTGTTGGTATTTAAGCAGAAGCTCTGTCCTAGTCCTGCCAGATAGTTCGGGAGACTCACCAGCTTTTTTTCCCTGTCTTTCAGCAGCAGCTGCTTATTCAGCTCCTCCTTCAGTGAGGTATGGCTTATTCTCAGGTTCTAAAGATCATCTCTGTGGCCCACTAGCTGTCTGTTTTGTACTTGGGTTTTCACTGTGTTGGTATATTGGGGGCTTGTTTCTTTGCCTTTCACCTTTTCTCTGGGGCAAGGTCAGAGATCTGTCAGCCAGCTGTCGGCTGTCAGTGTGTTATGCTGGTTTGCTGACTGTTTTTCAATTTTGAAACATCATCTGACTTTGGATGTTGCTCACTGGCTTAGGAGATGAGCTTTGTGGCCTGCAATCTGCCTTATTTCAGGCAGCAGCTCATCACCCACCCTCTGTCCTCATATACTTACCCACATGTATACTACGATTTTTTGTTTTTTGGTGACACTGGGATTCTAACTCAGGGCCTTATACTTGCTAGGCAGGTGCTCTATCATTTGAAGTATACCTCCAGCCTCTTTTCTTTGGTTATTTGGGAGATAGAGTTTAGTTTTTTTTCCCAAACCTGCCTAGACCATATTCTTCATATTTTAAGTTTCTGCCATCACTAGGACAACAAGTGTGTGCCACCAACTATTTTTCCACTGAAATGGGATCTTGCAAACTTTCTTTGTGTCTGGACTGGCCTGGAATGAAGATCCTCTCAATCTTAGTCTCCTCATAGCTGGAATGATAGTCTCATGTCATTGTACCCAGCTACTGTGGAGAGGTGGTCTTGAGAACTTTTTGCCCAGGCTAGCCTTACACCAGAATCCCCCTGATCTGAGCCTCCCATCAAGGATTACTATTGTGAGCCACCAGTGTCTGGCCTCTTATGATTTTTTAATAAAAATATGATTCATTTATTTACCTATACATGATGTAGACCATATCAAGTTTTCACAATATTATAAAATGTGTTTAATACAGTGTTTCCAATACTTTAAAATACATGCAGATGCACCTTAATGTACATGTTATATACTCCTAATAAGCAAACATATGTGTACTATTGATAAATGCTTGATACAAAATAGGCTCTGAGGTAAACTCCAAAGGCCAATATAATCAATGTGATATTATTCTGCTTAATATTAACAACTCAGTCTTCAATTTCTCTGGTAAACACCAGATAGGAGATAGGAAATAGTATACCAAAATATAGCAGTATACCAAAATATGGCTTTGTTTTTTTGTAAAAGTTAGTCAACATATCATTGAAAAGTTATGTTGAGGTAGTTGGTAGAAAACAGTTGTACTCATGTTTGACTGTTTGCTCCCATACTTTCTGTACAGAAAGTGATTATTAAGCAAATTACCTGTACTTAGGACTCACTGTTGCTAGGTAACCACCAAGGGACAACTAGTTATGTAACTAATTGCTGGATTCACATGGGTAGTAGATATAACGATGTGGCTGGGTCCCACTTTTGTCTATATGGGTATAAAACTTCTGCACTTAGAAGCCTGGGGAAATGAGAGCCATGACCTGGGAGACAATGGGGGCAGGCTGGCTGCTGGGGACTGCAATGGATTATAAAACATATCAAACTCTCTCCTGGCTCCTGTACAATGGTCTACACAAATCAGCAGACTCACCTGCTTGGAGCAAAGCTTTTGACTAACAGTCTTTTTGAAAATTATAGTAGAAATACTGAGTTCTTAAGATAACTAATGAAAACCCACAAGTTTTGACAATTAAAACTGTGATTTCCATTCTTAACTTTTGCCTCTGAGAAGGCTAGTAGATTTAGGGTTTTTCTTACTTTATCTTCTATTATTTCCATTGGAGAATTTAACTTGCTAGCATATCATTTGGCTTTCACCAAATGTGAAAACACCATTTATATTTCTTCTGCATTTGTTGTTTCTTTGGAATACAGGGAAAACCTAGTAAATTCATCAACAAAACATTCACAAACATAACTACAACTGAAATCACATGTAGTACTAGTTCTTAACTCTTTTATCTCCAGATGAATTTTATCGTCAGCCTCAAAATTCCAGTGTTAAGTATAAGACTATCAAAATGAAAATCTTAAATCAAAACTCTCTGGAGATAGGGTAAAGAAACACACCAAATGTCTTTTAAAGGAATGGAAGAGGGAGGGAGTTATGGAACTAAATAGAGGGATTAAAGTTGCTCAAAATGCACTGTATGACTATGTAGAATTTTCATAGGGAACCCCCTTGTACTACTAATAAATTCTAAATGAAACAGTTTTGATAATAATCATCATAATAAAAACTTCCCCTGTGCTGTCTGTGAGATGACTATATACATGACCTGAGATTCAGGAATCTATGGTGTGCAGCAGTCAGCTTGGAGACTGAGTGCAGGAAATGGTGTGTACAAGTGATGGAGGAGCACAGAGGCCACTGAACATCAGGCAGAGCAGGAAGGCCCAGTCTCTCCCATCCTGAATCCCTGCAATCACCTGCTATTGGTGGAGTCCATTGGATTTATTGTCTCCACCCTTGTTCACATGACTTTAGTTTAAATCAGTTGAGGTCTTCATCCAGACAGTGTTGAGATGCTTACTGTCTTCTCAGCATTGCTTTCATGGCTTCCAAGTTATTTTATAATTTTCAAACTGACATATAATATTTGTCCTTATTTATGATGCAAATCAAATAATACAAGTTAATTCAAAGAATATACACAATACATAAGGATCAAATTTGTTTTTGCAGTGCTGGGGATGGAACTCAGTGCCTCACAAATGCTAGATAAGCACTGCCATTGAGCCCTCCTTTGCATTCCTTTATGTTTGTAGAATCTCCCGGCTGACTTTATGTATATATATATATATATATGATGTAGTCACCTACTGTGCTATAGAACACTAGAACTTATTACTCTTATCTGACTGTATTTTGCCATCTGTTATCCAAACTGCCTCTCACTGCCTACTTCTCCCATTGCTTCCTAGCCTCTAGTATTCACTATTCTACTCTGCACTTCCATGTTATCAATTTCAGCTGCTGTGGCTGAGTGACAAGATGCACTATTTGTTTTTTTGTTCCTTCTTTATTACATATAATATAATGTTCTCCAATTCTACCTATCATGCCACAATTGGTAGGATTCCATATTTTTTTAGAGCTGTTTAACATTCCATCATATATATGAATATTTTAAATATCCATGCATTCACTAACAGACAGCATGGTTGACTCCATAGCTTGCCTTTTATGATTAATGCTGCAGAAAACATGGGAGTGTAGGTATCACTTTGATGTGGAGATTTGGAAGCAAAAACAGGATTGCTGGCTCAAATAGTTGTTCTGTTTTCAGTTATTTGAGGAACAGCCACACTGTCTTCATAATGGCTGTACTAATTAACACTCCCACCAATCATACATAAGAATTTCCCCTTTCTTAATTTTCACCATTTCTTTTTTTTTTTTAATTTTAGATAATAGTCATTCTAACTGGGGTAAGACAGTGCCTTAATATGGCTTGCATTTCTCTGATGATTACGGATACTGACATTTTTATATACTTATTGGCCATATGTATATCTCCATTTGAAAACTGTTTAGATCACATTATTACATTGGAGTACTTGAGTTTTGCTGAGTTTTTGAGTTTCTTGTAGTCTGCATATTAATTCCTTTTTAGAGGACTAGTTAGCAAATATTTCCTTCCATTCTGTAGGTTGTCTCTTCACTTTGTTTGTTTTATTGCCTGTCCTTTGGGGTTTTGGGGTTTTCTCCAAAAACTTTGCAATAAAAATGTCTTGAAGTATTTCCCCTATGTTTTCTATTAGTAGTTTCACAGTTTTAGATACCACTTTCAAAGTATTGAATCTATTTTGTCTTGATTTTTTTATATGGTGAG
Organism: Castor canadensis; assembly: GCF_047511655.1. NCBI lineage: Eukaryota > Metazoa > Chordata > Mammalia > Rodentia > Castoridae > Castor > Castor canadensis. Next base: position 74,671,552 of record NC_133394.1, on the reverse strand, counting down.
AGACAGGAGTCAAATTTTGTCCTTCAGATGTGGATATTCAATTTTCTCAACACTGTTGGAAAGACTCCATTGCATATTCTTCACATGTTCTTATCAGCCTGTCAGAGGTCAGTTGGTAGCTTTGAATATGTAGATTATCTCCACAAGCTCCTTTCTGTTCCACTGTTCTCTGAAGTATTTATACAAATACCATGCAGCATCAGTCACTTTCCATCAATATAGCAACATTCATGAGAAAAATTAACTTATAAAATAAAAATTTTCATTTGGGCTATAATTTAGGGATTCTGAGGGCCACTGATCAGTATGCCAAATAATACTCAAGGAGAACATAGCAGAGAAAACTGCTTGACCCTGGCCAGGAAGCATTAGAGAGGAAGAGGAAAGGCTCACCTTGAAGGAACACCCTTAATGACCTAAAGACTTCTTCTGGGGCCACACCTCCTTAAGCTAGCAATACCTCCTAATAACACCACCCTGCAGATGAAGCTTTGAATACATGGTGCTTCAGAGGGCATTCAGAATCCAAACTATAGTACCTCTGGTTTTGATCACTAAAGTTTTGTAGTATATTTTGAAATTAGGTGATGCAATGTCTCTTGCTTGGTTCTTTTTGCTTGAGATTGGTTTGGCAATTTTTTTTGGTAAATAGTTGTGTGAATCTGTAGTTCCATATAAATTTTAGGATTTTTTTCTAGTTCTATGAAGAATGTCATTTATATTTTAGTAGGGATTGCATTGAATCTATAGATTGCTTTGTATAGTGTGGACATTTTAACATTTTTTCAATCCTTGGACAGGAGCTGTGTATTCAGTTTGGGAGTCCTGTTACTTACTTCATTAGTGTTTTCTATTTTTCCACTGTATAGATCACTCCTATCCTTGGTTAAATTTATTCCAGATTTTGTGTGCAAATTGTTAATGCAATTGCTATTTTAGTTTTAGTTTTAGATGACTTGTTGCAAACACACAACAGTGCTAGTGTTTTTGGAATGTTCTTTTTTTCTTTTTTGGAGCCTTTAGGATTTTCCTTTTGTAAGATATGTCATCAGGACTTTACATGGTGGTCTAATAGCACCCCTATATTCATAGTATCTCTGGGAAAGAGATGTAGGGCAGCTGGAAAGCAGCTGATGTTTCAGATGCATACAGATAGACCCATATTTAAAGAGAAAGGAGGATGATTTTGGTAAGCAGAACAATGAAAGAGAAAGCCTGCTCTAAGAGGTCAAGTGCCTTATATGTTATTAGCAGAGGCAGCTGTGAAGGGTGCAAACTAAAGCAAAAGAAAATAAGAACAAACAAAAGGTGGAAAAAATGTGCAATATGGCTTCAGTTGTGAAATGAAAATCTTATTTAAAAAAAAACAGAAAGTCTCAGAAACTGAAGGATGAAAGAGGAAGATTCAGCACATGGCCTCATTAGTAGCCACAGAACAGAGCAAAAAAGCAAAAAAGAGAGGATATCAGAAAACACTACAATATTAGACTCAAACCAAACAGACATGCAGTCTATCCAGTCAGGCATCCTGGGAATGTCTCTCTTCTTCCAGGCATTTGGTCACAGCTTAAAGCATATATGGGAACATATAGAAAGAATTAGGTGGGTATAGACTGAGAGCTGCCCAGAGAATTGATTTAGTCTTAGAAGAAAATGTGGATCAGAGTACCTGATTCTTTCACTCTGGGAAAGTGTTTGGAGTCAAACAGAGTCATGGAAGTCATTTCCAATCTAGGCATAGCTGGGGATGAAGGAGACCACTTGGGAGACAAGGACCAGGAGAGGCTTCTGCAGCAGTGAGCATTACCTACACTCTCTCTGAAATGCATCCTCTGGTTGCTAGACAGACAAAAAGGAAAACAGAGAAAATCCTCACTGAATAAAGAAAATCCACTAAGCACTGATCCAGAGATTGCTGCAGCCCACAAGACTAGCATCCTCTGATGACTGGATATGTATTCTTTTTTATTGAAAAAATTAAAATTTATTATTCCCTCCTCCCATTATTTTGTTTTCAATTTTTCACTTCCTTCTACAGAGTTTTTAAATAAGAGCAATCAGTTTAAATATGCTCATATAAATTTTTTATTCTATTTTTGTACAATTTCCATGTCTCTTCTTTGCTTTTATGCTTCCCTCATATGACTTGTCCATTTAATGACTAATTTCTTTGACCTGTTTTGTCTTTTTTCTTCTTCTTCTTAGTCTTCTTTAGTTTTGTTCTGTTTTTGCAATGGGGTCTCTGGATGGGGTCCAGGCTGACCTGGGGTTTGTGACTTACCTCACTCAATCTCCCAAGTGCTAGGAAAATAGATCCAAAACAATACACAATCTTTCAATCTTCATTCTTCCTTCCTCTCCTTTCACCTATTTCCTCATTTTTATTTTCTTTCTGTCTTCCATTAGATCATTTCCCCTCTGTCTCTTATCTTTTCTTCTTTCTCTATCCCTCTTTCTATAGTTCTTCTGTATTGTCAGTTTTTGGCTATTTATTTGCTGGGTATTATTATTTTCTCTGTCTTTACCATCATTTGGATCTTTTTTATTTCCTACTTCTTTCCCATTCCCCCAAGTATTTATGCCTCTCATAAATACTTCTGCTTCTTTTCTGTACATTTTTAATGTTATTCACTAATATTATTTCTTCTGTTTTCTTTCCATTTCCACCTTTAACTAGTATCATCTTATCTCACATAGCATGCTTTTTTACTCTTCTAAGGTTATTGGAGTTTTGGTGACCATTGTATTAAGTGAATTATTGCTATATTTACATAGTGAGTCTATCAATTGTGGTTGCCTCCAAGGCTAGTTTTTTCTTCTCTGAGTTGTGCTGGGCAAGACATAGTGCCTTGAGTATGACTGGGGGGTTACTGAGAAATGCCCTCTGTCCAGTGATGAGAGAGTTTGCTTGAACCCTGCCACAATCCAGACCTGCCTTAACATTGTGAATACATCAAGTGAAAGAATCCAAGACATTAAAATATCCAACAAACATCTTGGGTCTGAATGTGCAAATGTTCATGCAGAGACAAGGAATATGAAAGAACAAGGCAGCATGGTCCCTTCAAATGCAGTAATTCCACAAAAGACTCCAATGGCAGTGAGGTGGATGAAATCCTAGAAAATAATTCAGAATAATGATTATAAAATGATCAATGAAATGAAGGAGGACACAGTAAATACTTGAACATATTTAAATATAATACAAATAAATAACCAAATAAAATAAGGAGCAAAATACAGGGCATGGAATATGGATTCAATGAAGAGATGGAAATACTGAAAAAAATCACATTGAAATTTTGAAATGATTAGCTAAATAGTCATGTAAAAACCAAAGTTAAAAGCTACACGAATAGAATCAAAGATATTCTGGTTCAATAAAAGATAGGATATCAGGGAATGAAGAGAAGTTAGATTGATTATAACAGTTAGGCATTAAGAAAGATAACAATATAAGAAGGTATGAGTAGAACATGCAAAACTATGGGACACCATTTAAAAAAAAACAAACCTACAAATCTTGGGCATAGAAATAAGATAAGGATACAAGTTAAAGGCACAAAGACCATATTCATTAAAATAAGACTAGAAAATTTCCCAAATCTTGGGAATGAGATAGCCATCAAGTTATAGGAGGCTTTTAGAACACTAAATAGACAAGATAAGAAAAGTTTCTCTATATATCATATTATAGTTAAAACATTAAGGAAAGAAGCTGGAACACATATAAAAGAATAAATAATAGAAGAAATCAAAAAAGGAACTCTAAAAGCAAGGAAGGCATGGAATAATATATTTCAAGTCCTGAAAGAAAATAACTGCCAATCTAGACTACTGTGTCTGGTAAAGCTATCCTTCATAATTGGAGGGAAAAAAATTCCATTATAAATTCAAACTAAAGGAATTAATAACCATGAAGCCAGCCCTGAGAAAGATATCTAAAGAATCCTACAAAGAGAAGATAAACACAGTCATGAAAAATTGAAAAAAATAAACCTCGCTAGAATAATAGATAAGCAAATGGTTAAGATAGAATCAAGCATTATAAAAATTGGTAAAATGACAGGAATTAGTAGATACCTTCAATAGTAGCTCTGAATATTAATTGTCTCAATTCTTCAATTAAAAGACACAGACGTAATTGTTTCTTGCCTACAAGAACTACATCTCACTAGCAAAGACAAAGCCTTTGGACAAAGCCTTTAAGTGAAAGGACAAAGAAAGTTATTCTAAGCAAATGGAGCCCAATAGGAAGCAAGGAGTGGCTATACTCATATCTAACAAAGCAGACATCAAGCCAAGTTAGTCAGAAGGAACAATGAATGCCAACTCATACTGATAAAGAAAAAATCAATCAAGAAAATATAACAGTTGGGAACATGTACACACCAAGCACTGATGCACACAATTTCATAAAGTGAAGATGAGATGGGATGAAGCCATTGGTATAACCCAATACAATAAAGGTACATAGCTTCAATTCTCCTATCATACCAATAGATAAGCCTGCTAGACAAAAATAATCAACAAAGAAACTTTAGAATTAAATGACATTGTAGATCAAATAGATTTAAGAGATGTGTACAGAATATTCTACCCAATATATGCAGAATAAACATACTTCTCAGCAGCCCATGGAAATTTCTCTATAATACAAATTACTTTAGGACATAAAGTAAGTCTTAACAAATACAATGAAATCAAAGTAACTTCTTCTGTTTTATCAAACTAAAATAAAAATAAAAGAGAACCTATAGAAAATATAAAAGTACATGAAGAACTGAGCAAAACAAAAGCACTTTTAAACGACCAGTAGGTCAACAAAGAAGTAAAGAGGGAATTAAAAATTTTCTAGAATAAAATTAAAATGAAAGCATAATATATCAGAAACAGCGTGTTACAATGAAAAAAGTTCTCAGAAGGAAGTTTATAGTTATAAAATGCCTACATTTTAAAAATGAGATAGCACAAATAGTCTAATGATGTATTTCAAAGTCATAGAAAAATAAGCACAAGCCAATTCCAGAATTAGTAGAAGGAAAGAAATAATAAAGATCAGAGCCTATATTAATAAAATGGAAAATAAAAGAATAATACAAAGGACCAATGAAAAAAGTTGATTCTTTAAAATGAAAAGCAAGATTGACAAACTCTTAACCAAGCTAATCAAAAGAAAAAAAGGAGACATTTATTAATAAAATTAAAATGAAGAAGAATAGAACAGATACTATTGAAATACAGATAATTACTAGAGAGTATACTTAAAGCTTATACTCCAATAATTTGGAAAACTTAGGGCAAATGAATAATTGTCTACAAACATAAAGCCTACAAAAATGGAAACAAGAAGATACATATATGATAAATAGATAATCAATGAACAATGAGATTGAAACACTATTAAAGTGTAATCCAATACTGAAAAGCCCAGCACTAGATGGATTCACCACAGAATACTGTCAAGCATTTAAACAAAAACAAACTCCAGTGCTCCTCAAATGATTCCTTATAATATAAAGGAAACAAAAACTCCAAAACTCATGAAGCTAGTATTACCCTGACAGAAAACCTTGATAAAAACACAACAGAAAGAAAACTATTGGGAGTTTCCTTTCTAAACATACAAGTAAAAATCCTTAATAAACTACTTGCAAACCAAATTCACCAACATGTTAGAGTCACCCTACACAATGAGGATTTCATTCCAGGAATCCAAGGGTGCTTCAACACACAAAATTTATAAATGTAACACAGCACATAAACAAGGGCAAGGGAAGAATTATGTAACCATCTCAGTAGATGCAGAAATGGTCTGACCAAATGCAACATTTGTTTCTTTACAAAAGCTTTGAAAAAGGAGAACTGAAAGGTTTATACAGCACTATAATTAATGTTATATATGAGAGGCACACAAGCCAACATTATACTCAATAGAGAAAAAGTGAAAACACTTCCTCTAAATCCAGGAAAGTTATCCATTATCACCATTCTTATGCAGAATGGTACCTAGCCAGAACCATCTTATGCTCTGGTTCTTAGCCAGAGCTGTAAGGCAGGGAAGAGAAATAAAAAGGATACAAATAGGAACTGAAGAGATCAAATTATCCCTGTTTGCAGAATATATGATCTGATACATGAAAGATTCTTGAGACTCTTAGGTCTGGTATACTCTTTGGATAAAATAGCAGGATACAAAATCAACCTTCAAAAATTCATAGCTTTTCTATACACCAACAACAAACTTGCTGAAATCAGGAAAGCAATCATATTTACAATAGCATAAAATAATTTTCCAAGGCACAAACTAAATCAAAGATGTTAAAGATCAATATAATAAAAAACTGTAAAGCATTGAAAAAAATTGCAGAAGGCACTACAATTTGGGAACATCTTCCATATTCATGGATCATAATAAATATTGTTAAATGGTCATACTACTAAAATTCATATACAAATTCAATGAAATAACCATCAAACTTCTATGACTTTCTTCACAGAAATAGAAAAAAAAACCTTAACATTCATATGGAAGCATAGAAGACACCCAAATAGAGAAAGCAACCTTGAGCAAAAAGAGCAATAGTGGAGGTATCACAGTATCCTACTTCAAACTATTCTACAGAAACATGATAACAAAAAAGGAATGATACTGGCAGAAAAACTGATATGTAAACAGGTACACTAGGAATTGAAGATCTGGAAATAAACCTCAGAAGATACAGCCATCTGATTCTTAATGATGGCACCAAAAACGAACATCAAAAACAGAAAGCCTTCCTAAGAAGTGGTGCTGAAATAATTATCTTCATTCAGAAGACTGAAACCAGACCCCTGTCTCTCATCCTGTACAAAAATCAAGTCAAAATGGATCAAATATCATATTACAAACTGTGACACTTTAAAAGTACTAGAAGAAAACACAGGAAACTTTTCAAGATATAGACATAGGTAATAAGTTGCTAAATAGTATTCCAGTTACTAAGGATACAGAAGTAAGAAATGACATGGGATTGCATCAAATTTAAAACCTGCACATCAAATATACAATCAAAAGAGCAAAGAGGCAGCCTACAGAATGGGAGAAAATCTTTGTCAGATTAATCCCAGAATGGATTTAATATGTACAATACTTAGAGAACTCAAAAATTAAACACCAAAATAATAGTTATTCAAATTACTAATGGGCAATGGAACTGAACAAACACTTTTCAAAAGAAGAAAAACAAATGTTCAATAAATACATGAAAAAATATTGTACCTCCTTAGCCACCAGGGAAATGCAAACCAAAACTATACTGTGATCCACCTCACCACAAGATGGCTATCATCAAGAACACAAAAAACAGCAGATGCTAGTGAGGAGGGGGAAGTGGTAACTTTCACCCTCTGATGGTGGAAATGTAAACTATTCCAACTACTATGAAAATCTGTGTGGAGATTTCATAAAAAGTAAAAATAGACTATGCATATGATTGAGTAATACTATAAAGAATACCCAAAAGAATCCAAGTTAGTTGACTACAAAAATAACTGTGTACAAGTTTTTCTCAGCACTATTTATGATAACCAAATTTTTGAACCAGCTAAGGTGCCCACCAACATTCAAGTGGTTAAAGACAATGTGGTATGTAATGCCATTTACCAGCAGAACCTGGGTAATGGAAGCAGGAAGAGATGAGGGGACTACTGAGTCCTGCTCAATAGCCACTTTAATGAAGTATATGTTGCTTTTTATAAACTCCTCTTACACAGAGAGCATTTGGTCAGAAAAAGCATGCCAAGTATTACGTGTCAAGGTTACATTAGCACAGGAAGCACAGTTAAAATTAACTCTTTGTTATGTCTCCTTTAAAATGGGAACAGAGAAGCAGGAGAAGCACACGGTCAGCATAACTTTCTTATTTACATCTGAAGGACACGAAGCCATCTGGGAACCTTGAATATTGTTTTTCTGGATGTCTGGCTTTCTCACAAGGCCAGATACAAACTCACATAGTCACATTCTGGTCTGAGACTTGCCCCAGTTCCTTGGAGCTTTCCCACAAGACCAGATAACAACTCACACAAGCACAGTCACAGTCTGGTACTGAGGTTTTTGCCCCAGTTCCTTGGAGCTTTCTCACAAGGCCAGATACCAACTCACACAGGCAAGTTCCCACTGCTGGCTCCAACAATTCCCCCTTTTTTATTTTTTAAATGTAGCAATCCCAATGTGACCATGGCTTCAAAAGTTTTGTAAGATTTTAATTGTCATTGGAGACAGGAGTATCCTATACAAAAAATAACAAGACCAACTATAGCAAGAATAACCCATTTGATAAATCTTTTGGATTGTGTCAATAATTCAGACACTACTTTAGTCATTAAACCTTCTAAGTGAGAGTGTTGCCATTCTCTTTTTAAGTTTACAGGCAACCAAACATCTTCTCTTGCCCTTAATATAAACAATGCTTGAGAGGAACAATTAATAGACAAAGAATTGTCAACACAGGTGTATAGTCTACAATCATAGCAATCAACACTTTTTAGATTAAAATTAAAACTAAAAGTTCCAAAAGCTAAGACATATGGTAAATTGACACATGCTTGCACATAAAAGGATGCATTATAATCAAAGACGTAGTCAGACCAGGAATATTTGCTTCCAGAAAACTTTCTTCCAATAGGTCATTGGCGCAGAGGCAACAACCAATTTCCAGATCTCAGGTTGCTCTGGATAAGTAATACTTTGTATTAGCAACTGGGGCCTTGGGGATGACATTCCCCCATCATGTCATGCCATTAGTCCTTTCATATGATGTTCTGTATGTAATGGACTATCTTGCCAAATAATTTTGTAAATATAATCACAGACCATCCTATTTCAATCTTCAGGACAATTGTGTACAAAGTGTTCATGAGGGCCCCAATCAATAAAAGAGAAATTATGAGTGGATGCAAGTAACTTTTCAGTACTGGCATGGCAATTGTTCCAATGAGGAGGGGAATATTTCCAATGTTTATATGATATAGTCTTGTATTTGGCCTGTTCCATTTGTTCATCTTTAGGAATCTCCCTTTGATGAGTGGTCATCACTTTGTTGGACATGTTCATTGGTTTTTCTGGGCCTGATGCTCTGAAAAGGAACCCATAATGTTTCAGGGGATACATGGACATCTGTAGAAACACATGCATAATTGTTTCCCTTTTTAAGTAAGAGCCCAGGCAACCAAGAGTTAAAAGATTTATACCAAATTGGGATTTGTATGTCTGGCAAAGAGGGAGGTTCAACAAAATGTTTATCTGCTGCAGTCAAAACATCACCCTGAGGTAAATTTAAAAAATTTAAAGTGAAAAGTATTAATACCAGGGTATCTCAGGGGGCTCCCCTTTTTTCATTTTTTAACAATTGTGTTTTTAAAGTTCTAAGTGCCCTTTCAACAATAGCTTGTCCTTGTGGATTATAAGGGAGGCCAGTGACATGAACAATGTTCCATTCCTTATAAAATTGTTTAAATTGACAACTTATATATGCAGGTCCATTGTCTGTTTTAAGTTTAGAGGGCACTCCCATAACTGCAAAGCATTGTAAAACAGAGGCAATAATGGCATGAACATTTTCATTGCATTGAGGAACAGCCCAAATGGATTTAGAATAGGTATCAATAACAACATGTAAATATGGTTGCTGTGGAAAAAAGGTTATATGAGTCACATCCATTTGCCATAACTCATTAGTACGTAGACCTCAAGGATTAGCACCAGATGGGTGAGATCTACAATGTAAAGAAGCACATACAGGACAAGATTTAACTATATCATGAACAGTATGAAGAGGAATTTTATAATGCACATGTAATCTGTTGGCATTAGTATGTAAATGCTGATGTTCTTTTTCAGGGGATGAAAACACTGCACATGTAAGATTATCTGCAATATCATTTCCTCGCACTAGAGGGCTGGGCAAATTAGAATGAGCCCTAATATGAGTAACATATAAGGGATAAGTGGGGGTCTTTATTAGACCATTATATTATGATCCATCTATATAATAAACTAAAGCATGAGATATAGGATTTAAATTTACTATAGTATTAACAATAAATGGAGTTTGCTTTAAAAAATCCCACAACTTACCTGCTGGGTAATGATTACCTATATATCCATAATAATTGCTTATACTATTACTTAAATTATCATTAAGGGGTAACAGATTTGGCATCTTGTTCTTTCCTGTACAAATAAAGAGGATATTAGATCAATATATGAAGTTAACACTTTAGTTTCCTTTTGTTTTAAGTACAACCATTCTAAGCAATAACAATAAAAACAGCATGGTACTGGCAAAAAAACAGACATGAAGACCAGTGGAACAGAATACAGGACCCAGATATGAAGTCACACAACTATAACCAACTTGTCTTTGACAAAGGCGCTAAAATATACGATGGAGAAAAGACGGCCTCTTCAACAAAAACTGCTGGGAAAACTGGTTAGCAGTCTGCAAAAACTGAAACTAGATCCATGTATATCACTGTATACCAATATTAACTCAAAATGGATCAAGGATCTTAATATTAGACCCCAAACTCTAAAGTTGATACAGGAAAGAGTAGGAAATACTCTGGAATTAGTAGGTATAGGTAAGAACTTTCTCAATGGAACCCCAGCAGCACAGCAACTAAAAGATAGCATAGATAAGTGGGATTTCATAAAACTAAAAAGCTTCTGCTCAACAAAAGAAATGGTCTCTAAACTGAAGAGAACACTCACAGAGTGGGAGAAAATATTTGCCAGCTACACATCAGACAAAGGACTGATAACCAGAATATATAGGGAACTTAAAAAACTAAATTCTCCCAAAACTAATGAACCAATAAAGAAATGGGCAAGTGAACTAAACAGAACTTTCTCAAAAGAAGAAATTCAAATGGCCAAAAAGCACATGAAAAAATGCTCACCATCTCTAGCAATAAAGGAAATGCAAATCAAAACCACATTAAGATTCCACATCACCCCTGTTAGACTAGCCATCATTAGCAAAACCACCAACAACAGGTGTTGGCAAGGATGTGGGGAAAAAGGAACCCTCATACACTGTGGGTGGGAATGTAAACTAGTACAACCACTCTGGAAAAAAATTTGGAGGCTACCTAAAGCTAAACATTGATTTACCATATGATCCAGCAATACCACTCTTGGCGATATACCCAAAAGACTGTGACACAGGTTACTCCAGAGGCTCCTGCACACCCATGTTTATTGCAATACTATTCACAATAGCCAAGTTATGGAAACAGCCAAGGTGTCCCAGCACTGATGAATGGATTAAGAAAATGTGGTATCTATACACAATGGAATTTTATGCAGCCATGAAGAAGAACGAAATGTTATCATTCGCTGGTAAATGGATGGAATTGGAGAACATCATTCTGAGTGAGGTTAGCCTGGCCCAAAAGACCAAAACTCATATGTTCTCCCTCATATTCGGACATTAGATCAAGGGCAAACACAACAGGGGATTTGACTTTGATCACAAGATAAAAGCGAGAGCACACAAGGGAGATATGAGGATTGGCAAGACACCTAAAAAAATAGCATTTGTTGCCCTCAATGCAGAGAAACTAAAGCAGATACCTTGAAAGTAACTGAGGCCCATAGGAGAAGGGGACCAGGAACTAGAGAAAAGATTAGATCAAGAAGAATTACCAAGAAGACAACACACACGCACAGGAAATTAATGTGAGTCAACTCCCTGTATAGCTATCCTTGTCTCAAGTAGCAAAAACCCTTGGTCCTTCCTATTATTGCTTATACTCTCTCTTCAACAAAATTAGAGATAAGGGCAAAATAGTTTCTGCCAGGTATCGAGGGGGTGGGGGGAGAAGGAGGGGGTAGGGTGGGTGGTAAGAGGAGGGTGGGGACGGGGGGGAGAAGTGACCCAAGCATTGTATGCACATATGAATAATAAAAAAAAACAAATAAATAAATTTTAAAATAAATAAATAAATATAACCATTCTAAAGGAGAGTTCTCTTGGGTTAAAATTCCTGTAGGAGAAGTGGAGAAGGAAATATTAACAAGGAAATAGGTTTTAAAGGATCAAATCTTGTTAGAAAGGCAGTCTGTAACCATAACTCAAAAAATTGTAATTCATTTTCAGCAGCAGGTGTTAAAGTCTGAGGGCTGTGCAGGGTTGTATCACCTTTTAAGATAGAAAGCAAATAGTAAGTTTATAATTTGGTATACCTAAAGAAGGATGAAGCCAATTAATGTCTCCTAGTAACTTTTGAAAGTAATTTAGAGTTGTTAATGAGTCTCTTCCTATGGCAGATTTTTGAGGATGAATGGTGAGTCATTCAATTGTATGACCTAAATATTGAAAAGGAGTAGTAGTTTGTATTTTTTCAGGAGCTATTACCAATCCTCCTACTTGTAAAGCTTTTTGTGTGGTTTTAAAATTTTTTTCTAATTGTTTAGAACATGCATGAGAAATTAAAATGTCATCCATATAATGGATGACATATGCATTAGGAAATGTTACTCTAATAGGTTGTAATATTTTTCCTACAAAATACTGACACATAGTGGGGAAATTAGTCATACCCTGTGGCAGCATCCATTGATATCTTTGTAAAGGTTCTTTCTGATTTAAGCTAGGTATGGAAAATGCAAACCTCTCCTTATCTTTGGGATGTATAGACATAGTATAAAAGTAATCTTGTAAATCTAAAACAGTCAAAGGCCATTCTTTAGGAATACATGTAGGAGCAGGCGATCCAGGTTGTAAAGCTTCCATAGTTACCATAGATGCATTTACATTTCTTAAATCTGTAAGAAGTCTCCATTTTTCAGATTTTTTTCTTAATAACAAACACTGGGGAATTCCAAGGAGAAAAGAAAGGTTCTATATGTTTGTGCTCTAATTGTCTTTGAATTAATTGTTTTAAAGCCTGTAATTTTTTCATTATTTAGGGACCACAATATGACAGTCATAGAGAATCTACCCAGTGTCATTGCTCCATCCTGCCAAATATTCTCTAGAAAAAGGAGAAGCAGGATCATAAGTTTCACAAGCCTTTTTAAAGTCTTTTATAAGATTCATATCCAATCCATTATAAGTGTTATTGCTAGTCATATTAAACATAACAGGAAACAGCAGTCGCAATTCATGTGGCCATGGGGGGATAGGAATGCGAGCTGCTAATGAAAGGTCATTCTTTCTTCCCAAGCCCTTTTTGGGGCAAATGTGTAAGTAACGCATTTCTTCTTCAATGTTTCCCCTTTTAGGATGTTCATTCCAATCCTCCTCCTCTGGGAGGAGGAAAAATATCAGCAGTTTCTCTCGGAGGAGCCATTGCAATTACTGGTGCTGCAAGTGGCAGTTTACTTTCAGTTTCCTCCAGCACAATAAAGCCATGACTAAAGCAGCTTTTACTTTCCTTAGTGATTTTTCCCATAGCACCTGCATCTAATTTATACTCATGAAGGGAATGCAACAGTCTCTTTTTGTAAGTGTTCTTCCCTTCTCTCTCCCCCAAGTATAAGAATTACAGATTTAACCAGGACCCATGTTATCCCAAAATGAACAGCTATCTTTTCTCCCTATCTGTATGCCTTTTCAACATTTTTACATGCTCGCTCCCAAACTTCATCTAAAGTACCTTCCTCAGGAAACCAAGGATTATAATCACAAATTACTTCTAAGCAGTCCTTTAACTGCTGTTTGGAAACTCGAGTTCCTCCTCATAATAAAAAATGATGTACAAGTGAAAGAAAAGGCTGGACTCTGCACTGATTTTGCCCCATCTTGTCTCATTACCTTCTTCTGTGACGGTCTTCACTTCACTTTCAAAATTCTCCTTCAGGTTCCTGTTTGGGCACCAAATGTAATGCTGTTTACCGGGGAACCTAGGTAACCAAAGCAGGAAGAGATGAGGGGACTACTGAGTCCTGCTCAGTAGTCACTTTAATGAAGTATACTTCGCTTTTTATAAACTCCTCTTACACAGAGAGCATTTTGTCAGAAAAAGCATGCCAAGTGTTACGTGTCAAGGTTACATTAGCACAGGGAAGCACAGTTAAAATTAACTCTTTGTTATGTGTCCTTTAAAATGGGAACAGAGAAGCAGGAGAAGCACATGGTCAACATAACTTTCTTATTTACATTTGAAGGACACAAAATCATCTGGGAACCTTGAATATTGTTTTTCTGGATGTCTGGCTTTCTCACAAGGCCAGATACAAACTCACATAGTCACAGTCTGGTCTGAGACTTTTGCCCCAGTTCCTTGGAGCTTTCCCACAAGGTCAGATACCAACTCACACACACACAGGCACAGTCTGGTCTTTGCCTCAGTTCCTTGGAGCTTTCTTAGAAGACCAGATGCCAACTCACACAGGCAAGTTCCCACTGCTGGCTCCGACAGTGGTATATATACACAATGAATTTTTACTCAGCCAAAAGAACAATAAAATTCTTTCATTTGCTGGAAAATGGATGGCACTAGAGATCATGTTAAGAAAAATATGTCAGTCCCATAAAGTGTAATGTTACATGTTTTTTCTCATTTGTGGAAGCTAGGAGAAAACAAACTGCAACAACAAAAGACAAGGTCATGAAAGTAAAAGGGAAGTAGAAGGGGAAGGGAAAAAGGATGACAGGAAAAGAAAAACTAATAGAGGAGAGGAGCATCAAAGTTAAACATTAATCAAATTAAATATTATGCATGTTAAGAAATATAATTAAACCACTTAATTTGTAGAATTGACACATGCTAAGTAAAAAAAGAAAGAAAAAAAGATTGTATATGATTTACAAACAGGAATAATTTGACCTTCCTTTCCCGTTTGGGTACCTTGTATTTTTTTCTTTGCCTAATTTCTCTCATTAGATCTTACAACTCTGTGTTGCACAGGAGTGTGATGAAAGTGGACATTCTTGTTTTGTTCCAAATATTAAGGAAAAGACTTTTTGCTTTTCCCACTTAGCAAGATGTTGGCTGTGGGCCAGTCATATATAGGGTTTATTTTGTTGGGGTAATTCCTTGATACCTAAACCTATAGTTCCATTTATAAAGAATTTGTTGAGATTTTATCTCTTCAAGACAATAGAAAAAATTATAGAATTTTTTATGTTTATTGAGGTAAGTGTAGTTTTTGTCATTCAATCTGTTGATGTGCTTTATTACATTTATATATTTGCATATGTCAAACCATCCTTGTTCCTTGGAATAAAATCCATTTGATCATGATACAACATCTTTTTTATTCTGTTTTCTAATATTTTGATCATTTTTTTATCTATGTTAATGAGAGATTTTATTCTCTATGTTGTTTTCTGTTCAGCTGTCTTTGATTTTGGTATCAGGATTGTATAGACCTTTTAGAATGAGTTTGGCAGCATTTTCTCCTTTTCATTTTTTGTGATAGTTTGAAAATAATTTGTACTAGTTCTTTTTAAAACATTATATAGGATTCAAAAATGAAGTCATAAGGTTCTTGGTTTGTCTTTTTTATGGCTTTTTTTTGTGGTACTGGGTTTTGAACTCAGGGTCTCATCTTGCTAGGCGGGCACCCTTATCACTTGAGCTGCATTGCCAGCCTGTTTTTTTGTAATGGGTTTTTTCAAGATAGGGTCTGGAGAACTATTTGCCCTATGCTGGCTGGCTTCGAATCACGATCCTCCTGATCCTTCTGAGTAGCTAGGATTACAGGTAGGAGATACCAGTGCCTGGCTTAGGAGATTTTGTTTAAAAAAAAAAAACTAATTCGATATTATAGTTTGCTATTGCCCAGTCCAGCTTTTCTATGTTCAGTTTTGTAAATTATGTTTCCAGAAATTTACCCATTTTTAAAAAAATTTTCTAATTTGTTGTTATGGATTTGAAGCTTTGTGTTTCTGTGGCATAAGGTGTAATATTTCTTTTTTTATCTGTGATTTTATCCATTTGGATTTTCTTTCTGTTTTTTCTTGGTTAGCTAGTTGAAGGTTTGCCAGCTTTCAGTTTTATTATCTTTTAAAGGAAACTAACTCCTCTTCATTTCACTATTCATTTGTAGGGCTTTTTTTTTTTTTAATCTCTCAATGCTGCTCTGCTCTGATCTTTATTTTGTTTCCTTCAACAAATTTGGAATTTGTTCTGTCCTTCCTTTTTTAGTTCCTTAAGTTGCATTGCTAGATTGTTTATTTGAAAATCTTCTATTTTTTTTTATATAGGTACTTATTGCCATGAACCTCTTTTGCTTATCTTTTAAAATCCTTACTTCTCCTTCATTTGTAAAGGATAACTTTGCTCACAATAAGATTTGTACTTGGACATATTTTCTTCTTTTTTTTGGTGCACTTTAGATATTGGCATTTGAACTTAGTGCCTCGTGTTTCCTAAGTAGGTGCTCTATCACTCGGGTCCACCTCTAGCCATTCTTTTGCTTTACTTAATTTTCAGGTAGGCCATGCACTTTTACCTGGGCCAGGCTGTACCACAATTCTCGTACCAATGCCTCTGTGTAGCTAGGATCACAGGCACATACAACAACATCCACTTTTTTCTGTTGAGATGAGTTCTCACTATTTTTTTACTCAGACTGGCCTTGAACCATGATCCTGCCTGTCTCCACCTACTGTGTATCTGGGATTATAGGTGGGATTCATAATGCCTATCCCTGGATACTTTTCTTTTTGAATAAATCAACTCATTCCCTCTTGACCTATTAAGTTTCTGCTGAAATTTTCTTATAGTTTAATAGGATCTACACAATTTCTCTTGTTCTTTTAAAGTTCTTTTTGTCTTGTACTTTTGACAATTTGTCTAGAATATGTCACAAAAAGGACTATTTTTGGTCAAATCTGTTAAGAGTCTGTTTAACCTCCTAAGCCTGAATGTTCCTATCATTCCAAAGATGTACCCATTTTTAGCTATTATTTTATGAATAGTATTTGTTTGCCTTTTCTCTTATAAGTACTTAAAATTACAATATTTCTTCACTTAATGATTTTCCATGAATCTCAAAGGCTTTCTTCCATTCTCTGGGATTTTTTCTTTCCTTCTTCTTCTTCTTCTTTTCTTTTTAGTAAAAGTAACAGTGAAGTTTATTAGGAGAGCAAAAGTGAGGAGAGAAGAGAGAGAGAAGCATTTCCTATTCCCCACTCAAGAAATGGGATCAAAGACTCCTTTTCCTTTTCTTTATATATATATACATGTGTACATATGTGTATATATACTTAATCTACTTAGTTGTTGGGGATCTTACTTTGCTTTTTAAATTATTTTATTGATTTCTTCAGCCTCAGCATTTCTGCTCTTGACTCCTATGACCCCTATCTCTGAATTTTTCATTCATATCCTCAGTTGTTTCTCTCATTTGTTGAATTATCTATGTATAATTCCTTATATCTCATTGAGTTTCTCAGAATCATTATTTTCTCTTTGGGGGGGTATCTTTGGCTAGGGAGCTATTCTTTTCTTTTGGAGACATCATGTTACCTAGTTTGTTCCTACTTCTTGTGTTTCTACATGCATATCTGTGAATCTGGTATGTCTGTCACCTCTTCTAATTTTAGAAAATATCTTTCATAGGGAGAAAGTTTCCATATAGATTACTTGTAGAGTATCATTTGGATAAAGTGCTTTGGTTTTGGCTCTGAGTGGGCAGCAAGATGTTCTTCAGCTGTACTCAATATCTACAGTGACTGTGAGTCTCAGTGCCTTAGACTGTAGGTACTTGTGGAGGCCATATTACGTCTACTAGGCATGTAGGAATTTGATGGGTGAATGCCCTTAGGACCCTGGGAGCAAGCACTACTCAATGATCAAATACAGTCCCCCCAAAACAGCTAAGGTGGGAGCCAGAGAGGACACAGACTGTAGGGAACATGTCCTAGGTTCACTAAGGGGCAATCTGTACTCTCAATGGCAGTGGTAGCTCAGTGACATTGTGTGCAGGTTTCTGTCTTCAGGTCCACCTTAGTGAGCACCATTATCAGCCCCTACAGGAACAGTGTCAAATGTGGATTCAGTGAAAAAACCCTTTGGCCTTGTAGGGACATGCAGCTCCACAAGCTAGCAGTGAGGAAGGGAGGTACAGCCAGCACTTCCTCAGGACCTTCAGCAGTGCATGCAGATGGTGCTAAGAATGGCTTCAGGTTCTTCAGGTCTTGAACACACAGCCCTCCCCACAAATCATTGTTTGATACCTATATCCTATAGTGCAGGGACTGCATGGGCAGGGTGTTATAGTCACAGTTGTACAACCAGTTCAGCTGGATTATGAGGCTGTGTTAGAATGTTTATGGGGCCAGAGAGATGGAAATACACAGAATCTTCTCTCCCCTAGGGCAGTATGGATGCCAACTGTGGCACTGTATTTAAAATGGCACCATTCACCAACAGCCTAAGTTCTCGGAGTTGGGCAGACACAATGTGAGCCCTTTCTCTGAAGCAAAGCCACAATGAAGTGGGCATAGCTGTGTGGATTCATATGTGGGACCCCTATTCTGTTCCAATGGTTTTCCTATCTGTTTTTGTGCCAGAACCATGCTGTTTTTATTGCTATGGTTTTGTAATATAGTTTGAAGTCTGGTATTGTGATACCTCCAGCATTGCTTTTTTGCTGAGTATTGCCTTGGCTATTTGTGTTCTCTTGTGTTTCCAAATGAACTTTAGGGTAGATTTTTCAATCTCTGTGATGAATGTCATTGGGATTTTGATGGGAATTGCATTGGACATGTAGATTGCTTTTGGTAGTATAGCCCTTTTTATTATGTTGATTCTAGCAATCAATGAGCACAGGAGATCTTTCCACCTTTTATAGTCTTCCTCAGTCTCTTTCTTCAGAGGTTTGTAGTTCTCCTTGTAAAGGTCATTCACATCCCTTTTAAAGTTTACTATTAGATATTTGATTTTTTTGAGGTATTGTAAATGGAATTGTTTTCATATATTCTTTCCCAATTTGTTCATCGTTGGTGTATAGAAAAGCTAATGATTTTTGTAAGTTAATTTTGTATCCTGCCACCTTGCTGTGGCTATTTATGGTGTCTAGGAGTTTTGGGGTAGAGTTTTTTGGGTCTTTCAGGTATGGAACCATGTCATCTACAAGTAGGGGTACTTTGACACTTTCTTTACCTATTTGTATTCTTTTATTTATTCTTCTTGCCTTATTGCTCTGGCTAGGAATTCCAGGACTATGATGAATAAGAGTGGGGAGAGTGGGCACCCTGGTCTCCTTCCTGATTTTTGTGGAAACAGTTTCAGTTTTTCTCCATTAAGTATGATGTTGGCTATAGGTTTTTCATATATAGCCTTTATAATGTTGAGGTACATTCTTTTTATTCCTAGTTTTCTTGCAGTTTTTAACATAAAGTGGTGTTAAATCTTACCAAAGATGTTTTCTGCATCTATTGAGGTGATCAAGTGGTTTTTGTCTTCTATTAATGTGCTTTATTACATTTATAGATTTGAGTATGTTGAAACACCACTGCATCTTTGGGATGAAGCTGACTTGATCATGGTGAATGATCTTTCTGATATGTTGTTGGATTCAGTTTGTCATTACTTTATTGAGGATTTTTGCATTGATGTTCAGTAAGGAGATTGGTCTATAGTTCTTCTTTTTGGATGTGTCTTTGTCTGTTTGGGGGATGAGTATAATACTGGCTTCATAGAATGAGTTAGGCAATATTCCTTCCTTTTCTATTTTGTGGAAAAGTTTAAGCAGGGTTGGTATTAGTTCTTTTTTAAATGTCTGATAGAATTCAGCAGAGAATCCATCAGGTCCTGGACTTTTCTTTTTTTGGAGACTCTTTATTGCTGCTTCAATTTCATTTCATGTTATACATCCTTTTAGGTGGCTAATATCCTCTAGGTTTGGTTTTGGATAGTTGTAAGTATCTTGAAATTTGTCCATTTCTTCAATATTTTCTTCCTTGTGTGTTAATTTAGCACATGGCACCTATTCTTGGTCATGTTGGGATCTCCCCTGCTATGCTTTTTATTTTAAAAAACAACAAAAAAAGATCACCACACAAAGTATTGCCATTTCCTGCTTCTTAAAACATTGCCAAAAAGGTACTAAGTACTACTCCAATACTATTTCCTTATTAGAAGTGCTAGGATTTAAACTCAGGGCCTCATGCAGGTTAGGCAGGTGTGCTACCACTTGAACAATGTCTCCAGACTTTTTGTTTCATTAGTTTTCAAATAGGGTTTTACAATTTCACCCAGACTGGCATGGACCCCAGTCTTCTTATTTATGTCCCCTGTAAACCTGGGACGCTAGGAGCCCAGCACCATGCCAGCTTATCTGTTGAAATATGGTCTTCCTAACTTTTTGCCTAGGCTGACCTTGAACCATGATTCTCCAGATCTCTATTTAGTAGTTTAGATTGTAGGCATAGTGAAGGATCAGGAACTGTGGCCCTTCACTCTCAACTTTTTAAAACCCTGTGTGTAAGATGCGAGTTGCTTTCTGCTTATACCAATGTATTTCCTCCATTTACATCAAAATACTAGGTTCTCCTGGTGACATTGCACATTTCAGTGAAAGTCCACGTATAATCAGCAGTAGGCTAACCTCAGACCCTGTTTAATTTGGCTCTAGTATATATTCTAGGTTTAACTTTAAATTCTCAGTTCTCTCATTTACTTTTGAGGATCAGCCTTTCACAAAGTCTTGATATCAGAATTGGCTGAAGGGTATTACAAGAAAATTGACTCTGCTTGCTGCTGTAAAATAGTAAAGCTTCAGGAATATCATAATATAGTTACAAGCACTTTATGGTGCCTTAGGCATTCAGAGTCCTTACAGAAGCTTGGAAGTGCAAAACAAACATAAAACCCCCAAGAAGGAGCATGCAAATTACTAAACCATCCTCTCCTGATAGGTATATGTGAAAACTGGGAAATGAGAGATCATGCTTGTTCGGGAGTCAGTTTTATTATTTCCTATTTTGTGTAACTATTCTTACAGTTTTTACAACAAGGATACTACACTTTGAAACTATGCTTTTTGACATTTTTCTGCTCATAACTTATCAACCTTTTGTAGCAACCATATCCCTATTTTTATGGGCCAGATATTTCACTTTATATATATGTGCATGCATGTATGTGTATATATCTATGTATGTATATATATATACACATATACATTTTCACAATTTTATTCTTTATTTTAACTATATATGCTAATTTAATAGCATGTAATTTCTCTGTATATACCTATAGTTTCACTGATTTTGTTATATCTTGCTCTAATATACTTTAATATGTTTCTGTAAAATGCATTGGTTTTTAATATTTTATTTTGTCTCCCTCATTTCTAGAATAAAATGCTTTACTTTTAGCAGATTAAATCTTTTGTCATATTTTCTTTGTGTGGTATTTATAAACAGTATGTACATAAATGGATCATATGTCTTAATTCAATTCCTTAGTTAATTTTAATTGATTTCTGCATTTCTTCATGAATATGATTCACAATTTATTATCATTGTCATAGAATTTAGCTGACATTGAATTTTCTTCAAAGTTTTAAAGCGGTTTGATCCATATTTAAAGCAATTTGATTCCTAAATTTTTCTTTGAAGCAGAGTCGAGTTCCTTCACCCTACCATTTTTAGAATATTTTCTGCTCTTTTTTTAATGCTTCATGGTTTCCTACTGTTGGTGCTACTATAGAGCTTCTCTCATATACTGTGTTTTATTTTTCCCACATTAATAAGAAGATGAGTATGAAAAAGTTCTTACCTAAATAACCAGTCTTCTCTTCATGAGTGTTAAACCTATTCTGATACAACTCATCTCTGCTTTAACTGAAATCACTCTTACTAGTTCTCATTAAAGTTAGTTGGCTTATTTTACCCTTTCCTAAATGAGAGACTCTCACAGATTTGTTTGGATAAACATAAAAAGCCTAATGGAATCAATTGTCAGCCAACACATTCACCAACACTTCAACCCTTTTTTAATTGTTCAGCTAGTTTAATCACAATTGACTGTCTAAACTAAGGTGGAACTTCCCTTAAGTAACATTTTCCCACTTCAGATAGGACCACAAAGATCAACAGCTCCCTGCTTATGTGAAAACTACTTATTAGACTTTTTGTATCTGAAAAACATCTCTCTCTCTCTCTCTCTCTCTCTCACTCACAGACATTTTACTGTTAAAGCTTCACTCTTCTTTTCTCATGTGACCACTGTCCACTTGAATTGCTCTCCTTTAAGTTCTTTCTTCAAGTTTTCCCATTTTTTCTTTATTTTACACTCATTATTATATAATTCTGAAAATGGGCTACTTTTTTACACAGCCTTAGGCTACTGAGCCGTCTGTACAACAATAATTAGCATACACCAAATGACTGAAAAAATTCAAAAGGTTTTCCTTCAGATGATCACAAGTCATTGTGGATGTGGACTTTTCTCTATTAAAAATTGTCACCCTTAACACTTCCCACTGCCCTATTCTGGATGTGGAGCAAATTGTTTGTTTCGTACAGCAAAATTTTAGTTTTATCTTTTCTTCATAATTGTGTCTAGGAGATTTATTTTAAATATTTCTATTTTGAATATATATGTAAAGTCAAAATATGTGTATAAACATACGTATCTATAAATAAGAAATCACATGTATATATATATAATATATATATATATATACCTATTGTATGCATATATTCAAAGTGCATGTGACAAACATTTTAAAGTATCTCATTATCTTATGAACTCAGTGCTTCAGAGTTTTTTTTAGTTGAATGGGTAACTAGAGATATTCTTTATAAAATCAAATATTTGCTGTATTTTTTTCAAAACAAATCATAATATATTAGTTTATTGTATTTGGAAAAAATAATGATCACCTAAGGACGTCCACCTCTAATTCCTGTATCCCATCAAGGTTTTGTCACATGATAAAAGGGATTCAGATGGAATTAATTTTTAGACTTTCCAATATGGATGTCTACCTGGATTATTTACATGGGCTCACTACAATCCTATGGGGACTTAAAAAAACAGAATAGAAAGATAGAGGAGTCAGAGAAATGCCTGAGAAGGGAAAGACAGAAGATTTGATCTACAATGTATATCAATACCTATACTGTAATTTCAATAAATAAAAACAAAATGATCCAAATATATTTATTTACCAATATGTAGCTTCATTATAAACTGAATATCTTATAGTGCTTCTGAGATGAGAAAAATTCTACTAGCAATACTATTCCAATAACATTTTGATAAATATATATTTAGAGAATGTGATTTCTTTTCCAGCTACAGTGTATGAAAAAATACTTAATATTTTTGAAAGTATTTGTAAGAAAAATATTATGCCTGAACTTGTCCCAGATATTTTAAACTTACTCAAGAAAAAATTATAGCTGCAACCTTTTCAGGGTTTGCTTGTAAGAAAGTTTGATTCTAAGCAATGTGTTAATAAACATCTTAAAGGCTATCCCAAAAGGCTGTGCATTTCTCAAAGGAGAGAGTAGGGTACCTGAACACTGCCAGAGACTATGTTCCTTCAAAGGTCACCATAATATTTAAGTATAACATATCAGCATCATTTTCCCATTACAAAGTGATTTCTACCAATAGTCTCTCTCTTATTTACATTTAAACAGACAGCAAGTGATTATGTTAATTAAATGGTTTTGAAAATTCTCATTTCAAAATGAGTGTCCAGTTTATAAATTCCATATTGAAGCTTTGTTCATATTAGAATTTTGTCTCCCATACCTTTTGCAAAACATGGAAAGTCCCATGATTCACTTTGTGTGCAAGTTTACATAAAATGAAGCAAAGCCAAATAACAAAATATAAAATATTTCAAAGCTTTTTTGTCTTTCTTTAGAATATTCTGGCAACCTGTGGTGGGAAGGTAGGGAGGGGGAAGGGAGATAATGAGTGGTAATGAGAGATAGTGAGTGCTACAGTTAAACAAAGAAAAAACAGATTTGGGGAATGTTATCTGGGGTGAGACCAGAGAAGGGTCACTTCACCCCAGAGGTTAAAGTGGCCAAAGAAATTGAATGTGACCATGTATGGGACAATCTGTACCCCTCATTTTTGTAACCTGCTCTAAATGGTATTCTCAGGGCTCAGCATTTGGATGCGAATCCTCTGAGTCACTGCTGGCCTCTTATTAAACTTGCTTCCTGAAAGTTTTGGTGCCCTGTCTCTCTGTCTGAGCCATCCTGCAACAAATCTGCTTCCTAGTGTTTAGTAATACTACTCAAATGGCAACTATTGTAGTCCCCAAATTTCCGGAACCCTACTGACACAACTATATTTTTCCTCTTCAAAAAAACTGAAGTTCCTCCCCAGGCTTTTCTTGTCATTCTTTTTTTTTCTTCCTTCTCTTTTTATTCTTAGTCCTGTCTCTTGTAGATCACTGTGCTGTTCATCTTACATTGTCTTTGAAAGTCCTTATCAGTCTGCTGCTTTATCACACCACCCTCCATATTTATCATGTTTATCATCAAATTTCTGAATTAGCACCTGTCTCAATTTGTTTGTGATAGAACAATCATGTCGCCATTTGGAACTTGGTGGCCATTTTATCCTCAGACCTCACTTGAGAAACTCCCAAGGACAGTCCCGCACTTAACAGAAATTCCCATGCTCTAAGACAGCCCCACCCCGACCACAGACTACTGTGCATGCGCTAACTTCCTTAACCTCCCCCTTCTATAAAAGCCACACCTCGCCCAGAGTCTGGGCTGCTCCATCTGTTCCCAGCCAGCCTGTCAGTTCGAGCCTGCCATTATACTTTGCTCTTGGACATGAGACTTTTCTCGTAAGCCTTGTTTTTTTGTTTGTTTTTGTTTTTGTTTATTGTTTTATTATTCATATGTGCATACAAGGCTTGGGTCATTTCTCCCCCCTGCCCCCACCCCCTCCCTTACCACCCACTCCACCCCCTCCCTCTCCCCCCTACCCCCTCAATACCCTGCAGAAACTATTTTGCCTTTATCTCTAATTTTGTTAAAGAGAGAGTATAAGCAATAATAGGAAGGAACAAGTGTTTTTGCTGGTTGAGATAAGGATAGCTATACAGGGAGTTGACTCACATTAATTTCCTGTGCATGTGTGTTACCTTCTAGGTTAATTCTTTTTGATCTAACCTTTTCTCTAGTTCTTGGTGTGAGCTTTCTTTGTGAGTGGAGTTTTTCCTAACATTTTGGTGCCTTGACTCAGATCAGGTGCACCTGGCACTGACCTTGCTCTCCTGGCCTCCCCCATCCCATCTCACTCTCTCTCTCTCTCTCTCTCAACTCCCATTCCCTTCCTCTGGGATTTGAGCTGCTTTGCCTGAACCCCTGATCCTAGAAAACACCACTCTCTCCCAGCTCACAGGGAATTTCCTCTGCCCCAGCGTGCCTCCAATTGCCATCCACCACCAGCCAATCTTCCCTTAAGGCCCTCTCTCAGTGAGTTCTTACACAGAGCCATGATCCCTCTCTCATTTCCTGAAAATCCTAGCACTAGGTCTTGGCTCACTCCCATCCCTGGTAACCAGGTTCCCCACTAGGGACTTGGGAACCCAGTGGTGAAGGTGTTCTCTCTGGATACTCCACATCTCTCTCTCTCTCTCTCCTGAGGACCTCATATTTTGGGGATGCCTGCCATATCTCTCTTCAGGTCAGGCTTCACCATGAGAGTTGACTCATCCAAAATTCTTTCAGACTCTGCATTGGGATGTCTTCTGGCCTATCTTGGGCCCCTCTACCTAACACCTGATCTTAAGCCATGAAAGCTCATTTTTCTCTGTAATCAGGCATGGCCCCAATATCCATTAGAGAATGTTTTCAAATGGCCACTTAATGGCACTTTCAATCCCAATATTTTAAGGGATTTATACAATTTCTGTGAGCGTGCTGGTAAATGGAAGGAACTTCCCTACACCCAATCCTTTTCCTATCTCCACACCAAACCCTCCCTCTGTACTTTCTGTTCCCTTGCACAGCTTCTATTAGCCTCTAAACCAGCTTCTAAATGAACCAAATCCTCTTCTGAACCTTGTCCTTCCCCATGTAAGCAAACTTCTTGTGCTGCTCACACTGGCTGCTACTCTGGTCTCATGGTGATTCCAGCTCTGGGAGAACTCATGCTCCCTCCCTGTAGTCTGGAACCAAGCCTGGGGTTTATTTAGGTATGCCTCATGCTATATTTGGGGTGTCCTGTTTGATTATGGCATTGGAGTACTGCTTCTCTTTTCCCCCCATCTAATACCACTTTTGCCTGAGATAGCAACCACAGAGTGGAGGTTTCATGTTGCTGACAGTGTTCCAGTACCAGTCAATGGGAGAAACTTAGAGGTACAGGTGATGGCTAGTCCCTCAGGCATGTGTCATGCCTCCAGGCTCTGCATTCTTCTCTCTTACCTAAAATGTCAGGACACCTTTTCTGCTTCTTCCATGGTTTCACCACATGTCCTTTGTCTCTGCCTTTCCCTCCCTGTGCTTCCTGGGACCTTGCCTCCCATGAAAAACTTGTAGCATGGTACCTTATGACTTAAGTTATTCCAACTAGTTTACCAGGCTTCTCAGTCTAAAGTAACGTTAAGTCTGCTGCTAGGCAAAAGCACTTACAAAAAGACTGTGTCTGCCACACTAACACCCTAACTCTGCCCCACAAGGGAAAGAGGGAAAGCAAATAGGTGTGCTTGTGCACAGTGAGAATGCCTGCCATAGCTAAGAGAATCCATAGGCCAACCCAGCACACATCCTAGGACGTCAGCCACACATGGTGGTGACTGTGGCACGTGGACTACACAGGAAAGGGGGAGGGGCAACAGGCTGCAGGATCAGGCCTAGGCAGTCAGGGTCACTTGTCCTGGGTGTGTGTGGAGGGGTCAGTTCCTTGCACATGCCCTGCTCCTAGCCCCATCTCACACCTTGGGCACAAGACCCAGCCCTTGTAAGCTAATTGTTAGCTCAAGGTTATAGTCCCAAAAATCACAAAATGGACAGTATGGTACTGTTATTGGCCTAGGATGCCTTCTGAATGCCCTTGACTAACTTTACAGATGATTTATTCCTTTGTTAAAAAGGTAGCCTTTATTAAAGAGGCTGCCTGCTGTTAGCTAAAAGACAGGATCCTAGTGTTTTGTTCTTTCTAGATGGGACCTGCACCTTCCAGTCTTCTGGCTTATAGATGTTAGAAGCTTTGTACTGAGGCCTGGCCTCAGTATGCCTTGGTGACCAAGAGAAGTGGCCTTCACAGGGTTCCTTAAATTACAATACCATACTCCAATTAGACCTTTTCTATAAAAGGGAAAAAAGTGAACTGAGGGCCCCTATACAAATCTTCTTTCATCTCAGATTGGCTTTAAATTGCTATTTAGATACTCAAACACTGGCCATTCTTTGTAAGCCACAGGATAAACATGAAAAGGAGGACCAAAGAAGCCCCTTATCAATGAAAAAGTCCACCCCTACTGCTCCACCCTCTGCCCTACCTTCTAAGCTACCCCAATACTCAGAACCTCCTAATGGGTGTTTCTCCCTTCAATAGGTAATGGTAGGGAGAGGGCAAGTCTATGTCCCCTTCCTGTTATCAGATCTAAGGGAAATTAGAAAACATCTGGACAGTTATACTGATGCCCCAGACCAATACATCCAAGCCTTTATCTCTGTGATCCAAACCTTTCAATTGATATAAAAGGATATTATGCTTCTATTAGACTAGATTCTTCTCTCATTAGAAAAGCAATAGGTTTGGGCCCAGGCCACTCACGTTGGAAATGATTACCATTTACAATAAGCCCTAATACTAGTGGCACCTGGAAATGAGGAAATAAATGTGCCTATATCTACAGGATCACAGGCAGTCCCCTTCAAGATCCATACCAAAAGGGACTGATGATATGGTTCAAGCAGTAGAGTGTCACTTTGCAGGCATAAAGTGCTGGGTTCAAGCCCCAGTACAGCCAAAGGAAAGAGAAAAAAAATATTTGGGGATAAGTGTGTAGCTCAGTGGGAGAGTGTCTGCCCAGCATGTACAAGGTCCTGGGTTCAATTCCCTACCATTGCTTAAAAACAAAAAAAAAGGTAAGGAAGATAAGTGTCATTAATGTCACTTCAGCCATCTCATAGTGGAAAAAAGTTTTCATTTGGGGCAAATGCCCTTACCTTTCTACAGCATCTTAAGGAGGCTATCAGAAAACATACCATGATGGACCCAGAGTCACAGGTGAGAGAGGTTCTCCTCAAAGGTAAATTTCTAACAGTCAGTCCCAGATATTTGTAGAAAACTCAGGCTGTGGCTGAAGGAGAAAAGTCATTGGTTCAACTAATACAACTAACCATGTCTGTATATTATAACCAGGACATTGCCAACAGAGAGAAAGATAAGAGACATGACCTCATTGCTGCCCCTACCAGACTGGGGCCTACATCTCGAGTTTGCTACCATGTTGGACTGGAGGGATATTTCTGCAGAGAATGTTTAAGGGGGGACAGCCCAGGAGACAACCCTTCCCCCAACCAGGACCCTGCTTTATCTGCAAAGGTAACCACTGGAGATCTAAGTGCCCCATCTCCAAATGGAAGGTGAGGTGCCACCTCCTATGGATTGATTGTTCCCAGCCCCCTGTCCATGTTCCACTTTTTGGTATCGATGTTAAGGAGTCTCATGGTAGCCATTATGACAAAAAAAACAAAAGATCATTTTCCGGCTAGACACTGGAGCTCATTTCTCTGTTTTACCTTTTTCTCCTGGTCCCTGGTCCAATGATAAAAGTTATCATTTGGGGCAAATCTGGCCAGCCCCTAGAGCGCTAGCTTACCCAGCCTTTGGCCTGATCTTGGGAAGGCTTCCTCTTCTGTCACTCTTTCTTCATAGTACCTAAAACTCCAATGACCCTGCTGGGACAAGATTTACTATCTCAACTAAAAACTCAAATTCTCCTCCCCTCAGGCAGCTCTTTCTGCTGCCCCCTCCTTCAGGAACAAATAGATTCCACAATGTGGACTGATTAGAATAGTGTAGGGTGAGCCTGGACAGTCCTCCCTATTCAAATAAAACTCAAAAATCCCTCACAATTTCCACCCCCAAAACAATATCCCCTCAAGCCCCTCTGAAGAATGATAAGGCCTATGCTTATCATAAATTCCTTATAATGTCAAAGGCTACTAATTATTTACTCCAGCCCATATAATAAATTCAAAATTCTTATAAAAGTTAATTTTAAGATACAAGTTACAAAGTAAACAACTAAAAAGGATATAGATAGGTAGTAAATGTATTTTGTGAGAAGTTAAAGGAAAAAGGAATGTTTTTAGATAAAAAAAGGATTTTCTAAAAAAGGGTTTGTCCTAAAGATTGTTTCCAATAGAAAGGATAAAGACAAGCCATCAAAGTGTTTAGTATGTTATATAAAAGTATAAGTAAGTTTTAAAAGTGTATGATAAAAAATTTCCATGTGTAATAAAGTTAAAGTTGAGTATAATATAAGAGTAGCCTAAAAGATTTTTAGGGTTATGTCAAACTAAAATCAAATTCTCTATGTCTATAAAATAACAAGGTTATCTTAATATTGTTCTACTCTGAGTAACATCTACAAAAAAAGCATTACAGAGAAAGATTTTATCGAAGAAATTATTTGTATTTGCTCTGATCTTGTCAAGCTTTAAGTACTACTAAATCAGAATTTATTTACATATTTAATTATGTGTCTTAAATGACCACCTTGTAACAGTGTTATGTCATACTTTATCTAAATATGGTACAAACATTTACAAAGTTAAAAGTATCAACTTATATAAAATAATGAGCTAAAGCGCTCTTTCATCCAAGAGTGTTACATTTAAATCCTGACAGCCCCTGCCTCTCACAGGTCATCTAGGTGTGGTCTTAAAGGGACAGACTCACTCCCGGAGTCATGAATGCATTAACCCAATCTTCTGTTTCCCTCCCCTCATACCATAAGACAGCTTACAGCTTTCTTGGGAGTTACAGGATTTTGCAGAATTTAGATTCCTAAGTATGCAGTCCCTTAGCAGACACCTTTTTATGCTCCTCCTAATATTCCTATTTGGGACTTAAATAATGTATGGCCACCCATTTCTCTAAGAAAACTTGCCTCCAACATACTCTGCTCCTCTGGCTGACTACCTGCCTTACCTTAACCTTTGCAGGGAGCTTCTCAGAAAGCATGCAGAGCAGATCCTATCCTACCCTACAACAATTTCTTTTAGATCAGTGGATCTTGTTCTCCTAAAAGGATCTTCTACCTTCTCCATTGGGACTTCAGTGGACCAGCCCTCATCTGGTCATTCTCATGACACCCACTGCTGTCAAGCTCAATGGGATTCCCCAATGGTGGCACCTCTTAAGGAGCAGTTAAAAAAAAAAGGAGAAGAAAATTGGAGGACCCTTGAAATTATCTAGGGAACAACATTTCACAGTGGTTCTCCTGGTCAATGCCCATCCTAATGTCTATATTTCTTGCTCTCCTATTCTTAAGTTTTCTCCCTTGTATCATACTACATATCTGCTATTTCTAATCAAAAGTTTAACCATTTGTACCTCCAGGGATATCAACTTCTCCAAAACCATCCAGAGGAATGCTATGAGGGCCCCTACCAGGACACAGGAGCCTGAGGATCCTGCCCCATACACAGCCCCCTGCCAGCAGGAAGCAGCTAAGAGACCAATGCATTGCACCAATTCCTGATCCTAAACCCCTACTCTTATCATTATTAAAAAAAAAATGGGGGAATGATAGAACAATAATGTTGCCATTTGTAAATCAGCAGCCATTTTATCCTCAGACCTCACTTGAGAATCTCCCAAGGACAGCCCCACCCTTAACAGAAATTCCCACACTCTAAGACAGCCTCACCCCTACCAGAGACTACCATGCATGCACTAACTTCCTTTACCTCCCCCTTCTATAAAAGCCACGCCTTGCCCAGAGTCTGGGCTGCACCATCTTTCCCTGGCCAGCCTGTCAGTTTGAGCCTGCCATTAAACTTTGCTCTTGGACGTGAGACTTTTCTCATCAGGTTTCTTTGTGAGTGGCATTTTTCCTAACAGTTTGCATGTGAAGGGACCAGTAAGAATGGAAACAATGAAAATATATATTTCTAAGACATAATGTTAAAAGTTTGAATTATATCATGAAAGTTTACACTGAATATATATGTGTGTATGTACAGCTCCACTGTGAATAAAACTCCATTATATATTGTATATATACAATAAGGAAGAAACAATGAAATCATGCAACTTGAAGGTAAATGGATACAATTGGAGGACATCACATTAAGTGAAGTAAATCAGATTTAAAAAGATGAAGGCTGCAGATTTTCCCTCATACGTGGGAGATAGATACAATATGAATAAAAACATTATTATGAAAAACAGGTTATACTAAAGAGAGGTCACTAACGGGAGAAGAAGGGGAAAAGAAGGAAGTAAAAAAAGTTTATATGGGTGATGTACTTCCTATACAAGAATGATTATAGAATTTTAAAATCTATTGAAATCATCATAAGAAGGGGACTAATGCAAAAAAGGAGAAAAATAGAGGAGATATATCAATTGGGGTTATAATACATATATACATAGAAATGTCACTAGGAAACTCCCTGTTGAGCTATTTTAAATAACAACAACAAAAAAAATGTCTTTTTCAGAAACAATGTAGAACAGAAAGGTAAAACAGGTCCTGTCTGGGAGTTGGTACCAGTGGGAGGGGGGAGGATATAAGGAAAGGGTGAAAGAGGTTGAATGTACACATGTATGACAATGGAAAACAAGACACCTTGAAACTATTCCAGGAATGTATCTCGGTCTGGTGGTACACAGCTATAAATCTCAGTACTTGGGAGACTAAAGCAAGAGAATTGGGGGAGAACATATGGCAAGACCCTATCCCAAAACAGCAACAACAACAAGGATGTTGTATCTTTAAAACACATTATATATCACAATTTCCTAGGCTATCTATAAATATAGACTCACTTCTAAAGAATAAGCATTTTCCATACGTGTTTCTCTAGTTATCTTCCTCATAAGGAAAGAAAAAACAGCACTAATAATTTGGTGGCAATTTTCACTAAGGTGCAAAATGATGAGATCCCATGTGCTCAATATATGGCCTCTGCAATTTGGCCACAAAGTATAGATAAATAGATTTACAACTTAATAATAAAGTGTATTTTATGGCCTTACAAATCCCTAGGTGAGTTTATATTATTTTTCTTTGGACTATCATTTCAATAATTTCCTGATTATAAAGAAACAAATTCAGAACAAAAGTTGTATTTTTTAACAGTCACAATTTATTTTGTCATAGTTTTATATGGACAAATTTATATTGTTAGTTTTGACCTATTTTATTCATTTAAGCATCACATATTTTATCCCAAAATGAATTAACAGATGTGTGAAGATGAGGTTGCTGATATTTATATGATTATATATTAACAGCATGTTTTATTTTTCCTGCTCACAAAATGAATCATTAACTATTTTGTAAAGGTCATATACAGAAAATAAAATCTTTTGTTTTGGAGCCATCACACCTTTGAAATTTTGAGGACAAATTATTTTTCACCTTAACTCACATACCATTTGTATCTATTAAAAGACAATAAAGTATAAATTAGTTTACCTATGGAAGCAAAGAAGTGTAAAGCTTAGGTTCTGGAAAAGAAGGCCTAGTTTCTACAGAATGGCTCTTAGTTTACTGCAGAACGGTTATGAGCAAGTTATTGAGCATTCTGTGCTTTAGTTATTTACATTGTACCTGAGGTTTTGTAAGAATTATGAGCTCAGGAAAAACTTAAACAAAGGCTAAGATAAATCAAAACATGGTAATACAACATGGTATTTTCAAAATGTAGCATGAAAACCATATTCAAAAACATAAGGGTGAGAGTATATCACAATGAATAACAAATTAATTTGAAAACTTTCAGACTCATTTCCTCTGGTCTTTTGAAATGTATTGTACATTATTATTGTCCATAGTCAGCCTACTGTGCGAAAGTAGGATGTTTTGCTCCTATCTACTGTAACTCAGTACCCATTGGCCAGCTTTTCCATATTCCTCCATCCTACTTTCCCTGGCCCTGGTAACTAACATTCTATGCTCAACTTCTATGAAATAAACATTTTTTGGAGTTCACATTTTATTGAAGTCATGTAACCCCTGTCCTTCTGTGCTTGACTTATTTTATTTACCATAATGATCCCCAGTTCAATTCATGTTGTGGAAACAATAGGACTTCCTTCTTTAAATGGACCTTATATTCTTTATCCATTCATCAGCTGATGGGTGAATGTGTTTATCTAATTCAAACACTGAACAATGTATACATGAATTGGAGCATTATATGACATTCCATTAATTGCACTTTTTTGCATTTTTGTATATCAATTTAAAATTTTAATTTAGATTTTTGAAAAAGAACAACCATTATGGTAGAAAACTTAAATTGATAGGCATTACTTTGTACTTGTTTTGTTTGGCTGTCACAGAATTGTTCCACTTAACTTCTTTGAATGGATTTAGCAACCAAAAATTGTATATCAGAGATATGCCATATATCAGAAGCTCCTTTAAGATCAAGCTCTTATTTTTCAGCCTCTCAAGATCTTTGACCTCCACACTAGAACAAGTACCATCTTTGAGATTTCCTAGTGTTTTACACTGCTACTGCTTTTCTTCAATTTAAATGTATTTTATAATGGATTCATACAAATATAAAAATTATAAATATTAATGTGGTAACATGTACTGTTTCAATACACGTATACATTGTATAATGCTTAAGTCAGGTTGAAGTATTAATATTCTCATTCAAACTTTTTGTTTTGCTTAGAAGCATATGCTTATTCATTGAGCTGATATTTTCAGAATGTTTTCTTTCTCTATAGAAGAGACATTGTCTTGACATTCCAGTTATGTCTTTCACACATGAGCATAATGGTTCTGAGTAACCTTCACTACCTCTATGTTTCTAGATTATGTAGTCTCAGAAAAGGTTACAAGGTGGGAGACTGGAGAGGAGCCCACCAGCGGCCATCTGGAAAGAGTCTCATGAAAAAGTCAGTCCTCCTGTACTGAACCTGAACTTCAGAGAAACTTTTCTGGGAACATTGCCACTAGGGAAAACCAACCAAACAACACAAATATACGCACAGCATAGGTATATGTGTTGCTAACGCACACAGATTTAAGGGAGTGCTTGATCCTTAATTCATAGGTTACATAGATTTCACAAATCTTTCCTTAAAATATACTTAATGTTCTAACTTGTTAACATACACATAAATACAAAATGGTAAATTACTAAATTGTATATATAGATATGTGTATGTGCATACATAATTCACACCCATAAATACCTCATCTTATGGCTGTGTGTCACAGCATATTTTGTTTTCCAATATTAATGACAGTAAGTGGAATCAGTTTACAGAAGCTAAAGAAAAGTTTCACCATGTATCACAATGGAGAGGAAGAAATCTGTTTATTAAATTAAAATTTTATTGGCATATACTAAATTATACTTTAATAAGGTGTTTCATCACAACACTTGGGTAACATAGGGAGAGAGGGGCAAGGGATAGTCCCCATTACCTAATAATTTAATGCACATTCATAATTCTTGCCTGATTCTATCATTATAGTAGGGAATTGTTTAAGTCAGGATTTAGTCACAGAACCACTGATTTATGAAATTAGGCAGAGTTTATGGAGTGAAGATCAGAAACCAGGACTTGTAAGAATACAAGTGTCAGCAAACCAGTCAATGTGAGAGCTCAAGAATGTCCAGTGCTGCTGTGTGACAAGAAAGCTGTGGTCTTGTTGGATTAGTACCTTAATATTTAATGAAGGGCCTCAGAATTGATTATGGAGCATGACTTATAGGTGGGAATAGGAGGTCACATGGGGTGGAGAAGAATGAGGACAGCTGAAAGTTGCCAGCATTTCTACAACCTTCAGAAAGTAATTTCACTGTTTCACTTTCAAATCTTTACTGTCTTAAAAATTTCTGTTTTGGCTAAGTCTCAGCTTGCAGAATACACATGAAGGGAGATTTGTGAAGTATGAGTTCCATTTCAATCAAGGCCTGGAATTCACCCATGCAGATTGCAGCAGCCAATCCCTTATCAAGGACCTTCCTTACATATTTCTTCTAATCACACCTAAGTTCCAAATAAAAACAGGTACAAAATCTGGCCAGCTGCTGCAGGATGGATGGCCTCAGGAAGCCTGAGCCCACTGTGGCACCTCATTCACTGTGGAGTCAGTCCTGTCAGAAGACTTCCTTTTGGAATGATGGGTAAGTTAAGTACCCTGAAATTCTTCTGATGGTGGTGGTGGTGTAATTGCAGCAGGCTGAGGAGGCAGATCAGCATTGTGAAGCTAACACTAGGCCTAAGAGACTCCATTTTGTGGCCTCCAGCCTTTCTTGTCTGTTTCAGATCTGCCATAGCCAGTGACTGCTCTATTCTATACTGAGAAACCACAGTACTCAGAAGACAGGGCTCCAGGTTAAACTACACCCTGGTCAATATGCCGGTCGAATCAGGACACTCACCCCACCATCTGT
The DNA here is from genome assembly GCF_047511655.1 of Castor canadensis. Taxonomy (NCBI): domain Eukaryota; kingdom Metazoa; phylum Chordata; class Mammalia; order Rodentia; family Castoridae; genus Castor; species Castor canadensis. The sequence goes on along the minus strand of NC_133394.1, from coordinate 74,635,997 downwards.
CAACGCGACCAAGTTACTGCCCATTCCACTCCCTGCTCATGTTCATACAACCCCTGCCTGAACAAAGCCTCACATTAATTATCTTATAGAATGGATGCTGTCTCTCATATCTGGTCCTTTCTGCCTTTGGAAAGTAAGTAACTCTGGCCTTTGTGAAATCTTTCACATGCTGCTCATTGGTCATACCACTGGGACCTAGTAAGTATCCCCATGGTTTGTTCTAGTGTTGGCACCTTGATGCTCCTCCGCTGATGGCAGGATGGCTGGTCCATTGATGAGTGCAGCATGAGCATCTGCTACTGGCAGGTTTGTCACTCAGCAGTGCCAGATTTCCCAGGCAAGTAAAGTTCATGGTACTGAGCTCAGGCTTAAACTCCATGCCTGCCATTGTGGTCACTCTGTCCATAACTTACTGGGCAAGAATAGGAATTGCTGGCATCTCAGGACAGCCATCTTATACTTCTGGTTACAAAGCTCTTCCTCTACCCAAGTCACTTATTGGTGAACATTTGTGTAGGACACAGTTCCTTCATAATCAATGTCCATGTAGCAATACCTAGTTGCATCTTTCCCAGAAATCCTCACCTACAATTCTATAATTGTACATGCATGCATGCGTGTATGTATTTGTGTGCATGCACATGTATGCACATGAGTGTACATGTGTATGTGTGCATGTGTATTAATGTTTGCACATGTGCATATATGTGCACATGTGTGTGCACATGTACTTGTATTTTACATGTATGTGTGTGCAAGGGTATGAATGTGTGCACATATGTGCTTCTGTGTATTTGTTGTGTGTTCATGTGTGCTTACATGCATTTGCGTGTGTGTATGTGTGTTCACACAAGTGCATGTGTATGTGTGTGCATTCGTGTGTGCGAGTGTACATGTGTTTGCATGAATTTGCATGCATGCATGTTCATGCATGTGTGTGAATGTGTATACATGTGTACTTGTGTATATGAATGTGCGTGTGTGTGCATGCATGTTTACATATATTTGTATGAATGTATGTGTGTGTAAGTGTGTGCGTGTACATGTGTTTTCAAGCTCCTCAAGTCCTGACAAGTTAGAATTAGGGACTGATCCATTGTCCATTAATCACTTTAGTTAGCATCTTTGCCTATCTCTGTATCTGCAAACGTAAAACAAAAATAAACAGCAACATTTGTGTTTTGTTTAAAATCGTGTCCAGGCGAGATCTCTCTTCACCACTGGTCAGCACAAAACTCACAACTATAGTTTGGAGACTGTATAGCCTAAACTGCACCTACAATTTCCCTTCTTCTTCAGCTGGTCTGGGCACTCCCAGCATGCTTTCCTGCTCCAAAACAGTGGGAAAACTTTATTGCTTAAATTTAGGCCATAGGATATTTAAAACATTCATTCATCCATCTGATAAATTATTAGACTCTCAATCAAACATGTGTGATTATACGTTTTTTCTCCAAATAAGTTTTAATCTGTGCTGAATTTAACTTAATTTTGTTTAAAATACCATAAATATATTTTGAGTGTGATTAATTCGGATTAGGTAAGTATAGTGCAATGGCGAGTGTGAGCACTTTCATATCCATATACTCTCCCAGATGTGAGTTTTGTGGAGGATCATGTATCTATACACTTCTTTTAGTAAATACATTTATTTTTACTCTTCTAGACCTCTTCCTTTTCCATTATAAGAAATGTTCTTGTTTGTTTTAAAACTCAGTTTCAATTTGTAAAGTCAGTACCTGTTAATTAGCAAGTCAGATGTTGAAAAATGGTTTTCGTTAATGGAATTGGTCAAGATATAAATATTGGCCCAGCTGTATTAAACTTACCAGTTAGCTCTAAAGAAGATGTAAGACCCTAGGAACCCATGCAACTTGAATTCTTTCTATGGTGCTTATTTTAAAAACATATTTTATTAATATATATGGATTGTTTTATATAATGGGTTTCATTGTGACATTCTCATATGTGTGTATAATTTGCTTCAGTCAGATCCACTCCATTACCCTTTCTTACTCCCCTCCCACTCTTCTTGATCACTTTCTGCTTCTCTATTAGCTCTCTTCCTCTTCTACTTTCATGTCTTTTAAAAGTCTAGATTCCACAAATGAGAGAAAAAAATGTGACACTCGTCTTTCTGAGTCTGGCTTATTTCTCTTTATGATAATGTTCAGTTCATCCATTTTCCTGAAAGTAGCATGATTCTGTTCTTTATGGCTGAATATTACTCAATTGTTTTCTTTCATCGTCTATTCATCTGTTACTGGGCAGCTAGCTGATTGGCTGTTTTGAATAAAGCCATGATAAACATGATGTACAGGTGTCTCTCCAGAACACTTAGATTCCTTTGGCTACATGCCCAGATGGTACTCTTGTTTCTTTAACATTTCCAGTGTTAGTTCAAAAAACTCTTGCTATGCTGAATCTAAATGACATTCAACTAAGCCCACTCTGAAATTCCAAGACACTTCTCCTAGATGAATATTTCGGAGAGAAATAATCACACAGATAATAGTTCAGGTGTTGCCTTGTGAATTCATATCTCTAAGCACAGCAAAATTAGACTGAGTATGGTGGTTACCAAGATGTGACAAATATAATCTAAGTGATATGCATAACACAATGGGCCAAGGATGATGCATACCTGAGAATGAATTTGAACTTTCTTTGCAACACTTCTAATGCAGGGGCAGGAGTGGTGACTAACATCTGTAATCGCAGCTACTTGGGAAGCGTGTATGGGAGTATTACCATCTGAGACCAACTCTGATAAAATAGTACAAGACTCTACCCAAAAAATAACTAAAAATTTTAAATGTTCACATGGTAGAGTGCATGCCTAGCAAGCTCCAGCTTGAGTTCAAGCCCCACTTCTGCCAAAAAAAAAAACTCCCCCAAAACAAAACAAAATAAAAAGTCAAAGTCTGATGTGTATAAAACAGGTACATGAATATGTTTGTATAACTGGGGAATATAAAGGATGATAACTACAGAGGCCATTAGAGTTTAAAACAGGTCTTTTGGGCATTTAAAAAGTTCTTGAGAAGGTTGATTCTGTGAAATTATTCACAGGAATACTTAATCCAGGAATTCAACTTTTGAAAAAGTAATGTTATTCTCCTTTCACGTTTGTTGCTAATTACCCAGGGCTATGAAGTTCCATTCTTACTTGGTCTTATCATTTGATCACTAATTTTATTAAGGTACCCATATTCATAATGATGAAAAACTGCAGAACATAAAAGCACAAAAAGCACAATGAGTTTGATGCCCAACCATAGCTTTACAAGCTGTGTTTATATGCATTTGAGCAGTGAAGACCACACACACATGCAATCCACAGACATTACACTTTCATCCAGCACACATGAACATAGGTCAAGGCTTGTGATAGCATTCAAACCTCAGATCCTGTATTTCACTGTGCATGTTTTTTGTCTTAGCCCAAGTGCCATTTTTGAATAGTTATATTTTTATTTCATTTAAAAACATTCAGCCCAGCAACTAAGAGAAAGGATGAATAAGTGGGACTTCATAAAATTAAAAAGCTTCTGCATAACAAAAGAAATGGTCTCCAAACTGAAAAGACCACCCACAAAGTGGGAGAAAATACTTGCCAGTTATATATCAGACAAGGGACTGATAATCAGAATATACAGGGAACTTAAGAAACTAAACTCTCCTAAAATCAATGAATCAATTAAGAAACAGGCAACTGAATAAAACAGAACTTTTTCAAAAGAAGAAATTCAAATGGCCAAAAAACACATGAAAAAGCGCTCACCATCTCTATCCATAAAAGAAATGCAAGTCAAAACCACACTAAGATTCCACCTCACCTCTGTTAGAATAGCCATCATGAAAAACAACACCAACATGTGTTGGCGAGGATGTGGGGAAAAAGGAACACTAATCCACTCTGGTGGGAATGCAAGTTGGAAAAAAATTTGGAGGTTTCTTAAAAATCTAAACATAGACCTGCCATATGATCCAGCAATCCTACTCCTGGGGATATACCCAAAGGAATGCATAGGTTATTCCAAAATCACCTGCACACCCATGTTTATTGCAGTGCTATTCACAATAGCCAAGTTATGGAAACAACCAAGATGCCCCACTACTGACGAATGGATCAAGAAAATGTGGTACTTGTACACAATGGAATTTTACTCAGCCATGAAGAAAAATGAAATCTGATCATTTGCAGGTAAATGGATGGAACTGGAGAACATCGTTCTGAGCGAGGTCAGCCAGACTTCATATGCAGACTTTAGATCCAGGGCAAATGCAGCAATGTGGTTGGGCTTGGATCACAAGACAAGGGGAGAGCACATATGGAAGATATAGGAATAGGTAGAAAACCCGAAACATGAAAGCATTTGATGTCCCCACTCCAGAGGAACTAATACAGAAACTGTAAAATGACAGGCTATCATGAGCAGGGGATCAGGAACCAGTGTAAAGATCAGTTAGAGATGAATCAACATGGGTCGTAACACATGGGTACATGAAAGCAATAGTAGGAATCTCTCTGTATAGATATCCTTAACTCAACTAGCAAAAACACTTTGTCTTTCTTATTATGCTTATGTCTTTTCTTCAACAAAATTAGTGATAAGGGCAGAACAGATTCTGCCTGGAAGTGAGTGGGGGGATGAGGGGAAGGGTGAAGAGGGGGACAGGGGGGAGAAATGACCCAAATAATGTATGCACATGTGAATAAATGAACAACAAAAAAAATTAGTGAAATAAGAAAATTCAGCCAACCCTACTTAAAAAGATTCTTTTGGGCCCTCTATAGGCTTGCATTAGTCCCAATGACATACCTAGCATTCATGACAAAGAAAACACTGTACATATAAAAAATAAAAACATTTCAGTTATTTACTTCCATGTAATATTATTTTTATAATCACTTATCATTTTTAAGAAAAAATGCTCTACCAAAAAAAGTCATAAAGTTACATGGTCAAAGGAAATATCAGTGTTCCTTTAGGCAAACTTATTTTGAATTTCAATTACATGAAATGTTCTATCTCACAACTAGTTGGAAGATATATTCATACATTTCAAAGAGATTTTAGAGAAGAAAAAAACAAAGCAATATTCAGGAGTTGAAAGAAAGATATTACTGATGTCATGATTTATCATTTTCCCCTCTCCTTAAAGACGTTATACCAAACATCAACTCTATAGTAATAATTGGTGGCAGGGAGTGGGGAATGGTAATTCATGGAAGTAAATAGATTAATTAGATGGTCTCCTATTTACATATAATTCTGTGTCCTCTTTCTATTTCAATATTTTAAAGTCTTTATGACAAAAATACTAGAATGGCTATGAAGTCATTTGAACAGCATCTTGCATTTTCAGATGTCAACACCACCAGTTTGTTGATACCACAAGATGTCAATAGGACATGGCCAAGCTCATTCATGATGCATGTGGGGTTTTGACTGCCACAGATGGATCTCTTCTGTGGAAGTGGGGAAATCATGGCAAGGTACACCACTGAGGAAACAAACCTAATCACAGAGATTGCCAGCATTGAGTCTGATGTTTCCTTCATCCCTGTATTCAGGACCAGTTTTACATGGTGCTCAGAGGTGTTTCAGGTAAGTTGGCTCCCTCTCTATGGCCTACCTCATAGTGTTTTCCCTTAATAAAAATGATCCAATGATTTTCTTTTTTTATTTATCAGTTTCAATTTCCCCCTAGTTTCTCAATTTGTGATACTGGATTAGGCCCTCTGAGAGCCAGCACGATGGTCAGCTTTGCAATGGAGGACTCTGACACCCATTACAGAAGAGAAAAGCTTTGTATCATGGCACCATTTTCTTCATGAATGACACAAGAATTTCTGGGAAATGGACTTTAATTTTAAAGGCAACCAAATATATTTTGACTTTTTTTAACATGTCAAATTATAAGAATTTTCATTAAATGCCACAAGTTTATACTGTTACAGCAGAAGGCAACAGTATCATATGGCAGTGCCTTAATATAAACAGCAAGTAAAACATCCAGAGAAAGAAATGATAGGCAGAAATGATTCAGAAAAGATGATAGATAGATGGAAGGAAAGAGGAAAGGAAGGAGAGAAGGAGGGGAGGACAGAAGAAAAATATTTTTTAAAAATCTTGAAATGGAAAAAAGATGAAAAATAAATAAAAATGGAGACATTTGCTGCAAGGATTCAGATTAAAGAATGTATCTCTTTTTATCTTAAATAATGCCACACAACATGTGTTTATCAGAAATGATAATTTAAAAAATACTTTTCTAAGCTGATCATGCTAGTGGTCTCATATTCAGGACAGCATATTCTATTTCTTGATTTTTTTATATGTTGTACTGAATAAAGATTCTGGAAAAGATGAAAAAGGTAAGAGAAGGTCAACTTGTGGAAAAAGAATCAACTGGGGAGAAAGGATGAATGGGCCATTTCAGAAAGCAGTGGCTTTTGGTAATGAAATGATTTGGTTGGGTATGGCAATAATAATATATCAAAAATGTTAAGGTTTGGAAGCAGAAATGACCTTACATTACCAGAAAACCTGACACTTACAACATTTGTCTCTTTGGTCTAGGAAATTATATAATTGAGCTGTTTTCTTAAGTAGAAGATTGTCTCTAGCATCACAAATAACAAATGTAATACATATGGCCATAACTCTTTCCATAGATATGTGGCCACTATAAACAAAGTTATTTAAGTAAGAATATAGACAAATAGTGGTGTTCAAAAGTAAATAATGTAAATTAAACATCGAACTATGCAATTAATACACTTTAGTTTTAAATGTCCATGCAGCATACAGGAAAAAATCATCACATACTTGGGTTACAGAGTATTGAAAAATATTACCTGATCTGGCTCCAGCTGGTTACCCTCTCAGCATCCTGGACCTGTTCACCTGGTCTTATGCCATATGGAAGACTGACCTTGTCCCAGGTTCTAAAATTCACACATTGCCCAGCCACCTAAAGTGTTAGGAGGATCTGCTAGCCCCTGCCCACTGTAAATGTAGGATTTTGATACTGTCTCTGGATTCTCTCATCTGCCAGTAAATCAAATTAATTTAATATTATAAATGTATGTCATTATTTTTTCAAAAAAAAATCTAAAGTTTCGTGGGAAAGCTATTACTTCTCATATTGATTGGAAAGAGATGGCAAAATTAATAACCCTCTGTTCTTAAAACTAACTACAGTTTGTGTGAAGCCCAATAAATCTATGTCCCCAACCTGAGAGAACGCTTTGTGCTGGGCTTGTAAATCTAAGACATTTTCTTTATTATAGCTGTTTAAAATTGAAAGATAAATTAAAATATGAATCTTTTTAAAAAAACACTTGTCTTATGAAGCTGTACGCAGTCAGACAGTTTCTCTGTGGACTCTATCATTTCTTAGAATTTGTATTTTGATTTCTGAATTCAACTCATAAATATATCTCTGTATCTTTTCTTTCTGACTTCAATAAACCTGCTGTGATTTCCATGTATGCCATTCTTTTGATCATATCATTTCACATTGATTCTTGAAAGAAATCCCAGCAGTGAAGTTATATTGGCAGATAATTAGATGCAGCCTCTTTAGGAAGTATTTAAACACAAATGAATAACCTTGATGTGTCAAAACTGTTTAACACATCAGTTTTGCTGTGGGGAAGTATACTTAACAGTCACTCTAGAATAAAGACAAGTAAAAGGTACTCATTACACATGTCGATGTTCCAGCCAAAGCTATCCACAACATTGAAAACAGACACATCTCAAATGGAAAACAAAAGTATTTAGGTTCTTCTCATTGTCAGAGTGTGATAAGTAGCAATAAGACATTATTGCTGTTGCAACTGGAGAAAAATATAGTTTTCAAAAATTATAATTTCAAAGAAATCAGAGGTATGGAATGAATAAGTTTATATGAACTAAAATTCCACAGGGAGATGAACCCTTCTAAGAACCTGTCTTAGAGGCTCTCTTGTTCCCCAAGGCTGAGGCAGAGGCTTTCCATAGACATGGGGACTGCTGGGGAAAATACTTGTCATTGGGTCTGTCAGAAGCTATGAAAGTTCAAGGACTAGAATCTGCAAGAACATTAATGTTAACTTCATGGGTATATTGACTTAGGGGGCTGTTTGGGAAAAGGACAGTAAAATTTTCCACAGTATTATGGTGCACATAGGTAATAGGTAAGCAATTGGGAGTGACTGGCAACAAATACCACTGATGTCTCCTTCTGAGAATGTTTTCCAGTATTGAACATGTAAGAGGAAGAAATATAAAACCTAAAAAGTAAGTAATGTAAAGACAATAAATTCAGGGTAAGGAATGTTACTATGCTCTGAATCAGTTGCAAAAGAGTGTGAAGGAAAGAGGACACAGATTTGAAGATGCAGTCTTCTGTAGCAATCATTGTCTGTATGCAAGTCTCCTCCAATGATAAGAGCATGTAGAAAACAGGTTAACAACAAAAATAAGAAAGGAAGGAAGAAAGGAAAGAAAAAAAAGACAAAAAGAAAACAACAAGATATTTTAATTTAATTCCTACTTTCATTTATCTTCAAATGCAGACAGCCTACAGTTCTTATTTGTAAACAAGATAAATTGTATGCATATGAGAAAATGATTAAGAGTTACAAAATCTTCTTACCAGAAAATACCAAACCAAAAGACAATGCAATAACACTTTAAAAGTGTAGAGAGCAATAAAATCAAAGTTCAGAACACATCAAACATATCTTTCAAAATTAAAGACAAAGTAACCTGCAAAATCTGAAAAATTTATCATGGAAGGATTACTTGCCATCCAAAAGAATCTATGAGAAATATTAGAGAAAGTTCATGTAGAATCTTTATGACATAAAATAAAATATTGAAATTGTGGAAAGAAATGAAGAAATCAAAAAATTACTAAAATTGTATTTATCTAATATAACTTTTCTCATTTCAATTTTTTCCAAATGGAAATTGAGGGTCTAAAGAAAGGTGAAAGATGAACTATGTTGCTTAAAATACATGAAATGTTGAATGCAGTAGCATTTATCTGTGGACTTAAATTATTTTAAGTGGAGTGGAGAATTTATTACAAGTATAGTTGGCCTCTGTATCTATGAGTTTGCCATCTGTGGATTCAACCAACTGTGGATCAGAATTAATTGAATAAAATATTTGTGTCTGTACTGACATATACAGACTTTTTTCTTGCCATTATTCACTAAACAATGCAGTAATTACTTATATAATATTTACGTTGTATAAGGTATTATTGGCAATCTAGAAATGATTTAAAATATATGAGAAGATGTGCAGAGACTTGTGCACCATTTAAAGACTTGAGAATTCAAAGATTCCTGTGTCTGGGGCATCCTAGAACCAGTTCCACATGGATACTGAGAGATGACTGTACACCACTGTAGGGTTCGTCATCTACATGAGGAGGATAAACCCTGATGCACAACTACATAACTAATATTACACATGAAATGGAATATAAAAAACAATTTAGAAGAAGATGGAAACAGAGAAAAGGAAAAAAATGAAGACATGGAATAGAAAGAAAATTGACAAAGTATTAAGTTGATTTAATTCAAGTACATTAATGAATGCATTAAATTAAATGGTAGAGCACAAAACAAAAGCAGAGATTATGAGATTTGAATAAATAAGTAAAATTTAGTTATATGCTACCTCCAATATATGACCTTTAATTACAAAGACTTACAGGAATAAAAAAGGTGGAAAAAATTTATAAAATTATTAATTTAAAATAGGCAAATTGGCTATATTAAGATAAGAAGATATGTAAAGAATCAACTCATCATTAATAAGTAATAACCTTAAGTGCAAATGTACCTAATAACAGAACTTCACGATTCATGAGAGAATAAAACAGATGGAACTCAAATGAAAAATATATAACTCAAATGAAAAGTACATGATTATGTTTGGAAACTTCAACACTCCTTTCTCAATAATTAACTCAATCAGAAAATGAGTAAGAACATAAGTCTGAGTAGTACCATCTAGCAGTGGAAGAAAACTACTCTTTATCATGGCAAGGCACAGGCACTAAACTAAAACATATTCTGGAGCATCAAACAAATCTTAACATATATTTAAAAATAGAAATCACACCATGTATAATCTCTAATTAGATTGAAGCAATCAAAAATTGACCTCACAGATCTGGAAAATCACAAATACTAGGAAAGTAAATAATATAAGACACTTGTAAATTTAGCCCAGGTGTCTAGTACAAAGTCACAAGAGAAATCATATCACAGTTTTAATGAAAATGAAAATACAATATTTCACAATTTTGTTATCCAACTAAAGGAAGTCTTTGAAATTTATAGCATTAAGTATTTTCTTTCTGATGAATCTGGTTGTAAAACCTTCAACAAAATATTAAGAAATTAAATCAAGCAATATTCTAGGAATGCAAAATCAGTTTATTTTTAAATATTTAACTAATTCCTTTAAAAATAAAGACTGGAACTATCATTTCAATTTGCTAATTTTATAAGGAAACAAAAATAAGTCAATTAATACCAAAATATTATTTCCCCCATCACACTTTATTCATAGTTCACTTGGATTGGATCATATGCCTAAATATGAAAGAGATAATAAGAAATTTCCAGGAAAAAACATAAAAAATTATATTTAAGATGTGAAAGTAGATCTAAAAAAAAATTAAAAAGTAGAAAATATAAATGTAATATAAATATACAAAAAATAAAGCATATTAAATTTAACTTATTGCTGCATTCAAACTATTAGAAGGTAAACTTGGAAGAAGATGCAGACCATACAAAGTACTTATATTCAATGTATATAAAAAATTCCTAAAAATTAGTTAGAAAAAAAGACTAGCATGGTTATAAGAACAAGAAAATGATTTTTTAAAAAATGTCTGCATATGAGGGAGAACATACGATTTTTGGTCTTTTGGGCCAGAAGAAAATAATTTTAGTACACATTTTATAAAATAAAAACCTTAAATGTCAATAAGAATATGAAATATGCCAAGTATCATTACTAACTATAGATTCAATGTTATACCACAGACCTAGACCAGAGTGGCTAATGGTACAAAACCCACCAATGCCAAGTGTTGGTGACAATTGGAACAATTAGAACTCTCATATATTTCTGCTATGAATACAAATTCATTCATCTGCTTTGGATACAAATCTTAATAATTATAGCCATATGTATGTCAGGCCTTTAACCAACAGTCATACACCTACATAAATAACCAAGGGAAATTGCTATCTCTGACCACAAAGTAATTATACCAGTATACTAATAAGAGCTTTAGTTGTCAAACATTAGACATAATCTGAATATTCATCAACAAAAGTGGTCACAGAGCCTGTTACCCTATAATCTGTGGCTACCTTTCAAATCCAAGCTACTCAGAGGCAGAGATTGGGAGGATCTCTGTCTCAGGCTGGTCCAGGTAAAAAATATGAGACCCTATCCAAAAGAAAACAATGTAAGCATGCAAGGACTAGGGGCATGACTCAAGTGGTAACGCCAATGCCAAGCAAGAGCAAGGCCCTGTGTTCAAAGCCCAGTGTTACAGGACTGCTCGGATAGACAGACAGGGGTCCAAAGCCTTCAGGAAGAGGGTTTATTAAGCAGACCAGCAGCTACTCAGTGGACTCAAGTCTAAAGGCTGAGCCTTGAAAACAAAGAGGGCTTTCCATATATACCATTTAGAGCAGATTACAGAAAGGAGGGTACACTTGTCCCATACAAGGTCACATACTATTTCATTGGCTATTTTAAACTTTGGGCGAGGTGACCCTTCTCTGGTCTTACCCCAGGTGCTACTTGACATTTCTCAAGTCCCATCTTTTTTGTTTCACTGTTGCACTCTTTATCTCCCTCATTGTCCTTCATTATTTACCTTTCTCCTCCCTGCCTTCCTGCCACATTCCCCCCTTTGATCTTGATCCAGAGTATTATATTTTCACAGCATTGTTACATGAGCAGCTGTCTTCCCAGCATGTATACTTATCATTCAATATATGAGTTTTCTCCCAAGCTAGGCCTCCGAAGATGTTTCCAATCCATTGAGGTCAATAGACAGAGTTTTTAGCTATTACAATGCACACATCAAAGTATATAGAAATTGGCCTTTTGGGGCATAAACCTGTGTCCAGATAATGAGCTCCACAGTGCTGGTGAAGCTTTGGATCCCTAGCCATTGCTCCTGAGGGCAACAGATGGGGTTAAAATGTATACATTGTCTATCATGAAAGCACAGTGAGTAGATGGTATGGTTGTAGGTGCATGACCCAACAACTATGCCTGCACAAGAATAACAAGTATGGGAAATGAGAGTTTTGGTAACAACACTTTCTGCTTGGGTGGTGCATATACATGGGTCACTGTCCAAGGCCTGAGCATCCTCAGGTAGAGAGCTGACCAAGATTATCAAGAAGAAAACATGGAAGGAACTCATCCTCAAAGGTGAGATGAGCAAATCCTCAAGTTTCTGCTGTGCATAAATCAGTCAGCTTCTGGAGTGACTAGAGCAGGGTTGATGTCCTGTTGTTCATAGTCTCCTGGGAAACAGGATCCTGCCAGGAAAGAGCATGGGTGTTCTGGATGGTGATCTTACATGGTGATGCTGGGTCAGGGATGCACTCCCACTCGAGGGAAACTGGCTTCACTCAGCTGTGGTAGATCCAGGGAACAATCTCTGCTGCCTTAACTGCAGTGGGGGGTGAATAAAACAGCATCAAAAGAGCCCCTCCAGTGAGGCTTTAGTGGTTGAACATTCCATTACTTTACCCAAGCAGCATCCTCTGGTTTATATGGGTGTGTGGGAGTTGTCATGCAAACAGAGAGTCTCTCTGTTATCCAGTCATTGATTTTTGAGTGACAACCTGAGGGCCTGCATCTGCTGTCTCAGGGTGAGGTCAACTATTTCCTTAAGGTCTCCTCACAGCCCTGACTAAAGGGTGTGGGTGCCCAAAAAGAATTTCAAAGGGGAAGAGACTCATCTGTTTGGTGGGGTCAGACCTAATCCTAAGCAAGGGTATGGGCAGTAACTGATTCCATTGTAGGTGGGTCTTCTGGCATACTTGTCCCAATTGCAATTTCAGAGTCCTGTTCATACATTCTACTTTCCTAAAATCAGGGGGCAATAAGTCATGTGTAGCTTCCAAGTTATTTCTAAGCCCTTAGCCACAAACTGTACCACCTCAGCCACGAAGGCTGGCCCATTGTTAGATCCAATAGACACAGGTATTCTGAACCAAAGGATGATTTCCTTTAACAGGCACCTGGCCACTTCCTGGGCTTTCTCAATATGAGTAGGGAAGGTTTTCACCCATCCTGAGAAAGTGCAGACAAGCATCACAGATATTTACATCCTCAGGCTCATGATAACTTAGTAAAGTCCAGAATCAGGTTTTCAAAAGGAGCTCCACCAACACTGTGCACTTGGGGTGGTGCTCTTGGTCCTTGTTGGGGATTGTTTCTGGCACACAGACTGCACCTTTACATACTGTCTTACTTAGGCTGGAGAGCTTGTCAGTGAAATTGTACTTTGTGAAGTTGAAGTTTGTACTCCTGTGAGAGCTGCTCATTTGGCTTCCCTATCAGCTTTTTGGTTTCCCTGAACAGCTGTTGTCTCCTTCCCCAGTAGTTTTTGCCCACTACACACTTAGGGACCCATACAGCTTCTAGCAATTCCAGGATTTCTTGTCCATATTTAACACTTTTTCCTTCCAAGTTAATGAGCCTCCTTTCTTTATATAGGGCTCCATGGAAATGAATAGTAGTAAACGCATATTTAGAGTCCATATAGATGTTTACCCACACACCTTCAACAAGCTGGAGTCCTCACATGAAAGCAGTGAGCTCAGCTTTTCATACAGAGGTCCCGACCAGCAGCTGATGTGCTTCAGTGACAGTGTCCAGAGTCACTACTGCATACCCGGCAAAACGTGTACCGTCCCAGACAAAGTTGCTGTCATCTGTGAAAAACTCAATGTTCCAATGACTGATGGGCTGATCAGAAAAGTCTGGCCAGCTGAAGAACACCTCATCCATAACCTCTAAACAGTAAACAGTCATGCTCCAGGGGGCCTGAATTAACTGGCAGTAGGGTGGCCAGGTTTAGAATCTTAACTACCTCCAGTCAGATACATGGGTTTTCACATAACATGCTTTGATATCTGACCATTCAGGATTTTGTCAGCCAATAATTTCCTTTATATTCCACAAGTCAAAACAGAGTGGGGAACTTGGACTGTGAGTTCTTGTCCCAAAGTAAGTTTATCTGCTTCAGCCACCAAGACAGCAGTGGCTGCCAGGGTGCACAGGCAGTGTGGCCAACCTCAGGAAACTGCATCAAGTTGCTTTGTGAAACCTAGCAACTGGGTTAAGACTCTGACAGCTGTCCCCAGTCTCATGCACATATAAGAAGAAGGGCTTTGTCACATTTAGCAAGCCCATAGTAGGGGCATTTGTGAGTGGCCTCTTAATCTTTAATGGCCTTTTCTTGCTCCTCTCCCCATATCATCAGTTTCCATTCTCCCCCTTTTGGGGCTTCATAAAGGGGTTTTGTCAAGAGAGAGTAATTAGGGATCCAGAACTTGCAGAAATCTGTAGCTGCTAGAAATTCTTTAATCTGTCAGCAGGTCTTGGGGGCCATTATGGAGCAGATGGCCTATTTCCTCTCAGGGCCTGGTCTACATTGTCCTTGTGACAGGTGAATCCCATGGTATTTGACAATATCCTGGCAAATCTAGGCTTTCTTTCAGGAAATCTTATATCCTGCCTTCCACAAAAGGGAGAAAAGGAGGTGAGTTCCTTCCATACAATTCTCCTGAGTTGGTCCAGCCAACAGAAGGTCATCTACATACAAAAGAAGTGTGCAGTCATGATGGTCGGCTGAGAAAACCTCTGGGATATACAGGCAGAAAGCCTCATGTGGCCACCCATAAAACTGACAGGGCTCTCATCTGGCCCTTGGAGGGCTTCTGTTGTTTTATTCACGTTAATGACTTTTTCCCTCCTTCTATCATACCTCCTAAGAGTGCCTCGGATACCATTCAAGCCACTGGTAATCTTGACCATCAATATGATCCCAAAGGGATCCTCCTCAACAAACTGGCCCTGAGCATAGGCTTGAGCATTTAGAGTGCCCATGGGGGCACGATCTTCCAGCCACTGTAGAGCCACCAGGTTATACAGTATCGCTCTTCAGTATTAAATAGAGTCAGAAGAAGTTGTCAGTCGTCTGTTCAGGTGGGCTTATGAGTTTGGACAGACTCTGTTAGATCAATCAGAGCCTGGAGCTTTTCTGTGGTGAAAAGGGTCTAGTGCTTCCAATTTAGAAGTAAATTACTGTGGTGATAAAAGACTTGTAGATGAATGTCCACCTTTCTCCTTGTATCTGACCATGCTGGTGATAATATATTTGGCCCTGTACCTCTTTCAGGGGCATCTGCAGAGTGGTGGGTTCCAGGGGAGAAGCTAGGCCTTTAGTGGGACTATTCAAATGTTCCTGGTTAAACCTAGGGGCCCAGTCTTGCAGAGAGCTGTAGAGTGAGGACTGGTGGGCTCAGAGTGAGCATGAGGTTCATGGGGCCTGAGGAAGGTGGGGTTGTTGCAATTTCAAGGACTCCTGGGCTCATCCTTGTAGGCATATTTGCTGCTGGAGCTTCCTTGTCTGCTGCTGCTTCCTCTTCTAAGGGTGGAGGCAAAGGGGCAGAAGGCAGTGGGTACAGTGGCACTGCTGGGACAGTATCTCCTGGGAGTCCCCCTGCTAATATGTGTTTCTTTGGCTTTTTACATTTTCCCCTGCACTTTAAAGCTGCTGCCACTCTAGCTAACATGATCCTACATGCTTCCTCTAGGTGGCGCTTTAGCCATGTGGCTGACTGAGGACTGCATCCTGATGGCAGTCAATATAAGGAAACTGATCTGGGTGTCCAGGCTTCCCTACAACCACTTTAAAAACTCTATGGACTATGACTTCATCTAATTACCCCTCCAAGGCCATCCTACACCAAAAGCAGGCCACTCCATTTCACAGAAGGTCCTAAGCTTGTCAGGTGTAAGCTTGACTCTATAATTTCCATTAAATCCCTTTTTTTTAAAGTTCTTAAGCATGCACCTTAGGGGATGTTCTTACCTTGAACTCTTCCCACTGCTTCCATTACCAGACATCAAGACAGAGACAGAGATGGAAATATGAGGGCTGTGGAGAAGAGGTAAGGGATCCTCCTCTCCAGCACACAAGGGAAAACAAATAACACCACTTGCTTCATCCTTCTCTGTCTGCTCTTCCTGCAGGGATTTAGGCATCTCTTAGCTGTAGTGAGTCTGTATAAACCCTAAACTGGAGGCCCCATTAGGGCTCTCTCTGGACCATATGAGTTCACCATGGACCCACAGATTGGGACTCCACATTTGCTTCACAGCTGGGCTGCATCTCAGGCTTGCACGTTCACACACTTTCACACAGCACAGTATTTCCAACCCACTTCCTGAACCTGAGAGACACAGTTTTACCCTAAATGGTGGTTATTAGGGTGTCTCTGCTAGTTGTTAATCCAGCTTCTCATGTGCCTCCTGAGGCAGGCTTGAATTTGAACCTGGGTTGTTAACAGACTGATGAGCAGTGCTCTCAATTTGGTTCCTGAGTCTTTCCAGGTTTCTTCGTGTGACCAAAACTTTCCTCCTTGGTTCACCAGGAGAGACACTCCCTCCCCTCAGATCAACATGTCTGGTGGTTCCTGAAAGGGGTGACCCTCATGGCAGGCTGGGGACACTGAACCCATGACAGGGAGTTGGAAACACTGCCCTTTGAATCCCAGACAAGTGCCTAGAAATGTTATAAGGTGGCTCAGATGGAGAGACCAGGCACCAAAGCTTTCAGGAAATAAGTTTATTAATTTGGGTGGCAGCAACTCGGTGAACTCCAGTCCAAAAGCTGAGCCCTGAGAACAAAAGGGGCTTTCCTTATATACCATTTAGAGCAGGTTACAGAAATGGGGGATACAGCATGTCCCATATATGGTCACATATTATGTCATTGGCTATTTTAATCTCTGGGGCAAGGTGACCCTTCTCTGGTCTCCCCCTTGTGTTACTTGACATTCCTCAAATCCATTTTTTTTGTTTCACTGCTGCATTCCTTATCTTTCATTATCTCTCATTGTCTCTCATTATCTCCTTTTCCCCCCTGCCTTCCTGCCACACCAAATGGACAAAAAAGGCATAACTAGTTTGTGCTTGCATTATTTACTATAGCCTAGGATACCGCAATTAAGACTGAGACTAAAAAGTTAACAAAATAGAAAAATTTCATGAGTATTATGCTTAACAACAAGACCAGTTTTTCAAGAATACATGAGACCAAAAGTGATGGATGCTATACTGTTGTTTTTTATGTTGAGGATTTTTGTCACTGGAAGGAACTATAAATGTGTCTCAAGAGGTGCTTTTAATTCTTTATACATTGATCTTAATGGTGGTTTCATGGGTATACACATATATCAAAATTTACAGAGGTCTTCACTAATAAATACAATCCTTTTATACTTCACCCTCACGCATGCATGGTTCCTTTCTTTTTTTAGAAAGAAAGTGAAAATATAAAGGAAGATTTAAATGACACATATTTTACACTTTGGATTAAATTTGGTAGACCTTAACATGTACAGTAATATAGTTAAGCAGAAGAAATATGGATGTGTTTTGATAGTCACTTATATCCAAATCAATTAGGATCATGAAATTTTTCTATGGTGGATGTAATATCTTTGGCAGTGTCCTTGGCTACATTCCTGAGAAATTTACAGAAGCGAAAGTGTCAATTCTGGAATATAGAGGGAGCTTTTGAAAAATTTTTGTAATATCTACTATATATATTTATAATATTTATATATACTATTATAGTATACATCTATTTTAATACCTTGGCAAAGTTTATGCATAATGTACATGCAGTATGTAGTTCACATACTAGTCATTTAAAATAATTTGTTTCTTCATGTTTCCCCATAATTTAATTAAACTTAAACATCCACAATATTATTGGGATATTAGCTTTAAACTGAAAAATACCTTGGTGTTTCACATCAATTTTTACTGGAACCTTTTTTTTTGGACAATTTTTACCTTTTTTAGTATACTAACAAAGGCATAGTACTCCTCGGGAGGTACTTAATGAATACATCTGTATGAAGTCAGATTAAGATAGGGTGGATGACAATTAAGAGTTTATGTACCGTAGGGATGAAGAATAAAATCTAGACTACTTCTGTTTTCAGTATGTTAAACTTGAATTTATAGGGTCCATATCCAATTGTGAATATTGCAAGATAATGTCTCAACTTGATGTTTCAATTAACTTGAAACAACATTTGCAAATTCTCATACTCTGCTGAGCCCTGGATTAAATGTCTAGACACATAAAGTTCAAATTAATAGAGTTGTGAAAATCAAAAGTGCAGAAGTGGTTGATCAGAAAAGGAACTGAGAGGATGGGAGGGTTCCCTAGCCTCCACCCCAGCTTCTTTGCTCCACAGAACACAAGCTGGATTTGCAGTGGAAAGATGTGTCTTTTCTTATTGCTTGAACTCCAGATTAGGCAGTGGTTTCCAAGGATTGCTACCTGGATTTCCATAAATCATACTCTGACTAAAGGAATGTATCTGCAGAATTTAATTTGAAATGTGACAATAGCTCAACATTGAAAAAATACCATGAAGTTGCCAGTAAACATAAAATAAAACCATTAAAAGTTGCATTATGTTTCAATCAAACCTCTTAATTTAAATTAAATGTAATGCATTTGTTTAATAATTTTATTCTTTCCCTATGGTGAAACTTAGAAACAGAGATTTTTTTTTTATACTAGGAGTAAATTGTGGCATTTACAAAAGGTCTTACAATATATCATAGTTGAATTCACCCCTCCATCATCTGCCTATACCACTCCTCTTCCTATTCCTGGAATAGTTTCAACAAGTCTCATTTTTACATTTACATACATGGGTACAAGTTATTTCCACTGTTTTCACCCTCCTACACCCTTTCTTTATATCCCTCCACACTGATACCAATCCCATTATTTGCCTTCCTGTTCTTTGTTTTTTGAAGAAGAAAAGACATATTTGTTTGTTTAAGATAGCTATTTAGGGTGTTTCATTGTGACATTTCCATATATATGTATTATCACCCAGGTTCACCTCCCCTATTTTTTCCTTTTGACCTTAGTCTTCTTCTGGTGATTTCAACAGGTTTGCAGAATGGGGGAAACTCTTTACCATTTATATATTTGTCAAGGGATTAATAACCAGAATATACAGGGAACTCAAAAAACTAAACTCTCAAAAAATCAATGACCCAATGATGAAATAGGCAAATAAACTGAAGAAAGCTTTTCCAAGGAAGAAGTCCAAAAGGCCAAAATATACATGGAAATGCTCAATATCCCTGGCCATATAGGAAATGCAAGTTTCCTGTCAGAATGGAATCAAGAACACAACAATAAATGTTGGCAAGGATGTGGGGGGAAAGGAACTTTCATACAATGCTGTTGGAAATGTAAATTAGTACAACAGCTATGCAAAACACTATGGAGGCTCTTCAGAAAACTAAAATTAGAACAGCCATATAATCCACTAATTCCATTCTTAGGGATATACCTGAAGGAATGTAAGTCAGATTACAATAAAGACACCTGCATACCCTTATTTATTACAGCATTATTCACAATAGCTAAGATATGGAAATAGCTAAGATGCCCCACTACTGATGAATGGATTAAGAAAATATGGTATTTATATACAATGGAATTTTATTCAGGCATAAAGAAGAATGAAATTTTGTCATTTGCAGGTAAATGGATGGAACCAGAGATAGTCTTAAGTGAAGTTACCCAGGTTCAGAGA
Source organism: Castor canadensis (assembly GCF_047511655.1). Taxonomy (NCBI): domain Eukaryota; kingdom Metazoa; phylum Chordata; class Mammalia; order Rodentia; family Castoridae; genus Castor; species Castor canadensis. The sequence continues at coordinate 74,616,061 of NC_133394.1, read as the reverse complement.
GTTAAAGGCCACCTGTTTTCTCTTATATGTGGAATATAGGCTAAATACAAAAACAGGCCATATCATGAAATCAAGTCATGCTAAAGTGTGGTCACATATGAGAGAGGGATGGTAAAGAAGGAAATTAAGAAAGTGAATGTAGTTTATATACTTCCTATACAAGAATGAACATAAAATTTTTAAACCTGTTGAAATCACCGTAAGAAACATATTTTAACTGTGGGTTTAAGTGTAAAGAGAAAAGATGTACTGGCTCACTGGAACTAATGCAACATATAACAAGGCTTTGATGGTATGAATTTAAAAAAAATAATTAGTGATTTTCTAATTATAGTTGTAATTTCAACACTACTCATATGATTTAGTGTTTTGAGATTATCTCATTTGCTATGATCCAAGAAGAGTTCAAGTTTGGTTAAATAGGTTTATGTCAAGTAGCAAGTGACTGTATAATTAAACCAAGAGTAATATTATTATTATATGCTCTTCTTTCTTGAATATGAATGGACTTATACATTCAAGATTTTCATATTCTGTGAACTGAGAGTCTCCTATCCCAACTTAATTTCAAATATTGAGGTGTGAGTCTGTGTTTTTTAGATAATAGTTCAGTATTTTTCTGTATTACTGAAGGACCTAACTAATATTACCTCGATTATCATATCCTTTTTCAAAGTTTATTTTTTATTTTCATTTTTATGATAGTGAAAAGAAACAACATGAATACATCAGGAATGAGGAGGAGTGTGCTCAACCCTGCTCTCTTTGAGCTGAACTGCTGCCCTCATGATTTCATTCTTAACAGTTAAAGAAAAACACAAAAGCCAAGGCTTATTTTTTTTTTTACAACATAGACCACAAATTCTAAGTAAATGTAAGAGTTGGAAAAAAAATTTTTCTTAAGAAAAATTTTTACCAGAGATACAAGTCATTATGATGGAGAGAAAAGCTTTTATCCTTTCAATGGTGTTCCATAAAATGTTCTCAAAAAGTAAAAAAAATTGTATTTACTTTTTTTTTCATGTTTACTTTTTGTCCTCACTATTTGTGTCTACACACTTTTCCCAAGAAATGCATGTGAAGGAACAGAAGCAAAATGGAAACTGAGATGGTTATAAAAATTAAGTTTTCTGCGGTTCTAATTATAACAACTTCATAATTATATTGTACACAGGTAAAATTCATCCATTATACTTAAACTTACAAAGAAATGCATATTCAAAGAGAATTGAAGAATCAATGAATACAAAAAACTTGCAGTTATTAATAAATAAGTTTTATCAAATACTAGATCTTTAGTACAATAATCTTCACAAGACTTGGTGCCACTAAATATAAAGAAACTCGAGTGAATGTGGGCTCATTAAATGCACTTTACTTGTATTATCACCTAAACAGCAGGTGTTGTGTATTTACAAAATAACTGCCTATAGATAGAAAATACTAAATAATTCCAAAGCTAAGGTAGTAATTTAGATCTCTCCCACAGAGATGCTATTTACAGATAGCTTATGAGATACCTCATAAATCTAAGCCTTTACTATTAAACATAATTTAACTAATCTCAGATTCCAAACAATTTCTAATTTTATTGTAATCATTAAAGCTACCTGATATTCTCCTATTCTGCCTATTCTAAGAATCATTCTCTTATAGAGCATCTTTCAAATGTGTGCACTTCTCAAATCTTCAACACTACTCTCTCAATTAAATGTAACCTTGATATTTCACATTATACCACAAAGAAATGAGGAAAATACCATGACATGTCTAAAAATGTCTATCAGGCTTTCTTGTGTGTCATAAGTGATTCCTAATAGAATCCTCAGCTATTCTTCTTTTCAACTTTCTCAGCTGTAAATTAAATTGCTGCAAGAGGTGATGTTTTGTCCCCTTTGCTTTCTTTAGAACATAACACCAATTCTTCAGTCATTTTTGTAAGAAAAGTACAATGTTTTTTATAAGTCCATTTTTTAAATTTGGTGAAAAAGTAAGTTTCTTTACTCTGTGTATCAAATTTGAAAGAAGATATGAAAGTGACTCTCTCAATGAATCACTATCATTTACAACGTTTTTAAACCTTGTGCTGTTTAAAAAAGATACCATCAATGTGGTTATTTACCTGCAAAGTTTAACAAGGAATTTAGTCTAACTTAACTGCCAAATGCATGTAAACATATTCTGAGTAGACATTATATTCATAATTTAGAGTGTTTATTATTTGCAACATTGCCGTCTCTTCTAATTATTGGGGCATATATTTTGTAGTAAGCTACATTCATACTGTCACAAGAACCTGGACTATGATTTCCCATAGTATCATATTAATGTTAGCTATTAATACATCAAAATATTAAGACTCTCTTTTACTTATAATCTGAAATAATAATCTTTATTACTTTAAAGCAAAATAATTATTAAGTCACTGATATGAACCAAAGCATTGCTAAGTATTTTGCATGGAATCTTTAAAAAAATTGAATTTGATGATCTCTGTTTTACTAATGAGGCAGCCTAGAATGTGAAGCAAAGTAATATTAACAGAACTTACTTTCACAGTAAGTATCCATTAAACATAGCATATAAATATTGGTCCAAATGCAATAACCATACTTTCCCCAAAACAGATTAATAATCAGGGAAATGCAAATTACAATGAGACATCACTGTAAATCAGGGTAAATGATTCTCACATCTCTGAAAGAAAGTGAATTCACCCTTTTTTTCTTTAAAGAGCTTTCTTGGAGTGAAATTGGCATGCAATCCATCTCTCCCCCAAGCATCCCAGAGTCCAAGTTTCTCTTCTCTATATTTCCTTGATCCTTCCTTCCTTTCTCAGATAACATAATTTGTTTCCTGTGGCTATAGATGAGATTGTACTTACTAGAATTTTCTATAAATTGAGTATATAAAAGCTATAAAGTCTTTTATCAGTGTTCATTCAGTAAGCATAATTATTTTTAGAATCATTCATGTCATTCTTTACTTCCTAACTGTGTTTCCTAATCAGGATACATAATAATTTTTCCATTAATTCACATGAAAAGGGACAATAATGAGTTAGCATTACACAACTATTAGGATGGTTAAATTAAAAAGACAGTATTGCCAGATATGATGGCAAACACTGGTAATCCCAGCTATTCTGACAGTTGGAGGTAGGAGGATTGAAATATGAAAGTGGCCCAGGAAAAATCTTGCAAGCTTATGTGAAAAACAAAGCAAAAACAAACTTGGGGCATGGATGAAGTAGTAGAGCACATGCCTACAAAGGCAAAGCCCTGAATTCAAAGCCCAGTACCAAGAAAAAAAAAAAAAAAGGATCATACTACACATTTATTAGATCACCTAAAAGTGAAGGGACTGATGTCTAGACAGTTGGTAAGAACAAGGAGGAGGTCAGACATTATGGGGGAATAAAGGGCAAACATAGTTTGGAAAACAGCCTGACTTGCAAAAATTAAGCATTGCCTACCATAGAAGCCATACATTCCACATCTAGCTTTTTACCCAAGAGAAAGGAAAGCAAATTTCCATTCAAACACAAGAACCTTACTGCATGAAATTCAAAAGCTCCTGCACAAAAAAAGAAATGATCTCTAAATTGAAGAGGCTGCCCACAAAATGAGAGAAGCTCTTTGCCAGCTATACATCAGACAAGGGATTGGTAACCAGAACATACAGGGAGTTCCAAAAACTAAACTCCCCAAAAATCAATGACCCAAAGAAGAAATGGGCAAATGAACTGAACAAAACATTATCAAAGGAAGAAGTCCAAATACCTAAAAAGACACATGAAAAAAATGCTCTGCATTCCTGGTCATAAAGGAAATGCAAATCAAAACCACATTAGGATTCCATCTCATTCCTATTAGAATAGCTACCATCAAGGAGACAACAATAAATGTTGGTAAGGATGCTGGTAAAAGGAACCCTCATACACTGCCTGTGGGAATGTAAGTTAGTACAACCACTACGGAAAATAGTATGGAGGCTCCTTAAAAAATAAATTAATAGATCTGCTATATGTTCCAGCAATACCTGTCCTAGGAATATACCCAAAGGAATGTGAGTCAACTTACAACAAAAGCACCTGCACACCCATGTTTATTGCAGAACTATTTACAATAGCTAAGCTATAGAAACAGCCAAGATGTCCCACTAGTGACGAATGCATTAAGAAAATTGTGGTATTTATATACAATGATATTTTACTTAATTACAAAGAAGAATTAATTTTGTCATTCGCAGGTGAAAGGATGGAACTGGAGAACATCATCTTAAGTGAAGTTAGCCAGTCTCAGAAGGCCCAAAGTCATATGTTCTCTCTCATTTGTGAAAATAGACCTAATACAAATGCAGCAATATTATGAAACACTGGTCATATTAAGGTGAAGTCAGTCATAGGAGGAGTAGGGTAAAAGAAGGAAACCTAGAACTTGAATATGGTGATATACTCTCTATACAAGAATGATTATCCAAATCTTAAACCACCTGAAACCACCATTAAAAAGGGACTAAGGTAAAATGGAAGAAAATTAGAGGAGATAAATCAATTCGGGTTATAATACATATATACATAGAAATATCACAAGGAAACTCCCTGTGTAACTACCTTTATCTCAAACAAGAAAAAATGACATGTTTTTCTTTTTTCTTCTACAAAATCAGAGAACAGGAGGGTGGAACAGATCCTGCATGGGGAGGTGGAGATGATGGCACCAATAGGAGTGGGGATGGCAAGGAAAGTGGCTAGGAGGGTGAATATAGTGCAAAAAATGTGTATGTAAACTATTCCAGGAATCGATGGAGGGGGTGAGTTTAAGTATAATATACTTTTAAAAATTTTTTTAATTTTATTTATATGTGCATATAATGTTTGGGTCATTTTCCCACCTTCCCCCTGCCCACTCCCGTACCCCTCACTACCAGGCAGAAACCATTCTGCCCTTGTCTCTAATTTTGTTGAAGAGAGAGTATAAGCAATAACAGGAAGAACCAAGGATTTTTGCTAGTTGAGATAAGGATAGCTATATAGGGAGTTGACTCACATTGATTTCCTATACATGTGTGTTACCTTCTAAGTTAATTCTTCTTGAACCAACCTTTTCTCTAGTTCCTGGTCCCCTTCTCTCATTGGCCTCAGTTGCTATAAAGTATCTGCTTATACTTGATACATTGTAAGAACTTTTGCAAATGCCACAGTGTACCCCACCCAGTACAACAATAAAAAAGAAACTTTAATTTGAAATCCAAAACTGTGCTACATGGTATTCTCAAGGACTCATATTAAACAGAACCATCACAGATTCAAACAATGGTTGTTACACAAAAGGTGAAAATTAAAATAAGAAAATAATAGGCATACTATTTCAACAAAATGCAGAGCAAATCACAGTTTATTTTTAAAGTGCATTAGAAAATATGGACTAGGTCATCTTACACATTTAAAACTTCTGGAGACCTGACTATATAATTAGGGGAAGGCAAAAGGCATTGAAGAGTATAAAAACACTCTTCATCCCAGAAAATAAATTAGAATAAAACATAAAGTGAAGATGAAAATTATTTTAGAACAGTGGTTACCATGCTGCTGAGCAGCTTTATAAAAATCCTGTTGTCCTGCTTATACTCACACCAATTATTTGAATGCATGGAAATTTAATAACTCATATATTAGTCTGTCACTATTAGCTTCATTGTAATGAAATCACTTCTCACCACTAATTTTGTTTTAATGTAACTTTGCTGTTGATGCTCAAGATTAAATGAAATAAGGATGCAATTTGTATGTATACAATCATTTAAGGAAATATTTATAGGCCCAAAATTTTAATATCTCTGACTCAATAGGCTCTGTACTTGAATTTTATACTAAAATGTTATAATTGAAGTAAATGTGTAATGATTTACATTGTTATTCAGTGTGTTGTTCAGAAATAAGGAAATATCTATTCATACAGAAATTTTAAAAGGATGAAGTACTATGTGGAAAATCATATTTAATTAATTCTATATATTATTTGTAAAAGTCTATACATAAAACTAAATAAGTAATGTGAATTCAGTTTTCATGAAAACATGTATACTAAGTTCAGATTTAAATAGATTAAAATTTTCTCAGAAAACAATTTTGATTATGCATCTGAATTGGAATTATTTTAATATTCAGACTGATTATATTTTCTGATATTAATGCTGATCAAGCCAAATGCAGAATCTATACCTAATCAATCAGACATACCTCATAAATTAACTATGTAAATTTTTCTTTTTTTAAGTTATAGCATTTATTTATAGTGTTTCTTTATAATTTATATGCTGAGGTACCCAAATTGTTTAAACTTTAGACAACTCCACAATCTGTATTCCATTTATTGCCTGTAAATAACATGGTTCAACCTTCTCCCCTTTCTCCATTTCCTATAAATTGGCAGTTGGATCCAGTGATCTGATTAGACTTGGATTTTGCTCCTTCAGTACAACTGTAAGTAGTGTGTAGAGTACACCATTTCATGAAATGGCACTCAAAGTCCATTTTCTTTGTCTTTATATACTACCCTCCTCAATGTGCAGCCCATGAGTTCATTGCAGTTTTCACAGTGTTGATGTGCTAATTCCAATGTCCATGGATTTCTGGTAATTTTGAATATCCGAAGGCCAGTCTAGAGCTCAAAATGCAGGCACACACCTGCAGAGGATGTGTCCTGAGATCATGGATGCTGAAACTTACCATCTATGCTGTGTATATATTATGGTCATTTAAAACAATGAGCTGTTACATTTTCTTCTTGTATTTTAAATAAGGGTCTCAGTCATTGGGGCATTGAAGGTAGCCTCTAAAATATCTTGTCATCATCAAGTTTTTAAAATCATTCACCTTTTGTTCATAAGTGGAAACTTATTTTCTTTTTCTTAAAACACAGTTTTACTAAGACATGTTTTATTTGTATTTTTGCTCAGTATTTTCAGGTATACAATGTTATCTTGAGATGTGCTTTAAAATTTATATTTTATTAATTTCTACTATGCTTTCTTATAACTTTTATTAAATACTCTCTTTTCTTGTTTGGATTGTCTTCTGCAGGGATTCTTAACCTTTTCATGCAATATATCTGCCTATTTCAGCATTTATCACTTTAAAAACTTCTTTTATTAGTATTGTCATTGTTATTTATTTCTAAAAATTATCTTTTTTGCTAGGTGTCAGTAATTCATATCTGTAATCCTCATGATTGAATGGGATGACTGAGATCAGAAGGGTTGCAATTCCAGACCAGCCTGGGCAAAAAGTGAGAACTTTTCTCAAAAATACCCAACACAAAGAGGGCCAGGTAGAGTGGCTCAAGTGGAATAGCACCTGGCTAGCAAGCAGAAAGCCCTGAGTTCAAACACAGTACCACCAAATAAATAAGTGTGGCCTTTTAAATTCTGATTTATTTTAATGAATTTTTAAGCATCAAACTATCCTCCATGCCTTCAAATTCACCCTATATGCCTGAAATTCCTTTATTTGTAACTATTGCCTTAGTTCCTTCACATCATCTCTCATTATTTCCAAGTTTGATTTATGATACACTTGCCTTCCAGGATTTATTTGTTTTCTAATATGTTTTAGCTTGCTGTAAAATATTTTGTCACCATTTTGCTCTACTTCAGGGATTCCTTTAGGCATATCTTTGTGGAAAGGTTAATCTGATTTTTATGCTTCTAAAAAATGTGAAATATGTACAAGGTTTGCATCTCTTCCATCATTCACTGTTGTGTGAAGCTGTTTTCCTAGAACCTTTATAAAGATGTTTAGTTCACATGGCTTTCCTAAAATCATTTATGTCCAGATCTCTTTTTTGGGTGTGTTTTATTAGATAATATATGTAATGATTTTTTGGATCTGTGTATTCTCCAAATGTCTATCTGTACCTACTTCTTATTTTGTTTTCCTGGTCCTTTTCAAGCTGGGGTTCTATTCACTCATCAGGTTCTTAGCAGGAAGCCCAGCAGACTTTTTTGAGATTTCCTTCAAGCTACACATTTGGCTCACATCTCTGCTGCTGCACCAAAATCTCTTCCACGTTTACCTGCTGCTTTCAGATCATTTGCTTAACTTTCCAATAAATATTGGAATCATTATTTTTTAGGCCCTGTTCCCAGAATCTCCCTCCCAAATATTTTGTAGCTGTAATAAAGTATGATTGGCATGAAATAAGAATTGTTTCAAAAAGTTTCTACTTAGAAAACAATTGCTGTAGGTATATAACTGTAAACACATTAAAAGGCATTCATTACCCCTAAATAAAGCAATCCTTCTCATTGTTCTCTGTCCTCTGGTCCCAGGCAACCGTAGGTCTATTTTTTCCTCTATAAATCCTATTTTTAGATAAAATATGCAAAACATAAAACACACCATTTCATTTGTTTGAATGTAATTTAGTGACATTAAATAGATTCCCATTGGTGTGCCAGCACCAAGGCCATCTGGCTCTGGATTCTTGCATCATGGAATGTTTTCAAATCATACATTTTTATGATTTATATCCTGCATATGTAAAGAATGCTCATATTTCAATAATGAAATGACAGATAACCAAATTAAGTCATGGAAACATTCTAATGGTCATTCAGACACTTCCCTAAAGTACTTATATAAAAGATTGTCCTAAGAAAATTAAATCAAAATCACAACATAATGCCACTCCCCACACAGTACAATGGTTATGACTATAAAGTTAGACAACTATTGAAAGGAAAAAATAAGAGAAAAGAACTGAAGCACTTAAGGAAAGGAAAAGGAGAGACACTCTGATAAAGAATGGTGACCTTCACAAAGAGCAGGCCTTTATTTGAGAAAAAAGACCCTGGGCCATCAGAGTAGCACTCTGAGAGGGATGAGAGCATGTTTTTTCTTACAGGCTGGGTTTTTAAGCATTGTGTGGTGGGAAAAGTTGGCGGTTGGAAAGGGTGGGTGTCAGATAACATGGCTGGAAGGGAGGATGGGAGAGATGCTAGACATCGGCTGGGAAGGCCATCAGGGCTGGGCAGTTTTGCATGTTTTTCTCTTGCTCTTTTACCTGGAGTAGCCATATTTATATGTTTCAGTGCTCGTCGGCATTCCAATAATCTAACATTCAGGGCACTTTGTTATATGGGGTATGGATGTGCCATTTGTCTTCTGGCTACTTCTGGCTGGCTGGGGATGATGTGGGGGTTGGAGTCATTGAGGCTGGAGAGTTTGTAGAAGTGTGGTGGCCTTAAGTTATTCTCCTGAGGTAGCTTGGGAGATGGTGGCAATATGTTCCTGTAAAATTCTTTGAAAAATATTAATAAGGCATGGTAAGAACATTAGGGCCAAAAACAAAGATGAGAGGAACAACCAGTGGGATGAGCCATGGGTATAAAGAGGAAAGAATATTAGTAGGTTATGAGAATGTTCTCTGTTGTTCCCTTTCCTTGAGTTTGTTTATCCCGTCCCTGACTATGACAGACTTATTAGTGGACAAACAACAATCTTCCCCCAGAAAAAGGCACAAACTGCCTTATTCAGGTGGGAGGAGACCTAGATTTCTCTCCTGTTTTGTAGAACCCCAGCCACTCAGGAGTTGATCTAGTCCTGGATTACAGAGATTTGTAGAGCAATATCATTAAGAGTTTCTTTTAGAGCTTCTGACAGTTTTTGAAACTGGCTAATTGACACTCCTAGTCCAACTGAACCTGTCCCAATTCTAGTAAGAAGGCCCAATCCCACCAAGGGGGTGAGAATGACATCCCTTTTTGCAAGTATGAAGTTAACAATGAGGATGTGGATGATTTCTGAATTGGTGCTGTATGAAACTGGAGGAATTAATAAGACAAGTGTACAAACTCCCATCCAGTTAGTATGCAAACATGTATATATTTGTGATCAACATAGAAAGAAGATTCCTTGGAGGGGGAAAGACATCAAATTAATTTGAAGGAGAGCAGGGGTTCTGTTCAATCTGCATTTTGTTCTTTCTTGTGAGAGTGGAAAGAAATGGAGAGGGAGGGTGTTAGAAGGGGTAATGAGAGAGGAGGAGCCATTGGTGGGTGTGGAAGATTCCATAATGAGTTGGTGGGCTGGCAGATAGAGAAAGAGCCAGGAGTGAGGTATGAATAGAAATCTGCAGTTACTCTTGGAAAGGGGGTTTGGGTAGAGTCCCAGTATATTGAAGATTGGAATGGCACTAGGAAGAAGTCTCCCATTACAAAAGTTAGAAATGGCTGCGGTGAAGTTGTGTCTGCAGAGGGAGGACAAGAATGGTGGTATGATGAAATGGGTAAGTTGGGGGTCACGTAGTAGGCCACTTTGAGGTGTTTGTTCCTGTTGCCCTTTCAATTAAAGAATTTGAATTGCCAATGATGGCGGTTGGGAGAAGGAGGGCTTGTGCACATTGGAAGGTATTAAGGGAGCCTGTTGGCTGAGAATCCAGAAAGTGGTGTCTATGTATGCATAAAGGGGCTGTCCCATACAGGTCAGCCTGAGCTATACAGCCTGTTATAGGAGGAGGTGTTTTTGGAAGAATGGAAGGTTAAGAATTTCCCAATAGGGATGGTAATTGGAGTTTTAAGTCATATAATGCATGGGAAGTGGATTTGGCATTATTGCTCTGTGAATGGTGGGTGAAGAACATAGTGCCTAGGTGAATTGTGCTCTGATGTAGGGATCCCCTTGTGGCGGTCCAGTCTACTAATGTGGTGAGGTGTGCCACCCATCCTATTTCTGTGGATCGAGTGCAGATCCAGCAAGAATATTAGGATTGACAACTAAAAGTAGTTGGGTAGAGGCATTAATCAAGGGAGAGTATGCAGTTAGAGGGGTAAGGCAGTTGCTCCTGTGGAGAGCTAGGATGAGGAGTGCCTGTGCAAAGAGAGTAGAGACAAAGGAGAAAGTCATTGTGAGAGGAATGGAATTTGAGTGTAAGAAAAGGTAAAAGGAAAGGAAGAATATTTGGTCCAGTGTGAAGTCAAGGGACTTCTGAACTAGTTCTGATCTGAACTAGGTGGGGACTTGAAGGAGAGGGAGAGGTGTGATTTGGGAGGTGGGTGTCTAGGTGTGCCCAAAGTGTTATCCTCATATAGGATAGTGAAGAAGAAGGCAGGAGAGGGGGAATGTTAGAGGGTGTTGTAGGAAGGCCCTCTGTCACAGGAGGGTGTCCATACATGGCCTCAAAAGGGCTAATTATCAGAGGCTTTCAGAGGAGACCTCAGCTATGGAGGAGAACTAAAGGTAATGGTTTAATCCAGTCCACTTGGAGATCCTGAGTAAGTTTGGTGAGTATGTTTTTTAGGGTGTGGTTGGCATTTTCCAGAGGATTGTGAATGTATGGAATATGGAAGTGCCATTTGGATCCATTATAGAAGGTTAGTTGTTGAACTATGGTAAAAGCAAATTCTGGCTCATTGTCTGATTGCAGCAATGTGGGGAGACCAAAACAGGGAATGATTTCTCTGAAACATATGGTGGTTACTGTGGAAGCTCTTTTGTAAGTAGTGTGGAAATCTTTGTTCCATCCTGTTAGAGTGTCAATGAAAACTAGAAGATACCTGGTGCACTTAAAGGGAGGCATGTTAGTAAAGTCTACTTGCCAGTCTGACTCAGGCAAGTGACATTTTGCCTGATGGGTAGGAAAAAGAGGGGTAGATATTTGATAAAGGGTTGGTTTTGGAGCATATAGGGCAAGAAGATGAGATTTCCTTTAGTATTTTGTGAAATCTAGGGTTGGGGGCAATATGGGTTATAATAAAATAAAGTAAGGACAGAAGGTTAGAATGAAAGACTTACTTGATGAAGGGCAGTTAATGTGGGCTTAATTTGTTGTTCTGGTAGAACATAGCTATTATTAAAAAACCAGTATCTCTGGTGTTGGCTAGCCCCCTGAGTTTTTAATAGTTCTGTCTCCTTCTCTGTGTAACTGCAGTGAAATGGCAGACTGGCCTGGGAGACTCTTTTTTGAGTCATCTGTTTAGTGGTTGTGTTTGACAAGTTATGGCAAATGGATAGGAAATTGTTATCCTTTTGATGTCCCTTACATTGGAAGATGACAGCCTTGTGAGGGAAGGTAGCCACTTGTAAAAGGGTCGCAATGTACTTTGCATTTGTTATTGGGGATCTCTTTATTGTCAAAAAACCTCTTCCTTCCAGATCTTCTTGTTGTAATGAAAGTTGTTATAGGTGTACTTTGAATCCATATAAATGTCAACTGTCTTGTCTTTTGCCCTTTGCAATGCTTGTGTAAGAGCACATAGTTCTGCCTGTTGGGAAGTAGTTGTGGGAGGAAGGCTATCTGTCTCTATAATTGTGTGTGTGTGTGTGTGTGTGTGTGTGTGTGCTGTCTGGATGCCCCTCAACCATTGTGTATCCTGCCCAAGCCAAGTGGTAGTGGAGACTTTTGTAGAGCTACCATCTGTAAACCAGGTGGGGGTGTCAGGTATGGGAGTGTCTAGGATGTGATGAAAAGTTGTGAGTGAGTCATCAAGTATCTGAATTTGGCATGAGTTAAAGATTTTGGGTATGTGTAGGGGGTTGTTTGAGGGCAGGAGGGTAGCAAGGTTTAGTGTCTGACATTGCTGAAAAGTTAGCAGGTTGTAAGAGAAGAGTGTAAGATATGAACACAGGATGGGGAGACAGAGATAAGGGCTTTATTGCTAATTAAGTCCTGAATATTGTGAGATGACCAGACTGTCATAGTTAAGTTAAAGGTTATTTTTTGGGCTTCTGGTATTAAGAGAGGTGCTGTGGGCAGTACTTTCAGACTGGTGGGCCAGCCCCCATAAATGGCTCTCTAGTTATATTGAGAGGTAGACTATAGGAGCCACCAAGTCTCCTGCACTCTGAGCCACCAGTCCTAAGGCTTGTCCTTTATCTGCATGTAGGTATAGGTGAATAATCTCTTTGGGATTTGGAATGGAAAGATCATGGGTCCTTGATAAGACTTGCTTGAGGTTAAAAGGGGTTTGGAGGGCCCAGGAGCAAGGTAAATGCTCATCTAGGTCTCTTTTAGCAGTCTCATACAGTGGTTTGGCTATTATTGAGTAATTGGGGATCCAAATTCTAAAATATCCATTTAATCCCAGAAAAGAGAGAATGTCCTTTTTTGTCTTTGGAAGTGAAATTTGGAGGATGGCAGTTTTACTATTTTGAGATATTTGATGATATTCTGGAGTTAATAAAATTCCCATGTATGAGAATGAGGTTGAAATAAGTTGGGCCTTACTCCTTGATACCCGATATCCCCAGTGTGCTAAGAAGAAGGATGGTGTGGGATTGCATAAAGATTTAGAGGGGCTACACAGGAGAAGGTCATCCACATACTGGATGAGCTTGCTTGGGGAAAGATTGAGGGAACTGAGACTTGTGGTAGGGCCTGGCTAAAAAAGTGGGGGAAGTCTCTGAATCCCTGGGGAAGGACTGTCCATGCATGCAAATAGGCAGGAGAACATGTGATCGTGGGAGGTTGATCCTGCGTCCTGCCTTGATAGGTCCAACTAGACTCAGTTTTAGGCACTACCTCTGCAGCAGGGCGATATCTACTGGGATGTTGTTCATGGAGTTTGTCGGCATGTTGTCCCACTGCCTTCCATATTCTCTCCTTTTCATCCTCCGTGTGTGTCATTTATGATATTGTAAATGTCACCCCACGTGAGAGCATAGGCCCAAGTAAGATCGAGGAATTCCTATGATACCTCATTGGATTATCTGAAAAGGAGCCCAATTCTTGTTCAGTTTGGGAGATATCTATCATAGAAAAAGGGACGTGGACCCTCATTGTCCCATCCATTCCTGACACCACTCATGGGGAAGAATGGGAATTGGGTGGGGATGGGCAGGCACAGGCATCTGTAAGTGGGCAGGTGCATGCACCATGACCAGGTGTGGGGAGGGCACAAGAGAGAGGAAGAGATTGGGCCCAGGGAGGGATTTTTTGGAGAGAGGGGGAAGGGACCTTCCAGAGAGGAAGGGGAGTTTGGAGAATTTGGGTGGGAGGGAGGAGGTGACTGGTAAGGGGTGATCATCAGCAGGGTCTGAGGAAGTTGTGTGCTGGCAGAGAGGGATGAGAGTCAAGAAGAAGGATTTCAAAGGGGCAGCAGTTTGAATAAAGGGAGGGTTGGAATCTGACGTAGAAGAAAGCCTGGAGATAGAGAACCTCTTGCCATTTCCATTTCTCACGATAAAGTTGTCAAGGTCTTGGAGGACATTGAGATCAAAAGCTCCAAATTTGGGCCATGTAATTATGTAATTTATATTGAGGCCAAATTTCTGTAGAAATATGGATGAGGTATTTTGGTTTCAGATGACCCTTTAGGCCCAGTTTAATCAGGTTTTATAAAAGGTACCCCAGGAGTGAGTCAGAGGGAATCACTGAGTGGGTATTACCCAAGGCCAAGGTTAGGAAGTTTTCCCTAGGGCATCCCCAGAGTAAACTTGCAAAAGTGGAGAATAAACCTGGGGGAGTAGGTAGATGTCTCTAACCTACATAGCCAGGTGCCAGATTCACCTAGGCCAAATAGCTGGAAGGTGAGAGGGAGAGGGAGGAATAAGGGTATTGGAGGTAAGAGTGGCCAGAGACCAGCACACCAAGGCACCATGGAATCCTGGACAGAAATGCCAGGTCTTACCTATCCCTGTAGAAACCTGAGCCAGTGTTGAGTGTGGGAAGTAGAATTGACAAAGGGCCCTGCAGGAGATCACAGAAGAATGGGAAATCAGGGAGTATATGTATGACTAGAAGATCAGGCCCATGTAGTGTGGCTATTAGATAGAAGGAGCTTACCAACCATATTTTTTGGACTCAAATCCAATCAGATAGAGTGATTATGCCTTATCCTACACCAAAAACAGTTGTCAGGATAATGGGGAGGCTCAGCAGAAAATATAATAGTTCCAGAGTCATGGAGAAAACAGTGAGGAGAGGGAAAGAGAGAGAGGAGGATATTTGGTGAGAGGTCAGGCAGTTTGGGAATGAAGGAGGGCACCAGCAGCGTCCCTCATGGAAACTTAGGCACCTCTTAGGCATCATGCATATGTATTAAGTCTGGACCAGAGACCCCATGTGGTGCACCATAGATCATAGGAGGATCACCACCACCATGGAATTATGGTAACCAGATAAGGGCATTCCCCCCACGCCCCACTCAAAACTTTCTCCCAGGTTTCAGCACTAAATGAAAGGAAAAATGAGGGAAAAAAACTGAGGCACTCAGGAAAGGAAAAGGAGAGACACTCTGAGAAAGAATCTGCTACCTTCACAAGCAGCAGGCCTTTATTTGGGAAGAAAGACCTGAGAGGGACCCTGGGCCATCAGAGTAGCACTGTGAGAGGGACAAGAGGGCATTTTTCTTTCAGGCTGGGGTTTTAAGCATTGTGTGGCAAGAAAGGGGGAAGTTGGGAAAGGTGGTTGTCAGGTAGCATGGTTGGAAGGGGAAAGTGCTGGACATAGCTGGGAAGGCCATGGGGCTGGGCAGTTTTGCATGTTTTTCTCTTGCTCTTTTATCTGAGATAGCCATATTACATGGTTTCAGGGCTCTTTGAAATTCCAACATTCTAACAAATGTTGACAAGGATTTGGAGAAACTGGAGCCCTCATACATTGCTAACAAAAATATAAAATACTACAGCTATTTAGGGAAATAGCTTGGCAGTGCCTCAAATAGGGAAACATGACTTTTATAGCTCAGTAATGACAGTCTTTTTATATACAAAAGATAAATTAAAACATGTCGATATAAGCATTCCTAGGTGTGTTATTCCTACTAGCCCAATGTCTAATGTGTTCATGTCAGATATTGTGGCTTCCACCCTAAGTGCTTTTGTCTGTTGCAGATTTGTTTGTTTGTTTATTTTGTGAACAAATTGGATATTGTTCTAAAACCTTCATTTATTTTATTTTCTATTCATCCATGTCTTTTATTTTGCCTTATATCCATCTATATACAAATAGTTGCTTTTTCTGTTAACCATAACATCTGTGTCAGTTGAATTTAAATTGACTTTTTCTCCTCAGTATGGATTGTATTTACCTGATATTTTGCATGACCATTTACTTTTGTTTAGATCCAGATTTTATTATTTGACTGGTTTATTATTTTTAAAATATTTATTGTCCTTGTGAATTTCGATGAACTTTAGCATTGTCTTGTCAACTTCTACAAAAATGGCCTATGGAAATGTGATTATGGAATTGAACCTGCATCATAATTTGGGGACATTTCCATGTTAGCAATATGTGATACCCAATCAATGGACATGGATAATTCTCCAGTTTTCAAGTTTTCTTTAATTTTTCTTAACATTATTTTTTATCAATTTCAAGTTACTGTTTTTACATGCATCTTAATTTTGTTTCTAAGAATTTTATTTTGATATTTAATTTTAATTGATTTCCTTACTTCATTTACTAGTTGTGGCCTAGATTCATAATTTTTATCAAAATTGATGTTGTTTGCCATGATTTTGCTAAATTCAATTTTCACTGTAATAGCATTTTTGTAGAGCTCTTAAAGATTTTCACAATAATGCCATTTGCAAATAAGTAAACTTGTATTTCTTCTTTACATGTCTGTATCCTCATATTAATTCTTCTTACACAGATGAGAATTTCTAATAAAATATTTAAATAAAAAATGAGAGAAAAACTTCTTACCTTGTTCCTTTAGGTCCTAAGAATATATTCATTTCCAAATGTTATCTTAGGTATAAGTTTTCTACATGTTCCTCTTAAGTTTTGAAATAGCTCACTACAATTTCTGATCTTTTTTTTATTCTATTCATCATAAATGAACGTTGAATTTTATAAATCCTACTAAGATTATGGAATGGTTTCCTTTGTTGTAATAATATTGCACATCACATTGATGGATTAGAAATGGTATATTTTCATTCCATTCCTTGGATTAAAAGTACTTGCTCCTTATATATTTTTATTTTTGTCTTACTGAATAAAATGTACAGATTTTTTTTCAAAACAGTTTCATCTATACATATAAGCAACATTATTCACTAGTTTTCTTTTCCTGTGTTTTTTATAGGAATGGTTATATATTCAAGGTCCCTAAATGGTGTAAAAAGTATATTCTCCTTATTCATAAAATAAAAGAACTTGTGAGAAATTAGTATTTTTTTCTTCCTAAATTTTTGCTAGAATGCAGCAGAGAAATCTTTTTTTCATTGTACATCATTTTTTTCATTGTTCACTGCTTACAGAGCAAACAATAAATCTTAAGGACTGAGAATAATTTTTGGATCCATATTCTTTTCTCCAAGCACACCAGGTCAGGAAATACATCCCCAAATTCCAAGGGACCTCACACTTTGCCTAATGTATCCCTGCAGCACCTCTCCTGAATCGGAGTTCAGTGCCTGTGGCTCCTGTAGGCTGGCATTGCATATTGGTGGCTCTCATTCTGTGGACTGGGAATCAGCCTCCTCCCTCTGGCAATCCCAGACAATGCTCAAATGTGGCTTGTCTGTGTCACTCCACCTCTGTGTCAGTTCTCTCCTGGGACTAGCACTTCTCCAAATGGAGGTAATAGTGCCTCTATAGCCAATGCTGCTAAGGCTTACACTTAGGTTCTCTGGAGTAGAGGTCCACATTGCACCTGATACCACATGAATTGCAAACTAGGCAGCCAAGGAACACTGAGCCAGCATGCAGGGAGCAGAAACTTGAGATGGCAATAGGCAGAGGCTCTAAACCCCTTTCTAGAAACTTTTGTTCTCAAGACCCCATTTTGGGATGGGAATGCAGCCTAGTAAATCTGAAATGACATGAGAGTCATTCTTTCATTGTCTAGTGGCTGACATACTGATTTTTATTATTGAATGTTTCCCTGGTCCCATTCTTGCCAAATGTTCCTCTCATTCTCCACTCTTTGTTTTCTTCCTCCTCCTACCCCTCTCCCTTTTTTTGAGACAGGGTCTACCTAAGATTATGTAGTCCAGGATGGCCTCAAACTTGTCCACCTTTCTGCCTCCACCTCCAAAGTACTTGGAGTGTTGGGATTACAGGTGTGTAACACCACACCTGGCCATTTTCATTTTCTTTACATAATAAGGTTTATGATTTTCAATTAAGTTTTGCATTTCTTTTGATTATGAATTCCATCTTTAATGTTTTTTCATTCTTTCATCATTTTACTATGGACTGTCAAGAGAAAAGTAAGCCCTTACTATGGTCCTTAGATATTTCTTGGGTCAACTATCCTAGTTTATCACTTGCAAGTTCTTCCTTCCATAAAGCATCAGGGCATATATCGAGTTCAGCAAAGGATTTTGCTACTTTATAGCAGGGATAGCCTTTCTTCCAATTTCTAGTTTTTGTTTCTCATTTCCATCCTAGACCTCCTCAGAGTTGCTGTTACTATCCACATTTTTAGCAACACTCTATCATGACCACTTCAGTGATCACTTAGAAGACTCATGCTTTCTCTATAGTTCTCTTCTTCTGAGCCATCATCAGAATAGCACTTTATGGTACCATCTATACCTATTATCCAGTTACAAAGTCACTTCCACTATTTTAGGTATTTGCCATAGTAACACCCCATTTCTCAGTAACATTTTCTGCTGCTATAACAAAATACCTGTGACTGAGTAATTTATAAGAAACAAATTTATTTTTTGAAGGTCTGGAGGCTGTAAATCCAAGATCAAAATACCAGCAGATGAGTGACCAGCAGGTATGTGACCAGTGGATGGCTTGTCTCTGCTTCCAAGATGGCACCTTGGACACTGCTTCCTCCAGAAGGGTTGAACAAAGTGTCCTCACCTGATAGAAAAGGTTTTGTTTTCTCCTCAGGCTTTTTACAAGGTCACTGATATCATCTCTGAAGCCCTCAATGCCCTATCATGACCTAAATACCATAACTCTTATGGATTGCATTGTAGTTTAAGTTTTATGATAGAATCTTGAGGGGAAACAAACCTTGAAACCATAGTAACAGCATTCTGCCTATTCTGATTATTAACTAGTAGGATTTCCCTTCAACTTAAGTAAAAGTTTTTGCATTCTTGAATTTTTTAGAGAAGATTTGTTATCAAAAGATATTCACAGTTTTTGTGGATTTGGAAATGTATTTGATCTGCCTCCAAGTTTAGAAGGTAATTTTGTGAATACTAAAGTCCTGTTATTTTTTGTTCAGCACTTTTGATATTTCTTCCTAGTTTCTTTTCAGCTCTACTGCTTCTGATGACATTTCAGTGTCTATTGTGCCATAAATACTATCATGATGCAATATATTTTGCTCTTGATGCTGTCAATAATTTTCTTTATTTTTATTTGTAGACTAAGTCTATGTTTAACTGTCTTTTAAGTCAAGCCTTGTTCAATTTGAAGCTATATGTTGATAGTTTTACACAATTTAGCAAGTTTGCTACAACTGAGGAAGTTTGACTATTTTTTTATCATTATTTGTCCCCACTTCTCTCATTTATGTTTCTGTATTCTCTCACAGCTGTGGGATGCTTTCTAGGTTTTAATGTCAATCATTTTCAGACTTAGTATTTAGAATATTGTATTGTTTTAATTAAAAGTTCACTCTTCTCTCTTAAATCTGCTGAGACTACCTATTAAAATGTTTTAGTTTTCAACACCAGAACTTCTATTATATCCACTTTAATTTTCATTTTTCTGTTTAGATTCTACATATATTAAGCCTTACTGGTGTGTTTTTCTTTAGCTGTCCAAACATGTTTTTTTAATAGCTGTAGATATCTATAATACTTTAAAAAGTAAATTGTTCATTTAAACTTCTGGTCCTAGTTGGGATCAGTTTCTAAACACCCCATTTTTCTATAAAAAAATAATTTTTCTTGTTTCTTTTGGTAGCTAATACAGTTTGGTTTAAAGTTGAACATTGCACAAACTATATAGCAATGTCCTTGGAATTTTGTTGCTGTCATTTTGTGAGTTGTTGTTACTGCAGGTAATCAAATTTTCTGGTCTCAAACTGTGCAATGTATTTTCTCAAAGTATGCAGCTGTTGTTACCACTTCTTAGGTTTATTTTTCCCTGTTTTTTTTGTTTTGTTTTGTTTTGTTTCTTAGTAACTGTTGTTCCATTTCTTGGCCTTGTGGACAACCTCCGTAGTATTAGTGTATGCTATTAATCAACAATCTTGTGAACACTGGTTTTGCCGGTTAAGAATAGGAATCCAACCTGGTCATGATTATGCACACCAGAAATCCCAGCATGCTTAGAAAATCGAGACAGGAAGATCACAACTTTGAGGTAGGTGTGAGCTATTAAAAAAAAAGAAAGAAAGAAAGAAAGAAAAGAAACTAAAAACAAAGTAATAATAGAAAAGAACAGTTACCCAACACCCACTTTTACTAACTTCCCTTTCTCTCTCATTTTTTTTTTTATTGTTGTGCTGGGTAGGGGTACATTGTGGCATTTACAAGCGTGTTTTTCTTTCTTATTTTGCATAGATCCCTGCTTGAATGTATAGATATATGGACATCCATAAATTAATAAAGTTTTGTTTGAATTTTGGAATTCTCTGGAATATTTACTAGAGTTCAGCTATTTTGTTGTCATTTTCTGTGATGTAAAACACAGATATGCTAATTGTTTCATGTAAATTTCTTTTGATGTAATTTAACAAGTTTTCTATTTATAGATGCAAAATAAGGGTACTTATTCTACTATTGTACTTCTCAAAATGGGATGTTTATAAAATTATATAGGACACAAACCATGATTAGTGTTCAAAATTTCTCCAATGCTTCTTCCCATAAAGGTACACTCCATTAAACCTGGATTAACTCTTTAACAATAGTCTTTCTGAAGACAGTAAGGACATATGTTTAATATAGTTTCTGCCTAAATCCAAGCACAAGGCTGGTGTACCACTGAATTAATTCTTAACTATCTTGTTATGAAAACAGTATTAATAAAGTACAGTCTCACTGTCCAAGTCAGATAATGCTAATACTAAATCAAAACTAAATATCAACTAGAATTAAATACTTTCATGTTTTTTCAAGAATACTTACATTAAGCAGTCTTTAAAAACTCTTTCCATGCATAGTGCATACATGCTAATTTGCCTTCCCTATAACAAGAGTAAGATTATTATAAGTAAAATTTTGATTCTTTTATTTTTTGGGGTAAATACCATACTTACTCTCCCTATTTTAATCCTGACTTTAGAGATGTTGCTGTGATACGTTCCTAACAAATTATGAACTGAATCACTTCATTCCTTCCTTCTACCAACACACACTTGGCATGTGCAAAGACACATGCATACATGGACACATGTGTTCACAAAGTTTAGCAATGTTGTCAATTTCTTCCCAGCATATAATTTTTATTTGATTCTTTCATTCTTCCCTCTATGCAAATGAAATTTTGTTCAAAGCAAAAAGAACCATTATATTTTAAAAATTCTGAAATACTCTTAATTGCCTCTAACTTCTTTCTGCTATCAATTTCATACTTCTTCTCATTCTTTTCCACTAGTATATTTGTTATTTTATTCTTTTGAATTTCTGTAGAAATGTTTACTCTTCTAACAACAACATTTTAACTTGTTTCAGATTATAGTTTCCTGTACTTTGATCACTTTATTTGAGAACAAAAAGTTTTCTTTATAATAATGCACATTTAAAAAATAACTTAATATTTACACAACTCTTAATTCTCAAAACAGTTGTCTAAATATATATTTGTATTTTCTTATTTTCCAGAGAAAAACATTTAGGGCTAAGTTAGTTTCTACATTACTAAAAATGAAACAAGTAGTGAGCTACAAGGTTGTGATTTAATTCAATTTCACAAAATCCATAGCTACTTAACTTAAATACTCTGTTTAGTGCCAAGGATCTAACAAATACTAACTATACTTATACATTTTAATTAGTTTATCATTACTCATTTAATGCATACTAAGTACAAATCTGTTCCAGTTATGTAATTAAAACAGTGGCCACAACAGATAAATATCTTCTTTTGTGAAGCTAAATAACATTTTGCTAAATAAAACAATAACATTAGTCAATCACAATATGCATCAATAATGATAACATTCATTGTACCCTATCATGAATTTATTAGTGAATTCTTGAATAGTAATGAGTAGTTATTATTTTCACTTTACGTATGATAGAAATAAGGTTCTTTCATAACCCTAAAATGATTATGAATTGCCATATTCCTACAATTGGCATGCCAGCTAGAGCATAAATATTAGTCCTAGATTAATAATAATTAATATGTACTTAATAAGTGATTAAATAGAATACTCTTGATTGCCTCTAACATCCGTCTGCTATCAATTTCATACTTCTTGTTCTTTTCCACTAGTAGAGGGACAAAAGTTTACCTCTTCCTATTTTAGCTCTTACTTGGGAGGGCCCCTGCCAAGGCAGATTAATAAGAAAACCAGCAAGTATATTAATGTGTGCAGTGAAATCATGTGAAAGTGAAAGAAACCTTAGGAAAAACCAGTGGCTTAGGTACTAACTTGTCAACAAAGGACAAATTTGTGAAGAATGACAGATCAAAGTGTCTTTGAAAAGGTGGCAAGCTGAGGAAAACATGTGAGATGACCTAAAGAGTAAGGTTTGTTTATAGATTCCTCTGCCACAACAGTCTAGGATTGTGTCCCAGAGAATTCCTAAAGGCAGGAATGGGGAAAAGTAGAGGAGCTTTTTTTTGCCTTTGCTGCTTTTTAATTGTCTTCAGATCAATATAACTTTTATGTCAAAGAGGGAGAATATATCGGTGTCACTTATTCCCATTTCTTTCATTAATAAAATATAACGTGTATGTAGAGTATATTGTAAGACTACAGTGACATACGAAAAAAATCACTCCTGAGAGAAACAGGTTATTAGATTAAGGGTATCTTAGTAGAGTTTAAAAGTTTGGTAGTCAGAAAAATCATTATGTAAAATTTTGGTCAATACAGTAGTAATAAGTCCTGGACTTTTGAGTTGATTAATGAGAGTGAGTAATCAGTCTGTGGATATGTATGATGGATATGATGTACGAAGACAAGGGGTTGACCATCATGATTTTATAAAAATATACCAATCTTCAAGTTTCAAGAAAAGGAGAGAGTATGAAGGAAAGCAAGCAAGCACATATACTAGGGCAGGTAAGTAGAAATATCAGTGCGGTCAAAAGCAGAAATTACCAACGAAGAATGGAAGGAATGGAGGGAAGAAACAGTCTAGTAAATTCGAGAAGTCATCTCTGCTCATTCTATTATTGAGTATAGTACAGAGCCAGTTTTTCTTTCAAGCTCTCAAAAAATTAGTACTTTAATTTTTAATAATGTTTCTTTTTTCCATTTTTTAATTAGTATAATGCTTAAGTCATTATGGACTAATAGTAAGTGAAGAAGGTACAGCATGAATTAGTGGGCACAGTGGAGAAGAAATTCTCAATCCCATTATTACTGAATTTTTTACCTTCATATAATTTGCAATTCGTTTCCCTCATATTACTTGCAAAATCAGCATAATAATATGAAAATGAGCAGCATTTCAGCTGGTTTCTCACAGGGAATTAAAGCTCCTAGCAGACATAAGCACACCATTATCCATTTTTAAACACAGGTATGTGAGTTACTTGACGGAAAATGAGCCCAGCATTTCCCAAAGAGGAAAAAGAGCATCATTTGATTAGCTGCACAGAGTACAGCTATTAAATTGCTATTTGCAATTGAATAGACAAATGTCTTTAACATTGTTCCTATTTAAATTAAAAGGTATGAGATTGGTATAAGGAGTGATCATAACTGTGCCTGTGTACATATTCAGCAAGTATTTTGAGGTAGCTTTCCTTATACAATTTTCAGGACTTAAATGAACTTTTGATAACTGTATTAATTCAATTATAAATATTTATTTGATTAAAGCTACACATAAGATATTATTCTATGGTCTGTATAAATAAATAGAAATTCATTTGTAATGAGTAAATAAACATATTGCCATCGAGAATTATTGTTCTAACAGTTTTTTAGAGAACATCTTCACTGTTAGCAGTAACACTACACTTATAAATTACTAAAAACCTCATACAGTTTAGCTTTCATTGATCAAGATGAAGGGAGAAAATAGGAAAATGTAGACTACATGGAGATGTCTTTCTGAATTTTAATGAGTGCCAGGTTCATGACTGCTTATAACGGTGGTCTAGCTAAGAGGCAGTAAGCAGGTGCATAGGTCAATGCAAAGATAGTTAAATCAGTTGAGAACAATCAGACAATTCTTCCAGAGGAGGCTTTTTCCAACAATATTATAGCTTCATGACATTGTGTCCAAAAACACTATGATATATTTCATGAAATATATATTACATATTTATTCCATATGTATGAATTTACATCTGAAATTTCAAAAAATGTATTACTCTGAATAACTGTATAACCAGTTCTGAATGGTTCTAATTTAATCATTGTTTTATTTTGTCTTTCTGTGTGTGTGTGTGTGTGTGGTTTGGAAACTGGAATTTGGACCCCAAACCCAAACTTCTGGGCTTCCACATGTCAGGTCCATCACTCATCCCTGTATGCCAAATAAAGAGACACGATGAAGGGCAGAGAAAGGAAATTTATTTCACAGCCCAGGACATGCTGTGGAAGAGGAAAAGTAAGCATTCAGCACATCTTCAGCTGTTTGTCGGGGTATAGACATGAGATTTACCTTTAAATAGACAAAGCATTAGGGTAGGGAACAAAATGTATCTATAGTTAAACAGTTCCATTCACAAGTGTGGCTTGATTGGTCCTTATTCGTGAAGGGTCCTGGAGAAGTTGTTATCACCATCAGCACTTCAGGGCAGCAATCAGGTTCCCCAGAGATAAATGCTCCTGCTCCATGGTGCAGCCTCATCACTAT
The DNA here is from genome assembly GCF_047511655.1 of Castor canadensis. Classification (NCBI taxonomy): domain Eukaryota; kingdom Metazoa; phylum Chordata; class Mammalia; order Rodentia; family Castoridae; genus Castor; species Castor canadensis. Next base: position 74,591,196 of record NC_133394.1, on the reverse strand, counting down.
AGATAATGGTCCTTATTTGAATTGTAGTTTGTCCTACAAGGTTCTGCTTTTCCTTTAAGGGTAGTTTTGGTCCCTTGTTATCATTCATTCCTTTCCTTCCTTGATTCCAAGGTGACTGCAGGAGAGAATGGCTGAAAGCCACAGACAACAGGTACAAAACTGAGACAGAGATACTAAGCTTTTCTCCTGTTGTTAATCTGTGGGCTCAAGTAAGGAGTCAGTGCTTATCAGCAAAAGCAGTTTAAGCACATGTTATAGTTTGGTGGATTGAACTCAAGGCCTTGCACATGATGCTAGACAATCACTCTAGTACTATACTAAGGCCCCAGCTCATCATTTTATTTTGAGACAGCATCTGAGTTTAGCCTCACACTGGCCATCTTCCTGCCTCCCTCTCCTGAATTGCTGGCTTATAGGCATGTAACACCATTCTGACTGCATTTATTTCTTAATTACTGCAGGATTCTGTGTTCAAGCAGAAGCTAAATATACGAACTACAACACGAAGAAAAAGTATAGTATTATGAAGAAACTGTTAATTAATGAAAACATTATAACATTGCATAAGCTTCTATGAGCATACATATGACAGCATATTGAAATAAGATAGATATGCATAATATACTATAGCAGAATGCAGAGAATTATTGATGTGTTTCTATTTGTCATAATATGGATATATCATCATGAGTAAGGCCAGAAGATTCTGTGTACAGAAACATGGATTCTCCTTTCTGCAGTACATTAAGAACTTAGTAATTTTAAGAATTAAAAAATTTTGGATAGATTTTGCAATACATATTTTTTAGCAATCATTTGGTAAAAATAAAATAAAACTAAGATAAATATAAAATGTAGTCACTCTATCATCTTTTCATGTCAAAACTTTGCTGTCTAAGATAATGCTGAAATAGTAATCTAAATCTCTTCTTTAGATAACTTAAGTAATTTATAAATAACTCATAAGTGATGTATATTAAGTAGAAACAAATAAGCTAATAGATTCATTACACAGTTGTTTCTCAGTATTGTCTTGAATTATATCTTTGTATTCTTTGTAAAATAATTTCTCATGCCAGACCCTTGTTGTTTTTGCTCTGGTACTTCCACGTGTCCTGGTCTCCCATTTCTCCTTTTTTATATGATCTATATCCTGAGCCATAGACCAGATGATATCCTCCTTTCCTCAAATACATTTTTTGACTCTCATCTTGGCATAATCAACAAAAATGATGAACTGTGCATTTTGGGAGGTCTCTGGGGATTGAATTCAGGGCCTCACACAAACAAAGCACATTCTTTGCCACTGACCTACATTGCTAAGTACTTCCAACTGTGAATTTAAGTTGCTTGCAATCTTAGAAAACCCTAAAGCCCTGTTTTATTTCCCATCAATCTATTTGAAACTTAGATTATTTTCTTACTACTCTTCTAAGCTTGTCTGCATTCATTTTGCCTCTGTTCAAGTTCTATTATATTTTCTCCATCATTTCTATAATAAAACTCTCAGTTTCTTTTATTTTTGCTTCTGGAGGGACAGCATGGCAGGAAAATGAAACTTAAGGAAACTGGACCTGAAAAGTGTCACATACCACTGAGGATAAAATAGCCAATGAAAACTGCAGGCAACCATATATGGGTTAAGCTTTGTTTCTTGCTTCCTTATTCTGCTTGAAAGGATATATAAGGCAAAGCCCCATTTGTTCTCAGGTCTCAGCCTTTGGACACAAGTCTACTGAGTCTATGAAGGCACAATAAAACATTGCTTCCTGAGGAACTGCCTTGGTGTCCCACCTTTCTGTTTGAAAATCCTGTAACATTTCTGGGGTCTCATCTGGGATTTAGAGATTAAGGTTTTTTTCACCATCCTTGTTGCCAGGGTGTGTCTCTTAGACTGCCAGGAGAGTGATCCGATCAGGTGCCAATGGACAGTTTGATCCAGAAGAGGAACTGACCCTCCTGGTGAATCAGGATGAGGGCCTTGGATAAGCAATGGAACCCAGAGAGTTGCAAGAACCAGCAAGGGGAGCACCACCCATCAGACTGATAAGAATCCAGGTTCAAATATTAGGCCTGCCCCTAAGTGGCAGAAGAGGAGCCTGATCATCTCCCAGAGTCACCCAAGGAACTTTGAACAAAAGCAAAATCATGATGCCTATGTACTGGGAGCAGGTGGAAATATTGCATGCCTGCATCTAAATGTGTACAAATGAGATGTACCCTGGCTCAAATCAAAAATGAGTCACAATCCCTGGGTCCATGGCAAACTCATATGTTCTAGGGTGAGCCCTAACAGATCCTCAAGTCTGGGGATTATATGGACTCACTATGGCTAAGAGACACCTAAATCCCCAAAAGGGAAGTGGCTAGAGATGGACTAGGCAAGTGAGGACCCTGTGCAGGTCACTGATAAGGGACACATAATTTTCTTTGCTATGTGTGTTAGAGAAGAGGACCCCTTAACTTTCCTCCAAACACCCCTGCCCCTCTATTTCTGTCTTGATGCCTGGCAATGGCAGGAAATGGGTGGAAATCAAAACAAAGGCACCCCCTTGGAATGTATGCTTAAAAACTTTAAAAAGGGATTTAATGGAGACTATAGAGTCAAGTTAATTGCTACAAGCTTAGAACTTTTTGTGAATTAGATTAGCCTGCTTTTGGTGTAGGGTGGCTGCCAGAAGAATCACAAGACAAGACTGTAGTCAATGAAGTTTATAAGGTAATTGTAGGGAAGCCTGGACACCCTTATCAGTTTCCTTCCATTGATTACTGGCCAGATACAGTTTTCAACCAGCCTTTGTGGCAAGACCCTGTCTGGAACAGACCTGTAGGATCATGGTAGCTAGGGTAACCACAACCTCCAAGTGTAGGGAGAATCGAAAGTAGCCAGTACTAGCCAAGAAGCCTGAGGAAATGCCAGTATCCTATGTGCCACTTTATCCACTCCTGCCACCTGCACCCAGTTCAGTACCATTGCCTTTGATGTCAGTTATGGATGCTTGAGGGACAATCACACCTGTAAAATCTGTCCTGGAAGCCTTGGGGGCCTCAACTCCCCCAACTTCTCTGGGTCCTACGGATTCTAAGTCCACTCCTAGACTTCCAGTTCTCACCTCATAACTCCCATCCAATCAAGGGTACCCAAACAGTCCCAGCAAGGACTCTTTTTCTCCTCAGACTCCCTCCACTCTGCAGATGCCCCAAGAGAAGCCCAAGGCCTGATATATTATGACCAGCATGGTCAAATACAAAGAAGAAAATGGACATTTGTCTACTAGACCTTAACCACCACAGCCCACTTAAACTGGAACCATCATTCTACTTCCTTAACAGAAAAACCTCAGCTCTGATTGAGTTGGTGCAGTTTCATCCAGACACATAAATCAACATGGAAAGACTATCAACAGCTTCTTCTGACTTTATTTAATACTGAAGAGTGACACTATATAATGTTGGTGACTCTAAAGTGGTTGGAAGATCATGCCTCTGCTGGCACTTTAAATGCCCAAGCCTATGCTCAGTCTCAGTTCCCTGAAGACCTCCATTGGGACCTTAATGATAATTGAGACTACTGGTGGCTTGAATGGTATTAGGAGGCACTATGAGAGGGCATGAAGGAAGGAGGGAGAAAGGCCATGAATATGAGCAAAACATCAGAAGTTCTCCAAGGACCAGATGAGAGTCCCAGCCAGTTTTAAGAGAGTTTTGTGAGGCCTTCTTCTTTACACCCCTTTTGAACCAGAAGCCACTTAAAATCACCAGATGATTAGTGCCACTTTTGTTGGCCAAGCCCAATGGGACATATGGCAAAAATTGCAGAAACTGGAAGAATTCACTGTAATGAATGCCAGCCAACTTCTCGAGGTGGCCACAAAGGTTTTTGTCAATTGAGACCAGGAAGAAAAATGGGAGGCTGACAGGAAGATGAAAAGGAATGTGGACCTTTTTGCTGCAGCCCTTGTTGAGCAGTCAAGTGGACCCTAGTGGGTTGGTTTAAATAGAAGCAGAGGCAGTCACCACAGATGGTGACTGGTACCCTTGTGATGCCCTAGTCCTAGGGAGGAATTAGGGTGAAATCAATGTTCTTACTGTTACCAGGATGGGCACTGAAAGAATGAATGTCCCCAACAGCCCAGGGACACATAGAGGCCTCTGCCTCTGGACTGAAGGCCTTCTGGGAATACCTTGGCTTTCACTTGTCCCAAGGACAACTCAATCTCAGCCCCAAGAGGAAACAAGCTGTCTATTCCATTCTAGCCCCCAAGAACCACTGGCAAATCAGAGAGCTTTCAGGAGCCTCGGGTTTCTGCTGAATCTGAACCCCTAACTACTTCCTCTTGGCCAAACCCCTCTATGAAGACACAAAGGGGGGAGAATGGGAACCCATATATGGGAAGAGGAACAAGAGAAAGCCTTTAGAAAAATCAAGAGGGCACTCACAAATGCCCTTGCTCTAGGCCTGCCAAATGTGATGAAGTCCTTTTTCCTGTATGTTCATGAATGAAAGGGGACAGCTGTTGGGGTCCTGACTCAGCTACTAGGATCCTGGCACTGTCCAGTGGCTTACTTGTCAAAACAACTTGATGCTCTCTCCTGAGAATGGCCACCTTGCCTGCGTGCCCTAGTAGCCACCAGCATCTTGGTGGCAGAAGCAGATAAGCTTACCCTAGGGCAAGAACTTACTGTCTATGTTCTCTACTCCATCTTGACTCTCATGCAGTACAAGGAAGTATTGGCTCACATGGTCAAATACCAGAGTATGTTATGTGAAAACCCACACTTCCAGCTGGAGGTTATTAAGACTCCTAACCTGGCCACCCTATTGTTGGTTGATTTGGGAATCCCAGACGATGACTGCCTAGAGGTTATGGATGAGGTTGTCTTGAGGCAGCTAGATCTAACTGATCAGCATATTGGGCATTCAAATGTTGAATACATCACAGATGGCAGCAGCTATGTCAGGGAAGGAAACTGCTTTTGCCAGGTATTCAGTGGTAGCTCTGGACTCAGTCATTGAAGCCCATCCACTCCCAGTTGGAACTTCTGCACAAAAGGCTGAACTCATTACCCTTACCCTGGCACTTTGCATATCTGCAGGAGTATGGGTAAACATCTATACTGACTCTAAATATGCCTTCACAAATATTCATGTCCATAGGCCCCTATATAAGAAGAACCTCATTAACTCAGGAGGAAAAATATCAAGTATGGACAGGAAGTCCTCAAACTGCTAGACACTGTACAAACACCTAAATGGGTGGCAGTTATATACTGCTGGGGGCACTGAAAAGGAGATGTAACAATTACTTAGGGAAACTGGAGAGCTGACAGAGAGGCCAAGCAAGCAGCCCTTATGAGGGGACTGACTCCAACTGCCCTAACAACTGTCTGTTTCCATGTCCCTTAGCTGAATGGAAACCAAAATACACTCTTCAAGAATAGGCTTGGATCAAGACTGAGAAGGGAAGTTTTCTACTGAGCAGATGGTGGAAGTTTGCTGATGGTCACATTTCCATCCCTGAGTCACTGGCAACCACATTTGTCAAACAGTTCCACAAAGGAACCCATTAAGGACAGACAACCCTTGAGACCATTATGGCCCAGTACTTTTATGTCCCTAAGCTCTTCAGCATAAGTAAGGTTGTATGCAAAAGATGTAGCCTGCATGCCAAAAACAATCCCTGGCAGGGACCAAGAGCACCACCCCAGGTGCAAAGTGTTGGTAGAAGTCCTCTTGAAAACCTGATCGTGGACTTCAGTGAAATGATGCAAGTCTGAGGATGCAAGTATCTATTAGTGTTCATTTGTACCTTCTCAGGATGAGTGGAAGCCTTCCCCACATGGACTGAAAAGGTCTGGGAGGTGGCCAGATGTCTACTACAGGAGATCATCCCTCAATTTGGAATACCTGTATCTATTGGGTTGAACAATGGGCCAGCCTGAATGGCCAAGATGGTACAGCTGTTGGTTAAGGGCTTAGGAATCACCTGGAAGTTGCATATGACTTATTGTCCCCCAAAGTTCAGGAAAAGTGGGACATATGAATAGGATCCTTAAATTACAATTGGGAGAATCATGTCAGGAGACCCATATGCAGTGGGTTCAGTTACTTTCCATAGCAGTACTGATGATTAGGTCTAGCCCCACGAAATGGACAGGAATTTCACCCTTTGAAGTCCTTTTTGGACATCCATCCCCCCACTTAGTCAAAGGTATAAGAGGGGAACTCAAGGAAATAGGTTACCACACCTGGAGACAACAGATGCAGGTCCTCAGGGTGACTCTCAAAAATCGATGACTGTATCTGGGAGAGAAGTCCTGTTAGCCTGACAACTCCCATGTACCTTTATAAGCCAGGGGATACATGGGTAGAGGAATGGAATGTCCAACGTTAAAACCCCATTGGAGGGGCCCTTTTGCTGTTATTTTGTCTACCTCCACCACAGGTAAAGTGGCAGAGATTACTCCCTGCCTCCACTACAGCAGTGAAGACAGCTTCTCTTGAAAGGGAATGCATTCCAGACCCAACCTCACCATGCAAGGTCACCCTCTGAAACACCCACACCCTTCATCAGCAGGACCCTCCAGACTCTCCAGTTACTTCTAGGCAGCAAGATGACAGCCGTGCTTCATTTACTCCAAAGGCTGACTAATCTATGCACAGTGGAAGTTTGAGGAATTGCCTGCCTGTCCCTAAGGATGAGTCCTTGCCATGATTTCTTGTTAAACATAATTAGTTTCCTGTTCAGGGATCCCCAAACCTCAAATTGTGACTTATGTATATATACTACCCAGGCAGGAGGTATGTCACCAAGACTTTACTCATGTGTCACCAATATTTTACTCATGTGCAGGCACTGTCATCGGGTCATACACCCACAACTATACCACCTATTTGATGTGCTCCCATGGTAATTAGCATTTCTGCTTCAACCCCATCTACCACCCTTGGAAGCAATGGCTAGAAACCCAAAGCTTTCACGGCACTGGGGACCTAATTAACCATACCGAGGTGTTCAACCCTAGTAAGCCAGTATCAGTGTTCTTTATGTACGGGCAGCCATAGGCCAATATACATGTGGAGGCCACTATAGACAGAAAAATAGCCACCCATGTAATGATGTTAAGGAAATATAAACCCCGAAATGAAGATGATGCACTTTGACCCTAGGTGGGTCAGAGCATCAAAGGAAGAATATTGTAGTGGGGAGGAGGGGAGGACATGGCAGGAAACAAATGTAAGGAAACAGGATCTGAAAAAATTCATGTACCACTGTCAGATAGCACTGAGGATAAAGTAGCCAATAAAAATTGCAGACAACCATATATAGGTAAGCTTTGTGTCTTGCTTCTGTACTCTGCTAAAAAGGGTATTTGAGGCAAAGCCCCTTTGTTCTTGGGGCTCAGCCTTTGAACACAAATCTGCTGAGTCTTTACTGGCACAATAAAACATTGCTTCCTGTGGAACTGCCTTGGTGGCTCAACTCTCTGAGAATCCCGCAACACTCTCATCTGGCACGTCCATGTTCATATATATAACCAACTATATTTCTGTGAATACACAGAAATTATGTTGTCACATATAACTGCTAAAAAATTCTAATTGCTATTATAAAAAATGTTGAGTAGATTAAGATTTAAACCTTCTTACAATGCATTAGTATTTGTAGGTGTTCTTTTTTTTATTATTATTACCTTAAGTATTTTTATTTATACTCTTGTGTCTCCCAAGACCTCTCAAGATATGTTTCATTTAAAATAGACCTGGCTTCTTTTTCTTTTTCTTAAATTTACCTTCAAGATTTTTTTTATCTAGAATCTGTACACATGTTCATGCTTTAGTTATTTCCTTTTGCTAGGTTGAAGATAGTCATAAGCAGTGGCCACAAGAAAGTCCTAAGGAGTGGCCAGTCTCTGTTAAGATCAAAATAGGCCACCAAGGCCGTGAGATATCACAGGGTGATTTTAAACCCACACTCACCTGAAGCTTAATCTTTTTTTACTCAAGAGTAAACTGAATCAAGGTGAAACAGTCCTTGGAACAAAAGATCTTTAATTTAGCAAAACAAAGATCCAAGCCTATTAGCCACATTCTAGACATCAGATGAACCAGGGCTGGAAATTTCATACCGATGTTCTCCTTAATTTAGGAAAAAGACCTAGCTAATATGCTGAATCCGAGGGATCTGATAGACCTGTGACTGAGAATTCCTCTCCTCTGTAGCCAACTCAATAAATATTCTAGCTCCAAATGCTGATAGAATCAGTCTTACTCCACAGACATCTCATTTTCAGTCTATTGAAGGTGTATTCTTTTCCTAATAAACTTTGCTATTATTTTCAGTAAATGCTTGGAAGAATTCTATCTCTAGCCGTAAGGACTGAGGTGATTAGTGGCTCTAACCTTTCCTGCAACACTTTTGTTTTTATTGCCATTTTGATCCCCGACCACATGCTAAAGATACCAAAATTAGCTTTAATATAAAGTTTAATTTATTTCTGACCCTCTGTTTTCATTTTGTGCTTTCTGCACAAGTTAAACATTATCCTTATTGACATAACATAATTTGAGAATTAGGTAATTCAATGACTTCACTGTAATTACTGACATATAAAATATATATGTGAACAAATATGTTTTGAATTCTGCTTTTGAAACCATTTTCCTAACTGCATAAATGTTCAAATCTTCCCTTCAGTATTTATTATATTTCTGTAGCTTTTTTTTTCTATATTAGCTCAAACAAAATAAACTTTTCTATTTTAAGATATTACTAATAAAAATTGTCCAACCACATGTTCCATTTATAAAGTACTAATTGATATTTATTTAAATTTAGCTACAAATTTGATAATTTTCAAAACAAGTATTTCATGACAAGACTACATAGCTTAGGTAAAATAATTGACATTAGAGTATTGTGATTTCAGCAAATAAAAACAGTTTCTGCCTTAATCTGTTTAGCAAAATTACTACAAATTTATGATAGAAAAATAAGCCATTTTTACCAATTTATCTTCAATTTGTTTTTAAGAAATAAAAAATAAAAACACATGTTCCTTTAATGAAATTGAAGACAAGCTCTCTTCCACATGATCTTTTTGTGGGTAATTACCTTGTTCTTTATGTAACAGATTCACACAGCAAACTTTTGAAAAAAGCAGTTTTCAACTCTTGATCTACTCCTCTTACAATTGCTACATAAAAATTCTTCTTTTCTGTTTTTCTACTTTTCTTCTTCACTTCTATAAATCAGACATGAAGAGACACCATTTGTTGTGTCCTTTGTGTCTATAATTTTGGTAATATTAATTTAAAAATTTATTGAAACATTTCTGACTATGAAAATTTAGGGAAAGCCTGGGATAGTCCCTTATAAAAATCTCATTACTGGGCTTAAAAAAGCAAGCAAATATTGCAAAAAATAAGCTATGTACTGTAATAGAAATGTTATGAAACATTTCTCAGAATCCCTAGAGAAATTGTCTTTTCATAGGACAACTGTAAATATTTGACAAGTTTTTATAATTGTGCTTAATATTGAAAACAAATTATATATATATATAATATATACACATATATGGCATATATTTGGTGGTTCTGATATTTGAACTTAGGATCTTAAGTTGCAAGGCAAGCACTTCCTTTTTAATGCCTCACATTGGCAACTAAAATTTGAATGCATTAGTACAAATCCATGTTCAAATGAATACATGTATACACAGATAGTAAGAATGTCAATTATTTTAACTGTGCAAGAAATAAAATTTTACATAAACACACTCTATTCAAACAGATGGTTCGTATTCCTTAGATAGACGCTCTACTTTGGAGGACTACAATGAAGTTACCATGTTTTTGCTGTAGGATTTAGTTGATAGAATGTTTGCCAAATAAGCATTGGAAAATTAATGGTAAGACAGATGTTGACTAATAAGAAAGTAATTAAATAAACTGGTATTTCCAGAAAATATTATGCCACATATTGGACGACATCCCTCATGTTATGATAGGTTATGTCCCAACACACCCTTCACAAATTAAAAATGTCACAAGTCAAAAATCCATTTAATACACACAAGCTAAATCATATCTTAGCTGACTATACTGTAAATGTGTTTAATACATTTACATTATCCTACAGTTGAGGCAAAAGAATTTAATATTAAGCTTCTTTTAAAATAAAATGTTTAATATCTTATGCTGTTTATTGAATATTATACTGAAGTTGAATAAAACAGAATGGTTATATACTTTTTCAGTTTCATAAAGCCAAAAAATCATAAAATCATAAATTGGACTATCATTAAGTTGGGGCTACCTATATATTAAAATATAAGTCAAGCTGTTAAGTATATACTATTAAAACTTTCAAATATAGATATAAGTATTACATTACCATTGTCTTTAAAAAGATATTATACATATGCATATATGTGTATGTATACACATATGATGTAGCAACAGTAATATAAGTATGTAAAGTGATAGAATTTCAAACATTCCTTGTTAGAAATTATTTCAAATACTCTCTAAAAGATACAGTACCATATTAATGTGATTCTTTGGACAACTATTTTGAAAATTGTGTTAGCTGGTTCCCACACCATGTAAGGTAGGAAATTCTCATTTGTTTTAATTTGGTTCTCTCTTAAAGATCTCCCCCAACTTTTTTTATTTCTTATTCTTCTATAACATAGCTTCTTTATCATAGCTTCTTATATGGTTTGGAGTATATTATTAATATATGCATAAAATGGTCAGGGTCACCAATCAAATATTTGGGGTTGGGGCACAGTTCAGTGGAAGATTGTCAAGTATGTACAAGGTCCCATGTTCAATCCCCAAGTCCCCCAAAATTATAAGTATATAAATGTATAACTGTATATGAAAATATATGGTTATATATAATTTAACATTTAAATATATCTATATGTTGATTTATAAGTAATTTTATATAATATATTTAACCAGTATATTAAATGTATTTTTGTATATTTACACACATATACACACACACAGAAGGTATTCACTAAAATGCGGATTTCTTCATATCTGTTTGGATTTTCTTAAATCATATTGTTTTTTTACTTTGTTGATTTATGCTTTCATTGAATTATTTTCTCATGCTTTGCTTGCACTTTGTGTACATTTTGTTTAGTCTATATTAGTTGTAAAACAGGGTTTTGTTGTGATATTTCAATACATGCATACATGTAAACCAGTACAATTTCTCTGTGTGTCTCTCTAAACAATAACAGTAAAAAATTGTGACCATCTTCATGTTAATTTCCTGTAAATTTTTATTTATGTTTGTTATTTCATATTTTATTAAACTTAATCCTGCTTATTTGGTGACTAAAAAGACAATGTTTAAGATAATTATGGTTGCATTTGGTAGAGGTGATTGTCAGACAGTAATCACAATAGTAGGTTCTTTTGACTGCTGTGGCTGATAACTTGGATTATTAAGGGATTCTCCATGTCTGTGCCTGGATTTACCAGCCTAAGTCTTCATGTCAGAATTGTGGTGACTGCTGGGGGTTAGGACAACTTTGTGTAAGCAATTCACTCTCCCATACTGCTTCCTTGCTCAAATTTTAGGGGCTATTCTTTTGGTTTAAATGTTTTAAATATTTAACTATTCTGTGCAGTGTAGTGATATCAGCAATAAATTATTTTGCTTTGTTTTTAAGAAAATGTCTACTCACTACAGTTAATACTGGTAGAAATATTCACTGAAATCAATAAAATTGCAGGAATGAGAAATCCAAAAAGTATAGATCTTTCACTCTTTGAAAGATTATTTAATCCAAGCAGAGATTTAGAGAAGTATAAAATTTTATATAAACTTCAAAGTAGATTAAGTAACTGTGTAATAAAAATTGCTAGACTTCCCCTCCTATTTCAAATCACATAAAACCTTCTGAAAAGGGAAAAATAATATTAGCATTTTCAACCTGAAAGTTGATGTGTTATCATGTTAAAATTATATATTACATTTGATAAACTTGATATAAATGTCAAGTGTCTGGTTCTAATCAAAAGTAATTGGCTCTTTTCTTTCACTTGGTATCAACAATCATTATACATGCACAATCATTAATTTTTATAGTTGAAGTTGGGATACCCATACTGCAATTGACAATTTTCTGTGGAAAGAACTGTGTTCTTTTGATGAGGAAAGCTTTCATCAGCAGTCCTAGGGAAGTATGAGGTCCTGCTGGCTACTGAAAACACAGAGTTAGGAGTCAGTTTATGTATGTCCACTTGCTAGTACTAACCATCACAGCTACGCTGAATGAGGTAAAGATTGAGTCTGAATTTCTGATATAACGTGGTTTATGAATATTTCAGCTTACATTAGTGGAAATTAAAATTTCAGCATGTCTGACCCAGCATTTAATTCGAGGTTAGTTTTTAATTAGAAGATCAATAAATATGTGTGCACATCCCTAAGACACATAGTCTATCCTATATATCTTTGTCTCTTTTATGATCATATATACATATATAAATTCAATTGTATCTATACATAAAATTAAATTTACTGGCTTTAATTTCTATTATCACCCGCTTCATAAATAGAATGTCTTATTCTATGCCTACTGTGTCTTAGTTGGGCATAGCTGTCCACAACTGTAATCCCAGCTACTCAGGAAAGAGTGGTTGGGAGGATCATGATTTGAGGCCAGTCCAGGCAAAAACTTAGCAAGACTCTATCTCAACAAAGAAGCCAAGCTTGGTGACACATGTCTGTAATCCCATCAATGTAGTAAGTCACAGGTTGGAGGATCACAGTTCAAGGCTAGCCCCAGATAAGAACATGAGACTTTATTCAAAAACTAACTAAAGTAAAAATATTAAGAATAAAAAATAGTAGCACAAAAAAGCTATAAAAGTAAAATTTCTTCAGAATAATAATTAGTAAAATCATGCAAAAATGGAAAGCAATGAAACAAAGATGGTGATATATAAAATATATTGTTTATTATTTTTTAAGAACTTCATACTCACTGATGTATTTTACTTAAAAATCAACAATGTAATAAAAATTATTTTCAATTCTAGCAAAATAACTTTTTCATGAAATAGTGAAAAAGTTGAAACTCAAATATTTCGTTCTCTAAAACCAGAACTCTAAAGTTGAATTAGAGTGCATTTATTATTATTTGTATAATTAGAATAGTTCAAATAATTGAATAAAAATGAGATCTCTGAAGACTTCTCATTTAAGATTGTAGCTGAATTAATTTCTCACTGAAATCAGTTATAAAACTTTGGCAATATATGAAACATCTTACTACAGTCATATGAAGCATTATCTCAATTCAAACACTGTGTCAAAAACTTGAACTTTAAGGGCAATATATTCATCCAGTGTTCAAAATATTTTTATTCATGCATATTAATTGCACAAAGGTGTTACCCCATGATGTATCACATGGGCCTATATTGTACATTATTCAGACCAATTCTCTCTCTCTTCACCATCCTCTCCTCCGTGTTCCAACACTTGTCATCTTCATACATTCACACAATGTATTTTGGCTTTGCTCCCCCCCAGCATTCTCCTTCTTCCCTTTCCATCTCATCTCTCCCATATTGTCCCTCAATTACAGGTTTTTGTACATTTAAATATACATATTAGTTCTAGATTCTGTATGAGAGAGAACATGTGACCTTTGTCCTTCAGAACCTGCCTTATTTTGTGTAACACGATGATCTCTACTTCCATCCATTTTCCTGCAAGCACCATAAATATCTTCATCTTTATGGCTGAATAATGATCTTTTGTTATGAATATATGCCACATTTTCTTTATCCACTCACTGGTTGAAGGGCATCTATGCTTATTGCAAAGCTTGGGTAATGTGAATACTGCTGCAATAATTATGGATGTGCAGGTTTCTCTATTGTATCCTGACTTAGTTTCCTTTGGCTATACGCTCAAGAATGGTTTCATTGGGTTATAGTATTAACGCAGTAGGAAAAACTAGAACATAAGCAGAAGGCAATAGTTTTATTTGGGTACAAGTGAGGACTAACGTAAGGGCATGCATAGGGTGTGAATCTAAGAAAACATGGTAAAAACAAACTGAATATTTACTTTGTCACTCATGTACCGATGAGAAAACAGATTAGAGATGAAGTCATGTCAAGAAAACCAGGTGAGAGCACATGATAAAAGCGAGAGCACACAAGGGAGGGGTGAGGATAGGTAAGACACCTAAAAAACTAGCTAGCATTCGTTGCCCTTAATGCAGAGAAACTAAAGCAGATACCTTAAAGCAACTGAGGCCAATAGGAAAAGGGGACCAGGAACTAGAGAAAAGGTTAGATCAAAAAGAATTAACCTAGAAGGTAACACCCACGCACAGGAAATCAATGTGAGTCAATGCCCTGTATAGCTATCCTTATCTCAACCAGCAAAACCCCTTGTTCCTTCCTATTATTGCTTATACTCTCTCTACAACAAAATTAGAGATAAGGGCAAAATAGTTTCTGCTGGGTATTGAGGGGGGGAGCGGGAGGGGGTGGAGTGGGTGGTAAGGGAGGGGGTGGGGGCAGGGGGGAGAAATGAAGCAAGCCTTGTATGCACATATGAATAATAAAAGAAAAATGAAAAAAAAAAAAAAAAAGAAAACCAGGTGATAGACAGCTTTTACATTTTCTTTGAAATATAGCAAGATTCAAATTCCAAATTTGAGAGAAAATGAAAAAGTTCAATGCTTATAAAATTGAAAATCAAGCCCACAGGATTATACAGTGATAAACTACCTAGTTGTCAAAAGAAAAGTCACTTTGAAATATAATTTCAGAGCCTTAATACCTTTTTCAATGATAAGGGAGAAAATCTTGTTTAAAATTTAAAAAAATGAAGAGTCAGAGGAAGGTAGGAGGATAATTATCTAGGAGAACTTATGATTTCAATAGAAGGTACAACTGATATGAAAATTATTTGGATAATATAAAACACAAAGGTTGAAAGTAAAATTAGATATTTTCAAATAGGTTTAATAGCAGATTGAAGATTACACACATTAAAAGAGAATTTTTTATGAGTTGCAGAATCAATCAAATTGAAAATATTTAAAAGCATTAAAAATAAAAGGGAAGGACCAAAGGAAAATAACTTTAGACATGTCAGACAAAATTCAAGGTTGAAATATGGAAAGGATGAAGAGAATATAGTAAAAAAAGAGAGAGAGAATGTCAAAAGAAACCATGACTGAAGCTGAAAAGATATTTTTGTTCATTGATCCAAGAAACTCAATGAGTTTCAAGTAGGATAAAGAGGAAAAACTCAAACCTAGACACCTCATAGCTGAGCAGACAAAGACAAAATCCAAGAAGGAATCTTAAAAGCAGTCACAAGAAAATAAAAATGGAAATTACTTAAAAGAAGATTGACATCTAACATTCTTACAGAAATTGTGGAAGCTAGAAGCCAATGGAACAATTTTTAATGTCAGAACAGTTTTGTGTGTGACAGAATTTATACGTGATTTGTAATAAGGAAATATAATATGTCACAATTAACATGAAAGAATACACATGTTGGAATGTGTCACAAGTACCCTAACTAAAATATTAAAATGAACTTCAGTGCTGATGGAGCCATTATTTCACAGTGAAAAATAGATTGTATGGGAAAAAAAATAACAAAAATGGGGCACACATGTAGAGATATTTTTTAAATTATTGCTTTAAAGCATCAAAATATTTTAATAGTGAAACACACTGGTATGTTCTTCTCAGCATTTGTTTAACATATAAATATAAGAAAATCTTATACAGATGGATCCCACCTATACATTAATATACTTGTATGATTCAAAGCTGTTAAAAGAAAAATAGAAGCAACAGTTTTGACTGAAAATTAATATCTAAAGGAGGAAAAGACCAAATGAAAATTCATCTCATGGCAATACTTACTGATGGACTAGGTTGCATTTCCCCTAAATCCAAGGGCAGGACAATGACATTCACTTTCGACACTTCTACTTGACACTATCCTGAAATCCCACACAAAGCATTCCATGAAGTAGAAAGAATTGATGTAGATTCAGAAAAAGATTCATTTTATCTTTAGATGAAATGAAAAATTGTATGCATTCTAAACATAAAATACCTACAAAATAATAAAACTTGATTCAAGCAATTAAAAAAAGTCACTAAAAGCATTTGTATTTCATCATTCAACCAAGAAACTATAATCAAATAAAAAATATAATTTGAAAGAGTTTCAGAATAATGCCTAAGAATACCTAAAAATTGCTTTCACAAAAATGACAAAAAAAAATCTACATTGAAATCTGTGAGTCTACTAAGTGACACAAAGCTGGGGGAAAATTAAGAGATACTGGAAAATTTAAGATTATTGAAACATCAAAGTTTTAAAAAACAAGAACTCTTTCATAATGACTCAATAGAGTTGGTGTATGTGTATTAATACCATTTACAAGCAGGTTCCAAACCTTATATAACCATGACAACTATTTGGAAGGTCACAACAATTTTCAAGAAGAAAAATAAAGGCTGGGATTGCAGCCCAAGTGGTAGAGCACTTACCTAGCAAGCACGAGATCCTGAGTTCAATCCTGATTACCACACACACATACACACACACAAAAAAATAGGTGGAAGAAGAAAAACAAAGTTTTAAAACTTGCACTATCTGATTTGATGTATTTATAAAATAACAATAGTTGAGGGTGTTGTAAATAAAATGATTAAATAATGGAGTGGCAAATTGCACTGCATGTATAATATCATTTTATTTACAACAAAGGTGTTTTTGCAGTTCAGTGAGCAATGATAGGCTTCTCAATAAATGGTGTTAGAGCAAAATCAGATGCAATGTGAATAATTCATATACTCACTACAATAATCATTAATATATATTTTGTATGCTTTATGCACAATAATAACTTTAGTGGGTTACAGATGTTTATATGCCAAATCAGTTAATTTCTACAAGAAAATTCAAGAAAATATATTTTAATCAAAGATTATTCAAACGAGATGTAAAACCACTAAACACTAAAAAGAAAAATATATCTTACTCTTGGCATTTGGAGAACAAAACACCAAGATAAATTATGTATGTGAAATGTTAGTTTATTATTTGTGTTTATTCACTCATTTATCTACTTATTAGTGCAGAGGATAGAACCCAGGGCCTCATGCATGATAACTGCATGCTCACCACGGACATCTAATGTTTGGCTCTATCTCCAGCCCTAGAGAAGTTAATTAAAGGAAGTGATTGTGAATGAAAAATGAAAAGAATTGTTCAGAAGCTGTTTGATTCAGAGTGAGAAGAGAGGAACCAAAAGAAGGAAGATTGGAGTGAAGGCCTCTGAGACTGTAGTATAATTATAAGGAGAGTGGCAGGACTGTCAAGGTATCCTTAAGATACATTGACACATCATAGGAATCCTACACCTCTCACCCTTACCCACAAGTGGGACTCAGTAGCTCACTGGCTGGGAGCGAGGCCTCCAGTCAGTTGTATTCCCTGCAGCCATATATCTAAAAGTAAATTCTCAGGAATGAGTAAAAGTAGAAGTTTTATGTTACCTTAGTAATTTATATATGACGTCAAAGCCATAAAAATAATATATAAACCTATTAGTAATAAAAATGTGTTAGCTTAAAGAAATAATTATTAATCTATTTTAAAATGGTTTGAACAATAAACAAATTAATAAATCTAGGTTCTTCAATTTTGAAATGGTGTTGATTCCTATTAAGGAGATCAATAGACTTATATTAGATCAATTAAAGTCAATCAGAAATCTGAAATGCTTATGAGGTTATCTAAATCTAAGTTTTACCACTACATGCCAAGAATTTTTTAATGAAGATATGTTAATTAAGGGAGAATGGTGATATTTCAAGGATAGGTTTAAAAAAATCAGTTGAATCAAAAAGGTACCTGGAAGAAAATTTTTAAAAAAACCTCATGCACACATAGAGCTTAGCTTATGACTGAGATAACAGCAGGTAAATAGAGGAAGGACAAACACTTAAGAACACGGAGGTGGGACAATTAGCTATCTTATATCAATGTTATCTCCTGCTGTACAACAAACTCCAGGATGTAGAGTTTAAATACAGCTTTCAGTTTTGTGGATCACATAATATGATTACATTCCTGGCTATTTGGGCTGATATTGTGGTTGTGGTCACTTAGCAGCATGGCTGGACCTGGGTGGACCTGGGTGGTCTATATTTCTGGTTGGAATGATTGATCTACAGTGCCTCTCCTGAGACAGCTCATTTTTCTCTAAATCTACAAGTCTCCCAGGTCAGCCTAGACTTCCTGGAAGGGCAGACAGAGGAATTCAGCAACAAGAGCAGAAAACCTCAAGGTAAGGACTTTTCAAACCTCTGCTTATGCCCTGCCATACCAGTTTTTCATGTTATTTGTCAGACTTTATAACAAAGCCAAGGTCGCTGTTGATGGGTGAGGAGATGTATGCATGATGTATGAAGAATATATAGAGAGGGTAGAATTACCGTGGTGGATTTTATTTAAGGACAGAAATTATGCACACACACACAGACACACACACACACACACACACACACACACACACACACACACACGCATAGGGTAAAATATGTTTCAGTCCCTAAAATAATCTATAAAAATGGATTAAAGGTTCAAATTTGAACTAAAACTTTAAAAATTTAGTGTTAGTATAAAATATTGAGACATTATATGATAAGTTTTACTCACTCACAAATGATCATGCAGTAGGCATAACTAAGTGAAAATGTGAAATTCTGTTTGGATTTGAGAGTGTATTATGTGCGTCAATGAAAAGTAATGTTAAGTATGTGTTCATTTCACCATAAGGGACTAGTAACATTAACAATTAGAAAACTGAAAATGATTATCACAAATTTATCATTTTATTCATTCCAGCTTGGGTAGACTTAGAAATTTTGTATTCACTCCACTAAAGAGTTTTAGTATTACATGTGCTTTGTGATGGGACAGTTAATTGGTATAACTACACTGGAAAAAATTGGGGGAACAGTATTGGGGTTTAAACTGAGGGCCTTGTGCTTGTGAGGCAGATGCTTTACCATTTGAAGCACACCCACAACCCAATTTTACTTTAGTATTTTTTTCAGATATGGTACCATATTTTTGCCTGGGGCTGGTCTCAAACAGTGATTTTCCTACCTTTTCCTCCTATGTAGCTTAGATTACAGATGCACCATTAAATCTGGCTTATTTCTTGAGATGGGATCTCCCTAACATTCTGCCTGGGTGGGCCTTGACCCATGATCCTTTTAATCTCCAACTCCATTTATGGAACATGAAAATGTCTGTGTCAATTATCTAGCAGTTCTACTAATGGTTATACTTCATAGTAAAAACCTCTAATGCAATGTGCTCAAAAAGACATGCAATTGACTATGTAAATTGATGTTCATAGAAATGTAGTTGGTAAGAAATTGGGAGGAATTTGAATATCCATTAAAGAGGGTAGTGCAATTGAATTTTTTATTCTTCATAGACCAGAAGACTGCATGGATGCAGAAATGAATTAGCTATAGTCATCCATCCATATCCATACATACAATTTAGGCAATCCCAGTGCTGAACAAACAAACAATGATCCCAATACATACATTTAAAATGCAAGAATAAATCAAGTAAATGAATGTTCAGCAAAAGCAGCACAAAAGTCCTGAACATGACATGCATGTCACATGGCTCAATGAGTCTCGTCATGTAGGAGAAGGTAGTAGTGGAGAGTGGTAGAAGTCGGGGTGAAAGCAGAAGTCTTCAGTGACAGTTATAACACTGCAATCCTCAGGCAGGATTAGCAGCAAGGACATGTTATATGTGCAAAATGTGCAGGAAATGTTTTTATTGAACATTATTTTAAAATACTCAGCATAGAAAAGTTGATTTATAATTTATGCAAAATATATTGTATATTATTTAAAAGTCAGTGCTATTTAAAAGGAAATAGGATGTAAGAAAATTAAAAATCAAAACATAGTAGCTTAATTTTTTTCTTTTTCAGATATAAAGACACATAATAATTGTATGTATTGTGGGGTACAGTGTGCCATTTCAGTATGTGTATATAATGTGTAGTGATTAAATCAGGGTAATTGGCACATCTATGATCTCAAACATTTTTCACTTCTTTGTGTTGGAAACATTTAAGATCCTTTCTTGTAGCTATTTTGAAACCTTTAATAAATAAATTATTGATAATAATGAAAACATAATAGCATATACTAAATGCCATTTTTTCCAACAAGCATATTAAATTTTGATTATCCAACTTTCTCAAACGTGTAATCAGCTACAGGATTTTGGTACCATCTAAAACATGGAGACTAACTACTTTCATGAATTCTTGATCTTAAAAAATTTGATGTTGCTAAGCCACTGTTCTCTCATGAAAAGTGTGAATATTAATAGTAAATTTCACATGAGTTATTGTGAGAATATAATCACAAAAGTGCAAAATGTTTGGTACAGTGCACATTGATCTGGTTCAATAAGTACTCAATAGTTATGGTTATTTGTACTTTTTATCTTTACAGTACTGTTATAAGAATGGCAGGGCCATTCCATAATTAAAGTAATTTAATTTTAATTGAATAGAATATAAATTCATAACAGAATTAATTACCTTTTATAATTTTATTCTGATGTTCTTCAATGAAAATGCTTATAACCCTTGATTGAATGGTTAAGACTCAAGGATGTTTGGATGTTTTGATGTTTCTTTCTTATAGGAATATCAACAATAGTTCTTAATCTTTGTCAGAAAAGTGATGTGTTAATATGTCTATTTTTGTGGTTACAAATTGGACAAATTATTTGAATTATCAAAGTGACCTATTATACACACCAGAAAATTAATTTAAAATATAAATAGTAAATATTTCTATACTCAAACTAAAATTATTAGTACATTTTAAGCAATAAATGATATAAACAATCCAATGTATAAGAAATCAAGAGAAAGATATGACATTATGAATAATTCATTCTTTCTGTTAAAATTATTGTAGAGATATTAATTCAGATAAATGCAAATTTTGTTTTCCCCAGGGCATAAAAAAGTCATTGTTCTTTGCACTAGCTGGAATCTCACTACTTCTTGAGGGAGCAACAGTGAGAAACTGCCTCAGGATAGCAACTCACTGAGGTGGAGGAGCAAAGAGGAAGAGGAAGCGGCCAAGCAGTGAAGCCTGACTTTTACTCTATGCCAGGACATGCTGTGCTAGACGACATACACACAAATGCCACTTGGGGATTTGTCTTAAAATAAACATTGTAAAACTTACACTGTCATTGCTTGAACAAATTACTTCTTTACTTTAAGGATATTCTTTATGAGTTTATAACAAGTACTTTACTTAAAAAATAGAAACTCTATCTTGTTATATTATGAAAAAGCTAGACTTGACTAGCATCTGCTCGTATTATCTGTTCTTTTGAATGTAAATATCGACAGGAATTATTTACAGTTTTAAAATTACATGAATTTTCATGAATACACCAAATATCTCTCTTCACTGTCTCTGCAAATTCATTCTCAAATATTCATTTCAATTAGAGGCTTTACAATGACCCCCATTAGATTGTGGAAGTAGGTTTAGCAGTCAGTGCTCACAAAGCTTTTTAAGCATTCCGTGCCTTAGTGGTACAAAAGAATAACTCAGGCATTTATTCACTACATAAGAATGACCAAGACAGGTGCCAGTAGCTCACTACTGTAATCCTAGCTACTCAGGAGGCAAAGATCAGGAGGATTGCAGCTCAAAGTTAGTCTGGGCAAGTAGCTCATGAAACCCTATCTCGAAAAAGCCCTTTACAAAAGTAGGGCTGGTGGAATGTCTCCAGGTGAAGGCCCTGTCACAAGTTAACTGCTGAATTATATTAATGTTATTTTTTATAATGAGAATTTACATTCAAATGACTAATAAATTAATAATTCTAAATGTCTCTTACACTTGAAATTAATCTTTGTATCTGCCAGAGGTCCCTCAAAAATTATAAAGCTTTATTATTTCACCTAAAAAGGAGACTAAATAAATTTCTTTAATATTCTTCATATTGCTTAATTAGATTATGAGAGCTGCATGTGAAAATTTCAAATCAAAGAATAATTTTTACATAGAAATTTATTAATGCAAATATTGTAGATTTTTAGAAAATTAGAAATGCATTGGGAGTCTCTAGAGGTTTTTTTCATTTTTTGAATGTCTGTAATGTCAGATACAAATAAATCTGAATTTAGATAAGGAAAAACTATTGCCAAAAGAAGGAACTCTGAACTGAGGTTCTGCATGTGTCTAGAAATAAAACAGAGGAAAGGACTTTTGTTTCATGGGGAAGGTAAGCAGTGATAGCCAGAACGTTAAGGAAAAATTGGTAAAGCAGCTTAGAGAAATCACAAACCATTACTGAAACAGCTTGGCAGGGAGTAATTCTGTCTGTGGTGAGCAATTTTTATAGAAGCTACTAGGGTAGGAGGTTCAGCATATTAGCATTTGCTTACACTTGGGAGGCTTGGGGTAACTGTAGGAGGAGAGAGGCTGAGTCCAGTTTGATCAAGTCAAGTCACTAACAAGATGGACCTCTGTAATCACAAAACTCCCCTTAAATAATCTTAGAGATGAATAACAATCATGGTGAAGTCCTGATTCTTAAAGCAGTTTTCAGGAATGCGCAAACCCCCATATTCTCATGGATTTTGAGGGAATAACTGTGTCATTTCCTGAGCATGTTGCCTCACTGACAATGTAGAGGGTCTTGGTGATAAGGAACTTGAAGAGAAGGCTGCCTAAGGATGGAATGAAACAAATAAAAATCCAAACAAACAGAAAACAAAATGAGAAACAACTGAAATTAAGTAAGAGTAAAACCAAGATTTTCGCTTGGAAGGTAGACTGAGCCTACTTTCCTGGTCTGTGATCTGAATACTTTTGGCAATGGTAATCATCAGAGAGGCTTCAGGGAATACATGCACAATGATTGCCTCTGTCTACTGTGTTAGTATTTCCTCCTGAACCAAAATCATATTCATTGCCCACGATTTTAGTGGATGGCTCATGGAGGTACATGTAGTGCTCTAATGACGATGTCTATTAGGTAAGATTATTCCTAGTCTGAGTTATGCTCAGAGTAGAACATAGAAAACACAGAGACCCATCGAATGCAGCCCATTGCAACAACACCAGGCATGAAAGTCATCCAGATGTGTTGGATTGTGGCTGTCATACCATTTAGGTTGATTTACAATCTCAGAAACTTTTCTTAAGTCTTCTTGAAGGACCTATAAAGAAGAGAAGACCATTTTGGGTGCCAGTGACTCATGCCTGTACTCCTAGCTAATCAAGAGGCAGAGATCAGGAGGATCATGGTTCTTAGTGACCCTTAGCAAATAGTTGACAAAAGCCTATCTCAAAATACCTAATGCAAAAAAGGGGGCTAGTGGAATGACTCAAAGTGTAGGCCCTGAGTTCAAACTCCATTATTGAAAAAAAAAAAGAAGAGAAACCCACAGTGCTCTTCTGGGGCTGAGATTTGTGCCTGAAATTTTAGCTGTAACAATGTTTATGGACTGAAACCACTGTGTTATGCCTTCTCAGATGCAGTAAGAAGGCCATTGCAAGACACTGATCCCAGATCTTGGCCTCCAGAATTGTAAGTCTGTACATTTCTATTTATTATAATTTACCAAGTCTCAGGTAGTCTGCTATAACAGCACAAAATGAACTAAGGCTAAATTAAAGGTAGGCCTAGGACTATGGAGGAAACTGAAGTTTTCCAAATAAAAAGAACACAATAAGCAACCAGAATTATAATTACAAGAATGTTCTGTGATTGAGTGAAAGAATGCCATTGATTGGGGATCGCTTCTAGGATAGAATAATGTTCAGGAGAAAGCAGAAGAGATAACAAAAAATAAGACTCATTTATGCAAGGCTGTTGTTGCAATATGGAGAATTATGTATCAAATAAATGTTACACTTAGAGGAAAATGAAGGAGGAAGGTACAGTAAATAATAATGCATATGGAGAGAAAGGGAGCCTAAGGACTTTGTTCTGATATCTTGGCTGAACATGTAATCTTCTCATGATGACATCTGCTACAGCCTTAGTTGGTAGAGCTCTTACTTTTGTGGCATTAGCATCTTCATGGGATCCTAAGGAAGCTGTATTTAAGGCAGCAGTGTTGCTGGTAAGGAAGAAGATGAAGAAATCATTTTCATGGAGGTTAGGATGTCTTTTCTGAGGCTGGAGGTAAGGCCCAGTGGTTGAGCACTTGCCTTTCATACACAATGTCCTGGGTTCCATCCCCAGCAAGGCACAAAACAAACAAACAAAGAAGCAAGTAAACAAAAAACCCTTAACAGATTAGTTTGTTGTTGATGTAACTTAAAGAAAGCTAAGTCTCCAACACTACCTGTGGAGTTATTTCAATGGAAGAACTGAGTTAAAACAGCAGCCTTTGTCTATTGAAGAAAAGTACAATGTAAAAGTCTTGTGAAAAGATTTAAAATTCTGAGTTAACCAGGTTAGAATCCTGGAGAGTCTAAACAGAATAGGAATTTTTATACGTTATCCACTTATTTCATTTGAGGACTGTTGGAGTGACCCAACAGGAAAGAATTATTATCAATCAGGGATGGGGGTACATCCTTAGGGCAAAGAAAATTAAATGTTCCTTTGAGTTTGGCAAATTTTCACTTTCATAATCCATTAGTTCTTTACTTTTCAGGTGTGATAAACACAACTTACATCTTGGATAACAGGATACTTCATTTTGAGGAAAGATCAAGATAGCAGATAGCCAACAGATCCCAGAACACTGAACTCTAACGTGTCTGAAAGAAAGCATCAGATATGTGAAGGCAAGAATTGGGTAAGCTGACTTTTTCATCACATAAGATACTGACAATTATTAGGGAAACTAATGTACCATCACTAGCCCTTCAAATTAGCTTTTCATAGTACAAAACAGCCCCGGAAGCCTGGGCGCTGTGGCTGCCAGCTACTGGAAAGCATTTCTCCTTTTTTTTTTTTTTTTTTTCTTTATCCTTTTCTTTCTTCCTCTCTCCAAAGAGCAAAAACTCAATGCAGAGGACAGGAGAATGAGTTCTGAAAGTGCCTGGGTTGTCTGGACTCACCAAAATTCATGAATGCAGGATATTCAACCACTGCCTGTCTGTGACCCCAGCCGCCAACCCACAATATCACTGAGAAAACCCACAACCTATCATGGTGAGTATTCCACACCATTTGCTCTGGAGGAAATCACATAGTCCAGTGCAGCTTGCAGGCAGATTGAACTCCTCCTAAACAAAGCTGTTGACCTAATAAATGGAGAGAAAATTCCAGCTTCACCTGGTGGAGATGGGGTGGTCCAGACTTGACTTTCTCTGTAAAATGCTGGGCTGATCCATCCTGGAGGGAGGCGGAGTGGCCCAGCCACAGTCTCGGGAAAATAACACATGTGACCACCTTGGAGAATCTAGTAGTGAGCTGAAACTAACAGCCTTCCCAGAGAAGAGCATTCAACCAATTCCAGTTCCCAGGCTGGCATGCAGTAGGGTCTGGCTACTGCTCACAAATCAGCTCCTTGTGGGATCACGTCAGAGAATTCACTTACTCAAACAAGCACCCCCCGGAGAAGAGTTTGGGATTAAATTCCCAGAGCTGAACTCCCCAAAACCTGGCTGGTAGAGAGGCACACCGTTGATTGCCACACAGCGCAACATATGAACCCTAAGAACTGACAGCACCCAAATTAGAAGTTGGAGGGAAGGGCCTAGTGCAGTCATTGAACTCAGAGGAAACCCATTCCTCTAAAAGAAAGAAATCTGACATCTTCTCAAATTATTATTTTAAAATATTTTTGTTAATTTTCTCCTTTTTTCATTCCTTTGAAATTTTAACTTGCTTAGCCTTCTCTGGTTCCACTTTTTTCCCTCTCTTCTGAGTTTTTCTTTCTCTACTTTTTATTTTCTTCCATCCACCTTATCTTACTCTCCTCTCCCTCCTTTTTCCTCCACTGTCCCTATCTCCTCCAAGGCACACACTGGGTAGTCTATTATACTATCTTTACACATTCTTCCCATTCTTTCTATCCTTGTCCAATCCTGACAAGAGCACCCTTCCCCCCAATTATTGACCTATACTTTTACACACATTAGTGTCTTATTACCCCATAGCCCCCACACATTATACCTCTTCTACCTCATGTTCCCCCAGCATTTTTCTCCATCATTTTGACTACTTAAGTATCAATCTCTCTGTGAACAACTGCTGTTTCCCCAATACCCACTGTTTATACATAATATTAGCTGGGGTTTTATATATAATGCAAATAACTGCCTTGAGAATGAATCTGTGAATTTGTTATTGATAAGTTATACCTCCAGGACTGTGAACAGACATGTTACAGCAACCTAACTAACAACTAAGCTACCAGAGCACAGAAGTGATGTTAAGGGAAAGACAACAGATGATTAAAACCTCCAACCAACTAATCAATAACACATGAATAAGTCTTGAAATAGAAACAAGGGGAACAAAATATTAAATATGACTCTTCAAAAAGGTTAACAATCACACAGTGATGTGTGATGGACAGTGATGTGTGATGGACAGTGATGGGGATGAATTCCCAGTTGCTGCAGTCAGAAGAATGATGATAAGAATATTTAATGAGCTCAAAGAGGAGGTTAAAGAGGACATACAACAACAATTCAATGAATCCCAAGAGAACACAGACAAAAACTCAAAAAGTTGCAGAAACAGCTAAAGGAACTCAAAAAGGATTTCAACAAACACTGAAATAAAATTATACAAAAAAGGAGATAAATGAAATTAAAAAGGCAGTACAAGATGTGAAAGAGAAGCTTAACAAAGATATGGAAAATCTCAAGAGAAATAATCAAATAGAAACACTGGAAGCAAAAAGCTCCTTAAGTTAAATAAAATGATACAGTTGAAAGAAACTCCAGCAGACTGGAACAAGTAGAAGATAGAATGTCAGGGCTTGAAGACAATACAGATATTTAAAAAAAAAAATAGAAAAGGGACTGAAGAGCTACAAAAGATGTTTGAAAGAACTCTGAAACTCCATCAAAAGACCAAAACTGTAAATCATGCACATCAAAGAAGGAGAAGAAATGTAAGCCAAAGTCATAGGAAACATATTCAATAAAATAACAGCAGAAAACTTCCCAAATGTTGAGAAAGAGATGCCCATGCAAGTATTGGAGTTCTCTAGGACATCTAGCAGACATGACCAAAATAGAAACTCTCCATGGCATATCATAGTTAAAACAACTAGCACAGAGAAAAGGAAAGAAGATTGAAGGCTGTAAGAGAGAAAAGTCAGATAACATAAAGGTTAACCCATCAAAATAGCAGCAGATTTTTCAACAGAAACCTTGAAAGCAAGAGGTGCAATGGAGTGAGGTATTCAGGCACTGAAAGAAAACAATTTCAATTCTAAAATACTCTACCCAGCAAAGCTATCATTGAGGGAGGAATAAAAGCCTTCCATGATAAACAGAAGCTAAAACAAAACATGACCACTGATCAGTACTACAGAAGGATCCCAACATATGCAAATCATGAAATGTAATAGAGTGTATTAATAGAAACAAAGACAAAAAGCACATGATCATCACAACAGATGCAGAAAAAGCCTTTGACAACATTCATTATCCTTTCATGATAAAATGTCTGATGAAACCAAGAATAGAAGGAATTTACCTCAACATAATAAAGGCAATATACAAAAATTATATAACCAACATCAAACTAAATGGGGAAAAACTGAAGCTATTTCCCCCAAAGTGAGGAATGAAACAAGGGTTCCCACTTTCTCCACTCTTATTCAACATAGTCTTGGAATTCCTAGCCAAAGCAATAAGATGAGAAGAAGAAATAAAAGAAATTCAAATAAGTAAAAGAAATTCAAATAGGTAATGAAGAAGTCAAACTATCCTGATTTGCAGATGACATGATCATATACCTTAAAGCCCTGGAAAACTCCACAAAAATAAAAAACCTCTTAGATATCATAAACACCCTCAGCAAAGTAGTAGTATACAAAATCAATTTACAGAAAGCAGTAGCTTTTCTATAAACCAGTAATGAACAGACTTACTAAGAACATAGGAAAATAATTCTATTTAAAATAGCTTCAAAAAACAAAATACCTGGGAATAAAGTTAACACAAGATGTGAGAGACTTCTACAATAAAAACTATAAGTCATTAAAGAAAGAATCAAAGAAAACCACAGAAGATGGAAAGATCTCCCATGCTCATGGATTGGCAGAATCAATACTGTAAAAATGCCTCTATTACTACAAGCAGTCTACATGTTCAATGCCTTTGAGTATCAAAACTCCTGTGACTTGATCACAGAGATTTAAAAATGAGTTCTAAAGTTCATTTAGAAACATGAAAGACTGCGACTAACCAAGGCAATACTGAGCAAAAGAAGCAATACTGAGCAAAAGAAGCAATACTGAGCAAAAGAAGCAATGCTGGAGGTATCACAATTCCTGACTTCAAACTATACTACAGAGCCATAGCTATAAAAACAGCATGGTACTGGCACAAAAACAGACGTGAATATCAACACCAGTGGAATAGAATAGAAGACCCAGATAGGAATCCTTGCAGCTACACCCACCTGATTTTTTATATAGGCACACAAAACACTCAGTGGAAAAAAGACAGCTTCTTCAACAAATGTTGCTAGGAAAACTGGATATCTGCATACAGAAAATTGAAACTAGATCCATGTCTTTCACCCTGTACAAATATCAGCTCAAAGTGGATTAAGGATCTTAATATAAGACCTGAAACTTTGAAGCTGGTGCAGGAGAGAGGAGGGAATACTGGAACTAATAGGTATAGGCAATAACTTCAGAAATAGAACTCCAATGGTTTAGCAACTAAGAGAAAGGATTGCTAAATAGGACTACATGAAATTAAAAGGCATCTGTACAACAATAGAAATTGTCACCAGAATAAAGAGGTTGCCTTCACAGTGAGAGAAAATCTTTGCTAACTATATATCTGACAAGGGATTAATAACAAGAATATACAGTGAGCTCAAAAAATTAAACTCCCCAAAAATCAATGACTCAATGAAGTCATGGGCAAATGAACTGAACAGAGATTTTTCAAAGGAAGAAGTCCAAATGACCAAAAAACACATGAAAAAATGCTCACCATCTCTGACCATAAAGAAAATGCAAATCAAAACCACACTGAGATTCCACCTCACTTAAGTATGGTAAGATTTCACCTCATTCCTGTTAGAATGGTTGCCATTAAGAACACAAACAACAAATGTTGGTGAGGATGTGGGAAAAAAGGAACTCTCATACACTACTGGTGAGAAGATAAATTAGTATAACCACTATAGAAAACAGTTGGAGAGTCCTCAGAAAACTAAAACTAGAACTGCTATAGGATCCCACAATACCACTCCTAGGGATAAAACTGAAGGAATGTAAGTGAGGTTACAATAAAGGCACCTGCCTGCACACCCATGTTTATTGTAGCATTATTCACAATAAATAAGATGTAGAAATAGCCAACTTGCCTCACAGCTGATGAATGGATTAAGAAAATGTGGTGTTTATGTACAATGGAATTTTATTCAGTCATAAATAAGAATGAAATTTTGTTGTTTGTAGGTAAATGGATGGAAACAGAGAACATCATTTTAAGTGAAGTTATCCAGGTTCAGAGAACTAAAGGCCACAGGTTTTCCCTTACATGTGGAATATAGGCCTAATACAAATACAGTCATATTATGAAAACAGGTCGTTAAGTGACGGTCACTAACAGGAGAGGGAGGGTAAATGAAGAAAGTTAAAAAGGTGAATATGGTTGATGTACTTCCTATACACCAATAAAGACAGAATTTCTAAATCTGTTGAAATCACCATAATAAGAGGCCTAAGGTAAAAAGGAGAAAAATAGAGGGGATGGACCAGTTCAGGTAATAATACATATATATGTCACAATAAAACTCCCTGTATAGATAGCTTATACAAATAAAAATGTCTTTTTTCAAAAGCAGAGAATAGCAAGGTTAATAGGTCATTTCTGAGTGTTGGCACTAGTGGGAGGGGGATATAAGGAAAGAGTGTAGGAGGGTGAATGTGGTGGAAATGTTTTGTACTCCTATGTGAAAATAGAAAAATGAGACCTGTTGAAACTATTCCAGGAATGGTGGGCTAGGGATAAAGGAGAAGGATGGGGGGAGGTGAATTCAACTATGATATAGTGTAAGCACTTTTGTAAATGTCACAATGTATCCCCACTACAACAATAATTAGAAAAGAAATTTTAAAAATTTTAAAAGACTTTTTTTTAAAAAAGTAACTACTTCATTTTGAATGAGTCTACAAGTGAAATGCGTCTTTTGTATGTAAGTGATGTAAATCTTCAGTTGAAAATCACTGGTCTGTTATATGTAATTTAAATGTTAAAAGAGCAACTGCAATCAAGTCAAACTTTTTAATGAAAAACTGAAATTATGCCTGCTGTCATTATAATATCGTCTCATCTTGCTTCAGTATTTTTTCTTATTTAGGAATGATCTAGATTATAAAGACTATTCAATTAATATAATTTTGCATAAATTATAAATTATTAAGTTACTGAAATATTTTGGAAATTATCTTTAAGTTGACTGTGAGTCCACTATAGGCAAATTTGAGCTACTATAGGGATTTCACAGGCAGTAGTAAGAAAGCAAGTCTAGCAGTAGTTAGCACTTGGATGAAGAAGGTACAGAGTTTGAAGGTGAGAAAACTTAATCAAGGGAATTGAAGAAAGATTGATGGAGGTCAAAAAGGAGGAAGGAGGAACAGGAGGAGGTGAGATGGGAGCAGTTTTAGTTATGCCAATTTGAAAACAGCAAAGTTCAAAATTATTCTTTGTCGAATTTTGTCATTTTGCAGAAATAACCCAAATTAGTGCAATAGTGCTACAGCATATAGTTAGTAGGGAAGAAGGAGAGAGGGCACACTGTGGAGCCCGAACTGCCCATGAGATTGGATTAGTTTTAAGCAAAACAGGACTCACAAGAAAAACTGGGATGATTCTCTTCCAACAGGAATCAGGAGGAGTCCTATTCAACAGAAAGAAGTATTTATTCTACCTTTTATCTAGAAAAGATTCTTGTACAAATGTAAAGGAAGAGTTTAACTGAACAAAAAGTCAGGAATCAAATTCTACTTCACAAGGAGATAGGAACTCTTCAGTTTAGGAAGATAGAATCTAGTTCTAAACTGTCATAAGATGAAACTCAAATCTCCTATGTTCCTTAGATGCTACGCATTTTATTTCTTTTGATTGTAATTGCACATAATACTAAAACCATCTTGAGGTACTATACGAAGAGGTGAAATAAAAAAAATTAGGTTTGCTTCTAATTAAGTATATATAGATGTTTTAACTGTATCTGTAAACTTTTATTATTAAAATGGTGGAAATATGCTATGACTCAAGTAAATCTTTCTGTTTTAGCTAACATTCCCTCTGCTTCAAAGGCATAAATCATTCTGCAAAGTCATATAAATCTTTTAGTCTAATAGTTACATATTTAATAGTATAAAACTCATTTATTTTTTAAATCAGTAACTTTAAGTCTTTCCTTTTCTGAAAGCTGAAAATTGAAAACCCTCAAGAACAAGTAAATATTTTAAAAATTAAGATAACTGATAAAACCATTAATAAATGTATGTGCTTTAGGAAGATTAATTTTATTCATGGTGCTTCTATTTGTAGGCTCAAATGCTTATATTTTATCTTAAAATCTTATTTTATACCTGAGAAAATTAATTATTTGAGAATTTGCTATTAATGTGTTACTGCTATTGATATACTTGATTTATGATTCTTAGAGTCTAAATATTGCTGATAAGAAACATAATGGATTATTAAAGCACTTAGAATATTTTTATGATAGCCTCCATTCATACTGCTGGCTAACCATAAATGACATAGCATTTAAAGATTCTCTCACTGAAAGACTCTTTTGAACCATTTTCATAAAAGTTGGGATTATGTTCTCTACAATTTTTTCTTCGTTAGGAATTTTACAGATGCAAGTAGTCTATGTTCGTTATTGTGCTGTGCAATTACATCTACTTTTGATGAAAACTCATTTCACTGCACTTCATTACACAGCAGATTTTCAGCATTTTCTCCAATGTGTTGATTCTTCAGGAAGTCACGTCATTGTTCAATGGAATGGAAGAAATCGCATATGAATTTCTTTCTGTCACTATGCCAATGATATACTGTGCATCATTAAAGATTAATCTCTAATATTGTATGGCTTTCAACCTTTTCTTATCTTTCATCTTATTAAAAAATAACACAATACAATGAGATTATTTTCGTGATTGGAAGGCTTTTAACACATACCAGAGTGAATAACATTATGTTAATATTTCTTATAAATATAGTAAATCATACATATACACAATAATTTATTGACTATTTGTAAAATGGCCAGTTAGTCTTATGGGCTTATTTTAACAGCAAAAAAGAATGTGCTGTCGGAAGGGAACATCAAGACCATCACTGTCCTGTGGAATTTTAGTGATAAATTTCAAGCATTTAAATGAAGAATTCTGCAACTTTTACTGTAGTTACTCAAGCTTACACCATATAACAAAATATAAAACAGAAATATATAACAGGCTCATAGTGGCAGGCAGGTGCTCTAGTACTTGAACTACTTGCCAGCCCTGTTTTGTGTTGGATATTTTCCAGACAGGGTCTCTTGAACTATTTGCCTGACCTGGATTTGAACCAGGATCCTCCTGATCTCTGCCTCTTGAGCAGCTATATTTACAAGTGTGAGCCACTAGCACCTGGCTCATCAGTCTTTTAAATATCCATTTTAGCATATTATTTTTATTTTTTTTATTGCGAATGCTGAATTTAATACCCTGACTATATGGTTTGCTGAAGTTTGCAAACATGCACCATAGTAAACATTTATATTTTGCTGGGCATTTCCAAATCATGAATGACAACTGTGAAGAATGCACACTTTCAGTTAACATTATCCACACTTCTGGTTAATTAAATAGTAGTTGTGTGTAATCAGGCATGTGTAATTCAATCTGGCTTTTGCCAGTTACTAGCTAATTTGGCAAACATCTTAACAACTCTTAATCTTTAAGTTCCTTTGTGCAAAAGCAATACTATATTCATAAGTGAAAGACATAATATATAAAGCTCTTACATAAAACAATCTTTAGAACATAATAAATCCTGTATTAAAGAATTATGCTATTATTACCCTTAAATAAATAAAGTTGTATCAGGTTGATGTAAGTAACTTCTGGCTTTTGGAGATACAGACAGGTATATGACATAGAGATCTGTAGGTTCTCTACTGTTCATGTTTTTCCTTTTATCTTTTATTTATTTATTTATTTTATTCATATGTGCATACAATGGTTGGGTCATTTCTCTCCCCTTCCTCCACCCCCTTCCTTTTATCTTTTAGAAGTAAGTTCAGAAACAGTTTAAATTGGGTAGGACATCTCTGAGAGTTTACAAATTTTCATCTTGGGCTTCTGTGGAAGGCTACATCATTGCCACTGATGAGAAGAACGTGAACTGGTAAGGTCTGTTCTTCCAGGTTGAGAGACCTTACACAAAGGTGTAAGGCACTTTCACATCAACTGTGAATGATGTCAGGTGACAGGCACAGGTGATAAAGTGCATTTTGTGAGTAAGTCTGTGGACATGGGTAGACACAAAATGGGTAATGAAAAGGAATAAAACAGTCTTTTCTGCTCACTGTGACCCAAAGAGAGTATTAAGAACCTGCTGTATGTTTTTGCCATGTGCTTATTTCAAAGTGCTGTAATATAGCCTTGCTCAGAAGTTTAAAGTTGATTGCTTTACTCCACCTCTCCATGCATTGATGGAAATTATGATCAGAGAAGACTTTCTCTAGTCAATGTATGTGAAGACAATGACACTTCCTCCTATTTACATGATAACTTCAGTGATAAGGAACCATTGCTAGCTTTTACTTCATAATGCTTAATATAGTTGTTTTATGAAAAAATAGGAAGACTTATCTGGAAGTATGCATAGAATATATCACAAATTTGATTGATATTCCAAGTAAAAATAAAGAAAGAATTTCTTTGAAGAACAGACGGTCTAATCCTGGATCTATGTGTTATTATTTGGACTATGACAAAAGGTTCTACTCACTCCAAGGAGACTAAGATCTTATGTTTCAGTAAATAACATGAGAAAGTAGTGAGTATAGCACAGCAGACCAATAAATCCTTTCCAATTTAGCATCTAATGTAGCTAATTTCACTTTTGATTTTGCTAAAAAGTATGAAACAAATTAGCCTTGCTTTGTTTCAGACGTCTCTTTTAATAAAATCACAACCAAGATAATTTCAAAGTTAACAATTTATAATTAATTAGATAAATTTGAAATGTAGTACTACTCAACATTGCTTAGTTTCTTGCTGATGACTCTCAACTGAAAATCAAATTTAAAATTCAGAGTGTCTATGCCATTACTGTCCATATTTTAAACATACAGTACTTGCACATGTAATGTGATAGACTTTGGTGAGTATAAAAGGCAATATTTTAAAAACTGAATGTTTAAAGAATAATTTGTATCTATAAGGAAACGACTTGGATCTAGAAATTATTCTATGTTCATAATGTTTATTTTTATTTATTGCCCTCATAAATAGAAAAAACATATTTTTCCAAAATTTACAAATTAATGTCATCAGTTTGAAATGTGCCAAAAGATAATAATAATAATGTGTAAATGTGCGAAAAGTCGTAGGGAGAAGCCCTGGCTCTGGGGATCCCAATGGATGAGGTTTGTCCATATGTCCCAATAAGAGACAATTGGTAGAGAAAGATAGAGTGTTTTAATCAGCAAGGTTATTTTGGGAATAGCAGATAAAGGGGTCAGTAAATCCAAGACTATCTTTAGGGGGCTGACAGGAACTTATAGCTTTCACAGAAAACACAGGTAAAGGAGATAGTTGGGTCATGCACAGCTGACAGAACAGGAAAACTGGGTCAGGCCACTGGATTGGTTGATTATTATTTCAGTTCTGATCTTTCCAAGGGTCTAGAAAAGTTGTTATTACTGTCATTGCTTGAGGGACTAATGAGATGATTATAGCTACTCTGGGATGCAACCTTAATATCATGGATAATTGTCTTCATTTAGGGGATGCTTTTTCCTGCAAGACTCACTGTTGCTTGGGAGGTTGTTTTGGTTCCTTACCTTAAAGATGTTTATTGATCAGTCTTGTCATTCCTAGATCCAAGGTAACTACAGGAGACAGGGATTCAGGAGGAAAAGTTACAGAGGCAAATTAGAGCATGGAGTTAGTTAGGGCTGTGTCTGGTGCCCTCCTTCATAAACTCAAAGTGATATATGAAAGTTCAAGAGGATTTTTTCACACAGTTAAATTCTAGAACCACACATCAACTTATTTATTCCTTACTGTTGAGCAATTTCAGGTGGACTGATTTACATTCACAAGCACAACCACATCAATTCCCTCTTTTGTCGTTTTATTTGTTTTAAGCCTTAACCGGAATGTATTCCAGTTAAGAAAACAATTTTGAAAAGAGTTCAAAATTGTTTGGAATGAGTGACTATATATTATGCAATTTTTCAGAAGATACTAGATTGAGAGGCAATGCTTGTTTCTTTTTTTGTGTGGTAATGGGCTTCCAACTCAGGGCCTCATGCTTGCGAGGCAGGCTCTGCTAACACTTGAGCCACTCCATCATGAAAAAGTTGCTTCTTTCAGTCTGCTCACAAAACAACTTGGCTCCATTGTCTGCTTCTGCTTGAAGGAACAAAAGCCTATAGCTGGCAGCTGGTGCTGGTGAGTAGATCCAGACACCATGCTTCATGGCTTACACCTCTAGGACCCACTGCTCTTCCAGCTTTGTTTTCTGAGTCTTGTTTCAGTCATCAGACAAGAAAAGATGTTTCATCTGGGGGCCAATAAAGAGAGGTTCTTTTCCTCTACTTGCACTTCTTCATTAACAAAACAAGAAATCAGAGAATTTCATGATTTTTTTTCTTCCCTAAGAGTCTGAGAATTACCAAGTATAGCTAAGTTATGAGGAAAAAAAATAGGAGGAAAAAAGGAAAGAAAAGAAAATGTGTCCTCATTTTTACCCTCCATTTTCATTTTAAGGAAGTTTTTAAAAAGTATTTTATATAGGATTGGAGGTGTGATACAAGTGATAGAATCCTGAGTCCTTCCAAGATAAAGTAAATAAAATGCTTTATGTACACCAAACAAATAAAAGTTAGTATGACTACCATAATCAATCAGTATTGACTTATATATTATATATGCAATATTCTATCTGATATATTATGAAGAATGATTTTATTCTGTAGTATTTCTTTTTTATTTTTGAAGAAAATTTTATCATTTTTAATAGTTCTATGTACACAATATATTTTTAATATTTATATTTTTACCATCAGCCTGTACAATTAATTTTTTTTCAGAAACTATCATGTAAGCTAAACTATCATGTAAGATAAAAAAGTACCTTTTGTGTATTTCATTTAAATCAGCAAATGTTTACAATCCAAGGATGAAGATACAAGCTTGATTACACTTTATTTATTTTTATTATAGCTGTTTTTTCTTTATTCATTTATTCATATGTGCATACATTGTTTGGGCCATTTCTCTCCCCTACCCCCTGCCTCCTCCCTCTCCCCTACACCCCCCTCACTTGCAGGCAGAACCTGTTCTGCCCTCTTCTCCAATTTTGTTGAACAGTAGACATAAGCAATACAAAGAAAGACATAGTATTTTTGCTAGTTGAGTTAAGGATAGCTATACAGAAAGATTCCTAGCATTCCTTCCATGCACATGTGTATTACAACCCAAATTGATTCATCTCTACCAGACCTCTTCACTACTTCCCAGTCACCTTCCTATAGTGACCTCTGTCATTTTAAGGTTACTATACTAGCTCCTCTGCAGTGAACACATCAAACACTTTCAAGTTCTGAGTTTCCTACCTTTCCTTATTCCTCCTGTATGTGTCCTCCCCTTAGCATGTGACCCATGTCTAATAATATTACTGCATTTGTTTTAAATCTAAAGTCCACATGTGAGGGAGAACATACTATTTCTGGCTTTCTGAGCCTGGCTAACTTCCCTTAAGATGGTGTTCTCCAGTTCCATCCATTTACTTGCAAATGATAAGATTTCATTCTTCTTCATGACTGAGTAAAATTCCATTGTGTATAAATACCACATTTTCTTAATCCATTCATCAGTTGTGGGGCATCTTGTCTGTTTCCACAACTTGGCTATTATGAACACGCTGCAAGAAACATGGATGTGCAGGTGCCTCTGGAGTAACCTGAGTCGCATTCCCTTGGGTATATCCCTAGGAGTGGGGATATGATCTGCTGGATCATACGGCAGATTTATGTGTAGTTTTTTAAGAAGCCTCCATATTGTTTTCCAGAGTGGTACTAGGTTGCATTCCCACCAGCAGTGTATGACGGTTCCTTTTTCCCCACATCCTAGCCAACATTTATTGTTGGTGGTGTTTTTGATGATGGCTATTCTAACAGGGGTGAGGTGGAATCTTAGAGTGGTTTTGATTTGCATTTCCTTTACGGCCGGAGATAGTGAACATTTTTTCATGTGATTTTTGGTCATATATTATATTATAAAGGATGATTTTATTCTATAGTATCTGAAAATCACAACCAGAAAATTTTTGTTCACTTTGGAAATGTGCCAAAAGTAAATCTTTCCAGTATAAAATGACTTCCTGTATTTTCTCCATCTTCCAAAGACACTTGTAGTCATGGCTAATACCAAAGACTGATTGAGGAAACAGGTAGAGGAATGCAGTAAGTTATTTTTCTGTAATGAAAATTGGGAAAAAAAAACTTAGTACTGAGATAAAGAGTATTGGCATGGAGTTATCTTCTTCAATACACAATATACAAGATTTTAATGATTGAGATAGATTTTAATGTCTCTCTACCTTACAATTGACATCTAACATTCCCAGTCAAGAGAAAAATAGAATGGTGCCATAAAGATTAATTCACTCTCATGGATTTGAACTTAAATTTATCCTTTTTGTAAAGGTTATCAAAAAAGTGTAAATTTTTGAGGGAAAATATTTTGCAAGTTACTTTTTGCATAATAACTAAAGGAATGCCACCGTATTTCACTCTAGCTTAAAATTTCATTTGTCCATACTATGTTATAATTGCAATAGATAAGTTACATAAAATAATTTATGAGTAACATAACAATACTGAAAAGTAGCTTTAAACTACTTTATATCACTATGTGCATGTAAAGACATCGAAATAGCAAAGATATTTACACAGGAAGATCTTACATGTTTATATTTTCTTTTCTGTTTCAATAGCAGATTGAATTTTTGGAGTGTTTTGTCAATCAAGCAGAGACAGCACAGCGACATGTGGTAAGCCAAAGAACCGAGTGACTCCTTGGAATCAAATCTAAGTGTTGCTGACTATGTCATAGTAGGCAAATATATTTTATGCATGTCTTTGTTTTGTCACTATAGCAAGGGTCTTAACGGGCCTCTTCGTAACTGAATACTGCTTAGGGTAATGTGTGATGTATAATGAACACTCAATAAATATTAGATTTTTTTTCTATTTTCAAGAGGATTCTCACTTTGGGGACCAAATAATCTGGTAGTGATATTTATGAGGATACTCTACAATTAGTTGAATAAATGAATAGAGATTGGTAATGAGTCAGTTATATAAGTAATAGGATAGATACCTCAGCAATAATAGCTTGCACTTTCATTTTCTTCTTGATACATTACTCATTAATTATGTCATTCAAGATTTAAAGTTCTGGTAATCAAAGAGGTGAGAAAAGAGAAATAACAAAGTAAGGGAAAATCAGGAAAATAATAGTTTAGCTTATTGAGCATGGTAACTTTCCAAGGGGATTTGCAATAGACGAAGGGAGGTTAAGGAAGAAAATGTAACCTTTCTTGTCAAGCTTCCCCTGTAGAGCATGAGGGGCCTGATCTTAATGAAGGCGTCATCTTAATTGACAGCAAAGCAATCAATCTATCTCTGTAATACGATGTTGGAACAATGCTGGTAGAATCTGTTAAGGCCAATCTTCAGTTTCTCCCTAATCTTACTTTCTATAAGATAGTTTCAAGACAAGAGATTTATACATTTATTTCTCAGTTTTTGCCATTAAATTAACATTATCCACTAGCTAACAGTTACAAAGTATTATATTAATGAACTAATTTTACTTAGCAAACAATATTTTTGAAGCTTCATTAATGTTTTAACTCTTAGTTTATATTTTTATCCAAAATTATTTATATGAGCTAAAAAGACTTGAAAGGAACACCTATACTCTGACCTAATGACAATGATACAAGACATACAGATAAAAATGCTGATTTTTCTGTTAAATACTTCCAAACATTTTCTACTTAGATAGAAATCTAGCAACTAGATGGGGTGTTTTCATGACCATGAAAACATATTGAAAAGGAAAGAATCAATTTGACTATGACAGTATGAACTGTTAGAAACAAGTTTCTTCTAAGTTAAAATAATGTTTACACTGCTCAGTAATTGATTTCTTGACTAGAGAGTCAGCTCTCTGCTTATTGTTCATACAGCTGACAGGCAGATTACATAGGCATGATCCCATTCCTCCCGTGACTGCTGGAATCAGCTCAAGGTTCACAAGTGAATTGAAACAAACTTTTAATTAACACTGTAATTCTTTATTAGGCTTGTTAATGATTACTGGCCCTTCCAGTTTTGACAAGAGATATAATTTTTATTGCTCTAGTTGGCTAACAGACCTTTGCCTGTGGTGATGTTCTTGTCACACTCTCTTTCATGCTTCCTGGAAAATAACAATTAAAGTTAATAGAGTATTTATCATTATTTCAAAGCTGGAGCTTATTTTTTTACACTATCCTACTGCTAACATCTGAATGCTACATTTGCATTTAAATTAATCCTAGAGGGATTAAATGGCAGTTTGTAAGTCACAATGAAATACATATATATACCTAACTTAAAATATGTCTGATTTATTCAGTGTTTTACATGTTTCAAGCATCATGCTAATGTTGCCTCAACTGTTAATAATGAAATATTAAACCCAGTTTAAAATTTCCTCTTCAAAGACTGGTGTAAAAGGATAAAACATGATTTCTAAAATCTATTTGTCCTAAACTGTATCCCATACTTGAAATGTATTAAGTGTTTGATTTAGGAGAATATTATTTTTTTTTTAGGAAACTGTTTTCTTGTAGTGACTCTCTACGAAAGCTTCTACTACCAGACTCACTGTAGTCTCACTATTAACATTCTTTTTTCCCTCACCTTATAATTTAAAAAGGTGTTTTAAGAATATTTCTGGAAATAATGCCAGAAAGTGTTGTTAATTGAGAAATACGTGGGAAATACTTATCAAAGTAACCAACACCTTTAGTAATGAAATAGATTACATGTTTGAATACATGTTTTAATTTAAGTTTGATAGCAAATAAGTTTTCCTAGTGGGATTTTTTGTATATGATATCAAATCATCACAATAATTATTTAAATATAAATAGATCATCCAATGGTATTTAAAAATATTCAAATTATATAGTAGAAGTTCTTAACATACTTGCTTTCTGCAGTTGTTTTTAAAATATATATCTCTTCAACAGTCTATAGGTAAAACATATATAAGTTCTCTGAAGATTTTTGAGAAACAGGTGAGATTCTAAAACATTAATTATTTTTTTTTGTAAATGAAACACAATCCTAACTCATGAGTCTTCAATTTATCATAACCTTCTATCTGATAAATTTTAGACAGTATCCAGAAAATATAGATGTTTTTATGCTAGAAGCATTTTGCAATTGTGGTATAGAAATTATTTATTTATTTACTTATTTTTATTCATATGTGCATACAATGTTTGGGTCATTTCCCCCTTTCCCCCACCCCCTCCATCTCTAAACCCCCCCTTTCCCTTCCATCTCCCCCTCATCCCCTTGTTACCTGGCAGAAACTATTTTGCCCTTATCTCTAATTTTGTTGAAGAGAGAATATAAGCAATACTAGGAAGGACCAAGGGTTTTTGCTAGTTGAGATAAGGATAGCTATACAGGGAGCTGACTCGCATTGATTTCCTGTGCATGTTCATTAACCTTCTAAGTTAATTCTTCTTGAACTAATCTTTTCTCTAGTTCCTGGTCCCCTTCACCTATTGGCCTCAATTGCTTTAAAGTATCTACTTTAGTTTCTCTGCATTGAGGGCAACAAATGCTATCTAGTATTTTAGGTGTCTTACCTATCCTCATACCTTCCTAGTGTGCTCTCGCTTTATCATGTGATCAAAGTCCAATCCCCTTGTTGTGTTTGTCCTTGATCTGATGTCCACATATGAGGGAGAACATACGATTTTTGGTCTTTTGGGCCAGGCTAACCTCACTCAGAATGATGTTCTCCAATTCCATCCATTTACCAGTGAATGATAACATTTCATTCTTCTCATGGTTGCATAAAATTCCATTTTGTTAGGCAATTTATTCTACTTGGTTCAAGATCATTATTGAATGATTAATGATCTCTGGATATATCAAAATAAATTTGAATTGCTCTCCATCTCTCAGAAGCTATGTTGAGGAAACAAATGGTCAGTTGTGTGGAAAAAGCAAATATTTTCAATAAAATGTACTGGTTTTATGAGCTTTACAGAGACCAAAAGAATTTATAAAACCAGAGGAGAGCAATTTAATGCAGTTTTGATACTCTGGCAAAGTCAAACTGCGTAGAGGTCTTTATCTCTGCATTTAGCCAGACGCTATAATACTCAGTAGAGTCCACCTACATTCAAATAATACCCTTTCTGAGTGGTGTCTGATCAGAGCACTCAGCAAATGAAACAAAACAAAACATTTGAAAAACGTGTATATATTATGAGTAAATGAATCACATTATTTGTAAATAAATGTGGTGTTTATTGCTGAAAGATTGGCTTGTCACTTTCTCATGATCTTTTTAGTTTACATTTTTTTTTGTATCCTTTTCTTTTTTAACATGTTTCTTCATTTGATGCTACAGGACATATCCTTCTCTTTTTAGATTATAATGTG
The DNA here is from genome assembly GCF_047511655.1 of Castor canadensis. Taxonomy (NCBI): domain Eukaryota; kingdom Metazoa; phylum Chordata; class Mammalia; order Rodentia; family Castoridae; genus Castor; species Castor canadensis. The sequence continues at coordinate 74,548,933 of NC_133394.1, read as the reverse complement.
GGACCTACCGTGCACACAGTCTGTCTCTTATTCTGATGAGCACCATGGATTTCTCCCCTCCCTCTTAGATTCTACTCTGTTACCTTCCCTGGGTCCGCTCCCCGCTACCTATGTCAACTGTCATTCTTTAGCCTAGGTAAAATGGTGTTATTTATTTCATAGCTTCTTCTTTCATCTTTCAAACAAAAGATAAACTAGTATAAAATCATCTTTCACTTTTATTTTTTAAAGATTTTTAATTCAATCATATTAGTGCTTTCAGAATTTAGGTCAATTTTTAATTTAATTAAATATTTTTTAATACTCATTTCTATTATTTTTACTTATCCCTCTCTATTTTGTCCAATCATTATGGACAATAGTGGATATTTCTACCTCTGTCAGTAAATGCAGCCTGTATGGTTTCTTCTTCTTATTATTATTATTACTATTATTGTTCTTTTCTGAGATGACTTTAGTAGCCTCACCTTCACTTTTACTTCAGTTATTTGTCTTTTAATACATCCCTCAAGTGTCTTTTTTTTTCAGATTTTTAAAAATTCATTTATTCACATGTGCATACATTGTTTGGGCCATTTCTCCTCCCAACCCCTCCCTTCCATCCCCCTTGCTTCCAGGCAGAATCTGTTCTGCCCTTACCACTAATTTTGTTGAAGAGAAGACATAAACAATAATAAGAAAGACAAAGCATTTTTGCTAGTTGAGATAAGGATAGCTATACAGAGAGATTCCTAGCATTGCTTTCATGTACAAATGAGTTACAACCCAAGTTGATTCATCTCTAACTGATCTTTACATTGGTTTCTGATCCCCTTCTCGTGTTGACCTCTGTCACTTTAAGGTTTCTGTATTAGTTCCTCTGGAGTGGGGACATCAAACTTTCATGTTTTGGGTTTCCTACCTATCCCCATACCTCCCATATGTGCTCTTTTCTTATCATGTGAAGTGTCTTTTTTTCTAAGAAAGCTTTTGATACTGAGACTTCGTTGGATAATTCTTAATCTTCATTATCAGATGCATCACGCATTGCTGTGATGAAGAGCCCCAGCAATACTAAATACTATGAGATTCAAACTCTGTGCGATAGCTTATTTTATTCAGGTGTCTTATTTTGAAATAAAAATAGATCTACATGAGTTGGTAACAATTAATACAGATAAATTACATTATGTATTAACCATTTCCTTTATATCTTGTTCAGATTTCTGGTATGACTGTGTGTGTAGTTCTGTGATATGTTATCACACCTGTGCGCCCGAGAATAATTCCATCACCACCAAACACCAACACCAACACCCTTGGTGTTGTTCTTTAGTGGCACTGCACTGCTTTCTCCCCACTCCTAGTTCTATCCCTAACTCCTAACACACTCTAATTGGTTTTACATTTCTGTACTTTTTCCATGTTAAAAGTATTACATAACACCTGTGGCTATTTAACATGACCTACTATTAAGGAAATTGATTCCCCCTACTATATTTTTCTTCTACAAGATCATATTAACTATTATAGTATCTGTACCTACAAATACAAATTTTAGAATAATCATAATCTTACTAAGATTTTGACATGAATCACTTTAAATCTATTTACCAATTTGGGAAGGACTGACGTCACATGATCTGGGTGGCTCTCTCATGAAACCTTAGGCTGATTTCTCTTCCATATTTGGAAGGCCTAGAGACACTGTTCCTAGATGGCTTCTGCCCTTGGGTAGAAGATATGAATTTAGCCTTGATCTGAATTGAGGACCACAAGTCACTATGTCTAAGTGTCTCTCCATTCTCAGGGGAGGGTCATGATATGCTGTATGTCACCTTTAGCTGCCTAATGAGGGCCAAGATACACAGGAATTGCTGTTCTGGTGTTTCTTTATTATCAAGACACCTTTCTTTACTCATATTTCTCCTACAATTAAACACAATATTTAAATGGCTTACTCTTGGTAGATGTTAAGCCTGAAGGAAGAACATATTTATTTAGATAGAGCTATGACAGTCAGTCCTGGTGACATTTACAATTATTTTTGCTGTCATTTTTGCCTTCTGTTTGTATGCTGTCTTTTATCTTTGCTTGGAGAATTTTTCCCTGATTCATGAGCCCAGTTTTATTGTACTGGATGCATTCTTTATTTTGTTGAATTTCACTTTATATATTTCATGTAAACATCCATGGAAATTAGCAAAGAAATGAAACAGGAAAAAAAATATGCCTTTGACATACCCAAAGATGTTTGAAGGACAGCGAGCATTCCAACTTTAAAGAATATGAAAGTAAGATAAATAAGCACAGAGGAAATCTCATAAAACCATTATCAAGTAAGTTCAATGAAAAACACTGTTTGTGATGCATGGTGAATTGAACCAACTAGGATGTGATTGCTTCTGAGTAGTTTAAATGCAAGTAGTTATGGATGAACTTTGTACTGTGGAGTTTAAAATAAAATACACTCTGTCCCCACTTTCAAATAAAACTTTACTGCTTCATTTTTAAATGTGAATTTACTCTTTTCATACTCTTTGCTTCTAAATATAATTTTATATTATATAATTGCTTGATAAGTTATAAATACCATAACCAACCAATTAAGAAGATCTTTCTGTAATTGATCTAGTATTTTATTATATCTGCTAAATTCTTCATTTTAACAGTGTTATGTGTGGCACATACAGTGTTTATGTCAAACACAGTACATAGCTGAAGAAATGCTTAACACCTAAGATCTTTATGTGGTCAGTGACCTCTGAGCTTAGAGGTCACTGATTAGTATGAGTCAACAGATTCACAAATTATAGAACTGTAGAAATTTTACCTTTCTTCCCAATCAGACGCACTAAGGTCTCACCTCACCTGAAACTATTCTCTGCACAAAATGCAGCAACCTCTCCTCATTCAGCTGATAAAACTTCTGATTCAATTGTTCTAGGCATTTCAAATCAAACACCTCTTTCTAATAAATGTGAGACAAAAATGTATGCAGGTCCACGCTCTTCCACTGAAGGCCTCAACCACAAAGGTTGACTATTATATCACAAAATAATGTCATTAAAATTACTTACGTTGAATTTTCAGGACTGAGTGTGGTGGCACATACCTGAAACCTAACTACTCAGGAGGCAGAAATGACAGGATCATGACTTGAGGCCAGAATGGGTGGAGTTACCAAGACGCTATCTCAAAACCAAAATACAAAAAAAAGGGGTAAGTTTGTACCTCAAGTAGTAGAGGGCTTGCCTCACATATTTGAGGTCCTGAGTTCAATCCCAATTGAAAAAAATAAATTAACTGTAAGAGTTCAAACTTGGTCTTTTTCATGACACATTCCAACTCACTTTAATTTAGATATATGCTCTGTGCTATCAGTCAGTTTTTACTTACTTTTGGTGTCTTCTGTGTAGTTAAGCTTTGTGCAACTAGAATAAATTAGTTAGTGCAATCAAATTGTTTTTATGTTGCTTCTAGTAGGAAAAGTGTGTTTCTGTTTTGTTTCTCATTTGAATTAGCTAGAGTCTCCTGGGCCATGTTGTGTGTAATTTATTTAATGTCATTTTTGTACAAACATCAAACTGAACTGCTTCTGTCTTGAATGTGGGTTTCAAATAACAGAATAACAATGTGTAGATTGTAAAATCATTCTAATTTAATTTTAGATGCTTATGACATATTTATGATGATTAAATTGGTAATACCCCCTAAGGATGTCAAAGCAGATTCATTGAAAACAAATTAAGATAAATATCTTGTAGGATGATTATAGTAAGGAATTTTAGATGAAGCAATTTGTATCTTGAATGAAATGAATAATCTTCCAAATTTCCATACCATTTCCACAATAAAAATAAACTATTCCATAGCCAAAGTAAATTTACTATAATTCTTGACCAAGAGACTGATTAAAATCAATGAAAGTAAAACAAACACATTTGACATTATTTCCAAAGTCAAACTAGGATATATTCTATCATGTCCTGTCATGGTAAATACTAGTAAATGAATAAAATAATGCTGTTTCAAGATATGGGGTCACAAATAGAAATTTATCAAATATAGAAATGGCTAAGAATTAATATCGGTAAGAGCAAAAATATAAGTTAAATTATAAGGAATTATTTTATCACATCATAATTAATCATTACTTCATAAAAATTACCCCCCCACACACTCTGTGTCTTCAAATAACATGATTTTATTACTTCACAGATTCTGTGGGTCAATAAACCAAGCTCAGCTGAGTCTTCTCAGTCTAGCTCAGAATATCCCCTCAACTGAGGGACACAGGTCAGTGGCCTGTGCAGGTAGCAGTCTACATGCATGTGCATAATTTCTACCCTTCACGCTTCCTTCTGTGACAATCACTGTAAAAACAAGCTGCAGCTCCAGGATGGTGGATTTAATCTGAACACAGATATGTAATCCCAAAATGCTGCACAAGCTACCGTTCATTCAGTAGCATGAAACGTTTTCAGACTTGTAAGGGCCACATTTGGCAGAAATCATTAAGCTCATTTAAGAAAATGTTTAGAGTCAATTTTAAAAAATGTCAAATGAATTAGGATACAGAACTCAGGATTAAGATGAAAAGTGGCACCATAAAATAGGGCAAGCAACACTGAAAAATCTAACTTCAGTAATAATGTGTATAACTAAACTTAATCACATGTTTAATAAGGCTATTGCAACAGAAAGAAAAGACTATGAGACAAAAAAAAAATATGAACCTTAATCTAAAATTGCTAGTGGAGATTGAACACTGTTAGAAGAATGCCAATATTTGTAGAAACAAAGAACATCATACATGAAAAATAATCACAAAATTGACTCCAAAAGTACTATCTACAAAACATGTATTTTTGTCCTCAGCAGTTATGGAAAACTTTATAATTGAATAATATCAACTAAAAATTGAGATAAAGCATTTTTGATCATTCGTTGTGCAAAGGCCATTTCTTTCTATCAAAACAAATATGAAAGAATGTAACACCAATGTATTTTTATTAAAGAAATTAATGAAAGATGCACTTTTAGAAGAGTATCTGTTATTCATGAAGAAATGAAAACATGAATAAGAAATTGGACTTAATCAAATTCATTGCAGAAAGTAAAGCTATGCTTTAAATGTCAAATTAAGAATAACAAAAAAATATACATTTTTGAAGTATCTAGACCTGGTGGGGTTGTACATGCTATTAATCCCAGCCATTTGGTAGGTGGAGAAAAATTTAGCAAAACCCTGTCTCTACAAACAAGCCGAATGTGGTGGTACACCTGTAATTTCAGCTATGTGGGATTTTCTTAGGTAAGAGAATGATGGTCCTTGTGCGTCTAGGAAAAGCCCCTATCTGATAAATAACTAAATGAAAAGGTCTAGGACTGTGGATCAGTAGAGCACCTGCCAAGGAGGCACAAGTCCCAGAGTTCAAACCACAGTACTATCAAAAAAATTAAGTCACTGATAATTTCAGTTATAAGTGTTTGATATCTTAAATGGTAAAAAAAAAAAATGAAGGACAACAAAGATTAGCTTTTTAATGTAAATACAGGAAGACAAGAAAGACTGATAAACTTTGGAGACAAATAGTGTAAAACATGTTACAATAGAATCAGTTGAGAAAATGTCCATACTCATGTTCAATGTTAGAAGAACAATCAAGCCAGCTAAATGAAAAGGATGGCTGTAGACTAAGACCACACCACAATTATTCTAGGACGTCTCCCCTTCTCAATGCCTTCCACTTGGTCTCATCCACCAAGACTTCTCCTTGTTTTTCCCCCAGTTTAGCCATCATTCCTAGTTTTCAGAAATCCAAATGAGTGTATTTTAGCAGAAGAGCATTCCTTATACTATCACAGTATCACTATTTATGTAAAATTTATCCACTGAAAATATAAATAGTCAAAATTTTGCAAAGATTACTTATCTTTTCATGACTGAATTACAAGGAAATGCGGAAAAATTCCCTCATCCTACTTCCATACTTAATACCATCTTCTCAGTAACTAATTGATCTAGCAGTTAAAACAAATATGAAATTATGCACAAATTTAATGACATAACTACAAGCTGATTTTATAGACACAAGCTTTGTAGAGATGAGCAATAAGAAAGTAACCAATACGTTCAGAAAAATAATTGAATGCTGACACAGGCGGACCATAAAGTATACACAAATCAGTAACATTTTGTGTTCAAAATAAATATAAGATCTCAAAAACTATAGTGTAAAATGTTAGAGATCAAAATGTTTTAATAAAAAGGATTAAAAGACTTCGGATGTATAAATTGGTTGGTAAAACACCATACTTCAAACCTATTGGAATTGAATCACAATAGATTTGTTTACATTCTCATAGGTTGTTTGTTCAGGTCTTTATGTACAATAAAAACCCCTGTTTACAGTACAGTTATATTAGTTTTGACAGGTCTATTCAGTCATGTAATGATCCACTAAATCAAGACAGAGGAAACAGCACCCTAGCATGTGCTCTTGTGCCTTTTTGCAGTCAGGCATGTGGTCTAATCCAGCACTGACCCATTTTCTCACCCAGTAGTTTAGCTTTTTGGATGTGTTCTGTACTCTCTGTATAAGTCTTTGCTTTAAGCTGAATCATTCAGACATTCCATTTATTACATTCAGCTTATTATTTATGATTTAGTCTTATGTGCCAGTCACAAAACCCTTTGCATAAGTCTATTAAAATGATTACTGAAATGGGAGAGATTTATAATCTATGTCTTAGAAAAAGTTATCTTTTAGATTGCTTACTATGCAACTGCATGACATTCACTGTTATTTTTGCCATGATTAGTAGTCATTAATCATTTACTAATCTTTGGTAGACCTGGGGTAAATTATGATGTCAGTAGGAAGTTAGAGAAACTGGTCTTCCACAGGTTACAGGTAAAGGTGGTACCAAATTTTTAATAACAATTAAATAGACACTTCAAACATGAGTGACAAAGTTCTGTGCAATCTACAGCGCGGGAAACATGATTAATGCTGGCTATGACATTTACACAGAAATGCAAGTGACGCATGGTAATCAGAGTGAGTTTGAGATGACACTGGAGACCAAGCCTTCGAGGAGCCAAGACCCATTCATTGACGATGCTCAAGTCCTTCCAATGGGCTTTCTTTTGCTGTAGAATCTGGGAAGAGAAAAATTGAAATTCTTTATCCTTAAACTTAAGTTTCTGTTGATCTTTGTCTACATCTGTTAGTTAAATTCAAATGTTGCCTAAATTTACCAAGTATAGTGGCCAAGCACAGTGACTCAAGCCTGTAATCCGTTATTCAGGAAGGGATTCAAGGCAAAAAGTTCCTGAGACATCTTTTCAACAAATAGTTGGGTTTGGTGGCGTGTACCTGTCATCTCAGCTATGCAGGGAAGCACAAACAGAAGGATTAGACCCAGACTTGCTCTCAGGCATTAAAGCAAAGCACTGTCTCACAAATAACCAATACATAAAAGGGCTGGCAGCATGGTTTAGTGGAAGAGGGACTGCCTAGCCAGTGCAAAGCCCTGAGTTCAACAACAAGAGCAAAAATAAATAAATAAATAACAAATTTAGCAAAGATTGGGAGCAAAAAACAGAGTGTGCAAGTGACAGGTACAGACCGCACTGTATTATCTCTGGATTTGGAGGTGGCTGCCAAAGCTGTGATGTTCTGATTCATCCTGCAGCAACCTCTTTCTTTCAATCATTTCCAGTCAGTTATAATTTATGTAACATAAATCTAATCTATAACATTTATATATTTCCAGAAAATGTGTAAATGCCCTTTTCCAGTTGATCTCTCCTGGCCCAGAAATAACTAGCTGTTTTTATTGTTATAGATTAGATTTACTTGTTTCAGAATTTCTTATAAGATCCATTTAAAAAGTATGTAGTTTATATACTGTAAATGTCAATTAGGTCGAGATGCTTCCTTGAGTTGTAAGATCCTTGGTTTTATTATCGATTTCTTGCTGATTCGTCCTATAAATTCCTGAGAAATTAATGATAAAAATCTCCTATCATGATTTTATATTTGTTATTTCTCTTTCTTTTTCCCATTTCTTATAAAATGAAGTGTAATAATATTTTGTGTGCACAGATAGTTGAATTTTTTATTTAATGAGTTAATGATATATAACTCATTTTTATAATTACTATGACTTTTTCCATTTTACATTATTTTTGCTCCTTTGTTTTGGCTCTTTTTTGCATGTGCTTGAGTTGTTGATTAATTCAATGCATTGCCTTTTAAGAATATCTATACTTATTTTTATTTTTACTTGTTGCTTTAGTGCTAATGATATGAATCCTTAAATCACCCATCTATTCAAGGTCAACATTATAACACTTCAAACTTCAGAATTTCTCCCTGATACTTTGCATCTACTGCTCTCTTTTTCTTCTTTAAATCAGATTTTCACACTGTGCAATTCATGATGCATAATTTCACTTCACAAGGGCAATGAATGTTCAGCAGTATAAATTTATACAACTGTCTTTCTTATCCTGCATGACTGTAGTCATATCTTTGTCCTCCTCAGTCATAAATTCATGTTATAGTGTTATTATTTCTGGCTTGCACAGTCCATTATCTTTTAAGTAAATTATGAAATTAATAAAAGAAATTTTTATGTTTGTTGTCTTACCACTTCATTTGATCTTTATTCCCATCTCCAGTTCAGTCCTGTAATGTAAGTCTATAACTAGCCATTATATATCAAAATGTCTTTCAAAAATCACCTTGTTTTTTAAAGGTATTTTGGTGTATATCGTGATCTCACTCTTGTATGGAATATTAAAACGTTGATCTCATAAAATTTGAGACTAGGGTAATATTTACCAGAGGCTAAGCACAGTCTGAGGTAGGGAGAAATGAGGAAAAGTTGATCAACAATTACTAAGTTGTGGTTAGATGGAAGATATACATTGTAATGTGCTATTATACAGCAAAATTACTATAGGTGACAATAATGTACAGGACTTTTAAAAAAATCTTGAAGAAAGGATTTTGAATGTTTTCAACACAAAGAAAAAAGTGATAAATATTTTGGAGACAGAAATGTTTAACTTAATTCAACTATTGCACTATATATATATGTATATATATACATGTATATATGGAGAGAGAGACAGATATATAGATTTTGATATAGATACATATTAAAATGGTACAGCATGTCTCATAAATATATACACTGTTTATGTCAATTAAAAATAAACAAATAATTGATAGAAGCATTTCCTCATTTTAGTACTTTGTAGATACACTTTTGTTATTATTACTTCTTCATTGTTTTTAATGAACACTGATAATTGTTCTTTTCTTTGTCCTGAATAGTGTACATTCAACTTCCAAATACTTTTGATTTTTTTTTTATATTAAGTTGTCAGCAGTTTGACCATTATATGGCAATTTATGCTTTTTTTCATGAGCTACTTTTCTCTGTAAATAGATTTTTGTTAAGTTTAGGACATTTTTAGTCTTTATTTTCCCAAAAATATTTTCTGCACATATTCTCTCTACTCCTTCTACCCTCTCATCTTCTTCTAAGATTTTAGACCTTTTTCCATTTCCCTGCATGCTTTATGTTCATTTTCCTTTATCTTTCTGTCCTAAGTTTCCCAGTGGTGCCAGAATGCCATCCTGCATGTACAATTTATGCTGTCATATTGGGAATCATTCCTGAAAATTTGCTTTTTTTAATATATCCTTATGATTGCATAAATCATCTTAAACACTGAAATTATTCCCTTTAATTTTATACTCTCTACAGTAGATGTGGTTGTTTTAGAGATTTTTTTTTCCCATAGTTGGCCTATATATAAAACCTACTGAAAATTAGTATGTAAAGGACTTGAAGGTCAACTGAGAGCTAACTAGTAAGGAAGAGAGGTTACTGATCAGCTCTAAGTGGAGTTATAACGTGATTAGTCATCATGGCTAACATGCTGAGATTAGACTGTATGGGGACAATGAAAGTACGGAAAATGACAGCACTAAAGATTTGATAATGCTTAGAAAAATGTTTCACGAAAAAGAAAAATTCACTAATTGAATATTTATTTAGGGTTAGCATTGAAATTCCCCGATTCTCTGTTCTTACATTGATGGTTGTGGCTGAGCCATATTGATGGTCTTGTTGGTTCCCCAGAAAGTTGCTCTCAAGTTTTTACAAAAATTGTTATTCATACACACACATACATACATGTGCACACCACAATATGATGGCAGGTTATCCTGGGTAGAAGTGTTAAAACACTTTAATGAATAAAGAGAACATTTAGAAAATGTCATGTTTAAGATATTTTCCTCTTTAAAGGTAATATCCATTTCAGTCATTCATAAGCCTCCATTAGGCATCATAATATCCAAACACAGCATGAATTAATATTGTTTCTATGGACTCTGGAAAATGAATCATTATAAACAAATAAAACTGTGTGCCAAAATTTTTATAGGAATCAATTATTTAAGAAATATATGCATGAAATGCAAAAATCCTACTTTAAAATTATTTGCTACTTGGGTTGCATTTTATCTTAAGTGATTTCTTTTTAAATAAAGTCTTAACAGATAGTTAATTCATTAAAATCAAAAAAATTGTCAGATTCAACTTTTAAAGTTTAGATGTGTAAAAATATGTACTGAAGATAATAAAGTAACACTGCAGTATTTCCATAATATTCAAAAGTTAAAATGTGATGTTTTAAATTTTCTTTAAGGAATGTAATAGAAGCATTTTATCATCCATAAGTAATTTTGGGCAGTTTTAGTGTTTTCATTTTGAAAGGCCTCTCTTCCTCTTTCATGGATAGATAGAGGGAACTGGTAACATACAGCATTGCAGTAGACATTTAGTTTAGAGTAATACATATTTTACTGTATTTCACTTTGTTTTTTTTTCCTTTTTTTTCCAATATGAATAATGGAATTGCATCAAGAGGAGAGAACACAATTAAATGTTTTGTATAGATATTAGGACTCTACATTTTCAAAGTTAGCCCTTGATGATTCCCTGGATTTCCTTGGTGTTTGTTGCTATCTCTCCATTTTCATTTCTGATTTTATTAATTTGGATCTTTCTCCTCCTCATTTTAGTCAGATTTTTCAGGCATTTGTCAATCTTCTTTATTTTCTTAAGAACGAGCTTTTTGTTTTGTTGATTCTTTGTATGGTTTTTTTGGTCTCTATTTTGTTAATTTGGGCCTGTATTTTTACTATTTCTCTGCTTTTACTTGTTTTGGGTTTTGCTTGTTCTCGTTTTTCTAGGAGTTTGAGATGCAGCATTAGGTCATTTATTTGAGATTTTTCTGTGTCTTTAATATAAGAATTCATGGCTATAAATTTTCCTGTTAGGACTGACTTTCCCATGCCCCACAAGTTCTGATAGGTTGTGTTTTCATTCTTGTTAAATTTCAGGAACTTTTTGATTTCCTCCCTTATGTCTACTATGACCTACTTATTGTTAAGCAACTTGTTGTTCGGTGTCCAATTTTTTGCATATTTTCTGCTGTTGTTTTGTTGTTGAGTTCTAGTTTTATTGCATTGTGATCAGATAGTTTGCAGGGGGTTATTTCAATTTTCTTAAATTTGTTGAGACTTCCTTTGTGCCCTAACAGATGGTCTATCTTGGAGAAAGTCCCAAGGGCAACTCAGAAGAATGTATATTGTGCCATTGCAGGGTGGAATACTCTGTAGACATCTGTCTGTTCCATTAGATCTATGGTGTCATTTAGTTCTAGAATTTATTTTTTTTTTTTGTCTGGATGACTTATCTATTGTTGATTATAGTCTCCCACTACCACTGTGTTGGTAACTATCTGTGATTTTAAGTCCTTTAGTGTATATTTAATGACTCTACATGTTCAACTAAACAAAGGATGTGAAAAACCTCTACAAGGAAAACTGCAAACCATTGAAGAAAGAGATCAAAGAAGACTACAGGAAATGGAAAGATCTCCCATGCTCATAGATTAGTAGAATCAACATCATAAAAATGACTATACATGTTCAACACAAATTCCATCAAAATCCTAATGACATTCATAACAGAGGTTGAAAAATCAACTGTAAAGTTCAACTGGAAGCACAACAGACTGTGAGTAGCCAAGGCAATACTGAGTAAAAAGGAGCAACCCTGGAGATATCACAATATCTGGCTTCAAACTGTACTATGGAGCCATACTAATAAAAACAGGATGGTACTGGCACAAAAACAGATATGAAGACCAGAAGAACAGAATAGCAGACTCAGATATAAATTCATGTAGCTATGCCTACCTGATCTGTACAAGGGCACCAAATACATATGATGGAGGAAAAAAAGCCTCTTCAACAAATGTTACTGGGAAAACTGGATTTGCATACAGATGCAGACAACAGAAACTAGATCAACGTTTATGGCCCTGTACAAGTATCAACTCAAAGTTGATTAAAGACTTTAATATAAGACCTGAAACCTTGAAGCTAACAAAGGAAAGAGTAGGTAACACACTGGAAGTGATAAGCATAGGCAAGGACTTCCTCAGTAGAACTCAAATGGCTCAGAAACTAAGAGAAAGGATCTACAAATGGACTAAATGAAATTAAAAATCTTCTGTGCAACAAAAGATGGTCTCTAAATTGAAGAGGCCTTCTACAGAATGGAAGAAATTCATTGCCAGCTATAAATCCAACATGAGGTTGATAACCAGAATATGCAGGGAGTTCAAAAACCTAAGCTTCCCCAAAAAGTAACAACCCCAAAAAAGAAAGGCGCAAATGAACTGAATACAGACTCTTCAAAAGAAGAAGTCCAAATGGCTAAAAACACATGAAAAAATGCTCACCATCATTGACCTTAAAGAAAATGCAAATCAAAGCCACATTAAGAGTCCACCTTACTCTTGTTAAAATAGCTGCCATTAAGAACACAAACGATAAGAAATGTTGGTGAAGATGTGGGGGATAAAGGAACCCTCATACACTGCTGGTGGGAACATAAATTAGTTCAACCACTATGGAAAACAGTATGGAGGCTCCTCAAAAACCTAAAAATAGACCTGCCATATGATCCAGCAATACCACTTCTAGGGATACCTGAAGGATTGTGAGTCAATGTACAACAAAAGCACCTGTGCACCCATGTTTATTGCAGCACTATTCACAATAGCTAACCATGGAAATGGCCAAGATGTCCCAGTACTGACAAGTAGATTAGGAAAATGAGGTATTTATATAAAATGGAATTTAATTCATCCACAAAGAAGAATGGAATTTTGTCATTCCCAGGTATTTGAATGGAACTGTATATCATCAATTTAGGTGAAGTTAGCCAGGCTCAGAAGGCAAAAAGTTACTTGTTCTCTCTCATATGTGGAATATAGACCTAATACAAATGTAGCAATATTATGGAACACTGGTCACACCAAGGGGAGGTTATGCAAATGAGGGGAATGGAAATAAGAACTCGAATAGGGTTGATACACTCTCTATACAAGAATGAGTACAGAAATCTTAAACTGATTGAAACTACCATAAGAAAGGGACTAAGGTAGAATGAGGACAATTACAGGAGATTAACCAATTAGGGTTATAATACATATATAAATGGAAATATCATAAGAAAACTCCCTGTGTAGCTAACTTTACCTCAAACAAGCTAAAATGTCAGGTTTTTGTTTTTCTCTCTTTTCTACAAAGTCAGAGAACAGGAGGGTGGAACAAGTTCTGCCCAGGGAGGGAGGGCTGGAACCAGTGGGAGGGAGAGGTGCTGGGGAAAGGGGGTAAGAGGGTGAATAGAGTGCAAAAATGTGAACACGTGTAAGCAAATGCAAAAATAACACCTGTTGAAAGTAATCCAGGAATCAGTGCAGGAGGGGCGGGGGGGGGGAAGGAGGATGGTTGAGGAGATAATTCATGTATGATACATTTGATACATTGTAAGAACCTGTGTAAATGCCACAATGTACCCTACCCATAAAAAAAAACAAAGGAAAAAATCTCTACATTTAATGTCACAAAATAGTGAATCTCATATAACTATCTTAAAATAATACATTTCAAACAAATATATGTAAATTTTACCTGTATAACTCATGGACAGAGTACTCTGGAGTATATGGATCCATAGCTATGTATGAAATTTGGATGGTCTCATGTATTTATTAAGCTATAATGAGCAACTTAGGTATATATTTTTAGAATATGATGACTTTTTATGGAATTTAAATCATTGACAGTTGTCCATATACTTACAAGTTACAACACATTTCCACTCTCATGTAATAGGAAAAGCATAGAAAAGAAGGATAGGAAATTTCTGTTACTAATTCTTCTTTTGCCTTTTTTGTTTAGTAGATTCAATAAAAAAGCCTTTTTGATCCATGTTTTCATATTCAATAAGTGATTCAACTTTTCATTTTGTAGGTTTCTTATTTAATTCCTGTTCTAATTCTGACATTTTAAACTTTAATATACAACCAGTCTTCCTTAAAGTTCTTAGTGATCCTTGCTAAAATATGAGTCTAGGAGAGAGGTGGTTTCATTTTGGTTATTTTGCATTTCAAATATCTTTATATTGAACTAAATTTCCAATAAGTATTTGCCATTTTTTATTAAAAAACATAAAATATTTAAAGTATAATATTGATATAATTGAACACATACACATGTAATATTTGATGGATTTTTAACATTAAACATGAATTTGTATTTCAACTCACACTTATTCATAGGAAGACTTTTAACTAAAGAAAACCAAATTAATTCACATTTTAAATCTCTTATAGACATAATGTTTTCTCAAAAGATTTTTGTGCCCCACAAAATAAATGTTTTGAATCATAACTATGTAGTATAAATAACTTGCCAATGAGTATATTATAATCCAAACTCACCATCCTATGACCCAAGTTGTATTTTTCCCAAAATATTTCAGAAGTGTCCTCTTCTTTGAATCCTATTTTATTACATATTGCATCTTGTAGTAAGCACCCAGTCAGCAACATAGAAATGATTCTATGTATTTCATCAAAAGGACATTTATAAAGGGAGCCACTAGGCAAATAAAGTAGAAAAAAGGCATAAAATGTAACCCAAAGACTACTAATGGCAGGAAACATGCACTCCCCTTGGCTCTAGAGAGAAAGGAGTTGCTATTAGCAAATATTGAATCTTACCTTTTAGTTCCCTACTAGGTGATCCACATTTATACTGCCATAGTGATGCTTACGAGAATAAACATTTGAGTTCACTGCTGTAATCACAGCAGAACAACATAGGCAGGGGGCTGGCCCTGGAAGTGATTCTGAGCTAAGAGCTGAAATACTCTCCTGAACCCCATCATTTATGACAGCTGCTGGAGAGACATTGCTAAAAGAAAAATTAATTCAAACAAACTGAGCATTATTTCTTCTTGTTCCTAACTTTTCTTGTCCTGGGAGCATCATCTTTTGGCAGAGCTAATCCAATGTCCTGGGACTCCATGACTGGAAGGTTGTGAGGATCTATTCCCCTTATAATAAGTAGCAGAAAACAGAAGAGCAGAAATGAGCAGTCTCTAAGTTTCAAAACACAAAGTGCCTGTTTAATATAAGGATGTGGGGGGAAAAGGAAACCTTATACACCAGTGTATATAAATTAGTACAACCACTATGGAAAACAATATGGAGGCTCCTCAAAAGACTAAAAGTAGACTGTCATATGATTTAGCAATTCCACTCCTAGGGATAGACCCAAAGGAATGTAAGAAAGGGTATAACAAAGACACCAGCATAGCCATGTTTATTGCAACATTATCCACACTAGCTGATCTACGGAAATAGCCTAGATGCCATGCAAAGAAGAATGCAATTTTGTCATTTGCAGGTAAATGGATGAAACTGGAGAACATCATCTAAGGTGAAGTTAGCCGGCTTCAGAAGTCCAAAAGCTGCATGTTTTCTCTCATGTAGAATATAGACCTAGTGCAAATGCATCAATATTATGAAAAATAGGACACACTAAGGGAGGTCACACATGAGAGGGATAGGATAAAAGAAGAAAACTAAGAAGTAAATATGGTTGATATACTCTCATGAAAGAATGAACATACAATTTTTAAACCAGTTGAAACCACCATAAGAAAGGGACTAAGATGAAGAAAAATAGAGAAGATAAACCAGTTCAGGTTATAATACGTATATACATGGAAATGTCACAAGGAAACTCCCTGTGTAGCAATCTTCATCTTAAAAAAGAAAAAATGTAATTTTTTTTTTTTAAAATTTTTTCTATGTACTTCTACAAAATCAGAGAACAGGGGATCAGAACAAGTCCTGCCCATGGTGGAAGCGTAGGTACAAGTGGGAGGGGTGGTGTGATGGAAAAGGGTGTAGGAGGGTGAATACAGTGTAAATACTGTGTACACATGTATGTAAATGCAAAAAGTGATGACTGTTGAAGCTATTCCAGGAATTGGGGGAGGAGGGATAAAGAGGAGCAGTGTAGGGGGTGAATTCAAGTATGATATGTTTGATACATTGTAAGAACTTTCATAAATGCCAAAAGGTGTCCCCATCCAGCACAGCATTAAAAATAACACTTATGCAATCCATAAAATATATACATATAAATGGAAATAAAGAAACAAGAAAACATTTTTTTAAAAAAATTGAACATCAAGTACTAATTAATTTCTACATGCCTTAAAGATAATACTGAAAATGTTGAAATGGATCAATATAATAAAAACATGATTTCACTTTAATGTACACCTGTAAATGGAGGAAACTTTCATACAAAATGATTGTGGTTTTCAACAAATTTTACTTAAATATGGAACACAAATTCTTTAAAGAGTAATCACTCAGGAAGGAGGATGTGTCACAAAGTTACACACTGGGGAAACTGTTTTCAAGTATGACTATAGGTAGGAGGTGATTTCTCACCTATTGAGCTGCTTAATGATTTCCTCCTTGTTCAACATACACAGCATAGACCTAGCACAGTAAGGCTAGACACAGCACAGCACCATAGGCTGCAGTTATTAACTAGTAACACAAGAAGCAGCAATTTCACATCTGCTGAGGAGCAGGGTATTTTCCTACAGGAATCAGTGTATGAAAACATTGAACATGAAAATTCTGCCTGGGTTCAATGACTTCCAAGTATTTATTAGAAAGGAATAGACAAGGTGTACAGAAGAAGTTTTAACCAAAATAGAAGAAACCATAGATTTGTCAATAAGGAGTACTATTTTTAGTCCACTAGCTAAAAACTACTCAGTGTTTCTTATGGAGTAGGAAATACTGATCTATATTGCAGGCCACTATGTTTCCATGATATGGAATTTATAAAAGTGTTTATATTCTTAGTTCTCACAAGTGCTATCATTAACTAGAAATCCAAATTAAATAATCATCTAATATTTTTATATTCTATCAAACCTGAATTGGCTCTGATATTTCCCTTCAACTTGAGCTCTTTCTCTATAGATGTGACCAATATAAAAAATGCACAGATATGTAAAAGGCATGATTTAGTTTTTGTAGGGATATATGTGTATAATCTTTTATAGTGATTAATGGCATTTATGAGAATAAGAATGTTTTTCCTTACAAAAAGTTTATCGATACTGCTTAAATTACACATGTATATGCTGTTTTGAAGAAATAGTTTTCTCAGTATAAACATTATGATATGTAAATGTAATTTACATACAGAGAAAGGGCCAAGAATATTTAGATTGATACTACCATTAAGTATATTGCCTAACCACATATAGGACTTTGCACAAAGGGAGGATGGTTCATAGCCCAGTGCCGGAGGGGGCTAGATGTCAAATATGAATGAAAAAGGAGACTTCACTGTCCTGAATTCTTGAGATTTTAGAGATGTTTATTACCTCAGCTTAACTTACCTGTTCTGAAGATCAAATCCACTAATATAGTCTCTGGGAAATTTTTATGGAAATATCATTTTTGTAGTAAATTTTGGGAAGAGATAAAAATATTAGGAATATGAAAGTAAAACAGATAACATTGATAATATTATTAATATCAGGGAAATGGAAGTTCAAATGAAAAGCAATAATGAAAAAAAGATATATATGTAGTAACAAAGACAAAATGTATGTAGAAAATGTGATTATGGTAAACCTCAAATAGAAAACGTGAAATAAACACATAAGGAAAAAAATATTTGTACACTTAAGGATTTCTTGTTAAAATATATTTTTCACATATAATAAGAGACTTTGATACATTTTCTCAACACTGTTCTGATCTAGTCTTGCATGGTAAAGCATGCCTGAAACCACAGCTACTTGGGAGACAGAAGAAGGGTTCCAAGTTCAAGGCCAGCCTGGACAATGGTAGTGAGGAGATCTTGCCTTAAAAACAAATAAAACAAAACAGCTGTGGGTCTAGTTTAAGTGGTAGAGTGCTTGCCAAGCAAGCACAAGGCTCTGGGTTCAATCTTCAGAACCACAATAAAAAATATTTTAATGATGCAAAAAAAAATAATAAATTAAGATGAAAATAATTTCACAAAGCATTTAGACAAGAGATTAAATGGACACACAGAGAAATTTACATTTGATTCCAGTGTAATAAAGTAATCATAGTTGAGCAAAATATTGATATTAAATAATACCAGATTCTAATATAGCTATTGGGTTCCAGTTCTTAAAATTTGGGGTTATTTGCATTTATGTAAAAAAATTGCCTAGCTATGATACCAAACATATCCTGGATTCAAATACTGTACATTTCTGTTTGAATATTTGCTCACTCAAGTTATTCACGTGTGTGCTAAGTTTCACATCAACAGTACTTTCTCTTTTAGTACAATGCTTTATCTTTTGATTCTAAAGATACTTTGTTAAAATTTTACTTCTCAGAAAAATTCTATCCACTAAATTAAACTACTTTGCATCCCCAAAGTATTATTACAGTTATTTTTCCTTTTCTGGAGTTTATAAAAATAATTTTAAATTTCATCTGAAAGAATGTGATGTTTTGTTCCAATTATACATTGTGTATTATTTAAATTAGGGTAAACATCTTCTTAAACACTTATGACTTCTTTTGGTGAAAGCATTTAAAATCCTTTCTTTCAGTATATTAAAACATAAAGTGCATCAACTTTATTTATGAACATTCATCATTTGTCCGAGACTGGGGAGAAAGGGGGCAGAACAGAATAGGGAGTGATTACTAAGGTGTAGTGAAATAAAAGTAAGAGGCCTCCTGTGCTCTTCCATATCTTTCACTGCCACTTTACAGTCCACTATTTTACTTATTTAACAATATTAACTGTACAGCAGCTCAGGCTGGTTCTTCAGAGGATTCCAGAAGGTGTTATTGTTCCTGGAGACCTTCCAGGGGGACAAGATGTGAAGTAGAAGACAGTGGTCCTGATGTTCCTGACCTGAGTTGGCAGAGGCTAGTACCTGTCTTTATTGGCTTGTTTATTATTGAGATAGGGTCTCACTATGTAACCCAGGCTGGCCTGGAACTTGGGTTCCTCCCGTCTCAGCTTTCATAGTGTTCAATTGCAGGTGTGTGCCACTGTGGCTAAATGTGTCTTAAGTTTTCAACAAAAAGGCCTCAAAAGTAAAAGCAAATTAAAACTATTTTTAAATAGAAAAAAATTTTCATGGACTAAAGACATGAGGAAAGAAAATATTTTTGTTCAATTGCATGAAGTGCTTATGTATTAGGGTGAATGTATTACATGTGATCAAAATTTAAAATTTTAATTAAAACCTTTATAAGACAAAAACATTAGAGGTCACTAAGGTCAGTTTATGATTGGGGAAATGTTTACAGTAACTTGAGTGTGGCCTGACTGTGCAGTGTTTGCAAAGTCCACAGCAGGGCGTAGTAACATCCCTGCTCCTCACACTCACCCCTCACTCACTGACTCACCCTGCTGTGGAGTCCTGAGAGCTCCATTCAGGGGGAGGTCCCAAACATTCCCTCACGGCTTTTTGTCCACCATGCTGTATTATTACTGTAGCTTTTCATGTTTGAGTATGTTTTTAGATACATAAATACTTGCCATTGTGTTACGGTCAGCCACAGCATGCATACAGTAACTTGCTGTACACGCTGTACCCTAACAACGATGGCCTACATGTGCACTGGGCTTAGGCCTCTATGAATAAGTCCAATTGACTGTCCTCACCAAGATGAAATTCCCTGAGGATGCATTGCTCAGAACATAACTCTATTGTTAGTTACGTGACTATCCTTGAGAAAAACAAAGTTTGGCTTCTGAAATACATACACAAGCACATTGAAAATGACCTGGTTAACATGCACAAAACTTGAAATTTGGGGATGGAAAAACATAGCCAATCATGACAACAGGATCAGTCCTCCACAGCCCTTCCTGGATGTGGCCCTTCCATCCAGCATTCTAACCTGCTGAATCCACATTGCCCCAAATCTCTCTCTACCCAGGGCTCAGATGACTGGAAAACAGTTGTGTATTTACAACTTCTCAGTCCTCAACCACCTAAGTTACCTGAAGCAAGCCTGATTGACTAGATCCAGAGACAAATAGGGCAATAATTATTGCATGTCTCATTTCTACTGTTATATAATTTTCATAAGAATGATGCATGTACAGTTACCAAAATATCATACATATATGTGATACTACTTACTTAATGGAATTTTCTCATAAGAGATGGTCCTATTCCATCTCTACACTGCGTTATTCATGAGTTGTTTTCAGGTCTCTACTGTCGCACTTTATCATGGAATTGTAAAAGTTAATTATTCTGCAGAGAATATGTTTTTATTTATGGCCATTAGCTAGGAGCATATTGAGAATACTCAGCGGGATCCTCATTTTTAAATAGAGATGTGTAGCACTTACTGATCATTTTATTTATGTGAGTCAGCATATCATTTTTCCCCTCCTAACAGACCTATTTATCTTGTAGCCCTTCCACGAAATTCAGTTTATGTTCATTACAGAGCTTGATTAGAAATGCACAGAACCCTTTTAAACCCCCTGTGCCAAACAGAGTATACAGTGCTCTGCCTTATTAGAGTTTAGGTCACAATCTCAAATTTTTATGACTCTGGGTAAATTCCAAGCTGTGAGAACCTGATGTGAACAAGATGGTAAAAGGTGAAGTAGCAACACAGCGAGGAACACTAAAAGCACTAATGAACAAACATAACCATAGAAACTTTAGGAACCATAAATAGGTCTCCATAAACTAAAAGGAGCCATTGCAGCTAAGGACAAAGAATTTCTAATGCAGATGGAAAATGTAAAGTCTTTAGGAAGATAATTTGGAGTCTTACTAGGTCTAGTAACAATCTCCTAACGAAAGACAAACTTGTC
Organism: Castor canadensis; assembly: GCF_047511655.1. Lineage (NCBI taxonomy): Eukaryota > Metazoa > Chordata > Mammalia > Rodentia > Castoridae > Castor > Castor canadensis. The sequence continues at coordinate 74,527,610 of NC_133394.1, read as the reverse complement.
ACAGTTAGTACCCTTGAAGTTCTGAAGTTTTGTTTCCAAGTTTGTTTGTTTTAAAATTTCAACATATTTAATTTGAATCTGGACATCTAAGTAAATATAAAATACTTAATAATACATGTTTAACATTGAAGAGAGAGTTAATAGATTTAAAAAATGCATGTCTCACATTTAATACTATTTACTCGGTGAATACAATAAAATTATTTAGTAGCAAAACAAATAAGGAGAAAAGTCTGATCTCATAGCACCAACTTTTGAAACCTTTTTTTTTTTGTAAATCCTTTTTTTAAATTCATTTATTCACATGTGTATACATTGTTTGGGTCATTTCTCCTCCTTGCCCCCCTCCTCCACCCTCTCCCCTTCACCAGCCCCTTGCTTCAAGGCAGAACCTGTTCTGCCCTTCTCTCTACATTTGTTGAAGAGAAGACATAAGCATAATAAGAAAGACAAAGCAGATTTTCTATTTGAGTTAAGGAGAGCTATACAGAGACAATTCCTAGCATTGCGTCCATGTACAAATGTGTTACAATCCAAGTTGATTAATCTCTAACTGATCTTTACACTGGTTCCTGATCCCCTTCTTGTGTTGCCTTCTGTCGCTTCAAGGTGTCTGTATTAGTTCCTCTGCAGTGGGAACATCAAACAATGTTTTGGGTTTTCTACCTACCCCCATACCTCCTGTATGTGCTCTCCCCTTGTCATGTGACCAAAGTTCAACCACATTGCTTTATTTGCCCTAGATCTAAAGACCGCATATGAAGGAGAACATATGATTTTTGGTCTTCTGAGCCTGGCTAACCTTGCTCAAAATGATGTTCTCCAGTTCCATCCATTTACTTGTGAATGATAAGATTTCATTCTTCTTCATGGCTGAGTAAAATTCCATTGTGTATAAATATCACATTTTCTTGATCCATTTGTCAGTAGTGGGGCATCTTGGCTGTTTCCATAGCTTGGCTATTGTGAATAGTGCTGCAATACACACTGGTGTGCAGTTGCCTTTGGAGTAACTTGTGTCACACTCCTTTGGGTACATACCCAGGAGTGGGATTGCTGGATCATATGGCAAATCTATGTTTAGATTTTTAAGAAGACTTCAAATTTTTTTCCAGAGTGGTTGCACTAGCTTGCAATCCCACCAGCAATGTACAGGGTTCCTTTTTCCCCACATCCTTGCCAACACCTGTTGGTGGTGGTGTTTTTGATAATAGCTATTCTAACAGGGGTGAGGTGTAATCTTAGAGTGGTTTTGATTTGCATTTCCTTTATGGCTAGAGATGGTGAGCATTTTTTCATGTGTTTTCTGGCCACTTGAATTTCTTCTTTTGAGAAAGTTCTGTTTGGTTCAGTTGCCCATTTCTTTATGGGTTCATTGATTTTGGGAGAGTTTAGTTTCTTAAGTTCCCTGTATATTCTGGGTATCAGTCCTTTGTCTGATTTATAGCTGGAAAATATTTTCTGCCACTCTGTGGGTGGTCTCTTCAGTTTAGAGACCATTTCTTTCGTTGTGCAGAAGCTTTTTCATTTTATGAAGTCCCATTTGTTCATTTGTTCTCTTAGTTGCTGAGCTGCTGGGGTCTATTGAGGAAGTCCTGGCCTGTACCTGTTAGTTCCGGAGTGTTTCCTGCTCCTTCCTGTACTAACTTCAGAATTTTGGGTCTGATATTAAGGTCCTTGATCCATTTTGAGTTGACACTAGTACAGCGTGATAAACATGGATCTACTTTCAGTTTCTTACAGAAGGATAACCACTTTTCCCAGAAACATTTGTTGAAGAGGCTGTCTTTTCTCCATTGTATGTTTTTGGTGCCTTTGTCAAAAATGAGGTGGGCATAGCTGTGTGGATTCATATTTGGGTCCTCTATTATGTTCCACTTGTCTTTATGTCTGTTTTTAGGCCAATACCATGATGTTTTTATTGCTATTGCTTTGTAATATAGTTTGAAGTCAGGTATTGTGATACCTCCAGCATTGCTCTTTTTGCTGAGTATTGCCTTGGCTATTGGCGGTCTCTTGTGTTTCCAAATGAACTTTAGGGTAGATTTTTCAATCCCTGTGATGAAAGTCATTGGGATTTTGATAGGAATTGCATTAAACATGTAGATTGCTTTTGGTAGTATAGCCGTTTTTACTATTCTGATTCTAACAATCCAAGAGTACGGGAGATCTCTCCACCTTGTGTAGTCTTCCTCGATCTCTTTCTTCATGGGTTTGTAGTTCTCCTTGTAGAGGTCCTTCAGATCCTTTGTTAAGTGTGCTCCTAGATATTTGATATTTTTTGAGGCTATTGTAAATGGAATTGTTTCCATATATTCCTTCTCAGTTTGTTTGTTGTTGCTGTGTAGAAAAGCTAATGATTTTTGTGTGTTGATTTTGTATCCTGCCACCTTGCTATAGCTGTTTATGGTGTCTAGGAGTTTTGGGGTAGAGTTTTTTGGATCTAAGGTATAGGATCATATCATCTGCAAATAGTGATATTTTGACAGTTTCTTTACCTATTTGTATTTTTTTTATTTCTTCTTGCCTTATTGCTCTGGCTAGGAATTCCAGTACTGTGTTGAATAAGAGTGGGGATAGTAAGCACCCTTGTCTCATTCCTGATTTTAGGGGAAATTGTTTCATTTTTCACCATTAAGTATGATGTATGATGTTGGCTATAGGTTTGTCATATGTAGCCTTTATAATGTTGAGGTACATTCCTTCTATTCCTAGTTTTCTTAGAGCTTTTATCATGAAGTGGTGTTGGATCTTGTCAAAGGCTTTTTCTGCATCTGTTGAGATAATCAAGTGATTTTTGTCTTTGCTTCTATTAATGTGCTATATTATATTTATAGATTTGTGTATGTTGAACTACCCCTGCATCCCTGGGATTATGCCAACTTGGTCTTGTTAGATGAACTTTCTGTTGTGTTGTTGGATTTGGCTTGCCATTATTTTTTTGAGCATTTTTGCTTTGATGTTCATTAAGGAAATTGGCCTATAGTTCTCCTTTTTGGAGTTGTGTTTGCTTGATTTTGGGATAAGTGTAATACTGGCTTCATAAAATGAGTTAAGCAGTGTTCCTTCCCCTTCTATTTTGTGGAACAGTTTATGGACTGTTGGTATTATTTCTTCTTTAAAGGTCTGATAGAATTCAGCAGAGTGTCCATCAGGTCCTGGACTTCTTTTTTTTGGGAGACTCTTTATTGTTGCTTCAATTTCATTTTGTGTTATAGATCTATTCAGGTGATTAATATCCTCTTGGTTCAGTTTTGGATGTTCATCATATCTAGAAATCTGTCCATTTCTTCACAATTTTCAAATTTATTAGAATATAGATTCTCAAAGTAGTCTCTGATGATTTCCTGGATTTCCGTGGTGTTTGTTGTTTACTGATTTGGGTTTTTTCTCTCCTCATTTTAGTCAGATTCACTAAAGGTCTGTCAATCTTATTTATTTTTTCAAAGAACTATCTTTTTGTTTCATTGACTCTGTGTATGGCTTTTTTGTTTCTATTTCACTGATTTCAGCCCTCATTTTTATTTTTTCTCTCCTTCTGTTTGTTTTGGGATTTGCTTGTTCTTGTTTTTCTAGGAATTTGAGATGTAGCATTGATTTGAGATCATTCTGACCTTTTAATATATGCACTCATGGCTTTAAGCTTTCCTTTTAGGACTGCCTTTGCTGTGTCCCATAGGTTCTGGTAGGTCATATTTTCATTTTCATTATTTCCAGGAACCTTTTAATTTGCTCTTTTATTTCATCAATGACCCATTTATCATTGAGCCATGTGTTATTCAGCTTCCAATTGTTTGCATGTTTTTTATTGATGTTTTTGTTGTTGATTTCTAGTTTTAATGCATTGTGAACAGATAGAATGCATGGGATTATTTCTATTTTCTTATATTTGTTGAGGCTTGCTTTGTTCCCTAAGATATGATCCATTTTGGAGAAGGTTCTCTGACCTGCTGAGAAGAATGTGCATTGTTCAGAAGTTGGATGAAAAATTCTCTAGACATCAGTTAGGTCCATTTGCTCTATGCTGTGATTTAGTTCTAGAATTTCTTTATTGATTTTTTTGTTTGGATGACTGATTGATTGGTGATAGTGGTATTAAAGTCTCCCACTATCACTATGTTGGAGTCTATATATGTTTTTAGGTCCTTCAGAATATGTTTGATGAAATTGGATGCATTGACTTTGGGTGCATATAGGTTGGTAACTGTTATTTTTTTTTGGTGTATTTCCCCTTTTACTAGTATGAAGTGTCCTTCTTTATCTTGTTTGATCAATGTAAGTTTGAAGTCTACTTTGTCCGAGATAAATATTGCTACCTCTGGCTGTTTTCGGGAGCCAATGTCTTGGTAAATCTTCGTCCAGGCTTTTACCCTCAGCCAATGCTTGTTTATGTCAATGAGATGAGTCTCCTGTAAGCAACAGATGTTGGATCTTCTTTTTTAATCTAGTTTGCCCAACAGTGTCTCTTAATGGGGGAATTAAGTCCGTTAACATTCAGTGTTAGTATTGATAGATATGTGGTTATTCCTGTCATTTAGTTGTCTTTGTTGTTTAAGGGTTTGATTGTGTGTAGCTGAATCAATGTTACCCTCTACTTTCTTACCTTTTTTTCTCCTGTGGTTTGTTACTGCCTGTCCTTTCAAGGTTTTGTTTGCTTTCACTTTCTGTGTGCAGAATTTCTTGAAGAATCTTTTGTAGTGGTGGCTTGGTGGTCATATATTGTTTTAGTTTCTGCTTATCATGAAAGACTTTTATTGCTCCATCTATTTTGAATGATAGTTTTGCTGAGTAGAGTATCCTAGGGTTGAAGTTATTTTTATTCAATGCCTGGAAGACCTCACTCCATGCTCTTCTTGCTTTTAAGGTTTCCATTGAGAAATCTGCTGTGATTTGATGGGCTTACCTTTGTATGTTATTTGTTTTTTCTCTCCTATAGCCTTCAATAATCTTTCTCTATTCTCTGTGCTTGTTGTTTTAATGATAACATGTTGTGGGGTAGTTCTGTTTTGGTCAAGTCTGTTTGGTGTCCTGGAGGCTTCCTGTACCTGAATTAGCCTAGTTTTCTCTAGATTAGGGAAATTTTCTGTTATTATTTTGTTGAATATATTATGAATTCCTTTTGCTTGCACCTCTTTTCCTTTTTCAATGCCCATGATTCTCAGGTTTGGTCTTTTGATAGAGTCAGTGAGTTCTTGCATATTCCTTTCACAGGTCTTGAATTGTCTGAGTAATATTTCTTCAGTTTTTCCTTTTGTTTCCATTTCATCTTCAAGTTCTGAGATTCTATCTTCCACTTGTTCTACTCTTCTGGAGTGGCCTTCCATTTTGTTTTCTTTTTCTGTTTCATTCTTTTTTCTGAGGTTTTCCATATCATGGATCATTTCATCTTGAATATTGTCAATTTTCTACCTTAATTCATTTATCTCTATATTTATACTTTGGTGTTTATTTAGGACTCTTATGAGTTCATTTATTTGTTTTTGTGTTTTCTCATATTCTTTATTTTTGTTGTCTTGGAATTTCTTGAGTGCCTCTTGTATGGTTTTATTGACTCATTGATTACTTGCAGAATTTCTTCTTTCAGACTATTCTTGTGAGCTTTGTTGGTTTCCTTGGTATAGTTTATCTTTGTTTTGTTGGAGTCTCAATCTGGGTATCCATTTTCTTCATTTCCCTCTGATTTCTGTACTAATTTATTTTGGGAGGCAGAATGGTTTCCATCCCTTTTTTGTTTTACCATCATTCCATTTGTTACTGTTTCTGGTCTATGTTTAATGTAGTATTAACTAACTTACAATAGTAAAACTGACAAAACCAAGAAAGAAAAAGGAAAAAGAAAAAGAAAAAAAAAAAGGAGAACCAAAGAAATCAACAGGGAGAGATGGTGGACAACCAAACAGTGAACAAGACAAACAAACAATTAACAAAAAGAAAAAAAATTCCCAGTTCAGGAACAGTAGAATTTCAGTCTTAGTAGTTCTGGTGTTACTCCTTTAGCATCCAGTCCTGTTTGTCTTTGTCTCTTAGGCAGGTTTGGATCAGGCATCTGGCAGTGCTGGAGCCCTCCTGTTTTCTCAGTATAACATAGTATAAAAAAGCTTTCTACAGGCTGAGGGTTCAGGGTTTTGGAGTTTTGTTTCTTCTTTTGGGCCTTTTTTTTTTCTTTTTTGCCAAGTGTGGCTCCAGCAGAAAATATTCTGTTTGGTCTGCTGAAGGTCTTCCAAGCATGTTTGGAGCTGGAGGCCAGTTTGGGCTGGTTTGTGGGCAGGTTGGCTGGTGGCCAATGTGCATGGGCCCCAACTTTTGAAACCTTAAATTGGAACACAAATAATATCTAGAGGTTCAGAGATTTCAAAAAATATAAAATAGTATTTTTGAAAGAAAAAAACCTAATCAGTCATCACTAAATATTAACTAATGGTGTGAAGTTCAGAGATTTTTTATAAATAAGGTTGAGCTGATCCATAGTTTTTCCTTTATTCTTTTAAAAATACTTACTCATTGTCCCCAAATTGATTTTACTAAATTAGTGCACATAATTTCTTTACAAACACTACTTTAAAAACATTATTTTTCTAAAATGGCAGTTGTTGAAAGCCAAAAAGTTTATTTTCAGTATCTGAATATTATGAAGAATATCAGAACTAATTAATCATTCTTAGAACTATTGACATATTTTTCATACTCTTAATTTTCACTAATATAAAATCACTGGTATTTTTCTAAAGATATATTTTCATGATGGATACATTTTATTAGAATTACCTGATATTTATGATTCAATAATATTAATCACTATTTATTAATTTATCAAAATTAATGCAGCAATCAGTAGATCATTTTATTTTCATTTTAAAAACACAGATTGAGGTATGAGTACCTTAAAGCAAATTCAGCTAACTAAATGATATTGTTAATTCTAGTATCTTTTATATTAAAAATCTGTAAATGTTTAGAACAGCTAGTGTCCTTATTGCTTCTTGTATGTTTCTGCTGTAGAAACTTACCTTGCACAAATGTTTTTGAGGACAAATTTAATAATAAAATCATTTGATTGTCTTCATATTGAGATGTTGGAACATCAAAGCCCTTCCAAATTATGTCTATAAATTTGTAACAATTCAAAGTCAAATTTTTGTCAATAGATTCTTCCTATAATTTAACATATTATAAAGAATGATTATAGATTTCAAATGAAAATTTTGAATATAATTTGAAACTAGCTTTACTTATAACAAAACTCTCTTAATTGTTAGTTTTCTCCCTTGCCTTTGAAATAATATAATTTTTTTTTATTCATATGTGCATACAAGGCTTGGTTCATTTTTCCCCCCTGCCCCCACCCCCTCCCTTACCACCCACTCTTCCCCCTCCCTCTCCCCCCAATACCCAGCAGAAACTATTTTGCCCTTATTTCTAATTTTGTTGTAGAGAGAGTATAAGCAATAATAGGAAGGAACAAGGGTTTTTGATGGTTGAGATAAGGATAGCTATACAGTGAGTTGACTCACATTAATTTCCTGTGCATGGGTGTTACCTTCTAGGTTAATTCTTCTGGAACTAACCTTTTCTCTAGTACCTGTTCCCCTTTTCCTTTTGTCCTCAGTTGCTTTTAAGGTATCTGCTTTAGTTTCTCTGTGTTGAGGGCAACAAATGCTAGCTAATTTTTTAGGTGTCTTACTTATCCTCACCCTTCCCTTGTGTGCTCTCGCTTTTATCATGTGCTCATAGTCCAATCCCCTTGTTGTGTTTACCCTTGATCTAATGTCCACATATGAGGGAGAACGTATGATTTTTGGTCTTTTGGGCCAGGCTAACCTCACTCAGAATGATGTTCTCCAATTCCATCCATTTACCAGCGAATGATAACATTTCATTCTTCTTCATGGCTGCATAAAGTTCCATTGTGTATAGATACCACGTTTTCTTAATCCATTCGTCAGTGGTGGGGCATCTTGGCTGTTTCCATAACTTGGCTATTGTGAATAGTGCCGCAATAAACATGGGTGTGCAGGTGCCTCTGGAGTAAAAGTCTTTTGGGTATATCCCCAAGAGTGGTATAAGGTGGTTTAAAATATTCTTACTTAACCCTTGTCCATTAGGAATCTTACTCAGTAAAAGCAATTTAATTGTATAAATACATACAGAGAATATATACTTTTAAAGAAATCAGATTCTAACAAATTCTGAAACTTGCTTATTCTTTATGTGGATTCAGAAAAAATATGTGGTGTTATTCACCATAAAGAAAAATATAATTTTGTTGTTTGCAGGTAAATGGATAGAACTGGAGAACATCATGTTAAATGAAGTAAGTCAGGACAAGGACAAATGTCCTGTCCTCCTTCGTATGTGGAAACTAGACCTGTAAGTTTAATGTACACATGAATATACATGTATCTTATATACATATATATGTAATAAATTATAAATATGGGAGGGAGACATGATTTTATCAGTGGATCTGTTTGAAGAAACCACAGGGAGGCCATAGAGAAAAGCAGAAGGATAGTGAATAATATTGAAATGCAATTCATCTGTGTATGAAGATAACATAACATAATGCACTGTAACATATGCATAATAGGAGAGCAGGGCAATAGAGAGGGTTCATCTCACCAGAGCACATGTGAACATGTATTCAGCTGACTATATACATGTGTGAAATACCAAGGTGAAACCCCATTGAACAATCAAAATAAACTTTAAAAAATGAAGGGCATGAAGGTAAAACAAGTCCTATCCAGGGAAGTAACCAGTGGGAGGGGGAAAAGTGAAGGAGGGCAAATATGGTCAATGTATTTTGTATTTGTATATGAAAATAGGACAGTGAAACCCATTGAAATTGTTTTAAAAAAGGGTGAAGGGGAAGTAAGGGAGAATGATGGAGGAGGTGAATCTAGTTAAAATTTATAGAAGGTATATATATAAATGTCACAAGGTATCTCCCCTGTACAACTATTATAAGCAAAGTTTTTAAAAATACTAAAAAATAAAATATCAATTTAGTGGAGAGGAATGGCTTATGAACAATTAGAATAAAAAATAATAAAAATATTTTATGGAGAATGAAAGTCATAAATAAAACAGGAATTAAGAATAAAATGTAATATTAAGTTACTTTAAACAATTAATTACAGCTTATTTAGCCTTTCTTATTATGTCTAGAAATCCTAATTTTGGGGAATAAAAGGACATCTTTTAAATTGTGTCTTTCTAACTTCACTTTTTTCATTTCTAAGCTACTTAAGATGAAATGATTTACTCTTCAAGATAGGAGAACAATACCAATTCTTGATGATAATTAGACTCCACACCTCCTCCTATACTTTTAATTAAACTCTACATAAAGCAGAATGTAATATAATGTAATCTATAATCTGAAATAACAAACTGCTCAGAGTGTAGTTCCAAGGTAGAGTTTGCGTGCACAAGGCCTGGGGTTCTATCTCCAGTCCTGAAGAAAAATAAACTACATATATGTTGAAGAAATGTTAAGATGAAGGTGGTATAATCTCTTGAGAATTATATTCCAATACAATTTCAAAACAACTTTAATAAAATGGTTTATTTTATTATACTTTAAAAATTTTATCAAAATTTATTTAATACAAAATAAAATTCCAACTTTCATCATGTGCTGGTTGTGGTGATCAGACTTGTAAGCCCAGCACTCAGGAGGCTGAGGGAGGAAGATGGAAACTTTGAGGCCAGCCTGGGCTACCAGAGCAAGACCCTGTCTCAAAAATCCAAGGTCTGAAAGTAAAGGGTGAACTTCTAGGGATGTGGCATGGGAAGGGAAACAAGAGATAAGAAAGTGAGGCATATAGGATCAAAGTAACTTATTGCATGTAAGCAAATTTCGTAGTGAAACTTCTTACTGTGTACAATTAATACACACTAACAAAACATTGAGAAACAAACAAACCAGGGCTGGGAATATAGCTTAGTAGTAGAGTATTTGCCTACCATGTGCAAGGCCATGGGTTTGATCTAGGTACCCATAAAACAACAACAATGCAGGAACAACTTCAACAACTAAATATAAATGAACTCTTTTTAGTGAACTCTATTTGGTGAAATAAAGATATTACTGCATATAACTAAATTTTAAGTATTTATTATGAAAAATTTTATAAATAGTCCAAAGATAAGAGTATAGTGAACCACATGTACTTATCACATCATTGCTATAATGATTTCATAGCATACTTTAGCCTTATTTATGCATTTTCTTCATTATTGAAACATATCTGAGGCATCATATTATTTTATTAATAAGTAATTATGCATGTAACATATTAATAATTCTTTATTATAAATATTACCATCTTTTAAATTCTACACAATATTTAACAAAAATCCCTAATGTATTAAAATATATATATTATTGAATTTCCTAATTGGTCATAATTCTCATTTCTTCTCCTTCCTTGGGGTTAATAGCCAAAAAATATCCACCCATTGCCTTAAGCATCTCTTAATTTATTGTGCAATAATCTCCTTTCAAGAATTATCTTTTTAACTTAATTATTGGAGAGTGAAGGCCATTTATTCTGCAGTTGCCCAGTGAATTTTACTGACAGTCTCCTCTTGTTATTATTTAACATTTCCTTTAGTCTCCTATACTAACAAATTGCTGATTATATCTAAGGGCTTGATCAGATCAGATTGGCTTTATTTTATCAAAACTACTATAGATGTCATTGAATATTTAATCAATTGGGAAGTACTACCCAGGCATCTACCTTTGTGCAATGTTTATTATCATTCCATAGATACAATATTTCATATTTTATCATTCTTCATTTACTAGTTAGGACACTACTATAAGGAAACTTTACCTGGTCTCTCAAATGGTTCCCTGTGGTACAATTTGAAAAGAAAAGGAAAAACATTTCTTCATGTTTTCTGTTATTTATCAACATATTTAATTAGTCACCTAACATTCTCCAAGTGAGCTTTCACTATTATTAGCAATGTATCTACTGTAATATATTTGTTGGGTCTGATTCATTAAAATTGTTCCTAGTGATTATCAAAGATTTTTTTAAGTTTGCTCCTCAGTCCTTTAGACATGACATAAGTAGTCATTGCTAGATTTCTTGCTTTTTTGTAGTACAGAATCTTTTAAGCTCATTTTTGTACCACCAAGAATGAGCCACTTCTCCTGGTTCCTTTTAGTGGGAAGTGTCTAGAAAATGCAATTAAGGCACTAGATTTACTCACTGTGGCATTGTTCTTAATTTTCATAGGCTCGTCTAATGGACAAAATAAAAAAAAGGTGGTGCATAAATCATGCTCTTTGAGTTTTCTTTAATGAAATTAAAATGTATTTCCACTCAAAACCAGCACTTCAATGTTTATCGAAGCCTTATTTGCAATTGACCAAAATATGACATTAACTGATAATGTTCTTTACTGGACCCATAGGCAATTGTGGTACACCCATACAGTAGTATATTGTTCAGTGACAGAAAGAAAGTGCTAATGAGCAGTGGAAAAATATGGAGGAAACTTAGGTGTACCTTGCTCAGTGAAAGAAGGCTACGTCCTACATGGTTCCAATGATAAGAGCCACATGTACATAGATTTGCACTAGTGAGTGGCCATTACCACAGGTTACATAGAAGTCCTGCTTTTTATTATGGTTGGGAACTATATTAGGGCCACCAACATTACTTTTAATTAGCAATAAAGTAAAATATGAAAAGGAAACAATTAGCTACTGAGAATTTTTAAAACAAAGTAGTGGAGAAAATCAATACACTTGAATGTTTTTCTAATTTTTTAAATAGAATCAAAAGGCCCTACTAAACCAATGACCTCAGAAATTAAGGCCCATGAAGAAGTACATTTTCTATTACCAAAATCATTATTCAGTTTTAAAATTGGAATTAAAGACTATTTAAGGTGTTAAATCCCTAAAATAAAAAGCTAAATACAGGACTCTCTTCAGAAATGTATCACTTGACACATACTATCTTAGGTCAGTTCAGGAAATTGCTAATGGAATATTATCCACAGACTGCTTTGTTTTGTTTTAGGCTATTTTAGGAAACAGCAAAAATCATGCCCAGGTGTCATCTCTCCACCAATTCTTCTGACATGTGAAATTCCTGTGCTACTGGTTCTCAAGTCTGCTGATTATGACAATCAAATGGTGACTAACAAAAATGAAACAAAACTTCCTGCACCCCACCCATGATGACACAGACTTCTTTACTCCAGGGAGGACCAAGCCCAACAGCACACTGCCGTACTTGTGTTTGGCACTGAGAACATCTGCACAGAAACACCAGAAAGTTGAGGAATCTGACATGTACTGTGAGAACTTTGTCTTGCCCTACTTTCTTTTTGTTTTTTGTTTATGTTCATGCCCTCTATTTTTCTCCTTTCTATCATAGTTCCCTTCTTACAGTGATTTCAATGAGTTTAAAAATTATAAGTTCATTCAGGCATAGAAAGCACATCACCCATATGTACCTTCTTGACTTTGTTTCTTCACCCCCTTCTCCCATTAGTGTTCTTCCCTTAGTATAGCCTGTTTTTCATAATATTTTTTATACTTGTTTCATCTGTACCTCCCACATAAAAGAGAAAACATGCAGCATTGACTTTCTGAGCCTGGCTTACTTCTCTAAACATAATGCCCTCTAGTTGCACCCATTTATCTTCAAACCACATGGTTCCATTCTTCCTTATGGCTGAATAAAATGCCACATAAATATAAATAAATATATATGTATATCACTTTTTAATTCATTTGGCAATTGTAGGGCATCTGGATTGTTTCTATAACTTGGCAATTGGGAGCACTGCTTCAGTAAACATCGGTGTGCAAGTGTCTCTCTTGTGTCTTGACTTACACTCCTTTGGGTATATCCCTTGCAGTGGTATTTTTGGATAGTAAGACACTGTTATTTTTGTTTTTTTATGGAGTCTACATACTGTTTTCCATAGTAGTTGTGCTAATTTACATTCCTACCAGCAGTGTATGAGGGTTCCTTTTTTCCTACATCCTCACCAACATTTGTTGTTGTTTGTGTCATTGATGATAGCCATTCTAACAGGAGTGAGGTGGTCTCTTAGCAAGGTTTTGATTTGCATTTCCTTCATGGTCAGGGATGTGAGCATTTCTTCATGATTTTTGGCCATTTGGGCTTCTTCCTTTGAAAATGCTCTGTTTAGTTCATTTGCCCATTTTTTCAATGGTCATTGATTTTTGGGGGGATTTTAGTATTTTTAGCTCATTGTCGTTAATCTCTGGTCATTAATCCCTTGTCAGATGTATAGCTGGCAAAGATTTTCCCCCACTCTGTGGGCTGCCTTTTCAATCTGGTGGCCATTACTTTTGTTGTGCAGAAGCTTTCTAGTTTCATGTAGTTCCATTTATCAATCTTTTCTCTTAGTTGCTGAGCCATTTGTGTGCTATTTAAGAAGTAATTGTCTATAAGTTTCAGTGTATTTCCTGCTCGTTCCTTCACAAGCTTTAAAGTTCCAGGTCTTACATTAGAGTCATTCATCCACTTTGAGTTGATATTTGAAAAGAGTGACAAACATGGGTCTAATTTCAGTTTTTCTGCAAGCAGATACCCAGTTTTCCTAGCAACATTTGTTGAAAAGTCTGTCTTTTCTCTATTGTATGTCTTGGGGCCCTTGTCAAAAATCAGGTGGGCATATGGATTCATATCTGGGTCTTTTATTCTATTTCATTAGTCTTCATATCTGTTTTTTGTGTCAGTACCATGAGGGTTTTATTACTATGGCTCTGTAGTATAGTTTGAAGTCAGCTATTGTGATACCTTTAGTGTTCCTCTTTTTGCTCAGTGTTGCCTTGGCTATTTGCAGCCTTTTGTGGAGAAGCTTATGTTTTTAAGTATCATATTTATCTGACTGTCTATCTACCCATCTATCTATGTATCTATCCATCTCTCTGAGTTTTAATTTGCAGGTTATTTTCTGTACAATGCTTTGGATACATTTGTAATCATTTTAATTGTAGAAGATAGCATAATTCCCAAACTATATATTTATAAATCCTAGTCTACAAATTTTAGCATATAGAATTTAGATCCATTCAAATCAGCTTATTTTCCTTCTATTTCTGAGTCACACTTTCTTGCTTTTCCTATGTCTAGAAATTTATTCCTGTTTTCTGATGATTGCTGCCATATTGCCAAGAGGCAAGATTATATTTTTGCATTTTGGATTATGTTGGTTTCCTTTAAATTATTCTGGTACGTTCTCATGTGCATTAATTTACTGGTTTTTCTTTTTGAGTATGTCAAGATTGGGTTTTATGGTGTTTGGCATGGGTCAAGTGTAGGTTTGACATTTTGCCTAGCCTAGTGTAGCTCTACATGCAACAGTTGTTCTAGTTTGTCTCAAGTGAGTACAAAAACTGTCTTCCGTCCAATTTAATTGCATAACTTGAAGAATTCTATTTGGCATACAGCTCCACATCTAGATAAATACTCAGGGGACATCTATACAGATTTCTTGAGCTACTTCTCTGCTCACTTTACAGCTCTTAAATGCCAAATCCATCATTATTCTATGTTTCTGATTTCTGTTTCTTCCATTTTGTGAGAGGGGCACTCTCAGTTTGAAATTTTTTTTGTTATTTTGTTTTGGGATCTGGATAATGTCCTTAGGAAGAAAGCAGATTTAAACTTGTATCTTTTCTTTTTTTCCCTTTTCTCAAGAACTCAAAAGCACTGTCAGTGGTTCAATCCTTAAAGCAATTATTTCTATATTGCTTAATTAAATGTGATTAAAATTTTGTACTTTTATAAAGAGAGGGAATTTGCATATTTAAATAGATTACTTATTCAAATGAGGGCAAAATTGCTCAGTAACTGCACCTGAAAATCTTATTCTCCTGAACTTCTAACATTTTTCATTTTCAGGATGTGCTTCTGAAAATAAATAGTCAAGTTACAATGTTATCAGTAGTTTTCCAAGAAATATTTAACATATGACTTTCTGGGACAAAGTGTGTGTTGTTTGCTGAATTCCATGCTGTTACAATGACTGCCATGACAAGTTTCAAGTCATTAACACAATGTCATCAAATATGGAGTTGAGAAGAGTTGCAAAACTTTGCTTTTTTCTAATCCCCAAAAGTCAAGTTTTATAACCATCTGATTATAATTGTTCAGGGGAAATTTATTCTCAACTTTTTCTAGTCATTTAGAGTTTATGCTAATTTGTGGACTATTTAACTACTTTGCACAGATCTAATGAGTCTGATGTTCTCAAGTTTCTAGTTATTTTTATTTTGGGGTGTGTGTGTTTGTGTGCATGTGTATTTTCACAATACAACCAGGCCATATTTCCACTGAAGTTGTTGGAAGACTTTCTAAATACATATTTCCAGTACCTTGTTTTAATGCAGGAAAATTCAAGTTGAAGTTATGAAAACACAATACCCCTCCCTTCCTTCCCCTTCCTTTCTTCCTTCCTTCCCTTTTCATCTTTCTTTCTTCTCTTTCTTTCTTTCTTTCTTTCCTTCTTTCTTTCCTTCCTTCCTTCCTTCCTTCCTTCTTTCTTTCTTTCTTTCTTTGTTTCTTTCTTTCCTTCCTTCCTTCCTTCCTTCCCTTCTTCCTTCCTTTCTTTCCTTCTCTCTTTCTTTCCCTTTCTTCCTTCCCCTACATTTTTTTCCTCTTATTGATGTTAACTAAATTTTTAAATTAAAATTTCTATTGCATCATTAGCCAAAGTCAAGTTCTGTTTACTACAATAATAATACATACACACAAACATACAGACAATTTTTTTTATGAGCCTTGGGTTTGAACTAAGCTTCACACTTAGAAAGCAGAGCCAAGTCTCCAATCCAATTTATTCTGGATATTTTGGAGATGGAGTCTTGCAAACTATTTCCCTGGACTGGCCTCAAATTGCAATACTTCCAATGTAAGCCCACAAAGTAGCTCGGATTACAGGTGTGAGCCACTGGCATCTGGCTACATACATATATATATATGTATATATATTCTTTTTTTTTACTTAGCCATCAATGATCTGACATACCCTCAAGTACAGTAAATCTGTTACCCTCTGATCATTGGAAGTGATTCATGTACCAAGTATAAAAATAGCAATTACACATACAATCCAATAAAAACATGACCACAATACATATTACCTCAATACAAGCTTTATTATTGTTCTTAAATGATTTAAGCAAATGCTCAAAATGCTGATTGTCTTTTCCTATTTTAGACTGTAGATAGTTGGTAGATACATACCTAACTGCTTATAGGGCTTGTAGATTTTTGTATGTGCCAGCACTACCTTAGGGAAGAAATAAAAATAGAAATGTTTTCACAGTCAGAAACATGAACATATAGCCTGAATAAAGACATTTTTATGCTGTTTCTGATGCATTTTTATGCTTGATCCAATATAATTTTAAGTGCTTTAATCACATTAATTAATTTACTGTATTTGATTGTTTTCTTTCTTTTTTTTTTTTTCGGTTGTGTTTTTTCAAGACAGTATCTCACTATGTAGCCCAGTCAGGTCTTGAACTCACAATCCTCCTGACAAAGCATCACAAGTAATGGGAATATAGGCATTAAAGCATGCATATTTTTGCTTGGAATTTTTAATTGAATAATTCCTTATGAGCTAAAGATATGATGAGGGTATTTTGATTGGATACAAATGTTGATAACTTTCAGTGAAGGTAAATGGAACTGGAGAACATCATCTTAAGTGAAGTTATCCAGGTTCAGAAGGCCTAAGCTGCATGTTGTCTCTCGTATGTGGAATATAGACCTAATACAAATATAATAATATTATGAAAAACAGGTCACACTAAGGGAGGTCAGAGGTCACATTCGAGAGGAGAAGGGTCAGAGAAGGAACTTAAGAATGTGAATATGGTTTTTGTACTCTCTATACAAAAATGAATATAGGGTTTTTAAACCTGTTGAAACCACCATTAGAAGGAGACTAAGGTAGAAAGAAGAACAATAGAGGAGATGAAGAACTAATTGGGGTCACAATGCATATATCCATGGAAAAGTCACAAGGAAACTCCTTGGGTAGCTATCTTAAACAAACAAAATTGTCATTTTTTTTTCTTTTGCAAAATCAGAGGCTAGGAGGGTGGAGCATAAGACTTGTTGAAACTATTCCAGGAATGGGGGAAGAGTGGATAAAGGAGAATGGTGAAGCAGGTGAATTCAAATAGGGAATATTTGATACATTGTGAAAACTTTCATAAATGCCATCATGTAACCCAACTCAGAACAAAAATAAAAAAATTAAAAAGTAATAAGTACTTTTGGGGCCACTATTTATTGCTACATTTTAACAGAGAAATGGATATTGATGAAAAATAAGACTTGCTCATGGATTGCATCATGTGATAATCATAAAACTGGTATATTTTTTCCAGAGCTCCTAAATAAGTTTTCCTAGTGTTTTTATTTAACATTTTAGTTGGGATTTGTCATTTAGAATATTTTAGTGTTTAATAAATGATTTATACTTATAAATGTAACAAAAAAGTTCAGGAAAAACTAAATATCCACGAATTTTCTTGAACCCTTCAGAATTGATGTCACCTGGAAAGTCACCACTTTATCACAAAGAAGATAGATGCGTCCAGATGGACAGTGTAGGAGTTAGTTTATTTGGGATGAAGAGTACTAGGGCTTAAAGTGGAAGATATATTTAAGTAGTAATACTGATAAACAACCTTTAAAGATACAATTGAAAACTTCTGGAATGTACAATTAAACCTGAAAAAGCAATCAATATGACAAAAAAAGATTCCAAGATGGCGGCTAGAGGAAGGAAGCAGAAAGCTAGTCTCCTATAGTGAAATCATGGAGAAATGCTGGAGACACACTTTGCAGGCATAATCACTGAGAAGAGGCATAACTTTGACCCCTCCACACCTCCAGCCAGCGCAGAGAATCTCCACTTCACGTTAAACAGAGAAACCAGGAAGGCTCCCGGGCTGCCAGTTGCCCGCGCTCAGACAGCCTGGGAAGACGCGGACCAGGTGAGCTTCGCGGTACCATGATACTCCCACAGACAAGCCTGGGGCAGCGCAGCATAGCCCTCTGGACAGACTGACCTCCACCTGGGGAAAAAAGAGAAACTGAGTAATAAGCAATAAGAACAAATAAGACACACAGGAAAGAGGGTGGGGTGCACTGAGTGCTGAAGATTGGGGGAAGGGAATTCTTACCAGAACTGAAAATAAACAAGCCGGGCAGGCCAGAGAGGCTCTGGCGGGAGCGGGGGCAGGGCGCGTGCCCAGCAACCAGGAGTGGGGACGCTTGTGAGAGTGGTGGAGGGAGGAAAACTCCACAGGAGAGGAGGGAAGACCCACTTCCCATGTGAACTGTAAACAAATATGGTGGCTGGCAGGAGCAGCAGCACCGCCCAGTAATCAGGAGCAGGTAAGCTTGTGAAAGTGGTGGTGGGAGGAAAACTTCACAGGAGAGGGGGAAAGACCCACCTCCCACATGAACTGTAAATAAACACGCAGGCCTGACAATGCGGGTGCACTGTCACCTTTCCCAGTGCTTGGAAAGGGGAAAGCCTGTAGCAGAGGCTCCTGCACAGAACTCTGAACAAACAAAGCCTGCGGGGCCTGGTGAGTGCTAAGCTCACCCCAGAGATCTGCATAAATAATGCCTCCAGCAACAGCAGGCTGACAGCAGCGGGCAGGCAAGCCACAGCTGCAGATACCATTCTCAGAACTGTCTCCAGACACTTTTTTTTTCTTTTTCTTCCTACCTTTGATGAGAGAACAACTGAATTACACCTGCAAGTGGAAAAACTTACTGAAACTGTATTGCATTTGAACTTGGGACACTTGGTGGGTTGTTGTGTGTGTCTGTATGTGTGTGTGTGTAGTTTTGTTCTACTTTATGCATCCCCTTTGATGAGACAACTACAGAACAACATCTGAGGCACCATCTCCAGGATTGGAGACTAAGACGGACACCCAAATTATTAAGACTGAAACTTCATTGCATTTGAACTTGGAAGTTTTTTGGTTTTTTGGTGTTTTTTTTTTATTTTTTATTTTCCATTTTATTTTAATTCATTTTTATATAGATATTTTTTCATTTACTTATTTTTTATTTTTATTCTTCTCTTTTTTTTTTATTTTTGATTTTCAATCCTCTCTCTGTCTATCTAATGTCTGTTCAGCTTACTGTCAATTAGTACACTAACGCTCCCTGTTTATACCTTTGGAACTTTCTTGTCTGAAACCTTGTTCTACTTTCTCCCTCTTGCCTGTGAATTTGTTTTCCCCTTTTCTTTAACTTCTTGCTTTCCATCTCAGCCCACCCTTCCATTCTAAATATTACCATTGTTATTATTACAAGCTAGAAAATACTTAATTGCACACAGTACAGGGACAGTAACAACACCAAAGACAATGATGGGAAGACAGAAAAAACAGGGAAACCAGTTTCCCCATAGCAAAAAATTAGTACAGGAAACAGAGGGGAATGAAGAAAACAAAAACTCAGATCCAGACTCCAAAAAAATGAAGATTAAACTATGCCAAAGGACCCAATGAAGCCCACAAGAATAATTTAAAAGAAGATATACTACAGGTACTCAATGAGAATTTTATAAAGATGATACTGGATAGGGTCAACCAAAATGTACAGGAGACACTCAAGAAATTCAAAGACAACAAAAAAAGAGAACATGAAAAAGCAAAAGAAGAAATAAAGGAAACCATAGAAGCACTGTATAAACACCAAAGTGAAAGAGAGAACACAATGAATAAACGGATAAATGAACTCAGGACAAAAATAGACAACATTAAAGAGGAAACCACCCAGGGTATGGAAAACCTCAGAAAAAAGAATGAAACAGAACTGCAAAACAAAATGGAAGGCCAATCCAGCAGAATAGAACAAACAGAAGACAGAATCCCAGAACTTGAAGATGAAATGGTAATGAAAAGAAAAACCAAAGAACTATTAATTAAACAACTCAAGACCTGTGAAAAGAAGTTGCAAGAAATCACCGACTCCATCAAAAGACCAAACTTGAGACTCATGGGCATCGAAGAAGAAGAGGTGCAAGCGAAGGGAATGCATAATATATTCAACAAAATAATAACAGAAAATTTCCCAAATCTAGAGAACGATATTCCCATACAGAAGCAAGAGGCCTCTAGGACACCAAACAGACCAGATTAAAATAGAACTACCCCACGACACACCATCATTAAAACAACAAGTTCAGAAACTAAGGAAAGAATATTGAAGTCTGTAAGAGAGAAAAAACAAGTAACATACAAAGGTAAACCCATCAAAATCACAGCAGACTTCTCAACAGAAACATTAAAAGCAAGAAGAGGGTGGGGTGAGATCTTCATGATACTGAATGAAAATAACTTCAACAACAGGATACTCTACCCAGCAAAACTATCATTCAAAATAGATGGAGCAATAAAAGTCTTCCATGATAAGCAGAAACTAAAACAATATGTGACCACAAAGCCACCACTACAAAAGATTCTACAAGGGATTCTGCACACAGAAAGTGAAGCCCAACTTAACCATGAAAAGACAGGCAGCACCAAATCACAGGAAAAGAAAAAGCAAGAAAGTAGAGAGTAACCTCAACTTAGGTACACACAATCAAACCTTCAAACAACTAAGACAACTAAATGACAGGAATCACTACATACCTATTAGTACTAACGCTTAATGTTAATGGACTTAATTCACCCATCAAAAGGCACCGCTTAATGAAATGGATTAAAAAGGAAGATCCAACAATTTGTTGCTTACAGGAGACCCATCTCACTGACAGAAATAAGCATAGGCTAAGGATGAAAGGCTGGAAGAAGATTTACCAAGCCAATGGCCCCTGAAAACAGGCAGGAGTAGCAATACTGATCTCTGACAAAGTAGACTTCAAACCTACATTGATCAAATGAGGTAAAGAAGGACATTCCATACTAATAAAAGGGGAAATAGACCAAAAGGAAATAATAATCATCAACCTGTATGCACCCAATGTCAACGCACCCAATTGCATCAAACATACCCTGAAAGACCTAAAAGCATATATAAACACCAATACAGTAGTTGTGGGAGACTTTAACATCCCATTATCATCATTAGATAGGTCATCCGAACAAAAAAATCAATAAAGAAATCCAAGATCTAAAATATGCAAAGATCAAATGGACCTAGTTGATGTCTACAGAACATTTCATCCAACTTCTACACAATATACATTCTCAGCAGCCCAAGGAACCTTCTCCAAAATAGATCATAACCTAGGGCACAAAGCAAGTTTCAGCAAATACAAGAAAATAGAAATTATACCGTGAATACTATCTGATCACAATGCAGTAAAAGTAGAACTCAACAACAAAAGTAAAGACAAAAAACATGCAAATAGCTGGAAACTAAATAACTCATTACTTAATGAAGAATGGATCATCGATGAAATAAAGAGGAAATTAAAAAGTTCCTGGAAGTCCTGAGAGGAAAGTTTATAGCCATGAGTGCATATATTAAAAACACTGAAAGATCCCAAATCAATTACCTAATGATACATCTCAAACTCCTAGAAAAACAAGAACAAGCAAATCCCAAAACGAATAGAAGGAGAGAAATAATAAAAATAAGAGCTGAAATCAACGAAAAAGACACCAAAAAAACCATACAAAGAATTAATGAAACAAAAAGTTGGTTCTTCGAAAAAATAAACAAGATCGGTAGACCCCTGGCAAACCAGACTAAAATGAGGAGATAAAACCCAAATTAGTAGAATCAGGAATGCAAAAGGGGAGATAACAACAAACACCATGGAAGTCCAGGATCATCAGAGACTACTTTGAGAACCTATATTCAAATAAATTTGAAAATCTTAAAGAAATGGACAGATTTCTACATACATATGATCATCCAAAATTGAACCAAGAGGAAATTAATCACCTGAATAGACCTATAACACAAAATGAAATTGAAGCAGCAATCAAGAGTCTCCCCAAAAAGAAAAGTCCAGGACCTGATGGATTCTCTGCTGAATTCCATCAGACATTTAAAGAAGAACTGATACCAACTCTCCTTAAACTGTTCCATGAAATAGAAAGGGAAGGAAAACTGCCAAACATTTTATGAAGCCAGTATTACACTTATCCCAAAACCAGGCAAAGACACCCCAAAAAGGAGAACTATAGGCCAATCTCCTTAATGAACATTGATGCAAAAATCCTCAACAAAATAATGGCAAACCGAATTCAACAACACATCAAAAAGATTTTTCACCACAACCAAGTAGGCTTCATCCCAAGGATGCAGGGGTGGTTCAACATACAAAAATCAATAAACGTAATAAACCACATTAACAGAAGCAAAGACAAAAACCACTTGACCATCTCAATAGATGCAGAAAAAGCCTTTGATAAGATCCAACACCATTTCATGATAAAAGCTCTAAGAAAACTAGGAATAGAAGGAAAGTTCCTCAACATTATAAAAGCTATATATATGACAAACCTACAGCCAGCATTATTCTTAATGGAGAAAAACTGAAACCATTCCCTCTAAAATCAGGAACCAGACAAGGATGCCCACTATCCCCACTCCTATTCAACATAGTACTGGAATTCCTAGCCAGAGCAATTAGGCAAGAAGAAAGAATGAAAGGAATACAAATAGGTAAAGAAACTGTCAAAATATCCCTATTTGCAGACGACATGATCCTATACCTTAAAGACCCAAAAAACTCTACTCAGAAGCTTCTAGACATCATCAATAGCCATAACAAGGTAGCAGGATATAAAATCAACATAGAAAAATCATTAGCATTTCTATACACTAACAATGAACAAACTGAAAAAGAATGTATGAAAACAATTCTATTTACAATAGCCTCAAAAAAAATCGTATACCTAGGTGTAAACCTAACAAAAGATGTGAAAGACCTCTACAAGGAAAACTATACACTTCTGAAGAAAGAGATTGAGGAAGACTATAGAAAGTGGAGAAATCTCCCATGCTCATGGATTGGTAGAATCAACATAGCAAAAATGTCGATACTCCCAAAAGTAATCTGCATGTTTAATGCAATTCCCATCAAAATTCCAATGACATTCATAAAGAGATTGAAAAATCTACTGTTAAATTTATATGGAAAAACAAGAGGCCATGAATAGCCAAGGCAATACTCAGTCAAAAGAACAATGCAGGAGGTATCACAATACCTGACTTCAAATTATATTACAAAGCAATAACAATAAAAACAGCATGGCACTGGCACAAAAACAGACATGAAGACCAGTGGAACAGAATAGAGGACCCAGATATGAAGCCACACAACTATAACGAACTTGTCTTTGACAAAGGAGCTAAAAATATACAATGGAGAAATAGCAGCCTCTTCAACAAAAACTGCTGGGAAAACTGGTTAGCAGTCTGCAAAAAACTGAAACTAGATCCATGTAGATCACCCTATACCAATATTAACTCAAAATGGATCAAGGATCTTAAAATCAGACCACAAACTCTAAAGTTGATACAAGAAAGAGTAGGAAATACTCTGGAGTTAGTAGGTATAGGTAAGAACTTTCTCAATGAAACCTCAGCAGCACAGCAACTCAGAGATAGCATAGATAAATGGGACCTCATAAAACTAAAAAGCTTCTGTTCATCAAAAGAAATGGTCTCTAAACTGAAGAGAACATGCACAGAGTTGGAGAAAATATTTGCCAAGTATACATCAGACAAAGGACTGATAACCAGAATATATAGGGAACTTAAAAAACTAAATTCTCCCAAAACTAATGAACCAATAAAGAAATGGGCAAGTGAACTAAACAGAACTGTCTCAAAAGAAGAAATTCAAATGGCAAAAAAACACATGAAAAAATGCTCACCATCTCTAGCAATAAAGGAAAAGCAAACTAAAACCTTGCTAAGATTCTACCTCACCCCTGTTAGAATAGCCATCATCAGCAACACCACCAACAACAGGTGTTGGTGAGGATGCAGGGAAAAAGGAACCCTCTTACACTGTTGGTGGGAATGTAAAGTAGTACAGCCACTCTGGAAAAAAATTTGGAGGCTACTTAAAAAGCTAGACATTGATCTACCATTTGATCCAGCAATACCACTCTTGTGGATATACCCAAAAGACTGTGACACAGGTTACTCCAAAGGCACCTGCACACCCATGTTTATTGCGGCACTATTCACAACAGCCAAGTTATGGAAACAGGCAAGATGCCCCACCACTGATGAATGGATTAAGAAAATGTGGTATCTATACACAATGGAACTTTATGCAGCCATGAAGAAGAACGAAATGTTATCATTCGCTGGTAAATGGATGGAATTGGAGAACATCATTCTGAGTGAGGTTAGCCTGGCCCAAAAGACCAAAAATCGTATGTTCTCCCTCATATGTGGACATTAGATCAAGGGCAAATGCAACAATGGGATTGGACTTTGAGCACATGATAAAAGCAAGAGCACACAAGGGAAGGGTGAGGATAGGTAACACACCTAAAAAATTCACTAGCATTTGTTGCCCTTAACACAGAGAAACTAAAGCAGATACCTTAAAAGCAACTGAGGCCAATAGGAAAAGGGGACCAGGAACTAGAGAAAAAGTGAAATCAAAAAGAATTAACCTAGAAGGTAACACACACGCAGAGGAAATTAATGTGAGTCAACTCACTGTATAGCTATCCTTATCTCAACCATCAAAAACCCTTGTTCCTTCCTATTATTGCTTATACTCTCTCTACAACAGAATTAGAAATAAGGGCAAAATAGTTTTTGCTGGGTATTGAGGGGGTGGGGGGGAGAGGGAGGGGGTGGAGTGGGTGGTAAGGGAGGGGGTGGGGGCAGGTGGGAGAAATGAACCAAGCCTTGTATGCACATATGAGTAATAAAAGAAAAAGAGAAGAAACAAGGACAAGTTGAACTCTTAAGCAAGTACAGCAAGGCCATAGAGTACAGGGTTGCTACAAAAGTTTAATTTCTTTTCTATGCATCAGCTCTTAAAAACTATAGTGTGGGATTTAAAAATAGCAACCCTGTATAAAAAAAGTACCTGTATATAAATTCTATGAAATATGTACAGTGCTTATATGTAGAAAAACCATCAAATTCTAATGTAAATAAAGTAGATCAAGGTAAATGGAGAGATATTCCATGTTCTTGGGTTGAGAATTTTAGTGTTATGAAATAGTTTTTAAAATATCAATTTGTACCAGTTTAGTCCATAGCCCCAAGTCAATCATAGTCAAGCCCCCAGCAAGCTAGTTTGTAGACACTTAACACTGATTTTAATGTTTATATTTATTAATTTGATTAAGAAACATTAAACTTACTATACTCTTACATTATGAATAAAATTAATTTGCTTAGTATAAAAATATGCACTCTCTGAAAGACACTGTTTACAGAATGGAAAGATAATCCATTGATTACATGATGAAATAATATTATATAAACATATATCTAATAAAATATTTCATCCAATTACAAAAGAATATATAAAATTCAATAGTAAGCCAAAAATTAGCATAATGTATTTAAAATATGAATAAAAATTATAAGTAAATAGTTCCCTAAAGAAGGAATATCTATGTCACACAAACATAATAGTTGCTCGAAATCACTTGTCGGTAGTGAAGTACAAATTAAAACAATGAGATACTACCACACGTTTTATAGAATAGTGCAACTCCTGCATCTGTAACCTCCAAAACTGACAAAGTCACTTGCTGATGGAAATGTTGACAAACAGGAACTCTTACACAGTTCACTCCCTTTCTTACCAATAATAGGTGCTTTCAACAAACAGAAAATTCCCATAGGTGGATAGATAGAAGGGAAATGTGAGAAATATATATGAGAATGTGTGTGCTTGTGATATGCAGAATGTATTCATATATAACCTTGCATATTCTAAAACAAAGTGTTGAAAAATGGATTGTATCATCTAATCTAGAAGATTCATTAATAAAAATAATACCAGTAATAAATCATTTAATTATTACTATTTTCTTATTCTCATTACTCCTACCTCATTGCTGGTAGAATGCTAAAAGGTACAGCCCTCTGGAAACTTGCTTTCATGGCTACATGTAGTTCTAACATATGGACCAACAATCAAATTCTAAGCTATTTACCTAACTAATTTTAAAATTCATGCTCATATGAGACGCTATACATTGATTCTATTAATATAAATTGCCAAAAGTTATAGTTACCCTTGTCTGCTGCTGAGGGAGTCCTCAGGCTACTCAGCTGCAGCAACTGTGTGAGTTCCTTTAACTACAAGACCATAGGGGAAGACACCTGAACATATCAGAAGCAGAAAAATGGAGCCACTGACCTTTGAGGATGTTGCTATAAACTTCACACTAGAAGAATGAGTCTTTTTGGATCCTACACAAAAGAAACTCTACAGGAACCTGTCCTATGTAGGAACAAGATAGAAAAAAGAAAATATTGAAGAGGACTGCAGAAATTCCAAAAGAAATATAAGGCAATCAGCATAAAAAAGATAAATGGTGTACATCAAAATCTGAGCATGAGAGATAATTTTAAAACGAAGGAAATGATACTAATACTTCCAGGTGTAAAATGACTTAATCAGGGAGAGATATTTCTCTAATATTGCCAAAAATGTTTAGCATCCAGAAGTAAAATTCAAGGTGTATGTTCTGTTACTGGTAACATGTGGGGTAACAGCTAGAGTCTCATGAAGGTAGAAAAGATCACTAAGTAAATGAAGCCCTTATGTAATCTTAGTCTAATTTATTTTGATGTATAAATCATGTTTCACAAAACTGTGTGACCCCCATAAAGCATATGTCAATGACCTTCATACATGCATGACAATTTTTGTGCATAGGAATGTTATAAAACACTGACAGGTTTCCACTTCAGAGTAGTTAACAAATAAATTTGTACAAAAGTTTATATCAATAAAATAGAATCCCACATTTGAAAGACTACCCTAATGCAAGTATAAGTACATATTTAAGTCAATTTCTCTTAGTTTTTTCTTCCTAAACTTACTACATCAAGGAAATCCAGGTCATAACAATAGAGTGTGTGACTGTGAGCCCATCTGAACAAGTTTGGAAATGGCCACTATAAAAGCATAGAAAGACTAGTGAGGATTGTGTATGCAAATAATTATTTGCAAACATATGCCAAAAAATCCTGAGTACACACTGACACAGCACACACACACACACACACACACACACACACACACACAAACAAAATGGGTGGAGATAGATGGTTTGGATACTAATATTACAATAAGAACATAAAAACTCAATCCTAAACCAAACTGCAGGAATATCTATGACATGCCAGCTTCTTGAGTACATACCGATCACCCATTATTACTAGTTTTATTTCAGTTGATCCTGAATGATAAAAAGAAGATCACTGACAGCAGTATTTAATACCTCATAGCACATTTTAAGTGCACATCCTCCACTCCTTACCCTAGTTATTATTCTTAGGTGATTCTTGAACCAGTTCGGTAATCAGCTACTCCATAAGCCGGGAGTAAGGAAAAAAAAGTGAGAGATTTTTCTGTGCTTTCTTTATGAAAGGGAAGTAGTTACTTGCCCTGGAGTAAGCACAGCCTTACTTTGGCTTGCTAATGAGTCTCATCAGTAGAACTTCGGGGATTTAACATAGGGATTTTTGTCAGGTGCTATGACCATTTTCCTCTCAGAGAGAGAGGGCAAGTTTTATCATGTTTCAGGATTTGAGCAGTTAATTGGCCACAGGCTAGTGCTGATGGTCACATGAAATTTCAGAGGTGAAAACTTTAGGTGAGCACTGAGACATCCAGGAGTTTTCAACTCCCCACAACTATTTTTCTTACATCTCATTTAATTTTTAACAGTCTTGTCTCCTGATTTCTCCTGCTTTTGACTTTTTTGCAGAAATGTGGATCATTTGTCCTTTTCAAAGTCACACTTTCTGAATTTATCTCTTCATTTCATTAATTTGTATTTTTTACTTTTCATATATTCTTCATATTCTTCACTTATAATACTTGGATCAAGGTTATTGACTAGTTTTAGAATCATAGATTTGGCCAAGCATGAGTAGGCAGGAATGTATTGTGTGCTTCACTACAGGAAGCCCACACCTGTACTGTTATTTTTTATAATTTTAAAGTTGGTATGTGTTCAGGTGGTGGCAGACAACAGTTTCAGCCAGCAGTTTCATTGTCTGAGTTAATAGTTCCATTGGAGATTGTGCTTGGTCACTTTTCTTATTCCATCATTCTGTCCAAAGTTGCCAACTACAATCTTTTAAATCTAGGGTTATGTAATTACTCAGAAATTCAGGACAAGGTTTTTTATTTGCCCTGGATACTGATATGAGCACTGTCAAGGCAGGGATTAAAAAACAGATTTCGATCCTGCTTCTCCCAATGCTGTCTTCTATTCTGGTTGCTCTTTTCCAATCCTGCCCCCTTTGCCTTCCAGCTGCAAAGCACAGCAAGTCCCCTTGTGTTCAAATGTGGGTTTTCACTTCGTGATATCCTACTGTCCTCTTTTATTTTTCGTATCTTGAGATGTGTCTTGCAGATGTTCCAGAGTTCACCTTTGTGAAGGGAGCCAAGAGACTGAGCTGAAATAATAAATCCCAACTAGCATAAGAAAATATATGACTGAGATAGTAGAGCAGATAACATTTGAAAACATAAATCTGGCTAGAGGATGGAATATCTGATAAATATTTGAAGACAGCAAACTGACATAGCAGGCAATGTTTATTTTTTAAGACTTGATTGTGATAGGTATAAAATGTAAATTTCTTTTAGATTTTTTAAAATATGTGACTGTGGAAGGGATGAAAGATTCTAGTTTGTCAAGGAATGGATCAGAATGACAGGTGAGCCACAAAGATCAGAACCCATAAATAGAGAGGTAGAGAACCTAAAACAGCAGTCTCTGGGCACCTTTATATCAAACAGGAGGAGAAAGGGAAGGCAAACACAGCACATCATGAAATACAAAAATGTGAGGACATTTTCAGTACTGCTACTGTTGTTGCAGGTGTGATTCAGGAAATGAACCACTGATTGCCATTCAAATTGCTTGATACCCTTTCATCATTAGAGTCAGAAATCAGTTTACATGGAAACAACTAATATTACAACAAACTGCTACTATCAAATTGACAGAATACTACTGGAGAGCTAGACTTGTAGGCAGCCTTACGCACTCTGCTGTTAGATTTTACCAAGTAGCAAGTGTTTTGGCAGGTATTATGCGACCAAGTGTTTTGGGACACCCTTTGCTATATGCTTCAGAAATTCTATTTAGTATGGTGAATTTAAATAGTACCCCTTCAACTGCATATTTTTCTTCCCTTTAAAATACATCTCATAAATTAAAAGCAGTGA
Source organism: Castor canadensis (assembly GCF_047511655.1). NCBI lineage: Eukaryota > Metazoa > Chordata > Mammalia > Rodentia > Castoridae > Castor > Castor canadensis. Next base: position 74,498,189 of record NC_133394.1, on the reverse strand, counting down.
GTGTATTATAGAATCTAATTAGCTTTCAAGTTCCCTGTCAGTTTTGTTTGTCTACGAGTAGTGAGAAAACATGCCACATCTAGGTAATATGCTTCTTTTTAAGTTCTGTAAAGAACATTGTCAAACTCCTGGTATTTAAGCTCAATATTTTTAAAAGTACCTTGACTGTTTTAAGTCATTAGGGGAACATTTAGTGCAGTAGAGCAGTAATTCACTGAATTTCAGGCACTGGTGCCTTAATGTAGTTAGTACAATGTAATTTACACTCAGGGAGTAGTTTATACACCTGAAAGGAGCTAAACCATTGCGTATTTAATTGACATGAGTTTTAAAGAGAGATGAAGCGCCCTAATACTTACATGAAAGGAAAATTGGGATTAAATTACCTCCTCAAGGTAAGAGAAAAATTAATTACTGAAAACTCAGAACTTTCTTCTCAATCTTTATGTTCTGCTTAGAAAAAAAATTTGGTAGTACTATTATTGTGCTGTGAGCCAATGATCATAATTCTGAGCCATGTTTAGTGGCACTTTCCAAAGGCACAGGTTAATGCAATATACAACCCAATATTCACTCAGTGCATTTGTTGTTAATAACATAAGGGTCAAATTATAAAGTCAGCAAGTTCTGCAAATATCACAGTCAAGTTACCCTTGAACAACCTCTTTGAGAGGGGCCACTAAAGAAATCTATATACTTTATTTCATGGATCCAACATAACCAGGTAATTTTCTGTATTTGAAAATATATTTTGACTCTTGAATAACAGAAGGAAAACCAGTTTCTGAATTTTAGGAACTGTGAAAGATACATAGTGTTAAAGACTTAGAGTGTGCTCTGTGCAGCATGGTCCAACTTTGTGGACAAAAGGGAAATACAGTCAGCAGAGGGTAAGGGAGAGCCAAATATCTCCTTCAATATGCATGAAATGTGGCCATTGTTTAGTTTCATCTCTCTCTTTCCTTCTGAAACTCACAAATTTATGTACATAAATGCATACAGCCCCAAAAATACATAGATGAAAGGCTGTAATTCATTCTGCATTTTCTGTAATTGAATACTGCAAAATTGAGGATGCTATCACTATTGAAAAGATTAACAAAATAAAACTATGCCAACCTTAACTACAAATTCTTCTTATATTTAACATGTAGAAACCATGAAAACATTAGTCTTTCATAAGGATAAAAAGACAGAACTATTTTGAAAATATTATGCTCGAGCCTGTCAAAGGATAGTGATTGTAAGACATCCTTTATATTCCTCCAAAGAGACATGGGACCAATATGCTTCACTTTTACCAGAGTGCTACTGTGTTGTAATGCAAAGGAATCCAACAGACGAGTTGTGCAGTCCTAAGACCTGAGTGGGGCTGCAGTGATTCTGCAGAATCCCTAGGTACCACAGACAACACTTGAGTCTGCACTCACTCTGCAATGCTTCCCTCAGCAGAACATGGCAAGAGACCTGAGAGAACCACACAAGTTCTCTTTTACTTATTTATTTATTTATTATTCATATGTGCATACAATGCTTGGGTCATTTCTCCCCCCTGCCCCCATCCCCTCCCTTACACCCACCCCACCCCCTCCCTCTCCCCCCCACCCCCTCGATACCAGGCAGAAACTATTTTGCCCTTATCTCTAATTTTGTTAAAGAGAGAGTATAAGCAATAATAGGAAAGAACAACTGTTCCTGGTTGAGGTAAGGATAGCTATACAGGGAGTTGACTCACATTAATATCCTGTGCGTGTGTGTTACCTTCTAGGTTAATTCTTTTTGATCTAACCTTTTCTCTAGTTCCTGGTCCCCTTCTCCTATTGACCTCAGTTGCTTTTAAGGTATCTGCCTTAATTTCTCTGCGTTGACGGCAACAAATGCTAGCTAGTTTTTTAAGTGTGTTACCTATCCTCATATCTCTCTTGTGGGTTCGCGCTTTTATCTTGTGATCAAAGTTCAATCCCCTTGTTGTGTTTGCCCTTGATCTAATGTCCACATAAGAGGGAGAACATACGATTTTTGGTATTTTGGGCCAGCCTAACCTCACTCAGAATGATGTTCTCCAATTCCATGCATTTACCAGCGAATGATAACATTTCGTTCTTCTTCACGGCTGCATAAAATTCCATTGTGTATAGATATCACATTTTCTTGATCCATTCGTCAGTAATGGAGCATCTACAAGTTCTCTTAAACAAACTGACTGCTCCTCATCTCTTCTCTCATACAGTGACTAGGAAGAAACACCTTTAGAGAGAAAGGAAATACTTCTTTCTGACAAAAGTTTCTGACAAACTAACACTGCAGCTGAGGGAGAGGTAGAGATAAAAGCCATTCACTACAGGAAGAGAGAAGAAAGTCTGCTACCCCACCCCAAGCTTTTGGGCAAATAACACACATCCCATACTTGCCAGTGAGAAAGAGATCAATACCTTATTTCTAAGGAAATGTTCACAGGAGGGATAGAAGCATAATCTCCCTGAGGAGGGACAGAGAGAAAGAGAGCACATGAGACCCAGCATCCTGCATTGATGCGAAGTCAGTCATAGTGGGAAGAAGCAGGACATCCAGTCCCACACAATACCTTTCTAGTGGGCCAATAACAAAGTCACAAAAGATCAAGGATGTGGGAGGCTGAAGTCTTGGGACTGAGGACTTGGGAGACTGAGGCAGGCGAACATGAGTTCAAAGCCAGCTTGGGCTACACAACAAGACCCTGTCTCAAAAACCACACACATGCATGTGCATTCACACACACACACACACACACACACACACACACATTCTCTCTCACAATCATCCACAAAAAAGAAAACTATAAAGCACAAGAATTGTGGGAAAATATTAGATGTGTTTGAAATGCCAAATAGAGAAGGTGTAGAAATGTGGAAGATATTTGAAGAAATGTTATGTTAGTCTTTCTGAACTTAATATAAGACAGCAAAAAAAGGCTCAGAGAACAGCATGCCAAATTTTTTTTTTAAAAAACATATTTAGTCAAATGAAAACAAAAAGGAAACTTTACATATATGGAAATTAATACAAAGACACAACAGATTTTGGGGGGAAATTTTGGAAGTCAAATAAAATGGAAGAACTTCTTGAACGTATTGAAAATAAAAATAATGAACCAGAAATTGTATATTCACCTAAAGTACTTTCAAAAATTATGGAAAATATGGTCAGTTTTTTTGCCCAGAGAACACCAATTGGGCGATTCCCTTGCCAGCATAGCTAAACTAGTAAATAAATACATAATTACATGCATAAATAAAAAACAAATATTTTAGAACGAAGGAAAATTATGCTGAAAGAAATGTGAACTACAGAAAGAAATGAAATAAGCTTAAAATGGGAAGAAAATAAGTGCAGGTAGGAAAGAATCATTTGATTTATCTCAATCTTTAATCTCATACAAAACAGTAGTTAATGTATTATGGTGACAAAAATAAAACTTTAAAACAGCAAAATATGGGGGTTATAACATATGTGAGAGCAAAATCTACAATGATAATTACACAAAGATTATGTAGATGGGAATGCCATAATTTTTCCCACAGGTTAAGTAGATAATATTACTGACATACACTGTGATACATAACAGAGAGATAATGCAAGATCCAGAGCAAGTGCTTAACAAAACAAATGGGCTTGAATACCAATCCATGAACAGAGATTAAATTTAACAAAAAACATGAAGGGGAGAAGGAAAGGAAAATGAAGAACAAAGTTATATATTTAACCTTAACCACACTGACAATAAATTAAATGTTATTGGATTAAATTCCACCATTAATTAGTACAGATTATCAAACTGGACTTTTTTTTCCAAAAAGAAGATCCAGTCCTACAGAAAAGCTTTTTGAATATCAAGCTTTACACAATGTAAAAGGAACACTATGGAAAAAGACATCATGCAATCACTGGCCAAAAGAATGCTTGAGTTTAAATATTTACATTAGATGAAATAGACTTCAAGATAAGGAATATCATCAGGATTAAAAAGGAATATTACATATTAATAAAATAATTGATTTGCCAGTACACATAACAATCCCTTCCTTTGTTTTAAGTGGATCCATTCATTGATACATGCACATTTCACTGCCAACACATTTCATCCTCTAGTGTTTGTAGTTTGCCATTTCCAGCATATATTTCCTACTATTTTACACATACAACACACAGAATGACAATTTAAATGTAAACATTTTAATTTAAATTAACCTTTCTTAACATTTCAATCTTGTTAACTTTTTGTTAGTTCTTCTTTTTAACTTCCTACTAGTTGCTCATTATGGCTGAGAATTTTTGTAGCAGAAGTAAGTTGGAAGGTATTTACTGTTAAAATAATTTTTCCTTAGAGATATAAACTCAACTATTAAGTTACTAAATACGAAGTAAGAAAAATAACTAACTTGTTAAATGTTTCTAAAATTTGATAATAAATCCTGCAACATTTTGGTGAGTTTATTCTCCAGCAACATCCATTGAACATAGTAGCTGTTCAAAAAAATCACTGTTTAGCTGCCATTAAAAATGAATGCTGTAACCTTGCACACGGCCAGCACACATGTAGAAAGGGCATTGAGCTGCAGCAGCAGGATTGTGGATGGTGGGGCAGTTCAGGGAAGAACCAGGTCAGTTCTTCCTAGATTTCACAGTGGATCAAACTGAATAAAAGTATTTTGAGCTTGACTTGTTTCCTAAAATCTGCCAATTTAAGAATGTTTAAAACCAAAAATCCCTGCAAGTGGGAAACTTTATAGGAAACCCAGGGTGGGGAAACCCAGGAGTAGGACCACTGGACAAGCCGCCACCCTGCTGCCTGGGCGGGGCGGGAAGCCAACAGGAGCCCAGGGTTCGGTTCTATCTGTCCAGCCTCTCCTCCAGGAGAGCTTGGGTCTTCACACCTGATGCATAGTTCCGACCTTGCCCTCTAGGACAGAGGAAGCCACATGGCTTCTCCCCGCCTTCCCCACCCCTGCGGACCCCTCTGATCCGCCGCTCACCTCGGAGGACCCTGGGCTCCCACAAGCGCAGAAAGCCACTACAGGCAGTCATCCAGAGGCATGTATGTCCCCAGTAGGGGACCGTGGACTTGGCGTGTGTTCTGTTTCTGCCTGTATACTTCCTGAGAAAATGCAGTGAGCACATTTGATGTTTTAAAAAGAAAAGAAAAATAATGCTCTAAAGATGAATTCCGAAGCTTTACTAGTGGAAGGATAGGATGCCACATGTGTCATATTAAACTAATCCATTTTTCCTATGCTAAACCAGCTTTGCATTGAAGGGATAATTCTACTTGATTTTCATGCATGATCCTTGACCGTATCACTGAACTACATTTGACAGTATTTTGTTTAGGATCCTTACATTCATGCCAATCACGGATATTGGTGCTACTTTTAGCCTAATGAGTTTGGAAGTGATCCATCCTTTTCAATTCTGTGTAAGAGCTTGAGAAGATCTTGTATTAATTGCTCTTTGAACATTTGCTACAATTTACCAAGGAAGCCATGTGGTCACGGGCTTCTCTTTTGGGTTTTTTTTTTTTTTTTTTTGATAACAGATTCTGTTTCCTATTTCAGTGTTAGTGTGTTTATATTTTCTATTGATTTATGAATCAATCCTGGGGGGCTGTATGTTTCTAGGAGCTTATCCCATTTCTTGTAAGCTCCTCACTTTGTTGGTGTGCAGTTGTTCACAGTACACTATTGTCATTCTTGTTGATTATAGTTCCTGGTGTGATGAATGCTCTTTCATTTCTGCTTTTTTTCATGAGTTGTCTTTTTTCTTAATGTAACTTTTTAAGTTTTGCTTTTCCTTTTAAAAACTCACTTATAGTTTCATTGATTTTATATTGGTTTTTATTTTCTATTTTACTTATTTCTGCTTTAATCTTTGTTATTTCTTTGCTTCTTTTAACACTATGTTTAGTTTGTTCTTCTGACAGTTTTTGGTTTGATATCTTTTTTCTTTCAAATGCAGGCAGTTATCACAACAAATACCTCTAGTACTGCTCTTAACGCAATCCATAATTTGTATTGTACTTTTATTTCAGTTTGTTTCAAGATGATTTCTAATTTTGCCTTTAATTTATTCTTTGACATACTGGTTCCCAAAGAGTATGTTGCTTTATTTCTGCATATATGTGAATTTCTAATTTTCCTTATTCTGTTACCTATTTCTTAATTTCATAGAGGTTATATTAGAAAAGATACTAGTTATAATATTTAAAACAAAAAATAGCAAATATTAGTGAGGATGTGGAGAAATTAGAAAACTGGCACCTTTATCTACTGCTAGTGAGAAGAAAGAACTGTGTACGACAGCTGTAAAATAATTTGGTGACTTCTCAGTAAGTAAATTTGGTGTTACCATGTGACAGTGATTCCATTCCTGGGTGTATATGCCTGATATTCCAAATGAGGTGCCCAAACAAAATCTTGCACACAAATGTTTATTAGTAATACTACTTATAAAAGTGAAAATATAAAACCAACCTAAAATTATCAGCTGCTGAATGGATGAACAAAATGTATATATAAGTGACACTACTCAGCCAAGAAAGAATGAGATATCACATACTGCAGGATCGTCAAGCCTAGATGTAGCCAGACACAAAAGATTCCACTTAAAAGAAAATACAGAGTAGTATTTTAAAATAATAATCTGACCTATTTCTCCAAATAATATCTTTAAAAAATTTTACAGATTTAATTTGATAAAACACATTGCTATCTAATTTTGGAAATTTTAAGTCATAAATGTAGAGACATATTTAAAAAATACTCATTTTTACATATAAATCATACTTTGTTATTATGGCATCTTGCTAAATTCTATTACTTGGGATTTAGTAAATAGAGAATAAATGTTCCTTAGAGAAATTCCATGCAATCCTTTAGTACATAGTGTTGTATGTGGAAATGTACCTTTACTGAATAGTTTGTGACATATATTGACTTATTTTATAAAACAAGCATAATAATTACTTCCCTGGCAGACTTTAGAGAAGGTAGGAAAGGGAAGAAGAAGAAATGCTTAAAGTGAGGAGCTATTCTGGTCTCTTTCATGGTATTAGGGATGAGACTGAGTTAAAGTTATTTCTAGCATGGATTGCAAATTTGGGATAATTATTTTAGTTAAAATTATGATAAAATGCTTCTGGCTATTTAAAAGTTTGATTTCAGAGTCCTTAAAAATTCCTTTTAGTATTATTATTTTACATAATTGTTACTATCATTGTAACTTGCTGTAATGTTGCTACCCTAGCTGTCTGCATGCGTTGTTCTATAAAAATAGCTATAGTGTACAAATTTAAATACCATCAAAAAGAATATGTGCTTGCTGGGAAAGATCATTCTCCATGAGCATCTCATGTTTCTGGGTCTGGATCTTCTGAGCAAAAGGAACTGATAATCATGGCAATGATATTTGCATACTTGCAAAAATAAATTCCCTTTATTAAACTATGCTGCCATTAGTAAACATATTTAACTTATCCTTGAAACTCAGAATTTTGTTATGCACAGCACATGCATGGAAACCATTCCTGACTTAGACAGTATTTCCCTTCTGTCAGAGAGGGCAGAATTTTATGGCACAGACATAGAATGTTTTCCTCTCTAGAAATATTCCAGGATAGAAATTCTTTCTCACCACCCTTATATTCCAAAGTAACACCAGCTTTTTTCCTCTGTCTCTCTCCCAGAGACAGGTCTTCAGCAGCCCTAGGGAAAATATTTCTGCAGTTGAAGTTTTATTTGTCAGTAGTAAGGGGCCTTGTTTATGACCTAGGAATGGGAAATCTTCTGCATAAATGCACACATACATACACATATGTAAATGCATGTGCACAGACATAGAAAGCATAGATATTTATAATATTTATACATATAAATGTATTTATCTGCTGTGTTCAGGGATTTTGAGTAGTACCAGTAGGCTACTTCCCCAGGAGAAATGTCTCCCTTTGATCTGATTCAGGTTAAATAATAGCCTCTCACTCTGACTGATGCTTGATCAGTTTATTCTCACCATGCTCTGACAAGACTGGTCATGGGAGCAGGCTGGTGGTTTGGGCTAGGCACAGTCAAGGGGAAAGATGACCAGATGAACAGCAGCAGTGTAGGGCATCTACATATAGAGCCCACTCTTGAGATTGGAAGATCCTTCTCCTTTTTATACTTGTATGCAGTATTGATCATGGGGCACTTATATGTGATTCTTTCCTAAAGGGAGTGGACCTATTTTTGTATGGGTAAGCTTTTTTTATGTTGAAGAGAGCTGTATCTGTGTAGTCTTGTTTCCTAGCAATTCTGGTAATTTCTGAGCATAGGATTGAAAACTTAACAGACTTGTTGGATCATAAGTGACTCTTAGCATGGGTCCTGAGGGACATTTGTGTGGGCCATTTGCTATCGTTAATCTTGCAGCCACAATGGGTCTCTAATAGTATAAAAGTATATTGCAGTACCATAAATATTACATGCATAAATAAATATGTGTGCAGGTATTTTCACCTGTGCCAGACTAAGCAGTTAGCTTGCAGATGGGGAAAATTCCTAGTCCTTTCAAATGTCATGTATAAGGATGTGCAGGAGAATCAGGTAAAAAAAAAAACTGAGTAGCACAATGAATACAAGTTTAGGTGAGCTACAATTTCCTATTCTTTCCAAATGTGTCATGTGATAACTGCTCTCATTTCACTTCTTTACTAGACTATACTGAAGCATATATTTGCATATACTTTATATATATATATACAAATTATTTACTTATTTATTATTTATATATGTGTGAACATATATATATATATATATATATATGTATATATAATTTGCCTTTGAGATCCAGAATAGTACTATGTTCAAAGAACAATAAAATCACATGCTTCATTTCCTGTTGAGTTTGATATTTATGATTTAAACATAATATTTTAAAGCTTAGATAAATGTGCTGGTATTTTAAATACAAGGATTACTTAAAGGTTTTTGCTTGGGCTCATACAGATAGACTATGGTATATGTCGAATATAGATATATAGATACACTTGTACTGGATCCACCTATTTCTGTAAAAAAAGTAATGATAGGTCATTTTGCTTTTGAGGTAATTCTGTAATGATAAACTAATTAAATCCACAATTGACTATGATTTATAAGAAGTCAAATCAAAGCTGAAGTAGTTTTAACAAAGTAAGAGAATAAGACCAAAGTTATTTTAATTGAACATCTTTCATAAATATAGTATTTTATGAATACAGTGGTAAATTTGATATTACATTTTGTGTTATTTTCAAGAAATAAATTTTCAGGACTTTACTAACACTATCAAGATAAAATCTGTTTTATTTTTAAGTCTTTTCTCAGGTCTCCTATATATCCTAGACACTTAAAACCATTTCTCTTAACAAATTTTTAAAATATCCCGACTGAGGGCCACACTTAGAATATTCATTTACTGAAAGAGTTTCAGCATAACTCTGTCTCAGATTGTCTACTAATAATCACTTAGACTCATGTCCCTCACCTCTGAATGCTAGAGCTTCCATTCCTCTCCAGAGATTACTTTGGCACTGTTTTGAAAAGCTTGGGGCTGTGAGTATGCACTTCTAATTTTGCAAAAGAATCTCAACTGTGGCATATTTACATCATAAGGATAATAGATCATGATCCATTCACAAAGGAGACCCCTTTGTGAATGGATCAGGAGGCCAACCTAAGAAATATAGACCACATTTATGATAGACTGTAAGAGAAAGACAGTGGACTTGCAGGTTGATGATTGCCTCAGTGTGAGAGATTATAGAACATGTATAATGAACAAACATGAAGAAGGAGTTACACTAAGGCACCAATTTCTTTTTGGATTTCTATGACAGTTTAAGTATAAGCCATGAGTTTAAAAAATGATGACTTTTATGAAAAATAGTCTTCATGATTATTGTTTTCTATTTTTGTGACTCATTCACCAGGATTGCTTGAGAGTATTTTTACTTTTCAGTTTTGCAGATAGATAGCTTTAAAAATGTACATAAACTAGGCATAGTGAGTGGTGCATGCCTATAACTCTGGATACTATACTCATTGGGTATCTGTGGATACTACACATCCATACTCTGAATGTGGAAGCAGGAAGATTGTGGGTTTAAGGTTAGCCCAGGCAAAGATAGAAAGATATTATCTCAAAATCAAAATGCAATCAAAAGGACTGGGGCTATGACTCAATTGGTGGAGTGTTTGCTGAGCATGCATGCCTGGATTGTATACCCAGCATGGCATGTCTAAAATATGAATTGGGAAAATCAAAATGACAGGGTGACTTTTTTTGTAAAATGTTACAACTTTTAGGCAGTCTCCTTTTTTTGATCTTTAAATGAAAGTAGTATTATAATATATTTAATTTACAAAAAAAACCCTTATGCTTTGAACACAAAATGTAAACATTAGTTGCCTTGGCAACTGAAGAAGTTCATATTATTCTGAATACATTATTAACACATTACCATACAGCTATGATGTCAAATTTAGATGAAAAGGAAATTGGTTTTATGATTGTATTACTTTCCCATGTACTATAACACAAAGTATTTGTAAGAAATATAGTATAATACAAAGTTTTTTTAACCAGAAAATTATCACAGATTTGGAAACACACTTGAAATTTCTTTTTTCCTCATACCAGAAGTTATTTGTTCAGGAATGAATTGTTTTATCTACATTACATATCACAGTTATATGCATTGAACCACCTTTCTTTTGTATGGAAATATTTCATACATTTTGCAAAGTTTAAATTTTTAAAAATTTTCCTGAAATAAAAATTAATTTCTTACCATATCAGAAGATAAAGAGTTTCCATGATTATCTCTTAGCAAGGTTCAATATTCAGTCAATATATTTACTTTGAATACTAAGAATGCAAACCATTGTTACCTGACTTCTTTCTGGTCACCTGAAGAAGTTGGGGTACATTTCAAAAGTTAGCAATATAACACCTCAAACAACATTACTGCTGTTGTTTGGAACTGAATGTCCTCCAAAGGTCCTTGTGTTAAGGGTTTGGTGCAATGGACCTTTAGGAGTTTGGGTGTAGTGGGACATCTTTAAGTCATTTGGTGGGTGTGTGTTCAAAGGAATTATAGGGTCTTAGTTTCTTCTTCTCTTTGTTTCTTGGTTCTACTATGGGCCCCTGTCTTAATGTAACTTTGTGGAGGTCTAACAGAATTGGGTCACTACATCTTGGACTAGAATCTGTAAAACCATGGGCCAAAATAAACCTTTTCTCTACATAATTTAATTATCTTAAGTATTTTGTTATAGCACCTTGAATTTGACTAATATGGTTGCTTAAAATAAAGAAATATGTTATTTTTCTCTCAAGTACATGAAATTATCCCGTAGTCATTCCAAAACTTGTATTTCTTGTTGTTGGAGACCAATGGGCATTCATTCATTCCTCTGTCTTTCATGATATCTATTCCCAAAATAATGTCTCTGTGATGTTGTCTGAAGCTACAGAATACATTATAGTGAGCAGGAATGAAGTCAAGAGGAGGAAAAAAATCACATCGTGTTTTGGTAGACATATTCTGAAATTTATGCACAATATAGCACTTACAAACCATAAGCAACAAAATGGAAATATGGCTGCAGCTGACTTCATGGATGATTGGAAAGAGTAAAGCTACTCCATATGGTTGTGTGTTTTGATGAAGACCAGGAGCTTCAATCCTATGGACAGAGAGCAAGAAATAGAATGGGGTGTGTGTGTGTGTGTGTGTGTGTGTGTGTGTGTGTGTGAGAGAGAGAGAGAGAGAGAGACAGAGGGTGGAGTGGGGAGAGAATAAGAAAATTGTGGGGAAAAAAGAATAAGGAATTTCTATGTTTCTAGGACATCCTTCTTCTTTTGCCACTCACTTGTCCATATGCATTTCTCCCACTGAAGCTACAGAATTGCCTCCTACAAAAAAACTAGAATCCCAGAAAACAATACAGTTATTCTACTTATCTGAAATCTATTCATTTTGGATGATATGCAGTCCTCACCATCAAATTTAAGTGTTGTTCCTCATAATCAGTTATATCAGACACAAGATTTAAAATACAGCAATTAAGACAATTATATTAGGATCCTTTGTATAGCTGTACACACTTGTAATCTCAGCACTTTGTAGGCTGAGACAGGATGATTGCAACTTCAAAGGTCAGCCAAGGCTTATCAAAAAACCCTTCTCAAAAAGTGAAGAGACAGAAATTTATTGGCAAAATGCATTTTTAAAATAAATGATGCTGATTATCTCCATGTTCATGTAGAGAAAACATGGAGTTGCAAATTTAATCATATGGTACAAGAAAATGAGTCGTTGATGAATTATAGATATAAGTGTAAAAAATATAACTATGTTCACATAACAATGTCTAGTTAATCAAGTTTCATTGATAAAAGGAAGATCCAGGAACTGGGAGAAGATCAAGTTAGCATATAATTTATACAATATACATCTGAAAGACTTTTGTTCCAGCATTTGCTAAACTCAAAGCATATATTTAGAAAGCCACTGTTCTAAATGCAAGCATTTATTCTGATTTAAGTATTTAAGAAAAGATAGATCACTGTCATGGTAGTTTTAAAAAACTTCAGAAAGACATGTCTCACTGACATTACATTCATGCCATTCTAAACAAAGCACTTAGACCATGGTAATTTAACGTGATTTGCACCATGGTAATTTAATATTATAACAAAACTAATCTTTATAGCAGAAGATTTCTTATTCCCAAACAAATTTAGAATTGTCAGCAGGATTAACCACAGATTCTCTGAAATCATTTTTCATATTATTTCTTTTGTTCACTTGACAGTTTCAAAGACAATTCCATATTAATTTGAAATTTTTGAAGTCCTAGGGATTGAACCCAGGTCCTTGTGCATGCTAGACAAGCCCTCTACCATTAAGATTAATTCCCACAAAACTAATTTGGAATTTTATTCAAATTTTTGTTGGTAATATTATTGTTCCTACAATTGCTACTTATAGTTATTTACTAACCAACAAATCAATATTGCAAATACCATTTATATTGTATGAAATGGTTTCATCAGATTTTACTTCACTGGTATTATTAGATGATTAAAAAACAATAAAAAGGATTTAAAGTCAGTTTTTGTTTTTCCACAAAAATATGGTTAAGACAGTCTTAAGTCGAAATAAATGCTTTTAGCATGTAGCTTATATTTTTTACTGAGCTTTAATTTATATAAAATAAGCTTAATACCTTCTTAGTGTGCATTTGAATGAATCTGAATTATTGAACATATTTCCAGTCAAAGTGGAAATATTCTCATCTTCCAAAAAATGCCTTAATAGCTGCCCACCAATCCATGCTGCCCATCAACCAAAATCAAGACTTATCCACAGCAGTTTGCGGCTAAGAAAAGTATCAAGAGTCTTATGATACTAATGGATGTCTAGATACATCTCAGGAGAGAACGCCAGAGAGACTGCCTTACCTCTGTAGGTACTGTGCCCATCACAAGGGAAAATGAGAACCAGTACCACAGAGACATCATGTGTTGTAAAACCTACAGAGCACAGGATGTATCCTTGGCAACATTAATGTACATTTCAAAATTTAAGTGTGTGCACTCGATCCTTTTCATATTGAATGCAAATAGCAAAACTTTTATTTATTTACTTCATTATTTATTTATTTTGCAAATAACAGATTTTTTAAAATCTCTTTTAAAAAACCCCCAAAGGACAACAGAATCTTCATGATGACTATAAACATAATATGAAACTTAAAAAGAACTTAAAAGAAAGAATTTTTATTATGTTTGGATTGCTAATACAAAATAAGATCAAAAGGTTACAGGAAATTATATGAATAATCAATCAACACAGACTGATGTGAACAGAACTAAAACATGTTGAGGAGAATGCATGCAATAGTATATAGTGCAATATTGTGTCTAACTTTATATTGTATAAGTTACATTTCCTGGTGAAAATTTCTCTATCTTTGACTAATAATGTCTAAAGCCTTTTAACAAAGCACATTCCTCATGTTTTCAATTCAGACAGTGAGACACCCAAACTTTAAAAACACCAGCAGTATTGATTCCCAGGAAGAAATTTTTCATCACATCAGTATTTGAACACAGTCATAGTTCTGTGCCATGAAATGAAGTTGAAAACAGTGTGGGGGTAGCTTAGAAAGTTCATCCAGGTGCAAACATAACTTCAGCAAAATATGAATATGCAAATCCTCAGAAAAATGCCCCCAATTGGTAATCCCTAAACCTCATAAATGCTGACCTGTTTATCTTAAAATTAAAAGATCTCACGTAGATATAGCGTCATGCAAAATGGCCAAAAATACCACATGAATTCAATGAGCTCTGGAAGGGATAGAAAAGAAAGTTTCTACTTTTGTTTTAACAACACTTGAATGTTCAGTTTTCATGACTAAGTAACAAAGTATCAAATGTTAATTGTAAATCTATAATGAACACTTTGTTATATACATCCCTTGAAGGAAGAGCATTACATCTGCTTAGTTTTAAAGTATAGATTTGTTTCATTTCTTAGCTTATTTTCTACTATTTTGTCTTATTTTCAGAAGTTCTCTTCATATTTTTGTTTTGTGAAACTCAGCTCACCAAAAAAGAAAACACTCTTTCCTATTGCCTCCTTCTTATAACCTTAGCGACACCAATTTCAAGACAGAAAGAAATTAAAAAATAATAATAATAAGCATTCTTTACTCTCATTGTTTCATTGTCTATGATCGTTATGATCTACCTGCTTAAAGCTCTTATTAGAAATGCATATATCTTCAAGTAATAAAGACTGGTTAATATAAATCTGTTTAAATAAAAGTAAATAACATGCCCACAGAATGTAGGATATTAAGTTTTTCTTAGAACTTATAGTAAACAAGCAACCCAAAACATGGGTCTTTATTAATGCTTTGAAGTTTGGTTCAATCTTTCCTTGATATTTCTTCAGCAGTGTCTCTTTCCAGGGGTACACTGCACTTTTCTGTCAGTGACAAGTATTAAAGCCTGTAGAAATTCCTCCCCTGCCACAGCTTTCAGCAGTTTTACAAGGTAAACATCAGGCTCCAGTTCTCCCAGGCCTCTAATGAAATTGATGCAGCCTCCCGCCTCCCAGTCTATAAAGGGACCCATTAAGGGATGACTGGCAAAAAAGTTTTCTAAGAATGCTATCATATATAACATCAGCATATTATCCTGATTCTTACTATGCTTAAAGAGGTTGACTCTTTCAATGAACCACACAAAACATTAAATGTTCAATTTTTATTATCAAAATTTTTTATTATCATAAAAATATATGAAGCATTGACAATATATTGGCCTGAGGCCAGGTCATTGATCCAATCACAGACCCATTTCATCTGAACACCAATGATAGACTTTGCATTGGACACATGATCCAAACATGAATTATTTTTGTGCTGCAGCTGAAGTCAGTTTCTGTTTTGGATGAAGGGACTCGGCCTATCCATCAGCCCTTTTCCCTTACTAGGCACAACAGCCCAGACAAGTAAAAAGAAGATGTAAAAGAAGCAAACCCCTCTGAACTTTTCTGAATGTTAACATCTCAACATTCCTGAAGCAGGTTCAATACTGTAGACCTCCACTTGAATAAAACAACCAATGTTCCTCTTCTTCCTCTTCCTACTTCTTCTTCTGCATCTTTTATGTTATTTCTGACATTTTCAGTAGATACTTTACTGCTAAAATGCCTTAAGTAATGTATATTTAGCTTCCCAAATCGTATTCAGTATAGTTTCAATAGCATTTTATGTGACACATGGTAGTGTATTAATGCTTTTCGTTGTAATTCAAATAATTCAAATAATTAATTCATTCAACACACTTATTAAATGCTAATGTATGCAAGATACATGTTGGATTCTGCAATTGTAATAATAAAAGAAAATGACAGTACAACTCCCAAAGTCTAAACCATATGTATCATTTATAGTGTAATTTGAAACCAAATGAAGAATATTGGTGCAAATTGAAGCAAGCCTTTTGAATTTTGGAAATAAATAAATGTTTTTAAAGTTATGTTTTATTCAACAGTGGACTCTAGGATTTTCTGTTTGGAGTGGTAAAACTCAGAAGAAATGAGGACTGAAATTAATGCTCCAATTATAAAATTAGAATAAACCTGAAAAATGGACAGATGAAAGATATAAGACAGATTTGGGTGTTATTTCCTAAAAACTGGTTTCTTAAAGAGAAATAAACTGTCAAAATGAAAAAGAGAGAAATAGTGATTACTAAATTGTACCACCATGAAATTGAATCTTAATGTGTTTTATTAGGCTGAAATAAAAACAAAAACTAAAAAGTACCTTTGGAGAAGAAAACATATTAAGATTACTTTAGAAGGTGTTTTAGACAGATTTTCCAGTAGTCCCTGTCTACTGTTTTAATCCAGTTATGAACAGTGAGATTATCTGTTCATAGTGAGAATGAGATTATCCATTCATGGTGAGAATGAGATTATCCATTCATGGTGAGAAACTTTGCCTCATCACACACTAACAGGATAATGGTATGTTATTCTCAGGGATGGCTGGATGTTATGGCAGTTCTATCTTTAGTTCTCCCTGATAGCTTTACTAACTGATTTTCCCACCAACACATCCTCACCAGCACTTGATATTTTTTACCTTTTTGAATTTTTGACATTAGTTCTTTTTAGTTGAATGAGGTAAAATTTCACTGTGATTTTGATTTGCATTTTCCTAATGATTAATGATAAACAGTGCTTTTTCATGTATCTGTTGGGCATTTGTATGCCTTGTTTTGAGAAATATCTATTGAAATCATTAGTCCTTTTTTCATTGTGTTATTTATTTACTTGTTACTGAGTTAGATTCCTTTTCCTTATGCAATTCTAATGAAATAATGCTACTCATCAAATAAAAGCATGAAATCTTGTTATTTTCAACAATATGAATGGAACTGGATCACTATGTTAAGTGAAATAAACCAGGCACAGAAAGACAAACACCTCATGATCTCACTCACATGTGGCATCAACAGGTGATCTCGTAGAAGTTAAGAGAAGAATGGAGGATAGCAGAGACCAGGGACAATGGGGGGAGAGACTGATTAAAAAATACCATGTCATTGTTTGATAAGAGAAGTAGTTAACATGCTGTAAGGCACAACAAGGTGTATATAATTAATAATAATGCATTCTACATCTGAAAACAGTTCAAAGAGGAGAATGTGCTGTACTCACTACAGGAAAGGTGATGGGCATGCCAATTACCCTGAGTTGACCACTACCCAATGATGTATACGTGAATCAAAACATCACATTGTACTTTGTAAATATGTATAAATATTAAATATCTGACAAAAATAAGTTTGTAAGAATAATGAGAAAACTGTGATAGCTGTTAGATAAGGAAGATAAGGCAGAGATGATGGGAAGATGAATGAGGAGCAAAAGACAAAAATGAGTAATGAAAAGGAAGCAGGGAAGACCAGATTTCCAACATTTTCACACACACATCTACCTATACATTTGCAGATTCAAGGTCTCAAGTGTAGGTGCTATAATTAACACTAGTGGGATACAAAGTAGCTGATGAAAACATGTCTGGGGGAAGAAAACAAAAGCTCTTTTGTTTGGTTATCTCGCTTTACAAAAATAAATGATGATATGGAATCATTCTTCTTTCAGGATGTCATTTTTTCTTGTGGGAATCCTTATTTGTCAATGAAGAACTCACACATTACCTGTTCTCATGAAATTTTCTCAATGGCAGATCCCTTCTTTATGGTGTCACTTGCTCTCTGCCAATATTGATAGATGTCATCACTACATTTGAATCCCTGACACAAATAAAGGGTGCTAAGGTCTGCAAGATAGAGATTATGACTCAAATAGTTCTTTTTCTTTCTTGACCAGAGAAGTATCTAACACTCTTACAGTAAGTGCTCAATAGATGGTAATTGAATTGAAGACAGCTATCATTGTAATAAAATGTCAGTGACATAATTCTCCAAGTCTGGTACATTTTCCTTTCTGACCTCCTGAGGAAACTGGACATGTCCTTTCTCCATAGTTTAGTAAAAAGTATGAAGAGCCATACAACAGATGGTATTGTTATATTCAGTAACAAAATTAATAGGTCAAAATTTCATTAAGTAAAATGTAGAAGTCAAAATATATTTTCCTTAATTTCACTCCCAAAGAGTCTTACAGTTGTCACTTATATGTCTCTGTTAACTGACTGTCTGAAGCAAATGATTCCATATTTGTCAATCAAAATTTATTTTTGACTAGAATGAAGACACAATAAATATGTAACAAAATAAAACCATTTATTGAAACATATCAAAACATAAATTTCTGATATAAAAATAGATGGGCAAATGTGGCTACCACTGAGTTCACCCAAATCAAGTATATTACATCACAAACATTACAAGATATGTTGCCAGGAAGTTTTCTTTGTATTTTGAATGTAAATCTTTGCACAGATGGATTACAGAAACACTGTATTATTAGGGATATGATAGTATACTTCATTTTAATGTACTTTACATTTTATGATAGCACTTTATGCACATAATTTTAAAAATTAATTATTTTTACAGGACCAAAAAGTCAAAGCTACCATTATATCTTCCGTGTCTCATTCCCTTCAGGTTTCCTCTTCAAAAACACAAATATTTTCGTTTATCAACTTGTTTTTCCTTCCTTTATTTCTGTGTTACTCTTATATATTGTTAGGAAAAAAATAAATATTTGGTGGTCTAAAACTGAAGTGTGTAGCATTAGTTGCTTTGTAGGGTAGCATCATTTTCCTCAGAAGTTCATAATATTTTCTTTCTTATATTTTTCCATTAATGACATAGTTTCAAACTCAAATTCTTAAACAAAATTGTAATTTCAATAAATAAGAAACAAAAACAATATGTCATCATTTTAGTGAGGAGACATTTCTGCATCTCTTAATCCTTCTATCCTTGTCTACACTGGTTATACTTGAAACCTTATTTTCAAGCTGTAAATTGCTCTAGCCTTTCTTTTAACATTAGGAATTCTCATTCTCTGTCTTTTAAGTTCACTTCTTTCTTTCTCCCATCTTTGCTTATGCCTTTCTTTTATTTCATTTGGCTACTCTGGTAGTCAGAAAACTATCTGACTTTTAGGAGCCATCTGAAGATGTCATTGGCTTAGCTGAGCCTCAGATGGGATCTGGCTGGAAGCAGCTGTTTGGATTGGAAGCATTTTCCCTGAGAAGTACACAGAGCCTCCCAACACTGCTGTTGTCATGCCATTCCCAATCTTCCCAGGTGAACTCTTCCTCTTCAAATCCCACCTCAAAGGACTTTAGAGCATTTCATGCCTTTGTGTTCAAAGAAAAATTGGAACAACATGTGTTGGCATGGACTTTTTATAGCTACTTTTTCAGATACAGTGCTTCTATCTGCCTACCTATTCCTTCCTTTCTAGGAAATAGTCTTGTATTAGCTCTGTGATCATCTTCTTTCTCTATTTTTTCCACTTATAATATTATGAGTCTTTGAATAGAAAATTCTCTGAAATGTTCATCTTTTCTGGTTACCTTCTTGCCTCTGAGTTATGCCCTCTGAAAGATAGACCTTGTGAACTTCCTCTGCTCTCTAAATATTCTATTTTTATAGTATATTTCTCTGTTTTTCATGAAAGTTATTATTTTATTTATACTTCTCAGAGTTCCAGTAAGATTTGCTGTAGTTTTTTTCCAGTTAAATGCACATTTTTGTATTCTTTGTTTCCTTTTAGTCTTTTTTTTCTTTTTTAAATTGGTTGTTGATTAGTTGGTACAGATTTTTATTTGCTATTTGTGTTAGATTTCCTCAAATGTGTGGTTATACCAGATGTTATTTCCATATTCAAGAGTGAGATATGAAAAACTTCATGTAATCTGTGTTTCTGAGTTGTAAGGTGCTGGGCAGGCTCTGGGCTATTTCATGCTGAAGGAATATGTTGGACTCCTTGGATGGAATGAACAGAATCTTTGTCTTGGTGCCTGGTGCTGGTGAAGGTGGCAAGTGAGAGTAACAGGTAAGAGTGGTCATGTGTCCTGGTCACTAGTGAAAGGGACTAAAGCACATGGCCATGCAGACTTTTACATAAATTCCTGTATTTTCTTTGTAGCTTCTCCCTCTTCACTTGTGCCTGGCCTTTTTTCTGACAAATTTCTAAAGGAATTCCTGCAGCTTCAAGGTTCTAACAGGCAGGGACAAGATCTGATCATTTTATTTTTAGTTTTTAACCCTGGCCCTACCATTAAATGGATAAAATGCCACAAATTACCGAGATCTTTGAATCTTGTTTGATCCAGCTCAATTCTAGGCACTCTACTTTTGCTCCCAACAGGTATTGAGGTTTTGGTTTCTCAGGTTCAATATGACAATTAACATATATCTGTATAACTCTTCTCTATATCTGTTATGCTTTTACTTCTTCATCAATAACTTTTATCCTTATAAGTCTATACATGACAAAAAGATTCTTATAACCATTTAACTTTGGTTGTAGAAGATGAAAAATTTAAATCATGTATGTGTTCCATTCCTATATTTACATAGAAATCCTTCTATTGCAATAAAATATGATGGGCTCTATACATATATTTAATAATTTTAATAATCCCCTGTTTCTGAAAATAAGTACAATGAAACAATGAGGTGAAATTTCTCAAGTGCCCTGCTGCTCCTAGTATAGTCAAGATATTAAATGTATTAATTAGGTATACAAACTTTAATGACAAGTAAGAACAAAGAAAATAATATGAAATGTTAAACATACTTTGTATACAGAAAACTATATCACAATAACCTTATATTACCTATAAGTACCACATGTCTTTATCTTAGAAGAACATCTTTTTTTATTGATAAGATTTGGCACAGTGGCCATCCATACACATTATCCAGGAGAATTTTAGTTTCATTTTATATTATTTAGGGAGACTATACATGCCCTGTTTTTTGTTATACCTTTGCCCATTTTAGAAAAAAAGAATTTTTTAGGATACTGAGTTAAAAGAATGTTGCTATTTAGGAGACAAAAGCAAAATTTTATGACCTAAAGTACATAGACACTTTTAGAGGTTTATGCTTAAATTTGCCTTAGTCTTCACCTTATGTAGGAAGACAATTTTCAGAAATGTAAACAGCATATATTTCTCCACAGAAGTGCTCTATAATTAGAAGCATATGTACCAGAGATTGTAAAATGCAATGAACTTCATGAGGATTTGAAAATGAGAGGATAATTCAATTAAGTTTAGCACTCTGATTTTAATAAATCTGTTCAAAATCACGTACATATGTAATGATATTTTTGTAATAACAGTACTCACATATACACACTCACATACACACACTCACACACATACTCACATATACATACACACACTCCCAGATGCTTAATTGACTGTTTTTTTGTTAAGCAAATGGGACAATGAGACCTGTTGAAACTATTCCAAGAATGGAGACTGGGAGATAAAAGGCAATGATGGAGAGGGTGAATTCAGCTATGGTATAAAAACTTTTATAAATGTCACAATGTACTCCCACTACAACAATAACAAAAAAAGAAAAAGAAATGAATCAATTTTTTAAAAGCCCTGTAATGCAAAAGCATTCCAAAAAATTATTCTTCAGCACAAAGCAGACATGTGATAAAAGACTCACATTTGGAAGTGGTTTGTACTTGAAAGCTGTTGGACATGATACTAGCAGTGCCATTAAAGAAGAATTGCAATGGTCTATGATCTTGTTTCATCTTACAGATGTTGTTCTTCCATAAAATTCTTGTAAGAAGTAAGCTTACACTGGACTTTATCAACCTAAAGTAAGGTTTTAATTTCATTATGTTAAGCTGGATTTTAAATGGAATATTATGTACTGAAAATTGTTTAATAAATATTTTAACCAATATCATCTCTGAATGTGTTTCACTATACTCTAAGCATATTGAATGTATAGTGAAACAAGAAATATATTTTATTCTATCTTTACATTATCTTCAAACTTATTTCTGGCACATACTTGTGGTATTCAGGATTATTTACTAAAATTATATTTCCTATCTGGTCTAGGTATTTTACTGAGAACAGAAGTGGGAATGATAAAGTTTCTTTTTAAGGTCTTACAGATATTGCACATGATTTTTCACTGCCTATGTGTTTCAAATTGTGATTAGAAAATATAAATAAAAGTCTATAAATTCCAAAAATGCTTGATAAGAATTTCACTTAAACTATTGGCAAGTTGTTTAAAACAAGTCCACCTACTGTTAACAGATATCAAAGCTATACGAAATATTTTTAAGAATTGCAGGCATCAGAAACCTGTCAGTTAATGAGATTTTTATATATAGAATTTGAGAGAAAAGGAAATTGCTAAACAGTCTCATATTTCCCAGTGGACAATAACTAAATCCAAAATTACAATATAAAGATTGAAAATTTGAAAGGCATTTCTTAAGATTAGAAACTTAGGACAATTGGCCTGCCTCCATCCCTTTACCATGTAAACATTTTGTTTGTTTTTCGTGAGACCCAGAAGGGTTGAGCCCTAAGAGTAAGCATTTAACAGAAATAGACCAAACTTCCTATAAGCCTAGATTTAAATGATCTAAAACCCTACATGAATTAAAGTAATTTATCCTCAGCATAACAACTATCAGAAGGAAAATAAATTACTTTGGAGAACCACATTAATAGAAACTAATATTATTATTAGAAACTATCTCCATAAGTTTTATTTATAATGTTTTAGCATTAGATAAAATGTAGTGAAAATAAAAATAGACATTAAAAATCCAGAGGAAAAATGCCAAACAGTAAAAACAAATTTTAAAAATTCAAATATTTGAAGGTTGAGATGCTTATTTTAAAATACTTATTATTAAATTTTATAATACTTGAAGGATAAAATGTAGAATTTTAGTATAGAATTGCAATATATAAAAATAAAACAAATACTCTCAAAGTACAAGTGTCATTTAAAATGTCAAATCAAAATACTTAATTTACATTTATCAAATATCATATTTCTGAACAATAATCATATATTGAGCCATAAAATAAGTTCTAATTATAACCACAAAAAATAAACACAATCGTGATTTTTTTCCCTCTGATCATTAATAATTCAAGGTAAAAGTAAAGGACACAGTGAAGTAAAAATAAATAATATAAAGAAGATAAAATGTGAATGCTCAAATGTTTGAAAGAGAAATAAATTGACCCCAAATAAGAGAGCACATGTGTACACAGGTACCTAAGTGTACATTTTGTTTCAAGCAAATAAAAAAATTAGAAACCAAACAAAAACAAAAATGAGGAGGACAAAATGTTGGCTTTGTGAAAATACTGTTATTCATGAAACGTCTGATAAGATATTGATCAATAAATATAGAAAAACACAAATTATTCACATCAAGGATGAGATGAGGTATTCTATAAAATAAATGTGATCTTAAAATTACAATGTCACATGCAGAGAGAATGACATAGAAACTGTCTCAGATTAAAGGAAGTCAAAGAGATGTGACACAGCGTTGGTCCCTAGGTACACAATGTATCATACCCACCTGGGTATCTAAGTGATCTAAATGTACATTCTGTATTTAGGAAATAAATGCCATAGGGTTTAGGGGCAAACACCTGTGACATACTCCATAATAGTTCAAGAAAAATCATTTGGACACTTTTGTAGTCTTTTATAACTTTTTTATAAGTATGAAATTATGTAATAATAAAGCCCCCAATTAAAATTTGTACTTAATATGACTATTTTATATTCTCCAGTTAAATTGTATTGATAGGTGAAGGGGATTTTACTAGTCGAAGGTATCTGATCATATCAAAATAATTCCAAGTTAGACATCATGAAAAACAAGTTATTTGCTTATACATTGATTTTTAAGTCTATTCAATTTTGTTAACATCAGAATTCTGGCATCGGATAAGCAATTCTGCTTATTGATTTTAATAATTGAAGCAAAGACAAGCTAAGTGCTAAGACTTTTGTTCACACATTTACAAACACATGTAATCTCACATCACAAGTCAGAGTGAATAAGCACATTCTTTTTTTCTTTATTTCAGAATTCCCCTTCGTTCCTATTCAGTAATGAATAAAACTCATATGGAAATCTAATAAGTTCTGAACTAGATATTATAATAAAAATTGATTCTGGATTTTATTTTATAAGAGCAACAATATAACTTCCAATTCTATATTATTATCCTAATTGACATCTATTTTTATGATTTAAATCAAATATTTTCTCATCCTTGACAAAATATAACTCTGTTTGATTTCCTTTCCTTTGTCTTGACAGCAAAGGCTGATGTATTTATTGATGCAAGCAAAGAGATCTGAGAATAGATTTTTAAAGGAAAATTCAAGATGAAGCCAATCTTCTCCCACAGTTTATGCTCAGTGGAGGTGGTCCATATAAAAAAACTCACTAAGACAATTAGTTACCACATCCTTTTGTTTAAAAGAGAACAGTAATATGATAGTCATATTTTGTAAGTTTTTCCACTGGAAAACTTCCAATCTCACTGTTTTTGTCTCTCATATGAGTATTTATTTTTCAGTAAATATTTATAAGTTTTGGAAAATAATAAAAGAAAAATCTAAATTATGAATACTAGTGTAAAAATGGCTATTGTTTTCATAAATTAATCTTCAAACTTATATTATTATATCAATTCTTCATAAACATTTTAACTATTTCTTAGAATTTCGAAATTATAATAAGTTACATTAAATTTAAAAAGGAAAGAGACCATGTCTTTCCTCATTGCTCTGTCAGTTACACAGATATATGCATGAAGGTTTGAAGTTAAGGGCTGTTGCTATGTAGGCAGGCAGTTCACCACTTGAGCCATGCTCTCAACCCTTTTGCTTTAGTTAATTTCCAGACAGCATCTCGCTTTTATGCCCTGGCCTACCTGGAATACGATACTCTTATTTATTCTTATTTATTCCTCACACACATCCAGGATTTTTTTATCAGTTGAGATGGTGGTATCTCAAGCTGTTTGTTCAGGCCACCTCAAAACTTATGTGTTCCTCCTGATCTTAACCACTGAATAGCTAGGATTACATTCTGAGCCACAGTGCCTAGCCTTGTTAGAGCATATTAAAAGAAAATAATTAATGTACTTTGAAAATAAAACTTCACATTCTTTCTTCTGTGGATATTGATTTATTTTTAAATTTAGTGTTATGTATTCAATGTTTAACTGAATGCCAGTCAAGAGGAAGAAATTTTATTTATTTTATTTTTCTTAATAAGCTATTATGCTAAATCATTTATGAATATTATTTATTTGGGTTTAACACACATCCAAAATAACTTATTTTTATACATATGTGTCTGTGTAGAAGAGAGAGAAAACTTGTATAATATTGAAAGAATTAAATTTTTTGAAAGACAAGGTGAAGTGTCCTAAATGATCAGCTACTTAAGGAAGCTCTATTATATGGATATTAGCCACAGTAGTAGTTTAAGGCATTTAAAGGGAAACTAATATCTCATTTCTTGACATAACTGTATGAAAAAGAAAATTAAGTTAATTTAGAGCTCACATTAATCTTCTAGCTCTAGTTAAAGATTATCTCTCCCATTTGATATTATGTTACATTTTATGTAATATTACTATATTTTTCTTCTTTTTTAGGAATTTTGTGATGTTTTGTTTCTACTTATGAAAGCAAGATTGCAAATTATCTGTACAATTTGGTCCATGCATAAATGGCCATAATGTGAAGAACCCTGCAGTTTCTGTCAGTCAGGCATTCTTGCACAAATAACAGGCACGTGGCTAAGCTGAGTCAATCGGATTCTTCTTCAGGAGGCTGAGTTGCTTGTGGATTATTTAGACTGAAAAAAGTTAGAGCTAATCCTCCAGTTGAGGATGTCCTGATTACTGTTCCTCCAAAGTCTGGAATTTTAGTTTTTCTTCCATTTTGCTAAAGTCACTGGTGGGGAAGGAGGTCAATTTCTGTTGCCTTCAACTAACATCTGATGCTAGAAACAAAGATTTCTTCTGAAAACATCACCAGGGGCAGTTAGCATTAGCTCCACATTGGTCAAAATAGGAATGTCAATATTATGGTCCTCATAACATTAAAATTCATGTTCTGAAATAGAAAAGACCACTTATACGATCTGCTTCAGTGCAATAAATCCTTATTTATTTATGAGAACACATTCAGGTATATGATGGTTCATGTTTTGACTGTTTAAAACTTACATTTAATTTAAAATGGTCTTCACTTGCTATCATATAAATTCGATGTATGAAAACCCCTAAGATTTATATTATTTAGCTCATAATCATTATTTGAAGAGAGTCAAATCAGCCTTGTTTTCTGCCTCATTCCTTAGTTCTACCACCAGCAGGAGACTGCCAGTTTGAAAAATGGTTCTATGCAAGATAGATCTACAATTATGACTGGATCTTGGATCCTACAACTTAAACTTAAAAATAAAGTAAGCTTATCTGAAAGAACTATGGTTTTTGCCCTCAAATAATAAAACATTTTCAGTATGTTTTTTGGGTCAGCTGAATGCTATTATTTTCCTCTCAGAGTGGGGTCAAATGATGTTTTTTTAAAAGTTTTCTTAGATGTTTCTTATCACTATAATTTGACACACTCTTAAATCTTACAACATTTAATAGTTTCTTCTGTGAGTTCACTCCCCAGTCAATATCTATGACTTGCCACTTTTACAAACTGTACCATTCTAACTTATCTAACAATACCAGAAAAGTGTTGTCTGAGTCAAACTGAGCAAGGGTGGAGGGTAGGGTTGATCAAGAGAGAAACATTCATGGTCAAGAGTTCAATATTGTAATTGAAAAGTGACACAATTGCTCAAAGATGGGATTTTCAGATCCTCATTTCGCATTTTTTTCAAACAGTGAATAGTTATCATGAAGCAAATTGTTGAGTGAGGGAAGATTGCTGTTGTTAATGAAAAAAGAGGCTTAGTTTCCATATGCTAGCTAGAAAACACATCAAATTTATAACATATGTAGCTGCTAAACAATTAATTTTTAAAATTACAAAGGCATTGTACACTTAAGTTTTAACTTTTTGTAGTATTTGACTCTTAAAGGAAATGCTAGATACATGTTCTAGTAAATAGGATATATGGCTATATGTCTCTGTTTCCTTTTCTAACTTCACTAAGATAATTGCAAAAAATCTTTCAAAAGAAGGCATGTTTCTGTTAAGAGGGCAGGATATGGCTGGAGCTGGTGCTCAGTAGTAAAGTACTTGGCTATATGTGAGGCCCTGGGTTCCCCAACACTGAAAAAAACGGGGGGCAAGATAATGCAAACCATTAGGAACTGGAAAACAGAATGAAAACCCAGGACCTGGTTGTAAAACATGGAAAACTGTATCTTAAACCAGCAATTAAAAACCCTTGGAAACAAATATGCTTGGATTTCAAAACCTCAATGGGATCCAAGAGCTCATAAATTGAAAATGAAGATAGAAATTAAAATTGAATTTTAATTGAATGAAAATCTGGGTAAGAAGGAGCTAGAACACTAGATCCTGTATGCAGTCCTGTGCCACAATATCAATTCCATTCCAATGGAGATAATAATGCAGGGATTTTCTTCAGAAAATGTAGGAGAGATGATTATTAAAGTGGTAGAACTAAGAAATATGATAGGTTTGCTAAAAGCAAGAAATGTAGTAAGAATGCCCAGAGTGAAATTTAATTCTTCAGTCAATGTATTACTAGAATAGTCCATGGACAGAAGATTAAAATACATTTTCTAGGGACCTTAACAACCAAGGAAAATGATGTAAAAAAGAAATTAGCTTGGGGATTTCCCAATAAAACAATATTACCCTAAATGAAGGCCGCAGAAGATAAGCTTCATCTACATTCAAAGTATCCAATCAATACACAGAATCTCATTTTTAAATATTAACAGAAAAATTAGATGTCACTAGAAATCTTAATTAAACCCTTAATAGATAAGAAAGACAAATTTTAAAAAGTGGAAGAAACATGCATTTTACAGAGAGATGATAGCTTTGAATACTACTATTAATATACTTTAAGTGATTAGGAGATCGCAAAACTATTAAAAAGGATATGTGAATGGAAAGGAATAAAAAGAAAACAAAATATAACCCATTGTATATGACAAATGTGGCTTCAGAGACCACCAATGTGGGTAGCAATACACAAGTGCATGGAAGCAACATTAGGCATCTCTTTGTATAGCTATCTTTAAGTCAAACTAACAAAAAAAATGCTGTCTTTCTTATTATCTCTTATGTTTTCTCTAAAACAAAGTTGGAGAACAAGAGGATGGAACAGTTTCTGCCTGGAAGCACGGGAGTGGGGGAGGGAAGTGGCCCAAACAATGTATACGTATGTGAGTAAACGTAAAACTGAAAATATAAAAAGAAATAAAATCATGAAGTTAAAAGAAAACAGAGACCAGACACTCAACAGAAATGCACACAATATAAAATTTTAGAATTATACTGAAATGTACAAAAAATAAGAGGAAAAGATGTAAAATAGTTTTAAAAGCACATTGATCACAAGACAAAAGAATAAAGAAATGTTATGAAAAACAGGTCACACTAAAGGGACATCACATATGAAAGGGGGAGGGTAAAAGAAAGAAGTTAAGAAGGTGAATATGGTTGATGTACTTTCTACACAAGAATGAATATAGAATGTTTAAATATGTTGATATCATCATAAGAAGGGGACTAAGGTAGAAAGAAGAAAAAGAGGAGATGAACCAATTCAGGTTATAATACACAACATATGGACATGTCATAAGGAAATTTGAGAACAGGAGGGCGGAGTAAGTCCTGTCAGGGGTGGTTGGCACCAGTGGCATGGGGGAGGATGTGGAGAAAGGGTGTGGGAAGGTGAATATGGTTCAAATACCGTGTACACATGTATATAAATGGAAAAATGATATCTGTTGAAACTATTCCACGAATGGGGGTAGGGGAAGACACAGGAAAATGGTGAAGGGGACGAATTCAAATATATATTTGATACATTGTAAGAACTTTTATAAATCCCACAATGTACCCTCACCCAGCACAATTAAAAAAAAGGAATAAAGGGAGACTATTGAGAGGAGAAACTACCAAAGTAACGCTTTGAGAAGATTTTCTACAATTAAGAGGTGTTCCATATTAAAGTCTTATTGTTCTCACAGCTTGCCCAACATAATGATGGATGTGTGGTCATATAAGTGTCATGGTTGGGGTATGTAATAGATTTTCTTCTCACACAACCCATTCACTATTTCTGATCTCCAACAGCACTTGTTTCTGCTGGTAGAGTTGCCAACTTAATGAGTGTTCTTGGCATCAACCCTGACAACTGAGTCCTGGTAACTTTCCCTAGTTAGGAAGAATTTGCTGCAAATGTTCATTCACTGGTATCACAAAGCATGTGAGCATTGAGAGGTGCCTCAGGAAATCCCTGGAAAGTCCCACACACTGCTCCCTTCTCCACTACTTAGTAGCTCTACTTTGTCCGCAAGACAAACAGAACCAGTCTCGCCTGGCACCTGATGGCACAGTCCCTTTTCTTTCCAACTGGGTTACTGTCACGAGAAGTCAAGGTGGTCGGTCTGCTAATGTAAATTTAAGATAACTAGGACTCAGGTTATGTCCTTTGCTAGAAGTATCTACATGGTGACTGGACCTAATAGACTGACAGAGGTTCAAGTTGTAGTTTGAAGAAGCATCCATAACACAAGGAGATTTCTGAAAATGAGAGTAAGAAAGGCTGATTCTCCTGCACCCTTTGATTGCTAGACTCATACTTTTAGTTCAGAGGGTGATAGTCATGCAAAAACTCTCTTGGTTCAATATATGTGTACCACATGTATACATCAAATTTTGAGATATAGTGTCCAAGTCTAACAAATGTTATTCACAAACTGGCATCCTAACTGAGTCTACAAGAGTCATTCTAATACACTAGCCACATTCAGAAGTGTAAGGTAGTGACAGGTGACTCTGTGACCAAGTGTCAACTCTATTACTTTCATATTGTTAAATGGATCCCTTGGTCCAACAGAATGCTATGATTGATCCCATAAAGATATGTAGAGACTGGTTATGTTCTTAGATAATGTTGCTTGATAAATCGTTAGAGTCAGGAAAGCCGAAGTAAAAGCTTGAATACAATTTTAGTAGGGTAGGTTATGTCCTCTGTAGGAAAAAAGGAGTCTGATATAATTAACTCAACACTGAGTAGATAAATTGCATCATATTGAAGACATGGCATTATCCTGGCTGCTCACTTACTGCACATTCACAGATAGCATCATTAAGGCAGACCTGGGAGGGGCAGCCTAGAGTTGGATTCATGCATGCTGCCTATCTTAGCTATGTTGGCACAAGGCCTTTGCACATGGAGCAGCATGGCATAGTGAGGAAGAGCCATATGACCTTGTTAGTGAACAAGTCATTTGTCTACATTACTGTTCAATGGCAGTCACTTTCCTAAGAATTGGGAAGAAATAAAAAATAAATCTGCACGATTGTTCTTTGTCTTTAATTTTTTAATCTTTCTCCCCCCAGGCCTTTGACCTAAGTGCACTTAGTCAATGTAATGTAAACATCAAGTAACAATGCTATAATAACATCTAATGCACCAATCTTTGGAGGATTAGGGTGTTAAAACGTGAAAGTGTAGGTTTCATGGGAAAGGAAAACCATACAGTTGAATCTTCACTAAGATATTTAAAAATAGAGTAAGTATTTTTAATTAAGTGAACAACTTTTTAAAAATATGTTAAGTATTGAAAGTTATTACTTCAATACTGTAGAAAACTGGGGGGAAAGAACTGCTTGATAAGATACAGCTAATTGTTTAAAAATCACATTTATCTATTATGGATAATGCAGAATTTTTTCCAAGACATTGGGGAAACAGATAAGAGGAGAAGATTGTATACACATAAATGTAATAGCTTAAAAGAGACTGAATTGATTTTATAATTTCTGTTTTGTGGTGTGTAGTTTTTAAACAGCATGAATTATTTTCTTAAAAAAAGGAATGATAGGTTTTAAATTCTGCCATAAACAACCAAACTTTAAAATACCTGAACAGGATTCACAAATGCAAATATACACATGAAAGCAGACAAGAAAAATGAATCACAAACAGGCAGTTTTAAGTTCATGTTTCTGAAGTGCCTTTGAATCTTACGAGCTAATGACCTGAAGTAATATAGCTGTTTGTGGTCATGTCCACTATTGCTTCTGGATTCTTCGAAAGTCAGATTGGTTTACTTCAAGATTTACTGCTACCATATTGCTTATTATTTCCTTAAGTACACAATTTCTATTTCATGATGGCTAAATTTGTTACTTTGCATACTTTGCATTTCATTTACTTACATGTAAGATACCTAAATTTTAGAAGTGATGACAATTCCAATGAGCTCTACTTGAAGCTGTACAATGAGATTTCTGTTAGCAATTTGGAACTGGACTTGGTAGTTCAGAGTGCTGGCTTGTGTGATAATCTTATTAATAAGTAACAAAACAATAGTTTGAAGTACAGAATCATACAATCAAGTACAAAATCATAGCTTTCTCTCTCTCTCTCTCTCTCTCTCTCTCTCTTTCTCACCAGAGCTCATTTGATGAACCTTTTTCAGAGTTTAGCAGCATATATCACGTGTGTAGTTAGCATCCATATAAAAGCTTCTCTACCTATTTAACAACTTACCACAAACTCAGTGTCTTAAAACAAGCTACTAAAATCTCACAGTTTTTATGGTTCAGGAATGTGGACAGGAACTGGTGTCACTTCTGCTTCAGGATCTCTTAGAAGGCTTAATACAGGACTAGTGTTTCATCTTAGAGGTTAGCCGGGAGAAGGTTCTGCTTCCAAACTCAGGTGGATTTTGACAGTAGTTAGATTTTTTTTTGTTGTTTCTTACATCATTATTGGTAGAAGGTGAATCTTTACATCCTTTCCCAATATGGGAACCTGCCGGAAGTGAATATGCTACTAACGTGAAAGCCACAAATGTATGACACAGTCATGGTCCTGGCATGTCATCATCTTCACCATATTCTATTGGTTGGGAGCAAGCCTCACATCCTACAAAATTCAATGAAGATTCATTCCTATTGCTACCTGAAGCAATACCTTGTTCTTTTTGTGAGTGAGTGATATTCCATTGTTTGAATATAAAAAGTTTGGTTATCCTTTCATCAATTCAAGGCCATTTTGGTTATTTCAAGTTTGACCACTTATAAATTATTGTACTAGAAATATCCCTGCATCATTTCAGTGTAAAAATAAATTTTCAGCTCATTGAGGTAACTAACTTAGAATGGTCTCCCTGCGTCTTATGGCAGTGATATTTAATACTGTAAGAAAATGCCAACTTTTGTCCATGGTGGCAACACCATTGTGAATTTCCACTAACAAGGAATGGTTGTTCCTGCTCCATGTTTTAAAAGGTATGCACTATGACCCATAGCATAAATAGATTTTAATTTGATAAGAAGTAGTCATGGTGAGCATAATTTCATTTGTTTATTTACTAATCATATGCTATCTTTGCAATATTTTCATACTTTATCCCCAATTCTTTTGGGTATTGTGATTTCTTTGATGCTAAATTGTGATAATTCATTGGTCTGGAGATATCAGTTTATAATGCCTTCATTATATAAATCATTAGCAAAGAAATTGTCTCTGTTGAAAGTGTATCTTTCCAGGCTCTCAAGAGTGTTTTTACAAGGGTGAAATATTTTTACTTTATTAAAATCCAATTAATTAATTATCTGGTGGGTGGTATTTATAATTACATATAAAAGTCATCACTATAGCTAAGATTTTTCAAGCAGGAAGTCATTGAGATTTTTACATAGACAATCACAGAATCTGGTAATAAAGACAGAATAAATCTTTTCTTTCTAAACTAGATGTTTTTACTTCTTTTTTTCTACATTGCCCAGGCTGCCACTTCTAGCACTAAACTGTGTATAGAGGGGAGAGAATGAACATAAAAGTCTCATGTAGTGGGAAAAGGAACACTTCTTTATACACTCTTGGTGGGAATGTAAATCAATGTAGCCACTATGTACATCAGTATGGAGGTTTCTTAAAAAATTAACACTAGAATACCCTATGATCCTGGTATGCCACTCCTAGGCATGTATTAGAAGGAATGTAAGCCAGTGTATAAGAAAAATACCTGCAAGGCCATGTTTTTTTGCAATATGGTTAACAATGTCTAAATTATGGAATCAGCCTACATGTCTGTCAACTGATGAATAGGCAAGGAAAATGTTTATATATAACACATTTTTCTTCATACACACATACATATATAGTATAGTATATATATGTATATATGAGTGAAATCATGTTGTTTGCAAGAAAATCGATGAAACTAGGAATTATCATGTTAAGTGAAATAAGCTAGACTGAGAAAGAAAAATGCTGCATTTCCTTTTCTCTTATGTAGATTTAAATTTAAAAAAAAATGGTATGAGTATAAAATGATGGGACTGTTTAGGGGTGTGAACAGTGGGAGAGAAAAGAGCAAAAGGATGGGGAAATGGAGGTTAAACATCAAAAAATACTTAATATACATGTATGAAAACAATAATCATAATAATTATTAAAAGTGTTTTTTAAAGTGTTGGGGGGAAGCGGGGATAATAGAGTGGGTGAATTTGATTGAAGTACATTGTGTGAATTTATGGAAATTACAATGAAAACCATGTGTACAATTAAAATACACTAATAAAATAATTTAAAAGACAAAACAAACTCAATCTTAGAGGGAAAGTATTTAGTATTCCAAATTAATTGTTGGAATACTAATAATTGTTGTTGTTGATGACCTTCATCAGGAAGAGGAAATATTTCCTATTCTAGTTTCCTAATCAGAAATAAATGCTGGTTCATATCATTATTCTCTATATCTATTGAGATTATATAGTTGCGTGTATGTATATTATAGATATACATATTTTTTAAACATTATACATTAAATCACATTGATCATTTTTTCTAACCAATCCTTACATTCTTGGGGTAATCCCAGTTTATCACTGAGAGATATACTTTTTAAAAATACATTGTTGAATTGATTTTTTTAAATTTTCATATACATGTTCACGAGGAAAATTTGTCTTTGCTTCTTTTCTTAAATATCAAAAATGAGATTTCGTTATCTGAGTAATATTGGCCTCAGATAATTATTTGGAGAATAGTCTACTCAATTTTTAGGAAGAGTTTTGATATACTTGTTATTTCTTTCTTAAATATATGTTGTAATTACTTATTCTTGAACATGCAGGAATTGCCTTTCAAACTTTTTTTCATTTCATGTGAGTTATGGGGTTTATTGCACAAAGTTATTCATAGTTTGTCCTGCCTATCTTATTAATCTCAACAAAAGCTATAGTGATGTTATTTTTCTCATGTGTGTTTTATTTTCCTGTTCATTCTGGATAAATAGATGTGTGTATGTTCTGAGTTTCATTCTGTCTTCTCTAAAAGCCAGAACTTGGTTTTGTGGTTATTTTCTATTTTTTTTCTCTTTCAACAATTTTTACTATGTTCCTTATTTCTTTCTTTTCTTCCTATACTTTGCATTTATAATTTCCTTATTTTTCCATTTTATTCAGATGGAAGCTGAAACTATTACTTTGAGAACTTTTCTATTTTCTAGTGTAACATTTGCCACTTTTAATTTTATCATAGTCATCTCCTTAATAGCATCAGCAAGTTTTGATTTGCTGTGTTTTATTTCTCTTAGTGTAAAATGTTTTTATTTCTCCTTTGACTTGTCCTTTGAACTATTGCTTACTTAGCAGTGCACTATTTACTTCTCAAGTAGTTTACCTTTTTCCTCTTTAAATCCATATCACAATGTATTAAATATTATATGTACATTATAATTACTGAAATGAGTTTGGTTAATTCTTCATTTCTTTCAAAGTTGTTTTGAGTTTGCTATATGTGTTGTGTCTCTGAGAATGCTTCAAGTATCTCAATTTCTGACTTCTAATGTAGTTCACTTTGGTTAGTGAATTTATTTTGCATGACTTAATCCTTTTGCATTTATTAAAACCCATTTTATTCAGAATATTTGAATTCATGGCAAATGTATTGTGTACATTTCAAAATAATTTACGTTCTGTGCGTTTTGATTGAATAGTCTGTTATGTCACTGGTTGACAGGGTTGTTTCATGTGATATTCTAATACATGTATACATTGTGTACCATGCAAATCAAGAAAAAAGATGTGTATCTTAAAAATATTTCTTTATGGTGAAAACATTAGAAATCTTTTCTTTCAGTTTGTTTGAAAAGCAGAAATTCTTTCTCTTGTCTAACTGTAACTGACCACCTACCTGCTTAGCCACTGTCCCTATCCCACCCACCACCAACTCTCCCCAGCCAGTGGAAACTACCAATCTATTTTCAGTTTCTGTGAGATCAACTTTTTAAGATTCTAAGTAAAAGTGAGTAAAAGCAAGATCATGTAGTACTTGCTTTTCTGTGCCTGACTTATTTCACCTAATATTTCCATCACCTTAATGTCAAGATTTCATCCATCTTTTTTATGGTTCAATAGTATTCAACTGTATATACATATATACCACTTTCTTTTACCCATCCAACAATTAAAATTTCTGATTATAATTGTGAATTTTTCTTTTGTAGTTCTAACAGTTTTTATTTTATGAATTTGCAAGTTTTTTGCTGTGTATCTATCTATCTAGATGCATTTATTGTCAAATGCTCTCCTTTATTTTTGGTATTTTTCTTTCTGTCAAATATACTTTGACACTTGCATGCTCCTTTGATTATTGCTGTTATGATGTGTCTTTTCTTATTCCTTTAATTTTTATTCTGTCTTTGTCTTTATAATTAAAGAATATTTCATATAAATAGCATACAGGAATCATGGCCTATAATCTCTTTTTGTTAAATGTCTTTCTAGTTACCATTTGTTAAATAAAGAAAGGTAAATTTATTCTGTATTATTACATCTTTTTAAGACATGAACTGTGACATTTTTTAAGGAAAACTCTTTATAGTACGAAATTGCTTATAGTTAAATACCAGAATTTCTGGGGTCTAGAAAATATGCAAAATTTCTTGTCATAATTAGGACAACTCAAAGATCAATAGAAAATTAAAGCAAAGTCTTAATCTTGTATTTATTTTACAGCACTTATTAAAATTACAGAGTTTAAGCATTTTAAAAGTTATTTTCCTCTAATGACATAAATTTAAATTTCCTAAAAAATCTAAACTCAAAATTGTTTTTCTGTTTGTTGTCCACAATAAAATATTTCCTGCTGCTTCTTCTTAGATGACCGATGTGTTGATTCTAGACCCATTTGCTTTCAGAGCTATTCTATTTCCACCTCCTGTCCTGCTTGACATCCGAGTGTCTGTGTTCCAGAACTGGTTAAACAAGCTCCAAGTCTGCAGGCATTTATCTGATAGTAAAAATGGCCAGATATCAGAGGGGAGGTGGGGGGAAATGTCTGTATTTTTCACCCTGTTTCCCTGCCTCTGGCAGCATATTCAGGACCTGTTAGGTCTCATGCCATGTTCCTCAAATCCCATCAAAATGACCTGCTATTGTATCTTCTACCAAGGAACCCATAGTCTGACTGCTTTCATATCACATCTTTACATCATCTATTAGACCTGCTTTTTGTTTCACAGAACTGTCCAATACTAATAGTCTTTGTTACCATGAATGGTCCCAGAAAACAGACCATAGCACAAGATTCTGGGAGGCGGTACTTAACTCTGAGCCTGAACACTGTAATGACCTTCTTATTGGTGAAAAACTTTATAAATTATCTACCTATGTATCTATCTATTATCATCTATCTATCTACAATTAGATCTATTTGAATAAATGAAGAGTGGGCAAAGACAAGAGTGAGAGATTTCAGAAAAACAAGTAGCTGTCACATGTCAACACAAGCAGTAGAAATTGTGACCACAAAGATTATACAATAGGCAGGGCTTATTCTGAAGACATTGCAGATCTTCATGAAATTAAGTGATAAGCTCAGGGTTTTGAATTCTCAGCCAAAAGAATAATGGAGATACAGAGGAATGTATATTGACAATATCTTTCTCTCTATGAATAAACTAGGGTAACTTCAGATGTGGCTTGAGAATATAAGTGTAGGTATAGATGAATTTGAGATCATTGAAACACAATGCCCTCATCTTTGTGGCTTCCAAGCCTATGAAGAAAGTCTGATTTCTGGAAGAGAGTTTTTAAAATCTTATGTCTATGTGCCAAATGAATTGCACAATCTTGCAGATTTTAATAGCAACTGTGAGAATATACTTCAGAAGTGGTATCTGAAGGATAAGTTGAATTTGAGTGAAATTTATTTATAGACAGGTAGTTATTTATACTTAGGGATTTAACGTACTGCTACAGGCTGCTGAAAGAAGCCCTAACACTTTGCTTGAATCAATGAGTAAAGTCTGGATTTAACAGTGTCATCTCTATATCAAATAATGTAAAATACCAACACCACTCAGTCTAACGTAGAGAAATAATGTACACATGCAGATGGAGTATTTGATTTATGAGTAAGATGACCTTGCCTTCTTCTCATACATGTACACAGAAAGAGCCAGAAGACACTCCTTCTCCAAGGAATTAGAAAATATATTACTCATATCAATTGCAGCATTCTTGGAAAGCTTTGTGGATTATAAATAATGGTAGGAAATTTCACCATTGTAACAGAGTCCTGCTTTTCTAAAAGAATGATTGCTCACTAGAATGCAGAGGTCAAGTGACTGGACTTAAACATCAAAGACAATGTAAGTAAAATTATTCTTAATTGGTAGCATGGGTGGAGTGGTTTGTCACATACTGAGCTCTTGTTGCTAACTGATCATATCACCTTCATAAGTGGAATATGAAATGTTTAATAAAACATCATTTCAAAATAATATTAAATTATTTTTTAAAGGACAGGTATATAGAAGCATGATATGAATGCTGTAATAGGAATAACCACTAAACTTATTCCTACATTGGACCCATCAGCTGACCCACATGAACCTAAGGAAGAACCTACATGCCTCTGCATGGATGTACTGTAAATATTCTTTCAGACCTTCCAGGAAGGACCTGGAGAAAGATATCACAGTGGCTGCCTTTATGACCAAGAATTATCAGGGATAAAGAACATTGAAGGATTATAATCACTGAGTACCTAAAATACTGTGTTAGTTCCATAAGCCTGAGTAAATGTTGAGGACAAGTGATAAGGAAAGCTGTGATCAATTTCTATAGCACAGTGATTCTCACTGTGGGGCAGCAATGCTTGAATAGAAGTATTAAATAACTTGTTTCTAGAACTCCTGTCTCCTACTTTTCACTTCCTGACAACTAAGGTGCATTATGGTAGAAAGCAGAGTCAAGTAAAATAACCTCCAGACCTTTCCTTTATTAACAAAATTACAAGGTGACAATAGTTCATTGTCAGCAGAGTTAGAAAAATTTGTGGCAGTATATATTAGTTGAAATATACAGGGGTGATGGCTCTTATCAAAGGTCTTTCAATAAAAGAGCAGATGATGACTCTAAATTCAGCTGGAGTATTGCATGTCAAGGATGAATTAACTGACTCCCTGGAAAGTGGTGGCAATTATAGTTTTCTCCAAAACAATTAATGAGGATGAAGAAAAACAATTAACTTTCACCAGGAAGGAAAAAGAGTACACCTTCCCTGTCTTACCTCAAGGCTGCATCAAATTTCATGCTTTCTATCTTAAAATGATGCAAAGAAAATTAAATATCATGTGACTGTTTTACAGAATCTTGTACTACAAGATTATTTGCAATCCCAGATGATAGTATCTGCTGTTAACTAGATACTCCAGTAAAATGCACACATGCCAGAAGTCAGAGATAAACCTGATGGAAATCGTTTTCTAGCAAAGCTCTAAAGTTTCAAGAGTTCCAGCTGTTTTTAATATGCCCCGTAGTTCCCCAGAAGTGAGATACATTTTCAGTGCCTAACATAAGAAAGTATCCAAATTTATCTGGAGATTTTTCAAATTTTGGAGACAACATAAACCACATTAGTTTGCCTGTTCATAACCATTAACTCAATAACCTGAAAAATTTTAAGAAGAGATCAGAGAAAAGCATGATCTATAACAGGTTCAAATGAAGTGACAATGTCCTGCAAATTAGGCCTCATAAACCAGACACTCTAGTACTCAATGTGTTAACAATCCTCTGGCTGGCCATAAATCAGGAATATGCCTTACATTCTCCAATTGACCCCACTACAATAACCACAGCACAGGCTGTGAAGATTTTGCAGAAAGCAATGTCTTTCCCTAGTGATAACAGCTCTGTTTTTGAAAAGCAGTGCTTGCCTTTCTACTGTGACCTGGTATATGAATATACACACGACTATGAGACATGAACTGGCATCACCAATGAAGTAAAAGCTCATGCACAGAGTAATAAAATCTATTCACAGTGTTAGTTTCCAGCTACAAAGTTAGAACAGGAAAAAATATTTGGGAAATATGACACTTACCAGGATACACCTTAGTACTGCTATGACTAGGTTTAACGTTAATTATGTCAAAATCCAGCAAATCAAGGATCACTAAGGATCCTTGACAGATCCTTCAAAATGAGGGGTTTGTGTCACCTCACCAGGTGAAGAAATCTGACCAGCACAGGTCATGGAGAGCACAGTATGACAGAGACAGCAGCTGAGTATACTGTTGGTACTTGTATGTTAACCAATATTTTATTTTTTCTCTTTTCTTCCAGTGAGGTGTGATACTCACTGTATGATTTGAATCCGAGTGAGAGAGATTAATCTGTAGGGGCACCGGTGAGTGCTGATGACAGTCAAATGATGAGAGGAAATCTTTTTGGTGTGGTGGTACTTGCCTAAGACTAAGTGTAAGAACAGAAGATAAAATAGTGATAAATAATTTGTATAATTATGTCACAATTTCTGAATATTATCTCATTTTTGAATGTCACTCCAGGGTAAGAGGTTATCTGACTATCAGAGCAGAATTTAGTGATCATTAACAATGAAGTCCCAGACTCCATCTTGCTCACTATGGTAGGCATCTCAAAATCCTCACAAATTATATTAGGTTTTAAATCTACCGTAGTGTTGATATAATGATGCTTTTGCTTCATTGTAGTCCCTTTGCCATTAATATTTTTCATCTTATATTTCTAAATCATATATATTCTAGATTTTTCAGAAACATAATGAATACATAAAATTGTCAAGCCTGTAAATTATAGTAAAACCTAGCTGTTGAACATATTTTATTTGGTGATAAAGTATTTTTTTTTTATTTTGTAGGTTCATGGAAAAGCATTATGATCATAAAAGACTGATTGTAGTATTAAAAGTTGAAAGAGATGCTTAATGCTAAATTATTTCTTTAATTATTCAAAGTTAAATTAAGTTAAATAAACCTTTTGTTGACAGAACTAATCTATATCTATCTAAATCTGTCTTAAGTGACAATCTTTCCATTTTTTGATCTTCAGGATTAAAATGAGTGAAGAGAGGCTTCTTCACAAAT
This sequence comes from Castor canadensis, assembly GCF_047511655.1. Classification (NCBI taxonomy): domain Eukaryota; kingdom Metazoa; phylum Chordata; class Mammalia; order Rodentia; family Castoridae; genus Castor; species Castor canadensis. Next base: position 74,457,462 of record NC_133394.1, on the reverse strand, counting down.
AGACAGCCCTGAGTGTTCTCATCATGAGCCAGGAGCTGACTATGACCTATAAATAACGTGTGGGACATTCAGAAAATGTTTATGTCTTTTCTCCATGACATTTTGGTTCAAATACCATGCTGCTCATGAATACTTACTATTTGCACACCACAGATTATATTCAGAAATAAATGATCACAATGGTTTCTGACTCTATAGATGATAGTTAATCTCTAGTCTAAATTATATTGCAAAATGAGCCACATAATACGGTGAGCTTGACATTTAAATCATCTAAAGATAATTCTAGCAATATTTGGCAGAAAGATTGACATATCTTTGAAATTCCCCAAGCTAGTGGAATTCTCAAAATTTTTTTTAAGAAATGAAAGGTTTTAGAGATCAAAGCTGCAGCAGCATACACAGTAGCCAATCTGTTATCTTCAGGAATGTCATCACTCAGAGTCACTTTGTGCCTTGTCACTCCTCCTGACATTCTTGTTGGAGCTAACTTGCAATAAGCTACAGAAATGACATTTACTCTTTTGTCATGATGAGTGGCCCTACCAAAGTAAGCTGCCTAAATGCCAAAAAAAAAAAACTTAAAAATAAAAAAGAACCAAAGCATGTTCACATTAAACCCAATAAATAAAATCCACTCACTGAAATCTGCTTTAAAGATACCTACAACCTCAAGAATCATCCATGGAGAAAATAAGCAGAATTTCATGAAAATTATAAAATTGAAATTAATATTTTAACTAAAAATATTTTAAATAATATGTTCAGTTCTCGTTACAACATTTGATTTCATTTATATTTTGAAACCACTCTCATATACAGATTTCATAGTGGAGGGTTTTTCTTCCATTTTTAAAATACAAAATGGTTATATTTCCATATCTTTGTTATCATTACATATCTCCCTGCAAATTGTGCAAAACTTTCATGTTTTGAGTGAATACATGATAAAATGGTATCCAAAGTAATTCAATAGTGTCTTTGGTTAATTTACTTTTCTAAGTCTTTGATTTGCTTATATCATCTTTCTGTGACCTATTTCCTACTGTCTGGAAACTGTACTCACTAGAAACAACATTTTGGCAAAGGCCTTGCAGAAAGAAAAGAGCTCTATTAGGCAATTAACTAGAAGATCATTTATATAATATGGAGAAATGTGGAGTAATTATAATTCACATTACAAAAACTGCATATAAAATATATTGTCATGATCTAGAAGTATACTTGTAGGGTGAAGTATTGTGCATTGTTGTCTTCTTTACATTATGGCTGAAAACATTTTCCCACTCATAGAAATGCTTCCCTTACCTTCACATATTAAATAAATTTTAGTGCTGCAGTATTCTTGTTGAAATGTTTGTTTTATAATATAGGTGGCTATTTGCTAACCCAAAATTTTCTAACATTTTCCAAAGCTGAAACTGTTGGCAGACATTATGTTTGTTGAATTAACTTTGTTCTGTGGTTTCCAACAGATAACGGCCTAGTCACCTCACACAGACAAGATTCAACTTTTCAAACAGGTTTAGCTATCTTTCTTATTTTTCAAAAAATTACCTGAAGTTGTGCAAGATTGGGCACACCTATAATCCCAAGTACTCTGGAGGCAGATGCAAGAGGATCAGGAATTCAAGGCCAGCAAGGCAAAGTTATCAAGACCCTGTCTCAAGAACAAAGTGCAAATAGAAAGGCTGGGAGTGCTGTGCAATAGGTGTGGCATTGTCAAGGCCCCGAGTTTAATCTGCAGTACCACACACAAAGCCTACATGAACCTTTATAGGAGACACATAATACAAAATGGCTATTTTGGTTAAGGAAAGTTTCTGTCAGAAATGTAGAGAACAATCTTCTTCTTGAGTACACATTGCTGTAATGTGAGAAGACACATTTGCAGTGATTGTTTTTAACATTACCTCTCAGCTAAGTTAGAATAATTTTGTGTCACCATAGTTACCAAGTTTTCAAATTAATTACAATTCTCATTTCAAAAACTGGCAAAATCATTAGAATTATAAGAATCTGTGATTCATTATTATTATTTTGATAATAAAGGAAAATAATTCTCAGTATTTTTTAAAAGTATGATACATTATTCTAAGAGCCATATATAATCATGTGTTATGAGTGCAATCATACTGGGTAACCTAATACCTCAGAAATGTTTAGCAAGTCTTTAGCTGAATAACATTAACAACATAAAACTTCTAAATTAGTTCCTGGAATTAGAGTGCAGATTAGAAGAGAAAGAGATCACCAGAAGGTTACCACAAATCAGCCACTCTATTGGTATTTCCTATGCATTATTCTATTTACTGTTCATAAATATCCCATTTTAACTGTGGTATTTTTTTGACTATAGGATTAGGGAAAAGAAACAGAGAGAATTAGGAAATTTGTAATGCTTACCAAGCAAGTAATTGGTGTCCCAATATTTGCCCGAATTGATTGGGCCTAAAAGCTTTGATTTTCTCAATTGTGATAATATGATAAACACTTGTATGAACTACATACCCTAATATGTATTTAAGACTATGTATCTATTCTTTGGTATTTAAGACCTTTTACTTAACTCTCAGAATGATATCTCTCAGTTTGGCAGAAAATAAAGCTATTTTGTATCGTGTGTTATTTGGTGAAACCTTTCTGTGCCTTTAGGAAGGTTGTAATAATTTTTGTTAGCTTGGATGGACTAAATGTGAGGATGGGCAGATATTCTCATGTTCAAATTTACCTACATTCTTCATCACTTCTGTATGTGTTTGGCATGTACTTATGGTGTCATTTATGTGTGTCATGAAGAGTTCACAGTGCATCCATGAAATTACTACCTGCAAATATTTGGCTTTGAATATTGCAAACTATTAGGTTTGATAATTAGAGATTGACCATGATTAATATGCACCTGACACAAAGCTATTATTCTCACTCAGATTCCCAGAGAAAATGTATTTGAATGTTGTTCTCCTTTTTGCTTAAAGTTGCTAACAAGAGACTATTTATTATGATAAATTGTCACCCACAGATTTGAAAGTTCTAAGTCCAAGATTGAAGAGCACCGTTAGTTCGATCTCTGGTGAATGTAGTGGATAATGGCACATTATGGCGAGAGAATGGGTGAGAGAACTTAGTGACATCTCGAATTTGAGCTAAGTGAAAGAGACCAAGGTCTTACAATGTTTTGGGGAAGGCATATCTCCAGTGATCAGAGGATGTCATCCTACTCACCACTTCCCAAAAGCACAGTGGGTTCTTGAGGACACTGGAATTATGCTCAAACCATAGCATTCTTCTTCTGGTGTCTAAGACAAAATGTCTCCATTTATCCCCTAGAATCCCAAAGTATTAATTGTTCTAGTATTGCTCAAGGGTCAAGTCCAAAGTCTCATCTAGGCAAACTTTTTCAGCTCCGTGAACAAACCAACCAACAAGTTACATTCTTATTGCAAAACAATAGGCAAATAGAAAAGAGTAATTGGTCCAAAGACCAAGACCCAGCAGTGTAAATCCTGAAACTCTGAGTTCTATATACTTGCATGCTGTGGCCAAGGTGAGTCCTGATCCTACAGCTGTGCTGTACAACATATCATTGTTCTCTGAAGCTGCAGGTGAATGTCTGTAAGCTGCAGATGAAGTCTGGCATTTCTAAGATTTCAACTTCAGCTTCTTTCAATTAGCTCTAGTAGGCATCAACTTATGGGGGTCTTCCTGCATCAATTTATCCTCTAGTACTCCATCAGCCTTCTAAGCTTTCCTTCAACATCTCAGTGGAAACTGCCCACCCCTTGACTCTCCCATCCTGTATACTTGCAAAACCAACATTATCAGATGAACAGTGCCAAGATCTGCTGCTAGCATGAGCTATGTCTGGGTCTCCTTGTACCATGGCGAGAGAGGCTGAAGAGAATTTTCCCAGCCATCTAGAATCCCAAACTGGCCATAAGCTTGCAAGGTACCTAGGGACCCTTTCCTGAAGCAGTTGTACCCTGCATTATTTCTGAGGTGCCCATGAAGTATTCTTCTGTTGTCCTAATGAAAAGCAGTTGCCTTATTTTTATTCAATTTAATCTCTTTTGCTGCTTTGCTGCTCAAATATTTCACCCTTTATGGCTGGACTTTTATATGCTTTTCTGCTCCTAATTTGGACACACTGTGGATTTTCCAACTCTTTTCACTCTGCTTCCATTTGGTTCCTGTATATTTGACTAAAAGAGGCTCACAATATCCATGCTACCTCCCAAGTATTCACTGTTTGGAAATCTGCTCCACCAAATAAACTAGTCCAGCACCTTAATTTTGGCTCCTCACAAAGTCTTGGGTATGGAAATGTAGCCAGGTTTGTTGCCATGATGTGTATTAATCAACTTCCCATTCCTGTAAGAAAATATTTGAGATAATTACTTCACATGGAGAAAAAACTTTATTTGGCACATGGTTCTGGAGGCTCCAGAAGAGGGATCCATTGCTTTTAACCTCTGACAAGACTTTGCTTAGCGGGAGCTTATGGCAGTACAAACTGCTCAACTCCTGAGTCAGGAAACAAAAGCAAAAGGATGAGTAAGAGGCTGGAATGTCACAATCCCTTACCCAGTGACCTAAAATCCTCCTACTCCTACTCCACAGCATCTTCCAGTAATGCCATCTTGGGGACCAAGCTGGCTCTAAAACATGGACCTTTGGAGGACACTGATACAAATAATAGCATGTTGCAACAAGGAGAGCTTTTTCTTCCAGGTTCCATCTAGGACTTGCCTAGTCTTGCTTTCAGTGCCATCACTAAAATGACCTGTAATGCTCCACTCATAGTGTTCTAGTTTTTCTTTAGCTTTTCCGCCTAAGGAGGCCCCTCCCATTACCTTGCAACAGCACAACCCTAGGGACCAAGCTTTAATCAGAACTGACCTATGCGGGGCTTTCAAACCATACCTAAACCATAGCAATCTGCTTCTTTTGATAATTACATGTACTTTTTATCAGAATTTCATAATACCTTTATGAAACCCTACAGACCATCTTCTACCTAACTGACGCTTACTTGCTACTTTTTAAAATCAGTTATTCTTTCAATTCCTCGATTTCAAGAATGATCTTATCTGCTTAAGGGATCTTACCCACCCTGCTCCTGTTTCATGAAATCTCCTTTCTACTGCCTTGTTCCACTCGTTCTTAAAGTCTCCTCCTCAAGCAGTCAGTCATTCTATACAATCCCATAGAAGGGAAGTCTCCCTTGCAAATGAAATGCACTTCTTTTGTTTGCTTGCATAGTAATACAATTTCTTCAATCAACTCAATGTTTTTCATGTTTCTAATTCTTCTGTTATTTTTCATTTTTGTAATTTGCATGTTCTCTGATTTTTCTTTTGCACTGTAGTTAATGTTTTTCAAATCACTGATATTTAGAAAATAATTTATTATCTTATTGATTTTTCCCTGTTGTTTTCTTGTTATCATTTCCACCATTTCTTATTTATTCTGCATTTAATTTCTCTCTGATTTGTTCTTAAGATGGAATCTCATATAGTGATACATTAATTTTTATTTCAACACTTAATGATATAGTTTTTCTTTTAATCATGTCCTGTGGTACATCTTCAAAATATTGATGCTCTTACATTTATCATTCAGTTCAATACAACTAAATATTTTGCAATTTTTTTCTTTAATCAATTGATGGCATTTTGGGATATAAAATCAAAAACAGAAAAAGAAAATAAATGAAAGTTAAACAAATACATACATTTTTTAAAAGTGGGACTATATCACATTAAAAAGTTTCTACAGCACATTGGAAAACTTCAAGGAAATGAATACACTTATCAAAACATAACATTTTATACCTTAACTGTATACAATTTTTATTTTCTAGTAATATATCTGCAGTGTTGGTAAAAGATATTCAAACTGTGGATAAATTACATTTATTGACAGGTCATTGAGCTCTAAAGTGGATATCCATAACACTCTATATCTTGAGTTTAAATCATTATATCAGAGAAGTGTATAAAAGGTTCTAAAGTTGATTCATTTCTCTTTCCTTACAGCCATACAGCACTATTAAAATTCATTTTTAAGGTCATTTGTTGGCCATTTTTGTTGTGGTTGGACAGTCTTTCCCCAAGATCATATGATTTTCCTTTATTTAAGAGGTACAGGATCTAAAAATTCATGATTGCTTTAGCATCAAAGGGTGTAAATTGTCATGTCAACCAAAATTATGTTTGAAAGATATCTAGTTAGTTATTTACCAGTCAAGTGGCCCCTGAGTGAGTTACCCAGTTATTTTAGTTACAAGGACTCTGTGTTAGTTAGCTTTCAATCATTGTGATAAAATATACCTGAGATAATCAGCATAATAAGGGAAAGGTTTATTTGGGGTCGCAGTTTCAGAGGTGCCATGGTCATTTGGCCCTATTCTTTGGGCCCATGGAAGCACAGTACATCATGTGAGACCAAATAGTTTCATCCGGCTAGGAAGCAAAGAGAAAGATGAAGGGGTATGGGTGTAAGTTGGCAGGCTGGTAGTGACATAACTTCCTTTCACTAGACCTCACCTCTCCAAGGTTTTAAAACCTCTCAACAGTGCCAAACTATGGACCATGTTTTAACATGTGAGTCTTGTAGTAGATCTCAATATAATTTAATTCCAGGCATAAATTTCTATCATATAAACTTAATGTCTGGTACTTGCTTTCTTTAAATCTGACATCATTTTGATTCCAATAAAGTCAAAGAATACATGTCAATTGCAAGATCTCCTACCTTATTTTAGCCCTCAGTAAATAGAGTATCAATGCATTTAAGGATGCTCGTGCTTTATCTTTATCAATAACATGATCCAGGCCATCTTTGGAAGTACATGTTCAGTGGTACGTGAGATCATATCCATAAACCCCTTTCAACATTCCTATACCTATAAATCATTTTATCCATTTGTCTACTTTAAAATATGGAAAGTTTATTACCTCAGCTTCACAAGGGAATGCTATCATAGAGGTCATGTTTTAGTTAACCTGGTACAGACAGTGTACTGATTCATCATTTCTAATCAGTGGACCATAGCTAAAATGACATCTTTCCCTCCTCATGCTTTTATCTTGACTTATGAATATTGGTGATAATATTAGCACAAGCTTATTATAATTTTTAAAAGTTAATATTTGCAAAGTTCTGAGAAGAGTATCTGTCTTATAATTGCTATGTGACTCTAGAGTAAACAGAAATATAGTTATATGATATTATAAAAGCCTTTTAGCAGCTGACTTCCTGTTTTTCCTGTGTCTTTTTAATCTCATAATTTTTCTAGATGCTTTTCTAATTATTTATTTAATTAAATACATTCACAGTTAAGAAAAATTTAATCTAAAGTTCTTTCTGCTGGAGTACAGAAATGCCATTTATTTATTCATTTCCATTTTCTTATGACTAAGCACAATGAGCCTATAATGAAGCTATATGCAAATACAATATTTCCATACAGTGTCTTTTAGTAAGTTCCAGGAGAAAAGGACAAACTGGAATGCAACATATAAGAATTAATGAAAAATGTGATCAGTCAAAAATAAAATACATGGCTTAAGAAATAGAGCATCTGCTTTGCAAGCATGAAGTCCTGAGTTCAAGCCCCAGTCCCACAAAAAATAAATAAATAGGTAAATAAAATAAAATATGATAACATGGATGAAGGCATCCAGGCATGCATGAAACCATTGGGTTCAATATGCATTGCCATGAAAAAGTAAACCCAAAAGAATTTTAAAATACAATTTTATTAATTCATTATTAAAATAGATGTTTATGGTATAAGCTCCTTTATAATCAAGTAGATAATTTTTTCACCATAGCTTTGTATAAAATCTGTTGGAATTAGCACCAAGTTTTATTTCATTTTATTTCCCACCAATGTCCATCATTCACCAAGGTAAAACATCTAGAAATAAGATGAATGTTGCATGGTATCAAGTAAGGAAGACTTATATGGGTCTAACAACATATGCTCATACTTATCAAATGTATTCTAAATACTGTTGATATCTAATGCATATCCTGCTGTACTCAGAGACCAAGGCAAAGTCCTTAATACAGCATGAATTCTCAAGGAAACCAATGAGCCAATTGAGAGTCAGTTGACCTCTTTTGATACTATCAGTCCTGGAAGGGTGCTACATTTAGATCTGGAATGTTTGCCAAAGGCCCATGTCTTAAATGCTTAATCTTAGCATGGCACAATGTGGAAGTGGTAGAAACTTTAAAAAGTAGACCCTAGTGGGAGTTTTCTGGTCATGGAGATGTACCTTTGAGGGGGAAGAGTTGGACCCAAGCCTATTTCTTTTTTTTCTCCTCTTTTCACTTCCAGACTATGAGGTGAATTTTTTGCTGCTGTGTCTTATACTCTTGTCATGATGTGCTGTACATCTCCCACACACCCTGAGAAGCTTAAAAGTAATGAACCCACTTAATCAGAAACTATAACTTCTAAAATGCTAAGCCAAAACAAAAATTTCTTACTTTAAAATTGAGTATCTGAGGTATTTTTTACAGTAACTAAAAGCTGACTAAATAGTCATAGATTCATTTTGATTATAATTAATATGTATCCTACATATGAAGTTATTTTCTTTACCTACACATAAAACCAATATTTTAGGAGTTGTAATTTATGTTATCCAACAAAATGAGATCCTACATAACACTGCATAAATTAAAAAGGCATAATTTACACCAAAGGTTTGTCAGTGGATGACTAGTACCATTTGTCTTATCACTGCACACAACCCAGAGCAGTAAGTCTGATAAACAGAGTAGACAGACTTTGAAAGAACAACTGAGGTACAAGTTCAATGGTGATATATTGTAAAGATAGAAACCATCTTTGAGGATATACTATGGAACCTAAATCAAGAATCCTTATGTGAAATGCTGTCTCCAATAGGTGGGGTGTTTTGTTATGGTATGAATGTTTTTGTCTACCCCAAATTCATACATTGAAACTTAATCAGCAATATACTGGTATTGTGGGTAGGGCTTTGAGGAGGTGATTAGATCATGGGTGCTAAGCCCTCATGGATAGAATTAGTGTCTTTATGATATAGGACCCAGAAAGCTGTCTTCCTTCTTTTCGTCAGGTGAAAACAGTGAGAAGGTGCCATCTATGAACCACAAATGCATCCTCATCAGACACCTCATCTCCCAGCATGCAAGTCTTTGACATCTCAGCCTCCAGAATTATGAGAAATAATTTTTTGTTGTTCGTAAGGCATGTAGCCTACGGTACTTTGTTATAGCTGCCTAAATGGGCGGAAGCACAAATTTGAATTGAGAAATTGGGAATATTGCTGAAATAAATACCTAAAAGTGTACAAGCAGATTAGAATTGGTTAATTGGTAGAGCCTAGAAGAATTTTGAGGTGAATGCTAGAAAAAAGGCCTACATTTTTGTGAATAAAATGCCACAGATGACTTTTCTAGGAGCTTGGAGGAGAGCAGGAGAGCTTTAGAGAAAGCTCAATTTTCTTAGAGCATGTCCAAGTGGTAGTGAATAGGACTGTAGAAATACGGACAATAAAAACCATTCTGATGAAGTTTCAGATGGAAATGAGTACATTTTATTAGAAACTAGAAGGAAAGCAATCCTTATATTATAAGGTAAAAAAGAAAGAACTTGACTGAGTTGCATTTATATCCTAGTCTTTCCTGAAAGGTAAAACTTACGAATTATGAAATATAATATTTGGCTGAGGAAATTTCTAAACAGAAGTTTGAAGGAATAGCTTGGCTTCTTGTGAATATTTTTTGTAAGATGTCAGAAGAAGGAAATTAGTTAAAGATGGATTTTTTTATCAGAAAAGAAGCAGAACATAAAATTTGGAAAACTCTCAGTCCATCCATATTGCAATGAATGAGAAACTTTGCTTGGGAGAAGATGTCAATGTCAAGGAAGGGGACCAGAAACTAGAGAAAAGGTTAGTTCAAGAAGAATTAACCTAGAAGGTAACACACATGCACAGGAAATCAATGCTAGTCAACTCCCTGTATAGCTATTCTTATCTCAACTAGCAAAAACCCTTGGTCCTTCCTATTATTGCTTATACTCTCTCTTCAACAAAATTAGAGATAAGGGCAAAATAGTTTCTGCCGGGTAGAGAGAGATAAGTGGGGGTAATGGAGAGGGGAAGAAGGGAGGGGGTGGGGAGAAGGGAGGAAAAATGACCCAAACATTGTATGCACATATGAATAAAATAAAAATTAAAAAAAATGACCATCTGATGGGAGATTTCCTATTCATCTAAACAGAAGCCAGGAATCTACCGCCCTAGATAATGAAAACATGACTCTGGGGCATTTGAAAGATGTTCAGAAATGTTCCACTAATCAAAGACACAGAAGGCCAGAGTCTCAGGACAGATGATGTCAGTGGAGAGGTTTCAGGCAGCCTCATAACCTCAGTACTCACTGCACAGTGCTCCTTGGCAACCCCAGCATACAACTACAGACTGGACTCTGACTGCCCCCATATACCCCATGTGTCTGAGAGAAAGGACACTGAGTCAAAAGGGATTATTCTCAAGCATTAAGATTTCATATTAAGATTGCACTGTTGAGTTTTGGATATTCTTGGGACCTATTAATCTTTTCTTCTTTCCTATTTGTGCTTTTTGGAATGGGAATGTCTACTTTATACCTGTTTCACTACTGCATTTGACAAGCATTAACTTTGTCTGACTTCACAGGTTCTCTGTGGAAAGCATTTATCTCAAGATTAGTTATACCTTAAGTGTCCTTAATATCTGATTTAGATTATATTTAGATGAGACTAGGAGGATAAAGTTGATAATGAAACTTTTGGGGCTACTTGAATGAAATGAATGTATTTCGTATATAAGAAACACATGAATTTTGGGAGGCCAGGAGCTGAATGCTATGATCCAAATACTTGTGCCAAATTCAGATTCATATTCTGAAACCTTATTACCATACTATTCAAATTCATATGGCAAAATTTTATCACCAGTGTAATGACATTAGATGTGGAAACTTTGGGAAGAAATTAGGTCATGGCAGCATAGCACTTATGAAGGAGATTAGTGCACTATCAAAGAGGCTTTCAGCATCTACCTTGCTTTTTCCCACCATGTGAAGATGCAGTGAGAAAATAACATCTATGAACTGTCTGATAAGCCCTAACCAGCCACTGAATTTGTTGAATGGATTTTCCAGTCTCCGGAATTATGAAAAAAAATTTCTATTGTTTATAAGCCAAAAAATACAATTTTTATATATTTGTATTTTTAGAGAATTTATCAAGATCAAGAGTAGGTTTATACTAACAGGTCTACATATCAATATTTATTCTAAGTCTAAAATAATAAGTTATTTGATGACAAGGCAATTTGATGTGAATAGTACCTATATTGTGTAATGATGTATAAAATTGGAAAACTGGAGCCAAATTCAAAATTCAACTGTAGATAATGGAAACTAAACTTTTAGCAGATGAACAGGGATTTATTTTATATATCAGAAGCAAGAATTTCTTACTATGGAAAAACATCTTTAAAGTACAAGCTTCTCAGGTTCTGGTGTGGTTCAGTGGCACAGCATTTGCCTAGCATGCACGATGTGCTGAGTTAGTACCCAGCACTACTGAAAAACAGATAAACTGGTTTATCTTGATCCACTCCATCAGTCTCAGTATGCTGGTGTTCTTCTTCATTTGGACTTTCTTTTGAATGTAGTAACGTCTGCTCAATGTATAAATTTCAACACCTAGAAAACACAGAAAAAATAACAATGGTAATACATATACCATAACCTTTTATAAAATATGATTATTAGTAAAATTTTTGTTCTCTACTGCCCTTTATTTGAAACAATAGTATTGTCCTAACTGTAAGGTAACTCACACTTCCTCAAAATCATACTGTGGCATTCAACTTACATCTCATTGTTTAAAACTATCCCTACTGCAAGGAGTCAGGGCAAATTATTATTTAGTCAGGTACATTATGACCGTAGAAAGGATCGGAAGAAAAATCAATGGATATTTGGTAAGGAGTGCCATGCCATGCTTCAGTTTTCTAACAGATCTGTGAGCTTGTTAAAAACACTAAAAATGATTTTCTCTCTATAAGGTAGTTTCCTCATCCTTTAATGAATGTTTCCTTTTGACTTCATGGCTCTACTCTCAATTACAGATTTTAGGAATTTATTTGCAAACTCTATGCAAGAGTATATACACCCATATTCAGTAGGCATTCTGAACTCCAAATAAACTTGATTAGGATAGAACAATCTCACAACATATCATAATTAAAATGCCAAATCTAGAGAAAAAAGAAAGGATACTGACAGCTTCCAGAGAAAAATGCCAGCTCACACACAAACACATTGAACACATAAGAATCACCTCAGACCTCTGAGCACAAACCCTAAAGCCACAAAATCATGGAGCAACATAATCCAAGCTCTGAGAGAGAACAACTGCTAACCAAGAATACTTAACCCAGGAAATCTCTCCTTTAACCTTGAGGGAGAAATAATGACCTTCCAAGATCCTTATCTTGGACAAGCTAAAGCAGTTCATGTTCCTCAAGCCTGCATTACAAAGAATACTCAAAGGAATAATACATAAGGAAGAGAATGAAAAACAATCATGGATATGAAACACTATGAAAAAATAAAACTTATGCTAAACTGACAGTCTTACAAGAAATGGGAAAACAGCAAGCCTGATCAACTTAGAAAACCAGCAAAACCCAAAGATGAACAAAGCCAAAAGTAAAGAATAATCTACACAAACCTCTATCTAGAAAAACAAGCAGTAGAAACACAGGAATCAGTAAACACCTCGCAATCATAACCCTAAATATAAATGGACTTAACTCTCACATCAAAAGACACAGATTGTGAGACTGGATCAAAAAGCAAGATCCAACAATCTGTTGTCTATAAGAACTACACCATAGAACTAAAGACACCCACAAACTAAAAGTAAAAGGTTGGAAAAAATTTTACTAGGCATGTGGAAACTGAAAGCAAGCTGGAGTAATTATTATCAGAGCAGACAAAGCAGATTTTCTGCAAACATCAGTCAGAAGAGATAAAGAAAGCCATTACATACTAATAAAAGGAGGAATCCAGCTATAAGAAATAATAATTCTAAATATATATGCACAAAACATCAGTGGCCCCACATTCATATAACAAACACTTCTGAGCTTAAAGTAATAGATAGGACCAGATACAATAATTGTGGGAGATCTGAACTTCTTCAATAGACAGAACATCCAGACAAAAAATCAACAAAGATATCCTACAACTAAACAATACCATGAACAAAATGGACTTAAAAGACATTTATCGAATATTTCATCCTATGACAGCAGATTACACATTTTTCTGAACAGCCCATGGAATTTTTTTCAAAAATAAACCACGTACTATGTCATAAAGCAAACCTCGACAAATACAAAAATTTTAAAGTATCCCCTGCATCCTAAGAGACCAGAATGGAATAAAATTAAAAATAAATAGCAAGGAAAACTACAAAAGCTATTCAAATTCATGGAGATACACATAGTTTTAAACAATGAATGGGTCCCTGACAATATTAAGAAAGAAATTAAGAAAGTTATGATGTAAATGAAAATGAGGACACAAGTTGCCAGAACCTGTGAGATGCAGCAAAGGCAGTCTTACAAGGGAAGTTTATAGCCATGAGTGCACATATCAGAAAGCTAGAGAGACCTCTGATAAAAAAAAAAAAACATATGAATAAATGCTTAACATCCATGGCCATAAAAAATGCAATCAAAACTACACTGAGATTCCATCTCATCCCAGTCAAAATGGCTATCATCAATAACACAAATAACAAATGCTAGTGAGAATATAGGGGAAAAGGAACACTTCCACACTGTTGGTGGAAATGTAAATTAGTGCAACTGCTATGGAAAGCAATATGGAGGTCTCTCAAAACTAAAATTAGAACTACCATATGATTCAGTGATTCCACTCCTAAGCATATATCCAAAAAATGTGCTTTAGGATATAATGGAGCCACTTGCACACCTATGTTTATTGCAGCACTATTTATAATAGTCAAGCTTTAGAAGCAGCCCAGATGTCCCAGGACTAATGAATGGATTAAGAAAATGTGGTATATGTACACAATGGAGTATTATTCAATCATAAAGAAGAATGAAATTATGTTGTTTACAGGTAAGTAGATGGAACTGGAGAATTTCATGTTAAACGAAGTAAGCCATGTTCAAAAACTCAAAGGTTACATGTTTTCCCTCATATGTGGAAACTAGACCTATAAGTTAAATGGAAATATAGATACATATATGATCATATATATACACATACACATACATATATACGTATTTATAGTGAGATAGAGAAGAAAATTGTATTAGTTTGTATGAGGGACTTATAGCAGGTAGGAGAGGGAAAGAAAATGTTGAAGAATGAAACATATTGAAACAACCCATGCATATATGAATATAATGTACTGCACATTGAACTGTACATTGCTAACTGTTAGGGAACCATAGTGATAGAGAATGAGTAAGTAACAGGGATGGGGGTTAATTTGATTTAAGCATAACATATATAGACCTGAAGAATCTAGGCAAAATCCCCTTGGACTATCAAACATATACTTAACAAAATGAAGGGCAGAAGGGAAAATTAGTTCTTTTTCTGGGGGTGAGTATCAGTGGGAGATGAGTAAACACAACAAAAGGGGGAATGAGGTGAAGTGAGGGGAATGTAGTTTTTTATTCATATATGAAAATAGAAAAAATGAAACCTGTTAAAATTATTCTAAGAAGGGAGGGAAGGGAGAAGGAGGAGAATGATGGTAGTAAATATGAATAAGATTGTCATTTTTACCACTTTGGGCATACAACCATACTTAGGATGGACTGTTCTAATTGGCTACCATCCCTAAAACAAAGTATGTTTGGATTTATCACTTAATTAAATTTCACACATTTGATCCTAATTCCTCTCAAAATTCATTGAATCTTCACTGACACCTATTTTTTCTGACATTATAAGCAATAGAAAACATTTAGGACTCAGTACATAGTAATTAAAATTCTTTCCACATAGTTTCTCATTTCAAAACACCATTTTAAGTAAGTTAATATTTTTATAAAAATTTTCCATCTTCTATCATAACTCCAATATTTAGATGTACATTTATGAGTGACATCCAAGTGTCTTTTTTCCCTAAATGCCTGAGACATGGGCAATGCCGAGATAATTAAGAAGTAAGGGCTGGGATGTAGCTTGGTGGTATGATTGCCTAGCATGCATGAGGCCCTGGGCTTGATCCCAGCACCAAAAAAAGACAAAAAAAAAAAAAGTAAATGTATACTCTGAGAAAGTTAATTTCAATAAAAGAGTAAAGCATAAACTAGATTGTAATGGGTTGAGGACAATAGAGTAGTTGACAAATAAAATGGAATGTGTGAAGAGTGAAATTCTAAGAGGTTTTACTATATTTTGAGAGTATAGCAGAGTAGAAGAATCATTTTTTATTTTATCAAGCAGGAACAATTGAAGAGAAGATGATTTTAGGTAACAAGTTAGGTCCCAAATGCAGGGAAATGGAACAGATAAAACAGCCAAACTCTTTGGTCATACAGTAATCTGACCTAATCTGAAATCCTTGAAATAAGGGTAATTTAAAGGAATGGACTTCCTGAAGATTAATTCAAAGGAAAAAAAGCAAATCTTATTACTGTTAATTATTTATTACCTGGGAGACTATAATTAATATGTGTACAAAGAGATATTTCTCAAAATAATGACATAGGATTATTTACAGGCTAATCAATTTATTAGTCTAATAATTTATGTATACATACATGTAAAATATAACCAATATATTAATCTATTTACAAAAACATAATCTTACTTGAGAAAATACTTTTGTCTGTTTTTGATGTTCTGTTTCATACTATTTGCTACTAATCAATGTTAGTATTTTGTAAAAAAGGTCCATGGCTGTATAAGTTGAAATTTATGAGCAGAAGACCCATAATTGACCTTTTTAAGTAGCCTTGTTTTAATAAAGACATGCTTTTCAAGTGTTAAAAATTATGTCAAAATTTTGAAAGTAGTTCTGTTTTCTTTCAAATTTCAGGTACAAAAATGAATAATAGCTGTACAATTAATTGAAATAGCAATATGATGTAATGAAAACACTTGGACCACAATTTGTTATTTGACATTAAGTGATAAACCCAACATGAGCATTTCAGTACATGGTCCTTCATACTAGCTGTGTTTCAAAGACTCCATGACTTCACACAACAGCAGAATTAGATAATATTAGTGAAACTCCAGAATTTCTTAGTCTTGAGGCTAGTTTATTGACAAACTTTTACATTTTAAGTAGCCGGTGCAGACATAATGTCACAATCTTCAAATAAAATTACTAAACAAGTTCTTCTTCACATTATTCCCATCAGAGTATTTTAAAGTTAAGTATCTATGTAAGTAACACTGGAACCTTTTGATTCTTTTTATGACTCACTGATTTTAAAAGTATTTTAAGCCAAAAATAATGTCACATAGGGGCATGTAAATTTTGATAGAGCAAATGCAATTATGATGAACGGCCCAGAACAAATTTTATGAGAAGCAGCAGAATCTGACAGTTTTAGCTAACATTTCATGGAGTCTGGAGGCAAAAAGCTCCAACGGA
This sequence comes from Castor canadensis, assembly GCF_047511655.1. Classification (NCBI taxonomy): domain Eukaryota; kingdom Metazoa; phylum Chordata; class Mammalia; order Rodentia; family Castoridae; genus Castor; species Castor canadensis. Next base: position 74,440,745 of record NC_133394.1, on the reverse strand, counting down.
GATTAAGTGAAAGGGACTCAGAGAGAGAGACATTGAAAGTGTAGACTCAGTCCTGTGCAAAACTGTGGAAAGAGAAATTTAAACATGATTACAATCCCCAGTTGCAAATCAGTTGTTCACAAAAGTGATCTAGCTTATGCATATCCATAATAAAATTCACTTTGTTTCATCAACTGAATTTCAGTTTACCAGCAAAATAATCCAATAAGCAATTTCAATGTGCTTCCCCACTCCAATTCTGAAAAAAAAAAAAAAAAACCTCAGCATTTATGAATCCATGAATTTGGCAAATTGCTCTTTCCCTCTGCTTCATTTATACTTTACTTTTTGAGTAACCTAGTCTCTCAGGATCCTACATTTCAGTCACCACTGTCTTTCCTGTTGTGGGATGACATCTTCCTAGCACTGTCTTCTATTTGTATTTCACCTAGAGTAGGGAACCCACCAACCCACTTCTGCTACCAGTTGCTGAGTCTTCCTTCAGTGGAACCTTGGGACACTTGAAATGTTCAGTCAGCATTGGTGAAGTGAAGAATGTAAATGTGGAACCTGGAAATATTTGAACCATATACCATCTCTGGTACTCTCTGAAGCCACCAGAGTAAGACAGAAGAACTCTTTCACCTTTTGTGTAATAAGAACTTCTCTTGCTTCCATTTTTACCCAATTGGAGATACTCCATTTGGCATCGTGTTTGTGAGACTGTCTTTTCCCCGACTTCCAGATTTATAAGCAGAGAACATGTCTACACTACACTATCCTCAGATCTCCAAGCCTTTTCTCTTCTAACTTTAACAGAACTCAGATACCAAAATATTATTTTTGTTTTGTAAGTTCTCAACGATCCCCATGTTTTAGGAGGCCCTCTTCTAAGTCTTGATTAATGGGTCAAACATCCAAATTTTCCCTGATTCCCAGGTCAGTGGCCTCTGATACAAAATTATGCATGCAAAGAATTCTGAGTCATGAAGTTGCCTAGGACCTCAAGGACAGGAATTATCATTTCACAAATCCTCCTTCTAGGACTGAAGGATGTGGCTCAAATAGTAGAACATTTGTCAAATAAATATGAGGTTGTAAATATTCAAACCCCAATACTGATAAAAACTTAAATCCAAACTGTTCTCTCTTACTTACTGTTGTAGTTTCAGGAATCATCTGGTCATTTTGATTTGTAGAGAACAGGTCAGCAGGACAGTAGTAATGTAAGCATTCGTTGTCCACCTCTTGCTTCTAAGAGATGTTGCCTGCCAAAACCCTCCCAGCTTCACACTCCCTGCATGCCTCCCTTCCCAGAGTAGGTTCCACATACAACTGAACTTTCTTTGATAATAAACTCTGAATGTGCAAATGGTAGCCCATCCAAATTCACTCAAGGTCTCACCATTCTCTTGACAGCAGTCCAGTGGGTTCTGTGGTCTGCCAGAGTGTTGAAGACTTGCATATGTTTTGTGAACCACAGGGTCAATACCATCCATTTTACATCTCATTCCACAGTTATTTTGGGTTCAGCAAGAAAGGATACAAGAAGCTTTTGGGTTCAGGGACTTCACACATAAGGATATCACTTCTCCTTTGACACTAATCAATAATAATGACAGAAGTAAATAAAATAGGTTTAAGTTAATGCTCAAAGTTAAAATTAGTCAACAATGTAACTCATGGTCATGAGACAATTGAAGTCAACAAAGCAAGGCTCTCAGAAAAAAAATTAGAAAGTCTTTGATTTATGTTGCTAAATAACTAAGTATATAATTAAGAAATTAGTAGGTCATAATATATGAAGAAATGAAGTGCTGTAATGTAGTTAACTTGATAGACAGAGGACATGATTGGTCTGTTTTAGAGGCTTTGCCAGCTTCCTCACACAGGCAGAACTGAATTTCTCACTGAGTGCATCCTGGAAAAAATTAGGAAATTTTAGGTTGAGTTTCGCAGCTTCTATAAAGCCTAGAAAGCTTCTTAAGCTTCTGCCAGTCAGTGTCAGATGATGCTATAGTGACTACTGCTTTAAATAGTCTAATTATGGCAATGGGAAAGATTAGTGAATTTATTATGATGATAATCATCATAATTATTATTACTATTTGTGATAGTAATCATAGTAACAGATTTATTACTATTCTGCTACTTTGTGGCAGGAGAAAAGTAAAGTGGGAAATATTTCATAATTTTATGGTGGGAGGAGAATATATGGACATTCAGTAGTCTAAAAGCCATTATGTGAAGAACTTGAAAATAAGACTTAGGCATAGAAACATGCGCATTAAAGAAAGTTCTAATGCAGAGTTAGAGTTATTTTGGTTAAAGAGTACTTGAAAGATTGTTTTTAATGACTTAGAGAAAGAAAATACTTAAAATATCTACATGAAAACAGAAAAGACACATGAAAAAGCTAGGCCATTTTCCCTGAGAAACATATCATTTTACACATAGCTACTTGAAACAATAGAAGCATAAAAGGTCATACATTTCTACAATAAAAATCATGAGAAGAGGTATTTTGTCTATGGACCATGTAACATATACTTCTAGGATGGTACTTGATGCACAATTAGTGTAAGATAATGAAAAAATGAGTAAATAAAAAGTTTTATTTGTTCAACTTACTCCATAAAGTCTGTAATTATGATATAAAAATAAAATAAAATTGAATAACTTAAAGTCTTAAACCTGTTATAAAATCAAAATTATTACTAAGAAACCATGATGCATCTTTACTTGACATTACGAGGACATGGTTTATGTTCAAATGAAAAACTATGTAAGTATACATGAACATACACTTTATGTGAAATAGGGTTATTTGTGTAATTTAATTCTGCCAAAAGAGATTAATTTTCTATACAGCTGGCATCCAGTATGACAGAGAATCAGTTTTGAACTAGCAATTACTATTAGTGGATTGATACTTTGCATACTCAGAAAAATTACCTCTGTTCAGTCATTATGTTATTTTCTTTCAGTGCTGGCTGGATAGATGGTTTAGCAAAGTTTTTGCCACACAATGACAAATGAAGGAAGTGTGAAGATTGGTTCATTGGATTGCCATTTCTAAAGAGAATGGAGCAGAGGAGGAGCTCTCTAACACTAATCACTATTTTCTTTTTCAGGGCTGAGGACCTTTCTGTCTCTTTTTAGTGAGGAATGAAAAGGGTCACAGTGTGATTCATGGTTTAGTTGGCATTACTCACTGAGCATTGGAGGGAGGAATTGAGAGTAGAGGATGGAAATGATCAAACAGAATTCCAGAGTTTCCATTGCTAACATTATAAGATAAAAGCAACTTTGTTATTCAAACTTTCCATAGTCTGGTAGATATCTCCTTTGTGTAATTGGTAATGATTACTAATATAATGACAACTGCTAATTGATGAAATTTAAGAATGTAGATTATTCATCTTGACTTGTCAAAAACAGAGTTCATACAAATCTATAAAAATTATATCCTTGACTGTTAATTTTTTTCATCACGTACTGCTTTTTGTGTATTCACTACTCTGCATATGATTTATATGCAAATAAAATCCAAAAATAAATGCTTTTTAAATCATCATTTGATAGAAATCACCTTCTTCCTTTTATTTTTACCATTATTAGTACTAGTAGTTGTAGTTACTGTTATTTTGGGAAACTTGATGTATTATTAGAAAGCAGAAATATTGATATCATAAATGTTAACTTCAGTAAGTATTGCCTTTGATTTCCTCCCTCTTTTTAATGTATGTGGAGTTATGAGGAATAATTCTTATTAAGGAAAAATGAACATTTTCTTCCTAAGAATTTAGTTTCTTGGTTATAAGCAAAAGATAACCTTTGGCTTATGCACAACAATAAATACAAGAAAACTCTAAAGCAGCATTTCCATAGCATATGGGCAAAGAGCTGTGAGACAAGTATATCAATTGTGATTTGTTTGCAAGCAAGGGAAATTAAGATTTTGACTATCTTAACAAGATGGATGTTACTGCTAAGTAATTAAAAACTCTGAAAGTCAGTGCTAAGACTGAGATGTGAGATTTGGAAATCAGATGGAGTTGAGGTTTCCCAGGACTGTGAGACGAGCAATATAATAACAATAACTCTGTACCTAGGGCATCCTTATAGGGGAAAATGCTGTTCACCCTCTTCTCAGGATCATTGTCAAGGGTCTGGCTGAATATGTCTTCACTTTGACTGTCTCAGGGAGGTGAGAAAAGCTTGGAAGGAACAGTATCCAAGAAACATTTTGTTTCCCACAGAGAGTAGGCAGTTTGATTCAACATTCCTCCAAATCTATACACAATTCTGTAATTCTCAAAATGATTGAATGTAGGCTGCTGAAACAAAGGTAAAAGGAAGGACTGGGTGGCTAAAAACAAATTAAAATTACAATAGGTGAGATTTTCATGCATATTACCTGTTTTACATTCACATAGTGCTATTCTACTCCACAGGTTGATTGCTCTTAATTGAAGCAGTTACTTAAAATTAAAGGTAAATGCTTGGTTAGGAAAGAGAGCAGCTATTGGTCATCACTGGTTCCCTGCTGGATCTGGAAGATTCTTATTTTCTAGCTCTTAATAAGAATGCAGTTGGTTGGAACAGGTGGAACTTTAATGCATCATTTCTCCTTCAGGTAAGAACTTTATTCCTCCATCTATCCTCTTTTTTGCAGTAAAATGCACATTGCTTCTTTTAGCTTTGCACATTTTCTTACTTGTCCCATGAAATTTATATTTTGAAAGATATCATCAATCAAATAAAAATTTCTGAACAATAAATAATTCATGCTCTACATTAAATTAATGAATACAGATAAAAGCAAAAAAAGAAAAAATATTCAAACTGTTCAGTTGCGTGGAGGGAAAACATAATCTAAACACTAGGACTTATGTTTTTGTTAATATTAAAGACAGTTAATGTAACTCCATTAAAAATATTCTGTGTTGAGACACTCCAACAATCCAAGCTACCAGAGAAGCTAAGGCAGAATGATACCTTAAGCCCAAGTCTAGCAAACATACAAAAACTTGGTAGCAATAAATAAATAACTATTGTCTGTGATAGAGAAACTTCAGTCTAGAAGCTATGAGGTTAGGTATTTTCTTAGCGGTATATGTAGTAAGATTTCATAATTACATGTGAGATATTTCATTTTTCATTTTCCCATTTGTCTGTACTATTCTCCCTCTCCCACCTCTTGCATTCTTTGCTTGCTTGCTTGTGTTTTATTTTGTTTTGCTCTTTTTTGGTGTTGGGAACAAAATTCAGGGAAAGCACTCTACTAGAGAGCTACAGCCCCAACACCAATAGGTGTATGTTAAAAGAAATGTTCTGATAGACAAGTATTCTTCTTTGTGAATATGCCAAGTGTTCTGCATATTCACACAACTGCAACCCACAGGAGTAATGATTAAGTCCATCCTACCTTACCTAGAGCTCTGATTGTCTAGTGTGTAACTGTTACAGTTTATAGTAGGACAAATCCATTCCCTTTACATATAATGAAAAATACAAGCCAAATAAAAAGAAAAATGAAAAATGTCTGTTTTTCTTTCTCCTAGAAACCTAGTCTAAATTCACATGCCTTGGCTAGCCATCTGCATCTCCATTTTCTTGTCTCTAGAATTTCATTGTACTACATTGGAATAAATTTCCAAGTTTGTTGACCAGATAAACTTGAAGTTAGGCCTAACATCATCAGCAACATCTTCACTATCAGTACAACTGTGGGCTTTTGATAGCCGGGACTCTTCTGTTTTACACCATCTGCTACTGCTGGCCTCTTTTGCCTGTTTGTCACAATCATTACAGCTTCTCAAAAGTACATGTTTACAAGACTCCATGACATTCTGGAAAAAGTGAGACTAGGGAAACAGTAGAAAGACCAGTGTATGTATGAGTTTGAAAGAGAGAGAGAAGGAAGAATAAGGCAGTGGAATTATTCTGTGTGGTACTATGATGGTGGATACCTGTCAGTCTACATTTTTCAAAAGCCATAGGGCATGTGAATATGTTGACACACAATAGTGATTTCAGCACTTGAGAGGCAAAAGAAGGAGGATTGTGAGTTGGAGGCCTACATGGGCTAGGTAGTGAGATCCTGTTTCATAAAACCAAGGCGCAGGGGATAGCTCAGTGTAGAGCACTTACCTAGCATATATGAGGTCCTGGGTTCTATCATCCACACCACAAGAATTGACTCCTAAGGCAAACTATGAACCTTAATTAATAAGAATCTATCAGTATTGGCTTATCAATAATTACAAATGTACTACGCTAACGCAGGGTATGCACAATGGGAGAAGCAAAGAGGTGGAGAAGAGAGAGCACGGGGATTTCTGAACTTTTAAACTAACACCATTCCAAAGAATAAAGCTTTTTTAAGTACATGGTCACAGCCATGACTTAGACTGTGCATATTAACTGCTCCCTGAAATGATTCTTATTCCCTGGTCCATGCATGGACCTGTAAAATAGAAGGTGTCACATTTTTTCTACAAAGTTCAAAATTATACTGTGTAGGTTATTGTTATTGTGCAGCAAGAATTAATACATCAATTGATAATGAATAAGTTGAAAAGCCAATTAAACTATTTTACTTCTCAGCTTCTCTAACTCACTCTTGTTCTGTGCTTACATTTTCTCAGGCAAATGCACACCTCAGGTTCCCAGACTGAGAAGCATAACTTCAAGATGAGGTCATTACCTTTAAAAAGGTGTCTTTCACTCTTAAAAATGCCTGTCTTAACTGAACATTTTCTAACAGCAAGAATTAATACTCTAAAATACATTTGTATCTGGTTTTTGCTGCCCCAAAATAATAATAGTAAAATATGATAAAGTATTTTATATTAACATAAAAACGCCACATCCATTCTATAACATTCTGCAAGTATTTGAATGAACACATTAAAATAATTCATACTTATATATGGAATTCTTTTAAATTAATTTCATAGGTTTTTTCAGCTGTTACATAAAGACAAAAGCTACAAAAATTGTTAAGACCACAAAATTTTGATAAATAAATATAATGTATCCCAATATATAATTGGGGCAGGTTTTTCCCCAAACTTTGAGCAATTATTACTATAGCAGAATTCTTCCTAATATTGAATCCATATTATAAATAATATTTTAATACTTGTCCTGTTGGATAGATTTCATTATTTGTAATTTTAAAGGGTTTTTTTTTACAGTAATTTTAGGTTCATATCAAAATGAGTGAAAAATATGAGATTTCCCATATTTCTTATCTCTGCACTTGTTAATTGTCCCATCCCAAAGTGGTACAATAGTTACAACTAAGAAACCTACATGGACTCATTACTACCACCCAAAATCAGCAGTCTACATTAGGGCTCATTCTTGGTGCTGTACATGCTATGAGTTTAATGCATACATTTTACAAATATTTGCTTTTCATATGAGTGAATTAACCATTAATTGTCAAAACTAAGTGGCAATCAAGGATGGTAGATCTATAGGCAAAATGTATTCTGGGCTACCGAATTTCTTCAATTAAGAAAATAGATGAATAATGGATTTTTAAACAATACAACCTAATGCTGTGAATACAAATAAAACAAGTCTATTCCTTTTCAAAAATGTATCTTTCAAGAATATCATGTGTTGATAAAAGCGAGAGCACATAAGAGAGGGGTGAGGATAGGTAAGACACCTAAAAACTAGCTAGCATTTGTTGCCCTTAACGCAGAGAAACTAAAGCAGATACCTTAAAGCAACTGAGGCCAATAGGAAAAGGGAACCAGGAACTAGAGAAAAGGTGAGATCAAAAAGAATTAACCTAGAAGGTAACACACACGCACAGGAAATCAATGTAAGTCAATGCCCTGTATAGCTATCCTTATCTCAACCAGCAAAAACCCTTGTTCCTTCCTATTATAGCTTATACTCTCTCTACAACAAAATTAGAAATAAGGGCAAAATAGTTTCTACCAGGTATTGAGGGGGTTGGGGGGGAGAGGGAGGGGGCAGAGTGGGTGGTAAGGGAGGGGGTGGGGGCAGGGGGGAGAAATGACCCAAGCCTTGTATTCACATATGAATAATAAAAGAAAAAAAAAAGAATATCATATGTAACAATATATTCAAAGGAAGAAATACTTTCATATTCAAAAGCAAAAATAGCTCCCATTTTTCCAGCCAGTCTGAAGCTACATTTGGACATTTAATTTTTATGTCTCTACAAATTTTAGTTCCAAATGTAGATGTCAATGTCTGCCATTAGAAAAAGTCCATAGAGAATATGTTTATGCTGCCCAAAAAAGAAAACAGAGAAGTTTCTCATGTTTCAGATAAAAAGGAAGACCCAAATTAAGAAATAACTTTTCAAATGAACCTTGAGTCTATACTAATGTCATGATCATGGAAATAGCTGTGCTTAAATAGTAAACTAGGATTTTCTAAAACAGTAGACTACTCAGAATATTGCATTCTCTTTATTATGTGTCATTTATTCCACTATGCTTTGGCTAAGTGTCCCACAAAGGCCCACATTTTAAAGCTTTGGTCTTGGCTTGAAGAGATTGGGAAGAAGAACTGTTAAGAGTTGGGGCTAGTGGGAGCTGTTAGGTCTTTGGGAGCAGGAGCTAGAGGGGATGGTGGGAATATGGACTCTCCTACCTCTTTCTCTTTGATTGTTTTCTAACTCTGAAGTGAGCAATCACTCCACCACACAGACACCCACCATGTTTTTCTGGCTTATTACTGGCCCAAAAGCAATGAGGCCAAGGAACTGTAGACTGAAACTGCAGCAACTGTGATCCAAAATAGCCTTTTGTCTTACAAAATTGATTTATCTCAGGTATTTGTTATAAGTAACAGAAAGCTGAATAACATACATTCCATTGTTATGGGGATTGCTGCAAAAAAGCCCTTCAGGTTTTCATCAGAAATTACTTCATAGTATAGTGATTTGTGTACCTTGGTGGATTAATACTAGAAGAAATATAAATATATACTTGGTTAATAGAAATGTATATTAGAGAAAATGTGGCCACAAGTAATTAAAACTTGGCTTCTTTTTTTCTGTTCTTCCAAAATCATACTGAGATGTTAAAACTTCAATGATTGTTTTTTGCCTAAAATGTCTAAATGCACTAAAGGCATATAGAAGAAAATTATGCCCACTTCATTCCTTTGTTCTTTCTTCCAGTTGGGCTCACCAAGGGCTCCTGTCTGGAGTCCACAGCTGTTTGCCTACTGTAGAAATACTGAGGGCATAAAATGAAACATCACCTGAACCTTACTGCTTTATTCAAACAAATAAATAGAAGTACCATTTTGTAGTTAGCTAAGTAAATACATATGATTTTTTCCCCTTCAATGTCATATATCCCAGATTTTGGACATTGTACTATTACTTAGCCCATATACAGGAATAGTACATTTACTTTTTTCTTTGCTCCTCAATGTAAATATATGTAGGGACACAAAAAAGGCATAGCATTTTTATGCTGACAGAATGTTTAGGTTAAGGGTCTATCAATTGATGTTAGTATTAAACATTCTTATGGATTCTCCACTTTTTCCTGAATGCAAATACTGTTCATATTCACAGAAGGAAAACTCTGCTGGTAATGGTTAATCCCATTCTACCTGATTGACTGCTCTGATTGTCTTGTGTATAACTGTTCCAATTTATGTAATGGACACGAATCCATTTCTATTAAATATAATTTTAAAAAAACCTGTGACAAATGAAAAGAAAGATTTTTGTATTTGGAACAATTGTCTGGTCACATACAGGGTTTACTGATTCAGTCCAAGCCTGGACTGTTATAGTATCTGTGAATATCTGCTGTCTAAATGTTCTCATCTCATTACCGGTGATATTATGCAGTCTCTATGGCACATTTATATTCAGCATGCGAGGCATCCAACATGCTTCCATGTATATTCTCTTATACCTATCCCTCTTATTACTTGTTAAATGAAATCATCTTAGAAGCAAGCAAAGAGGACTAAATAAAACAGAGCTCATCATGAAAATTCAGTATGTACCCAAGCCCACAGTGTGACTCCTCATACATGATCCTGTGTTGTTAAAAAGATAGTGGTAGGTCTTGAGTTAAGGTGTGCTCAGTATGAAAGAATAGGAAAATATCACAAAATCCACTGTAAAAGCTGTCTAGAGCCAAAGCCAATGTGTTTGCTTATGGCATGAAATTGCTTTAATAGGATGTGAGATTTGGGTGGAACATATTAAAGTAACTCATTTGAGTAAGCTCTGGTCTACAGAATAAGGCGTTAACAAGCACAGGGGAAGATAATAGAATATAAACTGCACTGGCTGTTCTATTCCTAGGACTGCTGCTAGAAAGGTTTTATGCAGGTCAATTACTAGTGAGTCTCCAAACTAAAAATCTTAAGCAAACTTTACAGAAACCAGGCTTCACTGTAGGCGAGTGATGCCTTTTCATGGAGGATGGTGGAATAACATCATGCCACATCCAAGTCCAGAAGCGCTGAATAAGAACTTAACAAAAATAGCTGGTAAACATTGTGGGTGAGCAAAGACCTTGTAGGAAGAAAACAATAATCATATATTTTAAAGAAATTTATGTGATAAGCTTACAACTTGGTGTTTCCCAGAGAGGTCTACAGTCAGAGACTATGAAAATACATCTAAGAGAAGGCGTTCAGAATCTTCCATACTTCATAATTAAAGACGGGAGATAAGTACATAAATGTTTTCATTATTACTAAGGTATCTGTGATTGGACTTTGAGAAAAGATCTTAGTGCAAAATTTCTAAACAATAATGCTTGCCTCACACAGAATTCAGCATTTGCACATTATCTCAGGGTTGAAAAACTAAAAGATAGAGCTTAATAGCAAAGGGCTTTCTTATGGAGGCACAAAAACGTGGTATGGGGAAAAAAAGAAATTTGAAAGTTAGCTGAGAAAAGTACAGAAGGATTAACAGCATCGTTCATAGTCCTTTGGAAATTAAAAAACCTAAATTTCATGTAGCAGTACAAATTGATGTGTTTTCTTTTTTCAGCAGTAATCACTGATCCTCATTCATATTATAATATGCAAATATACACAATTAAATAAGTGTTCAAAATATTTCCATTAAATAAGAAATAAACCAGATGTGTCATGAATTTATTGTTCTACTAAAAAAAGTCAGATATGTACTATCTTCCTCTTTACCATCGCAAAGTGCTTTTTTTTTTTAACTAGAACTTGCTTTCATTAAGTTTTTGGTGTCTTTGAAGTTAACAGTAGACTAAAATTTAAATATAATGAATCATTTGGAATAGCATATGAAGTGATCCATTGTAATGTCCCATTGCAAAGTGGACATTCTGTTACACAATGGTGGGTAGAAGAGGTATGCACTGGAGATTATCAATGCTGACTGGGAAAGAATTGCTTCCAAGGTCACATTCAGCTAAAGAAAGCTGCATGACAGTGAGAGGTTAGTTAAGGATCCAGAGACCTGGCCAGGCCCCCTGCAGAGAGAAGCCTAGTCCACTCATACTTGATCAACTCAGATGCTTCAATGCTGCAATATTTACACCTGTGAGGTAGACACTGTGTCCATGTCCATTAGATGAATCAGCCTTAAAAAATGTTTGCAATGGTGCCTGCTACCTGTTTTGGAAAATACTGTCATTGGCAAATGGCTCATATACTTAGGTTAGTTTGAGTTTTGAATTTTCACATCATAATCCTACCTCACAAAAAAAAAAAAAGAAAAAGAAAAACAATATTCTTACTGAAAAACAGTATTATAATCAATACAGTATTTGCATCCTTTCACCTTGGATCCTTGCCAACATTTGTTGTTGTTTGTGTTCTCAATGATAACCATTTTGAAAAGAGTGAGGTAGAATCCTAATATGGCTTTTGTTAGGAAAAACGCCACTCACAAAGAAAGCTCACAAGAAAAGTCTCATTTCCATAGAGCAAAGTTTAGTGACAGGCCCAAACTGCCAGGCTGGCCGGGGAAAAGATGGCACAGCAGTGAACCTGGGCCAGGCATGGCTTTTACAGAAGGGGGAGGTTAAAGAAGCTAGCACATGGGCAGCAGTCTCTGGTAGAGGTGGGGCTGCCTTAGAGCACAGGAATTTGTCCTTGGGAGTTTTTCAAATGAGGTCTGAGGGTAAAATGGCTGCAGATTTAGAAATGATGACATTATTGTTCTATCAGCTTTGATTGCATTTCCTTTGTAGTCAGGGATGGTGAGCATTTCTTCATGTGTTTTTTGCCCATTTGTATTTCTGTCTTTGAAAAATTTCTGTTCAGCTCATTTGCTCATTTCTTCATTGGGTCATTGATTCTTTGGGAGTTTAGTTCTTTGAGCTTCCTGCAAATTCTGGTTATTAATCCCTGGTCAGAAGTATAGCTGGTAAAGATATTCTCCAAATTCTATGGGTTGCCTCTTCAGTCTGGTGACCATTTTCTTTTCTCCAAATTCTATGGGTTGCCTCTTCAGTCTGGTGACCATTTTCTTTTCTCCAAATTCTATGGGTTGCCTCTTCAGTCTGGTGACCATTTTCTTTGCTGTGCAAACAAACAATGAAGAACAGGAATGTAAAACAGGTCATGTTAAGGGGATCTTACTGGTGGGAGGGGGAGGGAAAAGGAGGATGAATATGATTGATGTATTTTCTACATATGTATGAATATGGAACAATGAAATATCTGGGAGCCTTTTTAAGAAGGGGGGGAAGAGGAAGAAAAATGGAGGGATGAACCAAACCAGGGTACGTTATACACATATATGAAAATGTAACAGAATCCACTGTACAACTATTATACACTAACAAAAACATTAAAAAGTGTATTAAATCTTATATTCTGACAATATTATAAACATGTATACATATGAACAACACTATCTGTATCAAAACTACTTTGTAGCTATTGAAAAAATGATCTTATTTCTAATACATCCCTGTTTCCTGTTTTTACCAACAGCTGTGTAGATTAATACACAGTGCTGCAGCCAGTTTCATGGTTACCTGCATTGTTTTCACATTATTGGCAGAGCAGTTGACATCATGTTTACCAATCTTGATCTTGGGTGATTATTGACCATCCATCTGACTCAGTTTGTTCATTTATAAAATAGGGATAATTACAGCCCATATCTCATGGGTTACTGAAAAGATTAATTAATGAAAATAAAACACTTACAAATATATAACAATTATAAGCCATTGCAATTGTCATCAGTGTGTTGATTTTTAAAGGCACAAGTAGATTCAAGGCATAGGGTTGTTTCCCTCTTATTAGCAGCATCTTGTGAGAAGGGCTGTTGCAATTTGCCCTGTAGTACACTAAGAATGCAGCTTATAAAATGCATCTATTGATTACCTCAGTAGTAGATGCAATGTGCATTTGTACAGATTTAGTGGAGGCGATATGAGTTCACATCCTCTGTGTACACATTCCTATCTCATACTCGGCATCTTCCCAGTTTTAATGAAACCTGGTAAGTGTGTTGTGATAGCAACTGCTGATTGCACAGAACTTCTGACAGCTACCATACAGCACACAGCACAGTCTGTCATGGTCCCACGGGAAGTTGCAGCAGAAGGAAGCTTTCAAGTGAGGACTTTTCCTTTTCTTTTTTGCCTGGGGCATTATTATGGTGACTGTCTTAAACTTTGAAGAGAAAGCCAAATTAACTGCAGAGACATGGACACACAGAACTGTAATCATTGATCATTTGAGTTACCTAATCCTGAGCCCTCTACCCTACATTCATGTTATGTGATTCAAATAAGTGAACAAACCACCTAATGCCCATCTTAGTTTGATAGTTACTTTTACTCCTCCATTCCATAATTTTTTTTGAAAATATCATTGGCAAATGCATGGCTCATTTAATCTAGTTTAATTTGAGTTTCAAATTTTATGTCATGATCCTACCTCACTGGAAGAAAAATCAGAGAAAAATAAAAAGAATATTCCTTTTACATTAGTAATTTGAAAAAAAATGAACTACAGGAGAAAATTACTGTTTTATTACATTGGAAAGAATGGAGGAAGTGGAGGGATAGTGAAACAAAAAGGAGAAAAGGACAAGGAATAGGAAGGAGAGGAGGGATCCTACAATGATGATCAGTGCAGCTGAAGGGGGGAAGAATTTAGTTTAATCTCTATAAATCTCCTCCCTGAAATCAGCATTCTGCTTACATAAGTACTTGTCACCTGCTCTGAAATAAAGGAGACAATATATTTCTTCATCTCTGAATTATTTCAAGGTATAATTTTTATCTAAGAGACATATCAACTCAAAGTCATTTTTAAAGCAAGGCAATTCATAAATTTCTTTTGAGGATTAGTTGTAAACGTAGACTAAAATCTCATTAATTTAAATAATTGAAGGGGAAGCTTTGTTTTTCTTGTTAGTCTAGAAATTAGGGTTGGCAAAATGTTTCCTAATGTAATTCCTTCTGCACCTACTCCAATAAACAAATATAAATCATTCAATTATTACATTGTTTGAATGCAAATGAATATAGCTAAAAGTGATTAAATAAGTTCAGTATTCTCTTCCTCTGCCCCACTGGCACCACTGATTAATGCTTGTTAAAATCTCAACAAGTTAAGTAAACTCTGAGGCTTGGTTTCCACATCTGTAAAATAGTGTAGCATAGAATGGATTCTAAATTCAATTCTAATTTTACTCAATTTTCTACAATCTTTTATTTTATTGAAAACTTGAAATTACTTGGAAACAAATACTCAGTCTTTTTGTTTCTATAAACAACCCACTTTCTTAGTCAGCTTTCCATTACTGTGATGAAATGCCTGATATAACTAAGTTATAAAGAGAAAAGTTTTATTTTGACTCTGGGGGGTTTCAGTCCATCATTGATTAACCCATTGCTATGAGCTTGTGGCAAGGCAGCATAATATGGTGGGATCATGAGGGCAGACACAGCTGCTTACCTAATGGTAGTCAGGAATCAAAAACAGGGGAAGGGGAGGAGCCAAGGTCAGAAAATCCCCTTCAAAACCAAATGACCTTGAACTGTTCCTCACCTCTCAGTAGTCTACTACCTCTCCTCAATAGCACCACAAACTAAGGACCAAACCTTCATGACATGGGCCTTTGGGGAGCATTCATGATCCAAACTGTAGGGTCATCTCTGGAAGGAAAATAAATGAGAATATGTGGGTTATCTATGAGTCATCCAGTTGTCTAGCATGACGTGGTATTGTTTGTGAAATTAACAATTAGCAGCTAAACTCTGCTTACCAGGGCTACCTAGACAAGAAAGAAAGACTTAAATTTAAGCAATCCTTAAGTATATATATATAAATGTATTTATACTCATGATATATATACAAACACACACACACACATATATGAATGTTCCCAGTCCAGACTGTTAACATGTTATTTTACACTCTGTGCTTTATCTTGCAATAGATGATATCTAACACAATTCTTGAATGAATGAATGAGTTTGAGAGTGAAATGAGAATACTGACAATATAAACTATATAATAAAACTACATTACTGAGAGGATATAATAAGAAGAACTATCAACTTCTAATCTATATATTTTCAGAAGAGAAAATGAGAAGATGAGTGGAGCAGAGCTTTTAAATTATATCATCAAAATCAAACTCAAACTATAAAATTAAGATCAAAACAGTTTTCCAATTTCAGTTCAGTTTTATTAGTGTGATTTTATTGTGGTATTTCACATATATAGAAAACTCATAAGACATTTTCAATATAATTATGAAGGAAATATCTTTAGATTTATCTAATAATTCAAGGCGTGGAATGTTGACAGTGCTATTCCTGTATTGTGACAGTTACAGCGCCCTAGGTCCTTACAAGGAGTGGTTATTGTTCTCACATTTTTGGCCATTAGTTTCATGTCTTAATTTACAGTCTCACCAAGTATGAGTTTATCCATAAATAGAATTAATGAATCAGAATTAACTTCCTCAAGGTCTCCCCTCAGCACTAGATCATCACTACAGTGTTTATATAATTACAGTTTCACATACAGCACTCTTGATATAACTGAGTACTTTCATGGTGGTCCCTGTGTTCTTGAATTCAACTGTACATTCAACCCATTGGCCATCCACACACCCATGGTCTGACGATTAGAGGGGCTCTCATCCCTCTCATTCCCATGTGACTTCTTCATTGTAACTTCTCCCTCCCATCCACTTTCATACCTCAAGCACCTGGCTCATATATTCATATATTGGCAAAATAACAATCATAGTTTAATTCACTCTCTCGTTCATCCTGCAATTCTGTACTTCAGATTGTGACTAAAGTAAATATACATAAATATTTAAATTCATCACCCAGATACTTAAAGTGGCTTCCTATGCTGCTTGACAGCCAAAACATACTTATTTCACCCATTTATTCTTCTGCTACCCTAGAGTATTGTTTCATGCTTTCTTTTTCTCCACTAAAACTTTCAACACTTCCTACCTCCTTTATACTGTTTAGATAATGAACACTTTTTCACTTAGTAAGATGGGGCAATCAAAAAAGAGTATCAGCAAATTTCCACCACTGGCTTAAACCATATACCAGCCTCTGCATAAACATAAATTAGA
Organism: Castor canadensis; assembly: GCF_047511655.1. Lineage (NCBI taxonomy): Eukaryota > Metazoa > Chordata > Mammalia > Rodentia > Castoridae > Castor > Castor canadensis. The sequence goes on along the minus strand of NC_133394.1, from coordinate 74,424,172 downwards.
TTTCTGTCCTCCATGAAAAATTAACTCTTCATTTTCAATTGCTCAGTGTCTTATTTCACTTTGTCTTACCTCCTTAGACCTTGCAGTAGCTTTCTCTACTTTTCCAACTTACTAAATGTCCCCTGTCTAAGAAATTACTTCAATCAGCATAGAAGCATTTTAAAACATTTTTCCTTTTTAAATAAAACTTTTAGACCCTTCTTCTCTAATATCCTTATACCTCTTTGTAGCAAGACTCTGTCCAATGTATTTGTCTATACTCACTTACCTTAAAATAGATGTTTCATACTCTCTCTCAAACTGAACATTTATTCTGAACAACTGAACAAAGCTTTTCTTCCCAGGCTCACTACAGTACTTTATGTGTTATAACTTCTAAAACCTACGAGTGACATAGTAACTACTCACTGCTCCTTGATATACTTTGACTTGACTTCTAGCTTCCCAGACTCCCACCCCCAGCTTCTACTTAGATTGTCCTCTTACCACAGGGATTGTTCAGTAGCAATCCTCTCTGCATGTTACCTGAATTGTCTAGTTACCTAGCATGACAGGATTTTCTGCCAAAGATCTTGAAATACTTCAGGGATATATGTTCTTGGCTCTTTCCTCTGTCTAAACTTATTCCAGTGATAATTTTACCACATATAATTACAATAGAAATAATATACAGGCCATGTTGTAAACTCAGAGTCATACTAATCAGAAATACTATCCAGCATCAAGAGTCACTAATAAAGATTGAGGCAAAGTTATAGACAGAAAGTCCAGGATATCACCACAGTTTGAGAAAACCTTTACTCTGCATGAGACCTGCTCTTAGCTAATTACAAAATTAACATAAATGGTCTCTAAGTGGTAGGTATTGTTGAGACCATTTTCAAAGTTATCATTTTAGTCAAGAAATTAATGATTTTATACCCAGATTATTTTATGGTTTGTAGAAACATATTTCATGGACCACTAAATTCATAGATTGCAGGTATAGTATAAGTAATTGTGCATATGATGCATCTTTTTAAAGCCATGCTGAAGGTAAACTGTCTTCCCTGAGCCAATGCTATCTGTTTATTTATCAAGAAGACTGTCATTAGTATATTTATAAGGAGATTTACAAAGTTATTTGCTGTCTTCATTTTCCCTGGCAAAGAGAAACTAAAGGAGGTTCAAATGAGGGGTAGGTACGTAGCTCAGTGTAACTGCATGCTTAGCATGTGTATCCATCAGGTTTTTGTAGGCCTCAGCAAAATAAATGAAAACAAAAACAATTTAATAAAGGAAAGAGTTATGTTGGCTGATGGTTTTAGAGAGTTCAGCCCATCATAGTGTGGAGTGCATGACAGAGTTAGGAACCTGAGAAAAGCAACCAGGGGCCAGCAATAACCTTCAAAGGCCCAACCCTAAGGACCTACTTCTTCCAACTAGGCCCCACTTCCTAAAGTTTCCAGAACCTCCCCAAATAACATCACCACCTGGGAGTAAGAATTCAAACATATTAGCCTATGGATGATACTTCATTTTTAAACCATAATCCTCAGCAGTCCTCCTCCAACAAAAAATAAAAAGATACAAGGAGCTGTTTAACTATGTACTTCCCAGGATGTATCACATTTTTATATGAATGACTCACATTCATATATCCCGACAGATCTCTCTCCTGGATTACCTAATATTTTGCTCCAAGGTATTTTTGAAATTGCTATTAAGATGTTGAATATGTACCTCTCACTGAAAATGTGAAACACTGAATTCCTAATAAAATGTTCTTTCTATGTCTCCTATAGTGATTGATAACTATTCTTTTCTTCAAGTTTAAGAATCTTTGCCTGAGTTTAATTCAGTCCACTGTGGTCTTCTATTATTGCAATTAAAGATCCCAGTCATAACCTTTTATATTTATGTATCATCTATGTCTGCTTTTATGACATACCATCAAAGTTGAATACTTTTAGTAGAGACCCTAAGCCTAGAAAGCTTAAAATGCTTTCTGATTGGCCCTTTAGCAGAAAAGGTTTTCTGATAACTGATATACAATTGTCTTCTAATCCCATTGGTAGGTTTTGTAGTAAATTTTTCCTCCTCTGGAAAATTAGTTGTGTACTGCATTGTCTTTCAAGCTCTTTGGAGTATGATTTTAACTTTAAATATTTCTCTTTTTCAGTTATGGTTTTATTTGATTCATGAAATATTTCCAAATTTATTTCTTAATATTAAAGTATATGAATATTTGGAGGTTATTTATGTGTAGATTAAAAACATTTTGTTTTGCTGTTAGTTTTTTGTAATTTGAGACTTGTATAAACAAGTATATATACTTTTTGTTACTTATGCTTTAGTTCAGATTCATGTGCTCTGTCTTCTAGATCATTAATTTTTCATTCATCTCCATGCAATCTTCTATGAGACTCATCCATTGAGGTTTGATTTGGGTCCCTTTGTTTCTTAGTGTATTGGTTTATTTTTCAGATACTTTGCAAATTGTTTGTTTTTAGGTCTTGTTAAAGTGTTAAAATATGTATTTCTTATCCCAATTTATATCCATTACCTGTGTTAAAATATTTCCAAACAGTACATGGTGAAGAATTTCAATTATCTGTAGATTCTGTTCATTGCTAACAGTGTGTTTCATTTGCTGCTTGTCCAGTCATTTAGTACTTTATACTAGATCTTGTGTTGAAAAAATACACTTGTAATAATTCTTAGTTATTTAGCATTAGTGTGATTATATCTTCTTTCAAGGGCAATGAGTTTTTCTTATTTTCAGTTCAATTTTGGATCATATAAGTTAGGATTTTTTTAACTCAAGCTTTAAAAGACCATGTAAACATGGTATGTATTGCCTGGTAACAGGCTGCTTCAAATTTTTTTATCCTTAAATGATGGTAAACATCCCTGAGTCCTTGGTTAACACTGGATGACTCACCAGAATTCCAGTTTTTCTTTGGAAAGGTTGGTCTTTCTCTTGTTCATCACACTGAAAGAAGATTCATTTTGCAGCTCTTTCTTTCTTTATTGCAACTGCATTCAGAATTCATTACTGCATTTACATCTTTTTTCTGTCCTTATTGCTTCCTTTTTTGTTTTGCTTCTCAGGTTATGGTCCAGGAACTGCCAATTGTATAGTTAATTCATTGTTATTTCTAAGAAGACTAAAGTATTTATCTGCAAGTGTTTGCTGCCCTCAGGGAGATCCTTGATTCACAATTCAATGATGAATTGTCTTTTCCTAAGAATTTAGATCTGTCAGTATTCTTTTGAGAACATTGATACCTAAAGGAAGCTAAATTCACAAGTACCAGGGGTTGAAATATGAGGTTAAGGACTGGGGGCATATTTAAGAGGTAGATCATGAACCTAGAATGTGCAAGACAATGGGTTAAATACCCACTACTGAAAAAAGAAAGGCAACCTGCCTCACTAACCCTATGATTATGGGTAATTTTAATCATCTGTCTTATCTCCTAGCTATTTAGTATTATATTTCTGCAGTGATTTTGGGAGTAGTACATTGTACATGAAGTAACCAACATATGCAAATATCACAAATGAAGTGGAACCAAATAAATAACCAATTAATTTAGCCCAGATGATTGTTATTATAGTTGAAATTTTAAAATTACATTTCCAACTGAATAGATAAGTAATCATTATCATGTAGATCATGTATATGTAGAGAAAATTCAACTATTATCAAGAGTGAAGAAGTATGAGAGGAAGAACAAGAGAGATGAGGCTATCATCAGAAGTGAAACCAGGTAGCAGAGAGGCAAGCAATACACATTCTCACTTGGATGTGGACGTTATAATTTTGACTTTAGAAAAGTGGAGAGAGCAGTGTTCACTAGAGGTAAGGAAGGGGCAGGATAGGGAAGACAAAGGGCAGTGGATGAACAAAAGCAAAATATAGTTAGACAAGAATAAAAAGTTGTCTTTTTAGTAGTCTACAGCACATAGATTGACTATGGTTCAAATCAATGTTATATTTTCAAAATAAATGGGAAGAGAAATGTTAAGTTTCTAAACACAAAGAAGAAATGACAAAAGTATAGGGAGGGGAAAACACTAATAACTCTGATCAAATCATCCCACTGTACTCCATAAACATTCAATTATTTTATATCAATAAAATATTTCTTAAAAATAAGAAACATTAAAAGAGGTTAAAAGAAAGAGAGATAGAGGCAAAGAAAGAGAAAGACAGAGAGAGTTAAAGAATACATAAATATTTTATGGGAATCCTAAAGTGATCTTCCTATTTGTTAAGCAATTTTCTAGTTTTACTTTTTAATTAAATGTCTAAAATGGAGATATACTTTTTTGTATACTTTTATACAAAGAATTCAGAATATACACTTTATAAGAGTAAATAAAGAAATGGAAACATTTTAAGGTGTTACTAGAAAATACCTGTGGCCTATCCACAAAGAGACACAGTTCAGAGGTTTCTCATGTCCTTTGAAATCAAAGTAAGGAGTGAGCTGATACTAAGTGAGAGGTGGTATTTGGACTGACTAGGGAGACATAGTTTTGGGAATGAATGTATTGTTTAAAAAATGCAAAATCTATTCAAAGTTAGGTCTGCCTAATCTCTTTCTATTGAGTTTGAATATATGATGGACAGTCATACTGAAGAGGAAGATAGCCTTGAAACAGGGTTGTAAAACATAGTAAACTGTCAATAAAAAGCTGTAACCTTGGACAGAGCTGTGAGGAATTGCCCATTAGAGCCATGCAAAAGTTTGGGACCAAGATGAAAGGCACCATGCAGAGATAAGCACCCATTCCTGCCTTCCTTTGTCTCCACCTGTAAATAAACTTTCCAAAGCAGGCCTCCCCTGCTGTTCTTATCTAAACCTTAGGTCTTTAACCCACTCTTAGCCCTACTTTATGGGAGAGCACATTCCTTGTAACCTGATTCCCTGCACTGCCTTTTAAATATCCTGTGAATCCTTTGTTCAGGGCTCAGACACAGGTATATGTCTGGGCCTGCTAGTGTAAAATTAAAATCTGAGTTCTCCACTCCTCCGAGTGTTGCTTGGTTTCTCCTCTTGACTATATTGCCACAACAAATGGAGGCCCCCAGCGAGATTCCAACCGACTAGCCCCTTGTGCCACCAGCAGGTGGCTGGGCTGCGTCGGAGTAGGGAGGGACACGGGACTGAATGAGGTGGCGTGCCACCCGATGGTATTCCGGGTTCTCCTTCACCCTGGTGCCCCAACTCTCTGAGCAGTCTTGACCCGGCTTGGACTCCAAGGAGATGGCAGTCTCGTCTGGACTCGGTAAGCACCACCCCCGGGGGAAATCAGTCCTAAGTCAGGTCCCCTCCCACTGGACGGAAGGGGAGCTTAATCCACTCCCAGGAACCTCCAAGAGGAGTTCCACAGGTCAGGCACTTCTCCCAGAGCGGGGGAAGGAAGGTGTTATAACTTTGGTGTGAATGTGTGTGTGTGTGTGTGCGCGTATGTGAATTTGTTTAAAGCATGGGCAAAATTTAATTTGCTCCTGGAATTCCAGCTCATTTTATGCGTGCTTAAATTGACAGTTTTTCTGGCATGTTTAATTTATAAAACTTTTTGTGTGTGCATGTAAACATCTTAAAAATGGTTCTTAAATTGATACTGTAAGGTTAATATGATATTCAAGGAAAAAAAAACAGGATATTTGTTTTAAAGATCTTTGTTATAAACTGCTTAGGCTTTTACATTTAAATATGTAAACACCTTAAGGACGATTCTTATTATAGAGTAAACGTAAAAGTTATTACTCTGTTCTACTGCTACCTTAAACAACAACAACAAAGAAAAACCCAAGTTTTCAAACTTATTTCGATCAGGTCTCACTAGGATGCAGATGCTCAGGGGTTAACACTCTGGCTTAGCCAGGAAGGAAAAAAAAAAAGGAGGCTACTGTCTGCAACAGTCTTAGAATTTAGGTAGTTAAAATGACCTTAGCCTGTTTCATTCTGTCATAAATAAAATCTGGGATTTAATTCTCTCTTGTAATATATGGGTCTAATAACAAATGAGCTTTCTATAAATTGCTTTTATACAAAAAAATAATTTCAAGGTTGCTTTCTTTTTTTTCATGAAAATGTAAGGCTCTAAGTTAAAAGATTTTATGAGTTATTTTCAACAAGTAACAAAATATATAAAAGGTATTAAGGATATGGTTTTTTCAAAATAAATAAAGGGTTAAAAAAATACTTTTAGATAAAGAAGAGGATGAAGACCAGCTCCCCAGAGGATACAAAATAAATTGTCACAAAGATACAGAGTAAATTGTCATAAAATGATACAGCTTATAGATGGTATATAACTGGTTAAAGTTAACTAAAATCCAGTTACATAACTGGATTTATAACTTCAATATTTAATGTACTGATGTTAAACTAAAACTTAATTCTCTAAGTGCATAACAACAGGACTACCTTAAAAATATTATATTGGTCTAGATAACATTTACAAAAATTGTCTTATAATGGTTTTGTTTTGTCAAGATAACTCAAAAATTTTTGATACTCCAGATTAATCCATAAATTTGTCAAGATAACAGGAGTTTATTAAAACACAGAGAGACAAGAGGCAGCTGAACAGAGGGAGTACTGCTTCACTGATATGAGGGTTAAGACAGATTCACTTATGTAAAGCCAAAGTGCACCCCCCAGATAGGATAAAACTAACTAACTAAATAAATAAAAACTCCAAAAGGAGCACTACACTGGAAGTCAAGATCTCCAGTTTTTATTAGACATAAAAGAGTGGAGATGTTAGTCCTACTCCTTCCACATGGCAGGTGGAGGAAATTTTTCCCTGAGATGACCAGATTGGGGCTGTTATTTTAGAGGGGAGGTTCCATTGACTGCAGGTTGATGGGATTCTGCTATATGTCAAGAGCCATCTGTTAATGTCAACAATCTGGGGTATGATTTCTTATCAACATCTGAGCCATGGTTCTTGGCCACTATGTTTCCTAACTTCACATTTAGTCCCCATAAATATTTACCTGTGTTCTCTGGTGATTTTTGTCACGGTTTTAACTACTAAGGTAACTGAGTCATGTTCATTTAAGAGTTGGTTTATGTTGGGGTTAACAATGAGGACAGCCATGTTAGGACTAGACCCTCCCCCTTGCAGCTGGCTCACCTTTGTCATCCTAGATATATGCCAGGGACAGCTGGGCAGACAGTGACTTTCCTGGTACTTTTCCACTAGCCCCCTATGTCTAGCTCAAGCCTGTATATGGCAATGGGCTCTTGCTGTCTTGCTGGGGTCCCCCTCCACAAGGCTCCTGCCTAAATAATAAACCCTGTACCAGTGTTTCAGCTGTCTCTGTGCCTATTCCATGCCTCTTATTTTCTAACAATTATGTAAAACTTTCTAGATGACCTCATGGTTAAACAACTGTTGTCTTGGATGATTCTAATACAGTTTGTACCCTATGCTAGTTTGTGACTGAGCTGTTTGGGTTTGCTAAAACTGTTCTTTCACCCTACAACTGATAAAAATCTAAAGTTTTACTTCAAGAGCAACAACTAAATTAATATGTGTATTAACCTCTATAGAATTGTGATGCTGTTGCTGGTTCCTGTGTATTAAGTATATTTGTATTTTCAAGTATATCAAGTCTTCTACAATACAAAATTTAGATAAACATGGTAACAAAAAGTTAGTGGTACTGATGTACTGTTCTGTTGGTTGCTAAATTGTCCATCAAAATTTTAACCAAAGCTCTTTTAAGTTTTTGTCATTTCAGTTCTGATCCTCCTGGGACATTTATAATCAAGTCCATAAAAATGACTCCAATGAGTGCCTATGTGTCAACCAAGCTAACTACTTAGACATCTGCTTTTGTTAGATTTTGTTTTGTATTGTTCTTTTCTAAAAGTGCACTGCCTAAGAGGCGTTCCTTCTAAGCCTCTTTGTTGCTTAAATTTGGCCAAAAGGGTCTAGTTGGCACTGACTCCCACCTGATCTGCTCATTATTCCCTCTCAACATGGGACTGAAACCAAACAAACAGAATCCAGGAAAAAGCAGCCAATCAAGAAAGATCTTCAGTCTGCAGCCATACCACCCTGAATGCACCCGATCTTGTCTGATCTTGGAAGCTAAACAGGGTCAGGCCTGGTTAGTACTTGGATGGAAGACAGATCTTCAGAAGAGACAAAGGGGGGAATGCCATCAAAGTTCCAATGGAGTCATTGGTGCCAGACCTCTCAAAGATAACCAAGGCCAAGAGGATTAAAGAAATGGTTCTTATGCGGGTGTGGCTATCTGACATTAAAGCTTTTCCAGACACAAACTCACAGTTTTAGACAGGGTCTTCTACTTAAATAGAGACAAAAAGATGGTGTTTTTAACTTAAAAAAAAAGTTTTCTTGGACATATATACTGACAGTATATTGTTGCCAAGGTAATTCTACTCAGTTAAAAAAAAAAAAGGAGAGATATGATACATAAAAAAATTAAAAAGAAACTACTCCAACCCAGTTGTACGGGTCCCCAACTAGTAATGTTGGCAGCTCTTAGGACTGTTGAAGTTACAGGAGTCACCCCCAGGACTCATCACTCCTAGATAAAAGGACAGCCACAATGCAGAGCCCAGTGTCTCACAGGCTCTCCATGATTCAACTAATACCCCTCAGATTAAGGTTCCAGAGAACTTCACAACAGCATGCCATCATGGGAGAGATCTCCAGCCCTGCCCCAGCCACATCCCAGAAGCTGGTTGGTCAATGCATGGTAGAAGCCTGAGGATTCATTCACCAGGACACAGATGTATCCTCTTCTCTGTCACCCATACCTTATCCTGCTGATTAGCATTGTGCAATCTGTTTACATGGACTGGCTGTCACTGCTCCCCAAGATTGAAATGTAAGCCAGATTACTGCTGGCCTTCTGTTATCTCCTCATAGTAGGAAGCCTTACTGCTGTTTGGTGTCATCTGTAGCCCAGACTCCAGTCTCAGGCATGAGGTCTCTGATGTGTTATTGCCTTCTCACTCTGCTACATTTTGAGTTGTCCAATTGTGAGGCTGGGATGACTGCTCAGCCTGCATAAGGCCACTTTCCTTCCAGGGAAAACTGAGGTATGCCTTCACCTTTTATCAGTATCTGTCACTTGTGTACAACATATCAATCTCTGAATGCACCAGGAGAGGGATGATTTACTATAAAAAAAGCTGATAGCCTAATTGGGTTGCAAAAACAAAGACATTATAGGGCATATGGGTTGCTGGGAGAAAGACAGGGACCCCTTAAAGTCATAAAACAGTGGAGGAAATAACTTCCTTGTGTCACCCTACCCTTCCACCCTACTCCCATATCAGTTTACTAAAGGGAGAACCGCAGATCTAAAGAGGCCACCCGGAGGTGATTACCTAGGTGGACCTGGGCCAGTAAAAGACATTGATCTGCTGCCACCATGACCCCCATTAAGGCTTTCTTCTAGGACAGGAAACCTTAACTTGGAATCTCAACTGTACAGCTACCGCCATTAGATGTACAGTTGACAGGCTATGGTGCACCAGCCTGGGACTCTTCCTTGTCTGAAGGACACTTGCTTTTCAGTACTTGCCAGCTGACTGGAAGGGCATTTGTGCATTAGCATTCCTCACCCCAGATAAACATAGTGCCTAACAATCAGACACCCCCACCTTTAATGGCTCATGTGCAGTCGAAGAGAGCTATCCAATTCGTACCTTTATTAATCGGACTGGGGATAATGACTGGGAAAGGAGCAGGCATAGGAGGGACTGCCTCATCAGTCGCCTACTATAATCAATTATCTGTGGACCTAACAAATGACATGGAACAAGTGGCTAGGTCTATAGTGACCATGCAGGACCAGCTAAACTCTCTAGCATCAGTGGTCCTCCAAAACGAGAGGGTTGGATTTACTCACTACCAAAAAGAAGGGCTTTGACTTTTCTTAAACACCGAGTGTTGTTTTATGTAAAGCAGATAGAAATGGTCAGAGATATGGTTCATTCCATTATCTGGCCTCTCCTTATGCTTCTGTTGACACTTGTGTTTGTAGGTGCCTTCTTAACGCCATAACTAACTTCATTAGCTCACAATTGGAGGTGATAAAGTTACAGCTCCTGGTAACACAATATAGGTCTTTGGGACAAAAAAAACCTTATAAGATTTTTAAAGTCTAGTGTTGTTGCTTGTCCACAAGTGGAAAAAGCATCAAAAGTGGGGAATGAAGAGGAAGATAGCCTAGAAACAGGGTTGTAAAACATGGTAAACTGTCAATTAAAAGCTGTAACCTTGGACAGAGCTGTGAGGAATTGCCCATTAGAGCCATGCAAAAGTTTGGGACCAAGATGAAAGGCACCATGCAGAGATAAGCACCCATTCCTGCCTTCCTTTGTCTCCACTTGTAAATAAACTTTCCAAAGCAGGCCTCCCCTGCTGTTCTTATCTAAACCTTAGGTCTCTAACCCACTACTAGCCCTACTTTATGGGAGAGCACATTCCTTGTAACCTGATTCCCTGCACTGCCTTTTAAATATCCTGTGAGTCCTTTGTTCGGGGCTCAGACACAGGTATATGTCTGGGCCTGCTAGTGTAAAATTAAAATCTGAGTTCTCCACTCCTCCGAGTGTTGCTTGGTTTCTCCTCTGACTGTATTGCCACAACAATGCTATGGTAGCTTAGAGTCCTTTTTGGAAGTTAGAATGGCTTCAATAGGGTACTTTGAGTTCTTTTATCCACTTTTCTAAGATATACAATTATAACTTCATTCTAATAACAAAATTATCACTTATACATGAATCCTAGGGATTCCAAAACACACAAAGAGTTATCATATAAATTAAGTGTTATCTGCATGTCTTATAATGGATAAGATTTAGGCTTTGATATACAGAAGAACTAATTTTGTTTCAGGACAAAACTATCCAAGCAATAAGCATTTGGAAAAATTATTATTTTTCCTTTTTTATTATATTCATATATGCATATATATGTTTCTATGCATATGTTTGGGTCATTTCTACCCCCTTCCCCCAACTCCCTAACCCCTTGATACCAGGCAAAAACTATTTTGTCTTTATCTCTAATTTTGTTGAAGAGAGTATAAGCAATAATAGGAAGGATCAAAGGTTTTTGCTGGTTGAGATAAGGATAGCTATACAGGGAGTTGACTCACATTGCTTTCCTGTACATGTGTGTTACCTTCTAAGTTAATTCTTCTTGAACTAACCTTTTCTCTAGTTCCTGGTCCCCTTCACCCATTGGCCTTTGTTGCTTTAAAGTATCTGCTTTAGTTTCTCTGCGTTGAGAGGAACAAATGCTATCCACTTTTTGGGTGTTTTTCCTATCCTCATACCTTCCTTATGTGTTCTCACTTTATCATGTGATCAAAGTCTAATCCCCTTGTTGTGTTTGCCCTTGATCTAATGTCCGCATATGAGGGAGAACATAAAATTTTTGGTCTTTTGGGCCAGACTAACTTCACTCAGAATGATGTTCTCCAGTTTGGACAAATTGTTTTAACTACCTGATCCCACTTTCTCATTAATAAGATGAGGATAATAATTCACATAATTAACTTGAAAATTAAATAAGATATCTCATATGAATGGAACTATCATTATTCTGCATGAACAGCAGTTTTTCAAAAGTTTATCAGTAAAAACAAAACTAATAAAGTCAGGTAATAAACTGCGAATGCACAATCTCATGGTATAATTTATTAAGAACTTATGTTTCATTCAATAGTAGCTAAGAAGAAATGATTATATGTAATGTTAGAGTATTAAAAAATGAAATTACCACCTTTGGTTATTATTTTATGTGAACTTGCATTACCCCAAATCTTCTCCCTTCTCTTCTGCTTCCCTTCTTCTCTCCCTCTCTAATTTCATTTCCTATGTACAAGCTTTTTATTTTGGTGCAATCTCATTTGTCAATTCTTGATCTTACCCAATTTGTCAACCTAAGCTCTTGCTTCAATAGCTTGAGGTATTACACTCCTGTTCAGAAAGTTCTCTGCTATGCCTGCCTCTTGAAGTGTTTCCTTTATACTTTTCTTTGATAATTTCAAAGTTTTAGATCTCACATGGAAGTCTGATCCATTTTGAGTTCATTTCTGTACATGGTAAGAGATAAAGAGTTAGTTTCAGTCTTCTGCATGTGGATATCCACTTTTCCTAGCACAACTTATTACAGAGGCCACCTTTTTTTGCAATATATGTGTTTGACCTTTGTCAAGAATCAGATTGTAGTACCTTCATGGGCTGATTGACAGCTATTCAATACTATTCCATTCACCTATATGTCTATTTTTGTGCCACTGCTTGCTGTTTTTGTGCTATGGCTCTGGAGTATAGGTGTTGTTATACCACCAGCATTGTTTTTTTTGTTCAGAATTGTTTTGACTATTTGGGGTCTTTTGTATTTCATATGAATTTTAGGATTATTTTTTCTGTTTCTGTGAAGAATGACATTGGAACTTGATAGGGATTTTATTGATAGTTTTATTTTTGTTTTGGTAGTATAATCATCTTAATAATGTTTATTTTGTTAATCTGTGAACATGGGAGTTCTGTTCATCTTCTAGAATTTTCTACAATGTTTTTTTCAGGGGTACGTAACTTTAATTTTAGAGGTATTTTACATGTTTTGTTAAGTTTATGCCTAACATATTTTTTGAAGCTATTGAGAATAGGATTGCTTTCCTCAATTCTTTTTCAACAAGTTCATTGTTAGTGTATGGAAAAGCTATGGTCTTTTGTGTGTTTATCTTGTATTCTGTTATTTTCTTGAAAGTTTATATCAGATCTACATCTTTTACTGTAGTCTTTAAGGTTGTTAAAATACATAATCATGCATCTGCAAACAGGGATAGTTTGACTTTTTCCTTTCCTATTTGTATTCTTTGTATTCTTTTCTCTGGCCTTATTGCTATAGATAAGAAATCAAGTCTGTATTGAATAAGAGTGATGATAGTGGAAACCCTTACCTAATTCCAGAGTTTAGAGGAAAGGCTTTCAATATTCCTCCATTCAGTATAATGTTGACTATAGGTTTGTCATATGTTGCTTTTATTCTGTTCTGCTATAAAGTTTTTATTCCTTGTTTCTTCAGAAATCTTATCATGAGGGGATTTTGGATTTCGCCCAAGGCTTTTTCTGTATCTATTGAGATGATTATGTGATTATGTGAATTTTGGCCTTGGTTCTGTTTATATGCTATATTACTTTTATCAGTTTGTGTATATTGAATCGTTCCTGCATTTCTGGATTAAAACAACTTATTTATGATGTATGAACTTTTGAATGAGTTCTTGAAATTTTGTACCAAGTATTTTTTTTGTTTATTTATTTATTCATATGTGCATACATTGCTTGGGTCATTTCTCCCTCCTGCCCCCTGTCCCTTCCCTCTCCCACCCATTCCCCTCACTTCTCTGTGGAACCTGTTCTGCCCTTTTCTCCAATTTTGTTGAAGAGAAGACATCAACAGTAATAAGAATGACATAGCGTTTTTGCTAGTGTGAGATAAGGATAACTATACAGAAGGATTCCTAGCATTGTTTCCATGCACATGTGTATCACAACCCGAATTGTTTCATCTCTACCAGAACTCTTCACTACTTGACAGTCACCTTCCCATAGTGGCCTCTTGTCAGTTTAAGATTACTATATTAACTCCTCTACAGTGGGCACATCAAACACTTTCAAGTTTTGGGTTTCCTACTTTCCCCTATTCCTCCTGTAGGTATTCTCCCTTTAGTATGTGACCCATGTCTAATAATATTAGTGCATTTGTTTTACATCTAAAGTCCATTTATGAGGGAGAACATATGATTTTTGGCCTTCTGAGCCTGGCTAACTTCGCTTAAGATGATGTTCTCCATTCCATCCATTTATTTGCGAATGACAAAATTTCATTCTTCTTTGTGACTGAGTAAAATTCCATTGTATATAAATACCACTTTTTCTAATCCATTTGTCAGTAGTAGGGCATATTGGCTGTTTCCATAACTTGACTATTGTGAATAGTGCTGCAATATATATGGGTGTGCAGGTGCCTCTGGAGTAACCTCAGTCACATTCCTTTGGGTATATCCCCAGGAGTGGAATTGTTGGATCATATGGCAGATTTATGTGTAGTTTTTAAAGAAGCCTCCATATTGTTTTCCAAAGTGGTCGTATTACTTTACACTCCCACCATCAGTGCATGAGGGTACCTTTTTCCTGCATCCTCACAAACATTTGTTGTTGGTGGTGTTTTTGATGATAGCTATTCTAACAAGGATGAGGTGGAGTCTTAATGTGGTTTTGATTTGCATTTCCTTTACAGCTAGAGATGGTGAGCATTTTTTCATGTGTTTTTTGGCCATCAGGATTTCTTCTTTTGAAAAAGTTCTGTTTAGTTCAGTTGCCCACTTCTTTATTGGTTTATTGATTTTGGAGGAGTTTAGTTTTTTCAGCTTCCTATATATTCTGATTGTCAGTCCTTTGTCTGGTGTACAGCTAGCAAATATTTTCTCCAACTCTGTGGGTGGTCTCTTCAGATTAGAGATCACTTCTTTTGTTGTGCAGAAGCTTTTTAATTTCATGTATTCCCATTTGTGCATCCTTTTTGTTAGTTGCTGCTGTTGGATTTCTATTGAGGAAGTCCTTGCCTATACCTATTGCTTCCAGAGTATTCACTGCTCTTTCCTATACTAATGTCAGAGTTCTGGGTCTGATATTAAGGTCCTTGATCCACTTTGAGTTGATACTAGTACCTGGTGTAGACATGGGTCTAGTTTCAGTTTTCTGCAGTCCAGATAACCACTTTTCCCGGCAACATTTGTCTTTTCTCCATCATATGTTTTTGGCCTCTAGTCCAAAATAAGGAGAACATAGCTGTGTGGATTCATATCCAGGTCCTCATCCATTCCACTGGTCTTCATATCTGTTTTTGTGCCAGTACCATGCTGTTTTTATTGCTATTGCTTTATGATATTGTTTGGAGTCGGGTATTGTGATACCTCCAGCATTGCTCATTTTCCGAGTATTGCCTTGGCTATTCGTGGTCTTTTGTGTTTACAAATTAACTTTAGGGTAGATTTTTCAATCTCTGTGGTGAATGTCATTGGAATTTTGCTAGGAATTGCCTTGAACATGTAGACTGCTTTTTGTAGTATAGCCATTTTTACTATGTTGATTCTGTCAATCCAAGAGCACAGGAAATCTTTCCACCTTCTATAGTCTCCCTCAGTCTCTTTCTTCAGGAGTTTGTAGTTCTCCTTGAAGTGCTCATTCACATCTTTTGTTGAGTTTACTCCAAGTATTTTGGGGTTTTTTGAGGTTATTGTAAATGGAATTATTTTCATATATTCTTTCTGAATTTGTTCATTGTTGCTGTATAGAAAAGCTAATGATTTTTGTAAGTTGATTTTATATCCTGCCACATTGTTGAAGCTGTTTATGGTGCCTAGGAGATTTGGGGTAGAGCTTTTTAGGTTTTTGATATATAAGATCATGTCATCTGCAAATAGGGACACTTGGACAGT
Organism: Castor canadensis; assembly: GCF_047511655.1. Classification (NCBI taxonomy): domain Eukaryota; kingdom Metazoa; phylum Chordata; class Mammalia; order Rodentia; family Castoridae; genus Castor; species Castor canadensis. Next base: position 74,408,658 of record NC_133394.1, on the reverse strand, counting down.
TTCTTCATCTATTTGTATTACTTTTATTTCTTTTTCTTGCCTTATTGCTCTGGCTAGGAATTTCAAGACTATGTTGAATAGGAATGGGGAGAGTGGACATGCTTGTCTTATTCCTGATTTTAAGGGAAATGATTTTAGCTTTTCTCAGGTAAGTATGATGTTGGCTGTAAGTTTGTCATATATAGTCTTTATACTGTTGAGGTACATTCCTTCTATTCCTAGTTTTCTTGAGCTTTTATCATGGAGTGGTGTTTGATCTTACTGAAGGTTTTTTCTGCATCAATTGAGATCATCAAGTGGTTTTTGTCTTTGCTTCTATTAATGTGCTGTACTAAATTTATAGATTTGCAAATGTTGAACCATCCTTGCATCCCTGGGATGAAGCTGATGTGGTTGTGGTCAATAATCTTTCTGATATATTGTTGGATTTGGTTTGCCATTATTGTATTGAGGATTTTTGAATTGATGTTCATTCAGGAGATTGGCTTATAGTTCTCATTTTTGGAGGTGGTTTTGTCTGGTTTTGGGAAAAGTGTAATACTGACATCATAGAATAATTTAAGCAGTATTCCTTCTCTTTCTATTTCATGGAAAAGTTTAAGGAGAGGTCATGTTAGTTCTTTAAATGTCTGATAGAATTCAGCAGAGAATCCATCAGGTCCTAGACTTTTCTTTTGTGAGAAATTCTTTATTGCTACTTCAATTTCATTTTGTGTTATAGGTCTGTTATGTGGTTAATAACCTCTTGGTTTAATTTTGGATGGTCATGAGTAACTAGAAATTTGTCCATTTCTAATTTATTAATATATAGGTTCTCAAAGTAGTCTCTGGTGATTTCCTGGATTTCCTTGGTGTTTATTGTCATCTCCCCTTTTGCTTTTCTGATTTTACTGATTTGGGGTTTTTCTCTCCTCATTTTAGTCAGATTTGCCAGGGGTCTGTCAATCTTGTTTATTTTTTCAAAGAACAAGCTTTTTGTTTCATTGATTCTTTGTATTTTTTTTTTTTTTTTTGGTCTCTATTTCATTAATTTTGGCCCATATTTTTATAATTTCTCTCCTTCAGCTTGTTTTGGGTTTTGCTTGTTCTTGTTTTTATAGGCATTTGAGATGTAGCATTAAGTCATTTATTTGAGATCTTTCTATCCTTTTAATATATGCACTCATGGCTACAAACTTTCCTCTTAAGACTGCCTTTGCTGCATCCCATAGGTTCTGGTAGGTTATTTTTTCATTTTCATTAACTTCCAGGAATGCTTTAATTTCCTCTTTTATTTCATCAGTGACCTACTGATCATTGCATAATGTGTTGTTCAGTTTCCAATTGTTTGCATATTTTCTGGTGCTGCTTTTTTTGTTGAGTTCTAGTTTTAATGCATTATGATCAGATAGAATGCATGGGATTATTTCTATTTTCATAAAGTTGCTTAGGCTTGCTTTGTGCCTTAAGATATGATCAATTTTGGAAAAGGCTATGGGCTGCTGAGAAGAATGAATATTGTGCAGAAGTTGGATGAAATATTCTGTAGACATTGGCTAGGTCCATTTGATCTATGGTGTGATTTAGATCTAGGAATTCTTTATTGAGTTTTTGTTTGGGTGGCCAATCTATTGGAGATAGGAGGGTATTAAAGTCCCCCGCTACCACTATGTTGGAGTCTATATGTGTTTTTAAGACCTTTAAAGTATATATTTGATGAAATTGGGTGCACTGACATTGGTGCATATAGGTTGATAATTGTTACTTCCTTTCAGTGTGCTTCACCTTTTATTAGTATGGAGTGTCTTTCTTGATCTCATTTGTGCAATGTAAGTTTGAAGTCTACTTTGTCTGACATAACTATTGCTAGTCCTGCCTGTTTCCAGGGGCCACTGCTTTGGTAAATCTTCTTCCAGCCTTTCACCCTAAGCCAGTGTTTGTTTCTGTCAATGAGGTGGGTCTCCTGTAAACAACAGACTGTTGGATCTTCCTTTTTCATCCAGTTTGCCAAATGGTGTCCTTTGATGGGGGAGTTGAGTTCATTGATATTCAGTATTAATATTGATAAGTATGTGGTGCTTCCTGCCATTTAGTTGTTTTTGATATTTAAGGATTTGATTTTGTGCAGCTGAAACAATGGCACTCTCCAATTCCTTGTATTTCTTCTGCTGTGGTTTGTCTTTTCTTCTGCTGTGGTTCTGCTGCCTGTCCTCTTGTTGTTTTGTTTGCTTTCATCTTCTGTGTGCTGAATTCCTTGGAGAATTTTTTGTAGTGGTGGTTTAGTGGCCATATATTGTTTTAGTTTCAGCTTATCATGGAAGATTTTTATTGCTCCATCTATTTTGAATATTTTTGCACAGTAGAGTATTCTAGGATTAAAGTAGTTTTCATTCAGTGCCCAGAATACCTCACTCCATGCCCTTCTCACTTTTAAGGTTTCTGTTGAGAAATATGCTGTGATGTTGATGGGTTTACCTTTTTATGTTATTTGTTTTTTCTCTCTTACAGCCTTCAATATTCTTTCCCTGTTCTCTGTGTTTGTTGTTTCAATGATAATACGTTGTGGGGAGGTTTTGTTCTGGTCAAGTCTGTTTGGTGTCTTGGAGGCTTCCTGTACCTGAATGGGCATAACTTTCTCTAGATTTTGGAAATTTTCTGTTACTATTTTATTGAATATATTATGAATCCCTTTGGCTTGCACCTCTTCTCCTTCTTCAATGCCCATGAGTCTTAGGTTTGGTTTTTTGATGGAGTTGGTGAGTTCTTATGCATTCCTTTTGCAGGTCTTGATTTGTTTGATTAAGAGTTCTTCAGTTTTTTTCTTTAATTTCTAATTTATCTTCAGTTCTGAGGTTCTGTCTTCCACTTGTTCCAGTCTGCTAGAGTGGCCTTCTACTGTGTTTTATATTTCTGTTTCATTCTTTTTTCTGAGGTTTTTCCATGTCATGGGTCATTTCCTCTTTATTATTTTCTATTTTCATCTTTAGTTCATTTATCATTCCATTTATTGTGTTCTCTCTTTCACTTTGGTATTTATTTAGGGCTTCTATGAGTTCATTTATTTATTTATGTGTCTTCTCATATTCTTTATTTTAGGTGTCTTAAAATATCTTGAGGGCACCTTATACATTTGGTTTACCATGTCTAGCATCTTCTCCATGAAATTCTCAGTGATTACTTGCAGGATTCTTTCTTTGGGTGTGTTTTTGTGGGCATTGCTGGGTTCCTTGGTGTTGATTTTCTTTGTTTTGTTGGAGTTAGGAACTGGGTATTTGTTTTTTTCATTTCTCTCTGAATCCTGTATTAAGTTACTTTTCTGAAGAGAGTGGTTTACATCCCTTTTTTTTTCTTCCCATCACTCCACTTGGTACTGTGCAACTAGGTTCTGGATAGTCTAGTTGGTGGTTTTAGTAACCTGTTTTCTTTCCCTTGATTTTTGTTTTTTGGCTGTCCTTGTTCTTAGCTAGATTGGTGTGCTATTTCTGTCCCTGGTCTGGGTTTAATTTTGTAATAACTAATTCACAGGTTCAATACCCAACCAGTAGTTTATATGTTACATGAAGTCCCCTTGGTGGTAATATCTTTAGGCAGTGGGAGTTGGAGGGGTTAATGTTTGTTAGGCTAGCTAGAGAAATTCGGGGAGTTGGATAGGGTGGCACTAAAAGGGGAGGTGGGAAGTGGGGTAGGTGATTGGGGGAAGCAGTGAGGGTGCTGCTAGTTTTTGTGGTCCTTGTGTGTGTTTGGGTGTATTTCTGTTTCTGTAATGGAGGGTGCTTGTGTCTCGGATTGCAGGGAGTTGAGGTTGTATAAAATTGGTATTGTAGGTTGGTCAGCAAGTGATGAGTATGCAGGAGAGAAGGGGTAATCTGGTGACAGGTTGGGGGAGAATGGGAAGGGATGGTGAGGTCAGGGGAGAGGGTGGGTAAGAAAGGACAGAATGAGTTCTTGGGAAGGAGAGCAATGGATTTTAGCAAAGGAGATGGAGGAGATTGAAGGGGGTGAGAGTGAGGATGAGAAGATGATGATGGTAAAGTTGAAAGTATAGAAAGAAAAAAAAGATGATACGAATAGAAATAAAAATAAAAAATCCACAATAACAAAAGAAACAAAAATAAAAATAAAATAGAAAACACAAACAACAACAATAGAAACAAACAAAGAGCAACAGAATTCAACTCTTAGTTTAAGTTCTGGAGTTACTCCTTTGGCATCCAATTCTATATTGGCATATAAACAGAAGCTGTGATGTGGTCTCATCAGGTGATTGGCTTGTGAGTAGTGTTTTGTTCTTCTGTCTACCAGTTAAATTGAAATTGTGAGGTAAGTTAGGTTTGACAGATCATGCAAGGTGGTCAGAGGTGTTGATTTCCACAGCCGATAGCAGTGTTACCCTGAAGCTGCAGGTGCAGCTGTTTGGTCAACTCCTCCCCCAGCAAGGTGGGGCAGTTCAGCTTTGTGTATGGCATCTGATTCAGATCAGCTCTGCAATCCAGTACTTGCCCTGCTTTGGAGGTTGCTTTTTGCTATGTTTATTTACTAGGGTTTCTGCACTGGGGTTTTATTTCTTTGCCCTGCCCCCTTTCTCTGGGGTAGGTTCAGTGTTCTATCAGCTCTCTCTGTTGTCCATGTTTTATGACAGTTTGCTGTTTGCTTTTCAGTTTTGTGAGGCAGTTTGGTTTTGGGTGCTGCTCAGTGGCTCAGAAGATGAGCTCTGTGATCCACTTCCTGCCCTGCTTTGTGGAGTGGCTTATTGCTTGTCTGCTGTCAGCCATCCTGCCTTTCTTGTGTTTGTTTGCTGGTAATTTGGAGCTGAGACCAGCTCCTTGGCACTCCTTTTTCTGGTGCACTTTCAGCATTCTGTTTCCGCTGCTGTTGTGCTAGATTGCAGTTGTCCAGTTTTGTTAAGCTGGGTCAGTGTGCCGAAGGGCTGTGCTGATTTATATTCCCAGGGGTGGCTGGGGGAGTTCTGTGTGGTGCATGGTGCTCACCTGTTTGTTCTGTAAAATGACACTCAGGCAGGTTTGGAGGCAGTGGTGGCAGCAGTCAGAAATGGTTCCAAATTTTCTCTGTGTAACTTGACATGGGGAAGCTTTCCCAGGGTTAGGGGTTCAGGTTGTTGAAGTTTTGATTCTGGTTGGTGCTTTATTTCTGCTTGATGGTGGAAGGAGAAGAGAAGGAAAGAAACAAGAAAAGGAAAAAATCACTGTGGGGAAGGAGGGTTTCCCTGGGGCTGGACCCACCTTGCTAGCTGTGCAGTGGGTCGCAACTGTTAAGTGAAATTAAAGGCTGATTTGTGGGTCCGTCTTTGAATTTTTTCCTGCGTGTAGTATATAGCAGTTATTATTTTGGCTAGAAGCAGTTAGAGTTATCCAGGTGTAGCTCGAACTTCTCAAGGAGGTTTTGGAGTTACGGAGGTTAGGCTTTTTGCTTCTGTACCTTAGTCGCCATTTTGGATCCTCTTCGCAAGTATTTTATTAAGCATGCTTGCATCTGTGTTCATCAAGTTATCCATTTGTGTTGTGTCTTTATTTGGTTTGGGTGTTAGGATAACACTGGGTTTATAAAAGGAGTTTGGAAGTGTTCCTTTTGTACTTTGTAACATAGTTTGAGGAACACTGAAGTAAGTTCTTCTTTAAAAGTCTGGTAGAATTCAGCGTTAAATCTTTTTTGGGAGGGATTTTAGTACTATTTCAATCTCATTGCTCTCTATTTATCTTGTTAGGTACTTTGTGTCTTCTTGGCACAGTTTTGGTGTGCAACTTTGTCCTTTTCTTCCAGATTTTCCAATTTACTGGAATACAACTTTTCAAAATATTCCCTAATGATGGCTTTTTGTAGTATTTGTTGCAATGTTCTCATTTCCATCTCTAATTTTACTAATTTGGATCTTTTCTTCTTTCTTTTGGTTAGTTAGGCTAAGGATTTGTCAATCTTGTTCATTCTTTCAAAGAATGAAATATTTGTTTCTTTGGTCTTTTCCATTGTTCTTTGAGTTTCCCTCAAATTAATTTCAGGTCTGATTTTTTTCTTCTAGTAATTTTAGGATTGGCTTGTTCTTAGTTTCCTCAGACCTTGAGGTGCATCATTAGTCATTTCAGAGCTCTCCAATTTGGGTTTTTTTTTTTTTTTTTGATACCAGGGTTTGAACTCAGAGTCTTGCAATTGTTAGGCAGATACCTTATCACATTTCCAGCCCTTTTATTCTTTAGTTGTTTTTGAGATAGGGTCTCATGGTTTTTTCCCAGGGTCTTCCATGTAGCTGGGAGCACAGGTGTTCACCACCATGCCCAGATTATTTTGTTGAGATGGGATCTCCCTTACTCTTTGCTTGGCCTTCCTGGAGCCTCAGTCTTCCCAACCTCTGCTTCCTGAGCATTTGCAATTACAGGTGTGAGCCACTACAACCAGCTTCTCTTTGACTTTTTTAAATTTAGGTACTCAAAGTTACAAACTTTCTTCTTAGAACTGCTTTCATTGTATCCCACAAGTATGGTAATCAGTGATTTCATTTTCATTTGCTTCAAGAAAGTTTTCGGTTTCCTTCCTCATTTCTTTGAAGATCCATTCATCATTCAAAGGTATTTTGTTTAGTCTTCATACGTTCTCTGTAGTTTCTGCTATTGATACCTAGTTATATTCAATTGTGGTCTGAGAAAATATAGGAAGTCATTTCAATTTTCTTGTATTTGTTAATAATTTCTGTATAGCCTAATAAGATCTGTTTTGGGAAACAGTGTATGGACTGCTGAGAAGAATGTATTCTATGGCTGTTGATTGCAATATTCTGTTGATGTATGTTAAGTTCAGTTAATCTGTAGTATCATTTAATTCTGAAGTTTCTTGTTGATTGTTTTGTCTGGATGGCTTATCTATTGGTATGAGTGGAGTGTCATAGTTACCCACTCTTATTGTGTTGCAGCCTCTATCTCTTGTAGTATTTCTTTTATGAAATTGAGTTCACCAACATTTGGCATGTATATTTTACCATTTTTAGATCCACTTGCTGGATTGTTCCTTTTACCAATACAAAGTGACCTTCTTTTCTCTTCTAACTAATTTTAGTTTGTCATATATGAGTTTAGCTACTCCTGCTTGGTTTTGATCTTCATTTAGTTGGCATGACATTTTCTATACTTTCACTTTAAGCCTGTATTTGTCTTTGCCAGTGAGGTGCATTTCTTTTGTTTTTTATTCCAATATGCCACCCTGTGTCATTTGATTGGAGAATTGAGACCATTAACATTCAGAGTCATTACTGAAAGATAAGTACTAGTTCCTATTATTTTGTTGTTTTTATAATGTTTGATTCTTTTTTAATTCTCAATTGCTCATCTTCTCATCTAATGATATTTATTCTTTCTCATATTGTCACAGTTGTGTTTATCTGTATCATCTGTGTATAGAATTCATTTCATTATCTTCTGCAGTGATGGCTTATTGGTCATGAATTCATTCAATTTTTTTTATCATGTAGGGTTTTTACTTCTCCTGCAAATATGAAGGAAAACTTTGCTGTATATAGTAATCTATGTTGACAGTTATTTTCTTTTCGGGCTTGAAATGCATCATTCTCTGTCCTCTTGGAATTTAGTGTTTCTGTTGATAAATCTTTGGTTTTCCTGATGGGTTTGCTTTATATGTGACTAAGTGCTTCTTTCTTGCATCTTTTAATTTTCTTCCCCTAATCTGTTTCCTCAATATATTAAATATAAGATAATATGTTGAGGTTCTTTCCTGGTCTTTTTTCTCTAAAAGCCTCCTGTATTGAACGATCATCTGCTTCTGAAGATTTGGGAAATTTCCTGCTATTATTTTCTTCAGAATATGCTCTCTATTTCTTTACTTTGTACCTTTTCTCACCTTCTATCCCCAATGCAAATTTGGCACTCTAATGTCCCCCAGAGTCTTGCATGTTCTGCCCATACGTCATTAATTGTTGCTTTATTATTGTTTTAATGTACAAATTCATCTAGCTTATATTCAAGTTGCAATGTTGTATTTTCAACTTGATTCATTCTCTTGCTGTGATTTTCAACTGGAGTTTTCATTTGAATTACAAAATTTTTCATTCCAGATTTTTAATTTGATTATTTTCAGAATTTCTATATCTTTATTGAATTCTTCTTTCTTATCCTGCATTGTCATCCTTATTTCATTTAGCTGGTTTTTGTTTTTGTATTCTCTTTGAGTTTATTCAGGTGCTTATTTTTGTCATCTTTAATTTTATTGATCTTTCTTATAGCCATTCTTTTGAATTCTTTGTTTGAGACTTTATCCTTTCCACTATTATTAGAGTCTATTATGTAGAATTGTTGACTTTTGTGGAAGTCACGTTGCTTTATTTTTTCACATTTCTTGTGTGATTTGTACATTTGATGTCAAGTCATTTGTTGATAGTTTTAATAATCTATAGTCTTTCAGTTGACATATTATTAAAGGTCAGACAGGACTGGATAGTGACTGGCTTGATGTTCAGTTTCTCACCAATGGACTGGAGTTTTTAACTCAGTGGCAAACATTCACCCATGTGCTCAGGGTACCAAGCCAATTTCCATTTTGTGTCCTCACTGACCATGCTCCCTGATGCTTAAACATCTTAGTGGGTTTAATTCAAACTCACTTCATCTCCATGACTGCCTCTTATGGCTCTCTCCCACCCAGACATGGTGGCAAAGTGTCCCCAGGCTACCTGGGCTATGATTATTCCTTATTTTCAGGATCTCAGAGTAAATCAGTCTCAAACAATGGGCCCTCTCAACATGTTGCTTGGCTTTATCTCTTAAGTTATGGACAACAACGAAATGTCATTATTCTCCAGTACTAGCCTGCCATGCATAAGGAGTCACTATCACCAAATCACCCACTGGATTTAAGGCTTACTGGAAGTCTGGGCTTATCCTGTGGCTAGGACTGCCAATCTGTTTTAACTAGATTTATTTGGATTATCTTGTGGTCATGGCTTTGGTTTCCCCTGTGCCTGGAGAGCCAGGGTTGGTGTTGCAGACTGTTTTGTACTTTTCTCTACATCACTTTTCTGATTTTCTCTTTTTCAGGTTATTTCCCTTCTTTTGTGATTCCTGATGCTCTTTGGAATATAGTCTGTCATTTGTTATCATGACTTTTCTCATTCATGGAGTCACATGGACAAAGCTCCTTATCCACCAACGTCAGATTTGCTACTTAACAAATAAAGCTGATTGGTATTTCATTTGACCCAAGGAAACTGAAAAAACTGTAATACATCAAGGGCTCTGTGAGATAGTTTGGAAATTAGCTATTCTCTCATATTCTGGACTTCAGACTTTTGTTGTTATCTCAGTTAATGTTCCTAATAGAAAAAATCAAACAAAACAACTATAGCAAAGAAGTTTCTGGTCTTCACCCTTAATAACAGTATCTTTTCTTCATTACCTATGGATTTTTGAGGTTCCTGAAGTAAAATAGAAAGATGGATTGTAACAACTCTCTGCTAATAAGGAATGGGATTTTCTTATCACCAGTTATGAGAAAGCCTTATGGGAGATGGGCACAACAGCAGTATCTCGAATCTGTATTGAGGTTGGGGAAAACACAATTTTATTTGTTAAAAACATCTCTTTAGTTCACACTGATTTTAATCTCTATATTGTTCTTAGAAATCTCCCCAATAGCTATGATAAGAGGAAGTAGAATGAGTGTGCTTTGTAGTAATGGGCAGAAAATCTGCTCCAGTCTCCACTGTGCCCCAGGCATTCCACTCTAATCTACCTGTGTCTCACTGAGAACTGTGATATTTCCCACTTTGAAGCTCTGAGGGGTGCAGTGTTACCAAAGATCCTGGAGGTATACCCGTTGTCCTTTCTCAAAATACATAGCTCATACAGACTGAATAGAAAAGACAGAAATAATTTGAAACAATGAGAGGCTGCAATGTGTTTAAGTGCTGAAGGCCAAATATGGGAAGCATTTTTAAACATGGGACAGATGTAATTCCAGGTATTTCATGTTTGTTAGTGATTCCAGGAAAACTCTCAAGGTTTTGACTGCAGCCATTGAAATGGCAACAGAGGCTAAGAATGAATTCAAGAGTCCAGGTGGTGTGTATTGCAGGTGTAGGATCCTCTCTTTGCCCTTTCGCTGATCACAGAGCCAATTTCTATTAAAGGTAAATGGGACTCCCCTTCATGTAAATAACAAAGATCTCAACAGTTTTGATTTGTGCAGCTTCTTGAAGCTATTTCAAAAATGCCTTGGACCATGGAAGTTCTTCACTTCATTATGAATATCACAGACAGGAGCACTCTAGTTTCTCTTTATTTTTATCAGCAACAAAGGAGCTGACTGCCTCAGGTGATTAATTTTATTCTTAAAATTAGGAGGAAAAGATTTTAATTTACATTTCACCAAAGAACACAACACTGCATGTTTTCTTATCAATATTTTAAATATTTCCAAATCCATCTTTACTTTCTCTTTAAAGTAAAATTGTCTATTTTTTATCTATGTCCAGCAAACACTGAATCAAGGGGAAATTTTCTCAAGTTTATTAAATTGTGTGTTCCTAGATTTGGTCATAAGGGCATGGAGATTAAATAAGAGATTACATAGTAAACTATTTGACACAAAGTAGGCATTCAATGGGTATAAATAATTTTCCCCATTAGAAATAGCATTTGGATCAGTTTGGGGAATTATTAGAGTTGCCTTAAAAATGGAACATAAACTGTTGGCAATTCTGATAGGAGAGGAAGTATATATTTTTCTGAGATTGAGGGTAAATTTTTCCAGAAGTTTATTTCAGTAGACATTGCTAATGTCTCATTAGTTATTCATGGCTTATAGCTATAGTATCCCTAAATTATTATCACACAATGAAAATGGGTTTAGAATAGTTGAAAATGGTTGACTTAAAAATAATGATTGTCTTTTGAAATTCATGTTTGTGAAAATGTTAAACGATAGAGAAAGAAAGGAGCAGAAGAGGTAGACAGAGATGTGGGAAGGGAGGGAGAAAGAGTGAAAGAGAAAGAGAAAATATTAACTTATAGCCATACATCAATCTGTATTACCAGCTGCATAAATCATTCAAAACACCTTAATTTGTATTTATTTTGTCCCCAGGACACAAATAAGATTGTAGCCTCCACTACTCTATATACCATGCATCCCATCCTTCAGCAGTAAACTTTCTAGTGAAAGTTCATTTAGTTTTCTGTGTCTTGAATCTCTACTTTTTCTGGGTTTCTCTCTGCATTGGGTCCCTAGACAATTTTACTCTGTTAACATAGAGATGTTATACTTTCAAATTTTTTGTAACCTGTCACTCTCTATTCAAGAAAAAGGTTTATCCTTTTTGTGTTCACATCTGCCTTTGGCTAATTTCAAGCAGAAAGTGTTTTTGACATTCCCAGGGCCTGTGCCCAGGAGAACAATTGCTTTGCCAAAGACTGCTCTTAAGAGCTTGCCTCATTTCATTTCTGGAATTTTATCAGATGTCAAGCAATTTGTGCCACTACAGTAACCACAGAGGCATCCATTTCTATTTTTTATTTGTATTCAGCAGTAGGATATGCTTCTTTTTTCCATTTCTAATTTATTTTTCATCTATATCTACAAGGGAGGATTTTTAGGTAGTTAACATTGTAAATTTTTCTTTTTGGGGGTGGAACTAAATCCATAGGCCTTTATAATATTTTCTTTGCTTTTAGGCTCAGACATTTGTATTTAGTTCACTGAGGATGTGGATTTGAAAGGAATATTTGGACCCTAGCCCTTTGCTACCTATCTTCCCTGTGTATTGAGCATTAATACATTTATTGAACTCTACAAATTCTAACTTTGATTTTAAAAATCCATTTTTCAATACATTTTTCTATCTTTTCCTGTCAACTTAAGTAATTTCTCCTAAATGATGTAATTCATCCATTTTATTTGTTTCAAGTATGTCCAGATTTTTATTAGTGAATATGCTTCACCCACAGTTAAATCAAACATCTAATTTAATTGAAGTAGTTGAGAACTTCCTAAATATCTATTTGTCCTTAATTTCTAATTTGAGTCAGGAAAACATACTCTTGTTAGATCACTAGTTTTGGAATTTACTGGGGCTTCATTTACGGTCCAGTGTATTGTCTATTTCCGTAAGTATTAATGCACATTTAAAAGAATGTATTTAAACTGTTTAATGTACTGATTTGTAAAGTCAGCAAATTAATTTTCTTCTGACTATTGGTTCTAACAATTGCTGAGAAAAAGGTGTTACAGTCTCCAACAATGATTGTGATCAGTCTACTTCTTACATTCTTATCTCCTGGTATGTGTTGTTTTATCATTATGGAGAGATTCAGGGAGAGAGAAAGAGAGAAGAATAATGAAATATGTAGATCACTAATCTCATTAAAGGATTTGTAAATGTTTCTGGAGACCTAATGCAAGAAAATGCAAAGTGATTTCAGGCAAAGATTCAGAGAGGCTACAAGGATTAAAGAGGCAAGTAATTGGTAAATTTGTTGGCAAAATGCATGTATATGCATTTAATAAAATAACAAAATGAGTGATTAAGCAATATTTATAATGTAACTGATAGAAAAATCCATAAAATATAGAAATGAAGCATTAACCTAAAGTGTGTTTCACATTCAGAAAAAATATGTTAAAACTATTGTACCAACTTTAATTAAAATGCACACATATTCTAAATTGTAAATTTAAAATAAAACATAGTCACGTCATATATCCAGAAGAATGGCTACAGGCAGAAAATTTATCTTGGTGATCTTTTGGGGCAGGTAGACTTATAGATTGTTAACTCCAATGAAAAATAGTATAATATTGGGAAAGCTTTGAATAGTTCTCATTAAAAATATGCTTACCTTATAATGCAGAATTGCTCTTGAAAGTATTTAACTCACCAAAAATAAAAATACTTACTTACAAAAGACTTAAACAGTTATATCCATGACATCTTTACTCATTATTCTCAAAAACTGGTTCATCAGCTAAAGAATTGACTAGCAAATTATGACTTACTGTTCTAAATGAATTTTCCTCTTTCCAGTGAAGTAAAAAGAACAAACAACTGGCATAGCAACCATTTGGATTAATCTCAAAAATATTATGAAAGAAGTCTTACACAGTGAGTATATAATATGTGATTCCATTTATACAAAATTTCAAAACAGGTAAGACTAATCTGAATCAGAAAAAAATTACTGACAGTGGCTGCCTCTGGGGGTGATTCAAATCAAGTTAAACATCCATTCTATTAATCACTTAGCATTTCTTCATGGTGAAAGCATCCAATAGACTTTCTTCTAGCCTTTTGACATACATGGTACATAATTGTTATCTGCAACAGCACACCAGAGCTCCTTGCTTCTGTCTAAACATAGCTTAGTACCCATTGACCAACTTTTTCCATCTGTCTTCCCCACTACTTTCCCAGCCACTGGTAACTCCATTCTACTCTCCAATTCTATGAAATCAAACTTTGTATATTCTACATATGTGGAAGCCCCTTGTCTTTCTGTGCTTGACTGAGGTGTTAGTTTTGTGTTATTGTGACTAATTCCTTGAAATAATCAACTTATCAGGAATAAAACTTTATTATGGCTTGTGGTTTAAGAGGTGACAGTCCATAGTCAATTGGCTCTGCTGAACAAGACACTCACCTTATGATGTCTTGGAAGCAAAGAGAGAGCAAAGGGCTAGGGGCCTAATACTCCCTTCAAATGCACATCCCTAGTGACCTAACTGCCTTCCACTAAGCCCAACCTCTTAAAAGTTCCACCACCTGCCAATAGCACCAAGTCTTGACATCTGACACTTCAGATATGAACTATGGTACTAGCTTCATTCATTTCTCCAATCCTATCCATGTTGATGCAAATGACAAGATTTTATCTTTTGGTTAATTAGAAAAATGTTCCATTCTTTATTTTCTATTTTATGTCTGTGACACAATGTTTCTCAGCATCTGAATTCAATGAGATGTTAATGTTTTCCCCAGTAATGTTGAGGAATAGATAAGCATCTTCACCAATTAAATCCTAACCATAAAATAGCCAGGAAAACCTCTCTTTTCCCACATTGCTACATCTAACAGGGACTCTGTCACATATAAAGAACAAAATTACAAAATCAAAAAACTTATTAGCCCACATTTCCAGATATGCATGCAAAGCCCATTTTGGTGATAGTATTTCTACACATAATATTGATATGCTAATGAGAGTAGGAAAAAAATGTCCACTAGTTAAATAATTAACATGTGATAAATGCTGCTAAGCTAGCTTGAGAAGTTCATGGTACAGACAAACTTTCTATATGCTTCTACCTTAGAATAAAGAACAAAACAAAACAAACCAAATGTAGAAAGCATTAGACAATAATTACATGAAAACAAATGGAGGATACCACACATGCAGAAATTAGCAAACTAAAGTATTAGTGGGAATGTTAAGAATTATATATAACTGCATCATTATAGAAGGAATAGATATTTGTCTAAACCCTGAGAATATTTGTCAGAAGAAAAAAATACAAAAATCTATATTTGCATATTTATATATACAGGTATACCAAAATAAGGAGATAAAGTGAAAGAAAAATGTGTTAGTTTCACAGAAAGAAGTTATTTTGATCTAATTTCACAGGAACAAGCCCTGAATGTTGGCCATTTATTAGAGAAGTCTGGTGTCCTAAGCATAGCGGACCATGGAAAAGGATCTAAATGCCATGATCATATTTTCTGAATGGCCTGACAGAAAAATTGTTCACCAAATTCATGTCTGTTCTGACAGCAATATTGGTATGACTTTTTTTCCAATTTGGTTTTGAGATGTCTCTCCTGAGAGTGGCCATAAACCATAATAACAATTATCTTATAGACCCCTGACTGAAGGGGAAAGTTTGGTCCTGATGTACTGGGTAAGTAAGATACAATAAGGTGTAAACTAAAATTCACAGGCTCTGGGCAGGCTTCAGGGCCAGACAGGAGGCCTACTGGAAGTCTGTAGGCAGTAGGGACCTTAACCAATGGATAGAGAGAGAGAGGTAGAAAGAACATGGATTGGAACTGTATAGAGGGCATTAAACTTCAGGTTTCCCACTGGGGACTGCAGATTGGCTGGTTTAAAGAAAAAAAAAATGAAATGGGGATCACATTCTCACAACTCATGTTGACCTTCAGGTTTAATTACAGCCAGTGGTATGGAGTGTTCTAGGTTTGCAGTCAGTGAAATGAGGAATAAGGGGGTATATTGCAAAACTACATAGGGAGAGGAAGTTTAAGTAGACTAAGGTGAAAAGGTACAACTGAGTTTCAAGTAACTTATGGGCACCTAATAATGGATGCTGAAACAACTATGCTAAGCAAGTTATGACAAGCATTATTGTCACACAGCTTGTTCCATAAAATGCCAAAATTCACAAAATAAATTATTTGGTTAATGTATATCACCCTGAAAAGTGTAGAAGTAGCAGAAATTAGACTACAATGTTTTACTGACCCATGAAAAACAGTCATCTTAGAGGCAAATTTGGTAGGCATAGAATTCAACAATCAAATATTCCTATACTCACATCTCCAAATTCCTAAAACATGGTAGCAAGGACAGTAAATCACCCCCAAAGTTTGAGGTTTAAGATCACAATTGACTCCATGGTAAAAATCACATGGAATATTTTAAAAATTTTTGAAAAAATATAAACAAAACACTAATCAAAGCCAAGCTGAATGACCCAAATTAACAGAGTTTAAGACCTACTAAAAAACAACAACAGCTAAGAGTGGGCCATTAGCGTAGGACAGACATATCAATTGTTAGATCAATTAGAGAATTAAGAAACCAATCCACTCATGCAGGTGAAACTGACTCTCTTTTATAAACATATCAAGGGAATTCATTAATGCTATGTATGCAAATTGCCTGCCGTTAGGTTACAGAAGTAATGGAAGATCTACTAATATTTTATAAAAAAATGTAAAAAATATAAGAGCACTTTGATAATGTTTGGTTAGGAAAATAATTTTTAGGTATGATTCTAAGGACACAAACTTGAATGAAAAATGTTAAATTAGATTTCATCAAAGTGCAACAACAACCTGACTTTTAAATTCATTGTTATAAAAGTAACAAGGACTAGGATAAAATATGTACATGATATATTTGATAAAAAAATCTTGGTCCTTCATTTACAAAGAATTCCTATTACTCAAAAATGAGACAGAAGATAGTGGTTAGGGGAGGGAATCAAAAGTCCTAAGCTCCATGACTCCAGAAACCACCTCAAGACATCAGAGCTACACTTGGGTAACTCTGATTGCTTCTACCCAAAATAACTGCCATCACATTAGGTGCACATAAAATTTAAAAACTGATCCTTAAATCAGCCTGTAATTGCACCTAACAGCCACAAAAATCCCATGCGGCACAACCATCAAGGTTTGTCAGACTCTGGGAAAAACACCTCCTAGCTGTTTTCTCTTTTCTTTTTCTCCAAACAAGCAGAAGACAGAGCATCAATAACAATTGAACTCTGTGACATCTTGGAACCCTAATCCATGGAAAGCCTCCCTATGCCACACCATTACTCACTGCTAACTGGTTTCAAAGCTGTTTGTATGAATCTTCAGAATGAACAGGTGAGCATCACACACCACACTTGACTCCCATGACTCCCATTCTCAATGCTCCCCCCACCCCCACAGAACATAATCCATCACAGTCCCTGGGCCAACTGAACTCCTCCAAACAAAACTGAAAGTATGAACAGTGACCTGTTATACAACAGCAACAGTGTGTGGGAGGGTGGAATGTTAAACCTGCCTGGTTTAGGCAGGTTTAACATTTAGGCTAGGATCTGAATGCTCAGTGCCAAACTATCAATGAATGAATGAGGGTAAAGCAACAAAGGCTGAGAGTGGGGTGGGGTGAAAAGTCAAACTCCCAAAGTAGGGCAGATGTTGGATCCTGGAGCTGATCTTGTGGGACAGAGGACAGTATTCAAAACTGAATTGCCCCTCCTCACTAGGGGATGAGCTGACCAGAGTCGTGGCTGAAGGGCAATGCAGCTGCAGCTTGGTGAAAACAACAAAAGTTCTGACTACCCTGCATAAGCTGGCAGACTTACCTCACCTCCCAACAGCAACTAACCCTGTGGACAGAAGGAACCAAATACTAACCACAAGCCAGTCATCTAGTGGGACCATATCAGTGATCTAACTTGTATGTCAATACAAGGATTGCATTTTGTTGTGTTTATTTTTGTGGGTTTTTTCTGTATTATTAACTTCACCATCATTATTCTCTTATCCCTATTTTTACCCCCTTTACTTTCCCTCCTTTTCCTGTAGTACAATCTATTGTTATCCCTCTCAACTACTCTTTCTCTTCTGTCTCATCCACTATCTCCCCAGTTTTCACCTCTTCCTTCTATCCTCACCTAACCTGTCACCACACTACCCCTTCTTCCTATACACTCACACCCACTGACTAGACTACTGCACCAACTGCACAAAGCCCCAAACCCCTGCTATCCCTGTAAAAAGCACCCTCCAATACAACAACAGAAATATACCCAAACATGCACAAAGGCCACAAAACTTAGCTACCCTAAAACCTCTTCTCCCATCCACCCACCCCTTTTCCCATCTCTCTTTTTAGTGCCACCTTTACCAATTACCCAAATTTCTATATCTAGCCTAATAACCATTACCTCCCCTAACTCCCATGGTTTGCAGGTATTATGACCAAGGGGTTTTCTATATAATATGTAAACAACTGGTCTGACATTGAACCTGTGAATGTATTACTGCTAAACTACACTTCCAGACCTGCGACAGAGAAGAGCACATCAACCTAGCGGACCACCAAGTCAGTCAAAAAATAAAAATAAAATCAAGGGAAAGAAAACAAACATTTAAAAGCAACAACTATCCTAACAAGAACATAGTTGTACAGCACAAAGTGGAGCAATGGGAAGAATAAGAAGGGATAGAAACGATTCTCCTCAAAAAAAAAATAATAATTCAATACAAGATACAGTGGGAAATGAAGAAAATGGATACCCAGTTCCTGACCCCAACAAAACAGTGATAAATGCCATGAAGAAGCCCATTGACTTCCACAAAATAACCCTTATAGAGGAAATCTTGGAAGAAATCTCTGAGAAATTCATGGAGAAGATACTAGACATGGTTACCCAGAATGTACAAGATGCACTCAAGAAATTTCAAGATAACAAAAATAAAGAACATGAGAAGACACAGAAACAAATAAATGAAATCAGAGAGGACTTCAACAAACACCAGTGTGAAACAAACTACAAAAAAACATTAAAGATAACAACACAAAATATAAAAGAGGAGTTGAACACAAATGTGGAAGATCTCAGAAAAAAGAATGAAACAGAAATTCTGGAAATAGAAAGTCCCTTCAGTCAAACAAAAAAACACAATGGAAGGCCACTCCAGCAGACTAGAACAAGTGGAAAATAGAATTTCAGAGTTCAAATACAGAATAGAAATTAAAGAAAAAAGAGGAGAAATCTTAGTCAAACAACTTACAAGCTATGAAAGGAATGTAAGAACTCAGTGACTCAATCAAAAGACTAAACCTGAAAATCATGGTCATTGAAGAAGTAGAAGAGGTACAAGCCAAAGGGATACATAATATAATCCATAAAATAATAACAGAAAATTTCCCAAATGTAGAGAAATTTTGCTCATTCAGGTGCAGGAAGCCTCCAGTACAACAAACATACTTGACCAAAATACAACCTTCCCACAGCATATTATCATTAAAACAATGAGCACAGAGAACAGAGAAAGAATATTGAAAGCTGCAAGGGAGAAAAAACAAATAACATATAAAGGTAAACCCATCAAAATAACAGCAGATTTCTTAAAGGACACATTAAAAGCAAGAAGGGCATGGAATTGGGCACTGAATGAAAATAATTTCAGCCTTAGGATACTCTACCCAGCAAAACTATCACTCAAAATTGATGGAGCAATAAAAATTTCACATGATAAACAGAAATGAAAATATATGACCATCAAGCCACCACAACAGAAGATTCTCCAAGGAATTCTGCACACAGAAGATGAAAGCAAACAAAACCATGGGAGGCCAGTATCAAACCACAGCAGAAGAAAAGACAAGTAATCAGAAAGTAGCATTGATTTAGCTGTACACAATCAAATCGTAAAACAACAAAAACAACTAAATGGCAGGAATCACCTCATATGTGTTGATATTAACACTGAATACCAATGGACTCAATTCCCCCATCAAAATACACCATTTGGCAAACTGGATGAGAAAGGAAGATCCGACAATCTGTTGGTTAGAAGAGACCAATCCATCGACAGAAACAAACATTGGCTTATGGTGAAAGCCTGGAAGAAGTTTTACCAAGCCAATGTCCCCCCAAAACAGGAAGGAGTAGCAATACTTATATAAGACAAAATAGACTTCAAACTTAAGTTGGTGAAATGAAACAAAGAATGACACTAAATACTAATAAAAGGGGCAATACATCAAAAGGAAATAACACTTATCAACCTATGTGTACACAATGTCAGTGCACCCAGTTTTACCAAACATACACTAAAGGACTTAAAGACACATTTAGACACCAACACAGTGGCAGTGGGAGAATTTAATACTCCCTATCACCAATAGATATGTCATCCAAACAAAAAAATCAACAAAGAAATCTTAGAACTAAATCTCACCATAGATCAAATGGACTTAACTGATGTCTACAGAATATTTCCTCAAACAACAGCACAATGTACATTGTTCTCAGTATTCCATGGAACTTTCTCCAAAATAGATGCTATCTAGTGCACAAAGCAAGCCTTCGAATATATAAGAAAATAAAAATGACCGGCTGAATTCTATCTGATCACTATGCAATAAAACTAGAATTCTATAACAAAAACAATAGCAGTAAATATGCAAATAGTTGGAGACTGAAAACACATTGCTCAGCAATCAGTGGGTCATAGAAGAAATAAGGGAGGAAATAAAAAACTTCCTGGAAGTTAATGAAAATGATAATAATACCTACCAGACTTATGGAACACAGCAAAGGCGGTCCCACGAAGAAAGTTCATAGCTTTGAGTCCATATATTAAAAAAGACAGAAAGATGTCAAATAAATGATCTAATTCTACATCTCAAACTAGAAAAACAAAAATAAACAAAACCTAAGACAAGCAGAAGGAGAGAAATAATAAAAATAAGGGTAGAAATTAATGATATGGAGACCAAAAAAAAAGTACAAACAATCAGTGAAAGAAAAGGCTGATTCTTTAAAAAAAAAATAAACAAGATTGACAAGCCCCTGGTCAATCTGACTAAAATGAGGAGGGAAAAGACCCAAATTAGTCAAATCAGAAGCCAAAGAGGGGAGAAAACAACAAGCTCAAAGGAAATCCAGTGAGTCATCAGAGACTACTTTGAGAACCTATACTCCAATAAATAGGAAAGTCTTGAAGAAATGGACAAATTTATAGATACTTATGACCATCCAAAACTGAACCAAGAGGATATCAAGCACCAAAACTGATCTATAATATGTAATGAAATTGAAGCAACAATTAAGAGTCTTTCCCCACCACAAAAAACTTAGGACCTGCTAGATTCTGTGCTGAGTTCTATCAGACCTTTAAAGAATAACTAATACCAAATCTCCTTAAACTTTTCCATGAAATAGAAATAGAAGGAATACTGCCTAACTCATATGAAGCCAGTATTACACTCATCCCAAAACCGAAAAGGACACATCCAAAAGGGAGAAATACGGACCAATCTCCTTAATGAATATTGCTGCAAAAATCCTCAATAAAATAATGGCAAACTGTATCTAACAACATATCAGAAAGATCATTCACCATGAGCATGTTGGCTTCATCCCAGGGATGCAACATACACAAATGATTCAAAAAATGCAAATCAGTAAATGTAAAACAGCACACTAATAGAAGCAAAGACAAAAACCACTTGATCATCTCAATAGATGCAGAAAAAGCCTTGTGTGAGATTCATCACCATTTCATGATAAAGGCTCTAAGAAAACTAGGAATAGAAGGAATGTACCTCAACATTATAAATGCTACATATGACAAAACTATAGACAACATCATACTTAATGAGGAAAAACTGAAACCATTTCCACTAATGTGAAGAACAAAGTAAGGATCCCCATTCTCCCCACTCCTATTCAACATAGTGCTGGAATTCCTAGCCAGAGCAAAAAAGCAAAAAGAAGAAATAAAAGGAATATAAATAGGTTAAAAAAAATAAGTCAATGTATCCTTATTTGCAGATGAAATATGATCCTATATTTGAAATATGATCCTATATTTCAAAGATCCAAAAAACTCCACCCAAACACTCTTAGACACTATAAACAGCTTCAGCAATGTAGCAGGATACAAAATCACCTTATAAATATCAGTAGCCTTTCTATACATTAACAATAAACTAATTGAGAACAAATACAGGAAAATAATTTCACTTATAAGAGCCTCAAAAAAATCAAATACCTAGGAATGAACTTAAGAAAGTATGTAAATGAGTTCTACAAGGAGAATTACAAACTATTGAAGAAAGAGATTGAAGAAAACTACAGAAGGTGGAAAGATCTCCCATGCTTATGGATTGGCAGAATCAACATAGTAAAAATGGCTGTACTACCTAAGGCAATCTACATATTCAACACAATTCCCATCAAAATCCCAATGACATTTATCACAGAGATTGAAAAATCTACCCTAAAGTTCATTTGGAAGCGCAAAAGACCATGAATAGGCAATACTGAGCAACAAGAGCAATACTGGAAGTATCACAATATCTACTTCAAACTACACTACAGAACCATAGCAATAAAAAGAACATGGTACTGCCATGAAAACAGGTATGAAGACCAGTGGAACAGAATAGAGGATCTGGATATGAATCTACACAGCTATGCTAACCTTATTTTTGACAATGGTTTCAAAAACATACAATGGAGAAAAGAGAGCCTCTTCAACAGTGTTACTGGGAAAAGTGATTATCTGCCTGCACAAACCTGAAATTAGATCCATGCTTATCACCCTGTATTTATATCAACTCAAAGTGGAATAATGACCTAATATCACACCCAAAACCTTGATGTTAGTACAGGAAGGAGCAGGGAATACTCTGGAGGCAATAAGTATAGGCAAGGACTTCCTCAGTAAAACTTCAGTAGCCTAGCAACTAAGAGAAAGAATGGACAAATGAGACTACATGAAATTAAAAAGCTTCTGCACAGCAAAAGAAATGGTCTCTAATTTGAAGAGACCACCCAGAGTGTGAGAAAATATTTGCTAGTTATACATCGGACATGGACTGATGACAAGTATATAAAGGGAGACCAAAAAACTAAACTCCTCTAAAAAATCAATGAACCAATAAAGAAGTGGGCAACAGAATTAAACAAAACTTTTTCAAAGGAAGAAGTCCAAATAGCCAAAAAACACATGAAAAAATACTCAGCATCCCTGGCCATAAAGGAAATGCAAATCAAAACCACACTAAGATTCTACCTCACTCCTGTTAGAATAGCTAGCATCAAAAACATCGCCAGCAGCAAATGTTGGCAAGGAGGGGAAAATAGAACCTTCACACACTGGTGGTAGGAATGTAAGCTAGTACAACTACATTGGAAAGCAGTATGGAGGCTTCTTAAAAATCTAAGCATAGATCTGCCATATGATCCAGCAATACCACTCCTAAGAATATAGCCAAAGAATGCAACTCAGGATATTACACAGGCACCTGCACGTCCATGTTTACTGTAGCACTATTCACATTAGCCAAGCTATGGAAACAGCCAAGATCTCCTGCTACTAAAGAATGGATTGGATGGAACTGGAGAACATCATCTTAAGCCAAGTTAACCAGGCACAGAATACCAAAAATCTCATGGTCTCCCTCATATGTAGATTAAAGACCTAAAACAAATGCAGTAATATTATTGGACATGGGTCACACACTATGGGGTGAATGTGCATGGGAGGGATAGGGAAAGGGAAGGAAACCTAAAACCTGAATATGGTTGTTGTGCTCCCTGTTGAGGAGCAAATAAAATAGTCTTAAACTGGGAATAAAACTGGGAATAGTCTTAAAATGGGAAGTGGTCTAGGCAGTAGTGAAGAGGTCTGGTAGAGATGAACCAATTCAGGTTATAATACACATGTGCATGGAGGCAGTGCTAGGAATCTCTCTGTATAGCTATCTTTATCTCAAACTAACAAAAATGCTAAGTCTTTATTATTATCTGTTATGTTTTCTCTTCAATAAAATTGGATATAAGAGGGCAGAATAAGTTCTGCCTGGAAGTGGTGGTGGGTGGGGAACGTGGCCCAAATAATTTATATACATGTGAGTAAATGTAAAAATGATAAAATTTTAAAAAAGAATAAATATAAAATAGGCAACAATTTAACCAAATACTTTATAAAAATTTAAATATATGTTTATGTATATATATACATACATACAAGGCATATGAAAACATCAAATATGCTTAACATAATTAGTCTTTAAGGAAATGTGCATTTAAAGCACATTGTAATATGACTACCTGCTTTTTAAAATATTAAAATTCAAAATACTGATAATATCAATTGTGTTGTGGTTGCAGAAAAACTGGTACTCTCATCATTGTGGGAATACCAGGTGGTAAAACCATATTGAAAAACAGTTTCCCAAGTTTTCGGTTTCGTTTTAATGTGTGATGTGGTGCTAGAGATCAAACCCAGGTCCTTATTCATACTCAGCAAGCAATGCAGCATTGAGCTACATTTGTAGTTCTTGGTTCTCTGAAGCATGGTCTCACTATGTAGCTGAGGCTGGCTTAATCTTGTTATGTAGCCCAGAGTATCTCAAACTTGCTCCCTTCCTGCCTCAGCCTCCCAAGTTCTGGTATTACAGGCAGGAGTCACCACACCCTTCCAGTTGGAAATTTTCTATAAATTTTTTTACCTCTGCTTACAATAAAACCCACCAAACTCATTACTAAGATTTTCCAAGAGGAATGAAAATATATGTATGGAATGACCTACTTGCAAATATTTAGAAAATCTTTATCTATAATCATCACAACGTGAAAATATTACATTGAAATTGTGGCATATTCATACAAAGGAAAACTACTCAATGATTAAAAATGAGCCTATTCATTTACATGACAGCAGAAATGACTTTAAAAGAATTGTGCTAGGTAAGAGAAGTCAGACACTAAACCTACATTGTTACGGATCCAATTTATGTGATTTCATGGAAAGGATCAGTCTTCTATATGGAGAGAAATCAAATCAGAATTGGCCAGTGTCAGCCAGGAGGGAGCTTGCTACACAGCAGCATGAGGAACTTTGTGGGGTGATGGAAATGTTTTACATCTTGATCATGGTGGTCATGACACAGTCTATAATTTTTCAATACTCATCAAGTTACAACCTTAAAGGAGTGAATAAAAGCAGCAAGTTCTGCTTCTTGCATAGTTGAGTGTGTACTTTGACTTATCTCCACTGTAACTAAAACAGAGCCTTCACAGAATGCCTGAAATTTTCAACTTTTGATTGCAAACATCTAAAAGGGACAAATTACATTAAAAGACAATAAAAAAGTATGTCAAATTTTAATTACTTTTTAAATAATTTAAAATACATATGTTTCTTTTTCCTTTACGGTATTATAAAGCCAATAACATCTCTTCACTTCCATTATAAAGTGAATTATTTTTATAAAGTATACAATCCAAGTGAGTATAAAAATTCAAATAAATTTGTCCTTATTTGGTAACTCTCTCTTGACATCCTAGCCATATGTTTGCAACTTTAAATCCTCTTACAGTATTTGTGAAAAGTTATTATAAAGTATCCTTATATGGTATCATTAAAATAAATAAAATTTTATTTTGTAACAGGTTATACTTAGTAAATGATTTTTGGAGACCTTTAAAATACAAATATTTTATTTGCCACACCACATTTTTTTTGAAATATAGGTAATGGTGTGGAAAATGAGAAATACTTACAATTATGTATTTTCTTATGTTTCGATATGCATCCAAACACCTTTGAATGTAGCTTCAAAATATACCATCTCTAAAATTAATCATTAACATGTTCAAAAAGAAAAGGATCTAAGTATGTCAAGACTTCAAAATATGTTTTTATTGACAACTACTTCAATTATATAAATTTATGAATTGAACCATGATGACAATACAGGCTTTCAGAGTGTAATGATCAAGTTAAAGAGAAGAGAATGCTTCCATCTCCTTATACCTTAAAAAAATTTCACTAGCATGTAGCAATTTTATTTTTAAAATACTCTTAAATACATAATGAAGCTGTGGTATTAGCATTTTCAATATAAAAATGATATGCTTGTGTAAAATTTAGCATATTTATAATATTATAGGTTTGAAGTCTAATACATTTGAATGTGTAAACAGAACCTTCATATTACAGGTAGATAATTATCGTCTTGAAGCAGAGCTCAATTCTGCTGATGTAAGGGTGATATTTTATGTTATTTGATCCTGACATCCTCTCATGTAATTTATGGAAAGATAGGTTACCTTATTACCAAATTTCCTTTACCTAATGTACATTGCATCTGAGTCTCAAAATGTTTTGTTGATGTTTGTATTAGAAAATAATTTGCACTAAATTTTCACTTTTTTCTATAATAAGGCAGATGGTAGCTGGAACTATAATTATGTAAATATTTAATCAAGTAATTAATTTCTTTCTACCTTATTCATTAAATAGGCTCTGAAATGTCAGATAAAAATATCTAAATAAAAGACTAACTTATTTTTTTGTTGCATATACACCAAGATATGTAAAGCATATTCTTAAAACACTTAGTACAGTTCACAGTAAAGCAACTGTGATGTGATCAAGTTAGTGAGTGTTTTGTTAGCTTTTTATTTCTTTTTTATTCATTTTTAATTGACATAGAAATCTTACATATTTATGGGCTACTATGTGATGTTTTGATACATGTGTACATTGTGTAAAGTTCCAATCAAGGTAAACATATCTACCTCCTCAAGCATTTGTCTGTGGGGAAAAACTTTCAAAATCCTTTCTTCTAGCTCTTTTGAAATACATTATTATTACTTATGGTCACCTAACTCTTGCAATAGCACCCTTGAGCTTTTTTCTTATACACAGCTGTAGCTGAGACATTTGTTAAAAGCTTTCTGCATCTCTCTGAAATCTTGAGGCCTTGTTAGAGTTGTTCAGCACTTCAGAAACACTCTACTCATCAAAGAATATTTTAGAAACATGTCATGACAATGCAAAATGTAAACCCTGGAGCCCATAAATAACTAAGAAGCTTTGGGGATCTTTTGGGATTTTACTCTTATGATTTCAATTTCCAACAAAAGGGTTTCAAATTCTTCTTAAACTGCTTATAATGATGTCAAGAAGGAAATATTTTTAAAAATATTAACATCTATGGAGCTGCCCTGCCTGCTCCTTACCAATTGTGTACATGATAACCGTAGATAGCCACCCACCTGAAAGACTGGCTATGGCCCTTGGCTCCTGGGCTATCAGCTTATGATCTATCAGCTCCCTTGTGTAAGTGTGGTGTGGGATTCAATTATGAAGAAATATAAAATTGTTCCATAAGAATTTACATTCTATCAGAGTTTTCTCTTTTAAGTGAGTACTGCATATATGAAATGACTCAGAAAAAATACTCTTTTGTATATTATTCTTGAATATTTATTTGCTGGCACAACCCAGGCAATAGGAATATAAAATTAAAAATATGGCAGTGCTATGCAGTTAGTTATAAGCACACACAACAAGGATAGGACAGTCTGGGTGAGACACTGCCTCACCACCCACTCCAACCCAAAACATTGTCAACTCAGGTATTGTGTGGAAGCTGCACAGTTCTTTTTTGGACTGAGTTCTTAAGTTTGCTTTAATTTACCTCCTTAAATCAGTAATTTTCCCCATAATTGAGTTCGGTTACAAGAACACTGTCTGCAGTAACAGGCATGAGTTGAAGGTGATACCCTTATTTAAAATGTCTTTGCCATAGGCCTAGGGCTCTTACTTTAAATGAGAGCCTGGTCATGAGACAATGGAAAACAGTATAAGGAACAGTGTTATAGTCAGTGTTCTATTATTCACTGATGCTGTGATACATTTCTCCCAAAATACAATAGCATAAAATTTACTGTTTTAATCCACTAGGTTTGTGGAATTTGGTATACCAGCAATGGAAAGTCATTCCAATAAGCATTGACTCCACTTCCAGGTCTAAGAGACTTTCAAGATGCAAACAATTGATGTTATCAATACCATAAACAAAAAGTTGTTGTGTAATTTCAGTTCTTCTTTTTGTCAGTTTTTAGGATTGGTTTTTTTTTTTCTTTTGTCCTGTTCTGATGAGTCACATGCTGAAGCAAGCACCATGTAAAAGTTATTGTGTAGTGTTCAGATTTTCATTTTCAATTTGCACACTGTTCAACTGTTGACATCATTTTGAAAAGAGTTTTTAAAAGCCTAAGAATAACTAATGCATGCTAATACATTGGGTAATTCCAACTGATTCCAAGAAAGTTATAACCCTCACAGGCAAAAGGTCTGTCAACTTATTAGAGGTGATAATTTATCAAACATTTGACTATAGGATAACAAAAGAATTCCTGAATTGAAGTCAATTTTCTTGTCTCTCATTTTCTGGTCACAAAACTCATATGTTATATTTTAGGTTTTTGTTATGAAAACACTGTACTTTGATACAATTTCTGTTATAGTTATTCTAAATGCTAAGATGCAAAAACAAAGAAGACCCCAAAGTATTAGAGATTAAAAACATACTTGTTTAAATTAGGCAATGATAATGCAGAGGAGAATTAAGAAAAAAATTATGTCATTTAGGAATTTGTGGAGAGCATAAAGTCAAAGGACACAGGTAATTAAAAGTATGAAGGAAAAGGTAATAGACATAGGACATAGATGTAAGGTTAAATGTTTAATTAAAACTCCTAGAATGCTGACACTCAGGAAACAGATGTCAGAAATTGTTCAAAATTAATAATAGTAACAACAGTAATGATAGAAAATGCCAGTCTTTAGATTACAAATCCCCACAGCCAGATTATCCAATGAAAGAGAAGCACAATTATTAACTTCAGGATTTTTACAACAAAAAGAAAGTATCCCAAAGTTTCTGGAAGTAAATAATAACAGCAATAATGATAACTGACAACACTAACCAATGGTTTGTTATGCACTCCCTCTGCTGAGGAAAGAATTTTAGAACTGCATAGGTTATATCAGGTTGAAACCAAGATTATAAAATGTCTAAATAAATACCTATAAATACATATTTCAGAATAATAGTACTTACCAAATGGGTATTTGGTATGTATTAAATAAGCTAATATAGGTAAGGCTATTAAAATGATATCTGTAGTACTTTATATTGCATTACCTAAGAAATGAAATTCAACTCTTTGCCAGGTTGCTTTCATCTCTCTCTAGCTATCATGCTAAACTTCAGGTCCATCAGATGCAGGAGGGCAAAGTCTGTCACAGCAGCTCCAATATCTGGCACGTAGTGAATCCAAAAACAGAAATGTAAGTTTTCTTTTACCAATATTGAACTTTCAAATGTATTAAAGAAAGAATTCTGCACTTAACAATGAATGAACAAGTGGAAGAGTAGATGGAAATGTAGTAGAGAGTGGAGATTCTTTTTTAATGTACTGAGTTGGGAAAGTGGGGGGCAATTATCTGGTATAGTGATCAGAAATTGCTTTCCATCTAAGAGAATTATTTGTCCAGAAGCATTATTCATAGTAGTTGCTTGTGGTCAATTTTTCCTCTGGGAATTGATGCCAGGGCATCATCATGCATGCTAAGCGTACACTCTATCACTGAGCTAAGCCAAGTCCCAAGCCACTGGGTTAACTGTTGCTTCTCTTTCATTTTACCTTAGTAAAGATTGCAGAATTTCCTAACAAAACTTGGACCAGCAAGACAACTTATGCCAACCCCAATTCTGACTACTCTCTTTATTTAGTCATTTCTAGGTCACATTATCATTTTTCACATTTCAAAGGATTTCAATACTGATTTGCCAAATTCACATTTACAGTTTCCTTTTAAAAGTGGAAAAAACACGATTGTTGCTGATTTTATTTGAACAATTTCAGAGAATTTTTGGCTAGCCCACTTGAAGTCACATGTCTAACTCCTTGAATATTCACTGAGTTTGGGTAAGACACATCCCAGAAAGAAGAAAGTAACGCTGTATACACATTCAAAGATTTCTACTAGTGTCCCTGGATCTACTTATTGCATGTCATCCCTCTTCCACACCTCTTCTTGCCTGCTATTTCCATTTGTATTGAGCACATTGATGAAAATTCGTTCATGTTTGACTTTATCATTCATAGGTACACACACCACGCACAGGCACTGCCTCTGGTGTGCCCTTTACTGCAGCTCCATTGGTTGGCTCTTGGCCAGGTTTATCATTTATTCTCAATTACTGTCTTCTCCCATTCAGTTAATACTAAAAAATCAGATCCCAGTGTAGCTCAAATGGTAAAGCACCTGCCGAGCAAGCAGGAGACCTGAGTTAATACCCTAGTGTTCAAAACAAACAAAAACAAATGAGATTCCAAGTAGTGTTCAAAATGTGTTATTGAATGCATGCCATAGGCAGGAATGGAATCATACTTCAGTAAGGCTTTCCTCAACTACTTTTCTGCTGCTTCTGTTCTAAAACAGTAAGACGTTGTCATCAGCCTCATTTTTCTCTTCACAGCTGAGAGGAAATCTCTTGGCATATGTGGCAGCAGCATAAATACCACTAATGGAAAATTGTCTCAATAGTTGCTGGAATTCTCACCATCAAGAAACATGACCAGAAAGTCCATATATTCCAAAGCCCATATAGATTGTCATAAATATTCTCAAATTTATTGTGGCAGGAAGGGGGGGGAAGGGAGATAATGAGAAACAATGAGGGAGAGAATGAGAGGCAATGAGTGAAACAGTGAAACAAACAACACAAACCAAAAAACGGATTTGAGGAATGTCAAGTAGCACCTGGAGTGAGACCACAGAAGGGTCACCTCACCCTAGAGGCTAAAATGGCCATGGACAAGCTGTACCCCGCCTCCCCATTTCTGTAAACCACTCTAAATTGTGTACAAGGAGAGCCCCCTTTGTTCTCGGTGCTCAGCCTTTAGAGTCAAGTCCACTGAGTCACTGCCAGCTTGCTTAATAAACTTGCTTCCCAAAAGCCTTGGTACCCTGTCACTCTGTCTGAGCCACCCTATTACATTATAACTGGCAAAGTCTGGGAAATCACCCAGGAAAGAGAAATGTGTACCACACCAATTCCCTTTATTTCCTAGTGATCAGTGGTTGTCCTACTGCGAATGTGGAGGTGAATGTGGAGGGACCAGGGCAGAGTCGACTGGAGATTTTTTGCCTGATTTGTTATTTTTTTAACTAACACAGCATATTTTGGCACAGAACACAGGATTGTTTTTGTATTAGTGAGTAGACACAGAACAGCCCAATTGTGCTTTAGAAGACATGGCCAGATTCCACTGGCATTGCCTGAATACATGTTACAATCACCACAAAGCCCACGGAATTACCACCTAGAGAATCTGCTTGCCTTTGCCTTTTCCTTTGCAGGCCTGAGCAGGTGAGTTCTATCAGAGAAAAGTGGCATCAAGCCAAAAGCAAGTAGAAGGTGATGCCTTGGTGTTAGCTGACTGTCATGCTGGGATCACAGATTCATACACACTGTGGAACTGGAGGAATAAATAGGTCAGGTGCTTTGAAAGGGTCCAATATATACAGATGACAGAAATCATGACACTATGTTGTTGTTTGGGCTACTGCGTCCTAAAAATACTGAGTTCCTTATACAGCATGTTTCATTTATGCTATAGAATTGTGAACCTGATTCAAAAGGCAGAGCATTTTACCAAAATACAAGATTAATTAGATGTTGCATAGGAATAATATAACAGAACGTTAGTTAATTTCACTTACGTGTCCTGAAGGCAGGTTATGGGATGCATTTCTTAAAAGTATATGTCCATCTGTTCAGTCTATTCTCCTTTTACCAGGAGTAGAGAGACAATCCCAGATTTTATGAGTCTGAGTTGCAAAAGCATTCTAAAAAACCAATCTATCCTAAGTTTGATGTATTTTCCTTTGGGGCTTGGGTAATAAACATAGATATATGGAGGGAAGAATTTTATATCAAGTTTTAATGAAAGGTTAATTACTTCAGCATCAATAAGTCATTTACTAGGAAAGACATTCTAATTCATAACTGTAATGTTTGATATGTGTTTCCATTTATTAAAACGAAAACAGAGAAAACTGAAACTAACGAAACAAAATATAGCTATTAACTGCTAGGTGTTTTCTAATACTAATAGATTCTCTTCACAATAGAAGCAGACTTAGGTGACCTTGGCTGAAGTTGGCTAGTACTAAAATTCAATTAACTGCTACATTAGGGTTGTAATGCATACAGTTTTTTGCATGTTAATGACAGCCAGAGGAGACAAAGCCCAAGAGTCCAAGTTGTGAAGTATCGCACAGAGATAGAAGAAGAACAGTACAATGATATGAAAACAAATAAAAAACTTCGTGTAATAAATTGCTACTAACATGTAATGAAGCATACAAAAAGCACTTTATTCTTTAAGGAAAACCAGAGCATTTAGTTCCTGAGGAAGTAGCTAATAGTTTCTTTCTAAATATGTAAGAATATAAGAATATTGTTTGGCACACTGGAAGAAGAGCCAAAGTTACTCATGCTTTTTTTTACTACAATGCTCTTTGTTGAGTAATTTTTTTTCTTTTTGAAGATGTGTAGCTCTTTCCTCTGTCCTAGAGCATAGACTAGTCTGGTTGGTCAAAGTGAGTGAGAGGAAGTGATGCTCTGTAACTTCTTAGTTGCAGACTGCAAGATGCCTTGTCTGCCTCTACTGCTTCCCTGGACCCTTGCAGACTGGATGTGAATTACAAAAGGCCAGCCTCCTAAAAGAGACAAAAACAAATGGAACAGAGTCTATCTAGGATGTGTGACAGATGCAGAAAGACACAGAGCAGCCAAGCTAGGGTAAACAAAAGGGAGGCCCCCACCCTTGCAGGCAGCTTACTAGGAACACCCTACCACTTACTGGAAGGACCACACCTAGCCTCTAGGGAATGACAAACTCTCCCCTCCTAGGGAGGGGGGTGGGTTCTAAGCTGGTTGGTCTAGCTAATTACTGCTTATCTCCTCTAGCTTGCACTAGTAATTGTTAACTCCAGAAAAAAAATTCTGCCCAGCGAAACTTCTGGTACAGACTCTTCCCTATATCTACTCCAAGTCTGTTAGTGGCACTGGGAGTCTGTCATTGGCTAGAAACTCCCCTCCATAGGGTTTCTTTGTGAATAAACCATGTTCTTGGTCTTTGAGCCATCTCCTGTCTATCTGTTCTCAGTCTAACTCATCAGACCTCCAGTGTGGCCTTCACCAGAAAGCAGTCAGTGACAAAACGAAAGCCTGAAAATCAGCATGGCCAGCACTGAGTCAGAAATCATGTGCTAAATAAATTTGTTTTAAACTATCACATTATGCATTGATGTGTTACATGGAAACATACAATCCACAATACTGAACACACTGTGTTAAAAAAACACAACAAAAGTCCTTTGTTAATACATTGTGGATTTTTTTTCTCCTTGTTACCACTAGGAAAACTCCCTCCAGAACTATACACATGTTATTTTTTCCTAGATTTCTAGATGTATGCTTTAATGTCTGGTAGAGAGTATGTTTGGCACAGGTGATATTCATAGTTAGTAGAAACAGAAATAAAGCTTAGTGAATAAGGAAAGAAAACTTGATCAGGTAGAGATGTTTATTCATTTCATCCTCCTGTTACCTATTATATGCCTCACTTTTCCTCACAAGATGTCTTAAAATGCAACAGCAATCTATAGAGTAGCAGTGCCTGAACTTTCAAAACTTGTCTTTTCTATTTCTATTGTATGCAAGGGGCTCACAATTACGAGCATGGGGTATAGCAAAATCATGCTATAAATTTTCTGAACAAAACATCTTTCCTTTTAAACCAAGTTTCACCCATGACTTACATATATTTAAGTTTCATTCTCAATCTATGATCCTTCAGAGTGTGTTCCTTTCGTGGCCCCACATGATTTTACAATTGCTGCCCCCTGTTGGCCACTATCCCTGCAATGTACACCTTAGATGGAGTACTCTAGCCAAGTTTATCTTGAAGCTTTTTAATTTGCTTTAATCTTAAAAACCACAAATTGTATAAATGCTCATGGTTCCTCTTTTCTCAACATGCTAAAAGCTTCAAATTCAAGTAGTTATGTGTGATTATATGCTTTAAATATTTATAGTGGAAAAATCCACTATTGTCTTGAAAAAAATGAAAACAAAAAAGTAAGCAAACAAATAAACTTCCCAAAGAAAAGGCATAAGGTGATTTTAAAATGTTTGCAGTTGGTCAGAAATACCAGTTTCTCTTGAGAAAGACAATGCTGGTTCTCTGGAAGAGTCACAAGGCCCTCGGAGGTATCTGGAAAGGCATGTAGTACTTCTGCAGCTCGAGCTAGTGTGGGGTTTATTTCAAGTAGAATATAAGAAAGTAATAAGCTTCAACCTGGAGCCCTAAGAAAACAAGGCTCTGACAAGTGCAAGTGGTGAGTTGTAGAAGAAAAGAATGAACATAGTTGAATCAGTTCATAGCATTGTGACTAATGTCTATGACTCTGGAGACAAATCTCTTGGACTTGAAACCAAGTTCAAGTAAAAAAAGGTGGGACCTTGGATGACTTACTAACAGGCATGTCTTCTCATCTGTAAATAAGTAATTGCTGGGTCTGGGAACCTAAAGGACAGATGAGTGAGTCTCCCATCCCCCATAGAGAGCACTGTGAGCCCTGCACCTTGAGAAGGAGTTATAAATCTGCATTCCTGCACCCTGAGGAGGAGATACAGGGTCTCAAAAATCTGCCACAGGGCTGATAGAATGTTCTCAAGGTTGTTCCCCCCAATTAGGGGCAAACGGAACAGCTCCCATGCATGGATATCCACCATCAATGATAAGAGCCCACCTAACCCTTACCCTAACACAGAGTTAAAGCATCCATAAAAAGCCCCAGCCTTCACCTCAGCAAAGAGCCACCAGTTTCTGGGCTCCTCTGCACTGCTCTATTTTTAGCCTTTCCTCTCTATCTAATAAATCCTACTTTGTGTACCGGCCTTGGCTCACAGGTCAATCACCTGCCTGAGGACTCAGTTCTCTGACCTGTGAAGGCAAGAACCCTCAACACCAGACCACAACATTTCACATCAGCAAGTAACAATAGTTATATCTTTGAGAGTTGTTAAGTTTAAAGGAGTTCATGTTTTATTTTTCAGATATTTTATAAAATTCTTGCTTTGCCTTCTCATTCTTACCAGCTTCACCTCCTTGCTTCAGGGCAGTTGGATCCTGTGTCCTGGAACATTTCTCCTGACCTAGCCTTCATTTCCTGTATACATGTTCAAGCATCAAGTCTTCAGACAAGGCCAACATCATTCCTTCCCCTAAAACAGAGTCCCTTCCTATCTTTAACCTTTGTCTTCTCTGTTTTATGTTTCTTCCCAGTTCTTACAAATGCCTGACATCAAATTCTATATTTTTAGTTATTTGTTTTCTTTCTCTTCCTACTAAAATAGTAAAGTATATGCCAGTTGATATTTTGCTTTGTTGTTCACTAATAAAGATCCTTCTACCTGGAAAGTATATGACTTGTAGCTATTTCTCACTAAATATTTGGTCAGTATATGTTGAGTAAAAAATGGATTTTAAATATACACTTGTATATTTCACAAGACAGAATTTTTAAAAGACCAGTGACAAAATTTCTTTTGGATCCACAACCTATGTGTAAGAAGATAGCAGCTAATGAAAAAAATCATATGTAACATATTTTTTCAGTAAAGGACAGAAACCATAACTTGATTAAAATACTTTTAATTTTTCTCATGCAATTAAGTTACCAAAAACATACAGATATTTTAGATGATAGTTCATACTTATTAATTCTCCAAACAATTTTACTTAATAGAGTATTTTGGGAATATAAGTGAATTTTCTTTCAGTGAAGTAATATTCTGTATACTAGATGCAGCAGTGATATCCATCCTATTTTTATTTGATAACTATCTTCCATGGATGCTTAATTGTTACCTTTGTTTCAAATTTGAATAGAGCTTCTAATCTGAAGCACAAAGCTAAGGTTAATTCCTACAATTTTTTAAGTCAAATGCTCACTTTTAAAAGAGTTCCTTGTGATTTTAGCTTTGAGAGAAGAGGGACAGGGAAGTCCACCAAGCCTTCTTTCCTATGTAGACATGCCTCTCTCTGCTTTGAGGAAGGAAGACAAAGATTGTAGTCCTTGGAGTGCTGGGCTACCAAGGGACTAAAATGCAGAGGAGTCTGCTCCTGGGAGAGGCAGGAATGTCCAGGCTTACAAGAACAGAATCTGGGAGGGGTAGAAAAACTGGGTATACCACTGTCCTAAGACCATGAATGCAGTGCCTACCTAAGACTGAGGATGAGCTAGAGCACAGAATGGTGCCCTTGCTGCTTGCCACCTCTTGAGTAGAAAGCCAGAGTATAATGCTACTGCAAAAGGGCAGCAGGAAACTATACTATTAAAAAGTGACCCTTCCTGAGAAACCAAGGAATAGGAGACATAAAACCATAGCTAAAGTTATGGGAAAAAATGTTCAAGAGAGGATGGGTGGATTTAAAAGATGGATAACTTCAAAGAGATTCATAGTAAGTCAAGCAACAATATGTGGCAATAAGTATGTGCAATAAGCATTTGAAAATGAGGTAAGTATTTTTTTTTAACATGGACAAAAACATGTTAGGGTTGTTGGGATCCATCATGTGAATGGAGGGACATTCTTGTGTCTTGCCTCCTCCATCACAAGATGTACGGTGGTGACTGAGCACACTGTGTGGATGCAGAGTGTGACTCCTTTGAGGACTGCCGTTTTAGCTGTAAGGATGAGGGAACGTCAATATACACAGTCTTTAATGCTGACCTAAGGTAAAGCATTTCCCATTGACTTCAGCATGACTTTAATTAAGGGCAGCATTTGGCCAATTAAGCCCACCTCCCTGTTTGACAACTGCACTGACTATGTCAATGCTCTGTTACCTCATCCTCTTATGCCTCCAAGCCATCCTCGATTATCAGATCTGGGAATTGGATACAAATAAGTAAAAAAAAAAAATTTCAGTGGGCAAAGAATATATTATTCCACAAGGTAGTTTTAAATACCTAATTGATATATTAAATTTGATAACATTAAATGGTGACAGTACAGTTTTTACTTGTCACAGTTTGATATTGTGTAATCCTAACTTTCTTGAGTCCCATCATAATGTATTTTATTAAGCATATACAAGAGAACCATTATACAATTTGACCTTGTAATCTTATTTGGTAGGTTTTTTGTTTAAATTTTGAATATAAAATAGTTGATTATTGTGTTAGTCAACTTTCTCTCACAGGGACAAAATACCTAAGAAAGTCAACTTAAACAGAGAAAAGATTTATTTTAGCTCAGTTTTAAAGACTTCAGTCCATGGTCACTTGACCCAATTGCTTTGGACCTGTCCTAAGGCAGCTTTTATGGTAGGAACATAGGTACAACAAAAACTACTCACTCAGAGGAAAGAGGTGTGGTTTTCCTCAATGAATCCACGAAGCAAAGAGAGAGACAAGAATGGGCCAAGGTCCTAACATCCCCTTCAGTTGCAGCCTCCAATGACCTGAGGTCTTTCACTATGTTGCCCCTTACAGGTTCCATTCCCTGCCAGTGTGCTGAGGGAAGGCAGCCAACATGGGCTTTATGGGGGGTTACATTCAAATCATAATTGTTATAGTTTAACCTTTTCTTGATACCATAAATATAGAATATATATACCTAATTTTATAAAGTATTACATAAATTATAAACACAATAAGAATGAATTTTTAATGAGATAAAAATCACTACTTTTAGAAAATGTCTTTTTCCTGTGACAATACTAATATTTCAAAACTAAAATGTAAATTTATATATTTTATAGCATTCTCCATGACTTTAATTTTTACAGCATTCCTGATAATGCAAAAATGTAAAATGAATAAAAATTACTAAGAATGAATGAATGAATCACTCTGAAATTCATAGGGCTTTTTTTTGCTTGTAAATGATGTATAGAAAATCTGTTTTCCTGTTTCAATTTTCTTTTTGCAAAATCAAGAAATTGTTGAGGGTTAAAGAGAGACTATTCAAGTCCATTATCCATATTTTATAGGAAAATGATTGTCCATATGCTTATTTAATAAACTAATAACTTCTCTACTGCATACAGAAATTTCCTTGGATCCTCCAGTAAGGGTAGGGAGTACAGATTATGGCCAGGGAAGCTTTTGGTCCAGTGTTCAAAGCAAAGGCTTCACTCTAGAAGGTAAGCTTCAGGCAGTAGCCAGGTAGGACAGTAGGAAGGCAGGTGTAAAGCAGGATTCTTCCACCCACTCTGGGAATCAGGAGTCCTCTGGTTTCACACGGGCCTCAGATATATGACTAAGAGCTCTGTTGATTAGGTCTTGATCACTGATTTTTGGTCCCTCAGCTGGTAGTTTGGAAGCAAAGATAGGGAACATAGCTCTAGAGACAGGCAGGAGAGTGGCACTGGGTTTTGAATAAAAGTTATAAAGAACTGATGGTTGGAGTAAGAGACTCAAAACACAGCTTTCTTTGCAGACTTTACTACTCTGGCGTCTGAAATGAAAAATCTGAGTGAGTGTATGGGTACTAGCAATTTACTTTACTGTACTGTGGATTTGCAAGATTGATGGCATTTTGTTCTTGTTCAGCATATTGGATACGTGAAAGGTATATGGTCTGCCTTAGCACACTAAGTTTGTGTCTGATTTATAAGCTGCATAGGGCTTTCCATCAAAGGAACAGAAAAGATTTCAGTGTTGCTTAGAATGGCATTCTGACTTTTGTCTAAGAATGAAATGTGATTTAAAGTGATGGGGAAATCGAACCCCCTCAGCACTACCTATTTTACAACTTATTTCAAATAATTCCCTCAATTTGGTTTGTGAGAAGTATGATTTCTCCAATTTTGACAGATTTATTTTGATCCTGACAATAGCATCACCAAATAATGGCTTTGCTCTGAAAGGAAAGGTGTTTACTTTTGCCGTTGATGATATAACAGCTTATCAAGGGGATAATGTTGCAAATACCTACTAAAATGTCTACTGTGTGGGCAGGAGGAAACACATACATGGATGTCAGTCAACACTGTCCAACCTAGAGAGAGTAAGAACATGTCGTAATTGCCACCTGAGCAATTTTAGGTTAAAGAAACAAAGTTGGCATATAATTAAAAAGGAATATTCATGATTTTTCAATGAAGCTATATTCTGTGTAGTCTGGAATAGGTGTTTCTTTTGATCTCTGTTCTCAATAAATAAATTCATTTTAAAGAAGAAAGACAATAAGCAACCTTCAAGGAAATGTACTTTAAAATGCTAAAGGATTTTAATCTAACTCTTTCAAGAAATCATTTCACTGAAATAAATTCAAGGGATATTCTAAATATATTTTGAAGAAAAAGTACATCTGAGAGAAAGCTGACAAGAGTTAGTTGTATGTAATTTTGATACATGGCCATAGTCTCAACACAAATGTTATAAGCCAAAAAATACACAACTATTTTAGATTTACTTTATGTTAACATTAAATTGTGCAACACAATCCATTATATAGTAGAAAAAAGGATAATCTGAATGTTCAAATAGAGAGATGATAGATAGATGATAAATAATGATAGATGGTTATAAATATTAAGAATTTCATGAATGTATACCCTACCACCTAAACAAAATCATGAAAATTTAGAAACCACATAGTAACATAAAACCAGTAAGCATACATGCATTGAAGTAACTTAATACTGCTAAACTGAAAACAGCAAAACATTTATAGGGTAAATGAGAGAATATGCTGATAAACGTGAAGGTACAAGTTAGTGTTAGGGAGAACTAAGTGGTTAAAAGATACTAATTTCCTCACTAGATGTATAGATTCAATGGGATCCCAATAAAAATTCCAGAAGTTTTCACAGGAAAGGAAAATGGATTTAAAATTATATGAAAATGGTGGAGGCACTTGCTTCTCATGCTAGCTACTTAGGAGGCAGAAGTTGGGAGGATTGTAGTTTAAGGCCAGCCCAGGAAAAAGAGGCAGTGAGACCCATCTCAATCAGCGTACGAGACATAGTGGTATGAATCTGT
The DNA here is from genome assembly GCF_047511655.1 of Castor canadensis. Classification (NCBI taxonomy): domain Eukaryota; kingdom Metazoa; phylum Chordata; class Mammalia; order Rodentia; family Castoridae; genus Castor; species Castor canadensis. Next base: position 74,369,249 of record NC_133394.1, on the reverse strand, counting down.
AATCCCAGCTATGCAGAAGGCATAGGTAGGAGGATCAGAGTCCACACTGGTTTCTGGATCAGAAAAGGGCTGGTGGCATAGCACAAGGAGTAAAGCACCTGCCTAGCAAGTGCAAAGCTCTGAGTCCAAATCCTAGTACTGCAAAAACAAAGATATACATATATATACATATATATATATATACACATATATAATATATACATATATGCAAAATACATGTATAATATATACAAAATATATATAATATGTACATCTATACACATACATGTGTACATAGGCATGTATGTTTGTGTAAGTGTGAATGAAAAAGACCTGAGATGTCTTTTTCAAACTTGGAGTACACAAAATTGATTCTTATATAACTTTCACTCAAGATTTATGATGAAACTACAATAATCAGAGAAGTATTTAGCCATTGAAGGACAAATTAGTGTACCAGTATAACAGGATATGAAGTGGAGAGATAGGCTGAACATGCCTTTCAGAAAGAAAAGAATAGTTTGCTCAAAAATTGTGTAGAGTAAATATGTGATGAAAATAGATCGACCTTGTTTTACAATTCATATTAGTGCAAAAGTAATTTGTGATGAATTATGAAATAAATGTAAACAAAACACGAAAGTGTCACAGGAAGAAACAAAAGACTCCATGATGCTTTTTACAAAATAAAACACAAAGCACTAACCATTTTCAGAAAAAGCTAATAACTTAAACTTTATCAATATTGAATATATTTTCTGTAGTTTACATAATGGACAGAACGAAAGAAGAAATAGATGGAAGTTCCTCACACTATATATTGTAGACAATGATTCCTATCACAATTTAAAGAACTCCCAAATATTAGTAAGAAAAGACAAATAATTGAAGAATGAACTTGCATTCAAAAAGGAGAACATACTCAAAGAAAAGTTGCACTACAGTGCACCTCATGAGGAACAACCATTTAAATAAAGGGCAAGCATTCATATGCACTCAAATGGCTAATATGGTAACTTTAAATTCATCATATGTCATTGCAGATTGAGGTGTGACTCGGTAAAACAATGATGTGAAGGTTAGAATAATTCACTAACTGATATAGCTGTAATGCAGTCACAGTCAAGCCTGTCCAGTGTTTATTTACTTATACTTGGTTTTTGACATGCTGATTCTTAAACATAAAAGGAAAGATGAAGGCCAAATATATCCAACCTGCTCTTGGCAGAGAAGAATAAGAAGGGTTTACTCTAGTGTTCACCAAGACCTAGGAGGAGGCTTAACTTACTGAGCAGTGCATTTCCATTGTAAGACAGGGCAAAGAGACTGGAGAACAAATGTGGACCCGACAAACTGTCCTGTCCATATATGGGAAATTGATTGGTGATAAAGGAGCCATTGCATAGCCCTCAGGAAAAATCTGAGGGAAAATTTAGGCAGTTGGCAAAGTTAGTGACACCCTGTCTCAAAAACCAAATTTTTGAAAAAATGGAGGCCTAGGCATGTAACTCAAGAGGAAGAGTACTTAACTGGGTCTAATCCCTAGTAAAGGAAAAAGAAACAAAGGGCAATAGACCTACGTAGACATTTCTCAAAAGAAGACGTTCTCTTTTAAAACATTGCTACATTGACTGCATGTTGACTTTGTTAAAGTGAAACTTTACCCCATCTCACTATACCCTTGTATTCTAAATACACATGGATCTAACCATGGAAAGAGTAATTATAAGGTTTCTAGAAGATAAGTAGGGAATTATACTAATGATTTTGAAGTAGACAATGCTCTACTTCTATATTCGTAGAGGACACTGAAAAATAGGACTAAATTGATACTGGGAACTTTTACTTATGAAGAGAGTGAAAAGACAAGACACAAGGCCTAAAGTGGAATGTATATTTGCAGGTTATATCATAGAAACAGAGTAAACTACCAACATCCATGTCATGGAAGGACTGTCCAAACATTTTTTTGGCAGGGCTGGTATTTTGAACTCAAGGCCTTGCACTTGCTGTTCAAATGTTCGATCATTTGAGTCACGCTCACAGTCCTTTTGGGCTTTAGTTATTTTTCAGATAGGGTCTTGTGGTTTTGCCCGGGACCAGCCTAAGATTGCAATCCTTCTACCCATGCCTCCCACATAGCAGGGAAAACAGGTGTGACCCACCAAATCTGGCTTGTTGAGATGGGGTTTGCTAACTTTTTGCTTGGGCTGGCCTGGAACCACAATCCTTTCCTGCTCTCCACTTTCCAAGTAGCTGAGATTACAGGGATGAACCATTGCACCCAACTGGTACGTTGTAAGAATTCTTCTGCATGCTCATATGGTACTTCTCAAATTTATACAACTTATCTTTTTTATGTTACAGATTTACACAATTTTGTCAATTATGTTTTAGTAAAGCTGGAAAAATTCTTGTCCAAAGACATAAGACCTCATCCTTCTATTATTATCATTAGCAGAAGTACCACAAATATAATTTGGGTATCAACCATGTGAAAGAAAGCTGTTGTGTGTTTTTCTTTTTATCTTTCCAATAAGCTTGTGCAATCAGTGCTAAAGATATGTCCCTCTAAATGAGAAAGCAGAGGCTCACAAAAATTATGCAAATTGCTCAGGAACATGTGGTTATTGGCAAACTTTAGTTTGAAAATGAGATCTGATTTGAAATATGCTACTGTTAAAATATGATGGATTTAAATTCTATGAGATGTAAATTTTGGCAAATGAAGTGTTATGTTTCAGATTGGTGCATAATGAAATAAACTGCCATTTGACAGTAATTTTTATTAGATTATTTTATCTTTTGTTCTTTTTTTGGTAAAAATGCACTTAATTCTGTTAATCAATGTGAACATCTCACTTAAATGAAAGCTCTCTGAGAAAATTAAAACTACACTAATAAAATGAAAGCTCTGGAAAATTTATAAAGAAGCAGTAGAACAATTTTCATTAATGTAACAAAAGTAAATGGAAATTGCTAAAGAATTTAAACTGGTATTGAATTAGAGGCAATATCACCAAAACCGTCTGGTGATTGTAGAAGAATGAACAAAATCATCAAAGTAATCAAATAATAGAAATTTAATTAAACTATAATACATACAAACACTTAAAAGAGTTGCTCAACTGTGTTTCCCAGGACAGATTGGGCTGGAACTCACATTGACAGATAAAATTGCAATAAGCTCAAACTTCCTAAACATATTGACTTATTTGTATGCACACATATGCATATATATATTTACAATATTCAAATGTTCTCTTCTATTATTTCTACAACCAGAAAATTAGCTAAGTGAAATAATACAGTGTAGTGAAAGATGTGTACCTTCAAAAATGCTCATTATATTATTGCATATTATCTCACCAAATTTAAATCCATCAAATATTTTAAGCATACAAATAGACTAAAGCAATTTTATCTTAGTTGTGAAATAGAATATTATGTTTCTAGCCAATAATATTCAGGTATACATAATAATTTTGGCATATATTTAATTATAAAAGAAAAAGCAAATATATATGTGCAATAATACCATTTTTATTTTATTCATTTATTTATGTATTTTTATTAATTTATTCATATGTGCATACATTGTTTGGTCCATTTCTCCCCCCTGCCCCCAGCCCCCTTCTTTTCTCCCCCATCCACTTGCTTCCAGGCAGAAACTGTTCTGCCCTTTTCTCCAATTTTGTTGAAGAGTAGACACAGAAATAAAAAGAAAGACATAGTATTTTTTGCTAGTTAAGATAAGGATAGCTATACAGAGAGATTCTAGCATTGCTTCCATGCACAAGTGTATTACAACACGAATTGATTCATCTCTACCTGACCTCTTCACTACTTCCAGGTCACCTTCCCATATTGACCTCTGTCCTTTAAGGTTACTGTATTAGCTCTTCTGCAGTGAGGACCTCAAACACTTTCAACTTTTGGGTTTCCTGCCTATCCCATTCCTCCCATATGTGCTCTCCCCTTATCATGTGACCCAAGTCCAACAACATTACTGCCTTTGCCCTAGATCTAAAGTCTGCGTATGAAGGTGAACATATGATTTTTGGTCTTCTGGGCCTGGCTAACCTCGCTCAGAATGATGTTCTCCAGTTCCATCCATTTACTTGAGAATGATAAGATTTCGTTCTTCTTTATGGCTGAATATAACTCCATTGTTATCTTAATCCATTCATCTGTAGTGGGGCATCTTGGCTGTTTCCATAACTTGGCTATTGTGAACAGTGCTACAATAAACATGGGTGTGCAGGTGCCTCTGGAGTAACCTGAGTCGCATTCCCTTGGGTATATCCCTAGGAGTGGGATTGCTGGATTATATGGCAGATCTATGTGAAGTTTTAAAATAAGACTTCATATTTTTTTCCAGAGTAGTTGCACTAGCTTGCATTCCCACCAGCAATGTACCAGGGTTCCTTTTTCCCCACATCCTCACCAACACCTGTCATTAGTATTGTTTTTGATGTTAGCTACTCTAACAAGGGGGAGGTAAAATCTTGCATTTCCTTTATGGTCAGGGATAGTTAGTACTTTTTCATGTGTTTTTTTTTTTTGGTCATTTGAATTTATTCATTTGAAAAAGTTCTGTTAGTTCAGTTGCCCATTTCTTTATTGGTTCATTGTTTTGGGGGGAGTTTAGTTTTTTCAGCTCCCTGTATATTCTGGTTATATGTCCTTTGTCTGATGTACAGCTGGCAAATATTTTCTCCCACTCTGTGGGTGGTCTCTTCAGTTTAGAGAACATTTCTTTTGTTGTACAGAAGCTTTTTCATATTATGAAGTCCCATTTGTCCATCCTTTCTCTTAGTCGTTGGGCTGCTGGATTTCTATTGAGGAAGTCATTGCCTATACCTATTGTTTCCAGAGTATTCCTTGCTCTTTCCTGCACTAACTTCAGAGCTTCAGGTCTGATATTAAGGTCCTGTTACATTTTGAGTTGATACTAGTACAGAGTGATAAGCATGGCTCTAGTTTCAGTTTTTTGCAGTCCAGATGACCACTTTTCCCAGTAACATTTGTTGAAGAGGCTTTCTTTTTTCCATCATATATTTTTGGCACCATTATCAAAAATAAAGTGGACATAGCTGTGTGGATTCATATCCAGGTCCTCAATTCAGTTCTACTGGTCTTCATATTTGTTTTTGTGCCAGTACCACATGTTTTTATTGCTATTTCTTTGTTATATAGTTTGAAGTAGGTTATTGTGATACTTCCAGCATTTCTCTTTTTGCTGAGTATTGCCTTGGCTATTCATGGTCTCTTGTGTTTCCAAATGAAATTTAGGATAGAATTTTCAATCTCTGTGATGAATGTCACTGGGATTTTGATGGGAATTGCATTAAACATGTAGATTGCTTTTGGTAGTATAGCCATTTTTACTATGTTGATTTTAACAATCTATGAGCATGGGAGATCTTTCCATCTTCTGTAGTCTTTCTTGATCTCTTTCCTCAGGAGTTTGTAGTTCTCCTTGTAGAGTTCACTCATTTCCTTTGTTAAGTTTACTCCTAGGTATTTGATTTTTTTTTTGAGGCTATTGATCAGATAGAATGCATGAGATTATTTTAATTTTCTTATATTGCTGAGGCTTGCTTTGTGCCTAAGATATGATCAACTTTGGAGAAAGTTTGATGGGCTGCTGAGAAGAATGTATATTGTGCAGAAGTTTGATGAAATATTCTGTAGACATCAGCTAGGTCCACTTGATCTATGGTGTGATTTAGTTCTAGAATTTCTTCATTGATTTTTTTGTTTGGATGACCTATCTATTAGTGATGGGGGAATTAAAGTCTCCCACTACCACTGTGTTGGAGTCTATATGTGCTTTTAGGTCCTTCAGAGTATGTTTGATGAAATTGGGTGCACTGACGTTGGGTGCATATAGGTTGATAATTGTTATTTCCTTTTGGTGTATTTCCCATTTAATTAGTATGGAGTGTCCTTCTTTTTATCATCTGACCAATGTAAGTTTGAAGTCTACTTTTCTGAGATAACTATTGCTACTCCTGCCTGGTTTTGGGTGCCATTGGCTTGGTAAATCTTCTTCCACTCTTTCACCCTAAGCCAGTATTTGTTTCTGTCAATGAGATGGGTCTCCTGTAAACAACAGATTGTTGGATCTTCCTTTTTCATCCAGTTTGCCGAATGGTGTCTTTTGATGGGGGAGTTGAGTCCATTAAAATTCAGTGTTAATATTGATAGGTATGTGGTGATTTCTGTCATTTAGTTGTTTTTGTTGTTCAAGGGTTTGATTGTGTGCAGCTGAATCAATGCTACTCTCTGATTCCTTGTCTTTTCTTCTCCTGTGATTTGCTATTGCCTGTCTTCTCATGGTTTTGTTTGCTTTAATTTTTTGTGTGCAGAATTCCTTAGAGAATCTATTGTAGTGTGGGCTTGGTGGTCATATATTGTTTTAGTTTATGTTTATCATGGGAAATTTTTATTTCTCCATCTGTTTTGAATGATAGTTTTGCTGGGTAAATATCCTAGGGTTGAAGTTGTTTTCATTCAGTGCCCAGAATACCTCACTCCATGCTCTTCATGCTTTTAAAGTTTCTGTTGAGAAGTCTGCTGTGATTTTGATGGGTTTACCTTTGTATGTTATTTGTTTTTTCTCTCTTACAGCCTTCAATATTTTTTCTCTATTCTTTGTACTTGTTGTTTTAATGATAATATGTCGTAGGGTAGTTCTATTTTGGTCAAGTCTGGTTGGTGTCCAGGAGGCTTCCTGTACCTGAATGGGCATAGTTTTCTCTAGATTTGGGAAATTTTCTGTTATTATTTTGTTGAATATATTGCAAATCCCTTTTGTTTACACCTCTTCTCCTTCATTGCCCATGATTCTTAGGTGTGGTCTTTTGATAGAGTTGGTGAGTTCTTTCACAAGTCTTGAGTAATTTGGCTAGTAGATCTTCAGTTTTCCCTTTAATTTACATTTTATCTTCAAGTTCTGAGATTCTGTCTTCTGCCTGTTCTAGTCTGCTGGTGTGGCCTTCCACTGTGTTTTGTATTTCTGTTTCATTCTTTTTTCTGAGGTTTTCCATATCATGGGTCACTTACTCTTTAATATTGTCAATTTTCATCTTTAATTCATTTATCTCTCTATTTATAGTATTCTTTGCTTCATTTTGGTGTTTACTTAGGGCTCTTATGAGTTTATTTATTTGTTTCTGTGTCTTCTTGTATTCTTTATTTTTGGTATCTTGAAATTTCTTGAGTTCCTCTTTTACATTCTGGTTAACCATGTCTAGTAATATCTCCATTAAATTCTCAGTGATTACTTGCAGGCTTTCTTTTGTGAGGTTGTTCTTGTGGACATCATTGGGTTCCTTGGCATCATTTATCTTTGTTTTGTTGGAGTCTGGAACTGGGTATCCATTTTCTTTTTTTCCTTCTGAATCCTGCATTAAATTATTTTTTTGGGGAAAATGGTTCCCATCCCTTTTTCTTCTCTTCATTGCTCTACTTAGTACTGTGCAACTATGTTCTTGATAGAATAGTTGGTGGTTTTAGTGACCTGTTCTTTCTCTTGTTTTAATTTTGTGTTGTGGCTGTATTGGGTTTTTAGTTAAGTGTGTATGTGTGCTATTTCTATCCCTGGTCTGGGTGTAATTTAGTATTAATCAATTAACAATAATAAAACTAAGAAATAAGAAAAATGAACAAACAAACTAGAACAAAGCAAATAAAAAAACAAACAAAACTCCAGGTTCAGGAACAAAAGAATTTCAGTCTTAGTTTAAATTCTGGTGTTACTCCTCCAGCATCCAGTTTTGGTGTTAGTATTTAAGCAGAAGCTATGTCATAGTCTTACCTGGTGTTTGGCCTGTGGGTAGGTTTTTTTTTCTTCTGTCTGTCAGTGGAAGCTGCTTGGTCAGTTTCTTCCCCAGTGAGGTGTGGCAGCTTAATCTTGCATGCTGTCCTCAGGTTCAGGAGATCAGCTATTCGTCCACCAGCTGTCCTGCTTTGGAGTTGGCTTTTCACTTTGTTTACTGGGAGCTTGTTTCTTTGCTTTGCCCCCTTTCCCTGGGGAAAGGTCAGTGATCCATTAGCTGGCCTACCACTGTCAGCATGTTATGATGGTTCACTGTTTGTTCCTCAACCCTAAACAGCCTTTGGTTGCTGCTCACTGGTCCAGGAGATGAGCCCTGTGGTCCACCACATGCCTTACTTCAGGTAACATCCTATCACTTGCCTGATGTTGGCCCTCCTGCCTTTCCAGCCTTTGTTTTCTGATAGTTCACATGGAGATCAGCTCTTAGCTCCTCCCTCCTTCTCCAGTGTGCTTTCAGCAGCCCTGCCCCCTGTGCTGTGCACTAGTTTTCAGTTCGTTGTTTATTGTTCAGCTCTTTTTTTTACTGGTCAGTCTGCCCAGGGGGCTATGGTGGTTTATCCCTGGAGTGGCTGTAGGAATACAATGTGATGCTTGGTGCTCACCTGTTTGGTCTGCTGACTGACTTCCAAGCAGGTTTGGAGCCAGCAGCTGGCAGCGGTAGCAGCCCACCTGTTCTTTCAGTGTAACATGGCATGGAGAATCCTTCCACAGGCTAGGGGTTCAGGGTGTCAATGTTTTGATTCTCCTTGGTGCTTCACCTCTGTCAAGCATGGCTGCAGTGTCTCAGCAAGGTCCTTGATTCATAGAGCTCATGCTGTCTGCATCGGCACCCCAATCACCATCTTGGATCATCTTCAATACCATTTTTACTTTTAAAAACATTTCTTAAATGTTAGAGTGGTGGTATATTTATGAAAAAGTTGACCCAGGTGCCAGTGGGTTATGCCTGTACTCCTAACATCTTAGGATGCAGAGATTAGGAAGACCATGGTTCAAAGCCATCCCAGGCAAATAGTTTGTGAGACCCTATCTCAAAAAAAAAAAAATCACAAAAAGAGGTGGTGGACTGATTCAAGGTATAGGCCCTGAGTTCAAACTCCAGTACCAAAAACAAAAAAAAAAACATGGTGAGGCGTCAATGCAGAGAGCTCCCATGTAGCATATACCAAATTGTCCCTATATGAATCTCACCTAAATATCCCACTAAGGGAGACTTCCTATATAAACTGTATATAAAGTTCTCCTAAAATATCCTGGTATGTATGGTGCTGTAATAACAGAGGAAGAGGAAGCCAGGTTTTTACTTGTTGCAGTGGGAGTTTAGAGGACAGGGGGAAGAGGCTGGAATTATTTCATGCTAATGATTAAAGATGAGGAAATCACATTGAGTTAGATTCATCATAGTAAGGTAAAGATCGTTTCTGTAGAGATATTTGTGTAGATTAGATTGATCAGCTTCTAATTAATCATCTAGGAGGCCTAGAACTAATAGCACTTCAATAACCTTGGCCACATTTACCACCCAGGTCTTGGTTTCTCATACTATTTTCCAATAAAGGGGGGAAAGTATACTTGAAAAAATGACTGATTGTAGAAATAGGATGGGAAACACCCCATGCAAGCTTGGAAAAACTTCCAGTGTCAGAAAGTAAAAACAGAATGAAAAATAAATCCAAGTGTTGGTGGTATATTAAAGGGACATAGAAGTCAACTGAATGAAGTGCCAATGTGCAAAACTAGAGTGAAATAATGATGACAGGAGTAAACAATAACATCTTGGATTATAATCCAAAGTGTGAAATATGTACACAGACATTTACAATGAAATAATAAATGATTAAATCAATCAATCCAGGCAGGAGGTGAACAGACTTCCATGCTTATGACTACTGCATTTTCAGGAAGGTAGGCTCAACTATTGAAAAGTAAAGTGCTCCCCAGCAAACAGTACAGTATGAATAGGGGCAAGAAAAGTAACATACAGTGGAGGCCCTCACACACAAAGCCTATGTGAGAGGTCAAGGTCAATATTAATAAAAGTCTGTATGTGGCATGCTCAAAGCCTTGGGTTCAATCCTCAACATACCCAAAGGAAAAAAAAAAAGATGTTGTTAGGATATACTCTTGATATAGTGACAAAAATGGTACATTAGCTCTTTGACTGAATTAATCATAAAAAATAACCAAACAAGCCAACAACAGACAAATTCCCTCTTTCCTCAGCCGCTCAAGTGCTGGGATCATGGGTGAGTGCCAGAATGCCTGGCATGAAAACTATAAAAACTCAGTGATGGATTTCAGTAAATAATAATTTTCAACACTTTCATTAGTATCAACACTTTCAGTTAGTAACAATTGTACCATGCCAATATAAGTCCAACATAGGGAACACTGAGTGTGGGGTATATGACATGCCCATTATTATTTTCATAATTTCTCTACAAATGTAAAACTGTTCAAAACTAAAAGTTCCTTGAAAAATTCTCTGTATTTCACCTGTTCTTGCAAGTCATAGATCTGATTACATTTTTATAGTTTTTCCTTTTTCAATTGTCATATAAATTGCTCATGTGGGTACTCTGTCTTCAAGGAGGTGCTTTTACAGTAGTATACATTTAAAATGCATCCATGCCTTGGTAGACCACGCCATTTGAAGCAACCCCAGGTGTTAATGAAGGATTCTGCACATGCAGTCACAGCCCCTTCATCAGGAAGGATTGCCACTCTTTAAATTTCAGCAATTGTAGTTGGTGATATTTCATAGTTGTTTTAGTATGAAACAATCTCTACATTTAATTTGCTGTTTTTAGACTATTCACTTTAAAGTTATTATTCATATAAAATTAATATCTACTGCTATATTGTCTTCCAGGTGTTGTATTTGTTCTGTCCACCCCCCCCTTTTGCTTCTATCTTCTTTTATTTTAAGTGAACATTTTATATGATCCCCTTCTGTCTGCTCATAATACCTATTGCAATTCCTTTGGAGTACTTTGGTGCTGCTGTAACATTTGTAATGCACATTTATAATTAGCATACATCTACCTTTATATAACACTATTTTTCGTATGGTGCAGATAGTTCTTACCACTATTCCTAATTTCTTCTCTTATCCTTTGTGCCATTGCTGGTTTATTTCACTTATCTATATGCTATAATCACCAATACATTGGTACTATTATTGCTTTAGACAAGGAGTTTCGTTTAGATCAAATAAGAATAAGAAAAATAAAATATTTCATTTTACTTTCTTCTATGCATTCTCCAGTGCTCTTTTTCAATATAGTCTCTGACTGTTGCCATTTTCCATCTGAAGAATTTCTATTAACACTCCTTGCAGTTCAAGATTGCTAGAGACAAATTCTCTGTTTTTGTTTGAGAAGCACTATTTCTCTTCAACTTTGTAGGATATTTTTGTTAAATAAAAATTTTGGGTTGGTTTATTTTCTTTTTATACTTTCAGAGCTTCAGGGTTTTTTTTTTTTTCGTTTGTCTTGGATGGCTTCTAATGACGATGTTATTATAATTCTAATTCTCTTCATTGTAAGATGCCTTAGTGTTTTTCATCTGGCTTCTTCAAGCTTCATTTTTCTGAAGCATGAAGGTAATATGCCAAGGTATGTTTTATTTTGCTTTGTTTGTTTATCACATTTTGTTGTGTTTTATCTTCATATTTGTTTTGCTTGCTATTCTCTGACCTGTCTAACTCTGTGGTTTGATGTGTGTATTTCATATAGTTCTGTTTTTTCTCCTCTTGGCATTCCAATTGCACATGTGTTGAAGTATATTTTGTATTGTTCCAGATTGATCATATGCTCTGCTCTGTCTTAATAATTTCTTTCTTTCTCTGAATTTCTGTTTTAGAGGCTTCTTTTGACCAATTTTCATGTGCATCACTTATATCTGTATATCTGTTGCTTAACCTTTCAAAAACATTCTTCATTTGACAGTTTTTATTTTCATTTGACAGTTTTTTTTTCTAGCATTTCCTCTTTGTTCAAGTTTCCAGTTTTCTGCTTACATTACCCATTTGTTTTTACATATAATCTACTTTTGTTTTAGGGTATATTGTATATTGATCCTAGTTATTTTAAATTCTGTCTGATGATCCCCAAATCTCTGCTATTAGCTCAGTCTTGTTTTTCATGCTTCCTTTGTCTCTTTAGACTATGTATTTTTGTGTATATGTGAACATGTCAGTTTTTTAAAGCTGGGAATGCTGTACCTAGTTATGAGACCTGAGTTAAAGGGCCCTCAGTTTGATGGTTTGTGTTCATCAAGCTAGGAGCCACATTACCTCAGTGTTTGCATTAACTGTAGAAATCATAAGTTTCCCTCTAGTGTCTGTTTCTCTCTTTCCTCTTGGCTTTGGTCTTCCATAATTCCTCCATTGCAGAAGGAGTCTATAGTTTACAACTCTTTCAGCTGTTATCAGCTGTGTGGTACTGATTCCCTGAAAAGTATTGGATAAAACACCATGAAATAATCTTCCTGTTCAATCAGTTAGTAATGGTCCTGCATCTCAGGAATACCACCTTCATGAATTGGTTAGTTTTGCTTTTTCTACTGACCTCTATTTTCTGGCTACAGTGTTTTCTATCAACTTCCTTGAAGTCATGGACACTATTGACTGCTTTTTTTTTTTTCCCTTAGTTGATACAGAAAGGACAGAAAGTACATGAGTGAGAGCAATGCCTTGCCCCAACACTTATAAAGTTTGAGAAAACTTCTTTCCCCTGGAGGTTAGGTCTTTGTTACCAAGAAAGCTCTTGGTCTATTTCATAATGTTGGTCTTTCCTTTCTACCAAGAGGGATTCTGTCTTACATCTATAGCATGAAAATCTATAGAGGATAGAAATGAGAGGCCCTCTTAAGACTAAGGTGCCCAGGTGTTCTTTCTATTTCTTTCTTTTTTTCTTTCTTCCCTTCCTTCTTTCCTTCGTTCCATCCCTCCTTCCTTCTTTTTTGTTTTGCAGTCTTGGGGATTTTACTGAGTGGAGGAGTTTCTCATTTTCAGGTTTATCCACACCTAACTTTCGACAGCTACATTTCTGTTTTAATGGTGCTACCTGTTTAGGGCTGAGAAGCTTCATTTCCATGTGAGCAGATGGAGGGCATCTCTCTCCAGATATCCTACTGTCTTCACATGTTTGTCTACCATTTTCCTCTTTCAAATTCTGCTCTCTGTTAAGGCTAAGAAGTCACTAATGTTTAGCTTTCTATTGTAAGGATTTAAGTGATGACCTCCAAACTCTTTAAATGTCACACAAAAACCTCTTTTCTTCTTACAGGTAAACTGCCGATACCATTTCTTTGCCATTCTCCTTATTGATTTGTTTTTTAAACATATTTGTTATTCTATCTCCTGAAGTGTTGTTTTGATATCATGTAAGCCTTGTTTAAGTTTTCTGAATATCTATTGAGTTATAGAGTCCCATATTGACTTAATATTAATGAAAGTATAAAATCTTATCATAGTATACTGCTATAACGCAACTCCCAATTTTTATATTCTCAATGAGAAAGAGTCATATTTCACATAAAAAATGTAAATCCTTATCTACATTACATAATTTCATTTGCCTCTGGGAAGTGACTTTAATCCTAAAGTAACTTTTCTCAAACTGATATTTGAAATCTCTTTCACAAGGGATCAATCCCTTAAGTCACAATGAGAAATAAGACTTCAAATATCTCCCTGGAGGAGTAAATGTTGAGTTCAATTCTTCTAGGGCAAAATTAAATAACAAGTGCTTTGAAGGCAATAAGAGTTAAAAAACAAAAGTAATGGATCAGATAAACTGGAGAAAAGATGAACAAAATATAAACCTGGTGTAATGAAACACCAAATTTGTCCCAGCTGTCATGAAAAAAACAGATCTATATCTTTATAAAGGAAAGTATCATAGTGTTGGAGAATAGAAAGCTTGCTATATCTCACCCATAAAATGATTGCCAATAGCTGCCTGCTAGGAAGCCACTGGTTTAGTCCTGACAGATATTAGTGACTCTTTCACTCTCATAGCAGAAATAGATCCAAAGTTTCCTGACTTTGATTCTTTGCTAACTTCTGATGTTACAACATACAGTAAAAAGTAATTCATTTTGTTGAGTTTTTTGTAATCATATAAGAGCAATAAGTCATAATTAATTTACAAAAGCAGAATGTTGAAAGATGTAGTTTGCACATCCATCTCTTGATCTCTGAAATTTTAAAACAACTATATTTGAATTCTCACCCTGAATTTTTAATTTTTCACAAAGAACTATTATTTCATGGTGATGGACTGACCACATGACTCAGCTTCTTGCTTACTCAAACACATTTTATTGATAGAGATGTATTTTAAATGTTTATTGATTTTCTGAAAACAAAGAGATATTGAAGAATCCCAGATATATGGAAACAAATGGAACATAACAATAAAATTGCATTGGAAATTGTTTACATGATGGCATATTTAATGAATCAATATAAAGAATGAAAGACCAAATTTACCACCTCAACTGAAGCAACCATATGACAGATAAAAATATCAAAAAAAAAAGTTCTCAGTACAATAGATATTGGACAACAGAGAGAGAGAGAGAGAGAAGAGAAATGAGTCCTGGTATTATCCTATCTTAAATTCCTGGAGTAAACTTCTAATCTATGGAGCAGCAAAAGACAATTTAAACAGTTTGGTAGCCTATGAAAATGGAGCAGTTGTGGCAGAATGTCTACATTCAGCAGGAGCTTTTCTCAAACTAATTTACAGATTCGAACTGTCCCCGTTAACATCTCAACAGACTGAATAAACAATATAAAGAATACAGAAATACACTCACTCATACAAGGTCAACTGATTTTGATAATAAAGTAAATTCAACAGAGAAAGGATCAATAAAAACTTTCAGGGAAAAATGACATTTCCATATACTGAAAATGAATTTTAATCTATATCTCACACAAAGCAGAAAAATTAAGTTGAGTCTCAGACCTAAATGTATAACTAAGACCATAAAATTTCTAGAAGAAAACACAGGAGAAAGTCTTTGTGCTCATAATTAAGGCAAACAATTTGTTCATTTAGCACTAAATATAACATAAACCAAAAATGTTAATTTGGGCTTTGTCTATATTAAAAATATTATATTTCAAAAGCTACAGTTAATAAAATGAAAAGACATGCTAGAGACTGAAAAGAATATTTGTAAATTTCACACCTAATTAAGACTTTTCATCCAGAGCATGTAAAGAACTCAGTATTTAGTGATAAGAAAACAAACAAGCCAATTGAAAAAAAAATGTTTCAAACGGCACTTCACAAAAACACATAAGATGGTAAGTATCATTGTTTAAAATCATAATGTTTTACCAATACATTCAGATTAGAAGGTCAAAGTTAAAAAGATTCACCAAGTCAAGAGCTAGTTAATGTGCTGTGTCCTTCAGCATCTTATACCTGCCTCTGAGAATGTAGTATTGTATAATTCCTCTCAAAGCCTTTATAAAAATATCTAGACTAAAATATAGCAATAGAAAAGATCAATGGTCATCTTGCAGTGGGAATTGTGAAGAAGCAGATGGGGTGAGAAGTAAGCAACGTACCATCTCTCATCTCCATGATAGCATTGTTCCAATATGTAACCAGAGTTGAATAGTATGTTTGAACCATGTACCATGTAACTTCTGTTAATTAGATTTTTGATGATGGCTATTCTAACTGGGGTGAGGTGGACTCTTAGTGTGGTTTTGATTTGCATTTCCTTTATGGCTAGCACCTGCACACCCATGTTTTTGCAGTGCTATAGCCAAGTTATGGAACCAGCCAAGATGCTCCACCACTGATGAATGGATTAAGGAAATATGGTATTATACACAATGTAATTTTACTCAGCCATGAAAAAGAATGAAATCTTGTCATTCACAAGTAAATGGATGGAACTGGAGAACAACATTCCGAGCAAGGTTAGCCAGGCTCAGAAGACCAAAAATCATGTGTTCTCCCTCATATGCAGACTTTAGATGTAGAGCAAATACAGCAGTGTGGTTGAACTTGGGTCACATGATAAGGTGAGAGCACACATGGGAGGAATGGGGATAGGTAAGAAATCCAAAACATGAAAGTATTTGATGTCCCCACTGCAGAGGAGCTAATACAGAAACCTTAAATTGACAGAGGTCAACATGAGAAGGGGATTAGGAACCAGTGTAAAGATCAGTTAGAGATGAATCAACTTGTGTTGTAATACATTTGTACATGGAGCAATACTGGGAATCTCTCTGTATAACTATCCTTTTCTCAAATCTCAACTAGCAAAAATGCTTTGTCATTCTTATTAATGCTTATGTTTTCTCTTCAACAAAATTAGAGCTAAGGGCAGAACAGATTCTGCCTGGAAGTGATGGGGATGGGGGAAAAAGGGAGGAAGCGGGGGATGGGGGGAGAAATGACCCAAGCAATGTATGTACATGTGAATAAACAAATAATAATAATAAAAAAAACCAGATTTCCATATCCCTACAACAACTTGCCCAAAAATATGTCCTATGTCTTAGAAGAAAATCTTTGAAATATAGCTTGAATTTTCTTTGTTGGGGTGTACACATTGCCTCTTCAAACTAAACTGAGGTATTTATGGTTTCTATTATTAATAAAAAAAAGACTGTAATGGATTTTGGATTGATAAGTACTAGGGTATACCAGAGACTTCAATAGGTCTTTTTATATGCAGCTGTGGATGCAAAAAAGAGAAAAGTTGTCAAGAGCAGGCATGCTGAAGCATAGAAGGTTTGATTCCAAAAGGATCATAATTGCATGATCTTGATCCTCAATCTCCTTAGTTGACCTGCAGTGAGAAATGATACGTGAATTGGGATGGGAGAAAGACAGCACTTTCATGTGCTCTGAACAGATGAGGAATAAATGTAGTATCTCCACCCATGACTAGGTAGCCAAGTGCCTCACAACTATGAGACACCCAAAACTGACTTTCTCTGAAAAAATACCACCACCCATGGACAATAAACATATGCCCAAAATGAGAAGAAAAATAACAACATTTTCTCACTTTCTAAATGGTGTTAAATATTTGTTCTACAGTCCTAAGACACATGTTAACATATACAAAGTATTCAATGTTAAAAAGAATTTATTCTAAATGTGTAAAAACCAAATGGAATTTCCTAATCATTAGAGAAGACATTATAAACAGCTTAATCAATATTAATACAATAAAATAGCAGCCAGTTTAAGATTATAATCCAGTCGTCCTACAGTATACATTGGGAAAGGTTCTGAGAGTCCCATGACTACTGAAATTCATGAAGCTCAGGTTCCATAAATAAAACAGTGTAGTGTTTGCATATAATCTGCCTCATTCTCCCATACACTTTAAATCATGTCTAGATTATTTATAATGACTCACTGTAAATGTTATGTAAATAATTGTTATAGTGTATTGTTTAGGGAACAATTACATAAAAGTCTGCATGTATTTAGAAGAGATTTAATATTTTTCAGAATTTTCAGATGCATTAACTCTGATTAAGAGGACTGTCTTCCAGAATTCTATTCAATTTATGCCAAAGCATGTATGAATGCATTGTAAATGAAATGAGAAATTTTCTCAGAAACCATAGCTGATCATAATTAGACCATGAAGTAGTGATTGTAAGAGAAGAAAAGTATCTGACATCTGAGGTACAGACCATTTCATAGATGAATTTTACCCCATGTTATATAAAATTTTCCTGAATCTAAAAAAATGATCACTGGTCGACCAGAGATAAGTAGAGAATGAATTTAACCAGTTTTGAAATATAACTATCAGCAACTATGTCCAGAATGTTGATAGTATAAGAAATTGGAGTATGGCCAAACATTTCTCACTTTCAGAATAGCTTGAGAAAACTTCAATAAAAGCTGAAATGTTACTTCTATTTGAATAAGAATGAGTAGTTTTTACTTACAGTTCACATCTAACAGTGCAAATTGACTTAGAGGTAAGTTTCAGGCTAGTCCTGTAGGATAACATGAGCTGCAAACTTACTTTCTTGTGAGCTGTAAAAGTAAGTCTAAAAGAAAAATCCATTTTTTTTCTGCAGTGTTTTAGGTGGGAAATTGTTTGATTTTTCTTTAAATTCATTACTTGTTAAAGAGTGAAATCTTTCTAAGTGATTTCACATTGTAGTAGGGGACCATAATGACTGAAATTTCCTACTATTACTTATAACAAGGGGAGCCTTGCAGCACTGACTTTAAGTGTGAGTGAACCATGCCAGGTCTGCCTACTGAAACCATGCTAATTCATCTCTAAGTCTGTGGTCTTTTTGAAACCAGAGGAGAGAGAGAACTTTTTTCTATGATTATGATTTTACAAAATTGTAATACTGATCCAAATTGAATTTTGTGTACTTACAGCTTGTTTTGTATTTAGTGAGATATAGAATATTGAATATGAATATATTATATAACATTCATATAATTAAATTAACATAATATTTCAAGATAAAATACTTTATTACAGTTTTCTCAACAGTAATTTGTTAATGTAGGAAATGTAATAATACTCTTATAAACTTCTGTTATGTGGGAGAATCATGTAAGAGAATGGATCAACTGAAGATACCAATAGCAAATATGACCAATTCTGTAAAAAAAAGGAACCCTCCCAAAATAATAGTAATTAGCAGGTACCAAATTGAATGGTGGAATGTGTATCTTGTACTTAAATCCTGGTGTGAATATATGTTGTGTTTTCCAGGAATGGAAGTAGTAGCCAGTAAAATAGGTTCATTTTCCAATTTTATAAGTATTTTAAAAACAATTTCCATATTGCTTTTGATAACTAACCCATCAAAACATGTGAAAAATTGAATTAGCATTGCTTTTACTTTTAAGATGAGCAGTTTTGTACATATTTAGTGATCATACATATGAGTTTTTGGGCATATATTTTGTCCAGTTTTCTACTGGTTTGTGGACCATTTTACCATCTAAATATATTTTTCTGCTCATTCTGAAAACCCTTCTTCACTGATTTGGGCAAATGTAAATATATTTCTTTCTGGCCCTTGCAGTTTAATTTTATTTTTCATAACTTTGGCCAAGTAAATCACAAGAAAATACTGGGAAAGAAAAGAGAACACTTAAAAAACACAGATAAGGTCTTCTGAGAGTTGTATGTGTGAGAGAAAGAATATAAAATTTTAAGGATATAAGCAAAATACATTGTGGCATTCTGCCAAGCGCCCATGCTGTCCTAGGCATGCGCCCATTGGCCTCCCGAAAATGACTTACTTGTTAATAACGTGCCTGTGCTGCCCACATATGAGTCAAGAGGTCAGCACTTTTTTCTCCATTCATTATTATTATTATTATTAACTATTTCTGTAGGAACAATTAACATTAGATTTATTCTTAACAAAATTTTATTGTGCAATTCAGCATTGTTGTCTACAGACATGTGGCCTATTGAATAGCCATACCATTTCCTTCTTTCCTCAGCATCTGGAAACCACAGCTCTACTCTCTGACTCTTAGAGCTTTGTTATTTTAGATATCTCACTGAAATGAAACCACACAGCAATTTCCTTTGTGACTAGCTTAATTCACAGCATAGTGTCCCTACGTTCATCTATTTTGTTTCAAATGACAAGATTTCTTTCTTTTTATTGTTGGGTATTATCCAACTACATATCACATTTTCTTTTTATTGATACATATTTATACATAGTCATAGAATACAGCATAATTTAGGAGTTATGCATAATTTGTAATAATCAAATATCGGTAATAACCATTTCCCTCTTCTCAAATGTTGTTCATTTCTATGTTGTAAATCTTTGGCTGCCTTTTTGTGTGGTTATTTTGAAAGACATCATAGATTGTTGCAATCAATATTTACCCTGATGTGCTAAAGAAAGCAGAAGTAATTCTTTCTATTAAAATGTGATTTGGTAGCCCTTATTTCTCTTTTCAGACTCCCTCAGCCCTCCCCTTGTCAGTCTCCAGTGACCACCATTCCACTCTTTTCTTCTATGAGATCCATAGCATAGTTTCTACGAATGAGTGGGAATGTGTGGTTGTCTTTCTGGCATGATCTATTTCATTGAACTTGGGGTCTTCCAGTTGCATTCACTTTGAAGTGAATGACAGAACAATATTCTTTTATTCACTTTTATGGCTAAATAATATTACATTTTGTGTGAGTATGTGTCTATGTGAGAGAGACTTTGTGTGTATGTGTGTGAGAGAGAGAGAGAGAGAGAGAGTAGGATGTTGGCTATAGGTTTGTCATGTGTAGTTTTTATTATGTTGAAGTACCTTCCATCTATTCTTAACTTCATCAGAGATTTTATCATGAAAAGCTT
Source organism: Castor canadensis (assembly GCF_047511655.1). NCBI lineage: Eukaryota > Metazoa > Chordata > Mammalia > Rodentia > Castoridae > Castor > Castor canadensis. The sequence goes on along the minus strand of NC_133394.1, from coordinate 74,349,066 downwards.
CTTCTACATCTATTGAGATAATTGTGTGGTTTTTCTCTTTGCTTCTGGTAATATACTTTATAAATTTTAAGGATTTGAATATGTTGAACCATTCTTGCTTTCCTGGGTTGAAACCAATTTGCTCACAACATATGATCTCTGTTGTATACATTTTTTTCCTTTATTATTCATATGTGCATACAAGGCCTGGTTCATTTCTCCCCCCTGCCCCCACCCCTTCCCTTACCACCCACTCCGCCCTCTCCCTCTCCCCCCTCAATACCCAGCAGAAACTATTTTGCCCTTATTTCTAATTTTGTTGAAGAGAGAGTATAAGCAATAACAGGAAGGGACAAGTGTTTTCGGTGGTTGAGATAAGGATAGCTATACAGGGCATTAACTCACATTGATTATACTTTTGAACTCAGTTTGCCAATATTTTATTGAGGATTTTTACATTTATGTACATTAAAGAGATTGGCTTGTACTTCTCTCTTTTTGTTGTGTCCTTGTCTGGTTTAGGAATGAGTATAAAACTGGCTTCATAGAACTCACAGCAGTGTTTTCTTTCCATTGTATTTTGTGGATAAGTTTGAGGAGTAATGGTGTTAGGTTTTTAAGGCAGAATTCAGCAGTGAAGCTGTCAGGTCCTGGACTTTTCTTTTTTGGGAGACTCTTTATTGCTGCTTCAATTTCCTTGTGTGTTATAGGTCTGTTTGGGTGATTAATATCCTCTTTGTTCAATTTTGGATGGTCATGTGTATCTAGAAATTTGTCCATTTCTTATAGATGTTCTAAGTTATTTGAATGTAGGTTTTCAAAGTAATCCCTGATGATTTCCTAAATTTCCCTTGGTGTTTGTTGTTATCTCCCCTTTTCCTTCCTAGTTTTATTAACTTGATCCTTTTCCCTCTTCATTTTAGTCAGGTCTAGGTTTGTCAATCTTGTTTATCTTTTCAATAAACCAGTTTTTGTTGCTATTTTCTTGATTTTGACCCTTATTTTTATTATTTCTCTCCTGCTTGTTTTGGGTTTAGCTTCTTCTTGCTTTCCTAGGAGTTTGAGATGCATCATTACTTCATTTATTTGAGATCTTTCAGTGTTTTAAATATATGAAACCATGGATATAAACTTTCCCCTTAGGACTGCCTTTGTTGTGTCCTGTAGGTTCTGATAGGTTGTGTTTTCATTTTCATTAAATTCCAGGAAACTTTTGATTTCCTTCCTTATTTCTTCTATTACCCACTGGTCCTTGAGCAATGTTTTGTTTAGCCTCCAGTTGTTTGAGTATTTTCTGTTTTTTGGTTTTTTTTTTTTTTGAATTCTAGTATTCTAGTTTTATTGTATTGTGGTCAGAGAGTATGCAGAGGGTTAGCTCAATTTTCTTATAGCTGTTAAGACTTGATTTGTGACTTAAAATATGGTCTATTTTGGACAAGAGAAAAGAAGAATGTATATTGTGCTATGGATGGAATACTATGTAGACATCTGTCAGTTACATTACATCTATGGTATAATTCAATTCTAGAGTTTCCTTGTTGATTTTAAATCTGGATGACCTATTTATTGGTGATAGAGGAGAATTAAAGTCTTCCACCCTCTGTGTTGGTTCTATCTGTGTTTTTATGTCCAGTAATGTATTTTTGATGAAGTGGGTACAGCAATATAAGTTAATGATAATTATTTCCTTTTGATGTATTGCTCCTTTTTTTTTAGTATGAAGTGAACTTCTTTGTCTCTTTTGACTAATTTAGGTTTAGTTTACCTGACATAAGTATTGCTATTCCTGCGTGTTTTGTGGGGCCAATATCTTGGTAAATTTAATTCTACCCTTTCACTCTAAAACAATGTTTGTTTCTGTCCATAAAGTGGGTTTCTTATAACAACAGATGGTCATATCTTCCTTTTTAATTCATTTGTCAATCAGTGTCTTTTGATGGGGATGTTCAGGTCATTAACATTCAGTGTTAAAATTGCAAGGTATAAGGTAATTCTTGCCTTTTAGTTATTTTTGTTGAGTAAGGCTTTTTGTGTGTGAGTAACTAATTCTATGCTGATTACTTATCTTGTCTTCCCTTGAGTTTTAACCATTTCAATTATTTCATGGCTATGTTTGTTTTCATCTTCTGTATGTAGGATTCCTTTCAGGATCTTCTGTAGTGGCAGATGAGTGTTTATGCATTGTTTTAGTTTCTGTTTATCATGGAAGATATTTATTCTTCCTTCAATTTTGAATACTAGCTTTGCTGGGTAGACTATCTTAGGCTGATGTTGTTTTCTTTCAGTGCTCAAAATACCTCACTCCATGCCCTTCTTGCTTTTAATGTTTCTGTTTGGAAATCTGTTGTTATTTTGATGAGTTTTCCTTATATGTTATTTGATTTTTCTGTTTTACAGCCGTTAATATTCTTTCCTTGTTCTCTGTGTTAATTATTTTAACTATAATATGCCATGGAGAGTTTCTATTTTGGTCATGTATGTTTCGTGTCCCAAAGTCTTCTTGTACCTAAATAGGCATCTCTTTCTTGAGATTTGGAAATTTTTTTCTACTATTAATTTTTTGAATATATTTCATATACCTTTGTCTGGACCTCTTCTTTGATGCCCATAATTTGCAGGTTGGTCTTTTGAAGGAGTCACAGAGTTCTTGCATGTTTCCATTGTCTCTTCTCAGCTCGTGTGTCTTTTGCCTAAGGATCCATTTTTTCATATACATATATACATATGTATTTTGTCCTTGAGCCCTGAAATTCCACTTGTTCCATCCTCTGGAGTAGCTTTCAACTGCATTTTTTTGTTGATTTATGGGAGTTTTTATTTCCAGGTTTCTGTTGGATTTTTTTTTCCCTGAGACTTTTCATATCTTTGTTATATTCCTCTTTCTTTCATATATTTTGTTTTCCTCTTTATTTCATATACCTCTTTTTTAATATTCTCCTTAGTTTCATTTTGGAGTTTCTTGAAATCCTCTCTGAGTTGATTTAGTTGTTTCTGTGTCTTCTTATGTTTTTATACATGTTCTCTTGATATTCTTTGAATTATTCTTGCATGTTTTCTTTAGCCCCCTCTTCAAGCTCATTGAACTTTCTTATCATCAGTCTTTTGAGATTTGCCACTGGGGAATCATCTCCTTCACTTTCCATTAAACCTTCTATTATGTTATTGTTATCCTGTCAGGAGTCGTAATCCCTTGCCTTCTTTTTGTCCCCATGTTTCTTTTTTGTGCTTTGCTTCTGTGCTATTGATTAGTTAGGTGGGGGTTTTAATCACCTGTTTTCTTTCCCTTGACTTAATTTTTATGCTCTGACTTAGTTGTTAGCTACTTTGTTATAATATTTCTGTTCCCTAACGTGGAGGTATCACTAGGCAGTAAGAAAGTCACAAATTCAGTGCCAAACCACTTATTTACATAATATATAAGAGAACCCTTGGTGATCTTGTCTATCAATAGCAGGTATTGGGGAGATAACAGTTGTTTGGATAGAGATACATACTTGGGTAACTGAATACAGCACTAGAAGAAGGGAATAGAATGAGGAACTGTCGGAGACAAGGCTCCCTTTGTGAGCCATTCTGTCTTGACCTTGCCCTGGAACATTTTGCGGTTGTTTGTCCCAACTTCTCCATCTCCAGCACAAGATGGCGCCGTCCCTGCTTCTCTTCCAGGAGTTTACCTTGCCGCCGGCGCGAACGGGCACCCTATAGCAGAACCAGCCAACCAGCCTGCACCTCCTCATACCCCTCACTCCCTCAGCACATAAATACCCCTGTATGAACAATAAAATTTTGCAGCTTGATCAGAACTCCTGTCTTGCTGTCTCCTTCGTGTCTCTTGTCCCTTCATTCTTCCCCTTCTAGGTTCGCTACCCACGCTGATGTGTCCTGCAGGACGGGACATCTGGCGCCCAACGTGGCTGTAGCTATTCCTTTGATTGCGGGGAGAACACCGTCCTCCGGGAAGGCTTGGGCCCAAGCAGAGTTCGCGATCGCCTCGGCAAACGCAACCGAGAGACAGATCCAGGAGGAGAGTGAGGACGGCGAACTGTGAGTGACCCACCCTGGGACAAGCAGTGTCGTCACATGATTTGTTTCTTTCAGGCCTCAAGGAGGCCCTCAAGACACGAGGGGCGCGTGTTAAGAAAAAAGACGTGAGGTCATTATTTTGTTACATAGGAGATTTATGTCCTTGGTTTCCTCTCGAAGGAACCATTGATGGTAAAAGATGGCTCCAGGTCGGAGACTGTTTAAAAGACTATTATGAATCTTTTGGCCCCGAAAAGGTCCCTGTGACCGCCTTTTCTTATTGGAACTTGATTAATGACATTCTCAAAAGTGCACCCTTTGATAATGGTACTTTAAAACTTGTTAAAATTGGGCAAAATGCTATGCAGACGGCTTCCCGCCCTCCTACAGGGGTCTCTGACGGTGGAGGACCCACGGATGCTGTCAAACATCTTCAAATAATCGAGCTTTTAAAACCCCAAATCCCTGAACTCACATATCACCCCTTAATGTTGCCCAAATCTCAGATTCCAGATTTAGATCCCAATACATTAGATATTTTGGGAAGTACCTTCTCCTTGCTTAACACTTCCAACCCCACCCTTGCTAAGGATTGCTGGCTTTGCATGACCACAGGAGCAATAATGCCCATGGCAATAACTGTTAACTCCACCGTAAATAATCAGGATACCTGCCAATCTGGACTTCCCTTTAAAGTACAGCCTATGGATGCACCTACAGTATGCCTTCAAGGCAGGATGCAAAATAATTCTTATGATATTGACGTTGGGGTTAGTTCTTTTGGAAATTGCTCATCAGTTCTAAATTATTCCTCACCCACCCCAGCTCTTTGTCCCCCCAACGGTACAGTTTTTTTGTGTGGAGGAAACTCAGCCTTCCCCAGGCTTCCAGCAAATTGGACTGGTGGCTGTGTTGTTGCCTTATTACTCCCAGATATTACTGTTGTCTCAGGAGATGAACCTCTGCCCATTCCTAGCTTAGACACCTTAATTAAAAGACATAAACGGGCAATATAAGCCTTAACGCTCCTTGCCAGCCTTGAAATAACAGCAGCTATAGGCACAGATACAGCTGGCTTAGGCACGGCTATACACTCTTACCGTCACCTATCTCAACAACTTATAGATGATGTACAAACTCTATCTGGAACCATTAAGGATTTACAAGACCAAATAGACTCCCTGGCAGAAGTGGTCCTTCAGAACAGGCGAGGCTTAGATCTGCTAACAGCCAACCAGGGAGGTATCTGCTTGGCCTTAGGGGAAAGATGCTGCTTTTATGCCAATAAATCAGGCATAGTACGCACCAAAATTAAACAGCTTCAAGAAGATTTAGAAAAGAGACGAAGGGAGCTATTTGAAAACCCCCTCTGGACTGGGCTTAATGGAATTCTACCCTACCTTCTTCCACTATTAGGCCCCTTGCTAGGTCTACTTTTAATTGTGATCATAGGGCCCTGCATTATAAACAGGCTGATACAATTCATTAAAGAACAAATTAACACCTTAGCCTCTAAGCCTATACAGGTCCATTATCATCACCTGGATATGGAAGACCGTGCTCCTGAGACCTTCCTTTCAATAGAAACTCCATAAATGCTCCATCTGGGTTTCCAAATTTTCTCTCTGCCACCCCCTCTTCTTATATAACATCCTTGACCACTCATCGCCCATTGGGCCCTCCTCCACTGGGCCCCTCTGCTTGGGGGAGGCAGCACCCAGGGAGAGTGATCATAAAGGCTTTTCTAAACGAGGGTGCAGGTAAGACTGCAGGAGGGTGGATCCTAGGATCCCCAGACCCAAGACCTCTGTATGACATGCCCTGGTGCATGGCGGTTGGCATGCTCCTAAAAAATCCGCCTCCTCAAAAAACATGCCAAGGAGATTCTCTCTTTTTTTTTTTTTTTTTTTTTCATTTTTCTTTTATTATTCATATGTGCATACAAGGCTTGGTTTATTTCTCCCCCCTGACCCCACCCCCTCCCTTACCACCCACTCCACCCCCTCCCGCTCCCCCCCTCAATACCCAGCAGAAACTATTTTGCCCTTATCTCTAATTTTGTTGTAGAGAGAGTATAAGCAATAATAGGAAGGAACAAGGGGTTTTGCTGGTTGAGATAAGGATAGCTATACAGGACATTGACTCACATTGATTTCCTGTGCGTGGGTGTTACCTTCTAGGTTAATTCTTTTTAATCTAACCTTTTCTCTAGTTCCTGGTCTCCTTTTCCTATTGGCCTCAGTTGCTTTTAAGGTATCTGCTTTAGTTTCTCTGCATTAAGGGCAACGAATGCTAGCTAGTTTTTTAGGTGTCTTACCTATCCTCACCCTTCCCTTGTGTGCTCTCGCTTTTATCATGTGCTCATAGTCCAATCCCCTTGTTGTGTTTGCCCTTGATCTAATGTCCACATATGAGGGAGAACATACGATTTTTGGTCTTTTGAGCCAGGCTAACCTCACTCAGAATGATGTTCTCCAATTCCATCCATTTACCAGCGAATGATAACATTTCGTTCTTCTTCATGGCTGCATAAAATTCCATTGTGTATAGGTACCACATTTTCTTAATCCATTCGTCAGTGCTGGGGCATCTTGGCTGTTTCCATAACTTGGCTATTGTGAATAGTGCCGCAATAAACATGGATGTGCAGGTGCCTCTGGAGTAACAGTCTTTTGGGTATATCCCCAAGAGTGGTATTGCTGGATCAAATGGTAGATCGATGTCCAGCTTTTTAAGGAGATTCTCTTGAGAACTTAGCAAGGACGCTTGCTTACAAAGCAAAATGATCTCCACCCTGAGGAACTGGGCCTCTGTCATCCCCTCTCAATAAGCCGACATATTCTGGTCATGTTTGTATAAGATTAAGGGGGAAATGTCGGAGACAAGGCTCCCTTTGTGAGCCATTCTGTCTTGACCTTGCCCTGGAACATTTTGCGGTTGTTTGTCCCAACTTCTCCATCTCCAGCACAAGATGGCGCCGTCCCTGCTTCTCTTCCAGGAGTTTACCTTGCCGCCGGCGCGAACGGGCACCCTATAGCAGAACCAGCCAACCAGCCTGCACCTCCTCATACCCCTCACTCCCTCAGCACATAAATACCCCTGTATGAACAATAAAATTTTGCAGCTTGATCAGAACTCCTGTCTTGCTGTCTCCTTCGTGTCTCTTGTCCCTTCATCCTTCCCCTTCTAGGTTCGCTACCCACGCTGATGTGTCCTGCAGGACGGGACAAGGAACAAAAGAGGTATAGGAGCTATAGGGTAATGGGGTCTTTAAGTGTGTAAAGGTGTACTTCATTCATTAGGGAGAAGGTGATATTGTCAGTGATTGTAGGATTATAAGAAAGTTGAGGGTAATGTGCGAAGTAGATACAGTAGACTATTCAGTGAGTGATGAGTGTGGAAGAGGTAGGAGCAGTAGGGGAAAGGTAGGGAAAGGAGAGGGGAGAAAGGAGAGCAAAGGAGGAGAGAATAAAAGAAAAGATAAGACAAAGAGGTTGGGGGAGAGAAAGGATAGTGGGGCAAGAGAGGGCTAAGCAAACTGAACTCAGTCAGAATGGAAGAGGGAGATAGGTAATAACAGATTGTAAAAAAAGAAAGAAAGAAAATGAAGAAAGTAAATATAAATACTAAGTAAAAAAAATCAGTTCACTGAAAGTTCTGAACTCTCCTTTGATTTCAAGTCCAGGTGCTGACACTTTTGACAGAGACTTTTTCAGTGTCTCTCTCCCTTCTTAAGGTTGGTCTGCTGTGCCCCTCCTTATAGGGCAGATTTGGAGAGAAATAGGTCAGCATGTTTGAGCCCAGACTTTCCTTGGTGGGATGGACCATCTGGTGCAGGTTGGTTCTTGAGGTGGTCCTGCCAGGAGCTGGATTGTGAGCAGTTGCCAGTCCCTTCTGCCCACAGGGAAAGCTGAAATTAAGCTTTTTGATTGATTACTTTTCAGCTCCCACCCAGTTTCTCTAGGTGGTCAACTATCTAATTTCACCAGATGACAGCTGTGTTGCTCTACCGCCACTCAGGCTAGAGCAGCTCAGCATTACACTCTCCCCACCCCTCAAAAAATAGGCTAACATATCAGTGTTCTGCCTGCCTCAACTCGAGTAAGGTCAGCTCAGTATTCCTCTCCAGCCCCACTCAGAGGATGTCAGCTCAGCATTTTGTCCCATCCCCACTAGGCAGTGGTGATTTATACCTTCTGTTCATGACCACCAGTTTTGTCCATGGGGTGCAATCTGCCCAACAATTGTGCTGGAAAATGTGGTTCCCTCAAGGGCAGTTGAAGTGTCATTCTTATCCAGAGGGGTTGCAGATTCACTCGGGTGGAGTTGGGTCAGCTCCAGCATTGCACGGGTAGGCAGTAGTCTGAGTTCTGTGTCTGTACATAATATGTCGGGTCCGGGACTTCCTCGATATTTTCTCAACTCGTTCTGCAGTTACCTGCATTGTGTCATGGCTTTTCCCACTCAGGAGAAAGGAAGCGAGAGAAAGGGAAAAAAAAAAAAAAAAAAACAGAGAAAAATGGCTTGCCAGTAGGCGAACCTGCAGCTGTGCTGGTCTCAGCTGGCACCGGGATTTCTCTAGCTTTTATGTGCAATAAAAAACAACTTTAAGGGTCTGTAGTTGAACCTTATGTGCACTGTATGTGTGGGCAGTAATTTGGTTGGCAAAAAAGTCAGAGTTACCCAATCTTTTCTACCATGACTCTGGTGTATCTTTCTGAAATCATGGAGCTCAGGATTTCTGCATACCTCAGCTATATGCCATCTTTGAATCCCTCCTTGTTGGCCATTTGTGTGCTTTCTTTTTAGATATGTCTATTCAGATCATGTGTGTACTTTTTAATTGTGTTATTGAAGGGTTTTGGTGTTGAACTGAGCTCTTGATAAATTCTGGATGTTAATTTCGTGTCTGATATACACTCATCTTACTGGTTGTCTCTTCACTCTGTTGACATTGTCTTTTGCTGTGCAGAGGCTTTCTAGTTTGATATATTCCCATTTGCTTAATTTTGTTTTTCTCGCCTGTGTTTTTGCATTATTATTCAGAAATATTTGTCTACACCAATGTCTTAAAATAGTTACTCTATGGTGTCTTCTAGTAATTCCATAACTCTGGGTCTTCAATTTAAGTTTAGATCTATTTTAAGCTAATTTTTGTGTATGATAAGAGGTAGGGATTTAGTTTAATTTTCCTGTATGTATGTATCTATCTCCGGTTTTGTTAGCATGATTTGTTGAAGAGGCTATCCTTTCTCTAATGCATATCCTGGAGTAAGTTCTCAAGAATCATGAGTTTGCTATGTTTTTGTGGAACAATTTGTCTGTTGTTCCACATTTCATTGATCAACATATCTGTTTTAATGACATTATCATGCTGTTTTGAGTGAAAACAGCTTTGCTGTATGTTTGAAGTCAAGTATTATGATGTTGCTTGCACTTTTGTTGTTGTTGCCCTTCTTAGAATTGCTTTGGCTGTTCTGGGTCTTTTGTGGCTCCATATGAATTTCTTGATTACCTTTCCTATTTATGTGAAGAACACATTGCGATTAAGATGAACATTGAATTGAATCTTCAGTATGCTTTGGGTGTAGTCATTTTAATAATGGTATGTTCTCCATTCCATGAATCTGGGAAATTGTTCCAGTTTTTGGTGTATGGTCCTATGTGACTTTTTTCATTAGTATTTTAAATTTTTCATTGTAGATGTCTTTCACTTTTGTGTAGCTATTGATTTTAAACTTTTTTTACAAAAAGTTCATTATTGGTGTATCAAAATATATATCAATTTTGTATTATGCAACTTTACTGAATTCATTTATTAATTCTAACAGATTTTTGGTGTCACATTTAGTTATTTTTTCTATTATAATATCGTTATCTATAAACATGGATGATTTTAATTATTCCCTTTTAATTTCACATTTTTTGTCCATTCATCCACTGAAGGACAATTAGACTTTAGTATCATGAAGAGTGGTGAATGAATATGGAGTATTGATATCTCTCCAAAGTCCTGATTTCAATTCTGTGGGATTCATATTCAGGAGTGGAATTGCTGATTTATAGGGTAGGCTTTATTTGATTTTTTAATATATTCTACACATTTTTCTATAGCAGTGGCACCATTTATATTTTTTCTCACATTGTACAAGTGTTCCACTTTCTTCATATCATTCCTAACACTGCCAGTCTTTTTTTTTACTAATAAGTGAGATGAAATTAAATGAAAGATGAGATGAAAACTCATTAAGGTTTTAATTTACATTTCCCTGATGATTAATGAAAATGAGCACCTTTTCAGATGCCTGTTGGCCAATTGTATGCTTTTTGTCATTCTTTATTATTTCTGCTGACACTATCATTTTTTAAAGGCATTTTCCTAAACATATGGTCCTTCATATGGTTTTCTTTGACACGTGTCTTAATATTTAAGCCTCAAGTATACCTAGAACTTATTTTGCATATGAGGTGCAATGACTCTGTGAAGATAAAATGTGAAGCATTTAGCAACATTTTACCATAGAATAAGTACATAACATTGTGTTATTAATGTTATAATGCAAAGTTATTCCCATAGGACTAACAATAAGGGAAAAGGGTGGAGTCGTGAAAATGAACAAATGTGGGGAAATATTAAATACTTACTTGGCTGTTCAGGTAACTGATGATACAGGAAGACAGAAGAGGGGCAGAAGTGGAAGCATGACACCATTTTTACTGATTCTTTAGTAAACATTTCTTTTTGCATTTTCATCACCTCTAAAGTACTTTCACTGGCTATATTAGATTATTTACCAATGGTTTCTCTTTTATAATAGTAGCCCACATTCGGCATGATATAGTCAACAACCCTCAGATTTGATGAAGCACTTTAATAAGATATTCACTAGGAGCTGGTGAGGGTACAGACATTTAGATTTATGGAACCCACTGAGTGCTGAGCAGAGCCAGTGATTAAAGACTCATAATAAGACAAATTATGGCATAATATCAGAGACCTGAAAATGAATGTAGAATCTTCTGAGATCCCAGAAACAAAATTGGACTGAGCCAAAATGTGAGGACAATTAGACTGACTTCATCATTCTCATCAACAGTACTTCAGAATAGAAACAATGATTCATCATCTTCCACTTATAATAAAATAGCAATTCTCAACTCATGATTTCAGAAGCTTGAAAGTTATCATCATCACAAAAAGCAAATTAGAATATTTTCAGAAGTCCAAGTATAAGAACATTAATAATCCAAGCAATTTTTAGGGAAAAAATTCAAATTATTTAAAAAGTTACTCCAGCAAAACAACAAGTTCCACTAGAAAGAAGATAAAATTGGAAATAGAAGGTCTAGCAAGTAAAAATGCCTGAAAAGAGGAAAATAAATTGAAAACAAATCCTCTGAACTGGGTGAATGGGAAAGTCCCTAGTAAGCAACAGATAGTTGAAGCATAGATGGTATCTGTTTGTTTATTATATCATACTTGTTTTACAATAGTTGACTACAACATTATAACTGTATAATTATTTGTATGTGTGTGTGTGAGGAGTTAACTTTCTAATGCTGTATGGAAGAAAAAGCACAGAAAATTTAACCATAGCTATGAGAATGAAGGTGATTATTGTAAAACCTGACTTAATCTTAATAAAATTAACACTAATCAGTATTGAGTGAAAAAATGGGATGCAGAGAAACTGAGTGCATTTTTCACAATTTTTAATGATGGTAAAATTTTGTCTTAAGAATTAAAAAATATAAAAAAGTAAAAATGTGCTTGCTTTAGTCTAGTGCAGTGGCTCATGTTTATAAAGTCAGCTACTTCAGAGTTGGAGATTGGGAAGATTGCAATTTAAGGCCAGTCTGGGTAAAGAGTTATCAATACCCCTTCTCAACAGATAAGCCAAGTATAGTGGAGCATCTGTAATCCTAGCTATGTGGGAGGCCAGCTATAGATAAGAGGATTGCATTCCTTGGTTGGCCCCAAGCTAAAAAACTGTGAGACCCTACCTGAAAAATAACTAAAGTAAAAAGTAACTGGTAGAGCATCTAGCTAGCAAGCCAGAGGCTCTGAGTTCAAACCCTAGTCCCAATAAAAAGAAAAAAAAAAAGCTTCAAATTTGTACAATCAATCATGAAATAACCAAAGCTAGTTACTTTGGAAATGTTTATCTCAGAAAGACAAATAGTGCATATTTTCTCCCATGAGCAGAGTCTTGGTTTACAGAAATAAAACAGTCATGACCACAAAATGGGGACACAAGGAGGAGGTGGGGTGGGGCAAGGGGAGTGTGTTTGAAGTACATTATATAATGTACATATTATGGGCACATATGAAGCCCTTTTAAAAGTGTGTGTAGGAGAGTTTTACAAAGGCAGGGGTTGGCGAAAGGGTATAAAAACGACGATGAGGGATGAATATGATCAAAGTACATTCTGTACCTGCATGGATATATCACAATGCACCCCTCACTTTGTACAATTAATATATGCTAATAAAAACAATTTTGAAAATGAAATATAGTAACAGTGGAAGTTTAAAGAATGGGTCTAAAAATGGGTCTGAAAAAGGGGAGTGAGATGGACAATTTACTTTCATTTCATACTCTAATATTCTATTTTAAAAATTATCATTAATTATTAATAAATTCAAATGGAAGGGAAGCTATAAGTGATTAAGGAAATTTTCACTCTTTTTTTTATCCTGGAGACAGTTAATTTAATTTAAATTTTTTCATTTTCATATGTGTACAAATTTGTTATCTAATCTTTTTAGTTTTACAAATAATCCTTCCCTTTTTTACCCCAGTTGCTTAAGGAAAATACTTTGTTTTTACTTATAACCCAACAGGTACCTAAAAAAAAAACTATAACTGAGACAATAAAATACTTTCCAAATAAATTGAAATTATTAAGAAAAATTAGTCATGATATCAAATAAGTATCATCAATCACTAAAATTCTTTGGTATCTTAAGCATTTTATTTAACTTCTCCCTAAATCTCTGCTGTGGTTTGAGTGGGTCACCTCAATCGAAAGTCACCAGCAGGTATGGCATAAGAAGTCATCGTCGTGGATCCCCAGGGTGGGAGTGGTGGACATGTAAGTGGAGGAAGGGATCTGAGCTGCTCTGCCTCAGTCTGGTATGCTTGACCATGTTCAGGACACACGTGAAGGGACCCACAGGACAAAATGGGATTTTTAGCCTCTAGAACTGTGAGCAAAGAAGCTTTCTTTCTTTATATATTAGCTGGTCTCAGGTATTTTGTTATACCAACAGTAAACAGACCAAGTCTGTTTTGTTTCCTACTTTGCTTCTTCCTGAGTTTTTCAATTTTCATTTGACTTGATAGCTCAGCTGGTGGCTCCCCTGAGGGAGGCTTGATAGAAGGTTTTCTCTTCATGGATATTTTTGGTTTTTGCCTCTGTTTTGTAACCTCAATAGCTCCCACTGTAACTATGCTAAATTAATGTTCATTTTTTGGATTTTGATGGGTTTTATCAAGAAATACCCTCCAACTCCACATCATTTGTGGTATATGTCTGTATTTACAAAACCTTTTGGGACAAAATAATCTTCGTTCAGAACTTAGGCAAAGCAGACACTTTTGTCAACTATGTGTGTCCCCTGATAGAACTGCACATTGATAACCTAGGTCATTTTTTCACTGGGAGGTTTTCTTCAGCAGTCCTGGCCTTGTGCGGATGAGTAGGAAGGACAGTGCTGTGAAGCTTTTTCTCATGCATATCCACAACTCCTCACCTCCCACAAACCCAAAGCCTCTTTTTCATCACTGTGCGATTCTGAAATCCCAAGGCCCCACATTGGCAAACATCTTGGTCAATTGTTTCAGTGGGTAGTTCCTCACACTCCTGCTGAGTGCTCAGTTTGTTATCTCTTACTGCTTCCAGGGCTTTCCTGGCAGCAGTCAGCTCAGGTGTCCTGCCTCCCTGTGGGAGGTGTGGATGATTTCTGGCTGAGAAAATTACCATGGCATGGTTAGTGGAAAGATCAGAGGATTATTTTCTATTTATGGTAGTATTGTATCTATTCCTCAAAATAGTTTTTCAATTATTGGACTGCGGTTTTGTGAACTACATTACTTATAGAACCTTAGGGAAGAATCACTATTTTTTTCTGGTGGTTGCTGATATATTGGCTTCTGTGACTTTATTTTGACTACGTTGATCAAGCAACCTCTCAGTTTTTTGCCTACCCATTATATGTCTAAGAACACAATTAACTACTAAAGGCTGACATATTGTTCTGAGAATCAAGGCATATTGCTAGCAGTCTATTTTGTGATAGGTTAGGTATTCAAACTATCTTACAGATGAAGGCATGAAAGTGTCATGACCCAATCCCTGTCATTCTGGAGTCCCCCACCTGTGTTGAAATTAAGAGCTCAGCTTCACAGCAACATGTAGGAAGGGAGTGGTGACTGCACCCTGCCAAGGAATATAATAAAATAAAGTGGAAAATTCTTGGTTTCCTTTTTTATAGATTTATTGAGAACCTATAAGGAACATATTCAAGGTGTGGTATTATGACATACATATAATTGTGAAATAATTACCACACTCCACCACCTCACATAGCTTTTTGGGTTTTTTTTTCCCAGTGGCAAAAATTCATAGATATACTCTCTTAACACTTTTCAAATGTCAGTCATTGTTGATTGATCTTTGATCAGTTATACAGGTATAGCCACTGGGCTGTACGTGAGACTTCTAGAACTTATTCATCTTATAGCTGCAACTTTGCCCCATAGGTCCAGAACTTGTTATTTCTCCCCCCGCCCCCCTGCACCTGCTAGCACACTTCAACTCTCCATTTCTATGAATTTGGCTGGTTTTTCTTCCAAATAGATCTGAGACCATGCAGTACTCTTGTTTTTGTGTCTGGCTCACTTAACTTCATGTCCCTCAGGCTCATCCAGGATCACACCAATATTATAGGCAATGAAAGGAAAAATAAACATGTGGGACTACATCAAATTAAAACAATTCCAGGCAGAAGAAAATCAAAAAACAAATGGCAACTCACAGAATGGGAGAAATTATTTGAGAACCATATATCTGATAACAGGTTAATATTCAAAATATAGGAGGTGGCTCATGCCTGTAATGCTAGATCCTTGAGAGGCTGAGATCAAGAAAATCACAACTCAAGACTCCCATCTCCAAAATAACCAGATGAAAATGGACTGGAGATATGGCTCAAGTGGTAGAGTACCTGCTTTTGCAATCATGAAGGCTTGAGTTCAAACCACAGTTCCACAAAAAAAAGAAAAGAAGGAATTTCTACAGCTCAGTAGAAAAAAGAAAAAAAAACTTAATTAAAACTATGCAAAGGATGCAAGTAGTTAAACAGTTTGTTATTTTTAAGTTAGTGTACATTGAGAATATGAGAGGTTTTCATTATGGTAATTCCATACATGCACACAGTGTACTTGAATAAGTTCGTGCCCTACACTATATTCCCATTCTCCTTTCACCCTCCCCCATTCTCAAAGACCGTTTAGTGGGCTGCATTGTACTGTCTGCAAATGTACACATGCAGAATATTTCAATGCTTTTCTCCTCTTAGTACACTTTCCTTCCCATTGAAGGAAACCACCCACCTCAAACCACCCACTTTTCACATTCATGTCCCATTGTAACTATTATTACCATCATTTTAAATTTAGGTTCCACAAAAAAGCAGTAACATGGGCTATAAAGTGGGTTTTGCAGAAGATTGTAGGAAATATCAATGTGGTTAGAGAGAGAGAGAGTTAAAAAATTAGAAACCATACTAAAAGTTTTGTCTTCATTTGAAAATACATATTTTAACAAATGTTATAAATTAACATGTATAAACATAACTCCAACACACAAGTCTTACCTTTTCCTAGTCACCAAACAATTGCAAAACATGTAAATTTTTATGTAAGCAGGAGAGAACTTGACATAAACTATGTATATATGTATATAAAAGAAAGCAGGTGAGAAAAATAAAATACATACTGGAAAGAAAACAACTTTCACAAAGAATTCTTAAAATAAATTATGGTGAACATAACAGTTTCAAATACTTCAGCTAAAGAATAGTAACTTTGATCCTGGCACTGTAGCTCACACCTATAATTTAATCTACTTGGGAGGCTGACATCAGGAGGTTCATTGTTTTAAGGCCAGTGCAAGAAGGGAGTTTACGGGTCCCCATCTGAACCAATACCTGGACATGGTGATATACACCTGTTATCCCATGCTGCACAGGAGGCTAAGATTGGGAGGATCACAGTTCCAGGCCAACCTAGGGCAAAAGAGTTCATGAGCCCTCATCGCAAAAGAAAAACAAAACAAAACAAAACCAGGAGTAGTAGTGTATGCCTGATATCTTAGCAATGATCAGGAGCATAAGATAGGAAGATTGTGTTCAGGCTGGCCTGAGAAAAAAGTGAGACCCTATCTCCAAAATAAGCAGAGCTAAAAGGGCTGGATGCATGATGCAAGCAGCACAGTGCCTTCCTAGCAAGCATGAACCCTCAGTTTAAATGAAAAAAAAAAATAGAAACTTTGAAATTCACAAAAATAGGAAATCATTAATTTGGCATTTATAAAAGATACACTGAAAATAATATACAGAAATTACAAAATAATTTGAAATAAAATTTGGAGGATATAAATGTGGAAACTAGAAATAACATTTTAAGCTGGGTATGAGAACAAGGCAATATTGTACTGGCTTAACTTTGCTCCATTTTGGAATCACACCCCCATCTGTTTTCTGCCCCCGCATTTGTCAGACTTGAGCTATTTTATGCCTGTCAACCTTGTCTCATCATCTGACTACCATTGGGCAGACTACCTTGTACCCAAGGTTAGATCCTGGTTTGGGGACAGCTTCTACCAGTTCCAGTACATTAGACATTCCAGTAGCTTTGGTACACTCCTTTGTCAAGTTCAAGTGGACTCCCAGAGCATCTGAATCCTCTCCTAGTTTCTGCTTCTGGTAAAATACCACCCTATCAGGCATTCGTTCAAGGAATTGTGGAATCTTCCCAAGGACGCTTTTGGAAATACACAAAAAGGAATTATTTTTCCTTGGTGTTATGTTTAGAGCATTATGAATCCTTTTTTTTTTTATTGTTGTGCTGGGTGGGGGTACACTGAAACACTTACAAAAGTTCTTACAACATATCAGATACATCATACTTGAACTCACCCTCCACTATTCTCTTTCATCGACTTCTGGAATAATTTTAACAGATACCAATTTTCAATTTACATACATGTGTATTCAGAAAATTCTATATTCATTCTGTATAGAGAGTACTTCAACCATATTCACTTTCTTAACTTCCTTATTTTAACCTCCCTCTCTCATATATGACCTCCCCTTATTTGACCTGTTTTTCATAATATTGCTGTATATGTATCAGGTATATATTCCAATATGAGAGAAAACTTGTAACTTCTGGCCTTCTGAACCTGGTTAACTTCGCTTAAGATAAACTCCAGTTTCATCCATTTACCTACGAATGACAAAATTTCATTCTTCCCTGTGGCTGAATGAAATCCCATTGTATATAAATACCACATTTTCTTAATCCATTCTTCAGTAGCCGTGCATCTTGGCTGTTTCCATAGCTTAGTTGTTGTGAATAATGCTGCAATAAACATGGGTGTGCAGGTGCCTTTATTGTAACCTCACTTACATTCCTTTGGGTATATCCCTAGGAGTGAAAATACTGGATCATACTTCAGTTCTATTTTTAGTTTTCTGAGGAGCTTCCCCTCTGTTTTCCATGGTAGCTATACTAATTCACATTCCCATCAACAGTGTATGAGGGTTCCTTTTCCCCCACATCCTCACTAACATTTGTTGTTGTTCATGTTCTTGATGGTAACCATTCTAATAGAAGTGAGGTAGAATGTAATCCAGTTCTTTTTTCTGATAGTATTTTACTTTTATTTATTATTTTATTTATTTATTATTTCATTGTTGTGCTGAGTGTACATAATGTGACATTTACAAAAGTTTTTTAAAATGAATCAAATATTTGTATTTCCTTTAAGGCCAGGGAGGTTGAATATTTCTTCTCGTGTTTTTTAGCCACTTGGATTTCTTCGTTTGAGAAAACTCTGTTCAGTTCTCTTGCACATTTCTTTAATGGGTCATTGATTTTAGGGGAGTTTAGTGTTTTGACCTCCCTGTATATTGTGGTTATTGGTTCCTTGTCTGATGTACAGCTGGCAAAAATTATCTCCCATTCTGTAGACAGCCTCTTCAATTTAGAGATTATTTCCTTTATTTTGCAGAAGCTTTGTAATTTTATGTATTCCCATTTGTCAATAATTTCTCTTAGTTGTTGAGTTATTTGAGTTCTATTGAGGAAGTCATTGCTTATGTCTATTAATTTCAGTTTATTCTCTGCTCTTTCCTGAACTAGCTTCAATGTTTCAGGTCTTCTATTAAAGTCCTTAATCTATTTTGAGTTGATACTTGTGCCTGGTGAAATACATGGATGTAGTTTCAGTTTTCTGCATTCAGATATCCAGTTTTCCACATTCAGATATCCAGTTTTCCCAGCAACATTTATTGAAATAATTGCCTTTTCTCCATTGTATGTTTTGGCATCTTTGTCAAATGTCAAGTGGGTGTAGCAGCGTGGATTCCTATCTGGATCCTGTTGCACTTGTTTTATTTGTTTTTGTGCCAGTACTCTGCTAATTTTATTGCAATGGCTCTGCAGCATAGTTTGAGATTGGGTATTGTGATACCTCCAGTGTTGCTCTTTTTGCTCACTATTACCTTGGTATTACTAGTCTTTTATGCTTCCAAATGAACTTTAGAGTTGATTTTTCAATCGCTGTGATAAATGTCATTGGAATTTTGATGGGAATTGCATTGAACATGTAGATTGCTTTTGGTAATATAGCCATTTTCAATATGTTTATTCTACCAATCCATGAGCATGGGAGATCTTTCCCTATGGGGAACTGAGTAGGAGAAGCCTATGAGGACATAAAGCGCAGTTGTACTCAATATACTGCAAGCTGAGAATTGACACAGCTCCAGCCACAGAAGAGAAAGAGAAAGCGAGATGCAGCTCAGCTTTTCCTAAGTTGTTTAGAAGCAGGAACACAAGTTTCTCTTGTAACAATATCACACCCTTCTGCCAGAACTGCTGCTCCACCTGGTTTACCACTGGGTGTAAAAGACTTGCTGAAGGAGGATGTGAGGCTTTTTGATGGGGAGACTTTTTAATGGGGGGTTTTTTGCCTGAAGGGAAATTGCAGGAAGGAGGATTGCTAAAGGGGAATTGCTAAAGTTAAAGAAAGAACATGGGACAAGGCAAGTCTGCATGAGAACTTTATACACAGGCTTTAGAAAAGCTAAGCTAAAGAAAAGCTAAGAGAAAATGTGGGACAGTGCAAGTTTAAGGGAAGAGACTTTAGAGAACAGATAAGAAGAATTTGGAAGTGAGGTTTTAAAAAATAGGAAGAAGAAAGACTTTAGAAGCAAGATTTTAAAGAACTGTAAAAGAGTAAGGCCTTAAAGATAAACATAGAGAGAAGAAGCAGAGTAAATGAAGAGAATAATAGAGAAAAGAAGCAATGAGGCTGTTGTTTGTCTCCATATAAGTGCCCAACACACCTGGCCCCTACTTTCTGTCTTTCTGTCTATCCTTTGTTCTTTCTGCATCTCCCATCACTCCCAGTTAGGTTTAGTAGTAACAGGAGTGAGGAAAAGCTCACTTCATTTCTCCCTTCTGTAGTATTCTTCAATTTCTTTCTACAGTGGATTATAGTGTTCCTTGTAGACGTCTTCTCCATTCTTTGTTAAGTTTATTACTAGGTATTTTATTTTTTTGAGGCTATTGTAAATGGAATGATTTTCCTATAGTCTTTCTCAATCTGATGACTCTTGATTTATATTAAGGCTATTGATTTTTAAAAATTGATTTTGTACCCTGCTACTTTGTTGAAGCTGTTTATGTTGTCTAGTAGTTTTTTGGTGGACTTTCTTGGGTCTTTTAGGGATAAGATCATGTCACCTGCAAATAGGAATACTTTAACTACTTCCTTTCCAATTTGTATTCCTTTCATTTTTTTTCCTTCTCTTATTGCTCTGGCTAGAAATTCCAAGACTATGTTGAGTAGGAGTCGAGAGAGTGGAAACCTTTGTCTCCTTCCTGACTTTAGATGAAATGTTTTTAGTTTTTCCTCATTTAGCATGATGTTGGTGATAAACTTATCATGTACAGCCATTATTACATTGAGGTACATTCCTTCTATTCCTAGTTTCATCAGAACTTTTGTCATGAAAGGATGTTGAATTTTATTCAAGGCTTTTTCTGCATCTATTGACATGATCACATGGTTTTGTCTTTGTTTCTAGTAACATGCTATATTACATTTAATGGATTGAGTATGTTGAACTTTCCCTGCATCCCTGGGATTAAATCAACTTAATCATGTATACAATCTTTGTGATATGCTCCTGAATTTGGTTTGCCAATGTTTTATTGAGGATTTTTGCATCTATGCTGATTAAAGAGTTCAGCCTGTAGTTCTATCTTTTTGTTGTATCCCTATTTGGTTTGGGGATGAGTGTAATCCTGGCTTCCTAGAATGAGTTTGGCAGTGTTTGTTCCCTTTCTATTTTATGCAAAAGTTTGAGGACTGTTGGTATTAATTCTTCTTTCAAAGTCTGGTCAAATTCAATGGTGAATATGTCAGGTCCTGGACTTCTCTTTTTTGGGAGACTCTTTATTGGTGCTTCAATTTCCTCGTGTGTTATAGATCTGTTTAGGTGATTAATATCCTCTTCAATTTTGGATGATCATATGTGTCTAGAAACTTGTCCATTTCTTGTAGATTTTCCAATTTATTTGAATATATGTTTTCATAGTAGTCCCTACTGAGTCCTGGGATTTCCTTGTTGCTTATTGTGATCTCCCTTTTTTTTTTCCTAATCTTATTAACTTGAGCCTTTTTCCTCTTTATTTCAGTCTGATTTGCCAGAGGTTTGTCAATTTTGTTTAGCTTTTCAAAGAACCAAGTTTTTTTTCACTGGATTCTTTGTTTTATATATATATATGTATGTATACATATATATATATATATACACATGTATTTGGTGTCTATTTCATTGATTTGGGCTTTTATTTTTCTTACTTCTCTCCTTCTGCTAGTTTTTGGGTTCAGCATGTTCTTGCTTCTTAGAAGTTTGAAATGCAGCATTAGGTCATTTACTTGAGCTCTTTCTGTGATTTTAATATATGCATTCATGCTTGTAAAATTTCCCCGTAGGACTGCCTTTGCTGTATCCCATAGGTTCTGACAGGTTATGCTTTCATTCTCATTAAATTTTAGGAATTTGTGATTTCCATCCTTACTTCTTCAAGGCCCACTGATCATAGAGCGACATGTTGTTTAGCCTCCCAGTGTTTGAATATTTTCTGCTGTTTCTTTTGTTGTTGAATTCTGGTTTTATTGAATTTTGGTCAGATAATATACATGGTATTATTTCAATTTTCTTATATTTGTTAAGACTTGCTTTGTGACTTAAAATATGGTCTATTTGGACAATAGTATCAGGGATACTGAAAAGAATGTATATTGTGCTACTTCAGATGGAATACTCTGTAGACATCTGTCAAGTCCATTAGATCCATGGTGTCATTAAGTTCTAGAGTTTCTTTGTTAATTTTTTGCCTTGATTACTTAAAGGAATATTTAAGTCACTCTCTACCGCTGTTTTGGAGCCATCTATGTTTTTAAGTCTAGTAGTGTATATTTAATGAAGTTGGGAGCCCTATAATTGGGTGTATATAAGTTAACAATTGTTATTTCCTCTTTGCTGTGTTAATCCTTTTATAAGCATGAAGTGAACTTCTTTGTCTTATTTGACTAATTTAGGTATGAAATCTACATTATCTGATATAAGTATTGCTACTTTTTCCTGTTTTCAGGGGACCATTATCTTGGTAAATCTGCTTCTATGTTTTTTCCCTAAGGCAATATTTGTTTCTGTCTGTAAGATTGGTTCCTTGTGAATACGAAATTGTGGGGTCTTCCTTTTCAATCCAGTTTGTTTGCTAATTGGTACTTTTTGGTGGGGGACTTGAGTCCATTAACATTCATTGTTAATATTGAGAGGTATGTGGTGATTCTTGCCATTTCATTTTTTTCTTGTGTAAGTGTCTCTGTGTGTGTAACTAATTCTATTCTATTCTCTGATTATTTGTATGTTATTCTTTTGAGGTTTAATAATTTCCATCCTTTCATGACTATGTTTGTTTTCATCTTCTGAGTAGGATTCCTTTCACAATCTTCAATAGTGGGGATTTAATAGTCACATATTGTTTGTTTCTATTCATCATGGAAGATTTTTATTGCTCCTTCAGTTTTGAATGATACCTTTGCTGAGTAGAGTATCATAAGACTGAAGTGTTTTTTTCAGTGCTTGAAATTTCTCACTCCATGCTCTTCTTGCTTTTAATGTTTCTGTCAAGAATTCTGCTTTTATATTGTGGTTTACCTTTGTATTTTATTTGATTTTTCTTTCTTGCAGCTTCCAATATTCTTTCTTGGTTCTCTGTCCTAATTGTTTTACAATAATATGCTGTGGAGAGGTTCTATTTTGGTCATGTCTGTTTTGTGTCTTGCAGACTTCCTGTACCTCAATGGGCATCTCTTTCTCAAGACCTGGGAAATTTTCTGCTATTATTTTGTTGAATATATTATGCATGCCTTTGTCTTGCACCTCTTCTCACTCTTTGAGGCCCTTGATGTGCAGGTTTTATCTTTTGATGGAGTTGCAGAATTGTTGCACATTTTTTTGCAGCTTTTGTCTAAGAATTTTGTTTATTCTTTAATATTACTTTGTCCTCAAGGCCTGAAATTCTGTCTTCCACTTATTACAGTCTGTTGTAGTGGTTTTCAACTGCATTTTTTATTTGATTTAAGGAGCTTTTTATTTCTAGGATTTCTGTTTGTTTATCCATATCTTTATCACACTCCTCTTCCGTAACTTGTGCTGTCTTTATTTAACATTTCTCTTTTTTATAATATCCTTAGTTTCATTTTGGAGTTTTTTGAAGGCCATTCTGAGTTCATTTAGATATTTCTGTGTTTTCTTGAGTTTTTTATCCATGTTCTCTTGGGATTCATCAGTTGTTTTTGCATATCCTCTGTAAGCTTCTCTTTTAGCTCATTGAACATTCTTGTCATCATTCTTCTGAAGTCAGCACCTGAGCATTCATCTTCTTCACTTTCTGTCAAATCTTCTGTTGTGTTATTCTTAGTCTTTTGAAGAGTCATGCCGCCCTACCTTCTTTTTCTCCCCATGTTTCTATTTTGTGCTTTGCACATGTGTTGTTGATTTGTTGGTTGGGGGTTTTAATCACCTGTTATCTTTCCTTTGACTTATTTTCTATGCTGTGACCAGCTTAGTTTTTAGCTGGGTTCTTGTATTATTTCTGTTCCTTGACCTGGAAGTATAACTTAGCAATAGGAAGTTCACAAATTCAATGCCAAACCAGTTATTTACATAATACATAAGGTTCCATTGGTGATATTATCTATCAACAGCAGGTATTTGGGAGATAACTGTTGTTTAGATAGAGCAGATATTTAGGTAATTAAAATGATGGCACTAGAAGAGAGAATAGGGATGGGGGAAGGGGTGAGGGGGAAGAAGTGGTGTGGGAGATACAGGGTAATAAGGCTCTAATGTTTGTAAATGTGTAGTTCATTTGTTGTGGGGAAGGATGCTATTATCAGGGATTGCAGAGGAATAGGAAGGATGGGGATAGTGTGTAAAGTTGGTATAATAGACCATTCTGTGAGGAGTGACTGTGAAGGAGTTAGGGGCTGTGGGGGAAAGGGAGAGGGAGGGGAGTAAGGAAAGGAGAAGAGAGGAAAGAAGAAAAGAGACAAAAAAATAAAAATTAATAAATGGGGGCAAGAAAGTGAAGTGGAAAAGGCTATGACAGACTGGAGGGAAACAATAAATTCATAAAAATGAAAAAATAAAAATAAATAAAGATACTAAATGAAAAATCAGTTCAATGAATGTTCTGGACTCTTTCCTCTGATTTTAACTCTTGGTGCTAACACTTTGGATGGGGTTTCTCTCTGTATATCTGGTCTTTTGAAAAGTTGATAAGCTGGGTTGTGTGGCCATGGATGTTGCCCATCAATAGAATCTTTGAGGGGATTGACTCAAGGTGTTTGAGCCCAGGCTTTTTATGGTAGGATGGGCCATCTGTATAGGCAGGTACTCAGAAGTGGTCCCATGAGGAGCTGATAAGTGAGCAGTCAGCAGCCCCTACTGCCTGCATGCCAAGCCTGGGAGCTAGAATTGAGCTTTTTGTTCAACTGTTTTCCTCTTAGAAGTCTGTCAGTTTAAGCTCACTACCAGTTTCTCCAAGGTGGTGGAATGTTTTGTTTTACCAGACTATGTCTGGTCCACCCTACTCCCATACAGGCTGGGCCAACTCAGTGTTCCACCACACCCCCACAAGGTGCAGGTGCTACTTTCCCCCCATTTGTCCTCCAGCTTTGCTATGGGGTTGCAGTCTGTCACCAGCTGTACTGGATTATGTGGTTCCTTCCAAGGAAGATGATGTGCCATGCTTACCAGGCAGGGTTGCAGTTTCACTCAGCTCAGGGACAGTAGAGGCAGGTGGTGCAAGCAGGTTCTGTGTCCACGAATTATGGCAGAACCAACACATCCCAGATGCTTGCAGGATTCATTCTGCAGTTCTCTGTGTTACATTTTTGCTTTTTTAAGTGAGGAGATAAAAAGGCACACACACACACCCAAAGGGTGAAACAGATTTTCAAAGGGCAGATTGGCAGCTGGCCAGGGCTTCTCTGGCTATTATGTGTTATGAAAAGCCAACTTAAGTGTCAGTCATTGGACATTACGTGCACCCTATGTACTGGCAATATCCTAGTTGGCCAAAACAGCAGGGTTACCTCATCCTTGCTACCATGAATCTCAAGTATTTTTCTGAAATTGTGGTACCTAGCATCTCAGGGTCCCTCAGCTGCCTGCCATCCTGCTTTCTTCCATGAATTTTTTCAGTGTGTGTTTGTTTATCATCATTTAACTATGTGAAACAATAGAGAAATAGGGTCATTTGTTGCTTTTTCTTCTGGAAGTCTTATTATTGAAGGACTTAGATACTGATATAATCTCCATGACTCAGCATAATTTTCTCTTTTTTACTTATTTTTCTTGTAGTGTTGGGGATAGAAGGCAGGGTCTGTGTGTGCTAGGCAAGTGCTCTGTCCACTGAACTACACACTTAACCTTTAGTTTAATTTCTTTAAAATCCTTTATTTCATAAAACTTTCTAAAGTGTTTCTTTCAGTCTGTTAAATCAAATTTGCCAACTCATTAATATACTTGGTTTACAGTTTGTATACTTGTTTAATTCTTTCATGTAGCTAATGTTTCCATCTGGTTCTGTTTTCTGAAAATTCATTCTTATGTTCTATTGTCAATACAAATCATTATCTCTATTAAAGTAAGTTTAACCTAAACCTGTCCCTGTACTTGGGTGATAAAATTTGACATCTGATCTCACTACGTAGTGAAACAAATTGTTACTTAACCTACCAGTGTACCCTAGTAACCAAGCAATGGGGTCTGAGCCAGTCAAAGCAGTTGAGCTACAACAAGTCATCGGTTTCTGACTTATCAGACCACATCCATATGAGGCAAATGCCTATAGCCATCAACCTGGCTGCTTCTGTATGTCAGTTACTTTCCTCTCGCCATGCATAAAAATTTTACATGTGATATAGTGTGGATCAAGAATGTTACCTGGTTCTCGAAACATTTTTCCTGCTTAAGAAAACATTGCTAAACATAATTAGTCTCAGCTTTTCTTTTATGCTTTTTCTTTTCAGTTCATTATTGTGTTTTTAAGTGTAGGTTCAATGTTACTGTTCCAGTAACTATTTCATTAGCTATCTGTTTTAACTATTAATTCTACTTTAGGTATTCTTTTCAAGGATGGGCTCATCTTTCTTTAGAGCTAAGTCTGTTCCTCAGGTAAAGAATATTGGTTGTGGACCAAAATATATGCTTTTTTTCATGATACTATTGGTGATTACAGGGACAGAGAAAAGGATATGATAAGAGCAGAACTCCAGGTGTCACAAAACCACATTTCACCACCCATGAAACTTTATTTATTCTTGAATGAATTTATTAAATTCATTCAAAGCAAGGTCCCAAAAGCAACAGCAACAACACATTATTTGTCTAGCATATATGAGGTGTGCAACTTTTTTCCCTGTGTAAATATTCATTTAACTCCCACAGAAACCTTATTAAATAAATATTATCATTAGCACACTTTACAGAGAACGAAATTGTGGTAAAGAGAAGTACTAACTGCTAGATCTGCCCAGACTTTTGAAACATAACAAGGTTTTATCCCATCTTCAAAGAAGAACAACATTGAATATTAATGACTATCACAGTTATACAAATTTTGTTATTTTTCTACAGTAACACCTCAGTGAAAACATTAAAGTTAATTCAGTTTCTTTAAAAATGTGACTTCAACAATCTGATAGTTTATTTGCAACATGCATAGAAAAGTAACAAGTAAGCAAAAGGTATTTTAACAAAGGGATTTGGAAAATATCTTAAACTATATTTCATCTGTATAAAAATTCAAGACTGACAGAATTTGTAAGAAGAAACAATGTTAAAATATTAAAATGCATCTTTAAAAAAAAGAAAAAGGAAATGGGGGAAAAAGGAAAGTTTAGGAGTAAGGAGTTTTCTGAACTGTAGAATAAGAGTACATTCACAGGAGGATCAGTTAATGTTGACTGAGATAAGAGCGTTGCATTGTACTGAGAGGGAGTCAAACAGCACAAATTAGAAAGATGGTACTGTGTTTCAAAAGAGTTTCCTCATAGATGTTGTAGTTAACAACACTTTCTATTCTTGCCTTTCCTCTAGATGGCAAGGTAGTAGATGAGGAACAGGGAAAAGAAAACAAAAATAAAGAAAGCGGAAAGACAGAAATCATCTTCTGTAGGTATTAGAACTGTGATTTGATTTACTGTAAAACAAAATTATATGTATACAATATATCCTTCAGGAACTTTATCTTCTTATGTATTTTGCATATTTTCTTGTGAGCCCTGTGTTGATCAAGGTTCTGATTCAGAGAACAGATTGTGCTCTAGAGAATTTGAATAGAAATGGATTCTTTTTTTTTTTTTTACAGTATGCCAAATGACACAGAATTATTGAGATGGCTAAAGAAAAAAAGTTTAGGATGATATTCCAGAAACTACCCTCAAATCTGCATTGTAGATCCAGGCTGCTGAAGGAGATGCTTGTCTTGGCTTGATTAGAAAGCTGCTGGTCCAATCACAAGCCAGGTGAACATTAGAACCATCTCAGCTCTGAGCTGCAGAATCAGCTACCCTTACAGTTTCTAAGCAGCATCCTTCATCTCCCACCCAGAAACCAGAAACCTGCCATTATGCTGCAGTCCTGCGTCATGACACTCTCTGTACTCTCAAGAAGTCATTCCTCCATTTCAGCTAGCCAGAGCAGTTTTAACTCCACACCACATTTGTTTCAATCCACATGACCCAGCTCAAATTTCAAGTTTCATGTGATTGCATCTGATATGGAACCTAAATTGCATTTATGAACTAAGTATGAATTGGGGAAATTTCTATTTTAGCTTCCTGTCAATCTAAGGAAAGGGAAGACACCCCAGAAGAAAAGTTGAATATGCATTTCAAGTCAAGCAACAGTAGTAAGCACATTACGCTTCACTTCTCGACTTTATTTTTAAAATTGCCTTATACAGAATTATATTGGGCCCATCTTTGAGTATAATCTAGAATATTCCAACTATAAAGTACTTAAATGTCAGTCCAAAAATTGTGAGGTACTTCTTGAGAATTAAAATTGAATTTTTTATAAGAATATAATAGAAAATATTGATCTTAGTGTTTACTTTTGTTTTACAATTTGTCAGCATGAATGACTACCAGCTGGAGTCTTATCTGAAATTCCTGCACATCTGGAAGATCCATTAAAGGTTGGATTATATTGAACAGATTCTATAAAATTGAATAGCTCATTTGTATAAGAAATCACAAAGTATAAGAGGCAGAAATACTCCTAAAATATAAGATTCTGATAAATCCCATTAGTCAATCAATGATCTATAGTTTTCAAAATAGCATAGTGGTTATCAATACAGCCGAAGGACTTTTATTCTCATCTTTTATATAACCACCGTGATCACATAAACTAGTTCCAAAGAAAATAGTAAGGTGAAATTAGTGGTTGTAACATATAACACCAAGAAATAACAAAGACCTATAAAATTTTGTAGTTGAAGCAAAAAAGGTTGTGTTTCAGTAATGTGATGTTACATAAAAAAGTGATGCTCTCTCTCATACTACATCACAGAACTCCAAAAACTGAGGATCTTCATTAAATGGGGGATAATACATTAGTATATCAGGCTTGTGTCACTATAATGAAATAACTGATATGATCAAATTATACGGAGAAAAGGTTTATTTGTCTCACAGTTTTGAGGGTTCCAGCTCATAATTAATTGGTTGAAGGATTTGGGGCTTGTGTGAGGTAGCACACCATGGCAGGAGTAGAAGGCAGAACAAAATCACTTACGTCAGGAGGCAAGAAGCAACAAGGGAGAAGATGGTTCAAGGTCCCATAATCCTCTTCAAGAGCTCAACCTCAGTGTCTTAAGACACCCCCATAAGGCTGAACATCAAAAAGGTACCATCAAGTCCCAATATTACCACCCTAGGGGCCAAGTGTTTAACACCCAGATTTTAGGAGAACACTTATCCAAATCAGGGCAATGAGCTAAAATGAAAATTTCTGATTATTATTATTTTCTTTATGTTGAATCTGTTGGTACCAAAAAGACAAGTTATTTGCCTGACGTTACCAACTGATGTTTTCAAATAATTGATGGTTAAGAGAAAATTGCTGTTGCCTTCAAATTTGCTAGTTTGCATGATTTGTAACCATATCAGCCTTGGTAAATAAAATATGCTTTTGACTCAGGATTGAATACATCATATCCATTCCATGAGGCTACTGGGGAGTCCCTGGGTAGGTAACTGATGTGTATGAGTGTTACAAGGTTTATTTCCTCCAGTTATAAAGGAACTTCTCTAGACTTCACATCATTAATGAACCTTAAAATGTACAAATATTCCTCCAATGTTTCAGATACAACCTTTACTCCTTGCTGTAAATTAGTAGAGATCTATTCTTCTAATTACTCACCCTTTTAGGTACAGGAAGAGAAGTAACATAGTAATTGAAGTTCTGTGAAATGTTCCTTCTCCATAGCCATCTGGGAACACATTAAGCCAAGATCTAAGGTCATTACATCTAAACCATTCTTTGGATCTCCTTTTGTCTGTGAATGGTGACAGAAAGCACCCATGGGGTCTTCAATGTAGGTTAAAGCAGAGACTGCAGAATGACAGGATTGGGAAGATGTGTGAGAAGCTGTGAAAATTATTCTCGAGATTCAAATGAACCTTGCAAGTCTGGTCTGTTTAGTCCTTTTATATAAATCTTCTACTTGGTAACAGAGTGGTAGCAGGCACATATGATTTATATGGCCAGTCATATCAGATAACACTAAATTTATTATATTCAGATAAAATCTACTAATTTCCTGAAAACCATAGCCAATTTTTCAGTCTTACTCAGAGAGTAACAGCAGTTCATTTTTTAAGAAGGACTCTTTTTTTATTTGAGAAGGAAATGTCTTTGCTCTCAAAACTCAAAGAGATTGGCTATGATTATCCTCTTGTGACTTGCTAAGGTCTCTAAAGAATTTCACAGGCAGTTTAGAGCACTGGATGATCATGAAGACAGTTTGTCTCCTTTGTCTTTCTGGAAAACATCTTCTTTCAATCTGAGCTCTATGAAAAACTAACAAGTTTGTGAATATAAAGGCGCTCAGTGAAAATAGGAGAGCCAAATGTGAAATGGTTTGCCTTCACAATCCAAAGAGAGCCACCATTTCTTCATTAATACAAAAGGCATGAGACTGGGAACACAAGGCTCAGCAATGTGCTCTCTACTTTAAAGGGGTAACTCTAAATTACATAAGAGGCCCAAAGTATACAATGCAGTAGGTTCACATATTCTATGAAAATTTTGTTCATAGCCTGCCAGATATGTGTCTTATTAAGTTATCTAGTATAGTAAGCATTTCTGATCTTTGGGAGTGATGTTACTATGTGAAAAGCCAGTGTGTTGGATCTTGTGATTATAAACTGCCCAAGGCCCCTGCATTTTATACTCAGATGCAATGTCAGGGATTAACCCTACAATACAACTATAATGTTAAACAGGTCCTTAGGTAAACCAAAAAACTGTTTTAACTATTTTGCTTTATCAAAAACTGGATAAAAATTCATATGCAAAATCAAAAACCACATACAAGGTGCAGGAGAAATAAAATAAACAAAATGAAGCAACATGCAAATTAATGTCACCTGTGCTCCTCCATCAAACCTCACTTTCACTATTCAGTCTTAATAATATTTTGACAACATAGATAATATAGAACTTCATATCAGTGCTGTTTCTAGACATTTGAAATATTCTCTCTTATTCAGTGTACATTGGTTGATGCAAATCACAAAAGGTCATTTTGGAATTATCTGAAAAGACCCTTTACATTAATTTATGTTATTGCTGTAACAGGTTCTTTGTTCAGTCTTCCTCCAGATAAAAGACATTATGCCTAAATTAGTGTCTGGATCTGAGTCCACTATGACTGTGTTATTTCTGCACAACAAATTTTGTGGAAAATGCCTGTTGCACTTCATCCTATTTTCCAAGGAAGGGTGATACAGGCCAGCCTAGCTAAGTCAAATGTTACAAAGCAGAAGATATGGATGGATATAGGACATTGCCGTGGGCCTGTATGCACCCACATTAATAATTCAATAAATAGAGCTGAGAATTTTTAAACTGCAGTGAAAAATAATGATTTTGGTTATTGGTAAAATTGTATTTTACAAGCATCAGTATCAGTATAGACTATGGGACAATATTGTCCTAGGACACTTGTTCTTCATGGAAAGTGGGCTTCAAATCATACGGTGTCAATTACGGAGGGTCACAGGAGGTACTGGCTTTCTATTGTAAGAAAACTTCTAAAGTGTGATGGAAAGGAGTGAATTATATTCAAGTAAGACAGAAACTATATTATAAGGAAGTTTCATTGGGTATCTTCAAAGTATTGTGTTGGAGGATTTTCCTATTCTCCAAATTCCAGAGATAGCTCCAGTGTGATGACAGGGAACTTTCTTCACATACACTTCTCTATATGTCATACTACAGGATAGGAACACTGTGAAGTGAATTGATCATGTAAATGAGTCTACTCCAAATTTATGTTTTGGCTACCACAGGTCTAGAAGAAAGGCCATAAGAGATTCTTTCAAGAAGGGCATAGAATATACTGGGCTGAATATTGTTCTGAGAAGAGAGAATTCAGCAATAGTTTTTACTCTTTTGCCTTAAGTGTCATAATAGAAGGTCAACATGTTGATTGTTAATAACATGATAACATTTCTCCCCTGGACATACTCTTACTGAGTCTTCCTCTTATCTGATGAGTTACTTTTCTCTTGCTGCTTTACATACCTTCCCTTTTTCTTCTGATAGTTTGGTTATAAGTCACATTGTAGTCTTCTTTAGGTTCAACATATCTGGTGTTCTTTGGCTTCATGGATCCAGGAATTTTCATGTGATTTCTCACTGTACCTTTTCTCCTGGACATTTATATAATACATTTTATGTACTACTATTTTATAATATGCACAAAATTGTGAAGATAATATTTATCTTTTATTTGAGCTATTTCTTGTACTCTCACCAAGGGATGTCTTGAAGTTGATCTTAACAGTTTTGGAATATTTTGCGTAAAACAGTAGAAAGACTGTGAGACAGAGATCATAAAGGTCAATAGAAATATGTAATGACAGAATTACCTCAGCAAAATCTTATGACTTTTGTTTTGAGTTCTTAATCATAACATAGAGAAAACATCAATATAAGATGTGTAAATATAATGCCAGGCACACACAGACTCTAAATATAGCCCTTGAGAGGTGGAGATAGGGAAGATCACTGTTCCAGGCTAGCCCAGGCAAAAAGTTCCAAGAACCCATTGAACCAATGGCTGTGTGTGTTGGTGCACCTGTCATCCTAGCAATGCATGGAAGCACAAATAGGAGGATCATGGTCCAGGCTGGCCAAGCATAATATAAGAACCTATCTCAAAAATAACCAATGCAAAAAAAGTCAATGGAGTGGTAGAGTGTCTGCCTAGCAAAGAAAACCATTCTTGACACAATTGTGTAATGCTTCTTTGACTATTGCTTATATAAGTATATCTAATGAGTAGAACACAGAAAATATACTTTGCAAACCTTAGCAGTCAGGCCAGAATGGAGTTCTCTCAGAATGTAATCTCATGCCTCTCTGATTTATCTTTCTCATGTTTGCTTCACCTCAATATTTTGTCTCAGTCACTTCTACATAACTGCCAAGTTTAAGTGTGGGATGCATGCAACTAAATTTTCAGAAATATATTTGTGCAACTGTGAAATTTTTGAAACACTAGATTTTGAAGACAATTTTCTTATAAAATAAATAAAATCATTGATCAAAGAAGGAACCGGAATAATATTAAATAAAGAGAAATTTTTGAGGGCTATAGAAAAGAAAATATATCTAATGTAAGTAAATTTAGTATGCTTTTCTGTGTGTGTGTATGTGTGTGTGTTTGAGCATGTTAGTATGAGTCTATGTGGTATACGAGAATGTGAGTGTGGGTATGAATGTGTGAGAGTTTGAGTGTGTGTACATGTGCTCCCATTCCTATAGAAAACTACATCAGAATAGCAGTAAACAAGGAGGTAATTACCATTTCAATATGAGTGACTATTAGCTGGAATCAATTCAATTTATTGTAAAGAAATATTTTTTCTTGGTTCAGGAATACCATTTTCAACAGTAGAAATATTTAAGCCCAAGGATTGCTTAGTAAGTGAGTAAGAAACACAATACTGCACTGTTCCTATCAGAATTTATTACATGTCCTGCATATATTTAAATCTCTTCACTGCCAGCATAAAACTCAGAAAGAACATGAAAACATACTATCTAACCTCTCACTAAATGTGGAAGTCATCAAATTCAGTACCTTCTTAGTTTGTTTTCTGTAGCTAGTAATTCTGTGCCACCTCAGACAGGACAAGTTAGAAAGGAAAGACCTTCACTTTGGCACATCATTCTGGTCTAACATCAAGGGACAGCAGCTGGTGATGGCCTTCTTACTGCAGAATACAAATGAAGCTGAGAGTAGCACCTGGCTGGAGACTGGAAGAACAGTTGTGCACCTCCTCTGCTTTCTTTCTTTCCTTACAAAGT
Organism: Castor canadensis; assembly: GCF_047511655.1. Taxonomy (NCBI): domain Eukaryota; kingdom Metazoa; phylum Chordata; class Mammalia; order Rodentia; family Castoridae; genus Castor; species Castor canadensis. The sequence goes on along the minus strand of NC_133394.1, from coordinate 74,315,570 downwards.
CACAGGGCTACACTAGATGATCCCTAATCCAAGTCCCTGTTCAGAGGCCCTTCTCTACCTCTAGATACCATAGCTGGATTTAGTTTCTAGTTTCTTAACATCTCACAATAGAGGTTAAAGTCAACATGAGTTTTGGAAGGATGAATGATATCCTAAAGATAGCAGTACCCAAATAAAACTTAAGAAAGAATAACCACTGCACAGAGGCCACTAACTGACAATACCTGCAAAATGCCTAGTTGTTTCTACAACAAAGACTTCCTTTTCTTTTTATAAACCACATGCACAGGTGCTATGGTTCATACCTTTATCCCAGCTACTCTGGAGTCAGAGATCAGGAGGATCATGGTTCCAAATCAGGTGGGCAAACAGTTAAGGAGACCCTACCTGAAAAATAATTGAAGCAAAAAGGGCTGGATGGTGGCTCAAGTGGCAGAGCACCTGCCTAGCAAGCACAAGGCCCTGAATTCAAACCATAGTAATATCAATAATGAATAAATAGCACATACACAAATAGAAGAATAAATTAGAAAGAGAAGAAGACATTAATGTCTATTTGAAACGGAAGTGTGTATGCAGTCAATGTGATTAACACATGTCTCTTCACAGTGGACTATGACTGCCTCTAAATTTTGATGAAACAATGCCCACAGTGGGCATGCAATCGCTTATCTAATGACTGGCAAATTTTAAGAGTAGTACAAGTCATGGAAGTTTTAAATTAATCATGATTTCTATAAAACAGAAAGTCAATAGATTTCAAGAGTATAAAGTAGGAAGTCTTACAAAATTATCTGAAAAGTATGTGTGTGAGTGTTTTAGGGGGTAGAGCACTTTAGTGCATGAGTGAGCTTTCCAAATAGTATTCATAACCATAGTAGGATGGTTAACATTCCTATGGCAATTTCTAAAAGAATTGCACATTGGTCTCTCTGATAGAAAAATAATTTGAAAGAAAGCATAACATTGAGGAAATATATTTTGAAAAGTAATTAAGCAAACATTGCTCTGAGAAACAAAACCAAAATGCTTGGTAGCTTACATTCTTTGGATCCTGGGTATTCTGTGGTTTTAAAAATCAATGCCAATTGATTACCAACCCCCCTTTCTTGTGTGATATATCACTGCATACTGTAAACATTTCCTGTCTTGAAAATTCTGGTGTGTCTAAATGCACAATGAAATTCTGTTAATTACAATTTATTTTAGGAAAAATCAGTTCTATGTGGGAAAGCTTTATCAGAATAACAGAAATATAAATTGATCTCAAATAGTAGTGAAAAATAATAAAATAATTTAAAAATCACTATTAGGAAAATATGTGTTACTTTCTGAATTAGAAATCAAGTCTTCTAAGATGTGCTTTAACGGTAAGTGGAATGGAAGAACTAAAAGAATTAAACAAAGGTATGCAGATAAGAATAAGAAAGTGAAGGAAATCAAATAAGCCTTTGATGCTTTTGAGGTGCTTTAGTTTGTTTCCATTTAAAGCTAATGTTTCTTTTACCATATAATACATTGCATGATTCAAAACAAAGCTAAATAATACATAGATAATGGGAAAATTTTACTCCTTCGTACACCTAGCGTGTCTATCATAGACATAGACAATCAGTTTTCCTGGTCTGCAGTATACTCTTGTCATATTTACTCTAATAAATTACATTAGCTCTTTTTTAAATGAGATTTAAAACCATTTAAATTCATCTCATTCTCAGTTTATTATAATTTCATACCTCTTTGGTGTTTCATTTCTTAGATAATGGTAGTGTTTTTTTTTTTCCAATCTGGATTTACCTTTTCCCACATAAATCATGTCACCTTTGTTCAACCGTGGGGCATAGCTTTTCTTTGACTATTTTTTTCTTCAGTTCCATTTTTACATTCTAATTGTGTGGAAAGGGGTTTTCACTTTTCCCTCCCTTCAAATTTAAAAGATGACAGAAATCATTTTTTAAACAAAATGTCAACTTGATTACTGATAATCAAAATAAATGGCCTAGCATTGATCTACAATCATACAAAGACAACTTAATATTTTCTCTGACAAAAGAACTTGCACACAGAGAGAGTAGATAAAAATTCCCAGGACCCATTCACAAGACAGAACCCCTATGGACTGAACTCTGTAAGGACAGCTATTTATTCCCAAGTTCTCAAACTCATGATTATATCCCAGAGAGAGCCATTCTTCTGAACTCTTTTGTGGGTCTGCTTATCCTTCTTCACTTCTAACCATATGAAGTATGATTTCAGACTCAAATATCAATTCTGTGGTGTAGAGAGCAAGTGTGGTCGAACCTCTCGCTCCATCATATAATGGAGTGAATATTCTTTGTTACTTTGCACATTAGACTAGCAGAAAACAGTGTTAACAGTATGTGAGCATTAAAAATGAAATAAATGATCTACTTAATAAAAAATGAGAAGAAATACCTTAGCAGCTACCTACTGTAGTGATTGACATTGTCCAGCAAAGAAGAAAGCAAGGATAATTTGTGCAACTTCTAATTTGGGGTAAGAGAGTAAAAGAGGAAGTGATGACCCCAGTTGGTTTCTTGCTTATTTTTAAACTTGCTTAAAGTTAAGATATAAAGCTATATTCATGAGAGGAATTCAAACCTGATTGTTGTAACAGTAATCGGTATTCTCTGTTAGGAGCTATCTAAATATAATATAATTGGTTAAATATGACATTATGGACTCTGCAACTTTCTAACAAGAAGAAAAAGTTGCTTGGGTTAAACTTACTGTTTATATGTAAGACAGAGTAAATAAAATATCATCCAATGGCATCTTCAATTTCCTAGTCTGTTATCAGGGAAAGATAATACACAGAAATGACTTTATCAAAAACTACTGAGCTAAAATGGGATTTTATACTTCATACATCAGCTCAAAACAGATTTAAATGGAAACTATTGTGTCTATGGCAAAACTTTACATAAATTCTGGAGTCCTTTCCATAATCTACTACTTTTTTGAGTTTTTACAAAGTGTCCAATGTTTTAATTTATCAATTGAACATTTTAATTCTACATACATCCTACATATTTGTCACCTAAAATTAAATAAAAGTGATGAGAACTGTGAGGTCATAGATTACATTACAAAAATGTTTGCATTAGATTTTATAATATTAACTTTTTTCTGTTTTTACTCTTGAGATATTGAAGCTTATTTTTTTAAGATGCTAAAATTCATAAAAATCACAGTAACATCAGTCAAATGATGGTATAGTTACCAAAGTAGTGAAGATTGTGTTATATTCCATAGGTAAGAAGAATAGAACTCATATTCCCACCATGTTTTCTTCTTCCCATTTACTTATAGATTTATTTGTTTATCAAGTTTTAATTAAACTACTATTATGTGACCGATACTTTTCAAGCAACATTGTATGCAAGATCCTGGTTCTTGTGAAACTGGATTTTACTGATTGACATGCAGTAAACATTTATAGAACTAAAATTATAATACCTTAGGAATATTTGAATGTGTTTATAAAAATACAAGTTTTGACACATTTTGGGTGGTAAAATATTTTGCAGTCAGTCAATTTGAATCAATGAATAAAACTAATCCTGGAAAAGAAAGAGATGAGTTTGGTTATCCTGTGAATAAATTATTCATCATAAATAGAGATTTTATTTAGAAATGTATATTAATAGATAATAAATATTTTGAACTACTATAATTAAATGATCATTTACATTGATTTATTTAGAAAAGTTACTTTTTCCTTTTTAATAGATATCAAAACTCCTCCTTTCCTCTTTCTTTAGCTCTTTCTGCATCTGCTTCACCTGTTTCATTGGCTTATGCTTCTCTTCCTCTTCATCTACCTCCTCCTTTCCTTGTTTCTTCCTTTTGTTGCTTTTCTTTTTCTGTCTCTTCTTTCCCTTTGTTAACTTTTTCTTGTCTACTCTGTTTCTTTAGTTTTCGCTTCTAATTATTTACTGAGAAAACATTCACATTTGAAATAATAGGAAAAAAGAATCCATTTTCTTCATTAGTGTGTTTTACTGTAATCTTAGGACAAAGATTGAAGATAATTTTTCAGTTAGGTGCCCAAAGGGTCTTAATGGTCATTCTGAATTCAGAGCTTTCATTTCATCAACTCTGGCCTGGGGAAGTAATAAGTCATATTGAACCAGTGCACTGAATGAAAGATAAGCACAAATATCTACAGGATCTATAGCCTGGGGAGTTACTGATTGTTCTTTAATTACCAGTGTCATCTAAAATTAAGTTTGCTCACCTAAGAAAGCAAAATGAAGGAATATACTAGCATATAGCCAAAACTTACCCACGGTACTTGACAAATAGAGAAATGATTTGCTAACTAGGTTAGACAAATAGCCATTTGACATTCACATTGACAGTTTTAGACTCCTGAATCATAAAGGATAAGCAACAGCTCTATCAGCTACAAATATCACTGGGATGCTGTCCCACTTAACTAAAAATATAACTCCTTTTTCTCTTTCAGTGTCTGGTTGCTGGTTACTGACGATTATTATTTTTAAACTTTCATATTGCATTTATTTAACTTTATGGACTACTTATTCTTTTACTTGTATATTGACAAAGATCTCTTTTATTGAAGCATTATTATTTAACATTTACTTGATGCATGTTTCCTGCCTTAAGTGAGAATAATCGAGACTGGTTATTATTGTTTCCTGGAATTTTCATAAATCAGTTACTAAGTTTTATCTGAATCCATGACTACTAAATATTTGTTGAATATTTTCAAGAAAATGTATTTTAACTTAAAGGTACATTGATATTATTTCTAAAAATAACTTATGTATTATTGTGCAAATCCCAGTCACTAAGAGGAATACATATGTGACTATATACATGTGTATAAACAAATCATTTTACTGTAAAGCACTGGTGTAAATATAATCACTGATGTTTGCAGGTAACAATTAAAAACCAGGCACACATAGATCTTGACAGCAAAGTGGTAGCACTGCTTGCCTGACATGGGCAAAGTCCTGGGTTCTTCCCCAGCACCACCACAAAAATATAATAAAACCCTGCCAATATTTAATAGTTAAACTGTTTGAAGATATCCATCACAGTGCTGATGGTTTCCATTTTTTTCATTTTTACTTTTTTTATTCATTTATTCACATGTGCATACATTGTTTGGGTCATTTTGCCCCCATGGCCCCCCTCCCCCCACCCTTACCCTCATCCCCTCTTGCTTCCAGGCAGAACCTGTTCTGCTCTTATCTCTAATTTTGTTGAAGAGAAGACATGAGCATAATAAGAAAGACAAAGCATTTTTGGTAGTTAAGGATAGCTATATTTTGCCCTTATTTCTAATTTTGTTGTAGAGAGAGTATAAGCAATAATAATTTCTGCTGGGTATTGAGGGGGGGAGAGGGAGGGGGCAGAGTGGGTGGTAAGGGGGGGGTGGGGGCAGGGGGGAGAAATGAACCAAGCCTTGTATGCACATATGAATAATAAAAGAAAAATGAAAAAAAAAAATAAAATCTTTGTACCTGTAAAAAAAAAAAATGTGCAGGGTAGGGGTTTTGCTGAGGAGTAAGCAGATTGTGCCAGACTATCAAGGGCCCTGAAGACTATGGCCTTTTAATCCAGGCCATACTGGATTAAAGCACAAGGCTTCACTTAAATTTAAACCAGCTCTAGATAAGAAAAAAATTCTAAATCTCCTCATTTTCTTTTTCAGTAGGTTGTACTTACCACATTTTAGAACAAGTAGGGGTATTGTGTTTAAATAAAAATAGTTCCTAGTATATAATTGTGAAGGATTTATGGATAAAGCTGTGTTTCTGTCACACTGTGGCAGCACCTTCTGCTTTAACATTAGCTTGTATTTAAATTGGATAAAATGGTTGGCTTCAAAATGTAGTCATTAGTAAACTTAATGTGCAAAAAAGAGTATGATTTCTATCATAAGGCTTCAAGGTGATATGTAACAAGAAATATTTAAATTTTAATTTTGAAAAAAATCTCAAGTGTCTAATAGAAGACCTACATAGCCAGTAAAATGAGATGTCTGTAGACTATGTGAATAAATTAAAATATTTAGATAATACAGAGATTTTCAAGCTGGGGAATAATATAGTCATTTTACCCTGTGAAGACCACTCTGATGGCAGTTTGGATTCTAGACCAGTGGTTCCCCTTCCTACTGGATCCTGTCATCTATTCTGGAAGTATGTACTTTTTATTTTTTGAATAGATGGTCTTTTTACATTATTGTTATAAAATGACAATGAGAGTAGATGATGTTGACTTTTGTGCTTTGACAAAGTGTTTAAAAAAGCAACACTATGTCAGTTCTCAAAAACATTTGGAAACTTTTCTTAACTGTAACATCCCATGGGGTGAATTTGATCAAAGTATACTATATGCATGTATGTAAATATCATAGGGAAACCCCTGTATAGAATAATTTATGCTAATAAAAAATTTACAAATTAAAAAAAAAAAGGATAGCTATACAGAGAGATTCCTAGCATTGCTTCCATGCACAAGTGTGTTACAACCCATGTTGATTCATCTCTAACTGATCTTTACACTGGTTCTTAATCCCCTTCTCATGTTGACCTCTGTTGCTTTAAGATTTCTGTATTCCTCTGGAGTGGGTTTACATTTATTAAGCTTTTAGCATGTATAAACTTATTTTAAGTCATTTATAACCAGAATTTCATTTCATTTTTATAGGATCTCTGAGGTATATACTAATGCTCCCATTTTATAAGTGAAGAAATTGAGATTGAGGTAAGTTGAATGATTGGGGAACTAGCATGACTATTGTCAAAGTCGATATGATACTGAGCACGTTATTGACACCTATGGAGACAGCCTCAGTTTAATCAGTCAGTCTTAACATGTGGTGCCTAGTGTCATGGAAGGTATTTAAAAGCAATACAAAGTGAGACACTGAGTTCAAATATCCATAGATGGACCAATTGGATCCATAGATAGATCATCTAAAATCAATGAACAGACTATTCCTAACAAAGGAAAAATTAAAGTTTGTTTCCTTTGACTACTTAAAATATCCACTTATGATAGGCTGTGAGGGTTTGAAGAAAAGGTACTCAGCAAAACTGAACTCTAGATTACTTTTGTTTTTCAATAACTTGAAAGTGCAGATATAGATAAATAAATTTAACATATAAAAGTTTATTTATACAGGTGATATGAAAAGTGATTAAATAAATTAGCAAAATATATAAAATGTTGGAGCAGAGAAAAGGAATAAAGAGGGAAGTTGGTAATGAAAGAGAGAATGAAATATGGCAAGAAGATGATTTTACAGGAGATAAAGCATGGTATTCTTCTGTGGACCTAGACACCTGCGGAATTGAGCAATGTCTAACTTAAATAATTTTGTTCCTTTTTAAGCTAGTTCATTTGGATTTCTGTCCATTATATCTGGAATAACCATGAGTGAAAGATACAGAACTGAGAATCAGTTACTGATAAAAAAACATTCTAAGGATGGGTAAATGCTAAATGTTTGAAGAGTTACATGTGACTTCTTTTCAATATCCATGCCCAGCTCATCTGAACAAAGAATAGTTTTATGCTCAAAGTATATGCAATCCACTGAAGACTCCTGAAATGCTTTTTTTAACATTACAAATACTTTAATTCAAATAGAGAGAAACCCATGGAAAACAAATGTATTTTAGGAGATCGGAGTGATAAAGCATTTAATGATTTCATATATTTTTCTTTATTGGTTTGTGAAAAAAGTTTTATAAAGCATAATCTATCTTATTGGGTAAAAGAGTCAATTTTGACAGCAAACTGAAAGAAGACTGTTAATGATAAAAATAACTTAGTCAACTTCATATGTGTTCAGATATGAGAGCTTTCTCACCTTCAAAATGCATCTGCATATCAATGTTATACATATTTATTTTTAAGAAATAATGATATAAAAGTCTATAACAAAAGCCCCTGGTGAACTGGAGCTGCTTAATCCTGGAGTATGAAGTGAAATATTTCCCAGGTCAAGTTTAGTGAGGTCATATTCACAGCTTGACACTGGTCATTATGGAGTGCTGATATCTCAAAATTGGCAAACACTACAGAATTAATCTTTTCCCCATAAGTAATCTATTTACTAGAACTTCTTTTTGATATAACATTACCTTGTATATACATTTATCATAATTCTTAAATCTTTCTAATTTTATTATGTGAGAATTTTTTCTCTGATGAAAAATGAAGAATAGATTAATCTTATGTGTTAATAGTTATTTCATAATATTGTATATGAAGTATCAAATGTTTAAAAGTAAACACAAAGAAGTTACAGTTTCAATCTTCCGCGAGCTTAACTTCTAGTAAAAACCCCACCGCTGACAAATGGATTAAGAAAATGTGGTATCTATACACAATGGAATTTTATGCAGCCATGAAGAAGAACAAAATGTTATCATTCGCTGGTAAATGGATGGAATTGGAGAACATCATTCTGAGTGAGGTTAGCCTGGCCCAAAAGACCAAAAATCGTATGTTCTCTCTCATATGTGGACATTAGATCAAGGGCAAACACAACAAGGGGATTGGACTTTGAGCACATGAGAAAAGTGAGAGCACACAAGGGAGGGGTGAGGAGAGGTAAGACACCTAAAAAATTAGCTAGCATTTGTTGTCCTTAATGCAGAGAAACTAAAGCAGATACCTTAAAAGCAACTGAGGCCAATAGGAAAAGGGGACCAGGAACTAGAGAAAAGGTGAGATAAAAAAGAATTAACCTAGAAGGTAACACACATGCACAGGAAATTAATGTGAGTCAACTCCCTGTATAGCTATCCTTATCTCAACCAACAAAAACCCTTGTTCCTTCCTATTATTGCTTATACTCTCTCTTCAACAAAATTAGAGATAAGGGCAAAATAATTTCTGCTGGATATTGAGGGGATGGGGGGGCAGAGTGGGTGGTAAGGGAGGGGGTGGGGGCAGGGGGGAGAAATGACCCAAGCCTTGTGTGCACATATGAATAATAAAACAATAAAAAAATTAATAAAGAGAAAAAAACCTGTTGTAATACAGGGTTATGCGTAATATATCTTGTAATTCAGAAAGATTTTGGAGGGAGGAATACACTATTAATATTTATAATGATGTGATAGGTATAAAATTGGATTTTCAAAAAAAGAACACAAAAGAATAAGAAGGAAAGAAACAAGAAGAATAGTTGCACAAATACTGTATCAATACTTATTCACCTGATGTTAATGAAGTTAACTTTAATTGAGGTCATCAATTTAAACAGGACTTAAGCAGATGAAAATAAGTGTAAAAGGCAGTTTGGTCATATATGAGACAAGGCACTTTTCATTATAACATACACCAGTAATTTCTGTTGTCTCATGGAGAAAGTTTCTATCTCTTTCCACATATTTGTGTACATGGATGTGTGTGCCTATCTACACATATATATATACACATACATGTGTGTATGTACTCATTCCTTTATGTTTAATATAAGCACATATGGAATATATGGAGAAGAATGAAAAGTATATTTAAAGTGTATTTATGCATGTGAGAGATTTTGCACATGTATTGCACATATATATAGGTGCCATCTCACCCATACTGTAGGCTGATGTACATCGTCATTTTATATTCTGGTGCAAGCTCCTAATAGCACTATAGATGGATTGATAATTACTGAATCAGACCACCTGTGAATAGCACTATTCCTGGAAAAAATGTTAAAGGTTCCTGAAGACTGAGAGACAGAGTGATTTGCAAGACTAGGTGGAGCTGCAGCAAAGGACACAAACACAAGGGGAACTAAATGAAATAAAGTTAGACATAGGTAATAGGTAAGATTTTAAGGACTTGGATTTGTCAGAAGTTTTGAGTAGACACTGACAAATTATTAATCTAGTCAGTGAGACTAACAAATTCTGTCCTAGAGTGAAGATTGACCCAAAGGGACGAGGGCTGACATTGGAGACAACATGGAGGTACAAATATGAGAGACTGGGCTCCAATGTCCATGGCATTGAAGTAGACAAACAATGGCAATCTGTGGGAAGTTGAGGGAGATGAATAGTTGTGAATAATCCTCAAGGATCTGCCTTAAGATCTTTCGTGCATAGGGATATCATTTATTAAGAAAAAAAAATTTAAATATGGTATAAGTGATTGAGATGTATGTCCAGTTTCATAGGATTTAACATACCCATATGTCTTAGCTTTACAAGCAGACAAGTATTTCTTGTCTGTGTTTCATTCAAGTATTTTCTAATGAAAATTCATTTCAATATAATAGTCTCTTTATTCTAATACTGGCACGTATATGCTGCCTTAATCCCATCATCTTAAATCAAAGGAATAGCTCAGATTAAAAGGAATAAAAGCTCTGTCTTGCCCAAAATGTGTATAATAAATGTGAAGTATTTCAAATATATTGACATGGTTACTCCAAGAAGATCGCTCATTTCCTGCCATTAGTCTTGGCAACGAAGGTGAACTGAAGTTTGGAAAACCAATTAAATCTGTCACTGGCAATCAAGAGAGGGGTCTTTCTTTGTGTGAGAACACGTTTTAAGACATATTTTAATAAAATACTGGTTTTGAAAGAAAATTACTTTCTGATAAGTGGTCTAATTCTAACGAAGTTGTTTTGGTATTAGCATTCTTCTTGAATCACTTTCCTGTATGAGTGTTTGAGCATAGTATTGCTGTATGTGTGTATAGTTGATAGAATTTCTTTTAACAAACACAGTGACTGATAACAGTTTTTCCACTTCTTTGTTTCTCACAATTTTGGAATTTCAAATTCATTCACAATTAGTGTTTGCAGCATGAGTTTTACCAGTTAATATAAGTTTCTTCATATAAATGTTTTCTTTTCAGAGCTGTTTGAAAAATTATTTGGCAGGCACATACACGGACAACATATACATGCAAATGTAACACACCTCTTATTTCTAAGAGAGTCTGGAGAGATGTGTCAGCAAAAACTAAAGAGCAGGACACATAGTTCCCAAACCAGACATACTTAAACCTTAGCCATTTGCTCTGAAGTTTGATTCACATATTTGCCTCTGTGTTCCATCAGAATTTAGCTGTTTTATCACCTCCCTGCCCATTGTCTAATTGTACATAAAACTGCAGCAAATGCTTCAATAGCTCAATTATTATATGTAAGTGACACAATTTCAAATCTGTAGGTACTTCAGCCTGACTCAAAGAAATAATTGTAGTTCCTGGAATCAGGGTCTCTGCTATCACAACACAGGAGCAGACACTATACATTCCTCTTCAAAGTGATTTTATGGGACACACATTCACTTACAACCAGGCAGTCTCAGTAAATGGAAACACTGGCCTTAGGAAAGGATAGACTAGTTCTTGTCTCTGAGATGTATAAAAATTGTTCCATATAAAACAAGTTTCCTTAGGCTAAGTTAGAAACTTAATTCTTGCTTAAGAGACATTTGATTGAGATTCATACTTCCATCATTAAATCCACAGAAAGAAAAGCAAACCTAGAGAGTAAGAAGGGAAAAAACATTCTAGTGCTAAGATTTGGACATAAACACCTTGCAGATGGTCCATGAAGAGAAAAGAAAGATCTTTTAAACCAGTTCATAATTTAACAGAAATAAAGCAGAGCTTCTGGATTAAGTGTAAACTTTTTTATTATGTTGATGATGTGACTACCTCTGTGGCTCCAGTTTTAAGATGCTGACAGGGGTACATCAATAAACCAAATGTCTTCAAACAAACTCATGGCACTACACTGGAAAAAAAACTGTATTTTATACTTTCTTTTATTTATTTCTTAGCATATTACAGTTGTACTGGGAGTACATTATGAGATTTATAGAAGTGCTTATAATATAACTTAGTTAAAGTCACCCCCTTCATCATTCTCCTTTATCCCTAAAATAATTTGAACAGGTCTCATTTTTCCATTTCCATACATGAATACATAGTACTTCCACCATATTCACCCTCCTTCACCTTTCCCTGTGCCCTCCTCTCTCCCACTGGTACTAACCTCCAGACAGGACTTGTTTTATCTTCCTGTCCTCATTCTTTAAAAAAAAGACATTTTTGTTTGTTTATATGGTTATAAAAGGAGTTTCATTATGATATTTCCATGTGTATATGTATTATACCCTAAACTGGTTCATCCCCTCCATTATACCTTAGTCCCCTTTTCGTGGTGATTTCAAAAGATTTGAATGTTCCATATTCACACTTGTATAGAAAGTACATCAACCATATTCACCTTCTTCACTTTCTTCATTTAACCTTCCCTTCCCATTAGTGTCCTCCCCTTAGGATGACTTGTTTTATTTACATTCCTGTCCTTCATTGTTTAGGTGTCTGTTTATTGGGATTTTTGCCTTGGCTTTATACCTATATACGTATTGTGCTTAGGTTGATATAACCCCACTCCATTGCACTTCCTTTCATTTCCCCCCACCCTGTGTTGTTCAATAGTTTTCAGTGTGTTTCATTGTCTTGTTTCTACACAATTTGATGTATTTCATTATTGTTAGCTATCTTTCTTTCCTTCTTTTTCCTTCCCCCTTAGTCTCCTCTGTACCACTTTTGGGTATATGTTCTGTATATATTTATATGTATATATGATTGTTTTATTGTATTGGGCTTATATTCCACATATGAGAGAGAACATGCAGACTTTGGCTTCTGAACCTAGGTATCTTCACTGATGCTTTCTAGTTCCATCTATTTACTGGCAAATGACAAAATTTCATTATCTTTATGACTGAATAAAACTCCATTGTATGTAAATACCACATTTTCTTAATCCATTCATCTTTAAAGCAAGAGAGGTGTGGAAGTTCTGGCTCCTGCTTTGAGTGATTTCTGCACCAAAGGTGACATTAAGAGTCAGGACCATCACTAAGAAGTAGTGCTTGTTGCTTAGTAGGAAAGGTAATTTGTGAGCTGAAGAGAAATTTAGCTGTGAGAAAAATAATAGAAATTATGCAATTCTATCAAATAAGTAAAGATTAATAGTAAAAGCCTATTCAGAATAATGGGCAAATGCATTGAACAGACAGTTCTCAAAAGAAGTACAAATGGCTAATAAATACATGAAAAAAATATTCAATACCCTTAGCTATAAAGGAAATGTAAATCAAAATGACATTGAGATTCCACCTTACTCAGGTAAATTAATCTTTGTATTACTTGAATATTTTTTATTATTGTATTCAATGTAAAATACTAATGAATACCTGCACCTTTTGGTTTTATTGTATGATTACATACAACTTTTATCACAGCTTATCTTTAAAGACTATTAAGGCCACATTTTATACAATGTGAGACTTTATAGACTGTGTGTATCTATTTTCTTCTCACCACTTGCAGTATTTTTGCCATAACTTTTCATTCTGCATGTGTTATAAAAATTATGAAACATTTTAAATTTTAGTCATTTTTCTTTTCTAAAATTAAGAAAAACAATAACAGATTTACCCTTCCTGGTATTCTTCAGTCCTTCCTGTAAATACAAATTTTCATCTAATGATATTTCTCTTTAACTTGAAAAAGTCTGATATTTCTTAATTCAGTTCCAGAAAATGAGTTCTCTTTTTCAGTGGGGTGAGAGTAGGGCTTGAATTCAGGGCTTCACATTTGCAAAGCAGGTTCTCTACCACTTGAGATGATCTCCAGTCTGTTTTGCTCTGCTTATTTTGGATATGGGGTCATCTGAACTATGCTCACCTGGACTCCCCTTAACCTCGATCTTCCTGATCTCAGCCTCCAAAGTTATCAGGATTACAGGTGTGAGCCACTGGCACCTGATGAGTTCTCTTTTATTTTAAAATATTTTTAATTCACTTACATGACTGAAAGAGACTTTTTTTATTTTAGAGGTCCAGAACAAGGTACTCTTTTCTCAGCTATTTAATGATACTATTTGTTTGCATTTTGGCTTTATATTTTCTGATGTCTAGCATCATTTTGATCTTTGGCACACTGTCATTTTTCTAGCTGCTTGAGAGATTTCTTGCTTTCATTTGTCATCAGCATATCAATTGTGATGTGATTTTCTTGGCATTCTAGAAATATTTCATCCATTATTTCTTCAAATATTTTTCTGCTCTTTTCCCATTTCTTCTTCTCATCAGATTCCCAGTGTCCAGGTTGCAACACAAAGACTGTAACTGAAGTACGAATATTGTTTTTCTTATCTTTTATCATGTCTATTTTGGCTTGAGTCAATTCTATGACCATGTCTTGAAGTTCAGTGATATTTCCTTATTCAGTGTCTATTTTCTGGTATGTTCTTCCAATTTCTTTTAAAATTTTTCATTATTGCATTTTTATTTCTAGAATTTGCTTCTGACTTTTTGAAATGGCTTTCATGTATTTTCTTAGTATTGTTTTTTTTCCTTTAAATTCTTGAGCATGTTTTCAATAGCTGTTTTAAGTTTTTGCTGATTATATCCTTTATATTATTTATGAGTATTTATCATCATGTTTTTTTCTCCAGGAGATAGGTGACTTTTCTTTCTTACATTGACTAGAAACTTTTTATTAGGTATCCATCTAAATGAATATTGTCATTCAACTATTTTGAAGTTGTTATTTTTTAATTAATATATATCTATTATACATATTAATTGGTTTCAGTGTCATATTTCAGTACATGCATGCAGTGTGCTCTGACCAAATCCAGCCTCCTTTTATACACTCTCTCCCTGTTTTTATTTAAAGAATGTTGCAGTGTGTTTTAGTAGCCATTTAATTTGCAAATTAGCATGGTCATTGAGTCTGCAAGGTAGATTTAGATTATGCTTCATTCTGTAGTAATTTACTTGTATTTTACTAAGATGTTACCATTTGGCATCTCCTTAGGTCTCAGCAGCAGAATTTGTCCACTTCTGTTGGTGAAATTAGAATGCCTCCCACCCTGGCTTAAACTCTGTGAGTCATTTACTACTGTACACCTCTTGATGTTTCCTCAGCCTCCTAGAGTGTAGCACTTTTGAAGCCAGATGAATGCTGCTAAGTAGAAAGCCAGGTTCACTTCTCTTGAATCCTCTGCTTTTCTCTCAGGTCAAAAGTCCTGCTCAAGAGAAACTAAAGCAGATACCTTAAAGCAACTGAGGCCAATAGGAAAAGGGGACCAGGAACTAGAGAAAAGGTTAGGTCAAAAAGAATTAACCTAGAAGGTAACACCCACGCACAGGAAATCAATGTGAGTCAATGCCCTGTATAGCTATCCTTATCTCAACCAGCAAAAACCCTTGTTCCTTCCTATTATTGCTTATACTCTCTCTACAACAAAATTAGAGATAAGGGCAAAATAGTTTCTGCTGGGTATTGAGGGGGGGAGCGGGAGGGGGTGGAGTGGGTGGTAAGGGAGGGGGTGGGGGCAGGGGGGAGAAATAAACCAAGCCTTGTATGCACATATGAATAATAAAAGAAAAATGAAAAAAAAGAAAAAAAAATAAAAATAAAAAGCTATTTGCCCCAGCTAAGTTAGGCAAACCTTAAAAAAAAAAAAAAAAAAAAAAGTCCTGCTCAGTCTGCTGGCTGATATCTCAATAGCTATCTCATGTATTGAATTTTTCTCTTTGGATAGCATGGAGAGGCAACTCACATACAAGTTATTACCTCATAGTTAGCAGAAAACTTCCTGTCCTATTATGGTTATTATGTTCTTGATGAATTCTGTTGTAAAAGTTAAAAATCTGATATGCAAATCTAACCACCTGGTTAATTAAAATGTATGATTTCAGCATAGTGTTTCTTCATTGTTTTTGATGAATACTAACATCTGATATTAACCAAAGCATTTTAAAAATATTTTTGAAATGTCTCTATTTCTTTTTTTTTATGATCTTTTTTTTTCTTTTATTATTCATATGTGCATACAAGGCTTGGGTCATTTCTCCCCCCTGCCCCCACCCCCTCCCTTACCACCCACTCTGCCCCCTCCCTCTCCCCTCCACCCCCTCAATACCCAGCAGAAACTATTTTGCCCTTATTTCTAATTTTGTTGTAGAGAGAGTATAAGCAATAATAGGAAGGAACAAGGGTTTTTGATGGTTGAGATAAGGATAGCTATACAGTGAGTTGACTCACATTAATTTCCTGTGCATGGGTGTTACCTTCTAGGTTAATTCTTTTGGAACTAACCTTTTCTCTAGTACCTGTTCCCCTTTTCCTATTGGCCTCAGTTGCTTTTAAGGTATCTGCTTTAGTTTCTCTGTGTTGAGGGCAACAAATGCTAGCTAATTTTTTAGGTGTCGCTTTTATCATGTGCTCAAAGTCCAATCCCCTTGTGTGTTTGCCCTTGATCTAATGTCCACATATGAGGGAGAACATACGATTTTTGGTCTTTTGGGCCAGGCTAACCTCACTCAGAATGATGTTCTCCAATTCCATCCATTTACCAGTGAATGACAACATTTCATTCTTCATGGCTGCATAAAATTCCATTGTGTATAGATAACCACATTTTCTTAATCCATTCGTCAGTGGTGGGGCATCTTGGCTGTTTCCATAACTTGGCTATTGTGAATAGTGCCACAATAAACATGGGTGTGCAGGTGCCTCTGGAGTAACCTGTGTCACAGTCTTTTGGGTATATCCCCAAGAGTGGTATTGCTGGATCAAATGGTAGATCAATGTCAAGTTTTAAGTAGCCTCCAAATTTTTTTCCAGAGTGATTGTACTAGTTTGCATTCCCACCAACAGTGTAAGAGGGTTCCTTTTTCCCCGAAATGTCTCTATTTCTTAAGGGGACTTAATGTGTAGGTAAGTCTGAAATTCATTTCATTTAGCACAAACTCAGATAATTATATTTAGCAGTGTCTGTCATATAATATATGTTTTTATATAAAAACGTAGTTGGTTAAGGTAATTTAATATTAATGCTTACCAAGAAAAAAGAAAGAAAAGAAAAGGAAATACTTGGCAATGACAATGCTATTCAAAAATAAATGTGTAATTTTATGCATAAAATGTAGCTGAATGAACATGTTTGTTTAGGTAGAAATTTGGTATCTATTCCCTATCTGGCAAATATTAGTATAGTTTGTTTTTTCTGCTGATTTAATTAGCAATGTGTTTCTTTTGTTTGACTCTTTCTTATTTTAATGTATTTTCTCCCTGGACCTTTAATAACATGAAGTTTTTCAGGGTAAGTGGACCTGGTTGAAATGTGTCACCATCTGTGATTAGACTGTAAGCTTCTTTGGACTGATTTCCTTCCATGGGCCACAGTTGGATGTGCAATGTGGGCTGTGTCTGAGCTTGGGGCTGACAGAAAAACCCAATCATCTTTGTTTATACTACTGCTAATATATGCAGTTTTCCTAAATTTTTGGAAATTTTATATGAATATAAAATAAATTGTTGTTAACTTGGTGACTAAGCTTGGCCATTCTTCTGGCTTCTTGAGACCTCTGGAAGAGTGTGACCAGAGCAATAGAAAAGAATAACCCAGACAGTGGAGACCAGCATGCAGAAAGGACTGGCTAAGGGCATATAACACAAAAACAGCCAGTACTAAGTTCTACTGATGAAGGTAGTAAGTTATTACTCCACTGCTTTCTCTGTAGTGGCTGTTGTAAATAAATTTAACCATTTTGGAATGAATAAATCCCCTTAATATGTCTACATAACTAACAGAAAAGAAGAGAAATGAAAATGAAAATCTTTTTTTTTTTTTTAACAGTACTGGGGTTTGAACTCAGGCTTTGTGCTTGGTGAACAAGTACTCTACTTTGTGAGCCACACTTCCAGCCCCTAGGGAATAAACATCTCTGAGAAGATGAATTTTCCTGCTAATTTAATCAATAAATTAATTAACATTAATTAATGAGACATTAATTAGTGAGACATTAATTTGAATAAAAAGAAAGAAATATAACCTGATATATCTCCATAATTGTTCTACTGGATTGCAGGGAAGTAGAGCACGGTTTTACTAATTCGGAATCTAAATACTCTGTCAGGTGGGCCTTGAAAATTATTGTGAATTTGGTTTGCATGGGTGCCCCTCTTTACCGCGGTGCTGGTTGCATGCATCTCCTGACACTTTCCTGAGTGTGTGCCCTTTGTTAGGCCTCCTGCTCTTTCTACTGCCCACCTGCTTTCACCCACAAGGATCAGGACACACCGTGCTGAGGATCTTCACTGCTCCTAGAGCTGCTCCTGTGAATCACTTTCTTAATCTGCATACATGATTTCCCTACTCTGATGACTTTACTTCTACTTCTGGAATCAATACCAAAAACTATATAGTAGCTTCAGGATCCCCTCCTTAACAGAACATTGGTAAAAGACATTTTCTGTTAAAAGAGGGGTAGTATAATGGGTAAAGGCAAATAAATACCACTCCTGATAGTCTTCCAGTCACTAGATGCTGCCTATCATGGATGCTCCCCAGTAGTTATTTTGATTTTTAACAAATTTTGGATAATGAGTTTCTCTTGCTCATTTGCACTTACTTAAGGCAGTATTGAGCATGCATTTACTTCTCATCTGTGGTAGCCTCCCCTTTCCCCTGAACCCAGCCTTTAGCCTCATGCTGATCTCCTGAATACTTTTCCACACAGCCCCTAAATGATTTTTAAGTAGATCTTCCAAAGCTGGGCAAAGGGACTCTATTAACAAACCAGAAAGTCATGATGTTTTCCCTCAGAAGATTACTTTCTACTTAGAAATCAAAAATAAACTTAAAAAGAGCAAATGCAGTAACAAGGGTGCTAAACATTAATAGGAAACAAACAAACTATGAGATTGAGGCATGAAACAACTTGCGTGATTTCTGGGATAAAGTAATTAGAGGAGAGATCATTGAGGCGGAGGACAGAAGAATAGTCCAGAATAGAAAGGTGGAAGGAGCAGAGAGCCCAAAGCAAAGACTTGTGGATGAATCACATCATGACTGCCTTGCTGAGAAGCAGAAGTGCTATCATCCTTCATACTCTGAGATGTAAAACCATGACACAGACATTTTGAAATTTCACTTTTTGTGATACTGCCTTAAATTATAAAGTAGTATACTCTCATATTTTGGGCTTTTTTGTCTATGTCTATGCAATCCATTTATCTTTTTTTTTTTTCGGTATTAATGTTTGAACCCAGGGCCTTGGGTTTGCATGTGCTCTACCAGTTGATTCCTCCATTCCTTTGAAATCAAAGATGCCCCTAATTGCATTCATGATGGTCTTCGCAGCTCTGTCTTCAACAAGAGTAAATGTTCACACTGTATAGTTCTAGAGTCTGTTTTGTAATAAAAACAGGCTAATTTTCCAAATCTTGAAATAGTTTTCTTTTTGCTTAACAATTTCTTCTACAATTGTTTTTTCACATTTTACTATAAGAAATTAGTGGAACCTAAACCACACCTTTCCTTTCTTGGCTTAGACATCTTCTTAGCTAAATATCTAATTTCATCACTCCTATGTTCTACCTTCCACAAAATGTCAGAACAGGAGCACAGCTCAGCCACATTCTTTGTTACTTTATAAACAGGGTCACCTTTCCTCCAGGTGCTAATGTCATGATCCTGGCACCTCCATGAGGTCTCCCCAAAATGAACATATTGCTACTATTGTCCATTAGTAATTATGAATGTGTGTCCTAAAACAATGGAAGATTTTCTATGACTCTCCTGTTCCTTCCTGAGTCCTCACCATAATCAGTTTAGAGTATACTTCAGAGTATTCTTGGCTTTTTCCACAATAAAATTCAAAACTCTTACAACTTCTATTCATTACATATTTTTAAGCCACTTCATCTTTTTAGGTATTTCTTATAGTTACGCCCCACTTCTCTTTGTCAATTACTGTCTTAGATGGCTTTGGGCTGCCATAACAAAATGGCATGGATTGGGTGGCTCAAACAGACATTTATTCCTCACAGTTCTGAAGGTCCAAAACCATGGTGCTCACAGATTTGGTGTCTGTGGAAGACCCAACTCCTGGTTTGTAGAGATGCCTTATATTGGTGTGTTTACATGGTGGGGAAACAGAAACAGAGACAGTAGAGAGGAAAGGAGAGTGAGGGACACAGGGAGATAGAAAATACAGGTCACTCTGATCTCTTTGCCTCTTTTTAAGGGCACAGAGCCTGTAAGTACCTTCGTAGGGCACCACCCTCATGACCTTCATTAAACCTATTTAGGTCCAAAAGGGCCAACTTCAAAATTCCAAATATTACATATTAAGATTTCAACACATGAAATTGAGGAGACACAAATAATCAGTCTTTAATACCTAGAAGATAAGTCACATAAAATATCATGACATATTTAAAGTATTGAAATAAATTTGTACGATCTTAGAAGTCTCTATGCACTGAAAATGTCATTTCAAAAGAACTTAGACTTTTTTAGGCAAGAAAGCACTAAGATAATTGATGAGATATTTGCCCTAAAATATTTAAAGAATGTTTTTAGAAGGAAGAAAATGATAGTTGATAGACAATAAAATTCATACAAAGAAAGATTAATGAAAATGGAAAATAGATGGTGAGCATAATTTTTTTTCTTTTTTTCATTTTTTAATTATAATTGACTAAAGGAAAACATAATTTGTTCTGGGATATGGAAGTAGTGGAAAAGGGAAATATATGATGAAAATCACACAGTTTTCAAAAAGTCCCATTTGTTGAGTTGGTTTATAAACTACAGCTTCTAAATTTTTTTGTTCCCACTGTCATCTTATTAATCAGAAAGATGAGGTACTAAAAGTTAAAAGTTAAAGTATTTGATCGTTGGCTAGATTTAATTTCCCTCCCTTCCTGCCTCCCTCCTTTCCTTCCTTCCTTTCCTGATGGGGTCTTGCTGTTGCCCAAGCTGATCTTGAACTCCTAGGCTCAAGTAATCCTTCCGCCTCAGCATTCCAGGTAACTGGGACTACAAGCACACACCGAGCCTTTACTCTCCACATTTTATGGAATAAATACTTTTAAGCTTTTTATGCTTATTTGAAGATTAAATTATTAACTTTGAATCGTCAAGTTAAAATAGCATATATTCTGTTCAATAGTAGTCTAGCATATGCCAGGGAATATATGTGGGCAACTTCAAAGGGATTAGCCTTGGTGGGAGCCCCTTTCATCCAAAATCTGTTTGTAAGACTACTGAGAAAAGACTGTTTAAAGGAGATTCCAGAGCTGTGGATTTGGGCTGCTCTTGCTAGAAGTATTTGGGAAGAGAGGCACTTTATGTAGAGATTGAGGTGAAGAAGGCACAGAGGCCTTCTGCATCCTTACATCGTTTGACAATGAAAATACGAGTTTATATCGCTGTTATTTACATAGTGCTGAATTCATGTCATGCTATAGCTGTGAGTGTCCGTGTTTGTGTTCTCACAGTGCAGCTTCCTCTGTGTGATATGTGTATAGTTGGTACACAGCAATAGGGATCACAGAAGAATTTGACATATGGGTTCTCCTTACTTCTGGTGTTTGTTTCACTGGTACAAACTTTACTTAAACTTGTTTATAGTTACAAAATTTATATTAGAGAAAATGTAATTCTATGCAACATTTTCAAAGCTTCCACTTTGAGAGAAAGAAACAACCAATTGTTTTCAGGTCATGTCCCTAGGGCATAGAGTTAGGGACTTCATGTGTCAGCATGGTGTCATCAACAGTCTTGACCTGGTTTCCAATGGTGTATGAGACAGTCTTAAGAGCTGTATTTAGTTATACTTATTTATAGAAACTAAATGTATAATTAACATGTCCAAGGAGGTAAAACAGGTGTCAGTTTGAGCTCATTAAGTGTCATCTAATCAAATTTCATGAATTAATGTTCCCAGTGAGCAGCGTTCCCTGGAGATGTATTGGTTAAGGTGAGAAATAGAGAGGCAGATTAATTGAAAATCAAATTTTGGAATAGATAATGGGACTTCAGGTAGTATACCACTGCAGATAAGCTTAAAGGCTTTGGGAACAAAAAGGTAAGTAAGAAATGATAAATGCACTTCATTCTTAACACTATTTCATTTCATAGCAATTACAGTTTCACAATTATTGTTAGCACATCATTATTTGGTATATGTTGACAATCATATTAGTTGGTTTTGAAACTGTGTTGTTAATTATTAGGCTTCCAAAGATTTATTTCATAATAATCTTTTTGCTACTATGTATCATTTGTAATTGTGACCCTGTGAATTCAGGGCTTCTTTAAGCCCCCAGGAATATTCTCCCTTTAATGAGACATTTATAGTGAAGGGGCATTAAAATGAAACATTTCATTGAAAAGGTCATTAAATACCTAAATTCATAAGCAAGCCTATTAAATGTTGCTATAATAGCAAGTTCATAGTATTAGAAAAATCCTTAAAGAGGTATTATTACTGGAAGTAAAACAACAAATATAGAAGTTTAAAATTAATGATTTTATTCAGAGTTAGAATATAAGAGCCTCAGGAGAAACTGAAGGTCATTTAGTTTTGTAGTTTCAATACATGCTGCTCATTCAGTTATTTTGATCTCTAGAAGTTCTTATTGAGTAAAACTTTCTGGAAAGCCAGAAATCTGTATTTTAAGAATGATTAAAGAAAAGCCACCTTTTTCAGATTATTCCAATATAGCCACTCTGCAATTGTACTTGAGATTTGCTATTCAAGAATGTGGCTTCTCTTATATAAACCAGAAAGTGATATCCACAAGGAATGACTTCAGGGTAAGAAATGGCTTCTGATCTTCTTTAAATTTTGTTCAGTACTTAGTTTTTAGGGAAGAGAGATGAATTCCAGTTATTCCTACATGGGTCGATAATGGCATTCCAGATTTTTTTTCCATGTACAATGTCTTGCCCTGTGCATTGGTAAGTATACCTCCTTTTGATATTTAAGTGATTATTTTAGGGATGAAAGATGTGTGATTAATTAGTGAAATCAGACCATATTATACCACTCAATCTTAGCCTTTCACACCTTACCATGTGTACCTCTCCCTCATTTTCACATTTACTCAGTTTGAATTCCACCTGTGGACTTGTGACTTCTAGAATGAAACATCTCAGGGGCATGGTTGCCTGTATGCTCTCATATCTGCAAGGAAGTATGTTTGCATGTGTTGTTGTCATTTCATATTTCTATAAGTGTTAAAAATACCCTTTTATATTTTAGTAATTATATTTTTGTAGACTATAACTTAATAATATATATCCTAAGAATGCCACAAAAATACAGTCATTTTGAAAACATATTATGTTTTCTGATTGTCTTCTAGTACATCAATGTTTATTCTTGGTATTTTCTCCCTTCAGCATGAAAATATCCATTAACATTTTTGCAGTGCAGGTATTCAAGCCAAATCTTTGTTTTCATTTGTCTGAAAACATTTTAAAATTTTTCACTATTTATTTCCTATGAATTTAAAACCCTGGGTTGACAAAATTTAGTTTTCTTTCAGTCTTTAAAAAATTTTCATTTCCTATAAGTCTGTTTTGTTCTAATGAGTTAGTAGAAATTTGTGTTGTTGTCATTGAGTATGCAATATTTCTTTTTTATAGAATTGTTTAGATTATCATTGATCTCCTGCTAAATTCATTTAAATATGCAATTTAATTAATTTCTATCATATTTGGGAAATTATTCTCAATTTCTTCTTCAAAGATATTCTGCCTATTCATATTGTTCTCTTTCTGGAACTCTTGTTACATAATGAGAGTTATATATAAGTATATCAAATTATTTTATTTTGTCCCTTAATTTCTGACTATTATTTGTATTTTTCTTTCAATCATATTGCTATTATTTAGTATAATTTAATATTATTTAGTATAATTTCTATGTGCTGAGAAACAAAAGTTTTCACCTTAATTAATGTAATTTTCAGTTCTAGAGTTTTCATTTCTTAAATTCTTTTCTCTGATGAGATTTCATATATGTGCACTTATGATCACCTTATGTGTGTCTATTTTAATTTGAGTTCCTTGACAGTATCTATAAAACCTGTTTTATTTCTTTAAACTAAAAATCACCAGCCTTAACATTATTGATTGCTGTATCTAACAAGCAAGATATTTCTGGTTTGATTTCTGTTGGTTGCTATTCTTATTGACTACCATTTGCACCATCCAGTTTCTTTCTATATCTAACATTAAAATTATTGTGTGCTAAATGTTTTTGATGAGAAATCTAGATAGTGCTAACTTCCTCTGAAGTATGCTTATTTTCTCCTTGCAAGGACTTTCATTCCTGGTTTATCACTTTGTCCTTACAGTAGACTTTGTTAGCATTCTTGGGAAAGATCTGTGGAAAGACACAGTGTTTTTCAAGCTGTACTGTACCTCCAAACTCAATCCTGTGAAACCTGTCTGACTTGATTTTAGATGGGTTGGGGGAAAGTAGTGCGGCCTTACTCTTGGACATGATTTAGTCTTTCTTGTGTCTCAGCTGGATGTGAAATAAATTTTGCAGTGGTAATGCGATATCTTCATTTGGTGGGTATTGTCTACAAATGTGCCCTGAACTGTTTGATCTCTTGTGCCTTTGTTTCATTTCCAACTATAGTCTACAGTCATAATCAAGTCATAAATCTTATGGAGCTTTCCATTATGTATGCAAACATGATCCTTATCCTTAAAGTTGTGAGGAAACCTCACACATATTTCTGGGATTCCCCTTTTCAGGACTTCTCTCTTTGGTGGTCTTAACTGTAGAATGAAGCTGCATAAGCACCTGTGAATTCTGATCTCTCCCTCCTTATCCCAGTTCAACCACTGCAGTTTTGTTTTGGGATCATATTGCTTAATGATCATTTAAAAAATGCCCACTGGCTGGGGGAATAATTGTTTAGTTTACTCCATAAATTTTTATAAATTTCTGAGTTTGCATTCACGTGATATCTATTTTTCACCTTAAAATATAATAATATTACATATTTAATCTGATTTTAATATGCTTACAGTACAGGATCTAACCTGCTGTCACTTACCCTATCATACTTAGAAATAATATCTATGTGATGATTAGTTAGTTCAAAGTACATGAAATTTAATTGCAGTTATAGAAGAAAATAAAAATATTTTCAACCTTACAAAATAGTTTTAGCTCACATTAGTTGAGTACATAAAGAACATATATGCTTATTTGTATTCTTATCCTAAAAGGAGATGAGTCAATAAATGTTTAAAGTTGTCTAAAATTTATTATTTTAATCAAAAATCAACTGAGAATTTAAAAATAATATAGCTATCCCACATTGGTTAAAATAAAAATAAGGATGAATACAGAAAAATTAATAAGATAAAGTGTCATCGTTTGTGACAATAAATGAATGAGTCCTATCTAAAACTGATAAGTCAAAAATTAGAAGGATGGATGTGACCATGAGAAATATTGTGTATGAACTGAAAGGTGGGACATTATTGAAGGAAGATGGACAAGAATACAGAAAAACTATTGCTCTCCCCGCTAATCTCTTTTCACATTCCATGTATGTTAAAGCTTACGAAATGTTATATGGTGAATGAATGTGTCCTTTTTGGCAGCTACTCATTCCACAACAATTGATCAATTCTGGATCATATGACAAAAAGTTCCCAGGTTAATTCTCTATTTGATTTTCATAGGCAATGTAAAATGCTTTAAATGAATGTCTTATTTTTATGCTCAGAAAAAAACACGAAGTCATACAAAAGTGAAGCACAACATATGAAATAGATCTTTATCTGATTTTCATTTGTTAGTTTATATTCAAATGAAGACTATCTGTAGGATGATGATCTGCCCCAATGTTTCTCAATGACCTGAAGATACTTGCAAGTCACTGTCCCTAAATTACTCCAAGGCATCCAACAAGTCTCCTAGTGCTCCAGTCAAAACCTTCTGAAAAGTTTGTCTTCTCCAGGGTTGATGCAAATGGAACAGCATTTGTTCATCATAAGCTAGCTTCCACAACTTTCTGTTTACCCTGTTGAATCTATAGTCACAGCACAAATGGGAACCCAGCTGACCATTGCATTTAGCGAATCAAGAGGCTAGTTTATTTCTCCACTATGAGGATCTGGCTGTGGCACCAGGATTAATGATGTGGCAGGTCTGCATTCTCTGGCAGACACTCTAAACCCGCATTACTTTGGAGAGAGTTTCTGCTTCTGAAAAAGGCAGTGAACTGGAGTTCTTCAAGAGGATGGCTTCTGGAATCATGTGGACAATGGCATGTTAAGTCATGCTTCAGAGATCTGTGGCCTGGTAGTGATCCACACTGCAACTCCACTGGTCTTGCAGTACGGGTGTTGTCCTTACTGCATCCATCACCAAATGCACCAGAGCTGGTAAACATACTACACCGCAAAATGAGCAAGCATACTTAACATGCTTGGTGCTGTGAGTTGCACTTTCTGCATATTTTCTAAAGTTTATTTCTTTGCAAACTTGCTGACAATGCACATTATTCATAAAGTTGTAAGTTTTGAAATTTAAGTGGAAACGTTCATTTTCATAAGATAACCCTTGTGCTTAGTTTTATTGTGCACCACTCCACATTTTATGATGCCGTATAAAATATCTTAAGCTGGCAGAGTACACAAATCACTTAGTGTGCTAGAATATACGAGCATAATTGTCATCTAAGACAATAGGAAATAGATAAAAGAATCTTTCTGAGCTCAATGGGCATATTTTGCACCCTACAAATACTTGTTTCTTATACTGTATAATAGTAAAATGAGCAAGAGAAGGTAGACTGTGCAATTAAATAAGCATCTGCATTAAAACAACAAAAAAAGACAGAACTCAGACCTGGATGGTGTCAAAGGAGGAATAACGCTTATCATTAAGACATGGAATCTTTAATGTACTGTGTAAGTCATCCCAAGTATCCTTCTGTGGTAGGATACATATACTTTGAAATTTTCCTTAGTTCATCTACAAGAAAAAAGTAATTAAAACCTAAGATGCAATGCTTATTCTCATCACAAACCACACTTTATTGCAATGCAAGCTTTTAGATCTACATACAGAGGGTATCCATCATAAATTTTTATGTTGTACATGAAGAACACTGAGTAATATTCCAAATAGGTGAGAACTTCACAAATTGTATGGAAATAGATGACACAAATGTGATAGCATCATTTTATTTTAGAAATACTTAGCAGTTAAATTCATCACTTAGGAAAATTTTTATTTAAATGCTTATAAGCTCAGAAATCTTCCTCAGTCAGGACCTTTCCCCACCCTCTGGTTCCTTTGCTGCTTTTGTTATTAATATGGAAAAGAAGTAAATAACCATATTAGCATCAAGGGTTATTCACAATTCCCAGTGTGCTTTCTGAAGCCCAAGGCTAATCATTTGGAGGTCTGGGGATGTGAAAATCACAGAATTTTTCACTCCCCCTTTTTTCTTTTCCAGAGTGTCAGTGCATGATGGAATTAATTTTGGAACAGAGCATTTGCCCCCAGAATAGTTGAATGGTTTGGAAATTAATTCTGAAGTGCTTTCATGGATGTCGGGAGATGAATGCCAATGGTACCATCCTGTATACATTTTTAATCTATCTGTTCTTTTCCTCACATGAATTTTCACCTGAAGTTCAAAGTGTGTATTAGCTGCTCTGGGTGAAGCGTAGATGGGTGTTCTTTTATCATCCACACTTCATCTCCTGGACTCCAGTGTTTTCTAGTACAGCTCCCAGTGGGATTTAAAATTGTTGTTTCAAAGTTGCTGAAGAAAAAGTATGGAAACCTTTTTATTCACACGCTCAGTCTTGATTCTATTACTCATAATAAGAGGATAATTTTGGCTATTTCCTAATGTAACAGTGAAAATTTTCATGAATAATGGATTTTCAAATACCTCTATAGTCACTGAAAAATAACAAACTAAAAATAAATGTTAGTTTTCTTTCCCTTAGATTCAATTATATAACAGGATAACTCACAACATGATCACTTAGGATTCCAAGTAAAATACTCATTTTCTCTAAGAAATAATGAGATAGACACTAAATGTTTTAAGTTTAAATTGTCTCATAGCTCTAGTAATACATCATGGTTATTTTTGTCTTATTCATGCTGACTAGACATTTGAAAGAACTAAAAAGTACTCATTCATACAGTTGTTCATTCATTAACTTAGTAAGTTAAGTTCTACCATATGGTAGGTGCTTTGTGAAGTTCTGGAAATAAAGCAGTAAACAAAATAAACATCACTCCTGCAATTGTGAAGCCTATAATTTAGCTGAGTGAAAAAGGCATTAAATAAATTTAAAGATGAGTTTTGTTGAAGAAGAGGAATAAATGAAAGAATCAAGGTCACTGTAAAAATAGATCCTGATAGATCCTTCTCTTACCTAGAATGTGGTTTCAGTTTAGATGGGAGTTCTTCTTAAGGAACAATTGTACACACAATATACATACTCATTTCCCAAACAGATGGATGAATGGACACATGGATAGATAGATCAGATAAACAGACAGTTGATAGACACATAGTTGCCATGCTGAAACATATAAAATTGAGTGGATGGAGGTAAAAAAATAGATTGACTTCTCACAACATGGGTACACAGTGAAGGTCTAAGAACAGTGATACCAATTGGTGTTTGAGAGGTATGGAACAGTGATACAAATGACACCGAACTTTACATTACGCAAAATTTTGGTCTGTTTTTGTGTTGGAGACAAGTTCTACCTTTGTTGTCTATGCTGGCCTTTTGAGATACTTCTGCTCCCACTTTCTCAGTGCTAGGATTACAGTCATGTAGCATCATGCCTGATTTACACTGAATTTTTAAGACAAAGGAAATCCAATTATGGATGTTAAAAACAGTTAAAAAAAAGATCTCCTTTGTAAAGCTCTATAAAGGAAAATATAAATAGAAAACATCCGAGAGTTTTAATGTTAAGAAACCACTACAGAAATTAAAACAAAAATACCAGAAGATGTAGAAGTTTGGGAGAAAATATGTGATGTACATACATGGCAGACTTAGTACGAAATCAGTTTGATGTAACACTATACCCATTATATCATTATACCACAGATATGAATTATCTCTCATAGGACACAAATTTCTGTCCTCACTGACATTATGAGAATAAGTTGTGGTATATCTTTGCGGTCGCTTCGAAATCTGGGGCATATCTTGGCAAATAAATCATTTAAGATAGCAAGAAGCATTCTACATTAACCTCAACATTTTTAACAAAATATTGGCAGGAAATTGAATTAGATCAGAATAAGCAATAATGATTCTGAATGAAAGACTTTTTTTAAGGAGAAAAATAATCCAGGTAACCAGATTATATCTAAGATTCAAACTCTCATGTGTATGGATAAAGCAATATAAGCACAAAGAAGCACATTGGAATGTCTTCAAAACCGCTAAAACCCTACCAAAGTGAAGGACCCACAATCCTGACTTTGTTGGCTGAGAAGCTGAGTGGCTCTGAGTGGAATCACTGAGCATCCTGGGTACAGTACCCCGTAGGCACTGGGATGCTCAGCACAGTTTGTACCCACTGATGGTATTCAGGGATTTCTGACTCACACAGTGGATCCTCTCGTGATACCCCTTTTACATTTATGGCAAAGGTACTTTAGGTAGCAGAGAACATAGAAAAAATGATTCCATATATTATTAAAATGTGCTTTTACTAAACAGAAACATTAGACTTCGTATTTCACTGTCTGATTCATGATTTTAAATTTTAAACACAATTTCTTAGTGTCTAATAGAATAACAGAACTGAAATGGTTGACATTCCCTGTGTTTGTCTTTATAATCACTGTGCTATCATTGTTTATTTCTTGTCTGTTGCTTAAGTGCAGGAGGAATGCAGCCCACCAGGAATGAAAGACAAACCAGAGCCTTAAGTGGGACAAAACGAATTCAAATTGCTATGAACTTACTCTTAAAAAATGTGTATGAGAACTCCTCAAAAAGTTGATTTTGTGGGATTTAAGCACTAGCTTTATGAACTAGGCATCCCCCAAATTAACATCTACGTAGAATGTGTGGATAATGCAATCTGTCAAGGCTGACGTAAAAAAATTGGGTTAATTTATATGTATTTATTATGAAACATGAAAATCGTTTTTTCACTGAGAAGTAATTTCTGACCTACTTAATTTTAAATTGCCAGTATATATTGATATTATAAAACCAATCAATTTTCAGTTGGTTTTATTTTGGTTTATGAACTAACTCTTCATAGAAAATGTGCTGACCTGTTGCCATATCCAGGTTGAATATCTCCCAGAGTGTCACTTAATTAATTATTTAATTAGGAACTTCTTGGGATTGGAAAAGATGAGGAAATGACTGGTAAATGCCTCACTATCCCAAGTTGGAATGAAGGAACCCTACAAAGCAGTAGGATTGAACTCCACCACCTCTGAGCCATTTCCATTAAATTACAGCTCAGCAAAATCATTTCCCTCTTTAAACTTATCTGTTACTAAGTTTGTAATTTGATGAACTCCTAATGTGCCAGTGGTAGAGAAGCAATGCCCAGTCATTTTCCTTGCCTTGTGTTTATGCTCAACACATGAGAGAAAACTCTCAATCCTTTCAACACAGCCACATCTAGTATAAAAAGTTGAGTGTGACACCACAAAGAGACATATTTTCTTTTTCACTCCATGGTCTGAGCAGGACTGAAACCAGACCAAATATTCAAAGAACACAATTTGATAATATACAGCTTTTCTTACAAGCCTAGCCACAGCAAACATAATTATGTATATATAATTATAATAATATATAATAATATATAATATATAATATAATATTTTATATATATATATATATATATATATAAAACCCTGGAGCACTGCAGATGAAGCAAAGTTCTCCCTGGATGGGGATTAGGCTTGAAAATGGAGCTGTAGAGAGCAATACAGTCTGGATGGGGGCACCACACAGTGGGAGGTATAGCTGCTACTTGGAATGTACAGACATTTCCCCCAACCCAACGACATAGGAAGCATGCCCAGGAAAGGAAGGGGAGCCATGATTGCATCACACATTTTTACTGTGCTGTGTACAGGGCTGGATATGTCACTCAAATGTAGAACACTTACTTACCATGTGCTAGGTGCTGGAACCACTGCTCAACATCCAAACAGTAAAAATCAAACTAATTAAAAGAGGACTTAGGAGACTTTGAAAGCTACTGGTTCTTTTTCAGAAATACTATATTCTAATTCTAATTCTATCAAAATACCTTAGGAAAAAACAAAATGTAGATATAATAAGGATGTGGGTCTTTTAACCATGCCCATTTAGAAGAAATTCTCATCCAAGATAACCTGTTTAAAACATTTTTAAATAAAGAAACTTCCAGAATTATGTTGCATTAATATGCCCCAGAACCTGTGCAGCAATTATTGAACACAGTAACCAAGTCTCTGATGTAGCTAAGATAGAAGGAAAAATGTATTTTTTCTCTTTATGGGTTTCTGGCTTGTACCCATTCTTACAAAAAAGAAAGAGAAGGATTTTGAGCATCTGTATTTTATAAAAGTGTCACAGTTAGCAAACACTATCCATATTCCTAATAGGAACATTAACTAAGAGACTGAAGGTAGTGGGAACTCCATTTCCCTGAAAAGAGCCAGGGAAATGGAGGGCAGGCTGCCTGCTTGGGGATTCTTATCTCAGTTTGCAGATTATGCTCTCCTGCCGCAGAAGAGTCTGGCTTCCCCTGCATCATTCCATTCACTCCCTCAATGGCACAATTGGGAAAAGGCTAATGGTAATACCTCAAGTGACAGCCCAGCCAATCTCATAGCTTAAAGATACCTGAAGTCAAGATGTGGAAACATGTTTTGGGGAATGTGAAGTAAGAATACAAAAGAATGAGGTATAGAGTGGTTCGAGGATTTGAACTCAGGACTTTGCTCTTGCTGGGATGGCACTCTACTGTTTGAGTCATACCCCTGGCCTTTTTGTTCTAGTTATTTTGATGACAGGGTCTTAGGTTTTGCTCAGGATGACTTGGACCACTATTGTTCTATTTAGTGCTTCCTGCCACTATTGATCTTTGGAATGACAAGGGCATGCCACCATGCCTAGTTTCTGTTGAGATATGCCCTCAAGAAGCTTATTTGCCCAGCTGGCCTTGAGCTAAAATCATCCCACTCTCAGCCTCCTAAGTAGTGTTAGACTGAAGAGAGGCTTGCAGGACAGGCAGGCAATGGCTAAACATCCGCACAGGCTTTATTCTGGAGAGAGAATGAGGAGGGAGTCTCCAGCAAGTGAGCCTGAGCACACTGCCTCATACAGGTTTGGGGTAGTTATAGAGGGAGCTGGTAGAAAAATATTGGGAAGTCATTGGGTGGGAAAATGTTCTTGGTCAGTAAAGAATGCTGTGGCTGAGCAACCAAGGAAGGTAAGTTGTGACTAGGTCACTCATCTGCTCAACTGTCCTGCTGCCCACCTGGAGATAAAGGTTGACAATTGCCCTTTTTGCAGTCTTTGAGGTCTGATGAGGAGTTTCCAGTAAGCCATCTGCAAGGGAGAGGGGATCTGATCCTAACACGGGTACCTTATGTTCGCCCTAACAAGTAGGTTCGATTACAGGTGTGACCCACCAATGCCTCTTACCAAACAGACCACTGGAAAATCTCCCTCCCCTCTGACCTAAAATGTGATTATCCTGGGTGGAGACCTCCATGGAGCCCTAACTTTCTCCTCTCATGGAGCAAAGATGGAAGAGTTACTTAAGAGTTGCTCACTTTGAATAAAGTATCCCACCATAGAGATCTTCTGGTGGTCAGTATTTCCCAGAGTCCTTCTAGGTACTTATCCCACTTGGCTACCATGCATAAAAGGGGAGGAGAAAAGAGACAAGCACTCTTTTACATGATACAAAGAGTTTAGGGTTGACAGATACATTCAAAGTATACAAGAGAAATGATGACTTACCATGTAGACAGGCATTGCTAACACTGGAAAAGACTTGGAGAACATTTCCATCATTGCTAAATCTGGTCCACAGAGAAAGACCCACAATTATCCAGATCAGGGAGAGCAGTGGTACATAAATAAATAAAAATTAATTAAATTATTAATTAATTAATATTTTTGTAACGTACTCTAGTCTCTGACTAGTCCTCCACTGTAAATACTTTTATTTTTTCCCCATTTGTGCTCATCATTCTGCAAATAGTAGAGTTGATAATTATCTCCATTATCTCTTATCCTCAATTGACCTATGGAAACTAACACAGTGAGTAGCAAAAAAGAAAATAACTAAATATGTATTTAATAAAGCATTTAAATCAGATTATATCAGGGTACCTTCAGAGCTAAATAGCTATTATTTTATCCTGATGCCAGTTCATGGGTTCTCAAAAATCGTAGAAACACAGAACTTAGTATCTCAGAGGCAGGGGAAGCACAATGAAAAAAAAAATAAGAAGAATCTACAATTTACGCAGAAAAGGAAAAGGTGTTTATCATGAGACCATAAAGCAGAATTTGGAAGTCAATTAGAATATTTTAAGGAAATGAAACAAGCAAAACAGAGGAAAAAAAATAAAAAAATCTTCATAACTCATATTTCCATATTAGCTTACTGGAATAAATTAACTAGCCAACATAGTCCCCAAAGAAGAATGAAAACCACAAGCAGCTGTAAGTTTAACCTTTCCTCATCCTGGAGTAGAAAATCATGATTCAATAATGTCATGGGTCCTGATCAATAACAGTACCGAATGACACCCTCTGCCTTGCTAAACAGTAGACAGCTTGTCCTGATTGGTGTCTGACCTCTGTTTTTTTTTAATCTTTTAATTTTTTTATGAGCACTTACTTAAACTTGTTCTGCCCTTTACAGGAGATAAACTTCTTCAGTGTCTTTCTAATGTCAAAACCTAGAGATGTTTTTCACAAGGACTTGGTAACCAACCCTGTGAAATGAGTTTGGTAGGAAGTGGGCCCCTGTCTCCAAGTCTGGACTGCAGAAGATTTGAGTTCAACCTCTTTTTCCTGCAGCCATAGGGAACTTTTGACTCTCCTTCCCAGGATTTGAAAGAGTATGGCAAGATTTGACACACTTTTAATGGTTAAGAGTTGATAATATCTCTCTCAATAAAAAGAAAAGTTCTTGTAATTTACTTACCTATGACCAAGACAACTGACTCAGTAAATTTTAACAAAAATAATTTTATGTATGTTTGTCCACATATAAAATATGCTGCACTATTGCCAATCAAGGCAATTTTACAAGTAAGTATTCAACTTAAAAACTAGATCTCCATGTCAACTTTGTCTATTTTTACCAAGTAGTCTAACTCCAGGCATTGTGCTGGAAACAGCTCTTCCGTATGGCTACCATTGTTGCGTAACACTGCCAGATTTATTGTGCATCCTGGTGTTCCACAGCCGTTGTTCACTACCAGTCCCTTATCAGGCCCATTTTGCATCCCCACACCCATTAGCTCAGCATCCACCAGGAAATTTTAATACTGTAGATAAACTGTATGTTTATTTTTGTAGTGGAGTCGTCTGAGAGGCCACAAAACATTGTGATAATCTAAGAGACACTGGCCCCAAAGAAGCAATTTGCACACCTTTGCAGGTACTATTCTCTTTGAGTGCAAGATGTAAATAATGTTTGTGATAAGGTACAAATCATGCTATTCTCTGTAGAGCTGCTAATGTAAAAACAAAATCTCTGCCAATTAACTTATACATATGTGTGTTATATAAACGTTATTACTGTCACCAGTTTAAATGTCTTTTGGTCATAAGGGTCAGCCAAGAGGAAGTGGTTTGGCAGTTGTGGAGGAAGTGACAAATCCCAATCATGGTTTGGTAGGACATAAATTTTCATGCTTATGCCTGGGGAATATTACTAAAATGAGCCTATATATAATTAACAATGACCATAATGAGAACAGTTAAAGGGCCTAAAAATTCTTGAGAGGGATAGTTAATCCCATAAAAAAAGCAGCTTTTTGCATTCATTACTATCCCCACCCACATCTGTTTCCATAAATATGTCTTCCTACATGATGAAGAAAAACAGATAATCTTGTATTCACTCTGGAAAGTCCCACATCAAGTCCATAATTTTCTTCTGAGTTCTTAATAAGAAGCTTTAAATTTCAATGAAGACTATTACTCCATTTGGGAACTCAGGAAGGGTTTTCAGCAATTCTCTCCCAGACAATATTTTATGGCATCATTATGCCAAAATTTCACTAAATAAATTCACCAAAGAATTCAGAAAGGAAATACTTTCGTAAATAGTTTTCTTGATCCTGACAGCATCAATTAACTAATAGCATTTTCTGAAAAAATTTTACAATACTACATTGTTGAATCTACAATAATGATTTTAATAATTTCATTTTATCAGTGCCATAGTAAAAAGTAATCAAACTAATGAGCTTGTTAATTTCATTGCAAATTATATTGTGATAAATAGTATCTTCTGAGATACAGATGAAACTTTTTATCTGCAGTTTTGAGTCAATTAAAACCAGGTCCACATATGCAGCACAAATTAGAATATTTTGAGGCTAATTTTAAACACTTTGTTAAAAATAATTCTCAAAACAGTCAGATAACTCAATTACTACATTTTTTTTTGTTTAAATTTCTGTATGACTGTGTTGGTTCTTTATATATTTCCTCTCTGTGTATAAAGTAAGTTGAAATTGTACAAAGGAAAAACTGATCTAATCTTAGATACTTCTCTTATAATTGTAATAAGCAGAAGTAAAATTCAAATCCTAAGCCTTTGATATACATTTAACTATTACATTTGAATACATGGAAATCCAAGCAAGTAAGTATTGAACAAAGTGCTTAGCTGCATGGACCCTGGAACCCAGCTGCTAATTTCTAACCTGAGCCCTCATCTGTACTGTCTGGAAGACCACCAGAGAATAGCAATCACTCATGACTTACTTATTTTCCATATATGTCTTTCCTTTTTATTGAAGGGTGTGAGTAATGTTTTAATTAGAAAGAAGCCACAGTCTATATCGTTTGATTCCATTTATATAAACTTTTAGAGCTGCACAAATGAGCAGAATAGAAATGGAAGAGATGTCTCTGGTGATATCAGCATTGACTGGGAATTTCTGGGGTGAGAAAATGCTCTGTTTCATGATAAAGGTGCGAGATATATATAAATGTGTTCATTTGTCAGAAGTCATCAATGTTTTCCTTTGACATAATTTAGTTTTCTTTGTTTTGTTTTGTTTTTGGCAGTACTGGGGTTTGAACTCAGGGCTTCATGCTTGCTAAGCAGGCGCTCTAACACTTGAGACATTCCACCAGCTCTAGTTTAGCTTTCTTTTATTTACATTATCTTAATTTTTAAAAATTGATGACAAAAATATTCAATACAAATTTTATCAAGTATAAAATAAATGCATCTTAATAACTAAGAAAAGGATGACTGCCCCGGGGGTCAGGGCTTGATTGTGACAACATTTTGCTTGTGATCATGCTGGTGATCACTGGCTTTAGATCCTACCCATCCTTCTGTCATCAATGGGTAACTTCATGTGCCGTCATGTGCAGAGAGTTCTAGGTGGAAGAGTACATAACTCCTGTCTGCAAAGAATTTAAAGTGCCTATCTCACCGTTAAGAAAAGAAAGTCACTTTAAGGTGGCCCTGACACTACATAAATGTTTGATTAATATAAATTTTAAACTGCACAATATTATGGTAAATTAGAATCAGCATTGTTTTGACTCTCAACTTTGCAATAGTAGCCAGAGACTTTAAATGCATTTTGAAATTCTTAAATGTCTCAGAGGGCCATGAAATTGAAATTGTATTCCTGAAAATCGATCCCACTAAACAGACTTTAATGCAGAATCTATTCTTTTTTTTGGAGTTTATTTTTTAATAATATAAAAATATGATGTGCTGTCCCCCTAGCTACATCAATTATATATATATATATATATAATATATATATAATAATATATATATATACAATCAAGCTATATATACACAAAACTGTGGTGAATTGTAACAGTTATGAAACCATAGATGTAAAATAGATAATTGCTTGGGGTTGTCACAGGAGAAAGTTGATTTCAGCCAAAAGTACAGGATTCAAATGTAAAATCTCCTAAATATCAAGAGTTATATTTTACCTAAAACTACCAAGTGTGAGTTGTTATCAGGGTTTTAAAATACAGTGCTTTCAGGGGAGTCTTTTTAATTCCACTATGGAATATGATTGTACATCCAGAGCAATTTGGAAAACTAGAGACCTCAGAAAAATCCACTGTCTTTGGTCTCTTTATAGGATTGCATACAAATAGTAGGTCATGTTGATGTTTTGTTTTGTGTTTTAATAGCAATGATGAAATCATGTGCATCCCCACTGACTTGTGGTTTACATCTTGAAAGTGAGAGTGCTTTGTCTCCACACTTCATGCCATAGGTAATTCCCTGTGCATCCTTACAGAGTCCAGCAATTTCACACTCTTCACTTGAGGGAGCCACTTTCTATCTTAAAGCAAAACAAAATTAAGTATAACTCTAAGAAAGTCAGTGCCTTATTTTTCAAAGTTACATCCATCCAAAGACTTGCTCTGGTCAACACAGAACAGCCATGAAATCTAAATGAAAACTGGAGTCAAATATTTCCTAAAGGCTTATCTTTCAATACTGTGTGGTCATTTGCTACAGTTTGCAATGTGCCACTAAATATATAAAAATGAGTCATTTAGAATACTGTGATATAGAAAGATATTCTGTGCTAGTAATAAGGATGGAAATTTGTTTTCATTGGCTTCCAGAAATGTATTAAAGAAATAAAAGTGCATTTCTCTGTGGATAAATTTTAAATGATCTCATTTCTATTCACATTCTGCTTTACTTTGGTTTGTTAATAAGTGAGGTATTGGGAATACAGAGGTTTATGGTGAAGCATTGCCTGAGTTCTGACATTATTTATGCCACGTTGTTGAACAATTATGCTTTTCTGCTCCTGGCTATCAAGGGGAAAAGGTCCTTCATATACAGACAGTGATTGCCTTTGACGAAGTAAAATAGAAAGTAAACTGAAGCTAGCATTTCTCTTCATGCAGAAGAAATAGATGAAGTTCAAAATCACTGTTGAATTCATACATTTTGTGTGTTTGCATACAAAGCTACTGATTAAAAGAGTGTTTATCCAATCTCAGAAAAATAGTGTTATTT
This sequence comes from Castor canadensis, assembly GCF_047511655.1. Taxonomy (NCBI): domain Eukaryota; kingdom Metazoa; phylum Chordata; class Mammalia; order Rodentia; family Castoridae; genus Castor; species Castor canadensis. The sequence continues at coordinate 74,277,438 of NC_133394.1, read as the reverse complement.
GTTCTTTTCTCAAAATAGTGAGAGTGCAATTCTGTTCCAACAATCTCAAGAGAGTTACTTCTTTTTTCCCTGAACGTGAACTTAATTAGGGGAAAGGAATGATAATAAAAATAATTGCATGTTTACCAAATGGTAGCTGCTTACCAAATGTCAAGTACAGTGCCAGAAATATTAGTGGAGGGCACACATACACACATTTTGAACTCAGGCAGAATTCAAATTTGAGCCAACAAGTACAAGGAACTTAGGCAAATTTCTAACTTTTCTACAAGGACCTGAGCCTCTCCTGTGTAAAGCAGAAACACCGTTATCATCCACTTTTAGTGATTTTCATAACAAATAAAATAAAACATTTTAAACATCCAGAATATGCTCAATAGTATGCATGCTACCATTCCTCTCCTTAAACTTCACAACAAACTTGACACCACATAGCCATGTGCAACGTAACAACATTTTGGTCAACAATAGACTTTATGTAGTCCCATAAAACAATATCTCCAATACAGTCTACCCAACTTAGTTTAAGTACACTTCATTATGTTCACACAACAGTATGTTTCTCAGAATTTATCCATTTCAAAGTGATGTGTGACTATAGATTGCTATGTTCATTATGCAAAGGAGAATGAAGTCATGAGAAGTGAAATGACAATAACAAAGTTGCACTTTAAAGGAATTTAAACACAGGTCTTTAAAGCTTATTTGTTTTTCATAGGACATGCTCTTGCTTGCTTCAAGTTTTCTGTTAGGCACTGATTATTCTACCCACACTACTATACAGCTCATTATGTACAAAATGGGTAAATTGTTCAAATAGAGAACATAAAGTTTGCAAGTTTAGTGCAAATCATAACAAAATTCTCATTTAGTGTTTACTTCCACTATCTCATGGGCAGAGAAGATGAATGGAAAATTATCACATTTAATTTTTAGGAAGTCCTGGAAAATAGATATTATTGCTTTTGGGTTTTATTGTAAAGACACTGAAAATCACAGAGCTTAAATGATTTGTTTATTACTAAGCAACAATCGTGAAGAAGATTCACTTCTTGAAACCATGTCTATCATACTCTATGGTTTATGATGGAATTACAAAGCAATACTGCCCCCCAGTCTGGTTCCAACCAATCACTGGTCTTGCCAGAATGAGCTGTACATTTGCTTCCACCATGAGAGACATTTTACTGTATCATACAATACACAATTATGACTTCCTTCCAGCTTTTATGACTCCAGTAGAAATATTAATAAGCAGAAACTTTAAAAAGTAAATTAGCTTCTTCTGTTTGCTTTTTAGGGGTAGAATTCAGGATATTAAAATTGTGGTTTTTGGATAACTTTGAAGTAAGTTCATCCCGAGGTTTTTCAGGGAAGTAGCTGAAGTTCTTGGCGTTATGCACTTTCAGGAAGAAGCATGATCCATAAAAAACAAAAGTCAGGCCTATATTTTGGAATGCTATTACATACAAAAATCAGGGATTTGTGACCAAAATACCTAGCCGCATGAACTCTGGATTTACTTAGTGAGATCGTACAATTATATATCCCAATTCCTTGCAACAAATCCATTTAAAATTGAATAACTCATAAATATCTTAAATAAATAATATACTATTTCTGCTCCTCAAGGTAAAAGATTGATTCTTCTCAATGCACAATCTTTCTTACCCATTTGAGACCTTTTGGTAGGGCAAGCAAATTCTGAAGGAGTTTAGTATTGACATTGGACTGGAGATGGTGTGGCTGTTCCTGATGATGACCACAAATCACACCCCAACCATCCTAGATGCACACAATTTTCTACTCAGTCATCAGATCTTTCTCTTTCATAAATTTGACCTTTCTGTGTTAAATAAACATGGAAGTGTCATGGTGAAGAATGTGATGACACATTCAATGAGAAAACATAAAGAAGTAGTAAGAAGTTTATGTAGAATTATTTTATTTATAACTATTATATAAAAATTATTTAACATTATTTACAAAAGATGGTAATAGAACATGAAAGATAATTGGAACATGTAAAGGACAACTTAACATAAATTATTTAAGTGTTCTAAAACTGCATTTAGCTTTAATATTAAAATAATAAAAAATGTGAAGATATCATGGTACCCATATTGCTCTCACTTTAACATTGATGGTTAGCACAGGAGACTTTGATAGTCAGCTTTTTCCCTGTGATATCCACATCCTAACAACTGTTGGGTATGTAAATATCTATTGAATTATGTGTCAGAGCACTTTGCCATGAGCCATCTGCAAATGCAGACATCTTCCACATGTAACTGGATCATCCAAAACTCTTCTATTTATACTCCAGCTTCTTTATGTTTATGTCTTTCTACATGGGGTTTGTGTGATTTCTCTGGGGCACCTTTAATAATACTGCCAAGAGAAATGGGACTTAGATAAAATCACTTAGATAAAACATAAAGGCTGGTGAATGGGAAAAGATATCACATCAAAATCATTCCAAATGTTTCCTTCTGCCCACTAGTTACTTCCTTTTGGACAGTTCAATGGGGGAGAGTAGGGCCTATGTGATGGTTTTGCCTTATTATTTTTGACTGGGAAATAATTTTATATGGTACAATATGATATTTCAATTCATGTATACTTTATGGAATGACCACATCAGGGTAATTAGCACATTAATCACCTTAAACTTTATCATTTTATAATGACTACACTTATTTTAGCTATCAAAATTCAGTTAAATATTTCAGTTTTCCAATTACATCACTGCTGAGCACCACAAAATGGATACTAAGGGAACTTGCTGGAAATCCATGTTGAAATTTTTCAAAATTCTTCCTTTCTATCATATGTTCTATCAAATTCTTCACATGTCTAAATTCCAACGTAACTATCTCCACATCATTTTCGTTTCCATTTCTCTCTGCATACTCTATCCTTTAGTGAAATTTTTCTTAAATTAAGCAACCTGCCTCTCTTACATTGGTTAAAAACATTTTCTAGACTGATGTGGTGACTCACATCTATAATCTCTGCTACAAGATGTGTAGATGGAAGGATTGTGTTTCCAGGCCAGGCCAAGAAAAAAGTTAGTGAGACTCTGTGGCAAAAAAATGGGAGGAGTGTTGGGCTGAATGGTGCTTGTGTATAATTCTACCTACATGGGAGATGGAAGTAGGAAGGTCATTGTAAAAGGCCTGCTTAAGGCAAAAGCAAAACACTATCTGAAAAAGAGCTAAACCTAAAAAGATCTCCCACTTATATACCAATACCAGGATTGGATGCCTAAGGAATACCTCCAGAACTTTTACCAAAACACTGAACTTTTTGTTGTTTTTGTACATGGTGTTTTTGTTGTATTTTTTTCTAATTTAATTCGCCATCACTATTTTCTGATCCTTATTCTTACCCCCTTCACTTTCCCTCCTTTTTCTGTGCTACAATGCATTGTTCTCCCTCTCAACTACTCTTTCTGCCCCTTCTCATCACTCTCTCCCCCTGTCTTTACCTTTCCCTCTTATCTTCCTCTCCACCTGCTACTACACTACCCCTCACTCCTACACACTCACCACCTGCTGATTAGACAACTGTATCAATTATATAAAATTCCAGCCCCGTGCTATCCCTGACACAAGCACCCTCCACTACAAAAACAAAAATACACCCAAACATGCACAAGGGCCACAAAACCCAGCATCCGCATGCCTCTACCATCACTCACTAGTCCTTTTACCTGCCACCCCATTTTTCGTGCCATCTTTATTAATCACACAAATTTTTATATTTAACTTAATAACTATTACCCTCCCAACTCCCACTGTCTATAATTATCACAAAGGGGTTTTCTACATAATATGTAAACAACTGGTGTGGCATTGAACCTGGGAATTTGTTATTGCTAAATTACACCTCCAGGCCATGGACAGAAAGAGCACATCAACCTAGCTAACAACCAAGTCAGTCACAAAACAAAAATTAAATCAAGGGAAAGAAAACAGGCGATTAAAACCACCAACTAACCTATGAAGAACATAGCTGCACAGAACCAAGTGGAGTGATGGGAAGAAGAAGATGAAATGGAAACCACACTCCTCAAAAAAATAATTCAATACAAGATTCAGTGGGAAATAAAGAAAATGAATACCTATTCCTGACCCCAATAAAACAATTGATAAATGTCACTAAGGAACCCGGTGATGACCACAAAAAAAAAAAAAAAAAAAGAACCCTCAAAGAGGAAATCTTGGAAGAAATCACTGGGAAATGAATGGAGAAGATACTATACATAGTTAACCAGAATGTAAAAGATGCACTCAAGAAATTTCAAGACACTAAAAATAAAGGAAATGAGAAACAAATAAATGAGCTCAGAGAGGACTTCAACAAACACCAAAGTGAAACAAAGGACACTATAAAAAATAAGAGATATATAAATTAAAGATGACAACACAAATATAAAAGAGGAGTTGAACAAAGATATGGAATACCTCAGAAAAAAGAATCAAACAGAAATCCTGGAAATAAAAAGTCTCTTTAGTCAAACAAAAAAGCACAGTGGAAGTCCACTCCAGCAGACTAAAACAGGTAGAAAACAAAAACTCAGAACTCAAAGAGAAAAAGAAACTAAAGAAAAAAACCATAAGAAATCTTAGTCAAATAACTCAGGAGCTGTGAAAGGAATATGCAAGAACTCAGCAACTCCATCAAAAGACCAAACCTGAGAATCATGGGCATTGAAGAAGGAGAAGAGGGGCAAGCCAAAAGGATATGCAACATGTTTAGTAAAATAATAAAAGAAAAGTTTCCAAATCTCGAGAAAGTTTTGCCCATTGAGTTACAGGAAGCCCTCATTATAAGAAAGAGACTTGAACAAAACAGAACTTCCCTATGTCATAATACCATTAAAAAAATAAGCACAGATTACAGAAAAAGAATACTGAAGGCTATAAGAGAGAAAAAACTAACAACATATAAAGGTAAACCCATCAAAATAACAACAGATTTCTCAATAGACACCTTAAAAGCAAGAAGGGCATGGAGTGAGGTATTTTGGGCACTGAATGAAAATAATTTCACCCTTAGGATAATCTATCCAGCAAAAATATCATTCAAATTGATGGAGCAATAAAAATTTTCCATGATAAACACAAAAACAAAAACAATAACAATATATGACCACCAAGCCACCAGTACAGAAGATTCTCCAAAGAATTCTGTACACAGATGATGAAAGCAAACAAAACTATGGAAGGACAGGAAGTATCAAACCACAGGAGAAGAAAAGACAAGTAATCAGAAAGTAGCATTGATTTGGCTGCACACAATCAAATCCTTAAACAACATAAACAACTAAATGACAGAAATCATCACATACCTATCGATATTAACACTGAATATCAATAGACTCAACTCTCCTATAAAAAGACATGATTTGGCAAACTGGATTAGAAAGGAAGATCCAACAATCTGTTGTTTTCAAGAAATAAACACTAGCTTAGGGTGAAGTGCTCAAAGAAGATTTATCAAGCCAGTGGTCCCAGAAAACAGGCAGAAGTAGAAATACTTATATCAGACTAAGTAAACTTCAAATTTACATTGGTCAAACAAGACAAAGAAGGACACTTGATACTAGTAAAAGGAAATACATCAAAAGGAAATAACAATTATCAACCTATAGGCACCCAATGTTACTGCATCACATTTCATCAAATATACACTAAAGACTTAAAAGCACATATGGACTGAAACACAGTGTTAGTGGGAGACTTTAATACCCCTCTATCACCAATAGATAGGTCATCCAAACAAAAAATCAGCAAAGAAATCCTAGAACTAAGTGACACCTTAGATCAAATGGACCTAACTGATGTCTATACAATATTTCATCTGACAATACCACAATATACATTCTTCTCAGCAGCCCATGGAACTTTTTCCAAAATAGATCATATCTTAGGTCACAATGCCAGCCTTAGCAAATATAAGAAAATAGAAATAACCCCTCACATTCTATCTGATTACAATGCAATGAAATTGCAACTCAAGAACAAAAATAACAGCAGAAAATATGCAAATAATTGGAGGCTGAATAACACATTGCTCAATGATCAGTGGGTCATAGAAGAAATAAGAGAGGAAATGAAAAGTTTTCTGGAAGTTAATGAAAATGAAAACACCACATTCCAGAACCGATGGGACTCAGCAAAGGCAGACCAGAGAGGAAAGTTTATAGCCATGAGTGCATATATTAAAAGGACAGAAAGATCTCAAAGAAATGACACAATGCTACATCTCAAACTCCTAGAAAAACACTAATAAGCAAAACACAAAATAAGCAGAAGAAGAGAAATAGTAACAATAAGGGCCAAAATTAATGAAATAGAGTAAAAAAAAAAACACCAAAGAATCAATGAAACAAAAAGATAATTTTTTGAAAAAATAAACAAGATTGACAAGCTACCAGCAAATCTGGCTAAAATGAGGAGGGAAAAGACCCAAATTAGTCTAATCTGAAAAGAAAAAGAGGAAATAACAACAAACACCAAGGGAATCCAAAGAATAATCAGAGACTACTTTGAGAACCTATAGTCCAATAAATTGGAAAATCTTGAAGAAATGGACAAATTTATAGATACTTATGACCATCCAAACTTGAATCAAGAGGATACTAACCACCTAAACAAATCTATAACATGAAATGAAATTGAAGCAGCAATAGTTTCCCAAAAAAGAAAAGCCCATAATTTGCAGATTCTCTGCTGAATTTTCCATACATTCAAAGAAGTAATACCATACTTCTTAAACTTTTCCATGAAATACAAAGGGAAGGAACATTGCCTAACTCATTCTATGAAACAAGTATTGCACTCATCCCAAAACTGAACATGAACACATCCAAAAAGGGATCTACAAGCCAATCTCCTTAATGGACATTGATGGAAAAATCCTTAATAAAATAATGGCAAACTGAATCCAACAACATATCAGAAAGATCATTAACCATGACCAAGTCAGTTTTATCCTGGAGATGCGGGGATGGTTCAACATATGCAAATCATTAAATGTAATACAGCACATTAATAGAAGTAAAGACAAACACAGCTTGATCATCTCAGTAGATGCAGAATAGGCCTTTGATAAGACTGAACACCATTTCATGATAAAGGCTCTAAGAAAACTAGGAATAGAAAGAATGATCTCAACATATATATATATAAACATATATATATATGTCATATGTAAAGGTTATATATGACAAACCTATAACCAACATCATATTTAATGGGGAAAAACTGAAACCATTTCCCCTAAAGTCAGGAATGAGACAAGGGTGTCCACTTGACCCTCTCCTATTCAATAGTCCTGGCATTCCCAGCCAGAGCAATAAGGTGAGAAGAAGAAATAAAAGCAATACAAATAGGTAAAGAAATAGTCAAATTGTCCCTATTTGCAGGTGACATGATCCTATACCTCAAAGACCCAAAAATTCCACCCAAACACTCAGACACCATAAGCAGCTTCAGCAATGTAGCAGGATATAAAATCAACTTATAAAAAGTCAGTAGCTTTTCTAACAACAGCAATGATCAAATTGAATAAGAATATAGGAAAACAATTTCATTTACAAAAGACTCAAAAAAAATCAAATACCTAGGAATAAACTTAAGAAAGTATGTAAATGACCTATACAAGGAGAACTGCAAACCACTGAAGAAAGAGATTGAAGAAGACTACAGGTGGAAAGATCTCCCATGTTCATGGATTGGCAAAATCAACATAGTAAAAATGGCTATACTACCAAAAGCAATCTACATGTTTAATGCAATTACCATCAAAATCCCAATGACATTGATCACAGAGATTGAAAAATCTACCCTAAAGTTCATTTAAAAACACAAAAAAACTGCAAATGGCCAAGGAAATACTGAGCAAAGAGAACAATGCTGGAGATATTACAATACCTGACTTCAAACTATACTACAGAGCTATAGCAATAAAAACGGCATGGTACTGGTAGAAAAACAGATATGAAGACCATTGGAACAGCATAAAGGTCCAGAGCCCACACAGCTATGCTCAACTCACTTTTGACAATGTCACCAAAAACATATGATGGAGAAAAGACAGCCTCTTCAACAAATGTTGCTGGGAAAAGTGGTTATCTGCCTGCCGAAAACTGAAACTAGATCTATGCCTCTCACCCTGTACTACTATCAAACTCAAAGTGAAATAAGGATTTAATACCAGATCTGAAGCCTTGCAGTTAGTACAGGAAAGAGCAGGGAATACTCTGGAAGTAATAAGTATAGGCAAGAATTTCCTCAGTAGAATGGTCAAATGGGACTAGATGACATTAGAAAGCTTGTGCACAACAGAAGAAATGGCCTCTAAATTTAAGAGGCCTCACACAGAGTGGGAGAAAATATTTGCTAGCTGCACAGCAGACAAGGGATTGATAATAAGAATATACAGGGAGCTCAAAAACCTAATCTCCCCAAAAATCAAGGAACCAATAAAGAAGTGGGCAACTGAACTAAACAGAACTTTTTCAAAGGAAGAAGTCCAAATGGCCAAAAATCACATGAAAAAATGCTCACCATCCCAGGCCTTAAAGGAAATGCAAATCAAAACCACACTAAGATTCCACCTCACCCTTCTTAGAATAGCCATCATCAAAAACACCACCACCAACAAATGTTGGTAAGGATGATGGGGAAAAAGGAACACTCGTACACTGCTTGTGTGAATGTAAGCTAGTACGACTCTGGAAAACAATAGGCAAGCTTCTTAAAACACTAAACTAGATCTGCCATATGGTCCAGCAATCCCACTCCTAGGGATATACCCAAAGGAATGCGACTCAGTTTGTTCCAAAGGCATCATGTTTATTGATGCACCATTCACAATAACCAAGCTATGGAAACAGCCAAGATGCTCCACTACCAAGGAATGGATTAAGAAAATGTGGTATTTATACACAATAGAATTTTATTTAGCCACAAAGAATGAAATTTTGTCATTCACAAGTAAACGGATGGATCTGGAGGACATCATCTTAAATGAAATTAGTCAGGCTCAGGAGGCCAAAAATTGCTGTTCTCCTTCATATGCGGATTATAGACCCAAAACAAATGCAGTAATATTATTGGACCTGGTTCACACACTAAGGGGAGAAGGCTCACAATGGGAATGGGGAAAGAGAGGAAATGTAATGCTTGAATGTGGTTGATGTGCTTACTGTAAAAGAGCAAATATAGCAATCTTAAACCACCTGAGGCCACTATGGAAGAGGTCTAGGAAGTAGTGAAGAGGTCTGGTAGAGACGGACCAATGTGGTTGTAATACACACGTGCATGGAAGCAATGCTAGGAATCTCTCTGTATAGCTATCTTTATCTCAAACTAGCAAAAATGCTATGTCTTTATTTTTATATCTTATGTTTTCTCTTCAGCAAAATCAGAGAATGAGGGAGGAGCAGGTTCTGCCTGGAAGTCAGAGGGAGTGTGGGGGGAGGTGGCCCAAACAATGTATACACATGTGAATAAATAGAAAAACAATAAAATAAAAAAAACTGAAAAAAAAGGCCCTATCTGACAAATAGCTAAACCTAAAAAGGGTGTGGGTGTGGTTGAAGTGTTAGAGAGTTTGCAAGCACAAGGCGCTCACTGAGTTCAAACCCCTGTATCACCAAAGAATAAAAATAAGTAGATAAATCAAATGATATCCTATTTATGATAACTTATAGTGAATTAAAAAGACAGGCAGATGCAATGATTTTTAGAGACCACAAATGAAACACCCACTCTCTATGCTCACATGCTATTCTTTCAGCTCCTACATGCGTCCGTTTCTTGATAACCACTTGGTTTGGCTGATGTTGTGAAAGAACCTACAGCAACTACGACATACTGTGAAGTGTGTATAAATGTTACAATACACTCCCAGCACAACAATAATCAATAAAATTAAATACATTTTTAAAAACTCTACTATGTCAGAGACCCTGTCAGAAACAAACCCAACACAGCACTGTGCTGTTTCTGCTATGCATTTCACGACTGCCTGTGCCCATGTTTCTCCTTCCATAACTGGAACTCAAGAAGTTCTGTCTTTTATTATTCAAGGTTTTACCATGAAATATGAGAAGTATATGATCTCCTTACACATATCCATAGCATGCAAAATGCAAGATTCCATGGATAAATCTTCATGTTTGGTACAATTATTGTTAACTAAAAACAAATAAAGTGAGTTAAGCATGTTTGAAGGGAAAATGTGTCTCTGCTGCTTCTTGACATTGTTGGTATAGCTCCTTGGAAATGGGACTGAGTCCATTACTTGCTCTTACATTGGGTCTCAAGGTATGTCTGAGTTAGGAAGGATATTGTTTGAAGCACAGGCATGGTACCTGCTGCTACCTCTGGATGAATTTCATTTTAAAGGCCTGTGTTTAGATAACGGTGGTGGTGAGTGCTTTGTTGGGACCATATAGATAAACATTGAAAATTTGGTCTTAAGACAGTATTGTTTGGGGTCATATTTGCCTGTTGAGTACCCTCAAATCACCTTTTAATAAAAGTCCCACAGAAAATTTACAACTCAGTATTTATGGTCACTCAGGTCATCCTTCTGTAACTTGATCATATATATTTAAGTTCACTTGAGAGGATCTCAGAACAGTTTTTTTTTCTTTTTCTTACTTTATATCATGCTATGGTTGTTACAATTACTGATTTTCTTTATGCTTGTTGGTTCTATTTGTATAATTTATTATCTTTATCACACCTTATAAAAATAATTTGTATTAGGTCATATCAAGTCTAATTACTTTTCTTACCTTTTTTTCCTATTTTTTTCAAAATTCACTGAAAACAGCATTGAAATGCATTTGTCAGCATAGCATGCCATTATATTCATGAATTTTACACTTTCAGGTAACATTCTATCCAGTTTCAATGTCTAAGCATTTTGATTATATCTCCTAAGTTTTAACTTTGATTCAGTGCAGAAAGATTTTATCATTTGGAATATTGGGATTTAGGTTATAATTTTATCAATAATAATTTATTCTCTCATGTATTTATAATTTATACATGTCTTATCTCCTGTTACCATCTTTTAATACACATTAGTTCTGTGACTTGTCCCTCTTTCTGACATGTTCAAGCTCTTGTGGAGTATTCCTTCCTTTACATCTTTTTCTTCTTAAGTTGCTCATGTTTTTCAAAAGCATTAGTTGGATATATCTTTTTTATGACCAGTTAATCTCTCATCCAAAAAATTGAATTGAGACACTTAACTAAATCCACATATTCTTCTCATTCCTATGCTCTTACATCTAACTTCCACCCTTGTATTATCCCATCCAGTTGCACACAGAAGTCCAGTTCTTTACACAATACTTCTGGACTCTTTTGAAGCACTCGAGCCACTGATGGCCCACTCTTGGTAAAATGTCTGTGTCTTCATCTTCCATGATATTGTGCTCTCTTGGGATTCTTGACAGTGTCATCAACTTTGTTTGTGAATCATTTTCTCTTTCTTTTGTTTTGCTATACTCCAGATATTAATGCTCCTAACGTTTGAGTTCCCTTGCATTGAAAATAATCTTTGAAACTATAATTATGCCTCTAAGTTTTGATTAAATCTCCTTTTATGGCTTATTTTATTTATATTTACAGTTAAAAATGATTATTGCATCTGTTTTAGGGTACAACCTGATGTTTCTATATTATATATAAACATATATTGTAGAATGGCTAAATAAAGCTAATTAACATATCAATCACCACATATATTTATTTTTTTGTAGTTAGAAATTCAAAATCTATTTTAGGTATGTTGAAATATATGATACTGTATAAAATATTTATAGCTATTATGGTATGCAATAGATTTCTAGAAATCATTCCTTCTAACATTTAGTTTGAACCTATAAACCATCACCTGCTTCAGGCCCTAACCTTTCACCTTCCCTAGACCTTAGTAACCAAATTTCTACTCCCTTCTTCTATTAATTCTACTTCTTTATATTTCACATATAAATGAGATCATGAGTATTTTTCTTTCTTTCCTGACTTATTTCACTTAGAATAATGCCCTCTGGGTTCCCTCAGGTTGACACAATGATGCAATTACCTTCCTTTTGTAGGATGGAATAGAACACTATCGAATATATATAGAATAGAACACAATAGTGTTACATTGTTTATACATAACAGCATGTTCTTTAGCCATTCACCTATCTATGATATTTAGGTTCTTTTTCCATATCTTCTCTATTGTGGATAATGTTACAATGAACATTAGATATCACTTTGAGTTCCTGCATTGATTTCTTTTGGGTATATACTCGTAGGTGAGCTTGCTAGACATTTATTCACAATCTGAGTTAGGGAAATTAGAGGGCATTTTCTGACTACTGCCCTGTAGTCAGTTGCTTGAAACACTATTTCTCATTCTCTTAAAGGAGGAGGTCCTGAAACCTTAAGATTCTGTGACTATATCTCTCTTTTCCAGTTTAATGAGTTGAGATCAAGCTAAATATCACCAAATATACACTTCAGATTCTACTTATCAGAAACTGCAAGCATTTGGATTTGTAGGGATTAGATCCTAGCTTTCAAAAATGCCTATCTACTTACACTGAAGGCTAGTTCTGGGAGGCAAGCTACTTGTCAATCCACGTCTTTGCAAGTATACAGTTATCATATCCATGTCTAAAACACACAATTTTAAATTGCCCCAAAGCAGAGTGATGTCATCATGAGTTAAAACATTCGTAATTGAAGGAACACTATTTTAATACTTATAGGTACTTTCAGATTTGTGAAACCAAAGTTAAATTTCAAACAAGTTAGTTTTAGTGAAAACATGAGAAAGTTTTAATTTGGCTGCCCTTTTTAGTGTCATTAACCCCCCAATTCTGAAGCAGTCTTAGCTCCAAAACATTAGTCATTTTTGTCACTGTGGAAATTTCTGTCACAACTTTCATAGAACTGCAAAAAACTCAAATTCAGACCTTTTTATTTTCTACTCTCCTTGTGTTTTCTTCAAAGATCATCAAACAGTTTTTGATAAGGTTTTATTTATTTAACATACAGATTTCAGTTTTACTGTAATGCCTTTCCCTCATGGACACCATCAGTGAGCCTTCACATTAAAGGATGTTGTATTTTCCTACACTTTGAAGGCAAGACTTAATGGCTTTGAAAATGTTCTCTGTCATTTGCAATACCGAGGACCATCTGGTGGGCATGTGAATAAGGATGTCATCTTCTTCCATTTTTATAAACTTGAAATCTCATTAAGTGATTCCATGTATTTTAAGAAAACTAGAAATCATGAGAAAATGTTTTTTTGAAAACTTCATAGCCAAGTCAGCAAATTATACTTTTTTTTAGCACTTTGTGTATAACACATGTAGGATACTTAGCAGGTAATTTGTTTTCATTGTTTTTAGTAGGGAGCTTATAAGTTAAATGGAATTTGCTAAATTTACATTTGGCTATCTGTGAAATGTTCAGATAGGTAAGCAAAGTTAGTTTGTATTTGGACAAGGTATCTATGATTTTTTTGTTTCATGTTTCCTGAAGTTTCATTGCAGTCCTTATAGAAATGAAAAATATGGCTTGCAACTCACCTTTCCAAATCCAGTACCAAAATCTAGGAGGGGAGTTTCTGTTTCTTCCTTTTGTTTTTTACCATGATTTACCACAGTTGATCAATGGTGCAGAGCATGACGATATGAAAATACCCTGTGTTCACATTACGCTGCAAAGAATTCAAATATTTCTTATGAAAATATGTCCTTCTGTTTGCCCCCAGGACATTTTGTGATATTCTCTGAGTCCAGAAACATAGCCTGCCAAATTTTGTTGAAGAAGGAAACAAAATGTGTGTGTTTGTTCCTGTGCTGTGTCCAAACTGAATCAGCAGCCACTATTTTCTATGTACAATTGGTAACTTTTGGGGAGATGAAAAGTCTTTCAATTTACTCAGAAGTATGTGTGACTTATCCAGGATTTGTGAGTCTCTGTCACACTTTCTGCTCTGCCAGGTTCAGTCACAACTTCTGTTCTATAGATTGTGCACTGTGGTCCATGGTGGATGCTCAGTGCCCCTCACATCCAATCCAGCTATATTTTCCCTTCCATCTCTGTGAAAATAATATAGATGGTCAGCCCTCTTTTATACAAATGTTGGCTCATCTGTTTTCACTATCTGAACTCTTAGAAAATATGATCCAAACATATTCAATCCTAGAACTTAAGCTAACATTACCATGATATGATATAATTAATTATAATTAATCCACAGCCAAAAATCAAATACGACCCATTTTTGTGAGTCACAGATAAAACTGCCAACATCAGAAGTCAAAAACAAGAACACTTGCACAGACTATGGACAGTGGGCCATCAATGTCATTTCTACCCAACATGAAAAGCTGGGTTGATTTTAGTGCATGTTTTTGGGGCTGCCATATGGGTTCTATACTTTACCCCCCAAATTTCCAAACTCTTCATCAAAAAGTGGAACTTTTGGTTTAGGACTCATGACTCAACCCTATAATCCAAGTGATTTAAGATAGGAAGATCACAGTTTGAAGCAAGCCTAAGCAAAATGAATCATACAATGTTTCAGGTCTTCAAATTAGGAAGAGTCAATCTCACAGTACAAGAATGTAAGGTGGCTTACAACTGTGACCCCAGTTACATGGGAAGTGAATGGGGGAAGATTGTTATCTGAAGCTGGCCTGGACAAAAGCATGAGAAGACCCTAGCTGAGAAACAAACTAAAGCAAAAAGACTGGAAGTGTGGTTTAAGTAGTACATTGCTTGCCTAGTGAGAACAAGTCCCTGAGTTCAAACCATAGTATTGTCAAAAACAAACAAATAAATAAATAAAGGAAAGAAAAAAACCTGAAACTTTGCAAATTATGCAGAGTTTCTTCCATGACGCTGCACATTTAGTGCTAAAACAGAGGCAATCACAGAAACGATTGTCCTAGATGATTTTCACCATACTAAATCAATCTGTAGATATTCTGTTTTGTCTATTTACGGAGAAAGTAACTTGAATAAAAAGCTAAGTAAACACTGGAAAGAAGACACCCTTTGGAAAGAAGGAGTCTTAACAACAGGTAACTTTACCAAGAAAACACAAACATGGGGGTCAAAAGTTTGGTACCTGAATATACTTATGCATCAGATAAATCTCCGAGGGTTCTTATGACTACAGTCAAGAGATAGAGAGTATACAGCACATGCACACACACTCACAAAAATGCTCCTACACACCCCAACAAACTTGTGCACATGCACACATGCAACAAACACGCACTTATGCACACAAACAGATGTAATTTTCTTACTTTTACAGTATTCCTGCTATTTAAATCACAGGATATCACATTGAGTAAAGATAATTACATCTAAAAGGCAGCAAAATCTAAATGAGCAAAGCAAAGAGGAAAAAAACATGTAACTCTTTAAATGTTGTCACTTAGAATGTTAAATGTCACTTAGATGGAAAAGTGAAAATAGAAAATAATTAAGATGTGTACTTGATTGAGCAACATAAAATAAGAGAGAACCTTAATTTCTGCTATAAAATGGGTAAGGATTACTCTGACAACTTAGTGAGTTTTATTGCTGTTTTGTGTGGGTTTTAATATGGCCTACATTTTACTAACTGTGACTTTGTTATGACAATTCCCTTAACCATGCTGAAGTTTTGCAAATTGAAAAGTATATAAAGTCACATGTATACATTAATTTATATTCAAATATTTAACATATACCTATGATAGAATCAAAATAAGTATCAAAATTTAAGAAGTATAATAGTAATCACTATTTTTCTTTACCATTAATATATCACTTTTATTTGAAAAAATAAGTATTAGCATTTTCTATCCAGCAACTCAGACACATTGCTTTATCTTTTCAGTATAGACACCTTACATTTTTAAAATTTTATTCGTTATGTGGGAATTGCCAATATTATTCATAAGCATTTTCAAACATCTAATAGTATCCATTTCTTGAGGATTTCTAATAGATTAATATATTGTTTTATGGTTTCAGCTGCATGGAATCTATTTAAAATGTTGTCTTTCAAGTATTCACAAGAACAGAATAGATGTTTGCATCATTTTAAAATATTCTATAGAAAAGTTAAAAGTCAAAATGTACTTTTTTCTAGTGAATTGTTTTATATTGCGCGAACTTTTAAAGTAATTATACAAGAAGAAGAAACCTAGTAGAGAATTATAAACAATGGTAGCAAATTTATTTTTAATGACGTTTATAGACAAATGTCATTGATTTGTTGATGAAAAGCCAGAAGAAACCCCACATGTGCTGAATTAAGAGTAAAGTATCCAGCGAAGGTGAAACCCACGCTCCCTTCTGGATTTGTGGAAAGACAACAGTAACCCAAGCAAGAAATGGGAAGATAATGGGTCTTGAGTTGTCATCTGTTGACTCATGCATTCTTTTGTTTTTATTTTGAGTCAGGGATTCCCTATGTGGCCTAGGCTGGACTTGAATGCTAACCTTTATGCTTCAGCCTCCAGAGGGCTGGGATTACTGGTGGGTATCACCATGTGCAGCTTGAGTCATGCATTCTAAGCATGATGATCTGAATGGTCAACACATTTGATATAATTTGTTCTAAATTATCACCCAGTTTTGAAAACTTTTTCTGCAGTGATTAAAACAAAGACCAAATCAGGTCTTTTATTCTTACACACACTTATTTTCTTCATTCTTAAGTAATTTTTAATACTGTACATGAGATAAATATTCAGTGGTGAAGATGTTCAAATTACAACTAAAATTTTTAATTTATTCAAATGCAATGCTTCAGTTAAACTAATCAATAATTACATATAAACTGCACAACAATGATGTTCTACTATAAAAAGTGTTTCATTCTACACACTTTTGCTTGTAATCACTTCTCCTCTGATTCATTTGTCATTCACAGGTGTATGCTGAAGGATGCACTGTATGACTCTCCCCAGGGACCATTATATAATTTCTTTTTTAGGTTACTACCCACACAAATAATAATTATTATTATTATTTTAGTTTAATGTGATCTGATTTCTCTGATCAGGCCTCCAAAAAGCTAAGCTGGAAAGCTGTAAATGAAATGCAGGCTGTAGCTTGATTCTCTCCAAGGAATACATTTGAAGTAAGAGGTCTAGGTGCTTGGAGATTATTGCATTCTGCTCTGACTGATCAGCTTGTTCTCTTACTCTCACTTTCTCTCTCTCTTTCTGTCTTTCTCATTGAGGAGACTCCTTTAGCATCTCAAAATTTAGAATGTTAACCCTATGTCTTTCCAAAATTTACATAAGTCTTTAGAGTTAATGTGACATATATTATCTCACTACTGACATTGTTTTGCCTACAGAAAACTGTACATAACTCCACCCCAACAAAAAGTATTCTTAGGCTCTACAAGATTAAGTGTGGCAAAAATGTGTACCAAGAACTCTTGAAAAATATCAACCCAAGATGTTAAATGCCCTTTTTCAATTGTCCACAATCCATGACATGTGAACAAATCTGAGAAAAATCAAGTTTAATATAAAAAAATCAAGAGGTTAATATCTGTATATGTCTATCATCTTCAGTAGAAGCATTTATAATGAATTTCCTCTTAATTTTCATTTCTGTTTTTAGTGTTACTTTTATTTATATAGTGTCACTTTCTCTTTGTTTTTAAGTACACTAATGTTTAATATTTAAAAAGGAGAATGAGTACACTTCCTGTGATGTGGAATTATTTGACTTGCATTAAATACAAACATAATACAAGCAAAAAGGAAGGACATAATTTATTGGTACTCCTATGATTCTGAAATACTACATTTATGATTCAGGAACACTGTGAAATTAAAATTAATAGAACAGTGGTTTTTAGAAGAGCCAAAAAAATTGTAGCTGTGTATCTAGGACCATGGTGAATGGGTGGATATGATCATGATGTATGTAAAGTATTTTACTAGACTAGACAATTCCTTTGAGTCATGTAGATGACTTCATGTTACTGCCATCTATATAAAAACCTTTAAGACATTTTCAGGAACAACTACTTAATAAAAATCTTCTATCTCTTTTTCTATATTTCCCAATTGCAACCCAGTCATGGGCAGAGACCCTAATTATGATGCTAAGTAAAATGAACTACTTGGGCATGTCTCAATCTTTGCTGTGTCTTCAGAAAGTAAGAATTAGAGTACGAACATTAGTTGTGAGCAAATAGAATTTCCCCACATCCCAATAATGAAATTGACTAGCAGCTAAAATTTGGTTGAATCAATAAGAGATTGAGATTAAGGTGACTTCTTAGAAAAATGGAGCCATCACAGTAGTTGCTGCTATTGAACACAAAGAGATAGAGATGGGCTGACTGTAGTTCTCTCTAGTAAGAGAGGGTTTGGGGTGTGTTTATTTAACCTGAAGAGATTAGAAGTAAATCAAAAAGAAGCATAAGAAATGTTTTAGGAACTTCACTGCCAAGGAAGTTACAGGCCAGGATTCCAAAAGCCAGCTGCAGCAGATGGTGTTGATGCCCAACACCGTCTCTGAGTTCACCTGCAGCTGTGGAAGCCGATTTCAATCAAAATCTCCATTCCCATGCACCTGCATCTGTTGGCAAACTGTTACAGCATGGGAAGAATCTAGAAAATGGGAGTTAGGGTAGAGTTGAAAAGCTGAAGATCTCAGATGTAATGCTCAGGACATCAGGATAGGAAGGGATAAATGCCTCAGATGGAGCAAGTCCTCTAGTGAGGCAATTCTGTGACTGTCCCATTTGGCCTTGGAGGGATCACTGAGCAATTGAGTTCTAGTTGCTCACAATGCTACCCTGCTCAGTTACATAGCCTTTTTGACTTTCTGCACTCATTCTCTTAATTTCTCAGATTACCTCTTCCTAAATAATCTGGATCCAAGTGCTCATTTTGAGGTCTTCTTTTGGGAACGTGAAACATGTATTATCAGAAAGTAGTACAGATGAAAAGAGATGGGCAAAGGTATAATTTCCCAAGAACAAAAAAGCTGGCCAGATGGCTTATAAAGGAATTCACTCCTTGCTCAGTGCTGGGATTTAACTTTTTTTCTAATTAGCAATATTTTCAAATATACAACAGACTGGTATGCATTTTTCAGTCAGGTAGAGAATGCTGAAAAAATAGAGGAGGTGAAGTTCACATTCTAATTCATCTATTGTAGCTGATCATATGGATGTCCAACTCTGCCACACCTCATATAGCCTCTTTATCAGTCAGGAGTCCTGGTGTGGTTCAGTTCTCTTCATGGAGTTCTCTCCATGGAAATCTATGTAGAAGTGCTCATGCAACATTAAGCCTGGCAAAAGAAAACTTGCACACAGGTTCCTCTAGTGTCCTTTCCCCAAGTCTTGCTGACATGGCTTATCTCAGAGTGGCCTTGCAAGTTCATGTATTAAGATGACATAGAGTCTGAATTTGTGACAGCATAGACTCTCTGCCAAGCTGCAATAAGCAGGTTTAATAAAAGTCTGTGTTCACCGTTTGTGTTTCTGTGACCTTTTATTAGAGTAAGTTAAGTGTTCATAACTATTATAACATTCATTCTTTTTCCAAATGGAAATTTTTATCAGGTTTTGTGCTAGATTTTTGTTACTGTGACAAAATATCTGAGAAAACCCACTCTCTTTTAAGTAGAAAGATTTATTTTGGCTCGTGGTTTCAGAGGTTCCAGTTCATGGTCACTTGGCTCTGTTTCTTCTGGGCTTAAGATGATGTAGACCATCACGTTGGAAGGGTATTTGGGCTACAAAGCAGAACAACACATGACAACCAGGGAAGCAATGACAAGAAAGAAGGGATCAGGAATAGGATATACTTCTGTAGCGCACAACCCACAGGATCTACTTTCTTCAGCTAGCTCCCACCTCCTAAGTCTTTATCCCCACCGAATAGCAAATTAACTTGAGTACACATCAGTGGATTAATTCATTGATGAGAGTAGAACCCTTATTATTCAATCACTTCCCTAAAGTCCATCAGCTGGCAATCAAACTCAGCACATGGCCTTTGGTGCTCATTCTAGATCCAAACCATAACAGGTTTATTATATTTTTGCTCTGCCATTGTATACTGGCTGTGGAAGCACAGATATATTTAATTTCTTTTTTTTAATTTATCAGTGCAGAAGTAGCATAATCAGATTAAGAGCATATCATGCATCACCAACAGACTTTGGACAATGAACTACATACAGCATAGAGAAGACATGAAGATGAGATCACCTTATCTGTGGAAAAAATTGCATACAAGAATATTTTGATAGTTACTTAGTTGATCTCAATCTATGCACTATAATGTTTTAGTGAACCAAAACGTGAAGATAGTAATTGGGATGGCAGAGTGAAGCTGCCCACTTGAAATTTTTAGGGAAATTCATCAACTTACCTCACCCTGGCTATCAATGTTTGGAAAGCTGGGAATAGAAAATGGGATTTTTACCTAATTTAATGAAATTGAAAATGTGTACATAAAATTCTATTCACATTCTACTGGATGATATTAATATGGCATCAAGTAACTGCAAAAAATGTCAAGAAACAGAGTCAATGATCTTCTGGTGCAAGTTTTATTAAGCTGCCTCCTACCCACCACCTTATCACCCAGCAGTACATAGAAAGTAATTATTCTCATTATGTTTTTAATAGGTTCCCTTTTCTCCATCCCAGATTTAATTTCTATACTATGGTTGCTTTTGTATTCTCAGTAAGCATTCAAGATTTTAATCAAAGTCTATAGAACAAAATGTCAACTTAATATATATTTTTAAAATCTATTTGAATAACAGATTTTAAACTAAGCTCAGGCTTAGTTTTGAAGATGGCTTATAGAAATACTTTGCTTGCTGTATTCCTTTAACTATGTTTTATAGTTACTATCTAACACATGATTAATATTTCTATATAAAATTATTTCCTGTTTCTAAATACATCCAAAAATAAAAATGTATCTCCTAAATTCCATAAAAATCTTATAAAATATCCCAGAAAATGATGTAGCTGTTTTCTTATCTGTTCATCAAAACAATGGTGATGGTGTATCTTAAAAATTAATGAAATTAGAGAATATTTACTAACACATAACAAAGCTAAATCTTTACTGAAAGAAAAATTGTACATAAATGCATATGTTTAAGCCAGAAGCACATAATAAATCAGCCAGAGTGTCATTTTAGAATATTTCTAAATGAGTAAAGATAAAGCACTTATATGGCTGACAAAAATGTGCATACTATTTTAAAATAAACTGTGGCATCTCCAATGACTATCATAGGGTATGTTGAAAGGTTTGAAGGCCAGTTTTTTTAATTGGCAGAAAAAATAACGAAAAATTCTAGATGACAATGTAACTTAGCTTACAAATTTTACCAAAATTAATAAATGAAAAAAGTAAACATGTTTTTATCTCTCAAAATATTTGTGTTCCTATTGGAAACAAACCTATAGAGCAAAGGAGCTTATACAGCTATTGTTGATACAACTGCAGAAAAAAACTTTAACAATCATTATTATTCAAAATCCTTACAAAAATCATTGATTTGTCCCAACATTATATTTCTATAGGAGCAGCATAGACCTGGAGCATCAGTGTTGACTACAACATCATGTGTCTGAGGATAATATGCATGAAGATTTTTGTCTAATTGTTCTTACAACAATAAACCCAGTAGAGAGACAAATCAAAAGCAAAATTTTTCAAAGGATATCTGGATTTTGTAGGTTTTGCATTGAATGACCATAGTAATGAAAGAACCACAAGATAGGACACACACAGATGAGTATAAAATTCCTTAAAATGTAAGAAATAACAGCTTTTTAAGTAGTCACTCTATAAGTACATGGAGAATGTCCACTTTAATTCATCATATAGCTTTTAATTCTTTGTTTATAGAAGTATACAGGTAAGAATTTTGTGGAATTGTCACAGAGAAAATTGGGCCCACCAGCCTCATTTATTCATTTGCAGTATGACTTTGGCCACTTTATTAGTTATGTGGGACTCAGTTTTGTTTCTGTTTTTATATTTTTTTCTTGTATATTGTAAGAAATAGGAAAATAATTTACACTCTGCAGCTTTTGTTTGAAAAACCGTTATTGTCTGTCAGGCACTATGATATTCTAGATAAATAAAAAGATCAAGACAAACTCTACTGTAAAGAATATATCCCAGTGAGATACAATTACAAGACAGTAGTGTGTGTGCAGGGTGACAAAATTCACATTGTTCTGTGTGCTCGGGAAGGGGCAGAGGAGCTCTGCTTTCTAAGTTGATCAAGGCAAGCCCTTGGGAAAGGTAATGTTTACAGTGGGCTCTGATGGATAGTTCCAGTCAGTTGGATGAAGAAAGGAAGAAGTGTGCTCTGGGTGGGGAAAAAGCATTTGTAGTGCAAGGGAGGCAAAAGACTGAAAGGCACATTATGTTGTAATGAAAAGAAAGAGAAAAGGAAGTAAAGAGTAATGGTAAGAAATGAGGGATGGCACAGGTTATGGTACACACCTGTAATCCCAGTACTCTGGAGCAAAAATCCCAGTACTCTGGGGCAGGAGAATAGCAAGTTTGAGGCTAGCCTGGGCTATATAGCAAGACAATTTTTCTCAAAGAAAAAAAGAAATAAAAAAGAAATGAAGCATGACAAGCAGAGCAGGCATTGGCCACACTGCAATAGACTTTGTGTTCTGAGCTAAGCATTGTAAAACTATGATGATGAACTGCTATTCAACTATTTAAAGCACTTTTGCATTCTGAAGAAATTTTTTTTGGTTATGTCAGGAGGATAGTGGAATATTCTTGAAAATAAAAACAAGAAGTAAAATTGTGAGTTAAATCTGGATATTTAAAAGAAAGAGTGAGAACAATTTAAAAAAAACCTCTAGTACAATAGAAAAGACAAGAAGAAAAAAAATACAAAATTTAACAATGAGTAAAATTGACTGGTAGATAACCAGGCAGGTGGCCAACAGAAGGAACAGGGGTCCAATTTCTAGATTAGACAATAGCAGAGGCAGAGTGGGCATTTGGGAGGAAGGTTACCTTCAGATTAATTAAGTTTAGCTTTAGCTTTGAGTAAGACATTTCAGTGGACATGCCACAAGAAATTTGCCAGTCAGACTTAGGTTTAGAGTCCTTGGGAATTTTAGTTTATATGTGCATGAGTGCGTGTGTGTATGTGTATGTGTTAGTCACCTTTCAGTCACTAAAATACCTGACATAATCAAGTGATCAAGAGGGAAAGTTTATTTTTGCTCAAGAATTTAGAAGTTTTAGTCCATGATTGACCTGTGGTGAAACAAAAACACTCAGCTCATAGTCAGGAAGCAAAAGAGAGGCCGTGGAAGAGCCTGGTCCCACTATTCCCTTTGGGGGCACACCCCAACAGTCTGAAGACTTCTCCACTAGGCTCCGCTTTTTAAGGCTCCTCAACCTTCCAGTAACACCAATCTGGAATCAAGATTCAAATGCATGAGCCTTTGGGGAACATTCCATATCCAAAATATAGTACTGCAGCAATGTCTTAATTAAAATTTTATTATTATTATTATTATCATTGTTATTATGCAGTACCAGAGCTTAAGCTCAGTGTCTTGTACATAATAGGTAAGTTCTCTACCATGGAGCTACATCCCCAAAAGGTTTTTGTATGATGCTTTCCCAGGACAAAATGTAGAGAAAGAATAGCTGTGGGGACCAGTGTTCGATATTAGACAAACAGAAACGCACCACATAACCAAATGCTTTATATGCATTAATGCTACAAATATTCATAATTTGTCATATGAATAATTTGTTATATACAATTATGTATAATATTATACATATTTATAATATTCATACAAATATTTAGGAATTACATAGATTCAATCCTTAGACTGCTACAAATATAGAATATCTGGATTGGTCATAAATCTATATTTATGCATATAATTTATATCTATACACAGGGAGTACAAACTTTTTGAATGTTTTACTTTTCATCATGAAAGATACAAAAATTATTTTAAATAAGCTTTAAAATATATTTAAATAACATATTTAGACTTTCCATTTCATTTCTTCAGCTAGCTTTGATTTTTTTCTATCTTTACTACTCCAGCCTGTAAATTCTCCTGACCCATTCCCCTATTAGTGAAGTTCTCCTTTCTCCATTCCATCTCACCTATTCCAGACATCTTTGAAACACATATTGGCATAAAAATCCAATTGATCAACACAAGTATCAGGCTTGTTGTGAATTAATTTTACAGAAGATAAAGGGAAGGTCTGGAATAAATAGAATTTAATATTACATTCCTAGTTTGCATTTGACTTAGTTTTTTAAATATCAAAATTATGTTTCTCAGTTACTATAACATTAATATGTTTTCATTACATTTGCAGAATGAATAGAATAAGTGAAATCTCTATTATATAAGTGCTCTTATATGTACTGAATAAAGATTTGCTTTATGATAAACACCAGATGATTATTTTATGATCCAGTAACCACAGACATCTGAGAACCCAGCTTCAAAAACTGTGCGATGAAGCCAGGCTGCTTGAAGTCTTCAATTAAGGAGAAAACAGAGCCTTCAGGTCATTTTGGGAGAATGGAAAACTGCATTGCAATTAGGGTTTCCACTGGGAGAAATCACTCAATCTAATTATATTTATAAATAACAAAAAGAACAACGATAGCAATTTATCCTCAGTTGGTGCAAAGGAAATACACGGAAAGAGGTGACCAGAAATATTAGAGCTATCAAGTATGTGGGAGGGGTGCCTTAATCAAAACCCAATGCGAAAAGCTTCAGGGGCCTTTGGGTTTGCCTTTTCTTAGTTTCTTTCTCATTGGAAAAGAAAAATAAAACCTTAAAAACTCCCAGCCTTATTTAGGTATGATCTGTCTAGAAGTTTTCAACTTTTCCCCTGTCTTTTAAAAGTTTTTTTTTTATTCTCTGCACTTCTTGAAACTGTGATTTGATCTTTCTAATTGTATTTGTAAAAATCTCCAATCATTATTGCTTCCAATTATCTCCTGCCATATTATCTTTATATTCCTTCTGGAATTTCAGTTAAATACATATTACACATTTGATAATGAAGAGCATCAATATGTTCCATTATTTTCTTTTACATGTTATTTTCTTTTTATGTTTTAGTTTGAGTAATATCTACGAGCATTTTCAATGTCATTTATTTTCAACTTCATCAAACTTCAGGTTCACAGACTCTTTTCTTGGTTATGTTGAGTATTTTCTGACCCTACTGAAAGATCATCATCTTTTTTATATTATTCTTTTTTTCTGTTACCAGAACCTAAGATTCATACTGCATGCTGCTCTACCAAACACCTTGGAATCAAAAGTTAGTGAAAGAAAATGGATTATTAGATAATGGCCTTGAAGAAAATAGAGACTTTTCAGTCTCAAATCTTCATCTTTTGGGTCAGGACTTTTATAGGACAAAAGGGTTCCTGTGAGCAATGGTCAGAAAACTCTTGCTGAGCATGTCTTCCTCTCTAGTGTGCAACTCTAACTCCTTCCTTGAAAGAGATCTGGACCTAGACTTCCTGGGGACAATATCTGCATTTTCTTTTCCAACAGACAAACTGCTTTTCTGCAAGTCAATTCAAATGAACTGAAGAGAGGAGGGTGCTTACAGAGGCCTATTTAGATTCTAGAATACCTTGTCCTTAAAAGACTAGGGAAAAGGGTAGGGAGAGGAGAAAAAAGACATCCTCCCTAGTGAGTGCTACATTACATTTCTTTTTGGGTTTTCCATTCCATTCCATCACAGTATATTACATAAAATACATTGTGTTTTAGTGTCTCTGTTAACATTCTCCACTAGTTTTTGTGTTATTTGCACATTTTCACTAATGTTTTTCACAAAATAGTTGTGCTCATATTTCCAAAATCTCGGTCAAAGATACTTCTGGATTTTTTGATAGCTTAGTCTTTGCCTATCCAACGGGGCTGTGGAGTTTTAAAGTGTCTTGTGTTTTTGGCTGAAAACTAGACATTATGTGTGGAAAGTAAAGAGTGGAGTGAGTAATATTTATACTTGGAAATGAGCACTTTTTTCCTGCATGTATTTAATGGGAGTTAGTCCTGTGTTAAGCTGGGTTAGGGTTTTGTTGTTGGTATGGTTATCATGTGTCTATCTCTATCTTCAGATTCCTTCAGTATTATTTTTGTGTTAGGTTTGAAGGTTAGATCAACAAAGATTTTTCTCATGTTCCACTTTACGTTTTCTGTCTGAGTCACAGAGATCCCCTTACCATGTGCTTGCTATCCACTTAGTCTACCAACTGTTGTTCCTTATTTCTTGAGGTTTGCTAGTTTAGTGGGGATGGTCATAATGTACACTCTCTGTTGGTTTTTTTTCAGCCTCAGTCTTTGACAGAACCTGTCTTGAAG
Organism: Castor canadensis; assembly: GCF_047511655.1. Lineage (NCBI taxonomy): Eukaryota > Metazoa > Chordata > Mammalia > Rodentia > Castoridae > Castor > Castor canadensis. Next base: position 74,250,972 of record NC_133394.1, on the reverse strand, counting down.
GGTTTACAAATTTAGATTTTCTTGGTGACCTTGCATTTTCTCCAGCACAGAGAGGGCACTTCAAATAATATGTGCCAAATGTGATTTCCCATACCTACCCTCGAGGGAGAAGGGAATTCCTCTTTCCTTCTCACAAATATGACAAGTCTTCATCAGTATTCTATCAAGATCATGGCAAAGTTTGCTATTCTTTTTCAAGGGATATAAACCTTTTCTCCCTAAAAGTTCACCTCCCAGAGGAATATAAAATCTGTGTAGGGATTTGTTATTTCTATAGCAGAAGCCGCTTCTATCCTTGTCCAGCACAGACAGGTCTTTGGACAGACCCAGCTGCTTATCTTCCTTATAAACACCCAGTACAATTCAAGAAGACCCTGCAGCTGAATAAGAACTTTCCCATTGTCTGTATTTTCAGGTTAAGGCGTTCAGCCCCTAATGATTCAGTAAGACTATTAAGTGACATCTCTAGCTATGTTCTTTTTGTTCAAGATTGTTTTGGCTAATTTGGGTTCCATACACATTTAAGGATTAATTTTTTTGTATTTATGAGAAAAATGACATTGGAATTTTTATAGGGATTACATTGGATCACTTTGAAAAATGTAGACAAGTTTACATTTAAATCCTCTAATCCATGAACACAGCTATTTCCATTTATTTGTGTTCCCTCAATTTGTTTCATTATTGATACTGATAGCTTTCATTACATAGGGGCTTGGTTTGCTTGTTTTTGGTTGGTTGTTTTTGTTTTTACCTTCTTGGTTAAATTTACACTTAAGCTACTTAAATTTTTGTTGTTATAAATTTTTTTTAATTTCCTTTCTGAATAGTTTGTTACTAGTATTTAGAAATATGACTTGATTTCATATCTTGGTTTTGGATCCTGCAAATTTACTGAAATTCTTTACTACTTTTAAGAGGTTTTTTTGGTTAAATCTTAAGGATTTTCTATTTTCATTAGCAAATAGAGACAAATTTCTTTCCTATTAGGATGACTTTTATCTCTTTCTTTGACTAATTGCTGTGACTAGGATTTTCAGCACTAAATTGAAAAGTTGTAAGAGACAGCCTCCTTGTCTGATTCCTGATTTTGGAGGAAAATCTTTGAGCTTTTCATCATTGGGGATAATTTGCTCTATGGGTTTGTCATACATAGTCTTTATTGTGCAGAGGTCCTTTTATAGCTAATCTGCTTGTTACCAGAATCTAAGATTCATACTGCTTTGTGCTCTACCAAAAAGCAGGAGACAGAAATGAGTGTAAGGAAGTAGATTTATTCAAGGTTGATCCTGAAGAAAATAGAGATTTTCTATTCCATCACCATAGGGGATTTAGTGGACTGAGTGTGCTGAGGAATCTTATAGGACACAATGGATTGCAACTAAAGGAAGAAAGATAGATGAGGAGACTGGGAAATTATATTATTTTAATAACAAATATAAGGGTCAGACTCAGACATTTGAATGAAGTAGTAAAAACTGAAAAGCTGCAGCAGATAGTCCCATCCCATCTCCTTTTAGAAGTTTAGTTACAAAAACTAAAGAGACAAGGGGCTATTTGTATCTGCTTCCTCTTTGAGAGGAAGTTGCAGGTTCCTTAAATGGATAGAAGAACAGAAAGAATGAAAAGCAAGTCTAGCAAAAGGAGCTCCTAAAATTCACCTATTGTCTCAGTGTTTTGGGTAGGCCAAAATCATACATCCATTTTGTAAAAAATAAATAACACCCATCTAGAGCACATAAAACTATTTTCTAATGATTAGGGTTACTAGACTGACTTGATGATGTGTATTTCCCCAGCTCAGAAAGTGTGGAGAACAGAAAATATTTCTCCCTTCTGACCCCATTTCTCTCTACTTTATCATTCTGCACTAAAATAAATTCTTACTAAATTTGCATCTTCTGAGCCTCTCCTTTTTTGAGACACTTTGAAATGCTTTTAATGTGTGGATCTCAAGTATCTATAATTTTGCATGGAAACTGGGTAGCTGTGGAAACATCACTCTTTCTCCAACAACACAATAAGATAGAGGGTGGGAAATCCCCAAGAGAGTCCAGTCTTTTTTTTCTTCAGTCTTTCTCCTTTTCTTGGACAGCCTACTCCAAAGTGGGTCAGTCAACTGAATATTACATTTCTACAAGTCAATTCCCATAAGCTGAGCAGGAAGGCATGTTACAGAGGCCTCTAGAATTTAGAATACTATACAGGAAGGGGGTGTCATGAAGAAATGAGGGGAAGTATTAGAAAAGGAAGTCAAAAGTAGTAACTTCTGTGCTGCACTCTGATATAGTGCATGACAAAGCAGAGCAAAAGAGAAACATCATCATCTTTCTTGAAAAGTCATATTGACCTCATTTCTCACACAGCCTTTAAGCATTATGTAGATATCATGAGTCTGTATTTCTGCTTACTCTTTTACATGCTGAGTTTTCTTTAAATCACAAAATGAAGTTGAACTTTATCAAATACTTTTTTGCATATATTGTGAGGATCATGTGATTTTTATCCTTAGTTTTGTTGATGTGGTAGATCACAATTATTGATTTATGTATGTTAAGCCATTCTTGTATATAAGGATTAATATTACTTGATCATGGCGAACAATTTTAAATGTGCTGTTGAATTCAGTTTGGTGATTTTTTTTGAGGACTTTTCCTTCTATAATCATAAGGAATATTGGCTGATAATTTTCTTTTCTTTGGGTCCATTTCTGGCTTTATTATCTGGCCCAAAGAGTGTGGAAGTATTCCCCTACTTTCACCTTTTAGAAGAGCCTGAAAGGAATTGATATTAGTTCTTTATGTGATTTCAAAGTATATTTTAAAGCAATTGGTAATCAAAAGTTATGATGGCTTTTATTAAAAAGATGAATAACTAGTGTTGGTAATGATGAAAAAAAGGGACACATACAGTGTTGTTGAGAATGTAAATTAGTGCAGATGTTATGGAAAACTGTATGGAAGTTTCTCAAAAAATTAAAAAAAGAACTACATTTTGCCAGTACACAAGGACACAGATCTAAACTACTTTACTTCTGGAAAAAATATGTATGTTTTTTGTCTAAGAAGAAAGAGAAGTTACTTCAGAAAGCATGTAGAATTGGAATCCAATCAATGCACTAGGCTTCCTTTACCCTCACTGAGTGAGGGTCAACTTCAGGAATATTTTTCCACTGTAGCTCACAATACACAGGGATGGCTTAGATTTTCTTCTCCCATGCAGTAAAATTTTGAGGATTCTTCAACATTCACTTCCTTGTAAATGTGAGGCCTAGACTATGGTACATACCACCTATCCTGTGGTGTAGTCATCAGCTCAGCAGCACAGCTTCAGCTAAGGGCTTGCTAGAAATGCTGAGCACACTGCCCCACTCCAGCATCAGCATCAAAGGGTACTAAGAAACTGCTTTTTCTAAAAATCATTGACTCTGTACTTAAGCCCATGAGTTAATCAAGCAGGAGAAAAGCTTGGCATCTTTGCTTCCATTTTGCTTCTCTCTCCTTTTGTCAATCTCTCCTGCAATCACTGTGGAATTCCAGAAGGATAGGACTGACTGCTAACATCATCATCATTATGATGAGGACAGAAACTACCCCCAATGAAAGGAATAACAGAGCCCCGTCCCCACTTCCCTCAAGTCAGGATGATTACCTGTAATGAGGAGGCTACGCCCTGGTACAGGAGTAACCATTTTATGGGAACCATATTGCTTCTCTTGAGTAATGACAGTGACAACACTTCTCTGGCAGCCCTTTCAGAACCAGAACTAACATAATGAGCAACCAGGCTGCACTATGCTTGGGACTCTTTTGCTGTACATACCTGTCTCCCCCATCCCAATTCTTCCTCTGCTTAAACATAAAGCTTATGTCTGTACCAGTAGGATGGGCTGAAGTACTTACATTGTGTCTTTCCATGACATGTAAAAAATCTCCTTTCTCTGCCCTTCACTACTCATCTCTGTTTGATCTATTTGGACAAGGGGCCCAACCTGTCCTGTGGAACTCCCAGAGTTGAGCCTCTGACCTGAAACTCCCAGTTACAGTTAATCTGTTCATACACTGAAATTTGAAATGCTTAAGTGACAATAAAATATAAGAGAAAATCTTTGTGTCTTTACATAAGGCAAGAAGTTCTTTTTTTTGATCAGGTAGCAAAAAGTACAAATTATGAAAGAATATTAGACATCAAAATTGAAAAGAGCTTTTCAAAACAAGCTAGTAGAAAATGAAAAGGCATGCTGTATACAAGGTGAAAATATTCTCAGTACATATTATTGGGAAATACAGGTAATCAGAATATATAAAATCTATTATAACTTAATGAAAGATAAAAAAGAAGTCCAATATTAAGAGTGTGTGAAATATCTGAATTTGTAATTCCAAAAGGAAACTACTCAAGTGACTAATATATTCCTGAATTAACATGCATGAATAGAGTGATGGTTATTAGAGGCTGAGCATGGTCAGCAGGGTGGCTTGGGGAAAGGCTTTATTTCTTTACTAAGTCATTACAGTTACAGAGGCTAAGGCAGTCATGAAAATATTAAGCTTCAAGACTTCTGTTAACTTAAGACATTTCCACCATCTATAGGCCAGGTGGGAATAAACGCAATTTCTTGTTGGTAATAACTGGCAATCAGTACCATGCTGGTTTTAGTTTAAGGGTGAAAGAAATTTTCTCAATGTTCAGAATAGTGATTTAATAAAGTAATTTATTCATTTTTATTTCCCATGCCATTTAAATCCTGATCACATCAAATAGATGTTTTTTTGGTGCATTCTGTTAAGACATTAGCAACTTTATAAACTCTGAATTATGTTGAAATCAGAAATTAGAGAAGTAAACTCCATGGAAAATGGAACAAGGAAAATATAGATCCTGCTTAAGGAAGATTAGTCTGGCAAGATTGTTATTGTGAGATGTGAAGAAAAACAATTAATGTACCTTATGTTAATTAGTTTTATTGTAGCTATCAGTACTATGCTTACTAAAATCTTCACCTAAAATGAGTTAGAATATTACCATAAATATCATTGATATACTTTGTATATATATAAAATATTGAGTTTCATCATGGTGCTTTGATAATTGAAAAGTTATAACATTAGACCTTTACATTTATCAAAACACCTCTTTCATAGCAGGTGGGGTTTTTAAAAAAAATTTCTTTTCTTCTCCAAAATAGTTAATAAAACCAAGAGAAAATTCCGGGCCAGATATATTATAGCAGCTGAGGAAAAGCAAACAGCTGGCATATAAAAAAGATTAGAGGTTCATTAGGTAATGATATAAATGTTTATATAGATGTATATATTTTCACATTGCCTCCATTCCAAGGTGGGAAAGCCTTTTGATAGGCCATAGTGTTGCACTAGCTCATTAGACTTGATGCTACTAGAAATATTATAACCAAGATATTCATGGCATCCTTAAGGGAGGAAGAGAAATAACTGTCATTGAAGCCAAGGAGAAAATAAAGCTCTCCATATGGCTTCATGAAAACACTACCAATAAATGTATTCCTAGCAAATATAATGGTCTTTATTGCAGGGGTTGGCTATTAGTCTAAGCACACTGAAAATAACTCTTTTGTCTAGAAATTGTTAAGGATACACTAATCTCTATCTGGCTCACTATTGATCTCACACCTGCAAACCTTGAGTATTACAAGTACTGCAAAGATGTAAAGAGAAGAAAGAAGCACATTTGCTGAATTGACTGCAGCTATAATGAATATTTTAAAGGAAAAAGACTAGAAATGATAATTTAACATATTTCTATATTCATTTGTTGTATGCTAACAGGAAAGCACACTGTCAAATCAGTAACTAAATCAGGGTACATGAACTGCCAGGAGTTAATGGAATGAAATTATTTTGAGTGAAAGCTGAATCAGTGGCATTTGTAAACAACAGCTTGAATTCTGAGAAACTTATTTACAGAGTAAAGTACTTGGGGAATTATTTCTAATGATTTTAGCTGTGCTTACATCTGATAAAACAGACTTCAAACTCAAATTAGTGAGAACAGATAAAGAGGGTCACTTTATATTAATAAAGGGAACAATTTATCAAGAAGAGATAAAAATTGTTAGCATATACTCACCAAATGTTGACATGTCCAATTTCATTAAACAAACACTAATGGACATGCAGGTAGATCCCAACACAATAAGAGTGAAAGATTTCAATATCCCACTCTCAAATAGATAGGTATTCCAGACAAAAAAATCAAAACACAAACTTTAGAATGAAATGACACTGTATACCAAATGAACTTGACAGATGTCAACAAAATATTTCTTCTTGGTAGCCCATGCAACCTTCTACAAAATAGATCATAATTAAGGGCATAAAATAGGTCCTAACAGGTATGATAAAATTGAAATAATCTCCTGTATTCTATAAGTCCATAATGGAATAAAACTAGAAATCCATGATAAATGAAACTGCAGAAAATATTCAAACAGAGACTATAATACATTGTTGAGTGGGTCATCAGAGAAATAAGGGGGGAAATAAAAATGTTTCTAGAGCCTAATGAAAATGAAAGCAAAACTTACCAGAAACTTTTGGATATGGCAAAGGCATTATTAAAAAGAAAATTTAAATATACAAGTTCCTACATGAAAAACAGAGATCTCAAATAAATAATCTAATGATGTACCTCGATCTCTTAAAAAAAAAAAAACAAGAACCCTAAGTTAGTGGGAATAAAGAAATAATAAAGATTAAAGAAATGGAGATAACAATAAAATACAAAAAAATAATCAATGATGCAAAAAGGTGGTTGTTTGACAAGATGAAGAAGACTGATAAACTTTTAGCCAAACTAACCAAAGAGAGACCAAAATTAATAAATTTAGAGAAGAAAAACGGGGCATCACCACAAGAAATACCAATAAAATGTAGATCATTAGGGAATACCTTGACAACTTATATTCTAATAAACTGGAAAATCTAGATTCATTTGCCCTACCAAAATCGAACCAAGAGGATATAAACCATTATAAACAGATTTATATCAAACAATATGATTGAAGCAGAAATTGAGAGTCCCCCAACATTAACAAACATCTCACAAGCAAACGATTCACTGCTGAATTCCATTAAACCTTTAAAGAAGATCTAACACCAATACTCCTCAAACATTTCCATGAAAGATAAAGATAAAGAATACTGTCAAACTATTTCTATGAAGCTAGTATTACCCTATTATGGAGACCTGATAGCACAACAAAAAAGAAATTTATATACTAATTTCTGTCATGAATATAGACACAAAAATTCTTGGCAAAGTTCTTGCAAAAAAAATTATAGAGCACATTACAAAGATCATACACCATCATTAAGTTGGTTTCCTTCCAGGGATTCAAGGATGTTTCAACATATGCAAATCAACAAATGTAATATAGCACATAAATAGAATTAAGAACAAAAATCACATGATCCTCTCAACCAACTCAGAAAAGATCCTTGACAAAATCTAACATCCTTTCACAATAAAAGTGTTGAAGAATCTAGGATAGAATGAGTGGGCCTCAACATTACAAAGACTATATTCGCTGGTAAATGGATGGAATTGGAGAACATCATTCTGAGTGAGGTTAGCCTGGCCCAAAAGACCAAAAATCGTATGTTCTCCCTCATATGTGGACATTAGATCAAGGGCAAACACACAAGGGGATTGGACTTTGAGCACATGATAAAAGTGACACCTAAAAAATTAGCTAGCATTTGTTGCCCTCAACACAGAGAAACTAAAGCAGATACCTTAAAAGCAACTGAGGCCAATAGGAAAAGGGGAACAGGTACTAGAGAAAAGGTTAGTTCCAAAAGAATTAACCTAGAAGGTAACACCCATGCACAGGAAATTAATGTGAGTCAACTCACTGTATAGCTATCCTTATCTCAACCATCAAAAACCCTTGTTCCTTCCTATTATTGCTTATACTCTCTCTACAACAAAATTAGAGATAAGGGCAAAATAGTTTCTGCTGGGTATTGAGGTGGGGGGAGAGGGAGGGGGAGGAGTAGGTGGTAAGGGAGGGGGTGGGGCAGGGGGGAGAAATGAACCAAGCCTTGTATGCACATATGAATAATAAAAGAAAAATGGAAAAGAAAAATCTATAGCCACATAATACTAAATGAAGAAAAACTGAAACCATTTCCCCTACAGGCAGGACCAAGACAAGGGTATTCCATCTTCCTACTCTTATTCAAGATAATAGTGGAATTCCTAGACAGAGCAATAAGTAAAGAGAAAGAAAGAAAAGGAATTCAAATAGGGAAAGAAGAAGTCAAATTATCTTTATTTACAGATGATATGACTCCATACTTAAAAGACCCTAAAGATTCTATCAAAATTTGTATGTCTGACAAATGCTTTTGGCAATTTAGTGCATAGTAAATTATCATTAAAAAAATCAATACCAATGAACAGGAAGAATAAGAAATCAGCAAAACAATTCCATTAACTGTAGACTCAAAAAATAAATAAATAAACCTAGGAATTGACTAAGGAGGTGAAAGAACTCTACAATGAAAACCATAAAACCTTGAAGAAAGAAATTGAAGAAGACATCAGAAGAAGCAAAGATTTCCCATGTTCATGGGTTGGCAGAATTATTATTTTGAAAATTGTTATACTACCAAAAGCAATCTATAGATTCAATGCAATTCCCATCAAAATCCCAATGTCATTCTTCACAGAAATAGAAAAATTAACCCTTAAATTCATGTGGAAGTAAAAAAATATCCCAAACATCTAAAGAAATCCTGGGCAAAAAGAGCAATGCTGGAGGTATCATAATATCAGAGTTCAAATTACACTACAGATGTGTAGCAACAAAAACAGCATGGTGCTAGCACATAAACAGGAAGACCAATGGAACAACATAGAAGACCCAGAAATAAACACACACAGATACAGCCATCTGATTTTGGACAAAGGAGCCCAAAAGATACACTGGGGTTTAGGCAGTCTCTTCAACAAATTGTACTGGAAACACTGGTTATATACATGTAGAACACTGAAACTAGACCCTTATTTCTCAGCTTGTACAAAAATCAGTTCAAATGGATCAAAGATTTTACTGTAAAACCCAGAACCTTGAAACAAATACAGGAAAACTCTTGATAATATAGGAGTAGGAAGTTATTTTCTGAATAGAACTTCAATTGCTCAGCAAATAAAAAGAATTGTCAATTGGGACTTCATCAAATTAAAAAGCTTCTGCACATGCAAGGAAACAATTACCCAAATCAAGAGACTACATGATAAGGGTTTTTTTCCACAGAATGGGAGAAAAATCTTTGCTAGCTGTCCATTGGATACAGGATTTACACCCAAAACAGGCAAAGATATCCAGAAATTAAACACCCAAAGGACAAATAGTCCAATTCATAAATGAGCAAATAAATTGAACAGTTTCACAGAAGAGGAGTAGAAATGGCTAGTAAATAGACTACCATAAGTAGTCAGAAATTCTAAGTAGAAAAATTATTCTGTGTGAGAAAATCACTTCAGATCATTTATACTCTGAGATTTTGAAAGAACTATAGATAGCACTGAGTTTGAGATGTTCCAAAACTTCCCATTTTCATTTTTAGCATAAATGTTAATATTTTGTTTCCAAAAATGTTCAAAGTGAGTCAAATGAAAATAATTTTACCAAAAAGATGCAAATATTGAGTGCTAGGAGTAATTGTTTCACAGTTAAATACATTATCTCAAATGAATTACATTATTCTAAGGAATGTAAAAGTAGATTTTTATAATTTTACTTAAAAGTTATTGACACCATTTAATTGGCATGCTAACTTCTCTCTTTTTCTTTTCTTCTTTTTTTCCTTTTTTTGTGGCAGTGCAGGACTTTGGACTGTAGGCCTCACTAGCTAGGCAGGCACACTTCAGACCTTTTTTGTGTTATAGTTACTTTTCAGTGTAAAGTCTAATGCTTTATTCCTGGGGGTTACCTCAGACTGTTGTCCTCCTTGCTATATCCTCCTGTACAACTGGGATTACAGACACATACCACATGTCCCAGTTTTTGGTTGAAATGAGGTCTTGCTAACTTTTTGCCCTGGGTAGCCTCAAGCCACCATTCTCCCTTCCTAAAACTCCCCAGTGCCGTGACGGTAGGTGTGTGCCATCACGTTACGCTACATATTAATTTTTAAATGATTATTAAATAACAGATTTTATTTCATGAAAAATTTTGATGATTTATAGGTTTTTTTGCTCTGGATATCACTTTGACTCATTATTCCAAATGTCTATTATATCTGGGTCACATTTCAGAGATATGAATTTCATTAGAAGCATTCATAGGTCTGTTAAATTTTAAGCAAATACTAATTTTAGTGTGAGTTCTAATTACAGAGAATGTATTTTTAGATACCATCAATTTTATTTTCTGTTGATTTTTCTTAGTCAATTTTCATATCAGAAATGATAACATAGCCACTATTTTCTTATTTATATTAAATCGTACTCAGTATAGATTTAGAAAATTTTTCTATGTATTTCGAACATCAGTTACAATGAATTGAATGTAACTGTGATGTAGTAAGCATTCCATAAAAAGACAATCATATCGTATATTTTTTAACTTCATGTATAAGCTATTCATTGCTTAATCATATCACTGATCACTCTGTGTTAACATCATTTGAATCATCAGAAGGTCACAATACCTCAGAGAACAAAGTTATTCTTTCTTCAAAGCATATATGGTAGACTGCAAATCAGCATTGAAAGTGCCACAATTAACACAACTTCCATGCAATTCTGTTCTTGGGTATCTAGAGAAAGAATTATTGGTAAAATGAAATAAGTCATCTTGGAGACAGTGCACTTGCAAAATCATGTCTTCAGTTCTCACTCTTAATGTCACTATCTCCAAGGGTTGCTGCTGTTTTCTGCTCCTGGTGAAGCAAAACCAATCAATCACTGACCCCACAGCCTATGTCCAGATGCCCATCCATCAGATAAGGAACTTACTATGCAGTTTGTTTGTCACATAGCTATTCTGTGCCAACTTTGTTTTATTATTGGGTTTAAATCTTGGCTCTTTCTTCTAATGTTATATAATTTTCTAGTAAAATAACTCAGCATATCTTTTTTGCTTCTGCTACAAAAATGCTCTAAATGGTCTGATATAAGTCAGGAGCAGTAAACACCACTTGCACCCAGACCCTGGGTTGTAAGAGCCTTCTCTAGTGAAGGTTCCAAGTTCTTCTTGGATGGAAGGTCCTAGGACTGGGCAGGAAACACACAAAATGTGCCTAGAGAATCTCATAGTGTCAGAAAGTAAGGGTGAGCTTGACTCAGAAGTAGAATTAAGTGTGTGGCAAAGGGGCACAGGAGCCAGCATAAGAGCTTCCAATGGCTGAAACTGGTACCAATTTGATCAAAGGAAAAAGAAGCACTAGAATATAACCTGAATTATAAAATAAATATACATGAGTCCATACTGACATAAATACATGAAAAACAAGTGAAGGAGAAGAAGACAAATTCTTCCTGAAAAGAACTCTGGTGTTAATATAGATATTTTTTTCCTCATGAAGATGAAGCTGAACCTTCCACTCAAGTGCAAAATGTACTCTGTGACTCTCTTTCCACAAGGACAGTGGGACATAATGAGGGGCAGGAAGAGTAACTTTTCAGTGGGAAGCTTAACACATACTATGGCAGAACTGATCAAGCTTGGCATCAACAGCTATAATTGCTGGTAATACAGTGATAAAAATGACACTTTATCCCTGTGTTCATCTCTCAAAACTGCACAATCTCAGCATAGCCATGGAGAAAGCATCAATTCCAACAGAAGGAAGCCCACAAAACATCTTCCTAGAACTCATCAATACTTTTAAGATCAGAAAAAAACTTTGAAAGTCTGAGAAGCTATTAGGGCTAAGAGGATCCCAAGGGCAGGATAAGTAATATCCTTGATAGAATCTTGAAATAGTAAAAAGACACTGTGTAAGAACTAAGGCAAGTTCTTAGTAAGAACTAATGAACTGATAATAATATCTCAGCTTCGGTTAAGTTATTATTACAAATGTATCATACTTACATAAGATGCTAATTATAGGGTAAACTGTACAGGGTATGAGAATTTTCCAAATCTTCTTCTCAATATTTTTTGTAAATCTTCTCAAATTTTTCTGTTCTAAAAAGTTATAGAATATTAAAAAATTATGCACTGCTGTTGTTAAATATTATTCAAAGAAAGTAAAAAGAGATATCTGCATGACAATTTGATCTCCTTCAAAGAGCTAAGATATGAAATCAACATAGGCATCCATAATGATTAAGTAAAGAAAATGTGAAACACAAAATGGGGTTGTATCCAGCCATAAAGAATGAAATTCTATCATTTGCAGCAAATGAGTAGAAATGGAGAAGATTGTATTTAGTGAAACAAGTCAGACACAGGAAGACAAGAACTTCATGTTCATTCTCATATGAGGAAAGTTAAAAAAAAGGTCAGGCATCGTGATGCTGACCTGTAATGGCAGCATGCAGGAGGCTGAGGCAGGAAGACCATGATCAGGCCAGTACAGGTTACACAGCAAGAAACTGTCTTAAGAAAAATGAAAGAGAGAAAGAAAAATGAAGGGAGGAAGGAAGGAGAGAGAGAAAGGAAAGAGACAAGAGAGTGAAAGAAAGAAGAAAAAATAGAGAAAGAAAAAAAGAGAGAAAGAGAAAGAAATGAGAATTGTTGCTGGGAAAACTGGATATCTGCCTGAAGAAAACTGATAGTAGTTCCATGTTTATCATCCTGTATAAATATCATCAAAGTGGGTTAAAGTCCTTAATATAAGACTTGCAACCTTGAAGCCAGTACAGGAAAGAGCAGGGAATACACTGGAGCAATAGGTATAGGCAATGACTGTCTCAGTAGAACTCAAATGGCTCAGTACTAAGAGAAAGGATCAATAAATGAGACTACATAAAATTACAAAGCTTTTGCACAGCAAAGAAATGTTCTCTAAAATGAAGAGGCCATCCACAGAATGGGACAAAATCTTTGCCAGCCATTTATCAGATAAGGGACTGATAATCAGAATTTACAGGGAACTTAAAAAACTAAACTTCATCAAAACCAATGACCCGATGAAGAATGGGCAAATGAACTAAACAGAGCCTTTGAAAGGGAATAAGTCCAAATGGCTAAAAAATACATGAAAAAATGTTCACCATCCCTCACCATAAAGGAAATACAAAAATCAGACCACATTAACATTCTACCTTATTCTTGTTAGAATAGCTACCATCAAGAACACAATGACAACAAATGTTGATGAGGATGCAGAGAAAAAGGAACCCTCATTCACAGCTTGTGGGAATGTGAACTAGTATAACCACTATGGAAAACAGTATGGAGGGTCCTTAAAAACTAAAAATAGACCCACCATACAATCCAGCAAACACTGCTAGGAATATACCTGAAGGAATGTGAGTCAGCTTACAACAAAGGCACTTGCACACCCATGTTCCCATGTTTATTGCAGCACTATTCACAATAGATAAGCTATGGAAACACCCAAGGGGTCCAACTATTGACAAATAGATTAAGAACATATGGTATTTATACATAATGGCATTTTACTGAGCCACAAAGAAGAATGAAATTCTGTCATTGCCAGGTAAATGGATGGAAATGGAGAATATCATCTTAAGTGAAGTTAGCCAAACTCAGAAGGCCAAAAGCCACATGTGCCCTCTCATTTGTGGAATGTAGACCTAACACAAATGCACAGCATTATGAAGCACTGATCACACTAAGGGGAGGTCACACATGGGAATGGTAGGGTAACTAAGAATTTGAATAGGGTTGATATACTTTCTATACAAGAATTAATATAGAAATCTTAAGAAAGGAACTAGGGTACAATGAAGAAAATTACAGAAGATAAATCATTTGGAGTTATAACACATATATACATGGAAATGTCATAAGAAACTCTATGTAGCTACTTTTTTCTCAAGCAAGGCAAAATGTTATGTTTTTTGTTTTATCTTTTCTCTTTTTTCTTCTACAAAATCAGAGAAGAGGAGGGCAGAACAAGTCCTGCCCATGGGTGAGCCCTGGCATCAGTTGGAAGGGGAGATAAAATTCCACATCCTGTCATGACAAAAGTTCTGATGAAAATAGGAATAGAAGGAGTGTATCTCAATGTAATAATGGCTGTATATGACAAGTTTATCAACATCATGCTAAACGAGGAAAAACTAAAGTCATTTTCTGTGAAGTCAGGAAGGAGACAAAGGTGTCCACTCTCTCCAGTCCTACTCACCTGTGGCTTGGAATTCCTAGCCACAGCAATTGGAGAAGAAGAAAAAAATAAAAGGAATATAAATTGGAAAGGAAGTGGTCAAAGTATTCCTACTTGCAGATGACATGATCTTAGCCCTATAAGACCCAAAAAAGTCAACCAGAAAACTCCTACACAACGTAAACAAAGGATACAAAATGAGTTTATAAAAATCAGTAGCTTTAATATATATCAACAATCAACAGATTGAGAAAGACTATAGGAAAATCATTCCATTTACAATAGCCTCAAAAAAATAAAATACCTAATAATGAACTTAACAAAGAATGGAGAAGACCTCTACAAGGAAAACTATAATCCATTGAAGAAAGAAATTGGAGAAGAATACAGAAGGGGGAAAGATCTCCCATGCTCATGGATTGGTAGAAGGAACACAGTTAAAATGGCTCTACTACCTAAAGCAACCTACGTGTTCAATATAATTCTCATCAAAATTCCAATTAGCCTCATCACAGAGATTGAAAAATCAATACTACAGTTCATTTGGAAGCACAAATTCTGCCCTACTGAGCAAAAACAGCAACACTGGAGGTATCGCAACACCTGACTTCAAACTATACTACAGAGCTACAACAATAAAAACAGCATGGTACTGGCACAAAAACATATATGAAGATCAGTGGAACAGAATAAGGGACCTGGATATGAATCTACATATCTATGCTCACCTGATTTTTGATAAAGGCACAAAAAATATATGATGAATAAAAGAGTACTTCTTCAACAAATGTTGCTGAGAAAATTGGATATCTGCCTGCAGAAAACTGAAACTAGATCAATGTCTTTCACCCTATACAAGTATCAACTCAAATTTGATTGAGGATCTTAATATAAAACTGGGAACTTTGAAGCTAGGGCAGGAAATTGTACACTGGAATTAATAGGCATAGGCAATGACTTACTTAATAGAACTCAAATGGCTCAGTAACTAAAAGAAAGGATTGACAAATAAGACTACATAAAATTAAAAAGCTTCTGCACAACAAAAAACAAATGGTAAATTGAAGAGGCTTACCACAAAATGGGAAAAAAATTCCTTTGCCAGCTATACATCTAACAAGGGATTGATAACAAGATTTAAAGTGAGCTAAAAAAAACTAAGCTCCTTAAAAATCAATGCCCCAGTGAGGAATGAGCAAAAGAACTAAAGGTTTCTATAAGGAAGAAGTCCAAATGGCTAAAAAAGTATGAAAAAAATGGCCACCATCACTGGCCATTAAGGAAATGCAAATCAAAACCATGTTAAGATTCTATTTCACTCTTGTCAGAATGACTGCCATTAAGAACACAATCAACAGCAAATGTTGATGAGGATATCTGATAAATGGAACACCATACACTGTTGCTGGGAATGTAATTTAGTACAACCACTATGGAAAACAACATGGGGGCTTCTCAAAAACTAAAAATAAAACTGCCATATGATCTAGCAATCCCACTTCCAGAGATATATTCAAAGAAATATAAATCAGGTTACAATAAAGGTACCTGTACACCAATGTTTATTGTAGCTTTATTCACAATCCCAAGTTAAGGAAATAGCCAAGAAGCCCCACTAGTGATGAATGGTTTAAGAAAATTGTGATATTTATATACAATGGAATTTCTTTCAGCCACAAAGAGGAATGAAATGTCATTTTCAGGTAAATGTATGGAACTGGAGAACATCATATTAAGTGAAGTTAGCCAGACTCAGCAGGCCAAAAACCTCATGTTCCCTCTCATTTTTGGAATATAGACCTAATACAAATGTAGCAACATTACAAACCACTGGTCACAGTAAGAGGAGGTCACATATGGGAGAAGGAGAATAAAAGAAGTAAGTTATGAAGGTGAATATGGTTGATGTACTCTCAATACAAGAATGAATATAGAATTTTTAAATTCTACAAGAAAAGTAATAAGGTAGAAAGAAGAAAAATAGAGGAGATATACCAATTTGGATTATAATACATATACACATTCATGTGGCACAGGGAACTCCCTGTGTAGCTATCTTATACAAGCAAAAATGTCTTTTTTTTTTTCTTTTACAAAATCAGAGAATGGGATGGTAGAACAAGTCCTGCTTGGGGAAATCGGTACCAGTGAAGAGGGGGAGGAGGAAGGAAAATTGTGAAGGAGGGTGAGTATGGTCAAATACTGTGTACTCATGTATGTAAATGTCAAAATGAAGTCTGTTAAAACTATTCTCAAAAGGGTAGAGGGTGGGACAAAGGGAAATGGAGGAGGGCATAAATTCAAGTATGGTATATCTGATATATTTTAAGAAATTTTGCAAATGGCACAATGTGCACAACAATAAGAAATAAAATATATAAATCTAAAAAGGAATTGGACACAAATAATTAGCATATGCTCCATCACCTGCCCAGTTTCTACTATTAATAACTTGCATTAGTGATATGCAACTTACAGACACATAGTGGCATTATTATTATATTAATTACTGTCCAAAATTCACATTAGGGCTATTATAGATGGTTTGTAAAATTTCTATGGGTTTTCTACATGCATAGTGCCATATTTCCATCAGTACAGAAGTATGAAGAATAGGTACACTACTCTAAAAGTCTCCTAGTCTTCATCAATTCACTCCATGCCCATTCCTGTACCCCAGCTCCAGGCAGCTGCTGATGTTTTTACACTTGTTATGGTGTGGTTGCTGTTTTGTTTTGGTTTTTCTAGGGTATATAAGGGTGGAATCCTACAGAATGTAGAATTTACATACTGGAGTCTTTTCCTTAGCGATATGTGCTTTTAAATTTTATTCATCCTTTTCATTGACCTAAGAGCTCATTTCTTTTTGGGTTGACTAACATCACACTGTACAGATGTGCCACAGTTTGTCCTTTCATCTATTGACAGATATTTTGGTTCCAATTTTGGTAGGAATGAATAAAAAGTCTTTATGGGGGCATACACTTTCAACTCCTATGGTAAAATACCAATGATCTTTTTTTAATAAATTTTTATTAGGATATTTTCATGACACAATTTCATAGTGACAATTGCAATTAGACTTATATTGTATATTAGTTAAATTGCCCCCATCATCTCTCCCCTGCAGCCCCTTCCCCACTCTACTTAAAGCAATTGCAAGAGGTTTTCTAGATCTGTTTCATAAAGGTATATGAAGTCCATCTACCACATACCACATCACCTTAATCTCCTTAGCTCACCCTCCCACCTCTCATTACTACCCCTCCCACACTGAATCAATTTTACAGTCCTAGTTTTTATAATTAATATTTGGACATTAATCCATCCATAAGACAAGACAAATACGCAAATTTGATATTTTCTATGAATTCTAAAATGAGTCATAACACAGGAAGCTGGATCACCAAAAAAACACAATCAGACCATGCACACAGTGACATATTTCTTAGGATACAAGTCTCATTGGCCCAGATGTTGGGTGGGGGGTTGCAGAAAGTGCTAGTCCTCTGTCTGCCTCAGAGCATAGGCCAGTCCAATGAAATATGCCACTGCAGAGCTAAACTATATCCTCTAGGAGACAGAATGGGATTCTTTATCATCTGTTAGATCTGAGGAATCAGAAATCTGCCATGCCCACCCTCCATCAAAAGACTGGGAAGGAACTATAATTTAGCTTCTGTAATTAAACAACACACTTTAGGCTAAATACTAAAACCAGTTACCAGAAGCCTCAAGGGGGTGAAAAAAGCAGGTGGACTCTAGATGGCAGTGGGGGATGGAATATTCCAGGTTGAGTTCATGCTTTTTATGCCTTTTGGCCTAGGGCAGGCTCCTGGCAGCACTGCCTGAATGGTCAGTCTTCTGAGGAAGACAAGAAGTCTTTCTGGCATGATGAAGCATGTAAAGTTGGAGGTGACCATGGGGCTGGACAGTGAAGGGAGACTCCCAGGCATATGAGTTCCAAATCTGTGCATAAATGCCAACTAATTATCTAGATTATCTTTGAATCCACAGATATAGGAAAGACACTGAACAGGTAAAGTTAAGAGCCAAAGAACTGCCTTCAGGTCTGAATTGCAGGAGAGTCTGCTGTTTGAATCTAAGCAAGTTAATTTCTGCTAAAACATGCACAAAAACAGAACAAACATTTTGTATTTTGATGCTTCTGGCAATTTTACTTTTAACATTTTTGGCATCAACTAGGAAACTTCTTTTCTGTTCCATTTTTCTTTATAGAAATAATACTGTGAAAAATATTTAAAATTATTCTGAAATTAAGGCATATAAAGGAATAGTTCAAAAACATTTTATAATTTGGCAGTATGTAGTAAACTAAAATGTGCATTTAAATTATTATAATTCTACCCACATTTGTTTATTTACCTATACCTGTAGAATTTCTCACTACAATATTTGCTTCTTCAAGTCATTTTCCTACACCAGAGGCAATGTTGCATGCCATTTCTTTTAGGACTGCAGAACTTTGTTAAAAAAAGAAACATATAACACAAAATAATAGATCTAATGCTTTGAGATGCATGTAATATGTGACTTCATATGCAGGCATATGTGCTCTGTGAAGTATTGACGTCAATTTGTTTGTGGCACATAAACCCGTGAATGCTGATGATTTCTATTTTGCACAATTCCTGACCACTCTACCAAATTATTTATCTAGTTACCCATCCATCCACACATCCTATTCATCTGGCATTATAGCTAAACAGAAAAGGAAAGGATACCCATTGTGACTAACAGTCAATGAAATAAATTTTTTATTTTTGCATCAAACATTCAGAATAATTTTGCACACAATAATTTCCAGGTCTATATGTTTAATTTCTCCATTCTATACCATTGCCTAGTCCTATGGCCAATATTTGAATGCTGTTTTTTCTTTGACCCGGTGTCACAAAACTGAGTGAGTAAATCAGCACAGAGGAAAGTAATTCTTAAAAAATAGTGGGCATCCATATCTGAAAGTCCCATTAAGCCAAAAGTAAAAAATTCCCCAACTTAAAAGTGGCCATGTATATTTAGCATCAGAAAGTATAAAACAAAGAGTGACAGACACCAAGTTAAGAGATTCAGAGGAAGTAGTTTTTAGCAATTGCATTATAAATCTTGTTTTGCTGAATTTTACAAAAACATTGAAGAGAATAAACAAATATCTAAAACCTTTCCCTAGACTCTGTAAGAAACCTATGAGGGTAGAACCCCATAGTATAACTTTTAGCACCTTCATTGCAAATTCAATACCTGACCTTTGTACAATATGGTCAGAATTTTGCTAATTGCAGGTTGAAATTCCCAGTGAAGATACCAACAGAATAAAAACTTAGGAGTTTTCATACTTGTCTTTTTAAATGTTCTTATTAGTATATAATAGTTGTACAATGAGCTTCAATGTACATTTCCATATACGCATACAATGTACAGTAGTTTGGTTCATCCCCTACATTGTTGTCCCTCTTCCTCTCCGACTTATTAAAATGACTTTGACATGTTCCATGTTCATACATATGTAGAAAATAAATCAAGCATATTCACCTTCCTTTACTCCCTTCATTTACTCTTCCCCTCCCAATAGCACCCTGTCTTCAACATAACCTCTTTTACATTCATGTCCTTCACTATTAGTCTGTTCATTGACCACTGGGGTTTTGTAGTGGGAGGCATCTTAATAATGGAATCAAAAACGTGTAATATTTTCCTCATTGGTCCATGGAATGCAGACCAAATTAGATTTCCTAAAGTTACAGATTATCCTGTGGTTAGTGAAAGTGTGAACTTATGGTATTTTCCTGTCAGTTTTGTACCAAAAGTTTTGAAAAGAAAAATAAAGAGTTTGGAAATTTACAAGCATTCAGATGAAATACCCATGGAAACCCCTTCATTAGTAAAAACTTCCTGTATTTTATACCACTTTTATAATGCCTGAAGAAAAATGACAAAACCATGTTGCCATGTATTTAAGGGTCTCTATAAGGCTATCAAAATTTCTATTCACTTAAAGCCTTTTTCGTTCTCTATGGTTCTGGCAAACTTATTTATTTCATTTTTATATGTGCATCCTGTATTTTCTCATCTTTCATACTTTTCTTTCTCTGGAATGTTTTGTTCTTTCTTTTTCTGATTAAATCCTATCCTGAAGAATCAGCTCTTTAAGAAAGCATTCTCTCCATATTCAAGATTCTTACAACTATGTTTCCTTTTCTCTTTTTACTGATAAGGAAATTTATGCCTTAAAAATTACCTTGACTTTCCCAGTAACTGCAAGTTCATAAAGATATGGAAGCATATATTTAACTTTTATGCTCCTTATGTTATATTGCTAATTCCAGGCAAAAATATTTACACAATAATTATTTATTCAACAAAAATTATACTCTATACATTAAAAAAAAGTACTGTAATTAAATGTAACATGGACCCACCATGAGTCATGTCTAGTTCAGAAGTCATGTCTTCTGTTCTATAGCATAGAAAGCCTTTGTTCTTCCTTGTTATTTCTCTGAGAGAAATATAGTTTATATATTGGAAGATAGTTTTCCTTTAAAAAAATATAAAATCACTAATATTTTCTTCACTGTGCGTATGCCCTATTTCCTTTTATTAAGGTTTTGTCTCAATGCACTTAGTTATTTTGACTTAGAACAAGTAGCAGCATAAAAAACCTAATTTAACAGTAGTTACAGTCTTAATCGTGAAGGCTCACTTCTCTTGTAAGTTGCCAAATACCACAAAGAATGTGACATCCAAAATCTGTGTTTATAATACAAGGTTAAGGAGATCTGTTAGGAGGCTAAAGAGAACTGTGACAGATTCAGATTTCAGAGATACCTGGTAGAAAATTGTCATCTGAAGGAGGTAGTGCACTCCAGGAAAAATGACAACTCCTTGTATAAAGAACTGGGAACAAGGCCCTATGGCTGACATGAGCTTTCATGGACTGGTGAGCCATGAAGGAGGAGCTGGGAAAATGGAGATGAGTGAAGAATTCCTAAAATGTGCAGTGTTTGAAGGAAGCTGTTTCTGTTGGTCAACAAGTATGCTTCAGAGTGACTTATGAGCAAACTGGTATCTTTTGATGCCTGAGAGCAAGGAATGGTAACAGATAATTCATAATCACATGTAACAACTAAAACAAAAGAAAAAGTTCCTTTTTTTCTTCAAAACTTTTCATTTCATAAACTTTTCTAGCATGTAAACTTTTTATTCTGTATGTGCTATCTGAAAAGTGACTGCTCTGATCTTGTGGAGGGACAGACTGTGTTGGTAACTTCTCCATCCCTCTCTGATAGTCACCAGTGGCTCCATCCTAGTGAATCCCAGAGATTTTGGAAAACCTGCAGGCTGACACCTACAATTCACTGCATTTCCATGACAGCTTGTGGATACCCTCCCTGGGGCTTGGAGGCTGCCAAAAGTCTTTACTGGGGTCTGAGGACACAGATATGATTTTCTAAAGACCTATATGGCTCTTCTACAAGTCTAATGTGATACATGCAGGTCAAGCCCTCCCACAAAAGGGAATAGAACTTCAGAGCTTGTACTGAGAGAAGGAAACATGCCATAGAACTGGATCCTGGGGCACTTTACCTATATGTGTGTATATCTGTTGAGGGGCCCTCATAGTCATCTTCAATAACTAAACTCCCTTGTGAACAGGTAAACTACATTCATTATTAAATAACTGCAACAAAAATGCATAACAGAAATAATATTAAAAATGTTAATCAATGTTAATTTAGTAACTAAAAAAACACTATGGAGGGCAGTATGCCTGCTTTGCTGGAGCATGTTTCTCAGCAATGAGTGGCAGGGTCACTTTGAATTTTAGCATATTAATAAGGTGTCCCTACACCTTTTCAACACTATTACTCTACTTCCACGAGTCTCATGGTTAAAATTAAGTGAAATAATAATAAACCACTATTATTTATAAGAGTTTAATATCATTGTTATTATTATACCTTTGACCTAAACACATACAAGATACATATGTATCAAAGTGTCAAATATTGTTATCTAATTAAAATGTACTATTTTTATGAATCAGTTAAAAATTTTATAATATGAAAATTAAACAATAAACCCAAGAGTTTTATGTAGCCACAACTTGGGAAAATAATCTCTTAGAATATGATGGATATAACAAGAACATCACTATCGTGTAAAGTGAAAAGCTCTATGATCCACTGAACTTATTTACATGACCCCCAAAAAAACCAGTTAACTCATTTTGCTTGATTTCAAAACAATTTCAGATTGCAACATGATTTTGTATACCATTTGCTTCATATCAAAGCAAAATAATCTATTCATGATTCAGTCTTACAGTTTTGCATCTCCATTAGTAATGAAACTGAGTTGACTAGAATGAAGAGGTGTTTTAAGCTTAGTAGAAAATGTTTAGACTTTGTTGGTCCAGTCACTTCTTTCTTACCATGTTCAGATGTGGTAGAGACAAATTTTTATTTGGAGCATGCATTGTACTGAATACACAGCAGCAAAAAATAAATGTGACATTCCTATGTCTGCAACGAGCTGGTAAGAGACACTTTCAGGCCACAAGCATAAGGCAATGCTTCATTCACATTCTACTGAAAGCAAATTTGATTTTGATCCTTTGTTTGGAATAGTAGATGTGAAAACATTATTTTCACATTCACAAGAGCAACTTGTTTGTGTGAGAAATAATTCAACCACAGAGCCAATTGTAAATGTAAAGTGGGAAGCATTAAGAAGAAAAGCAAAATCCAGCATTGTTGAAATGTTTGAAATCCAATCACTACAATGAAAACCTGTATTAACAGGTGTGCAGTTGATGACAGACAGATTGAATAAACAGATTCTCACACAAAACTAAAGGAAAACAAATAAAGCACAGTAAGGGAATGTTTGTCTAGTAAAACATTAGCATGAAAGATGATATGTCAAGTCTGTATAGTGTGTGTGTATGAGTGTGTGTCATGTATTTGTGCTTTCTAACTCAAAAGCTGTTAGAGGTTTTAATCAGGACACAAGGGATGACATAAAGAAATCTTTAAACTAGAATAAAATTGCCGTCTAATAATGCCATTTGCAAAAGCTGACATTGAGTAAGTGAATTTAGTCCTCTAGTAAACTAACTGGAAATAAATAGTAATTTGTAATCATTGACTGAAAGGGATTTTGAATATCCTTCCTCTAATCAGGGTGCCTAGAGTACAGACTGTTTCACATGATCATTTCAGTAGATCAAACTTATTCAAGTATATTTCATCTATAAAAGTCATTGATTTCTTCCCTGCCTCACCAAATCCACTCTCCACTCCCTCACCCCATGCTCTATGCCCGGAGAGAAGGACCCTTGTACAGTGTATGAAAAGTGGTACTTTGGCATCTAATAGAATAATAAGTGTTACTGGCAGCAAATCAGCAGGTGGGAACACAGTTAGTTATAGGATATTTTCTTTGAATCCATTCCTTCAATCACTGGACATTGGCTAAATTCTTTCAGTGACACCTGCAGGGTCTGGTAGCTTTAGGTTTAAGGGTGGATTCCCTCATTGTAAATGTGGGCTCTTTTGTTATTTTTATCCCTACCTGCACTATTTTAAAAATGTTTCTTTATTAAGTACTACCCAAATTGCAAAGGTAATATCATTTATAACTGATGAATTTGCATTTTAAAGCAAAAGTTTTGTTGGTAAGAATGAGAAGGCATTCACAAGGCCTAACAACCTGAATTTCTGAGGAAATAAAATAGTCTGGTTGGCGCCCTTCGGGTGACAGAGTGCCATAGTCAGTTGCTCATGACTCCGCAGTCAGAGTCTCTTAGCAGGACAGCTTTTTCATGCTACCAGAGTTGGCATTGCTTAATATCACTTAATATTTTTCCTGTGTCTATGCTTATAAGCATACCTCATGATAAAATAAATTTTAATGTAGATTTTTCCTACAGGGAGCTAACTTGAAAAGCAATAGTTAAATTTCATATTCCTCATAATGATATTCTATGTATTATTCTCTGAATGTTTCCTTAGAATGACTTAATACTGTTGGATGTGATTACTTCTCAATCCATAATCCAAACAGGAATACTCAGCTTCAAAAGTTAACCATCAAAGCTTCCACTGTAACTCCTGTGAGTTTTGCCACCCTCCAAGAGACCTGCTCAAGAGATGAATCTCCTTGGTCATCCTGAACTTTAATGTCTTGAACTCTAACTTCTCTTTTAAAGTAATTTTAAAACATTCATTATTTTTAAAATTTTTTATTTGTAAACTTAACAACCTATCTATATTAATAGGTACTTTACTGGTTTATGCATGAAAGTCAATTCCTATATTTTTGCTGATTTAAAGTGAGTTGGTAATATATTTCTTATTTCTGAGTATAATTTTGATCACCAACAAATGCAAATTCTAGTAAATAACAATTTTTTTTATTGTGAAGGTAAAAGTACACCAATACGATGATGGGTCGGCTCTCTTCTCATGGTTATTATTCTTTCCCTGAATATTTACAAATCAGACTCTATGAATAACAATATAGTTGACCTTGTCTTGAACTATGAGCATCCATGGTCTATTTAAGGAAGATGGATAAGTCTTCCTACTCACTTATTTTGCTAATACTGATTAAGTATTTTCTATATTCCATGCATATAGAACTTGAAATACATTGAAAACACTAACAGATTTTTCACTAACATCACTATTAAAAAAGGCAGTTTTTAGGTTTATCACTTTCTTCATTCTTCATGACTTTCCTGGACATCTTTTAGAACATGATAACTCATCTTGGGATGGTGTAACTATTACTTTTGATGTGAGCTTTCCTAGGAATTCTCTCTTCTAATTCTTAGGAACATGTTTGGCACTTCAAAGCAAGCAATGAAAATAAAAGTCCATTATATCATGGAACCTGTCTTCCTTAGGGAGAAAAAGTCTGAGCAGATAACTATGCCTTAATTTTTTAATGGTAATAATACCCATAAGTAAATGAAAGGTGCTAAAAAAGCACATAAATGGAAATTGGAATAAGCCTGGGTGTCTGAGAAAAATAGTCTGCAAAATGACATAATAAAGAGATTGGAAGGATGAATAGAAAATAAATATGTGAACATGGAGGTAATAAGAAAAGCATGCAGGAAATAACAAATAGATGCTTGGCATTAGGAAAGCATCTATTGAAGTGGCTTCTAATTTCTTCTTTAATCTTCATTTTAACTGACCTACAGCTTTTATTAAGATATAAGATTTGTCAAGATGTTATTTATCTTGGACGAATTGAGGCTTCCCCAAAGCAAACCTTAAAAGGAAAAATCATTTGTCCTCACAACTGCTATAGCCATACAAAAAAATCCAAATACTTTGTCTTTAAAAGTTCTCTCTGAGGCACTGGAGCTCATTTGCAGATGAATCTTTTTAGTGGTCTCCAAGGAGTTTCACTTCCTGCAGCACTTTGTCTTTCACAGGTGAGAAACTTCAGTGCCTACCATAATTTCACTTCAGCCTTTACTATCTTTTCAAAGCAGGTGCAAAAATCTAAAGAGCCCTAATATTCATCACTCTTTCATATAACATTGAAAGAAAGCTGCAAATTTGACTAGAGATTACTTTTAAAAAATCCTAGGAGATTGGAGTTACAACTCAGCAATTTGCCTAACATCAGCTACTTTATTCACAATTATGCTAATTATCCCTTGTCTACATTCAAGGAATTTTACTTAAATTCATATTCACAATCTGAAAAATGCTTCTTTTATTGACAAATAAGAGAAGGAATTCCTAAAACAAAAACTAATAGTTTAAAAAGGGCTGAAGATGTATGTCTTGGTCTGTTTTAGCTGCTATAACAAAATATCATAGACTGGGTGGTTTATCAGCTATAGAAATTCATTCCCACAGTTCGGAAAGCTGGGGAGCCCCACATGGAAGTGCAGGTAGATTGGGTGTCTGATGGCATATACTCCCTGGCTATCTCGATGGCTGTCTTCTAGCTGAGCACTCACATGGAGAAACAGGGATATCTCTAGGGCCTCTTCACATAAAAGTTCTAGTCCTGTTCAGAATAACTCAATACTCATGATCTAATCCAAAGATCCCAGCTCCTAATAACATCAATGTGGGAGTTATTTCAGCAAGAATTTTGGGGCACACAAACATTCAGCATGGTAGCAGCTAAAATATGACTCCAAAACTCTACATTCTTTTAAATTTACCACAAGAGTCTGTGTTATAAAAGTTACAAAACTCAAGCATTACAATCATATATGTATATTTCTTCCATATTGTGCTAAAAAAGATAGAGTACTTCTAACATGTAATTACCTTACCATGAAATTCTGAAAATCATCCAGATGTAAAACACATTAACAAGTCGCCATGTATACTTTCAGAATATGGTCAATTTCAAGGGATATTTCTTAGGGGAACTAAGAAGTTAAAAGAGTAAGAATAATCAATGGTGTTTTTTTTTTTTTTTAAATTGGATTCACACTCTTGCAACCATTTACTATTCTGTGGTGCAAAATTCTGTATCCAGTTCAATCTATACAAGGACTGTGATTAACTAGGTAAATATACTACGCATGTGGACAAAAGCAAATCTTTCATTGCCTTAACTTTCTTGAAATATTTTTATTTTTTTCTGAATTTGAGACAAAAACCTGTATTGTCTTCTTTGATCTGTTGTCTTCTTTTGTATAATTTTGTTTATAAGACATAGAAATTCAAACTATTAGAAGATAATTTTCCATGAATATTTTCATGTTTTCACATGGTCCAGGATTTCTGATTAAAGAACTTTTGTGAGGAAGTCAGACTTTTGACAGATTGATTTATCAAATAACTCACACACAAATTCATTCACAGTATTTAAGGGCAAATAAATTGCAAAATTATCAGGGTTATCAATTAAATACGTTAAATTAAGTAAGCAGAAGACCATTGGTCTTTGGCTGTCTCCAAACATTGAGTTGCTACACAGGGACTGTGACCTAACTTACTGCATAACCAAACCCAAGCCTAACATAGGAATATATCTAACAGTTGAGTGTCAGCCAATTGAAAGAAACTGGGTTTTAAGTAATCAGAAGAATCCAACTTACCACACTTTGCCCAAATAAGGAACACTGTAAATCTCACTATAGCCAATCAGTGTCCTCTCCATCCTCCCTTACAGCCTACCTCCTCCAACCTCAAGTAGCCCAGGCTGACCTTGATCCTCCTGCCTCAGTCTTCTTAATGTTGGAGTGAAGTACTTTGCCTGCTTTGCTATTTGTCAACCAAAGAGTCTGATTCCACAGTAAGCATAATCTCCTTGTCCTCTTCTGGCTCAGAGCACTGCCTCATTCATGAATTGTTCTTTGCTCAAATGAACTCTGGTAAATTTAATTGGTCTAACATTTTTCTTTTAATAATAGACTTTATGGAGGAAAAAGCCATTTTTTCATGTAATTTCAATATCTATACAGAATATAACATATCTTCTGAAATCAGCAACAGATATTTGCTTGCTTGTTTTCTCATTAGGAAGATAGAAACATTAAAAATAAATGCTTACAGTCTCACTTATTTGCAGGATTAGGACTACATAACTAGACTGGATATATAATACTGTATTTATTTTGTCTCAAGGGGTAAAGTGGCCTGTTCTTTGCCAACATTGTGAAACTATGTTTATATTTACATCCTGATGGCAGCTGAACAGAAGTTCAGTTTGAGTTCCCAGTCTTTCCCTGTCATCAAAAATCTGCTTTTAAGGCATAATTTGAATACAGAAGTTGATATTGTGATGTTTTTAATTCAATACCATTAATTCTTTATTGCCCAAGTTTCTTTACATATGTAGGTGTTGGTAGAAATGAAGAAAAATCCAAGGCTAGTTCTCTTGAGGAGGCAGAACAATAGAACCCTAACGAACTACACCTGCACTACATTGACCATGCTGGAACTGAAGATTAACATAATAACCCACACCCTGGGATCAATGATTAATGTAATTGCTCTTTATCTTCCCCATAAAGCCCACTCCCATGTCAAGGTTACATTGGGACAGGCAAAGATAATCAAATGCACAGGCATAAACTTTTTACAACTGGGCAGTCCAAACCACTTGGGAAATGCTATAGGGGAGGACCTGTATTTCAAAGCCTTCAGTAACTCTACCCTATTATACAAAACCCATCCCTGGATAGCTTCCATGCTTGTTGGCCTGATCCAGCTGCCAATTCTCACTCCCTATGAGGGGTACTATTCCTGTTTAGAGAGTTGGCTTTATCCAGTGCTCCAAACTCATGCTTCAAGGTGTACTTAGACTTTGCTGATAAATCACTCTTTGTTATCCTTCTGTTTTTCATGGTTCTTTTGCTGAATGATTCTTGTGCCACACCTGCAACAGCATCCTAAGCTTAGACACCATATCTAAGAACAGAAGAGATTATCTGAAATACCCTCAGCCACTGGCAATATAAAACAGTAAATAATACAACAAAATTTGTGTAAAAGTTTTGTTTGGTAAACAAAGTCATCTTTATTTCCTGGTTAATCAAGCCAAAGCTTCCACAGTCTCAGTGTTTTAATGTACTTCAAGTGGTCAGGAGTATTTTATTCCCCATTTCAACTTCTCTGATAAGATCAGAATCCAAGAAACATTGAGTCTAATTTTTCTGTTTCACCTGCAGTATCTACAACTAAAAGGTATTTTCCTTCATATATGAAATTCCAAGGCTGTTAATATTCCAGTATTTTAATAATACTATCAGAAGACAATATTTATTCTTTACTACCTTACATGTGTGATTTTATAAAGTATAGAACAGATAACAGCCATGTTTCCTGGGATGATTTTCCAGGTAACATCTTCAAATGAGAAGTACTGCCCTACACTTATTTATCACACATAGTTAATAACATTTATCTCATAGTTTAGCTTTATATTTAATTAATCTAATTACATCCTTTCAGGAAGGAGGCATATTCTTAAACCTAAGTAAATAATTACACGGTCATTAAAAGAAATGGAATGTGATAAGGCATGTGGTAAATACTTAAATATCGTTGACATTGGTTTGAGCTAATTTGCAAACAAGATCAAAGAATGTATAGAAAATGTTAATATAAGTACTTTCCCAATGAAAATATTTGGTTTATAAACATCAATAATTTAGTAATATGATTTTAATGCATTCTAAGAGTTAGGTAGAAAACAATATCATGCAAACAAATGCTTCATTCATTTTTGTGTCATTATATTCTAGTACATTATGGGCAGAAGATAAAAATGTAAAATATTAAAATGTTATTCTCATGTACTTATTAATACAAAATTTTACAACTTTATCCCTTAAGTCGTTGGTAATTAACTTCTGATTTGTCAGTCTTGAATTATGTAGCAGTCTACTTTCATCATGTTTGCTTCTGGACTAAAAAACTCCAGGCACACTTTCAGTACCATCTGACGGAAGTTGATTCTTGGTGATGATGTAATTTTAAACTAGGAGTCCTCTGTGGATAGCCAAGAGGGTAGGGAAAAGAATGTTGTATACTTAGTCATAAGAAATACATGCTGAAGATATTGTGGTGAAATATCACAATGTTCAAACTTACTTTGAACTAGTGCAATAGCAATAAAATGCATCTGCTGTATTTATACAATGAAATGAAGTTAATATACCAAAATATGTCTTGTTTTTAAATATAGGTGGAGATAGCGTTTACTCTATTTCCTTTCAACTCATTTCTATGCAGGAAGAATTTAATAATAGAACACAGTAAAAACAAAATACAAAAATAATTCAAAAGTTGAATATTTCATTTAATTTATAACTAGACATATTTTAAATTGCACAAAGATATTTGTATACTTTGAATGTAACCTTATAGGTTATGTTCTAATTATGTAAAAACTAGAGAATTCTGTGTTAACAGAGGACATGCAATAATCACATAAATGTATACTCTGAACATAAAAACCATTGCCTTTGCAAAAAAAGTGGCCATCAAAATTCTACTGGGAATAGACAATTCTAATGCATTACATGATTATATTCCATTTAATAGGTTAAGATTTTTTGCATGTTTATGAGGATAAAAAAATAAAAGTCTCTCTTTTAAAGGTTATTGTTATGAAAAGATTTAGGCAAAAATATCAACTTTCAAGTACAAATGATGTAGCTCTTCTCTATGCTCTCAAATACATTTAAATTTTATATTACTAAAATATTATAAATGATTTTAAGACACAAAATAGAGTGATTTTCCAAGAAAAATGAGCATACAATACTTAATGCTGCTAAAGATAGAATCACAAGAAGCAAGTGTTGATACTTATGTTATACTAAAATAATCCACACAATATGAACATTATGAAAAAGTCACCTTTAGTCATGCCTTCTGTCTATGGCAAAGGAATGTGGTTGGTAGCATAATCAACCCACAGTTTAAGGAGAAAGTAGAAAATACAGTTGTAAATTTATCTGTAGCTGTAAGACAACTGGCATTTGGTATTATATAACACATGAAATGGTTTATTCTGATGTTAGAAGTAGAAGATTCTTAATTAAGATTTTTGTATGGTATGATTGTTATCTTACCTCATCCTGATTACATGCTTAGATTTCTAAACCACATACTGTGAATATAGCACAAGAACAGAAATCTAAAACAAATCGCTTTTATCTACAACTCAATTTTTAAAAATCGATGATGCCAGTTTCTTATATACTCATTTCTAGTTATGTTTTTCCACTTTAGGTTGGTTTGACACAAAATTTCATCACTTCTGTGTACTACCTAACCACACACTTCAGGGGCAATTTTATTGATCAATTTACATTTATACAAATTGTGTTAAATTTTAAACTAAACTTCTCAATCCTACAGAATTAATTTTTTTATTTCATAGGTTTTTATTACTATGTATAGTAATCTTATTATATGAAAGTATTTAAAACAAATAAAAGCAATATTTAGCTCCTCTCCATTCATATTCCCTAATTATAAATATAGGTAACATTTTGGATTTTATTCTTCCAGGTGTTTATACTACATACAAGTTCATATTTAAAAGGCATGATATGAATACATAAGACATTTAGCATATTTATACTTCAAAGTGTTAATTTATTGTGCAATATCTCAAATTAATCTTAAAATTATTGAAGAATAAGTTTTACTTCACAATGTTTCTTGTGCCTGGCTTCCACGTTCATGAATGAAACTCTGATATTCTTTTCAAGAGCTTCACAGAATTGCCTAACATGAAAAAATTCAGTTTCTCTTTGAGATTTGTCACATTTTGGACAGAGTGATTGAAAACCTTAAAACAAAGCATTGCCACATGGTTTTAGAGGGGTATTTGCTGTGCTTTTTGTAACTGCTACAGTGACAAATAGTCTTACTTTAAATTAAGAAGGTAAGAAGTGATCAGTGGAAATGTAGCATACAAATAGCATTTTCATAGCAAGTGTCACCTCGGTGATATGATCATGCTGTTCAAATCAAGGTTCCACACAAGTTCAAATTTTAAAATGTCAGGAGAATTTAAACCTCACACGTCACTCGTAAATCCACACATGACAAATTCAGAAGGACCACTTGTGCTCTGGGTATCAACATCACACTCAAGCTTATGTCAGTAAATCACTCATCTCTTTCAATTAATTAGCTAATCGGTATTTCTTGGCACAGTTCTGCTAATATTTACTTTGTAAATTTGTTTTCATTCATAGCCTCTTTGAACCATAATTGTAAGTGTTCACAACTACTTTTATTTTATATTTTCTGTTCCTATTTCTATCATTTGTTTGCTTGAGGCAGGATTTCACTATGTAGCCCAGGGTGGACTCAAACTCATGATACTCTTGACTCAGCCTCCTGAGTACTGGAATTGTAGGCATGAGCTAATATGGTTGACTGTATTTATTTTTTAAGCTATTTTTATATTTGATGTTTTAATTAAACATTTAAAAGGCTAAGGGTTCATAATAATTTGATTATTTTTAGTATTTTATTATTCTATTCAACTTTAAGACATTGGCATAAGAAATGGCCTCAACAAAAATGATATGATGTATAGTTGTACACATTTAGTTTTGAGAATAGATATGACTTTTACATTTTAAACTGCCTGAATGTCAAAAGTTACAATGAAGATCTATCTAGATTTTTCTTTACAGTGAATAAAAGTTAGCAAAGAATTTTTCAATATTATTAGTAAAACCACATGGATATGTATAAATTACAATCCATTAATATAATAAGAATACAGCTTATTCCCCAATGTCCAGAATATTTTGGTTGCTCATTAAATATTTGCATAAAGTAAACATATAGATAAGTACAGGTAAAGGTGAATGAAAGATTATCTCACATTAGGCATATATACATTTTTTCTGCATAAAATGTACCTTTTGGTGGAGACTAGGAGAATACCTGAGAAATTAATCTTAGAATTAAAACTTTAAATTTCTTAGGGAAATAATCTGAATTTCAATAGAGAATGCCTTGAGGCAAAAATTTGAACATTTTTCACAGACAGAAATTATTCATGCTATAGGCACTTACAAAAGATTCGGTGGAAAAGCAGAATTTCAGGAATGACAGAAGTCCATTTTGTTATGTAAACCATAACAAAACTGTCAAAAAAATGTTAAAACTCACTTTTTCAGAATTCTGGAATTAACCAAAGTAACTCAAGGCATACTTAATGAAGAAGTATAGGTAAATCTTTATAAAACTTGAACTTTTAGCATTTTAGCTTGTATTTTTCCCATCTTTCTAACATCATTGGGCACCATTAAAATGTAACATTGACAAGCATAACTGTCTGTGAATGCCAGAAACCAGGTCCTTGGAGGGGGAGGCCCAATGTAGCTCATTCAATGCCTATACTGAGAAAGCTATAACTCTGGCCAAATGTGGAGCACCTTGTAAAGTATTGATCTCAGAGATGATTGTTCTTAGATCTTGTTCGGAGCTTCCTTGGTGTATAGTCTTATACCTCAAGCAGGTCTTGAAAAATTAGTGGTAATGAATTAACATTGCAGTTGACTAAGGCAGTGATAAACCAGTTGGGATAAGCACAAAAGATGTAAGACATAAAATGTCTATATTAGTTTTGAACCCACTAATGCTTCATTTCTGTTTGATTCTGAGATGTTCTGCAAGCAATAATTGAAGGCTAAAACAGAATTGCAAACTGCTTAAAATACACTGAAGACTGATGTGGTGGGCAGGAGGTAAAGCATCTGCTTAGCAAACGTGATGCCCTATGTTCAGCCCCTAGTACTGAAACGAGAAAGGAAAATTGAACTATGACTGGAACCAAAAAGAGAGAACATTGACCAAGAGTAGAAGATTTACTGATCAAAGGCATTTAAGGAAGTCATTGTCCAACAGTCATTTATTCACTGAGCTAAGTGAATGAGGTTTCAGTTTCCAAAATTACCAGGAAACACAGCTCTTATAAAATCATTCCAGAAAATTTACTACACAAACAACAACAGGAAAATCAGCTTCAAAAACGAAACCTAGCAAAAGTGGGGGAGTGTGATAGTCATACTTGCCATTTACGTTATCTAAAAGATGGCATTTTCAATAAAACTTTTTAGGAAATGTAATAAAATTTCACACTAAATTATTGCATTGGTCAAGCAAAACAATTCAGTCAGTAGAAACTATCCTGAAGAAAGAATAGATGTTGGACTTACTAGAAAAAGAAGTTTATGTTAGCTATTTAAAATATGTTTAAAGAACTAATATGAATAATGTCTAAAAGACTAAAGGAAAGCATGATATTGACTTGTCACCAAATACAGTATATGAGCAAAGAGAGAAATTCTACAAAATAATAAGAAAGAAATCATGGATTTAAGACTGGTGATGTGGCTCAAGAGGTAGAATGCCTGCCTAGCAAGCATGAGGCCATGAGTTCAAACCCCAGTACTACCGAAAAAAAAAAAATGTGGATTTGAAAGGCGGTTAACTGAAAGTTAAAATAATCATTAGGAGAGATCAACAGCAACTTTAAGGAAGAAATGGCATTCTCTAAGTTAAGTCAATAAAGACTATCCACTCTGAGGATGAGAGAAAGAAAAGAATGAGGAAAGTTTGATCTGAGGAGTACCATAACATGTATGTAGCATATATATATATATATATATATATATATATATATAATGAAAGTGACAAAGAAAAGCAGAGAAAAAAAGGTAGAAAGAAAACAGGGAGAAATATTGACCAAAAACCTATAGACATGATCAAAAGCCTGATGGACAAACCCCCAAACAACTCCTCAAGTAATATGCATTAAAAAATACTCACAACTTGACATGTGAATATCAAGCTAGCAAAATCAAAACCAAAATGTTAAAAGAAGAAAAATACTCATAACATATATTGGAACCTAAATAAGAAAACAGTGGACTTCTCATAAGACATGAGATACAAAGATGGTCAATATACTTAATTTAAGAAATATGGAAACCAGAAAACAGTAGGATATTGTATTTAAATTACTGATAGAAAAAGATCATCAAACAAATAATCTATATCTAGCAAAGAATCCCTCAAAAATGGAAATGAAATAGACATACCTAAAAATGAAAATGAAAATAATGAAGAATTTATTGCTAGAAGATTTTCATTATAATAAAATCTAAGGGGAATGCATTTAGGTAAAATCAAAGGATATTAGAAAGTAACTTCAATCTACTGTAAGAAATTAAGAGTGCTTATAAAGGTAAATTCATAGGTAATATAGTTCTCATAGAAAATATGAAAAAGATATTTCTATTTAATATGACTCATTTGAAAAAACAACTGCATAAATTGATCAATCTGAAGCTATGCTGATGAGTTGTAGTGTAAAGAGATGTAATTTATATGATAGAGACAAGCATTGTAGCAGGATGGAAAATGAACCTACACTGGAGAAAACCCTCTATATTATTGAGAACAAATTGATATTGGTCTGAAGATATAATCCCAGTGTGCCAAAAATACCTTAAAATATATAATAAAAGGAAAGAGAGGTAATCAAAGTGTAGAAATAAAATATTTATTTAACACAAAGGCAGACAGTAACTTAGGAATGGAGAATCACAAAATCACACAGACACACACACACACACACACACACACAATTTTAGCAAAATATTACAAGTAATCCTAAATTATTAACATTTTCATTAAACTAAAATTGGTCAAACTTTCCAATAAAAAGAGAAGATGGCAGGATGTGTGGCTCAAGTCTGAAGTCGTAGCTGCTTGGGAGGATTGTAGTTAGATGCCAGCCTGGGCAAAAAGTTTGTGAGACCCCCATCTCAACCAGTTGCTGGGTATAGTGGTATGCATCAGTCATCCCAGCTATGTATAGAAGAATAAATCTTAGGGCCTCCAGGCTGGCCTGAGCATAAGGGAGACCCTATCTCAAAAATAATGAAAATAAAGTAAACTGGTACCACGGCTCATGCTGTACACTGCCTGCCTAGCAAGCAGATGCCCTGAGTTCAACCCCCAGTAAAATAATAACAAAAAAGTGAAAGTGTCTTTAGTAATTTCTAAAAAGAGAAGACCTGAATAAATACAATAAGAAAAATTTTCAAAAGACATTACTGCCAAAAACACAGAAATATATGGTTTATTGTGAAGTTATGCTCAGTTCTTAAATGTTCCTTTCACAGGTCTTGAGTCTTTTGTCTAAGGGCTCTTCTGGTTTTTTGATGAATTTTATTTTGTCTTTGAGCCCTAAAATTGTGTCTTCTACTTGTTCTAGTCTGCTGGAGTGGCTTTTCACTGTATTTTTTATTTCTTTTAGGGAACTTTTTATTTCCAGCATTTCTGTTTGATTCTTTTTTTCTGAGGTTTTCATGTCATTTTTAAACTCCTTTCTCATGTCTGTGCTGTCTTCATTATTTCATTTATCCCTTTTCTTGTAGTCTCCTTAGTTTTGTTTTGGAGCTTGTTGAATCCTTATTGAGTTTATATCATATTTCCTGTGTCTTCTCACATTTTTATTTGTGTTGTCTTGATATTCTTTAAGTTGTTTCTGTATGTTTTCTTTGAGTGTCTCTTGAAGGTCCTTCATGAGTATTGCTATGAGCTCATTTTTGAGATCTTTCTGAGCACTCTTTATAGCCCTCACTGAAATCATTAGACATACTTATCATTATTCTACTGGAGTCAGCAACTGTGTGTTCATTTTCTTCATTTACCATTGAATTCTCTATTAATTTGTTAGTCTTTTGAGGGGTTGAATTCCCTAGTCGTCATCTTCTCACCATGTTTCTATGATGTGCCATGCTCCTATGCTATTGATTGGCTACGGGAGGTTTCAATCATCTGTTATCTTTCCTTTGAGTTAATTATTGTGCTGTGACTGGCTGTGACTGGCTTAGTTGTTAGCTAGGTTGATGTGCTATTTCTGTTCTCTGACCTGGAGGTTTAAATTACCAATAATAAATTCACTGATTCCACTTCAGACCAGTTATTTACATAATATATACAGAACACCTTGGTGATATTATCCATTAATAGTGGTAGTTGTGGGGTACAATGGTTATTTGGATAGAAATAGATACTTAGGTATTTAAAAAGATGGCACTAGAGGAGGAGGAAAAAGGGGAGGATGAGGTGAGGAGGGAAGGGGTGTGGGCATGGGGGCTATAGGATAATAATTCCTTAAGTGTGTTAAGGTGTAATTCAGTTATTGTGGAAGGGGGTGCTGTTGTCAGGGATTGAAAAGGGATAGGAAGGTTGGGGTAATATGTAAGATTGGTATGATAAGCTGTACAGTGGGTGGTGAGTATTATGGAGGTCAGGGTAGTAGGGAGAGAGGAAGGTAAGTGAAGAAAGGAAGAGAAAAAGAAAAGAGAAGAGCAAGAAAAAATTGTGAGAGAAAAAGGAAAGTGAAACAATAAAAGGCTGAACAATTTGGTGTTTGGATAGAATGGAAGATGTAAGTACATAACAATAAAATGGAAGAAAAAGATGAAATAAATATAAAAATGGATCCATATATATGAACTGCATGTATATACATATATATGCATATATTATATATTCAATGAATGTTCCACACTCTTTCCTCTGATTTCCAATTCAGGTGGTGACACTTTGTACCAGGGCTTTGACCATGCCATTGTCCCTTTTTAAGGTTGATATGCTGGGCTGTATGGCAATGGATGTTGCCCCTCCTTATTGGATAGCTTTGGGTTTAACTTATTACTGTTTTTCTAGGTTTTTTAAAAAATAAGACTGACAAGCCCTTGGCAAATCTGACTAAAATGAGGATAAAAAAGACTAAAATTAATAAAATCAGAAACAAACGGGAAAATAACAACAAACACTAAGAAAGTACAGGGAATCATCAGGGACTATTTTGAAAACCTATATTCAAATAAATTAGAAAATCTAGAAGAAATGATCAAATTTCCAAATGCATATGTTGATCCAAAATTGAACCAAGAGGATTTACAAATCCACCTAAACATATTTATGTCACACAATGTAATTGAAGCAGCAATAAAGAATCTTCAAGAAAATAAAAGTTCAGGACCTGACAGATTCTCTACTGTTTTCTACCAGAAGTCTAAAGAAGAGCTAATAATAACACTTCTTAAGCTTTTCCATGATCTAGGAAGGGAAGGGACATTGCCAAACTAATTCTTTGAAGCCACCCAAAACCATACAAAGAGACAACAACAAAAATAGAGAATTAAAGGTCAGTCACTTTAATGAAGACAGATGCAAAAAATCCTCAATAAAATAATGACAAACCAAATTCAACAACATATCAGAAATATCATGTACCATGACCAAGTCCACTTCATCCCAGAGATGCAGAGATGGTTCAACATAGGGAAACCATTAATTGTAATATAGCACATTAACAGAAGCAAAGATGGCAACCACTGGATCAACTCAATAAATGCAGGAAAAGCCTTTGATAAGATTCAACATCCTTTCATGATGAACATTAAAGGAAAATAGGAATAGAAGCAATGTACATCAAAATAGTAAAAGCTTTATATGACAAAAACTGAGCCATCATAATCCTAAACAGGCAAAAACTGAAATGATTTCCCTTAAAGTCAGGAATGAGACAAAGATTATCACTCTCTCCACTCCTAGTTTTGGAATTCATAACCAGAGCAATAAGATAGAAGATATAATAGGAATTCAAGTAGATAAGGAAAAAGTCAAACTATCCCCATTTGCATATGACATGATCATATACCTACAAAATCTGAGCAACTCCATCAAAAAACTCCTACACACTCTAAAAAGCTTCAGCAAAATAACAGGATACAAAATCAATTTAAAAAATTAAAATCAATTAAATAAAATGCTAGTGTATAGCATTTCTATACACTAACAATGAACAGATTGAGAAAGAATATAGGAAAATATTTGTATTTACAATAGCCTCAAAAAAATCAAATACCTAGGAATAAACTTAACAAAGGATGTAAATGACCTCTATATGGAGAACTACAAACCACTGAAGAAAGAAACTGAGGAACATTACAGAATATGGAAAGATCTCCCATGCTCATGGATTGGTTGAATCAACAAAGTAAAAATGGTTACACTACCAAAAACAATTTACATAGTCAATGCAATTCCCATCAAAATTCCAATGATATTCACCACAGAGATTGAAAAATCAATCCAAGGGTTCATTTGGAAGTTCAAAAGACTTCAAAGAGTCAGGGCAATAGTGAGCAAAAAGTACAATGCTGGAGGTATCACAATCACCAACTTCAAACTATACTACAGAGCCAAAGCAATAAAAACAGCATGGTACTGGCACTAAAACATATATGAAGAACAGTGGAACAGAATAAATGACCTGGGCATGAATCCACACAGCTATGCACTCCTAACAAAAGTGCCAAAATCATATGATGGAGAAGAGACAGCCTCTTCAACAAATGTTGCTGAGAAAACTGGATATCTGCCTGTGGAACACCGAAACTAGGTCCATGTTTATCATCCTGTACAAGTATCAACTCAAAGTTGGTTAAGGACCTTTATATAAGACCTGAAACCTTGAAGCCAATACAGGAAAGAGTAGGGAATACACTAGAATTAATAGTCATAGGCAATGATTTCTTTATAGTAGAATTCAAGGCTAAGTAACTAAGAGAAAGGATCAACAAATGGGACTACATGAAATTAAAAAGCTACCCATAGAATGGAAGAAAATCTTTTCCAGATCTCCATTACACTAGGGACTGAAAACCAGAATATACAGGGAGCTCAAAAAACTAAACTCCCAAAAAAATCAATGACCCAGTGAGGAAATGGGCAAATGAACTGAACAGAGCCTTTTCAAAGGAAGAAGTCCAAATAGCTAAAAAAAAACACATGAGGAAATGCTCACCATCCTTGGCCATAAAGGAAATGCAAATCAAAACCACATTAAGATTCCACCTCACTCCTATTAAAATGGCTGCCATTAAGAACACAAATATCAACAAATGTTGGCAAGAATGTGGGAAAAAGGACCCTCATACAATGCTTGTGGGAATGTAAATTAGTTTAACCACAATGGAAAACCATATGGAGGCTCCTTAAAAAGCTAAAAATAGGCCTTTCATATGATCCAGCAATACCACTCCTAGGGATATATCCTAAGGAATGTGAGTCAAGTTAAAACAAAGTCACCCGCACAACCATGTTTATTGCAACAGTATTCACAACAGCTAAGCTATGGAAACAGTCAAGATGTCCCACTACTGATGAATGTATTAAGAAAGTGTGGTATTTATATACAATGGAATTTCATTCAGCCACAAAGAAGAATGAAATTTTTTCATTTGCAGGCAAATGGATGGAACTGGAGAACATATCTTAAGTGAGGTTAGTGTGGCTCACAAGGCCAAAATCTCCATGTTCTCTATCATATGTTAAATATAGATCTAAAACAAATGGATCAATATTATGGAATGCTGGTTATACTAAGGGGATATCACACATGGGAGGATTAGGATAAAGGACAGCAACTAAGAACTTGAATGTGGTTGATGTGCTTTATGTATAGCAATCTATAGATAAAACTTAAACTGGGTGAGGCTGCCCTGGAAAGGGGATGAGGGAGGAGAGAAAAGGATTAGAGATGAACCAAATGGGGTTGTAATACATATATGCATGGAAACATCACAAAGACACTCCCTGCATAGCTATCTTTATCTTAAGCTAGCAAAAAACATCAAGGTTTTCATTTTAT
Source organism: Castor canadensis (assembly GCF_047511655.1). NCBI lineage: Eukaryota > Metazoa > Chordata > Mammalia > Rodentia > Castoridae > Castor > Castor canadensis. Next base: position 74,210,449 of record NC_133394.1, on the reverse strand, counting down.
CTTTTATCTTCTATAAAATTGGACAACTGGAGGGAAGAACATGTTGTGCCTGAGAATGTAGGGAGTTGGCATCAGTGGGAGTGGGGAGAGGGGGAGGAGGATTAATATGGTACAAAAAATATACATACATGAATATAAATGTAAAAATGATACCTGTTGAATCTATTGTAGGAATGGGGGGAAAAGGGATAAAGGAGAGTGGAAAAGGGGGTGAATTCAAGTATGATATATTTGATACATTATAAATATACTCTTGCAAATGCCCCAATGTACCCCCACCCAGCACAACAATAAAGGAAAAACAAGGAAGAAAAGATATAGAAAAAAATGTATTGAGTTAGTCCATTGGAAATAATCAGAGATCATGAACACCAAATATCAAACTGTAACAACAACAACAAAAAATCCAAACTGGAGGTATCACAATGATTGATTTCAAAATATGGCACAAATATATAGTAAACAAAACATTGTGGTACTGGTATAAAAACAGACCAGCATATTGAGCAATGTAACAGAATTGAGCTCATAAATAAATCTATGTATTTATGCTTCACTTATTTTTGACAAAAGTACCAAGAGCACACAATGGGTGAAGGATAATTTCCTTAATAAATGGTGTTGAAAAAACTGAATAGCCAATGCAGAAGAATGAAATTTTACCCTCACTTCTCAATATATAGAAAAAAACAACAAAAAATGGATTAAACATTTAAATTTCAAACAGAAAACATAAATCTAATGAAAAAATAAGGAACAATCATGATATTGGTATGTGCAATATGTTTTTGGATATAAAATCAAAAACAAAGGCAAACATAACAAAAATAGAAAAATAAGATTGCACCAACTAAAAAGTTTCTCTGTAGTATAAGAAACAATCAACAGAGTGCAGAGGAAACCTAAAAATGGGAGAAAATACTTGGAAATTATACATCTGATAAAGGGTTAATATTGAAAATACACAAGAAACTCAAACAACTCAATAGCAAAAAAATAAATGGCACAATATAAAAAGTGAGTAGGTAACCTGGGCATATATTTCACAAATGAAGATACATAAATGATCAACGGCTATATTTAAAAAATGTACTACACCACTATTCATCAGGGAAAGGTAAATTAAAACCATGATGATATATCGTCTCACTCACATTAGATTTTCTAACATGAAATTCTAATTTTGTCTTTTTTAGCAAAAAGACAAAAGATAAGTGATGATAAGGATGTGGACAAAAGGGAACTTTTGTGCAATATTGGTAGGAACGCAATTTACTATAGTCATTATGAAAGAAAGTAGTGAGGTTCTGCAAAATATTTAAAAATAAACTCTCATATGATTGATCAATGCCACTATTCATTATATAGCCAAAAATAAAACCAAATTCAGTATTGCAGAGATATCTGCACTCCTATGTTTATTAGACAGATTCATTATAGCCAAGGTATGGAACTGTAAGTGAAGGACAAACTGCAGGAGATCACAAAAGGTGATAATTGATTAAGGAGACATTTCTTCCCAGGAAACTTCTGTTGCACCTGAGTGTACATCAGTGGACAAAGAAAATGAATGTATATACTACTATTCACTCATAAGGAATGATAACCTGTCATTTGCCACAATGTTGATGAACTTGGACAATGTTTTGTCAAGTGAACTCAACAAGTCACAGAAAGGCCAATACTATATGCTTTTACTCATCTGTAGAATCTAAAACATGTTTATATAGTAGAAGTAGAGAATAGAATGATTGTTCCCAGAACCTGAGATGATTGAGACAGGAGGTGTGATGATTTTCAAAGGATATATAGATTGAGTACAGTGGTACATGTATGCAATACCAGTACTCCAGAAATGGAGTGAGGAGGATCATCATTTTGATGCTAGCCTGAGATACATAGTAAGAACCTACCTCAAAAAACAAAAACCAACTAACCAAACTAAAAAACAAAGAAGGATGTATAATTACAGTTACATCAGAGGAATAAGTTCAAAAATTTTAATGTACAACATGTTAACTATATTTAATGAATTTGTACTATAATCTTGAAAAATGCAGAGAATGGATGTTATATGCTCTTACTAGAAAAGTTATCTACCTGAGCTAATGCATTCATTCATTAGCTGGATTTAACCATTCCATCATGTATATGAACTTGGAAACACCATATTGTATGTGATAAAGTCATATGACTTCTCTATAAATTTTTAAACATTTTTATTAGCATATATTAGTTAAAGAGGGGGAATTCAATTTGACAGACATATACATATGTGCTAACAATAGATTGACCCCTCCATTATTCGCTCTCATTTCCTTCACACCTTCTTAGAACAATCTCAACAGGTTTCATTGTTCTATTTTCATACGTATATACAACGTAATTGAACATATTTGCCTTTCTTTACCCTCTCTATGTACCCTCCCCCTTCCCACTGGTACACACACACAGACAGGATTTGTTTTATCTTCTGGCCCTTCATATGTGGATTGTTCAAAGGAGGAACTTCACCTTGATATTTCACACATGTATATATGGTAACTTAATCAGATTAACCCCCTCTATTATTTATTCTTTGTCTACAACCTTGCTCCCCAATTATTCAGTAGCTTTCAGTACATTTCACTTTGGTATCTTCAAACACAGATGTGATGTATTTCAGTATTATTGACCCTCTACTATTCTGTTTTCCTCTTCTGCATCCTCCTAGTCCTCTCAGAAAAACTCACTATTACAAAAAAGTCATCTCTCTGTATTTGTGTGTGTGTATCTGTGTGTATGTGTGTACAAGATCATATATGTATTTATGTATACATTTATATTTTAGGTCCAGCTTCCACATGTGAGGGAAAACATAACACCTTTGTTCTTCTGAGCCTGGTTTATTTTGCTTAATATGATATCCTTTTACATCCATTTACCCACAAGCATAATTTCATTCTTCTTTAAGACTGAATAATACTAAATTGAGTATACTTACCACATTTTCTTAATCCATTCATCAGTTGTAAGACATCTTGGCTGTTTCCAAATCTTGGCTATGTGAACAGTGGTGCAATAAACATAAGATTGCAAATAGTTCTATCTATCATGGCTTATATTCCTTAAGGTATATGCCCTGGAATGGTATCAATGGATCATATGGTAAGTCTATTTTTATTTTTTCAGGAACTTCTGTACTACTTTACATAGTGGTTGCACTAATTTACATTCCCAACCAACAGTATATAAGTGTTCCTTCTTGCCCACATTGACACCAGCCATTCTGATTGGAGTGAGGTAAAATCTCAATGTCCTTTTGATTGGCATTTCCTTTATGGCCAAAGATGTTGAGCATTTCTTCATGTACTTACTAGATATTTTTACATCTTTTGAGAATTGTGTGTTCAGTTCATTTTCCCATTTATTCGTTGGGTTTTTGATTCTTTGTGGGTTTAGTTTTCTGAGCTTCCTGAATATTCTGCTTTTTTACCTTGTCAAATGTATACCTGGCAAAGATCTCCCATTTTGTAGGCTTTCTCCTTCGTCTAGTGACTCTTTCCTTTGCAGAAACTTTATAGTTCGATACAGTTCCACCTGTGAATTCTTTCTCATAATTGCTGAGCTTATTGGAATTCTATTAAGAATGTTGTTACCTATGCATTTATGTTCCAGTGTTTTTCCTATTCTTTCCTGTAATTATTTCAGGTTCAGATCTTACAATAAGATATTTGATCCACTTTGAATTGATACCAGTAAAAGGTGACAGACCAGGATCTAGTTTCAGCTTTCTACAGGTGGATAGCTGGTTTCACAGCACTATTTGTTGAAGAGATGGTCTTTTCTCTAATACATGTTTTTGGCTACTTTCTTTAAAATAAGATTACTGCAGCTGCATGGTTTGGTGATCTTGGTCTTATCTTCTTTTCCATTGGTCTTCGTGTGTGTTTTTGTGCCAATACCATGCTATTTTTTTTTATTACTATGGCTCTCTAGTATAGTTTGGAGTCAAGCATTGCTCTTTTTTTCTCAAGATTGCTTTGGCTATTCAAGTCTTTTGTGTTTCCAGATAAACTTTAGGATTAATTTCTGTATGTCTGTGAAGAATGTCATTGGAATTTTGATATGGATTGCTTTGAACATATAGATTGCTTTTGGCAGTATAGTCATTTTTGCAATATTGGTTCTGCTGATCCATAGTATGGATGTCTGTATCTTCTAATATCTTCATTTATATTTTTTCTATAGTGATTTATAGTTTTCATTATATATATATCATTCACTTCTCTCATTAAATTTTTTCCTAGGTATTTTACTTTTTGATGCTATTGTGAATGTTATTGTTTTCCTGATTTCTTTCTCAGACTGTTCATTATTGGTGTATAGAAATGGTACTAGTTTTTATATATTGATTTTGTATCCAGGTACTTTGTTGATTGTGTTCATCAGATCTAAGAGTTTTTTTGGTGGAGGTTTTGGGGTCTTTCACATATATCATCTGCAAATAGCAATAATTTAAATTCTTCTTTCTCTATTTAAATTCCTTTTATTTTATTCTCTTGTCTATTGCTCTGGCTAAGAATTCCAGTACTATATTGAATGAGAATGGGGAGAGTGCACATCATTGTCTCATTCCTAATTTTAAAAGACATGGTTTCAATTTTCCCATTTTAATATAACGTTGGCTCTAGATTTGTAATACATAGCCTTTGTGATAATGAGGTATGTTCCTTCTGTGCCTAGCTTCTTCAGAACTTTTATCATGAAAGGATGTTGAATTTTGTCAAAGCCTTTTTCTGCATCTGTTAAGATGATGATGTGGTTTTTGTCTTTGATTTTGTTTATGTATTGTATTACATTTATTGATATGCATATGTTATAGCATCCTTGCACCCATGATATGAAACCAATTTGATTATGGTGTATGATTCTTTTATTGTGTTGTTAGGTTTGGTTTGCAAGTATTTTATTCAGGAATTTTGTGTCTATGTCCATCAGGAATGTTGGCCTATAATTTCCTTTGATTTTTTTTTTTTGGTGTGTCTTTACCTGGTTTCCATGTTGGGGTAATACTGACTTCATAGAAGGAGTATGGTTGTTTTTCTTCCTTTCATATTCTTTAGAGTAGTTTGATGTGGGAAACACTCTCACCACCCCAAATTCAAAGAATGCACTCGGAAACACGAAGAACAGCGAAAGTGAGACTTTAAGGATCTTGCAAGATTGGGTGTCTGGTGGGCAGGCACACCCAAACCAAGCATTTTTTGTGTGTAGGACATGTGTCCCATGTCTCCCCCTCCCCTTCCTCATTGGCTGAATACAACAGTGTGTACAATCTTCCCGGACATCACCTAAGTTTTATTATTTCCTGTTGGGTTATTTTAAAATATGCCTCTATTGGGATTGGTCAAATTTTAGAAGCAGATTTTAATCGTCTCCATCTCTCTTTGTTTCTTTGTGACAGGAAGAGCTTCTTGTGAAACCTGCTTTCTGGAATGTAGATAGTTTTACCCATTTCTGCATTTCATCATGGTATACACCTCCCAGTTTAAATTCCCTTGTTATTTGGCCCCAACATGTTGTTTTTTACTTTCCTGGTGTATGAGTTTTGTCACATCCACAAGCAATTATGCAAGCAAGTTATCAGTAATTTTCCATTAGGGTTTACTGTTTTACCTTAAAAATGGACCTCCACTGACTGATCTTCAATATTTGAGAAGCACTGGTGTTAGTTCTTCTTTAAAGGTCTGGTGGAATTCAGTGGTGAATCTTCCTGGACGTGGGCTTTTCTTCATTAGGAGGTTCTTTATAATTGTCTCAATCTCATTACTTATTATAAATCTGTTTAGGTTATTTATGTTCTCTTGGTTCAATTCTGGCTGGTCCTATGTGTTAAGACATTTATCTATTTCTTCTTGATTATCCAGTTTTCTGGAGTATATGTTTACCAAAAATCCACATATGATCTTCAGAATTTCATTGGTGTCTATTGTAACATCACCTTTTATTTCCTGTGTTTCTGTTACTTTTTTTCTAGGTTAGGCCTACTGTTGATGACTATTTAATTTTGGAATTGTCCAGCTTTGGGTTTTGCTGGTTTACTGAATTGATAATGCTTGGTATTTTACTAGCTCTCCCGGACTCATCAGTTCTCCCTTTGAGTTTTATTCTTCCTTTCCTTGGCCTTTCATGTTTGTGACTATTTTTCTTCCCCTTTTGTGTGAAAACTGATTTTTTTTTAAACTTGAGGAAAATATAAAGATAAATACTGGCAGAATTAGTAATATTATCTAACTATCTTATCTACAAGGATATACTTTGCATGTCATTGCATAACTGGGTTGAAAGTTATAGGACAAAGATATATCTTACAAACATAACTGAGAGGTCTGGAGTGGTTGTAATAATAATAGGTAAAATAGAATTTAAGAAAAATATTAGTAGAAATTAAAAGAATTCTTAAATTATAAAAAGATCAAAGTACCAGAGAGACATAGAAATTATAAATATAATTGTACCTAGCAAAAAAGCTCTAAAATGCATGAAGCAAAAACACAGCAAATTGAAGGAAAATATAATTACTTTAAAAATAACAGTGCAAGAGTTTAATAGTTCATTTTTAGTAAAATGTGGAACAAATTATACACAACTAGAAAAAATAAGACTTATACAAGTTATAAAACAAATACACCTAATGGAAATCTATAGAACAGTTGACATTATGCAAAGTATTTTCACTGACCACAATAGAATTATGTAGAAAACAATACCAAAAATGTAGCAACCCACAAATGTGTAGAATTTTTTAAAAATAAAATAACTGGATTAATGAACAAATCATAAGGCACATTTCTTTTACATGAATGAATAGGAGAATACAATATATCAAGCTCATAAAATACAGCTAATTTGTGTTTTACTGTAAATATACAAATAAAGCACCCATGTTAAAAGTGAACAAAAATTAACCTAATCATTACTCTGAATAAAATACAGAAGTCAAAATAAGTTAAACTAAAAGGAGTGGATATAATTAAAATATTTCAGACAGAAAGAAGTAAAACAGAAAAAAAATAGTGAAAACCAATCATAACAAAAGTCAGATCTTCAAAAAGATTAACAAAATTGGCAAACCATTAACTAAGCTAAAAATACTCAAATTACATTACCACTGGAAATGAAAGAGGGAACATCCCTACTCATTTTAGAAACATAGAAACTATTACAAGATAATACCATGAAAACCTGTATGGCAAAAAATATATAGCCAAGATGATATGGAAAGATTACAGAAAAACACAAATCTGATTCAAGATCTCACATGCTCATGGACTGGTAGAATCAATAATGTGAAAATGACTATATTACAAATCTACATATTCAATGTAGTTCCCATCAGAAGTCCAATGACATTCATCATAGAGTTTGAAATATAAACCCTAAAGTTCATTGGAAGCACAAAAGACCAGTAATGGCCAAGGCAATACTGAGCAAAAAAGGCAACAGGAGAGGTATCACAATAACCGAATTCAAAGTATACTACAGAGTCACAACAATAAAAACAGCATGGTACTGGCACAAAATAGATATGAAGACCAGTGAAATAGAATAGAAGACCAAGTTAGGAATCCAAATAGCTACACCCACTTGATCTTTCACAAAGGTGCCAAAAACATATAATGGAGAAAAGACAGCCTCTTCAACAAATATTCCTGGGAAAATAGGATAACTACATAAAGAAAACTGAAAACTAGATCCATATTTTTCACCCTGTACAATTATCAACTCAAACTGGATTAAAGACCTTAATTTAAGACATGAAATTTCCAAATTAGTGGAGGAAACAGCAGGGAATACACTAGAATTAATAAGCATAGAAAATTTCTTCCTCACTTGAAATAAAATGGCTGAGCAACTAAGAGAAATGATGGACAAATGGGACTGTATGAAATTAAAAAGCTTCTGCACAAAAAAAGAAATGGTCTTTAAATTCAAGTGGCTGCCCACAAACTGGGAGAGAACCTCTGCCAGCTAAACAGCAGACAAGGGACTGATAACCAGAATATGCAGGAAGCTCAAGAAACTAAACTCCCCAAAATTCAATGACCCAATGAAGAATGGGCAAATGAACTGAACAGAGCTTTTTAAAAAGAAGAAATCCAAATGGCTAAAATACAAATGAAAGAATGCTCACCATCCCTGGCCATGAAGAAATGCAAATCAAAATCACATTAAGATTCTTCCTCACTCCTGTTAGAATGACTACTATCAAGAACACAAACAACAACAAATGCTGGTGAGGATGTGGAAAAAAAGCAACCCTCATACACTGCTGGTGGGAATGTAAGCTAGTGCAACCACTGTGGAAAACAGTATGGAGGCTCCTCAAAAAACTGAAAATAGAACTGCTGTATGATCCAGCAATACCATTCCTAGGGATATACCCAAAGGAATGTGAGTAAGGTTACTACAAAGCACCTGCACATCCATGTTTATTGCAGCATTTATAGCTAAGCTATGGAAATAGCCAAGATGCTCCACTATTGATGACTGAACCAAGAAAATGTGATATTTATATACAATGGAATTTTACTCAAAGAATGAAATTTTTGTTATTTGCAGGTAAATGGATGGAACTGGAAAATATTATCTTAAGTGAAGTTAGCCAGACTCAGAAGGACAAAAGCTTCATGTTTTCTCTCATATGTGGAATGTAGACAAGATACAAATAAGGAAATATGAATGCTGATCATGCTGAGGGGATGTCACATTGGAAAGAGACAAGGTAAAAGAAGGAAGTTAAGAAGGTGAATGTGATTGGTATCCTCTCTATACCAGAATGAATATATGATTTTTAAACCTGTTGGTATCACCTTAAGAAAAGGACTAAGGTAGAAAGAAGAAAAATAGAGGAGATGAACAAACTGTGGTTCTAATACATATGTACCTGGAAATATCACAAGAAAACTCCCTGTGTAGCTATCATAAACAAACAAATTATCTTTTTTTTTTCTTTTATAAAATCAGAGAACAGGTAGGTGGAAAAAAGTCCTGCCTTGGGGGGTTGGTACAATTGAGAGGTGGGAGGAGTTGGTGAAAGGGAGAGAGAAGTGCAAATACTGTGTACACATGTATATAAATGGAAAAATGATATTTGTTGAAATTATTACCTGACAGGGGAAGAAGGAATAAAGAATTATGGAGGGGATAAACTGAAGTATAATTTATTTGATATATATTATAAGAACTTCTGTAAAATACCACAATGTACGCCCACCTAGCACAACAAAAAAATTAAAAATTGAAAAAAAGAAGTAATACAAAAAAGTGAATAGACTTACAAAATAGAAACAGATTACATAAAAGTTTTTGAAATCCACAAAGAAAAATACAGGCATGGTTGTCTTCATGGTCAATTCTAATAAGCACTTAAAATTAATCAATGCTAATCCTTTATAAACTCTTACAAAAACATAAGACAGAACATTCGTACACTAATTTTGCGAACAATGCTACCCAGGCACCCAATATAGACAAAGATTTCTCTTTCTTCACCCTGATGTTACAAACATTGACTTTATTCCATAGCAAAGAAGGTAAAATATTCTGAATCAACTCCAAGCTATTCATCTGCATGAAGTATATTTAGCTTGTCTCTGTGATGAAAGCAATCTAAAATCAGTTTGAAAGTCTTTCTTTTTCTATTTTACAATAGTGCTCAGAAAGTAATGATCCATGTTAAAAGCTACAAATTATTTCAAATCATTTGATGTCAAAGACTGATTTACATAGCAATGATGACTTCATAAGCCATATGTCATCATTTGAAAAAATTTTAAGAAATGAGAAATTTTCAAATGATAGGGTATTTCTTTGTTTTTAACAGAGGTTCATGTTTTAGTAGGGATTTATTGCACAATAACAAGATAAAGTAGAGAGAAGTGGGGGAAAGAAAGAAAAATACTTTACCCACACACGAAAAGGGAGGAAAGACTCAAAATGGTGGTTTTTACACGTGGGCTTATTCTTTTGGAGTTGGGAATTATGTTATCTTCTTTCAAATGTTAAATTTTAGAAATGAATCCATCATATACCAAAATCTAAGGTTGTTCTTTGTAACACTAACTTTTTTCTCTTTTTGGTTCAGTAATAGGTTGCAGCATTCAATAGTAATAGCACCGTGAGCTTGTACTGATTCAGAGGCTGAAAGAAATTTAAGTCTGTTTCTTTAATTATCCCTAATAGCCTTCTAATAGAAGTAGGATGTGTAAACAGAGTTGCTAGGAGAAAAGCCTAGAAGCAATTTAGATCAGTGTCAAGCTCAAATTATACCTAAAGTGTTTGCAATCTAAGGACTCCAGCTAAGTTAGGAAAAGATACCATAATTAAAACTGTGTATAAATCCAGACTTAGAGCATCAAAGAAACATTTGAAGCATCACCTGAGAGTGGTTGCTTTAAAAAATATGTTTAAGTGAATTTTACTTTAATAATCCCACTACAAAACCTTTTGTTCTGTTACTACATAAAAATAATTGTATTAAAATAGTAGTGTACATGTATATTTATTGAGATATGGATGCAAAAGTAACTGTTTAGCCTAGAGATATCTAAGGATTGAAACATCGATTTTAAAAGTACTGAAATAATTTCCATCTGTTCATGATTGCTATTACTGCCTACAACAAAATGCTGCATTTTATTATTTAGTTAAACTGCATTCAATAAACATACATTTAATCTCTAAAATTAGTAAGTGTGATTATATCAATTAAGGATAAAATCTTCAGTACATCTCATCAATAAAACGAGAAGTTATAAAAAGAAATATGGGGGATTCTGAAGATGGCGGCTAGAGGGAGGAAGCAGAAAGCAGCCTCCTATAGTGAAATCTTGGAGAGATGCTGGAGACACACTTTGCAGGCATAATTACTCAGAAGAGGCATAACTTTGACCCCTCCACACCTCCAGCTGGCATAGAGAATCTCCACTTCACGTTAAATGGGGAAACCATGAGGGCCACCGGGCCACCAGTTGCCCGTGCCCAGACGGCTTGGGAAGACGTGGACCAGGTGAGCTTCGCGATACCACAGTACTCCCACAGACAAGCCTGGGCCAGAGCAGCATAGCCCCCTGGACAGACTGACCTCCACCCGGGGAAAAGAGAAACTGACTAATAAGCAATAAGAACAATAAAGACACGCAGGAAAGAGGGTAGGGTGCACTGAGCACCGAAGATTGGGAGAAGGGAATCCTTCCTGGGACTGTAAATAAACAAGCCAGGTGGGCTGGAGAGGCTCTGGTGGGAGCGGGGATGCGCACCCAGCAACCAAGAGCAGGAAAGCTTGTGAGAGTGGCGGAGGGAGGAAAACTCCACAGGAGAGGAGGGAAGACCCACTTCCCACGTGAACTGTAAATAAACATTGCGGCTGGCAGGAGCAGCAGCACTGCCCAGTAATCAGGAGTGGGAAAGCTTGTGAAAGTGGTGGTGGGAGGAAAACTCCACAGGCGAGGGGAGAAGACCCACCTCCCACATGAACTGTAAATAAACACGCAGGCCCGAGAATGCGGGAGCAGTGTCACCTTTCCCAGTGTACTTGGAAAGGGGAAAGCATGTAGCAGAGGCTCCTGCACAGGAGACCTCTGAGCAAACAAAACCTGTGGGGCCAGGTGAGTGCTAAGCTCATCCCAGAGATCTGCATAAATAATGCCTCAAGCAACAGCAGACTGACAGCAGCAGGTAGGCAAGCCACAGCTGCAGATACCATTCTCAGAACTGTCTCCAGACTCTTTTTTTTCTTTTTCTCCCTACCCTTGATGAGAGAACAACCGAATTACACCTGAATGCTGAAAAACTTACTGAAACTGTATTGCATTTGAACTAGGGACACTTGGTGAAGTTTTTTTGTGTGTGTGTGTTTATGTACTTTTGTTCTACTTTATGCATCCCCTTTGATGAGAAAACTAAAGAACAACATCTGAGGCACCATCTACAGGATTGGACACTGAGACAGACACCTAAATTATTAAGACTGAAACTTCATTGCATTTGAACTTGGAAGTTTTTTGTTTTTTTGGTTTTTTAAAAAAATTTTCTATTTTTCAGATCATTTTAATTCATTTTTATATGTAGATATTTCTTTCATTTACTTATTTTTTATTTTTATTCTTATCTTTACTTTTTTTATTTTTTATTTTCAATCCTCTCTCTGTCTCTCTTATGTCTGTTCAGCTTACTGTCAATTAGTACATTAACACTCCCTGTTTATACCTTTGAAACTTTCTTGTCTGATACCTTGTTCTGTTTTCTCCTTCTTGTCTGTGTATTTGTTTTTCCCCTTTCTTTAACTTCTTGCTTTCCATCTCTGCTCACCTTTCCATTCTCAATATTGCCATTGTTATTATTACAAGCTAGAAAATACTTAATTGCACACAGTACAGGGACAGTAACAACACCAAAGACAATGACAGGAAGACAGAAAAAACAGGGAAACCAGTTTCCCCACAGCAAAAATTTAGTACAGGAACCAAAGGGGAATGAAGAAAACAGATACTCAGATCCAGACTCCAACAAAATGAAGATAAACTATGCCAAAGGACCCAATGAAGCCCACAAGAATAATTTAAAAGAAGACATACTACAGGTACTCAATGAGAATTTTATAGAGATGATACTGGATATGGTCAACCAAAATGTACAGGAGACACTCAAGAAATTCCAAGACAACAAAAATAGAGAATTTGAAAAAGCAAAAGAAGAAATAAAGGAAACCATAGAAGCACTGTATAAACACCAAAGTAAAACAGAGAACACAATGAATAAATGGATAAATGAACTCAGGACAAAAATTGACAACATTAAAGAGGAAACCACCCAGGATATGGAAAACCTCAGAAAAAAGAATGAAACAGAACTGCAAAACAAAACAGAAGGCCAATCCAGCAGATAGAACAAACAGAAGACAGAATCTCAGAACTTGAAGATGAAATGTTAATTAAAGGAAAAACCGAAGAACTATTAATTAAACAACTCAAGACCTGTGAAAACAAAATGCAAGAACTCACCGACTCCATCAAAAGACCAAACTTGAGAATCATGGGCATTGAAGAAGGAGAAGAGGTGCAAGTGAAGGGAATGTGTAATATGTTCAACAAAATAATAACAGAAAGTTTCCCAAATCTAGAGAAAGATATTCCCATACAGATGCAAGAGGCCTCCAGGACACCAAAGAGACCAGATCAAAATAGAACTACCCCACGACATATCATCATTAAAACAACAAGTTCAGAAACTAAGGGAAGAATATTGAAGGCTGTAAGAAAGAAAAACCAAGTAACATACAAAGGTAAATCCATCAAAATCACAGCAGACTTCTCAACAGAAACATTAAAAGCAAGAAGAGCATGGGGTGAGATCTTCCAGGCAATGAATGAAAATAACTTCAACAACAGGATACTCTACCCAGCAAAACTATCATTCAAAATAGATGGAGAAATAAAAGTCTTCCATGGTAAGTAGAAACTAAAACAATATGTGACCACAAAGCCACTAGTACAAAAGATTCTTAAAGGGATTCTGCACACAGAAAGTTAAACCCAACTTAACCGTGAAAAGACAGGCATCACCAAACCACAGGAAAAGAAAAAACAAGACAGTAGAGAATAACCTCAACTTAGGTACACACAATCAAACCTTCAAACAACTAAGACAACTAAGTGAGAGGAATCACCACATACCTATCAGTACTAACGCTTAATGTTAACAGACTTAATTCACCCATCAAAAGGCACCGCTTGATGAAATGGAATAAAAAGGAAGATCCAACAATTTGTTGCTTACAGAAGACCCATCTCACCGACAGAAATAAGCATAGGCTTAGGATGAAAGGCTGGAAGAAGATTTACCAAGCCAATGGCCCCCAAAAACAGGCAGGAGTAGCAATACCTATTTCTGACAAAGTAGACTTCAAGCCTACATTGATCAAACGAGATAAAAAAGGACATTCCATACTAATAAAAAGGGAAATAGACCAAAAGGAAATAATAATTATCAACCTGTATGTACCCAATGTCAACACACCCAATTTCATCAAACATACCGTGAAAGACCAATAAGCGTATATAAATGCCAACACAGTGGTTATAGGAGACTTTAACACCCCATTATCATCAATAGATAGGTCATCCAAACAAAAAATCAATAAAGAAATCAAAGATCTAAAATATGCAATAGATCAAATGGACCTAATTGATGTCTACAGAACATTTCATCCAACCTCTACACAATATACATTCTTCTCAGCAGCCCAGGGAACCTTCTCCAAAATAGATCATATCCTAGGGCACAAACCAAGTCTCAGCAAATATAAGAAAATAGAAATTATACCATGCATACTATCTGATCACAATGCAGTAAAAGTAGAACTCAAAAACAAAGGTAAAGACAATAAATATGCAAACAGCTGGAAACTAAATAACTCATAACTTAATGAAAAATGGATAATTGATGAAATAAAAGAGGAAATTAAAAAGTTCCTGGAAGTCAATGAAAATGAAAACACAACCTACAGGAACCTATGGGATACAGCTAAGGCAGTCCTGAGAGGAAAGTTTATAGCCATGAGTGCATGTATTAAAAAGAATGACAGATCCCAAATCAATGACCTAATGATACATCTCAAACTCCTAGAAAAACAAGAACAAGCAAATCCCAGAACAAATAGGAGAGAAATCATTAAAATAAGAGCTGAAACCAATGAAATAGAAACCAAAAAAACCATACAAATAATTAATGAAACAAAAAGTTGGTTCTTTGAAAAAATAAACAAGATCGATAGATCCCTGGCAAACCTGACTAAAATGAGGAGAGAAAAAACCCAAATTAGTAGAATCAGGAATGCAAAAGGGGAGATAACAACAAACACCATGGAAGTCCAGGAAATCATCAGAGACTACTTTGAGAATCTATATTCAAATAAATTTGAAAATCTTAAAGAAATGGAAAGATTTCTAGATACATATGATCATCCAAAACTGAACCAAGAGGAAATTAATCACCTGACTAGACCTATAACACAAAATGAAATTGAATCAGCAATCAAGAGTCTCCCCAAAAAGAAAAGTCCAGGACCTGATGGATTCTCTGCTGAATTCTATCAGACCTTTAAAGAAGAACTGATACCAACCCTCCTTAAACTGTTCCATGAAATAGAAAGGGAAGGAAAAATGCCAAACACATTTTATGAAGGCAGTATTACACTTATCCCAAAACCAGGCAAAGACACCTCCAAAAAGGTGAACTATAGTCCAATCTCCTTAATGAACATTGCTGCAAAAATCCTCAACAAAATAATGGCAAACTGAATTCAACAACACATCAAAAAGATTATTCACCACGACCAAGTAGGCTTCATCCCAGGATGCAGGGCTGGTTCAACATACGAAAATCAATAAATGTAATAAACCACATTAACAGAAGCAAAGACAAAAACCACTTGATCATCTCAATAGATGCAGAAAAAGCCTTTGATAAGATCCAACACCCTTTCATGATAAAAGCTCTAAGAAAACTAGGAATAGAAGGAAAGTACCTCAACATTATAAAAGCTATATATGACAAACCTACAGCCAGCATTATACTTAATAGAGAAAAACTGAAACCATTCCCTCTAAAATCAGGAACCAGACAAGGATGCCCACTATCCCCACTCTTATTTAACCTAGTACTGTAATTCCTAGCCAGAGCAGTTAGGCAAGAAGAAGGAATAAAAGGAATACAAATAGGTAAAGAAACTGTCAAAATATCCCTATTTGCAGATGACATGATCTGATACCTTAAAAACCCAAAAAACTCTACTCAGAAGCTTCTAGACATCATCAATAGCTATAGCAAGGTAGCAGGATATAAAATCAACATAGAAAAATCATTAGCATTTCTATATACTAACAATGAGCAAACGGAAAAAGAATGTATGAAAACAATCCCATTTACAATAGCCTCAAAAAAAATCAAATGCCTAGGTGTAAACCCAACAAAAGATGTGAAAGACCTCTACAAGGAAAACTATACACTTCTGAAGAAAGAGATTGAGGAAGACTATAGAAAGTGGAGAGATCTCCCATGCTCATGGATTGGTAGTATCAACATAGTAAAAATGTCGATACTCCCAAAAGTAATCTACATGTTTAATGGAATTCCCATCAAAATTCCAATGACATTCATTAAAGAGATTGAAAAATCTACTGTTAAATTTATATGGAAACACAAGAGGCCACGAATAGCCAAGGTAATACTCAGTCAAAAGAACAATGCAGGAGGTATCACAATACCTGACTTCAAACTATATTACAAAGCAATAACAATAAAAACAGCATGGTACTGGCACAAAAACAGACATGAAGACCAGTGGAACAGAATAGAGGACCCAGATATGAAGCCACACAACTATAAGCAACTTATCTTTGAAAAGGAGCTAAAAATATACGATGGAGAAATAGCAGCCTCTTCAACAAAAACTGGTTAGCAGTCTGCAAAAAACTGATACTAGATCCATGTATATCACCCTATACTAACATTAACTCAAAATGGATCAAGGATCTGAATATCAGACCCCAAACTCTAAAGTTGATACAGGAAAGAGTAGGAAATACTCTGGAGTTAGTAGGTATAGGTAAGAACTTTCTCAACGAAACCCCAGCAGCACAGCAACTAAGAGATAGCATAGATAAATGGGACCTCATAAAGCTAAAAAGCTTCTGTTCATCAAAAGAAATGGTCTCTAAACTGAAGAGAACACCCACAGAGTGGGAGAAAATATTTGCCAATAATACATCAGACAAAGGACTGATAACCAGAATATACAGGGAACTTAGAAAACTAAATTCTCCCAAAACTAATGAACCAATAAAAAAATGGGCAAGTGAACTAAACAGAACTTTCTCAAAAGAAGAAATTCAAATAGCCAAAAAACACATGAAAAAATGCTCACCATCTCTAGCAATAAAGGAAATGCAAATTAAAACCACACTAAGATTCCTTCTCACCCCTGTTAGAATAGCTATCATTAGCAACACCACCAACAATAGGTGTTGGCGAGGATGCGGGGAAAAAGGAACCCTCTTACACTGTTGGTGGGAATGTAAACTAGTACAATCACTCTGGAAAAATGTTTGGAGGCTACTTAAAAAGCTCGACATTGATCTACCATTTGATCCAGCAATACCACTCTGGGGGATATACCCAAAAGACTGTGACACAGGTTACTCCAGAGGCACCTGCACACCCATGTTTATTGCGGCACTATTCACAATAGCCAAGTTATGGAAACAGCCAAGATGCCCCACCACCAACGAATGGATTAAGAAAATGTGGTATCTATACACAGTGGAATTTTATGCAGCCATGAAGAAGAACGAAATGTTATCATTCTCTGGTAAATGGATGGAATTGGAGAACATCATTCTGAGTGAGGTTAGCCTGGCCCAAAATACCAAAAATCATATGTTTTCCCTCATATGTTGACATTAGATCAAGGGCAAACACAACAAGGGGATTGGACTTTGAGCACATGATAAAAGCGAGAGCACACAAGGGAGGGGTGAGGATAGGTAAGACACCTAAAAAAATTAGCTATCATTTGTTGCCCTTAACGCAGAGAAACTAAAGCAGATACCTCAAAAGCAACTGAGGCAATAGTAGAAGGGAACCAGGAACTAGAGAAAAGGTTAGATCAGAAAGAATTAACCTAGAAGGTAACACACACACACACAGGAAATTAATTGAGTCAACTTCCTGTATAGCTATCCTTATCTCAACCAGCAAAAACCCTTGTTCCTTCCTATTATTGCTTATACTCTCTCTACAACAAAATTAGAAATAAGGGCAAAATAGTTTCTGCTGGGTATTGAGGGGGTGGGGGGGAGAGGGAGGGGGTGGAGTGGGTGGTAAGGGAGGGGGTGGGGGCAGGGGGGAGAAATGACCCAAGCCTTGTCTGCACATATGAATAATTAAATAAAAAAAAAGAAATATGGACAACTTTGTGGCTCATTAATATATTATATTTTCAAATTAATCTATCATCAATAATTATGTCTTACCAATTTTGGCTTTGGGAATATCTTTGCTCCCCGAAAAGGAAATATTCCTCATTTTTGTGATCAGTCTTATGAATGTATTTGAGAAAGGGAACTGAATCAGGAGGGTAGATGAGAGAGAGACACACACAAAGAAACAGACTTCTTTCCTGGAAAGGAGGTTTGACCTATGCCAGGTGGATGAAATGTGTTCATCAGCAAGAGAACAAAAACCTTAAGAAATAAGCACAGTCAAATTTCTCATTTCTTTACTGCAATAAGAACTCAGTGACAGATCCATTTTGATTAAAAAGAAATGAGGTAATTGTTAAACATTTTTTACAACTGACTTTGTGGTGTAAGACCCACATGTGTTCTTAGTATATATAACAGCTGTTAATTATCACCAGTATTGTTACTTGTTAGATGATGCAGAAGTCATGGAAAGTGCAAGTATAGCCAGACTCAGGGGCAAAATGCAGCTTATGCTGAGTAAACACAAACAGAAGAGAAGACAGAAATGGATAAAAGGAGGCATAAAATTCACACAGGTCTCAGAATAAGATGAAACAACAAAGCAATATGTAGGTTTAGAGAGAACAATACAGATAAAAACAAGGATAGAACTAGGGAGAAACAAAATCAGAGAAAAATAAAGAGGTAATGAAAGAATATCAATACTGAGTTGAATTATATTTGTAACTTTTTGAACCTTTGTTAGAGTTTTTAGAAACTCAAATCAAGTGTCACTAATTACAAAGTTTCTTAGAATGAAGATTGCTTCTAAAGTATTTTCAATGTTACTTTCTCACACAGTTTTATTTCTTTATAAGATTCACAGCTATGTAAAGCAACATTCAGCATTTTAAATGCCCACTTTTACAAAGGAAGTACTAAAAGGCATTCTAAAAAGGTCAAATTTTATCTAACTGTTTAATTTTTTATTCACTGTAATTCATTGATTTATGAAGCATCGTTTTAACAGTCTCATTTTATAACAAAGACCATGTTTATGATAATAATATCAGCAACAACAACAAAAAAACTCTGATTCCCCATGCTTTAATTTATTGAAGAGAACATATAAGAATCAAAGCACAGAATATAGTTTCCAGGAAGATACGAAATGTTTTATTATTTGTGTTAGTATTCATAATGCTCATTGAAACATCTGGCATAGATGAATAAGCACACTGAATGCGCAGGAAGGGAAGGAAAGCAGGACACTAGCTGTAATGCCTGCCAGGATACCTTACACAGTCTGCCTTTGTGAATCAGTTAATTCACATAACTACTAGTGTGATAGGAATCATCCTGTTCATTTTCTGACCAACGCAAAGTTCACGGTCACTCGAGGTCACATTGATGCCCACTCACATGGCTAAGCTTCTTAATGCTGTTTCCTGGATTTCAAAGCTACTGACTTACCACCACCTGTTGTTACAGTCTCAGCACAAAAATCTAACTTTTGGAATTAAATGATTGTATGCTTTATTGAGTTTCAGGTGATCTACCTTTATTAACATAGATGCAGCTGTTGGATATGAAAGATTATTCCTTAAATTGCATCTTACCTCATCATACTAAAATTAAATTGGATGTGTAGAGAGTTGCACAGACAGTCCTGAAAGCAAGATTTAGTTTGTCTTATGAAATCAGCTGGCCAGCCACTTGACTTTAGGAAAATTATTTAACTTTTATTATAGCTAAATCTTTTGTAAAATGAAATTTTGGATTAAAATATCAGTAATAATAAATTTCAATAAATTATTTCATCAGCATCTTCATCCATAATACACAACTATAAATAAGTTTCCAGGGTGTTTCACAGGATATGTTAACTCCTCTGTTTCTTTTTCCTGATGGAAATCCTACCTGACTTCATGGAGGGACATCACCCTTGTTTGAGTTGGAATTTGTGCATAGGGGCAATGGCTAAACTTGTTCTATTTGTATTTTATAGTCTTTAAGATTTTCAACTGTGCTTTCACAAGCCTTCTTCTGTTCTCATTTCTGTTATAGTGCCTATGAAGTTCTAGCATACTATTTGAAATGAGTTGGTAAACAAAGTAAATTCTAAATGCAGGTTGTATCCTGTATGTGTGTGTATTTGGGTGTGTGCACTTGTGTACTCAACTTCCTTTGAGTTGACTCCTATATAGAGAGAGATAGATTATTTTCTATTTATTTTGTTAAACAGGATTCATCTACATACTCAATCATGAGTGACAGGCTTGTTTTTGAAGGGAAAATTGAACTTAATTTCTTAATCAAATTTTGTTTTGACTGTGAGAAATGTCTAAGACAAAAACATTGTGAGAAAAATCACATGAAACGTATTTCATAATTATTTAAACTTTTCAAATGCATTCCAGTTAACCAATTAAAAAATAAAATACACATACATAATTTGGGATATTGAAAAACATATTCTATACATTTTATTTTTCCTATTGAATTGCTTTTTTGAGATAAGATCTTACTATGTAGCTCAGGCTGGTCTCAAAATCACAATTCTCCTTCTTCAGCTTTTTTATAACAGTTTAAATTGCTTTTTTTTTAATCATTGTGCTGGGTAGGGTACATTGTGGCATTTACAAAAGTTCTTACGATTTATCAAGTGTATCATTCTTAAATTCACCCCCTCCACCACTCTCCTTTACCCTCCCTCCCTTCCTGTAACAGTTTCAACAGGTATCATTTTTACATTGCATATGTGTATATACAGCATTTGCACCATATTCACCCTCCAACACCTTTTCTCCACCACCTTCCCTCTCCCTCTGGTATTCAACCCCACACACCAGGACCTGTTCTGCCCTCCTGTTATCTGATTTTGTGGAAGAAAAAAGGAAAAAAAAGTTACATTTACGCTTTGTTAAGATAGCTGCACAGGGAGTTTCCTTGTGACATTTCCATAAATAAATGTATTATAACCACAGTTGGTTAATCTCCTCTATTTTTCTTCATTCTGCCTTAGTCCCTTTCTTAAGGTGGTTACAGTCTCAAAATTCTATATTCATTCTGGTATAGAGAGTACATCAATAATATTCACCTCCTTACTTTTCTTCTTTTACCCTACTGCTCTCATATGTGACCTCCTCTTAGTGTGACCTGTTTTTCATAAGATTGCTCTATTTGTATTAAGTCTACATTCCACATCCGAGAGAAAACATGCAGCTTTTGGCCTTGTGAGTCTGGAAAACTTCACATAAGGTGATGTTTCCAGTTCCATCCATTTACCTGCAAAGGATAAAATTTCATTCTTCTCTGTGGCCGAATAAAATTCGATTGTATATAAATACGACATTTTCTTAATCCATTCATCAATATTGGGGCATCTTGGCTGTTTCCATAGCCAAATATTATAATTGCCATCAATACTCATGAAGTTTGATATATTCTAACAACATACTACATGTTTTAATTCAGAGAAAAAGGCAAAAGTAAGTAAGTTCTGAGATGTAGTTAGTGTTTTAGAAAATAACAAGGTAAAAATTCAATGTGCAGATGTCATTCTTTAAAAAGAATAAGGTAAATAAGACATCATGCTAGGGAAGTATCAAAAAGCATTCTTAATAATAACATTTCAATTAAAATTATATTTCATACATTTTACTATATATAATCTTGTCTCAAACAATTAATATTATTTAGACCTTTATCTTTTCTTTCTCAAAATTAATATAATACATTTTAACAATTGATACAGGGAATATAATGAAGAAAAATGGAAGCAATGGAAAAATAAAGCAGTATAAAACTTATTCTATTTTTTCTGCATTTGTGGTAGCAATACCCAAACATCAAGTTATTCTTCATTATATCATTTCCACTATGTCCTCATTGTGGAAAATTAATAAACTTATAAAAAAAAGTTACTTCAGTCTTAATACTTATCAATAAAGTCTTCCAAGACCTTATTCTAAGGATGTGCATTAGAGTCAAACACAGGCAAAACAGTTTATCATAGAGATTGATATATTAATATATTAGAAAATATGTTTCCAAGTTATTTCATATTATTAACCATAATAATCATGAGCACAAGTAAACCCAAACTACATTTATAGTATTTTCAGGCACTCCTAGAAGAAAGAACAAGTAAATACTTATTTACTTATTTTTACAGATGGGGTCTATGTTGGCCTTGAACTCCTGAATTCAATTTCACATAAACCTTTTATGCATATAGACAGATAAATACGTACACAAATTATACATGTATACATATATACATGTATACAGATCCTGTATATGTGTATATATATATTAAGTTTCCCCTGCCTTATCACTTATATAAAATATACATAAATATCAAATATTAATCCCTATGCCCTTTTACCTTAAATATATGTAAATAACCTCACTCTCCCAAGAAGTTAGGGATACAGGTGTGCACTACCTTCCTCAGCCTTGATTGAAGTATATTTAAGTATTTCCAATTTAAATATTATATCAATGATATTGTAAATATAAAATACTGGGTGACATAAAAACAGAGATTGGCAGTACTATGGCATTTATTCATAAATAATCATTCTCATCTAAGAGCTGCTCTTCTTTCTCTAATCCCAAGGAAAAGGGAATAAATTATTAAATGTGACAGTATAAATAAGTCTGAATTTCTTTTACATGGAGAAAAATGTAAAATCTAGCTAGACATTGGAAAAGAGAAAAAAACAAAATACTTTGAAAATTTAGGAGACCATGGATTTCAGATTTGGTCATTGGTCAATGATATGACTTTAAACTCAAATCAATATTTTTAAATATACAAATATAAACTTTATAATCATTTTTTGATGGTGCTGTGGTTTGAACTCATAGTCTTGTGCATTCCAAGCACTCTACCACTTGAGCCACACATCCAGCCCTTCAAATAAATATTTAAAGGCAAATGTGATCTATCCGTGCATGTGCTTTAAAGATCAGAATTTCTTTTAAACTTTGTTTGCATTGACTTAGGCAGTTCAGGGGTAATTTGGACTGTTTCAAGAAAGAGTACACATTTATTCTTTTACCTTTTAAATTTATGTATCTATGCAATTAAAAATCACACACTTTACTTTTCAGAATGCAAAAGGGATAATTATGACCTCTCTCTGAAAACATCAAGTAAAAAACATCTAGTAAAAAAGCAGGAACTTCACTCTCATGCACCTATGCTCTATCTAGTCTTCCCCATCCCAGACGGGACAGTACACACTGCAATGACCTCCAAGGGATGGAGCACCACTGCAGCCCACATAGCTTTATGTGTACAGATAAATCTCTGCCAAGGTGAATTGGAAAGAAAACAGAAAGGGAAGAAAAAGCTATCAGAAACCCACTTTTCTTATCAATTCCATTAGCAACATGTAAAGATTCAGAATCTGAAGTCTATGTATAGTAAATCAATTCCATGCTATGTTTGTACTCACAGAGGATTAACATAGAAGACTCCTGTTGCTGCACATATACAGACTACAGATAAGAGTGACAGTTCATCAAAATCTTTCCTGGAAAATTGATGAGCATTCAGAAACAAGTCCATTTTCCCTCAAGACAAATCAGGAAGTTATTTTCTTTCAGATGAAATATCCCAAAGTAAATCTGGAACCAGACACTTGTAATTCTACCTAGATGGTTTTAATTCCCAAAAAATGTCTTCTTTCTTCACTTCTGTTCTGAAGAAAACAAAACAAATAAGAATATTTCCTTCATATGATAATTTGAGACAATGATCAAATTATATACTTAAACCCTAAAGGAGTAACATATTTAGCCTTTATATGGAAATTTGATTATCACATGGAATAGTGATGCTTAGCAATGGAAAGCTAAAAGGCCTAAGAAACTTAGTAAAATAAATGAACATAAGTAACATGTTAGAAATTTTAAGATATTGAAAAATATCTTAAAATAAGAATTTACAAAAATGAAATCCATTGTTTTTCTGATTCAAGAGTGAAAAATATAATACATTTTTCTAAATCCAAAACTAATTTGCAAAAATCTTTGTCAGAAATCACTTAATATCCAAATCATAAATTAAAATCTTTGTCAGAAATCACTTAACATCCAAATTATAAATTAAATTATAAATTAAAATTAATTACTCTTTCTGTAATATCCCTTCTTTGTAACTCTTCTCATTGAAACACTCTTCCTTTAGATACTTTGACTATTGCATTGCTGGCAAATACAGGCATATTTACATTTGAGTTTTATAAGTAACAAAATGTTTTCAGAGAAATTCTGTTCTTTTGTGTCTAATGTCATGAAGTCTAAGTTTGGATTCTTTGCAGGAAGTGGTAGTCAGTGAGCTGATCTCAC
Organism: Castor canadensis; assembly: GCF_047511655.1. Taxonomy (NCBI): domain Eukaryota; kingdom Metazoa; phylum Chordata; class Mammalia; order Rodentia; family Castoridae; genus Castor; species Castor canadensis. The sequence continues at coordinate 74,186,078 of NC_133394.1, read as the reverse complement.
ACTGACCACAGAGTTGGTACATGATACAGAAAGGTCCATCAAGAATTTTTTCCCAGCAGGGGAATTAAGGGGGGTCTGGGGGAGAGAGAGGGGGCTGGGGGCCAGGGAGAGAAATGGCACAATGTATGCACATATGAATAAATGAGTAAAGAAAAAAAAGAGTTCTTTCCCTGGTTATTGTTATAGTCTCTGGAATAAGACTGAGATTGGCTTAGGGCAGAAAACAAATTTTTGTTCTTTGGTTCCTTTCTTTTTGATCAAATACATAACAGAAAGTGAAATCTAAACCTAATGCCAATCTTTTGACTAAAATTCAGCTGTTAATATATGAACAGAAATTGAAATCTAGAACTAATGCCAATATTTTGACTATAATTCAGTTGTAGATAAAGACAGAGGACACCTAGACTTCTTAGTTGGTAAAAAACAATATATACTCTATTTGCATAAGCAACATTGATTTAGAGTTCAGCTCTTATAGAAGAAAATTGTGTCTACTATGAGAATTATAATGTAAATGTTCCAGGATAGAACCATCAGCTGATAAGTGAGAGAAGATAGTTCTTTTGGCTTGTTTTGATTTTAGATGGGTGCACAAAAGGTACCTTAATTTAAGTCCTGATGTCAGATTAAGGATCTTAAACCTTTGACTACACTGAATTATCAGTCTTGTTTTACATCAGCTTCATTGGGAAATGAAGAATATCTTTATACCTAAAAGATTTTGGTGACAACAACTTGACACTTGGTGAGAAATCAGAAATTTGGCATAACCGTCCTTATGCATCTTGGCCTTGTAATATATAAGAAATAAATTATATTTTACCTATCTGATTCTTCAGATCTAGAATCTTCCAAAGCACTCCTTTCAGATGGTGGTAGATAGTGAACACATATCTTCTTTAACCTCTTGTCAGTGGCTTGCCAAGACTCCTGAGATATGGCAGATGTATAGTGTATCAGTACATGAGTAAAAACAACCAACAGTTATTTCATTTTTATGGTGTTGGAGAAGTTTTTTATAAAAATATGCCATAGAGCATTGATTGATTGTTTCATATTCACTGAGTGCCAGTATTAACTAAGCTATATACTTTATCATTCATTTTACAGATCTCTATGTCATACTCAAATGGAATATATCTAACTTGAATTCTTCTGGTTCTACTCTCCTGGAAAAAAGAAAATGTCTAGGTCAAATGCACTTTTACAATATATTTGTTGTTAATTGCAGCTAGCAAGTACAATATATAGCACACTGATGTTATTAGAACAAAGTTAACATAGCACGTTGATCATAGTATCTTGTTCTGCCATTGGTATCTGTACAGAAAATCTTCAGGCAGTAAGGGTGAAAAGGGTTAAGTGATTTTGTTTACTAATGATATTTAGGCTAGTCAATGATAATAGGAAGTCAAGTTATCTATATTTAGAAATAAAAACTTTTAATAAAGGAATAGTATAGGTTATGCCATTTTATGTCTTATTTATATGCTTTTGCATGTAGTGCTTTCTTTCTTCAATTCTTGGAATTGAAAAGAAAGGAAACTAGAAGGAAAAAAGGAAAGAAATAAAAGAAACCACAAAAATATGTGATTTAATGTTTCTATCGTGGTCAGTCTTCTTAGAAGTTTCCTTCCCATGCCCAGCTGAAAATACTGAGAGGAAAGATGAATAGGAGTAAGCATCTATTTTTACTGGAGAGCTGAATTGCACAATAGAAATGTGAGATAAGAAGAATGAGGCTTTTTTTAGTCATGAATGTGAACTAGTTAGGATAGTAAAGTTCAGCCATATGTTTTGGAAAGAAAATGAAATATGTTAAGGCTTCAATAGTATATTTTATACAGACAAGTTTTTCAATGAGGATTCAACCAAAAATTCAGAGTCATTAAAAGTGTTAAGAGATGAGAAATTTACTTACTGATTTGACTTTTTATGTTTATTGGAGAAGCTGGGACAGAAAAGTCCAAAAGAGGAGTTAGATGAGCAGAGAATTAACAAAGTTAATAATCTGAAAAGAGAAGAATGTCCTAAACATTGGAGAAGGAGAAACCCATGAGTGATCTATAGGAGACAGTTCCTTCTAAACAACTTTGCTTCTGTAGGTTTATGGGCAACCCACATGGTCATCAGCCTGGGGCCCCTGTTGTCTATGGCTCCAGCAGTTAGAAGGAGACTTAAGAAGGTCAAGGAGAAGTTGGAACCCATGGGGGTATGAGATTAATGGACCCTGCTCCACTCTTATTTTCCAATTTCATACACATTCCTGTTTTATCCAGCTCTAATCTGGAAAGGGAGGCTGGAAAACAGTTCCAGATAAAACAAATCAATAGAAAAACAAAACATGACCAACTTCTGGACCTCCAGAAAAACCTCAAGTTCTCTTTACCTGCCAATCTTCAGAAGAGGTAACCAAAGAGCATACAACCTCTACAAAGTCATGCAGAATGGCATGTGTTTAGTAGAGGATACATGCAACACTGTAACTTGACTAAAGACATCAGGATTTTTAAAATCCTGGTGATTTTTATTGTGAAAAGAAGCCCATGGAAATTGACTTTTGTAAAAGTCAATCTCAATTAAAAAATGAAGATTTAAATGAGTAAAGAGCAGCTTTCTTAACTAGGTGAGAAAATGACTTGCACTTAACAGTAAAATATAAAGAACGAGAGAACAAATGAAAAGGGACTGAAGCCAATAGGAAAATATGAAGAGCATCCTGAAAACAGGTGAACCTGAAGAATCTAAGAGTACCTGGGACAGACACATCTTTAAATATCATTGCCTCAGGGGAAAATTAATAGCCTGAGGAGACAATGCAGATCCCTTTCTTTCTTTCCTTTTTATTTTTTTTTCAAAAAGCTGAAGATAGAGCATCAAACAGAATTGAACCCTGTGACATCATGGACCCCTAACCCGTGGAAAGCCTACCTAGGCACCACCATGTTGAACCCAATCCCAGTAAGTGTCTGCCTTGAGAAAAGTGGCAAGCAATTTCTCCTCATCTGCCAGTTTCAGATGCTGCTTGCATAAATCTGCAGTCCCAACAGGTGAGCAACACACACCACATGTGACTTCCCTACTCACCCCTGGGAAAATTATCCAGTGCAGCTCCTGGTCAGATTGAATCCACTCCTGAACAAAACTGAGAAGCATAAACCATGAACTGTGATCTACCACTGACAGTGGGGGTGGGGTGGAACACTGAAGCAGCCTTGGAGAATGGGGTAGGGCAAGGAGCTAAACACTCAGAGAATGAAAGTGGAACAAGGAACAAAGGCTGAGAGTGGGTATGGGCATGTGGTGGGTCACTGAGCTAGTCTCCTGGGATTGAGGGCAGTACTCAAAACTGAATTACCTGACCTTGCTGGGGGAGGAGCTGACCAGGAAGAGTTGCAGCAGAAGGGCAACACAGATGCTGCCTGGCAAAAACAACAACAGATCAGACCACCTTGCACAAACTGGTAGTGAGTTACCTCAGGCCAATTACAACCTGCCCTGTGGGCAGAAGAAACAAAATACTACTCACAAGCCATTCATCTGGTGAGACCACTTCAGAGCACCTGCTTGTAATAGTCCATAAGACCAAGGAAAGTGTTAAAAAAAAAAAAACAAAAACAAAAATTCAAACTGTCTCCCCCCAAAACTGTATAAGAAGAGAGGCAGCACCCTCCCCGCAAAGCTCAGAATACCAACCACCAATACCAAGATTGGGTGCCAAAGGAAGAAGTCCAGAACTTTTGCTGAGCAGACTAAATGTTTTGTTGCTTTTGTACCTGTTATTTTCTTTGGGGAGAGTTGCATTATTAACTTTACCATTACTATTTTCTTATCCCTATTCTTACCCCTTTCACTTTCTCTCCTTTTCTTCTACTACAATCCATTGTTCTCCATTCCAACTACTTTGTCTGCCCAGTCTCATCTATTCTTTCCCCTGTCTTCACCTTCCCACTGCCACCCTTCACCAACCTGTCACCACATTACCCCTCCCTCCTGCACACTCACCACCTGATGACTAGCCTACTTTACCAACTGTACACCCCCAGCTCCCAGAAATTCCTGACACAAGCACCCTCTACAACAATGTGGAAGTATTTCCAAACTCACATAACAGCCACAAACCCAGCACCCTAATGCCTCTTACTCCATCTCTCCCTTCTGCCCTCTTTTAGCACCACATTTACCAATTACCCATGTTTCTATCTATAGCCAAACAACAATTACCCCCCCCCCAACTCCTACTGTTTATAGTTATTATCGCCAACAGGTTTTTGTATATAATATGTAAACAATTGGTCTGGCATTGAACCTGTGAATTTGTTATTGATAATTTACACTTTCAGGCCAGGGAAACAGAGAGTACATCAAATTGCTAGCAACTAAGCCAGTCATAACACAAAAATTAAATCAAGGAAAGAAAACAGGCAATTAAAAATGCCAACTAGCCAATCAATAATGTAGTTTCCATAGCTGCACAACACCAATTAGAATGATTGGGAGAAAAAGAAGGCAAAGAAACTACTCTCCTCAAAAACAATTCAACAGAGGATTTTGTTGGAAATGAAGAAAATGAATACCCAGTTCCTGACCCCAACAAAACAATGATAAATGTCACTAATGAGCTCAGTGAAACCCACAAAAATCCCCCAAAAAGGAAATAATGGAAGAGATTCCTGAGAAACTGATGGAGAAGCTACAAAACATGGTGAACTGGAAAGTACAAGATGCACTCAGGAAATTTCAAGACACCACAAATGAAAAACTTGAAAAGACATAGAAACAACTAAAAGAACTCTAGAGGACTTCAAAAAACACCAAAGTGAAACAAAGGAGACTATAAAAAAAGAGATATGAAATAGCACTTGGACAAAGATATGGAAAACTTCAGAAAAAAGAAATAAACAGAAATTCTGCAAAATAAAATGCCCTTTAGTCAAATAAAAAACACAATGGAAGGCCACTCCAGCAGATTAGAACAAGTGGAAGACAGAATCACAGAGCTTTAAGTTAAAATAGATATTAAAGAAAAAAACAGAAGCACTCTTAGTCAAACAACACAAGAGCTGTGAAAAGAATATGCAGGAACCCAGCAACTCAAGCCAAAGGGATACACAATATATTCAACAAAATAATAACAGAAAGTTTCTCAAATCTCAAGAAAGAATTGCCCATTCAGGTGCAGGAAGCCTCCAGGGCACCAAACAGACTTGACCAAAATAGAATGTTTCCATGGCATATTATCATTAAAACAACTAGCAAATAGAACAGAGAAAGAATATTGAAGGCTGTAAGAGAAAAAAAAACAAACAAATAACTTATAAAGGTAAACCCATCAAAATACCGCAGATTTCTTAAAGGAAACTTTAAAAGCAAGAAGGGTACAGAGCTAGATATTTTGAGCACTGAATGAAAATAACTTCAGCCCTAGGATACTCTACCCAGCAAAACAATCATTCAAAATTGATGGAAGAAAAAAAGTCTTCCATGATAAACAGAAACTAAAACAATATATGACCACCAAGCCACCACTACAGAAGATTCTATAAGGAATTCTGCACACAGAAGATCAAAGCAAACAAAACCAAAGAGAAGACAGAAAGTATCAACCTGCAGGAGAAAAAAGGCAAGTAATCAGAGAGTATCATTGATTCAGCTTCACGCATTCAAATCCTTAAACAACAAAAACAACTAAATGCCAAGAATCACCACATACCTATCAATATTAACACTAATTGTCAATGGACTCAACTCCCTATTAAAAGACACCATTTGGCAAACTGGATTAAAAAGCAAGATTCAACAATTTGTTGTTTACAGGAGACCCACCTTATTGATAGAAATAAACACTAGCTGGTGTGCAAGATTGTAAGAAGATTTACCAAGCTAATGGCCACCAAAAACAGGCAAGAGTAGCAATACTTATATCAGACAAAGTAGACTTCAAACTTATATTAGTCAAAGGAGACAAAGATGGTCATTTCATACTAATAAAAGGAGCAATACATCACAAGAAAATAGCAATTATCAACTTATATGCACACTATGTTAGCATACCCTTCATCAAACACACAATAAAGGACTTAAAAGCAGATGCAGACTCCAGCACAGTCATAGTGTGAGAGTTTAATACCCCTTAGTCACCAATAGGTAGGTCATCCAAACAAAAAATTAACAAAGAAATCCTAGAACTAAATGACACCATAAATCAAATAGACCTGACTTATGTGTACAGAGTATTTCAATGTGCAGCAGCACAATATACATTACTTGGAACATTCTCAAAAATAGACCATAACTTAAGGCAAAAAGCAAGCCTTAACAAATATAAGAAAATTGAAATAAGCCCCTGCATAATAACTGATCACAATATAATAAAACTAGAACTCAAACAACAAAAGACCCAACAGAAAATATGCAAACAACTGGAGGCTGAACAATACATTGCTCAATGATCAGTGAGTCATAGAAGAAATAATAGAGGAAATAAAAAAGTTCCTGGAATTTAATGAAAATGAAAACACAACCTATCAGAACTGTGAGAAACAGCAAAGGCAATCCTAAGAAGAAAGTTTATAGCCATGAATGCATATATTAAAAACACAGAAAGATCTCAAATACATGACCTACTGCTACATTTCAAACTAGAAACAAGAACAAGCTAAGCCCAAAACAAGCAGAAGGAGAGAAATAATAAAAATAAAGGCCGAAATTAATGAAACAGAGACCCAAAAAAAAAAAAAAAACCATGTGAAGAATCAGTGAAACAAAAAAAAAAAATAAACAAAATTGACAAACTCCTGGCAAATCTGACTAAAATGAAGGGGGAAAAGAAAGACCCAAATTAGTAAAATCAGAAATGTGAAAGTAGAGATAACAACAAACACTATGGAAATCATCAGGGGCTACTTTTTAAAATAAATTAGAAAATCTTGAAGGAATATAGACAAATTTCTAGATACCTATGACCATACAATCACTTAAACAGACCTATAACATATAATGAAATTGAAGCAGCAATAGAGTCTCCCAAATAAGAAAAGTTTAGGACCTGATGGATTCTCTACTGAATTCTACCAGGCCTTTAAAGAAGAACTAATACCAACACTCCTTAAACTTTTCCAAGAAATATAAAGGGAAGGAACACTGCCAACTCATTTTATGAAACCAGTATTACACTCACTCCAAATCTGGAGAAGGACCCATCCAAAAAAGGATAACTACAGGCCAATCTCCTTAATGAACATTGATGCAAAAATCCTCAAAAAGATAATGGCACACTGAATTCAACAACATACAGAAAGTTATTCACCATGACCATGTTGGCTTCATCCCCAGGAAGAAGGGATGGTTCAATATATTGCAAATCATTAAATGTAATACAGCACATTAACAGAAGCAAAGACAAAAAACACTTGATCATCTCAATAAACACAGAAAAAGCCTTCCATAAGATTCAACACCATTTCATGACAAAAGCTCTGAGGAAATAGGAGTAGAAGAAATGTACCTCAATATAAGAAAGGTTATATATGACAAACCTATAGTCAACATCATACTTAATGGGGAAAAGCTGAAAACATTTTCCCTAAAGTCAGGAATGAGACAAGGGTTGCCACTCTCCCAACTCCTATTCAATATATTCCTGGAAATTCTAGCCAGAGCAATAGGCCAAGAAGAAGAAAGAAAAGAAATACAAATAGATAACGAAGTAGTCAAACTATCCCTATTTGCAGATGACATGATGTTATACCTTAAAGACCCAAAAAACTCCACCCCAAAACTCCTAGACACTCATAGATACCTGAAAAGTTGCAAGATACAAAATTAACTTTAAAAAGTCATAGCCATTCTTTACACCAACCATGAGCAGATTGAGAAAGAATATAGGAAAACAATTCCATTTACAATAGCCTCAAAAAAATCAAATACCTAGGAATAAACTTAAGATGGTATATGAATGACCTCTATAAGGAGAGCTACAAACTACTGAAGAAAGAGATGGAAGAAGACTACAGAAGGTGGTATGATCTCCTATGCTCATGGATTGGCAGATTCAATATAGTAAAAATGGCTATACCACCAAAAGCAATCTACATGTTCAATACAATTCCCATCAAATTACCAATGACATTCATCATAGTGATTGAAAATTCTACCCTAAAGTTCATTTGGAAACAAACAAGACTAATAATAGCCAAGGTGATACTGATCAAAGGGATCAAAGCTAGATGTATCACAATACCAGAGTTCAAACTCTATTACAGAGCTGTAGCAATAAAAATAGCATGGTACTGCCACAAAAATAGAGATGAAGACCAGTGGAACAGAATAGAAGATCTGGATATGAATCCACACAACTATGCAACTACACTCACCTAATCTTCAAATAAGGTGCCACAGCATATGATGGACAAAAAACAGCCTCTTCAACAAATGTTGCTGGGAAAACTGGCTATCAGCCTGCAGAAAACCCAGGCCTATCAGCTTGTACTAGTACCAACTTAAAGTGGATTAAGGACCTTAATATCAGACCTGAAACCTTGAAGCTAGTACAGGAAAGAGCAGCAAATACACTGGAAGCAATATGTATAGGTAAGGACTTCATTGGTAGAACTGAAGCCACTCAACAACTAAAAGAAAGGATTGACAAATGGGAGCTTAAAACGCTTCTGCACAAAAAAATAAATTGCCTGTAAATTGAAGAAGCCACACACAGAATGGGAGATAATCTTTGCTAGCTATACATCAGAAAAGGGCTGATAAACAGAATATACAAACTCATACACAAACTCAATATACAAACTCAAACCAGAAAAACTAAAGTTCCCAAAAATCATTGACCCAACAAAGAAATGGACAACTGAACTGAACACAACTTTTTCAGAAGAAGAAGCCCAAATGGCTAAAAAACACATGAAAAAAGTCTCACCATTCCCGACCATAAAGGAAATGCAAATCAAAACCACACTAAGATTCTACCTCACGGTTGATAGAATAGCTACCATGAAGAACACCACCAACAAAAAATGTTGGCGAGGATGCAGGGAAAAAGAAACCCTCATACAGTGCTGGTGGGAATGTAAGCTAGTACCAGCTATGATAAACAATATGGAAGCTTAAAAAACTAAATATAGATTATGCCATATGATCCAGCAATACCACTCCTAGGGGTGTATAGGAATGAATGTGATTCAGGTTATTCCATAGGCACCTGCACACCTGTGTTTATTGCAGCATTATTCACAATAGCCAAGCTATGGAAATGGAAACAGCCCAGGTGCACCACTACCAAGGAATGGATTAAGAATATGTGGTACTTTTTACACAATGGAATTTTATTCAGCCATAAAGAAGAATGAAACTTTGTCATTCGCAGGTAAATGGATGGAACTGGAGAACATCATCTTAAGAGATGTTAGTCAGGTTCAGAAGGTGAAAAATAGCCTGTTCTCCCTCATATGCAGATTATAGACCTAAAAAAAATGCAGTAATATTATTGGACACAGGTCACACACTAAGGGGAGACCACACACAGGAGTGATAGAGAGGCAAGGGAACCAAAAACTTGAATATGGTTGATGTGCTCCCTGCATAGGAACAAATATACTCATTTTAACTGGCTAAGGCCACTATGGGAAGGGCACCAGGAAATAGTGAAGAGGTCTGGTAGAGATGGATTAATGTGGGTCATAATACACAAGTGCATGGAAACAACACAAGGAATCTCCCTGTATAGCTATCTTTACCTCAAACTAGAAAAAAACACTGTTTTTCTTATTATCTTTTATGTTTTTTCTTCTACAAAATCAGAGAACAAGAGGGCAGAACAGGTTCTGCCCATAGGTGGTGTGTGTGTGTTGGGGGGTGGATGTGGAAGTAGCCCAAATAAAGTACACACATGTAAGTAAATGCAAAAATGATAAAATAATTATAATAATGAGATAGTATTTCTCACCCATGAAGAATGTGTTGATACTATTGACTCTGAAATTTTAAATAAGAAAATATAATGGGAAATTAAATCATTTTTTAAATAACTGATCAATTAACTATATTTTCTAATCATTATAATTCCTTAGTTATGTTGAATATTAATGATTTTCTCCTTTTATGAGCTTATTTCTGCTCAGAATGTAGTGTCCACATGCCCTTACTCTTTGGCTTTTCTCAGTTAAGAACACGCCTGCTGATTCTAAGCAAGGTAGTCACAAATTGGCAACCTGCTACACAGGAGCTGGTAGGCTCTACAGTTGGTCTTGGTATTTAGAGTGCAGGACAGCCCTGGTTGTAGGAAAATCCACTCTCTTTTCCTCTGTCCTCCATCATTGGCACACATTCTTTTTGTCAGCCCCTACCCAACATTTGCTACCAAGAGTCACTACACATGTCTACTATTTCCTGTTAGATTTCAAACATTGATTATAGTCTGGTTTTTTTAGTATCATGTCTCAACCAACTTGACAGAGCTCCTGAGCACTTCAGTCCTGCTGGAACCAGGCCAGAGCCACACACAGCTTCTTGGAAGCAGTGGAGCTCTGGGGATGACTTTCTTCCTCAGAAGGCCTTCAATCTTTGTGCTGCTTATGCTCACCTGTGCACTTGTTTCAGGGCCTCCCTTTCCCCTCCTGTTCATCTGAAGTCTGGAAGTCAGGATGTTCTTTGCTGGACAAGATGACAGCATTGCATTTTTCCTATTCTGTCACACTCCTTGATCTCATAAATCTTATACTTTGAGAGCAAGATAAGCAGCTTTCAAGCATTTAAAAACTTATTTAAGTAAAATTTTCTGAGGTGTAACTTTTTATTGTGAGGAATTGGATATTTATAGAAAGCTAAATAATTACCAAGAGATAGTATCAAGAGTATTTCACATTCTAGAAGTGAAAGAAAAATTGATTATAAGGATTTGTGGGTTATTTTACTTGCACATGCTCTTTATATTTCACCAATTCTCAGAGAATCTTCCTGACCTGCTATTTCAATCAAAACGGCCCTGTGGAAGTTTTGCATAGATCAAAAACATGAGATAAGGAAAGCCTAGGTGTTCTCTTGTGTGGGATACCTGCTTATTTCACACACTTTTTGTTTTGGTAGGAGAGTCCCCTTATGGTGTATTAACTACAAATAGTTATAATGAGTGCAACTTGTTATTTTAAGTTACATCTTACATGGCAATTGATTTTGTTGACACAGCAATAATAAAAAATGTTAACATTTATTTAAGGAAAATAAATAAAATATGTATAGTCACATGAATTTTCAGTTACCACATACATGTTTACATATTTAATAAGTAATTCTGTATAAATTCTATTTTCCTGACACCTTTTCCTTATTTTTAAAATTCAGTAAATTAAAAAAATGTATATTGTGATATACAGTCTTGAAATTCTATAGTTCTGCAAATCCAAAATAAGTCCAGAGTTCATTTACTTAATTCAGTTAATATATCTCAAAATATAATGCTTTATGAAAAGATAAGCTGATCTCTAGTCATTTCATTAAAATCTAACATTCTTTTACTTTAAAAATAAGCATAATAAAAAACCTCAGAACATTTTTAAAACACTATATAAAACATCAAATTACTTTTAGCAAAATTAAAATTGTTCAATAGTATTTATCCCTGTTAAAGACTATAAATAGTTTGCATAATTTTAGAAAAGCAAATAATTCTTAAAATAACTAAATATATGATGATATCTAATGAAAAATACATACTCTTGAAAGTGAGTTTTTAAGTGTAAGTTCAACATAGTTTAAGTTTTAAATTAATACTGAGAAAGTATGCTAATTCTTTAATCTGATATTTTTTCATCGTTATGACTAGGTCACCATATGTTTTATTTCTCTTTAAATGCACCTACAAGTCAAATTATGGCATGTACTGTTAATATAATATAATTAACTGTAATTTAGACTCTAGGGTAATCTAAAAATAAATTTTAGTTAATGAAGGGATAGGTATGATTAAGGAGATGTGAGATGTGGGATAAAGAGATAAAAATATGATTTGAATCGCATACCTAATTATCTATATGAATTTGGCTATTTTTTTGAGGAATCTGAACTTAAATTTTCTGTTTCATGAGTGAGATTAAACTTAAAAATCCAAACAGCTACTTTCTACTCTAAAATCCTCTTTATATGTCTAAGTCCTACACATGAAAATCACATGTGTATTCTTTTCATTTGTGAGAAGCACTTTTCATTCAGCTGAGATGCCAAAATGATGTATGTGAGTAAAATGGTGGCACAATGCCTGGAGCATAATAAGCACTCAGAAAATTTTAGCTCCCTTTCTTTCTGTTCCATCTGCACACTGGGGTTAGAATGGTTCATAACAATCACTTTGATGGAAGGGCAAGTGTCCATATCCAGTGATCTTGGAGAGAAGACATTACAGGAGACAAATACAGACTTCTCTCTACATTGGAACTGGCCTACAGCCCCCAATCTTCTCAGTTGACATCATGTTGTCTAGTTTATCGCTTGTCTATGCCTGATATTTAAATTTTTAACTTAAACTTGTAATTTTAAGTACAGCCTTGTGCTGACAACAGAAGATGATTGCCTTACTAGCAAGAATTCCAAGTAATATTGACTTGATTTGGCTGAACAGAAAGACTACTAAGAAATCTGTCACATGAACAAACTAGAAACTGAGGAAACTTCCTATGGTCATGAGGCAAGCTAATACTAGGGGAAAAAATGCCCCAGGACTCAATCCTCCCCAACAAGGGTCATTCCATGCTGAACTCTTTCATGTTCTCATCCACTATTGCCCTTGGATAACCTCTAATACAATCATTCAATGGTAAGTATTGCAGTTGTAAATTCCTCTGTAGGTATAAATTCCCACAAAAAAATAAGGGAGTCTCTTGGCTGGTTCAAAACAGAAAATGGTACAAACCCAGGAAATCTATCCTCAATCTGGCTTCTCAGGTAAAAGCCCTCTGCTGAAGACTTTATAAATGTTGTTCACATCTCACACATGCAATTAAGAACCTGGGAGTCAGCATAACTTCATGCAAAGAATGCCTCATGTTATATAAGAACTTAGCAATCAAACTTGGCAATTATCTATTCCCTCCTGCAAAGACCACCCAGATTTCATCTACCATTTGTCCTTACAACTTATAAGTTGTACATTGAACAAAGATCATCCTTCCTGACCCATCTAGCCAGAGCCTACCACACCCTCAGTGTATTCTCCTTATACACCTATACTTCCTTTTCTCTTTCAAGTAAGACTTTGCTCCTGCTTTGCACTCTGTGTCTTTGTCTAATTCTTTGTTCCAGAAACACAGGGTCTTCTGAGACTACTCACAGGTATAAGTCATCTCTGAAAAGTTATGCTCAACAAATATACTTTTATATTTTGTACATATTAAAATGATCTGCAGAGTTTTTCCAAACTATAAGTCCTTCTTGTTCTGTCTGGGGAGTGTGTACCATATCATTGATGGTGTGAGTAAAGAAACCTCAAGTAAGAACCAATGATAGTTCAATGGTTGAAGATACAGCTCACTGTGACATTGCTTGGTTACTCCTAAGGAACAGTTGTTTGATGTACCTCTTCTCATTTTCACAATCTATCACCTTGGCAAAACTTTTTTCTTAAAAATAGATGCTACGTGTTTTCTGACTTTGATGTATTTTCTAATTTGGTGACACTAAAAACTGAATGAAGTGAGCAGTTTTTTAAGTTCTATACTTTCTTACTGGGTAAATTTACTACTTGGAATATTCAAAGTGCTTGACGTTGTGTATCGCAAGCAACTCTTTCACATGTCTGAGACTTGGGCCCACGTCAGGGGTATTGATAAGAGAAAAAAATTACTTTACTGATGGGAAAGCATTCTGAAAAATGTAGTATTAGGTGGGTTGTTTTTATCATTGAGTGCTTACATAAACTCAAACAATTGCCATGTCACTAAACAATATAATTCATATGGGACCACTACCCTTATCTGTCATTCACCAAGGTCTCTCCAGTTATAGTGCCTGACTTTATTTTAAAATATTGTCACATTTATTCTAATATTTAAAGATGCTTAGCTGAGAAAATAAGGTATGATATTTTGAAAATATAGATGTATTTTTAAAGGGAAAGTTTTAGTAATATGGATGAAAATGAAAGACATTTTAGGAAAGAGTGAGTAGAATGGAGATGTCAAGATAACAGAGAAGAGGTGCAAGTTATATAGTAAGTGGAAGAGTCAGAAATTCAAAGTTTGCACAACCAGTTAGCATAAATGAGTCTCATTTGTTGTCAAAATTAACCAGATAAATCATTTACCAAACATCATGAATTTTTATCACTGCATGTTTGTGAACTGGATGAATAAAACATACACTTAATAAAAGTGTAATGATTGATATTTTTGACCTCTAAAATATTTGGGCCACACTATAAGGAAAACAAATGTTTTAAAGTATAGCTACCATACACGACAAATTATCCCCAAAATTTTCTGACAGAGAAAATATAGTTTTCTTATTTCTGCTCCTTGTGAGTCATGATTGATTAGTAATTTACTGACAGGAAAAAGTTCTAAATTATGATCCTCAAAACTTCTCACTTCATGGGACTTTCTTTGTGTGGGTTTATTTCTTTCCATCTGTAAGGTAACTAGATGTCATAAGTAACTCCTAAAGCAAATAACATCCTGATGTCTGACCTAACATTTGGACAAAGCTGATTTTGGACAAGAAATTTTAATGACACAATTACTGAAAAGAAGAGACTGTACTATATGAGACAATCAAATAAAAATTCCTATGTAAATTCCATATCATGGATTTTATATATCTTAGATCCACTATAATTAGATTGCTATTTGATTATCCAACTTTGGAAGATGTAAGCAATGCAAGGGAAGTCTACTAAAAACAAACAAACAAACAAACAAACCCTCCTAGATTCTGTCTTATTAAACAGTTTCCTCAATACAGACATTAATTGTTTGCCTATTATACCCAAATTACACAAGGCTTGCTTTACACTGATTTGAACATTAAACACTGTGTACATGTCTCAAAACACCACCCGCTACCCCATCATGTGTGCAATTTTAGATTTTTATGTACTCCTTAAAAATAAATTTATTTTCATAATGTGAAAGACTTTGTGCTTTAGAACAGATTTAGACTCTTAGAAAAATTGAGATGAAAATAAATTGAATCTGAAGATCAATTTTGGAATATTAGCATCTTGACAATGTTAAGTCTTCCAGTCCATGAATATGGAATGTTGATCTGTTCATTCACAACTTCATTTAAGTTTTATTTTTTTAAGTTTTCAGAGAATGTTTTTCACTTTTTTAAAATTGAAGCCTAAATGATCTATTTTTATGTTATTTTAAATGGAAGACTTTTCCCAGTTTCCTATTTGGAAATTTACACATGTACACTCAATTTTTATATACTGACCTTGTGCTTCTCAACATTGCCAAATTTGTATAATAGTTGTAATATTTTAGTAGATTCTTAGAATTTTCCATATACATATAGGATCATGTTATCTGCTAATATAGTTTTACCTTTAAATATGGATGCTTTTATTTATTTTTCTGACCTAATTTATGCACTAGACAATTCTTATATTAGGTATGGTTACCTGTTTATTCTGAGACACAAAACCAGTAGGAAAACTCTGTGTTTGTGTGTGTGTGTGTGTGTGTGTGTGTGTGCAAAGAGATTTATTATGAGGAATTGGCTTATGTGATTATGGAAGCTGGCAAGTTCAAAATCCACATGCAAACCAGGTATACTGGGTCTGATGCTGTAATCTTCAAGTAGAATTACTTTTGTTCCTGAGAATGCATACTTTTTGCTTTTAAGCTTTTTTGAAAGATTGAATGAAGCCTACCCATAATACAGAAAGTAATCTTAATGAAAGTAAGCTGACTGGAGCTTATATTAGTCAGTTTCCATCACCATAACAAATACTTGAGATAATCAATTTATAAAGAAAAAAGATGTGTTTTGGTTCTCAGTTTTAGTTTTCAGTCCATGCTCAGTTGGTTCTGTTGCTTTGAGTGAGGTGACATATTGTGGCAGACCTGCTATCCTTAGTACTGGGAAGTTAAAGAGGAAGAGACTGGGGTCAAATAATTTCCTTCAAGAGCTCACCTAAAATGACTGCTCATTAGGCCCCATCACTCAAAGTTTTTACCATCACTACCATGGGAACCAAGACCATGGGCCAATAAGGACATTTAAGATCCAAATTAATGGCAAGCTGTTAACTGCATCTAAAAACTACCTCTACAGCAACGCATAACTTACTGTTTGGACAAATCTCTGGTACTATTGCCTATCCAAATTGACACATTACTAAAGTCCACCTTTCGTCAACTACCCACAAATTATCTCAGCTTCTCAAATTTTAAAATGGACATATTTATACCTGCCAAAATGAATTTTTATGAAAATTTGATATGACAGATATAAGGAAATGGTGTAAAAGGATGAAAATGATGGAACTATTATGTACTCATGTATGTAAATGGAAAAATGAGACCTGTTGAAACTATTCCAGGAATAGAGAGAGGGGGAATAAAGAAAATTAGTGGAGGGGGTGAATTCAACTATGATATAATTGTAAGAACTTTTGTAAATTTCACAATGTATCCCCAGTACAGTACAATAATATGAATATGAAAATAAAAAATAAAAATTACACAATATTATTAGCAAAACAATAAGCTTCTTATACTTATAAATAATTACTCATCTTTCTTTTCTTTTTATACTTTTTTCTATATGCAGTCATTTAAATTATTCCCTCATTTACATCCCCAGTAATTTTTATCAAACTCAGTTCTTCACTGAAATGTTTCTTGACTATTAAAAATATATCCTCAGGTCTATATAACTATACTCCTACCTTTTCATTTCAGGAATACAGTTGTTTATACACCTTTCTCATTTTTGTTTTCATTTTTTAAAAATTAAAAATATGTTTATTATTTTCTTTGGAAGATTGCTTTTAAGTATAACCAAACTGAGCTGCTTTTAAGGTCATCATTTACCACAAGCAAAATCTCAGATCACAGGACTGTTTAGGAACCTGGGCCTGTTTTTTTATTGTTGTACCGGGATACATTGTGGCATTTACAAAAGTTTTTACAATATATCAAATACAGCATACTTGAATTCACCCTCTCCGACATTCTCCTTTATCCCCTCTCCCCTATTCCCAAATATTTTCAACGGGTCTCATTTTTTTCCATTTACATAAGTGATTGTACAGCATTTGTACCATATTCATCCTCCCACACCCTTTCCCCCCCTTATCTCCCTCTTGCTGGTACCAACCCCACCACATAAGACCTGTTCTGCCCTCCTGTTCTCTGATTTTGTAAATATATACATATATGACATTTTTGGTTTTTTGGTATTCCATTTTTAAGAAAATCAATATCTACCATGCACCCAAACCACTAATACTTATTGAGTTAAGAATAAAACAGTTGTGATATATTACAACACAGCTTCTTTAAAAATTTGTGTTACTCTATATTCAAAATTATATTCCCAGATTGAAAACATATTTCCATTTCCAGGAAGGTCCTCTCAGATGCTGATTTCCCCCACCCAAAATAATCCCTATATTTTGAGTTACATCTGTGTAAGGCAGTTCCTATGCCTTACCCAGAGAGTGAAATGACACTCTGGCAAAGGAGAAGATGCTCCTATCAGAATGCTAATTTGTCTTTAAATAAACATGACCATTTTTTCTCTGTCAGATCATCTTTGACAGTTTTTTCCTTTGACAGAGCTTGACCTTGTAAAGCTTATTTCTTTACCTTGTTTGACTATGTGATTGAATTCATTTGAAGTGAGATTTCTTGGATCAACTAAATGTATGACTGTCTGAAACTTTTACAGATACATGTAAATTACAAATCTGTATCATAGGACACAGATAATTTTTAAATAGCACATTAGCACAGAGATAAGGTCAACGAGCATTAATAGTGCAGACATTGAAGCCCCTATTTAAATTGAATCTTGACTGAGTTCAAGGTTAACTACAATGTATTTTCACTATATTTCCAATGTACATGAATTTGAAAGAAGTTTGGAAAGCAAGTAAGGTGAAGTAATAGACTACATATCTGTTCAACATGTAGATGATAACATTTCTAGTTTCACAGTTTTGCCATTTCAAAAGTTAAATACTCATGTATTTAACTCCATTCAAAGTGAATTTAAATGACTATAAAACCTAACTTCTAACACAGCAAATATGTATGCAATTCATATATTCCTATCAGTGTTTAACCTAAAAATTTTTAAAGGAAAAATCTATAAGTGAAAGCTTTTCTATACACCAACAATGAACAAACTGAGAAGGAATACATGGGAACAATTCCATTCACAATAGCCTCAAAAAAAAATCAAATATCTAGGAGTAAATTTAACAAAGGATGTGAATGACCTCTACAAGGAGAATTATAAACTCCTGAAGAACGAGACTACAGAAGATGAAAAGATCTCCCATGCTCATGGATCTGTAGAATCAACATAGCAAAAATGGCTATACTACCGAAAACAATCTACATGTTTAAGGCAATTCCCATCAAAATCTCAATGACTTTCATCACAGAGACTGAAAAATCTACCCTAAAGTTCATTTGGAAGCACAAGAGACCGCCAATAGCCAAGGCAATACTCAGCAAAAAGAGCAATGCTGGAGGTATCACAACACCTGGCTTCAAACTATATTACAAACCAATAGCAATAAAAACAGCATGGTACTGGCACAAACACAGACATGAAGACCAGTGGAACAGAATAGAGGACCCAGAAATGAATCCACACAACTATACCCACCTCATTTTTGACAAAGATGCCAAAAATATACGATGGAGAAAAGACAGCCTCTTCAACAAATGTTGCTGGGAAAAGAGGTTATCTGTCTACAAGAAACTGAAACTAGATCCATGTCTATCACCCTGTACTAGTATCAACTCAAAATGGATCAAGGACCTAAATATCAGACCTGAAACTCTGAAGTTACTACAGGAAGGAGCAGGAAACACTCTGGAACAAATAGGTATAGGCAAAGACTTCCTCAATAGAACCCCAGTAGCCCAGAAACTAAGAGAAAGGATGAATAAATGGGACTTCATAAAAGTAAAAAGCTTCTGCAAAACAAAAGAAATTGTCTCTAAACTGAAAAGACCACCCACAGAGTGGGAGAAAATATTTGCCAGCTACACATCAGACAAGGGACTGATAACCAAAATATACAGGGAACTTAAGAAGCTAAACTCTTCTAAAATCAATGAACCAATTAAGAAATGGGCAACCGAACTAAACAGAACATTTTCAAAAGAAGAAATTCAAATGGCCAAAACAAGCATGAAAAAATGCTTACCATCACTGGCCACAAAGGAAATGCAAATCAAAACCACACTAAGATTCCACCTCACCCCCATTAGAATAGCCATGATCCAAAACACCAAAAACAAGTGTTGGCAAAGATGTGGAAAAAAAAGAACCTTAATCCACTGCTGGTAGGAATGCAAGCTGGTGCAACCACTCTGGAAAAAAAATTTGGAGACTTCTTAAAAATCTAAACATAGATCTGCCATATGATCCAGCAATCCTACTCCTGGGGATATACCCAAAGGATGCAACACAGGTTACTCCAGAGGCACCTGCACACCCGTGTTTATTGCAGCACTATTTACAATTGCCAAGTTATGGAAATAACCAAAATGCCCCACTACTGATGAATGGATCAAGAAAATGTGGTACTTGTGTACAATAGAATTTTACTCAGGCATGAAGAAAAATGAAATCTTATCATTTGCAGGTAAATGGATGGAACTGGAGAACATCATTCTAAGCAAGGTCAGCCAGGCTCAGGAGACCAAAAATTGTATGTTCTTCCTTGTATGTGGACTTTAGATCTAGGGCAAATGCAGCAATGTGGTTGGACTTGGATCACAAGAAAAGGGGAGAGAGCACATACAGAAGATATAGGAATAGGTAGAAAACCCAAAACATGAAAGCGTTTGATGTCCACACTCCAGAGGAACTAATACAGAAACCTTAAAGCGACAGGTTATCATGAGCAGGGGATCAGGGACAAATATAAAGATCAGTTAGAGATGAATCAACATGGGTCATAACACATGGGTACATGAAAGCAATAGTAGGACTCTTTCTGTATAGCTATCATTAATCAACTAGCAAAAACGCTTTGTCTTTCTTATTATGCATATGTCCTTTCTTCAACAAAATCAGTGATAAGGGCAGAATGGGACCTGCCTGGAACTGAGGGGGGGAGAGGAGGGAGGGTGGGATAAGGGGGCAGGGTGAAAAAATGACCCAAACAATGTATGCACATGTGAATAAATGAACAAAAAAATTGATTAATTAATTAAAAAATGGTAACAGAAAAAAAAAGAAATTTCAGTCAATTTGTAAAAAATTTGTCTCGTTCTAAATATTTGAGAATAATCTCTTCATACTTGCAAAATGTATCATTGTTTCATTCTTGGTCCTATAGAAAGCATACGTTACACATTTCCCTAATTCATCTATAGCTAGACTGTCAATATAGACACACATCCTATGAATATTTGTTGGTACATATGATCATATGACCTCATGTTTGTTTCTGACACACCTTGTCTGTCTATTCAGGTACTGTCTCATCCACCTAGGATTCTCTTCACTTAGCTCTTAACATATTTATTCACTCTCAGAAATTAATTCGGTCACAAGTTCCCTTCATATCATAGGCCTCCATAACATTCAAAATCATAATCCATATGACTCTGCTTATATTGTCTTCATCGTGCTCTTCACTGAAACCTGTAGGATTTCTTACTTATTGAATCTTTTCTTGCAATAAAGAGTCACCTAGGCATTATAGGGTCAGGAACTAGTCTATCTCGCTTACCACTGTGTCTCTGATACTAAGCAGATTTTCGAATACAGAGTATGTGCTGAATATATATTCATTAAATGAATAACAAATAAATATTTTAAGTGTTTAGTTAATGCTTTGTAATATAACTGCATGAATTACCTAATTATTTTCCTTCCATTATCTAAACTTATAGCTCTTTTAGTTTTTTTGATGTGTCACCAATTCTCATTTCACAAAATGTTGCCAAATATGACAGTGGCTATGTTCGCAAAAGGTTTCAGTAGAGTAGTTCTAAATAGATCTCGATACATCTTATGAGGCATTGAATTGCTGTATGTCGTCTGAAATGTTTGACTTTTTTTCTGTTTAGCTTTTGAAAAGGCAATCTGTCCCACAGGAGTAGTTGTCACAATAGAACATGAAAGGCCCATGCTCGACCTCAGTTATAGTTGTTACTTTTCTTTTTTATTTGTTTGTTTGTCATATTGGAGTTTGAACTCAAGGTCTCACACTTGGTTGCAGGTTCTTTACCACTTGAGCCATCCCCTCAGTCCTTATGTACATTAATTATTTTGGGGGTAGGGTCTCTCATTTTGGCCTACACTGGCTTCAGACCATGATCTCCCTACCTATACCTGCTGCATAGCTGGGGTAACAGGCAGGAACCATCAAGATTTTTGGTTGTATTTGATCCAGCAATACCACTCTTGGGGATATACCCAAAAGACTGTTACTCCAGAGGCACCTGCACATCCATGTTTATTGCGGCACTATTCACAATAGCCAAGTTATGGAAACAGCCAAGATGCCCCAGCACTGACGAATGGATTAAGAAAATGTGGTATCTATACACAATGGAATTTTATGCAGCCATGAAGAAGAACGAAATGTTATCATTTGCTGGTAAATGGATGGAATTGGAGAACATCATTCTGAGTGAGGTTAGCCTGGCCCAAAAGACCAAAAATCGTATGTTCTCCCTCATATGCGGACATTAGATCAAGGGCAAACACAACAAGGGGATTGGACTATGAGCACATGATAAAAGTGAGAGCACACAAGGGAGGGGTGAGGATAGGTAAGACACCTAAAAAACTAGCTAGCATTTGTTGCCCTTAATGCAGAGAAACTAAAGCAGATACCTTAAAGCAACTGAGGCCAATAGGAAAAGGGGACCAGGAACTAGAGAAAAGGGTAGATCAAAAAGAATTAACCTAGAAGGTAACACCCACGCACAGGAAATCAATGTGAGTCAATGCCCTGTATAGCTATCCTTATCTCAACCAGCAAAACCCCTTGTTCCTTCCTATTATTGCTTATACTCTCTCTACAACAAAATTAGAGATAAGGGCAAAATAGTTTCTGCTGGGTATTGAGGGGGGGAAGCGGGAGGGGGTGGAGTGGGTGGTAAGGGAGAGGGTGGGGGCAGGGGGGAGAAATGAACCAAGCCTTGTATGCACATATGAATAATAAAAGAAAAATGAAAAAAAAAAGATTTTTGGTTGTGATGGCCCTATCATTAATTTTTTTTCCAAGTTTGGCCTTGAACCACAATCCTCTTGATCTGTACCTCTTGAGTAGTTGGGATTACAGGCATGAACAAGGAGCTTTTCTTAACACAATCAATGCTAAAGCTTTTCTCAAAGAGAAGATAACTAGAAAAAGAAAGTCAACAAGAATAATTCTATATGAAAACATTTATTGAATATAAAACTTATATTTTTAAACTATTTCTGTGTGATAATCTGACTATGATATCATCAGTGATTTAGGACCTGGGTAAATTCACTTAAAATGAGGCTATAAATAACTGTTCTTGTTATAAAATTTGCCTTGCTGCAGTGAAAGTAGGAGGTAGAAAGTATTTACAAGTTGTGAGCTGCACATTATTTACAAGTTGTAATTTGTATGTTATTCTCTGCGTTCTTCTCCCTGATTCTTGGGGAAACTATCACTGCATTTCTCTGTATCAGGGGTGTCCTTGCGCAATTTGGATGGCAAGAGCATTAAGCATCTCCAGTTACTTGTAAAAATCTTTCTTAAGGCAGAAATAATTCAATTAATTGGCTAGATAGGCAGGTGTATTACTCAAAATGACAACTAACCTTAGTATACCACAGAAAAAAAGTAAGTTAATAAAAAAAGCACTCACTTTTAAATTAAAGATTCCTATGAAATTAAAGACACTGGTCAGTTCAGTTTTTTGGCTGTTTATTGTTGCTTTATCAGGTTTCCTGAATTGTAAATGAAATCAACAGCAAGCAGGCCTTTCACGAACAAAAATTATGGCTGAATCTAATTCCTCCAACCCCAGCATCAATGTAAGAAGCCATCCACACACTGTGTCTGCAGTTTAGTCAGGCCTTTGAAAGATCTTCTTCAAGAGCATTTGACAGCAGCACTCAGCCAGGACCCATATCTATTGCTGGTGAGGCATCTGGTATGTGAGCTGGTAAAATGATTTCTGGTGCTTAAATGCTTTAAACTCTACTTGAAAAATATATTTGCAATCAATTAGAACTTTCCTGATTTGTTTAAAAAGTAACTTGTGGTCATTAAATTTTCATAGGTTTTTTTTTTTAAAAAACATATAAAAAGTCTCTGCTTGTGATTGGCAGTTGTGTGGGATACTTATCATTTTTGATTTTTGTGTTTTTTCATGCAACATTTTTATTTTTATTTACTTTTTATCATATATGTTTACTGGCTGCAATGTAATGTTCTGATAAATCCATACATACTGAAATGTATGGATTATTATATTGCTCACATATTTACTGTTTTACGGTGAGAAAACTTCAGCTCTCTTCTATTAGCCATTGTTAAGTACTCACTTCAACTTCATTGATGATGGTTGTTATGCTGCACAGTAACTTCCGAAACTTTTGTCTCCTGTATAGCCCAAAGTTTTACCATTTTACTGGCATCCTTCTTCTAAGTCCCCAGACCTAGAAGGTATCATTCTACTCTCTTACTTCTGTGAGTTTAGTTTTTCAGAAATATTCCACATATAATTGGGATCATGCTATGTTTACCTACTTGTGTTTGCTTATTCACATTCAAATTAATGTCCTCTAGTTTCATCTCTATTATCAAATATCAGGGTTGTTTTCTTTTTTAGGGTGAAATATTACTCTATTGTGTATATATTCTGCATTTTTCAAAACTATACATATGTTGATAAATACTTAGTTGATTTATGTCCTATTAGTCTGAAGGTATGCTTTGACATATTGATTTAATATTCTTTGGATATATCTCTGAAATTCAATTGCTAAGTCAAATAGTAGTCCTATTTTTAATTATTTGAGAAACTTCTGTACTTATTCCATAATAGCTATACTCAGTCAAAACTACAGGTTGGATGTTGAATGTCCCTCAAAATTCCCCAAGGTGGTGTTATTGAGGGGTAATGTCACCCTTTGGGCAATGGGGCCTTATGGAAAGTCCTTAGATCATTAGCTAACTGTGGAACCTGGCTTGTCTTCTTTCTCTTTGTTTCCTAGCCAGTAAGGTCAGGTTTTTATTGTTGTTGTTGTTTTTTCATGCTCCCAACAGAATGTACCTCTTTGTCAATGCTCCAAAATAATGTGGAAACTTGATCATAGTCTGGCACCTCTGAAACCATGAGCCAAATAAACCTATTTAAAATAAAATGATCGCTTCATGTATTTCATTATAGTCACAGAAAGGTAGCATAGTCATCAACACTGTATAAGGGTTCTCTTGATTGAAGTTATCCTTAGTCAACTCTTAAAGGACTAAAACAGATCAAATGTGCCCCACCATTCAACTTCTTATAGGCGTTAGGTACAAACGGTGATTTTCATTACACAGTACAGTGGGCCAGATAAATGGTATTCATGTCTCTGTCTTCTAAGTAAAAGTTTAGAGCTGCTAAATAACTATTTACATTAAATTTCACTACTCAGATGTATGTCTTTCATTTTGTATATGGTTCTTTTAAACAAGTAACTTTTATCTTAACTGCTGTTTTGAAAAGCAAACATGCATCATAATAAACTACTTTTAGAGAAAGCATTAGTTATAGTAACAATTTGATTTTAGGCTGACCATTTCACATTAATGTTCTTCTATGCTATCTATTGTTATACAAAAATGAAATTTATGTAGATTTTTCCATTTTGACATTAACTTATGTATGTAATCTTTCTCTTAAAATGGTCTTTAAAACCATAAATACAATCACATCATGTGGTTGACATTGCATATACACATCTGAGCTATTATTCTGCCTACCACCAATAATTGACCTCTAGAAAAGAAGAACTGATACTTCCAATTCTATCTATTAAAAACAGTAAAAATTATTGCCACTATCATGTGTTCATCATGCCAACAAAGTGAGTCTAGGCACTCAGGCAAGAGATTTATTACTGTAGAATTTAACCATCACCTGTGCCAGCACTTGGCAGTTTTCATAATCTTCAAGCTGCTAGTAGCTGTAAACAGTGGCAGTGACAGCAGCAAGCAGCAGCAGGTGGCACCCTGTAGTGCTGCAGGTCTTGGATGCTGGAACCCTGAGCCCTATAGCAATAAGTGTTACAGCTGTCTGATCTTAGGTGTTGGGTTTCTCAGCACTTGACCACGGCTGGTATTAGAGCTCTCTGTACTCTTGGAAGTTCTCTGGACTCTTTCAGTGCCCAAGGCCCAGGGTTTTTCTCCTCTTGCTTTTTTTTGTTTGTTTGTTTTAACCATCTGTCTTGCTTCAGAATCAGTTCTGCCCCATCTTACCTTCTCTCTACTCTTGGTTGTCTCTGTCATTTTTGTTACCTATTGGTTTTGCCGTAGGTATTCTCTGGAACTCTTTAGCTGCCTCTTCTTACTACTGCATGGCTATCACTGTTGCACTAACTGCTGCTTCCTCTGCCACTGCTGCCACCTTCAGTACTGCTATTGCATGGCTGCCGTTTTGAATTCCTCTTCCCTCTTCATGTTACCAACTCAATCCACTCTTCTAATGATAAAGATGTAAAGTTGGCAAGGCAACACCACTCAAGAAAAGTCTTTTATTGTGCCTAATGTTGTAATACCAGGAGGAAGTTCAGGAAGGTGTCTCCTGGTTGACTCTCAAAGTGAGCTAAACAGTCCGCTTATATAGCCAGAAGGGCACATGGCAAGGGTGTCTACACCCTACCATAGCAGTCCTTCATGCACCAATCATGGTGCAATCCCTCATGCAAATGAAGGACTACACTTGCACCAATCACCATAGTCCCTCAAGTAAATGAAAGACTATGTTTATACCAGTCCCAGACTTCTAACTGAGCCACCATGGAAAGTGTTCCCTCTCTGACCTGGGTGAAAATGGGAAAAGGGTCATCTAGAGTTCACCAAAGTTTATGATTGCAAAAAAAAGTCCAGCACATCTTATTTAAAATAGATGTGGCTGTGACAGTGTCTTCAGAAGCCAGAGCTGTGCTTTGCCATGTAGCTTCCTCAAGGCATCTGTGGAGTGTTTAAAGCAGCCTGATGGCATGAGGGCACTATTCCTTGCTAATTGGTTGATTGTCCTTAACTCAAGGCAACCAGAGCACTAAGGAAGAGTCTAACAGCTCTCACTTAGGGAGACAAAATGCCCAATTTCCCATCACATTAGCTTTTTTAAGGGCAAAATAAAGTTTGAAAACCTTACTTATAAAAAGGGCTTGTCATTTATGTTAATAGCATAATCCTGATGCACCAGCAACCCAGGTAAAAATTTATACTAATAATTGTGAAAACCTCTCCATGTTTATTTTACTGATAAATTTAGTTCTTTTGTCAAATATTTACATAATTCACATGAAACATAAAGCATCTGGACTAATTTAACAGTCTCAATTTTATGCAAGCACTTACCTATCTGTAGCCAATTGAAAAGAATTCCTTGTTGGAGTTTTACCATATTGACATACCATATAATGTCGGGAGACAGGGAAAGCAGGAGACCCAGAGAAAGCTGGAGGACTCACTGCCCCTGGAGAACACAAATAGAATGGTTTAGGCACTTGCTTTTTTAGCCATAGAGGGAGCCTAGTCTTTTAGTCCCATGGGCCCAAGGGGTCCTCACCTAAGCAAAAACTCTATAAAGTTAAATATAAGGACACCTGGTTGAACAGAAGACACATCACACATATCTGCCAATATTAAAGTCTTATCCACTTATGGTTTTTCATTAAATATTTGTACCTTATTTCTTTAATAAGTAAGTGTTCAAAATTTCTAAGATTAATTCAATACTCTATAAACGAACATTTAAGCATGTGCATGTAAATATATAATAAATACAATATACACTTGCAATATAAAAATAAACATAAGACAAAGGTTTATTACTTGTAAGAACCAAGAACTCACAATTCCCTACCACATCAAAAATTACCCAAGGCCCCAATGGTGTTGATGCCTTTTGGGGCTTCCTTAACTCATGCATCAATCTTTTTCACCAAGAGATCCTTTATATGAAGCAAGGTAAAGTTCCAAAGTGTACGTTTTTTCTAACTTGCATTTAGAGTAACACATATGAATTTCAAGTGAAATTTGAAATCTATCAAGAACCTATATGTTTTTCTCAAAATTAGCAAATTTTGCAATGTCATATTGCTTTGTTTTCTTGCATTCTGGATGAAACACTTATTTATAGAACAACAATAAATTCATTATTATTTGTGTTTAGGACAGAGTTAAACATGAAATAATAGTATGATTATTTTTCTGTAGATGTGGTCTATAATCTATCAACATACAATGAATCAGGAAAAAGCCTGATACAACAGACAGGTCCTATTTGTTACAAAGCCTAAATCTTCTATTTGTTTTTGATATATTTGGAGAAACATGTAGTTACTGAAAATTGAAGGAATCCATTAATATTATAATTATTATTAGACTGTTGAATTCTTGGCATCATTTGGCAGTCATCATGATTTTATTGTTCAAAAGCCTCTTTTCCATCATCTTTTAGATGCTTTGCAATATGGCATGAAAACTCAGATTTAACATGGCATCAATTGTCTCATTTAATTTTTGAATGCTCAGAGCACAGCTGACTAAAACTTGTTTATTGGCAGGACCATTATAAACAATTAAGAGGATAAATCCTGCTGACAGAGGGGTTATTATGAAAGAAAAGTAACAATGTCAGCTGTGTGACCTTCAGTATAAGAGGCAATGATATATTGTTGTGGATTCTGAAGAATGTTGCAAAATACCAGCTACACTGAGATCCTAAAAGCCTGCAGGCCTGCAAATAGCAGAAACTACATGATTTAAAGAGAGCAGTAAAATCACTGTGGGTTAGAATAGAGTACTTTGGAGGTCAGGAGGATTTTAGTGCCTAGGCTGGAAAAATTGGTTCCATTATAGCAGATGTCTAAGCTTAAGGTCATTCTGTTACTTCTTTTTAAAAAATAGACAAAGGATAAATTTTAGATGAGATGGTTACTATACAACACTGAACTCTAAAATGCTTGTCTTCTGATTACAAAACAACAGTTTATTGTTCTAAAATAACAAAATATTACAATCTCTCAGGTGACCTGGAGCACAGTATCTTTATCTGGTGTACACATTTGGTATTTTTTGATTTGATGATTCTCTAAGAGAGTTTCTCTCCTCCGTCCTCAGCTAGTTTTCATCTAGTCTGTTGTTTTCCAGTGCTCTCAACTCTATAGGTCTTACATTTATGGCTTTAAATTTTGGCGTCATGTTCTTTCCAAATGCCAATAAAAAACTATCTTTAAAAACACAAAAGTAGAAAGTAGTAGAAGATGTTACTATAATTGGCCTTCCAAAATAGAAATAAATAAGCTCCCAATAGCCACTTTTTATCAAAATAATAATCAGAGAAATGACTACAATATCAAGGTGTTTGTTCTACCTCTTAATTTCATTCAAAACATACTTTAATTGCAAATGGATCTGAAGAAAATTTAACTACTGAATGCAATGATTGCATTCTAATCATATTTATTGTAATGAGAAGTGAATAATTAAAATTGAATTTAAGTGTAGCATGTATAAAAATAAATATTTATAACAAACTGATTTTCTCTCATTCCTTTGGGAAATCTGAAGCTAGTTAATCCCAGTCAAAACTATTCCCCCTTATATATCATTGGGAAAACCTAATAGCACAATTGCTTATCACTTTTTTATTTATACATAATTGTTAAAAAAGATTTATTAGGTGACATAACTTGATAATTATGAGTAATAACAATAAATGAAGTATAAAATATCCATGATTGTCAAATGTGCAAACTCATGGAATACCCAGCTATAAGCTTGGAAGAAGGATGCATTTTGAAACAAAAGAGATTTAATTAAGTAATTTTGGAAAACATTCTTGAAAAAAATCACAATTCTAATGAATGCCACCTTGCATTTTTTGGGAAAATGGATAAAAGTTTAAAGTTATACAAAATTTTGTCACAATATTTCACACAATCTCTGTATCATTCACTTGTTTCAATTCAAGTCTTTAAATGTCTATTTCATCTTCTTAGCAAAACACATGTATGTATAATGGAATGGATATTCTAAACAGAATCAAGTTCAGTTTATCCAAAAATATGCCTTTTGTGATAGTTAATGCTTTAATTTTTTTCTCAATTATAATATAGATTGACTTGTTTTACCATAAAATCATAGAGAAACATGTTGATTTTCAGGAGCACTTTCTTATGAAGTGTGTAATTTATTGGGATATCACAATGCTCACAAATCTCCAGTTACCAGTTTCCTTCTCAGGGTGAAGCTCCAGACAAATAACAATTCTATAACATAAAAACATCTTTCCAAACTTTTAGGCTTTGCCCCCAATATTATACAAACAATCTTGTGAGGAAAGCAGAAATTTCTCTTCCTGAGGACACTAAAAGTACAGAGACAGCTGTAAAAATGGATGCAATACTGTTTATTTTGTGTCCTGCATCCACAGATAGATTTCATTGGTGTTAGATTTGACTGTGCACTGTGAGGAATGAATGTGAGTGGAACTGTTGAATGTCACCTCCAGGCTTCATTCAGGACACCACTGTACACATTTCTTCATTATTTTTCCCTTTGTTTGGATATGACCCAATGCACATGAAAGCCCAAGTATTTGGAAACCCAATGTCTCAAGATGAAAGAAACCTAGATTTGTAAATCACCAATAGAAAAAGACACAGACTAGTCAGCAATCCTAGATTTGGAATGTTTGTGAGTTATAAGTGGAATTTTCTCATGTTTGAGAATTTAAAATTTTTTTATAGCATTACATGATCTTCTACCAAAACTGGTCACTAGAAAAGATTTGCTACTTTTACAGGAACCTAAAGTGTATGACATTGGCTTAGTGATCAGATGAGAGGTGGTGAGAAAATACATATAGATAACTATGAAGCTGAAAATCTGTGTCATATAAGTCAAAATATCCAGTAAAACTATTGCCCACAAAGCTGTTAAAATTTTTGAAAATAGAGTGTGCTTACTGAACCTGACTTTGGGGAGAATGGATAAAATAAACTTATTTCATATTTGATATGATTAGCAACTGTATCAAGATATTAAAGAGATGAGACTGAGCAAGAATTAACTGATTTTCAAACATGGATCAGAATAGAATGAGTATGCCAACTAAGGGGTTGGAAGAACCACTTGTCATTTCTGGATCCAAGTAAAAAGACTTGGGAAGACCTAATGACAATGACCCAATAAGAAGACTTAGGAAGACATAATGACAAAGACCAGAGACTTAATCCTGAGATCAAGATCACATAAGCCAATACTAATCCATGTGAATACTTTCCTTCTGTGTACATGAAGTTAGCCAAGATTAAGGGAAAAGAAAAGCATAAGATTAATGAACCAAATAAATACAGAGACCTGAGACAATTTTGAAATGGCACTTTGAAATGCCTGCCAGTAAATAGTTCAGAAATTCAGCACATTTTTTGAGGGAACTATTTGTTAATGAAACAATAAATCAAGAACAAACAAAATCACTTTAACATTTTATTTTAATTCAGTCCTTGGTGTATAGATAAGCAAAAGCAAGAAAAATATCAAAATCTCTATGGTGTAAAGGGTATTTCTTACAACATATTAACAGAAACAAAGACAATATCCACTTGATCATCTCAATGCATGCAGAAAATACCTTTGATAAAATTCAACAAACTTTCATGATAAAAGCTCTCTAATGAAGGTACAGATAGAAGGAATATACCCCAATATGATAAAGGCTATACGTGACAAGCCTACAGCCAACATCATACTTAATGGGGAAAAACTGATACCATTTCACCTAAAGTCAGGAATGAGACAAGGGTGCCCACTCTCCCCAATCCTATTCAACATAGACTTGGAATTTCTACCCAGAGCAATAAAACAGGAAGAGAAAATAAAAGGAATACAAAAGTAAGGAAGAATTCAAACTATCTCTATTCACAAATGACAAGATCTTATAACAAAAGGACCTGAAAAACTCCACCAAAAACTCCTAGACACCATAAACAATTTTAGCAAAGTAAAAGGATACAGAATCAACTTAAAAAAATCAGTAGCCTTTCTATACAAGATTGACAAAGATTATAAGGAAACAATTCTATTTACAATAGCTTTAAAAAAATCAAATTCCTAAGAATACACTTAACAAAGGATGTGAGGACCTCTACAAGGAAAACTACAAACTACTGAATAAAGAAATTGAAGAAGATTGTAGAAGATAGAAAGTTGTCCCATGCTCATGGATTGGTAGAATCAACACAGTGAAAATGGCTACATTAACTAAACCAATCTACATGTTCAGCACAATTCCCATCAAACTCCCTGTGAGATTGAATAATCAACCCTACAGTTCATCCAGAAGCACAAAAGACTGCAAAAAAGCCAAGGAAATGCTGATCAAAAGCAGCAATGCTGGAGGTATCACATTACCCGACTTCAAACTGTATTAAAGAGCCATTGCAATAAAAACAGCATGGTTCTGGCACAAAAAGAGGTATGAAGACTATGGAACAGAAGACCCAGATATAAATCCACACAGCTAAGCCCACCTGATTTTTGAGGTCCCAAAAACATATGATGGAGAAAGCCTCTTCAACAAATGTTGCTGGGCAAACTGGATATCTATGTGCAGAAAACTGAAACTAGATCCATGTCTTTAACCCCATACAAGTATCATCTCAATGTGGATTAAGTACCTTAATATAAAACCTGAAACCTGAAAGCTAGTGCAAGAAAGAACAGGGAAAACACTGAAATTAATAGACATAGGTAATGACATCCTCAATAGAATTCAAATGGGACTACATGAAGTTAAAACACTTATTAACAACAAAAGAAATGATCTCTAAATTGAAGAGGCTGTCCACAGAATGGGAGAAAATCTTTGCTAGCTATACATCAAAGGACTGATAACCAGAATATACAGGGAACTCTAAAAACTAAATTCCCCCAAAATCAATAACCAAATGAATAAATTGGCAAGTGAACTGAATAGAACTTTTTCAAATGAAGAAGTCCAAATGGCTAAAAACCACATGAGAAAATGCTTATCAACTCTGGCCATAAAGGAAATGAAAATCAAAAATGCATTAAGTTTCTACTTCACTCCTGTTACAATGTTTACCATCAAGAACAACAACAAAGGTTGGCAAGGATGTGGGGCAAAAGGAACCTCATACACTGCTGGTGGGAATGTAAATTAGTACAACCACCATGGAAAACAGTATAGAGGCTCCTCAAAAACCCTAAAGCAGAACTGCTATATGATCCAACAATTCCACCCCTAGGGATATACCCAGTGGAATGTAAATCAGGTTACAAAAAGGTACCCACACACTCATGTTTACTGCAGCATTACTCACAAAAGCTAAGCTATGGAAACAGCTAAGATGCCCCACTACTGATGAATGGATTAACAAAATATGGTGTTTTATACAATGGAATTTTATTCAATAACAAAGAAGAATGAAATTTTGTTATTTGCAGGTAAATGACGGAAGTAGAGAACATCATCTTAAGTGAAGTTAACCAAGTTCAGAAGACCAAAAGCTGCATGTTTTTGCTCATATGTGGAATATAGACCTAATATAAATACAACAATACTATGAAAAACAGGTTATGCTATGGGGAAATCACATATGTGAGGGAGACAGTAAAAGGAGGAAGTTAAGATGGTGAATATGGTTGATGTACTCTCTATAAAAGAATGAATATAGAATTTTTAAACCTGTTGCAACCACCACAAGAAGGGTACTAAGGTAGAAAGAAGAAAAATAGAATAGATGAATTGATTCAAGTGATAACACATATATACATGGGAATGTCACAAGAAAAATCCCTGTGTATCTTAAACAAAAATGTTTTTTTTTCTTTTACAAAGTTAGTGAACAGGAGGGCAGAACAAGTTCTCCCTAGGGGTTGGGTGGCAGGGATTGGTACCAATAAGAGTAAGAAAGCAGTAGGGAAAGGGCATGAGAGGGTAAATATAGTGTAAATACTGTGTACACACGTATGTAAATGGGAAATGTTACCTGTTGAAACTGTTCCAGGAATGAGTGAGGGAGAATGAAGGAGAATGGTGGAGGGTGTGAATTCAGTATGATATATTTTGATATACTGTAAGAACTTTTTGTTCATACTTTTTATTCATCATAACAATAAACAAAAAAGAAAAGGGTATTTCTTATTCCAAATTATATTCAAATAAGATGTATTTTTAAAAGGTAACTAATAATAAGAACATCTCCTAAAATCTAAAAAGAGAAGTTATGAAGGGACAGTTGCATCTTGGAAATTCAGCAAGAGTCAAAGAAGGAGGTTACTAAAATGCCCAGACAACCAGATTGTATGTTGCTCTGGATTTCGGTGCGTATGTCATTATCCACACATCCATGTGGAAATTTGATCTTGGACTTCTCAGCCTCTACGGCATTGAGAAGTAAATTTCTGTGCTTATAATTTACCTTTACTATGATACTATCAGCCTGAATGGATTATAACAATGGGTTAAGTGTGAATTTAGATTACAAAATGTCAGAAATTCTGTGCACCAAAATTTATATCTGAACTAAAATAAAATAGAAGGGAAAAATGAGAAGTAACAATATTCAAAATTTGTAATAAAGAAATACCAATAGGACAATGTTATTTGCTGCATGATTGATGGATAGAAATGAACAGAATAGGACTATGTTAAATTATTTTGGTTTCTGACATGATATTATTCATTGAGTTAGAGAAAACAGAAGGCACACCTGGCCTTAGGGTTATGTTTTGGGTGCAGTAAGTGGAATATATATCAGTAATGTACAAGTGCTAAATGGAATCACTTTGTAGTTGTTGTGGACCTCAGAAATTGTTCTAAACTGAAAAATAGCTATGTACCAAATAGATACACCAAGGACGTAGAAAATATAACCGATAAACTTAGTATGTTATGTTTTAATATTTGTGACATCCTCACAAGCAACAATATAAATGGATACAACTCAGGTTGTTTGCTTATAAATATCATACTTTATTCTTATTCTTCTGATCTTAAATCCTTGAAAACATCCAAGATGAACAATAGAAATCTTTTCCAAAGAAGAAATATGAATTCGTGCATTTTTGTTTTCAGTTGCAGTGCAGGAGACATTAAATGCTCTCAGTAGGCATCATTAATTATTTTCAGTCCTGAAATGTGCTGGCCTTGGACTGTTCTACCTCATCCTGTGTCCCTCTTCTCTGTCTTTTGATCTCTGGTTCAGGAATATCTGCTATGAATATGATGCAAGTTTGTTCACTTTTATATAATAGTCTTCAGGACAATTGAAGGAAGTGCAGTTTGTCTATTCTGTGAGATTACTAAAACTAACAGGGCCACTGCTTAGATACACTGAGTGCTATGGCTTGAACGTATGTGTCTGTCTAAAAGTCATATGTTGGAACCTAAACCTTAAAGTGACAGTATTAGCAGATGGGACATATTGTGAATTAATTAAATCATTAGCCCTCATTAATAAGACTACTGCCCTATTCAAGAGGCTACAAAGAGCTACCTTGACCTTCCATCTCTTTTTCCATCTGTGGTTGCAGCAAGAAGGTGGCATCTTGGAAGTAGACAGCCACCCTCACCAGACACTGAATCTTCTGTTGTCTTGGTCTTAGGCTTCCCAGCTTTCAGAATTGTGATAAATAAATTACTCAGCCTGGTTAGAGCAGCAGGAACAGACTAAGACACCTGGTAAATGGTAGTGGCACAATGTGAATGTTTAGAAAATGTTTATATTAAGTAACATTGAAAGAATAAAATAATGATATAGTCAATGCAGCAAATGCTAATAAGACTACTTTCATTTGAAATATAGAAAAAAGTAGAAACAGTTCAATATATATCTAAAAGAAACTACCCATGCACATACACTAATCAATTTTGTCATATCATACTCAACTCTACTTAAGGTCATTGCAGTACACCTTAAGTGTTTAAATATAATGTGTGTTCTCTGACATAAGATTTGTGGCATTAATAACATTTTCAGATAGTTCAGACAGAACTGTTATACTTCTTATTGCCTGAAGGCCCTCTTTCTAAACACAAGAGAAAAGTTTTGGTGTTAAGATTTGTTTATTCTAGCAGTTCTACAGTG
Source organism: Castor canadensis (assembly GCF_047511655.1). NCBI lineage: Eukaryota > Metazoa > Chordata > Mammalia > Rodentia > Castoridae > Castor > Castor canadensis. The sequence continues at coordinate 74,150,549 of NC_133394.1, read as the reverse complement.
TTTAACCACTTCTTTTTCCTTCCATTACTTTTTGTAAGGATATATTTCTTGTACAGCTGGAATTCACTGTGGCAAACGGTGAATTCACTGTGGCAAATGGGCTTATACTGCAATTAGTTAGATCACCCCCACCACCTCTTCCCCTAACCCCCTCCCTGCCCCACTTAAAACTATTGCGAGAGGTTTCTCTGTTCTGTTTTGTATATGAAGTCCATCAGCCATATTCCCAACACCTTAACCTCCTTTCACCCTCCCCTGTCCCACAAGTACCCCCCAAACACACACTGCGCCTATTCTACAGTCCTGTCTTTCATTATTAATATCTAAGTCTATGTTCAAAAGTATTTCTCAATGTATCCCTGCTGTGAGCATATTTTACTTTGCTTGGTTCAACCCCTTCCACTACTCTCCCTTACCCTTACCCCTTTACTTCCCAGTCCCTGTTTTTCAACAGCTTTCAACACATATAGTTATTTCATGTACCTTCACCTTCATAGATGTTATGTTTCACGATATTGTTGATGCTCTATTATTCTTTTTCCTTTCCCTCCTGCCCCGAGTACCTTAGAATAATTCCACTATTATAGACATGTCCTATATATGAGTTTTTATATGATCATGTGTGCTTTTGTGCATGTATTTATCTTTTGGTGTATCTTCCACGTATGAGAGAAAATATGCAGTGGTTTTCTTTCTGAGCCTGGCTTACTTCACTTAACATGATGTCCTCCAATTGCATCTACTTACCTTCAACCACATCATTATTTCTTATGGCTGAGTAAAACTCCATTGTGTATTTAAAGCACATTTTCTTGATCCATTCATCTGTATAGGGCACCTGGGTTTTTTCCAAACCTTGGCTATTGTGAATAGTGCTGTAATGAACATTGGTGTACAGGGGACTCTACTGTATCCTGACTTACTTTTCTTTGGGTAGATGCCCAGAAGTAATATCACTAGGTCATATGGCAGTTCTATCTTCAGCTTTTTGAGGAATCTCCATGCTGTTTTCTATAGTGATTGTACTAATTTGCATTTCCATCAACAGTGTATAAGGGTTCCTGTTTTGCCACATCCTCATGAGCATTTGTTGTTGGGAAGACAAAATTTTGGAGCTAGAACTTTGTAATAGATAGATTTTCAATGAGAAGCAATGCATTAACCATTCTGTGCTGCTGTAACACAATACCTGAAACTGGGTCATTTATAAAGGCTAGAAATTCATTGGCTAGTGGTACTCTAGGCTAGAAAGTCTGAGATCAAGAGCTGGCATTTGGTGAGGCCTTCTTGCTGCATTATGATATAATGGTATAGGGAGAGGGTAGAGGAGGGAGAGAGAACAAAAGCTAAAAGAGATTGAACCTACTGTTTTATAAGGAACCTACTCTTCTTATAGAAAGCCTCTCTCATGACTGTGGAATTAGTACATTCCTCATAACCCAGCCTCCCCTTACCAGGTCCCAGCACTGGCAATTCAGTTTCCAACACATGGTTTTTGAAGGACACATTCAAACCAAAGCAAGGAATAACTGTATTCATCTTTCATTTAGTTTTCCAGTGACCAAATGACCATGACAAGCCTCATAAAGGCAAAGCTTCGAATGACTTCTGTGTTTTTTCCTTCAATCCAAAGCATTGATAAGCTTTGAGAATTTGTTTGGGAACAGACAAATTACACCTAAATGCACATAGGTTGTCAGGCAATTTTCAGTTTAATTTAAAATTAATTTACTTTGGAAAGAATAATTCTCAAGTAGGAAGATGAATTGTTAAATTGCAAAAACAAAACAAAACTGTTTAAATGTAAAGATCTGTTCTTTAGGCAAACTTCTTCTCAATGTCCATTTAAATCTCAGGAACTTTCCTAATCTTCCAATAATAGTCTTCATTTCTCTTTTTATTAAACATAGATATCCTGACCAATAACTATGTAAAGCCAAGAATATAAAATATGAGTAAGATATTGTTTTGCTATGTGCAAATGTGGAGATCACATAAATTACTAAAATATTTTCAACAGAGAAAGAATAATGAAACTTTGGTTGTTTCTGTGCACGTCTCACTTTACCTCTATGACTGATTTAGTGCATGACACTAAATTGTTTGTATTTCTATTCCAGTGATATAGACAATCCCTATAAATATTAGCTACATGAGCAAATCAACCTGAGAAAGTAATGTTTTATAAGAATGTGGTTTAATCTAACTCTTAAAGATGATGAATACACAATTTGAAAGAAAATTTTAAAAATAGAGGTCAGTCTGTGCTAAAGGGAAATTGTGCATGAGAGATCAGTATCTGTAAGTATTAAGAACTTAAGGTGAAAGAGATATAACTTAATACTTAAAACCCTAATAACAATAAGAATGGCTAGTATAAGGATATAATTGGAAGGAATTCAGCCTCTGGAAAACTTTTTGCTGCATGCATTCTGAAAGTGTTTTAACACCATTTCCTTAAAGTGTAACATAATGTGTCAAATGGCTCCACTGTAACATGTTTTCTCTTCTTACCATTTTTGAATAGGATATTAGAAATATTGTAGGAATATCTTTGCTTAGATCAAAAAAAGACTTTTTTGAGGGAACTCAAGTTAGAATATCAAATCAGTTATGGTCTAGAAAATCTTGGTAACTTAACATTGATTTAGGAGTTGTTTAAGGAAAAAAGTGATAGAGAAAAGTTGCCAGGAAGGGACTAGAGACAAGAGAAATCTTGATTTTCTTCCAGGAATCACATGGAGTACTATTTAGAAAAAGAAGTAAAAATGTCCCAAGAAGTTTAGCAGGAGATAACATACAATATACTCTATCATTAAGTCTTTGTAGATCCAAATAAAATTTCAGTGGAGAGAGCATTTATGCAAACTTTTATTTATTTATTTATTTATTTAGGCAATATTGAGGTTTGAACCTAGGGCCTTGCACTTATGAAACAGGTGCTCTTCAGATACTCCTTCAGCTTGCATATTTTATTTTTGAAGTAGTGCTAAAACTAATACTCTGTGTAAAGATTAAGATCCTCCAGAACATGAATTCATGGAATTTTCTTTCCTGCTGACTATCAGTAACTTAAAAACTAAAAAAAAATTAAAAATGCTGCTGAGTAATTTGTTACTACTGATAAATTTCTATATAAGATTACAGTTTACCGAGAGCACACATGGTCTCTGGTGCACCTGGCCTGCCATATATAGAGCACATGCTGTATATATCCTTAGGTGTCTGTTCAGTGAATTCAAACACGGCTGCGGCAATCAGCTCCCCATGTTGCCTTGGAGAGCCTACTTCCATCCCATTTCCAACTGCAGTTCTCAAGACTCACTATACAGAGCGCTGGAAAGGCAGCAAGGGAGGCAGGCCAGGCCCACCCAGAGTCTGTCTCTTGTCCTCCCAGAGGACACTCCTGTTCACTCTTTAGTGTGATAATCCTGTGGACCTGGTACAGAAACCAGCTACAGTACAAGTGTGACACATGTAAGTAAAACTCCATTAGCCCTGGGCAGCTTGCCTGAGCCATGGGGGACAAGCTAGATCCTGCTCTTCTGTTATCCCTTGCTACCAATCTGTCCTTTGGTGCACTAACACCTCTCCATACAATCTGTGTGTGTCACTGTTCTCTCACTGGATTTGGGCTAATAGTGAAGGACCGCTGACCTGCTTATGTTTATTCAGTGGTAAGCTAAAGAGAGTACAATAAATTTACACTTTTGCTGTGAATATTTACACTTTTGCTACACTTCAGAAGTTACAACTAGGACCTGGAGTAAAGTTTTGTGACTGTAATCCCAGTGATGTGAGAGGTGAAGATCAGGAGGATGATGGTTTGAGGCCAGCATGGGCAAAAATTTAGTGATACACCATCTCAACAAACAAACTGAGCATGTGTATGTATATCTGTAACTCAAGCTATACATAAGGTGTAGGTTGGAGAATTGTAAACTGAGACCCCATCTGAAAAAAATAACTAAAGCAAAAAGGGCTGGAGGTGTGGCTCAAGTGTTAGAGCACTTGCTTACCTTGTGTTAGGCTCTGAATTCAAAGCTCGGCACTGCTGAAAAAAAAAAAAAGGGAAAAAGATTTGTACCCACTTGAGTTCTTAGACTTGGCTACTTGGCTGTTACAATTTCTTTTTGACAATTGCTTGCTTATTCATTTGGTTTCTATATTAGATTCTAAACTACTTCTGGAAACCACTGTGCGTTGTTCATAGAGTTTTTTAAAAAGAAAGCATTTAATTTGTAAGTAAATAATAAGTTATAGTACAGGAGTGATAGTTTAAATCATAATTAAGCAACGGAATGAGGACAGTGAAAATAAAATAATTTTAATGTGCTCAAACTTAATATTGGTTTTATTTTTGAGAGACATAACTTGAAAGGAAACAGTTCTGAGTAACCCCAGGAGCAGGATATGAAGTTGTTTCAGCTTTAGGATTATGATCAGAACCCTGGTATTTTCAATATTAGTGAGGACCCAGAAAAATTGGAGGAAAGGGACATTTTTACTCCCTAAGACAAGATACAAACAACAACAAATGACAGGAAGATATTGCAGTCCAATGGCATGTTATTAGTGCATTCAATACATGTAGGCCTGCTCCCATGCACACAAGAACACACATGCACATACACATGTCCAGCACACATGCACAGACACACACATGAACACACACACATACGTGTATGCAACCACAAGAAGTTTGGTGGGTCACTTGCAGCTCAAATGCAGTTTGTGTAGAAGGAATGAGGGACTTGAAGTCATAACTTGATATAAATTGCATTCTTGGATTAAGAAAATGTGGTACTTGTACACAATGGAATTTTACTCAGCAGTCCACATTCTTTTTATTCGTATCTGAATCCACATAGCAGAGTAGAGCCACAAGGTTGAGAATCTCCAGTGTAAGCATGTGATCTCCTTCCTTCTCTTCTTACTGTGTGTCCAGGCCACCTTACCCTCTCTGCAGAGGCAAATCAACTAGCAAGTGTGAATTGAATTGATAGCTCCTGTCTTCTATTACTAGATATTTTGATCTAAAGATTTCTCTTCTGTCTGAAGATGTTTCTTATATTTTTTACATTCAATTCAACTAATATCAATTTGTGGACACAATGCTTGATGCTATTTCCTGTTTCTACATGGCCTGGGTTCTAAAAGAAAAGTAATGAAAATCTTCCCTAGAAGCTAGAACTACTGTCTCAGAGGATATTTGTTTTCTAATCTGTATAATGAACATAGAGAATGTGTCCCATCAACTTTTCCAAGACTGAAAAATCTCCTCAGAGAGGGTTTGCTTACCTTCCAGACTAGTGATGAGGTCTCTCTCACTCACTGGAGAGAAGAATGATTTGTTTTCCAGCATTTTCTAGTTGCTGAGTTCTTCTCCTGTGTGATAAATGTTGCTACACAGATGCCATCTGTCTCACTGTGTCACTGTGAATTGGGACTCAGGAAACAATGCAAGGTATTGCTCTGGCTGCTGCTTTTATCATAAGTTCTAACTAGTCTTTGCTTCTGCCCTAGGGTTTTCTCAGCAAATTGATAAGAATTCTGAAGTATCCTAAATTTAGTTGTAGCCTGAAGGGTGAAGGAAAAGAAGAAATAAGAGAAATTTATTTGACTGAAGCCTTCAGCTTCAGGCCAAACCAACAAAGAGAAGGGAATGCTGTTCCACATTCCTTTCCTGGATATCGAAGAGTAGCCATCAAGGACACTGCATTCTGACTGCAAAATTGACCAACCAACATACAATAAATACTTCACCTTATTGGTTATCCTCCTATTCCAACACCATAATGGCTTTATATCCTTCTGCCTGACTTACCCACAGCCTCTCTAGGTCAATGTAAACAAATGAAGTTTTCTTCTTCTCAAAGTATCGCTCTACAGCACTCTATAGCTTCTTAGGTTGCTAGACATTGTCCATCTGCTACCTAACCATGATGCTGGTGGCTTAGGGAATTTGTTCTGAGACTGGCATTTTATTTTTGGCCAGCTTCTGTACAAGGTTCAGAAAACCCTTTTGTTTCAGAGATGTCTTGTTCTTTAAATTTTGATTTACTGTAGGTATACAATACTATGAAAGGCTGACTTGGTAACTTTTGAGTGGGGCACACTCTCAGCCCTTTTGCAGTATTTTATTTGGTTCCCTTCTTTAGAGGTTTTCCAGACAGTTCCCGATTTGGTCCATAGCTTTGGAAGCTTTCTGGGATTCTGTGAAATTTAAATCTCTCTTTTGTTGTTGTCCTAAAGGTGCTTATATTGAGCAACTTTCCCAATAGTGAGCACTGGATGGCTGAATTACACTAAGGGAAAGAAATAACTCCTTCCCAAGTGCCCTAAACCCATTATCTCTCTATCCAACAAAGACTGAGTCTCATTTAGTAAATCAAGCTGGAGTTTTATGTGGTTCTTGAAAGTCTGATTGTTTCTTCTTTCTCCTGTTCTTGATTTAATTCAGAGTTAGTGTTTTTTCATCCTAATCACTACTTTCCAATGTAGCTATAATATAAATTTCCATGTTTTTGTTTATTATCTAAATGGGTAGTATATTTTCATAAGTTTTATATTTTATGTATTGTTTATATAGCTTCTAAAGTTGTTTTGTGAATAAAAAATCCTCTTATAACAAATATGCTTCTAAGAAAGGGATAGAATGAGGTACCTGAAAGGAATGTTAAAATACTTTAAATATTGTAGTCATAAAGTTTGACCAATTGCAGTGCACTTTATATAAAAGTTTATATCAAATTCATCATTATTCCCTTGTCTAGATGTACATCAGACTGCAAGGCTTCTGAAAAAATAAGTGTCTATATTTACATGTATTATAATTCACCTCCCAAAATACTTTTTCTTTTGTTTCATTTTGAAAGGAACCACCATTCTTTGTATACTTGACTTCCTGCTATTTAGAGTAGTCTGCTTAAGTCAAAAATTAAAACCCGTATACTGAAAAAATTCTCTAAGAAATCCTGGAACTTCGTTCCGCCTGCATTCCTAGTGCAGTAGGTATTAGTATTCCTAGACCAGTGACTGCCAATCAGAGGGTCCTTACCAAGGACCTGTGGGGAAGGGCACTTCCCGGGCACCTGCAGAGACAGCTGAGAAGTCGTGACTGAAGCACTCTTTCTGCTGTCATTTAGCAGAGTTCTATTCCTAGCTCCCATGGGCAAGTCTGCCTGCACCCTCTGCTATCCTATGGGGAAGATAGAGAGTGGGCACCACTTTTTTTTTTCAATGGAGCTGGGTATCGAACCCAGGGCCTCATGCATGCTTGGCAAAAACACTTAACCACTGAGGTATATCCCCAGTCCCTACCACTTTTTGCCTTTATCTTACATTGTTGAACTATGGTTAATCATTTTTAACTGATCATATTGTCACCTGATGTCTCCATATGCAAAACTGTATGCATGCACATGGTCTTCAAAATTCCTAGTAATATGTCCAAATTATTTAAAGTCTGTTTTGGCCATGTCACTCCCCATCTTCCTACCACATCAGGCATTGCAACATTCAAAAATTGCTTCTTGATTATTTTCATGAAAAGTCCTGGGAAAAGCCTGTTGTCAATTAAGAAAGTTCAGTATAGTTTATTTAGTAAAGACAATCTTAGTCCTCAGCCTTCCAGGAACAGTTAGGGAGTCAAATAATGAAAATTCTCTGGAAATTCCCTTTGAAGGGACTCCAGTGCCACAGTGGCCTGTAGTGGATACCAGACTATTGGTTTTTACTCTGATGTGGACAATTGCTTTTCAAGGCAGCCAAGCAGTTGGGGAGGCAAACTGGGAAAGATCAAAGGGAAACAGTACAAAGCTAATGGCTCTTTCCACAATTCTGCTGCTTTGCTTGAATAAATGTACACCAGGTTCCTGAACATGTTTGATAATTGTCAGAGATCGCAATGAAAAGTTCTGTTTTTATCCATGTCTTTGCTCTGCTGTTTTTGTTGTCATTACTTCCCTGCCTTAAACTGTACAAGGATAGTCTCTATTACTCTTAGTGGCCAGCAACTCTGTAACTAAAGCAATCCATATATTATCTCTTGTGTGTTCAGGATTGTGAAGTTAATTTTCTTATTGGTTGCCCCTGAATGTCTATGGGAACTGGTTCCAGAATCACCTGGCATACATGATCCCTAGATGTTCAATGTCTTACACAAAATGAGTATTATTTGCATGTAATATACTACATTTACTTCTATAATTTGAAATCATCTTTAGAATATGTCTAATGTTTAATAAAATGTAAATGCTGTGGGGATAGTTGTTATTTGGTATTGCATAAAGAATAATGACAAGAAACACTCTGCATATGTTCAGCAGAGATACAATTTTTTAATATATTCAATCTAAAGTTGATTGAACCCAGCATGTAGAACCTGTGGTCACGGGGAAACAACTGTATCTATACTGATAGTTAAACTGATGCACATTCATGTACCTTTCCATGTGCATAGAGCATAGGCATTTATTAACCTTCCCAAATCAATGTGTAAGGAAAAGTATATATGAAAAGTAACTGTGAAACTGTGTCAGACAAAACAAGGTGTCTGATCAAAGCCCAGTAGGTATTGCTATAAAAAAATAAGCAAAAACTTACAGTGCGTTCCATCCTTTTGTATGTGTACACTCAGCGTTAGCCATACTTTAAATTTTATTCAAATTCTTCTTTATATTCAGACTACTTGCTAAGTGATTTTGGTACACATTAATCTCTAGGAGCTCCAAAAATATAGTAAACTGTGTATCTATAGTTAATACTTAGTTAGATTTTACTAAATCTTTTCTTATTTTTATTTAGATGGCAAGTCTTTCCAAACAGAAAAGTGTCTTCCAAAGAGGGACTGAAACTTGAAATAATAAAGCTTACCAGTCCATTAATTTATAGAGAATAAATCAGGAATATTTATTGATGAGGAATATACAAAATGTATTAGGTCAATGTCCTTAAAGAACATAGATGTAAAACTCCTCAATAAAATAATGGCAAACCAAATTCAACAACACATCAGAAGGACCATATACCATGATCAAGTCAACTTCATCCCAGGGATACATGGAAGTTACAACATACACAAATAATTAAATGTAATATGACATATTAACAGAATAAAAGACAAGAACCACCTGATCATCTCAATAGATGCAGAAAAGTCTTTGATAAAATTCAACAAATTTTCATGATAAAAGCTCTGATGAAAAAAGGAATAGGAGGAATGTATTTCAACATAATAAAGGTTATACATGACAAAGCTATATAGCCAACATGATACTTAATGGAGAAAAACTGAAACCATTTCCCCTAAAGTAAGGCACAAGACAAAGTTGTTCACTCTTTCCACTCCTATTCAACAGTCTTAGAATTCTTAGGCAGAACAATAAGACAGAAGAAATAAATACAAATAGGTAAGAAAGGATTCAAACTATCCCTATTCACAGATGACATGGTCTTATACCAACAGGACCTGAAAAACTCCACCAAAAGCTCCTAGACACCATAAAGAACTTCAGCAAAGTAGCAGGATACAAATCAACTTACAAAAATTAGTAGCCTTTCTATACACCAACAATGAACACATTGAGAAAGAATATAGGGAAAACAATTCCATTTACAATAGTCTCAAAAAAATTAAATACCTAGGAATAAACTTAACAAAGGATGTGAATGGCCTCTAAAGGAAAACTACAAACCATTGAAGAAGACTACAGAAGATGGAAAGATCTCCCATGCTCATAAATTGGTAGACTCAATATAGTAAGAATGGCTATACTCCCAAAAGAAATCTACATGTTCAATGTAATTACCATCAAAATTCCAATGATATTCATCACAGAGATTGAAAAATTACCCTAAAAATCATCCAGAGCACAAAAGACTATGAATAGCCAAGGCGACAATAATCAAAAAGAGCAATACTAGAGGTATCACAACACTACAGAGCCATAGCAATAAAAACAGCATGGTACTGGCACAAAAACATATATGAAGACCAGTGGAACAGAACAGAAGACCCAGATATAAATCCACACAGCTATGCCTACCTAATTTTGACAAAGGCACCAAAAACATAGGATAGAGAAAAGACAGCTTCTTCAACAAATGGTGCTCAGAAAATTGGATATCTGCCTGCAGAAAACTAAAACTAGATCCACATTAATCATTCTGTACAAGTGTCAACTCAAAGTGGATTAAAGACCTTAATATAAGACTTAAAACTTTGAAGCTCGTTCAGGAAAAAGTGAGGAATATATTTGAATATATTGGAAGCAATAGGCATAGGCAGTGACTTCTTCATTTGAATTCAAGTGGCTCAACAATTAAGAGAAAGGATTGACAAAGGGGATTACATGAAATTAAAAAGCTTCTGTACAACAAAAGCAATGGTCTCTAAACTGAAGAGGCTACACATCAAACAAGGGACTGATAATCAGAATATACAGGGAACTCAAAATTTAAACTCCTAACAAATCAATGAAGAAATGGCCAAATGAACTGAACAGAGCCTTTTCACATGAAGAAGTTCAAATGGCTAAAAACACTTGAAAACAATGCCCACCATGCCTGGCCATAAAGGCAATGAAAATCAAAACTACATTAAGATTCCACCTTACTCCTGCTAGAATAGCTACCATCAAGAATACAAATGACAACAAATGTTGGCCAAGATGGGGGGGAAAAGCAACCCTCATACACTGTTTTGGTAACGTAAGCTAGTACAACCACTATGGAAAACATATGGAGGATCCTTAAAAAAACTAAAAATAGACATGCCATATGATCCAGCATTCCCACTCCTAGGGATATACCTGAAGGATTGTGAGTCAGCTTACAACAAAAGCACCTGTACACCCATGTTTACTGCAGCACTATTCACAATAGCTGAGCTATGGAAACAGCCAAGATACTCCACTACTGACAAATACATTAAGAAAATGAATTTATAAGCAACGAAATTTTACTCAGCCACAAAGAAGAATGAAATTTTTTCATTTGCAGGTAAAAGGATGGAACCAGAGAACATCATCTTAAGTGAAGTTAGCCAGACTCAGAAAGCCAAAAATCACATGTTCTCTTTCATATGTGGAATATAGATCTAATATAAATGCAGCAATATTATGAAACACTGCTCCACTAAGGGGAGATCATGCATGAGAGAAGTAGTGAAACTAAGAATTTGAATAGGGTGATACACTTTCTATACAAGAATGCATATAGAAATCCTAAACTGACTTAAAATTAGAGGAGATAAATCATTTGAGGTTATAACACATATATACACGGAAATAAAACACAGAAACTCCGTGTGTAGCTACCTTTATCTCAAGTTAAATATCTTTTCCCCCCTCCCCCCTCCCCCCTCATCTCCCTCTCCCCCTCCCCCCTCCCCCTCATTTTTGTAGCACTGGGGTTTGAACTCAGAGCCTCACACTTGCTGCTTGCTTGGCAGGCACTCTTCCTGCTTGAGCCATTTGACCAGGAAATATTGTGTTTTTCATTTTATCATTTTTTTTCTTCTACAGAATGGCAGGACAGGAGGGTGGAACAAGTCTTGTCCAGTGGGGAGGGTTGGCACTAGTGAGAGGGGGGAGGCATTGGAGAAAAGGTGTAGGAGAGTGAATACGGTGCAAAAAATGTGTGCACATGTATGCAAATGCAAAAATGATACCTGTTAAAACTACTCCAGGAATTAGCGGGGGTAAAAGAGAATGGTACAGGAGATGAATTCATGTATGTTTTATTAGATACTTCTTAAGAACCTATGTAAATGCCACAATGTATCCCCACCCATCACAACAATAAAGAAAAAAATGAGCTAACCAAAGCATGGTAAAGTATAAAAATAATTGACTTCCACTGTAAATGTTCTTGGCTTTTGTCACTTAATAACAATTACATTTTGAAAGTTTCTCAAGCTTTTTTCTAATCTGTAAAATGTGTTTACCCTTATTTTAGAAGATAAGTGTGCTAATTAATTCATGAAAGTATAAGATTTAATGAATATCAGTTGCCTCCATGATTGTTCTAGGGACTCAAAACAGCACTTTAAAATAAATATGACCTAATGTGTTTAATAAAAATATGTTACTGATTTAATTGTAGCTTTTATTATAGCTCTAAAAAAATATATCATTGAAAATACATGTGATAGGTGAGCAGCATGTTCTGTTTTGTTCTATTTTTCTCCATGATACTAGAGCAGGCCATCAATGAATAACATTAGGAAATATTTTCTAATAAGAAATTTGACAACAATACTGGTAAAGTATAAAGTTTTTGTCCATGTTATGATTTTTTCACATATAATGTCAGTTCCCATATTTAATTCTTAATAAGCAGGAATATTTGAAGGCATAGGTTGTCTAGGTGCCACATGTCTAGGAAGTGAATTGATCATTCTTCCCAAAGCTCAGCAGATTTTAAGCATGGGGTTCTGCTCCTGCTGAGCTCACATATGGGAAAGATGGCTCCTGTCCACACTGCAGGCTCTTTACCTCAAAGTTGCTGCATGAGTTTGCTTAGAATTCTAATAGTGATTTAGTCCTTCTCTATAGAGTAAGTTTAATAAAAAGCTTTTTTCTTAAGGAGAAAGCAAAGATTTATTAAGATGTCATTAAAAGAGGAGACAATGGTGGGCAGCTAAGCAATGGAACATGGTGCCACTTTCCTTTTTCTTACTTCAATAAATAAAATTTATTTTAATAAGCAACATTTATTGAACACAATATATACAATTATTGTTCTGAAGAATATATATGCTTATTTAGTATTTATCCTATCACTTGGAAGTAAAATCCAAAGTCCATAATGAGAAAACTGAGTCATAATAAGGTTTATTACCTACTAGCCCATTTTCCTGGTTATTACACTATTATCTCATTACGTCAAGTCTACCCTGCTAATCACTACATTATTTTGGTCTTTTTTTATTAATTGTACAAAGGGGTTTCATTGTAATCACTGCTTTATGATCCCCAGTTAGAAATACTGCAAACAACTGCAAATTCTCATTGCAACTACAAATACCAGGAGGAAACTGCAAGGCATGAAAAGAAAGACTTTTCTTTTTTCTCTATGTGAGCCTACTGCTCACCATCTCTCATGGCAGTATTCACTCCTGAACAGAGCTTGGTCCCAGCCTCCTGATCTCTTTTTCCTCCCAGCACCAGCATCACTGAAACCCATTCTGGTATAGTGACCACAGGTTGACCTCCTCTCTTTGGAAGTCTGCAGGACCACAGTTCTTAGCAATCTTCATGATGGTAATCCCAAGAGTTTTCTTTAGATTTAAGGATGATAATTTCTTTTTAGAGTTATTACTTATGACTTACCTCAGTGTTGTCTTTGCTTAATTCATTTAGCTTATTCAACACCTGTAAAAGCAATTTTCTGTTGAATTCATTCATTTCAAATACAGGTCCCTGTCAGGTCCCTGGTTAATAAACTCAATAAACTCTCCAGGTTTATTTCTTTCAAATATTACAATTCTTAATTTAATAATCTTGTATGGTGAAAATGAAATTGTATATTTTATAATATTTTTGATAACTCTTCATATAAATAAATGCAACTGCTTCTCACGCCCTGGATGAAAATAATAGTCACCTAAGTAAAGCTATCACTTGCTCGTGATCTCCTGAGAGTTCACAGTATCAACACCAGGCAAGGCAGAGATAGCAGGTAGCATGTGCCTGTGTTTGTGTCTATGTGGTCCTGGAAATCCTGGATTCTGAACAAACACTGCCTGTGTTCAGATACCAGTCTTAAGATTTAGAATAAATCACTCAAACTCCTTATGCCTCAGTTTCCTTTCTAAATTACTTTAAAAGAATCTCACTCAAGAATGGTTGTAAAGTAAAGTGACTTGATAAAAATGCTTACAATATCATTGTCCTATGGAAATTGCTAATATGTGAACTAATTTTATTATTACTATTTCTACTGTACACTTGTATAGACTGAGAAAATATGTACAAGAAAGAATATATTCTAAAGCATATCCATAGAAAATTTCCACAACATAGAAATAGATGCTAAAAAGTAGAGTACAAATTCATCAGACAATTCCTCTTGACAAGTGGTTTGCTAATTAAGTGGAATTTGAGTACGAATTGCTTTTGCACACCTCTGGAACTAAGCTCCTCAGCTAAAAGTCCTGTGAAAATGTTTTCCTCCTCTTCCTACACTTTATTTCTCCCTTCCCATATGTTTTTGAAAGAAATGTAGAGGCAAATGCTGGTGGCATGAATAATTTTGATAGTTTTGTAGACAAGAACTCCAGATTAAGGAGGTCACTTTACTGTTTGTTTCATTTACACAAATTTCCTCACTCCTATAAGAATGGATCCAAATGATACATGCTAAAGGACCCTTTTGTGTTTCCTATCTTCTGTGTTGATCCTGCCTGGCTGAGTCTCCTCTGAGGACAAAAGAACTGACCATGTAGCTGAGAACAGTCATTGTTATAATTGTGGAGTGTGGTAGTGAAACACAGATTAGAGAAAATATATTTTCAAAACCCCTACCTTTGCTAATGTGATTCTAATCACAGGTCTGCACTTTTTTGTTATAATTATGTTATATTTTAAACAAAAATATGGAAAATAGTTGTCTGAATGTGCTACATTTTCCATGGAGAGAAACATATTGTAAGGAAATATAAACCATGCAAAACTAGACACATGGGTATCTTGTCAGGCTGCACCTTTGTATTTCAGAGGCAAAATCATGCTGGAACAGGAACTCCAGGCACACGTGGTAGGCAATGTATGAAAGAGAACTCCTATACACTGAGTTACCTGACTACAAGTTCATTCTACGGAAAATATGTCAGTTCAAAGAGGAGTGAATCTACTCCATAAACAGTATTGCAATGTGATACGTGCATGACTAAGACTCCCCCATTCTATGTCGTGAGTTAATAAGCCTTTCCTTTTTCATGCTGAAAGTCCATGACTGTGATCTTAGAAATCTGTCTCTGTTTTCCTCAGTCTCTATTCTTCATTTCTTCTCATTTTCACTTATTCCCTTTCCTCTCCTCTCTGTATATCAGTTTTCTGTATATTTTAAAACCATTTTTGTTTCATGAGATTTAACAATATTTTAATTGACAAAACAGCATGTTCTCTCAAAACATAAAAGTTTTAAATGCTATGTGTTTCTTACAAATATCAATCAATATCCTCAAAAGAAAACAAATAAACAACGTCAATAGCAACAAAAACCCAATGTGAAAAGGAAGTTACAGGGAAGCTACATGTTCTAAACGATATTTAAATTCCTGTTTGTGGATAATTTCTAAATATGCTTCAATTCATCCCTGCCAAATCCCTATTTCTAACAACATTACCATGAAAGCTCCCATTCCTCTAAAAGCTGTGTACATTAAAACCAAGGGAAACCATAGACCTGGGTTTATAAAAACAGAAGGAACTGTCCTGCTTTATTCTGTTGCAACTTCTTGTATTTTTTTAAACAAAACTCAATTTACCAATTCTAGAGAGGGTAGAACATAAAAGTAAAGGATGGTGCCATAAAAGTTGGAAATATATCCTTAATAACAGCTTCTGGGGCCAATCTGCATAGCAAGCTCCTGGTTGTTTATTCAGTGTGAAAGCTAATAAATCTATTTACAAGAACTCCTAAAAGGCAATCATTTTCAAAAAGAGCAAATTCTGGCAAAAGCTATTGTTTCAGCAAATCCAAATGACAAGTGCCCTAATATGACAATATTTGAAATTTGGGGGCACAGTACATTTTTGAATCTTAAAAGTAGCAACATGTTCTGTGTGGCAAAACATACTGTGTTTAAATCTGTCTTACTGCATGTGTGCTAATGGGTATGTGTGATGTATTAAGAAGAGGAGGAATGACAAATTATAAACCTACACAGACCCAGTCATTTTGCAAGGAAATCATTCTTTCATTTTCTAGCTTTTCATCCATCTGTTTGGGTTATACATACTTTCCAAATTCAGTTATAAAATTTATCTCTGGAGAGCTTTTTTATACTGTTCTCAGTGTTCTTTATAAGGTATGCACTAGATGTTTCAAAAACAAAAAATTTACATTCTTGATAACCGCAAATAAAAAATAATTATTTGAAATTAATGGATTCAACAACCTTCATGTTTTTGTCCTGTACAAAATGTAATGATCTGTGTACCTTGGAAGGTGAAATTCAGTTCTCATTTAGTTTATTTCTTCAGTTTCTATTTTCTCTTTGTCACTGGGATACCATGCACCCAACATTGTGGAAAATGAAAAGTTGATAGTCTTTGCCCTGGAGCCTACAATCTGAGAATAAAAACTCAAGACAGGCAGAACCAAAATAGGAAAGCTGTAGCAAAATGAAGTAAACATTGTTAAAGGTAAAGCAATAAGAAGGCGAAAGCAATACACTGTAAACTTGGAAGTAGAGACAAAAAAATGTTGTGTTTATTTAAGGATTGGCAGTCTCTCAAGCTATATGCTGCTAGATAATCACTAACAATCTTAATAGGATAGATTTTTTCTTAAGAAGCTCTAGAGATAGTTTTTCCTCTGCACTCTGATCCCACCTAGTCCACATGAGTAACACTGCCAGGAAAACAATTTTCTGAAGTCATCCCGTATGCTACTCTGGCCTGTGGTTTTCTATTGCATTATTCTACTACCATCCACCAGTCTTTTAATTCTCTACTGTGAGAATCTACCATTTCTACTCAGTACTCACGCCAGATTTCCAGAACTTTTTGTTCTGTACCGATTTAAACCCAAAATGTCACTAAAGGTCAAATTGTCACTCACCTCTTATACCATTCTAACTTGGCTCTTTTACATGTCTCAGTTCTTAAATTAGACTCTGTGGGCTATAGATTTGCCCTGTAGACGGTCAGCTGCTGTTTCCATTGCTTCCTCAATGAGATGACTTGCTGCTTGAGGATATCTATGGTATAATATCTGTCCATGTTTCCTAGAATGCCCTGAATAAAACACTGGGCTTGATGCTCAGGCTTATTCCTGTGTAATTAAATAAGAAAAGGACATAATGATATTGCTCACACAAGGTTTTCATTAAATAGTATATCATTAATATACTCATTATAGTAAGTATATAAAATATAACTAAGTATAATAAATATAACTAACATAAGTGTGACTTACTTATATTAAAACTTCACAGGATGGTTGACTGGCTTGAGAGAGAGAGTGCCAGAATAGCTAGTGTGAAGCTCTGAGTTCAAACCCCAGTACAACCAAAAAAAAAAAAACTTTCAATTTTCATTCTTAAAAAATGTTTGATGTCTAATAATTAGCTTTTAGATAGATTTTCATGATCACATTTTTAAAAACTGTCCCCTCTCAATTCCTTCTTAATGTACAGGGTAGAAGTCATTCCTCTCATAAATTCTAGTGGTGCAATGAGAATCAGAGTAGCATGCACTCTTTTGGATATATACACATAAACACACACAGACTGAATGCACCTAAAATATTGACAGGACCTTCTAAATTACAGTTAGCATACCCCTTGATCACACACAAACCTACCTTTTTCTTCATGAGTAACTTTGATGTGTAAACAAAAAAATCATATGTATTTTCTATGAGTTTAAATTATTTCAGGTGATATTTTCTAGGACTTTGGTTTAAATTTTATAATCTCACATAGTAAATAAGATAGATTAGTGAGTCATTGAAGTCATTATAACACCATAACCACTGTCATTGCTGATATTAATATTATAATATTAAGGAAATAGTCACATAGGTCTTTTTTTTTATCATTGTACTGGATGGGAGTACATTGCAGCACTTGCACATGTTCTTACAATATATCAAATATATCACACTTGAACTCACCCCCTCCACATTCTCCCTTATTCTCCTCATTCCTGGAATAGTTTCAACAGGTATCATTTTTCCATCACATAGGTCTTGAGCACAAACTGTGAAATGAGACGAGATTGAAATGCTGATGTCTGTGCCTCTGAGGCTCATTTTCTAGTCCAACCTGCTGCTTTTATGTGCTCAATATGATAAAGTGATAATAAGGACCATCTCAGGATGCTGAGGAAGTATGTAAATAAAAGTTGTAAGCTTTGTTAGGAAGTTTTAGTTTCTTAGAGTGAATCAATGTTAAGACTACCATTGAAATCATTATCTAGGCTCCATCCAACTCTTCTAGGCTATACTCAGAGACATGCTGTGCTGGACCCAGCTCAAATTTCTTGCAGTTTTGAAAATGTGGTCTGAGCTTTCTTGTCAATCTCCTCACCTGCAGGCTACTCTCTATCTGGGTATTTTTGCCACTTCCCTCCTAATTGCTAACTTCAAAGCTTTTCTCAAGAGTTATTTTCTATTTGAAAATGTGACTTGCTCCTTTGCTCAGTCTGGTTTCCTTCTCTGTCTCTTGGTCTTCCAAGCTCCCTGAGTCTTCTCCTCGTCATCCATCACAGCTGTGTTTGGGAGTGCTTTGGTCATTTATGTATTAAATATCAAACACAACATCTGGGTACCAACGGGCTTTCAGTCAAATGTGACTGCTTTGTCAAACGTAAGTAATGCTGAAATTTTGAGTAAGAATGGAATTAAAAGCTTCAGGAGCTTCAGTTTTCAGAAATAGGGAGTTTAGAAAGCATTCCTTGAAATAATTATGGGAATTTGAACACCTGTAGCTTTCCTGAGCAGATGCCATCAGGAAAGAGGTCTTAGGGAGTGATGGAGGGAAAGCCCAGGAGCGGAGTTACAGACTTTGTATAGCTAAGTAACATTACTCATCTATGAGGAAAGACCTAAAAACCATCCTCATGTGTACACTACCCATTACAACGCCTGTAAGACACTGTTAGGACGTTTATGTCTAACTTCAGAATTATGACATTAAAGGGTGAGAGGCTGAGACTTATAAAAATATTTCTCCAATTTAATTACTTAGAAAGAAAATTAATTCAATACAGCAGATCTCTATAACTTTACTGATGAATAGAGAGAAATAACAGGAATGTTTTACTAATGTTTCCTCTTTTTTTTTTTTGACACAGAAACTCACTGGGGTGACAAGGCTTGTCTTTAACTCCTGGGCTCAAGTGACCCCCACCTGAACCTTCCAAGAAGCTGGGACTACAGATATGAGTCATAACAATAAGATAAAACACTGTTTTTTAAAAAAATTTTTGGCAGTGCTAGAAATGGAGCTCAAAACAAGTACTCTACCACTGTGCTGCTCCCACAGCCTTATAAATTACAAATTTCTGCTTCTAGCTTATATTTGAAATAAACATTTCAAACTCAATAAATCCACATTTTAAATCCTATTTTTTTGTCTTCCAAGCCTATTCTACCACAGCCTTTCCAATCTCTGTTAATGAAAAATGCTAGTAAATCCAACACTGTCTCTCCCCTACCATATTCATCAAGAAACCTGTGATCCTCTAGATTTCTGTGGTATCTCTCAATCTCTTGACTTCTTAATCTTGCAACCCTGGCTTAACTCATCACTCTGTTATGCTTCAGTAAGCACTACAGGTTGTACCCCTATGGCCTAGAGCCCATTCTCATTATCAGTTCTACAGATTGCAGTGTCTCTTTTCTTCTCTAATCAAATTTAAAGAAAAACTCCATTTCTCTCAGAGAAAACTGCTAAAGACCTTACCACAAAAGTTTTGAATTTTGTGTTCCTTCCCCAAAATTCCTATTTTGAAGGCCAAAGCCTAATGAGATGGTAGTTGGTGGAGATGAGGCCTTTGGTGAATACCTGGGTTTTGATGAGGTCATGTGGGTGAGACTCTCCTGATGGCTTAGGAACATTATAAGAAGAGGCATCAGAAGCTTGTTCCTTTTGTATCATGCGAGGACACAGTGAAATGGGGGCTGTCTGCAAGTGAGAAAGAGGCCCTCGCCAGAACCAAATCTCGTTGGCACCCTGGTCTTGGAGTTCCACACTCCAGATTGTGCAAAAATGTATTTCTGTTGGTGCCACTCAGTCTAGCATGTTTTTGATGATAGGTAGACCTGACATATACAGACTTCTACTAACTTTCTGAATTATCTTTCTATTATCTTGTTTCCATTCAAACTCCTTTTTCTTCATAATGTCATTAGACAAACCCATGTGTTTTCATCTAGTTCTAACTGCTCCCTCTGCTTGACAGAGTGTTTTAGAGGACATTCACTTGTAAAGAGATTTCACTTTATTCAGATCATTGTTCACAACACACTTTCTCAGTAAAGGCAGTCCTGTCTGCCCTATTTATACTGCATTCACCACCACATCTGCAACTGTTTTCAGGAGCCTTCAGACTCCTTAGTCAGCTCTACATTTTGTTTCTTTTGGATTTTTGTTCCATAGCACATACCATATTCTAACCTTAAGATATCCTTTACTAATTATGTTTGATATCAGACGCTATTTCTGCCTCCTAACTTTATTAGCCTCACAAGAATAGGTAGGTAATGTTTCCCTTTGCCTCCTTCATTCATGAATTACAGACAACTATAAGAGAGTAATTTATTTTTCTTAAAGACTAAAATTTAAAATTTTGTAGTATCTAGCTTACTTTTTTCCCTGAGAAATAAGAACATTCCTTTCTTATGATTCTTATTAATTATTGAACAGTTATCTTAAATTCCATTTCATTTAAATATTTAAAATAAGTTTAAATAGTTCAGTTGTTAAACATGTTTTTAATTATCTCATTCACTAATAGTACAAGGGGATTTCATTGTGATTATCCCATAGATGTGTACAGTGTACATTGAACAAATTCACCCTCACTATTATTCCCTTAACCCCTTCCCTTCCCTACTTTCCAAATAGTATTTGATAGATTTCCTTATGCTACCTCTTTCTCTCACTCTCAAATCTCTCTTTATATATGTATATATATTTACCACTGATTCCCCCAAACCATCTCCCTGTATTATTGTTGTTTTTATTATTACTACTACCATCAGCATCATTTTAGGCTTAGATTCTGCATATGAATGAAAACGTGACATTTGGCTTTTGAGCTTGGCTTATCTCACTCAATATGATGCGCTCAGTACTATCTATTTTCCTACAAACAACATAGTTTCATTCTTTATGGGTTAGTAATACTCTATTTTGTGTATTTACCACATTTTCTTTATTCATCAGTTGTTAGGCACCCACATTGATTCCACAGCTGGGCTGTTGTAAATAGTGAGCAATAAGCATAGGTGTGCAGATATCTCTTTGAAAATAAGTCCAAAAGTGGTGTAGCAAGGCCACAAGGTAGGTCTATTTTTAGTTTTTGAGATTTCCACAGTGCTTACACCAGATTACATTCCCACCAACAGTGTATAAGGGTTACTTTACCCCTGCACTATCCATCCCTGAATTCGCCCCAGCATTTGTTGTCTTCCTGGTGATTGCCAGTATTGCTGGAGTGAAATGGAAACTCAGTGTATTTCTGGCTTGCATTTGCTTTATGAATAAGGTTGTTGAACATTTCTTCCTGTATTTATTAGCCATTTGTACTTCTTCTGAGAATGACTCTTCAATTCATTTGGCCGTTTATTAATTGGATTATTTGTTTGGTGTTTAATGTTTTGAGCCCATTATATATACTGAATATTAATTATTTATCTATTGAATAGTTGGCATGGATTTTCTTCCACTCTACATGTTGTATCTTGATTCTGGTATTTATTCCTTTGTTTTTCAGGCAATTCCATTTGCTAAGCCTTGCCCTTATTTCCTGGACAATTTAGAGTCCTATTGAGAAAATAATTTTCACTATGCTTATATTTTCCAGTATTTCCCCTATGCTTTCCTGCAGTAGTTTCAAGTCATTACAGTAAGATCTTTGATCCATATTTAATTGATTTTTGTATAGAATGAGGGAAAAGGGTATAGGTTTAGTCTTTGACACACAAACACCACACACACACACACACACACACACACACACACACACATGTTACCAGTTTTTCCAGCACCATTTGTTGAAGGAGTTATCTTTTATATAGTGTATGTTTCTGTTTTCTTTGTAAAAAGTCAGGTGGTTGCATTTGTGTGGGTTTATTTCTGGGACTTCTAATGCACTGCTCTTCATGCTTACCTTTGTGACAGAACCATGCTGTTTGTGTTGCTATGGCTCTGTAGTTTACTTTGAACTCTAGTATTGTGATACTTCTAGCATTACTCTTTTTTTCAGGATTACTTTTGCTATTCCAGACATTTTATGCTTCCATATGAACCATGGAAGTGATTTTTTTTTTGTTTCTGTGAAAAAATGTCATTGGGATTTTGAAGAGAATTGCATTGAATTTGTAGATTACTTTGATAGTAGAGCCATTTTCATAACATTAATTCTGTCAATCCATGGATGTGGGAGGTTGTTCCATCTTCTGGTGTCTCCTTCAATTTCTTTCATCAAAGTTTTTCAGTTTTCATTGTAAAGGACTTTCACCTCTTTGGTTAAGTTTATTCCTAGTAATTGTTGTGAGGCTCTTATAAATGGAATTGTTTCCCTGATTTCCTTTTCAGCCTGTTTATTGGTTGTGTATAGAAAAGCCACTTATTTTTGTATATTAGTTTTATATACTTTACATTGCCAAAAATATGATCAGATCTAAGAGTTTTTTAGTGCATATTTTTGTCTTTTAAGCATATCATTTGCAAACAGGGTAGCTCGACTTTTCCTTCCCTATTTGAATCCTTTTTATATCTTTCTCTTGCCTTACTGCTGTAGTTAGGAATTCCAGTAGTGTCTTGAATAAAAGTGGGGACAGTGCACACCCTTGTCTTATTCCTGACATTAGAGGAAATGACTTCAGCTTTTCCCCATTTAGTTAGGATGTCAGTTATAAGATTGTCATATATAGCCTTTAGTATTTTGAGGTATGTGCCTTATATTTTTAGTTTCTTCAGAGGTCTTATCATAAAAGAATGTTAAATTTTTTCAAGGCTTTTTCTGAATCAATTTAGATGATCATTTGACTTATTATCATAAATCCTTTAGAATATATCATAATCTAAGGATTGTGGAATATGACTCTGATTAAAATATGAAGCCCTATCCTTGATTTTCTATTGCAGTGATGATAGTTCACACATTCTTCAGCTTCAGATCCACAATGTTTTCAGTTATAGACACTGTTGTTCTCCTTGTCACTCTCTTCCAATTCAAAAGTGTTTTTTCTACCACAAGACTGCATCAAAGCACTTTCTCAAAGTCACTGTTTAAACCAAACCCAGACTACCCATATTGTCTTCTAAAATTTATAAATTTTTATCTTTAAATTTTATCTTTTATGCTAAGATGTTTCTATGAAACTTCCATGTACAATTTCCTCTGGCTTTTTATGCTCTGCAAATTTCTTTCCCCCAAATAAATGTGTATATCTAAAATAACTTTGAAGGTAAATGCAAATGCTTAATATTTATCTCTCCTTTTTCACTTCAAACACAATATACTTCCGTTCTGTTTCATCACTACTTTAAAAAATTCTACACAAATACAAAAACTGTAAATTTTTATTAGTATAGTTCACTGCTTTCATTTCTATTCTTTTGTACAGACCTTTTCGCTTTTTGGATTTTTTTTACATATTTTCATTCCATTAAGAGAATGAACCTAAAAGGTTTTAGCTACAAGTTTCTTCCTCTGTGGTCTCAAATCCCAGCCTGAGAATGAATTAGGCACTTAGGGAAGAACATTAGCACCTATAGTGCATATGTAATGCTCAAAATAGTACTGAGTGGCTCAGAAATATATATACCCAATGTCAACTTACATATAGTGCTGCAGTTGGTTATGGGGGAAGAGGAAAAAGCAAGATGAGATAGGAAGGGTCCTGGGAAATCATCTGCTTCCATTCCTAGCCTTCAGACTAGAAATACTGATGCTATGCAGGACAGACCATATCCTAATGATATCCTAATTATCATTCTGGAGAGTCAATGTGCATTTTTTCTTCTTTATAAACTCACAGGAACCAGTTGCAACCATACAACACACCTGGTATCTTCTGATACTGTGTGGATGGGTAATTACCTTAGCACATTTTTGGTGTTGTTTCTTGTAAGTTTTCAAATCTCTAAGGTAAATATATTTCACTAGTCACTAAAGATAAACTAAACTAGGTAACATAAAGAATAAACAAATCCTTTATTAGGAATCAAAAAAAATTAAATCTTGCTCTGCCATTGGAGCCTTGTTAATTGGAATATAAAACATTTTCATCACTTGTAAAGTGCTAAAAATAATATCTACACTAATAACCTCATTGGTTGTTCTAAGAGTTTAACAAACTGTTAAGTGTGACAGTGCTAAAAAAATCTATAGGGTAATGTTTAATTTCAAGACCATTTCTGTGCCACTGACAGAATTTTATAAAGCTACTTTCACACAGTGTTTCTCAGTATTAAATGCATCTTTTCTGTTTCTCACCATCAAGAATGTCATCTACCAGAAATCATAGGACCTTATTTATTGTTGTATTCCTTGAATGCTAAAAAGTACAATGTTGTAGATTTAATGCCAATAAATAGATGTAAAATAAATTAATAATTCAGTAATATGAGTAACCATGCCGTTAGAAACACACAAAAAAGAAAATAGCTCAATTGGATATTGCCAGATTTTAATAGTAACAATTTATGTAAGTCTACCATAGCCACAAATACTTTCAACAGAAATTTGAATCCTACGGGAAAGAGATAACACAAAGTTAAGGTCTGGATTAATGTTGGTGATTATATCTGCTTCTAGTTCCAAAGCCTAGAATATGATTTTCTAAAGAGTAGCAAGATTATCTGTCATTCAACTAATAGCCCAGTCATTTTTTGTATGATTTGGAAAGCAAGGGCTTTATGCCTTATAAAGGACAGGATGTCTAGCACTTAATTTTAAGTGTTTGTTGCCCTGATTTATAACCATCTCAATTTATTGTTTCAAAGACTTTCTGAAACTTGCTCTGAACATTGCTAGAATTAGTGGTTATTCAGGACTTTAGAGATAGAGAATTTAGCAAATGCTGTTTGGTAGATGTTAATAGCAAATGCTGTGTAATAGATGTTTGTTAGATATAACTAAAAGAAATACAGAATCACCTAAAATATTTGAATAACCTTTTAATTTTTCACAGTGCTTGGCAGAAGTACTTAAATTAACATTAATAAAAGAAAAACTGTTGTGTTCAGAAAGCTTGAGGACTGAGGATATTCAGGTGCTGACAAAACTATACTATATAATGGATAAAAACATAACTAGCCAAGGTCACAAACACAATTAGAAAACCACAGTTTCATGATACTCAAGACAGGGTTTGGTCTATTATTTGATGTTGATGGTTGGAAAGGCTGAGCTTCTCTTATTTATTTTGACACAGTGGTTTCAGGCACAGGCTCTCCTGGAGTCACATTTCCTGAGTTCAAATCCATCTCTGCTACCTACAGAAGTGGGATTTTGGACAATACACTTACCTTCTTTGTATCTTTGTTTCATTACCTGTAGAATGCTCTTAACAATCATGCCTGCCTCACAGGGTTCTGTGAGAACCTTATCTAATGCTCACTCTTTATGCATAGTGTAGTAATTAACACACAAAGAGAATATAGTCATTGCCTGTGCTTTCTGTACCAAATAATCTCAAGCTTGATGGCTAATGACAGAAATTTATTCTCTCACAGTTCCAGAGACTGGAAGTCTATAATATAAAGCTGCCTTTTCTCTAGAAGCTCTAGGGGAAACCTGATCCTTATCTCATTCCCAGGCTTGCAGCCACACCCCTCTAACCTCTGCTCCATTCTCACATCATATCCTCCTTGTGCCTCTGTGTGAAATCGTTTCTCTGTCTCTATCTTAGTAAGACACTTGTCATGGCATTTAGGGCCCACTTGGATAATCTACAGTAATCCCCTTATACCTAGATTCTTAACCTAATTGTATCTGCAAAGATGTATTTTCCAAATGAAGAAACATTTTAAATTCCAAGAAGTAGAGCTTGATATTTGCTGGTAATCATTATTCAATATACAACATACGAGCTTTAACTTGTATAAGTTTTAGACATTTGGGTACCCCTATTTAGTATTGTCACTATAAGAAACTAAAGGATTGATCTAAAAAGATAAAGAATGATAAAGGATCTGGAGTAAGATAGGCTAGGATTAAGGCAGCAGGGACAAGGCTACCACTTATTCTTGACTATGAAGGAAGAAATTGAGAACAATATTTAAAGAGTAAAGAAAGTAACTCTGTAAGAAAAGAAATCTCTGCACAAAGCCATGCAATAATACAAATATACTTGTAGAGTTATTAAAACTACAAATTACAATTTGGCATATAAGTACTTCAGTAATATAGCTAAAATGGTAAACACCACAGGATGAATATGATCTCTTTTCCTGAGGCATCTCTTTTATTTGGTGATTTGAGCAAAATCATTCAATGATAATAAAATCAAGTGATGTGTTTTGGAGTTGCTAGAATCCTGTTGTTCAAGAAACAAGAAAAACCACCTCAGAGTCCCATCTTGAGCTTCCAGTTTTCTGCTACTTCTGATTTCATTTGCCATAATCGTCAATATACTGACAAGAAACAACTGTCTTTGCTTAATTTAAGGTAAGTTAGCACATTTAAAAAAGTATAGGCAGGGTTTGGTGTGTGTCCATTGGCATTTCTAGTTGACAACGCCAGGGGCTGTAATAACAGGATGTCAAGAACCAGGCTGGGAGCCTACACTGGGATCCAAGAGGTTGCAGAGTGGAGGAGGCTTTTAACTAAGATTGTGCATTCTTACTGTAAGGCCACCACTCCAGGTGATGTGATAGACAGGGAATCTGGGAAGTACGAATCCCAAAGTCACCCTCCTGCTGGATTACTTATTGGTGGGTACTTTTTTGGGTCAAATAGGTTATGACCCCAGAACACAAGCCGAGGGAGCACAGACTGATATGGTCAAGAGGTGGTGTTCACCCACATTTCCTCTCAGATAGAAATTTTTTATCTTACTTCTGCTCTTTTTATCTTATGCTGCATGTGCTCTTTCCATGTAAAATCCAACTTACCAGCAATAGACTAATAATTGTCTTGTTAAAAGGGAAAGGAACATCAACTGCAAAAAAAATCATTGGACCCCAAAACAATGGACCCTGTGGAAAACTTCTGATATTGTCCCACAGGCTCCAGGCTCAGTGTGAGTCTTCATAACTGACACTCTAAACGTCACAGAGCACGTAGGAATTTGTATTAACCACTTCAGAAATATCTTGTTTATTTCTTATTTGACATGTATGTTCTTACATCCAGTTTATGAATATAGTTTTATCAAAATCCAAATATCTTCACCCCTTGATATCTCACCTCAGGATAGATTTAGAAATTATCTTCCCCTTTTTGTCTTGAATAACCCATTTTAGTATGTCGTGTATCTCCTCAAATAGAGAAATCATCTCTACTAACAAGTACATTAAATCACCTATACAGTTTATCTTGTAATAAGTGGTGATTGTCATGATCTTTCTGAACAGATTATACCTTCTTATGCAATATTAATGCCATTAAAACACAGGATAGGTACATGGAATTTTTCCCAAATAAATGCAAACTCTTCCTGATTTTCTTGTGTAATAGAGTGAAAAGCCCCCAGTAACAAGATCAATAACAGTATATTGATCTCCTTCAGCTACCCAACTTATAGATGTGCAGTGATTAAAAGCATAAGCTTTTGGAGGCAGACCTCCTGGGTTCGTATTCTACTCCACCTCTTATTAACTATGTGCATTTGGCCTAGTTAAATCTCTCTGTGCTTTATTTTCTTTCATAGGTAAAGCAGAGTTTAAATACTATGTACCTCATGTTGTTGTGAGCATTAAAAGAGTTAAAAATCCATAAATCAGGAAATAAAGTGGCTGGAAATACAAAGGGCTACATAATGTGTGCTATCATTCTTTAACCCCAAACCACTGTATGACTATTTGTTTGATTAGAAGTCGTATGTCCTTAGGTCTTTCTGAGCATAAATAATGTTTCAAAGTTTCCACTGCATTCAGTGTTAATAAAAAAAAAATCAAAGGTTTTTATTAAGCCCGCCTTCTTGAACTTGAGAGATGAGCAGGCACCCCACACATCAGCAATATTTTAGCATTTACTCAATTTCCATACCACTGTGGAGATAATCACCATGTCACTCAGAACAGATCTCATGCTTGGCATTTCAAACCATCCTTTTCACATCTGTCCAAGCATACAAAAAGCTCCTGTCCTCGTGGCATAAGCACCAAGCTATTTGTGCAAATGTTGTTGTCTCAGGTTCTTAAAAGCAGTTAACAGTAACCAGGGAAATGTAATAATTCTTCCTTTTTGAAATTATAATATAATGTAACTGAGACAGGCCCCTAAGAGAGTATAGATAAGGATATAGTCTTCATGCTCCACTAGGAATTTACTTGCCATGATATATCTTAATGTCTGAGTCACAGAGATAATCAGTCCAATCAAGCATTGCATTCTGCTTCCCCTCCTCCACTCCCTTTATCACCCTAAAATTTTCCACTGAGGTTTCTCTTAAATGGATTATAGTTTCCTTGAAATTAATCTAAGGAAACTATACATAACTATTCATATATCAGGCAGTTCTGTCAAGTTATAAGACAGAGAGGTAACATTACTCATAAGAAAGAGGGTTCAAGGTTCTGAAACTTAAAAATCCTCATCCACTGCCGAAAGTAATATAGGAAAAGAAAGTCACATCCAAGCCGCAGGATATCAAATCAGCCATCTGGAATCAGCCTTATACAGATGCTCCTCAACTTATGATGAGATTACATCCTGCTAAACCCATCATAAATTGTAATGTTTTAAGTCAAATATGTATTTAATATGCTGCTAGCAAAATCCACTAGAAAAGAATTCAAGAAAAAGTTAGAATTTATTTTTTTTTAAATTGACAAACAGGAGAAATCACAGAAGCATATGGTACAAAATGAAAGAGTACCAGCAAGAAACAGAGGGAGGGCCTGGATTATTGAAGAAAGTTCCCACTTAGCTTCCCCCTCCAGTTTGCCTATGCAGATGAAATATATAAATGTGTTCAATTCTGATAGGTTTTATGTAGATTATTAATGCAACTAAGCCCATTTCTGATTGGTGGACTTTTATCTAAGACTGTGGGTTGCTATTCACTGGTCGGGTCTGGGCAGCAAAATGAGAATTTGAAGGGAGGCTGTTTTCTTGGCAGTTGGAATAGTAGTGGGCCCTCTGCAAAGGCCACAAAGCTCTGTGGCTCTTCCAGGAACAGAGAATACAGTACGGTGTGACCCCCACTTGGCAAATGGCTATCATACTCCATTCTGAATTTAGGCCCAGGTAGCCCCTTGGGATCCTTTTTAAAGATTCAGCTTTTCTTAAATTTCACACTGCCTAACCTTCTGAACTTCATAGCTTAGCCACATTGTACTATGTAGTATCTATTCTCTCCCTTCATACTCCTATGGCTGATTGCAAGCTGCAACTTGCTGCTGCTACCCAGCAACATGAGGGAAGATCATATCAAATTTCAAGGTAGATTTGTACTGAACCCAAATCTCTTTCACACCATGGTAAACCAGTATAAATTGGGGGTGGTATTTACATGCAAAGCTAGAGTCAGTAAGATCTGAAATAGGTTGCACACCTCCTCAGTATCCTGATAGTTCTATACCCTAGAGGATCACAGAGTGAGGAGAGACAAGGATTTCTCAGGTATGAACACATTCCTCACCTGTTACCTGCAGTCTTCTGAGACAGGTGAAGCCCAACACACCATGTTCCTGAACTCTGAGGTACAGAATCAGAAAGAGGATCACATGCCCACCTGCCTTTGAGCATCCAGCTAACAGTTTCTTAGGCAACCCAACATCATTTTTAAATGAATTTGCTAAATATAAAATTTTGAACCTTATCATATAATTGTAGTAAATCATTTGTACTACCATTTCTTGAAGTTCAACGTAAAGTGGAAAGTTGTATTATTGCTTAATGATTTTCAGGAGCTAGGATATAATATTGACACTTAGAAGATGCTCAGTGACTTCAAATTGAAAGCTGTGTGACAATCTTGATAAAGAGGTCATTAGTAACTGGGAATTAGACCTAACAGTAATTAGACCTGGCTTGGGAAACGTCACACCTCTGACTTAATGTCAGCATATTTGTGTATGTGTGTGTCTCTTCTGTGGCTCTCCAGGGAGTGCTGTGTACTGCTTGAGAACTGAGAGATTGAGGAAAAATAATACAATTGCCTGGACATGGTAAACAACAAAGCAGAGAAAATAGAACTGGGAGCTGGATGAAGCAGAACTTCTAAAACCAAAGACTGCCAGAGGCAGGGAAGAATAAAATAAAAGAATAAGTAGAGAAAAATATCAGAAATGATTTTTGTCTTCCTGGATCTCTGTCCCTCTCTCCCTAGAAAATAAGTCTTGTTAAAGCAAAGTCCTTGCCAGTTTATTTATTTGTTTATTTATCTATTTTTAATTTTGTGTTTTTACCCCTGTAAAGCCAGCACTGAGAGCACAGCCCAGCAATAAGTATCTCTTACTAAATACCTCTCAAGTGAGTGAATGATAGAACAAACTCACACAGTGAAAGAAGACTGAAGATTAGGAGTCAGTGTGACTAGCGAAATAGAACTCCTCTGCTAAGAGTCAGGTTGCTAATATGGGTGATGCCTATCCATCATCTCTCAAGTAAGTATTTATTTTGAAGGAAACTATGTTACCATAGCACAATGACATCACACTCCTATAATACCTTTTAAGCAACTGATACAAATAAATGGTGCCATAAAAAACAAATGCAAACGTTCAAACTGATGAAGATAAAAGTTCTAACAACTTCAAATATTTGTTTTATTTCATTGCTTTTTCCTTCTAAAGGATAGCACTAACACCACATTTATCTGTGTTCCCAGTGGTACTTGGTCTCTGAATTACAGTAGGCATGCATTTAGTAATTTAATTGAACTAAATCCCAAAAAAAACTTTCTCAGCAAAAGTGACATTCTGCCAGATCAAATAAGGCTGGTGTGCATCTCCAAGAGCAAAGAATGCTAGTGTTGTTAGTCTGTTAAATCTTCAGTAAAACAGGTAACATTAGGAGAACCCTCTGGTTTTAAAGAAAATGGCACTGACAATAATTTGATCTGTTAAATGTTTTCCTTTATATAATCCCATCACCAGAGGTAGTCTTTGCAAATCTGTCTTGTAAGACACCTCGGAGCCACCCACTGCTTGTCAGTCTCTCAGAATGGTGGCTCTACCAGAGAAGCAGCATTTACAAGGCAGAGGATTCAATCAGTGGTTCCAAAAAGCACCACTTGTAACAGAGCACAGCTTCCACACAATGAGAGCCTTGTGCTCCAGCCCCTTGGGCTATAATTTGATTTGTGTTGGTAAAATATTATGTATAGAAACCAAACAAGACAGAAGAGTTGTACACCAGGCAGTAGAAGCAGATATAAATATTTTAAACAAAGTGATAATACTAAGATGTAAGGGAATATATAGAAATGTTGAGACATTTAAGTGTTCTAATTCTTCCCATTCCAAAGAGATGATTATTGATCAGGATTATGCCAGTTTCCTCAACTGTAAACATCATACCCCCTCCATCATGGAAAAGCCTCAGACTCTGGTTGATTTGATGCAGTCTGTCATCCAGACTCACAATCCCATCTGGACAGACTGTCTACAGCTTCTCCTGACTCTGTTTAATACTGAAGAGTGGCACCGTATAACACAGGCAGCTCTAAAGTAGCTAGAAGATCATGCCCCTGAGGACACCCAAAATGCCCAAGCATATGCTCAGGCCTATTTCCCTGAACAAGACCCCCATTGGGACCCCAATAATAGCCGAAATTACTAGCTACTCGCATGAAGGAAGGAGGGAAAAAGGCCATGAACATGAGCAAAACATCAGAAGTTCTCCAAGGGCCAGATGAGAGTCCCAGCCAGTTCTATAAGCATCTGTGTGAGGCGTTCCATTTGTACACCTCTTTGACCCATAAGCCACTGAAAACCAGAGGATGATTAATGCCACTTTTGTTGGCCAAGCTGAGGGAGACATAAGGCAAAAATTGCAGAAACTGGAGTTTTTTATCAGTCAAGATCAAGAGGCTAAGAAGGAGGCCAACAGGAAGATGAAAAAGGAAAATAGGCCTCCTTGCAGCAGTCCTTGCTGGACAGGCAGGTGGGCCCCCCAGCAAGCTAATCCAGGCAGAGACAAAGACAGAGGCAATCCCTGAGGGCAATGGCAAATGTTCCCAGGACACCCCCACCCTAGGGAGGAACTGGGTTGAAAACAATGTGCCTACTGTTGTCAGGAAGGACATTGGAAGAATGACTGTCCCAAGCAGGCTGGAGACTCCAAAAAAGCCCGGCAGACTAGAGGCAAAGGCCAGGTCATTGAAGGAAAATATCAGCCCACCCACAGGGGACCCAGCCCCCAGGAGGAAAATATTGTCAGTCTGGCAGGCCTGGAAGGGTATGAGGAAGACTAAGACAAATGGGGCTCCATTCTACTGGGTCCCCAGGAGCTTACAATCCAAATGAAAATATAGGGCTATCCCGATGACCTCATGGGAAACTTGGGCACTGAACATTCAGTTGTGACTCAACCAGTGGGTCCTCTTTCCAACAAGCATACCACTATTATTGGAGCTACAGGGGACTGGGTCCACCGCCCCTTCCTAAGGGCTAGCCAATGCAATCTTGGGAGTCATGAAGTAAGACATGAATTCCTCTACATCCCCAATTGCCCTTTGGGCCTGAGGGGCAGGGACTTGCTATGCAAACTGAGGGCACAGATAACTTTTGATTCACATGGCACAGCAGCCTTAAAGTTGAGAGAGTCCAAGGCAGACTCTAATCCTCATGTTTGTGTAAGAGGAGGAATGGCGGTTCTATGCCCCTGAAGGGAGGCATCTTGAGATCCCTGAACTTCCCTTCAAGATTCCAGGTGTATGGGCTGAAGATAACTCCCCAGTTAGAGGTAGAATTAAAGCTGGGAGCCACCCCCATCAGCCAGAAACAGAACTTCATTCCCTACAAGGCCCAGGTCAGAATTCAAAAAATCTTTAATAAACTCTTAAAATATGGGATCCCCTGACCTTGTCAGTCACCCTGGAACACACCCTTATTACCAGTTCATAAAACAGGGACTGAGGAGTTCAATCCAGTTCAGGACCTCCAGGCAGTAAATTCAGCAACTGTCATTTTGCACCTTGTAGTCCCAAATCCACAAACTCATTTAGGCCTTGTCCCAGGTGAGGCAAAGTTTTTTACCTGCCTAGATCTTAAGGATGCATTCTTGTGCATCCACCTGGTGTCACAGAGCCAGCCCATTTTCCCATTCTAATGGGAAAATCCCAACACTGGGGAAAGGGAGCAACTACCTTGGACTTGGCTGACACAAGGTTTCAAAAATTCACCCACTATTTTCGGAACTGCCCTGGCTTCTGACCTAAAAGCCTTCTCAGCCAACCAGCACAGCTGCACACTCCTCCAATGCATAGATGACTTCCTGCTGGCTTTACCAATTTGGGAGGACTGCATGGAAGGGACATGCCTTCTCCTTTCTCTTTAATGGGAGACAGGATACAAAATCATTAGGAAAAAGGGCCAGATTTGCCAAAACACTGTCAAATAATTCAGCTTTCACCTGTCCCAAAGGGCAATGCAGGCTTGGCCCTGAGAGGAAACAGGTTGTATGGTCCATCCCAGCTCCTAAGACAAATCAGAGAATTTTGGGGAGCCACAGGTTTCTGGATACTTAACTACTCCCTCTTGGCCATACCCTTCTATAAGCCCACAAAAGGGGGAGAATAGGAGCCTTTAATATGGGGACAGGAACAAGACAAAGCTTTAAAGAAATCAAAAAGACACTCACAAATGGCTCTGCTCTGGGCCTGCCAAATGTGATGAAGCCCTTCTTCCTATATGTACACAAGAGACTGGGGACAGTTGTAAGAGTCTTGACCCAGCTGCTAGGTTCCTGGCACTGCCTGGTGGCCTAGTTATCAAAGCAAATTGATGTCATTTCCCAAGGCTGGCTGCCATGCCTGCATGCTTTGGCAGGCGCAGCCACCCTGGAAACAGAAGCAGATAAGCTCACCCTAGGGCAAGAACTCATTGTCCAGGTTCCCCACTCTGTCCTGACACTCATGGAGTATAAGGGAAATTTTTGGCTGACTAACTCTCAGATGGTCAAATCCCAGAGTATGCTATATGAAAACCCATGCATCTGACTGGAGGTTATTAAGACTCTAAACCCAGCCACTCTATTGCCAATTGACTCCTGTTCCCCCAGAGCATGACTGCTTAGAGGTTATGGATGAGGTTTTCTTGAGCCAGCCAGATTTAACTGATCAACCAATCAGCAATCTGGATGTTGAATATTTCACAGATGGCAGCAGCATTGTCTGGGATGGCACAAGCTTTGTCAGTTATGTGGTGGTGACTTTGGACTCAGTGTTTGAGGCTCACTCTCTGCCAGTAGGAAGTCATGCACAAAAGGGTGAACTTGTCGCCCTCATACCAGCACTCCAGCTCACTGCAGGAGCACAAGTAAATATTTACACTGACTCTAAATATGCCTTCAAAACCACTCATATTCACAGGGCCATATATAAAGAGAGGGTAATCATTAACTTGGGAGGAAAAAGTATCAAGTATGGGCAGGAAATCCTTGGACTGCTAGACACTGTGTGCACCCCTAAACAGGTAGCAGTTATACACTGCCAGGTGCATAAGAAGGGAGATACAACAATTGCTAAGGGAAACTGGAAAACTGACAGGGAGGCCAAAAATGTGTCCCTCATGAGGGAACCAGCACCAACTGTCCTGATGGCTTCCTTGTTCCCATGCCCCTTAGCTAAATGGGACCCACAGTGCACACCACAAGAACAGGCTTGGTCTAAGATGGAGGAGGGAAATTTTCTACCAAATGGATGCTTCAGATTTGCTGATGACTTCATTGCCATACCTGAGTCTCTGGCCCCTACATTTGTCAAACAATTTCATAAAGGAACTCATTCAGGGCAAACAGCCCTTGAGACCACCCTGACTTAGCATTTTTATGTCCCCAAGCTCTCCAGCATAAGTAAGACAGTATGTGAGAGAATTGGTGGAACTCCTCTTGAAAACTTGATTGTGGACTTCACTGAAATGCCACATGTTCAAGGATACAAATATCTGTTGGTGTTTGTTTGTACCTTCTCAGGAAGGGTGGAAGCCTTCCCCAAAAGGACTAAAAAGGCCTGGGAAGTGGCCAGATATGTTAAAGGAAATCATTCCTTGGTTTGGAATACCTGTGTCACTTGGATCAGCCTTTGTGGATGAGGTGGTACAGCTGATGGCTAAGGCCTTAGCAATCGCCTGGAAGTTGCATACGGCCTACTGCCCCCAGAGTTCAGGGAAAGTGGACTACATGAATAGAACCCTAAAATCAGTTTGGAAAACTGTGTCAGGAGACCCATCTGCAGTGGGATCAATTACTGCCCATAGCATTACTAAGGATTAGGTCTTGCCCCATGAAATGGATGGGGCTCTCACCCTTTGAAATCCTTTATGGATGTCCATCCCTCTCAATCAAAGGCATATAAGGGAACCTAAAGGAAATAGGTGACTTCACCTTGAGGCAGCAGATGCAGGTTCTCAGGTTAACTCTCACAAAGATTAATGACTAGGTCTGGGATAGACTTCCTGTCACCCTAAAAAACCCCACACACCCATACAGGCCAGGGGATGCCATCTGGGTAAAGGAATGGAATGTCCTACTGTTAAAGCCTCATTGGAGAGGTCCTTTTGTTGTTATTATATCTACTCCCACCACAGTTAAAGTAGCAGAGATTGTTCCTTGGATTCACCACAGTCAAGTACAGCTAGCTTGTCTCAAGTGGGAGTGCATCCCTGACTTGGCTTCACCATGTAAGTTCATCCTCTGGAACCTGAGCACCCTCCTTCAGCAGGACTATGATTCCCAGGAAACAACTAGGGATCATAAATGGCGGGATGACAGTTTTGCTCTAGTTACCTCCAGAAGCTAACTAGTCTACACATGTCAGAAACTTGAGGAGTTGACTCTCCAATGGGACAAATGGACTGTTTTCCACACCAGTTATTTCACTATAATGCATTGTCACCCCTTGTCTGTATCTGTTGCTGTAGTTCTCCCCCTAGACTTCAACATAGTTTTGGCAGAAACTGCCCCCGCTGATTGGACTCATGGTGAAAGGTTTTCATTAACTCTCTTCTATCTCTTTTGGGCAGGATGCATAATTACTGTTTATTGTTACTGATGTGGTTTCTCTTCATTGTCCAATAGCCCTCATCCTGTGACCTATGTATGCATATTACTAGGGCAGGAAATGTTGTCACTAGGACTTTACTTTTCCATACTTACTACTCTTGTGCAGGCTCTGTCATTGGGTCATGCACTCACAACCATACTACCTGTCTAGAGTGATCCTATGGTAATCAGCATATCTGCTTCAACCCTACTTACTGCCTTTGGGAGCAATGGTTAGAGATCAGAAGCATCCGAAACCCTGGGAACCTTGTCAGCTATAATAAACCAGTGTCAATACTCTTTGATGCATGTGCAGCCATAGACAAGGGTGGATATGGAGGTATAGGCTGTGGCTGTGGGGGCCTAGCTTGAGAAAGAGCCTATACATCAGATGATAAGTATATATGCCAGGGAGACAACTCCGGGCCATGTGATGATGTGGGTTCTTATTATTGTCCTTATTATGGTTGTGTTTCATGGACCACATGGCAAAAGTCTAAATACACAGCACTCCTTCACAAGGGGACAGCTGCCCTGACTGTACCCCTGGCACCTCTAACCCTGTAAATTTCACTGTATTTAAGCCATCTGATTGGACAGGGTAAGGATAGATGGAAAGGGCCTTGACTCTGGCAGTCTGATGTACCTCAAATTAGTAACTGTTACGCATGAGAGTTCCTCATACCAAGTTTTTCACTCATTTTATAAGGAAATGAGGAGTGAATTTTCAATCTCTGCCAAAACTGAAAACTTGTTCCTCTCATTGACTGAGTCTATAGCCCAGACACTGAATGCCACTTCATGCTGTGTTTGTGGGGGAGACAATGTGGGAGACCATTGGCCTTGGGAAGCAAGGGAGATGGATCCACAAGAGACTTTTAATGAGACTGCCTTCCTAAAACACAAGAATTACATCTAGCTCCTAAAACCTTCCATCATTGGAAATTATTGAATCTCCTGCCCAGAAGGCCAATTCTCCACCTCTATTGGGGATTTAACTTGTCTACAATGAAACAACAGAAGTTTTACAATGACACTGCCCAAAAGATCCAATAGTGGGGAGCTCCAAACCACACAGAACCCCAGCCCCACCCACTGGCTAACTTCTCTAATCTCCAGAAAGTGTGGGACAATCTTACTGCACAGATTGGTGGGTATCCAGGGTTTTGTATTGTATCTGTGGGAAGCAAGCTTATACAGTGGTACCTAGTAGCTAGTTTGGGTCTTGTGTGCTAGGCTCGATCAGACCACCCTTTTTCCTGCTTCTCCTCAGACAAGGTGAAAAACTACGAGTCCCCATATATGAAGAAAGATTATGTAGACAAAAACAGGGTGCCTTACAAATAGGCAACTGGCAAGATGATGAATGGCCTCCTGAGTGAATCATCCAGTACTATGGTCCTGCCACTTGGGCAGAAGATGGGTCCTGGGGCTATCACACCCCTATATATATGCTCAACCGCATCATCAGACTGCAGGCTGTTGTTGAAATTGTAACTAATAAAACTGCAAGAGCTGTCAATTTGCTGGCAAAACAAAGCACTAAAATGTGCAATGCCATCTATGAAAACCAATTGGCTTCAGACTGTTTGCTGGCTTCTGAGGGAGGAGTTTGTGGAAAATTTAACCTAGGGCAATAGACCCCTATCCTAGGAGTATGCTTAATGTTGCCCTGCCTCGTTCCCCTGGGACTGTGGTCTATCAGGACCATTATGGAGGCCGTTATCGAAAGGAAAAGAGCCACACAGGTAATGATGCTATGTAAATACAAACCCCTAGATGAAGATGATGCTCTTTGACCCTAGGTGGTCTGAGCATCAAAGAGGGGAATAATGTAACAGGGAGGAGGACCAGAAAAAAACAGACTAGGCCTGAGTTCTGATAAAGTAGCAGGGAGGTAGGGATGGTATAGCAGAGAGATAAAATCTGAGAAATGTGAACATGGAGAGGGTAACATAGCACTGGGGAGGGGGAAAAGTTACACAGCACTAAGGTAAAGTAGCCTACAGAATTGAGACCCCTTTGTTCTTGGCTCAGGCTTTGGACAGGAGTCTGCTGGGTCTGTGCCAGCACAATAAAACACTGCTTCCTGCTAAACTGCCCCAGTGCCCCATATCTCAGCTTGAGATTCCTGCAACAATTTGACTTCCATTGCAGAATTCTATTAAGAAATGATTTTTGAAAATTGTAAATATCAAAGAAACTTCTTGACATTACTCCTGTTGCTCCCAGAATAGTCCGTTAATTCTGCTTATAAATTGTCTATTCTGCATTGGATCATTCCTTATGCTATATTGACATATTGGTTTTCTAGGGCTGCTTTAACAAAGTAACACAAATTGAATGGCTTCAAACAACAGAAGTATGTAGTCTCACACCTTTGGTAGGCAGCTAGAAGTCCACTATTAAGATGTCAGCCATCTGAACTGACAGATTTCCATCTGAACTCTGTACAGGTGAGTCTACACCTCTTCCTACTTCTCACAGTTGTCAGCAGTCCTTGTCATTCTTGGCCTGCAGCTCCTATACTTCATTCTCACATGACCTCCTTTCCTGCTGTATTTATGTCTCCTCATCTCTTCTTATAACAGAACCAGTCATGGGATGGGGATAGAGCTCAGCTATAAAGTTCTTGTCCAGTATGTTCAAGGCCTGGGCTCTATCCAGAATCAGGGAGATCACCAATCATCTTGTATAACATCATCTTAATTTAGTGCATTAACAATTTCCCTACTTCCAAAGAAGGTTACATTCTGAGGTACTATGGATTAGGACTTCAATATATCTTTTGGAGGAGGGAAATACTCAGACTATTATAGTTACTTACAAAATTCCCTATAGATTTTCATATAATTTACACACATGTGTAAATTATTTCTAGATAGTTACACTATCCCCAAGGATAAATAATAAATAATCTGTAGGCCTAAATCATAAACAAGGTTCTATAACTGCAAATTCCTGGTTTATGTACTACATCTATAAAAATTAACCATAACATAAATATAACATTCCATTTCAATAAAAATACAAATTTTAGGACTAGTGCAGTGGTTCAAGTTGTAGAGTGGCTGCCTAGCAAGTGCAAGGCCCTGAGTTCAAACCATAGTTCTGCCAAGTATATCTATATTTTATACATATATAATATATATAAATACATATAAAGACAGATGTATACATACATATATATATGTATGTGTATAAATAAAAATTTTCTTAAAGGTTCTTTTTGTGTGTGGCACTGGAGCTTGAACTCAGGGCCTACACCTTGAGCCACTCCACTTTTTTGTGATGTTTTTTTTGAGATAGGGTCTTATGAACTATTTGACCAGGCTGGCGTCAACTAAGATCCTCCTGATCTCTGCCTCCTGAGTTTACTAGGATTATAGGCATGAGCCACCAGTGCTTGGCTAAAAAGGTTTTAACCTGAAATAATGATAGGTTCAGAGAAAGTTGTAAAATATGTGCAGTAGTGTTACCATCTTGCATAATACAGTTCGATATCAACTTCAGGAAATGACTATAAACTTAAAATACAGAGTTAATTCAAATTTCAACAGTTCCACATGAATGTATAACTGTGTGTGTGTGTGTTCATGTGTCACATGTTTAACTTCATGTACTCACCATCAATCAGGACATTTAACTGTATTATAAGAGTTTGTAGGCTACCTGTATACAGGTTCACTATATTCTGCTCTCCACCACACTAACTACTGTTCAGAACCCATCCCTGTAATTCTCTAATTCCACAACGTTAAATGTAGGTTGTATTCCTTCGTGGTTGGCTTTTTTACTTGTGGTAATTTTCTTTTTTTTTTCATTTTTCTTTTATTATTCATATGTGCATACAGGCTTGGTTCATTTCTACCCCCTGCCCCCACCCCCTCCCTTACCACCCACTCCACCCCCTCCCGCTCCCCCCCCTCAATACCCAGCAGAAACTATTTTGCCCTTATCTCTAATTTTGTTGTAGAGAGAGTATAAGCAATAATAGGAAGGAACAAGGGGTTTTGCTGGTTGAGATAAGGATAGCTATACAGGGCATTGACTCACATTGATTTCCTGTGTGTGGGTGTTACCTTCTAGGTTGGTAATTTTCTTGATGTTCATCCAAGTTTTGTGTGTTAATAGTTTTTTTTCCCTTTGTAATGCTGAGCACTATTCCATGATGTGAGTGCTCCACTGTTTCTTTAACCTGTGTGTCATTGAGCAACACTTGAAAGTTTCCTGATTTTGACAATTATGAATAAAGCTGCAATGAACATTTGTGTCTACATTTCTGCATATTAAAAGATCTTCGTTTCTCTGGGATCCATGCCAGGAGTGCATTCCTAGGTCACATGTTGAGACTATTTTTATTCCTAAATGAACCCATCAGGCTTATTTCCAGAGTTACCTACCATTTCACATTCAAAGTAGCAATGGGAGTCATCGAGTTTTGAAAAATGTTTAACTGTTACCCTACTGAGATTTTAATGTATATTTTCTGAAGACTAATGCTGATGAAGGTCTCTTCATGTGTTTAGTTTTAGTGTTCATTTGCATATCATCTTCAGTAAGATTCCTGTTGATGGTTTTCTAATTGTACTACTCATTTTGAGGGCTTTTATTTTCTTTTACACATTCTATGTCAATTCTTTATTATTGTGGAGTTTGGAAATATTTTCTCCTAGACTATAATTTGAATTTTCAGCATATATTCTTTCACAGAACAAAGTATTTAATTTTGGTGAGGTTAAACTTACCAACTTTTCATTATTTAGGTCATGCTTTAGAATGCTTTGCTGAGTTTTAGGTCCCAAATACTTTCTCCTTTGTTTTGACTACCAGTTATATAGTATTATGTAACATTGAATCCATTACAATTAATTAGTTAATTAAGTTTTTATAAGGTTTTAGATATGAGATTAATTTTTGCATTTAATAGTCCAATTGTTCCAGCACTCTTGTTGAAAATGTTATCACCCTAAATCAAATTATTTCAACACTCGTCAAAACTAGATATAATGTGAACTTGTGTCTGTTCCTGCATCAGTGCCACACTGGCTCTATTACTCTAAAGTTCTGATAAAAGTACTTGTACTGGTACAACAGTACTTACCATGTTACAATCAATAGACACACATTTTTACCATCTCTAAAAGAAAGACTCACTAGCTATCATTTGTTCCACCCTCCCCTCCTCATCTCATCCAGTATCTTCATGGATTTATCTACTTTGAAAATTTCTTATGAGTGAAATCATACAAGATACAGTCTTTTATGATTGGCTTCATTCAATTAACAAAACATTTTCAAGGTGCCTCTAGCAGCTTTTCATGGGCTCAGTCGCCTAATTCTCTTTAGATAATTATGTACTTGTTTTGTTTATTTTTAAACCGAGCTTTCGTTATATAATTGAGTTACTACATAAATATAATACTTCATCAGATAATAGTTGTAATTATTTCTCTGATTGCCTGGGTCATATTTTCATTTTCTTTATGATATTCTTTGAAGCAAAGAGGGATTTTTATTATTTAGATAAAGTAAATTTTATTTATTTTTTCTTTTGATGATTTTGCCTTTGGTGTCATGAAAATACTTCTCAATTCAAGGTCACAAAGACCTATTGATTAATTTTGTTCTAGGAATTTTATAGTTGTATCTTCTACACTTAAATCTATAATTCAAGTTATTTTTTGTGTATTACAAATAAACAGTCCAAAAAGCAAATAAATATGCAATTGTGTCAGTATTTTGCATTGAAAACATCATATCTTTCCCAGGAAGTTATCTTGGAGCATTTGTCAAAATAATTCATCATAAACTGATGGTTTTATTTCAAGGATTGCAATTATGTTCAATGATGTCAGTCTTTATGCAAGTTACAGAATATCTTGATCAGTGTAGCTTTGTACTAAGTTTGAAATCATAATGTGTCAGTCTTCCAAATTGGATCATGTTTTTGCAAATAATTTTGGTTATTGTGAGTCACTTAAATTCCTATATAAATTTTAGAACAGATTGTCAATTTCTGAAAAATGCCTGCTTTGATTTTGATATAGATTGCATTGCATCTATAGATCAATTTTCTAAGTATTTCTGTCTTTATAACTTTAAGTCTTTTGATCCATGAAGATGAGATGTCTTTCCAATTATATAAATTTTGTTTCATTTAAAAGTGCTTTATGAGCGAAGCATGGTGATTCACGTTTTAATCCCAGCACTGGAGAGGCTGAGGCAGGAGGATTGCAAATTCAAAGTCAGTCTGGGATACACGGTGAGTTACAATCTGACTGTATGGCAAGATCCTTTCTCAAAAAAAAAAAAAAAAAAAAACACCTGTTTCCGCGGGGCATGTAGTCCCTGGATTGGTGTCTGTCTGTGTTGTGGTTCCCCTCCCCCCTTTAGGGACAGTCTCCTATTGATTGATTTCACGTGTTGACCATGAAAACTGAAGAAAGTGTGTGTGTATGTGTGGATAGGGAGTAACACCTGCGTCCTGCTTCAGGCTGCAGGGAGGTCCCAGCCTGCTTGGAAAGGTTCCCACACCCAGGGCCAGGCCTCTGCGCTCCACAGGGGCTCTCCGTCAGCTGTTACCGCAGGCGCTGTGCTCTGGCCCAGTCCCACTTCAGGACACTACTGGGAGGGGAAGGTAAATGAAGAAAGTGAAGTGGGTGAATATGGTCTATGTACTTTCCATGCAAGTGTGAATATGGAACATTCAAACCTATTAAAATCACCTTCAGAAGGGGACTAAGTTACAAAGGAGAAATGGAAGGGATGAACCAATTTCGGGTATAGTACATATATACATGGCAATGTCACAATGAAACTCCCTGTATAACATCATAAATAAAATTGCCTTAAAAAAATGAAGGACAGGAAGGTAAAACAAGTCATCTAGGAGTTGGTACCAGTGGGAAGCGGGGCAGGGCATAAAGAAAGGTGAAGGATGGTGGCTATGGTGGAAGTACTATGTATCCATTTATGAAACTGGAAAAATGAGACCTGTTGAAACTGTTCTAAGAAGCTGAGGAAGGGGGATAAGAGACAAAAATCCAGGGGGTGAATCTAAAATACATTGTAAGTACTTTTGTAAATGTCACAATGTACCATATGTACTACTACAAGTGTAGACATTTATATGTTGTTCCTGATTAGGAAAATAACATTCATTCACTACACACTGTGGTATTAGCTATGAGGTTTTTGTGAATGTTTTTTATTCTGTTGAAGATTTTTTTTTCTGTACCCTGAAAGGATGGTTTAAATTGCCAGATATTTTCTTTGTCTTATTCCAATACAATTTGTATGATCTCATTTTTTCTCTTGTTGTAAAATATACTATACTTCTATCTGGTAGAGAACCAAAAACACATGCATATTATTTATAAAGTTGCCTTTTAAATCAGTTAACAGAGAGTAGGAATGGAATATCATGCCTGTAATCCCTGCTACAGGAAGTAGAAATGGGGAGGATTGCAATAAAGGCCAACCTATTCTAAAACAGAACTCCCCTTCCCAACTCAACAAACAAGCCAGGACTGTTGGTGCATGTCTTTAATTGCAGGTATGCACAATGTGTAGGTAGGAGGATTGCAGGCTGAGGCTGGCTCCAGGCAAAAAGCACAAATCCCTATCTAAAAATATAACTGAATGCTTTTAAGTGCTGGAGATGTGGCTCAAGTGGTAGGGCACCTGCCTAATAAGTGAGTGACCTTGAGTTCAAGGCCCAGGACTAACAAAAAAAATCAATTAATGGAAAAAGGACATACGCATTAAGACTGTCTTTTATAATTATGTACAATTTGATAATTATACTTGTAATATTTTTCATATAGATTCAAATTACTGAGCTCACATAGCTTTTAGACTGCAAAGCTTGTGTTGGAACTTGTTTTGAATATGTGTGCAAGCAGTACATTCAATTTTGTTTCTCTTTTACTTTTTGATAGTTTTTCTGAATATAAATTCTTTTTTGACAGTTATTTTCTTTGAGCAGTTTGAAGACATCATTCCATGCTTTTGACCTGCACTGTTCATGACAGCACAAATATGGTTCATCTTATTGGTGTTCCTGTAATTGAAAAATCAGGGGGGATTTTTGCTATTATGATGAGTTTCTCTTTTTTATTGGCTTTTAACAGTTTTCCTCTGTTGCAAATGAGTGTGGATATCTTGGTATTTGCATTGTTTGAGGTTCATTAAGCTGCTTTAATGTACACTTTAATGTTTACAATAAAATTTAAGATATTTTCAGCCATTATTCAAATTTTCTCTGTCTTCTTTTGCTTCCATTATGCATATGTTTTCATTATGTGATTAATGATATTCCACATTTATCTGAAACTGTATTCCTTTGTTTTCAGTGTCTTTTGCTTTGGTCTTTATGTTGCATAATCATTATATAACCTGTTTCCAAGCTCACTCATCCATCTGCCAATTCAGTTCTACTGGGGAGCAGCTCCAGTGGCTTTTTCTTTCCACTTGCCTCTCCATATTCTGTGTTTGATAAGACATTGCCATTATTTCCTCCTTTGCTCATTTAAACATGGTTTATGTTATTTCTTTGAGCATCTTTGCAATGCCTGCTTTAGAGTT
Organism: Castor canadensis; assembly: GCF_047511655.1. Classification (NCBI taxonomy): domain Eukaryota; kingdom Metazoa; phylum Chordata; class Mammalia; order Rodentia; family Castoridae; genus Castor; species Castor canadensis. The sequence goes on along the minus strand of NC_133394.1, from coordinate 74,105,673 downwards.
CTTTTGGTTTCTTGTAAACAGTCGGACCTTCTAATAGGAAGTTATGTGGCTTATTTTTTCTCTTTTACAAGGCACATATTCATTTCCTTTACATTTCCATTTTTTAAAAACAGCATATGCTTTTTATCTCCAGCACTGTCAAAACAAACAAAAATCAAATGGAATATGTAAGGTAACATATTGTGGCAAATTCAAATCTCTTTCACAGAGGTTCTCAAGGAACATTTGTTTATGTGTCTAGAGATTTAGCTGAACTGCTGTATGAAATATGCCTCCCCCACACACACACCATTAAGCTTTACTGTCACTATTTAGTTGGGAACAGACTTTGGCATTCTCATTGTTACTATAGAACGAGATTGGCTTTACCAGGTTTCTTTCTGTTCATTCCTTTGCATAAATTCTTTGATAACCTATCTATCTCTGTCATTCAGACACCCAGGTGTCAGGTTCCACTGATTGCTGGTGGCTTTGGGGATTATAGCAGTGCCCTAGAGGACAAATTGCCCAATTATCTGTTCCTTTAAATTCAGGCCCCTCTGCAATGGTAGTTATAAGTGTTTCTTTTTGTTCTTTATTCTGTCACCAGGATGGCTCTCCTTAGCTGTCTCTTTACTTGATTCTCTCTGGTAAACTTGTTGACCTACAATTTACATAGTTGCTTTCTTTTGTTTTCTTCCTTCTGTTTCTTTCTCTTTCTTTCCTTCCTTCCTTCCTTTTTTCCTTTCTTTTCTTCTTTCGTTTTTGTGACTCAGGGCCTGCTAGGCAAGTGCTCTACCACTTGAGCCATACCCTCAGCCCTTTCCTAGTTACTTTCTTGGGTCTACTAACCTCCACCCAATTATTGAAAACCCAAATCAATTGTTTTAAAAGTGCCTATGGCTCTGTTTCAAATAGTCTGTTTTCTTATGCTAACTTTGGAGTTCTCTGTCCTTGTGGCCTGCCTTTCCTCTTAGGCAAAATATCTGTCCACTACTCTAGAAGTAGGTGTAGGAGCAGTGACTCACTTTTTTAAGTGACACGCACACTGTAAGAGCAGCACACTAGCCTTGGGTCATAGATATTGAAGCTCTTGATTTTCCTCTCCTTGCACCACCTCCAGCTTTCACAGAAATTGGGCCACCCATCAGGACCCAGTACTTTCACTTTACCTTGACACAGGTATGCTCTCTGCTCTATGAGTAGGCTGCAAAGGACATGGTGATATATGAAGTTGTATGCTTCATGTACCAGGTATCCTGATGAACACCTGAAATCAAAGAGTAGCTTTATGCAACATGGTCAACACTTTAGTTTCCACTGCATCTAATTGTAAACAAGAAGCTCCTTTCATTTAGAGAATTCTTTCTGGCAGAAGTTGACATGAATATACTCCAAAGCCTAGGAGCCTGGCCAAAGCTTTTCCAGTACCATGAAGATTACAGATCTATTAAGAACCAAACACCAGAGAGGATTCCAAGATGGCAGCTAGAGGGAGGAAGCAGAAAGTGAGCCTCCTATAGTGAAATCTTGTAGAGAGGCTGGAGACACACTTTGTAGGCAAAATCACTGAGAAGAGTCAAAACTTTAACCCCTCCACACCTCCAGCTGGTGCAGAGAATCTCCACTTCACGTTAAACAGAGAAACCAGGAGGGCCCCCGGGCCGCCAGTTGCCCGCGCCCAAACGGCTTGGGAAGATGCGGACAAGGTGAGCTTCATGGTACCATGGTACTCCCACAGACAAGCCTGGGCCAGAGCAGCATAGCCCCTGGACAGACGGACCCCCCACCCGGGGAAAAAAGAGAAACTGAGTAATAAGCAATAAGAACAATAAAGACACACAGGAAAGAGGGTGGGGTGCACTGAGCGCCGAAGATTGGGGGAAGGGAATCTTTCCTCCTAAACAAGACAAGCCAGGCAGGCCGGACAGGCTCTGGCGGGAGCAGGGGCATGCGCCCAGCAACCAGGAGCGGGAAAGTGTGTGAGAGTGGCGGAGGGAGGAAAACTCCACAGGAGAGGAGGGAAGACCCACTTCCCACATGAACTGTAAATAAACACATAGGCCTGAGGACGTGGGTACAGTGTGACCTTTCCCAGTGCTTGGAAAGGGGAAAGCTTGTAGCAGAGGCTCACAGAAAAACTCTGAGTAAACAACGCCTCCAGGGCCAGGTGAGTGCTAAGCTCACCCCAGAGATCTGCATAAATAATGCCTACAGCAACAGCAGGCTGACAGCAGCCGGCAGGCTACCACAGCTGCAGATACCACTCTCAGAACAGTCTCCAGACTCTTTTTTTTTGTTTTTTTCATTTTTTCTCTTTTTCTCCCTACCTTTGATGAGAGGACAACCAAATTACACCTGCATGCTGAAAAACTTAGTGAAACTGTATTGCATTTGAACTTTGGACACTTGGTGGGGTTTTTGTGTGTGTGTGTGTGTGTGTGTGTGTGTGTGTGTAGTTTTGTTCTACTTTATGTGTCCCCTTTGATGAGACAACTACAGAACAACATCTGAGGCACCATCTCCAGGAATGGAGACTGAGACAGACATGCAAATTATTAAGACTGAAACTTCATTGCATTTGAACTTGGTGGTTTTTTGGTTTTTTGGTTTTTTGGGTTTTTTTTTAAAATATTCTATTTTTCGTTTCATTTTATTTTATTTTTATACATAGATATTTCTTTCATCTACCTATTTTTTATTTTTATTCTTATCTTTTTTTAACTTTTTATTTTCAATCCTCTCTCTGTCTCTCTAATGCTTATTCAGCTTACTGTCAATTAGTACACTAATGCTCCGTTTATACCTTTGAAACTTTCTTGTCTGATTTCTTGTTCTGTTTTCTCCTTCTTGTCCGTTTATTTGCTTTTCCCTTTCCTTTAACTTCTTGCTTTCCATCTCTGCTCACCCTTCCATTCTAAATTTTACCATTGTTATTATTACAAGCTAGAAAATACTTAATTGCACACAGTACACGGACAGTAACAACACCAAAGATAATGATGGGAAGACAGAAAAAGCAGGGAAACCAGTTTCCCCACAGCAAAAAATTAGTACAGGAACGAGAGGGGAATGAAGAAAACAGATACTCAGATCCAGACGCCAAAAGAATGAAGATAAATTATGCCAAAGGACCCAATGAAGCCTACAAGAATAATTTAAAAGAAGACATACTACAGTTATTCAATGAGAATTTTATAGAGATGATACTGTATAGGGTCAACCAAAAAGTACAGGAGACACTCAAGAAATTCCAAGACAACAAAAATAGAGAATTTGAAAAAGCAAAAGAAGAAATAAAGGTAACCATAGAAGCACTGCATAAACATCAAAGTGAATGAGAACATGATGAATAAACAGATAAATGAACTCAGGACAAAAATAGACAACATTAAAGAGGAAACCACTCAGGATATGGAAAACCTCAAAAAAAAGAACGAAACAGAACTGCAAAACAAAAGGGAAGACCAATCCAGCAGAATAGAACAAACAGAAGACAGAATCTCAGAACTTGAAGATGAAATGGTAATTAAAGGAAAAACCAAAGAACTATTAATTAAACAACTCAAGACCTGTGAAAAGAAAATGCAAGAACTCACCGACTCCATCAAAAGACCAAACTTGATCATCATGGGCATTGAAGAAGGAGAAGAGGTGCAAATGAAGGGTATGCGTAATATAATCAACAAAATGATAACAGAAAATTTCCCAAATCTAGAGAAAGATATTCCCATGCAGATGCAAGAGGCCTCCAGGACACCAAACAGACCAGATTAAAATAGAACTACCCCACAACATATCATCATTAAAACAACAAGTTCAGAAACTAGGGAAAGAATATTGAATGGTGTAAGAGAGAAAAAACCAGTAACATACAAATGCAAACCCAAGAAAATCATGCAGACTTCTCAACAGAAACATTAAAAGCAAGAAGAGCATGGGGTGAGATCTTCCAGGCACTGAATGAAAATAACTTCAACCCCAGGATACTCTACCCAGCAAAAGCATCACTCAAAATCGATGGAGCAATAAAAGTCTTCCATGAGAAGCAAAAACTAAAACAATATGTGACCACAAAGCCACCATTACAAAAGATTCTGCAAGGGATTCTGCACACAGAAAGTTAAACCCAACTTAACCATGAAAGGACAGGCAGCACCAAACCACAGGAAAAGAAAAAGCAAGAAAGTAGAGAGTAACCTCAACTTAGGTATACACAATCAAACCTTCAAACAACTAAGACAACTAAATGACAGGAATCACCACATACATATCAGTACTAACACTTAATGTTAACAGACTTAATTCACCCATCGAAAGTCACCACTTGACAAAATAGACTAAAAGGGAAGATCCAACATCTTGTTGCTTACAGGAGACCCATCTCACCGACAGAAATAAGCATAGGCTTAGGATGAAAGGCTGGAAGAAGATTTACCAAGCCAATAGCCCCCGAAAACAGGCAGGAGTAGCAATACTTATCTCTGACAAAGTAGACATCAAACCTACATTGATCAAACGAGATAAAGAAGGACATTCCATACTAATAAAAGGGGAAATAGACCAAAAGGAAATAATAAACATCAACCTGTATGCACCCAATGTCAACACACCCAATTTCATCAAACATACCCTGAAAGACCTAAAAGCCTATATTAACGCCAACACAGTGGTTGTGGGAGACTTTAACACCCCATTAACATCAATAGATATTTCATACAAACAAAAAATCCATAAAGAAATCCAAGATCTAAAATATACAATAGATCAAATGGACCTAATTGATGTCTACAGAACATTTCATCCAACTTCTATACAATATACATTCTTCTCAGCAGCCCATGGAAACTTCTCCAAATAGGTCAAATCCTAGGGCACCAAGCAAGCCTCAGCAAATATAAGAAAATAGAAATTATACCATGCATACTATCTGATCACAATGCAGTAAAAGTAGTACTCAACAACAAAAGTAAAGACAGAAGACATGCAAACAGCTGGAAACTAAATAACTCATTACTTAATGAACAATGGATCATTGATGAAATAAAAGAGGAAATTAAAAAGTTCCTGGAAGTCAATGAAAATGAAAACACAACCTACTGGAACCTATGGGACACAGCTCAGGCAGTCCTGCGAGGAAAGTTTATAGCCATGAGTGCATATATTAAAAAGACTGAAAGATCCCAAATCAATGACCTAATGATAAACCTCAAACTCCTAGAAAAATAAGAACAAGCAAATCCCAAAACAAATAGAAGGAGAAAATAATAAAAATAAGAGCTGAAATCAACGAAATAGAAACCAAAAAAACCATACAAAGAATTAATGAAACAATAAGTTGGTTCTTTGAAAAAATAAACAAGATCGAGAGACCCCTGGCAAACCTGACTAAAATGAGGAAAGAAAAAACCGAAATTAGTAGAATCAGGAATGCAAAAGGAGAGATAAAAAAAACACTATGGAATCTAGGAAATCATAAGAGACTACTTCGAGAACCTATATTCAAATAAATTTGAAAATCTTAAAGAAATGGAAAGATTTCTAGATACACATGATCATCCAAAACTGAACCAAGAGGAAATTAATCACCTAAATAGATCTATAACACAAAATGAAATTGAAGCAGCAATCAAGAGTCTCCCCAAAAAGAAAAGTCCAGGACCTGATGGATTCTCTGCTGAATTCTATCAGACCTTTAAAGAAGAACTGATACCAACCCTCCTTAAACTGTTACATGAAATAGAAAGGGAAGGAAAACTGCCAAACACATTTTATGAAGCCACTATTACACTTATTCCAAAACCAGGCAAAGACACCTCCAAAAAGGAGAACTATAGGCCAATCTCCTTAATGAACATTGATGCAAAAATCCTCAACAAAATAATGGCAAACCAAATTCAATAACACATTAAAAAGATTATTCATCATGACCAAGTAGGCTTCATCCCAGGGATGCAGGGGTGGTTCAACATATGAAAATCAATAAATGTAATAAACCACATTAACAGAAGCAAAGACAAAAACCACTTGATCATCTCAATAGATGCAGAAAAAACCTTTGATAAGATCCAACATCATTTCATGATAAAAGCTCTAAGAAAACTAGGAATAGAAGGAAAGTTCCTCAACATTATAAAAGCTATATATGACAAACCTACAGCCAGTGTTATACTTAATGGAGAAATACTGAAACCATTCCCTCTAAAATCAGGAACCAGACAAGGGTGCCCACTATCCCCACTCCTATTCAACATAGTACTGGAATTCCTAGCCAGAGCAACTAGGCAAGAAGGAGGAATAAAAGGAATACAAATAGGTAAAGAAACTGTCAAAATATCCCTATTTGCAGACGACATGATTCTATACCTTAAAAACCCAAAAAACTCTATTCAGAAGCTTCTAGACATCAATAGCTATAGCAAGGCAGCAGGATATAAAATCAACAGAGAAAAATCATTAGCATTTCTATACACTTACAATGAGCAAACTGAAAAAGAATGTATGAAAACAATTCCATTTACAATAGCCTCAAAAAAAATCATGATACCTGACTTCAAACTATATTACAAAGCAATAACAAAAAACAGCATGGTACTGGCACAAAAACAGACATGAAGACCAGTGGAACAGAATAGAGAACCCAGATATGAAGCTAGACAACTATAGCCAACTTGTCTTTGACAAAGGAGCTAAAAATATACGATGGAGAAATAGCAGCCTCTTCAAGAAAAACTGCTGGGAAAACTGGTTAGCAGTCTGTAAAAAACTGAAACTAGATCCATGTATATCACCCTATACCAATATTAACTCATAATGGATCAAGGATCTAAATATCAGACCACAAACTCTAAAGTTGATACAGGAAAGAGTAGGAAATACTCTGGAGTTAGTAGGTATAAGCAAGAACTTTCTCAATGGAACCCCAGCAGCACAGCAACTAAGAGATAGCATAGATAAATGGGACCTCATAAAACTAAAAAGCTTCTGTTCATCAAAAGAAATGGTCTCTAAACTGAAGGGAACACCCACAGAGTGGGAGAAAATATTTGCAGCTACTCATCAGACAAAGGACTGATAACCTGAATATATAGGGAAATTAAAAAACTAAATTCTCCCAAAACTAATGAACCAACAAAGAAATGTGCAAGTGAACTAAACAGAACTTTCTCAAAAGAAGAAATTCAGATGGCCAAAAACCACATGAAAAAATTCTCACCATCTCTAGCAATAAAGGAAATGCAAATTAAAACCACACTAAGATTCCACCTCACCCCTGTTAGAATAGCCATCATTAGCAACACCACGACCAAGAGGTGTTGGCGAGGATGCAGGGAAAAAGGAACCGTCTTACACTGTTGGTGGTAATGTAAACTAGTACAACCACTCTGGAAAAAAATTTGGAGTCTACTCAAAAAGCTAAACATTGACCTACCATTTGATCCAGCAATACCACTCTTGGGGATATACCCAAAAGACTGTGACACAGGTTACTCCAGAGGCTCCTGCACACCCATGTTTATTGCGGCACTATTCACAATAGCCAGGTTATGGAAACAGCCAAGATGCCCCACTACTGACGAATGGATCAAGAAAATGTGGTATCTATACTCAATGGAATTTTATGCAGCCATGAAGGAGAACAAATGTTATCATTCACTGGTAAATGGATGGAATTGGAGAACATCATTCTGAGTGAGGTTAGCCTGGCCCAAAAGACCAAAAATCGTATGTTCTCCCTCATATGTGGACATTAGATCAAGGGCAAACACAACAAGGGGATTGGATTTTGAGCACATGATAAAAGAGAGAGCACACAAGGGAGGGGTGAGATAGGTAAGACACCTAAAAAAATTAGCTAGTATTTGTTGCCCTTAATGCAGAGAAACTAAAGCAGATACCTTAAAAGCAACTGAGGCCAATAGAAAAAGGGGACCATGAACTAGAGAAAAGGGTAGATCGAAAAGAATTAACCTAGAAGGTAACACTCACGCACAGGAAATCAATGTGAGTCAACTCCCTGTATAGCTATCCTTATCTCAACCAGCAAAAACCCTTGTTCCTTCCTATTATTGCTTATACTCTCTCTACAACATTAGAAATAAGGGCAAAATAGTTTCTGCTGGGTATTGAGGGGGGGAGCGGGAGGGGGTGGAGTGTGTGGTAAGGGAGGGGGTGGGGGCAGGGGGGAGAAATGACCCAAGCCTTGTATGCACATATGAATAATAAAATAACAAAAATCAATAAAAATAAAAATAAAAATTTTAAACATCAAAAAAAAAAAAAAAGAACCAAACACCAGGGCATATAACTTTTGACATTTTGTTAGTCAAGAGTTTACCCTATCTCATGATCAACAGTGCTTATTTTAGGCTTTTATCATGTTACTGCACTCTGAAGTTTAAATTTGCTTACCTTCTCTCATATTTTACTGAGTAGATGAATTCTACTCACCTCTCATAACATCTAAACCATCAGTTTTATGTATATTTCTCTTAAACTTGCACTGGTAAATGTATCACCACTTGATTTGTACAAATTAAAAGAATATATGAAAAAATTGATTGTGGAAACAAATATTTATAGAAGTATTTAAAAATAGTAAACCATTTAAAAAGTAAAGATTGATCTTAGAAATTTTCTGAGATATTTTAAATATAATTTTTCAATAATATATCTCAGTACTACAAGCACTTATTTATTTTTCTGTCGTAATTTTATTTGAGATAGTATAATTTTTATGAATGGTTATTCTGAAAGTAATCACAATTAATAATGTTAATAAAAATGGAAAATGAGCTAATAGTAAAAGCAGAAACTGGATAAAGTTGGATAACACAGTATATGATTTTATGCCCAATACATGAGAATAAGAGAAAATTTAAGATAAGCTATATCATGTTGGATTTCATATAACCATACTTCATCAAGCAATGAAAATAAGCTTAAATAAAATTATAGTTATCTTCAACATTGAATGGTGTACTCCTTACTTAATAAATTAATATCAAGACAGAAATGTAAACTATCATCCCATAATATACTAATATTTCTATAAAATTCCACAGAGGCACTATTCTTTATCTATTACTTATAAACATTTTCCTGTAGGAAGGCTAATATTAAATATCAAGCTACTTCTATAAATCACTACAAGAGAAAGCCTCCATCAGAACAATGCAACTTTTGATTGTCAAAGTTAAATCACATTTGGGTAACTTATTTTTACCATAATGATTTGAGATTCTCCATAAGTTAAACATAGACTTTATATAGACTAAAGGAAAGTGAAAAAAGTGTAAAAGCCTAAAGTAAATGGGCATTGAAACATTTAACATATGTGTATGATGACTGCCTACTAGGTGCTTACCATATATGTAAGTGCAGTCCTGGGTGTGATGTAAAGGAAACAGACAAAATCTTTTCCATTGTTATGTGCACATACTGAATGACATGACAGGGCAATAAACAAATATGAAACAAATTGCACAGAACATTAGATGCTTGTAAAATTACAGCAAAGTTGGATAAGTGTATTTTGGATATTGTGAAGAGAGATTTCTAATTTTACATAAGTATACAGACTTCTGACTGGTGAGCAGGGTGCTTGAAGAAGGCAAACAAACCATTCAAGAGGGAAGTTCGGGAATGTCTTTTCCAAGCAGAAGAAGCAGAATGGTTTAAGGCAGAATACAAGAGTATGAGTGTTCTTTGGAGAAGGTAGCTATGCACTGGAGAGGTATGAGAGAAAAAGTGTATGTATGATCAACTGACTAGAGAACTAAGAGGGCATTATGTATAATTTTTCTATGTAGATAATTTGAAGAAAGTTTCATGATCAGAGAAGCAAGTCTAGAACAGCGACGACTGTCTCTCACTCAGACCTCTCCTCATAAAGTTGGAGTCTCACATCATAGGACCAACTCTCTCCACTGGAGCACCAAACGGTGGTTCAGATATTTTGTAGGGTAGAGAGATGGGCAGGTCATAGAAGAGAAAGTTAACTATCCTGTCCTTCTATAAGTTTCAACTTATTCCAAACAGAATTTGAAGAAATTCAAGGGTAAAAGTACTCTTAAAAACAATAGACATTTTGGTGATAAACAGTTAAGTGGAAGATGGTAGCTTGATGCAGTAACAAGGTAAATCATAAGTGAGCTAAGTAACTAGAATAATTAAGAAAACGATACAAAGAAAGCCATGTCAGAATTAGACTCTAAGGCAGACCTTAATATTATCCCTGCATAGCAGTGTGTATTTAATTAGAGAAGACTGTAGAGCAGTTTGTTTCCCAGGATGTTCTTTAAAACAACAATAAATTCATTCAGAATTTAGTAGAGTCTAACAGATGGGTATAAGGCCAACAGAGGCAGACAGCTTGATAGACCAGACAAACAAACAGTCAAAGAAATCCCTCTAAAAACTAATAATCATCTCAGAGCTATTGTGTACATGCCCAGTGTGTGCTCTCTGAAAAATGACATCAAAGGATTTGCATCATGGAGGATCTGTATCCCACTGCAATAATTCAGCTAAGTCAATAATCAAGTAAACAGGATGCAATGGGAGGTAAGAGCAGGGAGGCAGGGAGGGGGAGCAACAAGAATTATTAAGCTATTTTATACAAAATGTTGTAACCTTGACAAAAAATGTGGTAGGTGAAAAGAAACAGGAAAAGTGTGAGCATTGGAAGCAAGAACGGTAGACACAAGAATGTACCAGGTGGAGGGTCCAGTTGTTATGTTTAATAGAGAAAGCTTCAAAGTAGCCATTATATAATTGTGTTCAAAGAACTAATGGAAGCTCTATTTAGAGACTGAAGGAAGACATGGTGACAGTGTCTCAGAAATACACAGCAACAGATACATATAATTAAAAAAGCAGAATTGATTAAAAAGTAAAAACTCTGGAGTTAAAAGGAAACTAATTCACTAGAGTGGTTGAAAAGTAGATTTGAATAAGAATCTAGATCAGTGAAATTGAAGCTAGATGGGTAAAGAATATTCAATCCAAAGAGAAATTTTTCTGATCCATTAAGCTTGTGTGTGACATTTATCAAAACAACACACATATAATTATCATTGAAGAGGAAGAAGGAACAGAGAAAGGAACAGAAAAAATTATTAACAATGATAATGGCAACTTTCCAAACTTAGTGGGCAACAATCATATAAACACTTAATAAATTCAATGATTCCCAGATATATAAATGAGATGACATCTAAACCCAGTACAGTAAGTGTACTAAAAAAATAAAAGAAAAAAGAAAAACTTTGAAAGATAATCTTAAAAGCAGCAAAAGAATAATACTATGTCACAGTCATGAGGATCTCAGTAAAAAATTACAGCAGACTTACCAAAAACATGAAGAAGATAATGTGGTAGCATATTCAAATTGCTAAGAGAAAGAAATAAAAAAACTTTCAGTATAATCTCATATCTGGCAAAAACATCTTCCAAAAATGTGAAATAAAGAAGTTACTGAGAGAATTTCTTATAGTAGGTAGAGTTCCAGTGACTGCAGGTGGCAGAGCACTGATAGCAACAGTTACACAACTACAGTGTTTTTGCAGATGCTGATGCTTTTCTTCTTTTTATTGATATAAAAATCATGTGTTTAAAGAATTTGTATATTTTGTTGTTAGGCCTAGCCCAAATTTTTGTACAGTAGACATGGCAATAAAGGCAAAAGGAGACAAGGAAGAGCAGAGCTGCATGTAAAGGGCTTAAGCACCAGGAGCCTGTGAAAGATCCAGAAATGGCAAATGTGAAGAACCTGTAACAACCTGAATGTATACGTATTCTCATTATTTCCTGTTTCTTCGAAAGACATAAAATGATATAAAGTAGTAATTATTATGCATTTCAGGAAAATAGGACAGAACAAGGAGAGGGTGGCTGGAGTTACATTAGAGCCATACTAGGCACTTAAATTGCTTTTGCTGAAAAGCAGTGTCTCCTACTTGGGCCATTGAATTAACTGAAAACAGGAGAAAATCTTGGCATGCCTGCTTCCATTTTGAACCTGTGTTCTTTCCTCTGAGATGTTCTTTCTGCAGCCACCTTGGAATCTAAGAAGGGCAGGATTGACCTCTTTGTAATGGAGATTGACCCTAAGGAAAGGAATAGCAGAGCCTCTGCAGGACAGACTGCCTAATTGGAGCAATGACTGTGTGGTAACAAGGCCCCATCTAACCAATCTTGAAACCATGAGCAACATGACCACCTGTGATGCCCACCTGTGACCACCAGAGCACATGTGAGACAGGGACTACAATTTTATACCTCTTCTCCCTGCCACCAGTTCTTCCTGTTTAAACCGGAGGCACATGTCTGTATGAAGAAGAAAAGCTGATGTGCTGCCTTGCCTCTTTCTGCAGCATACGTTAATTAAATCATTCTGTGTCCTTCACCATCACTCTTCTCTCTTTGGTATACTGGGTGAGTGGCCAGACGTAACACATGGTACCCCTGGAGTTGGGCTTTTTGTTTAAAACTAATTCCAGATTGACATTTCCATATCTCACTAGAATTTAGTTAATACATACCTTAATTGATTCTAATTAGTTAAAGTATACATGGTAAGTCCCCCATTGGCAACTACAAAAACAATTTTCAAAAGATAAAAACATAGTTTCAGGGATTAAAATTTTATCCTATAAAATACTCAGTTCAAAAGAAAACAGTGAATGAGAAACGGGATAAAAACACAAGATCTATTAAAAATAACATAAGTGGTGTAAATTCAACTATAGCACTGACCTGTTTAATGTGAATAGATTGAAAATCCAGTCATAATGTGGTCAGATAAGATTAAATAAAAATAAATCAAAATTCTTAAAGAAGACACATTTTAGATCGAAACATTCAAATAGAAAATAGATGGAAAATGAATTATTACTTAAAACATATCCCAAAAAAGTTGGAGCAGCCCTACTTCTATCAGACAAATTAGATTCATGAGCTTCATCACAGCCCCACTGCATGTGTGTGACACACTTCTGTGCCCACATTGCATTGGACCAGACCTACCCCTCCCCAGGGGTGGAAACCTCTTTCTTCTATTCTCTTTAGTAACATCTGCCTTTATTCACCTGTGTCCTCAGCATGATGAGGGTGGGAGTGTCTGAAACACCCCTGTCCCCCAAAGGTATCAGATTTTGTTTTTACTCCTCCTAGAAACAATGAATCTTTGTGTTACTCGAGGGACTCAGATGACACTAATTAGCTGCTTAGAATATTGTTGCTCCTTGGGCAGAAGACTTGGGGCAAGCCGTCAGGCCTGCCTCCCCACAAGGCTGATAGCACTTGTACATCATGTTAAAAGGAAGCCAGCCATCTCTCACTTCCTGTCCCTGGCTGGTCTTTTTTGTGAGCACTCAGTGGAGTTTGTTGGTAAGATCTTGAAAGAGAGCACATAATCTTCATGTGTCCAGGCCCCCAGGTTTTCCAAATTGAGAAGCTGGCCTAGGCATGGCCTGTAAGAATTCTAAAACTTCCACAGACCTATATCTAGGTGACTTTAGGTGCTGTGTAAACCAAGGGCTGAAATTGCCTTGTCCCTCTGGAGATTACTTGGTAAACCTGTAAGACCTACTTTCGGCTCAAGTAAAATTATGATTTTGTACATTTTTCAGCTTTTTCTCTTTCTATAGGCAGGTTGACTTTGTATTCTAGAAGAATCTTTTCTTTCCATATCCTATGCAATGTGTGGATCTCCACGCATTTTACAGTGTTTTGTTTTCATTTCCTCTGTGATGTTAGCACCACCAGATTGTGCACATATCAATTTGATATATTCTTTAAAGTTCTGCTTATAAATTTTTGTTCAAATATGTGCTTATTTATTTGTTTACATATGTATATTACTTGAAAGTGATTGGAATTTTTATTTCTCATTTTATTGCAACAAATTATATTATTCTGTGTTATTTTTCTTGATTGAATTTTCGTGTTTGTGATTGATTTAAACTATGCATTAGTAATTTTTTTTAAATCAGGGAAATCATTTGTACATATATATGCATTTACTTATTGGAGCTTAATATTACATTATTTAGATTCCGTATATAACTACACATCTTTAATTTACTTGATCTAATAGAGTCTAAACTTATTATTATGTTGCCTTGATTTCTTCTTACATCTCTGCAGTTTATAAATTTATATAGTTGTGTACTATACTAGATATGAGATTCAATGATCTAAAATCCATCTGCAAACTTACACTAAGATTTATATTTTAAACCAAGTACAGTGGCTCATTCCTCTAACCCCTGCTACTTGGGTGGTGGTGAGAGGAGGATCTCAGTTCAAGGCCAGCCTAAGTAAAGAAATTCATCAAGTTCACATCTCAAAGAATAAGCCAGGCATGGCGGTTCACACTTACAATCTCAACTACACTGGAGGCATAGGTAGGAGGTCAAGGTCCAAGGCTGACACAGACTCTCACTGTCAGCTTTTGCAATGTCCTGATCCAGACTCCCAAAAGAGCCTCTGAACTTCTCCAGTCATTGTCCTAAACCTCTAGTCACCATGATATCCAGGGACAGCAGCACCTTGCAGACAGATCAACTCATGATGAGATCACCCCCACGCACCAACACAACAGTCTTCTCATGGGAATGGGATTGTCTCTTCAAACAATGAGAACTTCTTCAAACCACTCTGTAGGACCAGAACTGAGATACTGATCAACCAGGGCACCCACACATTGGCTCTGATTGCTTCTTTATGCATATCTTTTGCCCCACTCCTTCCTCTACTTACATCTAAATCTCAAGTCTATAAAAATGGGCTGAATGCTTACTCTCCTTCTTTCTGCACTTGGCCTGTGGCCTGTACATTAGTAAATATACTTTCTCTGCCTTCCAACACTCCTCTTTCTTGGGCAAATTGGGGTGAGTAGGCGAATCTGACATGTGGGAACCCCCAAAACTAGGCCAAGACCTCCATTTAGAGTTCTAGATGTAATAGGCAGCCCACAATGCTAATGGAGTAGTCTGAATATGAAAATGTAATTGTGCAATACTTCCACGTTTTCATTTCTGTATGTTCACAAATTAAAATGTATACACATGCACACACATATAAACCTAGTGAGTTGTTTAATTGCCGTAAAATATAAACTTTATGGTGTATGGCAGATTTGCATTAAAAAAACAAAATGTGATATTTGTATCAGTAATGAACTTTCACCGATGATATAAAATTAACAGGGTATATCTTAGTCTCCTTAATCTAATTGATATATTTACTTTTGATCAAGTAAAGATAATTATTACCTTGAAGGACAATAAATCTTTCAAAATGCTGCTTATTGATCTGAACTGATGAATTATACTTTATTCACAAGATCAAATGTTGGATTGCTTTACTCTTCTTTACTAATATTTCTGAAAGGACAGGAACCATTTGAAAGTGGTAACTAAGCAGAAGCACAGCAGTATAAGGCTTACTTAGCAGTGTTTGAAAGCTGTGTATTTTCATGTGTCTGTCTTGACAACCCTAGACCTCTTGCTTGCACTTTGTAAGCAAGTACTTACATTTGATGTAACATAATATAGAACTTTTCATAGACATGCAAAAATAATTGATATAGACAAAAACATGTACACTTTTCATTTGAAATACAAGTATATTCTTTTACTATTGAGATGATTTTTTATTCTTTTAAAAGAAGGAAAATGTGAATTTAGAGATAGTCTTCTAAATAGTTGCCAAACATTAAAAAAAAAAAAAGTTTGGTATTTCAGTGTGTTCTTTCTCAATTTCTGCCAAAAATATACTACATATAAAATAAAATTATCAACTTGAACACAAGTCCAGAAGAATTAAGATTTTTATCCTTACTAAACTCTAGCATAAAAGACCAGTTGTTAAACTTTCTACTTTACCAGCTGTAGCTGTGACCAGTAAAGTAGCTGTGCAGAACCCATTGCCACCACAGTGACACTTTGATCTTTCTGTTGGACATTTCTGAACAGTGCTTCTCCACTAACTAATAGGACCCTGTAATTCACTAAATGTGAACAAAAATAATGTGCATGTGGTTAGGATTTATTCTTCTAGCAGGATGAGAGTATTTACCACGACAACTCAGTACATAAGAATTTCTATAGCGTGATGTTCAGATTATATGTCTGTCCATGAAATCTGTCAGGAGAGGTAAGTGAAATTAGCCAGAGAGTGGTTAGAAAAAAAGGCAGATCCATAGTTTTGAGAGGTCTTTATTTTGTTCTCTACCCTTTCATGCAGGAACATTTAAATGGTTAATTCATGGAAAGTGATATGCCCAGCTGCCCTTTTTGGGTTCTTGAAGTTGTAACATTTGTTCAATCTTATATTAGAGATAACTCTAATTGGTTTCCAGGAGTAGAAAAATTATTCTTCAATATGTCTTACTTTAAGAATTTATGTAATGTGATAAGTTGTCAGAACATTTTGTTTCACCCTATAAAAATCTCAACCAGAGAGTATAGAATTCAGTTGAATTATTTTATTTCATAAAAGAAATCTCTGCAAAGAACTTTTGGGTGGAAGTCTGCAAGGTGATAAGGTTCTAAATTGCAAATTTTTTTTCACAATGCCTCACTTCATATAAATGTAATTAGCACAGCAGAAAAATGAGTACTGAAAGTTACATGTGAGCTATGCAGGGTGTAACTTCTGTGGGAGAATATTCATTGTTGTATATTTTGACTCAGTTTATCATTTGTCTGAATCCTCATTTTTCTCCCCCAGTTCCCTTCTCCTTCCTGCCTTTCTTGTTGCCACAGTGATGTAGTAAGTGAGACTGTCATTGTTGTCTCTTCTGCGACCCTGCTTTATTCAATTGCCATTTCAGGAATGGTTCCTTCACATATATCATTTTTAATATATAACTAATTTAACTCCCATGTATTAAGACTATAAACTGACTTTACAATAGCTATTTAATTGATAACCTTTCCTCTAATTTCCCTTTTTTAAGCTAAATTTCCATCCTGTCAAAAATAGTAAAGTTTTTAAATGCTCGTTTTGCTGTCGTGTGTTGTCTGATCCAGTCCAAATTCTTTAAACTGGTTTCAGTTTGCCTTTCTGCCTCTGAATCTGATGATACTTCTCCTTGTTGCTGACTCCTCTGCAATAATCCTCACTTCCTCCTGTGGGCTTTTCTCCTGACCTTCCATGTCTGCTTCCCATTCACCTTTTACGACCTTACTTACTTCCTGCTTTCATGATGTCACTCCATTTTTCTTTTCTTCTACCTGTAAAAATCTAATAACTAGCATTACAGTTTCTTCTTCAAGCAGGTTGCTCCTCATATTTTCCTCCCTTTCCTTCACTTCCAGCTTTAATACATATCCCAGGCTTGATGAGATTATTATTTGCAATACAACTTTAATCAGGATGCGCAAAGAATGATTCTGATATTCTTCATGTTAACTCTTACTTTTGGATCATATCTTAGAAGAAACAAATGTCTACTTTAGAAATCACTGTAACATCAATATTGAATCTGCTTTTTTTAAGGTTCACAAATCGGTATTTTGACTATTATAATGCATTTTAAAAATTGGGCCAGGCTGTGATTTTGTGTCAGTGGCTGAACATTTGCTTAGCATGGAGACACCGGGTTCTAT
This sequence comes from Castor canadensis, assembly GCF_047511655.1. Classification (NCBI taxonomy): domain Eukaryota; kingdom Metazoa; phylum Chordata; class Mammalia; order Rodentia; family Castoridae; genus Castor; species Castor canadensis. The sequence goes on along the minus strand of NC_133394.1, from coordinate 74,088,073 downwards.
CTCCAGCACCAAAAAAAAAAAAAAAAAGAAGTCAATATTTGTTGGCTGGTGTGTAAGGATATGAAAAGAAAAGCATTTGCATTTGAGTATACTTTTGATATTCCATTCTGATATTGTTTATATTATTGTGATTATAAAGAAACAGACATAGTAGATATGTGCTTTGCTATAAATATTGAATAATAAAGGTATATAGTAAATTCAAATTTTAAATAAAGACTAAATGTTTTCTTTGACCTCTTTTTACTTTCTTGGTACCTCCACCTCACTCCATCATATTCAGAATAATGCAGAGCACAAGGTCATGTGTGAAGTATTCGGGAGGAATTAAAAAAATGGCATGAGCACTAAATCACTGAACACGCAAAGGTTAAAATGTCAGAGGTTTATTCTTTTATCAAGCAAAAACTACAGACAGAGCATCCACATTGTGTAAGCTACCAAAGGAGGATGTATGAATGAGACAGATTTCCACTAAATCATTAAGTCACAGGCTGTTACATGGTTTGTGTTCCTGGGGGAGAAAGTTCTAAAAAGAAAAGTTGACACAAGAAGTAAAAACACAAGCTGGATTTTGTTTATTAAATTTACCTTCCTTAATGTTCCCTTAAGCTAAGAAGAAATCTACTGTATCACACAGCTCAGGATGCTATATACACATAAGATATTGCATACTATAAAATTTTAGGATTCTATGCAGTTTTACACAATTTAAACTTGAGTAAAATTCGTATTTAAAAAAGACCATATTGGACTACCTTCAGCAAATGGAGGTTATTTCAACAGCCCCTTAGCATTTTTAGCAACGATAAATAGAAAACTAAGTGAACGGATTTTCAAAGCATGTAAGCTATTACTGTAAGTTTGGATAATGGTCTACTTATTCCAATGAACCAACTCTGGTGTTAATCTACTTCTACCAGTCTTCTGTTTCCCCTGTGAGAAGAAAGGAAGAAGCAATGCACTTCTCTGTAGTGTTTCACATAAGAGGTCATCTAGGTTTCCAATTACAGCACACAGTAAGAAAGTTGATTTAGGATTATGTAGAAGTGAAGTAGAAGTTGCATAAGAAAATTATTAGGAATAGAGCGTTTTGATGAGATATTCAAATAGCAAAAGCAATTTGCTTTTCATTATGGCTGCTTCAGGCTGTGGCCTAACTCTTAGCAGTTACTCTCTCTCTCTCTCTCTCTCTCTCTCTCTCTCTCTCTCTCTCTCAGCCCCCGAGCCTCAGCAATGATGAGTCAGTTTTTGCTCCCTCCTGTTAATTTCCCTACCTATGGTTCACTCTAAGCAGACGCAAGAAATGCTTCTTTTTAGAATTAAAAATTCTTGATTATGCAACACTGGGCTACATAAAAGAAAGAATCCAACCTGCTAATAATGAAATGAACATTTGTAAGCAGTTGAAATCCTAGACAAATTTGAATTAGAAATACAATGCACTCTAGTGATATGAAAGCAAATTAGTAGATAATACATTGCAGACATTTTTATCATAATCATTTTTCCTCCTCCTTTTTCTTCATTTTCTATAGCAGGCTACACATTGTACAGTAGAGTTTTTCACCTGCATACAACCTGGGACCAAATTATGCCTTCAAATAGTATTTCACTGAAGTCAAGCAAATGACTGAAGGCAGGGGTTGTGGAAAAAGATACTCAATGTTCCTTAATGACAACAGATTTCTGGTTATGAGTATGTTCCTACACAGCCTTTAGCCTTCCTTTTCCTCCTATGACTTTCCCTTCAAGGCACAAAAGATTATAAACAGTGGACTGGACAGAATATTTTGAACTAAGAATTTTAAGGTTCTATGTCACCTTTTATTTCTGGTTTAGGCATAGCAAAAAGACAGAGAAAACAATTAGATAAAATACCCTCAAAATGAAATGATGCTTCTTAAGTCATCTGAAGTTCCCTGCAGTTTAGTAATTTTTTAAAGAATTGAAAATCTTATTGTATTATTGGTTGAAAGCATAATTATACATTTGATTCCAGTGATTGATGCAATTTCTTAATGAACATTGTGTTAAATTTTTCTGATCAATATTACTGTGTATGTCTTTGTCAAAAACAACTGTTTTATTTAGGCCAACCAAGTAAATTATGTTTGACTAGGATATAAACTTTGAAAATTAAGTGTAATTTAAACAATGAGTTAAGGACAAAGTACTGTAAAACTATTCCTTCAGTGACTACAGGATAGGACTCTTCAGGCGTCCCCAACCCAAACCACGGTGTTGCCCCTCTCCACATCGGTGATCTCGCAGTTCAGCTTGTTGAGTCTACCATCCAGTATGAAGAGGGAGTCCTTGGAGGGTGTCATCAAGTACTGACCAAACAAGCCACTTCCCTGGATTCGCCTGTTCTTGCGGCTCCAGGGCCACTCTTCTACCTTGAGGGGCTCTTTCAGACTCTTGATCATCTTGACCTTCCCGGAGGACAGTTCTGCATACAGCACGTCCGTTTGCCTGCTGGAACTGCCGTAGATGTTGTACTGGTGTGCCTCAGTGAAGGACGGCTGGAAGGCCAGGTCGGCTATGTGCAGGTTCGTGTGGATGTCGAAAGCCTCCTGGATCTCTCCTCTGATAGTGATGTACTGCACCCTCACCAGCCCTTTCACGTCGTTCACACTGACAAGGTAGTGGCCATCTGGAGAGACATAGGGTGTGCCTGACACGTCATTGTTGAACCCAATGACAGAGTCGGTCACACCATCCACCAGGAGCTGAGGTGGGCTTTCTCCCGGGCTTACAGGTTTGCACCCAACAAAGTAGTAGCCCCCTAGGTGAGTGTAGGCCAGAGACTGGGGGACACAGCTGTAGGCTTTCAGGTTAATCGTCTTGATGTACGACATGGTTTCAAGATCAATTTTTTGTAATGCAGCTTCATCTTTATGAAGAATAAATCCAAACCTGAAAAGATGAAGACCAAAGTTAGACAGGAAACTATAGAGTACTTACCAGACAAAAATGCATTATGGACATGAAAAGGCCATCCCAAGAAACAAGTACTGTCACCATCGTGTTAGAATTAATCCCCAAAATGTGCGACTTTCCTCTTTTCTCTAGGGCATTCTTTGTTTTATGTCCAACTCATGCTCTGGCAGCAAAATAATTTAAAGCAATAAATCTAATTAATTTGTAGAACAACTTTTGGTTTTAAGATGAAAGGGAAAAATTAACCATTACTTTGTATATCTCAAAAATTTCTGGTACTGAATAAACTTTGTCAACCCAGCAAGAATAAAAGGCTTGAAAAAAATGCATCTATATCTACATATATATAAACAATATGCATTAGTTTCATACATTTCACTTAAATATTTTGTGGTACCGGCAATGGAACTCAGTCTCACACATGCTACACAATTGTCCTATCACTAAGCTAAACCCCCAGCTCATTTACTTTTTATATTGTCTATTGTCTTTTGACTAGTAAATAAATGACACATATCACTATTTAGATAATTAACCACACCTTTCTCATTTTAATGTACAGCAAATGACTATCTTAATACAGGCAAATTATTATTTTTAAAATTTTGGTATAGAACTATTAGAGTTCTATGTTAGAACTTCACTACCTTTTGGATTTTAACATTTATCATAAGCTTTAAACACACATTTCATTTTTCAGCTGTGCCACACTTATACTGTTATCACTTTTAATGTCAAACCTTCATTGCATTGGTTATCTTACATTGAATAGTGAAGAATTTTAGAGATTTATTGTATTTTTATTAAAGAGAATTTAATTTTCTTTAACAATTAAAGAATTAATTCAGCTGATTTTCAGTCCTGAATGTTGGCTAGAAATCTTCAGAAGTCCAGCGGCAACTGTACACATTTTAAAATTCTGACCTACAGCAAAAACAATCCAAGTTAAATAAAAGAAAATGAAGTAGGGCGTAGTGGCGAATGCCTGTGACTCCAACTCTCAGGAGGCCGGAAGATTCGGGTTCTGGGCAGGATGAGCTACATAACAAGATGTTGTCTCAAAAGCCAAGAGGGAGGGAAGAAAGAAGGGAGATGGAGAGAGGAAAACTATTAAAGTTACATTTAAAATGAATATTTGAGGATGAATAATATTGATTGCATTGCTCTTGATAATCTCAAAAGTTCATCGAACTAATGTCAGAGAAATAGTGCTTATTGACTGCGTTAATAAGTGAAAAAATAAGATGAACATATTATGAATATTAAGGCAAACCAAAACAAATCAAAATAAATCCTTTAAAGAGAGCCAATTGTGTTATTGTCACCTGTGATTTATTTTCTGTATGGTAATAATCACATGGAGTTCATGTATGTAAAAGAGATCATTTCCACACATAACACATTTAGAGATATATTTCCTTAAAATTTCAAATATAAGTCTTCAGCAAGCACAAAAAATGAACTTGTGCATTAAATATCATAAAAATTAAGAAAACATTCTCAGATAATTGGTCTTATGTTGTGACTGTGTGTGAGAGTGCCCATGTACAAACACTTACTGACAGACAGAAAACTACAACTGCTTTCATTTTTATTACATTGCATGAAGTTTTAACTGTCCTTGAACATTTGTCATGATACGGTTGTCACTAGAGAGAGTCAAAGTTCTTTTATATTGAAGAAAATCTTCAGTGTATGGATACTCTTTCAAGAATCTTTCTTCAATATTTATTGAACAAGGCACTGGGAAAACATTGAAGATCAACACAACTCTCCTTCACCTTTTACAAATCTAGAAATTTTGAGTGATAAGATTTGTAATAAACTATTAGTGATTAATGTTTAATTATACTATTCTGTCTTGCTATGTATGATCTAATTTAGTAACTTAAATTTTCCACGTATTTGAAACGGTAATTGTGGGTCATATTTCTACTGCACTTCTGGATGATACCCACTGATTCAGACTTAGTTTCTAGTTCTTTTTCTGTTTTGAGTCGATAGCACATGATCTTTCAGTAAATACAGCTTACACTATATCTATTATGATAAAACTTTAATCCTGAAGGTATAAAGGAACATCCATATTGCTAACAATCACTTCTAAATATTCGCACTAAAATATTAATGCCTAGTGCAGAAATACATTGTAGGTTTTAAATCCTTTCCCAGCACTAAAGAATATAAAACTCTCCAACTGCCAACTAAGTCCCTCATTTTTGTTTCTCAGCATCAAAAATGTAAAGCCATAGGTGTCACTATCTACTCTCAGACCTGTGTTAATAAATAGTTAACTGATCTATTGTCAAAGAAATAGCGATGGCTTTCCATTAATGGATAATTATTAAGAGTATGTCATGTGTAGATGCATCAGTATTATTTATGAAATTATGAATTATGATAGAACATACAATTTTTCTGATATAAATTGTACATGAGCTCCAAGGAAAAGCAGTAATAGGCTCATTTAATAAAAGCAATAAGCCAATCAAGTTTTGGCATTTCAGCCCTTCTTTAACCTTGAGTCTTCTAATCCCTTTGGGCAATGAATTTCAAATGTTAATGAGAAAGAATAAGACAAGTTCACTGTAGTCCTAAACTACTTTAACTCTGATATAAAGAATGTGCTCAGGTGTTCTGAGGTAAAATTACCTCTTTTGCAAGTAATTAAAAATTTAAAAAATGGTCCAGTTAAAAATGCAGATGCTTCACATAAGGTGATAAAATGCATCTGTTTTGGACCCTCCAAGGCAGCTCTGTTAGGACAAGAGTTTGAGCTGCCGAAGTGGATGCCTGAGGATGCTGCTTTGTTCATCACTGATTTATTGGTTAGGAAGTGGCACCTGTAATTCAAAATTTCCCCCAGTAAAGATTGATATTCACTGTTCATTAGGCTGTGATTAATATTTAGGAGACTCTCAACTTTCATGCCTGCTTAGCATAGCAAAATTCTGCACAGTACTAGGTTTGATCGTGTGTCTAATATTTATCAGGATGCAGAAAGCAAAGTGCAGACTGAGAAATTAATATACTCAGACTCACAACTTTTACTAGAAAATTATGCCAACAGAAAAGTGTGTTTGCCCTGCATGGTATTCTGTAGGCAGATTTCTCAGATTTGTGTGGGGAGTAACAGCAGTTTTTTTGTTTCCTAATTTTTTTCTGAATTTTTAATCAATGGAGTTTATTGTGAAGTTTGTAAGAAGGTTCAGCTTTATGAGTTTTATACTTTACAATGTGATCTGAAATAGTTCATAGGCAGAGGCTTGTTGTTTTAGAGGAAGTAGGGCTTTCATTCCAGGTCACCATGTTTAGTGGCCCAGTTTTTCAGTGTAACACACCTATGTGAACATGACTTTATGTGAAGTCCTTGACTTCCAAAAGCTTCAATTTCTGCACTGGCCAGGAAGAGAACAGAAGTTTTGTCTAGCTTTGAAAATGAGAAAAAAAATCCTGCTCATTACCATACAAAACATTGGCAGTTTACAGGTTAAGGAGAATTATTTTCCCATTATGAATTAAAGAAAGTATTTTATTTGGAACAACAAATCATTACAGAAACAAAAACAAACTTATCATGAACTTTTTTGTGTCGCTTGCATTTCTACAACATTAAAAACACACATATGGTAGTAACAGAGATGATGGTGTCTGTCCCAAGGCCACGTCTGGGAAGTTTGGTCCTCCATTTGGAAACATTCTGAGCTGGAGCATATTGGGAAGCCTACTATCAGTGAGGTGTGATCTCAGAAGGGACTGTGGGACCCCAGGCTCTCTGTCTTCCTATTTTGGCTTGTGATTGCCCCCTTCCACTCCCAATCCTGACACAGTAAGGATTGTTACTTGTGAGGCCACCACCAGAGGCAAAACCCAGTGAGACTGCTCAATCTCGAACTCTCAGCCTCCCTAATTGTGAGCTAAATAAGCTTTTCTTTATAAAGTATTCTGCCTCAAGTGTTTTGTTATAGCAATAAAAAGTGGAGTCATACAGGCTATATTTTTCCATTCATGAATACTAGAGAGATCACATTACAATAAAACTTTTCGTTTTAATTCTTGCTCCCACTTTTACCCTCAGTTCAGACCTTATCCAATAAATGAATCACTCTCACACTGTTAAGGAATAAAAAACCTAACTTGCTCCACTTTCTTTTATTGTATTTTTTTCTTTCAAGATAGGGTCTCACTCTGCTGCTCAGGTTGATGTCTGAGTGATGGGTTCCAGGGATCCCTCTGTCCCACTGCACCCCCAGTAGCTAGGACTACAGGCATCCCAACTACTTGGCTCTCACAGCACTATCTTTGAGACTTTACCCCAGAACTTACTGAGAATATGGTGAGGTAGTCTATAGTATACTAAGTGAACATGAGCTCTGAATAGATGACTGAATTTGAAACAAACACCTGTCTTAATCAATAATTGTTTTCTTTTTGTTTTTGTGGTACTGGGGTTTGAATTCAGAGCCTTGTGCTTGCTTGATAAGCACTCTAAAACTTGAGTCCTGCTCTTAACCCAAGAATTGTTTCCTTAAGTTACAGAATGTGTTGGACCTGACTTTAGGACCTGGATTTTTAGGTCTCCAGACACTGGCAATCAATGTTTGAATCAGGACAATTCAGCATCCTTGCAAAGGATGCCATTGTGAAGGTAAGGAAAGGAACAGATGTTGAACAAGAAAGAGCCCATCCCCAGAGTGGGCTGCTCACTTATTAAAACTGAGTAATAAATGGTTGCCCCATTACTCAGATAGTCCTAAGAGGGTGTTCACACATCTCATGAAACTGACTTTGATCACCGCCTCCTCACAGTGCCTGCCACTTATTCCATTCCCATTCTGTTTTCAGGGTCATCACATGATACACTACTAAAGGAATCTCATGATTGCAATTAATGTTCTATATAAATTTGCCATGGTCAATGTTAAGAGCACTGTCCTAATGTGGTCACAGGTACCCCAAATATTGAAGTGGAATAACCTCCTATAGGGTTTGCAGAATAACAAATATCTTATTCCCTGGGTATTGATATAGAACTGCTCATCCCTATTGCCCTCAGAGCATCTCATCTATACAGTTATGCTTACTGCTCCTTTTAGTGTTTTCCCACATAAGTTCATTCCCTACATCACTAGTCAGGAAGGGGCCAGACACCACCACTGCATTCCCAGCTGCCTTATACCCCATTGTCTGTATGTCCCGAGGTTTTAGCACCAATCCTTCCACACATATCAATGGATTGAAATGGAAACTGTTGAGTAGATGTTCGGTATGTTTGTGTTAATGGATTAACCAGATATTGTACCCTGTTATAAAAAATCATGTTGCTGCAGTACACACCTAAAACTAAAGCATTTCCCAATGCTTTTCTGATGCCCAAATTATTGAAACCATATACTTTGAAATAAAATTCCAGAGCAAAACAATTTGAACAGCTCTAGGACTTAATGGTATGGAGATTTTATCTACTTTGATTTTCTCAAAGTACGTATATTATCAAACGGTGAGTGCTTCATAACTAAGAGTGCAAAGGTTTACTAGGGTTATTAATATCTTTTCTTTGTCATATCATAAGTATATTTTCCCAACTGGAAATCTAAAAAAACTGAACAGATACTAAAATGACAATCCCTCCTCTACATATTCAATGTGTAAATGTACAATACATATGCCATTGCAAAGATATCTTTGATTCTGTTGTCACTGACATAGAGGTGTTATATGCACAAACCATAATTCACTGGTGTATGAATTCTGTTATATTTAGTTATTTTCTCTCATTCCTGACTGAACCTTATAAGAAAATACTGCTTTCTATTCCTAGTCAAGTGCCAGAGATTTAGTTTTTATCCAAACATTGCAAAAATAGCTCAATAAAACATGTCACTTCATAAAGGCAGGCCACATTCATATTTGGGAGAGGCAGAGCATAAAGAACTAGAATTGCCACATTTCCTAAAGGTTTATAACTAGAACAAGAACAATTTCCGAGTAATCACAGTGAATGCTTAGAGGTGTTTGTGAAATGATCAAACTTTGAAGTTTCCTGTTTTCAAAGCATAAGTTGAAAAGAGTTAAAATAAACAACATGACACCCTTCTACCTCACTTTTGTAGGTATAGTATAGAAATTTTGCATTAAAGGTTACTTTATTGCTTTCCCAACTTTCATCTTCAGATTTTTCTTAAAAAATAAAACATATTTCTGAAAACTGACTCCCATATTTTTTCTCCTCTCTGATGTCCTATTGCCCCAATATGATTCTTCCAGGGGAAAACTGAGAAACAAATGTGTAATTTAATTGTAGTACGTCTAAACTGCCCAATTGTTGACTTCTAGTAAGTAGGACATATAGAAAAGTCATATTTATTAGTTCTGTGCACATATTATATACTAGATTTATTTCAAATAGTAGAGCCCTCCACTTCCTTTTGAAGCTCTTAAGAGTATAAGACATAAAATAGACATTTATGCCTTAAGATAACTTTTAAGACTGGTTGTTCTTCCTAAGTTAGGTTTGGATAAATAATGTAAACATCTAAAATGATCGGCCTCCTCATTCTGATCCATGTTTTTGGTAAGATCAAAATGACACAGCAGAAATGGATAAGTGAGTAGGGGATAGTTTATAAGTACAGAGGTGGGGACAAGAAAAGAAAGAAGAAAGGCAAATTAAAATCTATTACTCAATCAACAAGTGCTGCCAGATGTCCTCTTTAGACCCATAGGAAGAATAATGGCTGAAAAAATTCTGTGAGAAACCAGGTTTGGCCCAAGTTGGGTTCTAGACTATGTGACTAAATTCAATAACTACAACCAATTTTGCTCAGTATACTGTGTCAACCTCATGAAGGAAACAAATGGTCTCTGTTTTCTTTTTGTTTCCATTAATAAAGTTTTTTTTTTCATTTTAATTTGCATATAGTCATTGTATGGGGAGATTCGCTGTGCCAATTCCCAGGAGCCTTACATTGTACATTGGTTTCTGTCTTTAATGAAAATTGTACTCAGCTTAAGTACCAGGTGCATAAAATCATGCTCCTTACTTTCAAAAAAATGTTAAGGAACGTCTGCAAAGATAAAAGAATGGATAGATGTAGTTGCACCCCTGTTTCAGGTACTGAGTTACATTTTTGTTGTTCCAGGCTTTCATTTAAAAGAGTTTATATTTTCCTGCATCCCAGAGGAAAGGGGCAAATTATAATTGAAATAACTAGAGGAGAGCACAATAAAGGAAGGGGCTGCTTACAAAGTAAATTGGTCAGACCGGACAGTGCAGTAATTAGGGCAGCACAGCAATACAGTTGTCACCACTGCCAAAGCCCTGGAAGGACAATGTTATGTGGACATCTGTGTGTTTTATGTGGATCTGATAGCTTTGATCATAAGAAGCAGCCAGTGGTCATCCACAGATCAACAGGTAAGGAGCTGGTGGTGGAGGCTACAGACTCTGGACTTATTCCTTCCTACAGCCTTTAATCAGGTTCTGGTTGGCCAAACCAACCTTGACTATAAAAAACCACACCCACTCCTGCCATCCTCTCTGTTTGAGCAACCAACCAATCCATTAACTGAGTGCACACATCATTAAGTGATTAACTAAAATCTGATGGGTCACACTATGGATAATTACAATTATCACACAGTAGAACAAACATACACAGAAGGACATGAACACATTCTTAAAATATAAAGTTGAAAACAGAAAGTAAACAGTGTGATTACTTATATGCCATATTGCCATTTAATTAAAAATGTAAAACCCCTAATATCCAGTTGGTAAGAACAACACAAAAGAAAAAGGACACATTAAACACATGAGGGGTACTGACTTGTCTGGAGACAAGATATAAGGTGAAAGAAGGATTGAAAGAATTAATAAACTATCAAAGGCAGAGGGATTTTGTACAATTTAGTAATTATAATGTACTGAGAAATATGAGGTATGATCAATTGACTCAGTCCTCTTTGCTTTCTGTTTTCACCATCACACAAAAACAGTGGTTAGCAGGAGGATGGAGCGGCATTGGAAGGGTGCCGAAGCTTCAAAAGGGAAAGTTTTTTTTAAGATTTGTAACTTTTCTATGTAGGCATTTAACCATGTGAATTGCTTACCCATTCAACAAGTTTTGTTCTAGGCAACAAGGGCAGAGGAAAATCATTAGGTGACATTTTCCTTGAATAAAGTATAAATATCTGAATTTTACATAGTATATACATATGTTTGCAAGCATACACAACTGTACATATGCACACATGTGTACTCAATTCACTGTTATAGACTTAAACTATTTTGCTGTGTTTTGCCCAAACAGAAAAAATAGTAGAACAGAAAAAGATTTCAGAAGCAGACTCATGCCATATGTGGAAAATTAACCTATAAAGGTGCTATTTCACATTAGTGGGGAAGATATCAGCTATATGGTTATATACCTCACTTTTATACAAAATAGTATCTGAATAGGTAAAGGAATTGAAGCTAAAAATAAGATGATTTGGGCTGGAGTGTGGCTCAAGAAGTTGTAGACCACCTGCCAAGCAAACATGAGGCCCTGAGTTCAAATCCTAGTACTACAAAAAAAATTAAAAATTGGTATTGAACAAAAGTACTATAAAATTATTGAAAGAAGCAAAAATAAATCTTGTGAAGATTGTATATCAAGTAAGATTCAATGTTCTATAAAGAGTAAAACTTGATGATGGTGTTATAAAATGTTTAATTCAGCCTGCTAAATTAGAGAAGAGATGGAAGAAAACGGTCAATATTCTTCCTTTATTATGAATCACTAAAAGACAAAATTTTAGAAAATAACTGAAAAGTAAAGTTAATGACTAAATAAATGAATGGGTAGTCCTCACATGAGGGGGAATTAGTAGCCTGCAAATATCAAAAGATTACTATACATAATTAGGTGAATGCTAATTAAAACCAAAAAATGAGATATTATTCACAACCATGATAAAAGATGTTAGGATGCAAGATCAGTAATAATGCATACAAATCTGTCCTCTTAGATACTATTGGTAAAAACTTGATTGTCTTAGAATATTTTAGAGGATAATTTGACATTGTCTCTTTTTAGTTTTTTGGCAGTACTTGGCTTTGAACTCACAGCTGTGTGCTTACTAGGCAGGTGCACTCCTACTTGAGGTATATGCCCAAGGCCTATTTTTTCATTAGTTTTTTAAGACAGAAACTTACTTTTATGCCTAGACCATTATCCTGCTATTTTATGCTTCCTATGCAGCTGGAATTACAGTACACACCACCACACCCAGCCATTGGTTGAGATGGAGTCTTATAAACTTTTCCCAGGTGGGCTCAAACCATGATCTTCCTGATCCAAACCTCCTGAGTAGCTAGGGTTACAGGCTTAAGCTAACGTAATTAGCTGGCATTATCTCTTAAAAGTTAAATTATGATATTGCTTTAATGAAGCAATATTGTCTCTTAGTGTCTTCCCTTTATAAATGCTCATGACTGACTACAAAGTAACATACACAAGAGTATTCACTGTAACACTGATTGCAAAAAAAAATTAAGAAGTATCTAAATGCCAAACAGCACAGGAAGGCATAATTCAACTATGAAGCACCTGCCAAATAAAATTCCACACTGAACTTATAAAAGTGATAGTGCAGCATACAGTGAGAGTTGAAAGATTGCTGATTTAAAAAAAGAACATTTGAGATTAAAAAGAACACTATATAATTGAATGTACTTACATGTAATTGCTTCAATAAATGATCTTAAAGGTTATTGAACAATATGTTCTATCCTTTAAAAAATAAGTCTGAGACCTTATAAAGGGAGAGTTTACTTAAAATATACATTTCTGAATGGTTTGCATATTGAATATATGCAAATGTAAACAAAATATTCAACTCCTTATTTTACATAAAAAGAAACTACAAGTTGGGAGACACCAATCAAATATCACAAATTAGGAATACATGCTAAAAAGCATTCAGTGAAACTGACAAGTTACTTACATGTAAAAATAATTAGTAATAACAACAAAGGGCCTTTCTCTTATTTCTGTCCTATGTGATACTTATTCACTCTCTGATTAACTATCCTGAACAAATAATAACAAATATGGATAAAATTTTATGCATACATTCATAATATTATTACATATAGTAGTAAAATTTATAAGAAATTTAAAAGTCAAGATGTAAGTGAATATTTATACAAATGATGTGACAGAATACATGTTAAAAAGATGTTTATAAAACATTAATTTTAATTAATGCCTACTCAATAAAGTTGCCAGAATATAGAATATCATGTGAATAGTGTAATTAAACCATTAAAAATAAAACAAACAAAAAAGTCTGTGCATGGAATGCAGAGATAAAAAATCACAGTTTAACTGTGATCAGGTGAGGAGACTTGATTAAACTTACTTTGTCATGTTTTGTTTTGCATAATTTTATAACCGTTTTCAATGAGTAGAGTATACTTCTATAATAAGAGAATATATAGAGATCAACACATAGACAGATGATGAAACACTGAGAGAAATATACAAATAAATTTTAAATAAAATGTGAGTATCTCATGATAATCACTAATCATTTTAGTCTTCAATTTGCATTTCTATGAATGGAGATAAATGCACAGACTCTTCGTGACTCTTCAATAAAATGATTCATTCACAGACAAATGCACTGAATTATTTTTGAATACCAGAATGTGTTTGGATAGTAAGTTAAGTGGAAAAGACTTTTGTAAGTACAAAGATTACTTCTACCATAAATGAATCAACAAAGGTGAGAACTGTGATAAACTAACAGTATGGGTAAAAAAGGTATGACAACTAAATTCTAGAAAGAGAAGCAATTCAGAGTAATAACATCTGTAATATCAGTAAAGAATTTCCATACTAGATGGAAACTAGAAATTTTCCAGGAGAAAATGCTTGTAGTTGTGGTTCCTATAGACAGCAGTGTACAACAGCAAAGTACTCACAGCAGATGACAAGCAGAAATGCTACTCCTCTCACCATGTCACCTACGCCAGTCAGACATAGTTTTAACCATTCTTTAAACTATTCTCTTTTTTAAAATCTGCCTTGAGATTCAAGCTGTACTAACGTATTTTTTTTCATAACTCCTATAATCATAAATATATTTCCTCCCGCTCCCCTAGTGGTGTTTTAAGACAGGGTGTCAAGATATAGCCTAGGCTGGCCTCAAACTTGTAATCCTCTAGCCTCTGTCTCCCAAGTGCTGGAATTACAGGTGTGCCCCCCAAGCCTGGCTAAAATGATACCTTTGATAATTGCCTTTACTTTCATTTTTAACAATGTTTAAAGAATTTTTGTTTTAAAATTTTTCATGTGCAAATTAGTGACTGAATGTTAGAATTTAAAATCAAATGTGATGCTATTGTAAATCTCCAAAAATGTATATTTATTTCAGAGATTGAACCAAGCACACCAACTACAGAAGCAAGGACAGACATGAAGGAAGGATTGAAATTAAAATTCTGTTTGAAAACTTAGTCTTGGTAAATTCAGTACCCATCCCTGGTGACTTCTTTTTTAATTGGCACACTCATACAATAAACGCTGTGAGTTGTTATGAAGAAGAAAATAAAAACAAGAACAACCAAAGTGTCCTGATATTAACATTGTAAGTCTTCCCAAACACTGTAATTTCTTTTTTTAAATTTCTGTTTCTGTAATGGTGATTATGTTAGCTAATTCCCAGAATTCTCTGAGGATAAATTACTTTTAAGAATGTCAGTGCTTTAAAATATGAAATTCCCAAGAATGATGAAGTACATACAACAAGCACTTCTATAATAATGAAGTAAAAATTGGTTGCTGTTTAATTAGACGGACTTCATATTTCTGCACCCTTTTAAAATACTAACAAATGCTAATTAATTTAGAATTCAATAGACAGTTTTTTTCTTAATTTGTACCTCAACTCAGAATTCTTATAATTATCTTATGTACTCTTCACTAGTTAAATGACTTTTTAAGTGATCTCCTACTTCTACATGAAATGAGTCAAATAAGAAGAGAGAAAAGGCATAAGGGACTGTTGCTGAAGGAGTCACTTCTGGGGACAGCCTGGCAGAGAAGGGAATGAACACATGTACACACATATCCTCTTCATAAAATACAGCATTCACATCAAAGGGCATATATGAACAAATTATATGCAAAATTATGTGCAAAATTTACTTTTAGCATTAGTTCAAATAAAAATTACTGTTTTCAGCAATACTACAAGTTATCACTAATAACTTAAAACTTTATAATGCATAGTCATCTCTTTAGACTGCCTCCTCCTTGAAGGATCTAGAGTTGAACCTTCTGTGGTTTATTTTCAGGCTGTATTCATAGCATCTATGGATTGTATGATTTATTTTGCTATGAATAGACGTGGGGTTCAGTACAATTTATCTCTGTTAGGAAAAAGTGGTTCATTACAGTTCTTTTCTAATTCTAGAATGTGTCTTGAGCTGGCCTTGCATTTGCTACAATGTGCAAAGGACCCTATGCTGCTAGGTCATTCAACTGAACCTGTTCTAATACTCCTCCATGTCAGTCACTTCCCCCTTCAAAAAACGCTTAAAGGCTTAGGATCAAATCATATTATCTGTCTGCTATGCAAGCACAGGAAAATGATTTAGCCCTTTGAACTCATACATTTTTCTAAAAAATAGGAATTATCACTTAATTAATAAAGGAACTATTAGTAATAATTCAAATGACACTCAAAATATTGAATCATGTGATTGTAGCTTTAAATGTATCAACACCATTGATAAAGCACAGCCATGTATCTTAATTCTTTTTGGTAGATTTTTCTGGTTTTTAAGACATGGAGGAGGTAGATATTCCTGCTGTCTTCACAAAACTAATGAAGTTTAGTTTTCTATGAAAAACAAGAAGAAATTTCTAAAAACTAACAAATTTGATGAATTAACAAACTTTTAAAACTGAGAGGAACTACCAATTGTTCTAGAAGATCTGACTTAATTTAACACTACTGAAATGATGTATCAGAAGTATAGACAGGTACAGTGGTTCACTGCTTTAATCCCACTTATACAGGAGGCAGAGATAAGAGGACTGCAATCAGAGGCTTGCCCAAGAAAAAAACATGAGATTATCTAAATGATAAGTAAAACAAAATGGGCTGGGGTTATGGCACAAGTGGAACAGTACTTGCCTAGCAGGCTTGAGGCCCTGAATTCAAATCCCAGTACCACCAAAGAAAGAAAAGTACACTAGTTTATTGCACTTCTTTCCTGGGAGATTCTCCAGAAATTTTCTTGCTTGTATCTAGGCATAGTTGCTGATCTATGCTTAAAAATAGAATTCCTTCTATCTACTTGTCTCTTTATGAGAAAAACAGGATTATGCATGTCTTCTCCAGCAATAGGATTAATAACACTCGCTTTTGAGCCAAGACATACTTGAATTAACTCCCAACACCGTTCTCCTTCATCCTATTCTCCCTCCATTCCTGGAGTAGTTTCAACAGGTATCATTTTACCAATTACATACACATGCACACAATATTTGTACTATTTTCACCTTCCCACACCCTTTACCCACAGCCTCCCCCTCCAGGTAGGCCCTGCTCTGCCCTTCTGTACTCTGATTTTGTAAATGAAAAAAATGATGACTTTTTGCTTGTTTAAGATACTACACAGGAAGTTTCCTTGTTACATTTCCATATACATATGCATCATGACCCAAATTGGTTCATAACCTCTATTTTTTCTTCTTTCTACCTTAGTCCCATTCTTATAGGTTAAAAATTCTATATTGATACTTGTATAGAGAATACATCAACCATATTTACAATCTTAACTTCCTTCTTTTACCCTCCTCCACTTGTATGTGACTTCCCTTTAGTGTAACTTATTTTTCATAATATTGCTGTATTTGTATTAAGTCTATATTCCACATACGAGCCAAAACATGCAGCTTTTGGCCTTCTGAACCTGGCTAACTTCAATTAGATCATGTTCTCCAGTTCCATCCATTTACTGCAAAGGACAAAATTTCATTATTCTTTGTGGCTGAATAAAATTTCATTGTATATAAATATCACATTTTCTTAATCCATTCATCAGTAGTGGGGAACTTGGCTGCTTCCATAGCTTAGCTATTGTGAATAATGCTGCAATAAATGTGGGTGTGCAGGTGCCTTTGTTATAACCTGACTTACATTCCTTTGGGTATATCCCAAAGATGAGGAGTGGAATTGCTGGATCATACAGCTAGTCTGTTTTTAGCTTTTTGAGGAGCCTCCATGCTGTTTTCTATAGTGGTTGTACTACTTTACATTCCCATCAGCAGTGTATGAGGGTTCCTAGTTCCTTGTATCCTTGCTAACATTTGTTGTTGGTGGTGTTCTTGATGGTAGCTATTCTAAAAGGAGTGAGGTGGAATCGTAATGTGGTCTTGATTTGCACTTCCATTATGGCCAGGGATGGTGAGCATTTCCTCATGTGTATTTTAGTCATTTGGACTTCTTCCTTTGAGAAAGCTCTGTTCAGTTCATTTGTCCATTTCTTCATTGACAGAGCATTGATTGTGGGGAGTTTCATTTTTTGAACTCCCTATATATTGTGGCTATTAATCCCTAGTCAGACAAAGATTTTCTCCCATTCTGTGGGAAGCCTTTTCAATTTAAATACCATTTCTTTCATTTTGCAGAAGCTTTTTAATTTCATGTAGTCCCATTTGTCAATCTTTATTCTTTGTTGCTGAGCCATGTGAGTTCTATTTAGGAAATCATTGCCCATGCCTATTAATTCCAATGTATTTCCTGCTCTTTCCTGCACTAGCTTCAAGGTTTCAGATCTTATATTAAAGCCGTTAACACACTTTGAGTTGAAACTTGTACAGGGTGAAAGACATGGATCTAGTTACAGTTTTCTGCATGCAGATACCCAGTTTTACCAGCAACATTTGTTAAAGAGGCTGTCTTTTCTACATCATATGTTTTTGGAGCCTTTGTCAAAAATCAGGTGGACATAGCTGCATGGATTCATATCTGGGTCCTCTAGTCTGTTTCACTGGTCTTCATATCTATTTTTATTGCTTCCTTTTAAAAGTAGATTTGCAGTATTACTTAATGACCTCAGGAGGTACTGTGGTGGAATCGAACTCAGGACTTCACACAGATGGAAGAGAGTGGCAGAAAGAACTCTGCAGAGCTTAGCAGAAGATGGACATCACTCACTCCAGCAACTCTGTAGCCTGGTCTTCTAGACATGCCTGGCCCTCCTCCCTGGGCCATGTTAGCATTGGCCAGGAGCCCCCTTGTCATCAGGTGCTTTTGCACATAAGCTGGACTGATAGCATAAGGTACCTGCCTCTCTTTCACCTATGAAATGGATTTCTGCAGTGAGAAAAGGTAGCTCAGCAGGGGTTTCCTGGGAAATATGGAGAGGCAAGTGAGAATGCAGCTGACCTTAGAAAAAGTGAAAATTAAGCAAAAGAATACGCTCTTCCAGAGTCCTCATATGAAACTCTTGGTCTAGAACTATGAAAAATTAAAGGTTTACAAAGATCTAAGGTACAGAGGAGATTCAAGAAAGCCATGCACAAAAAGGAAAGGATAGGTGCCCAAGATGGCTTGAGAAGATTCTAAGCTTTGCCTCTCATGGATACTCAGAATGGATGTAAGTGGGGAGCCAAAGGGAAGGAGGAGTTTGAAACTCCCTCCATAGCAGGGGAAGGAGCACTCAGCATAGACCTGCAAAGACCAGGTAAGTTCTTCATTATCAATAATTAATATAGAAATAGAGAATATAGAAAAGTTCCATAAACTACAAGCTGACTTTAAGCTAAAAGAACATAGGTTTAAGAGACAATATATAACAAAGAACCAAATATCTACAAAAGTACTTTCAGAAAAGTAGCCACAGAACACTAATTATAACCACACAATGCAACAACAAACTGAGTTATGTGTGTGAGTCAAGAATCTGATATCCAGTGAGTCTCCATTATAAGATTTAAAATGTTGAATTTTAAACAAAAAATATCAGAGGCATATAAAGACACAAAGAAAGCATGGCCCACACTCACAAAAGAAAATGAAATTAGCAAAAGTTGTTCTTCAGGAAGAACAGACATGGCCTTATTAGATAGAGGTTTCAACTCAACTGTCTTAAGTTGAAAATATAGACAAAGAATAAATAACTGAAGGAAACTAATAGAATGCTAAATGAACAAGTAGAAAACAGCAGAAAAGGGATAAAAATTGTGAAAAGAGGAAAAACAAATATCTTGTAGGTAAAAATTACAATAATAGGAGTGAAATATTCCTAGAAGATATGAGCATCAGGTTAGAGCAGGCAGAAAGAAAAATGAAATTACTCTGAAGATGAAAGGAGAAAAGTTAAGAAAAATAAGTAGAGGAACCTGAGAGAGAGAGGAGCAAGACAGAGAAGGAGTAGAAACTTCTCCATTAGAAAGAGTTTGGATAACAAAGAAGACACTACATACTAAAGTGCCAAAGAGAGGAAGAACACTGTGAACCACAAAAGAGTGACAGGACAACTGAAAAGTACCTGAAACAAAAAGACAACAGGGTAAGTCAAGAAACTATTAGGCTCCAGCCCCAGCTCCTCACACTGGGGAAGGAAAACTAAAACCTCTACTTAAATGTAAATCAGGTGGTCTTGACAGACTGGCAGACCTAATTGTGGGATAAGAACTACACTGCTCACATATCCTAATCTCAGTGCAGGAATTTAATGGGACAGTGACTTCCCCAGCACAACAGGCCAGCATCAGTCAACACAACCTTTCATTCTCCCTAACTCAGAGAGCAATGGGAAGACATCATTTTGAGAGAGGGCCTCCTGATCCACTCTGAGATACCTGTGGGGAGGAGGGCTTGGAAAGAAGGAGCAATAACTGCTCAGGGTATCCTAAGACACCTGGCTACAATGTATGAGAGGATACAGCCCCAAGAGGGTGGAGGAGAGGGAGAGGCTTTGAGTTGGCACAAGCAGAGAAAGTTAAAGAGAGCTGAGGAAGGGAAAAACACAGTATTGGTAGCCTGTGGCAAATTTCCAAAATGAGCATGTAGCCTTCACTGACAGACAGATTTGATTTCTGAGGACTTCAATATTGCACACTAAATCTAAGAGACACTTTTGGAGTCCAATCTCCAAACAACACTATTCCCAACCACCAATGCCAGAAAAATAAAATGACATCACCCCAACAATAAATTCTCAGTCCTTTTTCCCCCACTTTTCATCATTACAACTATAACCCTACCCTCAGCACCCATTATACTCACCCTAAACTAGGAATTTAGGTTAAACAGACCAAGAGCCTTCAAAGCCCTAAGCAAGTTAATAAACTTAATTCCTGTGAATAAGGACTGCACGACACCATCCTACATCTCATGAACGCAAATCAAATGCTTTTATTAAGCTAAGTCCTCACTAGATTGGTGGGATCCAAACCCATGAAATTTTAGTTAACAGCTAAATACCCTACACATCTGGCTTCAATCTACCTCTCCCGCCATCTAAGGAAAATAGGCAGGAGAGGCCCAGGTAGAATTGAAGGTGCTCTTCTGAATTTGCAATTCAAGGTGATTTATCACCTTGAGGCCTGGTAAAAAGAGGACTCAACCCCCGTCTTTAGATTTAAAGTCTAATGCTTGCTCAGCCATCTTACCTATGTTCATCAACCGTTGACTATTCTCAACAAACCATAAAGATATTGGCACCCTCTACTTAATATTTGGGGCCTGGGCAGGAATAGTAGGAACTGCTCTGAGCTTATTAATTCGTGCAGAATTAGGACAACCAGGAACCCTGTTAGGAGATGACCAGATCTATAATGTTATTGTCACATCCCATGCTTTCATAATAATCTTTTTCATTGTAACACCAATTCTCAGTGGCGGGTTTGGTAATTGGCTTGTGCCCTTAATAAGTGGAGCTCCTGATAGCATTCCCCTGGATAAATAACATAAGCTTCTGACTCCTCCCACTGTCCTTCCTTCTTCCATTAGTCTCCTCAATAGTAGAAGCTGGGGCAGGGACTGGATGAACTGTTTACCCTCCATTAGCAGGTAACTTAGCCAATGCAGGAGCATCAGTGGATCTTGCCATATTCTCCCTTCACTTAGCTGGTGTATCCTCAATCCTTGGCGCTATTAATTTTATTACAACAATTATTAATATAAAGCCTCCTGCAATATCACAATATCAAACACCATTATTCGTGTGATCAGTCCTAATTACTGCAGTTCTTCTCCTCTCTCTCCTTGTTCTAGCAGCTGGTATTATAATACTTTTAACCGACCATAATCTAAACACTACCTTCTTTGACCCTGCAGGAGGAGATCTTATTCTCTACCAACACCTATTCTGATTTTTTGGTTACCCTGAAGTATATATTCCAGGCTTCAGCATAATCTCTCACATCGTCACCTATTATTCTGGCAAAAAAGAACCATTAGGGTATATAGGAATAGTATGAGCTATAATGTCCATTGGCTTTCTAGGATTCATTGTATGAGCTCACATCACATGTTTACCGTTGGAATAAACATCAATACCTGAGCTTACTTCACATCTGCCACTATAATTATTGCAATCCCAACAGGTGTAAAAGTTTTCAGCTGAGTAGCCACACTTCTTGGGGGTAATATCAAATGATCTCCAGCCCTACTTTGAGCCCTAAGCTTCATTTCCCTTTTTACAGTAGGTGGACTCACAGGCATTCTATTATCCAACTCATCATTAGACATTATATTGCACGATACATACTATGTGGTAGCCCATTACCACTACGTTTTATCCATAGGAGCAGTGTTTGCAATTATAAGAGGGTTTGTTCACTGATTCCCATTATTCTCAGGCTATACGCTAGATCCCACATGAGCAAAAATTCACTATTATGTTTGTAAGGGTTAATCTGACCTTCTTCCCTCAACATTTCCTCGGACTACCTGGCATACCATGATGCTACTCTGATTACCCAGATGCCTATACAGCATGAAACACAGTATGATCAATAGGCTCTTTCATTTCCCTAACAGCAGTAATTATTATAGTCTTCATAATCCGAGAAGCATTTGCCTTAAAAGGGGAATTAGGAGCAGTTGAACTTACAACAACAAACCTAGAATGACTCTATGTATGTCCCCCACCATACCACACATTCAAAGAACCTACATATGTAAAAACTCAATAAGAAAGGAAGGAATCGAACCCCCTAGAACTAGTTTCAAGCCAGCTTCATATCCTATATGTCTTTCTTTTCATAAGATATTAGTAAAATAATTAGATAACTTTGTCAAAGTTAAATTACAGGCTAATCCCCTGTATATCTTTATGGCTCATCCCCTTCAACTAGGCCTACAAGATGCAACATCACCCATCATAGAAGAGCTACTAAGTTTCCATGAGGTATACACTGATAATTGTATACCTTATCAGCTCTCTAGTACTTTACGTCATCTCACTTATGCTTACCACTAAATTAACACATACTAACACAATAGATGCCCCAAAAGTAGAAACTATTTGAACAATCCTTCTAGCTATTATCCTTATTATGATTGCACTTCCTTCCCTATGAATCCTATATATAGTAGACAAAATTAATAATACACTACTGACAGGAAAAACTACAGGACATCAATGATATTGAAGCTATGAAGACACCAACTATGAAGACCTAACATTTGACTCGTACATAATCCCAACATCAGAACTAAAACCCAGAGAACTTCGACTTCTTGAAGTTGATAATCGAGTTGTACTGCCCATAGAAGTACCCATCCAAATATTAATTTCATCTGAAGATGTGCTACACTCATGAGCTATCCCATCCTAGGCCTAAAAACAGATGCCATCCCAGGACGCCTTAACCAAGTAACCCTCACTTCTACATGACCAGGACTCTACTATGCCCAATGTTCTGAAATTTGTGGCTCAAACCACAGCTTTATGCCAATCGTATTAAAAATACTCCCATTCAAATACTTCAAACACTGATCACTATCTATACTATAAATACATTATGAAGCTACTGAAGCATTAACCTTTTAAGTTAAAGACAGAGAGCCGACTCTCCATAATGAAATGCCAGAACTCAATACATCTATATGATTTACAACCATCATCTCTATAATCTTTACCCGATTCATTATCTTCAAGGTAAAAGTAAAAATATTCAACTTTTCACCTAACCCTGTACCTAAAAACATTGAATCAATAAAACAAGACAACCCTTGAGAGGAAAAAATAAACAAAAATATATTTATCTCTTTCATTACCCCTACTATAATAGGACTTCCTATTGTTACCTTTGTAAACCTCTTCCCAAGTATTATACTTCCAGCCCCAAGCCAACTAATCAGTAACTGATTAGCCTCCAACAATGAATAATTCAACTAATTACTAGGCAAATAATAACAATACATAACTCTAAAGGGCGTACCTGATCTTTAATGCTAATTTCACTTATTATTTTCATTGGGTCAACTAACCTACTTAGACTTTTCCCATACTCCTTTACCCCAACAACCCAACTATCAATAAACCTAGGAATAGCTATTCCATACTGAGCAGGAGCTGTAATCTTGGGCTTCTGCCACAAAACAAAATCATCCCTAGTCCACTTCTTACCACAAGGAATCCCTTTTCCCCTAATTCCCACACTAAGTATTATGGAAACCATTAGCCTGTTTATTCAACCAATGGCACTAGCCATTTGATTAACAGCTAACATTACAGCAGGTCACCTGCTACTTCACCTTATTAGAGGCGCTACACTAGCACTATTAACCATCAACCCTACCACAGCCTTTGTAACATTTATCATCTTAATTCTTCTTACTATTCTTGAATTCACAGTAGTCCTAATTCAGGCCTATGTATTTGCACTCCTGGTTAGCCTCTATCTCCATGACAACACATAATGACACACCAAGCACACGCTTATCACATAGCCATTCCAAATCCCTGACCTCTAACAGAAGCACTATCTCCCTCCTAATAACATCAGGCCTAGCAATATGATTCCATTTTAACTCTGTATTCTTTTTATCACTATGACTACTCACTAACTCACTAACCATGTATCAATGATGATGGGACATGGTATGAGAAGGTACATTTCAAGGCCACCCTACCCCTGTTGTCCAAAAAGGACTACGATATGGGATAGTTCTATTCATTATCTCAGAAGTGTTTTTCTTTGATGGATTTTTTGAGCTCTCTACCACTGAAGCCTTGCCCCAACTCCTGAACTAGGTGGATGCTGACCACCTACCCTCATTAATCCACTAAACCCCTTACATGTGCCTCTTCTTAACATATCAGTTCTCCTTCCATCAGGCATATCTATTACCTGAGCCCACCATAGCCTAATAGAAGGAAACCAAAAAAACATAATCCAAGCACTATCAATTACCATTCTATTAGGTGTTTACTTCACCCTCCTACATGTTTCAGAATATTTTGAAACTTCCTTCACAATCTCTGATGGCATCTATGGTTCAACCTTCTTTATAGCAACAGGATTTCAAGGCCTACATGTAATTATTGGCTCTACCTGCTTACTAGTATGTCTAACCCAACAACTGAAATTTCATTTTACATCTAAACACCATTTTGGCTTTGAAGCTGCAGCCTGTTACATTTTGTTGACGTAGTCTGACTATTCCTATACGTCTCCATCTATTGATGAGACTCATGCTCTCTTAGTATTAACTAGTGCAACTGACTTTCAATCAGTTAGATTTGGTATAAACCCAAAAAAGAGCAATTAATCTAATCATTGTATTAACCTTAAACTTGCTCCTAGCAACCCTTTTAATTACCATCGCATTCTGAACTCCACAAATTAACATCTACGAAAAATCAAAGCCTTACAAATGTGGGTTCAACACCATAGGCTCGGTATGACTCCCATTCTCAATAAAATTCTTCTTAATTGCAATTATCTTCCTCTTATTTGACCTTGAAATTGTTCTGTTACTTCCCTTCCTTGTCACTGGAAACAAACAACCTCTATCTAGTCATCCTTATTGCATTAGCCTTAATCATTATTCTGACATTAGGACCAGCTTATGAATGATCTCAAAAAGGATTAGAATGAAATGAATATGTACTTAGTTTAACACAAAAACAAATGATTTTGACTCATTAGACTATGAACTACTCATAAGTACCAAAATGTCCCCCATTCTAATTAACCTCTTCTTAGCTTTCCTAGCATCCCTACTAGGAGTACTAATCTATTGATCACACCTAATATCCTCCCTCCTATGCCTAAAAGGTATAATACTATCAGTTTTTATTACTGCAACTCTAATTACCCTGAACTTTAACATTACCTTATCACTTATATTCGCATTATCATTTTAGTCCTCACAGCCTGCAAGGCCACCTTAGGTCTAGCCTTACTAGTCATAGTATCAAATTCATACAGGACTGACTATATACAAAACCTGAACCTCTTACAATGCTAAAAATTATTATACCAACAATCATACTTATCCCCACAACATGATACTCAAAGAATAAAATAATCTGAATGAACTCCACTGCCTACAGCCTGCTAATTAGTATACTATGCCGATTTACCCTAAATCAATCAAATGAAAACAGCCTCAATTTCTCACTATTATTCTCCTCAGATTCCCTCTCTAGTCCCCTCTTAATTCTAACAGCCTGACTTCTACCACTAATAATTATAGCTAGCCAACAGCACATGAACAAAGAACCTATAGAACAAAAAAAGATGTATTTCACCATACTAGTATTGCTCCAAGTCCTATTATAACATTCACATCCACAGAACTAATCCTATTTTACATTCTATTTGAAGCAACACTTATTCCCACACTAATTATTATTACACAATGGGGAAACCACACAGAATGACTTAACGCAGGCCTACACTTCCTATTCTACACAATTAATTGGATTCCTACCACTTCTAGTTGCATTAATTTGCTTACAAAACTTACTAGGATCCCTAAACCTTCACATCCTCAGCAACTACTCAGAACAACTAAACCTATCTTGATCAAATGATCTACTTTGACTAGCATGTATAATAGAATTTATAGTTAAAATACCATTATATGGATTACACCTATGATTACCCAAAGCCCATGTAGAAGCACCAATTGCCAGCTCCATAGTCCTAGCAGCCATCCTACTAAAACTCGGCGGATATGGCAAAGTACAAATTACCATCCTCCTATCACTTGTCACAAACCACATAATATACCCATTTATACTGCTCTCATTATGAGGAATGGTTATGACTAGCTCAATTTGCTTGTGACAAACAGACCTAAAATCCCTAATTGCATACTCATCAGTTAATCACATAGCACTAATAATTGTCGCCATCCTAACTCAATCCCCATGAAGCTCTATAGAAGCCACAGCATTAATAGTAGCCCATGGCCTGACCTCATCCATTTTATTCTGTCTAGCAATACAAACAATACTCCCATTAATAGCTATATGATGACTCATAGCAAGCCTAACTAATCTTGCACTATCCCCAACAATTAATCTGATTGGAGAACTAATAATCATCACCTCTTCATTTTCATCATCAAACTTTACCATTCTTAGTATAGGAGCCAATACACTTATTACAGCCTGATCTACTGTATACATACTAACCACAATCCAATGAGGCAAAGCTACATATCACATAAATAACATCCACCCATCATTCACACGAGAAAATTCCCTCATCCTCCTCCACCTACTCCCACTACTCCTCTTATCTTTAAATCACAAAATTATCCTTGGCACAATATTCTGTAAATATAGTTTAACAAAAACACTAGATTGTGAATCTAGAATCAGAAAATAAAATTTTCTTATTTACTGAGAAAGTATGCAAGAACTGCTAACTCATGCTACCATACCTAAAAATATGGCTTTCTTACTTTTAAAGGATGGTAGTTATCCCTTGGTCTTAAGAGCCACAAAATTGGTGCAACTCCAAATAAAAGTAATAAACATATTAACCTCATCTATAATCATAATATTTATTATCCTCATATATCCTATCCTCATATCCCTGAGAGACTTTTACAAAAACAAAAACTATCCCAAATACATTAAAACTTCAGTTAAACTAGCATTCACCATCAGTATAATTCATATAATTGTGTTTATCCACTTAGGTAACGAGACCATTGTATCCAACTGACACTGACTCACTATTCATGCCACAAAACTCTCACTCACCCTTAAACTAGACTACTTCTCATTACTATTCATGCCAGTGGCACTATTCGTGACATGGTCCATTATAGGATTTTCCTTATGATATAAGCATTCTGACCCCAACATTAACCAATTTCTTAAATATCTACTATTTTTCCTTATCACTTTATTAATCCTATTTGCAGCAAACAATCTATTTCAACTTTTCATTGGATGGGAAAGAGTAGGCATTATATCATTTCTCCTTATTGGATGATGATATGGATGAACCGATGCTAATATCACCACATTATAAGCAATCCTATAAAACTGAATCGGAGACATTGGATTTATCCTATCAATAGCATGATTTTTAATCTATTCTAATTCATGAGACCTACAACAACTATTCATAGACCCCAAACTAACAACTATGCCCCTGCTAGGCTTACTATTAGTTAACACAGGAAAATCAGCCCAATTTGGGCTTCACCCATGACTTCCTTCAGCCATAGAGGGCCCAACACCAGTGTCAGCCCTACTCCACTCCAGTACAATAGTTGTAGCTGGAATCTTTCTTCTAATCTGATTTCACCCCCTTCTAGAATCTAACCAACTGACTCTATTGACCATATTATGCCTAGGAGCTATCACAACCCTATTCATAGCAATCTGCACCCTAACACAAAACGATGCCAAAAAAATTATTGCATTCTCAACCTCCAGTCAATTGGGCCTAATAATAGTCACCCTTGGAATCAACCACCCCTACCTATCTTTCCTCCATATCTGTAATCACGCATTCTTTAAAGCTATACTATTTTTATGCTCAGAATCTATTATTCATAGCCTTAGTGATGAGGACATTCACAAAATAGGTGGATTAGCCAAAGCCATACCATTTACAACTTCCTCCCTGGTAGAATGAAGCTTAGCACTCACAGGCATACCCTTCCTAACAGGATTTAACTCTAAAGACCTCATCATTGAATCCACCAATACAGCATAACACCAATGCCTGAGCCCTATTAATTATACTCATTGCAACCTCCCTTACAGCTGTATACAACACACGAATTATCTTTTTCACACTTCTAGGACAACCCCAATTTTCCCCATATATCAACATCAAGGAAAACAACCAACAACTTATAAATTCCATCAAATGACTACTTGTAGAAAGCCTTTTTGCTGGGATTATTATCTCAAACAATATTATCCCTATAAACATTCCTAACCTCACTATACCCCATACCTAAAACTCACAGCTCTAGGAGTCACTATCGTAGGATTCACAATCACAATAGAACTCAACAACCTAGCCCACAACCTAAAATTATGCTCAAACTCCAACACCAAATCATTTTCTACTATACTTGAATTCTTCCCAACCATTATGCACTGCATTACACCCGAAAGCACACTAACACTATGCCAAAAAATAGCATCAACCCTCCTAGACAATTTGAATAGAAAAATCTGCACTTACATTAATCACAAACATCAAAATTGAAGCTTCTACCACTGTATCTAACCAAAAAGGGATAATCAAACTATACTTCCTATCTTTCCTTCTATCTATAACCCTAGCATTAGCTATCATCATCTAATTACTACAAGTAATCTCAAGAACAATGAAAATATTAACAAAGATCAACCAGCCAACACCATTAGTCAACTCCCATAACTATAAACAGCCGCAAAACCTATAACACCCTTATTAATATACTCCATCTCTTTACCACTATAAATTACCCAGTCTCTTGTATTACAAATACCCACTAATACCTCTACTTCATCATTTTTAATAAAAAAATCAAAAAAATTAACTCTACAAACAAACCTAATATTAAAGCACCCCAAATCATCACATTTGAACCCCACGTCTCAGGATAATCTTCAATAGCCATTGCCGTAGTGTAACCAAATACTACTATTTTACTGCCCAAGTAAACTAAAAACACCATTAAGCCTAAAAAAGAACCACCAGAATTTAAGACCAACCCACAACCAACTCCACCACTAACAATCAACCCAAAACCATCATAAATAGAAGGCTTTGAAGAAAACCCTACAAAACCTAACACAAACATAACACTCAACAAATAAAAAGAATGTCATAATTTCCACACAGACTCAAACCAAGACCAATGACATGAAAAATCATCATTGTAATTCAACTACAGAAACTCCTAATGACAAACATCCAAAAAACTCACCCGTTAAAAAAAATTATTAACCAGTCATTTACTGACCTTCCAACACCATCCAACATCTCAGCATGATGAAACTTTGACTTCCTCTTAGAAGTATGCTTAATTTTACAAATCAAAACAGGACTATTCTTAGCAATACAGTACACATCAGACATCAAAACAGCATTTTCATCAGTCACACATATCTGTCGAGACATAACTATGGCTGAATTATCCGATATCTTCATGCCAATGGAGCATCCATATTTTTTATCTGCTATTCATACACGTAGGATGAGGAATTTGCTACAGATCTTACACCTTCACAGAAACATGAAATATTAGTATTGTATTACTATTAACAGTTATTGCCACTGCCTTTATAGTATATGTCCTCCCATGAGGATAAATATCTTTCTGAGGCACTACAGTAATCACTAACCTGCTTTCAGCAATCCTGTACATTGGATCCAATCTAGTAGAATGAATTTGAGGCAGATTCTCAGTAGACAAAGCCACCCTAACCTGATTCTTTGCATTCCACTTCATTCTACTCTTCATTATTGCAGCACTGGCAATAGTCCACCTTCTATTCCTCCATGAAACAGGATCCAACAACCCATCAGGATTCAACTCGGACTCTGACAAAATCCCATTCCACCCCTACTTTACTATCAAACATTCCATTGGATTACTACTCCTATTCATCTCCCTACTAACCTTAGTCTTATTCTCACCAGATCTACTAGGTGACCTAGACAATTACACACCAGCTAACCCTCTAAGCACACCACCACATATTAAACCAGAATGATATTTCCTATTTGCATATGCAATCCTACAATGTATCCCTAACAAACTTGGTGGAGTCATAGTCCTATCCATCCTAATCTTAGCAGCCTTCCCGCTCCTACATATATCCAAACAACAAAACCTAATATTCTGCCCAATAAGCCAATGCTTGTTCTGAGCACTAGCTGCAGACCTCCTCACCCTCACATGAATTGGTGGACAACCAGTTGAACCACCCCTTATTATTATCAGTCAAATAGCATCCATCTTATACTTTCTCATCATTCTTGTTCTCATGCCCATTGTCAGCTTAGTCAAAAACAAAATACTTAAATGAAGAGTCCTTATGTGTAAACATTACTTTGGTCTTGTAAATGAACAATGGGGAGAACTCATCCCCTTAGGACATCAGGGAGAAAACAAAGTCCCACAATCAGCACCCAAAGCTGAGATTCTTACAATTAAACTACCACCTACATTTAATTTTATGTCACCCAATTTTAAGTAGTATACTAGTATGTATGTATTACAATTAGCTATGAATATCGTGCATTCGGTTATCTTCTCCATTAATAATGCTTGAGTACTTTAAATGATAATTGTACATAGTACATAAATGTATAATAATACATAATATTTACCATTACTAGCATATAAGCACGTACATAAATGACAACGTGGACTACATTATATAAAATGTTTATGTGCATACACTGTTCTAAAACAGGAATATCCAACACCATTATAAGTTATTAGAAGGACATAGGACATTAATCTATTGATCGTACCTTAGCACATTAAGTCAAATAAGTCCATGTCAAAATGAATATCCACTTCCATACTTGGTCTCTTAATCTACCATCCTCCATGAAACCAGCAACCCACTCGGGAAGTATCCCTCTTCTCACTCTGGGCCCATTAAACTTGGGGGTTTCTATAGTGAAACTATACCTGGCATCTGGTTCTTACTTCAGGGGCATGGCAACTAAGATCGCCCACAAGTTCCCCTTAAATAAGACATCTCAATGGACTAATGACTAGACTGGCCCATGACCAACATAACTGTACTGTCATACATTTGGTATTTTTTAATTTTTAGGATGCTGTGACTCAGCATAGCCATCAAGGCATGGTCTCAGTCAATTTGATTGTAGCTGGACTTTTAAGTCAGTATTCTTTATCCACATAATAAAAATCACAGGGTGATAGAACTCCACGCTTGTTGGACATAGAGAAAAAACAGCACACACATAGGCATGTACATGTACACGTACATGTATCTGTGAACAAACCCTTCCACCCCTAAAACATGACAAACTCCTGCCAAACCCCAAAAACAAGAAACATGCTTTGTATACCAAAAGGCTTCTTCATCTCAACCCAAAATCTCTTAAATTTTTTATTAATTTTATATATTTAATTTGCTGATGGGCCTTCTAAGTATCTCACAATATTAAATCACATAATATACAAATTCTACCCACTACATAAACCAATCCTCTTTTCCTCCTTCTCCACATACTAATAAGACACCTAAAATAACTGACCATATAAACAAGAGCCAACAATCTAATGACAAAAGTTAATGTAGCTTATACATCAAAGCAAGGGACCAAAAATGCCTAGATGGATTATATAATCCCATAAACACATAAAGGTTTGGTCCTAGCCTTTTTATTAGTTTTCAGTAAAATTACACATTCAAATGTCCATGTCCCAGTGAATATGGCCTCTAAGTAGACCAAAAGGAGCAAGCATCAAGCACACAAACTGTAGCTAAAGATGCCTTGCTTTACCATACCCCCACAGGACAGTGATAAAAATTAAGCAATAAATGAAAGTTTGACTAAGTTACATTTACGAGGGTTGGTAAATCTCGTGCCAGCCACTGCAGTCATATGATAGACCCAAACTAATAAACCTTGGCGTAAAGCATGTTTAAGATACCTCTCCCCATAAGAATAAACTCTATCTAGGCCGTAAAGACCTACAGCTAGAGAAAAAATAATTTACAAAAGTAATCTTAGCAGATTTGACACCACGACAGCTAAGACCCAAACTGGGATTAGATATCCCACTATGCTTAACTATAAACTTAAATATGTACATCCTAAAAAACATATTCACCAGAGAACTACTAGCAATAGCTTAAAACTCAAAGGACTTTGTGGTACTTTATATCCATCTAGAGGAGCCTGTTCTATAATCGATAAACCCCCATTCACCTCATCATCTCTTGCCAAATCAGCCTATATACCACCATCTTCAGCAAAACCTACTCAAGTTATTTAAAGCAAACTAAAATATATAACATAAAAACATCAGGTCAAGTTGTAGCCCATGAGATGGGAAGAAATGGGCTACATTTTCTACCCCATGAAAATTAACGGAAACTCTTATGAAACTGAAGAGAATAAGGAGGATTTAGCAGTAAACTGAATTTAGAAAGCTCAATTGAACTGAGCAATGAAGCATGCACACACTGCCTGTCACTATCCTCAATATTTTTATTCTAAAACTTACATAAATCACTACTACAAAAATTAAGAGGAGATAAGTCATAATAAGGTAAGCATACAGGAAAGTGTGCTTGGGACATCAAAATGTAGCTTAACTAAAAGCATCTGGCCTACACCCAAAAGATTTCACATAATAAATGTTTTGAGCTAATTATAGCCCAACAAACAAAAACTACAACTACATTAAACCTGTAAACTAAAACATTCACTCATCCGTAAAGTATAGGTGATAGAAATACATACTAGGATCCATAGAGCCAGTACCACAAGGGAAAGATGAAAGACTAATTTAAAGCACTAAATAGCATGAAATGCATTCTTTTCAAGAACATATGGAACATTCTCCAAGATAGATCATAAATTCAGCCACAGAGCAATCCTCATTTAATTTTAAAATATTGAAATTTCACAAGTTATCTTCTAAACAGTAATAGAATGAAACTAGAAGTCAATAAGAAGTAAAGGTGGATAATTTACAGATATATGGAAATTAAGCAACATATATGAAAAAATCCATGAGTCAAGGAAGAAATCAAAAGAGAAAACTTGAGCCAAAAGAAAATAAATGTAAATCAATTGTAGTGCAACAACTAAAATTTACTACATAAGTAAAATAATTAAGAGATATCTTGATTAGAGATTAGAGATGATTAGAGATATCCTGTACCTATAAGAAGCAAAAGTGGGGAAAACCTTAAAGTAATAACCTACTGTTTCATCTTAAAAAACTACAAAAATGAAGAGTAAATTACACCTAAAACTTAAAGAAGGAAATAATGAAGATTAGAGTGAAAATAAATGAAATACATAACAGGAAAAACATAGAATCAATTAAAAAAAGTTGATTCTGTGAAAAGAGAAACAAAACTGCTAAACATATAACTAAAGTAAGAAAAAAACATGAAAGACTCAGTTGGTAAAATCAGTAATGATGCTGGGGACAGTTCTACCAGCCTCAGAGAGAAAAAAAGGATCCAAGAGAATGTACAAATAACTGTATGCCAAGAAATTAAAAAACACTTAAAATTTGTAAATTCCTAGAAAAATGCAGCTCCCAAACTCATCCAAGAAAAAGTGAAAAATCTGAACATATTTAAGATAAGTAAAAAGACTGAATCAATGTCTAAAAACTCTTGAGAAAGAATAGTGCAGGACCAGTTAATTTTGCTGCTAACTTCTACTAAATATTTAAAGAATCATTAACATTAATGTTCCTAGAATCCTTCCACAAAAATGATAAAGGGAGTAATATACCTCAACCATATTAAGAGTCCATCATTATCCTAATACCAAAAGAAGACAAGAAAACTACAGACCTACATCACTGAGGACATAGATGGAAAAGTCCTCAACACAAGAGTAGAAAACTGAATGTAGAGTGTGGTAAAGAAACACACATGGTGACCAAGTGGTTTTAACCCCAGGAATGGAAGGGCCATTCAACATAAGGAAACCAGTTGAATCCTTTAACAGCATAATGGGAAAGATGACATACACACATGCATACTCATCACTTTTGGTGGAGAAAAAGCCCTAATCAATCCCAACACCTTTTCTTGATAACAACACTAAGCACATGAGGAAGAGATGGTAACCTCCTTGGTATGAAAGAGGAAATTCATGAGTAACCCACAAATGATATGATAGTCAATGTCACCAGTCTTTCTTCTAAGACCAGAGACAAGACAAGGATGCTGTGCCTGCTATCACCATTTCTATGTAGCATTCTACTGAAGCTCTAGCCAGAGTCATTGGGCATTCCTCTAGGAAAAAGAAAAAGAGGCATCCAGATGGGGTGAGAACAGGAAAATCCATCTCAGCTTACATGTGAAAATTCTTGAAAAATCCACAAAAAGACAGTAGAGCTAATTACAAATTGAGACAAGTTTCACAATATAACATCAGCATTCAAAACATGGTAATATTTTTATACACTAGCAATAAAAAATCTCAAAACTGAAATTAAGAAATACTTTCTATTCACAATAATATAAAAAGGGAGAAAGTACTTAATCATGAAATTTTAACTGTCACACAGTAAAATATTGCTGAAAGACATTAAGGAAGACCTAGGTAAGAAATAATACAATTCAATGAAATAAATACATTAACCTGATTAAAGCATTGCATACACAATGACTGAAACATTACATGATACCTTATTAATATGTACATTTTTATAATTCTATGTATTAGCTAAAAATAAATTTTAAAAAGTAAAACAAAAATTCATCTTCTCTTCATGGACTGAAATACTTGATATTGCTGTGGTGGCATTACTCCTCACAGTGATTCACAGATTCATTTTATCCTACACAAAATATCCATGGCCTTTCTCTTGAGTAATGGAAAGGCCAATTCTAATATTGTAATATTCACTTGTTAGGAAGACTATCACTAAAATGAAAGAAAGAGACGTTTAGTGACAACATGGAGAAAAGGGAGACCTTACACACTGTTGGTAGAAATGTAAATTAGTACAGCCATTGTGGAAAGCTATATGCAGGTTCTTTGAAATGGTACAGAAAATGATCATATTAATCTCATACTAGCATTATACTCAAGTACCTCAATAGATGAATTATAAAGAAAATGTTGTAGATATACATGATAGAATATTATTTAGTCATAAATTAGAAGAAAACTTCATCATTTGTGACAACATGAATGATTCTGGAGAGCAGTATCATATTGAGTGAAATAAGTCAGAAAGACAGATACCACATTATTTCACTCTTGAAGAACTGCACAAACCTGATCTGCTAGGTCAGAATAGAAAGATTGCTCCAGAGTCTCATGTGGCTGAGGAGGAAGGAGAAGGTGGAGGTTTTGATCAAGGATACCTAATAGATGGTCAACAATTCTGGATTTGACAGGTAGTGACAGAAAATAGGCAAATGTTTACCCAGGACCAGAGCTGGGGGAGTAGTAGGGGAGGAAAAATTGGAAATGGTTGCAAATCGTTTCATAATTTCTCTCTTGGGTGATGGAAAGGCTCTAAAATTGTGCTAATGACTTCATAATTTTGAAACATAATAAAAGTGGGTTTAAAGTGGGTTGCACACTTTAAATGGATATATGATACTTGAATTATACCTTAATTCAGCTATCAAAAATGAATTACTTAATCCAAATATTAAGTGATGGCTGTGCTAAATTTTCATAGCTAAAAGAGCAGATATTCATATTGAAGTCTAACTCAAGGTAACACTCACAGCATCAATGACTTCTGCTTCTAACCTGTAGTATATATGAGAAGTAGTTTTGCAATATTCTTGGTCCATCCTTTAGCTTAATTAATGTATTTTTAAGGAAAAATATAATCATTCCAAAGAAGACCCTAACAATCATTCGATATAGAAACAAGATAAAATGTTATCTATGCAACTTAGGTAATTTGTCCAAAAGAAGTAAAAAATAAATATATTCAAAGGTGGGCTCAAATGCCCTCTGAGTTTTCCATAATCTCCTAGAGCCTTTGCTAAAAGTTTGGATTTTAGTTCAAAGAGAACATTGGTTCACCATGGAATATCAATTAGGTGTCTTGAATCTTTTCATTTTTTATCATTTATGTTTTTGAAAAAAGTCAATACAGGTCCAATCTAGATGATTGGCTAATGTTCATTAACTAAATTCACCAAAAAGATAAGAAAAACATTACAAGTAAAGAAATAAAAAGAACATGAAAGAAGTATGAAAAAACTAATCAAGATGATGGATGGCTGATGGACCCTGGGACTTTGACCTGCATGATTTTAAACAATTACTCCAGTTTTTGTGGCAGCAAGGATCAAGTAATTTTGCTTATTTTGCTAACCAAGATAACACCAGTACAGGGGAGTCACATAACATTTTTGACTGACTCTTAAATTAAATTTTTAAAGGATATAACAGCCCAGCACAGGGTCAGGCAGCTGCTGCCAGACAGCCTGTCTGTTCATTGGCTAGGAACAGCTGGCAACAGGATCAGAAAACCCCGGTTAATGCGCCAATTTTGTTTTTTAACTATTTATCTCTCTCTTAATTCTCTCCCACCTGGATTGATAAAGTAAAAACACAACACAGAGAAGAGATAATGGCAGAGAATTGAAAGCATCTGGGAGCACCTGGACCAACCATAATACCTGCGGACACAGAACCTGAAATTGCCACACACCTGTGCAGATCTTTCTCGCTTTCATGTGTCTGCAACCTCGCCAACAATAACACAGTGCATACAACTGCACAAAGAGAGCTGCTGCAAGCATCCTGGGAGACAAGGACCTGCCAAACACAAGCAGCACCAAACCTCTGTGTGCCACCTGCCTACATTGCCCTGTAGCTGATCTGTTTTCAACCAAGTGAATCATTAACCCACCAGCCAGTCTGCCCCACTTTCCTTTCTCTACTCCAATTTTTTCTCTCTCATATCTTTCCATTTTCTCCCTTTCCTTTCCTGCTTCTCATCTTCCTCTCCTCTGCCTCCCTCTGCCCCCACTACCTTGACCCAAAACACACCACCCAGTGAATAGTCTATTATACCAACTTTACACATTACTCCATCTTTTCTATCCCTTGGCAACCTGACAATAGCACCCTCATCCACAATGACTGAATTACACCTCAACACACACTAGGGACTTAGTACCCTAGTCACATCTCCTCCTTCTCCCCATCCACTATCCCTTCTTCCTGTCCCTTCCTGCAGCTCCAGCCTTTTCAATACCTACGTATCCACCTCTACCCTATTATCGTCCCCCCGGTCTCTATGGCTTACAAATAATATCACCAAGGATCTCACTACATATTGTGTAAATAAATGGTCTGGCATTGAATCAGTGAATTTGTTATTGCTAATTTATACCACCAAGGCAGGAAACAGAAATAGTACATGAACCTAAATAATGACTAACCCAGTCATAGCACAGTAATTGAGTCGGAGAAGATAACAAGTGATTAAAATTGCCAATTAACAATTCTATGTTGTCACTCAACAACATAGAAAAACAGCACATAATAGAAATATGGGGAGTAAGGAGTCCAGGAAATCCTACCCCCAAAAAGACCAACAGAATGTCATGGGAAATGAAGAAAATAAATACATGGTTCCTGACCCCAACAGAACAGTTATGAACACAAGAAAATCTCTCAAAGAGGAAATTGTGGATGAAATCACTCATAGAGAACATAGAAGACATGTTAACCTGAAAGTACAAGATGCACTCAAGAAATATCAAGAAAACTAAAGCAGATACCTTAAAAGCAACTGAGGCTAATAGGAACAGGAACCAGAGAAAAGGTTAGATCAAAAAGAATTAAACTAGAAGGTAACACACACACACAGGAAATCAATGTCAGTCAACTCCATGTATAGCTATCCTTATCTCAACCAGCAAAAACCCTTGTTCCTTCTTATTATTGCTTATGCCATCTCTTCAACAAAATTAGAGATGAGGGCAAAATAGTTTCTGCCGGGTATTGAGGGGGTGGGGGGTGAGAGGGAGGGGGCAGAGTGGGTGGTAAGGAAGGGGGTGGGGTCAGGGGGGAGAAATGACCCAAGCCTTGTATGCACATATGAATAATAAAACAATAGAAAAAAAGAAAATAAAATAAAGTGGGTTTGAGAAAAAAAAAAGAAATATCAAGACACAAGAAATAAAACATCTTAAGAATATGAAGAAATAGTGAAATGAACTCAGAGAAGACTTCAACAAACTCCAAAGTAAAACAAAGGATGCTATAAAAAAAGAGACATATGAAATAAAGAAGAGAACACAAGATATGGAAGAGGAATTTAACAAAGATATAGAAAAACTCAGAGAAAAGAATCAACCAGAAACACTGGAAATAAAAAGTTCCTTAAATCAAATAAAAAATGCAGGGCAAGGCCATTTCAGCAGACTAGAACAAGCAGAAGATAGAATCTCAGGACTTGAAAACAAAATAGATACTAAAGAAAAAACAGGCAAACTCTTAGAAGATTCAAAATTTGCAAAAGGAATATGGAACAACTCAGCAACTCCATCAAAAGACCAAACGTGTGAATCATGGGCATTGAAAAAAGAAAAGAGGTACAAGCCAAAGGGATACATAATATATTCAACAAAATAATGGCAGAAAATTTCCCAAATCTCAAGAAAGAGTTGTCCATTCAGATATAGGAAGCCTCTAGGACACCCAATAGGCTTGACCAAAATAGAACCTCTCCATGCCATATTATCATTAAAACAACTAGCACAGAGAACAGAGAAAGAATATCTAAGGCTGTAAGAGAGAAAAAACAACATATAAAAGTAAACCCACCAAAATAACAGCAGATTTCTCAACTGAAACTTTAAAAGCAAGAAGAGCATGGAGTGATGTATTTCAAGCACTGAATGAAAACAAATTTAGTCATAGGATACTCTACTCAGCAAAACTATCATTCAAAATTGATGAAGGAATAAAAGTCTTCCATGATAAACAGAAACTAAAGCAATATATGACCACCAAGCCACCACTACAGAAAATTCTGAAATGAATTTTACACACAAAAGATGAAAACAAACATAAGTATGAAAGGACAGGAAGTATTAAAGTACAAAAGAAAACACAAGTAATCACAGAGTAGCACTGAATTGGCTGCACACACTCAAATCCTTAAGCAACAAAAACAACTTAAATGGCAGGAATCACCACATACTTCTTAATACTAACACTGAATGTGAATGGACTCAACTCCCCAACCAAAAGACACCCTTTGGCAAACTTGATTAAAAAGGAATATCTGACAATCTGTTGTTTACAAGAGGCCCACCTTATTGACAGAAACAAAAACTGGCTTAGGGTGAAAGGCTGGAAGAAAATTTACAACTAATGGGCACAGAAAACAGGCAGGAGTAGCAATACTGATATCAGACAAAGGGTACGTCAACCTTAAATTGCTCAAAAGAGATAAAGAAAGCCACTTCATACTAATAAAAGCAGCAATACATCCAGAGGAAACAACAATTATCAAATTATGTACACCCAATGTCAGTGCACCCAACTTCATTAAACATGCATTAAAGGACTTAAAACCAGTTATAGACACCAACACAGTGGTACTGGAAGATTTTAATACCCCTCTGTCAACAATAGATAGGTCATCTAGACAAAAAAAATCAACAAAGAAATCATAGAACTAAATGACAACATTGGTCTAATAGAACTGACAGCTATCTACAGAGTATTCCATCCTGCAACAGCACAATATACATTCCTTTCAGCAGCCCATGGAACTTTCTCCAAAATAGTCATATCTTAGGGCACAAAGCAAGTCTCAACAAATATAAGCAAATTGAAATAACCCCATGCATACTATCTGATCACAAGGCAGTAAAACTAGAATTCAAAAGCAGCAGCAGAAAATACTCAAACAATTAGAGGGTGAACAGCACATTGTTTCAATGATCAGTGAGTCATAGAAAAAATAAGGGAGGAAATGAAAAGATTCCTGGAATTTAATGAAAATGAAAACGCAACCTATCAGAACCTATGGGACATAGAAAATGTCATTCCTAAGAGGAAATTTATAGCCATGAGTGCATGAGTGCATATATTTAAAAGGACAAAAGAATCTCAAATAAACAGCTTAATGCTACATCTCAAACTCCCAGAAAAACAAGAACAAGCTAAATCCAAAACAAGTAGAAGGAGAGAAATAATAAAAATAAGGGCCAAAATTAACAAAATAGAAACCAAAAAACCATACAAAGAATCAAGAAAACAAAAAGCTGTTTCTTTGAAAAATAAACAAGATCAATGAACTCCTGAAAAATTTGACTAAAACTAAAAGGGAAAATACCCAAATTAATAAAATTGGAAATGAAAAATGGGAGATAACCACAAGTAGCAAGGAAATCCAGGGAATCATCAGAGACTACTTTGAGGACTTATATTCAAATAAATTAGAAAACCTAGAAGAAATGGACAAATGTCTACATACAACTATCAAAAACTGAATGAAGAAGATATTAATCACTTAAACAGATCTATAACACACAATGAAATTGAAACAGGAGACTCCCCAAAAAGAAAAGTCCAGGACCTGACAGACTCTGTGCTGCATCCTAACAGACCTTTATAGAAGAAGTAATACCAACATTCCTTAAACTTTTCCAAGAAATAGAAAGGATTGGAACTCTGCATAACTTATATGAAGCCAGTATTACACTCATCCCAAAACTGGACAAAAAGAGAACTACAGGCCAATCTTCTTAATGAACATTGATGCAAAAATCCTCAATAAAACAATGGCAAACTGAATACAACAACATACCAGAAAAATCATTCACCATGACTAAGTCAGCTTCATCACAGGGATGCAGGGATGGTTCAGCATAGGCAGACCATTAAAATGTAATACAGCGTATTAACAGAAGCAAAGACAAAAACCACTTGATCATCTCAATAGACACAGAAAAAGCCTTTGATAAAATTCATCACCATTTTATGATAAAAGCTCTGATGAAACTAGGAAGAGAATGAATGTGCCGTACATAATAAAGGCTATATATGACAAATCCATAGCCAACATCATACTTAATGGTTTCAAAAAAATTGAAATCATTTCCCCCCAAACCAGGAATGAGAAAAGGATGCCTATTCTCCCCACTGTTATTCAACATAGTCTTGGAATTCCTAGGCAGATCAATAAGGCAGGAAGAAGAAGTAAAAGGAATACAAATAGGTAAAAATGTCAAAGTATCCCTATTCGCAGATGACATCATCTTATACCTCAAAGATCCAAAAACCTTCTACATACCATAAACAACTTCAGCAAAGTAGCAGGATACAAAATCAGTTTACAAAATCAGTTTCATTGTTGAAAGCCAACAATGAACAGATTGAGAAAGAATATAGGAAAAAATTCCACTTAGTATCTAAGTATCAAGTATCTAAGAATAAAGTATCAAGTATCTAAGAATAAATTTAACAAAGGATGTAAATGACCTCTACAAGGCAAACTATAAACTATTGAAGAAAGAAATCAAAGACTACAGAAGATGGAAAGACTCCCATGCTCATGGATTGGCAGAATCAGTATAGTAAAATGGCTATAATATCAAAAGCAATCTACATGTTCAATGCAATTCCCATCAAAATCCCAATGACATTCATCATAGAGATTGAAAAATCAATGCTAAAGTTCATTTGAAAACAGAAAAAACCACTAATAGCCAAGGCAATACCTCAGTATTACCTCAGTATTGCTGGAGGTATCACAATAGCTGACTTAAAACTATACTACAGAGCCATAGCAATAAAAACAGCATGGTACTGGCACAAAAACAGATATAAAGGCCAGTGGAACAGAATAAAGGACCTGGATATGGATCCATGCAGCTACACCCACATAATTTTTACAAAATTGCCAAAAACATACGATGGAGAGAAGATAGCCTCTTTGACAAATGTTGCTGCAGAAACTGGGTATTTGCCTGCAGAAAACTGAAATTAGATCCATGTTTATTACCCTGTACAATTATCAACTCAAAGTGGATTAAGGACCTTAATATTAAACCTCAAACCTTGAAGATAGTATAGGAAAGAGCAGGGAACACACAGGAAGCAATAGGCTTAGGCAAGGACTTCCTCAATAAAACAAAAGCAGATCAGCAACTAAGAGAAAGGATAGACAAAGGGGATTGCATGAAATTAAAAAGCTTCTGCAGAACAAAAGAAATGGTCTCTAAACTGAAGAGACCACCCAAAGAGTGGGAGAAAATATTTGCCAGCTATACATAAGACAAGGAACTGATATCCAGAATATACAGGGAGCTCAAAAAACTAAACTCCACCAAATCAATGATCCAATAAAGAAATGGGCAATAAACTGAACAGAACTTTTTCAGTGGAAGAAATCCAAATGGGTAAAAAGCACATGAAAAAATGCTCACCATCCTTGGCCATAAAGGAAATGCAAATCAAAAGTACACTAAGACTGTATTTCACTTCTGTTAGAATAGCAACCATCAAGAACACCAAGATCAACAAATATTGGTGCGGATGTGGGGAAAAAGGAATCATTGTACACTGCTGGTGGGATAGCAAGCTAGTGCAACCACTCTGGAATACAATATGGAGGCTTCATAAAAAAATAGAAATAGATCTGCCTTTGGATCCAGTAATACTACTCAGCTTACAACAAAGGCATCTGCATTGCCATGTTTATTGCAGTGCTATTCACAATAGCTAAGCTAAGGAAATAGCCAAGTTGTCCCACTACAAATGAAAAGATTGAGAAAATGTGGTGGAGATTCCAAGATGGAGGCTACAGGGAGGAAGCAGAAAGCGAGCCTCCTATAGTGAAATTTTGGAGAGACGCTGGAGACAAACCTTGCAGGCAAAATAACTGAGAAGAGGCAAAACTTTGACCCCTCCACACCACCTCCAGCCAACACAGAGCATCTCCACTTCATGTTAAACAGAGAAACCAGGAAAGCCCCCAGGCCGCCAGATGCCCACGCCCAGACGGCTTGGGAAGATGCAGACAAGGTGAGCGAAGCA
Organism: Castor canadensis; assembly: GCF_047511655.1. Lineage (NCBI taxonomy): Eukaryota > Metazoa > Chordata > Mammalia > Rodentia > Castoridae > Castor > Castor canadensis. The sequence goes on along the minus strand of NC_133394.1, from coordinate 74,044,913 downwards.
GTACGCCGTACTCCCACAGACAACCCTGGGCCAGAACAGCATAGCCCTCTGGACAGAATGACCTCTACCCGGGGAAAAAAGAGAAACTGAGTAATAAGCAATAAAACAATAAAGACACATTGCAGAGAGGGTGGAGCACACTTAGTACTGAAGTGGGGGGAGGGGAATCCTTCCTAGATCTGTAAATAAACAAGCTGGGCCTGGCTGGAGAGGCTCTGGAGGGAGTGGGGGCACACCCAACAACCAGGAGCAGGAAAGCTTGTAAAAACGGCAGTGGGAGGAAAACTCCACAGGAGGGGGGAAGACCCACCTCCCATATGAGCTGTAAACAAACATGCTGGCCAGAGAAAGTGGAAGCAGTGTCACCTCCCCCAGTGTGCTTGGAAAGGGGAAAGCTTGTAGCAGCGGTTCCTGCACAGGAGAACTCTGAGTAAACAAAGCCTGCGGGGCCAGGTGAGTGTTAAGCTCACCCCAGAGATCTGCATAAATAATGCCATCAGCAACAGCAGGCTGATAGCAGCAGGCAGGCAAGCCACAGCCACAGATAGCCATTCACAGACCTGTCTCCAGACTCTTTTTTCTCTCTCCCTACCTTTGATGAGAAAACAACCGAACTACACCTGCATGATGAAAAATTTACTGAAACTGTATTGCATTTGAACTTGGGACACTTTGTGGGGTTTTTTTTGTGTGTGTGTGTGTGTGTGTGCATTTTTGTTCTACTTTATGCATTCCCTTTGATGAGACAACTACAGAACAACTGAGGCACCATCTCCAGGACTGGAGGCTGAAAGGACACCAAAATTATTAAGATTGAAACTCCATTGCATTTTAACTTGGAGGTTTTTTTTTTCTCTATTTTTCATTTTGTTTTTTTTTATTTTATTTATATATGTGGTTTTTTCATTTACTTTTTATTTTTATTCTTATCTTTATTCTTTTTATTTATTTTCAATCCTCTCTCTGTCCCTCTAATGCCTTTTCAGCTTACAGTTGATCAGTACACTGTCTCTCCCTGGTTATATCTTTGAAATTTTTTTGTTTGTTTCTTTGTTTGTTTCTTTTTCTATTTGATTATTTGTTCTTCCTTTTTCCTTTAACTTCTTTGCTTTCCATTTCCTCTCACCCTTCCATTCTAAATATCACTAGTTCTATTATTATAAGACAGAAAATACTTAATTTCTCAATAACAACATTGAGGGCAATGATGGGAAGACAGAAAAAACAGGGTAACCAGTTTCCCCACAGCAAAAAATTAGTACAGGAACCAGAAGGAAATGAACAAAACAGATACTCAGATCCAGACTCCAACAAAATGAAGGTAAACTATGCCAAAGAACCTAATGAAGCCCACAAGAATAATTTAAAAGAAGACATAGTACAGGTACTCAATGAGAATTTCATAGAGATGATACTGGGTACGGTCAACCAAAATGTACAGGAGACACTCAAGAAATTCAAAGACAACAAAAAAAGAGAATATGAAAAAGCAAAAGAAGAAATAAAGGAAACCATAGAAGCACTGTATGAACACCAGAGTGAAACAGAGAACATGATTAATAAAGAGATAAATGAACTCAGGACAAAAGTAGACAACATTAAAGAGGAAACCACCCAGGACAAGGAAAACCTCAGTAAAAAGAACAAAACAGAACTGGAAAACAAAACGGAAGGCCCATCCAGCAGAATAGAACAAACAGAAGACAGAATCTCAGAACTTGAAGATGAAATGGTAATTAAAAGAAAAACTGAAGAACTATTAATTAAAAAACTCAAGACCTGTGAAAATAAAATGCAAGAACTCACCGACTCCATCAAAAGACCAAAATTGAGAATCATGGGCATCAAAAAAGAAGAGGTGCAAGCAAAGGGAATGCATAATATATTCAACAAAATACTAACAGAAAATTTCCAAAGTCTAGAGAAAGATATTCCCATGCAGATGCAAGAGGCCTCCAGGACACCAAACAGACCATATCAAAATAGAACTACACCATGACATATCATCATTAAAACAAGTTCAGAAACTAGGGAAAGAATATTGAAGGCTGTAAGAGAGAAAAAACAAATAACATACAAAGGTAAACCCATCAAAATCACAGCAGACTTCTCAACAGAAACATTAAAAGCAAAAAAGAGCGTGGGGTGAGAGTTTCTGGGCACTGAATGAAAATAACTTCAACCCCAGGATACTCTACCCAGCAAAACCATCATTCAAAATAGATGGAGCAATAAAAGTCTTCCATGATAAGCAGAAACTAAAACAATATGTGACCACAAAGCCACTAGTACAAAAAATTCTTCAAGGGATTCTGCACACAGAAAGTGAAACCCAACTTAACCATGAAAGGACAGGCAGCACCAAACCACAGGAAAAGAAAAAGCAAGAAAGTAAAGAGTAACCTCAACTTAGGTATACACAATCAAACCTTCAAACAACTAAGACAACTAAATGACAGGAATCACCACATACATATCAGTACTAACATTTAATGTTAACAGACTTAATTCACCCATCAAAAGGCACCGTTTGATAAAATGGATTAAAAAGGAAGATCCAACATCTTGTTGCTTACAGGAGACCCATCTCACCGACAGAAATAAGCATAGGCTTAGGATGAAAGGCTGGAAGAAGATTTACCAAGCCAATGGCCCCCGAAAACAAGCAGGAGTAGCAATACTTATCTCTGACAAAGTAGACTTCAAACCTACATTGATCAAACGAGATAAAGAAGGACATTCCATACTAACAAAAGGGGAAACAGACCAAAAGGAAATAATAATTATCAACCTGTGTGCACCCAATGTCAACACACCAAATATCATCAAACATACCCTGAAAGACCTAAAAGCATATATTAACTCCAACACAGTGGTTGTGGGAGACTTTAACACCCCATTATCATTAATGGATATGTCATCCAAACAAAAAAAATCAATAAAGAAATCCAAGATCTAAAATATACAATAGATCAAATGGACCTAGTTGATGTCTACAGAACATTTCATCCAACTTCTACACAATATACATTCTTCTCAGCAGCCCAGGGAACCTTCTCCAAAATAGATCACATCCTAGGGCACAAAGCAAGCCTCAGCAAATATAAGAAAATAGAAATTATACCATGCATACTATCTGATCACAATGCAGTAAAACTAGAACTCAACAACAAAAGTAAAGACAAAAAACATGCAAACAGCTGGAAACTAAATAACTCATTACTTAATGAACAATGGATCATTAATGAAATAAAAGAAGAAATTAAAAAGTTCCTGGAAGTCAATGAAAATGAAAACACAACCTACTGGAACCTATGGGACACAGCAAAGGCAGTTCTGCGAGGAAAGTTTACACCATGAGTGCATATATTAAAAACATTGAAAGATCCCAAATCAATGACTTAATGATACATCTCAAACTCCTAGAAAAATAAGAACAAGCAAATCCCAAAATAAATAGAAGGAGAGAAATAATAAAAATAAGAGCTGAAATCAATGAAATAGAAACCAAAAAAAACCATACAAAGAATTAATGAAACAAAAAGTTCATTCTTTGAAAAAATAAACAAGATCGACAGACACCTGGCAAACCTGACTAAAATGAGGAGAGAGAAAACCCAAATTAGTAGAATCAGGAATGCAAAAGGGGAGATAACAACAAACACCATGGAAGTCCAGGAAATCATCAGAAACTACTTCGAGAACCTATTTCAAAAAAATTTGAAAATCTTAAAGAAATGGACAGATTTCTAGATACATAGATCATCCAAAATTGAACCAAGAGGAAATTAATCACCTGAATAGATCTATAACACAAAATGAAATTGAAGCAGCAATCAAGAGTATCCCCAAAAAGAAAAGTCCAGGACCTGATGGATTCTCTGCTGAATTCTATCAGACTTTTAAAGAAGAACAGATACCAACCCTCCGTAAATGTTCCACGAAATAGAAAGGGAAGGAAAACTGCCTAACACATTTTATGAGCCAATATTACACTTATCCAAAAACCAGGCAAACACACCTCCAAAAAGGAGAACTATAGGCCAATCTCCTTAATGAACATTGATGCAAAAATCCTCAATAAAATAATGGCAAACCGAATTCAACAACACATCAAAAAGATTATTCACCATGACCAAGTAGGCTTCATCCCAGGATTGCAGGGTTGGTTGAACATATGAAAATCAATAAACGTAATAAACCACATTAACAGAAGCAAAGACAAAAACCACTTAATCATCTCAATAGATGCAGAAAAAGCCTTTGATAAGATCCAACACCATTTGATGATAAAAGCTCTAAGAAAACTAGGAATAGAAGGAAAGTACCTCAACATTATAAAAGCTATATATGACAAACCTACAGCCAGCATTATACTTAACAGAGAAAAACTGAAACCATTCCTTCTAAAATCAGGAACGAGACAAGGATGCTCACTATCTCCACTCCTATTCAACATAGTACTGGAATTCCTAGCCAGAGCAATTAGGCAAGAAGAAGGAATAAAAAGAATACAAATAGGTAAAGAAACTGTCAAAATATCCCTATTTGCAGATGACATGATCCTATACCTTAAAGACCAAAAAAACTCTACTCAGAAGCTTCTGGACATCATCAATACCTACAGCAAGGTAGCAGGATATAAAATCAACATAGGAAAATCATTAGCATTTCTATACACTAATAATGAACAAACTGAAAAAGAATGTATGAAAACAATTCCATTTACAATAGCCTCAAAAAAAAATCAAATACCTAGGTGTAAACCTAACAAAAGATGTGAATGACCTCTACAAGGAAAACTATAAACTTCTGAAGAAAGAGATTGAGGAAGACTATAGAAAGTGGAGAGATCCTCCCTGCTCATGGATTGGTAGAATCAACATAGTAAAAATGTCAATACTCCCAAAAGTAATCTACATGTTTAATGCAATTCCCATCAAAATTCCAATGACATTCATTAAAGAGATTGAAAAATCTACTGGTAAATTTATATGGAAACACAAGAGGCCATGAATAGCCAAGGCAATACTCAGTCAAAAGAACAATGCAGGAGGTATCACAATACCTGACTTCAAACTATATTACAAAGCAATAACAATAAAACCAGCACAGTACTGGCACAAAAACAGACATGAAGACCAGTGGAACAGAATAGAGGACAAAGATATGAAGCCACACAACTATAACCAACTTGTCTTTGACAAAGGAGCTAAAAATATACGATGGAGAAATAGCAGGCTCTTCAACAAAAACTGCTGGGAAAACTGGATAACAGTCTGCAAAAAACTGAAACTAGATCCATGTGTATCACCCTATACCTATATTAACTCAAAATTGATCAAGGATCTTAATATCAGACCCCAAATGCTAAAGTTGATACAGGAAAGAGTAGTAAATACTCTGGAGTTAGTAGGTATAGGTAAGAACTTTCTCAATGGAACCCAGCAGCATAGCAACTAAGAGATAGCATAGATAAATGGGACCTTATAAAACTAAAAAGCTTCTGTTCATCAAAAGAAATGATCTCTAAACTGAAGGGAACACCCACAGAGTGGGAGAAAATATTTGCCAGCTATACATCAGACAAAGGACTGATAACCAGAATATACAGGGAACTTAAAAAGCTAAATTCTCCCAAAACTAATGAACCAATAAAGAAATGGGCAAGTGAACTAAACAGAACGTTCTCAAAAGAAGAAATTCAAATGTCCAAAAAACACATGAAAAAATGCTCACCATCTCTAGTAATAAAGGAAATGCAAATTAAAACCACACTAAGATTCCACCTCACCCCTGTTAGAATAGCCATCATTAGCAACACCACCAACAACAGGTGTTGGCGAGGATGAGGGGAAAAAGGAACCCTCATACACTGTTGGTGGGAATTTAAACTAGTACAACCACTCTGGAAAAAAATTTGGAGGCTACTTAAAAAGCTAAACATTGATCTACCATCTGATCCAGCAATACCACTCTTGGGGATATACCCAAAAGACTATGACACAGGTTACTCCAGAGGCACCTGCACACCCATGTTTATTGCAGCACTATTCACGGTAGCCAAGTTATGGAAACAGCCAAGATGCCCCACTACTGACGAATGTTTCAAGAAAATGTGGTATCTATACACAATGGAATTTTATGCAGTCATGAAGAAGAACGAAATGTTATCATTTGCTGGTAAATGGATGGAATTGGAGAACATCATTCTGAGTGAGGTTAGCCTGGCCCAAAAGTCCAAAAATCATATGTTCTCCCTCATATGTGGACATTAGATCAAGGGCAAACACAACAAGGGGATTGGACTATGAGCACATGATAAAAGCAAGAGCACACAAGAGAGGTATGAGGATAGGTAAGACACCTAAAAAATTAGCTAGCATTTGTGCCCTTAACGCAGAGAAACTAAAGCAGATACCTTATAAGCAACTGGGGCCAATAGTAAAAGGGGACCAAGAACTAGAGAAAAGATTAGATCAAAAAGAATTAACAGAAAAGGCAACACACACACACAGGAAATTAATGTGAGTCAACTCCCTGTATAGCTATCCTTATCTCAACCAGCAAAAACCCTTGTTCCTCCCTATTATTGTTTATACTCTCTCTTCAACAAAATTAGAGATGAGGGCAAAATAGTTTCTGCCGGGTATTGAGGGGGTTGGGGGGAGAGGGAGGGGGCAGAGTGGGTGGTAAGGGAGGGAGTGGGGGCAGTGGGGAGAAATGACCCAAGCATTGTACGCACATATGAATAATAAAACAATAAAAAAGTTAAAAAAAAGAAAATGTGGTATTTATACACAATAGAATTTTACTTAGCCACAAAGAAGAATGGAATTTTGTCATTCGCAGGTAAATGGATGGATTTGGTGAATATCATCTTAAGTGAAGTTAGCCAGGCTCAACAGGCCTAAAGCCACATACTCTCTCTCATATGCAGATTTTAGACCTAAAACAAATGCAGCAATATTATGGGACATTGGTCATATTAAGGGGAGAATGTGTGAGGGAGGGATAGGGCAAGAGAAGGAAACCAAAAACCTGAATGAGTTTTATAGTACAGTAAAGAATATAGAGATTTTAAACTGGCTCGGACCACCATGGGAAGTGGACTAAGGAGGAATGAAGAGGACTGGAAGAGGTGAAGCAACTGGAGCTGTAATACACATGTATGAGAACAACACAAGGAAGTCTATTTGCTATTTTTATCTTGACATTGCAAAATATCATATTTTTCTTTTTATCTTTATCTTTTATGTTTTCTCTTCTACAAAATTAAACAACAGGAGTGTGGAACATGTTCTTCATGGAAGATACAGTTGTCATCAGCCAGGGGGTGAGTTGCAGGGTAAGTAGACAGGAGGATGAACATGGTGCAAACAGTGAATACATATGCATGTAAATGCAAAAATGATGTTTGTTGAAACTGTTCCAGAAATCAGGGGAGGGGGAATGGGGGAGAGAAGTTGAGGGTGGGAATTCAAGTATGAGTTATTTGATACATTGTAAGAACCTTTGTAAATTGTTCAATGTATCTATGCCCAGCACAACAATAAATAAAATAAAATAAAATCTAGTAAAATAAAAAAAGAAAATAAATAAAACACAACAATAAGCAATGCATTTCTTTCTCCTTCTGGAAAATACTAATGGACTTACTACACTCTTCCTTTAAATACTGACATGAATGGCAGAATTAGGAGAGAATGTTATGGTCTGTGGTCCTCATGATGGATGGTTCAGCTAGTGCACAGGTGTGCTGTGGAATCAGGCCAAACTTGGAGTCCTGCCCTCTGTCCTGTCCCAGGTCATCTGGAATAAATCCTCTATCTGAACTTTTATGCTTTCTTTGCATTTGTTACTTACTTGACTATTAATGTTTCTCTGTCCTTTTACTAATAATGCATAATTGGTGACAATTAGAGAACGATGCATAAAATCTGATGTATTGTAGGTGCTTTGTAAATTACAGCTGTTATCATTAAGGATAATTGTAAGATGTCAAGAAAATATATGGAAATTACAAAGAATGCAAATACCAGTCACTAGTTTATTCTTGTCAAAAATTTAGATTATTTCCTAGATGAAAAAAGATACATAAATATATTTAAGGGCTACACTTTTTACCCTTAGGGCAATTTTCTTGTCTGTTCTCTTTTGAGATTCAGTTAGCTATTTTGGAATACTTTCTCCTCTTTTATTGTTCAAAAAGAGCATCAGCTGCTAACTTGTTTAGACTATGTCTGCAATGAGTGGGTGATGAAGGATGACCACCATAGATCATTTATTTTTAAATTCAGATATTTTTAAATGCCATATGGACAAATATTTCAGCATCACAGATTCAAGTATATGAGACACTGTTTACATTAATTCTGGTTCTGCATATATATTTGTTGATGGGCTTTTCCGTGTCAATCCATTAGCATTAACATATGGAATGCTAATTTCCCTTAGGGCCCCTGATCTGGTAAAACACATAATAGGATCATTACTATTCCTATTCAATGAAAAATATCCAGTCTTATCTGGTTGTGGGGTCATCTCAGGCTGTGTCTCTTCTGATGATTGTGAAAGGTTGGATGTACAGCCTAACTGACTTGTGTCGTTTGAATGAACACTTTAGATAACCATAGGCCACTGACCCTTCATTCAATTCTTTGCATTTTTCTGTTATTAACAACTTTGAAAATGACATGTTTCTCAAAAGGTTTTTCTATTAGTTTAGATTCCTCTCAGCATTTTGTTCTTGGCTTTGTTTTTGATGCTAGTAAGAAGTAGTTGAGACCGGGTTATTTACAAAGAAGAGAAAGTTATTTCTTACAATTCTGGAGGCTGGGAAGTTCCTGATCAAGGCACCAGATTGGGTGTCCAGTGAGAGTTTCTTGGTGCATCCTGAAATGGTGGAAGATAGAAGGATGGAAAAAGGCCACAATCCCTCCTTCAAGCTGTTTAGTTAGGACTCCAAATTCCATTCATGAGGTCAGAGTCTCATAGCTCAATCCAAAGGCCACAGCCCCCCATGTTCACATGGAGGATTAAATTTCAGTATGAATATTCGCAGGGGAAAAAACTGTTCACAGCACGGCAGTTTCCTATTATTTTATTTTAAATAACTTGAAGTCTTCACCTGTTCTCTCATCATGTGATAGCTTCAGATACATAGAATGTGTACATTCACTTTGTTTTGAATTCATTTCTGCAAGTTTTGACAGTATGCTGCATGGAACAATTACTTAGTATTTGTACCTTTTCCAGCCTGTATACACAAAAGAAGCTCATCTCTAATTTTAATATGCAGTGTTAGGAAGTATGTACATTCAATGAGACTTCTTTTTATTTTGTTTATTTAACAAACATTAAATTTCAAATGTAGCCTAATTTTGAGGTGGTATATCTGGTAGATATTTAACTGGGTTTATTTCTTTGTTTTAAATCTACTTAATTTTGCTCAACAAGAAACTCTTTTTTTCTTTATTCATTTATTCATATGTGCATACATTTTCTGGACCATTTTTCCCCACTGCTCCCACTCCCTTCCTCTCCCCCGACTCCCCTTGCTTCCAGGCAGAACCTGTTCTGCCCTCTTCTCCAATTTTGTTGAAGAGAAGACCTAAGCAATAGTAAGAAAGACATAGAGTTTTTGCTAGTTTAAGATAAGGATAGCTACACAGAGAGAAGCAACTCTTAATGGTCATTTACCCTGAGTGAACTTCTCTGTTGTAATAATAACATTCCTAAAATTGTTTGCATGTGATATTGTTACAAATTTTCAATAGTGCCACACTAAATTCTTACTAACATTTATATAGTTACATTTTATTTAATATGCTTTATCCTTTCTTATTTTTTACTTCCTTTTGTCATGGTATCCTTTTCAAAAATTGTCCTAGGGACTAGAAACACAACATTGAATGTTCTTGAAGATTTAACAGTGGAGGAATAAGAGTATGAACCCTGGTGCAGGGTTGTAAATCCCAGCACATACTACCTGTTTATCCCATAGTGATCTCCTTCCATCATCTGTAAGATTAGGATAACAGTAATACCTCTTTATAGAGGTTTTGTGAAAACTGCATTATGTCTGCAATACAAATAAACAGTGTCTTGCACAACTCGGTGTCATATAAATCCACTGAATAAATATTTTAAAATGCATCAATGAATATAGGAATTACTTTAGTTCCCTGTACTTAGTATTATAATTAGGCACAAAATTCTGCTGGAAAATAAACAATTTACACATACTGGTGGATATTTATGAAAGTCTTGCTGAAAGAAATGAAACTGACAGCGTTAGAAGTGGGACATTTCAAATCTGGGGAACAAAGCAAGCAGTGTTTTAGCAGCAAACTCAAGTGTCCTTGCTTTGCACATAGAGGGTACAAAGCAGAGATGTGTATTGCAGCCCTGCTCTAAGCCCCTCGAGAGGCGAGCCTTGGGCTGGCCTGCCTGCAGAGCTTCCTGTCTATAGCACAGAGCTTTGGCATGACATACTCATCATTCCCTGTCTTATTCCAGTAACAGCTCCAAAACATCCTTGCAACTCTCTTGAATCATATCTCTATATTTCATGTAGAGCTTTCAGTACAACACTCTTTTAAGAGATGACTGAAGAAATCCAGTGCCTGTGTGTGCCCAACATGCTGAAGGCACATTGCTGTTCTGGCACTTGGTGTTTTTGCTGCTTTTGTCTTCTTTACTATTTATTCATCTTCTCTACCCCTCTGTCTAAATCATATATATTTTCCTGTGCTCTTGGATGGATGAAGCACAATTTTTCTATCAATAATATGAATTTTTGTGAAGCATTCTTTAAACATAGGGATTTTTTAAATGGAAGCAGGAAATGTAGAGAAAGTACCAGCAACAAACAAGAAAATACTCCTAAAGGAAGAGATAAAGTTTAGGAGTTTTGCTATCTCTTCCTACTGTGCCCTTGAGCACTCACTGCCCTGCATACTAGCTTACTAACTCTTCAGCACCCCCCAATCCTAAATCTAATCTCTACAACCAACTGTGACACTCTTGTAGTGAAAATCATCTGTAATGAAGATCTCACATGGTCATCTCTCTTAAGCTATGATTTCCCACCCAGGATTCAGACATGCAATTCAGGATGGCACCAAACATTTGTGTCCAGTATGCACTGGCAAAAATTGTTCTTCTTTTCTTGTAACTTCATTCTGTATTGGCCTACAGTCTTTGTTTCTGAGGGAGGAATGCTTCTACTAGAGACAAAATAATGATTCCACTGAACCAGAAGTTCAAATAGCCACCTGACCCTAAATCAACAGCAAAGAAGGGAGTTGAAGTGCTGGTGAGGCAGCTGGTCTGATACCAAGGGGAAACTGGCCAGCTACTTAGCCATGAAGGTGAGGAAGAGAATGTCTGGAGTGCAGGAGCTATCTGAGGTCCTTTCCATGCCCTGTGAGGAAAGCCAAAAGAAAACCACATCAACTCAATCAAGGTAGGATTACTCAAGATTCAGACCCTTCAGAAATGAAGGTTTGGGGAAAGAAAAGCAATGCAGGTTTGGATCATCCCATTAAGTAAAGAACCACAACCAGCTAATGTGCTTGCTGAAGGCAAAGGATATGTGGAATGGATGGTAGAAGAAGGCTGCCAAGAATTCCAGCTGAAAACCATGTGAAGCTTCAGACACAGAGACTGTACTTCTCAGAGAGTTTTCTCCCCCATTTGTTATGAGTCTGTGTGTACATTAAGGAGGTATCTTTAAATAACTTTTTTTTCTTCCTGGATATATTGACTTTATCACAGTATTAAGTATTTAAGTATTGTTAATTGTACATCATAAAGGTTATCAATGAGAAGAGTAAACACCATTCAAAACATTGCACAATTTCAGTTTTATTGAGGATAGCTGTATCATGTTAGGTGGAAATATGGCTTTGGTACTGTTTTATCTGAACATCACGTATTGTATAAAAGAGTGTGTATGGATGCTGAGTTGACAGGAGTGGAAGTCATAATAATTAAATTTATGTGTGAATTTTGTAGGCTGTGGAATGCCCAAATATTGATTAAATATTATTTGTAGGTGCATCTGTGACAGTGTGTGTAATGATTAGCATTTGAATTGATAAAATTGTAAAGCAGATGGCTCTGCCCAGTATAAGCGGGCATCAGCCATCTGCTGAGGGCCTGCATGGAACAGGAAGTCAGAGGAAAGGTGAAATCGTGTCCAGCCTGACTGCCTGAGCTGGGACATCAATGTACTGCCCTCCATGCTCTTTCCTCTCTAGCCTTCAGAACTGGACTAGAATTTGCCTCATTAGCTTTCTAGCACTCAGGCCCATGAAGTATGACATGAGATTTTCAGGATCTTGAGTTTGCACATAGTTAGTCTGGGTCTTCTCAGCTACATGATCATATGAGCAGTAGGTTTTGGGGCTGCCTATATTTTTGCCCGTGCTTTCCTCTAGCAGATGGTGTAAGAACAACAAAAATAGCAAATGATTTGAGCATCCCTGTAGGATACCTAAATGCTACTCTTCAAAGTGCCCTAGGGAGTTTGTTTTATTTTTCTGAAATAAGTCATAATATAATGCAACACATTTCTTTCTCAGAGAAAGAGAGTATGAAAGAAGCCATAGTATTGTCTTGGAATGGACCTGTGGACTGAAAATACATTACAGTGCATTACAATCTGGTCACAGCTCCACTTATCTGTTTGGAAAGGCATTTATACTGCACTTATTACCTAGTAGCTGCTAAAGCTGTTATGGAGACCACAAGGAAGAAATAATTTTTATGCTTCTTTTAGTTTGCTATAAATTCAGAAACAATTTTGCTTGAACAGCTGATCTGTGAATTAATAATGAGAGACTATAACTTTTTTTCACTACAGTATGTCAAGTACTTCCTTTGTGTTTAAAAATTGATGAGGCTCAAAACCGCATTTCTTTACATGAAACAGATTTCAAAAGCATATTGGGCAATCACCATGTTCCTTATATGGAAAGTTCTTTCTTTCCAAGCTCATATGTTGGATAGTAAAAACTAAATAAAGGCAGTGTTCACTTCAGCTAAAATGTGTAATTCTCCTTCAAGGATTTCCTAAAAATATTGTAATGAAAAATCATGGAATAATTTCTAATAAAATATGCATTCTTTGTCTCAGAAACATTGTCAATCAAGAGAAATAATTATCTGAGTTCTTAAATAATGTGAACAATCTGATCAATTACTTGTATTGACTGTAGATGTTCAAATATTTTTATAATTTTAATGTCTTTGAAGTCAGACAATTCATATATATATATATATATACACATACATATGCATTACAGTTTCCTCTGTGTCTTTTTGTGCATAATAGTTTATTTTTATTTTATTGTTCCTTCAAATTAAAGATGTTTTTAAGACTTTTTGTTCAGTATCAGCTTGGTTTTCTTAAGATTGAGCCACTAGGAAATGACGAGTGAGCCTTTCATACTGGGATAACTGGATGAATACAGCCATGATGAAAAGTCCCTCTATGAGGTACAGCTGTCAGTTCTGCCCAGGAACACAGCAGTCACTGAGTCACGTCAATTTCAAGGTAGTCTGATGCAGAGGATGCAGCTTAGACTGAACTGGAAAGCCCTCCAGATCAACAGAGCAGTAAGTTCAATTCTTAAAGTAGTTTTGTTTTGATTTATTTATTCATTTATTCATATGTGCATACATCATTTGGGTCATCTCTCTCCCCTGCGCCCCCCCCTCCGCCCTCTCCCTCTTCCCTCCACCTCCCTCACTTCAAAGCAGAACCTGTTCTGCCCTCTTCTTCAATTTTGTTGAAGAGAAGACATAAGCAATAATAAGAAAGACAAAGTGCTTTTGCTAGTTGAGATAAGGATAGCTGTAAGAGGGAATCCTAGCATTGCTTCCATGCACAAGTATATTACAACACGAATTGATTCATCTCTACCTGACCTTTTCACTACTTCCCAGTCACCATCCCATATTGATCTCTGTAGTTTTAAGGTTACTGTATTAGCTCCTTTGCAGTGGGAACATCAAACACTTTCAAGTTTTGGGTTTCCTACTTTTCCCTATTTCTCCTGTATGTGTTCTTCCCCTTAGCATGTGACCCAAGTCCAATAATATTATTGCATTTGTTTTAGGGGTAAAGTCCACATATGAGGGAGAAGAATTTTTGGCTTTCTGGGCCTGGCTAACTTCGTTTAAGATGATGTTCTCCAGTTCTATCCATTTACTTGTGAAGGACAAGATTTTATTCTTTTTCATGGCTGAGTAAAATTTCACTGTATATAAATACCACATTTTCTTAATCCATTCATCAGTAGTGGGGCATCTTGGCTGTTTCCATAACTTGGCTATTAGGAATAGTGCTGCAATAAACATGGGTGTGCAGGTGCCCCTGGAGTAACCTGTGTCACATTTGTTTAGGTATATCCCTAGGGATGGGATTGCTGGATCATATGGCAGATCTATGCTTAATTTTTTAAGAAGCCTCCATATTGTTTTCCAAAGTGGTTGTTCTAGCTTACATTCCCACCAGTAGTGCATGAGGGTTCCTTTTCTCCACATCCTCACCAACATTTGTTGTTGGTGGTGTTTTTGATGATGGCTATTCTAATAGGAGTGAAGTGGAATCTTAGTGTGGTTTTGATTTGTATTTCCTTTATGGCCAGAGATGTAGTTTTTATATAATCATTTTGTCTTTGTAATTAGATTGCTCATTTCTAAAAATATTTAGTGTTTACTTAGGATATAAGTCATAGTATTAGATGACATTAAGTCTGAAGTCACCTGGTCCACCTTCTTCAGATTTTAGTTTTTGAGGAGCAGAGAGAATTTTCTCAATCTTTTCTGTAGAAAATTACACATAATTTTATTTAGAGAAAATCCTATACCCACTTTTCCTACTCCTTTAATTTTAAAAATTATTCATTTTGTTTTTCATTATTGTCCCACTCTATCCTTTTCTTCACTTTTCTTTTTCCTAAACAAAGAAAATATTACTTCTTTCCTAATTTTCTCTAGGACTCAATATTCTATTGAGATTTTATAAGTAATTAGTTTCTTAATGTAAAGACTAGAAGTCAAGTCATTAAGTGGCAGAATACTGCTTTCAGTCTTTACAGTAAAACACTCTGAAAATATATTCAATTTTAAGAAATAAAAAATTATTAAGAATTCTGTCTGGAAGCAAAAGGGTGTGGGGGAAAGGGGGGGGGTGGGTGGGAGCGGGGAGAGATTGCCCAAATGATGTATGGACATATGAATAAATGAATAAAAAGAAAAAAATTATTAAGGAGATTATGTAAGGATAGAAGACTTTAGAGAAAAATGCAAAGGTTAGAGAACAACTAGAAAATGGAAATAAAAACAAATTTTTCCAGAAAATATCACTATCTTATTTTAATTTCCGTGTTAAATACATGTAGATGTTAGCTCTATGAAGATCTGAGGGACACCAGATTCAAAGAACATGGGGATGTCTGCTTTTGGTAGAATGTCAATGGGACAAGTTGAGAATGGAATTTATTTGTACTTCAATGTGTATTCAGCACTGAGGTACACAGAGCCATATTGACACGTTGTAGATCTTTGAATGATTATGTAGCATTTTTAAAGCTATTCATTGCCCAGGTGTGAAGCATTCTGAAGGATGCTTAACTCTTGGAGATTTTGTGTGTTATCACAGTGTAGCAGGAGGAACAGTAGTGAGAGTCAGTGGTTCTTGTCTGAGGCATCTTAAGACCTTAGCATTTGCTTTGAAGGGGGAAGGAATTTGGAGATGATCTGTTTCAATCTGTTCATTTTACACATGAAAATCCTGAAGCCCAGTGAGATTAAAGGATACACCTGATGTCACACAGTGCACTTACTGAAGAGCTTGGATTAGGTCTTATGCTCCTAAATTCTGTTCTCTCTGTCATCCTCTCCCAGGAGTGATCAAGGATAGAGCTTAAAGCAACTGTGGGGAATATTTTTGTTTTTTTAGTTTTTACACATAATGAAAAAGAAAGGCTAACTTTTTAGAAGTTTTGAAGGTTCTAAACCAAAAAAGGATGGGAAAATGTACCATCTTCGAGATACTATCTCAATAATTTTATATTATTTATCTTGTATGACTTACCAACATTTTGTATATACTTATTTTTTCCTCACTACATGTACTGATAAAGTATTAAAATCACTGCTACCAGTTAACTATACATAGTTAGTTAAATAACATGTATTTAATAATAATCATCCGTTATTATACAGTGGGTAGTTTACTAAACTTCTAATGCCTTACCTTCAAAAGCTTAATGACTAGAACAATGCAAAGATGAAAAGCTCAAATATAAAATATGTGATAAATGTTGAATAACATTGTCAAAAGTTTAAGAAGACAGGAAACAGTAATATGAATGCAGAAAATGTACCATTTTCCTATGCTACAGGAGCTATCTTGAAAGATCCTTTGTAAATACTAGACACTGTATAGATCAGTTTTAAAACAAAGGGCACACCTAGTATGCAGATATGAAGGTGGATGTTTTAGCACAGGCATTATTGTGTCCATTTCTAACACTGGCTCCTCCTCCTCTGAGCATAACTCAGGTAACTGAAGGTAAATTTTATTGTAATTATGAAGAAAAACAAACAAGATTTCTTTGAATTAATTATTCAATGGTCTCTAGGGCACTTAAAAATGCTTGCCATCTGCCTCAGAGAACTCAACAAAAAATTGTTTTTGAAAGGACTTATATTTCTTACCAATAATCATGTTAAATATAAATTATATTAGTGTTCTGATTTCATTAAAGCCTGTCTGTATGGATTTCTTTAGAATCCATGTCACATGTTGTTGTCAGCTGAGGGGATAAGCCTGCCAGCTCTTCACGGTAGGTTAATTGACCAAGGGTCCCAGCTTCTATGCTTTGCTATCCACAGCTGCACCTGAGACATAACCATGTTTTCCACAGGCTGCTGCCCTCAGCCAGACAATGGATATAGGTGTCATATCAACACAGGTCTGTTTCCACTAGATGTAATGCTTCTCTGAACGGAGGTTTGTGACTCTAGAACTTCTAGCAGCAATGCTCAATCTTCCATACTCACTACGGTAGTGTCACATGCTTCTATTGCAAACTAACTTCCTGACTTAATTCTTCTTCATTCAAGGTCAGAAATTTGCCATGATCAGACAGTTCCCCATTCTCCCCTGGGTTTCCCTTTTTGTCCTCATAGATATTTCTCCTATCAAATTTCTCATACTCTGCTAGGTGACTGTTTGTCAAAGGACCCAAAATATGATATATATATAAGTTGATCAGAGAATGCAACGTTTCATATTTCTACTATAAAGAAACAACTAGATGTCCCCAGGGAACCAAAACAGTTTTTAAAGTTTATGTGTTGATTATATGAGTAAGCAAGTCATGCCTTTTTCATTTAAACTACATTTGTACATACCATTGGTCTACCTATAAGTTTCCTCACATTTCTTTCCTTTTCCTCGACAAACTCTTACTCTGAGACTTTTTGCCACAGGATAGCAATGATTAATATAATCTTTAGCAAACATAAACAATGACACTGGTTCTTTTAAAGGGTCAAATATTAAGAACAGATCTTTATGTATCAGCAAGGGCCTCAGCAGAATGCTCTCTTGTGAAAGGACAATTTTTCTAGCCCTTTGGTCCCCATGAGCACATCCAGCTCCTGATGAAAACATTTAAACAGAGCAAAGACCTAAGCAAGTCAGTCCCTGCCTTGTTTCCTTCCCAATTCTCAAGGGACCTGCATACCTTTCTGGTTTCTCCCAACTTTGGGAGATTTGGGCAGTTCCCTACTTGCTAGCCTAACATAACAAACTGTAACCATCCAGGAGTGATTACTACCAACAGGTGAAAAGTGTTGTTTTCTGGACAACCTCTCACTACCACCTCACATGCACAGCTTTGCTTTCTTGTATTTCTCTGAAAGCATCCCTGTCTTGGCCATATCTCCTCTGACTTCTACAAAACGGACTTCTTCACTTCTGTATGAAGTTTCCTAACATACTTGTATTGTAATACTCACCAAAATGCATCAAAATGTTTCTATATTAAACTATTTTACTAGGTTCATATAGGTTTTTCCTAGGTTTTATAAAGATATTGAGGGATAAACTTCATTAAAATACATGTGTAAATAATTTTTTTACCAAAATCCTCCACTTGTGGGTATGTTTATTTGTACAGAGTCAAATTCAGCCTGTCAAAAAATTGAAACATTTAGGTAATTCAGAATGATTAAAAATATCTTATCTCTCTTGGTTTATTGGGGAGGATTTTGGGGGTGCTGTGGTTCTCAGAATTGAACCCAGGGGTACATGCATGTTCCACCACAAGGATACACTCTTCAGACCCAAACTCCTTTCCTTTCTTCCTTCTATAAAAAGTGTTCTAATAATGCCTATATTATAACACATACCATAATACATCAAAGTATGTCTTTATATTAAACTACAAACTACATACTATACTAAGACAACCTTCCTCTCTTACTCTCTCCCTCCCTTCCTTTGTTGCTTCTTGTTTTTTGGGTTTTTTGTTGTTGTTGTTGATGCTGTTGTTTTTTCTGATACTAAGGCTTGAACTATTCCACCAGTCTTTTTTTATGATGGGATCTTTCAAGATACAGTCTTGCAAACTAATTGCCTGGGCTGGCTCCAAACAGGGATCCTTCTGATCTCTCTCCTAAGTAGCTAGGATGGCATGAGCCATCATTGTCTAGCTTCCCTTCTTATTTTTATTTTAATAAAGGGTGTTTCTATGCAACACAGGCTGGTTTCAAAGTTGCAATTGTCTTCCTTCAGCCTCCTGACTACAGGGGTTACAAGCATAAGTCATTACATCACATTCCCAAGCTCCTTTGAGATGGATAAAATAAAATGTTTTTCCTAAGTAATTTCAAGATTACAAGTGAATTTTTTTGAAGAATTGTGCAAGTAACCTCTGTTGAATATACTTAATCTTTCCCTTACTTCCCATACTAAATTCGTACCAGGCGCCAAGCAGTGAGCTGTATTTGGGAAGTAACAATGCAATGATTAGGATTCGGCTATAAAGGGCCTTATTCTCATAACACAAAAAAAAGACTTGAAAAAAAAAATATGTTCAGTTACCATGGGAGTTCAATACAGAATTCTAGGAAAATACAGATTTGAAAGTTGGGAATAGGCTCAACTAAGGAAATCATGCCAGCACAGACTTGAAGCATAAGAGAAACTGGCAGGGTGAGTCACTGTGAGCAATTTAATAGAAGTGAGAGATGGATATTAATAAGTAGCAACTAGTGAGGGTAAAACAAATAGAAAGCCACTAGGTCACAAATTGTCTTAAACCTATGAAAATAATCTCATTAGTTATTTCAAAGACAATTATATTACTGCCATATTTGAAGCAATGACTTAATTTTAAATGTGTAATAGAGGCAAATAGACAAATTCAAAATACATGTTGGTGATAGAATAATTAACATTTATTGGTCTTGTAAATATGGAAAGTGAGATGGCAGATGGATTGTCACAGAAATAGAAGTCACTTGGAGGGATTAGCATGAGAGAAAAGTGGTCATGAGGTCACCAACTAGTGTACGTTGGCCAACGGTAGCTTTGATGCTGGTAAATAACAGCAAACAATTAGAGTGGAGAACTACAGTTGAGATGGAGAACTGTGTATTTCCAAAGGGCAGGACTTTAATGACCCATGGTCCATTAACGACAATGTAGGAGGTGACGCAAAAGGCAAACTGTTCCTTCCCTCCTTCTTGCACAGGTCAAGGCTGTGTGAAGGAGAATGCCGGGAATCTGTGCAAAAGAAGACTTT
Source organism: Castor canadensis (assembly GCF_047511655.1). NCBI lineage: Eukaryota > Metazoa > Chordata > Mammalia > Rodentia > Castoridae > Castor > Castor canadensis. Next base: position 74,025,078 of record NC_133394.1, on the reverse strand, counting down.
ACTAACAAAAATGAGTTTCTAACAGCAAGAAGGATGAGGGAAAATGCTGATAAAAGTCTGTGACTGTAAGGAGATTTAAGTCAAATAGCTGTCTGTAAAAGAGAGAATATTGAGCCATCTGAAGTGCTTCTCTTCCTATGAGCCCCTCTGGCCATTTGAGGCTTTTCCCATTTATCCATAAGTGGGCCAAAGCTTAGAATTCCTTTTTTTGCTTTTATGTATGTAATGTACCAGAGAGAAAATAACAACAACTAGTTAGAAAAAAGTGAGCAGCTCATTGTACTCGATGCATTGATGGTAAAATGAATATCCCTCTCAACAAAAGCATTTTATCTCAAATCTTTTATAAGTTGCCTTTTAATTTCTACTTTTATCTTTTGCTGTTGATAAAAAACTGAGACAACCCAATTAGCTTCTTAGATGGTTACAGAATGGTGTATTGACAACATCCCATGATAAAAGTGCTTATGAAAGTCTAAAGAACACGTGGGATTCTTTTTCAGTTCTAGAATTCATAAATATAAATGAGCAAAATACACTTTAATTGGATTAAAGTATATCATTATTACACAAGGATTCAAAAGTAAAATTAAATCAATGAGTCTACTGTAGTGAATTAACAAATTCTAAATGCTTCAATTTTCACAGACTAATTATCATATGTGAAGTATTATCTTGAAAGAATAAGCAGTATACTCTGATATAATAAATTAGAAACAAAAGTCCTTTTCCTGGATCTTGAAATTGAAGCAAAGTTGGATCTTTTCTGAAGGTTATGATAGCATTATTTTCCAGTGAGTAGAAATATTTGTGATCTCTGTTTTTTTTTTAATACAATGGCAGCTATGAAGAATGTTCTTAGATAAGGATGCAAATAATGAATGATCATGTTTTTTTCCCTAAGGGAGTAATAAAAGTATTGAAAATACCAGAATATAGTAGCTGCCTAATTATTATATAACATCTACTAAAACCAATATAACTTTAATTCAATGACTTATAATTTGGCATGGAATTTATTGTACATTGACATGTACATATCTTAAAAGAATGACCATAAAACAAGTTTAAGAAATATATCTGACCAAATAATAATTTTGACATTCCTCCATAAAACAAAGAAACAAATGATCAAAGAAAAGGTTATCATATAAACCAAGAAAGGGTAGATTTTAAATGAAGGCAAGTATGTGTGCTTGATTTTGTGGATGAGTGAATTGGAGGTACAACAAAGTGGTTTAGAAGACACACACAGTGTTGCAACCACACCATAAAGATTTCTTTTCTATATGGACCACTAATAACATTTCTCTGTGAGTTTATTTACTAATCCATGAAATGGAAAGAGTATAGTGGTTCTAATTAATGAAGAGTTAAAACGTGAAGGATAAAAGATTGCCTTTCACAGATTAAACACTCAATAAAAAATTGGTTATCTGTGAGATGACAATTATCATACCAGACAACTGACAGGTGATAGTTGCCAACCAATTAAGATACATGACACTTGGTGTATTCCTGCTCTAAACAAGCCCTGATTACTTAATGCACTTACATATGTTACCATGTACAAATATGTGTATATGTAGAGTGATCTTAAACCAACAGATACTTTCAAATTTTTATTACTCAGAAGTTAAAATTAAATCACTGATATGCCTTTGTGTGTAATTTCATGTTTCCCAAATAATGGCCGATATGTGCTGTCTCTGAGTTAGTCTTTGTCTTATCCCCTAGTTGGACACGTTTTCTATGAATGACTGAAGATGGATTGTTGATATTTTCAGAAGCTGAGGGTCCTGACAGGTACTGGTGACTCCAAACAGCACAGTATCTGCTAATGTTATTAGAGTCAGAGAAGAATGATATGATGTTGCAAGTCACCTCACAATGACAAGGATACTTTTTGTCTTTACTTTTTTGAGAAGAAAATAAAATGACCATACTATTCCATCTAAGGCATAAAAAGCAAACACATTGCATTGAGCACTAAGCGACTTAACAAGTAACACATTTTTGTTCCCTCCATATTTGCAGAGAAGTGGTGAGAGTGATATGACTTGTTACTTGTTCCCTACAGATCCATAGAAAGTCTGACAACCTCATTTTTCCAGCAGAATGAGGCTCTGTATTTTTTTCCTCAAGCTGCTATGAGTTTCTCAGAGAACATCTACCAATACTTCTGCCTTGGTCATTCTCATTAAAACACTGACCTTCCTCTGGACCTGCCAGACATCACATTTCAAGTCTTGTTTGTACCACTTCCTCTTTTCAGCCTTGAAGAAACAATGATCTCCATTATAGCTATGATTTCAACTATAGGGGCTTTTTACTTCGAAGGTTCCCAGGTGACTCACATTATAGAACTGAGGTTTAAATTTTAGACCAGTAGACACATTGAGCATGACAGAAATAACTGCAAGACCACAGTGAGATTCCTATTGAGCTGACTAATAAGTTATGAGAGTGTTGAAACATTTACCTTCCTGGTACTTATTATGTAGTAAGCATATATTTGTTACCTAATTATTTTGATACTGATATTAAGAAAAATCATCTGGTATCTTATTTGTCAGTTATTTGTTTAGAATTCTACCATGCCATCTTTGTTGCAAAATTTTTATGCAAATATTTGTGATCAGATATAAAACTCTTAGTGGAGGTAAACACAGGGCTTGTGTGAATGCCTGTGAGTAACAAAAACACAAAAGAGAGAGAAAAAAAAGAAAGAAAAATCCTTGGTTTTGAAGCACTTTCCATATCTTTCTTGCTGAAGAATTTGATTTGCTCTCTCTAGAGGATCAATATTAAAACTCCAATTTAAAATGAGCAAATAAGCAAAATTTCTTAAGCTTTATAAATTATTTGGTAAAAGTATTCAATTTCAATGTCAATTGTAGATGTTATTTTCATTGAGCTCTTACAGTATAATACATCTCATTTTATGAAAAAATAATTGTACCTTTTATAGAAATATTAGTCAAAAGGTGGTTTTGAGTTACCAACTTATTTATAAAGATAACATAACATTCCACATTACTGTAAATGAGATTGATACCAAATAAAAACTAAGAAGCCAATGAAATATTAACTCTAGTACCTATCACTTTGAAGCTGAATAAAACCATCACTGAGTAAATACCTCCTAAGGCATTTTCAGAGTTACATAAAAGACATAAATCTCAAAAAAGCTTTGTAATGAAAGCTACCTGAGTGGAAAAAAAATAAGTTCTCTAGAGCTTAGAAGAAATTACAGATTGTTTAGTCACAAGTTTCAGTCAAATTCTAAATGAAATAAAAAAATTTCACTTTGAGCAAGTCCTTGTGAGTGTTCTCTTCTTCGCACTGTTAAAATAAACTGAAGACCAGGCCTTAGAATCCCTGAGTAAACAGAGCTGATCTGTCATGGGGCAACCTGACCTTGCTTGATTTGTGAACATAAGCAAATCTTAATTTAGGCTAGTGCCTAACATAAGGGAAATTTGGACTATTCAATATATTAAAGAAAAAACAAACCTTAAGCTCCACCAGTCAGAAGCTACCAACTAACTTAACAACCAGGGACTTTCCAAAGGGATAGTACAAAAAAAGTTATTTGCACATTGCAACGAATCAAGTATTTTCTTTGCTCCCTGTTCATCCTATATAAGCCCTTTCTTTGAACTGCTTCATCAAGACCAGAAGCTACCTTCAGTTTGGTGGTTTCTAATTCATGAATCGCTGTTTTTTTCAAATAAACTCTTTAAAACTATATTGTTCCTCCATTTATCCTGACAGAGCTAGTTTTCTAACTTCTTGTTAAGAAAAATTATGCTTTTTATAAGCCATAGGGATAAGATTCCCTATTTATATCTGTTGCAATTTAAAAGATACTGAGAAATTTCTGCAGGTGGAAATCCCATAGGTCTGTGTTACCCTTTAGCTGACTCAAGTGACCCAAATGTACTCCACAAGAGCAGTCACCATACCATGTTACACAGGTGAGTAACAGCTAGCAACTCTATTTCCAGTGCAACATAAGTGACAGAAATTTCCAGTAAGCTAACATATCATGGCTTAGCTCCGTGTACTTTCTTCTCTTACTAAGGATCACCATGTTAGCCAGACATGCAGACAGTGTTTGCTAAATTCCTTCTTTTTCAATAAAAATGCATTGAGTCCTAATTACTCTACCCCCTATGGGATATAGGGATACCACAATGATCAACTCATCATCATAGGGAAATAATAACCAATTGTGTGTCAGCACCTATGCAAGGTGCTGCACAAAACTGCGTGAAATGAATAACGGGCATTTTAAACAAAAAGGAGCCTTTAAAGACTCTCTTAGTAAAATCTGATACAAACATTTTAAGCCAAAGGGAGTCTGGGGGCTCACAGGCTGACAGTCTAAAGTTAGGATCAATTCAACAGAGTGGGATTTGGTTCTAAGTAGGGTATTCTAACTCATTTTTCTTCATCTGAAGAAAAGATGGCTCTGCACTGTCTTTGGCATCAGACCCAGATTTCATGTGGCACAAAACCAGCTGCCCAGCTCTGAAGGTCTAGACCATCTTACAGAATAATCAAGAGTCTCTTTCCAGAAGTGTTATTATCATACCAGGCTCTGGATGGGTCACTTGTGTGTGACTGAATAATCATTGTGACCAGAGGGAATTCAGTGGCTTATTTGCACATGCCTTTGCCAAGAACTAGACACATAAAAAGGGAGAGTCAGGGAAAACTGGATGCTACCAGCTCCTTTCCATCTGTCTGCAACCACACCCAACCACAATCCTAAGAGAATAAGGTATTCTAATCTCATGCAATTTTCCCTTTTATCTAATTTCTCTTTGGGCCAACTCTAGCTCAGAGCAGTACAGAGACAAAGATTCTGGGGAACTTAATTCCAAAGGAGCCAAGTTGACATGGCACAAACTTTCACAAATCAGGTTTAAAAAGGAGCAAAAGAGGAATACTTCATAATGAGGAAAAGCTAAGGCTTCAAGTCTGCTAAGTGTGTACGTGTCTAACACAAGCGCTAAATATATGAAGAAAAATCGGCAGAACAATCATAATTACAGTCATCCCTCTGTAACAATAAAACAAGAGACTAAGAAAAGTACTTTTTGTATGGAAATAAAGGATTTGAGCATGCAAAATTCACATGCTTACAATAAGAAGGCAGAGTCCTCAGTACATAGTTTTTAACATACACTTATTCCACAATCTATTTTACCCAGAATCACACTGTAATAAGCAATAGAATCTGAATATAAATCTATATCCTTAGGTCAATTACTTTTAAAGAAACTTTTACGTTGAAATTTTTATTAAAATAATTCACTGGAATTGCACTACAGCAAACGAGGACAAAATCCATATTCAGCTTCCTGTTGGAACTTGCACTGGCACCTGGCAAGTGAACAGTCACTGTCTACTGCATCCTTATTGAATAAGTAAATGAAATGTGCACACAACTGAGGTTGGATAACCTCAACAAGAGGGAAGACCTGAGGAGAATGTTATCATAAATGACTAGAGGAACAGGAAAAGTTTTATGAGTTAAAATGCATTTGACTTTGGCCAGGAGATTGACAGAAGTTAAGAGGATCTAAAGAAGAATCTGAAAGAGCACGTTAGACAAAATGACCAGTTAAGTGAAAGCAGGACAATATGGAATGCCTGGTTCCCCTAGGTTGCACCCTAAGATGTCTGCAGATCAGTATTAGGAGTTAGTCCTACTAAAGCAGCAGGCTTGGCAGTCTGTACTTAAATTCATATGCCATAGAAAGTTGTTTTGTTTTTTTCTATAGTAGAGTTTCACCAGCCTAGGTACAGCTGATGCCATGTATAGTGAACTGAAGAATGGAGAAAATGAAAAATATAAGAAAACAGGAAAGAGTGCTTTGTGTAAGCAGAGAAGGGAGAGAGCTTAGCCAGGCTGTCTGGAGACTGGAGGGGAGAGGTTAATCAGCAGCTATGTAAGACAGGAGCTGACAGAAGAAGATACTGCTGGCTCCATGGGGACTGAGATAGCACAACATATTTTTTTTCTCTGTTCCTTTTGAAGCCATTTTCCTTTGGAAGAGGAAAATCAAGTTGATTTAAGAAATATTAAATACCATCTAGAAAGACCCAAAGGGGCTGAAGAGCTGGTTTCCAGTTTTTTTCTGTGTGGTCTCAAAGCCTACTTCTGTGTGCATTGTGTACAATTGAGAAAAAATGAAAATTCAAAATACCCAGAGGACTCCATTAGGGAAATTATAGCATTCATAGAAGGTGGCTTTGAGATGAGTCTTGCAGGATTTATTAGGTGGATTCTACAAATAAATGCAGATAGGCAAGAAAATAGGGTTTAGGGTGATTTTGAGGAGTTGAGTTGGAGTTTGTCTTAGCAAAGGTACAGTAAAGAGGGGAATGATGTAAGGTGGGCTTGGGTAAGGTGTAGAGTCTTCAGATTTTTACCCTGAAAGTGGAGAAGACTTGAATACTGCAATGGATTAAGTATTAAGAATATATTTAGATAGAACTGAGACTTTAGCTGGCTACAACACCTTACTAAGTGACTTAGTCTTATGTAGAATACAGATACAAATTTATGTAGCTGTCAGATTTAAATAAGGCAGAGCAATAAAATTGCTTAGCTCAGAATCTGGCAGCCTGTAACTGTTCAGTGTTAATCACCATTAGCATATATAATACATACAGTAAAAAGACACAACTACACAACCAAAAGGCAGATAAATGCTGTGCTAAACTCAGATCTCACTTTATGAACTCAGACTTTACTCTCCACATTAAAATAAGAATCTCATAGAAAACACTCGAAATGATTATTATACCTCTACAATAAGAAGAAAATTGGAAATTGTTGTTGAAACTCAATATTACAGAATAAAAATAAATTGTACTATGTATGTTGCCTATTTTTCTAGTAAACTTCTAATATGCCTGGCCTGATTAACATTTTCATTCATTTCTTGCTAAAATCCTTAACATATTTCTGTCCACATCTTTATGAAATTAATCTGAATTTTTCAAAATAAAAAGTGAATCTGTTCAAACATTATGGATTTACAACAAAATGTGAACTTTGTTATTCATATGTTATTTACAAATATGCTGGAAGGAAAAATCCTTCCAAATGAATTAGAAATTTTAATAATATCCCTTGCAACTGGAAAAATACATGTAACATATATCACTTGTGTAATTGAAAATGTGCTGGCTCAAAAATATTTCTAAGCATTTTAAAATGTCAAAAATGGGAAAACAAATTAATTAGTAGTAGATATATCAAAAGGATTTTCAGTACATCTTAGTTTCATGTTGACAGGGCACTGTCAAGAATCAGGAAAAGTTTAACACATCAGTTAGTGTGCCTGTGTTTTCACAAGACTTCTGATAATGATGATATCCATGTAGGAGAACTCTCAAAGACTCACCACACAAAATAATAAGCTAGCAAAGATCTTACCTCTCAAAATAAGTACAGTTGTCATGGGTTTCTATTGCAGTCCACTTGCACTTTTTAAGAAGTTATTACTGCCCCACAAAATCTTTGAATTAGAATAAAGTACTTCTTGATGTGAATAGTGTTTTGGATGGAGGTAAGTAGAGATTTTTGGTTTGCCAAACAAACCAAAGCATAAGTAAGAAAACAGAAAAGAATGTTTACCCAGTGTAAAGATACAAGAATCTATGATCTACCAAAACTGTTCACATTACCTTTCTCAATAATTCATTTAAAAATAATTACCATGGTTAATTATATTCATTTTATCAAGTTTTTAAACTAAAAATTCTTCAAAATTTAAAATCTTCGACATGCTTGATATTAATACACACAACTAAGTTTTTAAATGGAAATTAAATAACATATATATTAACTAATTAAAAATAAGTGATATTTCCCATCACTCAAAATTGGATAATCTTGATTTACTTTATCAGGAAAACATATCTAGGTTACTTTAATATTTTCTTCACTTCAGTTAATGAGTTAGTCACTAGATTCACAGGATATGCAAGTACTGATTCTCTTTTGTTTAAAATTGCCATATCATAAAGAGGAAAATTTTTTATATTTATCCAAAATTATATAATTATGAAGAAGGAATTTTTCCACACTGCAGAAATATTGGACCCAACCTCAGTCTAATCATGTACAGAGGAGACGTGGGGCATAGCTAACTCAATTAAGCAGATATAGCAGTCCCCTTAGAACAAAGGTCATGCCTACTTCCTGGAAGTCATCTGTTCCTGTTCAGTCCATGAGACTGCCCATGGTCCATTGTTCTGCCCTACTCACCAAAGGCTAACAATGCTGTGGTACTTTGTGCTGTCCAGCTTTCTTAATGCATTGGCGTGGTTGGATTCAGTTGACTCATAGCAGGTGTCATGTTAGAATGTTAGATGTAATAAACACTTTCTCCATATGAAGTACTTACTATAGAAAGTTAATTTTAAAAGCTCTCTGACATCCATATCAGTATTTAATTTTTAAAATCAAACATTAAGAATTCTAAAACCTGACATTTTACTACCTGATTGTTTTTCCAAAAGGTAACAAGAGATAAAACACTATGCCTAACAGGTAAACATTGACAAGTGAATACACTTGATAATTTCAGGAAAAGGGCATGTGTTTATTGAAATATACTTGATTGACTCACAATAATTAGTAATTTCTTTTCTTTACATGAATAGCTATCATGAAGCAAGGCCATAGGTTTATAACTAAAATAAAATGATACAAAATAATAACTTATTTGAATCCGCAATGAAAAATTTTTAGTTTTACGTTGTAAGCAGGAAAATCAATCCCATCAATATTACCTTTCAAAAGACACTCACACATAGCCACTGTCATTAATTGTGCAATTATATTAACCTTGCATTTGCAGTCAAACAAAATTTAAAAAATGACGAAGATATAAAGTAAGCATTTTGCTACATTTACAGAAAATTTCCAACATGTTCTATTGATTGTTGTCATTAATGTATACAATATGTTCTAAGAGAGAAAGTTGTTTATTAAATATTATTTCTTTGTTAGGCCACAGTAGAGCTTGAACTCAAAAGAGACTTTGTGATATGTTACATATTTCTGCACTTAAAGTTTTCATTTTTCAACGAGAATTTCATCCAGTGAAAGCTCACGAATTTATAAAATAAGATGCTATAGTGAAATATACTATGTGCCTTTGTCTTGCAAAGAAAAATAATATATCCAGTTACCAATAGGAAGAATGAATAACCTCACTACTTTTTTTACACAAATTTCATGAGAACTTGTTAATGGTTTATATGCTTGATCCAAAATATCAGTGCCTATTCTATTAAACATAAGTATGAAATAGGCCATGGAATTAAGTTTTCCATAAGGATTTCTGCTCCTCTTTTGCGGTGTATCAATTTTATTACATCTTCACTTCCTATGTACAGATGGTTCTGACCTATGCTAACTGAACTCATGATTTTTCAGCTTTATGGCAGTGTAAAAGCAAGGCATAGTCAGTAGAAATCACACTTCATATTTTGGTTTAGGTGCTATGGATGCTCCACCATGATGCAAAACATCTGGTCAATGTGCACAAGGTAAACCACTGCTCTGTGTTGCTGAGCTACAATGTGCTACAGTTGAGGTACATTAAATGCATTTTTGACTTAAGATATTTTCAGCCTACCTCAAGTCTATCAGGATATAAGCCATCATCAATTAAAACAGCATCTGTATTTCTTCACACATTTTAATTATTATGAGTGTGTGTTTTACTTGGCAAATACAGCTAAGTAATCTTCGAAATCATATAATTTAGGTGTTTATAGTAAAATAAGTTTTACTTATGATTCCAGCAAACCCAGACATCATGTGAGGAAAGGGAGAAAAAGTGTCTAGAAATTTGTTACATACACATGCCACAGCTGTGTTTTAAGGAAAATGCAAGCTCATCTCAAGTGCAAGGCCCTATGTTTTACAAACAATTTGATAAGTTAGCATAAGGACCTCTGAGAAAAGAAGCAAGAGCGATTTTACTTTGCATAATAAAACTCAAGAGTCAGATCTGCAATGTGAAGTGTTTCTAAATTATGTGTTATTAGTGCTCCATTGATTCCTTCAGTAAAAAGTGCTATAAAATGAATCTATTTAGAGGCTTTATTAAATCCTACAGCTTAAAGCTTACTAATAATACCTGTATAAAACACTTCCTTTTTAAATATATAAATCTCCATATTTGAATAATAGTTTGCTCTTTACTTCCAACCTTGTTACCTCATTCAACAAAAATTTTCTGTAGCAAATGCAGGTTACTAATCTAACTGTTCTTTCAAAGGAATTCCTGTCCTATTTGGTTCATTTACTTTGTCACTAGATAATTTTCTGTAAACAAGGCTCAAATAGAGCAGAGACAGCCTTGGCAATATAGGGCAGAGGTGAAGAAGGGAAGTGGACAGGAACTGTAACTCAGAAAGTAATGAAAATAACAAACAGAATGCACACACATACACACACACACACACACACACACACACCCCACGTTGTCTGCAAGCACTCAAAATTTCTCTGTCTCTCAGCATTACACTCAATGTGTGGGATGGATTTAAATGCTAAAAATGGTTGAAAGTACTGCTTGAAATAAAAACAGATCCAGCAATTCTAAGAAAAAGAGGCACAATGACATGAAAGATAACGCTCAAAAGGTGTACTATGCTTACTTCTTTCAAAATAAGAGGAAGAAATTTATCCAGTGTTTACACTGCCCATATATGAACACTGGAAGGTTAGTAAGCAATGGCTTGCAGATATATGTGCACACACATGTGTCAAAGTGTATTGTATACTTTGAGAATAAACAATTTATGTATGTTTTCTGCTTTACAAATAGCACCCTGGCCCTGGGGATGGGAGGATCCCATGAGACAACATGCCCTGCCAATTCAAAGTTGGCTTTTCTCTGGAGTAGAGAAAGGGACTGAAGAAATTAGTACTGGGGAAAAGGAAGGGCAGAGTCTCAAACTTATGAACGTTTCAGGCGTTCATTGTTTGACAGAGAATAGACAGAATCTGCATTCTTGGTATATTCAGACCCCTTTTTGTTTGTTAGCTTAGTTTTCTTTGTAAGTTTAATTAGCATTTAAGAATGAATGTAGTAAAAATAATGCACTTTACTGAATTGTGAGATTTTTATCTAAAAAAATTTTTGAAACAATTTTAATTTTGGCTCGTCATCCACAGATTACATTTATCTTAAAATATCATTGAATAACTGGTCTTTTCCATTTGTAATGTGCTAAGATTTCAAGAGTAAACAGAAAATTTTAGTGCTAACATTGTATCTCCACATACCTGGCCTATCCATGAATCAAGTCAGAAGAGTAGAGTTGTCTTGATATATGGCTAGTCATATATATAATTTTTGCTTTAACAAATTTGATAAAATATGAGGGGGAATGATATACTTTAACTTTCACTTCCATAAGAGTGCTTATTTTTCCCTTGGAGGAGCTTTAAGGAAACATATATCAAACCCAATCCCTTCTTAATCATGTCCTAGCTATAATTTATAACAGGACAAGCACGCTGTAGGCTCCTCTCCTGACTACAGGGTGGAGTCTGCTGCTTCTCATTTCAGGTCACTGCACCACTTACAGTAAAGCTGGAGCCACGGTGGGCTGGGGTCAGGGTCAATCTAAAACACGTACCCCTTGGTACTTCCTGCCCATGGGACTGCAAGCACTTTCACTCTTAGCACTCATTTGGTTTTCCAGATACCTTGTCTTTCCCAGACCTCCCAAACTGAATGGTAATCCACTCTAAGATTGGTCCAGACCAGCATCATCTAGGAGTATGTGATATGGTAGGGAAGACTGTTATCAGGAAACCTATGGAACATTGGTTGTGTATTTGTTTGGTTGTGTTGTTAGCAGGACAAGTCCAGAGGAGAGAAAAAGAAAAACTGACATGTTCAAGAATTTACATTAATGTGTGCTGCCTTGAAGATCTCATCACTGTGATTTACAGTTCTATTCTACTTGTGCTACTACCTGTCATGTAATCAATGACCCCCAAAAAAACCCCCACAATTATGCATGTGCACACACACACACACACACACACACACACACACACACACTTACCCTCCCAAGCACAAACATTAAAGTATAGCTTATCCATAAAGGAAAAAAGACAGCAGTAAAGATATATTTTCTACCCTCTCATATTTTCATCTTAAGAACCAGGAGCACTTTAAAGATCCATTTCTAGAGGAATGTAACCCAAAGACATGGGAATGCTTTGAAATTTAGAGAAGTATAATCCAGTTGCTTTAGGATCATGCTTTCAAGGATAGGTATGTTTTCAAAGCACCTAAATCAGCAATACCTAGGTGGCTATATTCCCTTACTACTTGTACAACTAGTCCTGGAAGTAGATACATAACTCAAAAATCTTCTCCTTCTTACATTTCCTGAAATGTCCTCTGTGCCAGGTGACAGCAACATATTTCAGCTAGATGGGATTAAGGTTTTTCTTTCTTTTTTCTTTTTTTACTTGAGTCCTAATTTAGAGATAGGAGAAGAAACAGAAGAGACAGAAAAGGAAATTGATAGAAAGGACAGGACATCTTTCTACTTTTTTTCATCTAATGGCACTTAAATGGTATCAAAGGCATTGTTTTAGTCAGTGAAAACCATGACAAATTACCATTGGTATCACCATGTGACCTAAACATTAGCTATTCCCTTGCAACCCAGACAAAGGTATTTTGCTTTTATCCTCTTTCCGACATGTTTCACAAGAGGTCCTAACTGCTAAACAAGCCATCTGCACACTCTTGCCTCCATTCTGTTCCCTGAGGCCCTGCACTGAGCTGTACCTCATTCCCCACTGTTGCTCCACACTGACCTCCATGTAGAATTCATTGTCATTGCTCCACTACCAAAAATATACCATGCCCAAGAAGAATTATTAAGCATGGTTTTCAGGAAAGTGCTTTGAAAAAAAATGATAACTCATTCATTGATATCTGCCATCTCCTCAGTTTCTCCTCTTGGCTAGTTCTCCTCACCCCACTAATTTTTAGCCAGACATTAAAAGAAAATATGACAATATGACCTATCATGGCCATGATGATTGTTTTTCATTCATTTTATGCAAATTCTACCAGCACCTGCCTGGTAAGCTGCAATGTTCACACATGGTAAAACTAGAAATTTACATTCAAAATTTTCTTTTTTTAGGATAGTACCAAAAATAAAACAATTGTGAATGCCAATGCTTTATGAGATTTTGTTGCTTTGAGGCTTAACACAATAATTGTAAGCACTGTTTCTGAAAAATGTTAACTTATTTTTAACTACTTTCTAATGTCTTGGCTAATTTCAAAAGATTGATAACAAGAATCACTATGCATTTGCCTTATCATAACGCTTTGACTAACAGAATTACCATATTATTCAAATATGTCTGCTTCCATGTAATGATATTGTAATTTCAACTTAATTTGACAACATAGCTATATAATAACCTACTTATTTGGGTACAGTTATGAGAACAATGAAAAATGTTTCCTTATATTTGGAAAAACAGTTTTGATTTAAAAAGATAAAGAGTTTTCATTTTAATATTTGTTACATTAAATAAACATAACTGATTCTTATAAGAATTGTAAATATCCTCATTTTAACAGACCCTTAAAATTTTATCTGTTTATTTTTACATACAAAAGATAAAAAATATATTACGGTGGTTTGAAAACAGGGCTTAGCACTCGTGAACAAAACCTCCTTTAGTACTTTTCGCTATGGTTATTTTGGAGCTAGATTGCTTTTTGCCCAGGGAAACAAGGACCACAATCCTCCTACTTTAAGCTTCCCTCCGTCACCATGCCCATCTTTTTTCTGTTGAGATGGGTCCTCACAACTTTTTTGCCTGGGCTGCCCTGGAACCATGTTTGGCCTCATCTGAGCTTCCCATGACACTGGGATGACAGATGTGTGCCATCTTACAAAGCTATTTATTGAGACGAGGTCTCCTGAACTATTTGCTTGAGCTGGCACCAAACTTCCATTCTCCTGATCTCAGATTCCCAATTACAGTTCAAAGTTTTTAAAGGAAGTTCTTTGCTAAACACAATTCTGAAAATGAGTGCTTAGTTAATGCTGAAACATGGAACAAACTTCTGATGTGAAAAATATAATTTATTAAATATATTCAAAGGAGCCATTTTTGTAAAGTTGCAGATTATAATCTCAAATTTTTTAAAAAAACTTTCCTAAAAAATCCATAAGCATATAGGCTGATTTACATAATTATATTGTCAATAAATATGATAAAAGCATCTCTGTGTTATTAACTAAATTTTAAGTTATTAAAATGATCCTTCAACACTTGGGGGAGCAATTAACCAGCTCACATGTTGGTGTGACACTGTGCTGTAGAGAGCACACAATCCCCTTCCAAAGTTCAGAAAGTGAACTGTGGGAGCTTTTTTGAGACAGAAGTACAACATATCCTCTCACCCCCAGCAGGTCTCCTTCAGTTTACTTTCTTTGGGAAAGAAAAGAGCTGGGTCTCAAGCTTGCTCCAGTAACCAGAGCTCAACGGTTTAAGGAACATTTAATTAAGATCCAGTGTACTTAACGTTTTGCTGTATCTGGTTATCCCATGTCTAGCCCTCACATCATCTTCTGATTTCTTTTGAGAAGAAAGAGATATTTATTCTCTCAGTTTATTAAAATCAGAAAAGGGGATTTCAGTAGCAAGGTCTTACTCTGTAGAAAAAAACCCAGGAAGTACAGTACAGGGAATAGGCCCTTATTCTCAGATATTCTGAACATAGAAATTACTTTCCTAGAATTCAGATTCTTAAGGAAATTGAAAAGGACCTGAGTTAGAATTTCAAGAATTTTAGAAGTGTTGAGAATTTTAAGCACTCTGAAGAAGTGAACTTCCCAAATTTTATGAAATTAATCAGCTTTTATAAGCTATGTTTAATAAATATTTCATATCAAATCACAGCATGATACTGTCTTGCTTCATTATTTCCATTTCTATGATAACCAGGGATTACTCTGAACTGTTTCTTAGGCACTGAAGATATGAAATCTGACTCTTGCCCAGGAGTTGTTCAGACACTGAAGATATAAAATATTTGATAATGAGGATGATGTGATTTGAGAGAAAAGCAGACTAACATGTTGCAGAGCCAGAGGGAGGAAATTAATATTAATTAAACACATGCCAGGTGCCGGTGACCACACCTGTAATCCTAACTGCTTGGGAGCCAAAAATCAGGAGTCTTGTGCTTTGAGGGCAGTCTTGGCAAATAGTTTGAAAGACCCCATTGCCAAAATAACCAGAGGAAAATGGACTGGAGGTGTGGCTCAAGCTGTAGAGTGCCTGCTTGTAAGCATGAAGCCCTGAGTTCAAATCCCACTCCTACCAAATAAAAAAAATTCCCACATATAATGTGCCAGACCTCTGCCTGGCATGGAAATATCTATGGAGTACAACATTCAGAAAGTAGTGTAAAATTCTGAAAAACAGTTAATAAAAATTCAATCCTAGCTATACATATTTGTACACATTACAAATTTGGTTAGAAGCAGAGTAGGTGAAGTTAGTAGGAGAAAAGACCAGATCTGTAGTTCAGATGTTCCTGATGTGGAATGAACACTAATTATTCTTTATATAACTAACAGCTTAGTTTTTGAGATGTATGTCAATTTTTAGTCTTCAATGAAGTAATAGGGAATAATTACTTAGAGCTGTGATAGGAAATTTGATGATCATTCTTGTTTATTAAAATATGGTTTTTTGTGCAGATGGGATTGGTATAATTTAATTTTTATTATCAGTAAATTAAATACTTACAAAGTGCTGGTTAGACCCTCGTGTATTTCACTACATATCATTAAAAGAAACAGAGATACTCAGAACGATCCAGGATCATGATGTTCAGCCTTTTTCATGACATGTAGAAATAGTTAAATAAAACTGTGCCTTCTATTTGGTCATAGCACCCACTGCATCTGAGTAATGAGCATACAGAATCTGGAGCAGCAGTGTTCTGACAACATGCCGATTACACCTATGAACACAGAATCACACATGGCCCCAAATGTGTGCTGCCATAGTGCCCAACTCACCTTCAGGCAAGTGTTTGACCCCTGCTGTGAAGCCCTGAAGTGACAGCAGTAGGAGTTAATAGTACTTTTTCACTTCTTGCAAATACATAGAGAAATGGAAAACACCAACATGTCTGACCAAATAAATTAAATGAAGACCTCAAAAATTACATAACAACTCACTGTACTTCCCAGTACAATTTTATATGAATTTCAGGATGAGCAAACAATCACACAAGAGTGTTATAAAAATATCCTGAGTAGACTTCTATGGCTGTGGCTGTTTCATCATGCCCAGTTCAATACACATTCTCCCAATTTGAGAAGAGATTCCACCATTTAATTCATTTATTTTTTTCAAGAAATGCCAGCATTTTGCAAGAACCTAGGAAAAAGGACCCTTATGACAACTTAGAAAAATATTAAAAAGATTATCAATTAACATTAATAAGAATAACAAGTACAATTTAACCTTGATAAATTCAGTTCCCTATTAGGCATGAAAAGAAACATCCAATGTGAAATCCATCACTAACATTGATAAATAAAAGTACAACAAGCAGATGACATAAAATTAATCATGTGCAATTATATCTCTGTATTTGTTTTATAACTAAACTGTTTTATAATTTATGTGTCTTTTATTAAAATTAGAGAGAAATCTTAACAAGTTGGTCATTCAACTTAGCACTTACCTGATATGGGTGATAATGAGCGTTGTGGTGGGAATGAAAAAATTGTCCACTCTGTCAAATTGCCTTCCAACTGGCTGGGTATGGATGGTGTGGTGAGGCGCATTACCACTGGCCAGGGTTATTACCTAAACACAACACGCCATGCTTAGTCATGAGTGGTGCATTTTCTTAATACTATGAGGCTTCATTTTATTTAGAGATAATTTTTCCTATACTTGTTTGTATAGGCTCTTTATTATCTTCCTCAAAATTAGTAATTAAGCCAACTATAATTTGCAATCATCTGTTATTTTTCAATATGGAAACTTTTTGTTCTATAAAAAAGTGGAAAATATGTGCCTTCATAAAATTATGCTTAAAATACAAAATACAGTCATGTGTTATGTGCCATATGCCACATAAAAACCTTCCAGTCAACAACAAACCCCAAACACAGCCTAGACACTGGTGGCATTGTAGCTGTCTTGGATTTTGCAAAAGCTATTATAGCTGGTGAGACTGTAGCTGTCTTTGTTTTTCCAAGTACAATATGTAAGATTTGCACAAGGTAGCAGTCTCCTAAGTGTGCATCTCTCAGAACATATCCCCATCACCTAGACACTTACATACATAAGCAAATTCTCTCTTATAAAATTGCTAATGTTGTTTAATGAGGAAAATAAAAACAAGCATACGGGTGATATAAATCAGGTATCAGAAAAAAATTCCTCTATAGAGCAAAGCTGGCAATATAGTCAGGTAAATTCCAAAATAAATCATATGTAACATTTAGCTTTAAAACCTTGTTGCTGTCACTGAAGCCACAGCTGCTGTTCTGTGTTAGCCTTTCAAAGGGATTTCTTTCTTTCCTGCCTTCAAACCTTATGTTTTAAATACTTCTACACCTGACCACCAAATTAACTTCCTAAACTATTGACTATTAACTATTTAACTTAATAATTAATTATTATAATATTGAGAGAGCACTATTATTTAACATAATAATTAATATTAATAACAATTAAATATTAATAATTAATATTAATAATTATTAATTGTTATTAATTATTGATAATGATTAATTATTAAGTTAAATAATAATGCTCTCTCAAGATTATATTTTTTACTTTGGTTTTTAATGACAGAAGTACATAAAATTTTATTATTTCTAAAAACTTAGTTCCATTAAAAATTCCCATGTTCATTGAAACTAAATGATCATAACAGAATAAGCTAACCTAGTCACGGTTAAAATAAGTAAAACAGAAACTCGGCCTTAAAGTCTTAGTAGCTTAGAAATGGAAGATTTGTTCTCCACGTCTATTTCCTGGGGCTTAGGCAGGATATCTACTCTTGTCACTGAAGGTTCTCCATGGCTCTACCTAACCATGTACCCAGAAGAGGGAAGAAGCAAGGTTTTTAGCTAAAAAGACACTTTCTATATATTAGATATTCATAAAAATGCCTACAGTGGTTTATTAAAGATCAACAATAACATGGAGGGAGCTCTCCAAAAAATTCCCCCTTGGAAGTATAGCAGTAAATACATCTCAAAATACAGCTGCACGTATTGGAAATTAAGAAAACTTAGACTAATAACAGCAGTAATACTTACTGAGGGCTTGCTATGTGCCAATGTGTGTTCCAAGTAGACTGCAGGATCACAAAATTTAGTATTCAAGCAATGCCATAATGTATGCATTACCACACCAACTGTACTGATAAGTGCAAACTCATTTCCTCCCACTCAGGTGTATTTGCTAGGCTGTTTTTGGGCCCTGCTCATCACAATCCTGGGTCATAGTAAAACTGGTGCCACATCCCTAGTTCTTTTCAGTCTGGACCTTGTTCCCTAATGGTTCCAGGTCCTTCACACTGCCAGAATTGAGTAGGTCAGGGTGGACTGTCAGGTTCACGACTGAAATAATTGCTTTCAAAGGTACACACTTCTATTTTGAACTTAGTGAGCCCAATCTTTCAACAATCGTGTTCATTTCCAGTTTCTGCTCTGGGCTCTTTCTGTGTGATATCTTCCACAAACCCAGAGCTGCCACTTACACTGAGACTGACTTCCTAACTAGGACCAAAATGGAAGTACTGTCTTCTAAGTCTCTCAATAGGAATATTCTCTAATTACTGTGCTTTTGAAAAGACATTATATACTGATTATAAAACTACTGAAAACACAATCATCATGACTTTTAGTATAGCAATTCTTAAAATTTCATAAAGCATAGATGTCATTTGAAAAGAAAAATATAGCTATGATAAAACTTTGAGAATTCACATAGGAACACTACATGTAAAATTACTGTCATACATACCTAAAATTATAACAGTATGGGTTTTTATTAGTTAATGATAAATATCACAAAATTATTTACTTTGATTTCAAAATTAGCAAAAATGTTTGAAATAAAAACACAAAATGGAAATTTAAGGAGAGCTTTTCTATTCTTGAGAAAATGCCTTTTCACTTTCCTGAGTCAGTGGGTGCCTCTGTAAAATACACTGTAATGGTATAAAAAAATATTTAGCCCTCACAGCCTGGCATCAAACTTTTTTCCTACTCTATTCTTTTACCAATAGGGCAAAAGAACACTAGAACCAAAATAAGGGCTAGCCTGTAGCTTTGGTTTCATAAGTTCATTTTCTTCAAAGGAGTATTTGTTCCCCTTTTCAAAAATATCTTAAATCCATTTCCTTTGCCTGCCTTTCCTGATAATCCTGTTGGGAAGCAATTATCCATGAATATTTTGACATTTCTGCAGAGTCAGGCTTTTCTGAGTAAAGGGCATTGACAACCCTAGTTAAAGGATGACAAAAGGGCTTCAGAGGCTAGTGGTGGTGAATTGCTCCTGAGAGAGCTGAGATTTATCACTTTATTACTGACATTCCAGCCACTGATCTGCTCCTTCTCTCCCAAGAAGATTATGTACATTCCAGAGCTATGATCTTCATGTCTCCAGAAGCCTAAAAACCTTAGTGTGTAATTCCATGGTTGCCCTGATAGTGCAATCATGCTGCATGGGAAGAGGTGCATTAGTCTCTCACCATGTGACTCAATGTTGATAAAGCTGGGAAACAAACTAGCCAGCTCCATGACAATAATAGAGTCTATTCTCTCATCCAGAGACTTTCGGTTCTGTCAGTTTATCTGTCTATCTGTCTGTCTATCTGGCTAGCTAGCAAGCTATTCATCTATCGTCTATCTAATCATCCTATCAAACTGTATGTAAATAACCTTTTTTATACGAACTATTTTGATGATAATTCTCAATTTCTACATTTGTTTTGCATTTTCAGATATGATGCTTGTGCTTCCACTCAGTAAATATTTCTAAAATTTTCTACATTCCATTAGGCTAAACTTTTTTTGCTAGTCATTCTGAGAAAATTCATTCACTCTTATATGGCTACATAATGTGTGTGAAGTTACTTAAGATCTCTAGAAAGTCTTTTTGTTTTGGTGGGATCTGTATAACAGTAAAAAGTCTATCTAAATAATTTCATGGAAGTATTGTCAATAGTTCTAAAGTTTTTAATCTATTCAAGTAAAAGGATCAAAGGAGAAGGAAGGGATTGATTATGAAGCATTATAGTACATTGAAAATATGAGACTTCACTTTTTTACAAAAATTGTTAAAATTTTAAGCTTTTTAAAGTTTGTTAAGCTTTAAGATAATTTAAAGGTAACAGCATTAACATAACTTACATGAAAAAATTGTTTTCATGTAAATCACACCCACACAGAACTGCTATGGATAAATCGCTCTTGAATTCGATTTAAGACATCAAATTTTGTTGTTGATTCATTTACAAAATAGATAACTGAGGTACTGTATTGTATTTCAAAAGATTAAGATGTTACATATTTCTAGTGAATATAAAATGAGCCATCATGTGGTAGCTAATTAAATACTTCATTCCAATTGGTCTGTCATTTGTGAATTAAATATTGCAACACTTGAAAGTAATTCAGAAACACTAAGAATATTGTTAGTGATGAGTGACTGAAAACAAAAATATTGCATCCCACATACTTTGTTGAAAATGGTCAAATGATTAGGGCCTTGTAAGGAAAGGCATATTCAAGCCAGTGGTATGATCAAAAAGCACATTGAGAAACAGTCTGAAACACACTTTCAAAGCTAAACATTTCTTTCAACTTCCTTTCTGTTTCCTCTTAAATTTATAACAGCAAAAATCGAAAGATTGTGCCAAAGGGTCATCATGATCAAAATGCATATTTTTCTTTTTCTGTGTCTGTGAAGTTCTCAGATAAACAACTTCAAAGCAGAAGCAAATATCACAAGAATAACACAGAATATTCTCCAATTAAACATCAGCCTGTGCACATATAATAAAAATACTATACATTTGGAAAGAAATGGAGATCTACTTTGAAGCTCTTGCTGTCTAATTAGTTCTCCTGTTCTCTATCGCATAGCCCCACCAAAGCTGTTGAAAGGTAATGCTGAAACCTAATGTGTCCTCCAGAAGTTCACATGTTGAAAACTTGGCCCCTGCAACAGCACAGTTGAGAGGGAAATTTGGGGAGGTGATTGGCAGATTAGGAGGTCAATGCATGTATCTATTCATGAATGAATGGTCGTCTATTTGAGTGAGTGGCTTTTTTACACAAGTAAGTCTTCTCTGGCTTCCATGCTAAATCTTGTCATGTGATGCCCTCTGCCCTGTTTTGATGCAGCAAGGAGGCCATCACCAGAAGCTGCTGGCATGCACTTTGACTTCAAAGCTTTGAAACTATAAGTCAAAGGATACCTCTATGCTTTAGAAATTACTCAGTCTCAGGAATTCTGTTATAGCAAAAGAAGACAGACTATGATAAACTAAATAAATTACTTTTCTTTTTCTAATGGCAGCAACTTTGTTACCATCAATTATTCTTTTTTACAACCCAAAAGAGTACTTAAGCTTTTTCTTTTTTTCCTTTTCCACACAGATGTAGTAGTGATTAAAACTGCAGGTGGAAGAATATTCTTGTCAACTGGTTATAAATATCCAGTGAGACACCCAGATGTTTAAAGACCCCGCTTGCTAAATCCACCATGACTTACTTACCTGGAGTGTGGGTGAAGTCTTGTCCATGGTGCCCCAGCTTAGCACCCACACCTGGTCATGTGATTTATCATAGTGTAGCTTCACTGGAACGGGGTCTGTGATCACTGCCTGCAACAAAGAGGAATTGAATAAAATAAAGAATAAAGGATGCAGTACACAAGTGCATGGAAGCAATGCTAGGAATCTCTCTGTATAGCTATCTTTATTACAAACTACCAAGAACAATATGTCTTTATTATCTCTTATGTTTTCTCTTCAACAAAATCAGAGAAGAAGAGGGAGGAACAGGTATGTCCGGAAGCATGATGGAGGGGATGTGGCACAAACAATGCATACACGTGTAAGTAAATGTAAAAATGATAAAATAAAAGGAGAAAAGAAAAAAAAAACTATGGGCTGAGGTGAGGTAAGGACTAACAACAGTGTAGATTTTTCTAGTACTTTTCAATCTACTGGATCTAAAAATACTTTATAAAAAAAATTTTTTTTTAAAAAAAAGGAAGCTTTCAGACCGAAGAATTAGTTTAAAGCAAGATTGGAAATTATGGAAGATCCCAGGAACTATGAAGAGCTGTGTGTCACATTACAATTTTATTTTGCCAGTGGTCTAATTTTCTAAGCCCCTGTTTGATTAATCTGCAAATTTCACCCTTTGCTCAAACATGTTTTGTTCATTATTTGCAGTTTTGAACAGTAAATTCGGAGTCAAGGAGCATAAGCCATTTAGAAATTCAAGATAAAAA
The DNA here is from genome assembly GCF_047511655.1 of Castor canadensis. NCBI lineage: Eukaryota > Metazoa > Chordata > Mammalia > Rodentia > Castoridae > Castor > Castor canadensis. The sequence goes on along the minus strand of NC_133394.1, from coordinate 74,002,463 downwards.
AGATTAATATGCTCATTTTAGCACAGAATTGAACACAAGTGAAAATTACGTTTGTATTATTAATTTTCACCATCTTCATGTGATCATGGAAATTGAGAACACATAACATTAAAACACCAAAAATCTGATATATGGTTATAACTCTAATGACTGGTCACCTAATTTAATTTCCTTAATGAGAAATCTGAAAAAACAGAAAGGAAAAGACGCAATAGTTTTTGTACTTCACTAGGTCTGGTAAATTCACATTTTCTGCTAATATTTACAATAGTAACCACTTACTTAAAACACAACCCCTAGAAAATTTGCTGCCAGGAATTTACTCACCTTAATTTTAAGCTATTTATATTACAACAGCTAACACCTGTTAAAAGTAATTTCCTGTGGTAGTTACTTATATATATTTTCTAATTTTATAACATAAAATAAATTGTATTCAATAAAACAAACTTTATCCAATAATGAAAGCATTTTTTCTCAATTCTGCTGAATAGCCTTAGAGAATTGTCCAGGTGCTACAGTCTTCTCAGTGGGTATGTAGTAAGTAAATTAAATTTGTAATCAGACATATGGAAATTTTTATTTTAATTTAAATGTTGGAAATTTAGACTTACTAATACATATTTTCTAAAACCTTACTATGCATTTGAAATCCTCAGTATTCATGCATTATTAAAACAATTAAGGAACTTCTGAAAAAACCTCCTTAAGCATTTTTCTATGGATATCTTTGTCTCTTTCTCCCTTGCTAATGAGGCCATAGTATGACTTATGGATCTGCTGGGTAAAATTGTTACTCTGTGGGTGAACACCAGCTTACTCCAACAACTAATTCCACTTACCTTTGGCTGATACTAATGTTTGTAGTCTTCCAGAGTATGGAGCAGCCACTTGGCCTATTCGAGTTTCAGTATTGTAAAGGTTAATATGACCCAGGATTTCTGAGAATGATATTACTTTTCATCAACCAAGACAACAGTAGGAGGGGCAGTCCTTGTGCCTCTCCCTTACTACCTGCCTGAATGCTGCCATATGAGGAGATTAAGCCTCCAATTTCCAAAGCTATTTTGGGGCTATGAAACAATAAACATAAAGAGGAAAAACTAACAGTTTGAGGATACAGAAGGAGAAAAATTGAAGAGAAATGGAATTTTGCATGATAACCTTAGTTGTTGCTTTAACTTAGCACAACTATCCCAGACATTGTGTTATTAAGGTAATTAAGTACCTTAATTGCTTAAGGGATATCCTGGTATTTTTTTAATTGTATTTGAATGAATGCCAGCTGTTTCATTTAAATTTGTTCATGTACCTTCAAAAGAGCTATCATCTTTTGCTGCACTAACAACAAAGCAATAAGATTTCTTTGATTTTTCATAATTGTGTCCTTTATACAACAAACTTGATCTATGTGTAATTATAATAGCCTATTTTGCATGCAACTTAAAATAGAATATCCTTAGGTCTTTAAAATGTTAAAGATAGAGTAACTCAATGTAAACAAAAGCAACAATAATAATTGTCAATCAATTGTAAGAATACAGTAATAAAATGAGCTTTGTAACTTTAAGTATCAAGTATTTGAATAGAAATTTCTACTTTACCAGGTGATTTTGTCTTCAGCAGGCCATTCATAAGTACTATCCCATGTGGGTACCCCTCAATCCACAGGTTGATGGTAAGGAAACTGAGTCTCTGTGTTGTCAGTTGTCATCTAGCCAATGAGCAGGGCTGCTGGAATTTGAGTCTGTGTTCCTTCCCAACATGGGAACTTCTCTACCCTTCAGAGATACTTCCTGCTGGTAATTTCTGATAATTTACGGACATGTTGCCCTTTTGAGTATGCTTCATATAAAAGAAACACCCTTTTGGGACTTTTCTCATTTGGAGGGTGGGAATAAGCCCCTAGGGGATCAGATACCTGCAGTTTCATCTTTAGAAACAGCACAGTCTTAGTACAGAACCTATGAGAGGAAGCAAGCGTCCTGCTGAGAAGCATGTGGACTGAAGCTGACATCAAATCTTAACTCCTTCATTTCAAATAGTAATAAAATACCTTAGGAAATTTATTGGCCAGGTTTCCTCTTTAACAAAATGAACATTAATGATACCTTCTTCTAAAAGTGATTGTTAATATTAGATGACATAGTAAATATCTGTACCTGGTGAATATTAAACACCATTGAGTACTACTCAAGCTACTACTAACAGCAGGAAAAGTAGGGCAGCACAGCAGTAGACTTGCAGGGCCCTGCGTTCATATCTCAGTACCTCACACACACAAAAAATCTAGTTGAACTGTTGTTATTTTCATGACTATTATTAGAATGATAACATTTTAAGATTTAGAGGACATAATGCCTTTATTTAGAAAATGAAGGAACTGAGACCTAGGAGAGGAAAAATTATGGAATAGAAGGTGAAAGAACCGCTATGCAAAAATAAAAAGTAAGGTCTAAAGCTTGAGAGCTCAGAGGAGAGGTGGATGGGCAGTGCAGTGAGGTCAGGGAAGGCAAGGGCGTTAATTGATCCGTGAAGCAGAAGATTTTTATAAATGGGAAGAGAGACTATTTTTTAAGTTAATTTACAAAAGTGTGAAAGTATTTAATAAGAGGAGTCAGAAGGCAGTTCATGACTGTTTTCAGACAAATTAGGTAATGCATTTGGAGGAGGAAAATTTCAATCACCTACCTTTCAAAACAATGATCAACAAATGTTTTGAACATTTTATGCATTAGCATTTCAAACATTTAGTATTAAATTCAATTATTTTACTATTTCATTATAAAAATTCACCAGAATCAAAGAGTGAAGAAATTAACGCAAAGTACATGATGCACTTTATTTGGAAAACTTCTAATTTTTAGGGAATTCTGCTTAAGGTTTTAAGTGTAAACCATTACATTTAACAGGAACATTTATATGTTTTTCCACAACGCATATAGCATGGCTGCAACGTCTGCAAATAACCACACTCATCATAACCTTTCCCACCCTCATTTTTAGTTAGAAAATTATTTTCCTGTGTGTACCCTCAGCTTTGGGAAGGTATGGAACATGTATTGAATTTCACAAAACATTTGCTAGTATTCTCTTGAGATTTACTTTAAAGGGTCAATTTGTTTAGACCATTTGTTTTTTGTGAAACAGAAGAAAGCAGTATTTTTAACATGTAATCCCTTCCCCCTCTCTCTCCTCCCCCCCATATTCCCCATCCCTGGCCCAGCAAGAACATCTGTGAGCCTATGTCATAAAACAATTTAAAAGCTTCTTCACATTTTGTGGAAAAAATTTCAAAGAATCTTATTGTTGACTACTCTTTTTCCCACACCTTGCATATTAAGGAAATGTGGTTGTGTCTCCTTTCCAAATGCTGCTGTCTGTGATATAGCCCTTGCCATTGCTATGAGCAGACTCAGTGTCACCTGGAACCTGGTCAGGGCTGCTAGTTCCAAGCTTGTACTCCTCTGTCTCTCTCAACAGAGCTGTCAGGCTGACTTTTATGAAGCATCAGACAAATTGTGACTCTAATCAACTCAACCCAGCAGGGCTGACAACTAAATGTTCTGTTCTGTAGAATCTTTTTGTTTCCTCAGAGGACACACTGCAAGTCCTTCCAATGCCCACCCAGCCATAGGACCTGGCCTCCCTAGTCTGTCAGTGGCTTGTACCTCTGCTCCACCACTGCCTGCAGCACAGCTGTCATTAGTCCTTTTTGCTGTTCCTGCAACATGAACAGAAGCCACATCTCTCTTCTTTGTTGGGTGTTTCCCTGGACAAGTCTTCTAGATACCCCAATGTCTGATTCCTCCAGATCTGTGCACAGAGCCCCCTCTCTGGCATGGCCAGTCTGCTCACCCATTACATAGTGTAACTGGTATTGCCTCTCTACAGTTGCTAGCATCCTCAGCTACCTGTCTTACACGGCTTTGCTGTCCCATTGCACCTACTTCCTGACATGTGTAATTTAAAATGTCATTCACCTGAGCCACACCCTCAGCCCTTTTCATTTTAGTTAGGGTCTTGGAGTGTTTTTCTGGGCTAGTCTAGGATCACAAACCTCCTACCTTAGCCTCCAGCATATCTGGGATTATAGGCATGAGCTTCCATATCCAGCCTAAATTTTACATTTTTATAATTTTTTATTGTCTGTCTCCACCCAATAGATTCTAGGCTATACGAAGGCAGCCTTTCTATGTTTGTTTAAGCCAATGAGATAACCCAGGCACTGAGAATAATATTTAGTAAATGGTAATTAATGAACCTCTAAATCTACTTCATTGGAAAAAGTAAATTGCAAAGTTGTACAGTATGCCAAAATTTATTGCTATTATTATGATCATTGAAGTTATTTTATTTAAGTCAGACATGGTGGTTCATGGCTGTAATCCCAGCTACTCAGAGGTTGAGACAGGAGGATGTTGAGTTTGAGGCCAGCAGACAGAAGAGCTGGGGGGCGTGACTCAAGGGATAGAACCCTTGCCTAGCATGTGCTATGCCCTAGATTCAATCCCCAGCACAACAAAAGAAATTTATTTAACAAAAACAATTACACTGTGCACTATGCTTCATTGTAACTACCTTATAAGCAAGAATTTCAGAGCTTTAGTTTTCTGAACCCTCTTGCTGTGGAGGTATGCACTATTGTTACGCCTTTGTAAATACAGCCTGGGTTGCTTATTCTGGCCCCTCTGTATTCTATACTCCCACTTGGTTGTAGCCACTGGTGTTGACTCTGTTTCACACCATTTCACAAACAGCTAAATTTGGGCCTCCAATATTGGTCCTTATATTGAATGCTTATAAAATATATGACTCTTTTTAAGATAAAAGGAAATATAAGCAGTTATCATAGGATTTTCTCTCCCCCCCCCCCACCTCCCTCCACAAGTGGCACTTTGTCTGCTTTTGATGTGGGCTCCACTTTGGAGACCATTGATATACTTGATACTCTGTTGCTGTGTCTGAAGTCAACCTACGCCCATTTAACTGACGAAAAATGATTTAATTAGGAGGAAATGTTCATGATTATATGACTGGCACCTCAAAATAAATGTACTTTGAATTCATATTTGTGGCTTACTATAATTTGCATTTGTCAATAAATACTATTTTTCTAGAAAAACTGTCTTGAAATTCTGTCTTAAGAAGCTTATGGAAATAAGACTTGTAGCTGATGATTATAGCTGTCATTAAAATAGGAGGAAGGGATCAGTTTTGATCTATTGCACAATTCTATAACATTTTGTTTAAACAAGAAATTCGATATGATAGATTGTAAATTTCTCTAGCAGAAGATAAATACTACTAGCTTTTGTGCACACACTATGGCTTTCCTTGGGTTGAAGATATGTAACCTTTAGCCAGTTTCTGAGATTGTATTGAATTATTGAGCATTTTTTGAAATATCTATGAAACAATAATTTATTATTTTTAATAATACTGATCTATATATGGAGGTTCTAGCAACTTTCCTAATTCCCCATGTATGTAAGGTTTTCAGAGTAATGTTGTCCTGGTGAAATAATTTCTTATCCTTTTTTTTTGGTAAAATGGGTTTCAATAATCTATATAATATAATAATAAAAAGTTACAATTTCATTTGCTGTAGCTTTATAAAGAAACCAATAAAAGCATTTTTCTTTAATATTTTATAAACATTCTTTAAAGGTACAATTTATATATACTATGAGGTTTTATTTATTTATATTTATTTTTATCGTTGGTGAATTGTAAACACTAATTCCTTCATAATCCTCACATAACTAGTGTTGTACAAATTAATCAATACTTCTTAAAGGAGTGCAACAAATACAAAAAATCAAAAATATATGATATCTTTGTCATGGGCCAGTGGTATAAAATTCTGTAAAGATGGCTTGTTTTGTAAAGATGAAAATACTGGTAATAGCAAGGAAGAGGCACAGGATTGGGGGCTGAGACTGAAGGGAAGGACTGGTGAGGCACAGCTTGTTTATCAGTCTGACAAGGAGAGCACCAGCTGGCTAATTAAGTGAACCTAATTTAAACTAATGATGTAGATTTTCCAGATAGTGTGCTAATGGCAGCAGATACTTCTGGTGACTCTAAAGAATACTCTAAGGGAACCCACAAGCCCCTTCCCCACCCACTCAGAACCTGATCTTGCTCCACAGAAGACAAAATGAGGTCAGTTGTTTGCTACTCGATCTTTATACCAGACAGCATTGTCTGTGTGCCATTCTAGTCAGTGACTGAAACCATTTGAAATTTAAGTCGATAGATACCAAGTTCACAGATTCCACTGAAACAGTGTGACAGTTTAGTTCCTCTGCGGATAAAAATTATATTGATGCAAATATTGAAAACAAATTTTAAAATGTTTCTGTAATACTAACATTTTAAGACAAAAATCTAGAAAATCTAACACTGCCAAGAAAATACTTGTCATTTTAAAAATAATATGTAACAATGCTGTTTAAAGTTTAAAAATGTGCAGCCCCAAAAAAATACATTTAACATTTAACACAAAGCCATATGGTCAAATAAAAAAGAAAGGAAAAAGTCAGAAATATGATTTCATAGAGGAGGTGGGTCTAAAATAATAGCAGCATAATGAAACTCACCAAATACTGAAAAAGGAAGGAGGACAGAGGAAAAACAGAAATGTAAGTGAACTTGTTCAAAGTATACTGTATGCATGTATGCAATCATCATAGTGAATTCCTTGTGTTATTAATGTAAACTAATTCAAAAATAAAATAAAAATCTAAAAGTCACACTAAAAATACTCAAACAATTGTAGTATTTTTTTTTCAAGAATAAGGCATTTGCTCTTGGACTTGAGTGTTCCTTTTCTGTACACACAGTACAGATAATTCTATAGAAGTTTCTACACTCTTTGAGAAATAATTGAATTTGTTTATAGCTAGTATTCTTAGTTGCCTTAGTAATACTTCAATGAGTAAAATAAAAAAGAAACAATAAACAAAGTGGTACAGTCAGGAAGACTAATGTCATTGGGATAGTCACAGTTCAGTTTTAAGCTTATACTTCTCAGGACAGAATTCACATTCTAAGTTAATGTTGGGACAGATGTGTAAAGGTGCATTATTTCGCCCAGCAGGTAACAGAGCTATGAAACTCATTATCTAAACAGGTGAGCAGGCTAAAATCATATGTGGTTTCAAAAACAGAGAGCTTAAGTAAATTCAAACACGCCAAAATTTAAAATCTCAAACAAAGAAATCCATCTATTTTAGTGGCATATATCTAAAATTTGAGCTTGATATTTATAGTCAACAACAGGTCTCAAAAATGTCAGGAAGAATACAGGCTAGACTAAATGGACAGAGTGTAGAAGCTTTCATTTTATACACCAGGTTGTTGCCTGATTCCTGTTGAGTACTCAGCTGCAGGAAGGCCCAAATCATTGTTATTTCACTCTCTTTTCCACTAAGGTGTTCAGTAGATCCTATAGTTCAAAACCCTTTCCTCTTTTTCTTTTAACTACAAGGAAGGGAAATGGTGAACCTAGCACTGCCTCTGCTACTGGGACCAATCCTGACCATATGCTACTGCTCCTGAGATGTTGCTCCAAAGATTTGGTCCCCACATTTTCCTGGTAATAGGAATGTATTTGCTGTTTTGTTTCCATTTCTACTGTTTTCCAAATGGAAGACAACTGTAGAAAGTGAGGTAATCAAGGCTGATGAATGAAAGGGGAGTGAGGCAAGATGTATCAAGACAAGGCTGAGATTTGTTATTGATAATAATGTCTGAGACTATAAGAAAAACATGAATTATTGTGGCTCCTCTAACCTGGGCTCTCAGGTTGCTCCCAGTGAGCCTAACCCTCCTGATATTTAGGAAGAGACTCTCATTCTCAGATAACATGCAGGGAGCAAAACAGGAAGTCAACTACTAGGTCAGTGAAGACACACATGTTCATGCTGCTAAATCTCATCTAGTTTGGCAGCATCACTGCTGTGCACTTTGGCAGAACTCTCACCTCTAAAACCATCAGGAGCATATGTTTTTGTTAGTGGTTCAGTTCCACTAACTCAATACTGTCAAAAATGTATTCCTTTTTAAATTTTTCTTGGATAACATGTTATCAATTTATAATTTTTCTTTAATTTGGCCTTTCCCCAGTATATTTTCAAAATTTACTATCATGATTTTTACTTTAATATTTTCTTAGTTGTCTTTATTCTCTGTAAAACTGTTCTTACACCTTCTTTTATTAGATTTTAATACTTTTAAATATTTTTATGTGTTATAATTTTGTTTCTTTAATATCTTTTTTTGAGACATAATGTTTGTGCATCTTTATGGGCACATTATGGAGATTCAGTACATCTATATGAATGAAATACATACATGTATAAGAATGAAATATGGCTAATTACCATTTCCATCTCTTTGACCACAGATCATTTCTCTACATTAGTGGTTTTCATGTTCTTCTAGTTACTTTCAAGTACATGACTGTTGTTTTAGCCAACAGTTACCATTCTGTGCTAGAGAAGAGTCAGAGTAATTCCTCCACTCCCTGGGTTTGGTGTCCCTTACTGGATTTCTTTCCATCCCCCTGCTGCCCGCCCTTCCTAGTGTATAACAACTTCTATTCCATCTGTCCTTCTATGAGGCTGATTACTGGTTTCAACAAATGAATCACAACATGTGGACCTTGTCTTTCTTTCTTTGTCTTGTTTCACTTAACATAATGACCTCCAGTTCCATCTGTGTTGCTGCAAATGATAAGATATTCAAAATTCCAAAATATTTGTATATTTTGTTAGTCTTTTTCAACTATTTGTAGCAGTTAATTATGCATAACATAAAATTTACCCTTTGTAAGAGTACTTGAAACAGTTCATAATATTCTTCAGCTGTCAACATCATCTATTGTATTGCTCATGTATATTGTGAAACCGAAGCTCCATACTCATCAGGTGATAGCTCCCCTCTTCTCAGTCCCAGGCTTCACCATTCTGATCATGACTACTCTGAGTACCTCTTACAAATGACAGCACGCAGCATGTGTCTTATTGAGACTGACCTATTAAGTTAAATAGTGACATCCAGATTTATTCACATTATAAAACACATAAGAATTTCCTTATTTTTTAAGGCTGTATAATATACCTTAATGCATTTAATATACTACATTATATTAATCCTTCTGTCTGCTGCCAAACACAGGATTGACTTCACTCTATTCACATATGATTCTCTATGATCATGCTACACAAATCACTCTTCAAGATACTTTCAACACTTTTGGGTATATATACAGAAGTGGAATAATTTGTTTACATGCTAATTCCATTTAAAAATTTTTAAGGAGCCACCATGGTGGCTCTACAATTTTACATTCCCAATTACACTGACAGGGGCTCAAATTTCCCCAAGTCCATGTCAACACATTTTTAATAGTAGCTATCCTAATGAGTATAAAGTCTATTTCATTATAGGTTTTTTCCATTTTCCTTATGTTTTATGTTATTTTGCATATTTCCCTGTATTTATTAAATGCTTACATATCTTTTATGTTGAAATATCTATTTAACCCTTTTGCCCTTGTTTAAACATACTTACTTATTTTTTTTCTGTTTTAGAAGCTCTCTCTATATTCTAGATACTAATGCCTTATTAGAAATATGATTTAAAATTTTTCTCCTTTACTGTGGGTCATCTATTTATTCCATTTACAATGTCTTTTTGTTGAAAAGTCTTTTTAAAATTTTAAAAGTCCAATTTGACTATTATTTGTTTGACTGTCCATGTGTCCAGTGTTCTGTCCAAGACATAGTTTCCAAATCCAGCACTGTGTTGCTTTCTCCTAGGTTTTTTTTCTAAGAGTATTGTGTCTTATGTTTAGGTCTTTCCTCTAGCTTGAGTTTTCTCTGTGGTACTAGGTAAGGGTCCATTCTACATGTGGCTATTCAGTTTTCCCAGCGACACTTCTTAAAGACTGACCTGTTTCCAATGACTAGTCTTGGCACCTTTGTCAAAGTAATTTGAGGATAAAACTGGGGAGTTATTTACGGACTTTCTATGCTATTCAATTGATCAGTATGTAAATTTTCATGCTAGCACCACTGTTTTGATTACTTTAGCTTTATAAAAAGTATTTTTAAAATTTTTGGTGGTACTGAGGTTTGAACTCAGGGTTTCACACTTGCTGGGCAGGTGCTCCATCACTTGAGCCACATCTCCAGTCCTGTTTGCTGTGGTCATTTCAGAGACAGGGTCGCACTTTTTGTCGAGGCTGGCCTCTTATGCAATCCTCCTATTTCAAACCTCTCTTCGGTAACTGGGATTGCAGACACATATCATAATTCCCACCTTTTTTTCTATTGAGATGAGGTCTCACAAATGTTTTTGCCAAGACTGGACTGGAACTATGATCCTCCAGATCTTAGCCTCCTGCATAGCTTGGAATGACAGACTCAAGCCATTGGTGCTTGGCAAAAAAGTTTTGAAATTCAGAAATGAGAGACCTCCAGTTTTGTTCTTCTTTATCAATATTGTTTCAGATACTTGGGGTCCTTTGAGATTCCATATAAATTTTAGGATCAATTTTTCTATTTCTGTAAAATATATCTTTAGGATTTTGCTTTGAATCCATGGATTGCTTTGGTAGTATTAACATATTTGTAATACTGTCTTTTAATTAATATACACTGGATGTTTTTCCATTTATGTAGTGCTTTAATTAATTTAGCAATGTTTTAAAGTTTTATTTGTATTGCTTTTCACTTCCATTGTTAATTCCTAAGTAGTTCATTCGTTTTAATTCTATTACAAATAGAACTGTTTGAAATTTCCTTTTCATATTGTTCACTATTAGTGTGTAGAAATGCAACTGATTTTTGTGTGTTGACTTTGGATGCTGCTGAATGTTTAGTTTTACATATCAAATATGAACAGTGATGATTTTAATTCTTCCTTTTGACTTGGATGCATTGTATCTATTTTTCTTGCTTAATTTCTCTGGCTACAACTTCCAGAACTATGTTGGAAGTGAGCAAGACTGCCTTGTTCCTGATCTTATACAAAAAGCTCCATTTTTCACATTGAGTATGATGTTTGATGTGTGCTTTTCATACATGGCTTTTATATGTTAACTTAGTTTCTTTCTATTTCTATGAACATGAGTGTTAAATTTTGCCAAATGTCTTTTGTTCATCAATTGAAAATATCACAGATTTCTTTTACCCTTCATTCTGTGACTTATTATTGCATCGGCTAGTTTGGTTACATTGAATCATGCTTGTTTTCAGGAACAAATACCATTCAGGCATGGTGTGCAGTCCTGTTACTATGCTGAATTAAGTTTGCTCTTATTTTATTGAGAATTTTTACATCAGAGTTCATAAGGGATATTTGTCTACATTGTTCTTTCCTTGTAGTATCTTTTTTATCTTTGGTAGCAAGGTACTGCTGGCTTCACAGGATGAGCTAGGAAGTGTTCTCTCCTCTTCAATGTTTTGGAATAGTTACAAAAAGATGCTTGATTGGTGCTAACTCTTTGTTTGGCAAGATTCACCAGTGAAGCCAACTTGTTAAGGATATTTCTCGTTGTGATAGCTTTGATTACTGATTCTATTTCTTTACTGTAGATCTACTTAGATCTAATTCTTTGTGATTTAGCCTTGTTAAGTTTTATGTTAGATTTGTCCATTTTATCTAGGTTATCCAATTTTTCAACACACAACTGTTCATAATATTTTCTTAATTTTTTTTTCTGTAGAAATGGTAAGAATGTCCTGATTTTAATATCTGATTTTAGTAATTTCAGTCTTTTTTCTTTTTTTTCTTCGTCCATCTAGCTAAGAGTTAGTCAATATTGTTGATCTTTTCAAAGATGTGGCTTTTCATTTGTATATGGTAAAGTTAGGCTCTTTTTTTTTTTTTTTGGATGGGACTGGAGTTTGAACTCAGGGCTTCCTGCTTGCTAGGCAGGCACTCTACCACTTGAGCCACACATCCAGCCAAAGTTAGGGTCTTCATTTGAAATCTTTCTTCTAATGTATTTCTGCTATGTTTGAATATCCTAACACTCTTTTCTGTGTACTGTAAGTTTAGTTTTTTGTGATTTTATTTTCTTTTACCTTTAAGTAATTCCTAATTTCCTTCATGATTTATTCTTTGATCCATTTATTATTGCAGAGGTTTTTTTTATTGTTGTACTGACATACATTGTGACATTTACAAAAGTTCTTATCATAGTTGAATTCACCTCCTCCATTATTCTCATTAGTAACCCCTCCCCCATTAGTGGAATAGTTTAAACAGGTCTTATTTTCCAATTTACATATATATAATATGATATAAATTTCCACCATATTCACCTAGAGTTTTGTTTAATTTATGTAAGTTTGGAAATTTCCCAATGTTATTTCAATTACTGATTTCTAATTTCATCTCATTGAAGTAAGATAAGTTACTCTGTATAATATCATAATATCTATCTTTTTTTTGTGGTATTGTGTCTTGAACTAAAGGCCTACACCTTGAGGTACTCCAAAAGCCCTTTTTTGTGAAGAGTTTTTTTCAAGATAGGATCTCATGAACTACTTGCCTGGGCTGGCTTTGAATGGTAATCTTCCTATTCTTTACCTCCTGAGTAGCTAGGATTACATATGTAAGCCACTTGTGGCCAGCAATATCTATCTTTTAAGACCTACATAGATAGTCAACAATATTGAAATACATTAGATCTGTACAAGCAGAGGATACAAACAATAGGTATTGAAAGATGCTGAATGATGGGGAGTAGGAGAAAAGAGGTAACAGAGTAATAAAAGGGTTTGCACTGTTCAAAGTAAAGTATGCTCACAGCAGGAATACTTTAAGGAAACCTCTTTGAACATTGATTTTTTGGAAATAATAATGAAAAACAGGACTGAAAATAGGCACAGTGTGTGTAGGGGTAGTATTTATGGGATGGGGGAGGGTGAATGGAAGAGATGAAGGTGAGGGCATGTGGTTTATGGGCTTCATATACATATATGAAATAGAATGATGAAAGCTCTTGCAATTGCTTTAAATGGAACAGGGAGGAATTTGCAGGGGAGGGGGGGTGTTGGTGGAGGATAGCTAAGCAATGTACAATGTAAGACTATCCTGTACAACAAATATACCCTAATAAAAATGGAGAAAAATCTACTTAGAGTTAATTTGTGGCCTAACACGGGGTCTATACTGAAAAATGTCCCATGCGCACATGGGGAAGGTGTTTTTATTTATGTATATTAGATCTAGTTGGTTTATTATTCGAAGTCCTTTTTTTGGATTTATCTTCTGTCTGGATATTCTAAGAATTTTTGATGAAGTCACCAACTATTTTTGTAAATCTGTTTCTCTCTTCAATTCTGTGAATTATTATTATTATTATTTATCATTATTATTGTTGTTTGTGTGGTACTAGGGTTTGAACCTGGGCTTCATGCTTTTAAGATAGACACTCTACCAACTGAGCTATGCCTCCTGTCCTTTTTTGCTCTGGTTAGATTTTTTGGAGACAGGGTCTCAGTTTTTGCTTAGGCCAGCCAGACACTCAATCCTCTTGTTGTCCCTGGGATAACAGGTATATCCCACTATATCCAGGTTTTTTTCTGTCAACAGGCATAAGCAACTGGTTTCAGCTCAATTCTATCAGTTTTGTTTCATAAATTTTGATGGTGAATTATTGGATGAATAAATGTCTATTATTTTCCCAATCATCTCATGGTAATAGAATTTTTTATTAATAAATAACATTCTTCTTTGACTCTTGAGACTGATATTAATGTATCTACCCTTGCACTCTATTTGCACGAAATATCTTCCATCCATCTTTCACTTTCAGTCTTTTAATATATTTGTATCTTAAGTACATATCTTTACATTGTCTTCCTTTACATTGATCTTTATAGAAAACCGTTTAAATTTCTTTCTAATTTCCTTTTCTATGTATTCTATAAAAATATTATATTTATATTATATTATTTGTGGTAAATGCAATGCTAATTGTAAGGGAATTATACTTAGTATCTTAAAGTTACAACATTAACTTGTTTATCTTCAATAACAAGTTAGTCGTTCATGTCAACAAATTGCATTTTTATACTTCATGTACCTGAAAACATAAACCATTATGTATTTTCTATGCATCATTCTCTTAAATTGTGTGAAAAACATAATGTGCATTCACAGTGTTTTTGTAATCATAATGTGGAGCCCAAATAACCAGTTTCAAATAATAAATCATATATATCATGTTCAAAATCTCTCAATATTTAGGTATGGTGACAAAATTTCTATAATTATTATGTTTGGTTATGCAGTATTTAGAAAGAATATTGAACATCATTTTCATAACATGGTCATAGTGAAAATCTATTTTGACTAAGAGTTAAATCTACAAAAATGTGAGTGTTAGACTCTCAGCTGAAAAATCTCTACAATTGTCATTTATATCAGAATGTAATTTTTACATATTTTAGTATTGCATAAGTCATTTTATATTTTTCTGCTTTTTCATAGTAATAATAGATACTTGGAAAAATACAATTTATGTGATCATTACACAGCATTTGAACATTTCATTATCAATCCTTTCTATTAGTTCCAAATTTGATATTATTTTCTGAGGTGGAAGTCTATGAATAATAAGTGATGTTGGCCTTCCCACTTTTGAATGTCTAGTAGGTAATATAAATTCAGTGCTTTACGTCTCTAGTTAATCAGAATTTAAAGACCAACCTGATTATTCCTGAAACATATATCTAATTTTAAACTGGTGGCAAAAAGACTTGATCGTCTCAAACTAAATACCTATAATTTTCACTGGCCTATTGTGCAGTGGAAATCCAAATAAAATCAATCTAGTCAAAAGCCAGCAGCCTCAAAATCTGAGGCAAAACAGATAAAATGTACAACTGTTTATTCTCACAACAGGTGCGGGACCATTGAATTGGATATCCATGATTAAGCATGTGAGCTTGGAAGCCTTAGAAATTTTAGGTAGAATACCTTACCATACTTTTAATCATGATTGCACTGTTCATTTTCACATGAGAAACTGAACAATTAGACTGATTAATCATTGTGAAATTTTAACATCGAAGGTATCAGAGTCTTCTAACAGAAATTATTTCATTCTCTTATTTGTGATACTCAACACAAATCCTAACAGGCAATAAATAAATGAATGTAAGATGTGTAGATGAATTATTGGATATATGTATGTATTATGAATTTATGTTAAGTTGTTAAAAATTTAGAATTAGAATAAGAAGTTCTAACTTTGAACTTCTCACACTTTTTTGTGGTTTTATTCACGAATCAAGATTAGAGGATCAATTTCAAATAATATTGAATCAAAAAATTCTCTGTAAATATAAAAAACGATTTGGCTCCACTGTCTCTAAGACATTTTCATAGTAAGCAGGTACATATAGCTCTTCACCTGCCAAGTTCTGTGGTAAATGCTTGATGTTTATAATTCATCCAATATTTCACAAAACTTTATAAGACATATGCAGTTCTTGTTCCCATTTAACAGTCTAGGCACATTCTGTAAAGCTAGCTTAAGCTTATTTCCTCTGAGCTGAGAGCAGTAGATCACAATATCCAGTCTCAGGTTCTGAAGGCAGACCCCTGCGTTGAAATTCCATGTCACCTACAAGTTTCTGTGCAACTGAATTTGAGTAAAGTAGCCCAATCTTGAGAAGAGCAGAGGCTGAAACAGTTGGTGGCTCAGACTGGAGGTGTTCAGCAAGCAGATCATGGACAAATCACTGTGGAATGATTTCTAGACCTTGTTTCCTTGTCGTTGACTGGTGTGCACAGTGCTGGTTTTGCTACTACCTAATAATTCTAAGAAACCTACATTTTTTAGCAAAACCTACCTTTGTCTCAGCTTTTGTTAAGAATAAAAAAATGAAAGACTTGATTCTGGTTCCATAATGACAACTAGGAATATTTTAATTGGCTTTTGACTAGCCTCTTCTTTCTTGGAACAGAATAAGTAAGTGCAAAGATCATTTATTTGTATGTAGCTATGTTAATATGAGGTATTCATGAATCTAAATAATTTCCTAATTCACCAGATGCAAGGAATAAAATAAGAGTGTTTTCTAGTTATCCAAGAATGAAACACATTAATGACGATAAAATGGCAGAGTAGAAGCCTTGTATAGACTATCAGATTGATGTAAATAGTATTTAAAGTGTCACTTTCAAAAGTAGCAATTATTCATACCTGAACAACTTTTTGTGACTGCACATCAACAATCAGGACTCTGTCCAAAGTTGGTTGGGCAACATAAATGAACTTGTCTTTGACATTAACAGCTGAGGCCCAAACACACCTCTGGATTTCATCTTTCTCCACTTTGGGACAGACTTCATCCTACAGTTTATAAAATAGAAAATTAAATTCATATCTTAAATTATATCACAGGCAAAATTAATATTTGGTGCTTTATTACTTTCTATATCAAATGCTTTATATATATAAATATGGGATATATATAAAAATGGAATATATAAATATGCAATATATATATATGGAAAGGGTTCAATAAAACAGTATATAGATTATACTTAACTTTATTAAAAGTGTATAGAAATTGATGGGGATGTAATCCCTCTAAGATAAATTTCAGGTCACTAATTACTGATTTTTCTGGTGAAATATGATCTTTTCATTTTTTACTACCTCTTTATAACTCAACAACTTCAGAAAAATGTTAAGTCCAATATTTTATTCCAAATTCTTCCATTCTCAATCTTTTTTAACAAAACAAATGTCACACACTAAAGTATGTTCAGAGCTTCTCAAAACATTAGTGGCTGCCCCCATGAACACAGAAGTGGTTTTCTAAAAAGTCACCAAGTCTTCTGGAAATGATTACAGTCCTCTAGTTTGTAGTGAATCAGAAGCTTTGAGATATGTAATTCACAGTGTTATTTGATTTTTTTAATTTGGTATCAAAATCAAATTTTACAAAATCTTTTCATCTGTCCAAGGACATTTATTTTGCTTCTTCAGTCAAAAATGGCTATCTGCTCGAACATTTTATGGTTTGTATTAGATGGTCGTAAATGAGGAAGAAAACAGTCCCTATTCCTTTCTTGCTTTATCTTGTCAATAAATGATTGTTGAAGGGACACATAAGCTTTTGTGATTCATATCAGGGAACACATTATAAGCAGGAGAGAATAAAAAGTGTCACTTAGCTCACCATTCATATTTTTGTGCTTTGCTTTTATTCACTAGTGATCCTCACAATTTACTTATAGTTACCAAGTTCACTAAGAAGAAAGATTTCCTGAACTGTTCATAGAGTGTGTAAGTGTGCATAAATGGGTATTTGTGTAATGATGGTAATATAATAATAATTATTCTAGTGCTTTACTTTGCTTACTTTATTTAGCTCCTGTCATCAATAACTAATGTATAATCTCTTTGATTTTTACACTCTTGTTATTATTTCTTAAACTAAATTAGAATAACATTCCATTTTGTCTCTAATTCATATAAAACATTAGTTTTTTTAGCAGAAGTCTTATTTACTGTGTGTATTTAAGAATCATGAGGCAAATCAATAGTAACTTTCATTATCACTAAGCAATAATTTTTATTTTTATTTAAAGATAATTCTAACAACAGATATACCACATTTGATATTTAGAAATTATATTGAATACCTAATAATGTACACCTTCTCAGACTGACCATTTTTTCAATTTGCATTAAGGTTTGAGAAATAATGTAAATACCAGAGCATTTTGGAATAGGAGAGTTTTAGTCCAATGTTTATGTTTTCCTAAAATCTGATCTAATTCTGGGAGGACCTAGAATAATCACTATTTTTGAAGATTCAGTCCAGCAGAGTCTCACAACCCTGGTGTGTAAACAGAACCAGTTGTGGCTCACAGGGCACGAGCAAACTAAGGGCTCCATGTGTGAATCATTCAGCTAACTCTGGATTTTAGAAATGAATTCCTTTCCACAAACTGTACCATAACCACTTCATGGCAGTGGCTAATGGGCTCAACCCAAGAATATCCACAGCAGCTTTAGGGTGACACACATCTGTATGCAGAAGTCTGTCTGCAGTACCTGCTCAGAAGTGTTGAAATTTCATTCACCAGTTCCCACTGAAACAATTTTTTTCTATGGCAACTTTTCTTAAGAAGTATACTGAATGTGGTTGACAAGAGCCTATTTTGTAAAAAACAAACACTACAGAAAGTATGTACTTGAGAAGCATGAAGCGGTAAGAAAAAAGAGGGATCTAAGGTTGATGACAGGCTCTGAATATAGGGAAATTGTTTACAAGTTCCTTGTTGTTGTGTAAAAACTCCTGACTAAACTTGCCAAAACAATGAAAAGTGTGAGTGACCTGACAGTAGCTGTCAGCCAAACAACTGCTGAACCAGGAGCAATCCTCACCCCTTGGTTTGCTACAAAACTACCGAACAGTAAAATAAACTGCTCTGCTGGGAACTATTTTCTATCTGTATGCTGTCCCCATAAGGCATCCCTGACCAGGCTTACAACCATTTTTACAAAGCCAGTAAACATCCTCAAAATCATCCTGAATTTCCTTTGGTTTGCTGTATGTCATTATTTCTAATCATAGTCTATTAGGTCCCTTTATATAATAGCACTTATTTTTCAGACTACATAGATTAATATTTATTTATGTGGATGGCAGTTGTAGAGAAATTTTGTGCATGTGCATTAGGCACTTAAAGAGAAAGAAGTAAAAAATACCAGAGCTAAAAATAAGATTAAGATAATATATGCTAATGAGGATGTTTGTCAATACGAATAAGATGAAGGAAATTCTAGTTCATAATTAGAACTTATTCCTGTTGAGTCACGTCCATATAAAATAACATATTTGCTGAATAGCTATTACTACTTCCCCAAATTCTGAAGTGCTATAAGGTGTACCACTCCTGATTTTATGTTTTAATTTTTCAATTATAATAACATTAATTTTACCTGAATTGCTAAACTAAGTAGCCAAAGAGAAAAATATATCTGCTTACCTCCTGTTAAGACTCTGCAACTTTTATTTATTATACTGATTACCCATTAAATGCTTTGTCATCAAATCTCCAATTTCCCACCTGTCTTTCCTGGTCGTAGCATCTCCTCTTAGCATATCCTCATCATTCTAAAGACAAATGCCACTTCTGCAAGCACCTTCATTTCCTTGCCTCCAACTCAACAAGTACCTATCATGTCTTCTTGGTCCTGTCTCTAACCATAGCAGAACTGTCCAGGGTCCCTGCTCCAGTAAGCCTGGCACTGCATTCATTTATAACTGCATTATATCTGCAAGAGTTCATGCAAGCACCTTGCCCTCAAACTTGAGAAACATACTATTAAGCAACTGTAATTGTAGTCATGTACTTTCCACTCCCATCATCTAGTTTTCTTCAAATTTTGTAGAATGTGGGCTGGGGATATAGCTTAGTGGTTTAGTGTTTGCCTTGCATGCATGAGGCCCTGAGTTCAATCCCCAGTACCACAAAAAAAAAAAAAAAAAAAAAAAAAAAATTTTGTAGAATGTTATTTCTATTTCCTGACCTTTCACTCTAAACTCATCACACCTCAAACTAGCTTTTGTTATATCATCTCCTCTAAACCTGGTGTGTGCAAAGTCACCAGTGACCTCAGAATTTCAAGTTACTAGCTTTCAGTTCTTCCTGGGAATAATTATTTACTGGTTGAAGGGTGCCATGGAAAGCTGTGCTTTGGAACAAAGCACAAATATAAGAGCATGTGGATTTCTTGTGAAATGTTCTTTTATCCTTGTATGGCAGCAATCAGCAAATTAGTGCTGCAAGACCAAATTCTACTATTTATTTTGGGATGATCCAGAAGCTATGAATGTTTTCTTTATCTTTCAGTGATTGAAAAAACAGGAATAAGCATACAGTTTCATGACATGTAACCAATACATGACATTCAGATTTATATAAATAAAAGTTTATTGGAGCAGAGCTATACTCATTCATTTAAATTTACCTATGGCTGTTTTTATCCTGTAATTATAATAACTATATGAACTGCAAAAACCTAAGAAACTTATTATCTGGTCATTGGAAGGAAAAAAAAGTTCCTGATCCCTGATTTATTGTACGTCCCTTCTCTAGTTATCATTTTAGTTCTCCTAGTTAAATTATATTTGACTGTGCTGGCTTCTTCACTTTCTGTTCCTTAATTATAGATTCAGAAAAGCCAAGGTTTGAACTTTGGTTTTCTGCTGTTTCCTGTACATTAAATACTATTAAATACATCTGACAGTTTATCCATTCTGTTTACTTAATTACCATGATAATCACATGATAGCCAGACAGTAGTCCCTGGCCTTGACATTCACTAAGCCGTCTTTCTTTCACCTCATTCCAGAAAAAATGTTGAATGGGCAATTTCAAACTAGTATATAATACAGAACAAAAAGAGTACTATAAAAAGGAAGTACTAAAGGTGATTCAAAATTAAACAGAAAAGTAAATCAAAGACAAGGTGTAATACTTGCACCCATGGACACAGACAGACAGATAAAGGCAGACATAAGGTTTGCTTTAAATTATGGAAGCTTAGAAAAACAAACAGTTCTATAAAATAATAGATTGGATTAAAAAATATGTCTATAATAAAAACCATTTCTAAGTCCATATGCAGGACATAAAAATAGTTGATATGTAAAATACTGTCTTTTAGGAAAAAATTTAAAATACATATTTAAATAAGTGAGAAGTGGCATACTTAGGAGAACTAAGGCAGTGAGAGTAATCAGGCATGAACAGGCCAAGGTTCTCTCAGATATAAAGAGAGAAAACATCTGATTCTTTCCGTAATTCTGATTATGGATGTTTTGTGCCTTTACACAGCTGTAAATGAACACACACTGGCATTGGTACAGTGAAGCCCAAACACTCAACTGGGGCACTGTATTTGGCAGCACTGTGGATTTTCCCAGAGAGCTACACAGACTCTTGCAGGAAGAAGGTGCTAGACGGAAAAGTATGTTGAGACACAAGGGAGAGAGAGGGTTTCATGTTTTGATGATTAGGAATATTCCAACCGTTTAGGTGGAAATTGTGTGGAATTCCTACAGATGGGCTCTTGTTGTCATGGGCATTGCTTAGTAGGCATAAGCTGATGCATGTAATTACTCATGGTTTCACTTCCGTGCTTCTCTACCAATTAGAGTATGGAGCCTGCAAACAATTCCCTCTGCTGCTGTGATTGTGCTTGGATTGTGATAGTTTTCTCATAGCTGCCAATTTAGCTATTTGTTGGCATCAACTCTGCTCCTGGTTCCTTAATGTCACAAAGACTGCAAAAAAGCTGCCTCCTGAGAAAAAGAAAAGGTACCCAGCACAACCCTTTCTCTTTTCACAGTTTCCTTCAAAACCAAAAAAGTAACAATAATTGACAATTAATTTTTTAAAGTATACTCAAAGTGTATAACTTAATCTCATTCTTCAACAAATGTCTTGTCCTCTAGCTACAATCCTTTCCTTAATATTTTATTAAAAATGATTTCTACAGCTATTGAAAACACATCACCCATTTTATTAATTAAGTTCTTTTCATTCTGCAGTTGGCAACCATATTTTCCACATCTGCATAATGCATCCCTAACTACAGTGGGTCTCACTGCCTCTCTCCTTGTCTGAGCTTTCACAGAATTTACATTTTGTGCCATATTGTTGGGCATATATTATCACTCACATTCCTACATTCCTACATGTTCTGAACATATTAGTGAAAGTACAACACTTTCTCAGTGAACACATGCTTACATCTCACTTATTACAGCTGGAAAATGGGAGTTAACAAATGATATACACTCTGCAATGATTCCATACACACTCTACCTTATCACCCACAGTCACTCAGAAACTCAACTCTGGCACTAACCAAAATGGAATCTGTGGACTGTCGTCAGTTGGCACACATGACATTTCAAGCTGAAAACAACATAGAAATTGAAAACAATCATTTACAACTTTTATAGAAATTTGACATTGTGCAACACCCATGGATGTGATAAGAGGACCTATCTCCTTGAATGGGGTTTAGAGATCTTTGTGTGCTGTCAAATTGTCTGGAACATTGCATGTGGTAAAAACTACTTACTAGTTAAAAAAAAAAGATAGACTGAGCACAAACTACAGTGATTCCTTCCCACAGAGAGTTTAAGAAACACTGATGAAACTATTTGCTAGTTCTCCTTTTACATTCTTTTAATTTTTCTTTCACTTATATATATTATACATGTAAGTGTGTATTTAATGAAAGCTTTCACATTCTAAGTCTACAGATGTAAATAAAAAATGAATAATGGAGCCAGGCATGGTGGCACACACCAGTAATTCCAGCTACTTGAATGTAGGAGTTACTATCCATCAAACATAAACAAAAACAAAAATCAAAAGGAGTAGATGCTGGTCTCAAGTGAACGAGTGCTTGCCTAGCATGTGGGTTCAATCCCCAGCACTGTTATAACAACAATAACAACAACAATCTGGTTGACTTATCCCTATGTTTTAAATAAAAAGATACATCCTAGGCATGCTTTGGGTAATTGACACTATCTAAACCCACTGTCTCTGCTTGGAAACTTAGCAAAATGACTAGGGTTGACTAGGTGACATTACCAGATGTCTGGAAAACTCAACATGAAATCCTTCAGATAAATACCCCAGAAAGAACACTATTTTGAGTCTTTCACTCCCATCTCCTGAGTGGGAAGCAGGAAATGTTTCTTCCTCCTTATTTCTCCTTATTCTATCTTATTTTAACAAAATAAATCCTTGCCAAACTTCAAAGAGAATAATGGGATAATTCTTGAAAAATAATGTATCCCTTATAAAATGTAATAGAGTGTAAATAATTGTTCTCAAGGAGGAATTATTCAGCTTGTCTTGAATCAAGGCAAATAAAACAAGAATTCTTTTGTAACAGACCAGAATGTGTAATGCTATGTTCCCAAAATAGTTCTTATAGTTTTGCAGAAATATATATCTATATGTTTTAACATATGTGTATATAACCCAGGCTGAACAATTTTAAATAGACTATATATACTGTGTCTTTTAATCTTCCTTTGCAAGGTTAAAAAACTTGTACTTACAATAATGATTAAACAATTTTAAAGCAAAGGATATCTTCCTTATCTCCTTATCTTCCTTTTTTTCAATACTGGAGGCAAAACCCAGGATTTCATGCATGCTAGACAAGTTCTCTACCAGTGAGGTTCTCAAGATAATTTATACATTTTTCAGAAAAAAAAGGCACTAAGTTTAAAGTACTTTCATCAATTTTGATTGAGATCACTGCTTATAACGCAAACAATGCAGTTTTTTCCTAAATGAGTTATGGTCAGTTTATCACTTGCCATTCCATTTGCACAATGGCATGCATAGTTCTTCTCAGGTTAGTCAGTGTGTATGCAAGGCAACTGAAAGGCTATTTTTTACCTCAATTTGGGCTGTATCAGACTCTCTTACAACATGATTTTGATTCAAGGTATTGATATATCTATATTATATATTATAGAAATTCTTATCCTTTCTTTAACACAACAATGTGTTTATGTCTTTCAGTGCACAATGAACAGAGCTGATGCCACTGTGCTGTTTCAAGCTGGGCATGGTTTATCTTTATAGACAGAGTATTAGGAAAGTTAAAAAGGAGAAGTCCATGAGACCTAGATGTACATCAAGTTGTATGTACACTGACTTTAGCTATATAAATACTCCTCATAAGCTTTGTTTACCTCTTTTGAAAAATAGATATAATAGCATTACCTATCACATATAGCTATTGTAAGGATTAAATGAAGTCATGTTTGTAAAGTTCAAGTGATCAATAAATGTCACCTATTATTTTCATATTTCTCTATGGAGTACATTTCATGAAAACTGAATTAGTCTGTATAGTTTTGACTCCAACTTTATTCTCAGTTTTCTCTAATGGTTTGGAGAGAATATTGCTACATTTATAAAAGTGTTCTTGAATTACTTTGAGTTCAACATGGTTGCTGTACACACAGAGAAAGGAGAGCTTTTCCCCTCTGCTACTGCAGTGTTATACTCACCACTTGACCTTTCTCATGTCCTCACCTGGAAATTAAGAAGATTAAACTGGAATTCTATCATTTTTACAAAAGGAAAGAAGTCCAAATTATGAGATTTTTTGACTCTGCTTAAATGCAAAAATTATACCGGTGTATGAAAATTTTGAATTAGATATGAACAGTTGATTTAAAAAGTAATAGAGTGTTAAATTTCAAATGCCTACAAAACATAGCAAAGCTCCAGGCATTGTATAAGTAAGCGCAAGATCAGATAGCGGGTGCTCGGGTCCTTCTGGCTCGACAAAGGAGGTAGACTCTGGATAGATTTTCTTTCTAGATATGCACATGTAGTTCTTCCCATTCAGAAGAAGTACAAATGACCAACAGTCCAATGAATAAATGAAAAAATGGTCAACATTTTTAGCCATCAAGGAGATGCAAGTGAAAACTACATTGTGATTCCACCTCACCCCAGTCACAATGGCAACCATCAAGAAAATAAATGCTGTGCAGGATGCGGAAAAAACAGAACATTTATTCACTGTTGGTGGGATTGTAAATTAGTGCAGCCAGTATGGAAAATCCTCAAAAATTGAAAAATAAAACTACCATATGATCCTGCAATAACACTCCTGGATGTATATCCAAAGATACCAAGTCATCATCTAATAGAGATACCTTCAAACCCATGTTTACCGTGGCACTATTCAGAATAGGAAAGTTACAGAATCAGCCCAGGTGTCTACTAACCGATGAAAGGATAAAGAAAATGTGGTCTATATACACAATGGAGTATTATTTGGCCACAAAGAAGAATGAACTTATGTCATCTGAAAGAAAACAAATGGAACTGGCTATCATCATGTTAAGTGAAATAAGACAGACTCAGAAAGACAAATGTGATACATTCTCTTGCACATGCAGAATCTAGATATAAAAAAAAAGACATAATAGTAGAAGTTAAACTATTTGGGGGTCGGGGTAGCAGGAAAGAGAGGGGAACAAGAATGTAATGGCAGGTGAATATAGCTGAAGAACATTGTATACATGTATGGAAACATAATGAAACCCATTATTTTGTACAATTAATATATGTTAAAATGTGGCACTTATGTACAATGGAATATTATTCACCCCTAGAAAGAATAAAATTCTGTAATTTATGATGAAATGGTTGGAACTGGAGGTCAATAAATTGAAGTTAGCCAGGCACAGAATGAGAAGTTCTCACTCATATGTTGAATATAGATGTTGATGTCATAGAACTTGAGAGCAGAAGGATGGGTACAATAGGCTGAAGAGAAGAGGAAGCAAAGGGGGAAGGTAGGTGAACAGACACTGATGGAGTTTGAAAGCTTTCACCACAAAGAAGTTAGAAGTTTAAGCAGACAGATTTGCTTACTGTCATTTAAACATTCAACTGTGCATATATGCATTACTACATCACATGGAACCCCACAAATATGTACAATATTTATGTTTTACACATCAGTCAAAAAATTGAAATGAATCATTTGGGTTTTAATACAAACTGACAGATTCTAAAATTACTGCTTATTGCTATTATGAGTTATTCAATATGTAACGTGTATGCTAAAATAAAAATAAATTTTATGTTCTACATTATTAGATTCTGATGGGACTTGATTTGCTGATTATGCATTTATATATAAAAACAAGTAGCTACCATAATTCTTTTGTCTTCTAAAATTCAGGAAGAAATGCACAGTGGTGATCATGGTGCAACTGTGTTTTTCATAGACCTCCTAGAGGACCTATTGACTTTGCCAATAAATTTCAAATTATCCATAATATCTTCTCCACTACTGCTTCAACAAAACTTTTAGAATAAATGAGTTAAACAGAAAACAATGAAATCTAATGGGTAGTTATTTTTTGCATTGTTATTATTCTTATGTGTTTTATTTTAATTTTCATGTAGAAAACATCATATAAAGTATTTCTGAAGCATATGCAGAAACATAAATGCAATTTTAAATGCTAAGCAGTTATTTTTTAATGCTTACCAAATAAAACATTAATAATATTAAATGGAGATTGGTAATTAGGTCAGTTATGCATTTCCTCACTGCCACCTTCTAAATGACACAAATTGATATTGGAGAGCTATCTGAAATACAGACAAGAATTTAAAAGCAATTAAGTAAATGCCTCCCCTATTAAATTGAAATGTTGAGAATGATTGTTGAAATGTAAGAAGTAAACAATAAGAAATCAAGCAAATGATCAGGAAATTATATTAAACTAAAGTTTTAAGAAATTTTGAGAAAAATAAGGACTATAGCTTTAATTAATTGTTAAAATTATAAATGTAATCAACAAAAATATTGAATTACATAACTTTCAGCACATTTTAAAAAGAAATATTAAAAATTACCCAAGCAAATATGCTAGCTTTCACGAGTTTCACAAACAGAAAAATATCAACATTGATAATTTAAAAAAACACTCCTGTGCACAGTAAAGTGATTGAATAGTTTGGATGAAGTAGCAGTGGAGGCAAGGTCCAGAGGGAAGGAGCCACTAATTTTTATCATAAACTCTGTTTTATGAGGTCATTTATATTATTTTATTTTACCATATAAATGCACTAATTTGTAAAAACAAATCAATACTTTTGTGAATAAAATACATTTTGCAGAAGACTCTACTTTAAGTTATATATAATAAGATAGATTTACATTACTTTGTAATTCTCAGGTAAAATTGTAAGTTTTTAATGTATAAGTGATATATGTATCAACAATTTTTGCTCAGTTAAACTCTTCAAATTACTCTTAAGAATTGTCTTGGAGAGTCCAAGATGGTAGATAGCTGAGGGATGCAGAAGCCCTGAGTTCCAGGATATCAGCAAAATACTTCAGAGTTATGGTAGTTAGAATCAGGTAATTCTGATTTTTTAGAGAACTAAATGACCACCAACACATAGGGTACACATAAAGATCCTTGATCTTTATATAAAAATGAGGAAAGTCCTGGTGTGAGCTGGGAAAGGCACAAATGCTAGTCTGCCCAGGGGAAAGCTGATCTCCCACCCCGCTTTTATTTAATCTCTCTTCTTGCTTCCTCTTTCTTGTTTGGAAATAGCAGAGGATTACAGATCAAATTGGCCTAGATTCTAAGATGTCCTGGACCCCTACTATGCAGACATAGCCTACCTGCATCCCACAAAACCTAATCCAATTCCACCAGAGTGTATCTGCAACCTGGCCAGGTGAGTGCAACAGATCTTCCACCCTTGAGCACAGTGGGTAGGTAGATTGCAACCCCCACCAACAAAACTGGTTATCATAAACAGAGAGCACAACTCACCTCTGCCTGGCAGAGCTGAGGCAAAACACTGAGCCAACTTTCCAGAGCAGAAGAGGGGCAAAATGCTGAGCTAAACTCACTAGAGTGGGAATAAGGCACAATGGTGAGCTGTCTTGACTTTTAGGGGAGAGTCTGAGCTTGTAGATCCTAAGTGGCAATAGAGCAACACAGCTGTCACCTGATGAAATCAGCAATATTTTTGACCACATTGGAGAATATGGTAGTGAGCTAAAAAGTGAGTGAAAAGAAACCTCAATTTCAGCTTGCCCTGTAGAGGAAGGGACCAGTTACTGCTCACTAACCAGCTTCTTGGTGGAACCACTGCAGAGAAACTGTCTGCACCAGATGGCCCATCACACCAAAGAAAGCCTGGGCTCAAACACTATGAGGCAACTCCCTCAAAGCTGTCCAATAAGGAGGGGCAAAATCCATTGCCACATATCCTGGAATACCAACATTAAGAAGGGACAGAGATACTGAGAAATCCTCTGTCAAAAGCAACAGCACCTAGATTTGAAGTCAGAGGAAAAATTCCAGAAATTTCAGTGAACTGATTTTTCCTCTTTGTTATTTATAGTTTTATTTTTATTACTATTACCTCTTACCTTCATTTTTACTTTCTTCATTTTTCCCCTTTTTTGTACTACAATCTATTGTTATCTCTATAACACCTCGAAACACTAACAATAATTCAATAGAGGATTTAGTGGAAATTGAAGGAAATTAATTCCCAGTTTCTGATCCCAGTAGAATGATGATGTGAATGTTCAATGAGCTTTAAAAGGAACTTAAAGAGGAGCTTAAAGAGAACATTTGAAACTGAAAGAATATCAAAAGAAGACAGATATAAAGTTTGAAAAGACACTGAAGCAACTAAATGAACTCAGAGAGGACTTCAACAAACTCCAAAATGAAACTAAGGAGATTAGTTTTTAAAAGAGAGAAATTATAAACGAAAGAAAGCAGCAAAAGATAGGAAAGAGGAGTTAAACAAAGATATGGAAACTCTCAGAAAAAATAACCAAACAGAAATCCTGGTAATAAAAAGTTCTTTAAATCAAATAAAAAACATAGTTGAATGCCACTCCAGCAGACTAGAACAACTTCAAGACAGAAGGTCAGAACTCAAAGACAAAACAGATATTAAAGAAAAAAACAGAAGAATTCTTAGACAAAAACTCAGGAGCTGTGAAAGGAATACACAAGAAATCTGTGATTCTATCAAAAAACAAATCTTCATGGGCATTGAAGAAGGAGAAAAGGTGCAAGCCAAATATATATGTAATATACTTAATAAAATATTAGCTGAAAGTTTCCCAAATCTTGAGAAAGAGATGCACAGATACATGAAGTCTCCAGTACACCAAGCAGACATGACTATGACATATTATACTTAAAACAACTAGCAAGTAGAATAAGAAAAGAATATTGAAGGTCGTAAGAGAGAAAAATCAAATAGTATATCAAAGTAAACCCATCAAAATTGCAGCAGATTTCTCAACAGAAACCTTAAAAAGCAAGAAAAGAATGGACTGAGGTATTTTGAGCACTGAAAGAAAAAAATTTCAGTCTTAGGATAGTCTACTTAGCAGACTATCCATGATAAACAAAAGTTCTCCATGATAAACAAAAGTTAAATAAGATGTGACCTCCAAACTGTCACTATAGAAGATTCTGAAAGGAATCATAGGCAGAAGATGAAGACAAACATAACCATAGAAGGATGGGAAATATTAAACCTCAACAGAAGCTGCACACTCAAATCCTTAACAAAGAAACAAGTAAATGGCAGCAATCACCACATACCTCTCAATATTAACACTAAATGTTAATAGACTCAACTCCCCCATCGAAAGACACTGATTGACAAACTGGGTTAAAACAGAAGACCTGACAATCTGTTCTTTAAAAGAAACTCACCTTATATACAGAAATAAATACTGCCTTAGGGTGAAAGGGTGGAAGAAGATTTACCAAGTTGATGGTTCCCCAAAACAGACAGGAGTAGCAATACTTATATCAGATAAAGTGGACTTCAAACTTAAATTAGTCAGAAGAAATAAAGAAGGACTCTTCATACTAATAACAGGTCTGATACATTAGGAGGAAATAACAATTTTTAACTTATATGTACCCAGTGTCAATTCACCCAGTTCCATTGAACATACACTATTGGACTTAAAACACAAATAGACCCAAACACAGTGGTTGTGGAAGACTTTGCTACTCCTCAATCATCCATAGATATGTCATCCAGACTTAAATCAACAAAGAAAGTCTAGAATTGAATGACATCATAGATCTAAAATTCAACAAAGTCTAGAATTGAATGACACCATAGATCTAATTGACCTGACAGATGTCTACAGAGTATTCCATCCTATAACAGCACAATATACAGTCTTTTCCGCAGCCCATGGAGCTTTCTCCAAAATAGACCATATTTTAAGGAACAAAGCAAGTCTAAAAATATAAGAAAGCTGAAATAACCCACTGCATAGTTTCTCACCATAACATAATAAAACTGGAACTCAATAACAAAAGAAGCAGCAGAAAATACTCAAACAACTGGCAGCTGAACAACACATTGCTCAATGATCAGTGAGTCATAGAAGAAATAAAGGAGGAAATCAAAAAGTTAGACTCTCTTTACAAGAAGGAGTATTAGACTTTAAACTGGTTGGAAATCACCATAAGAAAGGGACTAAGGTAGAATGAAGAAAAGTAGATGAAATAGACCAATTTGAGTTATAACACAAATATACATGGAAATATCACAAGCAAACTCTATTGTTGCTATCTTAAACAAGCAAAATTTTCATTTTATTTTCTTTTTTCTTCTACAAAATCAGAGAACAGGAGAGTGGGGGTGGTTTTAGTGGAAGGCGGAAGAAGAACCTTGGATGTGTGAATTTGTGTATGATATATTTATATATTGTAAGAACTTTTGTAAAACCCACAATGAACCCCAACCAAGTACAACAAGAAAAAAAAGAATTGTCTTGCAAAAGTCAAATAGCATAAGGGTTATTTCTTTTCCAAGTGCGCAGAGTGCACTTTTCTTTGTGTGTGAGTTCTCATTGCTCAGTATGTTAGCCATGGGTTATCTGAGATATACATCATTCTAATCACATTCATCTAAAGAACTTGGTTGGTTTTATCCATTATCTCTTGAAGATGACACAATACGCTTTTCAGTGATGTCACTGAGCTGAAGTGATCACCTCACCATACCACTGCATCCCAGTGCTGCTGCTACATCCTTTACAAGCTGTCCCAATGAAGATGCTGCTAACGTCCATCTGATGTACTGAAGTCCAACAGCAATACAATGTGAGAAGGCTAAAACAGCATGAATTTTAATGAAACACTAGAAGACCTGCTTAAATCTATGGCTTCAAAGACCAATTTTACAATTGGTAGATTTCTTTTGAAATCTACAGAATAATCTTTTAAGAATTTTTACAAGTAGTTTACATTACTCTCTTTAGGAAGCTCTTTGTAGAAAATCAATGTAACCACACAGGGACAGAAGCTTAAATTTTTGTCATTCTGTAACTGTAAGTTAAGCCATGTTTGAATAGAGACCCACAAAGGAAACAACAAGAGTGGAATCATTTTCAGAACATACAGGGTGCTAAATTCAAAAGGTTGCCTGATCTCATAGGGAAAAGAACGTGCATCACCCATAGAAGGGCTATTTTCATAAGTATTTGTGTGCACTAAATTTAAAAAAACATTAATTGTATTAGAAATAGAATAAAATGCTGCAAAGGGAATTGTAAGTACTACAAAGAGGAGTGACAAATGCCTGTGGGCTGCATTGCTGAGGTAAGGGGGAGGCCAGCGGAGAAAGAGACTGGTGACTAAGATCCCCCATTTCTTTTCTCGGTGTCAAGTTCTGAATACCTAAGTATTCAGGACATGAGGCATAACCTATTCCTATGTACAAATTCTGATCTAATAGAGTAGCAATACTATTTATTTACAAAGGAAAAACAATTTTTAAAACTAGAACATTTTAGGGAATCACATCAGACTTCCTTA
This sequence comes from Castor canadensis, assembly GCF_047511655.1. Lineage (NCBI taxonomy): Eukaryota > Metazoa > Chordata > Mammalia > Rodentia > Castoridae > Castor > Castor canadensis. Next base: position 73,970,991 of record NC_133394.1, on the reverse strand, counting down.
ACAAAGAGAATTAGTTTCGTTGTAGAAGCTCAGAATTATTTAAGTTAGTGTTAAAACTGAGTACAGACCTATATGAGACCTATACATGGTAAGATATTGGTGATTTTTAAAGAAAATCACTTTAAAGAGTGCTATAGTACCCCTTAAAATAGTACCTTGGGGCAAGCATGAAGGGCATAGCTGTAATCCCAGCTACGTGGAAGACAGAGGTAGAATCATGACCAGAGGTCAGAGGTTGACATGGAGAACAATACGAGACCCTACCTAAAAAATAACTAAAGCAAATATAGGTGGGATCATGGCTCAAGCGATAGAGTGCTTGCTTAATGAGTGTGAGGCCCACCAAAAAAAACGAAAAAAAGAAAAATAAGAAAGGATAACAGTGGTATCATTAAGAAAATCAGTGAGATCAATAACATGATAAATCTGTAAACAGTGATGGTTGGCTGACTTAAAAATTGTCAAAGACTATGAGGGCAATAGATAAGGATGACACAGCAACTGAAAACCAGAAAAGTGAAAAAGTTGGTAGTCCCTTTTCCAGATTCATTTCCAGTTTTTGTTGTGAATCCTTAAGTTGGAAATACAATCATATTTGCTTCATGCTCATACCCTATGTGATGAGATGAAATCTTGAGTATAGCTGGAATAAACATAGTCCTACCTCATAGGCACAAAACAAAAAGAAAAAAAGAGATGAAAGAATACAGAGAGCACGCTATCTTAGCCCTCAGCAAATTATTTTCAAAAGCTGAAACTTTAATGTCACCTGACATTGCACCAAAGTTGAATTTTTATGCAGAGCAAGCAAACAGCATCTTCTGACATGTTTGGTAGGATATTTTACTTATGTCAGTATTTATCAGAACTTTACTGTCCACATATTGTCCTAGAAGTGCACTGTTACTCTCTAAATGTTTACAGTGGGTTTGAAAAATATAACACCCATGTTTAGTCCTGTTGTCTGAAAAAAAATAATTCCAAAAGATCATTTCCACCAATCATACTCAAGAGATTTATCTTCTTAAATCTGATGACTAATTTTTTTTTCTATGTCAGAAACCCAAACTGTCTTTTAGATGGCATCCACAGAGGACCTTCCAGCCATGTAAACCTGAATTAATAAACACTTGAAGGTATATTTATCCCCAAACAAGTCAGTGATGAATAATTCTATGAAACATTTTCCAAAAACTAAAAGAACACTGTTTTGAGGGATTTCTAAAGTCAGGAGACATATTAAAGTGTGGAAGGTATTATATATGTTCACCTTTAAAGTTAGACAATGTTTAAGACAACAAGTAGCCAAGGCTCCAGGCAATAAATTTTTTAATAATTCATTTAACCAATGTTTCTTGATCACTTGTCATGTGAACAGCACTATTCTGAGTGTGTTGGGGATGCAAACATGAATTAAACCTCGTCCTTGATTACAAGGGATAGAGGATGCACTGTTTGACTTTATATGTCCACTGGGCTGGGCCGAGCAACGCATTTGTTTGGCCAAACAAATGTCTAGCTGTTGTGAATATGCATGTAGAGGGGACTAATGTTGACAGTCACATGACTTTCAATAAAACAGTTTGCCTTTTTTAGAGTGTGGTAGCCTCTCCAATCAGTTGAAGTATTAATAGCAAAATTCAAAACAAAAGGAATTCTACCTCAAGACTTTGGCATGGAAGTCCTGAGTATGTTTCCAGCCTGCTCTATAAATTGAAGATTCAAGACTCCAAGATCCACTTCTGTGTCAGTGCTCAGCCTGCTGACTAGACTGTGGATTTTGGATCCCACAAAATAGCACCAACCTTTATGTAAATTTCATGCAGCTGGCCAGGTCCACTGACTTTGAACTTAACACCTCACCCACAATTGTGTTAGCCAGCTTTTAAAACTCAATCTCTCTCATCATCTCTTCCTCCATGCTCTTTCTCATTCTCTCAGATAATCATTCAACACCATTCTTCCTATGTCTGCATAAACTGAAACAAGTGTCCATAATTTGACAGTTTTTATTTTTGTTTTAGGACATGTAATTAAATATTCTAAGTCTCCACAGAGAGATATTCTCATGTGTAAAGTTCACATTCATGTTGCCCAGACATGGCACAAAATAACCATTCCAAAAGTTTGCTTGTTTTTGCTTAATTTTAGATTCTTAGTGGTTTAATCAATCCATCCAGAGCCTTCAAAACTGTTGTGGAAAGCTTGTTCTTTAAGGCTTGCTCCATTTCCTCATAACCTGGAGTACATGTGCCACCCAGCAACATTTGGAGTCTCTACGTGTGCAATTGGATTCACATGGCTAAGATACCTCTGTCAACCACACTGATACTGGTTATGTAGATTCAGAGAGAAACACTCTGCTATAGAATTATTTTGTTATGATATAAATAATCATTTTCATGCTGTATTTTCTGTACCTACTTGTTTACCTGGATTCATTTGGAATGTTTTTATAAAAATATGAATGTGGTGTAAAATTAAATGGATTGCTCTATCATATGTGCTTTTATTTGTGTATTTATTTAGTGTGGAAATGGATTATAAGAAGCCCATAAGGACTTCATAAGGTGAAATGCAGCTCAACTGTTTTTCCTAAGATTATCTGTAGGCCGAGATCAGCACAGCCCTGGCCATGGAAGAGGGAAATGCAGAACAGCAGCTTCTAAGTTGTTTACATTCAGAGAAGCAGGAATGGCAGGTTTCTCCTGTTACAATGTCATGCCCCTCCCTGAGAACTGCTGCTCCACCCTGTTTACCACTGGGTATAAAAGACTTCCTGAAGGAGGACACCAGGCTTTTGCTTTGGGACCTTTGCTTTGAGGCTTTTGCTTTTGGGCTTTTTGATGGGGAAGGCTTTTGAGATTTTGTCTCTTTGGTGTGGGAGGCTTTTGGAAGAGAAAAGAATTGCTGAAGGGAAAGGATTGTTGAAGGGAAAAGAATTGCAAAAGGGGAATTGCTAGCAATCCTGAGGTCCAAGACTTTAAGAAAGCTAAAGAGACCTTTATACATAGGCTTTAGAAAAGCTAAGCTAAAGAAAACCTAAGAGAAAACATGGGACAGAGTGACTCTAAGGAAAGAGGTTTTAAAGAAGACTTTAGAAGCAAGGTTTTAAAGAGGTGTAAAGAAGTAAGGACTTTAAAAAAAGATAGAGAAAAGAAGCAGGGTAAAATTAAGAAAATAATAGAGATAAGAAGCAATAAGTATTGTGTGTCTTCACTCGAGTGCCCAACATACCTGATCCCACTTTCTGTCTGTCTGTCTATCCTGTGTCTTTTCTGCATCTCCAGTCATCCCCAGTTAAGCCCCAGTTAGGTTCAGTAATAACCAGGAGTGAGAGAAAGCTTGTTCCAACAAGGATGTGAGAGAAAAAAGCTCCCTCTAATTTAGTATACAAATATATACATACAAATGTACTTTGTTGAAATGAACTTAATATTAATAATGTAAGATTTTAAAGCAAAATAAGACTTGGTTTTAAAAATATATAGAGACTTAAAATGTTTCTGTACTTGCACTGAAACTGTAGCAACAAAAATGGTGATAATTGTATTTTTTGCAAATTAGCCTGTGCTGGAATAATTTTTAAATTAGAAATGTTTTCATTTATTGTAAGTAATCATGGGCTTATTGAATTAAAAGTTTATCATTATTTGAACAAGATAATGGAAGATGGGTTTTTCCCATAGAATGTCTAGGGGCATCTGGTCTAGCTTATCTTACTTGCTTCATGTTTTTCCTCTGTTCATCCTAGGGCATGTCTTTCAAATGTAAATTGTTGTCTTCATAAATGAGCACATGACAGCAACACTGGCTTCTTGTACGATAGAATGAGGAGTTGAAAATGAAAGTCCTAAACTATGACATTTAACATCTCTTTTTTTTTAGTCATATACCATGGCCAAGCAAGACAAGACTCTTTGATAAGATCTTCCTTATAACAAGCCTCATTTTACATTTTTAGTGTATGTCTGCAAATAGGTAACATAAATAATTTCAGTATTTACATATTTTGAGCACATATATATCTGGAGACACATGTAACCATGTCTATATAAAAATAATTAATTATAATTATAAAATAGTGTCCCTAATGAATATATGTAATGAATATATATCAGAGATTTTTTTTTGATACTCTGAATTTGGTACTCATATTTTATGGATGAAAATCTTTATGGTAAAGAGGAGCTAAAAGTAAATAAACACAGGAATTGATATTTTTCAATCTAAATCTAAATTTCCCATCCATTCATGAAAAACTAAATGATATTATAATATATAATATTATAAAGCATCCAATGCATCCCAATTTTCCACAAATTGCTGACATGCAGTTTCCTTCCATTTTAGTAATAATTGCCTATATAACTAGAAGATACATTAAATTAAGGAGTTCAATGGGAAATTATGACATGTTTTGTTCATTCCTGAATTTTCAGTGGTATCAAATTCATTTTTAATTGCAAATTAGTACTTGGAATATATGATATTTTATTTTATTTTCCTTCTCAGATACTAAACTTTCATGGAGTAACAGCCAATATCATAGATTTAATATTTTACTTACAACATAAGTTTCATATATATATACATGTTTTATTTTACTTCCAAAATGTAATTCTACATAACAAAATTGCACAAAAACTGCAAATCAATTTTCTAGATACTTGCCTGAAATCCAAGGAGCTTTTCATTAGGCTTAATGTGTCTCTGAAATTCACATTCTATGGGTTGTATCACTTTGATTCCATCTTCATAAAAAACATAGAACATGTTCCCAATTCCCAGACCTTAGGAATAAAAACACATTAAAAGTTCAAAATAGAATTATCAGAAACCTTTACAACAAAAATTCAGTGCCCCTCATATTCCTAGCAGAAGAACAATTTGTGAAGTCAGTAATGCTAATGACACAACCATGCAGGACCTTCACTGTATATGCTACTTTGTGATATTATCTAGATATTGTCCTTTATTCTTCCTGACCCGTGATTCAGTAAGTTCTTTAATATAATTCAATAAATGTTTCATATTTTTAAAAATAACTAATGGAATTACTAACTCATTGAAAAGAAATTATGTTGAATACCTGCCTTAGTTAGAATCAAATTTATTCTGCTATTTATATTAGTTTAGCATTCAGTGTGGAAAATTAAATTTTATTTTTGGTGGGTATTAAGTATATCTAAAAATTTTTAGGAACAAAACTAATTTTTGTTCTTAAAAAGTAGTCCTACATAAAGGGCTTATATGTTAATTATTATACTGGAAATTTTGGAGTCTATTTCTATAGTTTAAAATTAATTAATTTAAGGTCTTAGAAGAATTTCAGAATAATGATTACATCATACTGTCATTATCTTTTTTCTCACTTCAGCTCTGGTGCATGGCTTCTCAGAAATTCATCTCCCTCACTTTCAAATCCATAACTAGTGGTCTGGAGTCTGGGATGGTGACTCAAGCAGTGAAGTAGGTGGACTAAGACCTAGTCTCAGGGCTTCTTCATGCTTGTACACTCTTGTCTCTGTTTCCTCTGTTCAGCAGGCTTAGTCACACCCATACAGCTTTCCTCTTCATATCCTTGCTGTTTTAGCTTCCTTTTCCAGTTGAACTGAGGTGATCAGATTTATTCAGTCTAATTAAGTCTTACATAATTCAATGACAACATTTGCTCTTTGACAGATGAGGAATAATGTTGAAATCTTGACAATTTGGAAAGCTAACCAATGGTGCTTAAAGTATTTAAATGCTAACATTATGTGTAAGGATAAATACAATTTAAATGCAGAAATCCCCCACCCAGCATTATTTTTCTCATTCAAGGCCATCTATAGGGTCTGTTATATCGAGCTTTGGATTCTGCATCTGTGGAGGATTGCAACTAAAGTTTGTGGCTTGCATGAATATTTATTTAATTAATTTAAATCATATTTAACCTTATAAATATTCTCCTAGTAAAATGTTAAAATCACAATTTTTTTTCATCCAGCTTTATAGCTTTCTACTCTTAAGGTTTGGAAGAAAATGCAGTCAAACTTAATTAGGACACTATTAGTCATAGTAATTATATGATGATGATACATAGTGTACTACAGTAATTTGGGATATTCTCAAATAGTAGCAGAAGTGACAAGAACTAAATTCAAGTTACCTTTTATTTGTGTGTAGTACCAGGGATTGAATCCAATGCCTCATACTTGCTAGGCAAGCTCTCCAGCACTTAAGCTACACACCCAGCCCTAAGTTACATTTTCCATACAATAAAATTCTTTAGTTGTCAAATGTTATTTATAAGTTTAGTTATGAATCAAATAATATGAATTCCATACCAGAAATATAATGCTTACAAAAAAAATAAAAGTTCATGCTAAATAATTTGATTTGTATTAGCAAGCCTACATGTAAACATTAACAATATTGACATATGCTATGTGTCATAACTGCAGTTTAACATTATTGATTCTTAAATATCATTGTTGAAACTTATGAATATAATCAAGTTGTAACTCGGTGTCTTCCTCAATTGTGTAGTTTCATACACATTTGATGTTTCTTACAAAGTTATTTCCATTGTTGAATGCGTTTAGTTTCCCCCCTCCCTGTAAACTCTGTTGTAATTCTGCCTATAATAATTAATTTGAATGTGTTTGGAACTGATAACTATTGAGAATCCAGATGTTTTCCAAGTATCTTAAAGTGTTTCCCTTCCTCACCCCTCTGGGTACTTTTATCATTTTGCTATGTTTTGCATACCACATTCAGTGGATTTCACCATGATTTGTTATACTGATGAAACAACAGAGCTGTAATTTCCTTTGAAAACCACTTAATCTATACAAATTATTCTCTCAAATCTGGAAGCCTATTTCTTGCTTTTAAAATATGAACTACACATCAAAATTTTATAAAGCATAAACTATTTCCATGTCACAGTTATAGATGAAATACAAATACCATTATCCACATTTTGGCTTTTTCTGTTTTTTCTAGTGGGAATACAACTCCTTAGTGTTTGATAAAGAGTAAATTCAGCAAAACACAGTGTATAATTATATTTATTACCGTACAGTAATAAAATAATCATACATGTATCCATCACTTTGCTTATGAAATAAAATGTTATCTATGTCGTTAGGGGTTCCTCTGAGTTCCCCCATCCTCATCCACAAGAGGTAATATTTTTGCATTCTATTTTTTGAGAAATATTTTGTTTCTCAAAACTTTTATTTAGATTTCAGCAATTTTTATTATCTGAGTATATGATTCAGATGAATTTCTTCTTAAATTTGCTGTTATACTATCATGCATATGTAAATTTATTTAAAATAAACTCAGCACAGAGCACTATTCATTGCCTGATGACAAAGACTTGGAAGCTGAAGGGACTTGCAAATTTTTCATTTGAGGCATTCTTTAGCTTCCTATGCAAACAGAACACAGAAGACTTTGTGTGTATTCAAATGACTAAATTTCCATGTCTTATCTTTTTTTAGATGGGGTGGGCATGAGAAAAAAGTGAGAAAGGGAAATAAACTTCAGTCTCACTGTTCATAAAGATCAGAAGCAAATCATCATAATAACACTTTTTTTTTCTTTTTACCATGGGAGTATCAATTAACCTGTGTGGTCATATACCCATATTGAGTTTGAGTGTAATAATCCTATTTACGTCATACAGTTATTGTAAGAATTAAATAAGATAGAGAAGTAAACATTTTGCAGCATGATTGGAACACAATAAGATTTTTAAGAAGCAATAAACTGTTAAAGATTTAATGACTAACATTTCTCCTTTGAAAAACTACTGTGAAAAAACCATACCTGCTATATAGTTATAATTTGATTATTCTCCTCATTATTCCTAAGCCGTACTTTTAGTTTTCTATACTAAATTTCAATTTTCTATGATATCTAATCATGGGGTTGTTTTCCCACAACCCCACAATTTTGCTAAAATATTAACTTGATTTTCTGGTACAGCATTTCCCAGACATGGTCCCTTCAGAAGGTCTGCAAATCCAAACTGTATTCACGACACCACTGAGGTGTCATTCATATTTTCCCTCTGATTCTTGAAGGAATGAAGAATGCAGTTTTTGACAGGCAAAACAAAGTATGCAGTCATGTGACATTACAACATTTTAATGTAATAACTGTCATGGAAATCCAGCAACTTCTATTAAGACAGGTATTAAAAAAATTGAAAAATATAAAACAATCCAGGTCTACTAATTACTTAGAAAATGTATCTTTTGTAAAATAATGTGCTATTTATGCTGAAAAGTAGTTGGGTTTACTGTGCTTTTCTTGTTTTTTGTTTTTGGACTGGGGATTGAACCCAGGGTTTTGCAAGTGCATGTTCTGAGTTATCCCAGACCCTTTGGATCGTTTCAACAAGTTAATTGACACATATTTAAAATTTTCTGCTTTAATTTCTAATATGTAAATACTTATAAAAATAAACCACACAAACAAAAGCTCTTTTTGTTTTAAATATAATTTAAAAGTATAGAACAACCTGATCTCAAGTATGACAATTGAAAAAAATCACAGTTTTCAATTACATTCTTAATTAATGTGGAGTATTACTGTATTTTATCAACTACACTCACTATTGATTACAATGATATCTTATTTTACAAACATTCTTTTTTTTATGTCAACATGAATATAATTACATATATAAACAAATTCTTTCTGTACCCTAGCCCTTTCTTCTGCCACTTAACATAAAATACAAACAATTTTTATCTTACTGATGAATCAACCATGCTATGGTTGTAAATGCTATGCTAGTAAAGATTGGGAATATACATTGGTTGTTTTCCATCCCCAGATGAAGAGTCACCTGAATTTTGTCTTTTTCCAGGTTGATTGTTAAACTAATGGATAATAGTGGCTCTAGAAAGTAATCCCTAATTTGTTTATTCCTGTGAGTTTTCTTTATGCTTTATCTTTCTATTCAGAGGGAGAACATAAGAAAGCATTGATTGGAGTCTGATAAAAGAGAAGTATTTTCCAGAGGGTTTTCTAATCAATACTGCACCTGTAAATACATGAATTGGATGTAATGTACAATTCCATCTCATTCCTTTGGAAATAGGAAGGAGCTCAAGAATAATACCATTACATGTTAATTTAATTGCATTATTATTTATATGTAGCATATATTATATAATTAATAACAATAAAACTTGGTTATTTCTGATTATTAGATGCATATTTAAGTTAATCATAAAAGAGATTTTTGTGGTGATATTTTTCTTCTTCTGACCTGAATTGTCATTACTTTAGCATTTATGATGTGACCAATAGTAAGTTGTAATTCTATGCTGTGTGCTGGTAATCAAGGTATTTCAATAAGTTTTGGTGTTATACAAAATCTTTATTTGGGTGATATATCTTTTTTCACTTTTCAGTGGCTTTAAACATATATAACAACATTTAAAAATATATATTGAAATGCAGAAGAAGTCCCTGTTTTAATTAAAGAATAATATACACAAGAATAGATGGTCTATACTGCATTTCACTTCTTCAATAACTCAACAGGGAAAGATTTTTGGTTCATGAATATTCCCAGTGTTTGTGCCCTGTCTTTCAAGATAACAATGCTTTTATGCACAAGGTAAAATTATATCAGTGCACCTAAATAAAATCTTTATATTATTTTTAAATAAAATAAAATTTGGCTGTGAGTAAAGCCACATGTTTGATACCTAGCACCACACATGTGCACACACACACACTCACTCACATATACACCTTGCTTATTCTTTCATTATTACTTCAAAGTTTCATGGCTATGTTTGCATCTAGGTCTTTATAAGCCCTTATAATTCAGAAGTAAGCAGTATCTGACTGCTGTGGAATGACTCTTTGAGTTCTTCCATGAGTAAAATGATTCAAATGCCTATAACTCAGTGCCTATGACATCCAGAACATTTATTATTAATTTGGATTCAATAATATGCCCAAACTTATTGCCTGCTAAATAACATTAGAAAATATTTTATTGGAAGAAAAATCAATAAAACTATTTCAATGTGTATTTTAAAAATTATACAGTAAAATTTCTCAAGAGTGAAAATGATTTATATTTGAATTTCCAAAGTTTTCAAAGTGTTGTACATTTAATAGGCTGTTTAAAATATTTGTTAACAAATGAGGAGTGTATTTCCTCTTTTAACATTGTCTTCCTACATTCTTATAAACCATAATAATAAGTAGAAAAGAATTGAAAGTAGAACCAAGAGAAGTAGAGTATCCTCTGCTTCTGAGTGTACATATTAATCTGATAGGAAGGATAATACATATTAAGTTCAGTAAAAACAAATTCTAGTGAAAAGAAAAGCTAATTTCCGATGCTGTTTTCTAAGCAAATGTTATCATTATTAGCCTAATGTAATTTTAACACAGGTAAGTAAAATGCAGAGGTAGGAGAGGTATTACCATTGTCAAATCTGTTATTGACCTTAAAGTGTTTCTACACTGGTTATGTCTGTAATACAGTTCTCTTACCATGGTAAAGACACAAGCACACAAATGCAAAGCATTGCTACAGTGGCAATAAAGAGGATCTTGGAAATATGCAATTCATACTTGTTATTTCAGTTGTCAAAACTGGGAATAGAAATTTATTGTGGAAGCTTCAGCTAGCTAATATCTTAATTATTTTATGAGATAATTATATACACTCTTGGGGTTCACTGATTTCTCAAACTTGTCTACTATCTCTGATCCATATTTTACTACTAGTACCTGCAATTATTTTCAATTATAATGCCTTACAAAAATTTCAAATAATTGTGGCATGATGAAATTTAAAGAGGTTATGAATCAAAATCATATATGCTGCCATCTAGAATCTATTGACAAAATCTTCTTTAAGACAAAAAATTATTCTCATTATAATTGTACATAAAATAAAAGATTTAAATTTTTTCTCAAAGCCATTTCTATCTGCTGTTTCTTCTCAAGAACATATTTTGTATAAAATAAAATCATGAAGAATAAGAATATCAATGATTGATGGAGAAAAATTATTGAAAATATATACTTCCAAATGCTTAACAGATGACATTTTTAAGTAGATAAAAATGGTTTCACATCATGAATTCCAGTGTGATTTTAGCTAATCTGAAGGCTTCCTCTACTTTTGAGAGTAGCTTAATATTATTATTTTGGATTGAAGATTATTATAAATTAATAATTTTACTGCATTTATCAAACAAAGTCAAAATATAAGGAAGATTTGTTTCACATACTTTAAGTGGATTTACATATCACATATTTGCAAAAACAATGCCAACGGTATTTCAAACTTTATGTTAGAAGCATCAGGCTCGTGTGGTAAAACTACTCATTCAGTTCTTCCCAAAAATGGACATTCAGATCCAGATCTGTGGCCTTTCTTTCTCTCCCTAGACCTTGCATCTTTCATTGCAATAATTGCATGAAACCAGTTTTTAAAGTGACCAGATAGGTAGTTATTCTTAAGAAGTAAGACACTATAAAGAAATACTAACAGGCAAGCCAACAATAGTTTCAATGGCAAGTAAATGATATATTCAAATGTGAAACATGGAAGTGGAAGTTATACTAGATCCTCTTTTAAAAGCCAGTGTTTAAAGAAGCATACACAAAGATTTAAGGATCAACAAATACCAAAGGGGAAAACAGGTGTAATACTTCTTCATTGAGAGCAGAGGTGAGAAAATAACTGCCACAATTAACTTGAGTTTATGAGGCACTCAAAGGGAGTAGTAACTCTGGTTTCCATAGGAAGCTGTAGCTGTGAAAGAAGACATTTGTCTGGGTTGGATTGTGAGGGAAGTTTGGTCCATTGCTTAAGAGAAGCATAAAGCACTATTGATGGACTATTTGAGTACCTGATCAAAAGACATGGTTTTCTAGCCTTTGTCATTAAATGAGGAAAAATAATAAAAGCAATACCACATGACACTGGACACCATTTATAGAGTGCTGGTTACATTTAAGGAACCTGTAACAGCCCTACTGAGTATTAACAACTTTTCCTATTTTGGGGATAAGAAGATTGTGACATAAAGAGGTTGGTCTTTTGCCCTATGTTTTGCAGTGATAGAGACCACATTTGAGCCAATAACTTTCAAGATTGTGAGCCATTTTAGTGTAATTGTTTATAGTCCCTAGATAAGGAAATGGGTTTTATAATTATTCATATTCTGACTTAATCAGTGTTTAGTATATAAATTATGTTAATTGTAATAGCTTGTACTTCTTTGACCTAATTTAAACTTTTAAGAGCATTTCAGGGCTCTGGGTTTGGATCAAGTGGTAGAGTATCTGCTTAGCAATCACAAAGCCCTGAGTTCAAATCCCAGTACAGCAAACCCTACTAAAAAATGACCAGACACTTTTAAACAATGAAGAATAGGCATGTAAAACAGATTGCGTTAAGGGGAGGGTAGTGGTGAGAAAAGGAGGGTGAATATGATTGATGTATTTTCTATACATGCATGAATATGGAACATGGAAATGGCTTCAACAATGAGACCATTTTAAGAAGTGGATGGGGACAGGGAGAATAATGGAAGGGATGAACCAAATTATGATACATTGTATGTATTTATAGAAATGTCACATTGAAACCCCCTGTACAACTACTAAGTACTAATAAAAATGTACAAAAAACTTCAATATGCTGTTATTAAACTTGCTAGGTATATATAAGTAATGAATCAAGGTGATATGAAGTAACCTATAATTTAATGATACCAGAATTACACAAAAATCAATATAATCAATACTTAATCAAAATAAAAAATAAAACAATTATTGAAAGTAATAATAGTCAATAAGTCTGATAAAATCAAACAAAATAATCACAATATTAAAGAACAATTGAATTAAATACCTTCTTCTCTCCATAGTATGCTAGCTACTGCAGCATGTAAAATACAAAAAGAGAAAGAAAAATGAATAAACACAGTTTTAGATAAATTACAATTTCAATAACTATTAAAGAGCTCAAAACTTTTAGAACAGAACATATCTGTTAAAGTAGTAATAGTGTATTCAAGAAGCTACTTCAAGTTAACAAAACAATAAACTGCTGGATCTGGTGGTGATGCCTCTGTGCATTTCTTGAACTAGCCAATTGTTCTTTGCAATAAAGATTTTTAAAATAAACAATGTTATATGCCTCATTGAAAAGAACAGAATATTAATACATTTTATAATAAACATTGGTAGATAAAACTATTCATGTTCTTGACAATTTAAATGTTACTAATGGAAAAGATTACAATTCTTTTAATTCCCAGCAATCCCACTATGTAATATCCCTACATAATATGAAATATCCCTGAAGAAGAAGCATTCTTAAAATTACATGTTCTTGAACATGGATGTGCCTATTTTCAAGTAACATATGTATTAACTGTTGTAAACTAGACAGAATGAAAATATATCTAACTAGATCTTTCCTGTTTCATAAATATTGAATTACTTGTGGACAATAGGTTCATTAAAAACCACACAGATTAAATCAGTAGAGACTTAAAATATTAGGAAAGAAATAAAGAAAAAAACACCAATTAAAAATACTCTCAAGTGACTATTTTCTCTGTATCATTTTTTTAAACCGAATCCATATGTGTATGTAGCTGAGCCAAGAATGAGTCTAGCTTTCTTTGCTTAAGGCTTAAGCCCCAAATCATGCAGTTTTCAGCACCTGCTTATTTTAAAAATAAAATTTGAAGGGTAGCTATTTTTTGTGTTTTATCAATGTTTTTAATATTTTAATAATATTTGTTTAAGCATGTATAGATAGTGTGTGCATTCCTTTAGCACATTTTTGGTGTTATTCGTGTTGCCAACAATGTGCTTAGAACAAACATGAAAACAGCTCAAACTTTCAATTATAAGGTAAACACATTTTGGTGATTTCATGTACAACATAGATGTGATGGACACATTAATGATTTTGATAATTATTACACAGTAGCTACATGTATTGTCTTCCTGTGCTCTGTGAACCTATTCCAACCGTATGTGTTAATTAAATAACAAAAGGATCTTTTTTTAAAAAAGCTTTGTCCTAGAGGGGAGAGAACCACAGGAATGAACAGTTACAACACTGTGCTAAGTGAGACAGAAGAAGCAAGTGTGGACAAGTCAGGATGGCAGTCCTGGAGGGACAGGGTTTGGTGCCAACTAGCTTCCCTGTGAGGGTGATGCTCAAGCTAAGAATGATACCCAAGGGCACAGGAGGGCCATGGAGTGTAGGGAGCTAGGAAGCCTCTAACACACAAGAAAAATGTGTTCAACTCACAACAACCAGAAACATCACAACATACCCAATTTCAACTAATGTCTTATATTTGGAGCATCAAAATGATATTTATTCATGATAAAATCAAATAAGTATACACAATGGAAAGGAATTAAATTAGACTCAGGAAACATAGAACAGTGATTAAAGATTAATGATTTCTGATTTATAGAAACAGATAAGGTAGCATCTGTGTCCTCACATTTCCATTTACTCAGCATTGACTGAATGCTGAGTATGTGCCAGACACAGTCTTCCATTAAAATCCACCAAGGATTGAGTAGACTCCACCATCTGTGCAGATGGAGCTTGTATCCTAGTTGGGATAAAAGGTATTTAAATGATGACAGGAAAAATCTCCAATTATATACTCAGTGCCAGGACTGTGTTTGAATCTCATATCAGCTTAGGTAAAGTCACTCTTGTCGTGATCAGGATATCCCTCAAATCCTTAGTATACCACATATGGCTTCCATGATATACCATGTATCATATCAACTCAGAACCCAAATATCAAGAATGTGTGAATCTTTACCATCTAGTGGTTTTTTGTTTTGGTGTGTTTGTTTGTTTCTATCTGTAGTCAGCTTGTCTAGATCAAGAGTTTGAATTAAATAACTTTTTTTACTTCACATATAGAAACCTAACTTACTCTTTAACCAGAAAGATTATGTGTTTGGATCTCTTTTATTCCTGATTGGACAATAAAAAGCTCAAAGTTACATACCATATAATTTAATATTTACTTACATATAACTGAAATTTAAAATTCTTTCTGAAAATAACATACACAGTCTAATGAAAATGTGGTTCAATAGAGCAGATGCCTGACAGTAACAACTGAATTTTTTTATCATTAATGCCTTTTAATACATTGCCTTATTTCATATATTGTAGCCTACAATTATATTAAAAGTGATGAATCCCATATTAAATATGCTATCTCTGTGAGGAAACACATTTGAAGTACTGAATGATATCATATAAGCAACAGCAATAAAATAGATACAAAACACATGCTATGGTACCGAACAGCTATTTTCCTTGACTACTCATGTACAAACTGCCTGTTTTTCAACTAAGCAGTTCTTTGGAATGTCCTTTTCCTTGTCTGAAAGTTTGTGATAAAGTACATTTACGTAAGGATAGCATTTAAGCAAATGTCTTTTAAGATCTTCCCTTTTGGAGTTAAGATAATAACTTTAGTATGCAAATGAAAGGGGGCAACTTTGAAAGAAAATGTAGATGAAAATTTAATGTATTTGAAAAAATGTGTGTTTAGTGTTATGGCAGTTGAAATTTCTTTGAACGTACATATGGAAAATGAAATGAGACATTTAAAACATGCTATTTTAAGGCTGGAAACTACGTTAGATATGTCAAGTGCATTGTGTGCCATATGCCTCGTTCAAAGGCACTCTTACTACTGACTGAAGAAGATTTCCCCTTTGATGACACGAGTCCCAATCTAGTGTCTAAAAGTAGCTCATTAAGCTGCAGTGTCCAGCTCACAGAAGGGGACAAGACCCATGGTTTTAATTTCTATAAAGTGATGAGATAGGATACTCAGATAGTCTTGGGAGGCAGCAGGAATCAAGAATATATGCTAGAAAAGTGGAAAGCATAGAGAACAGAAGTTGTAAACATGCATAGCAGAAGGCAAAGAGCAGAACAGTTTGGGGCATGCTACCTTGTGATAATATAGAGAAAGGCTCAGGAAGATGTGAAAAGGAAGAACAGTTTATGCAAACAATGAGAGAGGAGGGAGCGAGGCCTCTGACTATGTGACACAGGAGTGGCAAGTGTGGATATGTTCCTGGAAAGTTTAGCACTCGTGTATACCTCGGTTCTTGTGTCCAGCAAGAGAAGAATTCAGGCAAGATGTGACAAGGTAGTGAAAATGAAAGCAAAGTTTATTAAGACAGAAATTTAGTAAAATGGCATAAAAGTGCAGAGAAATAGGGAAAAAGGGAGAAATCATTTCCTGCTCCCCATGAGGAAATGGCAGTAAAAACTCAAAATGGTGGTCCTAATCTTTAGTCTGACACTTCCCACCGGAATTTATGTCTTTCAACACCTAATCATTAAGATAATGGATCTGGGTGGCTAAGATGGGTGCTAAAACAGGGAGGTATGGTCCAAGCCTACACAAAGCACAGGAATGGTAGCTGTGTTTTAGGACTTCCTCTTGCCAGATATGACTTTCATTCTTTCTGTCCCTCTCTTTACCCATCCAAGAAACCTTACAGCTTTTTAATATCTCAAAAAGGAAAGAAAATGCAGATAGCCCCTTTAAGTCTCCCTGCACTTGTAACTTAGCATCTAAAAGGATATGGAAGGAGTTGGCTATCTGCACTGGCTTTTAAGTTTTTATTTTCTTATTTCAATGTCTGACTGTGGTCCTTTTAATGTTTATTAAAATAATATTATTTCTCTGTATGCTCATCTGTCCATCTTGCCTCACCCATCATTCATGCCTAACTGCTACCTAACAGATAAAACTACAATTGCTTCACATTGTTGGGGTTTTGATGTTTGTTTGCCTGCATGTTTTTGTGGTGCTGGGAATGGAACCCAGGCCCTTGAAACATACAAAGCAAGTGCTCTACCACTGAGCTACATCCCCAATCCACAGTGTCAGTGGAATGTTCCCATTACCTTTAAAGTTTCAAAGTAACCAATGATGTAACCAAATAGAATGAGCGTACTCTCAGCAATCAAGTGAGTTTGATTGAATCCAAGATGAGGTAAAAGATGTGGCTTTGTTAAAACATTAAAGGCACTACACCAATGCCACTACATCCTTCTTTCTCTTCAGTGCCAAACTAAGTAAACATGCATTACACAACTCATATATCACACACAAAACTATCACAAATTTAGTAGGTTAAAACTATGGTCTTTGTGGGAGAGGCTTGGGGGCAAGTCTTCTGGCTCACTGCATCATCTGGGGTTACCCTCTTCTGAAGGATTGGTATAGAGAGACCACCTCTTAGAGGATCACTGATATGGCTGCCAACTGAATGCTGGCTGCTAGCAGAGGGCTCACTTCTTTACTCACAGGCTCTGCCCAGGTTGCGTAAATACCCTCACATCCTGGCAGTGGGCTTTCCCCAGAATAACTGATGTAAAAAGACAGGCAGAGGCCATAACATCCCTTATGACCTGGCTTTAGAAGTCATTCACCTTTACCTCCATTCTATTTCATATGCGACACAGACCTCTGGTTCAGAGTGGGAAGATACTAAAAAGTAGGCATAGGAGGAGATATTACCACCAGCTAAATACTTGGTCACTGATTGACCATGTAGAACACAATTTCTTTGTGTAGAGACCACATCTAAGGAAGAATCATTCATGAATACTTTTCCAGGCTCATGTCTGTAGTCCAAGCTACTCTGGAGGGGGAGATTGTGAGGAGCAAGTTCAGCCTGGGCAAAAAGTTATTGAGACTCCATTTCAACAAACAAATAAGTCTGTGTAGTGGACACATTTATAATCCCAGATATGTGGCAGGCATGGGTAGGGGGATCACAGTGAGTAGCTAAAGCAATAAAGCATTTAACTAACAAGCACAAGGTCCTGAGTTCACACCTCAATACCACACACACATACACAGACACATGCACACACAGACACATACATACACACACACAGACACATATAGCTTTCATCCTGCAAGGCAGATGATCAATACCTAAACTTCTCCTAACATGGAAAGTCTAAGCCCACCATTGTCAGGAAGTAACATAATCCCATAATGCTCACATAAGTGATTGGTTAATGCTTTCAATGATAAATAATAATTATTTACTAATACATGTCAAGCAATAATAAACAGTAATCAGTAAACAATAATCTCTTACTGATGTAAATAATTGTTGATAATCAATTGTGTGTAATAAACTGTACATAAATAGGGAGAACATAAACTTGTCCATATACCCTGTGTGAATGTGGTGTCAGTTACTTCTTTCACTTTGACTTTCTCATCTAGAAAATATGCCACAGGACAGTAAGGAAGTAAAAACAAATGATTATAAAGTATCTTCAGTCCTTGGCATATAAACAGTTGCTCAGATGTTGTTTATGTAGAAATATGTCCCCTAGATAAAACTCAAGATGATCAAACATATAAAATTAATAGAAATGTTTCAAAATGAAACATTGCAAAAAGTCACTAGAGCGATCTGAGAACTCTCATGATTAGTCAGAAGAACAAATCACTAGAGAAACAGAAGTCCACTTGGATATTAGCATATGTGATAATTAGGAAGAAATTAAGGACAGTAAAAGTCTAAAGCTTTCTTTAAAAGTGTTATAATGCATCATATAATCTTATAAAAGGACATCATTTCTAGCAATTTTACTATTCCTTAAATATTCTGAGCCCCTCATTAGTCAATAATATCTTACATATATGTCTAATATGTTCATAATAAATATATAATTCTATTTAAATGTAGCATAAAATGAAAAAATATCTAGTCTTTGGAGGAAATGGACTTTTTAAAAACACTGTACCAGGATAAATAAGAATTATTAAATATTTTGTGTAGGAAGATAGAAATTATAATTTAAAAACTCAAATTTATGAAATATCCTGATTCTTAGGCATTCTTGCCAATATAAAGTTTGTTATAAAATTAAACTGGTTTATCTTTAAAGATACAAAATGGGTTAGAGTGACAGGGCATACAAGGGTGCCAGGTACTCAAATAGGATAACCACTGAAGACAGACATAAACACAGCACGTGAAGTTTCTAGCAGCCACAACATACACAGAAAGGATATTGGGCATCACACCACGTGAAAAGATGTTCTTACAGAAAATGACATGTTTTATAAAAACAAGCTGATTATAAGGTAACCGACAGGCACTTCATCCTAACACACATTTCTGAAGAGGATTTATTACATGGACCATAACAGAAAAATGAGGTAGCATGAAGAATTTATGAGCAAGCATCAAATGGTACAAATTTTTAAAGTGTTTAGAACAGTGCCTGGCACACACACACAATATACATGAATGCATGAATACACATACATATACACATAACATATATGTATATGTACATACACACATATGTATCTTTTAAACGAAAAAGATTTTTTCCTAAAGATACAGAGAAATGTTTTCACAGATAAGAATTTTATATTGTGACCAAAATAATGAAGCAAGTAAAATATAAAGCCTGGCGTTTTAAGTCTATTAAATATTCAACCTATACTAAGAAGGCTATATGACACTGAACCAAAGGATGTTTAACCCTGAAACTGAAGATGCCTGTTGCAAAGACTACTAAATATGTCAGATGTTGTACCTGTTTGTGATAGAGAACCCTAATATCTTGGTTATGCAGTAAGAATTTTTATGTAAACTATTAATTGGAGCCTGGCTCCAGTGACTCATGCTTGTAATACTAGCTAATTGAAAGGCTGAGATCAGGACAATCATGGTTTGAGGACAACTACAGGCAAAGAAAAAAGTTAACAATAAGTAGCCGGGTGAGGTGGTGCACGTCTGTCATCCTAAGCTATGAAGGAAGTTGAAGGTGAATCATGGTTCCAGGATATTCTCATGAAAAAGTTTGAAGACCTCATCTCAACAGATGATTAGTGGTATGTGTCTGTCATCCCACTGAGGGCAGTAAGCTTAAAATAGGAGGATGACTGTACAGGCTGACCTGGGCCAAAAGTCAAACCTTACTTCCAAATTAACCACATA
Organism: Castor canadensis; assembly: GCF_047511655.1. NCBI lineage: Eukaryota > Metazoa > Chordata > Mammalia > Rodentia > Castoridae > Castor > Castor canadensis. The sequence continues at coordinate 73,950,939 of NC_133394.1, read as the reverse complement.
AAACAGGTCTGGAGGTGTGGCTCAAGTGGTAGAGCACCTGCTTAGCAAGTGCAAAGCTCTGAGTTCAAATCCCAGTATGTAATTGGAGGATTATGAAGTGTTAAGGTCTTCAAGGGTTATTTTAATTTAATCATGGTAGAACTTGTGAAGCTGAAATTATTCTGATGAACCCAAAAAGATGAGCTCCTTGCAGTCTGTGTGCCCCATTTGTTTACTGAGTAATTCTGCTCAAGAGGATTATCTCACACCAGCAAATTTGAACTTGGCTTGCGCTCCCTCTTATTCTTTCTTCTCTTGATGTATTTTTAAAAATTTTTAAAGTATACTTAAAATATATTAGTGTCTTTGTTTTGTTTGTATCAATGGAGAGAGAAGGCAGGCCCTGCTTAAATGGCTTCTAGACTCTACTGCTTTGATCCCAGTTTCACACACTATCACTGCTTCAAGCACCGGTTTTACACTTGATGGGTATGCTTGTAGTTGTTAAAATATGCCCACCCTTCAAAAATATAACAAGTGAATTAAGTGAAACACATGCTGCTTTTAATATTATAAATAAGTTTAATATGTATTTAAAGATAGAGGATGATATTGTGAAGGAAATAAAAAGTTTTAAGTCTTCCAAAGGTGGTTTTGTTGTGTTTTTCCTGTCATCACTAACATGCTGCTTTCATTGCTACATTAAATTCCTTAGACACAATGCCACCTGACTACAAGTCTTTAATCTCTCAAAAGCCTAAAGCTTTCTCTGTTTTTTAATGGCTTTAAGTGTCTGTAAACAAGGTTGAGAATCACAGTTTTTTCTCATTAGGTTAAAAAGGAGCAACATTAAAGCAAGGAGAAATGACATTATCTAAGTTCATTTTCTGCTGGTATAACACAGTGCAACAGACTAGAGAATTTGAGAAAGAAAATAAATTTCTCACAGCTCCAAATGCTGGGAAGTCAAAAAGCAAACACCAGCTTCTGGTGAAGGCCTTTTTGCTTCACCATAACAAGGCAGGAGAGCAAGAGGTAGGGGGCAAGAGAAAGTTAAGGAAGTCAAACTCACATTTATAACAATCCTCTCCCAGGGTAAGTAATCCACCCCTTGAAAAGAGTCCTAATCCATTCTCTCTTTTTAAAGGCTCAAGATTCAACACCATTGCATGTGTTCTGCAATATCCCAGTCAGCCTGTATAGCAGGCCAGAGAGAGGCAGATAGTACCAGGATTGCACAGAGTGTAATTTACTTGGGGACCACTGACAGAATGTGGCCCTGGGTGGCCACAAGATTAAGTAGATCTGTACTATTTATGTTTGAAGTTGGAGTGTATACACTAGGCAGGATAAGAGTGACTTTATTCATCCTGGCACAGGAGTTCTGTGGTAAAGCTACACATACCACTCTAATGGATTTATTTAATAAAGCATGCTGCAAATTCTGCAGGAAAAACTGAGTTGGTAGTTCCAACTCACAATGGCTGTAGTAAGGTTAAGCTAAACCCATTCCACATTGTTAATTAAATTGTAACATGGGTTTTGGACACATGCAGACATCAACATCTACAACTGTGTTAAGGAAAGAGATACCCCAACATCAATACTTAGATTATGAACTTGGAATTATTGCCCATGTTATTTGATAACTTCTGGACTTTTTCCTTTGAAACGTTAATGCTACTGCTAGGAATTAGATGGCTATTTCAAAGTGTTATATTAGAAAGAAAGGTTAGAAAATGACAGAAGAAATCTACTGCTCTACCCTCTAGTACTACCTGCCCCTTCTCCCCTTCTTGCCACCCCCCCATAGAATAGTTTGTGTGCTAATGAGAAGGAACAATGTCTGCTGCTCTTCTTTCTTCCTTTGTCAACACAGAAAAGGGGGCAGAGTAAACAGCAGACACAGTGACACCCCAGCAGCTGCAATCACTGGCACAGAGAAAAAGAGAATGGGGTCAAAGATGTCAGCAGAAAAGCGACAGAGAGAGCAAAGAAACTAGGCCAAGTACCAGCAGTGCAGCCACCAGTGGCTATGAGAAGATAGCATGCTGGCACTGACACGAGAGAGTTTTAGCCAAAGCCTTCTGACAGTACAGTGACACACATACACACACACACACTCACACACACACACACACACACATAAACACACTCACACACACATATACACACACACACAGAACCATCAGTTATGGCTTATTCTGAAAAATAAAATGTAATCAGCCATGAACTTAAGAATATGATATTAAAACACTCATGCATATGTATATATTTGCATGCATACATGTATATGTATGTATTTTCCTAAAAATGTATCCTTCTAGAACTATCTCTATCAGAAGGAGCAACAAAAGAAAAATACCCAATATTAACAAAAGTACAGATCTGATGTTCATAAAGAATTTTTGCAAATTTGAAGTAGAAATGCATTGTGTGGATATGAATATGAGTTGAAAAAATGGACATCATTCTGAGTGAGGTTAGCCTGGCTCAAAAGACCAAAAATCGTATGTTCTCCCTCATATGTGGACATTAGATCAAGGGCAAACACAACAAGGGGATTGGACTATGAGCACATGATAAAAGCGAGAGCACACAAGGGAGGGGTGAGGATAGGTAAGACACCTAAAAAACTAGCTTGCATTTGTTGCCCTTAATGCAGAGAAACTAAAGCAGATACCTTAAAGCAACTGAGGCCAATAGGAAAAGGGGACCAGGAACTAGAGAAAAGGTTAGATCAAAAAGAATTAACCTAGAAGGTAACACCCACGCACAGGAAATCAATGTGAGTCGATGCCCTGTATAGCTATCCTTATCTCAACCAGCAAAACCCCTTGTTCCTTCCTATTATTGCTTATACTCTCTCTACAACAAAATTAGAGATAAGGGCAAAATAGTTTCTGCTGGGTATTGAGGGGGGGAGTGGGAGGGGGTGGAGTGGGTGGTAAGGGAGGGGGTGGGGGCAGGGGGGAGAAATGAACCAAGCCTTGTATGCACATATGAATAATAAAAGAAAAATGAAAAAAAAAAAAAATAAAAATAAAAATCTAAATAATTAAAAAAAAAAAAAAAAAGAAAAAATGGAGTTCAGTTTCTTTGAGGAGTAATTGAATGCACAAGTTACATGGTAATGAGTTAACCAGACAATGTCCTATGTCTAATAAGGGATAAGTAATTCCTAGTATTTTTAGCCTCAAAATATTTTCATATTTATTATAAATTTAAAACATCTAATTCATTCCTCTTTCTTGAATAGTCCTATATCTAAAATACACTATCATTTTTGTCCACTAAATAGTTTTTGGCAATTGTTCAATATACTTAAATTTTAAAGCTAATAATCATTGACTGTGAACAATAACAATGACAATTAGAAGAAACATTTACTGAGCTCTCCTTATGTGCTAGAAAGATATTGCTCAGTATTATAGAGCATTGGATGCATTGAAATTTCATTTCTACAAATGTCTGTAATTGAGTTAATGTATATAACAACTTAATCTAAAAAGACAAAATAAAGGAAGCATGTGTTCAAAATATAACAGGATACTTAAATAATCTGGGGTAAAATAATGTTCTAAAAACAAATTAATGAGTAGAGCATCCACTTCTCTTATGTATTACACAAAACGGTTTCTGTTGTCAAAATTGTCTCTCTGGTCAAAAGTCTACCACTTGCACAGTGTGTATCACCTCAGTAGAGATCTCCCTGTTCCACTTGGCTGCAATTTCTTTCTGCATCTGCAATCCTATTATTCTCGGCTATTGGCCAATAATGTATAACATAATGCTATGGCTTAATTGATATAATACTACGGCAATTATTTTATCCAACCATATATTATGGTGGCCCTTTCTTTCAATCACTGGTGAAAAACTCATTTATTCAGTTTTGGCCACGAGCTATCAACATGTTTGCTCAGCAGACCTGTTGTTCCCTGTAGACAGTTTATTCTCCTTACAATGAAAACTACTGTTCACTTCTCAAAATTTTGTAGATTTTTAAATATTCCTTTTTTAGTAGTCATTTAAGAAAAGTTAAGTGTGGAATAATACTGTAGTAATATTTATATACATTGCAAGGTAACTAACTTCACACACATTTAAGTTATATAAATCGTTTTATAGTTATTATAAAGAATATATATTAAATTAACTCCGTTTTGTCGTAATGAAAGTATGGAAGTAATTAAAATGCAAATCACAAAAAAATAAGCTTTAAAATTATAGCAAAACATTCAGGACATCTTGGGTTCCTCCTAAATAGTTTCTGAATGTGTGGCAATTCAATATTTCTCTAACATGTGTGATTTATGGCTGTCCAGGAACATATCAAATCAAGTCTAATAAGTAATGTCAAAAGGATTTTTAAAGGGTATAAAGCTTACAATAACATCAGCAATGTGTGCCATTTCCTATTCCCCATGTCTTGCTATTCTGCAGCTTTCTAACTTTTGTTTTTTAGGAGATGTGAAATGTCATTTATCTGAGAGTTTAGTGTATTTCTTTGATAGCGAGGAGTACAACATTATTGGGTAATATATGTCAGGACTTCAGTTTTCCTGGTCTCTGCAATGTCTTTTAAAACTATGGATGACTTTGCATTTTTGTTGTTTGACCAAGTTCCTGTCAGCTATTTGTGGTGACGAATATCCTGAGGGCCACTTTTTATTATCAGCACTTCCTGCTGATGCACCTATCATCCACGAGGTCTGGAGGCCAAGCTGTGAATGCTTTGAGTTAAAGGATTGGAGGCCAGCCTGGGCAACATAGCGAAACCCTATCTTAAAAAAAAAAAAAAATGCAAGCGATAAAAATGAACTTTTGCTTTAACTTAACTATACAGTTCACTCTGTTTTCTTCATTATGAAAGATAACACTGAAATTGCATACTGATATTAATAATCATAATAAAAAATGGTTGCATGATATACACAATATATAGTTATGCACATACTCTTCACTTTAATATCGTATAATAATGTAATTACAATGTACACTTTTTCTGTGCAGTATAATTTCATTTTTCTGAGTCTAATTTCTATTTAGAAACACAATTTGACTTTCTTTTAGGATGCATTGAGATGAAAATGTAGTTTATTCATGATAAGTTAGTTTCTATTAAAGTTTTACTACTGCCTGTATGTGTCCACAAGGTTTATTATTCTTTATACCAGAGGTGAATATAAAAATAAGTTTTTAACACACAGTAAGTCAATTTAGGGAAAATTATTCTATCTGACACACAATTTTACTGCATGAGATAGAAAAATGCTTTGTAAGAAACTTTATACTCGTCATTTTATATGTAACACAAATATGTTACCATACACATGGCAGGAAAATAAAGAGGCAGAATAATAAACTGAATGTGTCTGACATATTCACCCTATCAGTAGCCCTTATCAGAATTCAGATATCTGGAAACAGAATATTAGCTGTATAATCTGTATTTTCTCCAAGTTGACATAGAGATGTTATAGTTAACACTGGCACTACAGAAAATTTACAAATCCATGGGACACCTAGCTGTGTAACATGAGCTCTGAGAACAATTGGTAAAAGTGTGTGGCAGAGGTTAGCCTTCACAAAAGTTGTAGGTATCCTTTTGCTTCAGCTTTTCCTCTCATGGCCATGGCATTTCAATGGCACATTTTGTTTATTTAACACTTTACACATTTATGTTATATCTGATTGAATTCCTTTATCAGATAACTATAAGAAAATTATGACATGATTGTCATTTCTACTTTTTAAAAAAACTAAGTATGTAATTAACACAGAATTTATTAAGTTTCAGGAAGACTTCTTGAGTTGTGGAAACTCAAAGGGAATTCTAACAGTTTCTCAACACCACCAACCAAATATTAGTATGTAATATATTTAGAAAGTTTCATAGGGATTTCTTAAACCTCTAACTGGAAAAAGTTTACTATAGTCTATAATGCTAATTATTAGAAAAATTTCAATAGCATTGAAATATAAAAAAGTCAAAATAAAAATATTCATAGCTTCTAGACATGACCAATATGAACATCTTGGTATATAATATCTTCTAGAATAATTTCAATCTAATAATGAAGATGCAGTACATATATTTTTTCTGTGACAAAATACTGCATGTCTTTAAATATAAGTAAATGTACAGCTAAATCATTAATTTTAATAATGACAAAATATTCCATTTTAAAGATCTACACATTTACTTACTTATTATTGATGGATATATTTACTCTTATATTCAAATGTAGCATAAACAAACCTTGGGCTTTTTTTTCTCCAAGTTCACATAAAGATTTTATACTCAATAGTGTCACTATATAAAATTAATTTAGTCTGCATGGATAAATTTGCATTGTGTGATATGGGACAAGATAGGATAGTTCACCAGAGGCATATAATCCTTGTAGAGAAACTTTAGGCAATGAAGTGTAAGGAGTTCGGGCTTATTTTGCTGTGTAGGCAATAGTGAAGGCCAGTTGCCTGATTGCTGCTAACCTCTCAATTCAGGGCATTCACATATCATCTTGTTATATAACAAAGCTCTGCTACTGTACAAAAATGGCATCATATTAGAGGCAGATTTAATTAGTGTCCGTTAAAAGGATTTTACATTTAAAAATATGGTCTTCTGAGACAGAAATCATGAGGCAGATAATTCCAGCATGTTCTGGGTAAACAGATGAAAAGATTTATGGTACAAATTACTATGAATGTTACTATGTCATTGGCCAAATTAAGTGGCATGACTATTAGAATTTACAATAAATAATAAAATATTATAAAATAATAAATGCTTATCAATCATGGTTTACTTTGACATGACTCTCATTATCTTAAGTGCATTGTATTTTAAAATAAGCTTATTAGTATGTAAATGTCTGTGGCAAGTATTAAACAAGGAAATTTTAGAATTTTCAAAAAGAAATACAAATTTTCACTCGGCTTTAAAATATAAGTGGTATAGCACCTCTATTGAATAACTTAAAATATTAAGTATTCCATCTACTTCATTTCCCCCAAATACTTGTTTGACTCTATTAGATTCTCATTACTGACCTCATGACTATTGGGATTAAAATCCCAGCCCAGTTGACGTCTGCACCATATCTCTGGTGCTGGGCTCACCTTATTCCTAAACATTCTAACTGTTTCACTATGGCTGAGTGTAAGGACAGCAATTATTAATTTGGTAAATGCAGTTCTTCTTTTACATTGACTGAGTGTAGAAATAATCATTGCTTGATGAGCACTTAATTTGACTACATTTAACCTATTTCCAAACTACACTTTTCACGTTTATGTTGTATTCCTGGCATTTGTAGACATCAATAAGATCTGCATAAATGACTTAACTAAATCTATACAATCTCCCTTTTCAAGCATTTCCTCATATCTTTAAAAATAGAAATGAAGTCGGGTGTGGTGATGCATGGTTATGATCCCAGTACACAGGATGCAGTAGCAAGAGGATGAAGAGTTCAAGGCCAGCCTGGGATACATAGCAAGAGTGTCTTTAAAAAAAAAAAAGAGAGAGAGAAAGAAAATTGAGGACTAGAGACTTTAAATTATGTGCTTTCATTACCAGAATTTGTTTTCTACTCAAAGTTTGCAAAGTTGTATGCAACTTTCCTTTGTATGTAGAAAAGACCAGGTTTTACCCTATTTCAAAACTCTTTCCTATACTTCCAAAATTGGCAAATTCATCATAAGCATTCATAAAGTTTTTGAAAATTTTGGGTACAAATGGCTACTCCAAATCTCTATATTATGAATTATTAGCTAACATGAATATTATATATTTATATAGCTCATTTATTCAAATAATCTTGTAGAATTTAGCTCATTTAAAGTATTCTTTTAATGTGACAAATGTTAATTTTCCAAGGATCCGAGATGGCAACTAGGGTGCAGAGGCAGACAGTGTGAGCTCCGTGAATCAAAAATCTTGCTGAGATGCTGGAGCCACCCTTGGCAGAAATAAAGCACAGAGCAGAATCAAAACTTTGACACCCTGAACCCCCAGCCCATGGAAAGCTTCTCCACACGCCATGCCACATTAAACTGAGAAAACAGGAGGGCTACCAGCGCTGCCAGACTCCAGCTTCAAACTTGCCTGGGAGACATTCTGCAGACCAACTGCTGAGCACCAAGTGTCACACAGTATTCCCACAACAACCTCTGTAATAAACCAGCATAGCCCCCTGGGCAGAATGACACCCCTCCACAAAAACAAAACAAAACTGAACAATAAACAAGGAACTGAAAACTAGCACACAGCAGAGGGGGAGGGACACTAGAAGCCACTGGAGAAGGGGGGAGGAGCAAGGAGTTGATCTCCATGTGAACTTTCGGTAAACTAAGGCTGGAAAGGCAGAAGGACCAGCAGTGGGCAGGCAATAAGCCACTGCCTGAAATAGGGAAGGCAGTGGTCCACAAAGCTCATATCTTGAGCCAGTGAGCAACATCCAAAGTCAAATGACACTGCAAAATTGAAAAACAAACAGCAAACCACCACAACACACTGATAGCAGAGGGCAGATCACTGACCTTGACCCAGAGAAATGGGGTGAAGCAAAAAAACAAGCCCCCAGTAAACCAGCACAGCAAAAACCGAACTCCTAAACAGGACAGTTGCTGTGCTACAGAGCTGATCTCAAGAACTTGAGGACAACATACAAATTTAAACTGCCACACCTCACTGGGGGAGGAGCTGACCAAGCTGCTGCCAATGAAAGACAGGAAAATAAAAACACTACCCAACCACCTCGAGAGACTACAGCAGACTTTCTGCTTAAATAGCAACACCAGGACTGGATGCTGGAAGAGTAACACGAGAACTTAAACTAAGACTGAATTTCTATTGTTCCTGAACTTGCAGTTTTTGTTTGTTTGTTCATCTTGCCCCATTGATTTCTTTTTGTTGTTGTTGTTGTTATTAATTTTATCATTGTGAATTAGTTAATACTAAATTACACCCAGACAAAGAACAGAAATAGCACACATACACTTAGCTAAAAACCCATTCAGCCACAAAAAAAAATTTTGTGGGAATGAAAACAGGTGACTGAAATCACCAACTAGCCTATCAAGAACATAGTTGCACAGTACCAAGTGAAGATATGGGAAGAAGAAAAAGGGACGGAAACCATTCTCACCCCCAAAATAATTTAATATATGATTCAGAGGGAAATAAAACAGTTATCCAGTTCCAGACTCCAACAGAGCAAAGATAAATGATGCCAAGGAACCCAATGATGCCCACAAGAACCATCTCAAAGAAGAAATCCTGCAAGTAATCACTAAGAATTCACTAAGAATTTCATGGAGATTTTACTAGACATGGTCAATCAAAACTTACAAAAGGCACTCAAGAAATTTAAAGACACCAAAAACAAAGAATACAGGAAGACACAAAAATAAATGAACTCATAGGAACCCTAAATAAACACCAAAATGGAACAGAGAACACTATAAATATGGAGATAAATGAACTAAAGACGAAAATAGAAAATACTAAAGAGGAAGTGACCCATGATATGGAAAACCTCAGAAAAAAAGAATAAAACAGAAACACATAATACAATGGAAGGCCACTCCAGAAGACTAGAACAAGTGTAAGACAAAAATCTCAGAACGTGAAGAAAAAATAGAAGTTAAAGGAAAAACTGAAGAGCTATTAGTCAAACAACTCAAGACCTATGAAAGGAATATGCAAGAGCTCACCGACTCCTCAAAAGATCACACCTGAGAATCATGGGCATTGAAGAAGGAGGAAAGGTGCAAGCAGGAGGGACTTGCAATATTAAACAAAATAATAACAAAATTTTGGGAATAAAATTTCCCAAATCTATAGAAAACTACCCATTCAGATACAGGAAGTCTCCAGGACACCAAACAGACTTGACCAAAATAGAACTACCCCATGACACACTACCATTAAAACAACAAGCACAGAGAATAGAGAAAGAATATTGAAGTCTGTAAGAGAGAAAAAACAAAAATCATATATAGGTAGACCCATCAAAATCACAGCAGATTTCTCCATAGAAACCATAAAAGCAAGAAGGTATTCCAGGCACTAAATGAAAACAACTTCAACCCTAAGATACTCTACCCCACAAAATTATCATTCAAAATAGATGGAGAAATAAAAGTCTTCCACGATAAGCAGAAACTAAAACAATATATGACCACCAAGCCACCACTGCAAAAGATTCTTCAAGGAATTCTGCACATAGAAAATGAAAACAAACAAAACCATGAAAGGGCAGGCAATGCCAAACTACAGGAGAAGAAAAGGCAAGAAAGTAGACAGTAACATTGATTCAATTGCATACAATCAAACCCTTAAACAACAAAAACAACTAAATGACAGGAATCACCACATACCTATCAATACTAACACTGAATGTTAATGGCCTTAATTCCCCCATCAAAAGATACTGTTTGGCAAACTGGATTAAAAAGGAAGATCCAACAATCTGTTGTTTACAGGAGACCCATCTCATTGGCAGAAACAAGCACTGACTTAGGGTGAAAGGCTGGAAGAATATTTACCAAGCCAATTGACCCCAAAAACAGGCAGGGGTACCAATACTTATCTCAGACAAAGTAGACTTTAAACTTACATTGATTAAATGAGATTAAGAAGGACACTCCATACTAATAAAAGGAGAAATACACCAAAAGGAAGTAACAATTATCAACCTATATGCACCCAACGTCAGTGTACCCAATTTCATCAAACATACCCTGAAGGACCTAAAAGCACATATAGACTCCAACACAGTGGTAGTGGGAGACTTTAATACCCCACCCCCATCTCCAATAGATTGGTCATCCAAACAAAAAAGCAACAAAGAAATACTAGCAGTAAATCACACCATAGAGCAAATGAAGCTAGCTGATGTCTACAGAATATTTCATCCAACTTCTACACAATGGAAACTTCTTCTTCTGCAGCCCATGGAAACTTCTCCAAAACTGATCATATCTTAGGGCACAAAGCAAGCCTCAGAAAATATAAGAAAATAGAAGTAATCCCATGCATTCTATCTGATTACAATGCATTAAAACTGTAAATTAAAAACAAAAAAATAATAGAAAACATGAAAACAACTGGAAGCTGAAAACCACATTGCTCAATGATCAGTGGGTCATTTGTGAAATAATAGAGGAAATTAAAAGTCAATGAAAACGAAAACACAACCTACTGGAACCTATGGAACACAGCAAAGGCAGTCCTGACAGGAAAGTTTATAGCCATGAGTGCGTATATAAAAGGACAAAAAGATCTCAAATCAATGACCTAATGCTACATCTCAAACTCCTAGAAAAACAAGAACAAGCAAATCTCAAAACAAGCAAAAGGAGAGAAATAATAAAAATAAAGGCCAAAATTTATGACATAAAAGAAAAAACACCACAAAGAATCAATGAAACAAAAAGTTGGTTCTCTGAAAAAAATAAACAAGATTAACATACCCCTGGCAAACCTGACTAAAATGAGGAGAGAAAAAACCCAAACCAGTAAAATCAGAAATGCAAAAGGGGAGATAGCAACAAACACCACTGAAATCCAGGGAATCATCAAAGACTACTTTCAGAACCTATATTCCAGTAAATTTGAAAATCTTGAAGAAATGGGCAAATTTCTACATACTTATGACCATCCAAAATTGAACCAAAAGGATATTAATAACCTGAATAGATATATAACACAAAATGAAATTGAAGCAGCAATAAAGAGTCTCCCAAAAAATAAAAGTCAAGGACCTGATAGATTCTCAGCTGATTTCTATCAGACCTTTAACAAAGAACTAATACTAACCCTCCTTAAACTTTTCCATGAAACAGAAAGGGAAGGAACACTGCCTAACTCATTTGATGAAGCCAGTTTTACACTCATCTCAAAACCAGACAAAGACACTTCTAAAAAGGAGAACTATAGGACAGTCTTATTAATGAACATAGATGCAAAAATCCTCAATAAAATAATGGCAAACTGAATTCAACAACATATCAGAAAGATCATTCACCACGACCAAGTTGGCTCCATGCCAAGGATGCAGGAGTGGTTCAACATACTCAAATCTATAAATGTAATACAGCACATTAATAGAAACAAAACAAAACCACTTGATCATCTCAATAGATGCAGAAAAAGTCTTTGATAAGATCCAGCACCACTTCATGATAAAAGCTCTAAGAAAACTAGGAATAGAAGGAATGTGCCTCAACATTATAAAGGCTATATATGAAAAACCTATAGACAACATCATACTTAATGGTGAAAAACTGAAACCACTTCAACTAAATTCAGAAACACGACAAGGGTACCACTATCCCCACTCCTATTCAACACAGTCCTGGAATTTCTAGCCAGAGCACATAGGCAAGAAGAAGAAGTAAAAGGAATGCAAATAGGGAAAGAAACTGTCAAAATATCCCTATTTGCAGATGACATGATCCTACATCTGAAAAGATCCAAAAAACTCTACCCAAAAACTCTTAGACACCATACACAGCTATAGTAAGGTGGCAGGATACAAAATCAACTTACAAAAATCATTAGCTTTTCTATACATCAACAACGAGCAAACTGAGAAGAAATATATGGAAACAATTTCATTCACAATAGCCTCAAAAATGTGGTACTTGTGCACAATGGAATTTTACTTAGCCATGAAGAAGAATGAAATCTTATCATTCTCAAGTAAATGGATGGAACTGGAGAACATCATTCTGAGCGAGGTTAGCTAGGCACAGAAGACCAAAAATCGTATGGTCTTCCTCATATGCGAACTTTAGATCTAGGGCAAATGCAGCAGTGTAGTTGGACTTGGGTCACATGCTAAGGGGAGACCACATATGGGAGGAATGGGGATATGTAGGAAACCTGAAACTTGAAAGTATTTGATGTCCCCACTACAGAGGAGCTAATACAGTAACCTTAAAATGACAGAGGTCAATATGGGAAGGTGACTGGGAAGTAGCGACAAGGTCAGGTAGAGATGAATCAATTTGGGTTGTAATACACATGTGCATGGAAACAATGCTAGGAATCTCTGTGTATAGCTATCCTTATCTCAACTAGCAAAAATGCTATGTCTCCCTTATTATTGCTTATGTCTTCTCTTCAACAAAATGGGAGCAGAGGGCAGAACAGGTTCTGCCTGGAAAAGAGGGGTTGGGGGAGAACGGGAGGAGGCATGGGGTGGGGGAGAGAAATGGCCCAAACAATGTATGCACACTTGAATATATGAATTAAAAAATGTTAATTTTCCTATGGAAAGTGCACAGTCAAGGACTCAAGTCATTCTAAGAAGAGGAAAATAGGGAGAGAGAGGGAGGTAGTGGAAACTCTATTTTCACACAATATTAAGTGCGAGTGATCAATAAATTGGTAGCAGAGAGATCAGAACAGATGAAAACATATTTAAAACATTGTGACAGTGTTGTTTATGAATTGGTAAGAATAAACCAATCAGTGTGTATACTGAATGGAATGTGTGACTGGATATCCACCTCAAAAAAAAGAAATTTCACCTCTTAAAAAAAGTGAAAGTGTATAAAATATTCTTTTAAAGAATCTTAAAATTAAATTTTAGTTTGCAGTAATCAGTTAAGAACAAACTATTAATTTTTGTTAATACAGTCAACTATTATTTCCTTAAACTTAATTCTAAAGTAAGGATTGTTGTAAGAACCTAGAATTTCCAACTATAACACTGCATAAATAATAAAAGGAAGGAAGTATATATGATTACAATACCTTTAGACATCACATTCCAATATATTCAAGAATCTGGATTAATCATGGTTTTTACTAAAATTCTGGAAAAATCTGGTATGTTCTGTGCTTTGTATGTAATGCAGCCAGTAGCCTAAAATCCTATTGCAGTATATGTTTGCATTACTTTCCATTTACCTTAACCTTGAAGTTGAATCATTACCTGAGAATTGCCTCCCAGTGGAAATAGAAACATTCCAAATGCATATGTTATGTACAAGATGTTTTTAAAATTATAAAACTTCTTTGAAGCTGCCTCCCTCTGTCATTCCATCTTTTCCTACTCTGCTATAGACACCACACTATCCATATGATTCATCTACAAGATCTTAGATATCAAACTCTATTCCTAAAATAATTTCAGAGTATGTTATTTTGGAGCACATTTGTGTAGTATAATTTGACACTGAGAAAACTTGTAGTGAGGTTTGTTAACAACATCGAACATAGTAACTCAAAAGTTTTCAATTTGAAGATGAGAGTAGAAGGAAAGTCCTTGTCATAAGTGCTCTGCATGAGTCATTCTCTCAACAGTATCTTATCATTGGGAAATGCAGTATAAGAAAAAATGTGATTGAAACTACTGTGGCTATTCTATTATGTAGAAAATAGCTGGCTGATTACTACAAAGTATAGCCAAATAAAGGCAGTAGGTATTGTGTCAAACTTGCAAATCTTTCTCCATTATAACCCTGCAAACTAGAGTTTCAATATCTCTTTTCTCTGCATCTTTCAAAAAGAAACAGACAAGAAGTGCACGGCAGTGGAGTTTTCTACACACAATGAGAGCAGAAACTGAGAGAACATATAAATATACAGGGCAGCTAAGGGCTTTGACTCTCACAGGCATGGACTCTGGTTCTGGCCAGAGATTTTGATCTTTATTTAAAATATCATAATATCCACAATAAAGAAAAATACATGTGTTCCAATCAGCGGAATCTATCCTTTTTCAAATATGAAAGGAAATTCAAATTTGTATGTCTAATAGTATAGATGTCCACACATACTTATATCTTTCTTTCTATGTATATTTATATATTCAAAAATATATGAGAAACATTAAAAGAACATCAGAATCCTGAGTTGAAATTAAAATGTTTCATAGACATTAGTATAAAGGACAAAGAAAATGAAGTTCTTAGTTCGCCTCTGTAATTCCAGCTACTCAGTTGTTGGAGTACTCAGGGTGAAGATGAAGGATCCCCCAGGAGAAATGTTAGTTAGATTCCATCTCCTCAAAGAAACCAGGCACAGTGTTTCATGCCTGTGAATCCCGCTATGTACAAGGCACAGGAGGAGTCCCAGACAGAATTGGGCAGAAATCAAGACCTTATCTGTAAAAGAACCTAAACCAGAAAAGGGCTAGCAGCATTGTTCAAGTGGTAAAATGCTTGCCTGGAAGGTTCTGAGTTAAAAACTAGTCCGAAAAAAAAAGTTACTTAACATTAATTTCTAACAGAAAATGAGTAGCACACTGGTATTTGGTAGAAATATACAATAGGAGTAAATTATCATACATCATATTTAGGTCATGAAATTGGGTTTCTTTATTTTTTCTACTTTAAAATTTTATTTTTAAATACTTGCTGCTAATGATGTTTGTCTTTCTCAGATAGAAACAAGGATAAAGATACATTGGTAGCTAGGCTCCATCCTCACTAGATCCACTCATATCTATACACACTAATTTACTGGAGAAGGAATAAGATGATTTATGGTCATCTTATTTTAACCTTGATCAAAATCTGTGTACGGAGAAATGGGCCTGCTAGACTAGAGGACGCCAAATGTACGACCCTTGCACAACTCGTATAAATTGAAGCATAGCAAATCATACTGAAGAGAAGACAGCTAGGGAGACAGTCCTTCCATGTATACCTGTCCCTACTCCAAGAAGTCACACTGTAGCCTTCTGAGGAAAGGGAAAAAAAATCCTGTGTGCTTGCCTTCAAAGCTCACTTGATAAACACTATAACAGATTCTTGAGTTCCAGCCAATTAAGCTATAATAAAAATAACCCACTCTCAGCACCCTCAGCTCATCAACATCCATTAGGTTTGGGTGTTTTATGGCACAGCAAGGTACATACAATGAATAATAATGTATTACCTATGTCAGAATAGCTAGGAGAAAGTAATCTGAATATACTCATACCTTAAAAATGATACAAGTTCAATTACCCTGAGTTGATTACTACCCAATGTACATAAGAATCTTAACACATTGCAGTTCATAAATATGGATAAATATGTATACACCAAAAAATTTTTAAAAATAAAGACCCTACATTTTTCTCATAGCTTCAGGAGACAATCACATGGTATGGACTGTGATGACAAAGGATTTCTAACACTAACTGAAGAACAGCTGAGTGGTGCTGGCTGCAGCCCTAGCATCTGTGCAGGGGAGCAATCCTGCCCAGCTCTCCCAGTGCTGCCAAGCAGTGGCCAGGGCAGGACAAATGCAAGTCTCTTCAATATACTAGGACACAACTTGGAAATGTTTAAGGTCCTGGAATTTCCCAAATATTGTTGGGGAAAAGGATTTTGCAAGAGATTAAGTTTTCACATGAGAAAATAGAAAGGCAGGACCTAAAACCTCTTTCAATAAAATCATTCTAGTGTTGCAGAGAAAATTTCACAAGCTTTGTAAAAAAATGCCTTTAAATCTACTTCACTATTTCAAGATTCCCATCTTTCCTACACATGAAAAGTGTTTGCTTTAATTCATTGTACATGCCTGAGTTATTTGGAACCTGGGCTTTTTGAAAAAGGCTACAAAAGATTATACTCTATAAAGCTGTCAAATACGGTGTATAAATCTGTGTGTGTGTGTGTGTGTGTGTGTGTGTGTGTGTTTTCAGTACATACGGGTCTTTCGAGCAGAATCTTCCACAAAAAGAGAAGAGATGTCCTCATCCACTCCTGCTTCATTTCTGGCAATGCAAGTGTATGCTCCTGTGTCTTCATAGCGTACATTGCTTATGTGAACCTCACTGCCATTTGCTGAGAACAGAAGGTAAATGCAGTTTGTAAACCACAATTCCAGTTTTGGTACAGCACTTTCTGATTACACAGTCAAACAGTTCACTAAGCTTGTCCTAATTAAACTGTTTTCCTTATACTTCCATACTTTGGAGGCATGCCAAGTTATTCCTGAAGCATTCAAGTGTTGTTTTAAACTTTACTTTCATTCAATTCCAGAGAACCCAGTATTCTATATCAAATGCACACACTTTAATGTTTTATACCATTCACTATTTCATTGTTTATGAAACAGTTCATATCAATAACTATTATTTTTATATATTTATCTATAATATTCACAACCCACTTTTGCTAAGCTTTTATAGAAACAAACAATAGCAGTATATTGTTCATTTATAGGAAAACATATATGAAAAGACAATTGTAATTTAAAAAAGTGAGCTACATTATACAAGCATATTATTGTCTTTAAACAAACTTATTACTGAGTTCTTATTTTATATATGGAATTATTAGGGAAGGAAAGCAGAGATATAATAACACATGATTGTCTATAAGAGTTCAGGTTTTGCCAGAAGATTACCTTAAACAAACTATATTATAATATGGAAATCAATATAATCAATGTAAGACAAAAGGGCTGAGGGATTAATCCAATTTTCAAATCCTGGTGAGATATATTATATATAATATATATATTTTAAGTTAATCCTTAAATAATGAGAAAGTTCTTTTCCCCAATGCCAAAACCAAGTTATACTTGATCATTTACTGGCAATATGCTAGGTACTTTCACAAATATTATTGCTTAACCATCCCAAATAAATTTAATTATCAGATGAGAGAGCTGAGATTCATAGAATGAATTCGTGCAAGTTGTTCAAGTTAAATCTAAGAGCTGGACTGTCTCCATTTACCTCCAAAGCTCCATGTTTGTTGTGATCATTTGTTT
This sequence comes from Castor canadensis, assembly GCF_047511655.1. Taxonomy (NCBI): domain Eukaryota; kingdom Metazoa; phylum Chordata; class Mammalia; order Rodentia; family Castoridae; genus Castor; species Castor canadensis. The sequence continues at coordinate 73,933,220 of NC_133394.1, read as the reverse complement.
AGGTTTCTTTTCTTCTAATCACCTCCCCTTTTCATGCACATATCTGTGTGCATGTTTGTGAGTGCATGCATGTGCTCTGTCTTTCTCAGTCACAAGAGAATTGTGTGCAGTAGAGTGAAGCAAGATCATTTGTGACACAGTTTGTGTGGTTGAGTTACTGATAGAAGCACAAAAAGCACTTGGGAGCCAGTGACCTGAGTGCATTGTGGAGACTGCATTTGGAAAGGAACAATTATTTGAATCATTTAAATTTCTTCTCAATTTACAAATGCATACCACACCTACTTTCTCCCATCCTTCATTGAGAATCGCTACTCCAAAATAAAGATTAGCAGGTTTTTGTTTTTTGTTCTGCTGCAAAAAGCCAGATAGTTAATATTTTAAGCTTTGTGCACCATAGAGGCTCTGTGGCAATGATTCACCTCTGCCACAGTGACATTAAAGAAGCTGTGCACCATATATATAAAAATATATATATATCTATTTTAAGAGCACGTCTTTGTTCTAAAAACAAAAACAAAAAAGAGAAAAACACTTTTATTCACAAAAATTGATGAATGTCTAGACTGGATTGGTGAAGCTGAGCTTATAGGCCCTGTTCTAGACTATAGGCAGTCAGCAGTGCATAAAACCTGCATCAGCCTCTGTTCACGTGAAATATGGTGCCTTCCAAAGTTCACATCATTTCTTTCAAGATGCAAACATTCAAGCTAAGTAAAACTTCAAATCAATTTATTCCTCCTTCAACATCTTTCTCCCAATATTGCTATAGGTTCTCCTTACTTATATGCCCCTCTTTCTTTCCCTCCTACTGTTGTTCCCTCCTTCCCTACACACTCAGCGTGTTTTCCACTCTATTGCCACCATGACAGATTCAGTCTCCTGGCACGTGTGCCTTACTAATGCCAGAACTAGAATAAGCTAAGTCCTCCCTGCCCCTGGTCCCTCCCTGGTTCTTTGAGTTAATTGCAAGACTATTACATAAACAAATACACAAATTTTCAAATTCACTTCTTCCTATTTACACAAAATTCAGTACTACCTTGTATTCATTTCACTGGACCTATATTGTATATGTCATTTCTTTCATGTTCTACTCCACTTTTACTTTGAATCTTTACTCTTTGAAGTTTCCCATACAAATACCAGCTTCTTCTCTTTAAGCAAATGACCTAGGATCAGAAGGTAATTCCAAAACATTCTGTTTCCAGTTTCACCATGATTTACTTCTCAAAGGAAATTTTGTTTCTTTATGGATAAATCTCCTCTTCTTTCTTATTGATTTGTATGATTCTTTCTTGATTCTTGACCCCCTCTCTCATTTCCGTCTACTGATAGTTCCCTCAGATAAATTACATTATCCAAGAGAAAACAGACCCATTAGTACTAACTCTTTCCACAAAGAACTACCTCCTGCTATTTCTTCTTCCTTTCAAAATCTGCAAAGCAGATTTGAAAAGAAGGTAGCCTTTTCATTTCTAACCCTGCTGAAGGCTGATTACTATTGATATTATTTTTCAAAATGCCATAGGACAAGCTGACCACGTAGCATATAAAGACATATTAATGGCCTTTTCTATGCATCGATTATTGTTGATATCTTTCCCCATTTTTAACTTTCCCTGTTTTTCTGTAGTATCACTTACTCTCCTGTCTCTTTGCTCATTTTCAATCTCCTTGCATTATTTACTTCATTTGCATGTTATTAAAATATTTGTACCTTGGGGGGGTTTTACTTCCACTCATTTACTTATTAATCTACATTCTTATAGTTACTCAATAGTACCTAGACTTGAACCTCATATAAAAATGCCAAAGTTTCCAAACATCTATAGCATCCAACTGTCACCAGGTACTGTAGTATCCATAGCATGTGCACAGGTTTTCCACTTTGGTTGTCTTTCCTACTCTGATTTAATTTTTTTTGTCTTATATTCTCAAAATTTTACTACTTTCTTCCGTATTCAAAATTGATAGTAATGACTAGGTACAGTGGCTCACACCTCTAATCAGAGCTACTTGGGAGGTGGAGATTGGGAGGATCACAATTCAAGACCATAATTGGCAAAAATTTAGGAAGACTCCATCTCAACAAATACACTGGCTGTGGTGATGCTTGCTTGTCAGCCCAGCTAGACAGGAGGCATGGTAGAAGGATGGCAATACAGACCTGGGCAAGAAAACTCAAACTAGAGCAAAGCAGGGTTGGGGGCATTGCCCAAGTGGTGTTGTACTTGACTAGCAGATGATCAGTCCTGAGTTCAAACCCTACTACTGCCAAAAAATAAAACAAAGTGAAATAAAATTAACAATAAATAATTTTCAAGGGACTTCACTTTTTCAGTGTAGGGTCTGGAGTGTAATGATTCCTCAGATTTGTCTCCCTGATATTCCCATATGTCAGAGAATATCCCACGTAAGTACGCTTGTGTGATATGGTTCACTGCTATTAAATGAGCAAGAGAGGACAGGATCAGAAGGAATTAGACTTCGTTAAGTCTCTGTTAATCAGATTACAAATTCTGAGATGTAAGCAATACTTACAGTGTAGAGAGTTGTTGAGCCTATGTTTAGCCATATGGAGATTTCTAGGATTTATGTTTTTAAAGTTCAATAATTCCTTCTTAAACATATCACTATTTTATAAAAATAAGTTAAAGTTTTAAGATTTTATTTAAAAAGCTTTACTGATGAAAGTTATTTACTATTAAAGTGAAATAATAATTGAAACCTATGCTCATAGAAAAAATAAAATGAAAACATATTAATTTTTCCAATACTGGAGTTAAGGGCATGGAATGAGGAACATAATACATAACACTCATAATATTCCACTGAATGCTCTGTTACTATATTTAAAAATGCAAATCAGATTTGTTCACTTCTTTAAAGCTAGTAAGGTTTACATATTATATGCAATTGCTTTCTCATTATTTAAATTATTTGGTCTAACAGAAATTCTCTCTTTTTGTTTTTCAGTTTCCACTTACTTGTGATTGTTGCAGTCTACATAATAATTGAGTAATGTATATACATATTAGAATATTAGGAACTGGAGATTATTTTAGACAGAGAAGGAAATCAATAACTTCAAAGCAATTCAAATAAGAAACATAGTCACTTTAAACTTTTGTATCTCTTCATTTGCAAATTATGTTGAAAAATATAACTAAAATGTCTCTGCAATATATATTTTAATATATTACTTAAATATCTAAGAAGTGACTTCAAAAGTTTATGAAAACATCCAATTATTCTGTTCAGCATATCTGCTATAATTCACAAGACAAGCATCTAAAGGTACATAATTTTAATATCATACTTATCACCAAATAATGACATAATTAATCATTACAACAAGATTACTGTTTCAAACATTAAAAATTTTAAGGACTGTTTCAGGTGTCTTAGATATAACATTTTTTATATTCCAGATATTCTATTTCCATTAGCATTCATTTTCTTTTTTTTCCCATGTAATGTAAAATGTGTCATTAGTTTTAGTATAAAAGTTTTACATGATAATATAAGAGAAAAAATGCAAGTAAAAAGCACCTTGAAGTGTGAGTTGTTTGGACAGCTTTGGTGTAATATCAATTCCATTCTTCAGCCAGCCAAGCTGAGGGTTTGGTATACCCTCTGCATGGCACCTAAGGCTTGCAGTTACCCCTGGTTCTCTGGCCTGACTCTCAGGATACACCCGGATGACTGGAGGAACTACAAGGAGAAGCAAAAGGTAAACTGCATTAATGATTAATTTCCACTACTTGATTTTGCAAAATATACAAATAAAAACTTTAATATATGAAAGTATCACTGTATATTTTAAAGAAGTTATGAGTTTGTACAGATCTTAGTTTCCTAATTCCATGGTCCACTTAAATGTACCTGTGTTACTTTGAGAAAGGTAATTTAGGGACTATGCCAGGAAAAATTCCATACTAACTCTGAGAATATCTGTTTCAGAAATTAAAGAATTCCTCAGAGAATTATAGTGAAATATCAAAAGGTCACATAAGCCATATAAAAGAAGCTTCCATTTGCCAAATGTGGAACTATGTGAACATTAAAATAATTAATAATTATTAAGGATTATAAAGAGCTGAAACTCTATCATTTCAGTTGCCTACACAAATAAATATATAATGAGAAAGGAAATCTCACCATAGCATATTTAGAAATTGAAACAATGATCCTATTTACTATAGCATCCAAACAATAAAATATTTAGGAGTGAATTTTGCAAAGAAGGAAAAAGACTTCTATACTAAACATCACAGAAGTTTGTTCAAAGAATTGAAAGAAAATTTGGACAAAATGGAAAATGTCACGTGTTTGTGACTAGAAATATTTGCTAAGATGGTAAGATTTGTGTACTCCCAAATTGATCTACAATGTTATCCCTACCAGAATAATAGCTGCATTTTTCTGTAGAAAAGAAAGAACTGATCCTCAGATTCTTGTAGAGTTGCAAGGAGCACCAAATACCCAGAACAATACTGGGACTTTTCTTTCCTTCATTATATTATTTTTGTACTTGGGGTACATTGTGACATTTACAAAAGTGCTTACAATATATCACCCCTCCATAATTCTCTTTTATCCTCATTGCCTTCATACCTGGAATAGTTTCATACATCTCATTTTTCCATTTGCATACATAAGTACATAATATTTCCTTTATGTTCGGCATCCTTCACCCTTTCCTTGTATTACAGGTATTGGTACCATCCCCCAGACAGGACCTGCTTTACTTTCCTGATCTCCGTTTTTGACAAAAGGTATATTTGTTTGTTTAATATAGCTCTACAGGGAGTTTCCTTGTGACTTTTCCATGTGTACATGTATTAGAACTCTATTTTTCTCCTTTCTACCTCTTTCTACCTTAGTGTACTTCTTATGATGATTTCAAAACATTTAAAAGTTCTATATTTTTCGCAAGAGAAAAAAATCTGGCAGACTCATATATCTCAACTTCAAAACTTACTAAGAAGGTATGGTAATCAACACAGGGTGACACTGATCTGAGGACAAACACACAGGACTATGGAAGAGAGTGGAGATTATGTAAATTAACACATACATTCATGAAGAGCTAATTATTCTAGAAATAAGTTTTTTGAGATTGTCTGGGACAAATGGAAACCCACGGGCGGGAAAATAAACTTGAATACCTACATTACGTCATATATAAAATTAAACTCAAAACCAATGAAAGAGCTAAGTAAGAGATAAAAGGTAACAAGTATTTCTGACCTTGGACTTGACAGTGGTTTCCTAGATGTGATCCCCAAAGCACAGCACCAACTTAGTAAATTGAACCTCATTCAAATTAAAATATTTGCTGCATCAAAGGACACTGACAAAAAAAGAATACATATACTTCACAGAATAGAAAAAAACTAAAAATTATATCTGACAGGAAACCAGTATCTGGAGTAAAGACATATATGATATGTACAAGAGGTTTTGAGGAATTGGATATCCTGTGCATGGCTAGTAGGAATGAGAAATGATGCAGCTGCTTAGCCACTGTGGAAGAAGCTTGTGGAGTCCTTGACAGGACAAACACAGAGTCACTGAATTAACCACAACTCCAGACCCAGTTCACATGCAACAACTGAATAGATTTTTTAAAAATGTACAAGATGATAATGCAGTTTTCAGAAGGCTACAAAGAGGAAAAAACTAAATGATTGTCAACAATGTATGGTTTGGGGGAGATCCAAGATGGTGACTGAGACAGAGCCGCAGACCTCCTGAGTTCCTGAACCAGGGACTCTGCTGAGACTCTGGAGACATGCTTGGCTGAGGTATAGCACCAGCAAGAGCCAAAAATATGGCACTCTAAACCCTTAGATTATGCAAGGCTCCTCCATGCCACAATCTAATAAAAGAACAGCCAGCCTGCCAAGTCCCAGCCCTGCAGGCCTGCAGAGCCACTGCTCCACTCTGCAGGGCTCTCCACCCCTTGTCTGGCTGCACCAGGCCCCAGCCCCATGCTGGATCCATGCCCCACCTGGATCCCTGCTTCCTGGGCCTTGCCAGATCCACACACCACCGGGATCCCCACCCCTTGGGGCCGGGCACCAGCTCAGTGTGAGACAGCCATATCTCCCAGCCTGCTGGGATCCTCGCCACTTGGGTGGAGCCGGCCCCAGCTCTACAGGCTTTCCATATAACTGCTCCACAAGGCTTCCATTCAGGCCACCACTAGAGGTCTCCAAATCTGCCTAAGAGACATACACAGACAGGAGTGCATGCTAACAGAGTAACAAAACAACTAAGACTGCAATTCTACTGCTCCAGAACTGGTGATTTTTTTTTCTCCCTTCTTTAAGAGTTTGGCTGCTTGGTCTGCTGTTTGATCACCCACCATCTCTCCAATGGTTTTTTCCTCTCTTCTCTCGTCCTTTTATCTTTCCTTCTCTTCCTCTTTTTTATCTTTCTCTCTTAGTTTTGTTAGTATTAATATTGTAACCCAGCTAATACTAAATTTACACATAGCCCAGGGACAGAAACAGTACCTAGTGGAAATATGGGGAGAAGAAAAAGGGAGGGAAACCATTCTCTTCCCCCCCTCAATAAAGTAGTACAGGATTTAGAGCAAAGTGAATAAAACAGATACCCAAACCCAGACTCTAACAAAACAAAGAAAAACTACACCAACGAACCCAATGAAGCCCACAAACACCTTGAAAGAAGACATCCTACAAGGAATTAATGAGAATTTCATAGATATGTTACTAGATATGGTCAACCAAAACATACAGGAGGCACTCAAGAAATTCCAAGAAAACAAAAACAAAGAATATGAGAAAACACAGGAACAAATAAATGAAATCATAGAAGCCCTAAATAAACACCAAACTGAAACTGAGACCACCATAAACAGAGAGATAAATGAATTAAGGGGAAAAATTGACAATATTAAAGAGGAAGTAGCCCATGATATGGAATACCTCAGAAAAAAAGAATGAAACAGAAATACAAAACAAAATGGAAGGCATTCCAGCAGAACAGAACAGACAGAAGACAGAATCTCAGGACTTGAAGATAAAATGGCAATTAAAGGAAAAACTGAAGAACTATTAGTTAAACAACTCAAGACCTGTGAAAATAAAATGCAAGAACTTACTGACTCATTCAAATGACCAAACCTGAGAATCATGGGCATTGAAAAAGGAGAAGAGGTGCAAACAAAAGGAATGCATAATATGTTCAACAAAATAATAACAGAAAATTTCCCAAATCTAGAAAAAACTATGCCCATTCAGGTACAGGAACCCTCCAGAACCTGAACAGTGCTGACCAAAATAGAACTACCTCACAACATATTATCATTAAAACAACAAGGACAGAGACTAGAGAAAAAATATTGAAGGCTGTAAGGGAGGAAAAAACAAATAACACACAAAGGGAAACCCATCAATATCACAGCAGACTTCTCAACAGAAGCAAGAAGAGCATGGAGTGAGGTCTTCCAAGCACTGAATGAAAATAACTCCAATCCTAAGATACTCTACACAACAAAACTATCATTCAAAATAGTTGGAATAATAAAACTCTTCCATGATAAGCAGAAACTAAAACAATATATGACCACCAAGCCACAACTACAAAAGATTCTCCAAGGAATTCTGCACACAGAAAATGAAAGCAAACAAAAACATGAAAGGGCAGGCAATACCAAACCACAGGAGAAAAAAGCAAGAAAATAAAGAGTAACACTGCACACAATCAAACTGTTAATCAACAAAGACAACTACATGACAGGGATCACCACATATTTATCAATACTAACACTGAATATTAATGGACTAAATTCCCCCATCAAAAGACACTGATTGGCAAAAAGGATTAAAAAGAAAGATCCAACAATCTGCTGCTTACAGGAGACCCACCTCACTGACAGAAATAAGTATGGACTGAGAGTGAAAGGCTGGAAGAAGATCTACGAAGCCAATTGTCCCTGAAAACAGGCAGGGGTAGCAATACTTATCTTGGACAAAGTAGACTTCAAACATACATTGATCAAACGAGATACAGAAGACACTCCATACTAATAAAGTAGGAAATACACCAAAAGGAAATAACAATTATCAACCTATATGAACCCAACGTCAATGTACCCAGTTTCATCAAATATACTCTGAAGAACCTAAAAACATATATAAACTCCAACACAGTGATAGTGGGAGACCTTAATACTCCCCTATCACCAATAGATAGGTCATCCAAACAAAAAAATCAATAAAGAAACCCTAGAACTAAATCACACCATAGAGCAAATGGACCTAGCTGATGTCTACAGAATATTTCATCCAACTTCTGTGCAATACACATTCTTCTCAGCAGCCTGTGGAACCTTCTTCAAAATTGATCATATCTTAGGGCACAAAGCAAGACTCAGCAAATATAAGAGAATAGAAATAATCCCATGCATTCTATCTGACCACAATACATTAAAACTTGAAATTAACAAAAACAGCAGTAAAAAAACATGCAAACAATTAGAAGATGAACAACACATTGCTCAATGATGAATGGGTCAGTCATTGATGAAACATAGAGGAAATTAAACGTTCCTGGAAATGAAAATGAAAACACTACCTACCAGAACCTATGGGACACAGCAAAGGCAGTCCTGAGAGGAAAGTCTATAGCCAAGAGTGCATATATTAAAAGGTCATAAAGATCTCCAATCAATGACCTAATACTACAGCTCAAACTCCTACAAAAACAAAAACAAGAATATCCTAAAATAAGCAGAAGGAAAGAAATAATAAAAATAAGGGTTGAAATCAATGAAATAGAAACAAACAAACAAAACAACATACAAAGAATCAATGAAACAGAAAGCAGGTTCTTTGAAAAAAGAAATAAGATTGACAGACCCCTGGCAAACCTGACTAAAATGAGAAGAGAAAAAAGCCCAAATCAGTAAAATCAGAAATGCAAATGAGGAGATAACAACAAACACCACAGAAATCCAGAAAATCATCAGAGGCTACTTTGAGAGCCTATATTCTAATAAATTTGAAAATTTTGAGGAAATGAACAGATTCCTAGAAACTTACAGCCACCCAAAACTGAACCAAGAGGATATTAATCACCTGAATAGATCTATAACACAAAAAGAAATTGAAGCAACAATGAAGAGTCTCCCAAAACAGAAAAGTCCAGGACCTGATGGATGTTTAAAGAAGAACTACTAACAACTCTCCTTAAACTATCCCGCGAAATAGAAAGGGAAGAAACACTGCCTAACTCTTTTTATGAAGCCAATATTGCTCTCATCCCAAAACCAGACAAAGACACCTCCAAAAAGAAGAACTACAGGCCAATTTCCTTAATGAATTTCAAAGCAAAAATCCTCAATAAAATAATGCAAACTGAATCAGAAAGATCATATACCATGACCAAGTTGGCTTCATCTCAGGGATGCAGGAGTGGTTCAACATACTCAAATCTATAAATGTAATACAGCACATTAATAGAAGCAAAGACAAAAATCACTTGATCATCTCAATAGATGCAGAAAAAGTCTTTGACAAGATCGAACACCACTTCATGATAAAAGCTCTAAGAAAACTAGGAATAGAAGGAATGTAACTCAACATTGTAAAGGCTATAAATGACAAACCTATAACCAATATCATACTTAATGGAGAAAAACTGAAACCATTCTCTCTAAAATCAGGAACGAGACAAGGGTGCCCACTCTCCCCACTCCTACTTAACATAGTACTGGAATTTCTAGCTAGAGCAATAAGGCAAGAAGAAGAAATAAAAGGAATACAAATAGGTAAAGAAACTGTCAAAATATTACTATTTGCATATGATATGATCCTATACCTTAAAGATCCAAAAAACTCTACCCAAAAACTCTTAGATACCATAAACAGCTATAGTAAGGTGGCAGGATACAAAATCAACTTACAAAAATCATTAGCTTTTCCATACACCAACAACAAACAAACTGAGAAGGAATATATGGAAACAATTCCATTCACAATAGCCTCAAAAAAAAAAAAATCAAATACCTAGGAGTAAATTTAACAAAGGATGTGAATGACCTCTACAAGGAGAATTACAAACCCCGAAGAAAGAGATTGAGGAAGACTACAGAAGATGGAAAGATCTCCTATGGCTCATGGATCGGTATAATCAACATAGTAATAATGGCTATACTACCGAAAGCAATCTACATATTTAATGCAATTCCCATCAAAATCCCAATGACTTTCATCACAGAGATTAAAAAATCTACCCTAAAGTTCATTTGGAAACACAAGAGACCAAAAATAGATAAGGCAACACTCTGCAAAAAAAGCAATGCTGGAGGTATCATAATACCTGACTTCAAATTATATTACAAAGCAATAGCAATAAAAACAGCATGGTAATGGGACAAAAACAGACAGGAAGACCAATGGAACATAATAGAGGACTCAGATGTGAACCCACACAACTATACCCACCTCATTTTTAACAAAGGTGCCAAAAACATACGATGGAGAAAAGGCAGCCTCTTCAACAAATGTTGCTGGGAAAAGTGGTTACCTGTCTGCAAGAAACTGAAACTAGATCCATGTCTATCACCCTGTACTAGTATCAGTTCAAAATGGATCAAGGACCTAAATAACAGACTTAAAACTCTGAAGTTACTACACGAAGGAGCAGGAAACACTCTGGAACTAGTACATATAGGCAAAGACTTCCTCAATAGAACCCCAGCAACCCAGCATCTAAGAGAAAGGATGGACAAATGGGACTTCATAAAATTAAAAAGCTTCTGCACAACCAAAGAAATGGTCTCTAAACTGAAGAGACCACCCATAGAGTGGGAGAAAATATACGCTAGCTATACATCAGACAAAGGACTGATAACCAGAATATACAGGGAACTTAAAAAAACTAAAGTACCCCAAATCAATGAACCAATAAAGAAATGGTCTACTGAACTAAACAGAACTTTCTCAAAAGAAGAAATTCAAATGGCCAAAAACACAAGAAAAAATGCTCACCATCTCTAGCCATAAAGGAAATGCAAATCAAAACCACACTAAGATTCCACTTCAACCCTGTTAGAATAGCCATGATCAAAAACACCACCACCAACATGTGTTGGCAAGGATGTGGATATAAGGAACCCTGGTACACTGCTAGTAGGAACGCAAACTGGTGCAACCACTCTGGAAAAAAATTTGGAGACTTCCTAAAAATCTAAACATAGACCTGCCATATGATCCAGCAATCCCACTCTTGGGGATATACCCAAAGGAATGCAGCTCAGGTTTCTCCAGAGGCACCTGCACACCCATGTTTATTGCAGCACTATTCACAGTATACCACTTGTTGTGGTGTATGATAACTAGAGCACAGAAAGCAGCCGTCTTTGAAGAGATGACCACTGCAGTGTTCTCAAAACTATTTAAGAGGTCAAACCACTGATTATAAAAGCCCAAGAAGCTCAAAGACACACTTTTATGAGGTCACATGAGTAGATGAGAGTAAAACTGTAGAACAAAGAAAAAGAGAAGCATACAAACTAACCCCAGAAAATAAAACTATAAAGAAATTAAAGTCAGACTGAGCACCACATTCTTATAGAAGCACTGAAAATTAAACAGACCACATTATAAGCTAGATGCAGAGGCCCACACCTGCAATTATAGCTATTTTGGAGGCTGAGATGGAGAGGATCTCAGTTGGAGGCCAGCCTGGGTAAATCAACATAAGATCCTATCTCCAAACTAACCAGAGCAGAATGGACAGGAGGTGTGGCTCAAGCTGTAGAGCACCTGCCTTGCAAGTGTGAAGCCTTGAGTTCAAACCCCAGTCCCACTAAAAAAGAAGAAAACAGACCACATTATAAACAACTGTATGCTAATCCATAATTTTTTATAAAATAAGCAGATATCTAGAAATACCAGCTTCTAGCAGAGTATATAGAAAAATAGTGCAAATCTAAAGTCTTATAACATTTAAAGAAATTTAATCTATTAAAACATTCAAATAAAGACAACTGCAGAATTTTCCACAAATAAAGAAGTGTCAGCAATCTTATATAAACCATTCTAGAGAATAGAAAAAGGTATGTGTGAGATAAAGATCCATTTCTCTGCTAACGGTAAAGTATCTTTCCAATTATTTGATGTTCCTTGTCCTCAAAAGCTGGAGAATAATTTGCCTAACTTAGGTGATGGTGGGCTGGGTTTAATGATTTTCTATTAGTGAACAGAACATGGCAAAGTGATGGTGCAGATATGCAATGTTATATCATAAAAACTTCAATACTCCCTCTATATATCTGGTTTTATTTTCCATGGTTTTAGCTGAGGTCATCCATGGTCTGAAAATATTAAATGGCAAAGTAGCTTTATAAAAATCATGAGTGCTAAATTTTTTGTTCTAAGTAGTGTAACAGAATGTCATAGTATATTGCATTATCCCACCAACAAAATTCATCCCTTTGTCCAGTTTATTCATACCATATACCTCATCAGCCTATTAGTCACAGTGGCCTTCTTCACTGTCAGATGGAAGTTCCTGTATTCCGGGGTTTGTATATACTGTTCAGTTCTATCACATGGTTTCAGCTATCCCTTAGGGTCTTGAACAAAGGGGCTTCTTCTACTCCGTTATTCATCCTGTCCTTTTGCTCTTAGAGAAATTAGCTGCTGTGCCATAAAGACAATCAATATCATGGAGATGCTCATGTGCCAAGGGGCAGACAAGCACAATGACATCAGCCAGAAAGGAACTAAGGCCTCTGGCCAACAGGCCTGTGAGGGAGCCATCTTGGAAGTAGATGCAGGCTCAACTTGAGCTTTCATGTTGGGAGAGCTGAGTCATTTGACTGCAAAAGACATTGTGCCAGGGCCCCCAGACAAGCTATTCTCAACTTATTTTATCTCTTTTTTCTAGTTATCTCATGTCTCTATCTTCCATTTATTATCTCATGATAATTCATCATCTCAAATGATAATAAATGCCTATTGTTTAAACCACTTAAATTTTTGGATAACTTATTATGCAACATAGATAATTAATAAAATTCCCAGTATTTACTATGAGTTCAATATAACATTAATACCAAAATGTAACAACAGTATTATAAGAGAAAATAAATATTGTTTCATCTCATTCATGAAAATTGACAAAAAGACACAAATTCTATGAAGTCATTCATTGGAATATTAGAATGGTAACAGTTCATAATATATTTGGTTTATTATGAACATTCAAAACATCATCCAACATAATTCACCATAGAAACAGATTAAGGAAAAAAGTTCCTGATCTTCTTAACATTTTCAGAAAGCTTTCAAATAACAAAGAGAACACCTTTTCCTTATTGTGATAAAGGATATCTCAAGCATTGACAGAGACATGCTCAGTGAATTACAATACAAAACATTTTGTAGATGACTTGTGAAAATCAGTGAATTTAGAAAGGGTATATAGCACAAGTTATACATTTGCAAATATCTATAACAGACATTAAAATATTATTTAAAATGACAGCTAATAAAGCAAGAAGCATGTTAAATCTCTAAGTATATTCAGGTAACAAATGGTGCTCAATTCCTTTGCAAAAATATTCTAAACATTTTGTAAAATATCTTTGAGAAAAAATAAGGCTTAAGTCAATAGAAGACTAGATAAACCTTTAGTTGCTATTTCTCTAGCTAACATTATATTGATTTTAGCCATCCTAAGTTCACTACTCATTTGCATTCCCATTTGTCAAGATTACTTAAACCTAAATATGGTGCCCCTTACCTAAATGCTCTTTTATTCATTTTATTAGATAGTTATGTATCAATTATTCAATATTTGTGACAACTGTAAAATGTCAGATTGATGCATATGACATGGCTCACACTCTCAAAATATGCATTGTTCTATAATGGAAACCACAAAACAAATAATTGCAGCATGACCCTTCATTCCTTGCATTGGAGTTGATAAAGGGGTGACAGATGAGAAAGAAAGGTATTTTTTCCATAGATTGCCTTAAGGGAGAGTGTTCATACAGGGTTTCTATGTGTGTTCAGGAGGCTATCAGGTACACAAGTGAAAGTGGGTGTAGAAAGGCACACTAGTTCAGTGAGTACAAAGTTCTGTCTTAGGTACTAAGGTACATGTCACATGCAACTGCACTGTGAGTCAATTGTTCAATTTGCCACCAAAAATGCTTTGATAAAACTCCTGAATTCATTCAACTAACCCATGTATTTTGACTCTCAGTGTCAGATATCCCAAGAACACTATAAATGCTATTTTTAGTGTACAAAATTATTTGTGGGAAATTTTCCAAAAATTAATTAATCGTATGCTTTTGAAATGATCATGGAGGCTATGATTTGGATGCACATTGAATCCCCCAAGATCCATTTGTTGCAAGCTTGGTTCCCAGTTTGATGGTAGTAATGGTGGGACAATCTGTAAGATGTGGGGCCCAGTATGAATTAATTAGGTCATTGGATGGAATAACTCAGGGAGTCTGAGTTAGTTCCTGTGAGAGCTATTGGGAAAAATGTGATCTTGACTTCTCACCTGCTCAGGGGATTCCTGTCTCACCTGAGACATCTTCCTCTCACATGACCTGTTGTGATACCATCTCCATGATGTGCTGTGGTCAATGATCTTTAGCAGAGGCTGAATCTGGCTGAATTTGGGAGCCACCAAATTATGGATGTTCTGACACCCAAATTATGAACCAGATGAAGGTTTTCTTTTTTCAATAACCCAGTGTTGGGTATGTTGAGGAAGTCCCAGAAAGTGGACTAATACAATGCCACTTAGATTTCTAAGGTCAAGTGAGAAGTTGAGCACATTAGGGGAAGTGACTTAGATATTTTAATTCTAATATTCAAAGGCCACTATTCTTTTCATGGAAATCTAAAATGCTGTATGCAATGTGAATATTACATACATTCACACTGGAAATAAGCCTTCTAGATAGCTGAATTTTCTTGTGGGCTATTGTTTAACTTAATATTTCACATGTATATTTGCTTCTACAAAAGGCTTTTTCAATTGAATTAAGGGTCTGAGATTGTGAAACGTGTAAGACAACAAAACAGTTTTACTTGTCATTCTGTGACATTTAGATTTTGACAAATGATGAGTCTGAGACCTCATTAACTCAATAGTTATGTGGTCTTGAGTATAATTTAAAACTTTTTTAGGTCTCTGTTTTCTTATATGTAAAACTGTATTGTGTCATATTTTAAGGTTTTAAAAGCCAAAGGGAATAACAAAAGTGAAGAAGCTTCATATATTGAAACATATGCATATATGTGTGTGTAGCATAAACATAAGCCCCATATTAGAAGGACTTTTTTCTTAGTTAATCATTGCACCCTATACATAGCTGAATGACCAAACCACCAAGAGTGTGGAGAAGTGGTCCACAAGACTTGTGTTGCACACTTATCACAATCATGCCTTCGTCACACTTACATGTTAACATTTACTGCTCAGAATGACCATAGCAGTATATGTGTCCTGCATTTTGCATTAGTAAGACTATGTCTTGGCAAACAATAGAAAGTTCCTACATGAAGAAGTTTCTGTTGGAGATCCCTCAGCAAAAGATACAGAACAGAAAATTTTGCACAATTTCACCATTCTTCTCTTCAGTTAATGTATATAGCTAATGCCTTTTGTGTTCACTCTAGAATGTCAAAAATTCAACAATATAAGTAATCAGAGATTTTCCTTAGTGATTTAAATAAGGTCCAATGTTAGCTTCATCACTTCCTCTCAAGCAGATAATGTATAATTTGGAAACACATTAATTCCCTTATATAATGCATCTCATTGAGTCTGTTAAGTGATGGCCTGAAACATAGAATTGAAGGATGATAAGTGATTGATGTAACAACTATTTAACCTCAACGACAAGCTACGCATTTAAAAGGAATTTATTTCCCCTGGGATACATATTATGAAATATAAATGAGGACTGATGGCAGCCTGAATTAAAAAGTCAATAATTCCCCCAAAGAACATTTCAAATAATTTTGCTATGGTTGTTTTTAGTTAGAAAGTGCACTTTATGAACATGCATTTTTGTTTCTATTGGCCATGCATGGAAAAGGAAAGGATGAAGATCATCATTACGGTGAGACTCCAACTTGAATGCACTGTCATGACCATCTTTCCACAGGCTACTAATATTGTACACAAAAGGCAATATTTAAAACTGACCTTCTACACCCTGGATTCTTGCTAGTACTCATTGACAGCTCACAAAAATTACCAAGGAATCTTCTATTGAAATAGTTCAAACTAGTTGTCTTATTTGATATAATATTGTAAAAGAGTCAAGCAATATCAATATTAAATAATATGATATTGTGTATATATAAACATGTTAAAGAGGGGATTACATGTTATTAAAATATTCTACAAAACATGATCATAGTGGCTGGAGATATGGCTCAATTGGTAGGGCGCCTGCCTTGTAAGTGTGAATTCTTGAGATCAAAACCTTATCCTACCAAAAACAGCAAAAGCAAAAGCAAAACCAACAAATAAAAAATATAATCAACTGCTTTTATTAATTAAAATGAAAGGGATACAAAAGAATATGTATTTATGAATTTTACTCATGAATAAAATTTAATCAAAGTACAAAATTTGGATTTATTTTTGAATTTTAACATAATCTACAAATATTCATTAATTCAGAGTGCATTAGTTATCTTCATTGTTCTTTCTCTTTTTCCTGCTCTCTTTTTTATATTAGCATGTTGAATAAATGCTCAGTTTGAAATTAGAAAAATGGAGCACTGAAAAAAATGTCTTCTCAACCTTCTACTCCTAATCATAAAATAAACAGTGTCATAGATGTTTCTACCAACATTTGAGTACTTGGCATTTAAATTTATGTTCTACACTGGACTTTTGGCTGTGTAATACAAGATATATTGGAGATCCTTGAAAAAATGTATTTTAAACTGTAAAGGTCAAATAAATTGATGCATGTATAGAATTTGGGAGCAATATTAGTAATTTATTTCCAATAGTTGCATCTTTTCAAGGAAACTGAACTACTTTCTATTGTTCAGTTAAAAGAAATAATATTGCCATATAAATAAATTAGACAAATATACTAAAAGTTCATATAGTTTCTCTAACAGATCTGACATCATAAGCACAAATAACCACATGCTTTACATGGAAAGCCAGACACAGTGGCTCATGGCTGTAATCCTAGATACTGGGTGGTGGAGATCAGGAGGATCAGGGTTCAAAGCCAGCCTGGCAAAAAGTTAATGAGACTCCATCTCAACCACTAAGCTGGGTATGGTGGTATACACTGTAGTCTCAGCTATGCTTGGAGGAATAAATGTGAAGATCATGGCCCAGGTTGTCTCAGGCAATAATATGAGACCCTATTTGAAAAACAGTAAAGCCAAAAGGGCTAAGACACGGTAGAGCACCTGCTCTTCACAAGTGTGATGACCTGAGTTCAAACCTGGTGTTCCAAAGAAAAAAAAGTAGATAAACTGAAGAAAATAAAGTATAATTAGTATAACAATACAGGTTTTTCTGTAAATTTTGGTGTCTATACAAAACTGTCATAAACATTTACAAACTGAAAATTACAATATATTTATTTATTAATGGTAATAGGCGTACAGTGGAAAGGCGGATGGATATGTTCTCCAAAGGCGCATACAGCTCAATTGTGTTAGGATAGAGCAGTGTTTTTCTTTATATTAGGAAAGATCTAATAGAACACTTTTAATCTAATAATCTTTAAATCTAATACTGGAAAGAATCTAATGAGAAAATACTGCTTCTGTAACACTAAGCCCTGCTTCTTCTCAGTCTTTATGCATTCAAGCTGATTTTTCTTCACAAGCAGCTGCCCTGTTGCCAGAATGCATGGAAGACACACAGCCCGGACGCTTCCGAAGCAGATCTTAACTAGAGGCCAGGGTCACTGACTCAGTGCAGTGACTACATTCTGACTGAGAATAAAAGTGCCTTTAAGGTGGACATGCAGGTCGCTGGAAAGTAAGCAACAAACCACTGGCATTTTTAAAATTCTCTTGATGTCATTATGTGGTGCTCTTTTGAAGAATTCTACTGCTCTTCCAGAAATTATTCACACAGCTGCAACTGTGAGGAAAGAGTATAAGAAAGCTTGAGGGCAGAATATAAATGTCTCTGAAGCAGTGCTGACTCACAGCAGCATCTGGATTGTTCTGTTTGCATTATGACTTCCTTTGTCATTAAAGCAACTTTCCTATGAAAAATTACAGACTGGGTTTAATAAATATTTTAAATGCTACTGAGCTTGTCCATTGCCTTTTGTCTCTGACATTATTAAAGCCATCAATTTCTCCTTAACTTTGTCCCAAAGCAGTCTTTTTATATTCATGAGTTTCACACTGCCTCTTGTCAATATTACAACACTCTCTGATCACATTATTGCAGTCTGCATGAGAGTGTAGAGGCTGCAACAAATGTTGAAAGCAAAACATAAATGAAGAGCAACATATCTATAGCCTTAAACTTTCATGGGTTTTTATTAGGTCTTCCATTTATGCTGTATTATTGTGAGAAGTCACATCTTTTAAACTATTTCGAAAGGGAACTTCATCTCAGTTTAATTAACTTAGATCTAGTCTGTTTGTCCTTGAAGTTAGAGACCCTTTTAAATCTTCAATTTCAAAGTCTCAAAAGCTACCAGTTTCAGAAACGTTATGTAACACACACACACACACACACACACACACACACACACACACACACACACAGAAAAATGACATTCAAGATAATGCGTAAGACTTTGTTTCTTTACACCTATGAAAGAAACTAAGAATAAAGGGAAAAAATGAATGTATAACCTGACACATGGTGGATCCTGGTTTTTGGATAGCTTTATTTGATATATTCATGATTTAAATAATTTGTTACAAGATCTCAAATTGGTTATTTGAAGCAGTAACTGTGTAGTTGTTATGTTCTAGTAACCAGCCCCCAAACTGGAAATTTTTTTCTTTTATTCATATGTGTATACAATGTGTGGATCATTTCTCACCCCCTCCCTTTACCCCTGCACCCTCCTTGTCCCTCCCTACCCCCTCACTTCAGAGCAAAAGCTGTTTTGCCCTTATCTGTAATTTTGTTGAAGAGAGAGTATAAACATTAATAAGGAGCAAGGGTTTTTGCTAGTTGAGATAAGGATAGCTATACAGGGAAATTCCTCACATTGCTTTCCTGTACATATGTGTTACATTGATTCTTCTCGAAGTAAACTTTTCTCTAGTTCCTGGTCCCCTTCTCCTATTGGCCTCTGTCGCTTTAAAGTATCTGCATTAGTTCCTTTGCATTGAGGACATCAAATGCTATCTAGTTTTTTGGATGTTTTACCTATCCTCATACCTTCCTTGTGTGTTCTCACTTTATCATGTGTTCCAAGTCCAACCCCCTTGTTGTGTTTCCCCTTGATCTAATGTCCGCATATGAGGGAGAACATATGATTTTTGGTCTTCTGGGCCTGGGTAACCTCACTCAGAATGATGTTCTTCAGTTCCATCCATTTACTTGTGAATGATAAGATTTCATTCTTCTTCATGGTGAGTAAAATTCCATTGTGTATAAATACCACATTTTCTTAATCCATTCATCAGTAGTGGGGCATCTTGACTGTTTCCATAACTTGGCTATTGTGAATAGTGCTGCAATAAACATGGGTGTGCAGGTGCCTCTGGAGTAACCTGTGTCACATTGTTTTGGGTATATCCCCAAGAGTGGTATTGCCAAACTGGAAAATTTGAATGTACTTCTAACACTTTCTGCTATGTTCTAAGGGATAAAATATCTAATTTCTGAGTCTCGTATTCCCTATTTGTAAAATTTGGAACCCTTCATTAACATTTGTCCTCCAAAGACAGACATGTCCCTCAAAGGCACATGAACTAAAGGGCTAGTTGCCAGCCTGTGGCATTACTGGTGGTAGCAGAGCCTTAGGGAGGCAGGGACCTAGTGGAGGAAGTGAGGTCACTGAGGTTAGGCTGTGCAGGTTGGGCTGGGACTCCCTTTTGCTTCATGGCCGCCAGGAGGTGTAGACTCCTGTACTTGCACAAGGCCAGAGCAAGGTGACCACACAACCGTGGGCTGAAATGCCTGAGACCACTTGCCAAAACAAACTTTTCATCCTTTTAAGTTGTTCATCTCAGGTGTTTTGGCACAGCAATGAGAAGCTGAATAGCATACTTTCCTAGGATTGATTGGATTAAAGAAAATAATCTAAGGAAACTTTCTACCTCATTGCTAGGCACACCACAGGAATTTGTTAGGTGCTTTATTCATACACTTTGCCTTTTAGAAATCATGTTTTGTTTGACCAGTTATACACAGAATGTGGGAGGATAGGAAGAATGGCAAATGTGTTTGGTTTCACTTGATTAGTAGAGGTGGATGACTACCCTAGGAATGGGTTCAGTAGAAGGAAAAAAAACTAGAATTGATGAGTACTAGCACCAGCATCTTTTCGGTGCCTATTTTCTCATTTATAAAATGAATATTACAGTTAAATAATGAAATCGCATTTTACAACATAATGTCCTATCCAGATAGTGAGGAATGGAATCATGATGATTTGTTGGTACTAATGTTGATGAAGATGTTATGTCTTCAATGGAGCAAGTGAACAAAATTGCTAATATTAATATTTTTTTCTGAGACTTTTGGAAACAAATTTACATAATAAAGCAAAACCATTTTACATGGTTAAATTCATCTGTATTTATACACACTTAGCTGATCTACAGTTCTAAGCAAGAGTAGGTATACCTTTTATGATAAAGTGAGCTCATTGGTATGTAATAATTTCTTTTTTTCGGGCGGTAACACTGGGGGTTAACCTCATTGCCTCATGCTTACAAAACAGGCATTCTACCTCTTGAGCCACAGTTCCTGTCAATTTTGCTCTGGTTATTTTGAAGAAGGGGGTTCTCTCAAACTACTTGCCTAGGTTTGGCCTTGAAGGATGATCCTTTCAAACTCAGCCTCTCAAGTAACTAGGATTACAGATGTGAGCCATTGGCTCCCAGGCATCAAGTAATTTCTTTAGAAACTACTTTATTCATCTTAGCACAATTTTATATAAGTGAATATATTGATATTTGTAAATACTATTCCCTAATTTCAGAATAAGCTTCTTAACAGGAATCATAAATTCAATCTACTCATATTTAGAAATAACTTGATACTAATTTAGTAAAACCATGTGGATGCCTAATTTGAAAAGGCCTTCTTGACTAGAGCTTCAGAAACCCTGAGCTAGTGTCACTTTGTACTGACAAATGGTAACTTAAAAAAGGTATCCTCAAATTACAAAACTAAAAGTCCAAAAAAGAAGCTTTAATAATTATGTAAGAATAGTACTAAGCCAAAAACTTGCTAAACAAAGAGAAAATGTAGATGTACACCTTATTACAAAAATTTGTTTTGCCAAATTTCCTCATTTTTCATCAAGTAGATGAGGTTATAAGTTTTCATTTCTATAAAGAAAATTCATAGCAGAGACTTGGGATACAGCTCGGTGGAAGAGCACTTGCTTAGCATGTATGAGGCCTAGGGTCTGATCCCAGAACTGTAACACACTTAACACACTTTCATACCAATAGAGCAAATTCTGTATAATTTACTCAGGTATGTTTTCAATTACATATCTGAGACATACATGTAGCCTTGCTCATTATTTCAATTGATTAGTAATACTTCATAGCATGATTGTACTTAATTTATTCATAGATTTCAATATTTGTGATTCATATTTTGCAAAGTATTTATTATACATGGTTGTGTACATCATTACAATTGTACTTATATCCTGGGGCTTTTGCTTCTTTTGATTATCTTAATAATAGAAAAAATGCTACATTAGGAAGCACATGTATTTAAAATTGGATAGAGTACATCATAGTATTTTCCTAAAATTTTCTCCCAGCACTAATGCATAAGTAGATCCATTTAATAACATATTCACCTGAAGTGGTTCTTACCAACTTTCTCATTTTGGATAATGCTTATGTATTTAAAAAAGCAACTATCACCTAATTCTTTTTGGATGACTATGTTTTCATGTTTTGATTATTTCCTTGAAGGACTGTTCAAAGTCTTTGTCAATTTTTTCTTATTAATTTGTAGAAATAGAGAAGTACAAAGATCTTTTATCCCCTATATGTATTGTACATAATTTATCTAATCTAGTTCTTTTGAATAATTACATTAAACAAAATTTTATCTTATTTATTTATAACGTAATCTATCAAACAACTGTTTTATCATTACTGAATAAAAATTCTTAGTGTAAAACTTTCTTTTATCACAACCTGTCTTACTAAAGAAATAGTTATCTCCCCCATCCACAATTATCTGAATAATCCTTAAATAATGAACTCCTATTACTTAATTTATTTTAATCTTAGCATAATTATATTTAATAGATTATAAGATAGATTAAAATCCAATGCCCATTATATTTTAAACATATCTTATATCCTATGTGAAGAACCATAATTTTCAGTAATATAGTTTTTCATAGGGCCTAAAAACAAAATAAAATATTCTGCATAGTTTGACATTCTGTCTCATCATAATTATGCATAAAATTCCATAATCATATACATTCATCAAACATTTTATGTGTATATTTTATATAGTATGAATATAAGTCTATGTTCAGATGTAAAACGACTTCATGAAAATACAGATTGTATCTGTTTCTGTATCAATGCTGTCCACTCCATTGGTCAACACCAAGTTTTGGTTGACATGACTTTTCTTTTTAAGGAAGTATTTTTCTAGTCCATTTAATCAGAAATTTTGTACAGTGTTTAAAATTTATAGCATTTCCCTGGGTAACATGATTTTAATGCAACAAGTTTTATATCCTTTCCCATTAATGCATTCAAAGTACTGAATATATTAGTAGTTCCAAATGTCTTTCCCAAAATTTCCAAATTTATTGTTTTATAAGAAGAAGGAGGGAGGACAGAGAGGAAAAAAGGGTGAAGAATAGAAATCGGAGGAAAGGAAGAAGGAAAGAAACAAACAAAGAGGAAGGAATAATACACCCTCTGTATACAATTAGTTCAATTAAAATCAGCCATCTAGGATCATATGTTGTTCCATTTGTTTATTTCCTAAGTCCTTCAATAACATTTTATAGTTTTCTTAAATTACAATCTAGATTTCTCCTGATATATTTTTTTAAATTTTCTTCTCTCTCTCTGGGTTTTAGTGGAAATGTATGTTCTAGGATCCCCACAGATGCCAAAATTTATTAATGTTCAAGTCCTTAACATAAAATCAGGTAGTATTTGTGTATAATCTACATGCATCCTCCCATATACTTAAGTCGTTGCTACATTATTTATAATACCTAGTACATAGTAATTGCTTAATAAATTTTCTTAGCATTATTATACTGTATTAAGAAATTAATGACAAGAAAAATGCCTATACATGTTTAATACAAACATAATTTTAAAGAATATTTTCAGCCTACAAGTAGTTGAATGTTCAGACACAGAACCCATGGAAATAGAAGGTGGGCTGTGTTTTTGAAATTAAATAAAAATATACGAGATGATCTCATACAAAACAGAATTTTAGAATTCCTTTCCTTCCTTGTTTCTTTCTGCCCCTGAATGCACTCCTAAAATCTAGAAAAAGTGAAAATATGACCCAAAAAGTGACTTGGTCTGATTTTGTGTAGCTCGAAAACTTTTACTTCCCTCATCCACCAAGACTTCAGAACCTAGAGATCATCAAGCTTCCCAGGCAAAGGTAAACAGGTGACTGACAGAACAAGTCGCCCTGTTTGTAAATTACATAGACCTGTGCCTGCTGCCATCACTTGCTGCTTATGAAAGTATGCACACTGAAGACATTTCTATTAATCCTCTGCACTAAGGTTATTCTTGTATCTGAAAGTATTGTGGATGTAAGTCTCAGACCTTGTACTCAAATTAACTCAAAATAAATTGGAAATATAAATATAAAACCATAAGACTTTCAAAAAATACAGAGAAAAAACTCTTCAGTATATAGGACTCACCAAGTATTTCTTAGGCTGACAGTAAAAGTACATAAAAGGAAAATTGACAAATTGGACTTCAGCAAAAGTAAAAACTTCTGCCCGGGAAAACACACTATGAAATGAATCAAAAGACAAGCTACAGAGTGGGAGAAAATATTGGTAAACTACATAGGCACAAAACTACAAATCTAGGATATGTAAACTATGTTCCAAAATCAACAATAAAAACAAAAAGAAAAACAAACAGCAAGGAAAACCCTCCAAAGTAATCCAATTAGAAAGCTGGAAAAAAAAAAAAACAAGAAGGGTTATTTTACTGAAGGAAATACAGGATGGAAAATAATTACAAGAAAAGGTGTTCGGTTTCATTAGCAATTAAGTAACACCAAATAGGTTGACAATACAGTATCACTACACATTTTTAGCATGGCTAAAATAAAAATAGTGACAATGCCAATCATTTCAGGGATATAAAGAAACTGAATCTTATTGCTAGTGAGAATATAAAATGATAAAGGTAATCAATCAGCATCTTTAAAAAATGAAACCCCCATACCTTCTCTTTGCAACTCCTGAGCATTTATCCCTGCTTAGGCAGGGATCCTTGCTGTGGGCTACATTTTGGTTTGATGTGCTATAGTTTTGCAAGATGTTACTAAGGAGAGAAAATGCTTGAAGAATCTTTCTACATTGTTGCTGCAAAAGAATGTACAACCTTCTCAAAATTTAAAAGTTTAAATTGGGTTGGGGGTCATGGCTCAAATGGTAAAGCACCTGTCAAGCAAGCTTGAAGCCCTGAGTTCAAACTCTAGTACTACCAAATAAAAAAAGTTTCTTAAAAGATTCTTGATTCATTTTCAATAAAGCATGACTTGCATCAGTAGTAAGGCTAAGTCCTCCTGCTCCCCCATGCAAGCCTGCAGGCAAGGTGGGCACCACTTACTTGTGAGGTGTCTTACTCTTAAGTGACTGACTGCACTTTCACCTGAAAGTAACTTTACCACTGTTTTGCTGCACCCATTGCACACCTGGGAGTTCTCTGAGGCTTCTGGATGACTCATTAGCAGCACTCTCATCACCACCATGCAATTATTAAATTATAACATATTTATTGTTTTCCCTTTTCCTACCTAAGTTTAGGCCTTCACTATTTCTAGGCTGTGTTTATTAGCCATCTTTATTCTCTGCAGCCTGTGCAAATCCACCCTCCACACTGCAGCCAAAATCATTTTTTAAGTAGAACATCTGAGGTTCAATGATCTGTTTCTTTGTACCCCTCCCCCCTTTTCATATAATATCTGAGCCACATACCACAAAACGTCCTCATAATCTGCACTGGCCTTCCAACATTTACATATTTCCAGTCCTGCCTGTAACACCTGCCTTGATTTATCTAGATCACTTCATGCTCCTATCTTTCTCCTCCTATTTACACCCCTTTCTCACTATGTACACTTCCTCCTTTCCTCTTCTTTCCCTCTACTTTCTCCTCTTCTAATTCTTCTCCTTTCCATTTCTCTTTCCTTTAATTTTCCTCCATTCTTTCCTTGTTGCCCTTTATCTCCTTCCTTTCTCTACTTCTTCTTCCCCCATGTCTATTAATGTTTTTCAAAAATTTATAAATTTTCACTTTTAATTTTATTATCTGTGAATCCACAATTCATTTACAAGGTTGAAAATTCAAGAGATGCAAAAATGCACTGTGAAAAGTCCTTCCTGTCATATTATCCAGTTTTCCAGCTCTTTCTTTTCCTGGAAGTGAGCACTTTCTCGTGCATTCTGACAGAGATGCAATACATGACACACACACACACACACACACACACACACACACACACACTCTCCATGATTTTCACCTTTGCTGTGGTGAAAAGCAATACACAATCAGTAGAAAGAGTGCTTTGAATTTTCATCTTTTGTTTCCCCAGGTTGACAATATAGAATTTCACGTGCAGAGCTGGGCTAGAGTGGTGCTGCATCTCCTGGTCAGCATGGGTCTAAACAAGAGATACTCTACAGCATGCAGAGTTGCTAAAGTGTGATGTTTCTGATTTTTTTTTTTTTTGGTGGAGGGATAAAGGAGAATGGTGGAGGGGTGAATGTAAATATGATGTATTTGATATATTTTAAGAACTTTTGTAAACGCCACAGGACAACAATAAAAACAGAAGAAAAAAAAAGACTGTGATGTTTCATAAGTTAAGTGTATTAACTGCATTTTTAATATGGTACTTTCCATTTATGATAGATTTGTCAGGATATAAACCCACTGTAAGTTGATGAGCATCTGTGTTAAAAATTATAAAGCATGTACATAATATTATATAAGTGCATATGTAACATATGTATGTATATACATATACATAATTGGTTACAAAACATGTTACAGGAATTTGACCTCACTCTATTCAGTTATAGGAACTGGGTAAGCAACCTCTGTAAGACTTGTCCTCCTGTCTGATGCTTCTAGAGCTTGACATCCACAGGTCAGCTCACCAAGAAGGAAAGATGGATGGAAAATAAGAGAACAGGTGGATTAGTGATTGTCAGGGGCTGGATGGTGGGAGATGGATGCCAAGTGATTGCGGATTGTTCAAGATTACTTTCTGAATTGGTGAAATGTCATGGATTTAGTAATGATGGTTGTACAGATATGCGAATATTTTCTTTTAATTACAAAGAGTGTTCTTGTGGTATACGAATTTTAGTTTTGGAATATAAGCAAGGAAAGAGAAAGAAAAAATAAATGCAAAGGAAGGCCATTGTACCGAATAGCTTCATTTGTGTGGAAAAAGTACAAATAATTGTGGTTTTGTAATGTTTCAACCTGGCTAGGATGAACTGTATTTCCCAGAATTTACTTTCTTCCATGTGTCTAGTGAGAGGGCCCATGTTTACTTTTGTACAAGTTTTTGGGGGGTAGAAGTAAAACAAAAGCAACTTGTGAATGTTGGGCCCTGTCCCAGAGAGACCCTGGACTGCACACAGGCCGTTGCCTCTCTAGGGCTCATGTTGGTGGCTACGGCCAGCAGCCTGGCCTGAACTGCCCCAGCTTTCTTCAGCTTTGCCAAATCCTGAGCAAACTGGGCATATGATTCTGAGCTCCACCAAGGTTGTGGGTAGGGATAATTGATGTGTGTGTTAGGCCAGTGTCCAGTTCATGCTCTCCCCTGCTTTTCGTTGTTTTCTCTTCCAATTCTCTCAATTCCAGTTCCATTGATTTCATGTCTGTCCTGCTGGGTTATTGCAGCTTTGTAGTTAGTTCTGAAGCTGTGGAGTATGAGGTCTCCAACTTTGATTTTCATTTTTTTTTTCACTTAAAATAGTTTTAGCTACCCTGCACCCTTTGAATGTCCACACGAATTTTAGGATAAATTTGTGGATTTTTTTTTCATTTTAGCTGGGATTTTGATAGGCATTGCATTGAATCTGTTTATCAGTTTGGATGGTATTGTCATTTTAACAGTATTAAGTACTCTATTTCATGAACACAGGATGATTTTCCATTTATTTATTTAAGTTTTATTTATTTTCTTTCATCGATGTTTCATAGCTTTCAGTGTAAAAGTCTTCCACTTATTTTCTTAAGTTTATGCTTAAGTACATTTTTGATACTCATATAAATTGATCTTTTTTCTTAAATTTTTGATTGTTCATTGCTAGTATATAAAAATATCATTGATTTTTTTCAGTCTTTTTATTGTGGTAAAATGCATATTACATAACATTTACTGAACAGCTTATAATTTGTGGTATTAAACACACTCATAATATGGTGTGATCACCTATCATCCAGTAGCTATCATCCTGCTGCACAACTCTTTCACCTTGTAAAGCTGGAGCTCCATATCCATTACTTCCAGTTCTTCAGTTCTCCAGCCCTTCACAACCACCATTCTATTCTAGGTCTCTGATTTTGACTATTCTAAGTACCTTATGTAGGTAGAATCACATGACGAACGTTTTTCGTTCTGTGACAGGCTGATTTCACTAAGCATATTGTCCTCAAGATTCATCCATATTGTACCATCTCCCAGCATGTTGTCTCTTTTTAAGGCTAAGGAATATTCCATTGGCTCCTCTGTTGAAAGTGCTGCTTTTGTGTCAGCTATTGTGAATAGCACTGATATGAAAATAAGCATGCAAATCATTCTTTGAGACCTTATTTTGAATTATTTGGGGGTGTATATTCAGAAGTGAAATTGCTGGATCATGTATTACTTGTGTTCCTTCTTTTCTAGCTTTTTTTAGGAACAACCATAATGTTTCCTATAACAGGTATAATATTTTACATTGCCACTAAGAGTGAACAAGGGCTCCAATTTCTCTACATCTTTGAGGACAGTTGGTAAATGTAATAATCCCCACTCAATTAAGATAATGAGTTTGAGTTAGTAACTCACTATAGTTTTGATTTAGATTGTTATAATAAGTGATATTGAACATATTTTCATTGACTATCTTCTTTGGAGAAATGTTTGCTCAAGTCTTTTGCCCATTTTGTAATCAGGTTGCTATATTTGTGACTGAGTTTTAGGTTTTGTGGTTGAGTTCTATATATTCTGAATATTAATCCCTTATTACATACAGTAGTCCCCTCAATTTCCATGGGGGTTTGTTTCCAGGAACCTCTTTGGATAGGAAAATCAAAAAATATGTACATTCTTTGTATAAAATGCTGTAGTGTTTACATACAACCTATATGCCTCCTTCCCTACACTTTAAATTATCTCTAGATTACCTAAAATACTTAACATAATGCAAACATTAAGTAAATAATTGTCATAATGTCATTTTTCAGGGACTAAAGGCAAGAAAATAAAGTCATTGCATGTTCAGTACAGATTCCACTTTTTTCCCAATATTTTCAGTTCATAGTTGTTTGAATCTATGGCTGTTTAACGTTCAGAGAAAGGGGAGGCTGCATGTGATTTAGGGATGCTTTTCTCCATTGTATGGCTTGCCTTGTCTTTTTACTCTGCTCATGGTGTCTTTCAATTCATAAGTTTAAAATTTTTCATAAAATCCAGCTTTTCTATTTTTTCTTTTATTTCCCATACCTTTTGTGTCATACTCAAGAAATCATTTCTAGTTCTGATGCTATGAAGTTTTCTCCTATATTTCCTTCAGAGTTGTGTTGCTTTTAATCTTATATATAGGTCTTTGAGACACTTTGAGCTAATTTTTAGTTATGATGATAGAAAAGGGTCCAAAAGAATAATGCTTCATTCTTTTACATATAAATATACAGATTCCCTAAGGCTGTTTAAATTTTTTTTAAATGACTGTCCTTTCCCACATTGGGTCTTGGCACCCTTGTAAAAACAAAATCATTGGGCCCAGCTTGTGTAGTAGTACATGCCTGTAGTCCCAGCACATGGGAGAAGGAGACAGGGGGCCAGCCTGGGCTACACAGTGAGACTCTGTCTACAAAACAAAACAAAACAAAACAAAAAAACAAAGATGAAACCCTGCATGCACTGTGCTCTGTATACTTACTATTGGTCTTCACGTCTGTCTTTGTGCTAGTTCCATATTACTTCAATGATTGTAGATTTGTAGAAAGTTTTCAAATAAGGAAGTTTAAGTTCTTCATATTTGTTTTTCATTTAAAGAAAGATTACTTCAACTATTTAAACATCTAATCAATTTGTATATATTGAGGATGTATACTAGACTCATTTATTAATTCTAATAGTTTTTGCTCTGAGTGTTTAAAATATTTTTCATTACAATATCATGTCATCTGCAAATAGATCCTTTTCCTGTGCTTTCTTACCTGGGTGCCATTTTTTCCTCCCCTAGTTGCCCACCTAGAACCTCAGGTGAAATGAGTAGAAGTGGAGAGAGCAGAAATACTTTAGTAGTTACTAATCATAGGATGAAACCTCTCACTAAATATTAAACAGGTCTTAAATAATTTATTCATGTTTCTTATCAGGTTAAGGAAACTCACTTCTATTCCTAGTTTGTTCCATTCATTTTTTAATAAAGAAAGTGTTGGATTTTTGTCAAATTGAATACTGAGTCTATAAGAGATGATAATGGCCCTCTGTTTCTGCATTTTTGCTCTCCCCTGACATCAAGTTTTTTTATATGCCGCACTGTCTGGCTGAAACCATGGTAATCTTTTTCTGACAACTATAAGTTCCCTCTGGTTTCTTTTTCTGTGTCTCTCCTGAGCCTCAATGTCTATCCAGCAGGCTTCTTGTCTTTCCTCCCACTTATTTCCAAGCAGAACCATTGCTCAGAGTTATTCAGGTTATATACTTCTAAAACCTGAGCTCAGCCTTTGATCATCCTAAGTCTCTGCCTTTGTGACTATGTCTGGCTGGTGACAGCACAATCTTCCGGGCAATGGGCTGGCAGTTAGGATGGCAGTGAGCTCCTCAAAGAATATCACTCTCATTAGTTTGCTACCAAATCCTTGGCATCCTGCATAGGACATAATAGATCTCAATGTACATTTAGGAAATAAATTAATTACAGGTGTATGAGTGAATGAATGAATGAGAGCTTGATAACAGCATTATATTCTAATGGTTACCACTGTAATATCTCAAAGTTAACCCTGATTTCACCTCAGACTCCATTTATGCTCTCACCTATTAAGTTTTGAGGATTTTTTTTTCCTTTTAATTAGTTTTATTCTTTTCAATCACATTTCTTCCTCCACTGTGCCTATTAACGCTTAGGTCTGTGCACCCTGTAATAAACATAAGGTCACCAGAGAAGCCAGTAGGCATTATCTCAACAGTGTGGCCAGACACACATACTGTTCTTAAAGCAGTACCATAGCAAATTTGGAGAAGTTAAAGAGATATTTAGGATTTGGGGGAATAAATTTACTATAATCTAAATCAATTAGAACTGCCAATCTAATTTGGGAGTTTTCTAAATAGTAGTCCTTTATATACAGTCAAGCTAAAACTAGCTTTAAGAAGAAACCCAGAAATGGTAAATCTGTGTTCTACAAAGCAAGTCTCTGGGGCTGGGTGAGTGGATTGGTGTGGTACAATGCTGGCTTGTCTGTCATGTGAGAGGCTCTGGACCTCACAAAAATGTAAATTTTAACATTTCAAAATACTTTCTGCATAAAAGAATGAAAATGAAGCTATTGTACATCAACTATCATATGCAAATAGACTGCTTAACTTTTTAGAAGAAAATAAAAGTATTTAATATCAAATTTAATTTTTAGTGTGTATATTTATTACTTAAGTTTATATTATTAAAACTAATTATATATTGCATAATTAAATATAAAACAATAATATTCATTAGCAGAAACATCCCATTGATCATAAAAAATGTATATATGTAAAATAGACACATATACATATGTACACATTATTTTTCACTAACACAATTCCAGTATTTGAGCTGATCTAACAATAATTTCACATAATAATCATGATAATAAAGAACTCTAACTTTGGAAACACATAAATATAAAAGTGTTAGTTTTCCTTACTCAAGAAGAAACTGCAGTTTGCAATATTATCAATAGATGGCACTACTATTTACCATATTTTCTTACTAAAATATAATTTAAAAATTTGCTAAAATATCAGTTGATAAATAGTATAATTTATTTAATTAAATAGCATAATATATTTAAGAGATACAATTTATCCTCCTAAAAATTTTCTTTCAATAAATAGTATATTTTTCCTTAACAGAGTAACGTTAATACTTTTAAAAGATTTACCTTCAAAAATGATACTCGTATTACTTTATTAATACAATATGATGGTTAGTATAAAAATAATTTTCATCTCTTTCCAAATTCCCAGATACCTTAAGTCATCTTTTTGTCATTATTTTTACTTAAGGCATTTTGACTCAGAGTAATTTTTGTGGCATAATTATTGCAGTTTTAATAAGTGGCAATATCATTGGATATCTTTCTTGCTTATTACATGTATTTGCTTAGTTATTTTGAGAAAGGGTCTCCTTGTGGCCTAGGCTGGCTGCCTCAAACTCAAGTTTTTTCTGTCCTCAGACCCCCAAGTGCTGGAACCACAGTTTATTTTTATTTTAAAATCATCAGCGGTAATAAAAAACAAGCTGGAGGATACTCTTAAATTTAATAGCACAAGCTGATGGAGTAGATCAAGTGG
The DNA here is from genome assembly GCF_047511655.1 of Castor canadensis. Lineage (NCBI taxonomy): Eukaryota > Metazoa > Chordata > Mammalia > Rodentia > Castoridae > Castor > Castor canadensis. The sequence goes on along the minus strand of NC_133394.1, from coordinate 73,901,009 downwards.
TAAAGTTCCTGCCTAGCAAGGATAAGCCCTGAGTTCAAACCCCAGTGCCAACAAAATAAAATTTAATTTAATAGCATAAGTAAATGGTTAGCAGTGGTTGACCACTACTGTCAGTCTCAAATAATACATAGATTGCCTATCCTTTATCTAAAGTCTTGGTATCAGAAGTATTTCCGATTCTCTATTTTTTTTTCTTTTTTAGACTATGGGTAATTTGTACATATGTAATGACACATCTTCAGGAGGTCTCACGTGTAAACAGAAAACTCATGTATGTTTAATGCCCACCTATATACATAACCTGAACATAACTTTATACAATTTTTTAGTGCCCCTGCTTTTTTTACTGTAACCAGTCACAAGGGGTCAGGTGTTGAATTTTCCACTTGGGGCATCATATCAACACCCAAGAAGCTTCAGATTTCAGAGCATTTTGGAGTTCACTTTTTAGCATTAGGGATGCTCAACCTGTATTTTTTATTTAACAATAGAAATAGGAATAGTTTCCTTATGAAACTAAGTGATAGCTAAAATTATCTGTGTTTTATTATTAAGCATACTCTCAAGTCACCATTTTAGACAACAGCATAGAAGGAACCTTCTATTTTCCCTCTGGCAAAGCTGATTTAAACTGATCTGTGTTTGCTGGAAATGTGGAGACAGAGGCAAAAAAGTTATGTGCTTCCTGGGCTTCCCTAATAACTGTAAAATCATCATATTCCTGTAATCCATGTTGATTTCTCCTGTAGTTTCAGTATTTCATGGCTATCAACATCACCATCCATAAGAACCGTATCATTTTGCACTTGATCAATATGAAATCTTTGGCATTAAGCTATCAGAGGTAAATTTGTCTGTAGATCTCAAACTGAAACACGCTTATACTAAATATAATCTCAATAAACATTTAAATGAATTCACATGTAGATTTTCAAAGACAATAAAACACTATTTGCAGACCACATTTTTCTCCCAGACTCTCTTCTATACTTTTTCATCCATATGACCTGCAATTTTGTTTATTTATAGAAAACTTAAGCACATCAGGGATGTATTCCTGGCACATTTTGAAACAGTTTTCTTTCTACACATTTATACACAACTTTCTGCATGTGTTTGTCACCTCAAATTTCCAAAAGCCTTTATGGGTAGGAGCTATACTTTGCTTATGCCAACAGAGCATTTAAATTGATAACCGAACTTTTTGTAAGATTCATCCAAGTGCTGAGTTCATCCTCGTGAATATCATGGTTAAATCTAGAGTGGCCACCTTCTACATTTCCCCAAGGCATTTAGTTAATTATTTACTTTAGCGTTAAAAAAAATACTTCCAGTTCAATTAGCAAAATAAAGACTTCTTCAGTGCTTACTATTTGCAAAATAGAAAATTAAGCTTACAAAGAAAAACAAAGAAACTATGAGATCAGTCCATTGTTCACTGGAATAAACATCAAATTAACTACTCATTGAAAAAAAAACACCCAGTAGTGCAGGACTCTGAGGTGATGATTACTGTGAACTGCAGTTTTCACTGGCATCTTCAATGCAAAGTGTGAAATATCAGTTGGTCCTTAGGAAAAAAAGGGGCTATGGAAGTGAGAGGAGCACTTTCTTGTGAATAGATTCTTATTCATTAATGCCTGTAAGAATTAATGTCGTACAAGAGTAAACTGAATTGAAAAATTCCTAGATCTTCTGAGATCTCACGTAAAGCGTAAATAGTAAAACTCATGGAAAAGAATTTTAATAATTAATTAGTCAATTTAATTATATTTTTATAAGTGTAAGAAAAGTATAAAAAGGTATCAACCAAAAGAACTCATAAAAGCCTATGTCTACATTGCAATAATGTATTCTGAATTTTCCTAAGACATCAGAAGACAGGATACCATGGACTAAATTACTATTACAAAAGGTATCAGTTATATTATTAAATTATCTTCTAAAACATCATATTTGTTCAAGTTGAAAGATAACATGGCATAAAAGAGTGAAATTAAATTTACTGGTATATTATAAGTGTGCCAATGACATAAAAATTAATTAAATGAGTCAGGTCATAAAATGTTATAACTACCTGAATTATAGTAAGGTACTGGTTGTCGTTGTTGTTGTTGTTGTTGTTGTTTTATTATTCATTTATTCACAAGTGCATACATTGTTTGGGTCATTTCTCCCTCCTCCCCTCCTCCCCCCCTGACTTCCAGGCAGAACTGGTTCTGCCCTTATCTCTAATTTTGTTGAAGAGAAGACATAAGCATAATAAGAAAGACAGCGGATTTTGCTAGTTGAGTTAAGGGTAGCTATACAGAAAGATTCCTAGCATTGCTTCCATGTATAAATGTGTTACAACCCAAGTTGATTCATCTCTAACTGATCTTTATCCTGGTTCCTGATCCCCTTCTCATGTTGACTTCTGTCACTTTAAGGTTTCTGTATTAGTTCCTCTGGAGTGGGGACATCAAACGCTTTCATGTTTTGGGTTTTCTACCTATTCCCATATCTCTGTTATGTGCTCTCCCTTGTTTTGAACTTAAAGATGTCATTGTTCTGTTTTGAGTTGGACTACAAGTCAAAATATAGAAGAAAAAAATCATAAATTATACAAATTAAATGAAAAGTTTGAGATTTCTCCGCCAATGACACTGCAACAACACAGGGAAACAGGTTAAATAAATTCATTAATTTAAATAAAGTAAAATTTATTTTTAGAATATATGGATTAATAAGTACATACCCAAATTGCAAAATGTACTTAAACTCTAATTAAATTATCTTGAGAGTGTCCTCATACTAAATCTTTAAGATCAAATAGGTCTCATTATCACATTAACCTTCTTTCGACTCTCTTGTTATACAAGTATCATTACATTAATTAGAACTTATACTGTTCTTTAAGTGTTGGCCCCTCACGAGTGCTTGGTAACATTTCTCAGTACACACAGCAGTACACCATGAAATATCTATGAAATGCTCTGATGGACTACTGCACATTGGCCCAGTTTTCCTAATTTAAATATATACCTATAGATATGACCAGATAATAATTTTATGAAGAAAATCATTTTGTAACATCAAGATACCTAAATAAGACACAGTACTCCACTTGCCCATGTGAAAGGAATGGCTGACTGGATAAACTGAAGTCTAGTCAGGCACAGGTGAGTAGAAAGCAATAGAATCTGGGCATGAGCATCGGCCTGAGGGATGTACTCCTTGCAACAGAAGACTGCACAGCTCTGTGATGCGTGGAGTGTGTTGCTCTCTCTAGCCCTCAGTAAATCCTAAAAGTAGCAATGGGGAAGAAGGCATCTGCTTGGTGGGTTTTTAGAAAAAATGAACAGGGTCAGCTTATCCTTTTCTACATGTTGGGCTCGCCTACCAAAAAGATGAGTTCCATTCTGCTGTCCTGATAGTAGATGGGGGTGACGGATCTGTCTCCATGTGTCAAGGTTTGTGGTGGCCAGTGAGAGCTGTAACTTGATAAGGTTTTAGAGTTTCTAAGCAGCTTTATCCACAAGGCAGGTAGTATTTTGTCCTTTATACAACTTGTTACTGTATCATTCTTTTAATTGGTTCTAGTCAGAATCTGGAGAGGAAGACAACTGTGTTTAACTGATCTCCTCAACACCCAAAGCACAAAGCTTTGGGAAACCTTGAGAAAATGGTGAAGAGGAAAACACAATTGACAAAACATTACCGGGAAATGAAATGGCAGCTTTTGAGATGGCTCCAGTGAGTAACTTGCCCAGATGGTATAAGCCAGGAGCTAATCATTTTTACAGCAGGGGTAACTTCTATATGCTATTGCCTCAGCAGGTGGCTTTAGGCCTTAATAAATATGAGCTAATTAGATTTGATCCCAGTGGGTTACTTTTTCATCAGGGAATAGCTGTGTTTTCGCAGGCAAAGCTTTGTGTAACTAATACAGCCCTGAGGAAGCAGGTCGCCCTGTGTACACAAGGCTTTGAGTTAAAAAGATGCAGTATGGTCTTGTATTTTAATCATGGCTAATGCAAAAAATGGGTTCTTTTTTAGGTATCAATTAGTAGCTTTTGCTGTTTCTCAATCAAGTCTGTAGGTACGGTGGGTTTTTAGGTTTTTGTTTTATTTTTGTCTTATTTTCCTAATGTATAGGCAGCTAATTTCCTTTAGTGCTACAGAATATACAAGTATAGGTTAGTGTTTTAACAGTAACAGTCTTGGTCGGTGGCAGTACATGACTACTCATGTTCTATTACATGCAGGACCTCACAGATTTAGTGCATTGTAAAAAGGCACATTGGAAAACTTAGCACCATTCCACTGAAGTGTGGTAAAGCACTGAGGATGCTGTTTATGTGAGTTCTAATTGTGTCTTTAAATTTTAGAGTTTTACAATGTGCATACACCCAAAGAAAGATTCCATCTTTTATTAATGAACAAATGCAAAATAAAAAGCCATGGCTGACATAAAAATTTCTTCAAAGATCTGGACACTTGTTCTAAATACCAGAAATATATTGTGAAATTTGTAAAGGTCACCACTAAGGATGTGTCCTTCAGCCAAGGAATTTCCTAAACTATTATACTGTTAAAATGTATCTGATGTGAAAGAAAGAAATTTCACAGGTTAGACAGAGAAACAACTCAAGACAACATTACAAAGTCAAAGCCTAACTCAGGAAAATTCTGTTCCTCCACCATCCCAGAATATCACATCGGAAGTGAAGTGGTTTGAAAGCATTCTATTTTCCCATTAGAGCATGAGTAGTAAAGTATGAAGGCAAAATAAATGAATAAAGACTGATAATGGAATAAGAGTTACTTATAAGGATATCTTCAAGGACAAAGCAACCAGATATAAAAAAGGAAAATTAAATCTTGAAGTCCAGCACGCGCACACACACACACACACAGACTAATTCTCCTAAGGAAGATGTCATTGGAAATTTGATCACATGTTTTTTGCTAGCCTAACAAAACCATTGGTAAGGTCCAGTAATCTGACAGTACAGGGGAGCTGAAACTCTCAGGGAGCAGAAAAAGTAAAATCTTCAAAGGTATCTGTAACAAAGAATGAATGAGAAACATCTATTATTTATTTGACTTTGTTCAGAAAATATTTGTGCATAAAGATAACATTCAAGGTATATGAAAGGAATGAAAGAGAGAGAAAAAGATCTCCAATGAAAGTAGTTCACAAGTAATCTGTAAACATATTAGACAATTTTTTTAATAATTAATGATATTTATATGAGGATAATGATGAAAAGATTCCAGTTTTAATGGATACCTTGATTTTAAACAGTATACTGAATGTATCCCTGCTTGAAAAATGGTAAACTATGAAGACAACCCCATGTAAGAATTGTGTTAGGAGGTGTGTAAAATGTAGAAAGGCAATGGAGAGTTGGATACATGGAAATTGACAGCCACCACAGGTGCATGAATGCTGTGGGGGTGAGGCATAGTTGCAATTTATAATTGTGTAGTCAAGATAGACACCATTGAGAAAGTGACAATTAAGGAAAAAGTGGAAACAGTTTGGAATTGAACCTAGTTGAGACTTGTCAAAGTATCTATGTGGGCAAAGAGAAGAGCCAAATGTTAAAGGTAGACATGGAGGTGAGTGCCCAGGGCAGATTGGTTGACTTTGCTTCCTGCAAGGCAGAAAGGAGCAGGGTAAGAAGATGTAAGAGAAAGTGGGATATCAGAACATTTATGGTTTGGTACAGCTTTGGAAAGACTGGTCTTTAATCTGAGAGACATCAGAAGTCACTATATGATTTTAAGCAGAAAAGGAACATGATTTGACCTCATAAATGTGAAGCTGGGAATACAGAAAAATCAGAATAACATGAAAAAAGTCCTGTTGTTTCAAAGATCTCTATCTAGCACTTACACAAATGGTGAACAAAATTGTGGAAAAAAGACAAAAAGGAGTGGTATAAAATTCTCATGGCATTTAAACAGTTTCAAAGTGACAATAATTGTAGGTTTGCATTAAGCTCTCCTCTGGGCCTATGGGCAATATGACCAAGAGGTCTACAGAATTAAGACCATGAGGGAAGACACAGTGAAGAAGAAATATACTAAGAAAAATCTTTGGAAGAAAATAATGGATTATGTCCGGGCATAGGTTAGATGCTGTTGTAATGGAAGAATAGCCCTGGGTGAGATTAGCTAAATTACCAAGGAGATGGTGGAAATATTTCCTTGAACTGTGAATGCGTTTGGCAGACACATGTAATATTGTCATATCTCTCACTGTGAAAGATCCCATAGGACAGCACATTGAGAAATACAAGACTACAAAAATGTTCAGGCCAGAAAAGAGAGAAGTAATAAAAAATGAGGAAGACAAATTTCTAGCAAACTGTCTTCTGAAAGAAAGGGAAAGTTCAGTCAAACTGTAAGGAACTGACTGAACTCTGCTGAAAGAAAGAAAGCAATAGCTAAGAGAAATGGAACATTATAAGCACAAAGAAAATGCAACAAAAAATGAAAGTAAGTACAGATCAAGGTGTAGACATTTATAAGCTGAGGAAATAACACACCAGAATCACCTCAGTTGGTATAGGATTCTGATAGTCTCCTGGGGATACAGTCTTCAGAAACATTAATCTCAATTTCAGATTCAGAACCAGCTAAAGAATACATGCCAACAGAAACAATGTGGGGCCTTGCTGAGTGAGATCCCTGTGGACACAGGAAATTCTATTGTAGTGATGGATCCCAAATTGCCTGTTCTCAAGAGACAATCTGAGCTTCTTAAATGTTTTCTGAGACAAGTGGTTCTCTGCAGCCTACTCCAAGAAATCTTGAAAATTTGTGTTCTTGTGGAAGAGTCAGGTTACATGTACCCTAGACATATTTCCATAGTGAGCTGTACTTCTCTTAGGCCCCTGCATTAGAATGTACCAATCTGGCCCTGATAAGTGAGTGAAATTGCTTCTGGCCACCACAACCCCCATTCTGTGACACTCTTGGCAGGGCCCTGCAAGCTACATCCCTTTTACTGTGTTATGAATACACATAGCAGTTCCCAAGGTTCCAAGGCCTTGGAAAGTGACTCTAAAACTATCTGCTACAGAATCAAGCCCCGCCTCCCTATTCTGCTGTTACTGGAAAGTAAAATCTCTTTCACAGATGAAACAGCAACATGAATTTACTATGAATAGAGAGGAGTAGACTGATTAAAGTTCAATATATCTACAGGTAAAATACCAGAACAAAAATTCCACTGAATAATGAATAGATAGTGAAAAAATGAGGGGCAGGAGTATAAGACAGGTCATGTTAAGGGGAGACAATAGTGAGGAAAGGGTAAGTGAAAAGGGCAAAGAAGGGTGAATATGGTTGAGGTATTTTCTATACATGGATAAATATGGAACATTGAAACCTGTTGAAGTCATTTCAGGAAGGGAAGTAGGAGGAGAAGTAGATCAATAAAGAAGATGAAACAAACCTGGACACAATATATGTTTATATGGAAAAGTCATAATGAAACCCCTTGCATACCTATTATAGACTAATAAAAATGCTTAAAAAAGAAAAAAATTAAAGTCTACTCATAACTTCTATACTTTATGTACAGACAGGTAATAAACACACTTCATAGAGTGCAATAAGGTCATGAAGTATACTTTTCCTTTGTGGTACTGTGGCCTCTGGATGTAAATCCCCTTTGTCTTTTAAGGTGACATTTACATATTCCAATGAATTAGAATGATGATATCTTTTGAAAGATGGTATTATACCCAGGTACTTGTAATCTCTTTCTTTTGCTAACTTCAAAAAATGACTTTTCTTTTTCAAATTGAAAAGAGCTTTTCCAGCTACCATAACCACATCCATTTTCAAATAAGCTGAAAGGGGAATAAAGAGAAGGCATTTATCTTTCCTTTTATAATCATAATCCAGATATTAAGTTCATCAATTACCTTCATAATTCATAATTAAACTTTGTCATAAGACAGTAACAAGAATCTTTAGCTAAGATAATCTAGGTGGTTTTGGCCATAAAGTTCACTAAAATTGAGTTTCTATTACTAAAGAAAACTACAAATCAAGTGCAGCATCTCATGCCTATAATCCTAGCCAACTGGGAGATGGAGATAAGGAGGACTGTGGTTCCATAACCAGCCAGGGAAAAACATCTCAACCAATAAAAGGCAAGTGTGTTGGTATGTGCCTACCTGGCATCCCAGCTACGTGGGAGACTTAAGTAGCATTACAGTCCCAGTACAAGTTTCTAGCAAAAAGGTGAGACCCTATTCAAAAAACAACTGAAGTAAAAAGGTCTGGGGTTATGGCTCAAGAGACAGAGTGTCCAAACACAAGACCCTGAGTTCAAAACCCAGTGTTGCCAAAAAAAGGGGAGTGGGGGGGAAACTGTGTGGACAATGACATGGGAGACAAGTAGCCTTTTCTTCAAACACTGTTATAAATTCTTTAATTTTGTTCAATTGATATAGAAGGAAAGACACATATCTTGTCATAGGCAAAAACAATGTATTTTTGTCATTCTCTTCCTTTCAAGTATTACTGAGTACATTCTACAGTACCCAGAATTAAGTACTGGACTCTGAAAGTAAAACAGGTGTTGTTTTAAATTTATTAAGCTTATTGGATAAAGAGATTACTGAATACAGAGCTGATGCTATCAATATAAGTTGTGAGTATTAACTTAAAGGACTTTTTTACTAACATAGGTCAGGAGAAAGGCTCTTTAATACAAATTCTACAGCCCCTAAAGTGATACCAGTGACAGGAAAGGATATAGTGAGAGCTTGTAACAAGCAGCTCTGATGCAAGAAAAGAGAGCAAATATGAAATGACCACTTCAAAATTTTGGAAAATGAGCATCAGAGGGCTACAGTCCCTGAAAGAAGAAAAAAGAGAGAAAACTGAATTGCCCCAGATCTCCACCTAGAGATTTTTAATTGACACTGATGCAAAAATGGAGAACTGAAGGCTTTCATTAAACTAAGAAAAAAAGAGATTTGAATCAGGAAAAGCTGACAGCTGCAATTTGTAGGGAAGAGTGCCAGGAGGAGAGAAATATGCAAAGAGAGAGACAAAGAAACTACTGCAGGAATGTGTATAGGGATCAGTTAGAACACTAGCTGGATGAAACTCCACAAAGCCAAGTGAAGTCCAGTGACTGAGGAAAGAGCTACAACCAGGTATCTGTAAGTTTATGGCTTATAGCTATAAGACATTGCAGAGGCAACTGTGGCCCATGGGTAAGATTAAAGAGGTAGAGTAACCTAATTTAAAAACCAGCTGCATACTCATAGAGACCCCAAAATATTACATCTTCAAAGAAGAGTGAAGCACATCCTAGAATAAAGGCCACTCTAGACATACCAAAATGTAAGGGTGTTTTTTTACCTTTTGAAAGTCTCAAAAAGATCAAATAAGACGAAACTCACCACTCAAAAGAGGAATGCAGCAAATCTACACTCTCAAATATGGCCAGGTTTTTAATTTTAAAAATAGATGTGTGAGAGAACAAGAAACTTCTACTCACATGCAAGAAAAATATCAGTCAATAGAAAGAAATGAAACATTTTAGAGATGATGAAATTAGCATGTTAGAATTTTAAAATAGCTCCTTTGTCAAAGATAAGTTGCTTATAGTTGTGTGGCCTCATATCTGGGTCCTCTATTCTGTTCCACTGGTCTTCATGTCTGTTTTTGTGCCAGTACCATGCTGTTTTTATTGTTATTGCTTTGTAATATAGTTTGAAGTCAGGTATTGTGATACCTCCTGCATTGTTCTTTTGACTGAGTATTACCTTGGCTATTCATGGCCTCTTGTGTTTCCATATAAATTTAACAGTAGATTTTTCAATCTCTTTAATGAATGTCATTGGAATTTTGATGGGAATTGCATTAAACATGTAGATTACTTTTGGGAGTATCGACATTTTTACTATGTTGATACTACCAATCCATGAGCATGGGAGATCTCTCCACTTTCTATAGTCTTCCTCAATCTCTTTCTTCAGAAGTGTATAGTTTTCCTTGTAGAGGTCTTTCACATCTTTTGTTGGGTTTACACCTAGGCATTTGATTTTTTTTGAGGCTATTGTAAATGGGATTGTTTTCATACATTCTTTTTCCGTTTGCTCATTGTTAGTGTATAGAAATGCTAATGATTTTTCTATGTTGATTTTATATCCTGCTACCTTGCTATAGCTATTGATGATGTCTAGAAGCTTCTGAGTAGAGTTTTTTGGGTCTTTAAGGTATAGGATCATGTTGTCTGCAAATAGGGATATTTTGACAGTTTCTTTACCTATTTGTATTCCTTTTATTCCTTCTTCTTGCCTAATTTCTCTGGCTAGGAATTCCAGTACTATGTTGAATAGGAGTGGAGATAGTGGGCATCCTTGTCTGGTTCCTGATTTTAGAGGGAATGGTTTTAGTTTTTCTCTGTTAAGTATAATGCTGGTTGTAGGTTTGTCATATATACCTTTTATAATGTTGAGGAATTTTCCTTCTATTCCTAGTTTTCTTAGAGCTTTTATCATGAAATGATGTTGGATCTTATCAAAGGCTTTTTCTGCATCTATTGAGATGATCAAGTGGTTTTTGTCTTTGCTTCTGTTAATGTGGTTTATTACGTTTATTGATTTTCATATGTTGAACCACCCCTGCATCCCTGGGATGAAGCTTACTTGGTCGTGGTGAATAATCTTTTTGATGTGTTGCTGAATTCGGTTTGCCATTATTTTGTTGAGGATTTTTGTGTCAATGTTCATTAAGGAGATTGGCCTATAGTTCTCCTTTTTGGAGGTGTCTTTGCCTGGTTTTGGGATAAGTGTAATACTGGCTTCATAAAATGTGTTAGGTAGTTTTCCTTCCCTTTCTATTTCGTGCAACAAACTGAAACTAGATCCATGTATATTACCCTATACTAAGATTAACTCAAAATGGATCAAGGATCTTAATATCAGACCCCAAACTCTTAAGCTGATACAAGAAAGAGTAGGAAATACTCTGGAGTTAGTAGGTATAGGTAAGAACTTTCTCAATGAAACCCCAGCAGCACAGCAACTAAGAGATAGCATAGATAAATGGGACCTCATAAAACTAAAAAGCTTCTGTTCATCAAAAGAAATGGTCTCTAAACTGAAGAGAACACCCACAGAGTGAGAGAAAATATTTGCCAACTATACATCAGACAAAGGACTGATAACCAGAATATATAGGGAACTTAAAAAACTAAATTCTCCCAAAACTAATGAACCAATAAAGAAATGGGCACATGAACTAAACAGAACTTTCTCAAAAGAAGAAATTCAAATGGCCAGAAAACACATGAAAAAATGCTTGCCATCTCTAGCAATAAAGGAAATGCAAATTAAAACCATGCTAAGATTCCACCTCACCCCTGTTAGAATAGCCATCATCAGCAACACCACCAACAACAGGGGTTGGCGAGGATGCGGGGAAAAAAGAACCCTCTTACACTGTTGGTGGGAATGTAGACTAGTACAACCACTCTGGAAAAAAATTTGGAGGCTACTGAAAAAGCTGGACATCGATCTACCATTTGATCCAGCAATACCACTCTTGGGGATATACCCAAAAGACTGTTACTCCAGAGGCACCTGCACATCCATGTTTATTACGGCACTGTTCACAATAGCCAAGTTATGGAAACAGCCAAGATGCCCCACCACTGACGAATGGATTAAGAAAATGTGGTATCTATACACAATGGAATTTTATGCAGCCATGAAGAAGAATGAAATGTTATCATTCGCTGGTAAATGGATGGAATTGGAGAACATCATTCTGAGTGAGGTTAGCCTGGCCCAAAAGACCAAAAATCATATGTTCTCCCTCATATGTGGACATTAGATCAAGGGCAAACACAACAAGGGGATTGGACTATGAGCACATGATAAAAGTGAGAGCACACAAGGAAGGGGTGAGGATAGGTAAGACGCCTAAAAAACTAGCTAGCATTTGTTGCCCTTAATGCAGAGAAACTAAAGCAGATACCTTAAAGCAACTGAGGCCAACAGGAAAAGGGGAACAGGTACTAGAGAAAAGGTTAGATCAAAAAGAATTAACTTAGAAGGTAACACCCACGCACAGGAAATCAATGTGAGTCAATGCCCTGTATAGCTATCCTTATCTCAACCAGCAAAATCCCTTGTTCCTTCCTATTATTGCTTATACTCTCTCTACAACAAAATTAGAAATAAGGGCAAAATAGTTTCTGCTGGGTATTGGAGGGGGAGAGGGAGGGGGCAGAGTGGGTGGTAAGGGAGGGGGTGGGGGCAGGGGGGAGAAATGAACCAAGCCTTGTATGCACATATGAATAATAAAAGAAAAATGGAAAAAAAAGAAAAAGACACTAAAAAAAATAAAAATAAAATAAAATAAAAAAGACACAGAAAAAAAATTTTAAAATAGGCAGTTAAAAATAGGTTCAGAGATTTAAAAGAAAAGACAATCAAAATGGAGAAGTTGAAATTAGTTTTAAAAATGAAACGTCTACATTTGAAAGACACAATATCTGAAATAAGCTTAAAACCAAAAAACCCTCTGCTTTAGTTGAACAGCAGACTAGCATACAGAAAAATATATTTGTTACCTCACGATTGGTAGAGCAAGAAAACTGATTTGAAAATATATTGGCATTTCCATCAAATTTATTGAAAAATATGTACCTCAAAATCCAAGAATAATTTCAATCAAGAAAAAAAAAATCTAAGTAAAGAAAATCAATCCAGACATGGTGTCTCATGACTGTCATCCCAGCTGCTCAGGAGGTGGAGATCAGGAGGATCTTGGTTCAAGGCCAAACCAGGCAAAAAGTTATCAAAGCCCCATATCAATCAGTAAACTAATTTTGGTGGTACACACCTATAGTTCCAGCTACAGGGGTGGCAGTAGGTGAGAAAATTGTGGTCCATTGCAAAATACAAGACCTTACCTGAAAAATAACTAAAGCCAAAAGGGCTGGGAGTGTGGATCAAGTGGTAGAGAGCCTAGCAAGTGTGAGAAACTGAGTTGAAACTACCATGTGAGGAGGGAAAAACAACCAAATTAAATAAAAAATTTAATTATAGCATAATTAAATTTCTGACACCCAATGATAAAGAAAAAACATCTTAAAACCAGCAAGGGTAGTGAAAAAAAGAAAAGACAAGTAGAAATATTGCAGGATTCCCATTTGAAACCAGAAAGTTTTTACAGAGGACATCTGTAAAGTTTTGAGAGAAAACAAAACCCAAAAAGTTCCAACTTAAAATCCAGCCTCTTACAGAAATATTTTTCAATGAAGGAAAATTAAGAGAACCTTCAGGCAGAGTTTGAGGAAATGTATCAGGAGCAAGCCTGAATTTCCTATGATTGTTAAGGGATGCTTATTAGAATAAAGAAATATGGTCAAAATGACATGATAAATACAAAAGTTGTATTTTCTTGTTTTGTTAAATAGAGACTATTCAAAAGATGTTTGACAATTTAAAGCAAAAATAAATCAAATCTGGTTTATAAAATCGAAATGTTTGACAGTGTTAATTGAAAGAATGGAAAGGCGTGAGGGACCAAGCCTAGCATTTCAAAGTTCTTACTTTATAATCAACAGTAAAATACTATTTGAAAATTAGTTGGTTTCATCTTACAAATGTAGCTTAGAACTAAAGTCAACATCAGAGGTAAAATGGAAGAGCCAGGCACAGTGGCACATGGTAATCCCATCACTCTGGGGGCTGAGGTAGGAGGATCAAGAGTTGGAAACCAGGTTGGGCTACATAGCCCAATACTGTCTCCAAAAATCAAAATCAAAATAAAGATAAAATACAATAAAATAAAAGTCATGCAATCCAACAGAAGGCAAAATACAAGAAAATAATGATAGAAGAACAGACATAATAATTTGGAATCCAAAACAAGATGGTCTGCTTCACCCAGGGACCATGAAGCAGGGTTCTGATGCCCGAGACACCTGCAAGCCCTAAATTTAATGTCTTCTCTCACCGAAAGGGACAGAATAAGGAATTAGTACAGACCTTGATTTTTTGTACTTTACACTTTCAGATTTTCTTTAGACTTTAATTCACAAGGGCAGAAATATTAATTTTGGATATTAATTACTTTGGAATAATTTCTTTGGAACTTTAATCTTTTAAGTTTTATTTCCCTCTGGGAAGTTAATAATAAGAACATTTATATATTACATTTTGGGCAACACGATATTCTTGCTGTGAACTGAAGTTCCTCAAAGAAGCTACACACACAATGAAGACCCTGTAGACTGACCTGGGCTGACAGGAACATGGGGGTTGTGGAGAGATGGAATGTTGCTGAGCAAGAGGCAAGATATCACTCCCTTCCATAGCAACTTACCATCGACCTCTGTATCAAACCTAACCTCCTCATAATGGTAAGGAAAACACCTGCAATATGTTGTTTGGCCTACCTGACCTGTACCTCCACCAAAACCAAAGCTAAGAATTCCACAAAATAGCATGCGAAACTCCTGCACTGCTGTAACCTACCAGATGTCCAGCAATGTATTTGGAAATACACTGATTCATGACTTTCTTTTGTTCTGTGATTATAAAACTTCATACAACCACTTCCACAGTGCAACCACTTTCATAGTGGAGCACATTATTTGAGGTAACTGAATCTTTGTGTATAGGCATTGTTTCTCATACTTGGACCAGAAACTGTCTGTTATTTCCTTTGAAGCAAGAGCTGTGATTTGCATAGACACTTGCTATTAAATAATTGAAGAATATCTAAAGAGCCCTATTGAATGGTGTAACTTAACACACCTTAGTACGTGAGACAATGTACAGGAGGAATGTGCAAACCTCCCTCTCAATGTCCTTTTCCATCATAGTTCAAAGTCTTCCTGAGAGAAACATGTAGTGATCACCAGTCATGAAAAAGTAGCAATAGGTATTAATGAAAGGGCTTTCCTGAGTATTAATGTCCCCAAAACGGCTTCAAGGAAAGAATTTAGTTGTTATCATTGTATTGGGAAGGCACAAGACAGACAGTGGGAGAAGTGGGACAGAAAAAAGGAAAAAACAACAAATAAATAAGTGTGTGCACTCAGGAGATTCCTGAGCATGTTATCACTGTGGGCAGAAAGGACCCCATTCCAGTACAGACGTGTGAGTGACCATGTACAGTGCACTCCCTGTGTAAGCACCAGTTGAACGTCTTCCCTGTTGACCAGAGTCCCTCACTGGCTGAGGACTGGCCTCAGTGGTCATAAATCCCAAGCACACCCGGGCTGCCTGCAAAGCAGCTGATGAATATTTAGGAAGGGTGGCAGAGGCTGTCCATGGTTGAACACCACAGCAAAGACAGCCTGAAGAATGTGGAGCAAGTCATGAATATGACTTGGGAGAAGTCTTAACTCTACATGGCTGACATGATACTACCATCTAAGGGATGCTCAATCCCGAGGAGCACCGTAAACTGAAAGATTCAAGTCAAAATTAAAAAAATATAAGGAATGAGCATGTTTCCACTTTTAATTTTCCTAGGGGGTAAACTGCTCAAATAGCAGTTCTGGAAACTTATAATTAGAATTACCAGGAAGATTTGTTAAAACACAAGATATTCTAATGAATGCTTGGCATCTCTGACCCAGTAGGTTTGGGAAAGCCTGAAATTTGCATTAAAATCAAGTTGCTGCAGCTCCAGTGTCCAGAACAAGAGAAAACCACTGTGTAAGAGTCACCCTGAGAACTTTCCTGTCTCTCCTTTTATTATCTGACTGAGGAGAAGAGTTCAAGTATGTACAAGACACAGGAAGCCCATATTGCACTCACTTCAGCCACTTCCCCTAAATAACCTTGTCAGTAATGAAGGTGATGGTTTGGTGTCTATGCTTGGCTTTTCTCCTAGGTGTTTCCAAATTTTGAAGAAGAAACATAGGGGTTTTCTATATTGATATCCTATAAAACCAAAAATTTTATTCAGAAGTTTTAGACGTGATTGGGAAAAAGAATCCATGCAGTATTGTATATGAAGGCTTAAATAATTTGAATGAGAGAGTAGTAATAGCATACACATGGTCTACTGTGAATATGGACAAGTTTTTTTGCCTAGAGGGTAGAATAGTGTAAACACTGAATGACTTCTAAAATTTTCAAACATTCTGTATCGTAAGCTGAAGATTTAAAGGTAATTTGCTTTATGTAAGAGGAAAAAGAAAAGCATGAAATGAATTCCACTGGTAGAGTCATAGTCCTTTTATATATACAAACTGTTTCTTCAAACAAAAATACAGACACTCTCATATTTCAATAATCTCATTTTGAATTACTAGAAAAGATACATAGTTATTGATAGTCTTTTATTTGTTCTGTACCCTGGGATATTTAAATAAACTTGTCATTTCAAAAACACAAATTCCAATATCTTGGTATTTTCTGGGTTTGTCATAGTAATCAATGATATATTTTATTTCTACTACAAATTCGCAAACTGTTGAGATAAATATTTTAAATTCCACATGAAAACCTTGCTTCCCAAGGTCTTTCTAACCTTTTGAATGAGGATAGGAAATGGAAAATGAATTAAACCAGTTTTAGAGATGTTTTGGGTCCATAAATAAGCTGTTGTGGACCCTACTGCATTCTCGTTGTCTACTCAAATATAGCCGTAATTTTGTTATGGGACAATAACAACAGAGTAATCTCAGGTTTACTATACTTGCTTAGACACGAAACACATGTATCAAGTTATTATGCCAAGTGCAAAACCCCATAAAACAAAGGAAAGAGAAATGAAGGTGCAGTATAACAAATTAAATTAAGGGCTGTCATTTTGTAGGTAATCCTGCCATTTCTAGATATCTTATTGCAAAGAGTCATTATTCTATTGTTTTATAAAATGTCTTGACACACCAGAAACTTTTGTGGTAACAATGGTATGTTAGTCACCGAATGTTTATTTCTTCTTTCCTTCTGATAAACTGAACCTTTTTATTCTTGTGGATGGCGAAACACACATTCCACAGAAACAGATTTTGGTGATTATTTTACATTTAGGGAGGGTCAATAGAAATTATTGTTGGTTCTTTTATTAAATCTCTTCTATCAGGTTATTATTTTCTTCTATCAGGTGCCATTTTATCTTTCTCTCTCTTCCTTTTTCCTTGCTAAAATGTGTACAAATTCCCCTATTCAGAAAACATGGGAAGCCAGTGAGAGTGAAAATATGGGGACGTTTATGTGACAGAGGACATGGATTTTTCTCTCCTAGTTTATATGTAAAAAAACACACCTGTATTTCCTTGAGCTTCCATTATTTGGGGTCTCTGTGGTAGGAACTGACATATGTATAATATATTTTGTACTCTGCTTTCTGACTTCCTCTAATAGGTTTAAACATTATAAACAAGTTTCCAATCAATGAAGGCTGAGCTGGAGGAATCAGTGCCATTATATACATCATTTCTCCTTTTGGCAAAGGCCAGAACTGGCAAGTCAAATTTAAAGGCACAGTTGGGCTGCCTAAACAATTAAGAAACCTTAGCTGGGCATAAATTCCTCTATACAGACTTGATCTAATTAAAAAAATTCTTATGAACAGAAATGAGAAAAATGCCCGGAGTGAAAGTACCACGTTTCTCTTCTGAGCACCTCATTCTAGTCATACTTGAGCAACACATAAACTGCAGTTCATTTTCAATTCCTGTCACTACCTCAGTGCTGTCCATACTTACTGAACCTGTGGCCCATCACTGTAATGGCTTCCTTATAAACTTACTTAACTTAACTTCTGTCTCTACTATTTGCTCACCTTATAAACAAAATACTCCTTAAATCTGAACCTTTTTATTCTCCAACAGTTAAATGCAACGGAAGGATAGCACAGAAACAGACCACCTTAAGAACCTCACGCTATATCCAACCTGCCAAGAACAAGTCACTATTTCCATCACCCTCCAGGTCAATAAGGTCATTATTTCACATTTTTCCCTCTCTTCAAACCATTTTATTGCACAGTCTTCACTTTCAGCTGTTTTTATTCTTCACTTCACTGTAAAAAAACCTGAAGCAATTCAGAGGATTTCCTCATGCTGCCACAGCTAACATCCTTACCCAAACACTTGCCTCTCTCCCATTTTCATCAGAAGATATTCATCTTCCAGAACAATCCCTCCATTTGTGCAGTAGATCACATCAACTTTTTAATTTAAGTGATTTATTACTGTAATTATCCTTTTTCTCATAAATTAGCTGATTTTCACAATACCTGCAACTTTTATAAAATTTCCTCATTGACCCCACACACTCTCCAGCCCCAGAAGATATCTGCGTACTTTCAGCTAAGCTCTCTGTGTTGGAATTCTGACCACCCATGTTTATTTCTTCACTTTCCATTCCCTCTTCAACTGACATCAATCATGGTTTTATCCCCAGTATCTGACAAAAGTGATCTTACACAGGTTAATAATTACATCCAAGTACCCAAGTCTAATGCTTAAATTAAACCCCTCATCCTGTTTGCTCTCTCAATAATGATAATGCCATAGTTCTTTGCCCTGCACCATGTCTAGTCATCAAAACTTTGCTACCAAGGAATTCAGAGCAATTAAAAGGTAGTAGGGTGCAATAGAAAAAAGCTGTTCTTATACAATACTGGTTCAGAGATCATTTTTTCTAGGAAAAAGTGGAAGCATTAGAGTTTGGCACAAGTAATCTCTTCTAATATTGAATTCCTTTTAATTAATTAATTCGTAGTACTAAGGCCTATGAGGGGAGCTATATATCTGAGACATCTTTATTCCTTTCTTCCTGGGGTCCATCTTCAGAAAAACCTGAGATCTGACAGCAAATAGCTCATCACAGGGGGATACAAAATAGGAGTTACTTTCCCCAACACTGCTTTCTTAGCACAGGTCTTATAATAGGAAAGCCTGCAGTTTGGCTCAGTATCCTTCTTGGGTTTCCCTCCATGGCAAACGAGTGACTCCAGCGAGAAAACTGCATCTTCCTTGAACGTGAGGCAATGTAGCACGAGTCTTAGGCTCTTGGCGTGGCACAGGCACTAACTTGCCTGAGCAGAGCTCAAATTCAACTTCCACAGAGGCTGGTAAAGCCTAGCTTTCTGCATTTGCGATTTATGTTTTCATGATTCTAATATAGGTGGAACATGTCTCATGTACTTTTAAAAAAAACTTTCAAGTGCTCAGACTGAAAGATCTAGGACAAGGAGTGAGGTTAAGAGGTAAGAGAATTAATTGGTGGCAACTTAGTAAATTAGAGAATCTCTCTCCTTGACTATCAAAAAAATAGCTGTGGCTCATACCTATAATCCCAGCTATTTGGGAAGCAGAGATCAGGAGGATCATGGTTCAAGGCAAACATCTCAACCAACAATCCACATCTCAATCAACAATCCTAGCTCCAGAGAAGGGAAGTGGGAGGATCAGGTGGGAAGGTACTCCAGGTGGGAAACCCAGGAAGGGTACTGACTCAAGCTGCTGGCTGTCATATTATAAGACAGCTGAGATCACCTCAGGGCAAAACACAAGACCCTATTCAAAAAGTCACTAACGCCAAAAAGGGCTGGAAGCATGACTCAAAGGGAGCACCTGCCTAGCAAGTAATGTCGAACCCTGGTATTGAGAAAACAAAAAAATAAAATGATCGGGGCATTAGACTTTTCAGTTGTCTAGAAGTTGATAGTCACTACCAAAAGGGAAGCATAAACAGGGCACTTTTTGGCTACCACCTGTGGCTACTACAGCTACTTGGGAGGAGGAGCTCCAAGCAAAAAATTTGCAAGATCCCATCTCAACCAATAGTTGGATATCTGGGCCTGGAGGTATGCCTCTCATCCCAGCTATTGCAGGAAGTGTAAAATAGGAGGATTGCAGTCCCAACTGGCCTGGACAAAAAGAGAAACCCTATCTCCAACAATAATCAGAACAAAACCAGTAGAGGTGTGACTCATGTGTCAGAGTGCCTTTCCTACCAAGCACAAAGCCAAGTTCAACCTCCAGGACTACTAAAGGAAGGGAAAAGGGGAAAAAACAGGGAAAAGAGAAAAGGCAAGGCCTAGGCTTGCAGCTATAATTTCCTCATAGATACAGCACCTCTATTGTAGGCACCCCCAACACAGACTCAGAGGGGAGAGCTCTGTGTAGGAAATCCAAAAAGAAGTGCTCCAGGCACTGGGATGGCATGCATTAATTCCTTTATTTTCTTCATTGTTCCCATTAGAAGTTTAGTTGAAAGACTACTTATGTGTAGCTGTCAACTTGATTTGCACCTGAAGTCAACATCTATATCAGCTTCTGCTGAGTGCCAATAATACTCTCCAATACTTTCTACCTTTTTATAACATTTTCTTAATTTCTAGGACACAGAGTTTCCATTAAAGGACATTCTCTACATTCTTTTCTCCACTTGTAAACTTCAGATACAAGGCTCAGACCTCCTGTCCATGTATATTCACTTGTAAGGCTGTCTAATCAGCTCAGGTACAGGGCTTTCAATGCAATCAATAAACATTGATGCTATCTAAATGTGCAGCAGGCTTCATTTTCCTCAGTTTAATACTTGACTTTTCCATCAATAATTACATTTAAATTGTGTGCTAAAATTAATGTCTAACCACCTCCCACAATGTGCTCCTTCTTTGGAGCAAGTTGTAGATACAACATGCTCCTAATCACTGGCTTCACATTCCTAAGGATCATTTTTAAACTTTCCTTCTCTTATAGCCACAGATAATTCCTCAGTGATAGTGTCATATCTACTTTCAAAGCATATTCCAAATCTGGCCACTTCATAAAAGTCCACTGTTAATGCTATATTTTAAACCACCAGTATCTCTTATGAGACAACTAAGATAATTTTTGACTATTCATTCATTTTAAATAGACCAGAATGTACTGATGCATTTACTGAAGACTTTTGTATGTCCCTATTACACTTAAAATGGAAATCCAAATATGTACCTAGGTGCACAGGCTGCATGGGATCTGATCCCAGACTACCTCTCCCAGTAATGCAGGCCAGCCTTAACGCCATCTTGCTGCTCCTGCAGACAGTCAAGTGAGTTTCTTCCTCCTTTTTGGCCCTAGCACCACATTTCTTACCATTTACTTGGAAGATATGAGTCTGATAGATGTGTTCATAGCCAGCTGCGTAGCAGGTATAATTGCCCATGTGAGTGGTGGTAACCTTAGTTATATACAGGGACCCATCATCTCCAAAGTCCTATAGAAAAAACAACAAATAAAATAAAATAAAGTGTTTTCATTTCAATAGTTTTGCTTTTTGAAACATAGTCACAAATAAAGTAAAATTAAAATATTGTTTTAAAATTATCAAAATGATCATTGTAAATATGGAGTACCTCAACTTACCATTTCCTTAAGATACATTTTATTAAAAAGGTGTGATCTTAGGGCTAGGCATGGTGGCTTATGCCTGAAATCCCAGCTACATGGGAGGCAGAGATAAGCAGATCACAGATGGAGGCCACCCTCAGCAAAAAATTTGCAAGACCTTATCTCAGTACAAGTCCGATGTGGTGGTACATGCCTGTAAGCCCAGCTGCACAGAAGGTGAAGGTAGGAGCATGGTGCTCAGGGTTGGCCTGGGAAAAAGTACAAGGCCCTTTCTGAGAAACAAGTTAAAAGCAAAAGAACTAGGGCGTGGCGCAAGTGGGAGAGCACTTGCCTAGCAAGCATGAGGCCCTGGGTTCAATTCTCAGTACAGGCAAAGAAAGGGTGATCTCATTCCTAAATTTCCCATATTTATTTGACGTATATGAGTTTATATTAAAAAAAAAACCTAGTTTCTAATTTAGTTTATATGTTTTTAGATTAATGAAGCTATAACATGCTTTTATCTTATTTACACCTAAAACAAATAGCTATTGAGTATGTTTTTCACACTTGTAATTTTCCACTAATCTTAATATAATTCAGTTATATATTTACCAAGAAAAATAGTTATTACAGCAGTGTGATCTCCGTGATTAAAATGCATAGTTATGTCATGAAACAGGGTTTGGTTTTGGCCCAAGGCTTTGCTATGCTAAGCACCCAAGCCACAGTTTGTTGTATTTTTAATCTAAGAAATGATCAATATATTTGGATAAAATAACCATCTATTTCAAATGTGTAGGAACAAATGCACAGCCATTTTGGAAAAGAATGTGACAGAAGTCTCAAACTGCCTATCAAAATCAAATACAAGAAGCACCTCTGGACCATCAGAGTTAAAACCAGAAATCTTTTCTTCCTTGAAGGCAGTGAAGGCATTGTCAAATCAGATTTTTCAGAACTCTGGAAATAGACACATATTCTTAACCATCTACAGAGTATTCATGGGA
The DNA here is from genome assembly GCF_047511655.1 of Castor canadensis. NCBI lineage: Eukaryota > Metazoa > Chordata > Mammalia > Rodentia > Castoridae > Castor > Castor canadensis. The sequence continues at coordinate 73,878,671 of NC_133394.1, read as the reverse complement.
ACAACAGAAATGCAAGATTTGTTTATTTGAACCTGACTTTCATCCCCTTTCCAGAGCTGCACAGCAGCCTTGAATGGTAGCACATGCAACTGTGCTAGCTGTGAAAGCCATCATCCTAGCAGACTGGAGGGGAGAGAATAGGTTTGGAGATATCCCCAAGGCCCCGTCCCCAGACAGTTATCCCTGTTGGCAGCAACTTAAAAACTTATATTTTCCTGACTTCTCTTTATGTGAGCAAGAATTAGAGCTTACTCTGTGAACAGTTCTATCCCCGAGGTTTTTATTAAAAGAAGCGCTGGTGGTTGTTTAACATTACAATTCTGTAAGATAGAAGCACTAGTTGGGGATTAAACTAGGCTGACCCAAAAAAATCTTTAAAAAAGAATTGGGGAATGAGATATTCACAGAGGGGTTTGAAAAGCTCAACATATTCCTAGAACATAGAAGGCCATACAGATGTGCAGGGCTGTGCAGTCCCAGGAATGCACACTCATGTCTGGCCAGCTGTGAGGCTCTGCATAAGCAGGAAAGAAAGGCCAAGGCAGAATTGTACACTGTCTGCAAGAACAGTCAATGTGTAACACAAACGTAACTCGAACACCTCAAAATTAGGAGGGACATAGTGACTCTAGAAATCTAATTAGATATCTCCAATCTCTATTCACCGCTAAGGGAGCTGAACAAAGATTTTAGTATTTTAGTAGATACAATACTCCCCAAGTAAATTAGACTTCACTAAAATGAAAAACCTTTCCCCTCAAAGTATCTCCAAGAAAGTGAATTTTATCTAACAGAATGGGAGAAAACATTTGAAAGTCACTTATCTGGCAAGTGTCCTGTGTCCAGAATATATAAAGAATATATAAAGAGCTACAATAATTCAGCAAAAAATGACAAACAGTTCAATTAAAACAATGGACAATGGGTGAAGGATAATACAACATATTTTCAAAGTTTTACAAATAGGTAATAATCATATACAAAGATGTTTAGTGTTATTAGTCACTAAGGAAATGCAAATAAACTCAGTAAGAGACTTCACACTCACTAGTATGGCTAAAATAACAAACACAGAAAGTTGTACTTCCTTAGGTAGTAGACAGAAATTTTGAAACCTTCCATTGTTGCTAGTGAAAAATATTAAAATCAGGTAACAGTTTGGCCATTTCTCCAAAAGTCTAAATTACAAATGACTAGCAAGTTCACTTCTTGGTATATACCCAGAACAATAAAAATAATTTACAGACAAACTGGATGCAAATGTTCTTAACTACACTGTGACTCAACTCAAACATCTGTCAACTGACAATGGACAAACACAATGTGCAACATCTATACATGGTGTAGTTATAAAAATAAAAACATCATTTCATAAAAAAATAATAAAGTACTACTTTGTACTACAACAACTTTGTTCCATAATCTTGGAAACCAACTGAATTTCATACTTCAAAATGGTTAATTTTATGGTATTTGATATATATTATAATAAAGTTGTTGTTAAAAAGTAAAAATAAAATATGTTATAATTATTGTAGCTAATATAACTTTACTGAGTATGAAAATATTTAAAAATAAAAGAATTATTGATATGCTTACATAAAAAAGAAACACTTGTTTGCATTTTAAAACATGTTTAGAATTCAAAAAAATGTTCAAAACCCACAGATTACCTATGTAAAATATTTTAAAACACATAAAAAAGAAAACATCAATGCATTTTAATCCCTATTTATACTAGACATTTTGTAACACAAGCTGTCCTAAGCACTTCACAAATCTTTAGAGATTCACTTTGCATGTCAAACTTACAGGACAAGACCTATTGAAGCCTCTTTCAGCCTTTGCTATTATGATGTCAAGTAAGCTGTCTGACTCTACTTGCTCTTCCTTAGTACAGGCAGGATTGGAAGCTCTTGGCCTTGCTGCACGCTTTCCATGCTGCCTGCCTTGGAAGCCATTAATTGAAGGAAGAAAGAGAACAAAGAAGATAGTTGGGACAAAATGAAGAAAATAAGAGCAGTGAAATACCCTAGTAGGTCTGAAGAAAAGAGGTCGATAATGTTTAAGAGTGGATGTGGAAAACGAAGAAGGAAAGCTGTGTAGATCCATGTAGGTTTGACTGAAAAGACAGTAACATTTCCCAATAGAACTCAGAACCTGTACCTCTTCTCATTCTCAGCAGCAGAGGATGAGGGTGAATATGAAGTATTGCACACCAGCCTTGTCATTGTGGAATTGGCAAATTTTCATTATTTTTTACTAGACATAGAATTATTATCAGAGTTTTATTTTCTGCTCGTATTATATCTATGATCAAGACTTACCTCCTGGTATAATTTTCAAATGATTTGATGTCTCCCAAAGGTTTGTGTGCTGGAAGCCTGGTCCCATGTGTGGGAGTGGGAGATGCAGTGTAACTCTAAAAGGTAGGACTCCTTAGGTCATTGGAACTGCTGTTCTTGGAGCAATTAGGTAGCTCTTGGGGGACCCCTGAGCTCTCTGGAGACTGACTTGTTATACAAGCCTGAGCCTGATCCTCGATCTCTCCAGTTTCCTGCCTGGTGATGCGCTGCTCCCTCTCATACAACTCCCACCACTGTGATCCACCACGAGGTGCTCACCACAGCACAGCCAGCCTAGTGCCATGTCCATGAACATCTAGAAATACACGCTAAACAATCTTTTTTTTCCAAAAGATTCCCATGGGTATTTCATTATAGTAACAAGTGACCTTTTAAGAATTGAGTGCTTCTGCTTCTTCTCACTTCTAATTTTGAGTATAGAATTTTTTGTTTATTCTTAAATTTTTAATGTGTTGTTCATCTTTTACTTTGTGGTAGAATAGTCAAGCCATATTTTCACCATCTGCATTTCTGTTAAAAATAGCCTCTCCTTACTACAGATTGATTGCAATCTATGGGGCTATTGAAACTGACCTTGAAAGTGATAAAAGTGTTGTGGCAGATTCAAAAAAGATAAGAAGAGATGGTAAGAGCAAAGAGAAAAGGGAGAGAGAGAAAGAAAGAGAGAGAGAGGAGAAGAAGAATAAGGAGGAGGAGAAGGAGGAAAAAGAAGAGGAGGAAGGGAAGAAAGGGGGAAGAAGAAGAGGAGTGGGAAGGGGGGAAAGGAGGGTGGAGAAGAGGAGAGGGAAGAGAGGAAAACAGGAAAGGAGAGACACAGTATATGTATAACATATGCTGACCATCATACTAGATTATTTCCTTAATAACTGTCTGATTAAATATAAATTCCTCACCATTGTATTATATAATGTTAATCATATATCATTTATAAGACTCCCAGAAGGAACTGTCAAAGAATTACAGAGAGATCTTCATGAAATTTGGAGCTAAACCCCAACAAAGAAGTAGCTGTGTGACATAGATTCCATGATACAGCTCCTGTTCACCACAGGTTATCACTGAGCACATGCTTAAGGACAGTGCACTGATGAGAGAATTGAAATACTAAAAAGAAAGACCAAGACTGTGTCTTAAGTGAACATTAAGCAAATAGTTGCTGTGTTGGAGAAAGTCAAATTTTTATAGAAATTGAGAAAAATTACAGCTAAAATATTTTGAAAAACAGTATGAACAAGAATAGTTATTGATGACCTGAAATACAGCATCAACCTATTCATAAAGCAGTATACATATTGGGCAAATACATGTCAGATTCATTACTGTGAAAGCAGGTCCTGAAGAACAGGTGTCATTACATTAATATCTACATGTACTAAATACTTTTCCAGAATTCCCTTTCAAATTTTCATAAAATTTGAAATAAGCAACTATTCAATGTTCTATATAGGTACCTAAACAGCATGATTTTTCCCTTTGTATAATTTCCAAATGGCTGTCAAATTTTATGACATTTTATATATGTGGCTTGAGATACAGTGGAGCTCAGCGAAAGTGATTAAGATACCCTCATCCAATGAGTTTAAAATTATCTGAGAATATACCTTGAAAATGTTTATTTAAAGTGTCTTATTGTAAGATGTGTTATTCTATTTATTCTATAACATGAAGTTCTCTTGAGTTAAAACACTCTCTTACTTAAATTCACATATATGTGACAACTTTTAAGTTGTATGTCTCTACTCATACTTTTTAATTCTTTCTTCTAAGTGGAACCAAAATCTTCCAGCCTCAATTTCCTTCAATATATTACTTAACAAATACTTTTTTTAATGCAGCTTTTTTGAATAGGTATGACTCTAATATTTTCTCAACACTTTGAATACAGTATGGTTCTTTTCAGAGTATTTAAAATAAAGCTCAATAAATATTTATTGAGCAGTTAAACATGTCAAGTATTATGATATACAGTTTAGAAAATATATCAAATTTTATCCTATGAACAATCCTTTTACAAGGCAGTATCATTAGATTCATTTAGCAAATTAAAAAAGATGAAATATGATGTTGAGGCACTTCGGTAAAGTCACCAAACAAGGTGAGGAGCCTCAGATGAGCAGATTCATATCAATCAACATATAATTCTTAGCATTCTTTCACTTTTCCAGATTCTCCAATAATGTTAGCCATAACTAGAAATTACCTACTGCTTACCTTCTTCCTGCTTTAGTCTTTCTAAACTTTTAGTCTTTTATTTTCTCAGCATTTTCCCTAGTCTAAATAGATCAACTCAAATCTGTGATTTTGATGCTCAGTTTTGATTGAGAGTTATGGCCATAGAACAGACACTTTTTGAGTTCAGGGGCAAAATCTTGTATTTATTCTGAATCCCTAGTGCACCTTCATAATCTTGCAGCCAATACTAGTCCATAAATATTTCTCTAGTGATTAAATCTTTATGAGCTTCTACCCATTACAGAGTTGCCTGAAGGCACTGATGTCTGAAAAGAGTTCTAATTCCCAAATCATCTATTCTGTTGATTTGATTGCTTATGCTCTTCTCAAAGCAGTCCAAATTGGGACTTTGGAAAAAAAAAAATCTGTAGCATATTTCTAAACTTTGAAAATTGTAATGGCACCTACAATTGACTATACTCAATCATGTAAGAATAATAATCAAAGCATTAAAAACTGATCATCATTGATCAGAATGGACAAGGGTGGAAAGTTCAGGCATGATCTTGGGAGAACCTAACAGCTGAATTTCTGGTCTATATTTAATCACAACCATTGTTTAGATTTTTCTTATCAAAAAGATAAACCCAAGTAACTATAAATTTTAAATTTCAGTTCACTTTCCCCATCACATTGTGGTTCTCCATATGGTTTTTAAATTGTGTTACACCAGCTTTACCACAGTTTAAATGCAGTTTTCCATGTAAAATATGCTGCCTTAATATACACTGGCACTAAAGTAATTTTCTTTCTAATTTTTATTACTCTAATATGCTTTTATTTTGCAATATTGAGAAAGTGATTTTCCTACAAAATATATTTTCATAAAATAGCAATAAAAGTGATTTAAGCCAATGTAGTGAAATTGTCTAAAGTGCTATTATCTAATGATTCATATGATTTTTCTAGAAACTATGTTTCTCACTATCCTATTTACTTTCACACTTAATCTATCACCAATAAATAGCCCTCTGAAAAGTAAATTAAATAATATAAATTCAATTTAGCAAACAGATTATTTCTAAAATCTCTTTTTCTTAAAGTAAAGCATTTCATGAATCAATTTAAAGACGAACAATAGAAAAGCTAACTCAACAAACATGGATGGATAGGTTGTTTCCAACTGTTAACCAAACAAAAAAGACAAGTGAGTACATTTTTTTGGTAGAAAAACCAAAACTAAAACTGTGAGAACTTTGTATTAACTATATTATTTTATGGCATATGTAAATAATCATGTTTTACTTTTTTCTAATGAAAATAATTCTGCAAAAAGATTCTAAAAATATCTTTAAATTAGTTGATATGCTTCTCTTCTTATTTACACCTCTCAGAATAACTGCCTGTAGAACAGTGAGGGAAAATGTAGAGATCATAAAGTCTTACTTAACAAACTACAAAGTTTGTCTGTACTTTGGGTGTATTGCAGTTTAGAATCAGTGAGCTACCAGATCTCTGGACTATAGATAAACAGATGAACAGCTGCCACCAACACCAGAACACCTTCTACATGCACAGGACAGATAAGGCATGCAGACAAGAAATGCCCAACATGGCACCCAATATGGTGACACTCATGATAAGATGTGATGATGTCTAGAGAATCCTGCCATGGACCCCCACCTAAGTTACAGCCAAGGGTATAACAGATTAGCAGAGGACTAAATGACATAGCAGGGGAAACACCTGGAGGAAGAAAACATAAAAAGGGCACCTGTTGAGGACCCAGCATAGTGCCTTTCCAATGTCCTGCATTGCTCATGAACAACATACACTAGCATCAAAGGACTCTCTTCTGTATGCACCTCTTTTTGCCTGAGGATCTCTCTCTCTTGAGTAAGAGCAGTCTTGCCATGTAGTAGCTCTCCTTCCCGAGCAGGTTGAGCTCCTGGCAATCTCAGCCTAAATGAACTGGCTGCTTGGTGGGGCTCCCTTGTGGAGCACAAACCTTAACCTGCTGCGGTGCCCTGTGAGGCAACTGACTGTGTGCTGTAACTCCCTCTTGGATCTTGCAAGTGTGCATTTGAAGTATGAATAAATGTCTTTGTATTGACCCAAGTGTCTGAGTGGTCTTTGAGAGACATTGCCAAGTTTTTGTTGCCTCTGCCCTAAGTCTGCCGTGGGCAATATCCCAATCCCACCATAGGGATACTTGGCCAGGTTCAGGACATAGCTAACTTCTCCCTTGTGGGAAGAAGGACAAAGTCCTGTTCAAGACAGTAAAGAAGGATACTTGATGGAAATCCCTAAAATTTCTGGATGGAAACTGAGTTTTATGAAGTTTAATAAACATGGTATGAGATTTAAAAAAAAAGGGTTCCTGAAAAGCAGAGGGTCTTAGACATAATCACTGTCTTTTTTTGTGTGTGTGATACTGGGGCTTGAACTAAGGGCCTATACCTTAAGCCACACCACCAGCCCTTTTTTGTGATGAGTATTTTCAAGATAGGGCCTCACAAACTATTTGCTCGTGCTGGAGATCCTCCTGATCTCTGCTTCCTGAGTAGCTAGAATTACAGGCATGAGCTACTGGCACCCAGCCCATAATCACTCTTAAAAAGGTTTTCAGAGAAGGAAAAGGATCTGGAGGCATTTCTCTGATTATAATGAAAACCAGAGCAAGCAGAAATCTCTGGAAGCCATCATGAACAGACATTTAGGCAATCTGTAGATCCAGTGAGGTAGGTTAGGGAGAGCCAAGCAGTAGGCAAGTGGTATTGCTCCTCAAGATTCATGAAAAGATTAATATTGTGATACCATGGTAGATAGGTAGGTAGATAAAAATAGATAGATGATTGATAGAAAGATATAGAGATATGGTAATCTAAGTTGTCTCTTCTTTCTGTCTCAAGAAATTGTGACAGATGTATTGACAGATAGAAGATATGTAAATAGACATGGAGTTATATTTATGATTTGTGTCAGACATAGTATGTCCTTTCAGTGGTAAAAAAGATCAGTCTATTGAATAAATAGTAATGAAGTATTTAATTATAATAGTAATGGAGTATTTGAAAATATCCTCTTTATTTCAGGTTTCTGCATATTGGATGACTTTTGAAATTGAGAACAAATGAAAAACTCATATAAGATGTAACTAATAAATGAAAATTTCAAAATTAAGAATTCTTATTTGTAAAAATGCATCACCAAGCCAGCAAAATATAAGTAACAAATCAGACAAAGCAAATGACTACATGTAAATGTCTGAGGGAAAAATAAAAGGATTCCAACTCCACAGGAAGGAAGATGTAAAAAGGCATTTCCTAAAGAGGAAAACAAATTGGCCCTCTCTAATGGGGAGAGATTCATAATTGCATTTCTAATCATTGAAATTCAATTTATTACCATGTTTATCGCAGCATTATTCACAATAGCTAAGCTATGGAAATAGCCAAGATGCTACACTACTGCCAAATGAATTAAGAAAATGTGGTATCTATACACAATGGAATTTTACTCAGCCACAAAGAAGAATGAAATTTTGTTGTTTGAAGGTAAATGGATGGAACTGGAGAATATCATTTTAAGTGAAGTTATGTAGGTTCCAAAGGCCAAAAGCCAAATATTTTCTCTCATATGTGGAATATAGACCTAATACAAAGACAAGCAGGTCACGCTAAGAGAAGGTCACATACAAGAGGGGGAGGGTAAAAGAAAAAAGAAGGTGAATATGGTTGATGTGCTTTCTATAGAAGAACTAATATAGAATTGTTAAACCTGTTGAAACCACCATAAGAAGGGGACTAAGAGAAAGAAAAATAGAGGAGATGAACCAATTTGGGTTGATACATTTATACATGGAAATACCACAAGGACACTCCCTGTGTAGCTATCTTAAACAAAAATGTCATTTTTGTTTTCTTTTACAAAATCAGAGGAGGGCAGAACAAGTCTTGTCTGGGAGGCTGGTACCAGTTGGAGAAGGGTAAAAGGGGGGAAAGGGTGTGGGAGGTGAATAAAGTACAAATACTGTGTATATATATATATACATATGTATATATATGTGTGTGTGTAAATGGAAAATGAGACCTCTAGAAACTGTTCTAGGAGTGGGGGTGGGGTAAAGGAGAATGGTGGAGGGGGTGAATTCAAGTATGGTATATCTGTTAACTATAAAAACTTTTATAAATGCCACAATGTAGCCCAACCCAGACCAATAATATAAAAAAATTTTGAAGAGAAATTCAATTTATTATAAGAGTGAGGATACTTTTAAGCACTTATTGACAAAACCAATTTGTGAAACATGAATTCAAATATGAGCATAACTACAAAACAGACTAAATACAATACAGGACTAAATATACACACAGATTCCTATATTTGTATCTCACAAATTTTAGTGAATTTACATTTATACCATCATTATTTTTAGCATCTTGAAAATAGTCTCCTGATACAATAAATTTATGCATTGTAGTATAATGATACAGTAATAGTGAGTAATGAAAATAATTGAAATTATCTATCTTTTTATAAAAGTACTCTTCTAAATGTTACATATATATATATTTTTTGAGAATTTCCATGAAACTTACAAAGTTTGTTAATTAAGGGCTCCTCTTTTATAAGCTGATTCCAAGTACATGAGACTAGCACTGCAGTATATCAGAATGGTACACATTTCTGTAAAATTTGAAAATATATTTATAATTTTCTGTGATTTTCTTAGTATAAATAAACCTTCTCTTAGTAATTAATTGTTGTATTTAATTTATATTCTTTTTCAAAAATGATTTAAAACTTCAAGATCCATATAACCTTATACTACTATTTCCTATACTACTTATACTTTTGGTGTACATGATACTAAAATACAAACACAAAACCAAAAACCTAATACAAAAAAAATTCAACTAAACCATAAATTGTATATTTCATTCTACCTGGCTTCTCTTACATATATATGGAGTACCCCAGCTTCCTTTCTTATTACACTAACAGTCTTGAATTACACTTGAAAATGTAATGGATAAAAAGTCTATCTAGATTTTAAAGCTGTATTTCAACATTTTTTGAAAGAGAATGAAGGGTTCCATCAACACTATTAATAACATGTTGGCCAAATGAACCTGGAGTAATAGTAGCTGCCTCCTTCTCAGAAACAGATGGCAAGTGTGTCGTTCCTATTCAAACCATGAAATGAGGCTAGACACAGGGCAAAATCATGCTTTTCTCACACCCATCAGAATGCTGGCTTCACTAGGCAACTGACTCACCTTAAGTCTAAGGAAAGCTTGGCCTTCTAGAAAGAGAAAACACAAATAATCACTCACCTGTACTATATCAGAGTAAGAGTGAAAAGGCTGCCATACACACAGCTGCAAACAAATCAGATAATTGTTTAGTGACTTGCTAAAAGTTGAATGTGAGATTATGAGAACACAGACACAGGGAACTGATACTTGCAGCCTCTTCTGCACAGACCTCACTGCTCAGGAAAATGATTCTTGATAGTGCACACCTGGTGTTGGCCACCTGCTCAGGTTAAATTAAAATAACAGTTCTTGCCTGAATCTTTCTCCTTGATGAGATAAAGACTTCAATTGCTGAAGAAAGACAGGAAGTGCTATCGCTTTCAGAACACAGGTAAAAATCCTGGATTGAAACCCTGCTAGTTCTAGAATATTAAATATCCCTAACCACTAGTTACAGGACAAGATCACTGAGAAAACGCATCTCAAAAGAATCAGACGCACGTGTCTACCACAGCTGAGGCTTTTTGAGGTTCAGCCACACAGGGAAAAACTTAAAATTGGTGGACCACAGACAATTAAGAAATTGTACAAGTAAGCCATTCTCACCATAAGCACAAAGTAGCACCAGAGGTGATCATTGTAATCACAGGAACCAGCCAGAGCAAAACACAATTGAACTCCTCAATAAAAATGTACAAAAAAAAAAGGCATACCTAATTCCAGACATAACTACATTTACTAATTCCAGGCACGATACATATTATCCCACACAGAATATGTAGATTTCAATTAAAATCATGAGACATAAGAAAACAATGTGCTTTTGAGAGACAAACATTCATGAACTAATCTGTGAGACCTTATTGATGAAAATCAAGCAAGACTGAAAATAACTTTGATTAACATATTAAAGGGTCTTATGGAATGACTTAGATGGATAATACTAGCAAAGAAATGGAAACAACATAAAGTGATGATAAATATGTTAACAATGTACACAAACTACACACACACAGCTGATAATTGCCCTTTGAAGGTTCAGTAGACCTGACACATCCAACAAAGACCTGACAGGACTCAATGAACTTGAACATGGGGCGATAGACATTATCCTAATGAAAACAAAAAAGAGAGTTACTTAATAATAATAATAGAACAGTGTACCAAAGAAATGTCAGCCAAATATCAGGTTAAATTTGTGCAGTTAGAAACACTGAAGGAAAAGAAAGGGGAAATAGGGAGAAAATATTTGAAAATGAGTGGTCAATAATTTTTCAAAAGGTATTTTTAAAAAGTTAGAAAACATTCACAATGTTGAAGAATCAAAATAAGGAGAAATGTTAAGGATTGAAAGAGAAAAAACACACAACATATCAAGAGGGTCAAAGGTAAAAATTACAGTAGACCTATTTTGAGTTACTGTGAAAGCCATGACACAGCAAAGTGTTGTTTCAATTTCTGATGGTGGTGGTGGTATGAGGGGCTGGGGAAGGACCTGATGATCCAGAATGTTACAGACAGCAAAGGCCTTTCTGATGTGGGTAATAATCAAATTTGTTCAGCCAAGTAAAAGCTAAGAATTCATTGGCAGCAGACCAGCCACATAAGCAATACCCCAGGACAGTCTTCAGGCAGAGGGAGTAAATACCAGAAGGAAAGATGGATGGAAAGTTTTGATTATGTCTCTAAAATACACAAACCTGCTGGCTGTTATTGAGTAGTGTAATGAGTTTGATGACTGTCAGTTTGGCAATAATAATGAACAGCTGCACAAAACTGATACGTTCCATGTTCTGTATCATTCTGAGAATTTAGGAAATTACCTTTAACTGGATGAGAAATAATATGTCATGTATGGAAAATTCATTACTTGATTTTATGATTTTTTTCCTGGGTGCAGGTAGATGATACCACTGCTGTTGGCTCAGGTGTCTTAAAATCAAGAAAGAACTGGGAGTTTTGTGCTAATTGCAGCACACCAGAGCTGTAATACATGTTATGCCCTAAAATGATGACTTTTAAAATACTGTTGCTGTGATGAGAATAGATAAGAATAAAAAAAATTTTAGAGTATTAAAAACTTTCTCTACAACAATTATTTTTTTCAGGAAGTTTATCAGGCACCTCTTCTTTACCAACTATTGTGAATCTTAGGGAAAGGCTGTATGGCTATCTTCTAAGATGTTCTATGGGAAGGGATAATTTCCTTTTAAAAAAAATCACAATAAAAAAGATATAATTGGTTTTGAGAACTACAATACAGCAGGCTTGTTCTTGTTCTGCTCCTAATCTGAAATTACTGTGAACTCTCCAATTCAATGTGTACTTACATCCAACAAAAGATATTCAGTGCATTTATGGGATTCTGATTGTTTATCGCCTTTAAGTGTTTATTTCTGTATTTCTTTTCCTTCAGCTGTTGGGTGATATTATACCTCCATATGCGCATAACAGTTTTCCTGTCAAACTCTGCTTCTTAAAGAAGAGTTGCTGCTTTTGTTAACTTTGAAGTAATTCAAATGCAATTATTTATTTAAATCATCATGATTTGAAAATAAAGACCTGGATTGAAGCCCAGCTTTGTTACTGAGTAGTTTCAAGGAGTCAGAGAAAATTGTTTCTCTTCTCTAACCTCAATTTTCAAATACATGAGATGGGAATTAAAACATTTTCTCTCTGTATCTCACAAAAGCAAATTAAATGATGTTTTTGAAAGCACATTGTAAATTATAATAAAATCTGAGGCTCAATTCCCTTAATGATAAGGAATTTGTGGTTTTATATTGGTATGTCTGACTGCATGCATTGGATAGCACTAAATGTAAGTAAGCTTGTGAAAGCAACAGGATGGAAAATGTTTTCATGGCTTCTAGTAAATACTTCATGGCTGCATCAGTGGTCAGTATTTTCCGTTATGTAATTGGTAAAACTAAAATGTTCTGCAGTTCTCCTATAAGTGAGTGTGGATATTCTTTCTCTGGGAGGCTCTTTCTCTATTAGATCTTTTCTTTGGGCTAGACAGGCTGAGATACCTTCTTTATTAAGATGATACTTTCACATTTAAGAAAAATTGGAAAGAAAAGTGAGTGCAAGTATTGTGTTTCATAATTTGAAAATTTTCTACACATTACTAAAGTCATGGAAAAACCTAAGTTAAAAAATCTTGACAAGCATGATATATTTGAAACATTATAAGAACCTGTGTAAATGCTACAATGTACTACTACCCAGTCCAACAACAATAAAATATCATGACTATGAGTCTTTAAAAATAGTGTTTCTAAAGTGAATACACTATAATCTGCAATGACAACTAATTAGTAAATATCCTTTAAAGGCATTTTACATCTTAGGGAAAGAGTACAAAGGGAGAAAGGACATATGATATGATACTAGGAAATATCACACGAGAATTCTAATTTTATGTCAATAAAGACATACTTGTTTCTTTCTCCTTCCAGTAGACTCTATCCAGAGTGGCCTCTGTCAGACCCCCTAGCAGGCCAGCATCTTTCCCACCTTGCAGTTCTCCATGCCTGTGGTCTGGTATAACTTTCCGTTGTTCCCTGAAATGTTACATTAATCTGTTGTTGGATAACATAAGTAAGTCCTCTTTGCATGGTCTATCATGTTACTCTAGGCTTTTTATTCTCAGTTATTAATATAATTATTTTTAGTTCTTGTGCTTATTTGTGAATTATGTCTTCCAATGGCCCTATCTATGAAAGTTGATGCTGTTTAGTTTACTCTGTGATTTTCACCTTATAGCACAATCCCACTCATGCAGAGAGAGTTCAATGAGTATTTGAATGAATAAATCAACACATTAATTATAATTACTATTCTTTTAGATCTCAGGCAATTACTTGGAAAAAGCATTTGTTATAAACAGCATTTCAAAGACACGCAGTTTTGAAAACATATTTGTTTTTACCTCTAAATTTATTCCTAAATTATATATATCATTAAGTATTGTGATTTATATTTATCAGAATTTCTTAGCTAGCAGATCTATGGATGTTTGTGTGATCATTTGTACTATGTACTACTATGCTGTAACATTACAGTTTCAAAACCAAAAATATATGTATTTAAGTTATTTCATTGGATTATGTAATAACTTTATTTAGAGATGATTATCCAAATTAAATTCAATTTTAATACCTCATGTGTTTAGTTTGCTAGATTAAATCACCTCAAAGTATCAGGAACTAGAATGGTTTATTGTTTTCTGTATTTTTAAGCTAACAGCCCATCATTGAACAGATTCATGAACACTGAGAAGTGTAAGGTTCAAGGATCAGAACACAAGAACTTCATTACTCAGAGCACAGTCAGCAGCAGGAGCCTCAAACTTGTGTCATCTCCTTGCTTTCCAGGGGCAGGACAGCCCTGGCGAACAGTGCAAACCCCACCTCTGTTCCACAGGGAGATACTAATTTTCTTTTCTACGGCTGCTGCATAGATAGTCTCACAACTATAGTCTAGAAAAAAAAATCAATGCCTCTGTTCAAGAGATACATAAAAACACCAGCATTCATTGGAAAACTGAAAATTGTCTCCTAATGTACTATTCTCATGCTAATATAAATTGTGCAGTTTATACTTTGGAATTACTTATTTATTCATTTTATCAGAGTGGTACATGTGTGTTTGTGTGTCTTTGTGTGTGTGTGTGTGTGTGTGTGTGTGAATTAAAAGAAACAATTTCAACAGAACAAATTCGAGCCTTCTACACACTGTACTAGTGAAATAGTATGCTGGCTTATTGAAACTCTTCATGCTAGTAAAAAATGGATAATAATATGAAGTTTTAAAAAACTGAATATTGTCTTCTCTTCCCTCAGATTGTATTTCTACGGTCAATAATCTTACATGTCTGTAAAATATCCTGTATTGTATCTATTTTCATAGCCCCCTTTTTCAGTCATAAGACTAATGGACATACTAATGTAAGCTTTGGCCTACAAAAAGTAAGATATAAAATTGATTGTAACATAATTTGGCACCCTACTTCATCAAGGAACACACTAAAATACAGAAGATATGAATAATTTGCCTAAGGTCTTAGTGTAGGTTAAGAAAATAAATCAAAAGAAATAAATATAACTTCCTTAATCAGTAGATTATGTCATTTATTCTAGGAAGGACTTGCTTCTGCCTGTATCTGAAACATTAATTTATCCAGAACATGGAGGTATTATTTTATTTAATTTCTCCAGGAACCCATTGTGCATATATGTAACCAATCTTTTGTTTATAACCTACTATGTACACTATTATAGTTAAGCTCATCACTGATTAACCAAAATTAACAATGTATCACATTTTCAATTATTCATGAAATTTTTCTTGTATTGACAAATACATAGTAAAGACAATAGAGAAGCTGTCTTCAGAGTGTAAAAATTATGAGAGGGAGAAATTACACAAAGAAAGTTGCTATACTGTTTTATACTACATGCTGATAATTTTTTGTATATGTATATTTGACATTGATGTTACTCTATATTTTTGACAGGGCCCATTTTCAAACTTTAATTGCTTTTATTGATAGACATCAGCATCAATCTGGAAGCTCAAAATTGTATAGCACATATGCACATGGTTGCAGTGATTATTGAAAAATTATTTTATGTTGATAATTGGGCTAAACAAATATCATTCCTTTAGCTTGGTGACCAATCTGTGATTGTGGAAAGGAGAGAAGATTGCTGATTGTAGACAACAAAATGCATTGGTCCATATGGGGTTCACACCAAGCCCTTTCTATCAAGGCATCATCTGTCCTAGAAATTAAAAATTAACCAAAGATTTAGGTATATGAATGAGATTGGAGAAAATCTTTGCCAGCTACATAGCCAATAAGTGACTAATGTCCAGAATCTAGAAGGAACTCAAAAAACTCAACCTCTAAAGAATTAATACCCCAATGAAGAAATTGGCACATGAATTAGTCAGGGAATCCTAAAGGAAGAGGTACAAATGACCAATACGTACACGAAGAAGTGTTCAGTTTCTGTGGTTATAAAAGAGATACAAATCAAACAACACATATTTCATCTCACCCAAGTTAGCATGGCCATAATCAAGGGCAAAATAAAAATGAATGCTGGTGAGGATGTGGCAAAACAGGAACACTTATACACTGTTGGTGGGAATGAAAATTAGTACAACCATTATGGAAACTAGTATGGAGATTCCTCAGAAAACTAAAGATAGAACTGCTACATGATCCGTTTATATAACTCCTGGGCATCTACCCAAGGGAATGTAAGACAGGATACAATAGACACCTACACATCAATGTTCTTCGCAGCACTATTCACAATAGCCATACTTTAAAAACAATCTAGGTACCCTACAACTGATGAATGGATCAAGAAAATGTGGTATACATACACAATGAAGTTTTACTCAGCCATAAAGAGTTATGACTGTGGTTTGAAGGTGAATGGATGCAATTGGAAGGCATCATGTTAAGTGAAGTCAGCAGGCTCAGAAACACAAGGCCACATATTTTCTCCCATATGTGGAAGATAGATCCAAAAGGTAAACATGTACACCAAAACAAACATGATCATATACAAACTCAGATGTAGAACATGTTTGTAACAGTGGAACTGATCTATGGAACTCAGGGAAAGAAGGAAAGGAAAAGAGAATGATAGAACGTCAGTAATATCTCATAAGATGTGAAGATGGGAATATAAGGATGTGTATTGAAAGCTGTTGAAAAATGGGGGGTGGGAGCTAAAGAGGTAAGGAAGAGTAATGGAAGGGTTGAATGGACCAGAGTAAAGTACACCCACAGTGGACATACATTGAGACACCCTTTGAAAATCAACTTAAATATTAATAATGAAAAACAGGACTGTAAAATAGGTACAATGTGTGTGGACGGATACTAATGCAAGAGGGAGGGTGAATGAATGAGATTAAGGTGACAGTATAAGGTAGATGGACTTCATATACCTGTATGAAACTACTTTCAATTGCTTTAAGTGGGGCAGGGAGAGGGATGAGCAGGGTTGGTGATGGGAGCAGTGCAACTAACGTACAATGTAAGCCTAATCGTAATTGTCACTATGCATCCCCTAATATAATATAATATAATGAACATATCCCAATAAAAGAAATTTATAAAATAAAAATAAATGATCTTGGCGGTCAAATGGCTCTGTCTGCATGATTCTCTCTGTTTATGTGCCCTAGAGTTCTTGCATGCTGCCCGTGTGCAACAGTCATTGTTCACAAAGCAAAACAATGAGGAGTGAGAAGCCTGGTTCTTGATGCCCTAGACAAATGATCATTCCTATCATAACTTGGCCAATCATATCTGCTGTTATAAGAGGCAATGCACTCTTCCTTAGTGAAGACATTGATGTTCTTGATGTAATAGAGTCATAGTGCATCCCTAGTTAAGACAGAGCTAATGTGTTCATTTAATCAGGGACAACTTTCAATTTAAATTTGGTTTTGACCATATTCTCAAAATTCAGATATTTTAATCATATCACCATTCCTCCATTTCACCAGATGTTCTTTTAATTATAAAAATTACAATTGGAAAATGCCAGCTTTTTATACAAATGGTTCCTGGATATCAGTCAATATTATCAAGATCTGGTCAATTAATTTCTCTGCTCTGATTTTGAACAGGCTATTTTTATTCTTGGGCTGGCTGTATCCACACAATAGCTCCATGAAAGAAGTCTTCATATGGTTACCCTGGTAATATTTCTTTATGAATCTAAGCCCAATGATAACTCCTCAACAATATATTATTTTACACTTTAGATTTGACTATATTGTGTGTTCTCACCACACTCGCGTGCACACACACACACACACACACTTATGGAACCATGCGGTAAACAGATTCATTGAGTTTGATTGTACTAATTTCATGTGTGCATGTACATTACATAAAAACATCATGTTACACACCTTAAGTATGTAAAACTTACCAATCAAATTTCAATACAGTTGATAAAAATCTTGGAATTAACATTGATTGAGGAATACATGGTTTGATTGGATTAACTGAATTATGTGTGTTCCTAAAAGCAATGAGTCCAGAGTAATGAAGAAAATGTTAAAGAAGATAAAGAAACACAGGACAGGCAAAATTAAAAGGCAAAAAAAAAAAACCCAAAAAACTATCACACTCTTTCCCCTACACTATTATCAAAAAATAGTTTTGACACTATATTTGCCCAGAATACTTCAATACTGATTCTTCCATAGATCCCATTTCAATACTTTATAAATACATTGTCATTATGTATTTCTACATTGCATTGTCAAATTGATAGTCATTTCTTCCTGTGTCTATGTTCATGGACTACATTAAGAACAGATGACAGCATTTTTCTATGCCTGTTGTGAGTGCAAACTGAGCTCAGTCAGATTATCTGCCTCTTAGAATAAAACTGAACACTCTTCAGAAGAACACAGAATGCAGAGGGTTTATCACATGATATTTTTATTGTGCAGCATCCAAGTAAAAATCAGTCGGGTGTGAAATCAGTCAATGTGACCAAACTCAGGAAAAGAGGGGAAAAAAATCTGTTGATAAAATCTGAATCTTGGGTGCACAGATATTGTATTAAGTAATAAGAAAATTAAACAGGTCATTGTAAGAGGTTGAAGGACTTTAATAAAAGTAGACATAAAGAATTAACTGAAAAATGTAAGTGTAAACTCTAGAGTTGCCAAGTCAATACATCAAATGGCTAGAGAAAACAAATGGCATATTACATATAGTGAGCAACAATGGGATTAACCAATTGCATTGGTATCATGAAAAATAAATAAAGTGGCCATAGAAAAGTGGAATAAGCCTGGAAGTGAGGGAGTTGGGGGGGTAGAGAGAGTGGGGGTAGGGGGGAGAGATGGCCCAAACAAATATACACATATGAACAAATGTATAGACAACTAACAAAAAGAAAGAAAGAAAGAAAAGTGGAATGAAAGGATATCTTTGAGTCATGGAAAGAAATGAATACAAAACCACAGCAGAGAATTCATACCAGGTTAATATGCCCCTTGTAGACAAAGGTGAAGTTCAGTTAGAGAAAGCGAAGAATTCATGGCCAGCTGACCTGCACTGTAAGAAATGCTAAGGGGGCACTCAAGGATGAACACATATGATACCATGTGACAACTTAAATGAATGAGAAATCAATGAGGTTTTTCTCAAAGTGAGAAATATGTAGATAAATACAAGTACTTAAATGATCAATATATCAAAAAAGTATGATAGTTACAAATTAGTAGGAACCTAATTATAGACTTCACAATATATGAAGCAAAAAAATCTGACAGAATCTCAGGAAAAGACTCATGAATATGGATGCAAAAATGGCCACTGAAACCAACAATCTGTGTGTAGTTAATAATGCATAAATGGTAATATATTATGACCAAGTATGTTTATCTTAGGAATGAAAAGTTACTTCAATCCTTGAAAACCAATGAATGTAATTCACACTAAGGTGTGATCGCCTTAGTGGATGAAGACAAAACTTTGGTGCTTTTCAGCTGTCATCAACAACACTGATCTCTGTGCTCTAAGAATAGATAATAACTACCTCAACCTAATAAGGAAGGTGTGACCATGACAATACATTATGGCAAGCTTGTTTCATCCAGGAAACCAAAATTGGTTTATATAACAAAAAGCAGCCACTCACAGTGAAAAATTAAAGGAAACATAAAACCTGAATGTGGTTGATGTGCTCACTATAGAGGAGCAAATATAGTAATCTTAAAACAACAGAGGTCAATTTCAGAAGGTGAGCAGGAAATAGTGAAGAGGTATGGTAGAGATGAATCAATTTGGGTTGTAATACACTTGTACATGGAAGCAATGCTCGGAATCTCTCTGTATAGCTATCTTTATCTCAAACTAGCAAAAACGCTATGTCTTTCTTATTATCTCTTATGTTTTCTCTTCAACAAAATTGGAGAAGAGGCAGAACAAGCTCTTCCTGAAAGTAGGGTGGTGGGGAGCAAACAATGTATACACATGTAAGTAAATGTAAAACAATAAAATAAAAAGCAGATTATATGAATATTTCTGTAACTGCTGAAAAGTAACTTTTGATAGAAAATAATCATTGATAATACATTTAGCACACTCAGAATAAAATTAATTTCCACCATCTATCAACAGGTATATTCAAAACACCGACAGTAAACATCATACTTAAGGGTCAAACTCTGGAAACTTCTTTTTTAGCTCTGCAGGAAAAAAAAATTCCCATTATCACCACTGTATTCAATATTTTTCTATAGCTTCTGGGAGAGCAATAAGTCAAGGGAAATAAAATATAGGGGAAAAATAAATAGCCATTTCAGCATTCAGATATTAAGACAAAATGATGAGGTTCAATGGAGTGTCAATCAAGAATACTCAGTCAACCCAATTATGCCTTCAGCATAAGAAATGTCATTTAGATCAAACACTCAAGGATTCCCTCTTAATTTATGAGTACTTTGAGACAGAAAGTCTCATTTTCATAGTTTTCTGACATCCTCCATAGAATGGAAACCCCACAATGTACACACATATGCTCACACACATCTCTACTGATATTTTGAAGTGTATCAGGAACTGACTCTCAAATAGGAATTTTACAAACATTTTGACCAGCTGTTAATTTTCATACTATTAGATCCAATTCACTGTCATTTTCTTAAGTGGACTAACAAAAAAGGCAAAAATATGACCAAAGGTGAACTTTACTTTTGTGTATTTTTAAATTATAACTGTTTGCAAACATGTGTTTATTTCAACCTTGTTTTCAACATCCATGTGGTATTAGATTGAAAAATTAGAATGTATTTCAATATTTTAATATGAAATATTCATTTACTCTTTATAAAATATACATGCCTACTCTTGTTTGTCAAGATGGTTTACT
Source organism: Castor canadensis (assembly GCF_047511655.1). Taxonomy (NCBI): domain Eukaryota; kingdom Metazoa; phylum Chordata; class Mammalia; order Rodentia; family Castoridae; genus Castor; species Castor canadensis. The sequence goes on along the minus strand of NC_133394.1, from coordinate 73,857,941 downwards.
GTTTCCATATTGGATAAATAGGGCACATATTTGTCAGACTTACATAGTAAGGTATTGTTTTACCAATGAAACCACTTTATGTATTTTTATGTTTTCTCAATATTTGCTTCAGGTTTAGCTTTTACAAGTACATTCTTTTCTTGCTATGTATTGTTTAAAACATAAAATGAAATCATGCATTGTATTTTCTATGTAGAATGACTGATTTCTGGCATTGTAAGACACTTTAAGTCTATTATAAAACTTTCTATTGAAAAGTTTCTATTGAGGAAAGTTACCATTTTCTTATACCAACTAGCACCTAGACTTAAGAGCAGAGTTGTACAGAATTTTTCACCTTTTAACCAGAGTACATAAATTTTATGTATTTAAAATATACAACATAGTAAAACTAGCATAACTTGCTTATATACTTGAGAATTCATTTTTTCACTTTAATAAAATTTATGTAGCTCTTAAGAAATTAAGTTGGCAAGAGAAAATATTAAGGAATAAAAAAGATTACAGGGGGTCAATGTACATAAGTGAGATTTCCCAAAGTTGTGCATATACTATTTTACTTAAAATAAAGACAACTGAGAACATAAATGCCATAAAAATAAGGTACTTGTTACCAACTAAGAAATTACATATGAAGCAATTACTAAAGAACACAGTAGATGACTTTCTGGTGTTCTGAATTTCGCTTGTTGCCAAATTGAGGTGTGGACCTCTACACACAATGCATGTAACTAAAATTGCTTTTCTCCCCATTAATAGAAATACATGCTACCTTTTGAAAGCCTAAATGATCTTAGTTTTGAAATCCACTTTTGGTTTGATATTTAATTTTTCTCTGTATACACATATCTGTAGATATAGCAGTATAATTTGCTTAAATCAAATTCAGACTTTAAAAGACTGAATTCAGGACATTTGCTTATATAACGATTTAAGCAAGAATTAGAGAATAAATAAAATTATTTGCACTTAAAACCTGATAATTATTACAAAGTGTATGCTTTCATCTGTCATTTATAGATACGTTAAAAGTTGTTTGATACTATAAACAGAGCCTCTGATTTACAGCTATGGGCATCTATTGTGTCTATAACAAAAGCACACTGAAAGCTTTAATTCTTCAATGTAAAAAATTTTATATGCTTATTAATGTGCTTATAGTACTCCATTTCAAAATAGAAAATCTTGTACTATTTGAGAAAATAAAACACCATTTGCCACTCTGCAATAAATTAAGCATTAGGACAACAAAGAATAATCCTATTTTTAGATTAAAATAAGTATTATGTCTTCTAACCTGCTTTTGCACCACAGTATACTTCTTCTTGAGGTACGTTCTGGCTGTGTATCCGAGACTGGCAGCAAATTCGCATTCTCTTGCCTCTGCATCCTACGTGCTGGGTCCCCCATGCCCCATCTTAGTGCGCGTTTTCAGTTCTTTATCAATTTCTGTTCTGATATTGTTGATTTGGGACTTCATTAAAAAATTTGATGCAGAATTCCTAGCGGAGGCACAGAGCAGTGGGAGCTGCAGAGCATAGTGTGTATACGGTGTTGTGGGGCTTCCTTGGCCAGCACCACCAGCAGCTGCAGTTGGAACTGGTTAGGAAACATGGGTTAGCCATTCTAACTCTTCTAGCATTCCCACTAATTAAATATTAGAATAGTGTCATATGTAAATAACAGCTTTCAAAAGTTACCCTCAGATTCATAATCTCAGGCAAATTTAAAGACTTAATAAAGTGACCATTTTTTTATAGGCACCGGTGTTTAATACCAGTATTTTAGAATAACTTTAGAGAACATATTTTTGTCAGTAAACTTTGTGTCAAAACACATAAACTCCAAAAAAATTTTTTTTACAGTGAGTATTGAACCTATGGCCTCGTACATGCTGAGCAAACCCTCTGCTCCTGAGCTACACTGTCAGGACCATAAACATGAAACTCTTTTATTTTTTAAAGTTATCTTGAGAGAGGGTCTTACGGGGTAGCCCAGATTGTTCTCAAACTCATCATCTTCCTGCCTTCTCCCCTGCCTACCTAGTGGAGAGCCACCACACTTGGCCTTAAGTTTAATAATTTTATTTTGCAGTACTGTGGATCAAACCAAAGACCTCACATATGCTAGGTCATTGTTCTACTTTGGAGATATACCCCTGCCAAAACACAAAAATCTTAATTATCAATTAAATTGAATTTACTGTTAATAGTTCACCATATTACTATATCCACTACTGTTCTGCTTAAAGCGTGAGTAGAGTATAGTCATATAATTTCCCATGAGAAAATTTTGGATTAGGAAGTATTTTTCTGGAGTATTAAAGTGAAAATGGTTCTGCTATATAAATAATATACTTCCACATCTGACATAAAATTAAGAATTTTTATTTCAATTGGTACTGCCATACAGCTATAGATTTGGAATAGCTTTATGATGGCAACATATGTCAAAATAACTCATTTTAATTTTAATCTCATAAACTAGGAAGAAGAAGACAAGAATGGCAACATTCCCATACAAACAAAATAGTACGATTTTGGAACCAGAAAATTTGACTTTTATTTCTAGCTTTACTTCTGTCTCTCCTTTTCATGACTTGTCTTTTAGCCCTAGGTTTTTCATTCATAAATGGGGTCATTGTTTTTAAATTAACCGGTTACTATTAGCATATTGCCTGCCATGAAATAGGTACACAAAAATCTAATTCCCCTCAAAATATTCATATATTTTATTTTGTACATTTAATTTGAAAATGTAAAATCTTGTGACTAGAGATACATTTTCACTTTGAGAAATCATAACAACAGATTTGAACCTAAAATACCAACACAGTCTAACAATCTAAAGATCTTTTTAGGCAGAAATGTTACAGTCCAACCAGAAATATGAGAGCAATGACAACAAACCATTTAAAGGAAACACACATATTGCAGATCTATCTTTAAAATTATGTCTAATGAAAAATTAATATAAGGATAATATCAGAGTAAGATTATTTGACCTTCTCAAGTAACCAAAGATGAATGACAGTCATATTACCTTCAATGTGCAGAGAGATGCCAAAAGAACATTTGAAATCATTTTAGTGCATTAAGTGTAACATTAAACTCCAATGACATTCAAATTTGAAGTTTATAATGTACCTCAATCTGAAGTTTCCATTCCTTCTTAGTAATTCAGTCCTTTTAACTTCCTATCAGGTTGGCTATGCTAATATTATTATCTTGAGCATATTTTTTTACTTACTCATTCTAGCATCACGAGTCAGACCAGTAATGCACAGCCATGGGACTCTGGTCCGAGGTAGCGTAATTGTCACTGATCAGAAACAACAGTGATGACTGCTCAGCATATTCAACTTAATAGTATTTGTCAAAGGTATAATACTCATCATGCAGGTATAGTAACATTTATTACAGGGCTGCAAACTATCAAGGATCTTGGAATTTAGTGAAAGAGCTAAATCTCCATATATAGAGATACACGTTAGAAAAAGTAGAAAGAAAAGAATATTTATGAATTAGCAGTAAAAATCTGTTTGCTTTGTTCCAGGAGAACAGTGATTTTTATGGTCCATTCAGACAGCAGAACCTTTTGCCTGTCCAGCTTCCTTTATTTTTTAAGTGGTCTCTGACTCTATCTCCAACTCTATGTTCTGTCCTGTGTTACACAGAATAGTTCCAAACATATATTTCATTAGTAAGAAATACTAAAATTATGATATTATATGAAAATTAATTGTTGTAATAAACATATTTTTAGTGAGGCAAGTCTCTTTAATAGAAGAAAATGTGATTTATTTCTAAGCTATACCTACATTGGTTCATGGTAAATTGTGCCAAAATTATTATTATTGTCAATAAGCTAGGCTTATTGACAAGAACTCATGGATGCTGTTTCCAACCTGACTCTAGACAATTGCAAGACTATCTGGCAAGCCTCATGGACAAAAGCTGACACTGTCACCTGCCAGTACACAGCCTGTACATTGCTGCCCTCAATGGGAAGTGTGGTCAATGGCTCAGGATCACCAGCCCTAGCACCTATGGCAGAGTCATTCCTCAAACACCTCTGCTGAGACCTCATGAGGGAAAGGGAGCACACAGAAGGTTCTTCTTTTTTACACTAATATTTAGTTTTATGGAAAACTGCAAGATCCTTCCATTTATCCTCTCTGTACTGTGATATAATTCACCATGTCTGTGTTAATTCAACTGACTTTTAATTGGTGTAGTTTGTTGGGGGATGAGGGTGGTGGAAGAACTGGCATTTTCTTTCATTTAGCCTCTTGCTAATCTTTTCACAGTAAATAATAAAAGTCTTGACTGCCGCATTTATTTCTGGTTTGTAGCAATCAGCAGGAATGGCACCTTGCAGTTCAGTTATCTCTGGCTCAGCTCAGCCCTTGAAATCATGGACTTTTTCAGACTCTCTTGTCTATAAAACAGAGATATCAATATCTTTATCTTCCTAAGCATACTAATTAATGTATATGAATTTCCTAGAATAAAATGGGGAGTCAATAATGGAAATCTTAAAAACATAATTAGAACTAGAGACTTGGTGAATTGTTAAAAGTGTTAATACAATGCTAAGACAAATAAATAATTTTAAACTTTGGTTCAGTATGATCTATATCAAGTTGTTTAATAAATCTTATGACTTCAATTATACATATTTTCTATAGGATGCAACTCATTCATCTCAAAATCAGCATAACTGTATGGAAATTATTTTGTAATTCCAACAAACTAACTAATAACATTTTTTTGCTATTGTTATACTGGGGCTACATTGCAATATTTGCAAAAGCTTTACAATATATCATTGTTGGATTTACACCCTCCATTATTTTTCTTTATCCCTCATTTCTGAAATAGTTTTAACAGGGCTCATTTTTCCATTTTCACACATTAGTACATAATATTTCCACTACATTCAGTCTCTTCATATTTTCCTTTTATCTTCCCCTTCCCATCTACCAACCCCCAGATAGAATCTGTTTTTCCTTCCTGTTCTCCATTTTTTTGGGGAAAAAAAATTTTTTTGTTTGTTTAGGATAGTTCAGGGAGTTTCCTCGTAACTTTTCCATGTATATATGTATTATAACTTGAAATGGTTCATGCCCTATATTTTTTTCTTTCCTTCCTTAGACCCCTTTTTATGGTGATTTCAACAGGTATTAAAATTCTAAGTTCATTCTTGTATAGAAAGCACATCATCCATATTCACCTTCTTAACTTCCTTCTTATCATCTTCCCTCTCCTGTTAGTGGTCTCCCCTTAGTATAACCTGTTTTTCATAATATTTCTTATGTTTTTATTGTGTCTATCTCCCACATATGAGAGAGAACATGGGGCCAAGTGATGTCATCATTCTTTGACTCACTTGGACCCAAGCATAATTTTTTTTGGTGGCACTGGGGTTTGAGCTTAGGGCCTCATGCTTGCTAGGCAGGCATTCTACCACTTATACCACTCTACCAGCCCGAAGTAATTTCTTAAATTGATATGTAAAAACACAAAAATGTACTATTAGTGGGACAGCATGTGGTGTGCTGATACATTCAATACATCTGATTTTAGAGTCATACTTTGCTCCTGCTTTTTTCTTCAGATGTTGACAGAAGATCACTTCCTACAAACATGGAAAAGAGACAGACCCTAATATATCACCTATACCTAGTCTCCTAATAGGAATCCAAAACAAAATACTGTTCTTTTTCCAATATTCCCATAATACATTTGCTCAACAACAAACAAATGAGCAAAACTCAAGCAAATTAAGTCCTTAAAGGTCATGTTCATAATTAATGAGATGCAATGGGCATTTTTAAGTATGGATGTTAAGTTCAAAAACTCAGAACCTCACAGGAAACTTTCCTAGGCCAAGAACCACCACATCTATGGCATTGGTTGGTTCTGTGCCGCCTGAGTAAGATTTGCCCATTTTTGCATTCATAATGATGCCTCCACAATTAAAGTTTCCTTATATTCCTTTAGCAGTAGTCCAGCTTGTAGTATTAAAAACAAATTTTGAACTTTCTCCTCAATTTTCTTTTGGTTCATAAACTCATAATTTTACCTGTATCAATAGTTCATATGACACATTACACAAACTTGGTACTCAATACTATCATATTCGTTCAACATTCTAGCTAGTATCTAATGTGCCTTTCCTTTAGCATACAAATTACTGAAACATTTTGAATAGACCATACTAATGACAAATTTAAACTTCTGAGTACATCTTTATTATTTATTTGAGAAAACTAGTTTCAAATTTGCTCTAGTACCTAAATAAATATGGTAATTGAAGAAAAATACATAAGAAATTTCTCCATCTTATTTAGGTGGAAATTCAGGTAAGGCTTAATTCTATTGTATTACATTTAAAGTTACTTTCAATTTAGAAGTGCAATGAAGCTATTATTGGATCATCTAAGATTTATTTTAGTGCCTAGAAAAATCAACTCCAACTTTAACAAAAACAATAGTTTTCAATTGAATGATGCTGCACTTCACAGGATAATTGTAATGTTTTGAGAGACAGCAATGATACATGTAGACATTGGTGTATCCTTTTTCAATGTTCTGAAAATTCATATTACTTAAGTGATAACATTATTAGTAGTAAACCTGACCACACATGCCTTTCTATTAATATAATTGTAGTATTTTGTCTACCTTCCTACCATTGCAAGTTGTACATTCTACCCTGTGAATTTATGTCAAGAACATATATTTTCTGCAACATTAAGAGACAGAGATTTACAGAACACTTTACCAATCATTTTTGGTTTTGAGTTAGAAAGTGAATATTACATGTTCCTATGAAATTTATAGATGTACTAATATATTTAAAAGTTAATTTTTCAATACTTTGATTAATAAAACATTCAACTATAGTAAAATATTATTAACAAACAAATGTGGGAATTTAAGTGATAACAAAAGGAATAGAGAAAAAGTTCCCATGAATGAAAGAAAACTAAATCCTATGAAATTCTTACTATCTACCTGGTGTCAGTCTAAGGACATATATTTCATGATATATATTTTTTCACAAATCTCTGAAGCAAGGAACGAGGGTGTCTTATATGTTCCTTACAATGAAGAAGGTTGTGCTTTGAAGAGATGGCTGTCTTGCCTGTATCCTGTTGCCTAGGAAATGATAGGGGAATGTTTCTAACTTTAGTGTTTCGTGGGTGCATATCTGTGTTAGACTTAAGATCTACTGAAGGTTTGTAAATGTCTTAAAATAGTAGAAGCATTTAAGCCTCTGCCCTCTCCCCTCAAAAAAAACTATTGCTAATGTTTAATTTTATCACTAAAATTAAACATTAAATTACAAGAAAAAGAATTTTTTAGTTAAATTATAAGGAATAGAAAATGTTTTTTCAGATACTATGCTAGAGTGTTAAAAATGTGTGGACTTAAAACCATGTTTATGTGTAAGTATCAACCAGTTAAAACTCCATTTTTATAATGTGCTACAGGCCAATAAAAATCATTTTGAAATTCTCTTTTCTACAGAATAGAAATTATTTGCTTTATAGCACATATACAAGATCACATAGATATTCACAGAATTCATGCCCTAATTAGTAGTTAATTGCAAAGCAAAGGGACATCCTGGGACAATTAAGAACCTTGGATAAGAGTAGTGAAACTTGCTACAATATGACTGAAAGTTACATCGTCCTTTAGCTTATTTTCAATTGACACAATATTTTGTTCTTAATTATATTTCCAGTTGGACAGGAGAGATGATGACAGAGAATCTTCAAATGTCAAAACCTCCTTACTAAAGAAAGGGAGAGAAAATTTATCAAGCAATTGAGTCTAAGGCATTACCCAGAAGGGCCTATGAACCAATGATCCTGTAGTCAGACTCTTGGGTATATCTCCAAAGGAAGTGAATTTGTATTTTGAGGAGATATCTTCCCTCTTGTGTTTACTGGTTCCCTATTATAGGCAAAATATGGAAATAACCTAATTTTCCATTAGCAAAAAAAATGGATAAAGAATATATGTATCATATATAATAGAATATTGTTTCTTTAAAAAGAAGAAAATTCTGTCACTTGTGACAATGTATGTAGACCCAGAGGGCAGTATGCTAAGTGAAATAAGACAGACACAGAAAGACAAATATCCTGTGATCTCACATGCACACTAAGAATGCTGTATTCATGAACACAGAGAATAGAACAACGGTTGTCAGAGCTGAGGAGTAAAGTAAGTGGGGAAATGTTGACCAAAGGGCACAAAGCCTGTGTTACACATAACAAATACATGTTGGAGCACTAATGCACAAAATGGTGGCTACAGTTAGTGTGCACTAGAAAGTTGCTAAGAAAATAAACCTCAAACATCACACACAATCAGGTGATGTATACGTTAAATACCTTGATTGTAATAATTGTTTTACAATGTACATTTGTATCAAAACTTCATATTGTACACCAAAAACATAAATGATTTTACTTTAGATTATATTTCAGTAAAGCTGCAGGGAAAGGTCATATTATGTCATTAAAACTATATTTATCCCAGTTTGCTTCCTCCTAAACAATGTGCTTACTTTCTATACATAATGTCAATCTTCTAAAGATTGTCTGTTTTTTCTTTTTCTGATATTGTAATTGTTCTAGCCACAAACTAGAATAAATGCTACACTCATCAAATCAAAAGTCACACAGTAAAATTATCTATGAAATAAAAATGGATGAAACTAGAGAGGGATTGATATCTTTCCTATGGACAACAGTTGATTTAATATTTTTAGACCAAAATTGTAGTAAAATCATAGTGAATTTTTCCCACTGAAAGAAGTTTATGACTCTTGACATTGTCATTACACATGTGAATCTGAGACAGCTATTGGAGATACCAGGGGAAAAAGTCTATTTTATAGGCAATGTCCAGGTGTCATACTTCACTAACATAACTGCTTTCAACCTCACCTTTGCATCAACAAATTCCTCAATTGAGGAAACCAAAGGAAAAAACCTCCTTCTACTACCAAAGTTTTTACTACCTTCTCTAATGTCAAAAGCATATTTGGTTAGAAGTAAAAGGTACCGTTAAGTTTTCAAACTCTGTTAACTGAACTACAACAACAGCAACAACAAAAATCCTTAGAAGAAGAATGAAGTTAAATGATATTTTATGAAATCTTTATCATTCAATTAGTCACTGCTAACATTTTAATTTCTCTAAACTTTAACTACTGAGAATTATAGTGTTGGTGACTTATATGGGTGCTGTCACAGGACAGAAATAACTATAGTACTGTTTCTTCATTTTGAGGCAAACTGTAACATTTGCCATTTACACAAAAGGAGAAAGAAAATAAAAGAATTGAGTATTACTGGTAAAGTAATGGGTATTCTTTCTATATTAAAAACTGTCTATTATTCATTGTACCTTCAATAATGTAAGCATATTTAAATTGTGAACCTTAAGATTTTGGTAGTTGAGAGAACTAATTAAACCATTACAATCTTCTCCTTAAATTTTTGGAAATAAAATTTCAACTGATACATCCTAACATGCTGGACATTATTAAAATGTGCAGAAGAAAGCTAATTACAATTAAAATGCAATGAAAAAAATCTGAGAAAATGAACATTATGTACTTTTTGGGTTTGCCAAGGTCACTTTGCTTAAGTTATATACCTGTGGAAACATATTTTCTGCTCTGGAAAGCCAGGGAACTTTATAAATGTATTTTTTCTTTTATATCCTGATCCACATAAGTGGCTAAGTTGGTTAGGGAAAGATAAACTATAAACACAGAAATTATTATTGAAATTTTGCAGTTCAAAATAGTTTAAGAGAATTCTGGGACTCTCCTCACTTATACAATTCCACTGACACAATCTGTTAAGTTGAACTCTTTGGGTTCAACTAGGGTTGACACCCTAGGGTGTCACTGGGTGACACTAGGGTCATTTGAAGCCTTGCAAACCTCCAATGCAAGTCTTGGGAGGTAAATGGGTTGACTTCAGTCAATTTTAGCTCTTAGCACAGCAGCAGCTACCTATTCTACCAATTGTCAACCTAGAAGATAGCTGTGCATGCACTTATTCTGGGGATAGTTGTACAAGCTTGCAAAAAGACCCCGTCAACCAAATATTGGAGATCTGGGCTCTAATAGCTGGCTGATGTTTCTGGTCTTTGAAAGGATCAGAAAAGGATGGGCGGCCATTATTGTTGCAAGCCCATTCCACCATTCCATTAAGCTGAAGTAATCTTCAGGAGATTTAAGGGCTGGCACAATTCTCCACCCTTCCTCTTTCTTTCTTTTTTTTCTTTTGGCTCTTTTGGGAACAAGATATTAATGATTATAATATTCAAAAACAACTGATATACTGGCTTGTACATTCTAATACAAAGGTTTAAATTTACTACATGGCTCCAGTAAAATTCAAAGGTTCAGCAAAGACCAAGAAAACTTTAAATTACCCTTCAGGCAGATCCAAGACACAAAGACAACATACAACAATAAATAGAAACAAAAATAAAAACAATGAATAAAAGTAAGAAAAAACAGGATATCCTATGAAAGGGATAGAATTTAATTTTCAGGTTTAAATTATTAGAGTCATACCTCTGGTTTTCACCAAAAACATAGAAACAATGCAGTCTACTTAACGTGAAATAGTAAATCAACAAGAAATATATCTGACTTCAGATCTACTAAGCAGACTTTGAAACAACTATTATAAACATTCTCAAAGAATTAAAGGAAGGTATGGAAAATTTCAAGAAAATAATGTATGAACAAATGTACAAATCATCAGTTAGTAAACCTAAAAAGAAATTCTGAAGATTAGAACACATAACTAAAATGAAAACCTTACCAGAGAGACTCAAAGGAAAATGTGAGCAGGTAATATAAACAGTTAGTGAAACTGGAGACAGGACAGTGGTAATTAAGAAGTCTAAGCAAGAGAAAAAGAAAGATTGAACAAAAGTGAGTCAACCCAAGGGCTTTGGGGTTTCATTTAGAGGACTAACACATGAATTGTAGGGATTCCTGAAGGACATGATGAAGGAAAAGGGGCATAGAGGATATTTGAATAAATGATGGCTGAAATTTTCCCAAATTTGATCAAAGGCATTCATGCAAATGCCCAAGAATCTCAAAAAACTCCAAGTAAGATATTTCAAAGATACACACAAAGATACATTATAATCACATTTTCAAAAGTCAAGACAAAGAATATGATATCTGCAAAGTGTCTGAGTTCTGGAAATGGATCCTAAGAAAATGTCCAGCAGACTTCTCATCAGAAACTTTGCAGACCAAATGCAGTGGGCCAATGTAATCAAAGTACTAAAATAAATAAAACGTTAACCAGGAATCCTGTAAAACTATCCTTCAAAAGTGAAGGAGAAATTAGATGCCCTCTAGATAACAAACATGGGGGTATTTAATATGTCTACATGTACCCTGCAAGAAATATCCAAGGGAGTCCTGTAAGATAAAATGAAAGGACACAAGACAGTCACTCAAAGCCAAAGACATAAAGATCTCAGCAAAGGTAAATGCAGAGGCAATTGTATAAAAGCCAGTGCTATTGTTTAATAACAATGATTTTCAATTATACTTTTTAAATTTCTAAATGTTGTGAAAATAATACATTAAAAACCAACAATAATTGTGGTATTTATATATAATAGAATTTTATTCAACCACAAAGAAGAATGAAATTTTGTCATTCGCAGGTAAATAAATGGAACTGGAGAATGTCATCTTAAGTGAAGTTAGCCAGGATCAGAAGGTCAAAAGCCACATGTTCTCTCATATGTGGAATATAGACCTAATACAAATACAGCAATATTATGAACAACAAGTTACACTAAGGGAAGGTCACATACGAGAGGGAGAAAGAAGCTAAGAACGTGAATATGGTTGATGTTATAAAATTTTTAAACCTGTTGAAATCACCATGAGGACTAAGGAAGAAAGAAGAAAAATAGAGAACATGAACCAATTTGGGTTATAATACATATATATGTAAATGTTACAAGGAAACTCCCTGTTTAGCTACCTTAGACAAATAAACATGTCATTTTTTTCTTTTTCAAAAGCAGAGAACAGAAGAGAAAAACAGGTCCTGTCTGGGGAGGATGGTACCAGTGGGGAGAGGGTCTGTAGAAAAGGGTATAGGAAGGTGAATATGGTGCAAATACTGAATGTAGTGGAAATATTATGTACTCACGTATGTAAATGCAAAAATGAAGCCTGTTGAAACTAGTCCAGGAAAGGCAGAAGGGGAGGATAAAGGGGAATGATGGAGGGCATAAATTCAACTATGAGATATTTAAAATGTTGTAAGAACTGTTACAAATGCCACACGTTCCCCCAGTGCAACAATAAGAAAAAAAAAAAAGCAAAGAAACTTTAAAAAAGCAATCTTACTCTAAAAACTAGTATTAACAAATCTTTTGTTTGAAATTCTGTATTTTATTTTGTATGTATTTTAAGAACCATTGCGACAAAAGATACTTAAACAGTCTAACACACATAAAAGGAAGAAATACAGCGTGAGAATATTGGACAGAATAAGTCTAATGAAAATTTGGAAAAAATCAAGCAAATACAAAGACAGGTGTAAGTGAAAGTATAAAAAAAAAAAACACTCCATGCAAATGGAACAAAAAAGCAAGCAAGAGTACCTGTATTCATATCTGACAAAGCAGACTTCAAACCAAAACTAGTCAGAAGAAACAAAGGTCACTTCATATTGATAAGGGGAAAAATCTGTCAAGAAAATATAGTCATTAAAAAGCATACACACCAAACTTCAGTGCCCCTAATTTCATAAAACAAGCTCTACTGGACATTAAGACACAAACAGAGCAGTATATGACTTCAATACCCCCTCTCACCAATAGATGGGTCATCCAGACAAAATGTGAACAAGAATAAATGATACTGTAGTCAAATGGACTTGAAGACAGCTACAAAATAGTCTACTCGATGGTCCATAGAACTTTCTCTAAATACATCATATTTTAGGGAAAATGTAGCCTTAAAATACGAGAAAACAGAAATGATGCCTTGTTTATTATCAGATCACAATGTAATAAAGCTAGAAATGAATAGAAAAAGAAACCATGAAAAATACACAAACAAATGGAGACTGAATAATACATTTTTGTATGACCTTAAAGAAATTAGGTAAACTAAAAAACTTTTAGAAGAAAATGAAAACACAACATACTAGAACCTAAGGTACACAATAAAAGTGACTCTTAAAAGAACCATTATAGTTATAAATCCTACATCAAAAAAATAAGAAAGATCTCAAGTACACAATCTATTAGGTTAAGACACCTCAATGTCTTAAAGAAACAAACAAAAAACCCCCAAATTTAGTAGAAGGAAATAATTTTGAAAATCAGAGCTGATGGCTAGAAACTCCCACTTATCCCGCTTTTTTTTCTTTCATCTTTATAATGTAAAAGAGGGCCTATCAGATAAGCAGCCCCATGTGACAAGATTCTTTCAGCTGCATTGTTTTGTTATGTAAATTGTACACTTTAAAAATATCATATTTGGAATCTAGTCCTTAAACACAATGGCAGGAATGTAAAATAGGTTCTGTTAGGGGTGGGCATTAGCAGGAGTGAGGAGGGTGCAAGAAAAGGGATGGTAAATATGGTCAAACTATTTTATATACTGTAATGAAATGGAAAAATGAAACATGGTGAAATTGTTTTAAGAAGTGGGGAAAAGAGGTTAGCAGGAAGGCAAAGAGAATGAATTTATCAGGGTACATTGTGCATGTATGGAAAATATCAAAATAAAACCCCTTTGTAGAACTAATATATGGTAATAAAATTGTAAAAAATAAAAAAAACAACTTGTAATCAGCATAGTTTGGCTGGGTGTCTGGAAAAGGGGGGCAGGCAAATCAACATTTGCTAAATATGTGAAGGTTGAATAACAATTGTATATGTATTTCCCTTCCTCTTTTTCTTGCCTACCTTATTACATATGATTGGAAAGTGAGTTAAAACAGTAGTAAAACAAAGTCAATACACTTAATGAAAACAGTTATTAAAGAAATTGCATCTAGAAATGGTTTAGCTGTGCAAGGTTTAAGTGCCAATAAATAAAATATAGGTTGATCAATCTTTCACGTAGCTATAGTAAGAAAATAAAAACTTGAGCGAGGTTTCAATATAAAAAGTTCACCAAAACTACAGCAATGTGTAATTGCAAATAAGAGAACTATCACTACATTGCTTGTTATTAAATTAAAAATGATCAAATCCCTGTTACATGTCATTACAGTGCTAACATCATACCACAGGGTTGATGTTCTTGTGCTCAGTCTCCAGTCCATAGAAAAAAGACAAGCATAATCACAAGTACTGTAATTACTAGACACAGAACATTTTAAAGACAGAAATTTCAGGCATAAGAGACATTGATCTATTTTTAAAGGAAACACTAGATTTATAAATAAAGGTTGAAAGAATCAGATGTTTTCCAATAGAGAGAATACACTCAATAACAGGAGTAATGCAACAACTTCACATAGAAAACAGAGTGTTTTAGAGAGTTTGTGGTAAACAATGACTATAGTAGGAAGAATTAGTAGAAAAATATGCCTTCTAGAATAAGCAAAAAAATATTCTTTTCCTCCCTGAAGCCATGCAAAGGTTTTCAAGAGGAAAATGAATGGATACCTGTAAATTTTACAAAGATTAGTCTGTTCATCACATGAAGTGCAAATGCAAAGTGAGGAGGCAGGCACAAAATTGGCAAGAATAAACTCTGAAATGAGAAATGATAGATTAAATTAAGGCAGCTGCAATGGAAAAGAGAGTCTGCAATGAATTTAAGGTAAGGAAAAACTTTCGGTTCACATGGTTTTGTGGAAGATTTGATTTGAGAGAAAGAAGTGAGGGATATACCTAGAAGGATGCAGTTTTCTGCCTCTATCCACACCAAACAGCAGCACTGAGGATTTGTAGATTGTGGGATAAATGTGATACTTTAAAGCTTGCACATTCAAAGAAAAACTGGGACTTAGAAATTTAGAGTACAACTATACTTTTAGAATTTCATTGTTACCATGAGTTCACAAAGATAATGAAAAATTATTGTTCAACCTAGAACATACACTAATAGTTATTGAAATAATATTGCCATTTCAATGTTCTTATTGAAAAAATAATAATAATGACCATAATGAAGGCATGAGTCCATATTAGTATTTCTCATAAAGATTTAAATAATATGATTTTCCATAATTTGGAAATTGAACTTAAGTTTACATTAGAAATTACTCTACAAACTGAGATGAATATTATTTGTGACTCAGTCGCACATGGCAAATACAATTTTATATATTCTATCTGTAAGAACTAGCTCCAAAAGAACTTTTGGAATATATTTTGAATTCCTGATTCTAAAATTTTTGTGAGAAGCAAATTGTAATATTCAGTGCTCTAAAATATCAGCAGGAAGAAGTAATTCACAGAGAATATTATGTAAAATACTTAATTTCTCCATTTTAACAATTATATTGAATTTGTGTAGTGCAGAGGTGGAAAATTTGTGACAAAAATTCAACTTCCCCAGCCATGCCATTGGTTCTGATTTATTTGACTTGGAAGATTTGGAATCAGAAAGTTTCTCTGATTCTTGTGGATTATTTTTTCAAGTTTGTATTTTCTTATTTGTTCATTTATGCATATGTTCATACATTGTTTGGGCCATTTCTCCCCCCTGTCCTCTACCCCCTCTCTCTCCCTGACCTTGTCTCCAGGCAGAACCTGTTCTGCCCTCTTCTCTAATTTTGTTGATGAAAAGACATAAGCAATAATAAGAAAGACATAGAGTCTTTGCTAGTTTGAACTGATTTATCTCTGCCAGACCTCATTACTACTTCCCAGTCACCTTCCTATAGTGACCTCTATTGTATTAAGGTTACTGTATTAGCTCCTTTGCAATAGGCACATCAACCACTTTCAAGTTTCGGATTTTCTACCTTTCCCTACTTCTCCTGTATGTGCTTTCCCCTTAGTGTGTGACCCATGTCCAATAATATTACTGCATTTGTTTTAGGTCTAAAGTCCGCATATGAAGGAGAACATACGATTTTTGGCCTTCTGAGCCTGATTAACTTCGCTTAAGTTGATGTGGAATGGCTCAAGTGGTAGAGCACTTGCCTAGCAAGCATGAGGCCCTGAGTTCAAACTCCTTTCAGATTTTAAGAGCGACAATGGTCTTAAAAGTGAATCAGTTGATAAATGTTACATGATAAATGATGCATTCTATCATATACAGTAAATGTTTATATTTCTACTTGAAGGGGAAAATAAAGTGGTTTATTAATGTTTGGAGAAGAAAAACCTCAATGTTTTTATAAATAAATATTTTGGATAATATGCTTCATATTTGAAAATAATCCTATTGGTTTGTAAAATGTTAAAGTAGAATCTTGCTAATTAAATTTTATTTAAATTAATTCAGTTAATTAAATTTATGTTGCTAATAGATTTTTACTAGTGATATATATTTGATCTTTGTTACCAATGAGTAACCTAAACGCCCTTTTCATATAGATGTAAAAACGTTAAAAATTCATGCTTTTAAGGGAAAAAGTTATATTTTCTCACTGGCATAAATATTAAAATTGGGTAGCATAGCTATAATACCCCAGTACTAAAATCATTCATTTTAGGCCACCAATACTAAATTTGACTTGGGTATTCTACTCATAAATTTAATTTACAGTACATATTCTAAAATAATTCCTGAAAAATAAGATAGAGGGACTGGAGATGTGGCTCAAATGCTAGAGTGTCTGCTTTGCAAGTGTGAAACCCTGAATCAAACCCCAGTCCCGTCAAAAACAAACAAACTATAAATGCTTTTACACTAAGCATTTAGTGGCTTTAAAATCCAGGCACATGACAAAGTTTTATTTATTAAGTTTTGTTATGTTACCCGCCATGCTAATTTTTCAATTGTGCACTAGAATTTAGTACTTTTTTTTTTCTTTTCTTATGCCTATTGATGCCCGACTGTCAAATTTGCTGTAGGAATCAGGTTTTATTTAAAATGATAATTGCAATTGTATATTACCTGCCTGTGTTTTTCTTTTTAAGAGAATAGTTTTCGCTATTCATGATGAGAGGCACATTAATTATTTTTCATTGACAGAGCAGAATTACTATTTTACTTACTTTTGTCTGTTAGGTGTTGATGTTCCTTGTACATCTTGCTTACCCCATGTCAGACGCATGGTTTGCAAATTGTCACTCTGATCCCTTAATTCCCCCTGTACTTGCTGCTTCCTTTGTTGTGAAGGGCACTTTTGTATGATGGTGTCCCTCTTACTTACTCTTACACCAAGCTCTTGGTGCTTGGATTTTGTCATGTCATGCAAAGACTTAAGTCATAAATTCCTTCCCTGTTGTCTTCTAGTTTTCGTTGTCAAGTGTTGTTGAAGTCTTTCACTCATTTTGAGTTGTTTTATGTGTGGTATGAGTCCAATATGATTCTTTTGCATGTGGATATCCAGTTAGCTCCACACAATGATAAAAACATTATCCTTTACCCACTGTGTTATTGAAGTCCAATTGACTATTCAAGAGTTTATTTCTAGCCTCTCTATTCTGTTCCTCTGGTTAATGTACCCATCTTGAGGTAGTACCATGCTATAACTTTGCAGTAAGTTTTAAAAAAAGCCAATGAGAGTTCTTTCAGTTTGTTTTTTTTTTTTTCAAGATTGTGGTTCCATATAAATTTTAGGATTATTTTCTTTATGTCAATGAAAAACATTCTTGACATTTTGACAATGAATTAATTAAATTTGCTTATAACTCTGGGTAATGTGAACATTTGAGCAATATTGACTTCTAATCCATGAACATGAGAGGTCTGTTCAGATATTTGTGCCTTAAATTCTTTGTCATAAACATTTGGTAGTTTTATACTTGGTAGTAGATAGTTTGGTGTGCGTTAAAACCTCCCTGGCCAAATTTATTTTTAATCTTTTTGTCAATGTTATAAATTAGGATTATTTTCCTAATTTCTCTTTTCTTTTCTGTTTTCTTTTCCTTTCCTTCCTTCTCTCCTTCCTTTCTTTTCTTTTTCTTTCTTTCACTAACATTATTTTTCTTTCTTTTGTAAGTACTGCAGATTGAACTCAGGAAATCACACACAACAAACATCTCTTCCATTTAAGCCATGTATTCAGCTCTTTTTGCTATGTTTGTTTTTAGACACAGTCTCTCATGCTTTTGTCTGGACGTGGATGGCCTCAATACATGATCCTCCTACCTACTTCTCTCAAGGAGAAAAGATTACAGTCATGTACCATCATGCCCAATCACCCACAGTTTCTTTCTCCTTCCTTCCTTCCTTCCTTCCTTTCCTTCTTTCTTCACTCATTGGTCACATATAGAAACACAATTGAGTTATGTTGATTTTTTAATCATACAACTTACTTAAATTTATTCATTAGTCCTAAGGAATGTTCATATGTATTCTGTTAAAAGAGATAGTTTTACTTTGTCTTTTCTGACTTTGCATATGTTTTCATTCTTTTACTTGCCTTCTTGCTCTGGCTAGGGCTTCCACTGCTATGATAATAGATTGGTGAGAGTGGACCTCCTTGCTGAGTTCCTGAACTCAGAGAAATAGCTTTAAATTTTCCACATTTACAATGATGTTACTTGTTGAGTTTAACAAGTATAAAGGTAAAGAATAACCTTTATTCTCTGCTTTCTTTGTATACTTAGGTATTGAAAGCTTTTGTCATGAAAGAGTACCAAATTCATTTTCTACATTTTATCAACAAAAGCAAAAGACAATAATACAAAGAAAACACAAACTGAATTAAAAATGGACAAAGGAATGTCATAGATATTTCTTCAAAGAATACATTCAAATGGTCATGAAACCTACATATTCTTATCCAACAACACCAATCATCACAGAACTGCAAATCATAATATCAAGAATTATCACTTAACATTAGGACAGGTGTTATAAAGAGTAAATAAATAAATAAAAGGTAACAATAGTTTTCAAAGATATGGGAATACTGAAACTCTTATATTAGTGATTACAATGTAAAATGGTGCATCCACTGTATAAAACAATATGGAGATTTTTAAAAAATTATAAATGAAACTACAATATGATCCAGCAATTCTATTTCTTTTTATATATACAACATAATTGTATATATACAATATTGGTGTATAGATACAAAGTGGTATCTATACACCAGTGTTTATTGTGGCATTATTCACAACAGCCAAGATAAAGAAATAACTCAAGAGTACATCAACACATGACTAAAGAGAGAGAGAGAGAGAGAGAGAGATTGAGAGAATGAATGAATAGAATATTATTCAGCCTTAAAGTAGGGCAACATAAATTAAAACTGGATATCATTATGCTTGGGAAATAAGACAATCTGTACATGATTCCACTTAAATAAGGAGTCTAAACAAAGGCAAAGGCATAGAAACAGAAAGTCATGTTACTATTAATTACATCAGGCTTTTTCAAAGAAATTATATTTTCATGAAATCTTTTTATACTTGCTATTATACATGATTGACAATGTGATATTGAATTGAGCTACTCATATAGAAGAAATAATGTATTTTATTCTCTATATATCATTATTATATGTCATTGAATTTTATGATAACCAGAGTAGATAAAGAGATAAAGAAATGAAAGTTTAAATACGTTAAATAATTTTGTTATAATTACATAGCTAAGAAATGGAAAAATTAGAATTGGTATCTAACTTGAAGTTAGAGCAGAATACAATATAAGTTACTGAATGGTGAATAACTATCGTTTTGGAAGTAAGATACAGACAATGCTGCCTAGGGTTTTTACACCTACTTTCTCTTATGAAAAATTCTGTTACATACTGCTTATTGAGGATTTCCATGGTCAAGTCCACATATCTACAATACTGCCTGTTTCAGCACCTCTCTTTTCTTCACTCCTGAATGTCAATCATGTCCACCAATTTACTTTCTTTACCCACAGTTTTCTTGAAAATATATCTTTGTCTCATATTTGCCTCACCTCTCTTTATCCATCTTCCTTGGCCAAAGTAACTGCAAAAAGCACTAAGATTCCTCTCTTAATAGGGCTATTGTGTACAGTAAGGAAATTCCTATTGTTTTTGACAGTTGAGGACATGTATGTTCTTTAAAATATGTGTAAGGAGGAAGAGAAAGAAGCGGAAGAGAGCAGAAAGAAGAGGAAGAAAGTGATGACAAAGCAAAAGAGACCTAATTTAATTGCATAATTATAATGTGCCTCTTCAATGTTAAAAGTTTTTAAATAGTTTATCTTAAATTCAAATAGGAAAGGAAGAAGTAAAGCTATCCTGTTTGCAGAGAACATGATCTTAAACCTAATGGATCAGAAAACTCCCCCAAAAAACTCCTAGACCACCATAAATGGCTTCAGCAAAGTAGCAGGATACAAAACCAATTTACAAAAATCAGTAGCCTTTCTATATAACAACAATGAACAGACTGAGAAAGAATACAGTAAAATAATTCCATTTAAAGTAGCCTCAAAAAAATACCTAAGATTAAGCTTTACAAATGAAATGAAAGATGTCCCTGGTGATAAAGGAAATGCAAATCAAAACCATATTAATATTCCACCTCACTAGTGTTAGAACACAAATAACAGCAAATACTAACAAGGATGTGGGGAAGAAGGAACCCTCATACACTGTTGGTGGGAATGTGAATTAGTTAACCACTGTGGAAAACAGTATGGAAGTTCCTCAAAAAAACTAAAAATAGGCTGGCACTGGTGACTCATGTCTGTAATACTAGCTACTCAGGAGCTCAGGAAGCAGAGATCAGGAGAATCACAGTTTGAAGCCAGCCTGGGCAAGCAGTTTGTGAGATCCTATTTTGAAAAAAAAAAAATCATGAAAAAAAAAATAAAAGGCTGATAGAGGGCCTCAAGGCATAGGCCTTGAGTTCAAATGCCAGTATAGAAAAAAAAAATCCCCAAAACTAAAATTAAAATAGGTATATGACCCAGCAATAACACTATTATGGACATGCCCAAAGGAATGTAAGTCAGGTTACAAAAAAGGCACCTGTACATCCATGTTTACTGAAGCATTATTCACAATAGTTAAGCTATTGGGAAACAACCAAGATGCCACAATACTGATGAATACATTAAGAAAATGTGGTATTTATACACAATGGGATTTTATTTAGCCATAAAGAAGAATGAAATTTTGTGGTTTTAAGTAAAAGGATGGAACAGAGAACATCAGCTTAAGTGAAGTTAGCCAGGCTCAGAAAGCCAAACCAAAGACAAGCAATATTATGAAAAATAGGTCATGCTAAGAGGAGGTCAGAGAGAGAAACCATAAAAGAAGGAAGTTAAAAAGGTGGATATCAGTGTTAAACTTCCTACACAGGAAGGAATATACAATTTTTAAACATGTTGAAATCATCATAAGAGGGGTACTAAAGTAGAAAGGAAAGAAATAGAGGGGATGAACTAATTTGGGTCATAATACATATATACATGAAAATGTCACAAAGAAACTCCCTGTGTAGCTACTTAAAGAAACAAAAATGTCTGCTTTTATATATAAAAATGGAGTACAGGAGGGAAAATCAGGCCTGGTCTAGGAGGTTAGCATCAGTGGAAGAATGTGAGGAGAGGGTGTAAGAGGGTGAATATGGTGCAAATATTATGGACACATGTATGTAAATGGAAAAATGAGACCTGATACTGTTCCAGGAATGGAGGGAGGAGGGATAAAGTAGAATGATGGAGGGGATGAATTTAACTATGACAAATTATCAGAACTTGTGTAAGAGAAACATGCTTAAGATGGTGACTAGGGCACAGAAACAGATAGCATGAGCTCTGTGACTCCAAAACCTCACTGAAACACTGGAGCCATACTAGGTGGAAATAAAACAATAAGGAGAATCAAAACATCAACACCCTGAACCCCCAGCCCATGAAAAGTTTCTCTATGACACGATACACTGAGAAAACAGGAGAGCTGCCATACTGCTAGACAGTGGCTCCAAACTTGCTTGGGAGACTTTTGGCAGACCAACAGGTGAGCACCAAGCACCACATGGTATTCCCCCAGCCATTCCTAGGATAAACCAAAATAGTCCCCTGGGCAGACTGACCCCCACTACACACACACACACACACACACACACACACACACACAAAGCTGAACAATAAACAAGGAACTGAAAACTGCAGTGTGTTGAAAGCACACTGGAGAAGGAGGGAGGAGCAAGAAGCTGATCTCCATGTGAACTTTTTGTAAACAAAGGCTGAAAAGGCAGAAGGGCTGACAGTGGGCAGGTGATAAACTGCTGCCTGAAATAGGGCAGGTAGCTGTGCACAGAGCTCATCTCCTGAGGCAGTGAGCAACATCCAAAGTCAAACAACACTGCAAAACTGAAAAACAATCAGCAAACCATCACAACACGCTGACAGCAGAAAGCCGGCTGACAGATCACTGACCTTGCTCAGAGAAAGGGGTTGAGGCAAAGAAACAAGCTTGTAATAATCAAGCACAGTGAAAACCCAACTCCAAAGCAGGACAGCTGGAGGGCCACATGCAAGCTCAAACTGCCACACCTCACTGAGGGAGGAGCTGACAAAGCAGCTGCCTCTGAAAGACAGAAGAAAGAAAAAAAAAAACACTACCCAACCACCTGGCGAGACTACAACAGAGATTCTGCTTAAACACCAACACCAGGATTGGATGCTGGAAGAGTAACAGCAGAACTTAAAATAAGACTGAAGTTCTATTAGTCCTGAACCTGGAATTTTTGTTTGTTTCTTTGTTTGTTCTATTTCTTGTCTGTTTGTATTTGTTTGTTAATCTATCCACACTGATTTCTTTGGGGTTTTTTGTTGTTGTTGTTAATTTTGCTACTGTGAATTAGCAAATACTAAATTACACCTACACCAAGGACAGAAATAACACACACTGCTAAATAAACCCAATACAGACACAAACCAAGGGAAATAAAACAGGTGACTGAAACCACCAACTAGCCTATCAAGAACACAGTTGCACAGTACCAAGGAGAGTGATGGGAAGATGAAAAAAGGATGGAAACCATTCTCTCCCCAAAAAATAATTTAATACAGGATTCAGAAGGAAATGAAGAAAATGGAGTTCCAGACTCCAACAAAAAAAATATAAATGACACCAAGGAACCCAATGGCACACACAAGCACACCCTCAAAGAAGAAATCCTACAAGCAATCACTGAGAATTTCAGGGAAATGTTACTAGACATGGTTAACAAACATAAAAGAGGCACTCAAGAAATTTCAAGACACCAAAAATAAAGAATACAGAAGACACAGAAACAAATAAATGAACTCATAGGAGCCCTAAATCAACACCAAAGTGAAGAACACTATAGAGAGATAAATGTATTAAAGATGAAAATAGACAATATTAAAGAGGTAATGACCCATGTCAAAGAAAACCTCAGAAAAAAGAATGAAACAGAAATATAAAACACAATGGAAGGCCACTCCAGCAGTCTAGAACAAGCAGAAGACAGAATCTCAAAACTTGAAGATAAAATGGAAGTTAAAGGAAAAACTGAAGAGCTATTAGTAGAACAACTCAAGACCTGTGAAAGGAATATGCAAGAACTCACTGACTCCTCAAAAGATCACACCTGAGAATCATGGGCATTGAAGAAGGAGGAAAGGTGCAAGCAAAAGGGATTTGCAATATATTAAACAAAATAATAACAAAATTTTGGGAATAAAGTTTCCCAAATCTAGAGAAAACTATGCCCATTCAGATACAGGAAGCCTCCAAGACACCAACAGACTTGACCAAAATAGAACTACCCATGACATACTACCATTAAAACAACAAGCACAGAGAATAGAGAAAGAATATTAAAGTCTGTAAGAGAGAAAAAACAAATAACATATAAAGGTAAACCCATCAAAATCACAGCAGATTTCTCCATGGAAACCTTAAAAGCAAGAAGGTATTCCAGGCACTGAATGAAAACAACTTCAATCCTAAGATACTCTACCCAGCAAAACTATCATTCAAAATAGACAGAGCAATAAAAGTCTTCCACGATAAGCAGAAACTAAAAGAATATATGACCACCAAGCCACCACTACAAAAGTTTTTCCAAGGAATTCTGCACACAGAAAATGAAAACAAACAAAACCATGAAAGTGTAGGCAAAACCAAACCACAGGAGAAAAAAAATGCAAGAAAGCAAAGAGTAACACTGATTCAGCTACACACAATCAAACCCTTAAACAACAAAAACAACTAAATGACAGGAATCACCACATACCTATCAATATTAACACTGAATGTTAATGGCTTAATTCTCCCATCAAAAGACACTGTTTGGCAAAGTGGATTAAAAAGGAAGATCCAACAATCTGTTGTTTACAGGAATCCCATCTCATTGACAGAAACAAACACTGGCTTAGGGTGAAAGGCTGGAAGAATATTTACCAAATCAATTGCCCCCAAAAACAGGCAGGGGTAGCAATACTTATGTCAGACCAAGTAGACTTCAAACTTACATTGATCAAATGAGATAAAGAAGGATACTTCATAACAATAAAAGGGGAAATACACCAAAAAGAAATAACAATTAACAACCTATATGCACCCAACATCAGTGCACCCAATTTCATCAAACACACTCTGATGGACATAAAAGCACATATAGTCTCCAGCACAGTGGTATTTAGAGAATTTAATACCCCACCCCAGCACCAATAGATAGGTCATCCAAACAAAAAAATCAATAAAGAAATTCTAGAAATAAATCACACCATAGAACAAATGGACCTAGCTGATGCCTACAGAATATTTCATCCAATTTCTGCACAATATACATGCTTCTCAGAAGTTCCTGGAACTTTCTCCAAAACTGATCACATAGTAGGGCACAAAGCAAGCCTCAGAAAATATAAGAAAATAGAAATAATCCCATGCATTCTATCTGATCACAATGTATTGACACTAGAACTCAACAACAACAATAACAGTAGAAAACAAGCAACAACAATAACAGTAGAAAACATGCAAACAATTGGAAGCTGAACAAAACATTGCTCAATGAGCAGAGGGTCATTGATGAAATAAAAGAGAAGATTAAAAGTTTCCTGGAAGTCAATGAAAATGAAAACATACCTACCAGAGCCTATGGGACACCACATAGGCAGGTGTAAGAGGAAAATTTATAGCCATGACTTCATATATATTAAAAGGACAGAAAGATCTCAAATCAATGATCTAATACTACACCTCAAACTCCTAGAAAAATATGAATAAGCAAAACCCAAAACAAATAGAAGGAGAGAAATAATAAAAATAAGTGCTGAAACTAATGAAATAGAAACAAACAAACAAAAAAAACATACAATGAATCAACGAAACAAAAATCTGGTTCTTTGAAAAAATAAACAAAATTGACCAACCCTTGGCAAACCTGACTACAATGAAGACAGAAAAACATACAAATCAGCAAACACCATGGAAATCCAAGGAATCATCAAAGACTACTTTGAGAAACTATATTCCAAAAAATTTGAAAATCTTGAAGAAAAGGACAAATTTCTAGATTCTTATGACCATCCAAAGTTGAACCAAGAGGATATTAATTACCTGAATAGATATATAACTCAAAATGAAATTGAAGCAGCAAAAAAGAGATTCCCCCTCAAAAAATGTCCAGGACCTGATGGATTCTCAGCTAAATTCTCTCAGACCTTTAAAGAAGAACTAATATCAACTCTCCTTAAACTTTTCCATGAAATAGAAAGGAAAGGAACTCTGCCTAACTTATTTTATGAAGCCAGTATTACACTCATCCCAAAATCAGACAAAGACACATCCAAAAAAAATTATAAGCCAATCTCCTTAATGAACATCAATGCAAAAATCCTCAACAAAATAATGGCAAACTGAATCCAAGAACATATCAGAAAGATCATTCACCACGACCAAGTTGGCTTCATCCCAGGGATGCAGGAGTGGGTCAATATATGTAAATCTATGAATGTATTATAGCACATTAATAGAAGCAAAGACAAAAACCACTTGATCATCTCAATAGATGCAGAAAAAGCCTTTGATACATCCAACACTACTTCATGATAAAAGCTCTAAGAAAACAAAGAATAAAAGGAAAGTACCTCAACATTATAAAGGCTATATATGGCAAACCTACAGCCAACATCCTACTTAATGGTGAAAAACTGAAACCATTTCCCCTAAAATCAGGAACGAGACAAGGTACCCACTATCCCCACTGCTGTTCAACATAGTCCTGGATTTCCTAGCCAGAGCAACTAGGCAAGAAGAAGAAGAAGAAAAGGAATACAAATAGTAAAGAAACTATCAAAAATATCCCTATTTGCAGATGACATGATCCTATATCTGTGTCCTAGACACCATAAACAGCTACAGCAAAGTGGCAGGATACAAAATCAACTTACAAAAATCATTAGCTTTTCTATACACCAACAATAAACAAACTGAGAAAGAATATATGAAACAATTCCATTTACAATAGCCTCAAAAAAAAAAAAAATCAAATACCTCTACAAGGAGAACTACAAACCCCTGAAGAAAGAGATTGAGGAAGACTACAGAAGATGGAAAGATTTCCTGTGTTCATGGATCAGTAGAATCAACATAGTAAAAATGGCTATACTACCAAAATCAACCTACATGTTTAATGCAACTCCCATCAAAATCCCCATGATATTCTATACAGAGATTGAAAAATCTACCTTAAACTTCTTTTGGAAATAACAGAGACTGCAAATAGCCAAGGCAATATTCAGCAAAAAGAGCAATGCTAGAGGTATCACAATATCCAATCAAACTATATTACAAAGCAATAGCAATAAAAACAGCACAGTACAGGCACAAAAACAGATATGAAGACCAGTGGAACAGAACAAAGTTCCCAGATATGAATCCACACAGCTATCCCCACCTTATTTTTGACAAAGGAGCCAAAGACATATGATGGAGAAAAGACAGCCACTTCAACAAATGTTGCTAGGAAAAGTGGTTATCTGCCTGCAAATAGATCCATGTTTATCACCTATACTAGTATCAACTCAAAATGGATCAAGGACCTTAATATCAGACCCGAAACTCTGAAGTTAGTACAGGAAAGAGCAGGGAATACTCTGGAAGCAATAGGTATAGGCAAAGATTTCCTCAATAGAACCCCAGAAGCCCAGCAACTAAGAGAAATATGGACAAATGGGACTTCATAAAATTAAAAAGCTTCTGCACAACAAAAGAAATGGTCTCTAAACTGAAGAGACCA
This sequence comes from Castor canadensis, assembly GCF_047511655.1. Classification (NCBI taxonomy): domain Eukaryota; kingdom Metazoa; phylum Chordata; class Mammalia; order Rodentia; family Castoridae; genus Castor; species Castor canadensis. The sequence goes on along the minus strand of NC_133394.1, from coordinate 73,830,546 downwards.
CCCACAGAGTGGGGGAAAATATTTGCCAGCTATACATCAGACAAAGAACTGATAACCAGAATATATAAGGAGCTCAAAAACTAAGCTTTCCCAAAATCAATGAACCAATAACGAAAAGGGCAACTGAACTTTCTCAAAAGAAGAAATTCAAATGGCAAAAAAAAACGCATGAAAAAATGCTCACCATTTCTAGCCATAAAGGAAATGCAAATCAAAACCACACTGATTCCACCTCCTCCCTGTTAGAATAGCCATCATCAAAAACACCACTGCCAACAAATGTTGGTGAGGATGTGGGAAAAAAGTAACCCTCATACACTGTGGGTAGGAATGCAAGCTAGTGTAACCACTCTGGAAAATAATATGGAAGCTTTTAAAAAACTAAATATAGATCTGCCATATGATCCAGCAACCCCACTCCTAGAGACATACCCAAGGAATGCAGCTCAAGAAACAGCCAAGATGCCCCACTACTGATGAATGAATTAAGAAAATGTGGTACTTATACAATGGAATTTTACTTAGCCATGAAGAAGAATGAAATCTTATCATTCGCAAGTAAATGGATGGAACTGGACAACGTCATTCTGAGCAAGGTTAGCCAGGCTCAGAAGGCCAAAAATTGTATGTTCTCCCTCACATGCAGACTTTAGATCTAGGGCAAATGCAGCAATGTTGTTGGACTTGGGTCACACGCTAAGGGGAGAGTACATACTGGGGGAATGGGGATAGGCAGGAAACCCAAAACATGAAAGTGTTTGATTTCCCCACTGCAGAGAAGCTAATACAGAAACCTTAAAGTGACAGAGGTCAATACGGGAAGGTGATTAGAAACTAGTGTAAAGGTCAGGTAGAGATGAGTCAGTTTGGATTGTAACACACTTGTGCATGGAAGCAGTGCTAGGAATCTCTCTGTATAGCTATCCTTATCTCAACTAGCAAAAAGCTGTCATTCTTATTGTTGCTTATGTCTTCTCTTCAACAATATTGGAGAAAAGGCCAGAACAGGTCCTGCCTGGAAGCAAGGGGGGGTGGGGGTGAGAGGGAAAGGATGGGGGGGTTGGGGTAGAAATGACCCAAACAATGTATGCATATATGAATATATAGAAAAAAAGAATAATAAAAAAAAGAACTTGTGTAAATGTCACAGTGTCCCCTCAGTACAACAATAAAAGAAAAAGAAAGGATCAAAATTTCATATTGGCAGCTTTGCTAGTAGTATTATATTAATAGTGTGTGTTTTACTATTCTTTGTGTTGGATACAAAATATATTTAAGAAGAAGAATTTGGTAGAGAATCTTTGACAAACATGATTACATCATTTAAGTAACCAAGGCACCAAGGGAAAAAAGAAAGATCCATATAGCCCTCACAAATTTGGATTATTTTTAAAGCAAACTTATTTTCATGAAAATAGTATAAGCAGGCATATAATATACAGTGCATTACAAAAATATGAAAAGATTCTTCATGATAGCTAAATGTAAAAAAAAAAATTACTTATCTTAGTGATTCTCATCCAAAATAAGTGAATTCTATTATTATCTTCACTTTATAGAAAAAGCTGAGACAGAGATTTCTAATAACCTGCTTGAGGTCATTTCACTCTTAAGTGATAGGAAGTTAATTACAAACCAGACAGTAGAAGTTTGCAGCCCAGCTCACAAACCAGTTACACAGACTCCAATAGCTCTGTGGTAGACTTTATTCATCTGATACAAAAATAAAGACAAGCAAAATGAAAGGCTTCGAATATCAGCTGAATTTCAATCAGTCCCACATATAACAGCAAACTATCCATTTGTAGGAGCCAGAATCATTTGTGATTTGATGTCCTAAGGGCAGCAGAAAACTGTAGAGCATCTCACTTACCCACAGTGGTTAAGCTCTTGAGTCAGTCAGGCATGTAAAAAGTCTAGCCCTTAGTACCACTTGTTAGCTCAACAAGCCTGCATAAACAACTAAACATGTCTGCTGCCATGAATTGCCACACATGTAAATGTGAAGATTTCCTGATAGGGCTAGTAAGATAATGAGGCAAGGAGATAATGTGGTATAATATGAGATCATCCATGTAATGCCTAGAAGGGGGCTTAAAATGTACTCATTCACACAGTTTTTCTGCACTTAGAAATGGTAGTGAGTAGATAAAAACTATGAGGTAACAATGCTTTGAAAATACATCTATATTAAAATACACATATATCATTGTAATTGTTTATAATTAGAATATAAGTATAGAATAGTTAAATATATTGAATTCTATGTAATGTACATATTTAAAAATCGAAAAGATATAAATGAAAAGCACAATGTTCTTGTAATATTAAAATACTATGCATATTCCCTATATATTTTTTGAGGAAAACTCTCATATGTAACCAAATGTAGAAAACTTCAAAGTTTGGAGTGTGGCTTGAGGATTGAAGCAGAAGATAAGGCCCTGAGTTCAAACCCTAGTACCATCAAAATTTAGAAAATTTTCATCAAAATAAAAATAACAAAAATTAGAGTGGCTTCTTATTTTTGATACATTCTAGGATATCAAACAAGAACCTCAGGAAGATGTAACAAATAAGATTTTGAAATTTCAGATTGATTCTTGGGGCACTGTTTTAGGAGTTCTTTATGAAGCATGAAAAAATAAATAGAAAGGTGATGGCCTTTTGAGTAATGATGAAAAAGATACAAAGAAACCCAAAACGCCAAAATCAACAAGGCAAGGAATGCCCCACTTCAATTCTATGAATTTCCTGTAAGTATAGGACTTTCACCTATTCTAGAAGGAAGTTAACTTCTTTGCGGCCCTCAGGATGGAAACGAGACCCTTCCATGTGTTGGATAAGGGCTCTATCTCTCACCATGCCCTAGCACTTTTTATTGTATTTGAAGCAGTCTTGGTATCTTTGCCCAGGCTGGCCTTGAACTGGTGATTCTCCTGCCTCTGCCTCCCAAGTAGCTCAGATTCCAGGTGTATTCCATCATACCTGGCTAATGTTAGGTTTCTGATGAACAGATGAGTGCTCCAGCTCAATGATTTCATAAGATTTAATGGTTAGTAGTTGCAGAAAACATGACAGTAAGACCTTTAATAAATTAATGTGATTCCCAGAGATGATTAACCATGACTAGTACACAAAAGTTTCTGAACTTTTGTTTACTCATTTGTTAGAAAATCACCTAGTCTTTGTTCAACAACAGCACAGATTGCTCTTTATGAGTTGGAAGGGTTATGTTGATACAGTGAACACAGAACCCCAGATGGGTCAATCGGAGTATTATAGTCTCATGAAAGTAATTTTGTCATTGAAAGCCATGCTATGCTAGATACACATTGTGTGTCCTTCTGAGGTATTCCATAAGTATAAGGACACTATTAATAAGTAAACATACCATGATAGCATTAAAGAAGATTTTTTATTAAAAATTAATATATGCATATGTTAGCAAGGCAAAAAGTGCAAAAACATGTCTCTTGATATAAGTTTGTATTCTACGCTAGAAAGCAGACTCATCCTTATCCTTAGAATTATTTCATTCTGTGAGACCATTAATAGAATAGGCCTAGAAATTTTCTATGAATTAGCAATATATATTTAGATGAATAGAATCATTCTGTAATATATAGAATATATGTTCATATAAACCATTATAAATACCATATTTTCATACCAGGATATCTAAATCATCCTCCCTGATTCTTAATAGCTATACACAATTCTAATGTGCAGACATATACATACTCATGTAGCTATCACGTTTCCAACAGATGGTATTCTAGTTTTTTATTGTTGCAACCTGTGAAGATTAGCAATTTCATACCTACGTACTTGAATTCACACAAGTACATTTATAGGAATAATTCCTAGATGTGGACTTACTAGAGTAAGAGTATATTTTTAAACTAGATAATCTTTATAAATGTTTGTACCAAAATGTTGTTCACTAAGATTTGTTTGGTAAGTTGAAAGAATAAAGCAGATTGCCACATAATCTGCTTAGCACACCAATATAAATGATTGAATAATTACAAATGATCTATAGTGTACCTCCCAGTCAATAAGACAGATATACAAAGTTCCAATAATCTCTTCTACTCTACCCAATATTCATTACTTATTCCAGAACAGACTTCACAAAGTATACCATATGAGATATACACATTATATAACATCTCTTTTTATGTACTCACATTGATATCTTCCAAATCTAAATTATTTAGAATAATATTGTTCCTCTTCCAGATGATGGGGGGCCTTAAGGCTCCCTGGACAGCACAGCTCAGAACAGCACTTTGTCCCACAGTTGTTGCAGTAATGCTAATTCTCTGATCTTCAGGCAGAATCAACTGGATCACTTCTGCAGAGATAAAGTGACAATGTTTTGATGAGAATGTAGTTTTGTAACGTTAATTAGTATAAAGTTTTGAATGCCAGTGATTTGGGCTTTTTATTTGAATAAAAGAGAAAAGGACTGTGATGAAATGAAGAAAGAGTTAATTGTTTCCAATAAAAGGTCAGAGTGACATTTCAATTTAATTGACTGACAAGCATCCTCACGAGGCAAAGACTATTAAACATTAAATGAGTATCAGAAGTAGAGTTATAATAAGCCTGGCAGATTGCACCCAAAAGAGAGATAATTTATTTAACTGCCAAATCAACATGTAGTGTGTCATCAGCATTCAAATAAAAATGATGTTGTTTGTTCACTGATAGATTTATACCGTAGGTGAAGTGAGATCATTGCCAGCTAGCTTCAGAGAATACTAGCACCTCTAAATGGGTAAAATGCATCATTATGCTGGGAAACAATTTAACTCTAAAGAAATAAGATTTATTTGGGAAGTTGAAAGAGGAAAAGAAAAAAACTGAAGTTCATCAACCAAATAGCAATTAATGAAATTCTTGCCAGTTGTCTCTCTCAGTGTTGTACAGTCCATCCAGTCACTTCTTTGTCCTTAAATTTCATAGCTAAATATCATGTAGTAAACTAACACACACACAGACACACAGATAGACACACAAGCACATATACATAAACGTTCACTATGCTGAACATGAACTCATTATCTGAAGTCAGAATCCAGCTTTCCTTCTGTTTTCAGATAATCCTTAACAGCTGTGAGAATTAACAGCTATGTCATTGCCAATCATCATGAGAGACAACTGGGGTAATGTCTTCCATTTCTGACTCCATGTGAGTCCTGCCCTTTGGTTTCCAGCTGATGTTCACAGACTCATTTTTCCAAACTGGGAATGAGTCTTGCATTTTGATTTTGCTCAGCCTTCAGCAGGTTAGAAATATCACAAATGACCATTCTAATTTGTATGTTGACCTGCAGGCTAAATAATCACCTTTTATTCTATTGTTATAATTGATGACACTTCATGGGGAGCTGAGTGGAGACAAGGTCTTCTAATTCGGAATCAATGAACTCTCAAACCATAGCTGCGATCTTCCCCATAGATTCTCTCCTTTTACACCATTCTACCTTCTTTTTCTTTTATTCTTAATTCTGTCTTTCTCTTCATGAAAAAGACTGCTGCTAATCAAGTAAATTTTATACACTTCATAACTATTCAATTAATAGATTTTATTGAAATTGAATATTGTACTTTAAAATTATTTTTAAAACTCTAGTAATATGTATTATTAAATGATTATATGCATTTTGAAAATATCTTTTGGCTTTTTCTGTACATTTCATACTGTAGATTTTACCTCTTTCCTGCTATACTTTATAGAGCTATATTTGCAAAACCAATTGTTTAAGCATAACCAGTGAAACCCAGAATCAAATGAACCTTCCCTTGAATAAATTTATCAGAAAGATTTTTTTAACTATAAGACCATCATGTTTTTGATAGTCTTTGACAGTTATTAACAACCAAAGATTTATTTCATTAAGTTAAAAATGTTGAACATTTTACTATTAATTTCATTAAGAATACTTTAATAGTGAATCAAATGATGATATAAAGATGTACGAATTTCTAATTTCTTTATGAATGGTCATCAGGTATAGAAATGTGTTAACAACCTGATTTAAAACTCATTTTAGGATCTACTACTATAAGTTGTTTGTCTCTAAGATGTAATGTTAAGTAAAATCATGTCTAACATGATGTCTAGAGTAATTTGGACCAGTTGTGGTGGTGCATGTCTATAATTTCAGCACTTAGGAGGCTGAGGCAGGAGGATCACAAGTCCAAAGCCTGACTAGGATACATAGTGAGACTCTGTCTCAAAGTAAATACATAAATAAACACACATACACACACATATGTACACGTATATATGTATCAGAGTCATCTGATACCCTTATGAAGATGTATAGGGTAGTATGAAAGGCAGTACTGAATGCTTTGGAACAACTTTGTACCCCATTGACCTGTGGATTTCCTGTCTCACTGGACACCCCTCAGTATTCAAGGGACAAGTGTTCATGGCTCCTTCTGATCTCAGGTTAAGAAGACAACTAATGCCGCTTCTACATATAAGCTCCTCCTAAAATTGAAAATGATGTAAAACAGGTTCTTTGAATTCTTTTCTACGTTTTCTCAATTTCACTACTTGGCTTAGGGGAATGTTAAAAATTTCCTTTCAAAGAAATAAAAAATGGAAATTTTCTCCAGGAGGATCTAAAGTCAAAATACAAGTACAATTAATTTAGTACAACTTAGATCAGGACTGGTAATTATTTGTGAAGTTTTTATTTGAACTTAAAATATAATAATAGTAACTCTACTGTGTTTTTAACATAGTACAAAAAGAGATTAAAATATTATGAATGTTTGTGAATTACGCTCAAGTTAAAAGAGAGTAACTTTAGTAACGTTTGCTTATTTTTTTTAAATCATAAGGAAAAAGCTCATCGTAACCAGAATTATATTATTTTAAATATCTACATGTTTTCAAGTTCATAAGTATGGACTTATGTTGAATATTTTAATTTATTTAAGACTAGTCTCATAATCTTATTGCTGTGATTATATTGCTAATTTCCATTATAGAGATGAGGCATAGAAGAAATTTAATCAGTAATATCTCCATGTAACACATACTTCTTACTTTACTCCAGCAAAAGACATCAATTATAAGCAGATAATAATAGGATAAGTCAGAAATATATCATAAAAAGTGACCCAATCATTGTATGCACATATGAATAAAGGAAATTAAAAAAAAGAAATGTATCATAAAAAAAAAAGCACTTAGGAATCCTAGCTGCAATAAATTAATTATTCTTATGAGAGAATTTTGATCATTCAATGATAATGTCTTAAACTAATTGGGGAACTCTGATGATTCTTTGTCAAGAATGTTAGCGATTACCTGATTTAGACAGACTAAGACATACACTAATTTATTATGGTATGATGATTAAAATTTTTAGATCAAATGTTATCAGTAAAATATTATATGCTTTTATTATTTTTTATATTGTGAAAGTAAAACAAAGCAAATTAAGAGTAATGTAATAAGCACTCTTGGATTTAATACAGGTAACATATTCTTAAGCGATTAGAGACATAACAAGCTAATGAGAAATTTGACAGCCTAAACCCTGGGTGGAGCTAAGAGGTGAAATTGCACCCAGAGTAACACTTTCATTGGTAAATAGATGTACCTAAAGTCAGATTAGACATAGCAAAATGGAGAATTAGTAAACTGAAAGAGATGAAAAGAAATTTTACAAAATGAAGATCAGAAAGATAAAGGTTTGTAAAACAGATGATGCTAATGAAATTATGTTAATGTGGAATGCCAGGATGAAAAAATAGAGAAAATGGGGCAGAGACAATATTTTTAAATAAATAATAGCTGAGAGTTTTCCATAAATCTAGGAGACACCAATCAGTAGATTAAAGAAGCTCACCAAACCTCAAGTAAAGCAAATAAAAAATGGGACAAGTCCATGCATGCACCCTCAACAGAGAGACTGGACAAGTCTACGCACACACCCTCAACATGAAACTGAAGAAAATCAGACAAGAAGAAATTGTGAAATCATACAAATAAAAATACAGAAACCCTATACTAAGAAGAGTTCAACAGATAACATTTCTTCAGCAAAAACACAAACGAAAATATACTGGGATGGTTTCTTTAAAGTGAAGGCACAAAATCAATATAATCTCAGGATTTTGTATATACATATAAAACTAAAATATAATAAATCTCTTTTTGTAAAAAGGAAGGAAAGATAGGAAGTAAAGAGGGAAAGATGAAAGCAAAGTAAGAAAGAAGGATGAGAGGAAGGAGAGAAGGATGCAAGGAAAGAACAAAGGAAGGAAGGGAGGGATGGAAGGAAAAGAGAGGAAGAGAAGAGGAGAGGAAGGAAGAACATCCCCAGAAATTGTGTCTTACCATAAATTCTGAAGGGTATTTATCAAATAGAAGGGAAATGGTCATAGATGGAAGCTCAAAGATGCAAGAAGGAAAGGAAAACAAAGAAAGTGTATTAATAATATAAAGAATAGCACTAAATTGATATTTCAAGGATTTGTGATATTGAGTATTATTTTCATAATCTTGGGTTAGGGAAATATTTCTTAAATAAAATTAAAAAAAAAAAAGAAAACTCACCATAAAAAAAAAAAAAACAATTGATAAGTTTGACCACATTATAATTTACCACAACTATTCATCTAAAGATATTGAATCCAAGACAAGAGTCACAAAGCAGGAAAACACACTTGCCACACACAAAACTAACAAAGATTTCATATGCAGAATAAATCAAGATATGCTATGGATGAATAAAAAAAATACTCAATAGAACAATCAACAAAAGATTTGAACAAATGCTACATGAATTAGCTGATCCATAAGCTAACAATACTATACAAAAATTATAATGTATACAATCAAGGAGATGAAATTTCAGTCAAAGTGCTTTAGACTGGCATAAATTTAAAAATATAAAAAAAATACTCAATAGAACAATCAACAAAAGATTTGAACAAATGCTACATGAATTAGCTGATCCATAAGCTAACAATACTATACAAAAATTATAATGTATACAATCAAGGAGATGAAATTTCAGTCAAAGTGCTTTAGACTGGCATAAATTTAAAAATATAGTGATAATAAGTACTGGGAAGAATATGAAGAAACATAGCTCCTAAATACCTTGAACAAGAGTATAATTCATATACAAACTTTCTCCATTAATATAATGAAGTCCTCTCTAGGCCAACCTACTTGTTCAGCCTGGTTTTTAGGGGTCAAGTTAGCTGTATGTTTTGCAGAAGCTTGGAGTTATGACATGGAATAGTCAGAGTGTTCAGATGTGTTGAAAATATATCAAAAGCAGTAATATATAGCGTTTCAAGATACATTTATTATGACCAGGGACAAGTAGAAAGGAGACCAAAATAGAGAGTGGAGCCCTAAAGGAGTAACATAAATGAATCTCAAATTTATCCTGAAGAAAAGGAGCTGGTAGCAAGAAAGTTTCTGAAGATGCAATTAACAATGAAATTATTTCTGCCATAAGTTTTGAAGTATTAACGAGGCCTTGTAATAAGTATAATGAGAAGTGTTTACTACCTAAAGAAAAAAGGTAATTTCTTCCTGTAGAATTGATGGAATTGAAAAGACTTTTTTATTCTTCTTATAGTTGTTCAGTAAGAACAATATGATATAGACAGGACTATATTTTGGTATTACTTCAAGCAATTTTACGCATTAACCATAGCAACTCTCATTTTCTTTCCTTTTAATTCATGATTTTGAAAATTTCTTCCATAGTTTTACAAATACAGTATGACTACCATTCAACTTTTCCATTCAATTTCATTCAATTGAATTATACATAGTTGAATTCTAAACTTAAATAAGTAAAGCATTAGTCTATTCATCCAGTGATATGTATGACAATAACAACTTGGAAAATAATTCTTTTTTTATGCAAAATAGTTTCCATTTGAAACTTCACCTAACAAAAGTGGTACCCCACAGAGAAAATTGGGTGGTCACTCAAAGTAGTCAACTTAATTTTAACTTTACAATTTAGAAAGCTTTAAAGATGCAAAGAGCTGAATAATTTTAACATTGTAAGTATATAGGTTGGAATAATAAATTGCATTGTGTATATGTAAAGATATATATTACAGTATATTATTTCAATTTTATAATCTCTTTTCAAGCAATGTAGGTAGAACATGGGTAAAAGGAAATAATTTTGAACATTTATGGAGTATATACAATAGGCATGTTCTAGGTATTTGATTCATTTAATCTCCAAAACTATCCTGTGAATAGATGCTGATTCTGTTTTTACTATTTTGTATTTGGTATGCTATCATGTGAGGAAATAATAAATGTATCTACAATATTCATTTTGTGATCACCATAGGAATATTCTCTAAATATTAAGGACAGAAAATGCGAAAGAAGAAGGAGCACAGGTCTCGGATCACAATGGGAGAGAAGAGAGAAGAGCTTATCTCTGGATTTTTTTGTGAAGAAGAATTCTAAAAAGAAGTATGAACTGAATATACATATTAGAAATACAAAACATCAAAAATCAACATAATCTTTCACCTTAGGAAATTAAAGCAAGAAGAACAAATTAAGTCCAAAGTAAATAGAGGAAATCAATATAATAAGAGCAGAAATCAATGAAATTGAAAACAAGAAATCAGTAGGAATAATTAATGAAATGAAAAGTTGGTTCTCTGACAAAAATGATATCAGTAGTCCCAAATCAAACTAATGGAAAATATACACAAATTACTAACATTAGAAATATAAAAGAGTACACCACTATAAATCTCATAGTATTAAATGATAATAGATGATAATGTGAACAACTCTATGCCCACAAATTTTATAGCCTAGATAAAGTAGAACAAATTCCTTAAAAGTCCTTATCTGCTAAAACTCATATAAGTAGAAATAGAAAATCTAAATAGCCCTATGTCTACTAAAGGAATTGAAAGATGAATTAGTCTCCTCTTAGGACAGATATTACCATGCCCACAGAAGTTCACTGGTGAGTTCTACCAATTTTGGTAAAAAAAGGTAATCTCAATAAATTATGCTAACACCACGAAGCATCCACAATTTTTAAAAATCTAGTTACAACTGTATATCATTCACATAAATCAACTAAAAAGAGATACCAGACCTAAATGTGACACAAAATCTTAAAACTCCTCAATGATAGACTAAGAGGGAATCTAGACAGCCTTGGGCTTGGCGATGACTTTTAAGCTAGAATGCCAAAGGCTTGTGTTAATCAGATTTGACCAAGTACCTGACAAAATGACTTATGGGAAAAATGATTTATTTTGACTGACATTTCCACAGGGTTCGGCCTGTGGCCTCTTGGCCCTATGTGCTTGGACAGAATATCATGGTAGCAGAAGCAAGTTCCTTATCTCACAGTGCTGGGGACAGAAGATGAGACAGGAAGGAGCCCAGGGCAAGATGGCCAAATTCCTCAGCTTCAGGTTGAGAACCAAGCCTTCACTGCATGAGCCCTCTGGGGAGCACTTCAGTAGTGCATGAAAGAAATACTATGTAAACTGAAACTCATTAAAATTTTTTTCTCCATAAAAGACACTACCAAGAGAAAGAAACACCAAGACTGAGGAAAATTATCTCCAAAAGAGCTATCTGACAAAGGACTGTTACCCAAAATATACAAAAAACTCTCAAAAATCAAAAATACAAAACCTAACAATACAGTTAAATAATGAGCCAAAGATCTTAACAGACAGCTCACTGAAGAGGATGTGTAGATGGTAAATGAGCATATGAAAAGGTTCTCCGTGTTAGAAATCATCAGGAAAATGCAAATTGAATCAGCAGGGAGATAACCACACACTCTTAATTCAATGGTCAAAATCCAGAGATACAGAGCAACAAGTCTCTAACTGCTGGTGAGCATAAAAAATGGTGCAGCCACTTTGAGAAAAAGTTAACATTTTCTTTCAAAGAAAAACAGTCTTATTTATAACCCAGTTATTGTCCCCCTTAGTATTTACCAAGAGAGTAGAAAACCTAGATTCACAGAAAAACCTGCTTAGGGATGTTAATGTCATACTTACACATAACTGACAAAAACTGAAGGCAATGAAGATGTCCTTTAGTGGGTGAACAGATAAATAAAATGTGATCTTTCCAGATAATTTGAATATGTCAGTGCTAAAAATAAATGTGCTATCAAGTCATGAAAAGACATTGAGGAACATTAAGTGCACATTACTAAGTGAGAGAAGTCAATCAGAAACTCCTACACACTCTATGATTACAACCATATGACATTCTGAAAAAGGCAAAACTATAGAGACTATAAAAAGGTTAGTGAGTTCCAAGGGTTGTGGATAAGGGAAGGATGTCAGAAAGATCATAGAAGACCTTCAGGGCAGCGGAATTACTTTATGTCATTATACATCTCTCTAAGAACATAAAGTGTTCAGCAACAACTGAAAACCCACATGCAAGTGGTGGAATTTACGTGATATAATAAAAGAGAAATTCTGGTGGGGATATTAACAGCAGGAAGCAATGCATGTGTACAGATTGAACACATACAAGAAATCTCTGTACACCTTTCTTTTAATTTCAAGATAAATCTAAAAGTGATCTAAAAATAAAATGTATTATAAACAATGAAGACTGAATGGCAAGGAGAATAACAGCATGAACTATATTATCAACAGGACCTGGATTTGAAACACAATGCTGATATGTGTCTTTGTTTTATTTCTATTGTACTTTATAAGGACATTTCAGAAAGATATTAGAAGTCTGTTAACCTAAATTTACCCATTTCTGAAATAAGTTGGTACCTAACTCACAATATTGAAGTGGATGGTTTGGCATGATTATATACAACTTTAATTCCAGCTACTTGGGAGGCAGAGGTAGGCTCAACTGGTAGAGCATCTGCCTAGTAAGCATGGAGTCTTGAGTTCAAACCCCAGTACTGCAAAAAAAGAAAAAAAAGATTGATGTGAAGATTCAATTATGATATTCTAAATGTTTATTAAAATAATTATTCTAAGCCTTGCCCTTAGTAAATTATAAATATGCTGAGGAAGTCATTCCAATGGAGAGTTGTTGACAATTTGTAGGTTAACCTAGGCATTGCTATTACTTTACCATCTTTAGAAATATAGCATTATCATTACTTTGATAATTTATGTTTAAAATTGTGTTGGCTTTATTTTCAAAGATATTAATACATCACAAGGAAGTTCAAGCTCACCACCATGAGGTGCTTAAACTCTGCTGTGTTCCAATCTTACACAAAACTCAGTGCCCATGAGGTTGTAGTAAAATATATTTACACTTACAAAGCCATCAAGCATTGTGATAATCACTCTTCTACTTAAAAAAATCAAGGAAATTTGAGGTAATCAAGTATCGTTTCATTGTATGATTTGTTTTATAAATACCGCGTAGTACTTAAGAAAACTTGCTATCTTTAACATATTGCTAAAATCTTAGCATGATGACTTGTAAATGGAATTCAGCGGAGTAGATTGGGAAGAGAATTTGCATTTATACATGATAGAAAGAATCTGATAGGAGCGTGAGAATCTTTATTTGTCAGAGTAAATTTTCTGTTTGTTAACGGCTTGTCCTGAGTGTGTTACAAAGTTACTATGGACAAAGGGAAGGATGTTATCCTCTGTTCCTTCCTGCAATTTACTGAAGGAAACCCCTGGATGTCAGTGTTACAGCCAATCAAATTGCACATGATTTGCTTTGTTTTTATTAAATTTAAATTTTCACTATTTTTTAGATGATAGACAGAGATAAATTATCAAATTATTTTTTGCATGTTGTGAAATAGAATTTGAGCCCATCATGTTAAAAAAAGAACTTTAATATTATTGTCTAATTAAAATGATTCCACCAAAAGATTGCTATTTGCTTAATAATGTCCTGCTGTCACAGATAAAATGAGACCCAGAGCCTTGGCTTCACGTGAAGTTTTACAGAACCAGAGCCTCTGTGGTATGTGTCAGAAAATAGGTGTGAAATATAGAAAGGGAGGGCTGGTTGTTCATTTTGGCAGCTCTTCACAGGGTCTAAAGACAGGGTCACAGCTATGCAAATTTGGAAATAAACGTAACAATCCATCCAGAATTAATTAGGCTATTGAGGATTGACTGAGCTAGTCAAAATCAAAGGATACCTTTGTTTACACTGGAATACCAATTCATTCACCGACAATGAGTAAGTATCAGGTTTAGTCACTCCATTCAGTTGTGAGCCTGGGAATCTCCCTTCTAATGCACAGGTCAAAAGCGTCACAAGATTGATGAACAGAAAATTACAAGAAAGAGTCTGCTAATCTCAAGGCAGTCAAAGTCTAATCAATGAATGAATTGCCTTTTTCAACTTTAAAGACATTTCTGTCTACAGAGCCTGTCTTTCATGTTTATTGACAAAGTCTTAGTTTTTAACCTCTTGGGTTTTTTTTTTTTTTTTGGTTTGGTTTTTCACTCTGTGCATATTACAGTGTGTGTGAACCTTAAGCATTAGCTCTGGTAGATTACAGAGGAATTGAGTTTATTAGAGCCTTCTTCACAATCACAGATATTCTGAGGACACTGGGTTTGGCAAACTAGGGTATGAACCAAATCTGCCCAGCACCTGCAAACAAAGTTGCATTGGAAAACAGCCATACCTATTCATTTCTGAATTGTTGTGGTTTCTATGGCTGCTTTCAGCTCTATAGGCAAATCTACACAGTTGCTACTCAGATGTCAAGAGATGCAAAGCCTGAAAATGTTTACTCAATGGCACTCTGCCGAAAGTTGAATATTTAGTGAAACACTGCCTGACCACATTCTTAGTTATTTAAATATAATCTATCCCATTCTGCTTCTTTTCTGAAGGATAACACTAAGCACAAGATCATTACATGGAAAATACATGGAAATTGTTTCTATCATCTATCTGTAGTTCTTAAACTATCTCTGTATTTTTAAATCTTCTTGAGCCTTCTGGAAATGGAACAGGATGAGTTTCAACACCAGCTATGCCACTCCTGGAGTCCAGCACAGAATGAAAACATTTGTCAAGTTTGTTTTAAGCGCAATATCGAGTCCCTGGTATTAGTATCCTACCAGATCAATTTTTTCCAAGTCTGTCAAGGAGCACAATTTTCATTTTTCTCTTTTTCTAACAGCCAATCAAAATTTCTAGGGCACATTCTCAACTAGAAGGAAAGCAGTCTGACTGCCCCTATGTAAATTATTCACGGTACTAATCTGTGGCAACACAATTCTCCACGATAGCATTTACATTTTAATGGGGCACATTTTAATTCAAAATTGTCCTTAAACAGAATTCTTAATAGAAATGCTTTATAAGAAGGAAAACCTGGCCCTGGTGCTGTGCAATAGCTCATTTCCATAATCCCCGCTTCTCTGAAGGAGATGGGAGGGATCAAAGTTGGTGGCCAGCCCAAGCAAAAAGTCAGCAAGACCCCATCTCAAGCAATAAGCTGGGTGTGGTGAAGTTTGTCTATAATCCCAGATACTCCTGAGACTTTAGGTAGGAGTATCACAATCTGGAACCAACTTGGACAAAAACATAGCACCCTTTCTGAAAAACAACCAAAGCCAAAAAGGGCCTAGGATGTGGCTCAAGTGGTAGAGTCTCTGCCTATTGAATATGAGACCCTGAGTTCAAACCCCAGTACACAAAAAAAAAATTATCCAAGTAATATTTGTTAACTTTCTGTCAGTTTGTAGGAAATCACAGCAGCCTCCACCTGATCAAGACTTCCTCAATGGTTCCTTCTGTCTATACTGCAGACAGGTTTATTCCTGACTCCACGCCTCTGACCTCAGAGAGTATTTACCTTACAAAACTTGCAATTGTAAAAACTTCCTGTGCCCTTTGAATTGTAAATGTTTGTCCAGACTCCTGGCTGTTTTTGTTTGTTTAGTTTTTACTTATTTAGTTTTTGTCCATGGTTGGAATTGACTGGGGCCTCACACCTGCTAGGCAAGTGCTCTATCACTGAGGCACATACCTGGGTCTGGCAGTTGAATAACCCAGGGACACCTTTCTTAAAGAGACCTGAGACATCCTGTTGAAATTTGTTAATCATCAAGGAAAACAATGCCTGTATTTCAGTCACTATTAGAGGACAAGAGCCCAGTTTTGATAATCTCCACTGACGAATGCTGATGGCCTATTCACATTGATGAATACCACCCCCCAAAGTCTTCCAACACCTCTGCACTTGTTGCCCCAGTGTTCAATAACTCACAAAGCTTCTATGTCAACACAACTTTGACGCCTATTGCAATTGTCTAGAGTAAAGTCTTCCAAGCTTATTAAGCTTGTCTGATTGAATTTCCCTATGAAAGATATCATGTGCCTCTTTTTGAAAAGCCACCAATTTGCTTCCTCAGTTATTCTCAATGAAGCTTAAGAGCAAGGAAATTGACCAAGTATTAATGAGAGGATCCATGCTACTATTTGTACCAGTAGTGTTGGTAGAATCTGGAATCTAAGAGAGATATTGACTGTCCTTATGCAGTTTCACCTACATGAGCAGGCAATGGTTGTCATACAATGATAATTTTATATCAACAACACTGCTAGGAACACATTTTCTGCATATGAATATAATTTTAATTACTATATATACTTCTAGTCTTTACTAGGCATAATTTTAAATACTATTCCTATCTTTAAATTACAGGTCTTTCAAACCTGTAATTTAAACCTGGAAGTTCTTCAGAACTTCTAAATGTAAAAGAACTCTGGTTTAGGGTTATTTATCTTCATTATCAAAACCAAGATGACAGCCAGGCACTGGTGGCTCGCACCCATTATCCTGGTTACTGTGAAGGTAGAAACCAGGAACATCACAGTTTGAAGCCAGCCGCGGGCAAATAGTTACCCAGACCCTATTTCCAAAAAACCCATCATAAAAAGAAGCACTGGCAGAGTGGCTGGACTGGCCTGTCCAGCAAGTGTAAGGCCTTGTGTTCAAACTCTGCTGTTACCAAAAAGAGAACACATGTAAACAATTCTGCAGTTAACTTAATGTGAACACATGCTCTGTATATCTGTTGCTAAAAATAATATTCCGGAATTAATTGATATGAAATGATCTTTATTTTATTTGAATAAATTATAACCTCCATGGATATCTCATTATACATCTGCATCCATCTCCAAATTGCTATATGAGAGACCAGGGTTCAATACAACAAACGGTGGAAATTACATTTTGTGCATTTTGTTAACATAAAATTTCTCAGTCTTTTATGTCAATTAAATACTTGAAATGTTTCCCAATTCTGTGGAGATTTTTCTGAGGTACTACATCTTACTCATTTGAACAAATTTTGTAAACACAGTACGTTTGGGAAATTAAATACATTTTAAAGAGGATACTGAAGCAAATATGTAAAATTTTAATAATCCTTAAATAATAAAAGTCCATATTATTTAAGATTCCTACAAAACAACAAATAAAAGCTATTTTTGCTCAAGTATATAAAAGAATTGGTGAAATGCAAATACAGATCAATTCCACCTTTGGACCTCATATTCATTTTTCTTTAATAAATAAACATTAACAGTATAGTTCAAGAGTCAAATTTGAGTTTTTTAAATATGTAACCCTGAATTTTATATTATTAGTTTAGACATATGGATTATATACTTTATTTTACCATGTGGCATTTATTTATTTACATTTTTAACTAACTTTTAAGAACTTATTTTATGTGTATTTTGAATTCATAAAAAATGTTCAGAAATTATTTTAAAAACTATGCATACTAGTGGACATTTCAATGTACATTTATAAAATACCAAGAAAAATAAAGCATAGTATTTTAAACTTTATATTCTGTTTCATTTACAATCAAGTTTAAGATGTGATCAAACACTGTGCTATGCACCAAACTGTCAATGAGAGATGAGAGTGATTTTATTTCAGCAAGATATCCTTTAGTATAGATTACAGGAAATTGGAAGATGGGTGCAAAACAAAATTACTCTACAGGTGTTCACTATAAATATAGTATATTTAAAATTTAAAGTTTCATAGCATTGACCTTGTAACAAAAGGCATTTCTTTTGGAAGAAAACACAAGCAGGAAAGAATAGAAATGAGGACAGAAAAAGATGAAAAGGTTTGCATAAATAATGCATAAAATAAACAACAGGCAATAGAAATGGACAGATTTCTAGATACATATGATCATCCAAAACTGAACCAGGAGGAAATTAATCACCTGAATAGACCTATAACACAAAATGAAATTGAAGCAGCAATCAAGACTCTCCCCAAAAAGAAAAGTCCAGGACCTGATGGATTCTCTGCTAAATTCTATCAGACCTTTAAAGAAGAACTGATACCAACCCTCCTTAAACTGTTCCATGAAATAGAAAGGGAAGGAAAACTGCTGAACACATTTTATGAAGCCAGTATTACACTTATCCCAAAACAAGGCAAAGACACCTCCAAAAAGGAGAACTATAGGCCAATCTCCTTAATGAACATTGACACAAAAATCCTCAACAAAATAATGGCAAACCAAATTCAACAACACATCAAAAAGATTATTCAAGTAGGCTTCATCCCAGGGATACAGGGGTGGTTCAACATACGAAAATCAATAAATGTAATAAACCACATTAACAGAAGCAAAGACAAAAACCACTTGATCATGTCAATAGATGCAGTAAAAGCCTTTCATAAGATCCAACATCATTTCATGATAAAAGCTCTAAGAAAACTAGGAATAGAAGGAAAGTACTTCAACATTATAAAAGCTATATATGACAAACCTACAACCAGCATTATACTTAACAGAGAAAAACTGAAACCATTCCCTCTAAAATCAGGAACCAGAAAAGGATGCACACTATCTCCACTCCTATTTAACATAGTACTGGAATTCCTAGCCAGAGCAATTAGGCAAGAAGAAGGAATAAAAGGAATACAAATAGGTAAAGAAACTGTCAAAATATCCATATTTGGAGATGACATGATCCTATACCTTAAAAACCCAAAAAACTCTACTCAGAAGCTTCTAGACATCATCAATAGCTATAGCAAGGTAGCAGGGTATAAAATCAAAATAGAAAAATCATTAGCATTTCTATACACTAACAATGAGCAAACGGAAAAAGAATGTATGAAAACAATTCCATTTACAATAGCCTCAAAAAAAAAAAAATCAAATACCTAGGTGTAAACCTAACAAAAGATGTGAAAGACCTCTACAAGGAAAACTATACACTTCTGAAGAAAGAGATTGAGGAAGACTATAGAAGGTGGAGAGATCTCCCATGCTCGTGGATTGGTAGAATCAACATAGTAAAAATGTCGATACTCCCAAAAGTAATCTACATGAATAATGCAATTCCCATCAAAATTCCAATGACATTCATTAAAGAGATTGAAAAATCTACTGTTAAATTTATATGGAAACACAAGAGGCCACGAATAGCCAAGGTAATACTCAGTCAAAAGAACAATGCAGGAAGTATTACAATACCTGACTTCAAACTATATTACAAAGCAATAACAATAAAAACAGCATGGTACTGGCACAAAAACAGATATGAAGACCAGTGGACCCAGTTATGAAGCCAGACAACTATAACCAACTTGTCTTTGACAAAGGAGCTAAAAATATGTGATGGAGAAATATCAGCCTCTTCAACAAAAACTGCTGGGAAAACTGGTTAGCAGTCTGCAAAAAACTGAAACTAGATCCATGTATATCACCCTATACCAAGATTAACTCAAGATGGATCAAGGATCTTAATATCAGACCACAAACTCTAAAGTTGATACAGGAAGAAGTAGGAAATACTCAGGAGTTAGTAGGTATAGGTAAGAACTTTCTCAATGAAACCCCAGCAGCACAGCAACTAAGAGATAGCATAGATAAATGGGACCTCATAAAGCTAAAAAGCTTCTGTTCATCAAAAGAAATGGTCTCTAAACTGAAGAGAACACCCACAGAGTGGGAGAAAATATTTGCCAACTATACATCAGACAAAGGACTGATAACCAGAATATATAGGGAACTTAAAAAACTAAATTCTGCCAAAACTAATGAACCAATAAAGAAATGGGCAAGTGAACTAAACAGAACTTTCTCAAAAGAAGAAATTCAAATGGACAAAAAACACATGAAAAAATGCTCACCATCTCTAGCAATAAAGGAAATGCAAATTAAAACCACACTAAGATTCCACCTCACCCCTGTTAGAATAGCCATCATTAGCAACACCACCAACAACAGGTGTTGGTGAGGATGTGGGGGAAAAAGGAACCCTCTTATACTGTTGGTGGGAATGTAAACTAGTACAACCACTCTGGAAAAAAATTTGGAAGCTACTTAAAAAGCTAAACATTGATCTACCATTTGATCCGGCAATACCACTCTTGGGGATATACCCAAAAGACTGTGACACAGGTTACTCCAGAGGCACCTGCACACCCATGTTTATTGCGGCACTATTCACAATAGCCAAGTTATGGAAACAGCCAAGATGCCCCAGCACTGACGAATGGATTAAGAAAATGTGGTATCTATACACAATGGAATTTTAAGCAGCCATGAAGAAGAACGAAATGTTATCATTCGCTGGTAAATGGATGGAATTGGAGAACATCATTCTGAGTGAGGTTAGCCTGGCCCAAAAGACCAAAAATCATATGTTCTCCCTCATATGTGGACATTAGATCAAGGGCAAACACAACAATGGGATTGGACTTTGATCACATGATAAAAGCGAGAGCACAGATGGAGGGGTGAGGATAAGTAAGACACCTAAAAAATTAGCTAGCATTTGTTGCCCTTAATGCAGAGAAATTAAAGCAGATACCTTAAAAGCAACTGAAGCCAATAGGAAAAGGGGACCAGGAACTAGAGAAAAGGTGAGATCAAAAAGAATTAACCTAGAAGGTAACACACTCACAGGAAATTAATGTGAGTCAACTCCCTGTTTGGCTATCCTTATCTAAACCAGCAAAAACCCTTGTTCCTTCCTATTATTGCTTATACTCTCTCTTCAACAAAATTAGAAATAAGGGCAAAATAGTTTCTGCTGGGTATTGAGGGGAAATGGGGGAGACAGAGGGACAGAGTGGTGGTAAGGGAGGATGTGGGGTCAGGGGGGAGAAATGACCCAAGCCTTGTATGCACATATGAATAATAAAAGAAAAAAAAAAAGAAATGAGGACAGAAAAAGATGAAAAGGTTTGCATAAATAATGCATAAAATAAACAACAGGCAATAGAAAAACTGTCTCGTAGTCAAGATATATTGTATATTTTAATTAGTATTTCCTTTGTTTTGAAAATAGTAATACCAATGAATACAGAACACAATATTTTTCTGGTATTCTTTAATTATCAATTTAATGTTACCTAATTCACACATTAAGCTCACTGTTTTGTTAAATAACAACCCAGGAACATACTGACATACTTAACCAATTCCTTTTATCCTTATAAAGGCAAATCTCTTAATTAGCATGGCTAAGTGGAAAATACTTTTATATAAGCCATTTCTAATTTATCAAAATTCTCATTCAATAGTTTAAGAAACAGAGATTTATGCATTATCATGGAAGCATCAACTTGTATATATCAAGTTCCTCAGAAGTACAAATATTAAAATTCTAGTTAGATAAGAAACTATAACTTTTCCCCTAAAGGCATATTTATAATAAGATTTTAATACATTGCCAAGAACTGTAAATGAGCTTTAAAGGAAAATGTTTAAAACTGAAAGGTAGAATCATAATGATGTAATTTATGCCAGTGAGATACCATCTGATAGAAAATCTTTAAAGTTGTTAATATGTATTTAATATAAGTAACACATATATATGTCTAGGGAGAAAGAGACTTTGCAATGGGTGCATTATGCTTCAACTATATGAATGCTTGATTACATATATTACCTTTCTATGTGTAATATTACCCAGTATCAATGATTGGTGATATAATTGTAGGGAGTAAATCATGCTAGATAAGTGCAAACTGGCTTCTTTTATCATTTCTAAAATTTTAGTTTTGACTGGCTAGTTATAGGACCTTAGTTTCCTCATGTGGAAAATGAAAGCAATGGTAACAACTATATCATAGACATCTTGGCAGGATTAATTAATATAAAATGCTCAGCAAGCATTTCATACCATTAATGAAAGTTATTAATATGATTAAATTACCAAACATCACCATTTCAATGTTATGGAATGACACTGTGTTTGTTTGAAACAAATTTAGAATTATCCACAATAACTTGGGAAGAAAGTAGATATGTATTTGAAATATCTCTCTCACACATACACATGTGAACACAGGAGTACATAAGAAAAACATTTGCTTTCCTTGAGATCACTGTGCTTTTAAAGGTTACTTTCAGGTTATCCAAAAATAATAACTATGCATCAATTTATCTTTTATTCCAGACATTAATTTTAACATTATGTACTTATGACACTTTTGAATTAAAAAACATATTAAGTTACTAATATTTTAAATACATCTTAATTTGTTGATTAAGTTAGAAATACTTTTCTTTCCAATTCCTCTTAGTATACAGTTTTACAAAATACTTTGGAACTGAAGAATCAGGCTCAGTGTAGAGTATTTATAAGAAACTAACAGTTTGATTAAAAAAGTAAAAAAAAATTGCTCTTTTGAAAGTAGAATATATCTCCTTGAGAAATTTAGTCATTTATAACATTTGATAAGCATATATTGCAAGTAAAGAAACAATGAAAGGGAAGGGGAGAGCAGGAAGAGATGAAGAGAGAGAGGGGGAGACAAAGACAGAGACAAAGAGAGGTGGAGAGAAAGAAAGGGAGAAAGAGTTAAAAAAAGCAAGAGACATGAAATCAATATATTCTAAGACTGAGTCAATTATCATTTGTAACTTGTTAATTTATTTTAAAGCATTCATTCATTAATACATCTAATACGTATTTATTATGCACCACATATGTATATATATATGTATATATATATATATATATATATATACTTCTCTCCATGAATTTGCTAGTACTATGCAGGAATCATGGAACAGAAACACTTAGCTTCAAGGTTTTGAGTATTTGAGTACTGAACTCTGGTCCATGTCTCTCTCCCTGGAGAAGTGAAAAGTTATTTACTTTCTCCAATACAATAAAGTTACTGTTTGTATTTTAGTTTTCTCAAGACTTAGAAGATTGCAATTAAAATCTACTCTTGTGGATTTTCAAATATACAGTACATTGTTAGATGCTATAATCACTGCACTGTGCAATGGATCTTTGGAGCTTATTCCTATTGTTGAACAGAATTTCATAGATTTTGACAACTTCTCCCTAATTATAACCACAGAGATAAGTATGTGGATAAAAGGTATGTTAATTACCTGGATTTAATCATTTCATAATGTGTGTGTATTTCAAAATATCATCTTGCACATCACATATATATTTGTATATAATTTTATCTGTCAACTTAAAATTAATATAAATTTATTAAAGGAAAGACAAGAATACAGCAATTAAGTGACTGAAGTCATAAAACAAAATTTAAGCAGACTAATGAATATAAATACCTGTGAAAGGTGCAAAACTATAATATGGAACATAAATACAATATTTAAATTGATATATAAATAAGCATAATATATATTTATATCCCATAAATTTATAAGAACCAGTAACCAAATTCACATAATGCACCTGCATAGAAATCAATTTAATTAAAAGCATGACTAGGGGGTGGGGGTAAAAGAATGGAAGGAATGATTATTAATCTGCTCCAAGAAAAATACAATATCATCAACATTATTTGTCTCTATTTCTCAGAGCAATACAAAAAAGAACAGTAAGTCAAACTGCAGCTTGTGAGGCACACATTCATTCAAGTCTCATTTCATTCTCATTGTTATCACCACTACTGATAATATAAATCATACAATAAATCATTGCAAATATAGAGACTATTACAAATAAGTGAGTCTGTTGGATTTGCAAGAGAGCACTGACGTCATGTGTCACCCACAGTACTAAGAGTACATTCATCAGCAACAGAAACCTCAAACCCAGTGGGAGATGTAAGTATCAGGGTCAGGAAACCTAAGAAGTGAGAAACAGCAATACAGGATGAGATTTAATTTAAATAAGTGTAAAGTAATACACATAAGAAATATTGTCGGAAAGAAGCAAATTGGAGAGGATTGGGGAAACAAAAGCATTTGGAGATTAGCTATGGGTTACTATGTGAGAAAATTTTGCTACATGAGAGTGAAGTAAAAAGCTAAACAAAATAGGATTGAGTATATAGAAGAATTATCTTTAAAAATATTTTGTCCATATACTTAGGGTCCATTTTCAGAAAAACCATAAAAAAAAGAATGATAATTATAATAGCTAAAACACACTTAACACTAAATGTGTGCTAGATGTATTTGTTAGTATTGAATACTTCAGTGAGTATTGAAGTAAGTACTGCTATTACCCCATTTTGTTGATGAAGAGTTAGGTTTTAGAGAGTTTGACCAGCTTTTCAAGGCTGTACTATTTTAAATGATGGATCAAGAATCATACAGAAGTTGAAAATTCACAATATAAAACTTAAAGAAGAAAAAATAAAAGAAAACATGCCAAAGAACTGGAGATTAATGCTGAGGAATAAAGAATTTCAGTAAAATGTAATTTGCTCAAGTAATAATTATGGTTAACATTCATTGAGTTCCTACTACTTGCTACAAACTATTTTCATAATTTACTTAATCATGATTTGATTTATTTAATTCTAAAAATATTGTGAGATTGAATTAGTTTTCCATTTTTATCTAATAGTTAACAAAATAGGAAATAATTATTAAGGTTGTATAGCTACTGACTGTCAGAGTTGGTATTTGAATTCAACTCTTCCTATGCCTAGCCACATGAATGGATATGTACCAGTAATTACTATGCTATGCTGGGAAAGAGACTAAAAAATGCACTAGAACACTGATAGAACAATGATGTCACCATTTGTAAATCGGCAGCCATTTTATCCTCAGACCTCACTTGAGAAACTCCCAAGGACAGCCCTGCCCTTAACAGAAATTCCTGGGCTCTAAGACAGCCCCATCCATACCAGAGACTACCACACATGCACTAACTTCCTTAACCTCACCCTTCTATAAAAGCCACTCTTGGCCCAGAATCTGTGCTGTGCCATCTTTTCCCTGGCCAGCCTGGCAGTTTGAGCCTGCCATTAAACTCTGCTCTTGGACATGAGATTTTCTCCTGAGCTTTCTTACTGAGTGGCATTTTTCCTAACATACACAAGTACAGAAATCATGCAATTCAAGAAAAAAGGGAGGGAGAGATTATTGAAAAAGTTTGATTTTGCACATAATAAAATTTTAATAGATATTTATTGACTGTGTAGAAAATAACCTAAATTAACTCAGAGAAAGTTTGAAGAAAACACTATCTCATTGAGAAAATGAAAATAGTATGAGCTCTTCCTTCATTCATTTCATAATCCTTGCTGAGCATCTACAGTGGGCTAGGTCCTCTTCTGTGTGAGTAATGTTTTTATAACAGACAGAAAAGGATCTGACCTCACAGAGCTTGCATTCCAGAAAGTATAAAACAATCTCACACCTGAACTCCAACATTCACAATTTTATTCAAAATTGTATTCTTCCTGTCAGTTTTGAATAAAAACTTAATTTTGTTACATAAAAGTAAACTCATTGTGATACCAAGGACACTTAAAAGATACAATTTTAACTTTAAAGATTGTCCTCATAAATATTTTTGTATGGAACTAAATGATATTTTATTAAAATAAATATGACTCAGATTTCAGTCTAGGTGCCTAGTGCTTTGAAATTCAAAACTTCAAACATTATGCCATCATGCTGCAGGTAGGGATCTACTAGATAAGAGCAGTGCTAGGAGTGCACAGGCACTTTGTGTACACAGTTTTTGAAGCTGAGCAGTCCTGCATCCTTTCCAAAGCACACTTCCTTACTCCCAATCACCATAGCCTCCATCCAGCTCAGGTCTACTAAAGTTTAGACTCAGGATTGATATTTTCTCTGCTAATGAAGGGTGACTCCAAGGACGTTAAGGGGAAGGCAGCAGTTTTAATGTTTCTGTTCTCACTCGTTTGATTTTTGACTTTGTACCTCTGCCACATGTGCTATAAAATCTCATTTCTTATGAATTATGTTACTTTTTTTTTTATTTTGGCATTTTTAAAGCACTTTTTCTTCCTATTGCATAAGCATAAATTAAGGGGAAGAATTTTAATAACATATGTATTTCCATACGTACTTCTAAATTTCCCAAGGGAGAAAATGTCTGGAAAGTATGGCAAACAAGAAATTTACAAAAAGTTGAATTGAATTTTTAGACAACACACTAACAGTAGCATCATGAAGGATTGAAATATGACACATTGAAAGGTTAAAAAGAGCAAGATTCAAAGGAATTCTGTTTTCTACCCATACTGTCTGTAAATCTCTCCCTAATGTTAAAGAAACACACACACACACACACACACACACACACACACACACACACACATCAATATCATTCAGTTTAGTGGCATGTTACTAAATCTGGTAACCAATGAAGCTGCAGTGTAGAAATCATACTGAATGACAATAAAAAAAAATTCTCTTATTTGAGAGAGAAATCAATGTGTGAGGAAGCCACATCTAGTCCTGCTCATGCAAACCCAGTAAAAACAGCCTCCATGGCTGCTTGTGGGTGCATTAGCACATAATTGGAAGACAGGAATTATTCCACTTTTAAAAATCTCTAAATTCTTGGATTGAAAAACAGCTTCAGGGTATCACTGCCTTTTCTTTTTTAATTTGTTTTTTTCTCCATTATAAAAGGAAAATCAAGAACCACAGAAAACTATATCACAAAAGATTTGAGATATATAACATTTAATCATAAAACAAAGTAGCAAATATCATGAGCTACTGGCATTTCTTTCTGCCTATTTTTCTAGGAGACGATAAATGCTTATTGGCTTCAAATATGATCATTTTGATTTTTGCAACAAGGGGTTGTAATCAAATTTTGAAGGACAGACTGCAAGAGGTCAAGAAGATGCTTCTCCTTCCTAGGAAATGACTGTTTGCATCTGAAAGGCATCTCAGCCCTCAGGCAATGCAAAAATAGGCTATAAAATTGACTCCCCACCCTGGCTCATTGGATCACTGGATTCTGGGTCCCACTGCATTCCTCAATATGCAGTCTTTCTCTTCTCTTTTCTCAAACTAAATTCTCTACAAATAAAATCTTTCCAATCTCTGCTGTTAGAGTCTGTCTGTGCTTTCATTCTCAGAGCAGGTTCAAGAACTCTGAGCACCTGAAATTCCTGCATCATATTTGGTGACCACAAAGGGACCAGCTGTCACTTGAGGTTGGTAGAGGTTGTACCAAACTGAGAAAGGCTGCCTAGGAATGTGACGATGAGTGTCTGGCACTCTGGTGGAGTCTATTTTCCAGGAGAGACCACCCCCTACAGCCTAGCTATGGTGGAACTCTCAGGTCGACCTCTTCTCTCTCTCTCTTTCTGTCTTGTTAAGGAGGGTTTTTTCCTTGGGAAACTGAGGAAAAGCTCCAAGCCTACTACAGCTGTACAGCAGGCAATCTGAGGAAACTTGGGTGCCAGGTGGGGGATTATGCCACACTGCTAATGCTGCCTGGGCAGAACTCAATTTCAGTGCACAAAGGTTTTTCTTTTTTCCTCTCTTTAAACTCTAACTCTCTCTTTCATGATCTGACCCACTTAAGAGGAGGTCCAAAAATAACCAAGGGAAAGGAAAGTTTGTATTCAAGCCACAAAAGGTGTTCTGGCTGGGACACTCCCCAGTGTCACCCAAAGGCTGAAGAAGCAACTTCCTGACCCACCCTGATGCTCCAAAGGTGGCTAAGTCTCAGACCCCTCCAGCTATGTTTGTGGCAAACAGAAAATCAGAACTCTTATGCTTCCTTCATGGTTTCCATGGTCTGAGAATGGAGGATACCTCTTGCTTCCAGTGCTCCAGTACTGCCTTTGGGCAGGATCGACCTGGACAGAAGTGATGACGAATAATCCCTCATGCATTGAGCCTGGAAACTTTCTTTTCCCCCAACCCTCAAACTCTCCTTCCCCTTTCCCAAGCAGTTCAGGATGATTGTCTCTCCACCTCACACTTTTACTCTAAATAGCAGTGAGCTTCTTTCTTCAAGGAGTTTGGGAAAAATGTCTATAGGCACCAGAAAGTGCTAATCCCATTTTAAATTTAACTGTCTTTGTCAAGCATCAGGGTAACTGGTTAAACAGGTTCCACAGCCTGCCCTCTGGGAAAGAAAAAAAAATGTTAAAAGACAAAAACCTCAGGTCTCCATTTTTGCCCCTTACTGGAACAAAAGCCTCTCTTGCTCCCTGTTTTCATAAAAAAGCACATATGCCTCACAGAATATATAGGGGAACAAAAGTCTACTTCCTCAGGAGTCCCCATCCATGCCTCTACAGGTGTCCTCCTTCTGGCCATGCAAGCCATCTTGGTTACTCTGACAGAAATATTTTTTAAATTACAAGCATTCAGCTGGTAGAGAACTAGGCCTACCTGGGTCCCAGGGCAAACAGGCAAATCAAAATAGATGAGAGATTGGTCAAAGATCATCTCAGGGGGGTGGGTGCAACTGAGATATCTATCTGTAAATCCTCCATGACTTTACCCACAAGCGGCAGTGGAAAGAGCAAGGGAGAGAGGGATGTCCTCTCCCACTAGAGTTTCTCCTCATCTGGGGACACTTAGATAAAAGGAGAAACCTTCCATTGTTTCCCTTCTTTAGATGGGGCATCAAGCCTCAAGGATCCAGGAAGGATTCCCCCTTGCCTGCTTATTAAAACATTGGAAAGATCTTGATCCAGAAAGCCTTTAACAAAAGTGACTCAAGTTTTACTGCACCCAGGTTTGGCCACAATATCCTCTGGGAGATGAGGAAAGATGGCCAGAAGGAGGGAGCATTAATTATAATACCATTCTTCAATTAGATATGTTCTGTAAAAAGGAGGGAACGTGTACTGAAGTTCCATATGTTTAATTGTTCTTTTTCTTAAGAGACTACCCAGAATGGCTAAACAAATGCAGGCTAGATACCCAGACCATGGTAACCCTTTGCAAAATGTCCCCAAACTACCTTGAAAAAAAAACCCATCTAATGCTCCATCAGCACCCTCACTTCCCCCTTACCCAGCTACCTCACACACTAGACACTGTCCCACAGGACTCTACCCACTTTAGTTAATTCCTGGAGGAAACAGAGCTCATGTTCCTTTTAGAGTGAGTGAACTTAAAGGTATAAAAAAGGATTTAGGAAGTTACACAGAAAACCTGGGTCAGTACATCCAGGCATTTAGAGAAGTCAGTCAAAACTTTGAACTGAGCTGGAAAGATGTAATGCTATTGCTATCTCAGACCCTCACTTCTCTGGAGAAACACAGGTTCTAGATCAGGCAGTCACAGCTGGAGACAATTATCACTTAGATAAAAGCGACCCTACAGGCCTATCTCAGACTGGGCCCTCACAGGAGGAGGAGGGGGAGGGAGAAGAAAAACAAAGGCATTGGATACCTAAAAGGGAACCTCAATTCCCAATTCCAACAGGAGATCAGGCAGTGCCTAGGTGTGACCCTAAGTGTGACCCTGAAAATGTCAAGGATGAATGGAGTTGTAACCATTTCATCCACTGTATTCTTGAGGGACTAAGGAGAGCCAAGGTAAAACCTCTTAATTACTCCCAAGTCACAGCTGTACAGCAAGGACCCTTAGAAACCCCAGTAGTTTTCTTACAGAAACTTAAGAATGCTTTACAATAGCATACCAACATTATACTAGAGTCACAAGAAGAGGAAATCATCCTAAAAGATAAATTTCTAACACAGTCAAGACCAGATATCCATAAAAAGCTTCAGAAACTGGTGGCTGAAGGGAGCAGAGATCTAGATCAATTGATCCATATAACCACATCTGTATACTATAACATGGACTTAGAAAAAGAAAAGAAGGACCTGGAAAAGGAAAGGAAAAAGGATAAGTGACAGGAGGCTCTGATCTCAGTGCTCAGAGAGGCTTCCCCAAGACAAAGTCCAAACCCAAGGACATGCTTCCAATGTGGATAGACATGCCATTTTAGGAGTGAGTGCCCCGGGAGAGAGCTACCTCCAGGACTCTGCCCCATTTGTTAGGGAAAACATTGGAAGGCACACTGTCCCTGGATCTCCTGAGAACTGAGGCCAGAGCCTCCCACCCAATGGCAGGTCCCTGGGCCTCCATCTAGGCTCTGTAACCACTGTAAAAGCAGAGGAGCCCTGGGTTAAGCACAGGGTCAGCCTCCTTATCAGTACTGGAGCCAACATCTCAGCTATTCCTTTCTCTCCCAGACCCAGGTCCTCCAAGAAAATTACTGCTCAAGGCATATGAGGCCAGCCTCTAGAGCGTTATTTCACTCAGCCTTTAGCCTGTTCCTGGGGAGATTTGCATTTCTGTAACATCTTTTTAATTGTCCCAGAAACCACTACTCCTCTGCTAGGGCAAGACCTTCTATCTAAATTGGGGGTTACAGCTACATTTACCCCCAGGAGAGTACTTTTGCTTGACCCTAGCAGAGAAACAAGTAGACTCCACAGTGTGGACAGATGGACACACTGTGGGACTGGTATGAACAGCTGTCCCATTGCTAATTCATTTGAAGGACCCCTCCTGGTTTACCCGTCAAAAACAATATCCTTTAAAGCCAGAAGTTAAAGAGGGGCTAATTCCCATAAACAAAGACTTAAAAAGACTTAAAGAGGGGCTAATTCCCATAAACAAAGACTTAAAGACTAATAGAATGCTCCAGCCCATATAATACTCCTATTCTTGGTGTCAGGAAGGGACCTAACAAATGGAGGGTAGTCCAGGATCTCCACCTAATCAGTGAAGCAGTAGTGCCTCTCCACCCTGTAGTTCCAAATCCCTATACACTTTTAGCCCTAATACCTCCAGGTACTCTTACTACTCTGCACCGGATTTAAAAGATGCCTTCTTTTGCATTCCCTTACACCATAAAAGTCAACCTATCTTTGCCTTTGAGGACCCCACAAGAAAGTATGGACAGGTCACTTGGACTGTCCTCCCCCAGGGATTCAGAGACAGCCCCCACTTTTTTGGGTCAGCTCTAACCCATGACTTGGCAGAATGGCAATATCCACAAGCTACTCTGCTACAATATGTAGAAGAGCTCCTGCTCTGTGAACCAAATGAGCCTGTCATTTCATGAGCCACTGAGTCCTTACTAAACTTCTTAACAGATAGTGGTTATAAACTCCAAAGAAAAAGCCCAATTGTGTCTGTCTAGGGTTATATATTTAGGTTTTGTCTGGGAGAAAGAAATGAGGTCTCTAGGAGAAGATAGAATCCGTCCAATCCTGACATTTCCTCTACCTAAAACTCTAAAGCAATTGAGGGCCTCTCTGGGGGTCACAGGGTACTGTTGAGTTTGGTTACTGGGATTTGCAGACCTAGCCAGGCCCTTACATCAAATCCTTAAGGAAGCACAGAAGGATACCCAGCCCTTTATTGAATGGAATGACAAGTCAGAAAATGCATTCCACAGGTTAAAGAAGGCTCTTATGACAGCTCCCGTCCTGAGTCTCCCAGTACAAGACAAGTTTCACTTATATGTTTATGAAAAGGGAGCACTGGACTTGGGTGTGGTGACTCAACTCCAGGGCATCACTCCCCAGCCAGTAGGCTACTTAAGCAAAGAGTTAGATGAGGTAGCCAAGGGATGGCCAGGATGCCTAAGAGCAATGGCCTCAGTAGGCCTTCTAGTACCTGAAACTCAGAAACTTACCCTAAACCGCCCCCTAATGGTTTAAACCCCACACTACCTAAAGGGAATTTTAAACTCAAAAGGAGAACTTTGGCTATCTGACAGCTGTCTATTTAAATATCAAGCCCAGCTTCTGGGAGGGACAGAAATAACTTTAAGGACATGTCAGAGCCTAAATCCTGCATCCCTTCTACCAGAGGCAGAGGGAAATCCTGAGCACTTGTATGAGGAGGTACTTATGGAAAATTATGCTGCCCAACCTCAGTTAACTGATTGACCCTTAAAAAACCCAGATCTAGAATTATACATTGATGGCAGTTTCTTTGTCAAGAATGGTGTCAGACATGCAAGGTTTGCAGTTGTGACAGAATTTGGCATCCTCAAATCAGGTCCTCTTCCTCCTAATACAAGTGCTGAATTGGCAGAATTAGTGGCACTAACAGAAGCCCTAAGACTGTCAAAAGAACAGAGTCAACATCTATACAGATTCTAATTATGCCTTCTTGATCCTGCATGCTCATGCAGCCATTTGGAAGAAAAGAAAAATGCTAACAAACAGAAACAGCTTCCCATAGAGATAAAAGGGAGGTTACTGTAATAGTTTTAGGGATAACAGCATTAGTTGCAGCCCTTGCTGGAATCAGTGGTTGTCAATCATGTAACTACAAAAAACCTAACCAAAGTGGTAAGAGGACACCTCAGACCAGGAAGGCCTTGCTATTAAGGACATGCAAAGGTCTTTCTCATCCCTTGTCTGTATGGTCATGGACCACTGATTAGCCCTAGATTTTCTTTTGGTCAAACAAGGGGGGTTATGTGCCATCGCCAATACCTCCTGTTATACAAAAATAAATACTGCAGGCATTGTAATGGAACGTGCAGATTACATTCTCCAACAGGCTAAATGGCTCCAGGAACAATCTTTTGAGACTCTGGTTTCTACACAGGTCTGGGACCAAATAAAATCTTGGCTGCCCTCCAGGACTTGGTTCCTACCTTTCTGGGGCCTATACTTGCCATTATTCTCTTGCCTGTGTTTGGGCCTTGCATTTTAAACTTACTTGTCAAGTTTGTTTCTTCTTGCCTAGAATCCATCAAACTACAAATGCCTCTGGTGGAGATGAAAGCAACCTATTACCGTGGTCTCCTTGACAACCCCTCTCATGGTCAGCCGTGATGCTGTGGGCCCCTTCATCACCCCTGTCAGCAGAAAGCACTTACTGAACAGACTTCATCATCCTTATCCCTAACAGCATTTAGAATGGTCACTGGGAGAGGGGACTTGAAGGAAGCACTGCAGGAGGTCAAGTAGACACTTCTCCCTAGGAAACACCTGTTTGCAACTGAAAGGCATCTCCACCCTCAGGCAATGCAAAAATAGGTTATAAAACCCACTCCCCACTCTGGCCCATGGGATCACCAGTTTCTGGGTCCCCCTGTATTCCCCAATATGCAGTCTTTCTCTTCTCTTCTCTCCAACTAAATTCTCTACAAATAAAATCTTTCTGAACTCTGCTGTTAGAGTCTGTCTATGCTTTCATTCTCAGAGCAGGCTCAAGAATTCTGAGCACTTGCAATTCCTGTGCATGTCATCTGTGCATCAATTTCACAAGTGGTATTGAAGGATGGATTGCAGGAGGTCCCAAAGGTGATAATTGGCCAAGGAGACACTTCTCCTTCCCAGGAAACTGTCTGCACCTGAGAGACATCTCTGCCCTGGGGCAATATACAAAAAGGGCTTTAAA
Source organism: Castor canadensis (assembly GCF_047511655.1). NCBI lineage: Eukaryota > Metazoa > Chordata > Mammalia > Rodentia > Castoridae > Castor > Castor canadensis. The sequence continues at coordinate 73,796,934 of NC_133394.1, read as the reverse complement.
AACCCAATCTCCAACCTGACCCATGGGACCACTGGTTTCTGGGTCCCTGCGTGACCCCATGCAGCTTTTTTCCTCTCTTCTCTACAAATAAAATCTTTCCAACCTCTGCTGCTGGAGTCCACCTGTGCTTTCATTCTCAGAGCAGTCTCAAGAATCTTGAGCATCTGAAATTCCTGCATATGTCATCTATTCATCATATTTGGTAATTTACAAAAGGACCAGTCTTCAACTGAAGTTGGTACAGGTTGTGCCAATCTGGAAAAGGCTCCCTAGCAAAGAAGTGACTTTGAACATCCAGTACTCCGATGGAGTCTATTTTCCAGGAAAGGAAAGTTTCTCTCAAGCTATAAGGGTGCTGTGGCTGGGGCACTCCCTGGTGTCACCCAAAGGCTGGAGATGCAAATTCTCGACCTGCCATGAAGCTCCAAAGGCTGCTAAGTTTCGGACCCCTCCAGCTATGTTTGTGGCAAACAGACACTTTTATACTTTCTTCACAGTTCCCATGGCCCAAGAGTGGAGGTTACCCCTCGCATTCAGTGCTCCAGTACTGTCTCAGGCAGGATTGACCTGGACAGCAGTGGTGACAATCCCTCATGCATTGATCCTGGAAACTCTCTTTTCCCCCAACCCTCAGCCTCTCCTTCCCCTTTCTCAAGTAGTTCAGGATGAGAGCCCCTCTCCCCTTTGCTTTAAACACGAGTGGGCTTCCTTCTTCAGCAAGTTTGGGAAAAATTCCTGCAGGCACCAGAAAGTGCTAGTCTAACCTGGGCTTAACTGCCTTTGTCAAGCATCTGGCTAAACTAGTTAAGCAGGATATGAAGTCTGCCCTGGGGGTGGGGGGAAAAGAGTTAAAAGGACAGAAACCTCAAAGGTCAACTGGTTAAACAGGTTTCTGCAGTCTGCCCTCATGGAACAGAAAAAAAACCAGTTAAAGATACGGAGACCTCAAGGTCTTCTCTGTTTTTTGTCCCTTACCATAGCAAAAGCCTTCAGACACTTCCTCTTTTTTCACAAAAAAATATGTACACCTCATAGGGTATATGGGGGACAAAAGTTTACATGAGGAGTCCCCACCCATGCCTCCCTATGGTTACTTTGATACAGTTATTTTTAAATTACAAGCCTTCAGCTAGTAGAGGAGAACCAGGTACTTGGGTTACAGGGGAAACAGGCAAATCAAAATAAATACATAAGAAATCAATCAAGGGCATTCTGGGAGGTGGTTGTAACAGGAATATTTAAATGTCTTCCACAATCTTAGCCACAGGTGGCAGTGGCAGGACAGCATGGGAGAGATGGACACCCTCTCTTATGTAGAGTTTATTCTCACCTGGGGACACCGAAGTAAAAGAAGAAACCTCTGTTTAGGTGATCAATTTTCCCTTGTTTCCCTTTTTAGATGGGAAATGAAGCCTCAAGGATCCTGGAAGGATTCCTCTTGTCTGATACTAAAATATTAATTTTAATGAAAGTGACTCAAGTTTTACTATACCCAGGCCTGGCCACTGTATCCTTGGGGAGATAAGAGAAGATGGCCAGAAGGAGGGAGCATTAATTAAAATACCATTCTTAAATTAGACATATTCTGTAAAGAAGAGGGAAAGTAGACTGAAGTTCTATATGTTCAACTTTTCTTTTTCCTAAGAGACCACCCAGAGTGGCTGAACTAATGCAGGCTAGATACCCAGACCATGGTAACCCTTTGCAAAAAGCCCCCAAACTCCCTTGAGGAACTGGAACCAAAAACACCATCTGATGCTCCATCAGCTCCCCCTCTATGCCCTTATCCAGAAACCACTACTCCTCCGCTAGGGTGAGACTTTCTATCTGGGGTACAGCTCTTCTTACACCCAGGAGAGTACTTTTGCTTGTCTCTAACAGAGGAACAAGTAGACCCCACAGTGTGGACAAATGGACATACTGTGAGATGGGCATGAAGAGCAGTCCCAGTCCTAGTTCATCTCAAGCACCCCTCTTGGTTTCCCCATCAAATACAATATCCTTTAAAACCAGAAGTTAAGGAGGGGCTTATTCCCATAAACAAATACTTAAAGAGACAGGGACTGCTAATAGAATGCTACAGCCCATATAATACTCCTATTCTTGGTGACAGGAAGGGACTTGACAAATGGAGGCTGGTCCAAGATCTCTGCCTGATAAATGAAGCAGTAGTGCATCTCCACCATGTAGTTCCAAATCCCTATATGCTTTTTGCCCAAATACCTCCAGATACTGCTTACTACTCTATCCTGGACTTAAAAGACACCTTCTTTTGCATTCCCTTACATACTAAAAGTCAACCTATCTTTGCCTTTGAGGATCCCACAAGAAAGGCTGGACAGGTCACTTGGATTGTCCTCCCCCAGAGATTCAGAGACAGCCCTCACCTCTTTGGGTTAGCTCTAACCCAAGACTTGGCAGAGTGGCAATATCCTCAAGCTACTCTGCTGTAATATGTAGATGCCTTCTGCTCTGTGGATTGACAGAGCCTGTCATTTCATGAGCCACTGATTTCTTACTATACTTCTTAGCAGATAGAGGTTATGAAATCTCTAAAGAAAAAGCCCAATTGTGTCAGTCTAAGGTTACATATTTAGGTCTTGTCCTGGAGAAAGAAGTGAGGCCTCTAGGAGAAGATAGAATCCTTCCAATCCTCATGTTTCCTCTACCTAAGACTCTAAAACAATTGAGGACTTTTCTGGGGGTGACAGGATACTATAGAATTTGGATCCTGGGATATACGTATACATACCTAGCCAGGCCCTTATATCAAATCCTTAAGAAAGCACAGAAGGATCCTCAGCCCTTTATTGAGTGGGATGACAAGTCAGAAAATGCATTCTACAGGTTAAAAAAGGCCCTTACAATAGCTCCAGCCCTGGGTCTCCCACTATAGGACAAGTTTCAATTATATGTCTATGAAAAGGGAGGCCTGACCTTGGGAGTGGTTACTCAGCTCTGGGTCATCACGCCCCAGCCAGTAGGATAATTAAGTAAAGAATTAGATCAGATAGCCAAGGGATGGCCAGGATGTTTTCCAGCAGTTGCTATAGTTAGTCTTCTGGTACCTGAAGCTCAAAAACTTGTCCTAAACTGCCCCTTAACAGTTTACACCCCACATGATCTAGAGGGAATTTTAAACTCAAAAGGAGAATTTTGGTTATGTGATAGCCATCTACTTAAATACCAGGCCCAGCTTCTGGAAGGGACAGAGATAACTTTAAGTATATGTCAGAGCCTAAACCCTGCATCCCTTCTACCAGAGGCAGTGAGAAATCCTGAACACTTGTGTGAGGAGGTACTTATGGAAAATTATGCTGCCTGACCTGCCTGACCTGACTTAACTGACCGGCCCTTAAAAAACCCAGATCTAGAATTATACACTGATGACTGTTCCTTTGTCAAGAATGGTGTCAGACATGCAGGGTATATAGTTGTAACAAAATTTGGCATCCTCAAATCAGATCCTCTTCCTCCTAATACAAGTGCTCAATTGGCAATTAGTGGCCCTAACAAAGGCCCTAAAAATGTCAAAAGAACAGAGCGTCAGCATCCATACAGACTCTAAGTATGCCTTCCTGATCCTACATGCTCATTCAGCCTGTTCCTAATAGCAGTTAGGGAGATCATTGAAAGTGGGGAATTGAAGGACAGACTGCAGGAGGTTCCAAAAGGTGATAATTGGCCAAGGAGATACTTCTCCTTCCCAGGAAACTGTCTGCAGCTGAGAGGAATCTCTGCCCTGGGGCAATATACAAAAAGGGCTTTAAAAACCCAATTCCAACCTGACCCATGGGATGACTGGTTTCTGGGTCCTCCTGCATGTCTCCCATGCAGCTTTCCTCCTCTTTTCTCTACAAATAAAATCTTTCTGACCTCTGCTGCTGGAGTCCGCCTATGCTTTCACTCTCAGAGCAGACCTAAGAACCTGACCTGAAATTCCTGCACATGTCATCTGTGCATCAGTATGATACAAATTTCCAGAGGAAAATTGTTTAGTTCCCTTAAGTTTGGCCTCAGAAATTCTACATTATTTCTAAGACATTTCATTCATAAGAGTCAGTCATAGAACCAGCCCTTTTTCAATGGGGAAAAAATTGGAACACACCTCTTCTGGGGAAAACTAGAAAACATGTTCTGGTCATTTGGATTTCTTCAATCTTTCACTAGTATGTCACCTTTCTAATTTATGAAAATATTCTTATATATTTACAATTTTACAAAGTTTTTCCTCTTATAATTCATACACTGTTATAGATAAGTTAATAGACAATATTTAATTATATTGTTAATTCAGAGGATGCCATCTTTCTTTCATAGTGTTTTCTAATATTTATGCTGGAATCAGAAATAGTACATTCCTGCTGAAAACAGTGGCCTTTTGGTTATAATGTTTGAAAATATTTTAAATTGAAATCTTTCAGCTTTCTAGATTTTCAATTACATAATTTACAAGTAATGATTAACTTTTCTGCCTGTTTCTTACTTAGCCTTATTACAGCAAGTTAATTTCAAAATTACAAAATAAGCAAACATCTTGAAATTATGAGCTTTTTCATTTCATGCACCAGTGGTTTTGTTGTGAACATTTATGTCATTGCTATAGTTATAGACACTCTCTTCATGTTTGGTATTTTATAAGTCAAGATTATGGAAAGAAGGAGCAACTACTTTTAGTAGAAATAAAATTGTTTGCTTAAGAAAGTTCCACTTATTTTCCTGCAATAAAAGTACTTATTTTTTTTGTTTTCCCAGGTGTAATAAATTCCATGTACAATGAATTCTGAAAACAATCTATTTTTTCTTTGTAAGAAGGTGACTTTGTACAATTCCATAGATAGTGATTTTACTTTCTAACACGGTATATTCCAGGAGTGGGCAGAAGTCACATTTGAACAGTAAGCACTTGAAATGTGGCTGCAAGTACAAAACACACTTGATTTTGTAGATAATACAAAAACTATAAAAGATGTCATTAACAATTATATTAATTACAAATTAAAATAATTATATATATTGCTTTAAACAAAATGTATGTTAAATTCAATCTCATCTATTTTCTTATACTTTTTTTTTTTTTTTTTTTGAGATAGGGTCTTGCTCAGGCTGCCCTCCAAATCACAATCCTCCTACCTTAGTCTCCCTAGTGCTGGGATTATAGGTATGAACCACCATACCCAGCTATCTTTTACATGTTTTTAATGTAGCTGCTAGTAAAGCTTAAATAACATCTGTGGCTCGCATATAATTCTATTTGACAGTACTGTTTTAGAGGGTTTTAAAAAATTAACTGATATATGGTAACATTTTCCACTTAAAGTGTACACATCTGTGCATCTGTGCACTCACAGTGCTGCTCAACACCAGCAGAACACTGTATCCATTAAGCAGTTTTCCTCACAACCCATCCCTTTATCTCCTGGCAAACCTTCATCTTCTTTCTGCCTCTCTCAAAATGTCTATTCTAAATATTTCTTATAAAAGGAATCAATCAACAGTTGCTCTTTTCTCTTTATTATTTCATTTATCATTTCAAAGACTCATCTAAGTTGTAGCATATATCATTAATTCATTCATTTTTGTAGCTGCATAATATGACATCTTGATCATATATTATAATTCCTTTAGCCACTCAATTGAAGGTGAACATTTGGATTATTTCCAAATTTTGGCTAGTTGTGAAATTGCTGTTATGAGCATTCATGAAATGATACTTTTTGAGTACCTGTTTGAAGTTCCTGGAGTATACAGGTAGGAGTAGAATTGTTGAGGCATGTGGTAACTCTATGTTTCACTTTGAGGAACCACCAAATATTTCTATGATGGCTACACTATGGTACTTTGCTACCAGTATTGGGCAAGAGTTCTTATTTCTTTACATATTTGCCAACATTTATTTTCTGTTTTTTGACTTCACATTAGGTGGGAAGTAGTACACCATTGCAATTTTGAAACAGTACTGAACATACTGCATCTTCATGTGATAATTAACCATTTGTTTGTCTTTAGATATTGTCCACATGAGTCCTTTGGCCATTTTTTGGTTGGGTTTTTTGGTTTTTCATGGTTGAATTATAAAATTCAACCATTTTGTACCTGTATTCTAGGTACAAAATTCTTATCAAGGAGCTGGGAGTGTAATTCAGTCATACAGCACTTGCCAACTATGCACAAGATCCAAGAATCAATCCCCAGCACTGCTAAAATAAATAGATGATTGATTGATGATAGATAAAATCCATATCACATATGTGATTTCAAATATGTTCTCCTTTTCTGTAGGTTGTCTTTTTATCTGCTCAATAATGCCTTTGGATATACCAAAAAAACTTTTTAGTTTTCAAAAAATCCAGTTTCGCTATTTTTTTTCTTACTTCGGTTCATACTCTTTTGCATCAAATTGAAAAGAGTACATGCTAGGCAAGCGCTGTACCACTGAGCTACATCCCAGCCCACCAATAACAGTTTTATAATTGAAGCTCACTGAACCATTTTGATCAAGTTTTGTTTATGGAGTGAGGTAGGGGGTCCAATGTAATTCTCACATTTGCCTATCCACTTGTCCCAGAACCATTTATTAAGACAACTCTATTTTTTTCTTTTTTTTATTATATTCATATGTGCATACAATGTTTGGGTCATTTCTCCCCGCTTCACCCCAACCCTTCCCTTACCACACCCACTCCTTCCCTTACCCTCCAACCCCTCACTACCAGGCAGAAACTATTTTGCCCTTATCTCTAGTTTTGTTGAAGAGAGTGTATAAGCAATAATAGGAAGGACCAAGGGTTTTTGCTAGTTGAGATAAGGATAGCTATACAAGGAGTTGACTTGCATTGCTTTCCTGTACATATGTGCTACCTTCTAAGTTAATTCTTCTCAAACTAACCTTTTCTCTAGTTCCTGGTCCCCTTCTACTATCGGCCTCAGTTGCTTTAAAGTATCTGCTTTAGTTTCTCTGCGTTGCGGGCAACAAATGCTATCTAGTTTTTTGGGTGTTTTACCTATGCTCATACCTTCCTTGTGTGTTATCATGTGATCACAGTCCAATCCCCTTGTTGTGTTTGCCCTTGATTTAATGTCCACATATGAGGGAGAACATATGATTTTTGGTCTTTTGGGACAGGATAAACTCACTCAGAATGATGTTCTCCAGTTCTATCCATTTACCTACTAATGATAACATTTCATTCTTCTTCATGGCTGCATAAAACTCCATTGTGTATAAATACCACATTTTCTTAATCCATTCATCAGTAGTGGGGCATCTTGACTTGTTTCCATAACTTGGCTGTTGTGAATAGTGTTGCAATAAACATGGGTGTGCAGGTGCCTCTGGAGTAACCTGTGTCATACTATTTTTGGTATATCCCCAAGAGTGGTATTGCTGGATCATATGGTAGATAAATGTTTAGATTTTTTTCTAAGCCTCCAAATTTTTTTCCAGAGTGGTTGAACTAGTTTACATTCCCACCAGCAGTGTACAAGAGTTCCTTTCCCACCCCCCATCCTCGCCAACATCTGTTGTTAGTGGTGTTGCTAATGATGGCTATTCTGACCAGGATGAGGTGGAATCTTAGTGTGGCTTTAATTTGCATTTCCTTTATTGTTAGGGATGGTGAGCATTTTTTCATGTGTGTTTTGGCTATTTGAATTTCTTCTTTTGAGAAAGTTCTGTTTAGTTCACTTGCCCATTTCTTTATTGGTTCATTAATTTTGGGAGAATTTAGTTTTTTGAGTTCCTTATGTATTCTGGTTATCAGTCCTTTGTCTAGCGTATAGCTGGCAATTATTTTCTCCCATGCTGTAGGTGGTCTCTTCAGTTTAGAGACCATTTCTTTTGATGAACAGAAGCTTTTTAGTTTTATGAAGTCCCATGTATCTATGATATCTCTTAGTTGCTGAGCTGCTAGGATTCCATTGAGAAAGTTCTTGCCTATACCTATTAACTCCAAGGTATTTCCTACTCTTTCCTGTACCAACTTTAGAGGTACAGGAGTCTGCTATTAAGATCCTTGATCCATTTTGAATTAATATTGGTATAGGGTGATAAACATGGATCAAGCTTCAGTTTTTTGCAGACTGCTAACTAGTTTTCCCAGCAGTTTTTGTTGAAGAGGCTATCTTTTCTCCATTGTATATTTTTAGTGCCTTTGTCAAAGATAAGTTGGTTATAGTTGTGTGGCTTCATATCTGGGTCCTCCATTCTGTTGCACTCATCTTCATATCTGTTTTTGTGTCAGTACCATGCTGTTTTTATTGTTATTGCTTTGTAATATAGTTTGAAGTCGGGTATTGTGATACCTTCAGCGTTGTTCTTTTTACTGAGTATTGCCTTGGCTATTTGTGGCCTCTTGTGTTTCCATATAAATTTAATGGTACATTTTCCAATCTCTTTGATGAATGTCATTGGGATTTTCATGGGAATTGCATTAAACATGTAGATTGCTTTTGGGAGTATTGACATTTTTACTATGTTGATTCTACCAATCCATGAGCACGGGAGATCTCTCCACTTTCTATAATCTTCCTCAATCTCTTTCTTCAGAAGTTTATAGTTTTCCTTATAGAGGTTGTTCATATCCTTTGTTAAGTTTACACCTAAGTATTTGATTTTTTTTGAGGCTATTGTAAATAGAATTGTTTCATTTTTTTTTTCAGTTTGTTCATTGTTAGTGTATAGAAATGCTAATGATTTTTCTATGTTGATTTTATATTCTGCTACCTTGCTATAGCTATTGATGTTGTCTAGGAGCTTTTGAGTTGAGTTTTTTGGGTGTTTAAGTTATAGGATGATATCATCTGCAAATAGGGATATTTTGACAGTTTCTTTACCTATTTGTATTCCTTTTATTCCTTCTTCTTGCCTAATTGCTCTGGCTAGGAATTCCAGTACTTTGTTGAATAGGAGTAGAGATAGTGGGCATCCTTGTCTCATTCCTGATTTTAGAGGGAATGGTTTCAGTTTTTCATCATTAAGTATAATGCTAGCTGTAGGTTTGTTAAGACAACTCTTTATCCCCTTGGGTGGTATCAGAACATCTATCCAATGTCAGTTGGCCAAAGATGTTTAGGTTTACTTCTGGACTTTTAATTGTATTGTATTGGCCTATACGCCTATCTTTAGGCCAGCATTATATTTTGCTCGCTATAGTTTTGTGATTTTGAAATTGAGAAGTGTGAAACTTATATATTTGTTTTTCTTTTCAATATTGATTTGGCTATTAGTGAAATGTTGCCATTCCATATAAATTTAAGAATTTCCTGGGGGGAAAAAAGGCAATTCAAATTTTGATAGGAATGGTGCTGAATATGTAGATTAGTTTGGGTACTATTATCACTTTAACAATCTGAAAGGCTCTCTATTTTCTGTTTTGACCTTTATCCTGCAACTACATTGAGTTTGCTGATTAGTTCAAGAAATGGTTGTACATATACTGTAGAATTTTTCAGAATCCAATCAAAAAATACTAAATTGTCTATAAATAGACATTCTGTTCTTTATTTGCTCCTTTTATGTCTTTTATTTACATTTGTTGGCTATGTGGAAGTTCTGGTATGTTGTTAAATAGCAATAGTGAAAGTCAGCAATTTTGTCTTGTTCTAATATAAGTGGGAAAGTTTTCAACTTTTCATGAACACAGTATTTAGTAACAATAGGATTTCCATTAATGACCTATGTCAGTTAAGGAAGTTCTCATATATTCTTAGTTTGCTGAATGTTTTTATTATAAAAACACTGAACCTTTTTTTGTTACATGCTTTCTCCCCAGTATGTGTGTAGTTGTTTTTCCTTAATTGTAATGACAGGATATATCACAGTTTTTCTTTCCTTCTTTTTCCTTTTTTAACTGTACAGGGATACTGGGGTTTGAACTCAGGGCTTTGCACTGGGTAGGTAAGTGCTCTACCACTGGAGCCACACCTCCAGAACTTTTTGCTCTGATTATTTTGGAGATAGGGTCTCAGTTTTTGCTCAGGTCTGCCTGGACCATGAGCCTTGTATATTATACTTCCTGCCATCATTGAGAAGACAGGTGTGCACCAGTACACCCATCTGTTGGTTGAAATGGAGTCTCATCAATTCTCTGCCTGGGCTGGTTTCAAAATGTGATCCTCCCAATCTGAGCCTCTAATGTCTCTAGGATTACAGGTGTGAACCACTGGCCTCTAGAACCAATTTCTTTTCTTATGCTTAATAACCTGTTAGTGATTGAAGTAGGAATCCTCAAAATTCATGTACTGAAACATTAGTCCTCCGAACCTCAGAATTTGATCATATGTGGAGATAAGGTCTTTAAAGAGAGCTCTAAAATGTTTTAAAGTACCTGTAAAGTTAAAATGAGACTGTTAAAGTGAGCCCCAATCTAAGTGGTATTCAAAGAAGGGGTGATTAAGACACACGCAGACAGTCGAGGGTGGGTGTCCACAGAGTGATCTTGTGGAAAGACAAGCAGAGTGCAAGATTCTGTAAGTGACAGAGATAGTTCAGATGAAAGCAGCCCCACTCGCTGCCATTATCTTGGACTTCAAACCTCCACAGTGGTGAGAAAATAAATTTTTGTTTATAAGACTTAGCAAACTAAAATCACCCCTGCATTCATGGGCTAAGTCTTATTTGGTCATGGTGCTTATCATTTTAACATCTTGCTGGATTTGGTTTGCTGGTGTTCACAAGTGATTTTTAATTGTATTCTTAAGGGATATTTGTTGGTATTCTCTTATTTTGGTATCTTTGTCTAGCTTTTTTGTATAAGAATAATTCCAGGTTAATGTGTAACAGATGAGGCCTGGGAAATCATTTGAATGAGCCCCCTTACCAAAAAACCAATACACAATCAATACACAACCCCAATCTGTATAAGACAAAGCCATACTGACATCAAAATGCTATACTAGGGAGTGATGGAGTGGCTCAAGTGGTAGAGCACCTGACTAGCAAGGATGAGGCCCTGAATTTAAAAAAAAAAAAAAAAATAGTCACACTAGGAATGTGCACTGTCATCCTGCATGGATGAACTCATGTTGCTGACTATTTGTTAGATACAACTATGAACTTTACAAACATCCATTTATTTATCATATCCTTGAAATAAAGCCAAGAAGCTGGTCTGTTCTCATGGTCACTCTACTGCTAAAGAAACCATGGCAAGGAAAGGTAAAGTGTCCTGCCCATGATCACATACTTCTGGTAAACATTGGTGCCATAACCCTCATCTACGTAGTCCCCACCCACGACACTGTAACTCCTCTATCCTCATTAGTACGCAGATAAAAATAAAAATTACATGCCTCTATGTCAAATATCTTCTGTTTTGAAGAATGAGAGCAAAGCTTATTATATGTGACAAAAGTCAAGAGACACAACTAGGAGTTTGGAAGGAGACTTAAAACTCATCCTGAATTTCTGTGAAGTACAGTTGTATAAATTTATGCTAATTCTTCTGTTTATATGCTTGTATTTTACAATAGGTATAACATATTACAAATTATAAACTCTTTAAGGTGAAAGATTTCACTTAAAATGTTTATTGCAATTACATATTCTATTAACAATGTCATAGAAGATTCTCATTTCTTTTTCAAGTTGTAGTTCATTGTTTTCTCAAAAATGGCACTAAAATAAAGTAATAAAACTTATGAGGTTATATTCTTTATATCTGAAATTAATATTGAATTAAGCTTGCATCTATTTGGTTTATCAGTTTTTCAGATAAAATTTTAAGTTATTCATCTTTTAAAGCCATTTAAAAAAACCTTTATTCTCTAGCCTATGCTTCACATTTACCACAAAATCACTGTGTGAACATGCAGAATTTGATGTGCTTTGGGTCATGATCCATAAAACTAGCAAGAAAGGGGGTGATGTGTGTTCTCCAAGATTTCAATTTCCATTTAAATGGGTTTCAAAATTGCTCCATATGCACTAAAATGAATATTTTGCACCTTCTTAAATGTTGTCTTAAATGCTATTCTCACTTTTAGAAAAAAATATCAAATATATGTCAAGAGATTTTTCCAAAGCAACTTCCTCACATAAAATTAAAGTTATAATGCTTTCTTAAAAAGAAAATAGAAGTATTTAATATCTGGCTATAAGAATTGAGAAGAAAGCAGTAAATTACAGCTTCATCATCTAGTAAAAATCAGAACAAGTTTTAAGTAAAACAGGTATGACTTTCATGAAAAATTTCATTGTATTTGCATAATAACCATTCATTCGTCCAAATATAATGTTAAAAAATGATCCATATTGTCTTTTTTATTCAAAACATACATTAAGGAGGACCATTAATTTGACTTGAACAGTTTTTAAGTGATTTATTCAGACATAATAGTCAAGCTATGTTTGAATGCACTGTATATAGAATAACAAATAGGAATCAGTTCAAAATTGTTTCATTGATATTTTAATACTTCCAATGAAATAGCTGCAATGGTGGATCATTAGATTTCTATTATAATGTACTGCTTATACACAGTTAATATATTTAATTAAAGTAGCATACATCTTATAAGATATTATTTAGTTTTTAGTGTTACAGCATATTTTATACCTCTTTTGTATATTAAACCCTTTTCAGTGGAGCTCATGTATGCTTTGACATCAGTTGGAACAAGTGGGTCTTGAAAAACTGTGTCATTCTCCTATAACTGCATCTATTGATTTACAAGGAAAAATGCAAGTTACTTTATGTCATTGAAATTTCATAACATTTGAAATGCAAGAGTCTGGGCACCAGTCGTTCATGTCTATAATCCTCGTCACTTGGGAAACTTAGATTGGAAGGGTTATAGTTTGAGGCCAACCCAGCCAAATAGTTCTTGAGATCCCCATCTCCAAATTAACCGGAGCAAAGTGGACTGGAGCTCTGGCTCAAGCAGTAGAGCATGTGCTTTGCAAGTGTGAAGACCTGAGTTCAAATCCCAGTCCCACAAAAAAGATACAGGGAAAACCATGATAAAATTTACTGTTTCTTAATGGCAAATTTTATTTATGTTTATTTTACCACTTTGTTGTTTTTTTTTTTTGACATGGGGCTAAGAATTGGACTCAGGGCCTTGTGAATGCTAGGCAATTCTCTACCCCTGGTCTATTTCTCCAGTCCCCTGAAATTTAAAATTATTATTATTTTTTTCTCTTGGCAGCATGAGCGTTAGAACTCAGGGCCTTGTACTTGTTAGGCAGGTGTTTTCCCACTTGAGCCACATCCCCAGCCCTTTCTTCAGTTTTAATTTTTATTTTTCAGGTCGGGTCTCACTTTTGCCTGGGCTGGCTTGAACTGCTATCCTCTTATCTATGTCTCCCATGTAGCTAGGATAATAGGTGTTTCTTACCATACCTGGCTAAAATTACTTTTGAACGAAATGAAAATGTAAGTCTGTGAGAAGATTATGAAATAAGTAATAGTAGGCTTGCATAATGACATCATTCATTTTTATTACACTGCCAGTCTAGCTCATGTGAAGTCTATTTGAAGATATTTCTCCTAACTCTAACTCCTCTGCCCCAAATTTGATCATGGAACTGTTTGAAAGATCCCACAGACATGGTGATGTATTAATGGCAATTTTTCTTTGGGCAGTCATAGAATCATCCCCCAAGGAACAATGCCAAGTTGTTACTTCTGATAAATTCAGGAATCTTCACTCTTATACTTCTTTTCCTTTGACATTCAGAAAGAACAAAATCAAACCTACTGATAACCAAACTGACAATTGTGATAACAGCAGCTATTACTATCTCTAGCTAGGCAAGGTGGCACACATCTGTAATTCTTGAGAAGCACTTGAGAAGGTGAGGCAGGGGGACTGTGAGTTAGAGAACAATCTGGGTTACTTAGTGAGTTCCAGGGCTGCATAATGAAACCAAAATAGGCTAGGTTTTATAGCTCACACACGTGATCCCAGCTACTCAGAAAGTAGAAACTGAAAGGATTAAGGTCAGAGATGAGTCTGAGTAAAAAGTTAGTGTGACCCCCATCTCAACAAATAAGGCACATGTATCTGTTCACACATTTCATCTCAGCTATATTAGAGGCAAAGATAGGAAGATCACAACCCAAGGCCAACACAAGACAAAAGCATGAGACCTTATCTGAAAAATGACTAAACTGAAAAAGTCGTATGGGTGATGTACCCTAGTTCAAACCCCAGTATTACAAAAAAAAAAGTTAATAAGTTAAAAGTCATAAGTTAATATGAATAATCAGGAATAAAAGGAAAGAAAAAACAAAAGCAAAACTCAACTAAGTCCAAAGCTAAAAAACAGGTGAAACAGATGTTTCCATCCCTTCCAGGTTGACACATCTGTAGAATGCTATGGCAGCCTGTTTTTAACTAAGTGACTTTCCTAGTATACCACTCACAGTTCTGGATCCACTTTTCTGTCCTGGTTTCTTTTAATATTGTTGACTTAACTGACTGTTGAGACTTCCTTGTTTTATGACAACAGCTAATGCAAAGCTCAACTCCACATCCTGTGATCCTTCCTCAGAAAAACAACTGATACATAGCTGGTCTTTGGGTTTTCTCTCACAATCACAAACACCTGTAATAATCAACATAGCAACATAAAAGGTTTACAGCAGCTACTGTTTGTAGACATTCCAGTCTATGATTTGTTGGGCCTGTGGTGAGGCAACACATCATGTAGGAGGGTTTGGCAGTGCAAATTACTCACCTCATGACCAGGAAGCAACAAGAGAGGAGTGGGCCAAGGTCCTACAACCTCATTTGAAGGAACAACCCCAATGACCCAAGACTTCCCACTACGTATTACCTCCTCACAGCTACATCATCCCAAATAGCTACAAGCTGGGAACCACTGGGAACCAAGCCATTAAATCACGAACCATAGAGGAATTTAATCCACACCATAGAAGTTGTAACAGAATTGTGTTCCTCCTGATTCATGTTGTAATGCTAACCATAAGTATCCTAGAATGAGACTATTTTTGGAGATAGTATTTTATTTTATTTTGTTTTGTTTTGAGACAGGACCTCCCTTTGTTGCCTAGGCTGGCCTCAAACTCACAATCCTCTTGCTTCAGCTTCCAAGGAACTGTGATGAAGGGTGGGATTCACCATACCCAGTTGGAGATAAGGTTTTTAAAGAGGTAATTAAGGTGAGGGGGGAGGGCCCCTAATCCAATCTGATAGCAGTCCTTATAAAAAGAAGAGATTAGGACATACAATAAATACACCAGTGACAGGCAAACCCAGAGCAAAGAACCTGTGAGAACATAAAGAGGATGCTGCCTGCAAACAAAGGAGAGGCATAACAAGAAACCAACCCCAGGACACCTGAGTCTTGGATTTCTATCTTCCAAAATTGTGAGGAAATAAATTTCTGTTGATTAATCCACCCGGTCTGTTTTGATGGCGCTAGGAAGCTATCACAATAGCTGATCTTTGTTTTGTCCAATCTGGGGCTACATTGTGGCATTTACAGAAGTTCTTATAGTGTATCATATATATCATACTTGAATTCATCCCCTCCACCTCTCTGCTTTTCCCCCTCACCCCTTATTCTGGTCTTTATCAGATGGAATTTCTTATACAACCCTTGAGATTCAAAACCACTCTTGAAATCAGGTTACTCCCTCTGGAACAAAAAATCTCTAACTGCTATTCAGCTTCCCCAATTATACTTTTATTTGTCCCACACATAATGACCTTGATAATAATAGATTTTTTGTGGATTGTCTTTTGGTATACTCCCCATCATTTGACAATGACTTTACTTTCCAGGCATGAAATTTGGCTCTGAAAATCTCAGACCCAATGGTACTAAATTGTGAGACTATGTGACAGGCATAAAACACAGCTAATTTTTCAATTACTGATTATAATATTGAGATGAATAATGGACACCATGATTTAGCTCTGCTTTCATTTCAGTTGCATCTCAATTCCTTTTTTGAATGTGGAAATGCAATATTACTTTTATACATTTAAAGTATAAATGAGTTGTCATAGGAAATAAACCTTTTTACTTTTATCTAACCCCCAATTTTATAAGCATATTCAATCACAAAACACCCTCTATTCATACCGTTTATAAACAACCTCTGAAAACACATTTTGATATTGTTAAATTCCTAGAAGAGCATATTGCTAGCCCTTGATAAAGTTTTACTAAAAACTAGCAATGAAAATCTAATTTCTAAGAAAAATAACATGAGATTTCTGCTGCAGTTTGGATACAAATTGTCCTCCAAAGGCCTATGTGTTAAAGCCTTGAACCCCAGCTTGCTGTATTAGGAGATGGTGAAAACATTAAGAGGTGGGGACCAGTGAGTGGTCATCCAGTTGTTGGAGATAGGGTATCATGGGAACTCAGTGTGTTCCTATTTCTTTCTTTCTCTCTTGCTTTCTTTTCTTTTCTATCCTAACTTTAAGGTGAGCCATTTACTTCCTACCATGATGTTCCAACTTACCACAAGCTCCAAAACAATAGACAAATCAATCATGGATTGAAACCTCCAAAACTATGGACCAAAATAAATCTTCTGTCTTTATAAGTTGATAATCTCAAGTATTTTGTTAGAAGAGTAGAAAGCTGAATAACAGAATTTCTTTCCTGCCTTTTATTTTCATAGAAAGAAAGGAAGATTTAAAAACACTGAAAAACTGGAAGAAGAAAAGAACTAGTTCAGAGTATTTGGTTCATTACAGACTGGTGATAACATAAGTAGCTTAAAGATCAATTCTATAAGCCAATTGCTTAATGTTATTTTCAGAAATCCTACTTGCCTCCTAGCAGGTTTTGTTAACCATGTGAAACAGGAGAGTTCCACCCTACATTTTCTTCCTTAGGTCTAAGAACATCTTGTTTCTCACTGTGAGCCATTAGAGATTCAGGCCTCTGTGGTTTGATCACACTGTTCCCTCTGATGCTTTCAATTGATTTAGTTGTTTTTAACCCCTAAAATCAGACATTCCTTATTTTTCAAATTTGGTCATGTATTACTTGAGAAAACTTTCTTTACACTACAGACTGAGTTCTTTACATCGCTAGATGAGGTATTCAAGATACTGTCTTACATTGCTAAACCATATCATGTAATTTTGACATGACCTTTCCCAGTAAATTATACACTCCTCAGACATAGGTATAACATCTTGTTTATATTTTCAACCCTATATTTATAATAAAGGTACACATACAAATTTAGATTTTTATACTAATATTTGTAACTGCACGTTAACTTAGCAGACATTAAATAAATCAGAAATGAAGTATGCCAATTGATCAGAGGAAATTAAATTTTTATTTTTATAAGGAGATATGAGAGATTTTTCTCCTAAAATACATGTTTCTTTATGAGTACTGTCACATACACCAACAGAAGAAGGGATTTTTGACTCTAAAAATAAAGAGATGTTCCATAGATGTTTCCTGTCACAGGAAACAAATGTCATTAGTGTTTCAGAAGAAAGATCAATGTTTTAAACTGGCCTATGCTCACACATGCAGACTGATTCTTAAAGAACAGATTTACTGGGGATTACACTTCATTTTGTAATTTGGTCATATCCTACCTTTTGATTTTCAATATGCTCACCTACAAAATAGGGGCCATAATACCTGGCTTTGCCAAAAAATGAAAAGCATGGAAAATACTTCATTATTATTAGATCTAAATAATTATGAAAGTTATGATATACTAATGTTGTGATCTAGAAGAACAGATTAAACTTTTTACATTTAAAAAATAGGCTTATGTGGCTACTTAGCATGAATAACAGACTCTACCAGTGAGTTTGTGTGCTGAGGAATGCGTGAGGATGGGCAATAGAAACAGTGTCTTCTTTCATCAGCACCTTCTGAGAATTAACTGCACCTTCTGAGAATTAACTGCCAGCATCCACAAAACATGAAACAAATCAATTAGTTTCGGAACTCAACACCGTTGTTGAGGAAAGGAAGCTACTGTCTGCATGATTTGGATAGTAAAGCAACAGACAATTATTTTATTTTATAGGTGAAAATAATACAATCATTACTATTTTATCATTTATTATTTAATAAAATTATTTATCATTGGAGGAAGAAATATATTTTTATCATTTTAAAATTTTTATTGAGAGCAAAATTGATACCTAAAAGGTTAAAGATTTATGCAAGTTGCAGGTTTAATTAGTGCAAGAGAAAAGACTGGAAACTAAATGTCTAATTGTCAATCTCATGCTTTTCATGTTAGGATAATTCTGGCCCTAAACAGCTTAGGAAAATAACAGGATAATTATTTAATAAAGGTACCTTTTCTTTTAGTCTACCTCTAAACATATATTATTTAAACTATTTTATAGATAAAATATGGTTTATAAATATGTTTTTTTTTAACCAAAGTGTTTCTGAGAGTTAAAACAAAGAAAATGTATACCTAGTGAATTTTGCTAAAATCAAAGCAATCATTAAGGGAGAATTCTGAATGAACTATGTGTTGAAGTTAATAAAATATATCATCTCTCAAGGTAATCCAATGCTCGATTCTCAAATCAGTCTTAATATTAATCTTCACAGATTAAAAACATCTCATTAGCAAAATAGCCCAACTTTTGAGGCAGTATTTCATTGAAAATGGACATAACATGAAAATAAAATATTTATTATTTTAGTACAGATATTCATCATCTTCTCTTAAGCTACCATTACTTTTTTTTATAGAGTATAGTTTGTGCTATAATATTTTTACTGTGTGCCTGTTCTAAAATATTTATTTAACAAAAAGTCACTTCAGCAAAAGATCAATTTATATTTATTTCTGAATGTTAATTTATTCAGAAAGAAATATTTTTCTGGAAAAGAAATTAATTATAACTAGCATTTACACATACTTTTATCTAGCAAGAAATTTTGCTTTCACATGTCTAAAGAAATAAGTTATAAATCTTGTTTCTTGGTAAAATTCTTATTATAGAAATAAAACATACATTATTGAGAAATTATGTTTCATAAAATTAATGATTAGGTTACTTTCTAAAAACTGAGAAATATTATGATATGTTTACTGGAAGACATGAATTGAAAAGGAGAAAATATGAAACTTTGAAATTGTGTGGCATTCACTACAGTGTCTTAAATCATTGATTGGGATGTACTGCATGTAATACTTCTATACAAGTTGACAGCATTCACTCATGAAAATGAAAACATTTGATATGCCTACACTAAGATCTATTTTGATATTTCCTCACAAAATACTCCCTGACATTTCACTATCATTATGGCAATGATATTGATATATACAAATACTTAATTTGCTACCATATTTTCTTCTTCTGACTTTGTACATTTACTTTTATTACACAATGGTAAATAAGCATAACTAATTATTCATTAATGGTTGTAGAAAACAACAGGCCATATCAGAAATAGAGAAGATAAAAATCTTTAACAGAGTTTGATCTCTAGACGGTGCCTGTGTTGCACTGACATTTTGGACTTCAACCCTGCTAATGAACAGAGACAAAACAAGAAAAAAGCATTAGAAATTGCCTCATACTCATTTCTTTCATGGTGACAACTCCCAGTTTTTGTAAGTTTACCAGTTCCTTAGATCATGAGTACTCACAAAGTCGAAGTGAATGCACATTATTTCAAAGTGGATTTTTATGTAAAATGTGGAAATTTGGAAGTTTCTGACTCCTCCATTAAAACTTCAGTGCACAAGTTATCCAGGGTCAAGCCCAGCTTCAGAGGCAAACTAATAACTGCTTTTTGTCTCCCTGCAGCAGCCTAGGAAGTCTTCTCTGTTATATTTTCTTTACTTTTTCCTATTTCAGGCTGAAAACCAGGCCTCTCGGAATCTAATCTATGTAAAATGAATTAATTCTCTGCATTGTCTCATACCTTTACTTCAGGGTTTTTCTGGAATACAAAGTCCTAATACTTTATACTTGCATTCAATATTTTCTGCTCATTAACCAAATATTTTCCATAAGCAGTGTATAGTTAAACTGTATTAAGTATATTAACAACTCATATAATTATCATAGATAAGAAACCCATAAAAACTTCAATAAGTGTGAGTTGTACTTTGTGAGTCAGAGGAAAATTCCATTATTGGGTAATAATGAAGCCATTCCTAAGTTTTTCAGGCTTTGTATCAAATAAGATCAATTACACAAGTTGTTTTTAAAATTTTCAATATTAAAATTGCTATCATCTTTGCTGTGTTTGTGTGACTGAAATTTTGTTGGACAACGTTTTCATCATTATATTTATCAATTGCTTTTTGGATGTTTTTATTGTGCTATTTTGTTTTTGATGGTACTGAATTTGAACTGAGGGCCTTGTTTGATATGTGCTCTACCAATTGAGCCATGCTCTCAGCCCTTTTGGTTTTAGTTATATTTTGGAGAGTGTCTCACATTATTGCCTGGCTTGCCTGGCTAAGAACCTCCTACCCACAGAC
Source organism: Castor canadensis (assembly GCF_047511655.1). Classification (NCBI taxonomy): domain Eukaryota; kingdom Metazoa; phylum Chordata; class Mammalia; order Rodentia; family Castoridae; genus Castor; species Castor canadensis. The sequence continues at coordinate 73,776,508 of NC_133394.1, read as the reverse complement.
TCCCGGGTAGCTGTGATCACTGGCACACAACACCATGTCCATCTTTTTTGTTGAGATGAGTTTGAATAACTTTTTGCCTGGGCTGATTTTGGACTATGATCCTCCTATTCTCTGCTTCTTGAGTAGCAACAGATACGAGCCATTTGCACCTGGCCTTATTGATGGGGTCCAGTGTGATATTTCCATACATGAATATAGCATGCACTGATCCAATCCAACCTCCATTTTCCCACTTTCCCACAACCCCTTTTCTAATCTCTAGTAATCGCTATTCTACATTCAGGATGAACATAAGGTCCTTGTCTTTTTGTAGCTGGCTATTTCCTTCTGTTTCCTCCTTTTTGTTACAAATGACAGGATTTCATTTTTATTTATGGCCACATAATAATCATGTATATGTACCACATTTTCTTTATCTACTCATCTGTCGATAGATACATAGGTTAATTCCATATCTTCACTATTGTGAATAGTGTTGCAACACATGGGCAGGAGGTATCTCCTTGGTAAACTTATCTCTTTTGCTTGGGATATATACCCAGAAGTGGGATTGCTGGATCTTAGTGTGCATATAGTGTGCATTGTAGCAATTGGGGACAGAGAGATAAATTGTGCTTCAGAAAGAAACCTAGATCGTCTTATTGTTTGCCACAAATAAGAGACATATTTTAGTTCTACAGGAGCATAGATTAAGGACATTTCTCTCAAAGATATTTTTGCATATGTTATACATACAATAAATAGCATATAACATTTTATAAAATATTTGTGAAATGTCAAATCTAAGATAATAATATCAATAATTTGTTACTTAAAATTATAGTGTAATATATACAAATGTTATGGTATTACTTAAACACATGAGAAATTTAATATGCATTGTTTAAAATCTACCACAAGAGATTGCTACTGTTTTGCCACTAATTTGTTTGTTACTTATTTTTATAATATGGTTTAAACACTTCGGTGGCCCTCAAATAACTTTTACTGATAAATAAAGCTTTATTCAACTTTTGTTACTTTAAATACCTCATTTAGTACTTAACATATAACAGGAAACTTAAAAGTCAATCATGATATATAATTTCTAAGACATAAATAAATACAGGGAAATTCAAAGAAACAAATTTTAAAAATAATCTTGTTGTATCATCAAATATATTATTTAAACTATTACTTTCATTTCCTTAAAAGGATTCTCATAGGGTATTTGTTATGAAAAGGCCAAAAAAAACCCCCAAAATCCTACAATAATATAAATTTCCAAATGGATATGATTCAAATGATGATTTAGAAAAGCAAAAATGTTATTGACGTATTTTTTAAACATGTGGAATGGAAAATACTAACACTGTAAAAGGAATGTTAGTGGCATTAACAAGATATTTTTAGTGTTATCTGTTTAAGAATCAGACTTTCAAATGTCTAAACCATATATTTTTGATAATATTATGAAAAAACGGTAATTATTTGCTTAGTTTAAGAATATGAGCATATCAGTTTTGATTTGATAGCAAAATTTCCTCAAAATAGTTTAAACTTTAGATAAATCAGTTTGGGGCTAGACGTTACATGTTCAAAGGTTCCAAATTATATCAGAAATCTGGTGTGTTCTGTGTCATAACTCTCTCTCTGGCTGTGTTATCTGCATTATCCATCTCCCTGGGCAGGGTCAGCAGCTCTAAGTTAATATTATGCTTATTGTTAGAATATTCAGCTGAAAAGGATCACTTGCCTTTTTCTAATAATGCATAAAAATATTTCTAGTGTGGCACTGGCTCTTAGGTTTTGTTCCCATCGCTGTGGAGAAAAAGTGAAGCAACTGTATCTCACTGGAATTGAGTGAGTATGCATTAAATATATTCAGATAAGTCACTATGTGTATACTAAGCCCTTAGAATAACCACTAACAAAATTACTCAAAATTGTAGTGAAAAAAATCTAAAGAAATTAAGATGCAGCACTGGAAATATTAACATAATGCAAATGAAAACCTTAAAAGAAAGATGGGGGAAGATGAGACACAAAGAAAAAATAAATTTCAAGGGCACATAGAAATCCAGCTATATCAATAAGAATATCAAAGAAAAGTATTTAAAAATATAATCAAAGGCAGAAATGGACTGGGTTGAAATACCGGTCCCAAATGCTTGCTCTCTATTTGAGAAACACATTTAAGTTCAAATAACAAATAAGTTGAAAAACAAATCACCATTCAGTAAAAACCAAAAGAAGCTCGAACAGCTATATTAATACGAGAAAAAATATAATTTAAAAATCATAAAGCATTACTAGGGACTAAAGAGTGAATTTCAGAATTACAAAAAGATCATTCCATCAAGAAGATGTAACAATTATAAACATATATACACCTAAAATCAGATTCCTAAAATGCATGATTCAAAACTAATAAATTTAAAAGAGGAACACTCAAACATTTTAATATTCTATTTTAAGAAAAGGGTAGAGCAATTAGGCAGAAGGTAAATAAGAAAATGAAAATGAAATAAGAAAATAAGAAATAAGAAAATGAAAGAACTGAATAACATGCTAAACACTCTGCCCTTTTCTCCAATTTTGGTGAAGAGAAGACATAAGCAATAATAAGAAGACAAAGCGTTTTTGCTAGTTGAGATAAGGTTAGCTATACAGAGCAATTCCTAGCATTGCTTCCATGCACAAGTGTATTACACCCCGAATTGATCCATCTCAACCTGACCTCTTCACTACTCTCCGGTCACCTTCCCATATTGACCTCTCTCAGTTTAAGATTACTATAGTAACTTCTCTGCAGTGGGAAATCAAACATTTTCAAGTTTGGGGTTTACTACCTATGCCCATTCCTCCTGTATGTGTTCTCCCCTTAGCGTGTGACCCATGTCCAATAACATTATGTGCAGAACCTTTTTAATTTCAGAAAGAGTGTTCTAGAAGTGTTCTTAGCCCATAATATTATTGGACATGGGTCAGGTGCTTATGTCTTCTCTTTAACAAAATTAGAGAAGAGGGCAGAACAGGTTCTGTCTGGAAGAGAGGGGGTTTGGGGTTAGAGAAAAGGGATGGGGTACAGGCTGGAGAGATGGCCCAAACAATGTATGCACATATGAATAAATGAATAAATAAACCAAAAAAAAAAAAAACCAAAAAGCTTCTGCACAACATAAGAAATGGTCTCTAAATTGAAGAGACCACCCACAGAGTGGGAGAAAATATTTGCCAGCTACACATCAGATAAAGGACTGATAACCAGAATATATAGGGAGCTCAAAAAGCTAAACTCCCCCAAAATCAAGGAACCAATAAAGAAATGGGCAACTGAAGTAAACAGAACTTTTTCTAAGAAAGAAATCCAAATGACCAAAAAACCCACGAAAAAATGCTCACCATCCCTGGCCATAAAGGAAATGCAAATCAAAACCACACTAAGATTCCACCTCACACCTGTTAGAATGATTAGCATCAAGAAAACCACCAACATCAAATGTTGGCCAGAATGTGGGGAAAATGGAACCCTTATACACTGCTGGTGAGAAATTAAGCTAGTACAACCACTTTGGAAAACAATATGGAGGTTTTTTAAAAAACTAAACATAGATCTGCCACATGATCCAGCAATCCCACTCTAATTATTACAAAAGCACCTGCACACCCATGTTTATTGCAGCACTACTTACAAAAGCCAAGCTATGGAAACAGCCAAGATGCCCCACAACCAATGAATGGATCAAAGAAAATGTGGTATTTATACACAATGGAATTTTACTCAGCCACAAAGTAGAATGAAATTTTGTTATTCTCATGTAAGTTGATGGAACTGGAGAATATCATCTTAAATGAAGTTAGCCAGGCTCAGAAGGCCAAAAATCACATTCTCTCTCATATGTGGATTATCGAACCAAAACAAATGCAATAATATTATTGGACATGGGTCACTCACTAAGGGGAGAACATGCACGGAAGAAATAGGGAAAGGAAAGAAAACCTAACCTTGAATGTGGTTAATGTGCCCCCTGTAGAGGAGCGAATAAAGTAATCTTAAACTGGAATAGGCCACTGTGGGAAGGGGACCAGGAAGTAGTGAAGAGGTCTGGTAGAGTGTAAGAAAAATGATCTTTTCTATCAAAGTATTTGTTACCCCCTTAGATTACTTAATAATTCCTCAGGTAGTCATCTTAGGTGACTTGCATGTTTAAAGGGTCTTTGCTTCATCTGCCAGATTCCTGTATAACTCCATTGCCTGCCAAACTGCATGTCCTAACCCATCTCCCAAGCCTTTTAGCCAATCTGGAAAGATTGTGAACCTTTGACCTGGACAAATCCCATGTGAGGGGCAGGTACAACTGCATCAGGGATATAAGGAGGAGTCACTGTCAGCCATTTTGTGATTGCATGTTTGCTTAGGTAGAGTGAGGACATGCTTGCACCCTCTTGATCAAGAGAAATTGCTTTGTCAAGATTTTCTATGTCTCATGTGTGTCTGTTTTCGGCACTGGAGGGTCTTTAGTTCCAACAACTGCAATGTGCAATTCACAAGCAGATGGAAACAACATAAGGCATGAGCTATCTTTATCTCAAAGTAGCAAAAATGATATGTCTTTCTTATTATCTCCTATGGTTTCTCTTCAACAAAATCAGAGAGCAAGAAGGCAGAACAGTTTCTGTCCAGAAGTGGGGGTGGGAGAGTGGCACAAACAATGTATATACATGTAAGTAAATGGAAAAATTATAAAATAAAAGGAGAAAGAAAAAACAGCATAATACACAATTTTCTTAAGCAGTCAAAGAATTTCTCTATGATGGAGCATTAACTTGTCATAAAAGTGCATTGAAAATTATTGAAATAAAAAATATGGTATCTGAACATAAAGGGATTAAATTAGAAATCTACAATCTAAGAAATTTTGGGAAATTCATCAATATGAGAAAATTAACATAGTCCTAAATAGCCAGTGCATTGCCGTAGAAATCAAAAGGTGTAGTTTAATAAAAAAAAAACACATATATTCCTAATCAATTTCCTGACCATCTTCCTAAAGGCACTGAGAAAAATGAAATAGATAGTAGAGAACTAGAATCATGAAAAATTAAAGGATATGGGCTATAGAGAAATTAGAAAAACTAACAAAACCAATAATTGGTTTTTGTGAAGAGGTCAATAAAATTTATAAACCTTAGTTGAACTAACCAAGTAAAAAAGACATCAGGCTCAGGTTACTAAAAGAAAGAAGTTGCATCTTTAATAACCTTGAAGAAATAAAAAAGATTAGTGAAAGAATAACACTGTGAATAACTGTATATCTACAAATCAGATGAGTAAGTGAAATGAATAAATGCCTAGAAAGACATAAACTATAGAAACAGAAAGTCTTAGTGGATCTATCACAAGTTAAGGTATTGAATGGGTAATATAAAAACCTCACACATGAAAAGCCCAGGCCCAGATTGTTTTATTAACAAATTCTACCAAACATTTAAAGAAGAATTAATACCAGTTTTTCACTAAATTATTCTACATTACCAATATTTGCCTGATAAATATCAAAATAATTAAAAAACAACAAAAGAAAATAAAATTACATAATGATATTCCTCAACAAAATACAATCAAGACTAATCCAGGGATGGATAACGAGGACTGTACATTATGATGAAGTGGCATTTATACTGAGACCCAAGGTTGGTCTAGTATCTGAAAATCAATTAATATAGTATACCACATCAATAAAATGAAGCACAAAAGTACATTATCATGTGATTTGATGCACAAAATACATTTAATATAATCCAAACAGATTTTAGAGAAACAAAAGCAAAAATTAAAAGCACCCTCAACAATAAGGGTAGATTGCTACACTCTGTAGCTATGCTACACTCTTCAGAGAAAAACTGAAAGGAATTACTTCTTTCAGCTCAGTTTCAGAAGTTTCAGTCCATGGTCAATGGGTTCCTTACTTTGGGCTTGAGATGAGATGGAGCATCACGGTCATGGGAGTGTGTGGACAGTGTTCACCTCAAAGAAGACAGGAAGCAGAGACAGAATGCATGCAGGCTCACTCCTTTTTCCCCGTTTATTTTACTCAGGCCCCCAGTCTATGGGATGGGGTGGATCCTAGTCCCTTAATTAATCTTTGGAGATGTCCTCACAGACACACTTGAAGGTGTACTTTACTAACATGCTAGGCACTTCTCAATATAATCAATTTTTATAACAAAGATTAACTATTACAATCCACTCCTTATCAACTTGTCATACAAATGCATCTCTTTACACACCAACCCTGGCCCCCAAAATGTTCATGCCCATCCCATTCTGCAAAATACATTTAGTTTACATCTATGGGTTCCTGTCATCTTCAGAGTACCAACATTGTTCAAAACTCCAGCTACAAAGTCTCTACTAGTAAAGCAGGCCAGAAAATAGGGTAAGAAGCTATTGGGACTCTCAACTCTCAGGCACCATGTAACTTTTCCTAGTGCATTTCAGGCTAATCTCCCTCTCTCTCTCTCTCTCTCTGAACTTCTTTTCTTTTTTTTTTTTTTTTTCATTTTTCTTTTATTATTCATATGTGCATACAAGGCTTGGTTTATTTCTCCCCCCTGCCCCCACCCCCTCCCTTACCACCCACTCCACCCCCTCCCGCTCCCCCCCTCAATACCCAGCAGAAACTATTTTGCCCTTATCTCTAATTTTGTTGTAGAGAGAGTATAAGCAATAATAGGAAGGAACAAGGGGTTTTGCTGGTTGAGATAAGGATAGCTATACAGGGCATTGACTCACATTGATTTCCTGTGCGTGGGTGTTACCTTCTAGGTTAATTCTTTTTAATCTAACCTTTTCTCTAGTTCCTGGTCCCCTTTTCCTATTGGCCTCAGTTACTTTAAGGTATCTGCTTTAGTTTCTCTGCATTAAGGGCAACAAATGCTAGCTAGTTTTTTAGGTGTCTTACCTATCCTCACCCCTCCCTTGTGTGCTCTCGCTTTTATCATTAGCATTTCTGAACTTCTTTTCAATTATAAAACCTTAGCAGCGGCAGAGCCCTTTTTCATTGTAAATCCCCTGTAAATGTTTTTTACAAAAAAATTCTGCCATAGCACCCTGAGAATTAGCATAAGTGCAAGTACAGAGTTCTCCATGGTGTATGACAAGGCCTGGTCAAACAAAGTTGTCAACCCAGGCCCCTCCTAAAAAACAGCCCAAATTTTTCCTGCCACTTGCCCTTGGAATTTATAAAAGCTCCTTGAAAAAAAGACCACTGCCTTATTTTCTTCTTCATCCTCTTCTATCTCACTTGATGGGGACCACCACTGTGGTGTCTTTCCTTCACGTTTAATAGACTTATTGTCACCCTCACTACATTTTCTTCCCTGGAATCTTTTTTTTTTCAAACTTTTAAATAGTTTATTGCATCTTAGTCCAACTGAAGTGGTAGAGCACTTGTCTAGCAAGCACAAGGCCCTGAGTTCAAACCCCAGTACTGCCAAAAAAAAAAAAAAGGAAGAAAATGAAAAGTTAAAGAAGAAAAGAGTATATTGTATCTTATTTCAAATTCTTAGTTTTTTAGCCTGCATTCTTTCCATACAGAAAATCTGACCAGAGTTTCGAAAGACCATCACTCAGTAACACTGAGACTTAATGCAAACACTAGCTGTGAGCCACTATAAATTAAAATCAACCAAAACAAAGAAACAAAAACTTACATGCTTCCAAAATAAACAGTAGAGTAAACATTCCTGTTCCAAAAGGGAGGAATAGGAGAATAGCAGGATAGGATCAAACCAATGCAAGCCAGAAACCCAGCTTGGCCTTCACTATTTCCCATAGCTCGAGGTTCAGCATCTGAGGCACATAGTCTTGTGATGTGGGCTCCAAAGGACTTGGGTAGCCCTTCCTATGGATTAGTTCCACCATTGCCTGCCTGAAACTTTTCTGTGCAGATCTGCCTTGTTCCTAGTATCTCCAACATCCTTGGGTCTCCATTGTAACTTAGGCTTCACTCTCACAGCTTCAAAAATCACCTTATTGACTGCCTGTAGGGATTTTGACCCTGCCCCACATTCTTGTCCTCCTAGCCTTTTCTTTTTAAATCTGGGCCTCCATGACCCTGTAACTTAAAATTTGCATGCTTGCAATATCAGCATTACATAGAGGATATGAAGAGCTGCTGTCAGCTGGAGCAGTAGCCTGTGGTTGCCCCTTTTAGAGCACCGCAACAGTGGCCTTTGAATGACATGAGTCCTGGGGAAACAATTTCCTAGGGGACTGGTGTGACCAGGGCGCACTGCAGGTCTTTCCACTGAGTTTGCTCTTTCATTATTTGGGCCTGTAAGGACTGGGGTAAAGGTAATTCCTGAGGTGCCCTCAACGCATCTTTCATAATGGGATTCGAAGTGTTAGTTTCTAATGGCAGCACTCTCTTCTGAAGTCACACCTTCCTTGCTCCAACTGCACTTTACTTGCTCCAACTTTTCTCTGACCATATTGCAACTTTTTTCAAGACTTTCTGCTCTACTTTTTGGTCTGAATTCTCACTGTAAACCTGGGCAACTATGCCACAGCAAGAATGCTAGATGACCTTGAAATTTTAAAGAATTAGCTCACATTAAGAGCGGGTCTTCCTCACTTAGTTAATCCTCTCAGGGAACACAGTCACAGATACACCTATATACCTGCTTTACAAATCTTCAGTCCCTTCTCAATACAATCAAATTGACCATCAAGATTAACCATCACAAGGATAGTTACTAAAGCCAACAAAAGTCATAAAACCCATGGTAATATCATATTTGCCTTAACAGAATGCATACTCCACAATCAGGAATGAGAAATTCTGTTTCACTACTTTTTTTCATTATTATATGACAAAAGATTAGGGTGCATTTTGAATGACTCCCTGTTAGTAAAAATTCCTTTCTGGAATGGCTGAATGTTCTAAAAGTGATTGTGAAGATGTTCCACAACTTTGAAAATGGTAAAAACCATAGAATTATACACTTTAAATGGGTAAGTTAAATCGTATGTGTAAATTATATGTCAATAAAAATGTTTAAAATATTAAATTTAGGGCTCAGACCAGTTGTTATGCAGAAAAAAATTAAATTTATCTGGGTCAAATCATTTCTAATTTATGATTCATTGTACGAAGTACAAAAATAATAAAAGTTTTACCCACAGAAGTAGAGCAAAACTACAGGGCTTAAAAACCAAAATCCAAGAGTCAATGCCAAGTGCTTGCTTACACTGACATTTAAACACAAAAATATTGTTTTCAAATAAAACTCAGTTGCAATGTGTAGCCACAACAGTGCTTAGTAGTGCAATACACAGCTTAAGAATCCAGGTAATAACTGAGCTTCCCCTAGAAACTTTGTGATTTATATGAGTGCTCTTTTCTGGTCAACTTGTTGTAAATAAGAAATAATTATATAGAAAATTATGAGCATCATCAGTTGGTAATGTATGAAAGAACCCAAAATATCAGAAGTTTTTTTCACACATATACATGTATGGAAATGTCCTTGGTAGCACATAATTGAGGTTGGAAGCTTCCAAGAGTATTTCTCAGCCTGTGTTCACATGGAGCAGTGGTAAGCTAGCCTGTATTTCCTGGTGAAGTAACGCAGGGAGTGCTGGATAACACAAGGTCAAACGTGTTTCTTCATAGTGTGGCTCTAAGTTGAAAAGCTACTTTTTATCATAATTTTCCAAGAAGATTACTTGTTACAACACGTGATCACAAATTTTTATTCACATAAACATACCGAAAATATTTTCAGAGTACAAAAATAATGCAAGGTTTATATAAAGAATGAAAAAAATATTTTCTGAAATCTGACAATAGTGACAAAGCATTATTCATTCCGAAGTGCATTCTCTCTTTCCCCCTTCCTCTCTCTTTCTCTCTCTCTTTTACACACACACACACACACACACACACACACACACACACACACACACAGCTACAGGTAGCTGCAAATATGTTTAAAGTTTTCTACTAATTATATTATTCTCCACGATATTCGCTACATGATGTTTCAAAATTTACTTTTCTCCTAACAATGCAAAATAAGCATATTTTCATATGAATATCTTTTCACAGAGTTTTCTATAATATATTCTATTGAGTTGCTCCACTATTGAGGTTTGGATTTTTAAAATTTTCTCTAATATGACATGGAATCATTTATTAAAGGTTTTAACAGTTGATAACTGATTGCTCCCCAGAAATATATCCTTTATAGTATCAATAACTGTCTTTACCCATGGCCTTGTGGAAGTTGCAATGCAACTTTTAAAACATATCATATGTGCTAATATTTAAAATAATCTCATTATTTTAAATTTTCTTTCTTTGTTTACTAACAAGCTGAAGAGCTTTTACTATTTCTTGGTCAGATGCATTCCTCTGCTGCTCCTGCTGTTTCAGTAGACTCCCATCCCAGGAACAGCTGAGTGGTCATGCAGATGCTCATTAAAGTGTGTGAAATGGTCTGAGATCATCTTAGAACAAATGTGCACACACAAAGAGAATGAACACCAAAACCTGAAGTCTTCATTCAATTTGCTCAGAACCAGGATGCACATAGAATATTATATTCTGAGTCCTGTTTGATTTTTCATTTACTATATAGAAATAAAACACGTTAGAAAGAATATACACAATGAAGGTAGTTGTGAGGAATACAAAAAGAGAAGAAAAAAATGGGATTGAAATCTGCTAATCCTTTAACAAATCCTCTAACCCACTTGCCTGCCCTGTAATGAATGTTTGCCCTCTAATCAGGATTCTTGCCACTTTCTGTTTGAAAATATCATCTGCTTGGTTTGTGGTTATAACAATGTCACCTTACATACTGACTAGTCTCTTCTACAAACAGGGAAACAGAAAAATATAAGCCCCAATTTAAAAGGACTTGTTTTATATACAACTCATAGTTTCTGCCTAGAAAAAAATACAACTTCACTTGCACTCTGATTATGGAGAGGCACGTATGCATGACTTGCTTTTAGTAGATAAATTGGGAGTTTTCTCCTTTTAATTTTTTTTGCCAAAAATTCCTAAAGTTATTTACTTATTTTCTCCATCAGTCCTAAAATAATTTTCTCTATGCGACCGCTGATATTTTAAAGCAATTATTTTAAGTAATTAAAACAACATTGTGAATATACCCAGAATTGCTACAATGAGAAAAAAAAAATGTTTAAGGAGGAGGGATGAGAGAAAAAAAAAAAAAAAAAACTGAGAGACTCTACTATTTCTGAGACATTTAACATATACTGAGGTTTCCATTTAAAACGGTCACCAAACAGCAGAAAGGGTATTTATAAAGGGAATCATGTGGGCTGGGTGCCGGTGGCCCACGCCTGTAATCCTAACTACTTGGGAGGCAGAAATCAGGAGGATCACTGTTCAAAGCCAGCCTGGGCAAATAGTTCACAATACCCTACCTCAAAAAAATCTATCACAAAAAAGGGCTGGTAGAGTGGCTCAAGGTGTACGCCGAGTTGAAGTCTCAGTACTGACAAAAATAAAAAGGAACCATGTGATACACGAAAGATCTGTTTCACACAGGTCACTATAATCACTGGTCTTTATGACAGTTGACCCACTTAGTGACATTCTCAGAAATGTGTCCTTATGCCATTTGTTGAGTGAATGTTATAGAATGTACTTATGAAGAGGTGTGTAAACTGCATTTGCTGAGAAGCATTGACTCCTTACTTGGGTCCATGAATTAACTAAAAGCAGGAGAAAAGTTTGACATCTCCTCCTCAGGATAGACCCTCTGCCAGGCAGCAAGGACTCTGGATCACAACTTCTTCAGAACATCTCCCAAAACAAGGACAAGGGCGGAGACAATGACCAATTGGCCACACCTGTGACTGGCACTGTGTAACTATGCATACCTTCTGTCTCCTGCTGTTATTCTTTGTCTATTTTAAACTAAAGCTCATGTCTATATCCTGAAAATGACTGTAGATGGGACAAGTGCTTTGCCTCTTCTGATGGCATGTCTAGGACGATGTAATAAAGCTTCTTTCTCTGCCCTTCACCATGTCTCTTTATTTGGCACATATGGCTGAGTGGCAGGACCTGACACGTGGAATCCCAGGTGCTTGGGCCTGGGGTCCAAAACTCTAGTTTCACTTACAGCCTAGTACATACCTGGACTCTATGATGTAGCCTTTTGCTCCTGGGCTACACACCTGTATGGCAGGCAACCGTGACATGTTAAGTATTTGTGTATCTAAACACATCTAGACATAGAAAGTGGTAGGAACTTTTCTGCTCTATTGGGTCTCAGACTTCTCTCCTGCATGCTGTTTGCCATTTGACCAAAATATCACCATGAGGTATGTGACTGTACTGTTCATTTGGTCTCTTAAATGACATACCCTGTTTGTTGCTAAATTTGATTATCAGTTGTTCTCAATCTTTTTGCAGAGTGGTTTTCATCTTCCTGACTTTTGGACAGTAGAGCGCATAGAATTCAGACCTCAGAAGATATTCTACTTTTTAAATATAAAAAAAATTATATAAATATATGTGGATTTGTGTGTGTGTGTGTATGTGTGTGTGTAATCTCTAGACTGGACTAGTGCAAAGCCACTTTTTGGACTCCTACTTCCTATTTCATACACTATATATCACTCAGCAGCTGGTAGTATTCCATAGTAATTGTCTCTATGGCACTCAGCATTTCTAATTCTTTCCAAAGTTGTACTAAATGCTAACTACCTCTCTGACTTGATTGTCTACAAGCTTCTCCTTGGTACTCTGTATTCCATGTGATCCTGGAATACTGAGCACTGTAAGTGCTTTTGTAAACGGCTCCATTATTGCCAACAAGCACTGACTCCTGCCTTGAGAATTTTTTATAACTTGCTCTTCCTCTTTACTGCAATCAGATCGCTCTCATTTCTCTTCTAAAGGTCTTCCCAACTACCTTAATAAATGAAATGATCATTCTCTAGTCCCTTATTTACTCTTCTTTATATTACATCCAGTTGACAGTTTAAACACTTTGTTTCTCTACCCACCAATAGTTCTGTGACACTATAAGCACCTAATAATATGTTCACAAACAATATGTTAATTAATTGCTAATTATAATGCATAACAACTATGTTATTCACTCCTTTATTCTCAGTGCTATAAACAATTCTACTAAGCGATTGATGTGCAATAATTTTTGACGGATGTGATGGTGAGATGGTTGCTGGAGTTTAGAACAGAGTTTTCCAACTTTATTAGGTCCACATACTGGGATACAGAGACTGGTCAAGTTAGGTCAGCAAATGCTTGTTTCAGCTCATGCCTTTGGGACAGACTTTCCTTTGGTTTTAAAAATTGCTTTTAGTAGACCTTGATTCTTGTGCAGACATAAATGCAATGATTGACTCAAATGCCCATAATTTGAACTGAGAAGTCAAATGGGTTTTTTATTGGTGGAAATTAGCCAGTGTGTATGCATGCAGATGATGTTTTCTTTAGAAATTTCATTTCCTAAACAAATACTTGTACCATGTTGACCACTTAAGAGTGTGGACCTCACACTGATAAATATATAAGTGGAAAGCATGATCTCCTCCCCTTAGTTGTAAGAAATTGTTTTGATTTCTATGGCAGTAGCATGCTGTGTGGTGCAGGGCACACAGTGCCAGCATACCTCAACTAATTTGTTGCATACTCAGTAAAAGGGCATTAAGGTGTTGAAAAACCATACCCCTTTCAAATGAAAATATTCTCTGTTGTTGTAAAGTCAGTGGTGGTCCATTTACAAGGCATTAACCCTGGCTGCTTTCTAGCTTGTGTATTAGTTTGTGGATGTTGGGAGAGGGTCAACTGATAAGGAATTTAAACTGGGAACAATAAATCATGACAGAATGAGGAAATGGGTAAAAACTTTGTGCCAGGAAGCACATATCACAGGGAGATCTTCCTGCCACAAAGGAAGACAGATATCACTTTAAGCCTTCTTCTAGAATTTGACCAATCTCCAAAGAGACATATTTTAAGATAATCCAGTAGGAAATCTAGGTGACTCCAAGGAAAAGAATGTAAACCCCATAGTACTTAGCCAGTGAGGAACCAAGGAGGGTCTGGTTTGCACACAAAACAATGCAATGCCTGTTGCAACAACTTCTAGTCTCTGCTTTAAGTACCTGATCTTTCAAGATCACCATTAAAGTCTCACTTTCATGTACTCCAGATGTCTCTGAACCCATTCTTTGAGTTTGGATAGGTGAGAGTATTTTTCAAAACCCCACATCCAAACCCTGGTGGGTTCAAGTAAAGAGGACTGACCTCTAGAGAGTAAGGCCATAGGATTGTGTCAAAGGGATCCACGTATGGGGAAAAGAGCATTTCTTGTGATCAGCTAGATCTACATTGCTAATAAAAAGAAGCCTTTCATCTTTTTCAGTCTTAACATGAAGTTAAAAATGAGTTATAAAGCAATGTATTACCACAAAATCATTTCTATTTTTTTGATAAAGATAATTAAAAGACCCACTTTCAACTCTATATTAATTTTTTCTTCATGTTTTCATTGTAAGTTTTTATTAACATATATTATTATACAAAGTGTATTCATTATGACATTGCCATACATGTAGAGTATATAACACATACACTTTGGTCATATTCACCTTCTATTACTATTTCTTTTTCTATCCTTCTTTTCCTCTTCATATGGTAATATCCCTAACAGTCCCCTTTTCATGTTCATGTCTTTTTGTCCCCTAGTTTCCACATTCGGGAACAAACATGCAATACTGGTCTATGTGAAACTGACTTGTTTCACTTAACCTGATGATCTCCATTCATTTCCATCTGTTTTCCTGAAAAGGACATAACGAAATTCGTTATGACTGAGAAAAGTGCTTACACATATATGCCACGTTTTCTTTCGTTATTTATTCATTGATAAGCACATAGTCTCGTTCCATAATTTGGCTATTGTGAATAGTACCATGATAAACATGGTTATATACTTACCTCAATGGTAAGCTGATTTTGATTCTTTTGGGTATATGCCCAAAAATGGTTATGACTGGATTATATGAATTTGTACTTTAAATTTTTAGGGAATCTCCACATTTATTTGCATAGTGACTAGAATAACTTACATTCCTACTAGAAATAAATAAAAGTTCCTTTTTCTCCTATATCCTCAGCGACATTTGTTTTTTGTTTGTTTTCCTACAACTATTCATTCTGACTGAAGGAGTAGAAATGCATAGGAGTGTTGATTTGCATTTCCCAATGGATAAAGTTGTTGAACATTTTTTCAGGTACTAATTGGCAATTTGCATTTCTGCTCCTCACTTGAAAAGTGTCTGTTTAGATCACTTGATCATTTATGGATTGGGTTATTTGCCTTATTGTTTAAGTTTTTTTTAATTTCTTATATGTTGTAAATATCAATCCTCTGTTGAATGACTATCTGACAAAGATTTTGTTCCATTCTGTAGGTTATCTCTTCACTCTGTTGATGATTTCTTTTGCTATGCAGAAACATTCAAACATGATGCAATCCTATTGGACAATTCTCATTATTATTTCCTGAGCTATTGGAGACTTATTGAGAAAAATCGTTGCCTATGTTTATATCTTGAAGGATTTCCCTTATGTTTCTCTGTAGTAGTTTCAAAGTTTCAAATCTTATATTAAGGTCTTTGAGTTGATTTTTATATAGGGTGGGAAATAGGAATCTAGTTTCAGTATTTTGCATATGGATACCCAGTTTATCTAGCACCACTTGTTAAACAAGATGGATTTTTCTGCTACAGATTTTTTTAAGTCAAGCATGATGCCACACACCTATAATCAATCATAGCTACTTTGGAGGCAGCGATTGGAAGCATCATCATTTAAGGCCAGCATGGGCAAAAAGTAAGACCAACTCAACAAAAAAGTTGGGTGTGAAAGTTCATGACTATAATTCCCACTTCATGAATTTTTGCTTAGGCTGGCCTAAGCAAAAACCACAAGACCCACTCAGAAAAAATAACTAAAAACTAAAAAGGTGAGAGCAATGGTCCAAGTGGTAAAGTACAACATACTGAGTTCAAACCTCATATCACAAACAATTACAAATCAGATTTACATATATAAAGCAGCTATTTTTCCAATTTAATAAGTTACATGGCTACTTAAGTTATTTTCAAAATCACACACTTAAATGATGAAATGAAAACTGTCCTGGGGAATATTAATTTAAAAATATGTATATAGGCTTATTTTTAGCAAATATAAAAATCCGTGACACTGTAACCTTATCATTATTGATATTATGCTCTATACATACCTGTGTGTGCTCTACTTCAGATGACTGGCAGCAACAGTGCTTACACTGGCATGGCCACAGACATACAAGGAATGTGTTCTGCTATGACATTACCAGGGCTACAATATCCAGAGGTAATGGGAGGTATTCAACTGTCTTATAATATTATGGGACTACCATCCTATATGTGACCTGACACTGATGAAAATGTCATGAGCAGTGTATGGCTATACACGCAATGCACACTCATGCACACACGCACACACACATACTATTGGCTCAGTTTCTCTGTTGCATGGATATATACTAAACTATTAACTGTTGTTTCCCTTGGGAGCCAGAAACATGGAATAGATTCACATTTTTAATTAGTTTAATTTAATTTGTTAATTAGTTTGTTTATGTTTGTGGCACTGGGGATCAAACATAGGGCCTTGCATGTAATTTTTATTTGTTTGCAACTATCATGTTTGAACCAGGGCATCACATTTTCTGTGCAAGAGCTCTGCCACATGAGCCATGTCCCAACCCTTACAGGATTTTATTATATGTTAGTTATTAAATCAAATAGAAAAGTTGCAAACTTATCAGCTGACATTTAAAAGATTATGTACTATGGTGATATAAATCAACTGGTATAATTATTCTTTTATAGTAATTATATCTTATTTAAAAATAATGACACCTTTAAAAAATAGCAACACCTTTTGAAAAAACTTGACTGCAGTATATTTTCTGGCTTTATTTTAAAATATTTTAAATGCAATTGATTGAACTGATTTTTAATTTAGTAACAATAGAAATTTAAATGATCATCAACATATTTTCAGTTTAATATCAATGATGTTTGATGTCTTAAAAATACTTTTATATACTACATAAGGAATTCATTCACTTTAATCATTATTACTAATCTATAGGCAGCGTCTTGGAGAATTCATAAAGAACTTTATATTTCAGTATTATTATTAAATTCTATCTCACAAATTATATTTCTTACATCTTCAATTATAAATCATGATTCATTATGCTCTAATTTATACATTATTTATCTACAAATTGAAACATGGCCAAGAGTTAAGAACAGCAGCTATATTCCACAAATTAAAAATCTGAATGCTTATTTTATTTTTATTAACATACTAAGGTATTCACTTTTGGTTTTTAAAAGGGAAAAATAAGTCAAATCTTTTTGAAATTATTTTGGAATGCACTAGAAACCCAATAAATTATTTCTTAAAAATAAGTGTATAAACTTTCATTTATAGCTACCCTGAAGAAAGCTCCCAAACCTTAAATGGCAAACATCATTCATGTGGGAGGCACACAATAAGAGTTCAATTCCATTTTTTTACATGTGAACATCTAGTCTTCCCAACATGATTTCTCAAAGAGACTATCTTGGTCAAATGTACACTCTGTGAGAATCAGGTGTTCTTAGACCCAAAGGTTTATTTCTAGTGTCTGATCTGTTCCATTGGTATATATATGTGTGTGTGTGCGTGTGTATGTGTGTGTGCGTGTGTGTGTTTATGCCAGTGGTATACTGTTTTGATTACAATAACTTTGTAACAGGTTTTGAAATTAGGAGTTATGATACCTCCATCTTTGTTCTTCTCGCTTTTGTAGAACCAAACAAATTTTAGTATTTTTTTTCTATTTCTGTAAAAAGTGCCACTCTTATATTGGCAGGGATTTCACTGAGTCTGTAGATCACTTTGGTAGTATAAACATTTTAACAATATTAATTCCTCTAATCCATGATATAGGATGCCTTTCTATTTATTTATATTTGCTTTGATTCCATTTATCAATTTTATAGTTTCTTGTGAATTTGCGCATTTCTAAGTATTTTATTCTTTATGATGCCATTAACAGTGGAATTGTTTTCTTTGTTGCCTTTTTAAAAGTCCATTATTAGTGTATAGAAATGCAACTGATTTTTGCATGTTGATTTTATATCCTGTAACTTTATAGAATTTATTATTAGTTGTAACAATGTATTTGTGAAGGCTTAAGGGTCATAATCTTAGACCACACAGAAAAATAAACTTAAAATGTATCCAAAACTTAAAACTTAAGGCTTGAATAATACAACTCCTGTAAGAAGAGCAGGATTTCCTTTATCTTGGCCTTAGCAAAGATTTATTGGATATGACAATAAAAACAAAAATATGCAAGTGGGATTACTTCCAAGGCTCTGCAAACTGAAAAAGTGAATCAAGAAAAAAATAAGCAACCTACAAAATGGAAGAAAATATTGGCAAGTCATATATTCTTTAAAGTGTTAATATCCAAAATGTGAAAATACCTTCTACAACTCAGAAGCAGGAACAATAATAATAATATTGAAAAATAGACGTGGATCTGAATGGATATTTTTAAAAGAAGACCTACAAATGTCCAAAAAGTATGTGAAGTGGTTCTCCAGATCACTAATCATCAAAAGAAGGCAAGTATAACCACAATGAGATATTCAACTTCAGAGTGGCTATCATCAAAATCCAAAAGATGGTGCTCCCAAGGGTACAGAGAAAAAAGTACCCTAGTATCCTAGTATATAGTTGATGGAGATGTAAATTGGGGCAGCCATGATCAAAAAGAAGATGGAGTTTCCTTAAAATATTGTAAATTAAACCACCATATGATCCAGCAATCCCATCTCTGGGTATAAAGCCAAAAGGCCTGAAATCAGGATCTACAAGATATTGGCACTTCCATGTTATTTGCAGAATTCTTCACAATAGTCAAGATATGGAAACAACCTAAATGTCTATCAGAGGATGAATGGATGATGACAATATGTACATGTGGGAATATACAAATATTATATAGATACATATCATATATGTATATGATATTTATACATAATGTAATACAGATATTATAATGTGGTTTTTGAAATATTATTCAGAGTTAAAGAAGAAGAAAATTTTGCCATTTTTCACCAACATGACACTGAAGGACATTAAGCTAAAAAAATAAACCAGACACAGAAGACAAATGACATGATCCAGCGGGTAGGGGGATGCTGAGGGGAAGAAGAATGAGGAGATTTGGTCAAAGGGTATAAATTTGTATTAAGAAAAATGAACAATTCTATACAGTATAGTGCTTATAATAAACAAGACCATATTGTATATGTAAAAATTTATTAAGAGGATAGATCTTATATAAGTGCTACGATAAATTTTTGATTAATACATATAAAAACACATGAAATTACTATGGATATGCTCATGAAATTTTTTATGATCATGGTTTCACTAGTGTATACCTATCTCTGAACTCATCAGCTTGTACATATCTAATATGTACAGCTTTTGGGGCTGGGCATGGGAGTACGCTCCTGTAATCCAACCTAAGCAGGAAGCAGACATGGGAGGATCACACTTTGAGGCCAAGTGGGGGAAAAATGTTAGCTAGACCTTATCTCAAAAACAAACTGGGTGTGGGTGTTCACACCTGCAATCCCAGCTGTGCAGGAGGTAGGTATAGGAGATAGCTGTCTGAGGCAGGCCTCAAGGAGACATGCAAGAAACTATATAAAAAAGAAAGTAAAGCAAAGAGTGCTGGGAGCCATAGCTCAAGTGGTAAAGCACAAGGCCTTGAGTTCAAACCCAAGTATTGCCAAAATAAATAAATAAATAAATAGGCAATCAAATAAATTAATGAATGAATGTGTACAGATCCCCAGATGTCAACTATTCCTCAATAAATGGGTTTTAAAAATGACAAACCTGAACTGCTCCAGTGGAGGCAGGAAGTGGGGGTCTGATCGCTACAAACTAGGTTTTTCCACTCCCCAAGACAGCCTGTGATTTTTTTCCTTGTAACGTGAGAACTCCAGGGCTCACAGTTTTGAAAACTTTAACCTTATGGGTTAGAACACAGATCTATTTTGTCAGAAAAAGTGAGGAAGAAAACAAGAAAAGCACCATCACAGGTAGATAAGCTTTCCTTTGGAATTCAGCTACTTTATCAAAATTCTTCATTCTCTTCCTTTGATAAAGATTATAGAAGAAATAGTGGGTGAATTTTACAATAGTTTCCAAAAGTTTATTGTAAAGAACATAACCAGGTATCACTGTGGTGCTGAACCAGGGGTCAAAGCAATTCAATTTCTAAAGAGACACAAAGGATAGCTGGTAAATTACATTATAATTAGGGAGAGATGATATCTTCTTATGCACAATATAGATGCAAATGTAAATGAAAAGACTTTGACACTGTACTTTTCTTTCATTTCTCTTCTTAATGACATGACTAGCTTCTATTTCCCTGCCTTAAGAATTATGTGGGTGTCTGGGATTAGTTCCCAGAAATGTTAATACTACTTTATTTTCATCCTCTCAATAATGCTAAAACACAGCTGGGAAATGAAATGCAAATGCCAACATTTTTCTTGTCAAAATTATCTTTACTTTTGTAAAAACCTCTTATATTATTTGTTTTAATGATGAATCCTATTCAACATTTGTCATTAAATTTTAATTAATTCATAACATGGATTCAGGTCAAAATGAATAGTCAGGTCATCTAAGTCTTTTTACACTGTTGATTCCTTGGCTGCTTGGTTGTAAAATTACTGAGCTTCAAATAACTTTCTTTCCTACTCTATAGATGAATCTCATTTGATGTTCAGCTCACATTTTTTATGTCTCCTTTTAGTTCACTTATTTTAGGTAATTTTCCCAGCCTGTGTGTCTCAGCACCTTAAATATTCTGATGTATGTAAATTGCAGTGATGTATTTCCTTATAATGGCACTCCTGATCTATTTATATGCAGAACTAGCTCTGTGGCACTTAACTAGCTACTTTCTCCATCTAGACAATTTCCATTTTAATCATTCTCACTACTTTTATTCCCTTAAATACATTGAATTATATTCTCAGCCAAACTAATTTTTAAATGGCATATCGCATAACACATGATTGATTGGCTTTTAAAACTAAATATGCCAAATGTCACTGGAAAGGAATCATGGAGGTACGTTAATCCTTCTGGCCTGCTAGAATGCCACGGATGCTTTTGGGCCTAGAACAGTGGTTGTTAAAACTTGTCTTTATTAAAAGTACTCTTTAAGAACTGTTTGTGGCTTTTATTAATGTCATTCTTACACTTATAGGGATCAGCAATATTCCTTTCAGAAGATATATAATTTTACAAGAACAGAAGTCTACAAGGCCAAGTCATCCAAGGGATCAGCCAGAAAATACATTTCTGAAATAAGAATTCATATTTGCAATTAATGTGCATATCTGAAGCATATTTTTGTCTGCTGAAATTTGTAAAGAAAACAAAGGGATTTATGTGCATGTATAAAGATATTAAGGTAAGTGCTACGTTTTAGAAATGCATTTGATGAAAAGCTTCCTTTTAACCACTAAATATCTGAGGAGATACAATACCCACAACAAAGTTTGAACTGATTTGCCATGTATTGGCAGGATATAAGAAAATTTTCCATCAACTAAGAAATCTTTTGAGCTTAGCTAAAAAATACCATCAATGGACAACTTGTACTTTTTGTAAAATAGACAATTAGCTCCTCTTTTGCTTTTTGCCCTCCAAGACATCAAAATCTGTACTAAACAGAATATTAGGTAGGGTACAATGTTTATAGGACATCTTGAATATTGTTACTTGATTTCCCTTTGCTCTTACTAATTTCTGAATATCCCTTCACAAAATGTACATTAAAAAGGCAATAGGTGGGCTGGGGATATAGCCCACTGGCAGAGTGCTTGCCTTGTATATGGGAGACACTGGGGCTACTCTTCAGCACTGCAGAGAGAGAGAAGAGAAGAAGAAAAAGAAAGAAGAGAAAGAAAAGAGAGAGAAAGAAAGAAGAAGGAAAGAAAGGGAAGGAAGGAAGGAAGTCAACAACTGGGATTTTGAGCAAAGGCATACTAAATATGCATTGCATCCTAGGATAAAGAATGACATTTAGAAAGCTAAAATAATGCCTGGCAAACTGAGATGTGGCCTTAGTGGCCTTAGAGATTTAAACATCAATGTATATACCTATTAATTTGAAAATGGAAATTAACATTAAGAGGTTTAAACATCAATGTATGTATCCATTGATTTGAAAGTAGAAATTAACATTACCCATTTTTCATTGCATAAGACCAATAGATAGATAGGAATCTTCATTAAGAACAGTAAATGGCCTGGGCTAGTGGTGTGGCTCAAGTGGTAGAGCACCTATGTATCAAGCATGAAGCCCTGAGTTCAAACCCCAGTACAGCAAAAACAAAACAAAAGAGTACATTGAAGAACAAAGCCAACACACACACACACACACACACACACACACACACACAAAACCCATTATATTTCAAAAGTACTATAAAATGATATACAAGAATAAACATACATTTTGAAGTAATTGTACAGAAAAAAAACTAAAACATAATTACCATTTTAATATTCAGTAAAATTAGAAATAATAAAACTATGGAAAAATTGAAAGCTTTCAGAAGAATAATGTCTCTATGAAAGGATAAAATGTTGAAATAACAATAAAACTGGAAGGATGAGGTCCAAATGAACAGTGCTTAGAACAGAAGGATCACAAAGAAAACAAATAATATTATCAGAATTAAAAACTGTATTCAAGGTAGTAAGAGCAGAAAACAATGAAAAAATCAAATGAGTGATGAAGAAACTCAAGCAAATTTCCTAAATACATTGACATAATAAAAGAAAATGTAAGTGAACAGAGATGAGTA
The DNA here is from genome assembly GCF_047511655.1 of Castor canadensis. Classification (NCBI taxonomy): domain Eukaryota; kingdom Metazoa; phylum Chordata; class Mammalia; order Rodentia; family Castoridae; genus Castor; species Castor canadensis. The sequence goes on along the minus strand of NC_133394.1, from coordinate 73,753,479 downwards.
AAAGGACAAAGAGAATGCGTCACTTAAATATTGTTTGTGTTCCATAGTAGATACAAGATCAATCAAACATGTAGTTATTGATTATTAATAGCCAAAATGATTTTTGGAACTGCAGAAAATACTTGTGTACTTTAATCAGAAAATCCATCAGGCTTCAGGCACAGTGAATGGAAAAATTAGAGAAAAGACATACAGACAAAACACACGTGAGGATTACGTACATATGGTGCATGTGTACGAAGACACGAAGGCTTGTGCAATGTGAAGAGGTAGAATTATGAATTACTTTAAAGCTTTCCTCTGGAATATAAAATCTCAACAAACATTATGGGGGACTGAAAAGATTTGTTAATGGAATGGAAAATGATGTGATGATAATTTAAAAAATAAAATAAAATGTAACTCTAAATAAATAATTTGAACACAGTTCACAACACTATGCCTACAAAAATAAACTGGAAGAAATTAATAGAGATTTTAACTCCCCTGGCATCACTTATGATTATTATTTAAAGCATCACTTTTTATAAAGACTAACATGAAGTTGATCTCATTAATCAGAAATATGGAAACTGCATTATTGGAACATAAATAATTATTTAACTACTTCACTAGCTTATAAACTATTCATCTGGGAACTAATGTTCTCCTAGTGTTATACAGTAAGAAAATTATTATGAACAATGGATTCTAACCTCCTAATGCTCTAGCAAGATAGCAACACATAGAAAAACATTTTAAATTATTTTTATTGTCTATAGATGAAAAAAAATCACAATATAATGAAAGAATGGGTCAGAGGTACTGTTGGTCAATTAAATCCTGAACTGGGAGACAAATAGGATATATGCAGTTCTTTTGTACTGGATCAGCTGTGAAAACTGCATTGGCTAAGTTTTACCCACATGGGGAACCCTGATGTTACTTGACCTTATAAACATTTTTGACAACTGACAGCTGACTACATAGCTGCTTTTGATTATTCTTTATTTGAGTATATATATATGCTTTAAAATAATTTGGTTTTGTGTTATTTCGTTACAAGTTGGGAGATGAAATGAGCAAGAAAAAGAGAGATAGATTGGGTTAGTTTAACTATTCCTAATTTAGGTTCAACAAGAATCACGTACATTTCTGTATGCCCTTGGAGATGCAACCAATTCTGATTCAATACTTTTGGAAGGAAGTAAATTACTGAATAGCACAAACTGGTCAATTTGTCAAATGCCATTTCACTTTAGTCATTTTACCAAATGACCAAACAACCAAATTGCTAAAGAGGTTTCTTAAATTTTCATATTTTCCCTGACCAGGTTTGATACAGGATTCTTCTGATCCTGTATTTCTACATGCAATTGGGCATAATTTTTTGCTGGATTGAAAAACGTGTATTTACTTTCTTATACCTGTACCATTGTCCACCTGAACATTAATTAGCCTCTTGCTCTTAAGGTAGCAGTTACCAGAGATGGTAACAAATAAAAGCTGAATATAAGAAAAGATATTTTGGAAAGCTGACTTCTTAGTTTTGCAAAACTTGAATTAGAGAAAGGACAGAAATGGATGCTTGTGGAAAGGAGAGTAGCTTTTTAAAAACCATGAATTAAAATAAAACATGGAAAGTTCCCAATGTCTTGAGCCAAAACCTATGAGGACATAAAAAGTGCTACAAATAGTCATAACAGTCAGCAGTACCCAGATTAGAAGTCTGAGCTCCATTCCATCATATGGATCCACTAAGAAATTCATAGTGAGGAAGTAACATAGTGTTGAAATTTAGGAACATCACTATGTGGTGGCTTAGAGAACAGAAATTAAGTTGGGAGACAAGAATGATAAGTATCTGAAATATATCACATCTGTGTAGGAACAAATTACAGCAAAGCACACTGCAAAGTGTTGAACAATACAGGGTAGGAGAAAAAGACTATTACAGAGTTAAATAGGAGATTTGGCTGATTAAAGTACGATATATCTGCAGGTAAAAAACAATGCAAATCCCTACTGAACAAAGAATGGACACTTATACAATGAAGAACAGGAATGTGAACCAAGTCATGTTATGAAGAGGATAAGAGGGGGAGGCAGAGCATAAGAGAAGCAGGTAAATGAGGGTGAATGTGGTTGAAGTACTTTCTATATGTGCATGAATATAGAACATTGAAACCTGTTGAAGTCATTTCAAGAAGGAAAATGGAAGGAGAGGGAGATTAACTGAGAGGATAACCAAACTGGGGAACAATATATATTTATGGAAATGTCACAGCAAAATCCCCTATGTAACTATCATATACTAATAAAAACATTTAAAAAAGAAATTAAGTTGGTATTCTTGCCACAGAAACATTACTTAGGAAACTGTATTAATCTAGGTAAAAAATGCTCAAGTCTTGCCAATTAGTAAAAAAAAGGATGGAAACAGATATTTTTGAGCGATACTTATGTAAATTGACTTTTACTACAACTTAAATGGTTGATAATGGATTATCTGTTAGGCTGGGGGAGCAGACATTAAAGGTAGTGCAAAGACTTGGGCATGGAAAATTGTTGTTTGTCTTGTAGAAAAAAAGAAAGTAATGACAGCACAGAAGGATGATGCTAGTATTGCTTAATTTTGATTTATAATGCTTTTAGGATTATTCAAGGAAACATTGTAATCAGATACATGTGGGTTTGAGCTCAGTGTCAGAGGACCAAGAAGACAACTAAATTTCCAATCACTTATATACATGATTCAGTACTGCGCACCAGGTAAGCCATTTATACAACACAATTAAAATGTTAGTTGAGGTTAGAATGAGGAATATGATACAGACCTGGAGAACTTTTCTGTGAGTGCATGGAACGTGGCAGCATGTGATGGTGTATGATGTCCCTTCGGATCTTCTAGTTACATTTTAAATTAAGCGGTGTTAGCTTAGGTCCACCTCATGATGTGAGATTCAGTCTGCTGCTCCCTTCAGCTAACATCACTGCCCTGCAACTCATCATGGCTACTTTAGGCAGGTTCCCAGTCCTCACATTGAGAATGTCCTCAAAAGTCAGTGACAGGAATATGATGATCCTCTGACATGTTTGGAAGTACAATCCCTGCTGATAAACAGCAGGAGGTCACAAGGGGCTGCTTCTCACCCCCGACTCTCCATTCAGACAGTAGCAAATGTGTTCTCTGTACTTTATTTTAGTTTAAATAGGACTGCACCCTGCCACCTTCCTTCTATCAAGATAGGCTGTCAGCAGTATGACTGGGGCAACACGTTTTTATAAAATTCAGGTTTAATATATGGTTTAGTACCTAGTCTAGGTACTAGTCCATTTTATACCTTCCCATTCCCTGTTCCCAAGAACTTTCATAAAATAAATGTGCTACTGTCCTTTTCTCATTAGTTTTCTGTAAGTGGAAGTTTGGAAGTGTGTGGAGCCAAGAGGCATGAGTAGTGAGAGCATCTTATGATGCTGAGCACGTCAGATTTCAGCCTTCATGGGCTTTAAATACATTTCTCGATAACTCTGCCCTCATACCTGATCTTTCTAGCCCTGAGTCTTAAAAAAGATGGCGATTACCACTTCATCATGTTAGTGACATATGATTTTCTGTCTCATTTTTATTCTTTTCAATGATTTAAAGATTTGCAAGGAAGAACAAAGGTGGTAGGCATTTTAGACAAAGGCAGTTCTGAAATATGAAAATGTATTGAAAAACATGGAAGACACTACATTTTCCTTGGCTTTGAAATAAACACAGACAAAACCTTACTCTTCTGAGTACAGCCATTCATTTCTTTCCACTGGCATTTATGATGAATTTGGACAATAGCAGTTGATCATGATTAAAATTGAGCTCCAAGGAATTTCAGGGACAGGCAGATGGCAAAGATGGAAGGGCAGCCTGTGCGTTCTCTTCTGCAGAGGACAAGGGATGAACTGCTGGTGGACTCTGATGCTGGTCACCACTTCACTGTGTGCAGATGTAAAATTGCAGCAAAGATTTTCCTATATGTGCTTATTTTTAATAAAACCTTAAGCATAATTTCATCTATATGATTCTAAGCAGCATTTACTAGAATTGTGTATCAGTGTTTTTTAAAAAAATTCAGCAAAGATTTTACTTAATTTCAGTTTCATCAAAAATTTAAGAATTTATTTTACTTTGATTTGAATATCTGAAGAAATTTAACAGCATTTTTTTGGCTGTAATAGGATTTGAACTCCAATCACACAGACACTCTACCACTTGGGGCACACACTAGCTTCCAGCATCCCAACATTTTACTTTTTTTATGGTGGGTTTTGGCACTAAGAATAAAGGCTGGGAACATACAAATTGCCCATTAGAAAGTTTTGCTTTTGGTAGGACTGGGGTTTGAACTCAGGGCTTCATACTGTACTACTTGAGTCAAACCTCCAGTCATGCCTCAGAAGTTCTGCAGATATCTTAAAACCCTGTTGTGCAACAATTACAAAATAACTTCACTGCATCATAAAGTTATATATACACAGGGTGTTTTTTTTTTTTCCTACTGATTTAACATAAGTAAATGTTACACCCAAAAGGCAATGATCTTTCTATTGAATTTTACATTTCACTGCCAATATGTAGTTGTTTAAATATATGAACGCCTATTGAGTGTGTCCTTATGTTTATGTATGTGTTTTTTACCTGTCAGTGGTTAATTGAATAATCAAAAGGGCTCAAGTTTGAAATTAGTCACTTTTTACTGTTTGCATACCAGTGTATTTTCTAAAATAATATCAGAGTTCCTATTTTCTATGCATTTCAATCTATCTCTATGAACATATCTTATATCCTGGTCTGGGTCCATTCTAGAACATTCTGGTTCATTCAGGCCATTTCATCCTGAGGCCTGAAGTTACCACCATTTTCTAAGACTTCATCATAACCTTTTTTATACACAGATCTGAAAGCCAACTATAGCTGTGTTTTGTTCATTTTTTTCAAGATAAATGCTTTTCTTATTTTATGTCAGCCTTATTCATATCCAAGTTACTGTTTTGTGGCTTCAGTTTCTCTTTGTGTGTGTGGAGGGGGTTTGTATATGTATTGAATCATCTCACAGAAGAGCTTTGTATGAAACTAATATTCTTTTCAGAAATGTGAAATATTTTTTATGTTGGAAAGTTGGGTTCTAGACTCCAGTGTCAACAGAATTATGAATATGAGCTGTTTTATGACATTTTTCAGTTAGCACTCTTCTGATCCCATTTACAAGAAATGTGAAATAGGGAATATATCCAGGGCTCTTTCTTATAGTGTTGTGGCAGTGTAGTCAGAGGAGAAACCAAGCGACACTCAGAGGAGTGAAGAACTCAGATTTTATTTTTACGCCAGCGGGCTCAGATGTGTACCTGTGTCTGAGCCCTGAACAAAGGATTCACAAGATATTTAAAAGGTAGTGTAGGCCATCAGGTTACAAAGATGTGCTCAGGTCATAGTGTCCTAACCAGTGAGTTAGATTGTTTAGGTTAATTGGGCTGGTAGAGAGCTAGGGACCTAGTGTTGTTTAGATAAGAACAGCAGGGGAGACCTGCTTTGGAAAGTTTATTTACAAGTGGAAACAAAGAAAGGTAGGAATGGGTGCTTATCTCTGCATGGTGCCTTTCATCTCAGTCCTGAACTTTTGCATGGCTCTCTCACAGTTCTGAGGTTACAGCTTTTGGTTGATTGTTTACCGTGTTTTATGGCCCTGTTTCAAAGCTATCTTCCTCTTCAATAGAAAGAGAGATTCTTTGTTTAATTTGTACTTTGCTTTATATTTTATTTGTAATATAAATAATTCATTTATTTTAAATTAATTCCTATTTAAAATAATGCTTCATAAGATGTGTAGAACATACCACAATTTTTCTATAATGGTGTCCTCAATAAATGGACAATAAATGGTGGCCTCTACTTTTCCTATAAAAAGCTAGTGAAGAACATTTGCTGTTCTCAGAATCATCTTCAAATGTTGACCTTCCTTCCCTGCTGGTTGGATTCTCACAAATTCTATTCTCTCTATGAAATGATACATTGCATCTTTAGCTACTGCTAGTCAATTTTTATTCAACACTAATTTACACTTTCTTGCTTCACTTAAGAAAGTAGAAGCCACATATATTTAGAAGAATTTTAGATTTACAAGTGAACATTGAATTGCTAGGATCTTATGCTAGTCAAATGAAAATTATTTTAAAACAATAATGTTCTTATACCAAGAAAGAAAATAAATTAAGAATTCAAGGGGATGTGTGTGTCCATTCCACATCAAATAAAAAAAATATGTTGCTAGCACTCATGCAAAGGAGATAAATTTATAAAGTAATTTTTCAGGTCATTCATATGTATTGAAGATTTTAACTTTATGGTTACTGTCCATGATCAAATGGGACTTTTTGTTTATTGTTACTGTTTTAATCAGTATAGCTTTTTTAAAAGATAGCTTTGTCATGTATTTCTAATGGGTGCCAGTAGCACCTGTCACACCCATAATCTGGTTGTCCATGAAGCCAGCAGATTAGACCAAAGAGGAGCCCTGGGATTTGGCCTCACTGTACTCAACAGCTTCTGGCTCCAGCTGAGCCTGCAGCACAAGACATCGAGGGTATCACCGCCATCCAGTGTAGAGAGGGGCTGTATTCTAATTTTTATAAATAATATGTAGGACTGCTACTTTCATGTAGTCTCTTTTATTCAGTGTAATCATTTTTGTTAATCCATTTTGTCACGTCCCTCAATTATTGGTTCCTCTTTTTTGCTGAGTAGCATTGCATTGTATGTATTTAGCAAAATTTGTTTACCCAGTTACCTGTGGATAGATATTTGAATTATTTCCAAGTTTAGACTACAACAAAATAAAACTACTATAAACACTTATGTACATGCTTTTGTGTGGCATATACTTTCATTTTCTCATGTAAATGCCTAGAAATGAATTAGCTGTGTCTCTTAGCAATTGAATATTTAACTTTTGCAAAATTACCTGTTTTCTGCAGTGGCTGCTCCATTATCTGCTTGCCTCATACTATGCACAGTACTCCACATCTTTGCTTCTACTTGCTTTATCCTTTGTAGTAGGAGCTCAGTTGGTAACACATTGTGGTTTATCTTCATATGTATATTTGCTATGAATATCTTCTTTAGTGAATCATGCATTAATTCTTTTCTCATTTCTAAAATTGAATTTTTTGCCTACAAATTTATAATATGGGAAAAGTTTTATACTTTCCAGATAAAGTCCTTTGCTGGTTAGATGGTTTAAAAAATATGTTTCTATTTTTAGGTTGCCTTTTTTGTTATTGTAATTCTTTTTTTAAATGAACCAAAGTTTTAATTTTATGAAGACCAATTTAATGACCTTTTTCTTTCATAGTTGGTGATTTTTTAGTATAATTAAGAGAGCTTTGCCACTGCAAGGCAGGTAAAATAGAAGGATTATACATAAATTTACTATGTACATAAAACAAAGCTCCCAAAACAGCTATTTAGTGGAATAAATCTACCGTTTAGTAAGCCAACTTGACATTATTAACACCGTATATTTGTAGTACATAAAGCACATACATTTATATTCTCTTCCAAAGTCCATAGATAATAATTTAGAATTATATAATCAAATGTAATTTAAAAAGTGACCTTAGTTTTGTCCTTCAGGAGATAAGTAAATGAGAATGATCATTCAAATTCATTTTCAAGTTTTATTTAGTGTATAGCCAAGGGGCAGTCATTAGGAAAGCCTTTTATTATTTCTATGGAGCCACTGGAGGCAGATGCATAACTCAAAGGTGGGTGGTGAGACTATTTGTCCTGAAAATTAGAGACAGTTAGAAACAGATTCCTCTGTATGGTTTATGTTGTGTTTCAAGGAGATGTCTATGGATATATAAGCCTGCTGTGTTAGACTTTGTGTATGTGTGTGTGTGTGTGGTGTATGTACTGAATTAAACTGCTAATCCTAGAAAATATAAAAATGAGAAAATGTTTCTACACCCAGGTTGAATAATAGTCTCAAGGCACCTGGATTTTCAGTGTCCCTGGGAATCCTGGCTGATCCTGTAAAACTTAGATTGCTAAAAGCTGGGCAAAGATGAGCTGTATGGATATTAGATAAGTGAATTTCCTAAAGTGGTATCAATCAGAAAACAGGAAGAGAATGGAAAGTAAATAACCAGGGAAACTCAAAGGAGTCTCCTTTTAGCTCTAGGCACTTCGTCTTTGGCTTATGGGAATCATAAGACTTAAAGTTCAGGTCTTCACTTTTTATTTTTCAATTTATTGTTCCAATTAGCACACAAAACTAAGTCCTTCTAATAAGCAGGTTGGTTAGCTTTATTAAAAATAAAGGAAGAAAGGAGGAAAGGGAGACTAAACTGGGTGTACAATGGTCTTGTGGCCTCATGCTGAGGGAGAGATTTAGAGTCATTTCATGAAGGGAACTCAAACCTACCAGGCAGAGGAGGAGAAGGAAGGCATACCTGATGCAACAATATCATGGACTTTTCAAAAACTAAATTTAATTCACTATCTTTCAGGGTCCATTTATCATGAGTTTGACACAAGTACAACACAGTTGAACCACTATTGCTAAGGGATGTCACTTTGAAGAAAAAAGGATAGAAGATCAAGAGTCAAAGACCACCTAACTTTCAAATAAGCAAAATAGTATATTCAAATCATTTCTAAACTGGGAAGTGCCATTAACCTTCAATTTTTTAATGTTTGGCAACATCCATTGTTGACTCCTAGTCATTGAGTGGCTTTAAGAAGAAAAAAAAAGATGGTAATACTTCAACATTTTTTGAATAAATTACTTTGTAATATGCTTTATACCTTAAAACAAATCATGGCAAATATGATGCATTTGACTATAACCATGCTGAATAATGCTAGGAACAACAAATTAAAAACCAATATCAGGATTTAAAGAATAAGATGAGTAGCTGGTCACATAAATTAAGATTGTGAGTTAAAAATGAGGAAACTTATTTTTGGAGGTTTTCTAGAGGGTTGGCAAAGGGATACTTATTGTCTGAAAATAATTGTGTCACCTATTTTTTCCTGCTTCACTGAATAAGAATCCCTTATGATTCATAAATAACATTTTATTGGACCAATACTTAATTTTATTCAACAAATACTTAATTTTATTCAAAGTAGCAGATGTATGTAAGAATAAAAGGGAAACTTCATTAAATAGAGTTCTGAGTTCAGAAATAGCCATTGCACAAAAACAAACATGAAGACCAGTGGAACAGAATAAATGACCCAGATATGAATTGACACAGCTATACCCAACTAATTTTTGACAGAGGCCAAAAACACATGATGGAGAAAGGTAGCCTCTTCAACAAATATTGCTGGGGAAACTGAGTATCTGCCTGCAGAAAACTGAAACTAGATCCATGTTTGTCACACAGCACAAGTATCAACTCAAAGTGAATTAAGGACCTTTAGTATCAGATCTGAAACCTTGAAGCTAGTACAGGAAAATCATATAATACACTGGAAGCAATAGGCAAAAGCAAGGACTTCCTCAGCAGAATTCAAGCAGCTTAGCAACTAAGAGAAAGAATCAACAAGTGGGATTACATGAAATTAAAAAGCTTCTGCACAACAAAAGAAATGGTCTCTAAATTGAAGAGGCTACCCACAGAATGGGAGAATATCTTTGTTAGCTATACATCAGACAAGGGACTGATAAACAGAAAATATAGGGAGATCAAAAAAACTAAACTCCCCCAAAATCAATTACCCAATAAAGAAATGGGCAACAGAACTGATGAGAAATTTTTCAAAGGAAGACGTCCAAATGGCTAAAAAACACATGAAAAATTGCTTACCATCCCTTGTCATAAAGGAAATGCAAATCAAAACCACACCAAGATTCTACCTTACTCCTATTAGAATAGCTACCATCAAGAACACCAACAACAAATGCTGGTGAGGATGTGGGGAAAAAGAAACCATCATACACTACGGGTGGGAATGTACAACCACTTTGGAAAACCATGTGGAGGCTCTTTAAAAACTAAAAATAGGTCTGCCATATGATCCAGCAATACCATTCCTAGGGATATGCCTGAAAGAATGTGAGTGAGGTTACAACAAAGGCACCTGCACACCCATGTTTATTGCAGCACTATTCACAATTGCCATTCTCTGGAAACAGCCAAGATGCCCCACTACTGAGGAATAGATTAAGAAAATGTGGTTTTTATACACAATGTAATTTTACTGGGCTACAAAGAAGAATGAAATTTTGTCATTCACAGGTAGATGGATGGAACTAGAAAACATCATCTTAAGTGAAATTAGTCACTTACTAAACTACAAAATAAGCCTTTGATTATTTGCATATTTTAATACCACCTGAATCAGTTCATTTGCTTTTTTTCTGACTATTCTTTTATTTACCCATTTTGTTTCAAGCACTTGCACAGTTAATTTTCTTAATGCACAAAATGTGAACTATTATTTCTGTAATATACATAGAAAAAAATTCTTGTCCAAATTCATATAATGCATTATTTGTACAGGAAAATTTAATAAATTTGTTTCATTTTATTTATGCATTCATGGTTATTTAAAATATGCTTGATGTGACTAATGTATTATAAATTTAATGTCCCTTCAAAAATTTATATGTTGGAATCCTAACCCTAGAGGGGCAATGAAGGAGAGTGGTGGAGGGGGTGAATGCAAATATTGTATATCTGATATGTTCTAAGAGCTTTTGTAAATAAAAATGCCACAATGAATCCCCAGCCATCACAACATGAAAAGAGATAAAATGAAAAAGAAATACTAACCTCAGTCGTCTAGCATGTGCCCATATCTGGACCAGCATTGTTGCAGATGTAATTAGTTAAGATGGAATGATTAGGGTGGGTCTTAATCCAACATGACCAATGTCTGAATAAAGGGGGTAAATGTGGCCACAGAGCAAGGCATATAGAAAGAATACCATGTGAACATGAAGATGGATCTGGACAGATCCCTTGCTTAGCTCTCAGAAGGAAACTGACACCTTCACTTTCTTCTAGCCTATAGAATTGCAAGGTGAGAAATTTCCGTGTTTAAGCCACTCAAGTTGTACACTTGATATACTCAGGGACCCATGGAATCTTTAAAGAGAATTCAGCATGAGTCACTGGTATTTGAAGAAGAATATTCTTGCTTCCTGGCAGAGGAAATGGATTAAGAGGGGAATAATGGATTCAGGTGGATTATGTAGAAAGCCATCATTTTATTTAGAAATGATATTGCCTGAATTAAAGAATGTGGAGTGAGGAGAGAAAAGGGACCTGACTTCAGATTTAGGAGAATGATTCCTTTAAGAACAAAGGTAAGGGGGGAGAATTTTTTTTAATTGTTTTAGCGTCTGTGTATATGGTATTGTCATGCTCTTAGAAATACAGAAATAGGAAGTAGCCTTTCACAAGAGATAAATAATGAATTTAGATTTGAACTAGTGGTATTGAAGTGCCAGAAGAAAATCCAAAAGAGAGTGTGCAGTGTGGCAAGGGGGGTCTTGGTTAAGATGAGTTGGCTAGTCTGGAGGCATAATTCAATGATTGTTGTGTATAGACTGTAACCGCCACAGGAGGATAGATGATATGACAAAATACCTCAATGTGATGATAGAAAAAACTCAAGAAAGAAACTGAGGAGTGATCAGGTAAATAGATTTCCAAGAAATGCAAGCATTTAAATTGGAGGGAAGAGAGAATAAGTTCACAGAATGAGTATGCATCCAGTAGAACAAGGACTACAGTTAACTCATGAGGTCAAGTATCAAGCAGTTTAATACAGACATTAGCAAGAGTAGCTCCCTTGAAGCTCTAGAAAGGGCATCAGGCTTTGAGTAAGTAGTGAACAGTGAGCAAGACAAGTGAATGTTTGGATGAGAAGAGTATACAAATAGGATGACAGCTGGAAGAGCGTACGCTGCTGAAGAGGGTAGAGATTTCAAGTCCTGAAAATTATTAATGCAAGGTAATCATGACAATGTGACAAGTGAATGTAGACTATATGGAAGGAATAATTTTTCTACTCAGTTCTTACAGAAGGTAGGGAAAAATGGATCTAGGGAAGAGATATAAAAACATTATTACAAAGCATAAGGGAAGGTATATTCTCTTGTATGGTAACTAGAGATAATGGAGAAAAGAGGATGGGTTTTTCTTTTTTTTACTTTACCACAATATTTTGGTTACTGTGATATTGTATGTTTTACATTAAGGAAAAAGACCTCATCTTTGTTATTTTTTTTCCAAGATTATGTTGGTTACTCAGCATTCTTTGACATTCCACATGAATTTTAGGATGAGTTTTTCTATTGCTGCAAAAAATCACACTGGGATACTGATACAGTATGCAATGGATCTATAGTTTAAATAGTATTGACATCTTACCAATATAAACAATTACAAATCTAATACATTTTCAGCTTCTTTCTCCATAACCTCAGAAATGTTTACAAATAAAAATTATATAACTGTCATTTGTCTATAAAATTTTGTATTCACAGATTATAATTCAAACTGATAGGTGAGTATAAGTTTCATGAGGGTACAAGAAGCATTCAGTTGCATATGAGATAGTATTTAAAGTGGAATCTAAACACAATATCGAAGACATTTTAGTCAGATATGCTTCCACTCTTCCTTTTAGTAAATCCAATTTGGGAGATTTTTGGTTTTGTTTTTGTTTTTGCTTTGATTATTGACAGGTTCAGAATCAACTATGCTCAACCTGTTGCAAATTCTGCCACAGCTACAGGACCATGATGAATATAAGTTTTGAAGGGATTTTCAATAGTGTTGTTTAATAGATTGATGTTTATGTATTTTACAAGCAACATTACTAAAAGTGTATGTACACTCAGGGATGCTTAAGGAATGAGGATATTGCTTTGCATATTTTGTGAACACTCTCTCAGATTCCTATCCAACTAACATAAGAAATATATGCTTACAACAAATTTCTGACAATGATTTAATTATGCACGCTATTCCTACAGATAAATATCAAGATCCAGTGAAATGGATAAGTCAAAGCAGAGGTGATTGTTACCTCCATACCTTAAAATGTTAGGTCATTCTCTCTATGCTTTACTATAAAGTGGCTTAGCAACAGTGATGATACACACCTTAACTCTAATTTCATAGCTACTTATTAGGAAAATGTAATGAAGGAGGAAAGCAAGTCTTAAATCAAATCAACCATATATACCAATATTTATATACCACCTGGTAGTAAAAGTAATTTGTGTTTGGGAGGTGATAGAGGGAATGAACCCACCTCTACCTATTTGAGGTCTCTGGACAGTCATCAAAAGGAACCTAAAAACTCATAATATTCACATAGTCAGTTCTTAACACCCTGAAATCACACCTCAGCTAAAATCAAGGAAAAAACTTAAAATAATTAATCTCATTAAGCTCTTAGAGTTTGAATCCATTTTTACTTTTAGAACTATATTATTCTCCAAATAGGAAAACATTTCTTAACTGGTACTTTGAACTATAATGACAATCACATAGTATTAAAATAAAATTCTAATTCTGTAGAGTGTTTGGTATATTTTGTGTAGCTGACCATGCATTATGTAATTGTAAAAGACCATGGAGTATAAATTGTACAATAAATTTTAAGGATAACAAATCTCGAATTCAATTCATTCTACTTTATTCGTTCTAGCATCAAGTGTGAACAGTTTCTAGAATGTAAAAAAAGAGAAAAATTTTATAAAAAAGGTAAAAAACTGGAGTGAGGTCATGGTTCAAGTGGTAGAGTACCTGCCTAGCAAGCATGAGGCTCTGAGTTCATTCCCCAGTGTTGCAAAACAAGTTAAAAAATGTGACTGTGTAGCCCAGCTTTTCAGAAACAATCTCAATAATCTCATTTAGTTCCATCATCTACATAAACTAACAAAATATCTAAAAATTTGTAATATATGAAATCAAGTACCTTGATGAGTTAAGTTTAAAATCACAGTAAGAAAATGTTTACATGTCTCAAAAGATTAAAAACCACATTCTAAGGAGATAGCACAAACTCACTTAAAAATCTTTCACTGGTGCTATTTATTTTGTATAATTATAGCTATAAATGTAAAACATTATACTTCTTTTAGTTACAAATACTGGAAACATGGTGGTAACAAAATAATTTTGAAACATGACGCTAAGATAAAATTGTTTGATTGCAATTTGTGATGGTAACAACAGTGAATATTTTAGGCAGTAGTATTTATAGCACTTCGCCTATTGCTTAAACATAGTTAAAAAGGTGTAGAAATATTTAATTATGCTTTTTCAATTGCATGTCATACTGTCTACAAAGGGCAGGAAAAGAATCTTCACTCTTAATGAGACTTCACAAAAATAATACCTTTATATAAGAAATATGTCAAGAAAAACTTCACTCAATACAGCAATGAGGTAAACTATTGATCTCAAAACAAATTGCTTCCAGTTAATATATTCTACTAACAATGTAACATCAAAAATAAAAATACTTAGCCATCACCTATGTAGTTTTCAGAATGTTCATGTGGACTTTTTTTTTATAAAAGACAATTGTAATAAAATTATAATAATGGTAATATGAATTATATGCATACTATCGAACACAATCACTGGTTCAGATCTTTAGTTTGTGCAACTAATTTAGTTTATAATTGGTTTAGTCTACACTTTTTACTAGTAAGAAAAAAATTAAATTTTAACTTTAAAACTTTAAAAGGTTAAATTTTCTTATTTCAGTAAATCAAAATTTGTAACAGATTCATCAGATACTGTTTTCATTATCAAAAAATCTGTCTTCTTACATATAAGTAGTTTTTCTATGATAATAGTTACAAAGATTTCTGGAGATTGTGAAATTAGTTTTTTATTTGAATTTTGACAAAGTAAAAATTGTGACTATTTATTTAGATGTCACTTCATAAGTATAGTAAATTTGTTGGTAAGATTATTACTAATGCAACTTTGAATTTATTTTGGATTCCAAACTGTATGTATTTTAAGAATCTGTTCTAGAAATTATCAGCTTTATCTTTCACCAATTGTCTTGAAAATCTTCTCCTAAATATTCCTTAAATTCATACCTTAAGTACCCAACTCGCCTTGCTCTTGGCCTCAACTGTTGTCATTTAGAGAATTGCAGCATGGTCAGCAATGTTCTGGTGGATATACAAAAACAGTTCTCTGAGCTTCGGTAATAGTATGTTGGGTCAGAAGTAACTTGTAGTATTTCACAATTATCTCAGGTGTTAAAGTTCATGTAATATTGTGACATAATCTTGAAAGTACAATTCCTGAAAATGTAATCATTGCTTCCAAAATACCATATATAGAACGTCCTCTGGTTCTTTCTGTTTCCTATCTTGCTTCTTAAGTCATCTGCACTCGGTTTTGTGCCCAGGTCTCTAAATTTAGATTTGACAGTTCTAAATTACTGCCAGTATCTTTCATGGATCATCTTAATTTCTCACTATCCTTCAAACAAATTTCCTTTTTCTTCCAGCTTCCTTCACCTCCAAATACTTGTCATTTCCTACCTCCAGTCTTTGCTGACATGCTATCTGTAGCAGAAAAACACCTGACTTCTTAAGGTCCTTAAGGACTCCTGTCAAAAAATTATCTCTGCTCAGGATCCATTACTTTTCCAGTGTCCCATGGTATAAATACCATGTCTTTCTTATCCTATGCAATTCTATTTTGTAACTAACTTTTACTCATTAATTTCCTGGAGTCCAGAAGAAAAACTGTTACTTATCTTTATATATGTAGTGACTAGCTTTAATGATATCATATAATAAGAACATTAATGTTGAATATGAAATTAATAATTGTGACTTGAAGTATTAATTCAGTGTTATAACTGTGTAACTGGATCATTGCACAGATAATGAATTTTAAATGCCAAAAAAGGTTCCATAAAATATACTTTGTCTTTCTTCCTCATCTCTTTTGTTCAGTCTCCTTCTCTGTTCTCTCTCTTCCCTTCTATCTACCTTCTCTTTTTAATTTTAATTTGAATATGTTCATTTGTTTAAACAAGACAAGCACAGTATACCATATACTAAATTGCATAATATGCTGTTTATTCAGTAAAGTAATATCATTAATAATAACTTAAGCAACACTTACCCTCTAACATTACATTAATAAAATCAGTTACACATTAGACAATGTAAAATATAATCTCCTTAAGAAATTCAACTTTATTGTTGGATAAAATAGAGAAACTGTTAAAAGACTGAGTATTGCTAAGTAAAGTGGCAGGTACACACACTTAATTGCTTGAATTAGATTATATCATTTGTATTTCTTAAATACACTGACTACTTGCATAAGGCATAAAGATTGATGCAGCATTAACTATTTATGCTGTTACTTCTAAAAATGTTTAAAAAACATTGTTTTTATTGGAAATCTCTGAAAGGAACTGTCATGAAAATATCAAGCCCCAAATTGCCATAAGGTGTATTTAGGTATTTTGCATCTTTCTGTTAAATGTAAGTATGCACTGTGCACCTGCATTTCTGTTCAGTATGGTGACCCCAAGGCAAAACAAAATAGTTCAGCACTTTTCTAAGAGCTAAATAACTCTAGGGCAATGTTCAGTGTAATATATTAAATTCTCTAGGATTCTCAGAAGTAGCAATAGTCTGAAGCTATTTCAGTGTTTTAAAAACTGAATACAAAATCTTAATCCACAAAGTATAGAAAACTGTACACATTCCCTGAATGTTATTTCACTGCTAATTGTTGTATTGCAATAACTAGAGTGGTAGTTCTTTTACTTCCAGATGTCTCACCCTGGAACACTGTGATTGGTACATTTCCCACCCCACTTTTTTTTTTTTTGTAGGCAAGGGAAACAATTCAGTCATTAGTTAATAAGATTATTTCTAAAATCAGAAAAAATGTTTTAAAAGGTGCTAATTATGTGGAGGAGATACATGATTTAAATGGTCATTGATAAGTCAGCATGTGAGAGGTGGTATATATGGTGGTCTTATATACATTGCTTTGAGTTCTTTTTTTGTGTATGGTACTGAGAATTAAAGCCAGGTCTTTAGAGTCCAGCAGGCTACCACTGCCCTTTGAATACTTTTAAAGTAAATATCATATTTATGTTGAGGATTTGTGTATACATATAAATACTTACATGTGCACATATTTTTAATTACATATGTTGTTCCTTAAGTAAAAGCATATTCATCTTTGGTTTATATTTTCCTTATTTCTCAAACTTATGAATTTCAGTATGAAGTTTCCATTATGCTATCTTTATGCACTTGAAATTTGCACTTAGCATTATTTAAAAAAAATAATTAGATTAGAATTTTAGATTGTGCTTTAACATGATAGATGGTTTTGAACTATTCCTTCATTAAACTCTCAGGTCTTTTGATTCCTATGTGAGGATGGGATGGTTGATTTCCAGCTTCCAGTTTTGTCTGGTAGCACCCATGGAACTTTACTCTGTGAAAATGATATAGACAGAGATCTCTCACCTGAGAGATCTAAAAAGAAAAGGAAGGAAATAACAGATATATATTGAACTTTCAGAAAAAATTGTTTTCTAACTATTATCTTCAAGTTTAATTTGTTAAGAAGTACTAAAATCCATTGCCTAAATAAATATGATCTTGCAAGTTTAAAATATACACTATTTTCTCTTCATAATAACATTCATTTGATGGATAAATGCTTTCCTGAAAGATCACTTAGCAGAGCAGAATCCTATAAAGAAGCTTCAAGCTAAAAAATATAAATATGATGCATTCTCTCAGACTAACCTAGAGAAGTGAGTTCATAAAACAACTAGTAATAGAAATATGATGTATTATGTTTAAATTATTTTAAATTGTTAAACAATAATTAGCCGGGTAAAATTAAATCCCATTACTACAAACACCATTTGGAAATTTGACAGATCTTAAAATGAAGAAAAGGGTAGATGTGTATTTGTCTTTCTATGTCTGACTTATTTTACTTAACATAATGACCTCTAGTTCTACAGTCAACCAGAACATGTCAAAATGATTTTTAGAGCCTGAAAACGGTGACAGAGAGTGAGAAAGAGTGAGGCTGGCTAATGGACACCAAAATACAATTGGACAGAATTAATAAGTCCCTGTGGTCTATAGCCACTTGTTACATATTTTGTGAATAAATAAAGGAGAGGAGGACAAAGGCTTTAAATACAAGGCAATGATAAAGAGATGGAAACATTAATTATCCTGAGCAGATTTGGAAATGTCATATACCTACATTGAAATATCAAGCTGTATCATATAAATACATGCAATTATTACTCACTAAACAATTTAAATGATATTTAAGGAGGGTTAAACCTTAACATCTTGATATGATGACATTTCTCACTGCATATACACATGCCTTAAATTACTGTATCCTATAAGTTTGTACAATTAAGATGTTTTTTCTTTTTTTATTATATTATTTTACTGGGGTTACATTATGACATTTACAAAGATCTTACAACATATCATAATTGTATTAATTCCCTCCAACATTCTCCGTTACTCCCCTACATTCCTGGAATAGTTTCAACATGTTTCATTTTAAATAAAATCAAATAAAACAAAGTGTTCCTGCAAAGGTATCTGCTCCAGCAGGAGTGTAGCTTGTGCCCTCTGTAGAGAAGCCAAGGAACCAGAGCTGCTAGGGAAACATGACCTGGTCAAATGGCCATGGACTTAAGTGGCTTACAAATTCTGCCCTTTAAAGTTACCACATATAGGGCAACACAGGCCTAATTCAAGAGTTTCTGATATATTGATATAAAGAATATACGGTTATTAAAGCCAAGTTAACAATGATTTACAGAAATGACTTGAAAGTCTCAAAGTATAAGCCTCAGGCAAAGTTTATCCCAGAATATTGTGCTGCAATTGTGGGAAGAAAAATACTGGCCAGATGGACTAAGTTATGACTGATAAAATAAGTCAGAGCTTGGAAAATAAGAATAATTGGTCAATTGCTGTTTTGTTGTTTTTATTTCAATTTCACTTTGGTCAAAAGCACCTTTTAAACAACTCTGTTAATGTTTGCATGACAAAAAGAGCCAATGTATTAAAATTAAAAATAAATGAAAATAAAAGATAATCTTTGAGATAGCCAAACTATATCTCTTTTTAGGATTATATATCCTAACTGTATCTCTTTTTAGGATTATATATAATTACACCATTAGGCAGGTTTGTGGTGGATGCCAGAGGTAATAGGTGTATAAACACCTGAAGATGCAGAACATCCACAACAGGTTAAGGTGAATTTCACAATGGGAAATAAGAGGACAAGGTGGAAAACAGGGGCACCTCAAAATCGAGAGAATCTAACACTGTTGAAAATTGTAGTTTACATTGGTATTGTCTCTCTTATTTCACTTCTGTTAACAGATAATATACAAAAATTATTTTGTTTCAAATAAATTATTCTTTTCGAAGGCATGTCTATAGACTGGGTCTCAGCAATGATTTGGATTGTTTTCTTGCAAGTTCAAAAGAATCCAATGGCTGGAAATGCAGCATGGTGAGAGAACACTTGTCTAGGAGGTGTTAGGTTTGCATCCCCAGCACAGCACCTCAAATAGACAAACCCCATAAAACAAAATCAAAACAAAACAAAACGAAAAAGAAGAAGGAGCAAAAGCATCAGCAATGCTAAGTAGATAGTACTCAAAAGGCAAGGCCAAGTATACTGAGTAGTATTTACCAACAAAGTCAGGACAAAACTGCAACTCAAACATAGTAAGTTGTAATCATAAAATGAAAATGTGTATTACAAGTTTTATAGTCTAAGTACGTATGGAAGAATTATTCCCCAAGTGTGTCAGCAAATTGAAGTTGCTGCAATATTTCATATTAAGATGATCTGTCTTAGGGTTATTTTATAGGAGCTATATTAATATTGAACAGTGTTTCCCAAATCAGGATGAGTACAGAATTTTGCATGGCTTTGTATTTGTGTGATTTGATATTTCAGTGATAGTTCGTGGGCTCAAAGACTAATTCAGTTGTCCTGACCTCTGATAAACCTTGTTTTTTTAATATAGCAGAAGTATTAAAAATGACAAATCAAGACATATAAGGCAGTGAATTAACACAGTGAGGATACCTGTGAAATCACAATGCAGTTCAAGAAAAGAAGAAAATAGAAGCGAGGAGTGCAACCTTGCACTTCCAATCATCAGGACTCTTCCCCCAAAGGCTACCACCATATTAACTTCTAATATCATGTGTGCACATTAGCTGGTTTGGACTTCATCTCTGGGTATATTCATATGTGATTCATATGCTTATATTTTCTGCTTCTTTGACCAACACTATTATTTTCCAGTTTTCTTGTATTCATTCTATTGGGCACTATTACTTTTGCCTCCCTATCTTCCTAACTGAAAGGACTAGGACCAACATTACCGAAGACTTTTTACCAAGGACTTCTGTACTGGCAAATCCAGGGGCCAAAGAAAGAATGTATTCTTCTCTTGGACTCAGTCTTGGAAGTTGGTCAATTCTTCCTTATTAAAACTTCCTGATGCTTTTTTGGTTTCCTGCTTCTCTGTGGTTTTTAGCTTTAACTCCTGCTAGGTTTGAATTGTGCCGCCTTAGGTCCAGATTACTTGTTGAAACCTAACTTTCTCTGGTCTACATGTGCAAATAGGCATGAGGGGCTCATTAAAGTCATATGAGATCCATAGGAGCAGCATCCTTATGTAAAAGAGACTCCAAAAGCACTTTCTTTCCTTCTCCACCAGGACAGGGTACATTGCCAAGGTAGTCACTATGGGGCAGCCAGGAAAAGAGTCTGAGACCTTTCTCTTGGACTTTCCAGCCTCAGGACTATGAGAAATAATTTCCTGTTGTATATTCCACCTATTTTGTGGTATTTTGTCACAGCAGCCCTCTAAGCTAGTTCCCAATTACTCTTTTGCTCACCACTTTTCTCTTTACACACGCACCTTAGGGACTCTAAGAGTTTCAATTCTTAGCTGTGTGTTCCATACATCTGTATTTCTGGCTCAGGTGTTCCTTCAAATAGCCAACACGTACAAATTTAACCCAATGCCTGTCCTTAAATGTGCTTCTTTCTGTGATCCCCACTGTAGTGAACAACATCACCACTCAGGCTCATAAGCAAGCGAGCAAATCAACCCTCTCCCTGACACATATATTTCATCATTCAGCAAGTCAAGTGATTCTGCGTCTAACTTGCTTTCTGAACATGGCTACTCCCTGGCATTTTTACTACTGCTAATTTCATTCTGGCTGCATTGCTTTTAATCTTTGACAGAAACATTTTTAATTCTGTTCAATAAATGCTGTTATTTTTCTAAAATAAAGGTCTTCCTATACTAATAACCTGATGTACACGAAGGTTAATGTAACAATCACATTTTATTTCAGCCATTATTATATAGTTTCAATAAGTAATATTTACTACAGTAATTTTGATCTTCTAGAAAAATGATTTTTTCATATAATGCTTTTTCCATATAATATCAAATCTGTTTTCATTAAGAAAGACATTATACAAAGAATAACATTTTAAATGTAAACATGAAGTAATGTGATTTCTTAATTTTTAAATTTAATTTTTAAATAACAGTCTATTTAAAAAAACATTTGAGAATTTTAGAATATTAGTTATCTCTTCTTTTTTAAGAACATACAACAATAGCACTATTACACAATTAACGTAGATATAATGTTCACAGCTGATCCTTATTCTTGCAAAAGCCTATTTTTATCCATAGTAGAAATGTATCTTCTTTTGGATTTTTCCACACATAAAGATCATTTTGAAATAACAGATATTAACTTAAGTGTGATATTAGAAGTTCAACACTCTAAAATACAACAATTTAAAGTATGGGTATTTGATCTGGAGAACTACAACTTATAACAGTTTTAGGACTTCAGGAATCTATCAGAATTACCCACATCTCATTTCATATAATTTTATAAGTTTGGTACTGCACTCAAAGCTACTTATGATTTAGCTTAGAAAATAAATGTTCATAGAGCATTTTCAAAAGAAATAACCATTTTCTGGTTAGTCAATTATGTTATTATTGGCATTTTAGAAGATCCAAATGAAAATAACTTATTTCTAAAGTGAATAATTGTATAACATCCCTTCATCATCTTAATTTAGTCTAACTCCAAAATAAGTAAATGTAGATATTTATGTGAGCATCACTTCTAAAATTAAATGCTGCAAATTCAGTATATGGTCCTTTTCTCCAATTTTAAAAAAATTACTTCCATTTGTTAGAGATTTAAATCAGAAATATAGTGTTTTATTCAGGACACACTTAATTTTACATTTTGATTTAATTTTAGCTTGGAGAAAATAAAACATGAGTTTGCATAAACTAATCCATTTTAATTCTGCAAGAAGTCTTCTCAATATTAGCTATATACACTTTACTGAAAATATTCATGACAGCAAAATGCCAGAGTGATCTCTGCACACCATCTGACTAAAGAACAAAGTATTTCCTGTAAATATTAAAAATTGTCACTGACTTCAGTTACTATTTATTGGATCCCCTTAAAAAGGTTTCGAAGTTTGTTAATCAAATAGTGCATGGTATAGAATATGTGAGGCTCACACTGAGGGTTTATTTCAAATGTGCTAACAAAAATCATAGGATTTTTAAAGAATGTCAACATTTTGCAGACAAATTAAGAATAATTATTCACTCAATACTTTTTTGGAAATTATCAAAGTAATTTATCTTATCCTCAAAGGCACATAAAATCCATTTTATAAAAAAAAGTATGACTTATAATAATACTCTAATGTAAATAACACCTGGTAAGACGTTTGTTTTTTAATTATCAGCTTTTCCCTGTTTGCAAACTATCCTTTACCCACTTCTACTTTATACTCTTTTAGAAAGAGTAATAAACTAGAATTTAAGAAATCTGCCAATTTTTATGCCCAGTACAAGAATATTAAAATACCACTTACAATCTCAACATAACTTGGACAGACACGTCTCCAATGATGATATGAATGTAATTTTATCATTGATTTTGCATAGCCTGTAATTGTCCACAAGAGCAGTAAAAGTAGCAAGTCATGATTGCTGATTGCAAAGTGCTTTTATTACCTAACATCTATTTAGGTCGCTGAATATTGACAACATAGAACTTTTGAGTCATATGTAACTTTGACCTAATAGAAGAATCATTAAAATATTCACTATGTTCACTATAAACAATTTCCATAAGGTTATTATTGTACTACCTTCTAATCACTAGTGGATCCTCATAGATTTTCTTCTATACAGTTAACTACTTCCTTGCACAATCTAGCATTTTTGCAGATAATGCTGCTGTACTATTCATTATTTAACCATTTCTTGATGATTTTGATTTTTGAACTGCAAAATGTCATTTCTTGGAGCAATGTACTTCCTTATCAACATTAAATCATATTCCAAAACATAGCATCATTTTCCCCATGAGACGTGCAAGCAGTAGTATTCTTGGAAAGTTGTTTACTGATGTATTCAGGGATCATTATTCACTCTTTGCTGGGCATCATAAAATAACATATTATTCACGCTTATTTTTGTTTTTCTTCCTCCATTTCACCAGCTACAATAGCAGGATTTTGAATACAAATTCTATACAAACATTTCCATTTAATGCTCTTGTTGATGCTTCATTGAAATTATTTCCCTCTATTGCTACAGGTCTCAGATATTTTTATTTCCTCCAACCCAAGTATTCTCCAGTGGGAAGGGATAGGAGATGTGAAATTAGGTTGACTGTTTAACAAACTAAATTATTAAAACAACAAAAATAATTAGTTTATTTTAATAAAATACCTGGAATATATTACAAATACTCAGAAACGTCAGGCATCTGACTTCTTGTTTATGTTATTCTTTCTAGCTCAAATTCAATCATCCTAAAAATTAATTCAATTGCTACCACTTTCTTAAGGACCCTTGAGTCCCAGAACTAAAGATTATATTCTCAAATAGGTATTTTATGTAGACATTTCTACAACATCTATCTCAGTCTTTCTTGCATAATATTATTATATAAAATATACTATAGCATTTATGTATTATATATATATATACATATTTTTTGCTGATAAGTCATGATATTACTCTCAGTCTATCTGCCTACCTGAGCACACAAATGAATGCCTATTACATTAGAGCAGAGCTTGGTGGAAAACTCATAGACCTCATTATTAGCTTGACATGGGCTTGAATGTGAACTCACAAATTATTTTTTAGATTATCTGAGTCACAGTTTCTTCATCTAAGCATAGAATAATAAAAGTGCTTTATTTTCATTATTTTGAAAACATTCTAGATTTATAAAACCCTTTTAAGAGATTAACAATTTTCTGAGTCATCTATATTATATCCAAAGACTTCTTAAAGTGAAAATGCAATTTAATTAAATCCTAAGAGCATGTTTTTATACCTTGCCTTAAAAATGTACAAGCTACAACTAGTTCTCGTGTATATTAATTTGGTTATATCAAATGTAGCATAAAATATAATGTTTAATATAAACTTATCATGTAAGAAATTATCTTCATTCCTATCGATTTTTAATAATAATAATATATTTAAGTAACTTTCCTGCTATTATGCAGCTGATGGATGGCACGATGCCAAAGGTACAGTTCAAAAAGAACTTTTCACACCAAGAACATACCCTACTTCCTTTCCTATTAGAAAGACATATGTACATGTGTATGTCTCAATTATTTGTCTCAGGTGCTGATTTGAACTGCATCCTGCTTCTTTGGTGATTTTTGAATACCAGTTAGTTAATTTACATCTTTTCTTCTCTTTCTTGAAACAAATCCTAATTCTTTGTTTTCTGTTTTATGTCATTTAGTCCTCTTTCTCTGAATAATTTTTAAAGAATAACCTAACAAGAAATTTATGTTAGCAAATTCATCTTCATAGATCTGTTTGATAAAGTGTAACTAGTCAATTTTAAGACACCCTTAAGCTCAAACAGATATAAATTATTCCAAAATACTTTAACATAAATATAATCATTCATTCTAATGAAAGAAAGATCAATTTCAAAGAGCAACAGCTCTTCAAATATGAGCAAATTCCATCTGTTAATTCACTTTGCTTTCCCAATGAAGTAACAAATGTCATCACATAATACTTAAGTTGTTTTGGATGTATGGTGACAACCAGTCACGTGCTGCTCCCTCTTGGTGCCAGGTAACCTTGAAAACAGCCTTGTGAAACCAATGTGTTTCTTAGGAGTCAGGAAAAAGAGATGACTTTTCCAACTGTGCATTTGGCAGTTGCTGAATCCCTTTGCTTTTACATATGTTCTGTTGCAACAAAAAACTTAATTCTTCCAATTCTATCACTTAAGAAGCAGCTTGTACTACAGATTAAGTTACCATGCCGTATTGTGTAAAGCAACAGGAGAAAGGACAGAAATTAGAGATTGTATCCAGACTCACCGAATGCTCTGTAAAGTTCTTCAAGAGCCAGGTGCTTGTCTAAATTGACATCATCATACTTCAGTAGATTGTACAAAGTACAGTCAGAAAGACCCTTGCCCAGTTCTTCCTGTTTTATCACCTGAAAAGCAAATTATAACTGTACTTTAAAATCTGTATCACATTTCTTTAGCATGAGTAATTGTACGTAATAATCACATAATACTTCACTTTAAACCTGCAGTGGGGCAAAGAAGAAATCAATCTATGAAAAGCCCCAGTGCTCAGTCACTGAACAATTATTTGTAACTGTTTCAAAGACAAAGTTCTAATGTTAAAATACATACTTAGATTTTTCCCCTAACTTTCTAATACAAAAGTCTTACAGGACTCAACAAATATGAACATTCTGTATTTCACTTATTTACTTCACTCCATTTAAACCTACTCAAGAAAACACTTCCACAGTAAAATCATGCCCTTGTCTCAGTGACCTGTGTTGGGATAAAATGGTACTTTCCAACAAAAACAACAGTTAAGCTGTTTGTGAAGGCTTTTTTCCTCATATTATTTGCGAAAAGTGAAACTAGATTTTTTTTTTCCTCCACTGTCTAAACTCCCCAGCTGGAAGTTAAGTCATTTGGGATTGTGCATACTGCCCTGGTCACAAAAGAGCTATTAAGCAAATGACTGTTTCCAGGAGCCAGACAGAATTAATGCACCAACCGAAGATGGAAATCTATCCGAGCGTGGGTGAAGAAAATCATCACACTGCTTTTATGCACCCTGCTCAGTCCTGTGGACTGAGGCTGCAACTTTCTTATAATCTCTTGATTTTGACTATTGCCTGTCATAAAGCAGATCCCCACACTTTTTCAGACATTCCTATTCTGTGAGTAGCTGCATAGCTCTGTCCACGATCTTTCAGTCTTTCATATTCTCCACACAGAGGCAGGAACTCGTATTGTCTGAAGCTGTACATCACTATAGTTTTTGTTTGTTGGTTGGTTTCGTGTTGTTTTATACGTCGTGTAGCTTAAAGAGAAAACGGTTAGCCAGCTCAGTATTCAGGGCCTGCGACTTAATAGCTCTATAATTCTGGCAAATCATTTCACATTTCCTCTACTAGAAAGTAAGTGTGAAGATTACCACCCTCACTAACACAATCAAGTGTAATACTCAACATGTAGTGTATACTTAAGATGGTCATTTAAAATTAAATCAATTATTCTTTACATAGTGTGTATCTTTAAATAATTTGCTGCAGGCTTTCAGACCTCAGCTTGCATATGTTGTGTCTGCACTCACAGTGGACTAACACTGCTTGGGGTAAAGGGGAGAATTTGGCACACTCTTTGTTATATCCATGCAGAATACTGATACCATATTCTAAGGCTCCTCCGATGCTTTTCAGCTGTATCTTATGCCATTTTTTGGACACTTGTATGTACGTTCAAAGTTCAGGTACACAAGTCAAACTGAGTGTGGCTGGACAGCTGAGATATCTCTGAGGATAGGCTCAGCATATGGGTCACTATTCACTGGGGCCTGCAGTGTACTCTCTAGCCACCTTTGTAGTGACATACCAGGAGAGTGGATAAGCTAAGTAGACCCTCTATAGCATAGCAAATTCTATATTTTTGTGTATAACATTAAATTTTCATTGGCTAAGCTGATATTTGCCACCTTAGAGAGGAAAAAGGCAAAGGCTTATGTGATTTAACTGCTCCTTACTAATAGGTATTGTGGATGGTAAGTGTTATGCCATGCACTTAAGCATAGTCCAGCTGGAGAGATTAACAAAACCATCTAAAGGCTGAAGTCATTTCTCCTATAAGCCTATTGGGAAAGCAAAATCTAGCTTCTCTGTTTAGAAAGCAACAGAGCTCTCAGCCATTCTCCATCTGTTATTGGTTAGGTTGCAGGAAATGACTTTTCCTAAGGGCAGTATATTTTATTCTACCTCACTATGTTTTTCCTAAAGATCTAAATTGCTGGTATTAGGGTTACATATAGGATGCAGTGATAACAGTTTGGTATTATAATAATATTTTACTGACTTTTATTCTCATGTCACTTTGTAAATAGACATGAAAGAGAGAATTGGGAAAAAGATTTTGTCATTTTCTGCCTCATATTTTTTTCTAATGTCTTACTCAATTTAAATTGCTACTTTAGACCAAGACAGTGGGATTCTAAGTTTTCCTCATTTCTGGTTCTTGCATAGACTAGTTTGATCTTGACTTGGTCATGACTGTACAAGGTAAGCTGGGCATGCTATTGTAATGAGTATGTGTGATAGTTTGGATTTTGCATGTCACCCAAAAGTCCATGTGTTAAAGGCTTGGACCCAGCCCATTGTACTATTGGAAAGTGGTGGAATCTTAGGACGTGAGGGCTAAACAGAGAAAGTTAGTTTGCTGGGGGTATGTCTTTGAAGGCAATATTGATACCCAGGCCTAATTCTGTTCTCTCTTACATTTTCTGACTTTCATGATGTGAGAAATTTGCTCCAAACATGCTCCCCACCAGTATCACAGCTCCAAAATCAGTAGACCAACTGAACATGAAGTGTAATCTGTGTTATATTTACAGAAAGCTGATTAGCAATGTGCTGTTGAAGTAAGATAAATAAATGAGGAGACAGGGAAATTACTTTAATAAACAATAAAAGTGCTAGACTCAGACATTGGGACAAGGAAGTAAAAACTGGAAAGCCAGAACAACTAGCCCCTCCATCTCCTTTTAGATGTTAAGTTACAAGAAAAAGGGAACTTAAAGTGGCTACCTATACCTGCATTCCTATCTGAGATGTTAACAAGCAGTAAAATTCCTTGAATGGGTAGAGGGAAAGACTTCTATGGCAAAGGAAAGTCCTATAACCCACCTATTGTCCAGTATTTTTCTAGATAAGATCTCCAAATTTAAAAAAAAAATTTTTTTTGGCAGTACTAGGGTTTGAACTCAGGGTCTCACACTTGTTAGGTTGACATTCTAGTACTTGAGAATGCCAAGTAGTAGAATGCCAGCCCTTTTTTGTGTAGGGTATTTTCAAGATAGGGCTTTTAGAACTATTTGTCTAGGCTCTCTT
This sequence comes from Castor canadensis, assembly GCF_047511655.1. Classification (NCBI taxonomy): domain Eukaryota; kingdom Metazoa; phylum Chordata; class Mammalia; order Rodentia; family Castoridae; genus Castor; species Castor canadensis. The sequence goes on along the minus strand of NC_133394.1, from coordinate 73,724,891 downwards.
CAAACTATGATCTCCCTAATCTCTGCCTTCCTATAAGCAAGGATTACAGGCATGAGCCACCAGAGCCTGGCATCTTTATATTTTAAAATAACAAACAGTACCCATCTTGGGTACTCAGAGCCATTGTCTAATGATTCGGGTTACTAGACTTCTCATGATTTGTATTCTCCCAGGTCAGAAGGGATACCTTTCAGAGTCTTTACTCCCATTTTCTGTGTGTGGAACAGGAAATGCTCCTCCCTCTTTCCCCCCTCACTTCTCCCTGCTTTATCATGTTATACTAAAATGAATCCTTGCTAAAGCATCTACTTTGTTAGATTCCTCATTGTGAGACCCCCTTGAAATGCCTTTCATGTTTGTGCATCTCAAGGACCTATGATTTTGGCTGGAAACTGAGAAGCTACGGAACCCCCACACCACTAGAGAAGCTCGTGATCCTGACTACAAAGCCTCACCAAACAAAATAACAGCAACAACAAAAAACCTCCTGCCCACCTATACTGGGTATGTCATAAATAGACAGAATGGATTTATTCTTTCACCTGTTAATATTTCAAATTGTTTTAAATTGCTAAGGTTTTGGTGGATGTAAACTTATAAACATTCAACTATTTGGGAAAAATGTAAGACTGAATATATTAGTAGAGTTCTTTTCCCACATCTTACCACTCTTTGGTACAGGGGATGCAAAGTTGTAGGCTTTGATAGTTCCCTGCACTTCTCTCATTTACTGTCTGACACCGGTTCTAAAATCTTCTCATTATAAACTCCTCAAAACACATGTGTTCCTTCAGGAGTAACAAATGGGTCAGACCTATTGCATTTATCAAAAATTAAATATCTTATAATTATGCCTTAGTCAAGGAGGCCAATCACAGTTTCATTTGTCATCCATTATAAAATAGTGAAGATATTTCTTAAACCCCTCACAAGAATTTTTTCACTTATTTTCCTGATTAGAGGTCAAGTTACAAAAATTCAGTGTCTGTGGAAGTTAGGACAAAAAAGAAATACTAGCAGAGTGTATGAAAACAGGAAAAGTCAGACAAACAGCATCCTGGGGTAGGGAGATGCATATTTAGCTTTAATAATACAGAGTTGTAAAAGTTGCATAAGTTATGTCATAAATTAGAAATAACTCAGTATTTACTACTGTATCATTTTTGGTCCCAAATAAACAATTCTTACTTTTCTCCTTTAATCATTTATTCTATCCTCCATTTGGCAGATAATTTTTGCTGCCTACTGTAAGTCAATCACTGTCCCAGATTCTGAAACACAGCATGTCACAAGGCAAATAAAAATCAAGTCTTTGAGGGAAGAGCAGAGCAACATGGTAGAATAAGATTATTAGGAGATGTCACTGTACAGAAGCATCAGTTTGAACCACTATTCACACAAGAAAATACATTCACAAGAGCTTGGGAAACTAAGCAAGAGATCACAGAAAGTGGCTTTAGCATTTCTTTTTCAGAAAAAAAAATACTTATCCATATTACTTCACTCCCAACTGCAAGAACATGCTATGGGGAAAGATGACTCCCATGTAGGGGAGAAAGAGGGAATCAGTTGCAGTCTTAGACTTGGGACTCAATACCAGGCTCACCATGGAAGTCCCATACTGGGTACAGTCCCATAGCTCCTGCCCCAGAGATGATGTCCGTGGACAGAGCCTTTGGCCTAGAGTTAGCATTGTCAGTCAAGGGGCTGACTCTACCACCCCTCTCCTGCCCTTGGGTACCATAGCACAGAGGAAAACTCCATGTGATTGGGGATAAGGTGAGGAAGCAACCATAGGATTTTACCTTGAAATAGTGCTGGGCCTCCATAGTGAAATGTCATACTAAGCAAAACCCTAAAGGCCCTGTCTTCAGGCCAGATTCCATGGATAAAGCCTCTGTACCTGTCTTGGTGCCAAATGGAAATTTGCAACACAGTGGAAAGAATCATGGTTATCCTACCTTATTACCAGTTGTGGTGCAGGTCTGAGGTGTACCTGGAAACTATGCAGTTCCTTGTAGCTATATGCCTCAGCTGCCACCAAGCTTAGTGTGAGTGTTGGTGGTCAAAGGATGGACCTTCACATTTTTTCTCTGACTTGTGGCAGTGCAGTGTGGAGAAAGACTCCACCTACTGTGGTATAGAAGAAAGAAGTGTACACAGGACTTTGACTTGGAATTCAGTTTGGGGCCTGCAATGGTAGCACCCAACACTGGGCAGAGCCAAATGGCCCCTGCCACAGGCCAGTGCCTATGAATGGATCATTCCTTGCAGGATAGATTTGTATTCATCCAGGATCACCTCTGCTTTGGCACAGTAGTCTCAAGGCACAAGCAGACCGCAATAACAGACATGCCATGACAGTGCAGGTTGGTCCTCCCCTGTGCTGTAATGCCCTTGATAAGCTGTGGGATATGGATACAATCTGGTATTGGAGTGGCCTTATTGGTCATGAGCTTATCCACACCGTCCCTCCCTGCAAACCCAGAATGCATAACATGGAGGAAGTCATTGTCTATAATAGTAAAACAGAGATCATCAACCACAGTCTTGAAGTAAATCCAGAAGGATATGCACAAACAAAGGCAGAGACTTTGTTGAGAAATAAACACCTAACAGTTCAATGTACACACATCATCATACAATAAGCATCCAAAACTTTCAAGGAAACATGATATCACTAAGGGATAAAATAAGCAATTAAGAACAAACATAAAATGATAAGTGAGAATTCTCACATAAATAATTTTAAAATATAATGTTTAAAAAAAAAACCCAGTGAATTCAGTAATTTATCAAAGAAACTGAACAGAGACATCCTAGAACTAAAAAGTATACTAAATGAATTGAAAAACAAATGAGATATAAATAAATCAAACAGAACAATGAGTCAGGGAACTTGAGAATAGACTATTTGAAAATACATAGAGGAGAAACGAAAAAGGGAAAGAATGAAGATGCATATAAAAGCTTACAGAAATTATGTGACAGCCTTAAAAAAACAAATAATGGATTATTGGAATTCAAAAAGGAATTGAGAATGTCAACTGGGTAGAAAACTTATTCAAAGAGATTGTAACAAAAACTCCCAAATCTACAGACGGATGATAATATCCAGGTAAAGGAAGGTCAAAGAATATCAATCAGAATCACCTCTACCCTACCAACCAAATCTACCCTAAGAAATCTAATCAATTATGTCCAAACTTTATAGCTGAGAATTCTGAAATCCTGTGAAAAGTAACAAACAGCCTTAAAAAAGTAGTTCCAGTAGTTTGAAAAAATTAGTTTCTAGTTCCCTAATATCTGACTTAGCATAAGCCTTATAAGCAAAGAGGGAGTGGGATGAGAAAATCAGTGTTGAGGGAAAAAAATTGTCAATCACTAAAATGATACTCAGCAAAACTCTCCTTTAGAAATGAAAGTCAGATGGAGACAAAAGAAGTACAAAGAGGAAAATTTATAGAAATGAACATCAAAAAAGCATAAAGGTCTCAAGGAAGGAAACTATCACTCTCCCTCAAGGAATTAAAAAACAAGAACAACAAAAAAGTAAACCAACATGAGAAGGAAAGAAAGAAAAGATCAGAACATAAATAAATAAAACACACTAAAAAACAGTACAAAGATGAATGAAATGAAGAGTTGTTTTTTCAACAAAATAAATGAAATGGACACATCCTTAACTTGTCTAAGATCCTAAAAAAAGAAAAGAGAAGACACTAACAAACAACACCACAGATTTAAAGGACATTGACTAATGGCACCACAGAAATACAAAGGATAATTAGTGACTACTGAGAACAACTACAAGCCAACAAATCTGACATCTTAGAAGAAGTGAATAAATGCCTGGATACATCCTTGTCATGATTGACTAATGAAGAAATAGAATATCCAAACAAATCAATAGGAAGTAACATCAAAAAAAAAAAAAAGTCTCCCACCAAAGAAATGTCAAGATCAGATCCCTTCAATGCTGAATTCTACAAAACATTTGAAGAAGCATTACCAACACTATTCAAATTATTCTGAAAAAAATTGAAGAAGTGGGGATTCTCCTATACACATTTTATGAGGCCAGTTTTACTGTAATACCAAAAACTGGCAGGAAAAGAGAGAGAGAGAGAGAGAGAGAGAGAGAAAGAGAAAGGAAGAAAGAAACATTGATAACTTTAATGGAATATATGATTAAAAAAGATCCAGCAAGCTGAATCCAATGACATATTAAGAACATTATTCACCAAGGTCAAGTAAGATTCATCCCAGGAATTCAAGGATGTTTTGTTAACATATACATTAACAAAATGAAAGAAAAATGCCATAGAATCATCTCAACCGATGTAGGAACAACTTTTGATAAAATTCAACATGCCTTCATGATGAAGAATTTGCACAACTGAGTAGAGTAGGGATATACCTCAACATTGAAAAGGTCATTTAAAACAAACCCACTGCTAACATCACACTGAATAGGAAAGATCTTTTCTAATATCTGGAACATGTTAAGGATGCCTTTTCTCTTCTTTTATTCAGCTTCATACTAAAGGTTCTTGCAAGAGCAATCAGGCAGGAAAAAGTATCAGGGACATCAAATTGGAAAAGAAGGAGTCCAATATTCACTATGTGTTCATGCATGAGCTTATATATAAAGAAAAACCCAAAGCCTCAACCAAAACTTTCTTAGAAACAGTAAATTAAGCAAAGTTCCAGGATACAAAATAAATACATAAAAATCAATAGCACTTCTGTAAACAATAGCAAATCAAAAAAGTAATACCATTGATAATAAATAACAACAACAAAAAAAAACCTAAGAAAAAAATTAACCAGAAGGTGACAGGTCTCTGGAATTAAACTTAATTAACTATAAAATACTGATGAGAGTAATTGAGGCCCAGTGTAGTAGCACATCTCTGTAATCCCAGGTATTTGGGAGGCAGTGACAGAAGGATCATGAGTTTGAGGGCAACCAAGGCAAAGTTAGTGAGACACTAAGAAACAAATACAAAAACAAAATGGCAAGAGGCATGGCTCAAGAGATAGAATGCTTGCTGAACAAACATGAGGCCCTGGGTCTCTATCCCAAGTATTGCAAGTGGAAAGACATTTAACATTTAAGGATTGGGAGACTCAATATTTTTAAAATGTGTATAATGCCCAAAGTGATCTTACAGATTCAAGACATTTCCTAACAAAGTACCAATGATATTATCCACAGAATTACAAAAAAAAATTCTGCATTTCATATGGAAGCACACACATACATACATACATATGTACACAAACACATGCAAATGCACACACACACACACACACACACACACACCAGCCAATACATTCTCCAACAGAAGTACACAGCAGGGAGGTTTACATACTACATAATGTCAAAATACACTAGAGAGATGTAATAATCAAAACAGCGTGATACTGACATAAAAACAGACACAGACCAATGGAACAGATTAGAGAGCCTGGAAGTGGGCATCTGGAGCCTACTTATCTTTGACTAGTTGCTAAGGACATGTGTAAGACAAGGACGGTCTCTTCAGTAAATAGTGCTGCAAATGTTAAATATACATATATACAGAGAAAAGGAAACAGACCCTTATCTCTCATGGTCAACTCAAAACAGATTAAGTACCTGAAGCTATCAAACTACTTGAGGAAAAAATAGGGAAAATACTTCATGCTATTTAAATGATAGTGGATTATTTTTTGTTAAGACACTGAAAGCACAGGAAGCAAAAGCTAATATAGATAAACTGCATTTCCCAAACTAAAGAGCTCTGCACAGCAAAGGAAATAATCAACACAGTGAAGAAACAATTTAAAGAATGGGGAAACTATTTTTAAACTGTATACCTTATAAAGTCTTAATATACAAATTATGTAATAAACTCAACCAATTCAGCAGCAAAAATCTAGTAAACCCAATTAAAAATTGGGCAATAGACCTAAAATGACATTTTTCAAGGAAAATCTCTAAATGACCAACAGGCATATTTGAAATAAAAGCTCAAAATCATTAATCATTAGGAATTTGCAAATTAGAACCACAAAGAGATATACCACAGTGCTGGTGGAATAGTGCTTCAAGAGGTAAGAGTGCCTGCCTAGCAAGTATGAGGTCCTGAGTTCAAATCCCAGTACCACAGAGAAAAGAATAACCTTGCCTCAAAATACTATGATCAAAAAGAGTAAAGATACCAAGTTCTGGTGAGGATGTGGAGAAGAGGGGACTCTTATACACTGTTGGTAGGGATGTAAATTAGTACACCCATTATGATTCAACAATCTTAGTAGTGAACACATCTAGAAAGAAAATGAATTTGATATATCCATGAGACATTTGCATTCCTGTGTTCACTGTAGCACTATTCAAAATATCAAAGAAATGGAAAAAATTTATGTATCCATCAACTGATGAATGGATAAAGAAAATGTGGTATATGAGCACAACAGACCACTAGTCACTAAAAGGATGAAATCCTGTCATTTGCTATAAAATAAATGGAAATAAACCAGGCACAGAAAACAAGTCTTCAGGGGCTCACTCATATGTGGGATGCACAGAAGTTGGTCTCATAGAAGTTGAATAGAATGGTGTTACCAGAACCTAGAGTGTAGGGGAAAAGAGAAAGATGGAGAAATGTCAGTCAAAAGTACAAGTTACAGTTAGATAGATGTTCTGATATGTTATTGTACAGTAGGGTGACTATACATAATGACAATGTAATGTATATTTCCAAAAGATGGGAAAAAGAATATTGAATGTTTTTGTTGTTGTTGGGACTGGGGTGTTTGAACTTAGGCTTCATGCTTCTAAGCAGGAGCTCTGTCTCTTGAGAAACACCTCCAGTTTGTTTTGCTCTGGTTATTTTGGCGATGGACTCTCACAAATTACTTGTTAGGCTGGCTTCAAACCCAAATCTTCCTGATCTCAGCCTCCCAAGTAGCAAGGATCACAGGTGTGAACCACCAGCAACAGGTTTAAATATATTGACTATTTTTACCATAAAGAAATGATAAATGTTTAAGGGTGACAAAATGCATATCCTTATTTGAATACTCTTATTTTAATATTATATAATCTATATATATATGCACAATGTAGATGCAATGTATATATATATATATATATATATATACACAATACATATACTATGTATTTATATATAGATATATTGACACATCATCCAGTATGCCACATATGTGTACAATTATTATGTACCAAAAATACAACCTTTAAAAATTGCTCCCATGTAGAATTTATATTCTAGTAATGGCAGAACAAAAAATACACACACACACACACACACCATGTCAAGAAATATATAATGCTTGATAAGTAAAGCTGATAATATAAATGTGATGTGAGAGAGGTGGATATAGAAACAGTGTCTCTCTTGGTATAGAGATAGATTCTTGGGTATTAGATTTATTGAACACTGGATGATTTGGAATTTCGGTTTCTTACATTGACTCTCATAAAAGGGATAAAAGAAATGCATTGATTTTTGTAGTGTTAGGCAGTCCAAGAAGATGAGACTTGCAAGTATGGAGAAGAGCAGGAGAAAAGAGTGGAATCTCCCCTTTCTCTGTGATTTCTTTAGTGTTGAACAGGAACAGCAATGGTACCTCATGGAAAGATGCAACAGTGATGTGTCCAAGTCATGTCAGTTCTCCCTTTACAAACTATGGTCACCACAAACCAGAATAGCATCTTGGTAGCAGTAGTCTTGGTAGACTTAGAGCTCAATGCTCCTCTATTTTACAGAGAGTCCACAGAGTCATTCTTGTGATTAGCTTCTTTACTTAGCAAATATGTACATAGCATCAAAGTCCAAGGATCAGAACATAAAGATACCCTTTTCAGGAATACTTGTCTCTAGGTATCAGATTTTTGTTTCTCCCACACAGTATGGATAAGCTTCTCTACCACACAGTCTGAAAAGCTTTTTGGCTTCTTTTCTCCCTTCCTTCCTCTCTTTCCTTTTACCCTTGATTTTAACTCTCCCGTACTGAGAGCTAGGGTAGGTGTTGTAGGTCAGATAGCAGATAGCTATAGCGTGGTCCCTGCACTAATGATGTTTTTATTATAGAGAAGATGGATGGAAACATGAACTAATAAGTGTGACAATTATATATTATCAACAGTGCCCTAAAACAATGTGAGAAGACAGTGAGAATAATTAATGTTACAAATTTAGCTTGTTGAAGCATATATAACTGTGAGAGATGTATTAAAAGAAAAGAATAAAATGAAAACGACTAAATTTTGTTTTCTTTTATATTTTTGAACGTACCTAATACAACAGTTAAAAAAATCATTATAGCCAATGTCAATTCTTTTGAAAGACTACCTAGAAATATATGTTTATAAGCTACTTGTGGGGAGAAAAATATTTCATTTTTAAGACATTCTATATGACTGAAGGATTCTATGAATACAAATGCATGAATTTTAAATGAATTTTGATACTTTAAAGGATTTAAATATTCTATATGTTTAGAATAAAAATCTCAAGTTGTAATATTCCAGTTATTGCCCTGCATATTAAAATAACAATTAATAATATTTTCAGAAAGAATTGAAAGCCCTGTTTTTAACTGTAGACTTGAATTGTAGGTAAATTAATGGGTGCAGCCTCACTCACCCTTCTGTTAAGTGCCCATTGTTGCTGTTATTATTCCTCTGAAATCCTTAGCACTGGCAAGAAAATTTCCAATAGACCCTGCTGACATGGACAATGCCATTCTACCTCAAACACCTGGTTTCCACCATCTTATTGTGTATTTGTAATAGGATTATTGGCTTTTAAGTGCAAAAATAGCATTCTCCTCTAAGGGACAGTCAGACAAATCCATTTGTATCTTTTTACTCTTCTGTGCTAAATGGGACTAATTGTTATGGCATTCCCTGGGAATTCACACTTATCTTATTTCCCTATTCACACAAGTGCTTGTTTATGTCTTCAGTTTGTTCCCACTGAAACAGCTTTTTATCTATGAGACAGAACAAGTCCTATTAATCTCACAGTAAGTAAGCATGCTGACTAGATTAGAAATCTTTTAAAAACTTTATAAACATAATAGGATTCACCAATTCAAAATAAAAATTAACTGGCCATTTCCCTATGTAACAATTATAATCATTTTTAAGACAAACCTTTGAAAAATTCAAATATTGCAAAAACTTCATTGTCATGCCCCCCTTTTAGCTTCAAAATGTCTCCTTTTATTTCTCCTTGCTTTTCATTTAATTTTGTAAACGCATTCACATACAGTAGTCATTGAGCAAATGGCATTTTAAGTCAAATTTATATAACATAATAATCGAAATCCCGTGAACAAGTAGTTCTTTCCACTGTTTTAATGAAAAGTTGGCATGTATGCCCATTAGGAAGACATTTCATTCTAATATGCATTTCTAACGTGAATCAGCTTAAGATTACAGAACCTACCTGAAGAAAACCCTAACCCAATAGCGTCAATACTGCTGCTTGTTTAAACTCAGACTTACGTGGGACTTCTGTGAACAGAGCTAACTTCGCTTGCTTACATTCCACAGGTATTTTTCCAACAATGCGAAAAGGCCAGAGGAACACCTTTTCCCAGTGGCCAGCACCATTTTACTTCAAGTACTGTGCTTGCAGCTTCAGCACTCTGCTCTCCAAGAACAACCAAAGCCCCACGCAACTGTCCTCTTGTCAGAAAGACCAAATATGTAACAATCCTCCCTCAGCTGCTATTTTGTTTTGTATGTTTTCCATGGTACGCTGTCAACTGTGACAAAAACATTAGATGGAAAATTCCGGAAATAATTTGTAAAAGTCTTAAATTGGTACCAATCTGAGAGTGTAATGAAATCTCACATCACCCAGCCTTGCATCACAAGGAGCATGAATCACTCCTTTGTCTAATTTTCCAGTTGTAGACTGCAACTTCCTGCTAGGCACTTAGTTATCAGACAGACTGCCATGATATTACAGTGTTTGTGTCTAAGTAATTTGCTTTGCTTAATAACGCCCCCAAAGTACAAGAGTAATGATGCTGACAATTTTTATTATTGCACATTGTTTAATTGTTCTGTTCTATTATTAGCTGTTATTGTCATTCTCTTACTGGACATAACTGATAAGTTAAAATTTATCATATGGGGCTGGAGGAAAGGCTCAAGTAGTAGAGCGCCTGCCTAGCCCTGAGTTCAAATTCTGGTACCACCAAAAATAATACATATATATATATTCACATAGGTTTACATGTGCAGGAAAAACAGTATATATAGACTTGGGTTTTATCTATTGTTTCAGGTATCTAATAGGGACACGTTCTCAGCAGATAAGGATGGACTATGCTACAGATCACAATGCAAGAAATAATTCTTCAATTTTTTGAGACACTATTAGACAAATCCCCTGTGTGTGCTTCATTCCCCAGTGGACTTTGTGGTTCTATGAGGTCCAAGTCTCCCACATTGCTTTACACATTTCCCAATTTTATGCAATCGCCATTCCTCTTAACGCAAACCCATCATTTTGCCTTGTGGAATCTTGCTTTCTGATCAGAAAACTCTTTTCCCTTCAGTTCTGTACAAAAATGTATTCATCTCCATATTGACTTTAGAAACTCTGAGTATCCTTTGAGCTAGACAAGGTAGTACATGTTTATAATCCCAGCACTTGGGAGGCTGACGCAGCAGAACAGTGACTTTCAGATTCTGTCTCAAGAGAAAAGAAAATATGTTATCCCTTATTAAAACCATTTGTCTAGTAATTTTAATTAGTTTCCTTTGGAAGGTTAATTTTTCTCCTGTGTACATTCTATCTTAGTTTAAGGAAGCTGGGAGATAACTGAATGAATCCCTCTCAGCATTTATGGGTCATTTCCTCTTCCCAAACCAGTCTTTTTCATGCAGAAAAATAGGAAGTTAGATAGATGGTAGGTAATTTATATATGATACAGATGATGATGATAGATAGAGAGATGATAGATAAATGATAGATGATAATAGATGATAGATAGATGATGAATAGATGGACAGATAGATAGATAGATAAATGACAGATGACAGAATCCATTCACTTGAACTTCAGGCCATTCAGATGCATGACTCTTTATTATTCTTTCCCCATAATTCATTCTTGGCTTGAGCTCCTGGTTCCTGACTCTTTTCATGACTTCACTGTCCATGTGACTACACCTGTCAGAAGAGCTCTTTGCTCCTTCTCATAACAAATACTCATCAAACTTCTCTCCTCCAACGACTATCTTCTCCACACTAGTCTTCCAAGAGGGGCCTATCCATTGTGCCAGTGATTTCATCCTGGAATCTCTATTTCAAGGATTACATATTTAGGAATAATACATGTTTTTGAAACCACAAATGCTGTTCTATATGGGTGCGTTTCTGACCACAGAAGACATACATAAAACATTGGGGGAGATAATAGGTTTTCTTGGTTAAGTTGGTGACCACGATTAAAAAAATCTTCCCATATTTGTTGAGACCTTTGCAGTGATCTATTATGTTTTGAGGTACACATTGGAAAGTTAAGCCAATATGGAGCATGCTGCTGCAAAGATAATTTTCATCAAAGCCATAATTATTAAAATTCAGATTTCACAGCAAACTCAGAGAGTGCTGAAATCTTGTACTGAAGAAGGTGATTTAAAAGAAAGCAACCTGAATTAGATTTGGGAAAGAGAAGTAAACTAAAGGTTTCATGCCTTCTCAGAATAGACTTCTGAAAAAGCAACAACTTTCAGTTCCTTTAGTGTACAGAACTGGCTGCTGGGAGAAAGTAAGGTAATTCAGATTTCTACATCTTCATTCTAAATAAGATTCAGATGACAGTATCAATTCAAGAAAAGATGGAAGGCTACCAGAACTGAATAAACAAAATGTCCATCTACCCATTTTCAATAGACGCCAGTCATTTAAAGCTGAAGAAGCATAAACAAAAACATTTTGCATGTGACTGAAAACCTTATTTCTGTCATGCAGTATTATGACATTTCTTTTGTGAGAGGGGACAGTTCTGCTATATTCCTATAAAAAAATAAAATTTGATAGATGCTCAGTCTACCCTATCAACCTTCATATCCTCTGGGGAGACAGAAATACTTGAGAAGGGGTTAAATTTGGTTCAATATACCCTTGAGGAAAAGGAAACACTCTATCTCCTTACACATCTTTGATTAAGGTCATATTGCACTTTCCATGTATATATTTATTTCCATATAGCTGAAAAGGAAGTACAAATGTTACAACAGAATCTGAATTATAGTAAAGAATAACTACCTACATACTTTAAAATATTTAAATGGTAAAATATAGTCAAAATGGATTGTTTAATTAAATGTTTTGTTCCATTGTTTAAACAATGCTTTCATTATTTCTTAAAACTTAGTTTGATGGGCAAGAGAAACTGCATGGACCTATGTATTTTATATTTAAATCTATTTAGAGATATTTTAGTATAATGTATATCAGCATCTTAAAATGAAATATATGTGATACTTAATTCTGTACCGTTTAACATTATATCTATAAACACACAAACAGTAAGTAGTCTAGGAAAGCAGTTGTAGAATGACTATATTTAGGTACCTGTGGCACAGAAGTCTTAGAATTTAGTAATCCTCAAGTTAGTTATATGAAATGGTAGATGAGGACCTCCAGGAAGATAGATGAACACAATGAATAACTATCATTGTTTTCCTAATTTCTTGGAATGAACAGTTATTTCTCTTCATTTGCAGGGTAGGTTTTTCATTATTAAAATTGGTATTGAACTGTTTGCACATTCAAAATTAAGTTTATAAATTTCTAAGTTATGGTGGCTTCTAACAGTATGTGATTTTTTCTCACTCAGCTGTCAATGACAATCATGAAAAGATGCAAAGGTGGGGAATGTGGAAATATTGGTCAATCACTCATCCATCCACTAGATGAAGCACATGTGACTCCTTTACCTCCAATATCATCTCACTGTATCACCATGAAAGTCAGCATTGGAAGTATTATTACAGCTAAAAATTATTTCATGCTTTCTGTCTGCTAGCCATGTGCTAGAAGCTTGCACATTCTAAATCATGAAATTTATCACTTCAAATTTAAGTAGCAGTTACTATTATTATTGCTAAGCTGAGACAAAGAATTTAAGTATCTTACCAAAGGTCACACAAGTTTCATGAACAAAGTTTTCAACCACTAGGCTATGTTTATAAAAGATATACAATTAAAAACTCTTAGGAACTCATCACGTTAGGGTCACTTATTCTTGGGACAACTGAAATATTCTCTTTTGATCATTGGAAGGATATATCCCATCTTAGTCTTTCTAGTTGTTTCCTTTTTTTTAACTCTTCCAGACCTTCAAATGTCAATGACAAATTCCCCAAGTGTTCTAATGTTAATTTTATCAATTCTATGTTTTTAACATTTTAAAACTTTACTTTGTAATGAATTTGTGTTTTTATCATTGAATATTTTCTACATCCAAAAATCAGTGTCAGGCTGAAGTATGGTTATTGATGTTTACATCAAATTACATGATCAAGAAGTGGATTGAATGAGGTCTATTTCTACAACTGATCAACTCAATTTCTTGCTATGACAAGTTATTAACTGTAATGCTAAAGACTGTACCATCTTTAACTACTGCTTTTTATTATGCCTTTTTTCTAATAAGTCTCTAGATACTAATTTACTTAAAAATATGCAAGAGAAACTGCATAATATGTCTTCATTATATGGAGTTAGAATAGAATGTGTGCAGCCAGTTTTCATTCTGCCTTGCCAAGTTATACTTTTTCATTTTTACTGGTGACTTACCATAACATAGAGTTATATACTATACCCTCTGGTAGTAAAAAATTATAAGTTATTAATAGGCACTATCAAGAATCTGTCTCATTTTATTCTTTGAATTACATTATTATAAAATTCTATATTAGATTATTACATTATATACTTCCAAGTTAATACATAAGAACATATGCATTAATGGTTATAATATTTGACATATAAATTCTGAGAAAACAACTGTAGCCTAAAAACACATAATTCAAAAACAATGTTTTGTTATGAATGAGCCAAATTTTCTTACAAGTTTTCCAAGAAGCCCATTAAAAGTTTTTATTATTTTCATAGTTGACATTTCTACTACCTACTGCTGGAGGAAGAAGTGGCTTGTGTAATGTGGGATGTGTGGTGGAACATCATGGATATTAAAAGGGAAATAAAGGAATATTGTGAACAATTCCATGTCACAAATTTGATAGCCTAGGAGAAATGGTCTTATTCTTGAAGTATATAATTTTCCAAAATTCATACAAGATAAACAGTCTGAATATACCTATGCCTATTTTAAAAGATTGTATCACTTATTAATAATTTTTCAAAGCAAAAACTATGAGGCTGAGATGGGTTTACGGGTGAATTCTACCAAATATTTAAGAAATAAATTATACTAATTTTATACAATTTCTTTCATAAGATAGAAGCATAAAGAATGCATCCTAACTTATTCCATGAAGCTTGCATTTCCCAAGTACCAAAACCAAACAAAGAAAATTGTAGATAAACTTTGCTCATGAACTAAATATAATATTACAACCAGAAGTAATGTCAACTGTGCCTAGATTAGTGAAAAAATACGGGGGTATATCAGTGATTCAATACCACTTTTATTTGCATTGTTCTAGAGATGTGCTCTCTTGTTGTTTAATAGTGTCTTTAAAAACCACATAAACCACTTTTATTGACATTTGAGATAAATGTTAAGAAAGTAGTCAAATTTCTTTTTTACCCTGTGGTGATCAAGCCCAGAACCTTGGATTCTTTAGACTAGTGCTCTCTCACTGAGCTACATCTCCAGGCTTGGCATTTTGAGAGAGGTTCTTGCTATGCAGCCCAGGCTGGCCCCAAACTCAAGACCCTTCTGTCTCTGCCTCCGAAACACTGACACTACAGGCATGTATCAACATGCCCAGCAAAAGAAGTCTTAACTCTTAAAATTGTATTCCCACATTCTTTATCTATTTATCATCGATCTATCTATCTAGCTAATCTAGCTAGATATATGAGTAAACTGTGATGAATGCAAACATATTGTGTAAACTACCTTTAAGTAAGTTTGTTAATTTAATCATTAATCATACCTGAGTGAGTTCATTAGTATCTACAAGTCCATTACTGTCTGCATCAAAATATTTAAACATGTGATCCACCAACAGTTTCTTCCGAGATATGTCATCGCCGTTAGGATTTTCATTTTCTTGAGTAATGTACTTTTGATTTTGTAAATCTAAAAGCATGCTTTTCATCTTGCTGTATTCAGTGGTCATGCAGTTATCTCCTGTAACAAAAGAACTACATTACTCTCAAAGCAATATTATTGAAAAGAAGTAATTTATTTTACTAATTAAAATATTTAGAAGCTGATATTATATGACAACATATGAGGTACATATTTTTAACTGTATAATCTTGCATACTTTGTAACTTGGACAGGGAAAAATGAATGAGCTGTTCCCAAGGTAGGTCAGAAAACTTTCATTTTATCCAAGCCTAGCAACATAATATTTTCTGTGGTTTGTCTATAAGGAAGGCTTTCATGCTTACAGGGACATAGAAAAACATGATGCCAAGTGGCTATAGAGTTTAAATTCATTGTCTCAGTTTTAGTCCTCACTACAAATCTCTATGTCAATGGTTTTACAGGTGTATAAAATGACATGACTGTAAGTAAAATGAATTGCCACAAAGGGTTAGATAATGCTTGATTTTACACATAAACTCTTTTATTTTTGGCTCCAAAAGATTATGCCACATTTTTAACCTAAAATACATTTGAAGTGTTTGGACTTCTTTTAAAGAAATTATCATGGCTCTCTATCATTTATCTATTCTTAACATTTTCTTTTCTTAATTCTGACTATTCTTAGCAGCATTGTTAGTATTTGTCCCAAAGTCTTTTCTTATTGCCTTGATAGTCATTTCTCTGTCTTTTTAGGGCACTCAGCATACATGATATGAAGGTGCATTTTGTATATTGTTTTAACTTTGCATACCTAATTTCCAAGTTAAACCATGAGATTATTGAAGTAACCATGCATTACAGTATCTCCCATATAATAATCAGCACATCAAATGGAATCTGATAGTTAACGAATCTAATTACTTGGCTTAATGTCTTTCAACAAAACAAAATCAACCACAACAAAAGAGAATAGTCACATAAATATTTTACAACAGATTTTATTTCAAGTATCTCCATGATGGTATCTTTATAAATAACATATTGACACGAAATTCATATTGCTAATAGCAAGTGCAACCTAAAATAAAGTATCTTATACAATAGTGCAGTGTATAATGTGATTTGCGAATGAAACAGTAGGTATTATGTTAGCTGAGAAGTTTTTACAACATATTTTTAGTAAAAAATTTCTAGCTTTATAATTGTGGTCAATTTTGATAATTAGGCTTTGACAGCAACTACAATTTAAAAGAAGATTTCTAAAGGTGTTTAAATATATGTCTGAGAAGCCTAGGGTTGAAAAACAGTATTTGAAATTTCATTCTCTTTCAAGTCAAAATGGAAAACAATCTGTTCTAGAGAGATGATCTTCTTTGTCTGTTGTTCACAGTTTCAGTGTTTAGCAATCCTGTCAAGAATTTCTTTTTTGTTTAAAACAAAATATAAACTTGGCACTATAGATTAAGTCAATTTTGCGTTATTCTGCTCTCACTGCAGAATAATAAGAAGAATCTATTTTCATAATCACAAAGAATTCACTGCCAAAAGATATGTTATCAAACCAAGAGTCACAGCTAATAATTTTGGTGTCTGGGAAAGCAGCACAAAAGAAAACTTCAAATATGTGGTTTGTGCTTCTATGTGTATGCACACATGTGCATCATAAATGAGATGAACGTGTGACAAAAGAAGGTAAGAATGGTAGAAGACCATTTCAACGGTATTCCTTGGATTTCTGCATGTCACCCAGGATCTGTGGTGCCTTGACCTCTTGTGTACCAGGGATTGGTGAGTAGTGGAGTGAGTGTGGACTTTGAGCCACACAGTGGAGAGATCAGAATGTCAATGACATATGGATGAGAAATAGTGTTTTTGCGGTGGGAATAATTTGGGTAATATTTAAATTTGGAGGAAGAGGTAGAGTTTGGTATGTATACTCTAGTTTTGATCTAATCCAACCAATGTGGTCGTCTTAATGTAACTATTGTTTACAGTCCTCAAAATGTGCATTTTTTAACAATTCCAGGGATTGGGATGGTTGCTGGTAATTCAAGGAATATAATCAAAGCATAACAGTTAAGGTGTTCATCACCTATGAGAACATATAATAAACAGTTACAAAATTATGTAAATCTCATAAAATTTACTAATTTAACAAGTCTGTCATAAATTTATTTTGTTAATAAATAAGTATATCTGTTATTAACAGCAGACTATATGTAATAAAGACTGCTTCTTGAAATCATTCTGTGTACTTTGCACATGTTGTTTCATATATGTTAAAAACAGCAACTCCAAAACAAAGGTCATATGATTTACACCATTTTACAGATGAGAAATGAAGGTACAGATAATTAAATAACTTGTTCAAGATCACAGAGATAGAGTCAGAATGATTTATTTTGATTGTTTTGCTGGGTGGGGATACATTCTGGCATTTATAAAAGTTCTTACAATATATCAAATATATCATACGTGAATTCACTCCTCCACCATTCTCCTTTATCTCCTTTTCTCCCATTCCTGGAATAGTTTCAACAGATATCGTATTTCAATTTACATACACGTGTACACAGTATTTGCATTATATTCACTCTCCTATGACCTTTCTCTACTTCCTCCCCCATCCCATTGGTACCAACCTCCCAAGACAGGACCTGTTCAGCCCTCCTGTTCTCCAATTTTGTAAATGAAAAAAAAAAGTTTCTTTTTGAGATAGCAGCACACGGCGTTTCCATGTGACAATTTCCATGTATATTTGTGTTATAACCCAAATTGGTTCATCTTCTTTCTACCTTAGTCTCCTTCTTACAGTGGTTTTAACAAATTTAAAAATGCTACATTAACAGAATTTTTTTAACTTAGCAAAGATTTCTTTCACATGAATATATATTAAGTAAAATGCCAAAAAAGTGAAACAAATGAAACAAAGAGGACCCTAACCAAGTTTATGCTACAGTATGTATCTTTCATCCATTATGGCTTAAAGTTAGGATACTTACCTAGGGAAGAACGATTTTTTACACAAGCCATATTTTTCTTCTAGCCTCAAACTTTATTCCTCTGATCATCAGAACTGAGTTTTCTGGCCATTTAATATTTAAAAATCAGTTTTCACATGGATTTTCTAAATCTGCTCAAGGATTATTTGTAAAGTAAGAGATGAATATAGTAAGAAACTAATCAATATCACTGCTTGCATACAGTTAGAGAAAGAACTCTCTCTCTCACACACACACACACACATACAGCAACAGCAAAAAGGGAAAGTACCTGAGAAGGAACAGGTATGTTATGAGAAATTACTGAAGAAAAAGCAAAGAACTTCTCAAGAAAGAGAGTGTAATAAAAAATCAATGTCTCAGAGTAAAAGTAAGATAAATTATAAAACACTGTCATTGGATTTTTTTACATATTGGAAATAGTTGGTGATTTTATAGAAAAGTGTTAATGAATTAATGAGGCAGAGTTCATAGTATAATGGAAAAGGAATAAATACAAAGTGGGTTGGAAAATGCTACATATTTACTACTCAATTGTTATCAATGATAAAAATGACATGTATGCTTGATGAAGATGAATAGGTATTACCCCCACTCAAGAAAAGCACAAGACAAGAAGGCCAGCAGATTTTGCTGATTTGTTAGTCTGGTTTCTTTTGTAGTCTTCTCTTTTCACATTCTAAAGAATATGTCATATTGGATTAGCACACCTTTCCTATGGGAAAGAAATGCTTTTCTAGGTTCACTTCCTTCTCTGGGAGACCAGTGTCCTCTGCTGTTCCTATACTAAACACTGAGAACACATTGGCAAACAAGACATCGTCCTTATTGATGGTATCTGGCCATCATCTTACTGCCCATGGGCACAGTGACCTTCAGATTGTGCTGATTCTTGATTCAGCATCATCCACAGGAAGTTAAAATTCAAGAAGTCCAAAAGAATGTAGAAGTGTCAATGCTCACATTGCAGTGCTTCTTCAAGTCTCTGAAGAACTGAGGATAATTATATTTTACATATCTGATAGTGCAACCATAAGTATTGAGTATATGGTAAGTGCTAAAAATTGCAGATTATGCTTAGTATAATAGATTTTTGCAAAAGCTATAATTTGTTCTTATCTCTTTGAAATTATACTTCTGTCCTTACCTGCCAACTTCCAATAAAAAGTACCTATTTCTTTCAACACAACTAATCAAAATATAAAGTAACATTTTTTTAGCACATAGTGTTAGAATTCAATAACTTTCCAATAATTCAAGTTATATTTAGAACTTATATTTGATTCCAATATAAGCTGAAACCATATAAACACAAAGAATAAAAATTAAATGTCAATTCTATTTGAACATTACAATTGGAATAGTCTTTCCTACAAACTATTTAAAATTGTTAATTGAACATTTAAAAATATTTTAAATATTGGCACACAGAGTATTTCAGAACTTCAGTCAATTGACTTAACAAGGAGGTATGAATCATATTCAATGTGGAAGTCTGCAATATTTATATTAGTTATAAGTTTGTAAACTGCATACAAAGGGGCTAGACTAAAATTATTTTGCTTAAAAATAGCCTCAACGGATTATTTTTAAAAACTTTATTATCTACTTAAATGTCAAAAAGATGAGGATAAACTATGTTGTATGATCTTCGCTGATGAGTACTACAGTTCTGTATAAAAATCTGTGAAAGCTTGCCATGTACTACTCTACCTCTGGGGACTCAGAAGTGCAAATGTGCACATCACACAGCTTCATGAGCCAATACATCTAACAACCTGAAGGGTGACTGCGGGAGGTCCATGTATTCCCCAAAGATGGCGATTAGCTGGAAGAAAAGGTCCTGTCTCCTTCCAAAAGACACCTATTCACACCAAAATCTTTGTGCTGAAACATACTCTTCCCATTGGCAATAAAAATCTATAAATTTGATGTCCAACCCGATTTGGAGAACTACCGGATTCCAGGTCCCGCAGCACACCTCTCTGTGCAGCCTTTTCTTTTACTTCTCAGCAAATAAAATTCCTTTCATCTTTGCTTGTGTTCCTGCCTTTTATTTCTATGTAAGTGCAGAACAAGGACCCTCAACACCCAAGAATTCCAGTGTATCATCTGGAGATCATGAAGGGACCCTTCTTCTTCATGTGAGGTTGGTGCAGGTTGCACCAAACTGGAAGGGATTACCCAGGAAGTGGCCATGATTGTCTGGCATTCCCATGCCTGCCTTCCAGGAGAGCTCCCCCACCACAGCTTAACTATGGTGGACCTCTCAGGCTGGCTTTTCTTTTGCTGTCACTCTCATTAAGGAGGGCTTCTCCCTCAGGAATCTGGGGATGAAGCTCTGAGCCCACTACAGCTGTTAGGCAGGCAACTTGAGAGATTGGGGGGCCAGCCAGGGGCTTATACTGGACTGCCAATGCTATGTGGTCAGAGCTGAAACCTCAGTGCACTGAGGCTTTTTTCTCAACTTTTGGTTTCCTTCCCTTTTTTTCCACAAGTAGATCAGAATGAGTGACCATCCCTTCTGCCTTAGGCAACAGTGGGATTACTTTTATGTCATTCAGTTTTGGATCAAAACCAGGCACCTGCCAGCCAGTTACATGTAAATAGCATGAGACTCTGGTGTAAAGGTGCTGGGTGTGAGGCTTTTCTGGGATGTCAGCTCACTCTTAAGGATCCCTCACAACCCTCTGTCTTCTTGCTGCTCTGTTTACATGTCATTGCAAAGGGAGAGAAATTTAAAAAAAAAAAAGAAAGAAGAAAAGGATTAGGCATTTTTAGTTTTACTTCTTGGTACAAGGAGCTCACTTACTAACCCTAACAAGAATAAAAAAATCACTCATTTCCTATCAGTTAAATACCATACCCTAGGAAAAAAAAATATTTCTGGCTGAGCAGCAGCATGACTTTTCAGGCAGATGCAGCTGTTTTAGGACCCCCAGTGCATGACTAATAACCCCATCAGGAACAAATGGGAGTAGAGTTTCTTTCCCTTAGAGTTAAAATTCCAGATTCCTGGTTAGAAAGGAAGGAGAAATACTCAAAAAGGCTTGATAAGAAAAATGCAAAAGGACATAGGAACACAGTGGGCACTATATACAGCACCTGGCAGAACATGTTCCTGTGGTCTCCCCCTTAGGGAAGGAATTCTTTCCCCTATCTGTGATAGTCCTCCTGGCAGTCCTGGGATCCTTTTCAATAGAATGTTGTTGAACTAGAGGCTCTTAATAATTGGAAAATGGCTAGGTATACAAGATAATAAAATAAATAAGTGGAGACTTAGTTAAGGTCAGCTAGTAAAGGTGGTCACAATCCAGGTAGACCCAGATATCCTCCCCATGACCTTGACCATGGCTGGCTGATGGTGGTGGATGGAGATGAGAGAAAAGGATGCATTCTCTCCAAAGGAGTATGGTTTTCAGTGGGGAAATCAAGTCTCTGGCCCTGGGGAGGCCTAGGCAAATGGTACTATCCTTAGAATGACCAGTTTCCCTTATCCCTCTTTTAGATGGGAGTACAATGTTTCAAATTCTTGAGGGATCTTGACCTCACTTGCTTATTAAGGCATTGGAAAAATCTTAACGCTGAAAGCCTAAGGAAAAAGATTCTCACTTTTTACTGCACCCAGGCTTGGCCTAAATATCCTTTGGGAGACTGGGACTGCTGGCTAGAAGGGAAAAGCATTGACTATAACACCATCCTACAATTAGGCTTATTGTAGTGAAGGGAGGAAAAAACCTAAACTTTGTAAAAAAAAAGCAAAAGTGTTATATAAATGCTGTGTCTTTGGCTACCTTGCAGGCTTCATCTCCTGGAAAAAACTTTAAAAAAAAATGGAAAAGAGGAAAAGGCAGTTATAAGGTAACAAAAACCCAGGCTGTTTATGTTGATGATCTCTATGGTAAATTGCTTAAGCTTTCACTTAAAAATATGTAAACATCTTGAGATGGTTCTTATTGTAGAGTTAATGTAAAAAAAATTACTTCTACTCTGTTCTACTGCTACTTTTAAGAAAACTGGTTTTCAAACTTATTTCAACCAGGTTTCAGTAAGATGCAGGCAATCAGGGGTTAACACTACAGTTCACAAGGAAGAAGAAATTAAAAAAAAAAAAAAAAGCACTGTTTTCAAACCTTAGCTACAAGCCTGCAGCAGAAATAGAATTTGGGTAGTTAAGGAAATTCCCTTAGCCTACTTCATTCTGTTGTACAAAAAATTTGGGATTTAATACTCTCATAATACATGGGTCTATCAACAACTGGGCTTTCTATAAATTGTTTTTATACAGAAAAAAATTTTAAGGTTGCTCTTTTTTTCCAGGCTCTAAGTTAAAAGGATTTAGGAGATATTTTCAACAAGTTATAATGAAATATAAAAGGCATTAATGATATCATTTAAAAAAAATAAAAGGCTAAAGAAACACAAAAGGCTTTGAAATTAAAAAAAATATGTAAATACAGGATTGTCAACAAAATTGTCTCATAATGGGAAAAAAGATAAGGACAAACTCCCCCATGGGGTACAAAAAGTAAGTTGGCATAAAGGTACAGATTTTATAAGGTCAAAATTTAATGTATTAATGTTAAACTAAAACTTAATTTTCTAAGCTCATAACAACAATGCTATCTTTAAAATAATGTTTTTGATAACATTTACAAAAAAGAGAAAAAAACTGTCTTAAAGAAAAAGTTTTTGTTCTATCAAGGTAAATGTCAGGGATCTTTGGTGCTCCAAGAATTTATCAAGCTGTCAAAGTTCAAATGGAGTAACTTGTGCCAAACCTCTCAAAAAACATTAATCAAAACCAAGAGCGTTAAAGAAGTGGTTCATATGCACGTGTGGCTATCTGGCATTAAAGCCTTTCTAGGCAAAACTCATATTTTTGGCCAGGGTCTTCTACTTTCATAGAGACAAAGTGACTATTTCAACTGGCTCCAGATATACCTTAGAGTACTTAAAGGTGCTGTTATTAGTTTTGGACTTAAACAATGGGTTTTTCTTAGACTCATGGACTACCACCTAGCCTTAGATTTTCTTTTGGCTAAACAGTTGGGAGTATGGACATTGCCAATATTTCCTGCTACACATATAAATACTTCAGGCATTGTAAAAAAAAACATGCAAACTACATTCCACAACAGGCTAAGCGGCTCCCAGAACAGTCCCTCGAAACTCAGGTATCCACACAGGTATGGGACCAAATAAAATCCTGGCTGCCCTGTATAACATGTTCTCTACCCTTTCTGGGCCCTATAGTTGCAATTATTCTCTTGTTTGTGTTTGAACCTTACATTCTAAACTTACTTGTCAAGTTTGTTTCCTCACACCTAGCATCCAGCAAACTGTAGATGCTGATGGAAGTGAAGATGACCTATTACCGTGGTCCCATTGATAACTCCTCTCATGGTCAGTCTAATGCCTCAGGACCCCTTTGCTGCCCCCTTTCAACAGGAAGTAGTCATTGAATAGACCTCATTGTCCCTGTTCCTAACAGCAGTTAGGGTGATCACTGAGGGGGCAACTTGAAGGGTGGACTCCAAGTGTT
Organism: Castor canadensis; assembly: GCF_047511655.1. Classification (NCBI taxonomy): domain Eukaryota; kingdom Metazoa; phylum Chordata; class Mammalia; order Rodentia; family Castoridae; genus Castor; species Castor canadensis. The sequence continues at coordinate 73,701,072 of NC_133394.1, read as the reverse complement.
CCCCAAAGATGGAAATTAGTCAGGGAAGGAAGTGGTCCATCTCCTTCCCATAAGACACCTCTTTGTGCCAAAATCTTCACATTAAAACATACTCTTCCCACTGTCAATAAAGAAAAGCAGTAAAAACATGATGTCCAACCTGACTGGGGGACTACCAGATTCCGGTTCCTTCCGCACGCCTCTCTGTGTGGCCTTTTCTTTCACTGCTCTGCAAATAAAATTCCTTTGATCTTTGCTTGCATTCCTGTCTTTGATTTCTATCTAAGCTTGGGACAAGGACCTTCACCACCTGAGAATTCCAAAGTATCAAACAAATGATTTTTTTTATCATGCACATAGTAAAACTTTTCAAAAGACAATTTTTAGAGCATTCCCATAGTTCTACTGCCCTCACATGTACACACACTCCCACCATCAATATTCTACCCCAGTGTTGCATTGAGGAAGCCAACACTGTCATATTATTGCTTAAAATCTATAGTTTTATTTATGACTCATTAGGTCCATGAGGTACATTAGGATCCATGGTGGCATACATTATATTGTTATTGACAAATACATAATGACACACATTCTTCAGCCATTATAACATCATACCCAATAGTTTCACTGCCCTAAAATCTTCTGTGCTTTGTTTATTCACTCCTTCTTCCCTCCTTGATCCAACCCACCAGTGGTCTTGTTACTGTCTCCACAGTTTTGCCTTATCCAGAAGGTCACATTGTTGGAATTGAGCAGGTAGCTCTTTCATATTGGCTTCTTTCACTTAACAAAATGCATTTACATTTCCAACATGACTTCATGGTTTGATAGCTGGTTTCTTTTTAGTGTTGAATAGTATTGTATTGTATGGTATTATACTTTATTCTTTCATGTATTAAAGTTTTGATCTTCATGGATAAAGGTGATATCAACATCTGTGTGCAGGTTTTTGTGGATGGGCATAAGTTTACAATTAATTTGAGTAAATTCTAAAAAGCATGAATGCTGGATCATATGGGAATACTTTTACATTTAGTAATGTAAAAAGCTGCCAGTCTGTCTTCCAGACTGTATAACTTTATATTCCCAGCAGCAAGAAATGAGACCTTTTGCTTGCAGGCATTTGGTGTGGTCATGTTTCATATTTCCATCATTCTGATAGTAGTATCTCACAGTTTTTTTTATAGGGAAACTTTGAAGTTTGTAAGTGATTACATTTTACAAAAAACATTAATTCATTTACCTTTTCTTTAATTACTGTTATTATTATTTTACAGTACTGGGGATTGAATTCTAGGCCTCAAGCACTCTATGACTTGAGCCATACCCCAAGTCCTTTTTCTTTCAGTTTGTTTTTCAGATTGAGTCTGGTCTTCTCTTTGCCTAGGCCAGCCTTGGTCCTTAATCCTTTCTGCCTTGTACTTGGAATCACAGGTGTGAATTACCACATCCAGACCTCTCTCAATTTTTATAACCAAAAATTTTGATTTGTTTAATCAAAATTAAATACCACTATAAGTATTGTTGAATTGTTAAATGAAAAATGACCAAAGTAATTAATTTGATTGACATGCTTCCTGATTAAATTTAAGAATTACTCTTAGTGGAAATAAAAGGAGAATTGTGAGTTAAAAAAATCTGTTCTTCAACCATTTTGCCACTTTGGATGAAAGTTGTCAATAATAAACAATATTTCCATTGATAATTCAATTCTATCCAACTAATAACATAAAAGCATTTGATTTTCCAGCTTGGCAGTTGTGATTATGAGTTAGAATATCAATGAAAGTGTTCTATTACCTAGGTCACTTTGCCTGCTAACCTTGAGATAATAAAATTAAAATGTTTTTCAGAGTTCTAGCTATATTCATCAAATGTGACCTGCTTTGGAACAAGTGGATACCCTAGCTTTTACTTCATCTCCCCCTTCCCTCCCACCATTCTTATAAACACAAAAACATAACCATGGAGAGAATGCCAGTAGAAAACACAACAAAATAAAATAAGGCATAACACAATATTTTTTTGATAATCCTAGAAATAATGGTGAACTTAAATGAAAAATATAGATGTGTTTTGTTCCAGGAAGGATCAGCATTTAAAATTATTGAGCATAACTGGTCAAATGCATTGTTTTATTGCTTGGTGAAGTTAAACAGTTTTTTAAGACATTGTTTTAGTTAGAGTACAAGCCAGGAAAGTATATATCATATGAAAAGACAAGCCGTGTTCAAAGCTGCAGCAAAACAGGAACCATTATGCACTATTGGTGGGAATGTAAATTATTACAACCATTGTGGAAAGTCGTATGGAGATTTCCTAAAAAAACCTAAAAGTAGAACTGCCATATAATCCAGTGATACCACTCCTTGGCAAATAACCCAAAGGAATATAAGTCAAGATAAAAAAGAAATCAAGCACGCAAATATTTATTGCAACACTATTCACAACAGCCAAGCTATACAACCCAGTTGCCCTACAATTTATGAATAGATTAAGAAAATGTGATACTTATTCAGCCATAGGAATGAAACCACATAATTTGAAGGTAAATAGATGCAATTGGTGGACATCATTTTAAGCGAAGCCAGGTTCAGAAAGACAATAGCTACTTGTTTTCTTTCAAATGTGGAATATAGATCCAAAAGATAAACATATACAAAAATAAACCTGATCATATACAAATGTATATGTAAACATATTTGTAACAGTGGAACTACATTATGGAACTTGGGAGAGGAGGGAAAAGAAAAGAGAATGATATAGTCAACAATATTGCACATCTGTGCAGATATAGGACGTAAAAATATGTACTGAAAGCTGTTGGAAAATGTGGGGCTGGGAGGAAAGGTTTAAGGGAGAGTAATGGAAGGGGTAGAACTGACCAAAGTAAAGTACACTCACAGCAGGGATGCACCAAGAAATCCCGTTGACCATGGACTTTGGATTTAATAATGAGAGGCAGGGACTGTAAAATAGGTACAGTGTGTGGTGGGGTACTTTTGGGAGAAGGAGGGTGAGTGGAGGAGATGAAGGTGAGGGAATATGGTTGATGGGCTTCATATAAGTATGCAAAATAGAAAAATGAAACCTCTTGCAATTGTTCTAAGTGGAGCAGTAAGGGAGTTGAAGGGGGAGGTGTTGGGGTGATCTAACCAATATACAATGTGAGGCTATTGAGAATTGTCATAATGAATACTCTTGTTCAATGATGACATCCTAATAAAAATGGAAAAAAGAAAGATTAACATCTAAACTGATTTTGAATAAAGCACATGGCCCTTCCTAAAAACAAAGAAGAAAAGAAATGCCATCTGATGAATATATGGAAACTTATGCTACTATGCAGGCTGTGAATTAAACATTTTGTCAGTAATCATTTTTTTTTACAATCCTACAATCACTCTTAATATGTGAGTTCATCATGTCTTATATGCTATATATTAAACCCCATAGGTCTTATGGGTTTGGCTGTAGTTGTCCATTCTTTATAGAGGTTATTAATGTTGATTTGTAACTTTCTTTCTTCTAGAAGTAGAGACATACGAAAAAGCTTTAATTTTTAAAAAATTTGATCAGAACTGTTTTTAAAATTAATCAGATTACAAAAAAGTAAGTTGATCTATCAGTGCATCAAATATTGCCAAAACTAAACCTCTGATTCTGTTAAGACCAGATCTCTTGGTGCTCTTGCAAACTAATTTTTTCACTCCCTGTGTCCCATCATACAAATATGCAACATCAATGTGTTTATGTTATACAGGACATGCTCTCCCCAGCAATGGAGCAATGGACCTCTATTAATCCAATAAGTGTATAGCAATTGCTGAGTACTGACAGTCCTAAGTACTTTATAAAAATTAACTCATTTGAAATTTGTAGTAATTCTGAGAGTAAATGTAACTACCATGCCAGATCCTAAAAGACACAACAGACTGGCAACAGGCTCAACATTTGACTTCACATAAAGTATGGAGTAATTTCTAACCCTAGAATTATAACTAGAATTAACTCAGAAGTTTTATATGAGGTATACAGAACTCACAAAGTGCATCCATTTGTCTTTTGACAAGATAGTTTTCATTTTTCTTTTTCCTATTGTCACTCCATGAACTTCTGTGGAATTCTCGCCAGAATTTATAGTCACCTGAGAAGTGCCTGCATGCATATAATCTGATATTCATTCTCAGTAATAAATCATCTTTTTTCTGTCTTCTATTTAGGAACAGAAAGGTCTTTGACAGAATTAATTTCTCCAACGATTATTAGAGCAGCTATATGATAATGAAAGGAATGAGTTGCAAGACTGTTTCAAGTTTATGACTATATATCTACCAAGCAATATAACTTCAAAAAAAGTAGACAAATGGTGACACAGTTACAGGACAAACTTGGTAAACCACAGCCATAGAGAAATGTTGTAATGTATCTTCATGAGGACTATACACTAGGCAGTCATTAGGCATAGTGCCTGTGACAAGCCCAAAAGTGTGCTTTTATGAAACTGCAGTCCTTTTTCATAAACATGCATCTTAAACATAGCAAATGTTATGCATAGTGGGATGTGATGAATTTCTTCCTGAAATTCCTCCATGACCTTAGGTTATTTGGCCAGTTTGGTGTTAAAAGTCCCCAGTTATAATAATTAGTATGTCTTTTTCTAGTGACCAAACATCTTAATTAGCTAGCATTTGTTGCCCTTAACTCAGAGAAACTAAAGCAGATACCTTAAAAGCAACTGAGGTCAATAAGAAAAGGGGACCAGGAACTAGAGAAAAGGTTAGATCAAAAAGAATTAACCTAGAAGGTAACACAAACACACAGGAAATTAACGCAAGTCAACTCCCTGTATAGCTATCCTTATCTCAACCAGAAAAAACCCTTGTTCCTTCCTATTATTTCTTATACTCTCTCTTCAACAAAATTAGAGATAAGGGCAAAATAGTTTCTGCCCGGTATTGAGGGGATGGGGGGAGAGGGAAGGGGTGGAGTGGGTGGTAAGGGAGGGGGTGGGGGTAGGGGGGAGAAATGACCCAAGCCTTGCATGCACATATGAATAATAAAACAATGATAAAAAAAAGAGATGTAGCTTTTGTATAATAGCTAATATTTTAGCCATACTTTGTTTCATTTATCACAAGAAAATGGTAGAAATGTATCAAAAATAGAATTTCTCCTGTGACGTCTAAATCTATATCCCTTGCTTATTCATCTTTTTTGTCAAAATTTTTCTTTTATTTTTCACTTATAATCAGATGACTTCTGCAAATTCTACATTGTTTGTCACACCATGTGTGACAAACACCCTTGCCCCTGCATTCATGAAAAAAGAAAATTAAATCATGAGCATCTTACATGTTGAGACTAGAAATGATGAACTAAGTACCATTTGCTGCATATATGTTTTGGATAAATGAGGTTTTGAATTTGTTTTTTAAAAAACTGAAGAGTTAATACAGTTGTGGATGTGTAAATGTCTGTCTAATTTGGCCATACTTTGTCCTATCAATTCTACAATCAAACAGTTCTTTCCCAAATAAATCTAATTCATTCCAGGTAAGTAACTGTGAATATTTGAGTCCCAGCATATCATAAGTGAACAACATCAGTGTTTATAGCACTGTTGTAATTTTATACTAGATGATTTTATACAGCTCTTTCTGAAATGGGTTAAATGTATAAGGATTCATTGCCTGTATGTACGTGACAAAATAGTCAGATTAGATCTTCTAACCTCAATACAGTGATAACACAGTAATAAGTTATCTGAATAAGTGTGACTTACCATGTATTTGTAGTTGTCACAATCTATTTATTTATTTATTCATTTGTTTTGTGGTGTTGGGGCTTGAACTCAGGGCCTACACCCTGATCCGTTCAACCAGCCATTTTTTGTGAGAGTGTTTTTGAGATAGGGTCTCGTGAACTATTTGCTGGAGCTGGCTTCATGTGATCCTCCTAATCTTGCCTCCTTAGTAGCTAGAATTACAAGCGTGAGCCTCCAGTACTGACATTCTTTTAAGAACAGCTGACCTTCTTTCAGAAGTCATTGTCCTCTGTGTCCATCTGATTCATATTTGTATTGGCCATGGATGCTAACATTAATACTTCCTCACTGTCTTCAAGCCAACCAAATAAACACAAGTGCTTCTACCCAACTTGTATCCTTCAAGAGATGGGGATAATTCAATGTTTTCAAAGAAGTGTTGCTTTTAATACCTGATTGATCAAGAGAAGACCTCTTTAGCTAGGCATGTATCTGTCATTCTCTGTAATCACTCTTTGGAATATTTTCAAATATTATCAAATAACACGACTCCTATCTTCCTCTAAAATGTCAAATGTCATTTACACATAAAATGCTATATATTAGGAACATTTGGGTTCTTATACCTATATGCCAATGTTCACTCTTTTTGTTCTGGAAGATTATAAATGCCAACGTTGATTCCTCAATATTATCCATTGTCTTAGAAATGTGACACTATTTGACATTTTCTTTCACTCAACAAGAAAAATAACATTATCCATTTAATGTTCATTCTCTTATAAGTGCATATTATATTTTAACAACAGCTCACCATGACCTTGACAAAAGATATTTAGACGAGATCTGAGATCTGATGCATTCAGGGTGGTAAGGCTGGTCATAGACAACAAAAGATATTTAGGAAATAGAAAAAGCAGACAACTATCTACCTGCAGGAGATATATTATGGGAGATGAAATAAGTTATGATTGAAAGTTTTTACTTTAATTGATTGTCAGTAGATATTGGGTTATGAGAGTCAGTAGATAAATATTTAGGAACTGATAATTTTTTTTTAAATTTGATAAGCTTGAGATAATCGGGCTTTATCTTGGGAGAGACCTTAATGAGAGAATAGGAAACAATCTGGTCATCTGAAAGCTGTCATTTCAGAAGAAAGAAAGGGTGTGATGAACTGGACTTGAGTCACTGATGAGTGTGTGGCAATCAAAGCCATGCTCATAAATGAGACTGACAAAGGGGAGCACTTATGTGAAGTAAAGTTTGCTATGGTAATATACTTATAAGGAATAATACTCCACAGATTTTCTAAAAAGTCTTTCTTTCTTTTCTTTTAAAACTTTTTTCTTAGTACATAATAGTTATACACAGGGTTTGGTTGTAACATTTCCACAAATATATGTATTATACTCCAGTTTGGTTCATCCCCTCTATTAATCTCACTCCTACCCCATTCTCCTTCTTAAAGTGACTTCAACAGGTTTCAATGTGTCATATTCATACTTGTTTAAAAAGTGCATCAACCATAGTCACACTCCTTTATCCTCTTCTTTTACCCTCCCCCTCGGGTTAGTACCTTCCCCTTAACACGACCTGTTTTACATTCTGTCCTCCATTGCTTAAATGTTTGTCTGTTTGTCAGTGGGGCTTTTGCCTTGGTATTTTACCTGCAAGCATATTGTGTAAAAAGTCTATTTCTTCAAAGTTTAACTTCTGCATGTTAGTTGAAAGAATATTAGGGAAACAAATTTGCTCTTCTTCAAAATGTGAGTTTTCTGTGAATTCCAGCAGACATTTTCATTTTTTACCATGTACAAGGGAGATGTGCTCTTGTGTGTATGCATGAGTACATAGAACAATATTACTCTTATATTAATAAGAATAATATTAATAAGAGTAATATGCAGAAACATGGCCTTTGACTTTGTGTTAACCTAGGTTCAGAAAAAGCTGTGAGTTGTATTTTCCAAAATAATTTCAAGATAACTTGCACCAGGGAACATTGCTATTTCATTAATTAGGCTTTTCACATGTCAATTTTGCTACAATCTAAAAACATAGAAATTTGGAATATATTTCCTTAACAAAAATTCATTAAAATGTGTGCAACTTCTAAATTTGATGAACTTGTAAAATTCCTTATTTTCTCAATATAAATAAACAGTGGAAGAGGATTACTTAAGTAGCTGTCCTTTTAATGTATGTTTTCAGATGAAAATGAGTTAGAAAGTTGCATAATTATCTGAGTACATTTTATTAAAAGAACATCTGGATTACAAGTTTCCAAGAAAAAAGAAAAACTAAGATTTTGCCTTTATCTATGCTCTAAAATGTTTTTCAGTTCCTGTTTTAAGTTTTTGTTTACAGGCAGTGGAATGAAAAAATCTCTGTCTTTGAAGGTGACATATTATTATTCATAGTCTTATTTTTGTTTGCATTCATCTATATACTAATGCAAAAATATAATAGATTAGGAACATTTTATTTTCTTAAATTGGATTTTTTTGAATCTTCATAATTAAAAATAAATACAGCAGCTTATACAATTTTTGCCCAGTGATTGTCGTTTTGTGTGATTCAAATGTTGTTCAGGCTATATTATGATCCCTAGTAGAGTCTGGTGAATAAGTTAGAAATAGACAAAAAGACTACTAGGTACTGCCAATGGAAAACTATTCCTTATTTATAGCATGACTTCCTAGGTTATCTGATTCTAGCCTTTCATTGCCTTTGAAGTATTTAACACACTGTGAACTGTACCTAATGACAGCAATGAATAACAGTTCTTGTGTATGAACATGCAAACAGTTCTGACTAGAAGAGACTCAATTAACTTCTCTACTTTGTGGAACAAGCTAGATTATGCCTATTAGTAGGTGTGTTTCCACAATTCTTTTCCTCATAAAAATTTGTGACTCAACCTTCTTTTCAGCAATTACAACAGCTTCCCATTCCCTTTATAAATATGAGCTAAGTAAAATTTTAGCATGTGTTCATTTTATAACTGTATGATAGACAAGACTTAACCTTTAAAGAATTACCCTTTAACATTCCAAGTAGATCATACTTTATTTATTTAGTTAGGTTTTTGGTAGTACAGGTGTTTGAACTCAGGGCCTCATGTTTGCTAGGCAGGCACTCCACCATTTAAGCCACTTTACCAGCCCTTTTTTGTATTGGCTGTTTTTGAGATAGGGTCTCACAAACTATTTGTTTAGGCTGGCTTTGAAACATGGTCCTCCTGATTGCTCCCTCCTGAGTAGCTAGGGTTATAAATGTGAGCCACCAGCACCAGACTCATTCTTTTTCTCTTAGAAGAGGAGCAGAGGTCTAATACAAACTTCTTGTTATTGCTCCACCCATAAATGACTTATGCATCATTTATAATGTTTATAAGGGAATTCATATAGATGAGTTTGAACATGCTTTCAGCCAGACTAACAAAGAATGTTATAAGAAAAAACATTTCAAAAAACCAGAATACATTTTAGTGTTAATTCTTCCATTCCTTAATACTATTGAAAATAAGCTTTAAAATCATAGATACACACCTGTAATCTAAGCACTAAGGAGGGTGAGATAAAAAGATCCTGAGTTTGAAGCCAGCCTCAGCTATATACTGAGACCCTGCCTCAAAAAAAAAAAGAAAACAAAACAGGAAAAATCCTAACTCACTAACTAAATTAATTCTTGACTTTTCTAAGCAAATATCTTTCAAAGAAAAAATACTATCGTTTCTGGATTATGGTGGAGACGCTAAAAATAGAGATTCTTACAAGGCCATCGAGTAAACAAAAATATCAAGATCTATTTCTATTTTCACTATTTCTTGAAGATATAAAATTTTGATTGGTTGAATTCAAAAAAATTTTCACACTGAGACACACTTCAAAGAAGGTAGTTTAGACTTTTCTGCACCTTTCTGATTATTAGAGAGGTGCTCACTGAGCAGACACAATTCTGGTACAAAGCTTTGCAAGCTAACACTACCTGCACAGTCCTTCCAGTGACACCAAGTAACCTAGAGTGTCTGTCTTGATTCCTGTAACAGGTTGAATTTCTGCCCCACTTACTGCCTTGGCTGGGTGCCTTTGAGCAATATGCCACCTTGTAGCAGCCCCACTTTCATTATTTTAATAATAAAAAATGTTCAGCCATGAATCCTAACAAGGATCTTTTTTTATAAGGATGTATATAATGGCTTACACTTTCATGTGATTACTTTATCATAGTGTTTCATGTCTAATGTAATCTAAAGAGAACATCTAATAATTTTTAAAAAGTACTCTGAAATGCTGCATTCAAATAATCATTAAAAAAAATCCAATAGTCAAGAAAACAAGAAACCTAGTTTGAAATGAGATAGTGTCTAATTTACTCATTTGTTTCTTTTGTTACATTTGCACTTCTCTCTTTCATAGGATACATTTTGTACTAACATTCTGGAAACAAGAGTTCTAGACTCCAGAGTGCTTCCTGATGTTTTCTGTTCCTAAAGCTCTACAGGTTACTGCAGGTCCCCAGCTCAAATCCTTCTCTCTGGAAGTCTGTCAGATTAGAAACTAAATAGCAAGGCAATAAGGTCTGATCTGCATCTCTCTTATTTTAATGATCCTTAAATAATCCTTAAAGGATCTTTTGCAGATTTGGCCCCAGAGAAACAAAGACAAATTCAGCCCCTGATTTATGGAAAGATAAAAGGCATTTGAAAAGTCCAAGAAAAGAGGGAGACACAAAGTGGTACTATAGGAGAATAAAGCAACAAGGAGGGAAGGAGAAGGAAGGGTGATAGAAACACATGAGAGAGAAAAAAATTTTCGTACTGAGGAACAGATGTTTCAAGTGATTTATCTTTGTTCTTTTTTATGATAAGATGTACAGCTAAAGAACAATTTGAGAGGATTAGTAATTTCAAGTTATCTTGATTGTAAAACAATTAATCAATGGCATGTTTTAATAAAATTCTTTCCTAAAAGGTCAGAAAGTAAATACCATAGATTTTTGACTTAGCCGATCTGTCACTGAATTCTACCTCTGTAGAGCAAAAGCAGCCAAAGGTAATATGTAAACAAGTAAGCATAGCTATACACCACCAACAAAAGCAAAAAACCAGGCCCAGACCTGTAATCCCAACTACTCAGAGGGCAAGATCAGCATGATCATGGTTCCAGGCCAGTCATGGCAAAAAGTAAGCAAGACCTCCATCTCCACAAACAAGCCAACCATGGTAGTCACATCTGTAAGCCCAGTTTTGCAGGAGGTATAGGTAGGATTGTGGTCTAAGGTTAGCCTGGGCAAAAAGCTTGACACCCTACCTGAAATATAACGAGAAAGGTCTGGGTACGTGATTTGAAGTTTGGGTATCTTCCCAGTGTGAGCAAGGAGCACTGAGTTCAAACTTCAGTATTGCCAAAAAAAAAAAAAAAAAAAAAAAAACCAGAAAAAACAAAGCCAAAAAACTCCTAACTTTATTTTAAAAAGCAGCACATGATCCATATTTTGCTGGTCTCTATTTTAGAATAGTGCTATACCATACATGTCTATCAATATAAAACCCACTGACTTTATTCCTAGGTGATTTATATATTTATCTTGATCAATTTTGCTAAAATGTAAGTACAACTTTTTGTGAATGAGAGAAAAAAAACATGCAGAAATAGATACATTCAATGCTGAATTCAAACATACCACTGTTTGGGTTATTATCTTGATGTAAAACAACTTTAACCCTGGTTTTTTAAATGCATTTCCAAATAAGACATGAGGAGTTATCTTCACGTAACCTGTAGGAGAGATTAGTGTCAGGACAAAGGCAGGCCTGTGCAGCACAGGTTTTCCACCCACACTGCCTTTCTTCTAATGTCATAAAAGAATGGACCAGATTTTTTTTTTTTCTTTTCTTGAAATATCTTCTTGGCCAAATAAGATTGTTTTAACTGTATGCATTTAAAAAAATGTAATTGGGATAAAAATGACTATTCTACTATTATTTGGTATACATAAGAAAAGTCTATTAGTTACATAGGGAAAATGGGCAGGAAAGTGGTAGAACAGGTTAATTCAGGTTAATTGTTGGAGCGTGCTGCTGGAGGTGATTTTAACCTCCCCTTCCCCAAGGAAGCAGGACTATCAGACAGCAAGTCCACAGTCACCCCAGTGATGCCTGGGCCACATCTCAGGACTAACTCTAATTTTACTCACCAGTGGTAGGCTGGGCCTAGACACCACTGTGCTTTCTGTGATTTATATGAGCCTCAAATGGTGACCCAAGCACTCAGCGTTGAAATGAGTTAGGACCACATCCTCATCCCCACGATGGGAACAACCGAGATTTGACATAGGTCAGATACAAGTCCAGGCCATGACCTCTCAGTTGGTTCCTCACTCACAGAGAAGACAGTGTGTCAAAAGAACGTCTTGACCACTCAGGGCCTGATATCAGTTTTGCATCACACACAGGCTCTTAAACTGGGTTTCGTATGCAATAAAGTTTCAATAAATCATCATAAAATGACTCAAAATACCAAGATTAAAACATTTTGCTTTGTTCTTCCACAATGTACATCTTCAAATTTTAATTTTTATAATCAGGTAAGATTTGTGACCTATATCTATCTGTCTCTATTTCTGTACACACACCTTGTGTTCTCATACCTTACTTCAGTACCTGGTGCCTGCTTGCTTACTAAATACTTATTGAATGTGTTAATGTCTACTTTTAAAACCGGAAGTTAGAAACAAGTACAGGAAGTGGGTATGTTCATGATTACCAGGTTTGCCAGGTTCATAAAATGAAAATGTTTCAGGTAAACAATGTGGACCAGTTTCCTCTTTTTTTACTAAGTATTAGATATATATAATGTGTAGAATGTGATGTTTTGGTATAGATAGATTGGTAGATAGACAGATACATAGTTACTATAATTTAGCAAATTAACATGTTCATCATATTGCATAATTAAATTTTTTATTTGTGTTAAGATCACCTAAAATCTACTCCTTTTGTAAAAATCCTTAATACCATTACATATTATTAACTATAGTTGTCATATTGTATGTTAGACTCGTTCATGCTAGCCACATGTGGGAGACAGAAACAGGAGGGACAAATGTTCTAGGCCCGCCCGGCCACACAGAAAGACTCAGTCTAAAAAGAAAAAGAAAACAAATTGCTCATTCTCTATGATTGCTGCTTCTACTCTTTGACCTACATTTCCTCATTCACCTTCTCTCACACACACTGGGAAAATAGATGAGTGCTTATTTTTAATTTCTTTAGAAGCCGCCATACTGTTTTCCCAAATGGCTGCACCAATCTCCCCTCCTCAGGGCAAGGCATCAGGGCTCCTTTCTCTCTGCACTCACCAACACTCTTGCCTTTTTCACATCTAGCCCACCTAGAAAATGCAAGATGATATTTTATTGTGTTCTTAATTTGTGTATTCCTAATGATTAGTGATTTTGATCACCTTTTAATAGACCTTTGGATATTTTTATTGAGAAATGTCTTTTAATGTTCTTTGCACATTTTTTAACCAAGTCTTTTGTTTTCCTTCTATTTAATTGTGTGAGTTCTTTATACATTTGGATATTAACCTTTTATAAGACATGTGGCTTGCAAATATTTTCTCTCATTCCATAGGTCATTACATTGACTGGCTCCATTGCTGTGCAGAGTGGTTTAATCTTTTAAAACTCACCAGTATTCTCATTGACTTTTGCTTTTGCATCCTGGGCTTTTTGCCAAAGTCCAACACCCAATGTCAAGGAGCTTTGTTCTGTTTTCTTATGAGAATTCTTTGGTTTCAGTTGTTCTAATCAGTTCTTTTATCTATTTTTCATTTGATTTTTGTGTATAGCATAAGACACATACCCGACTTTAATCTTTTGCATATAGAAATTCAATTTTCTTAATACCATGTATTGAAGAGTCTGGCTTTTCTCCATTGTAGGACCTTGTCAAATATTAGTTGACCAAATATGTTTGGATTTATTTCTGCTCTCCATATCTGTTTTTATGTCAGTACCATACTGTTTTGAATATTGTAGCATTGCAATATGATTAGAACTCATAATATGTGATTATTTTGGTTATTCAGTTCTTTTTAGCTCCATAGGAAATTTAGAATTATTTGTGTTGTAAATTCTTTTTAAATATAAACACACATTATTAATAAATACAAAACCAAGAATTTTTTTAGTCAGCAAGTTATTTTTGTCTTACAGTTCAATTTTTGAGGTCTTAGTTTAAAATGTGTACCCTTCTGTCTCATTTCAGCACTAAAGTCAACAATGTTTCATTTAAATGTATTCTTTTTTCTTTTATTTTTGTGTTTTATAAACCATACTTTAACTACACAATGATTGTGCATGAAAAACTCTTCAAATACAACTATACTTAGTACCATTCAAGACACAACAACAAAAATGAAAGACAAATGGCACCAGCAAAAGACACCATCAACAAAGTGAAGAGACAACTTGCAGATTGGCAACATGTATTTCCAAACTATTCATCCAACAAGGGATTAGTTAAATAAAAAGACATGATGAAGATTTTACTATTATATAAATTGGTGATCTTAAAATAATACAAATGATATTTAAAAATCTGATCATTTTGGGGCCATGCATTGTGGCTCACATTTATAATCTTGGCTGTGTGAGTGGTGTACCATAGGAGGATCATGGTTTGGGTTGCCTAGAGAAAAATAATGAAAGACTCTATCTGAAAAAAATAACTAAAGAGGACTTGGGAAAGTGACTCAAGTGGTAGAGCACCTGTGTAGCAAGTGTGAAACCCTGAGTTCAATACCTTGCAGCACAATAAATAAACTAATTGATCAAATAAAAATAAATAATATGACCTGTCTTTTAATTGTTAAGATTTATTCATTTACTTTCATCAATATTAATATTTGGAAATCATTTCTACAATTTTACTTTGTGCTATTACCTTGTTTTGTATGCTATCTTTCTGGATAGTTAATTTTTTAAAAATTTAATCATTTACTTATTAACTATTTTTAAAACTTATGTACTATTTTTTGCTTATTTTAGCACTTATTCTGGAATTTTATCATGAATGTTTATTGTACACATACTTTTTTTTTCTATGTCTTTAAGAAAATTATTTAACGTTCCCTTCATTAATAACTCAAATATTTTATGTACTGATATTTTATCTCATTTTATGGAGTATTTTATTTATTAGTCCACTAGCTCCTTCTTTTTTAAGGCAGTTACTTTTCAGATACTTTGAAATTTCTGAAAGTTGACTTTACCTACTAATTCCTATATTATTTTAACAGAGACTTCAAACTGTCTATTCAGCAGGGTCATGGTACAAAAAGCATATTGAAGATGCATAGTAAGCATTATGCTTCACTCAAATTGTTTAAATATCCATATTCATAATAAAATTATTATAAATTGGGTGCTGTATTATTCTGGGAAGTACTTAATGATATTCAGTGCAGTACTTAAATTTCCTAAAATAGTTTATGCTAATTTGGTTTTAGTCACTTAACACACTACTTTTTAACCACATTTTCTCAGTTAGCTTTTCTTGCATGTAAAGGACCAATCTCTCAAAGATTAGCAGTTGGACTATATATGTACCTAAATTATTGATCCATTTTGATAATCATATTTCAATTATAAAGTGCAATGAGCACTTTTAGAAAAATGGATTTTAAAACAAAAAGGTGGATTCTTAAGTTTTTTGAAAGTATTCTGTTTAGTAAAAATCAAATTGATTTCTAATGCGTGCACACACTTAAGAATACCTCATTTTGTCTCATAATAGAAAAGCCTGTTTGATGCTTCATTAGTATGATGTTTTCTGAATGTCTTTTTATTGGAAATATTTCAATTATAAAGCTGTCAGGAACAGTACAATAAAATTAAAATATATAAAAGCAGTGAAAATGTTTAACTGAGATTTAAACTCCATTTTGACCCTTGATTGTTATGTCTATCATAGCTTTTTGGTTAATAAACCCTCCAAGCAAAATATTTTATAGTACATAAAGCAGAATGCTCATAGTCAAAATAAAAGCTAAAACATATATTCCTCATTGTGTTTGAGTTAGTTTTCTAAGTGCTGCACATATATTATCTTATATAATACTAAAATGATCATAGAATTGATACCTTAGAAATCATCACATTCCAAATGAAGAAGTAAGTAATTTAGTCAGGTTGAGAAACATAAGAAAAACAGTAGAGCTGGAATTTGAATTCAAGTAATTCGCAGAGTCTGTGCTATTTTACAGGCTGCCAGGGCATGGCAAATAGTACCGGGAAATGCAACTAACAAATTCTATTTTAGCCTCCAGTTCCACAAGAACTTACTTACATATATATGAAATATAGGAAGATACACCAAAATGGAGAAAGGTAAAAAACTTTTTTTTTATTGTTTATTCATTTATTCATATGTACATATATTGTTTGGGCCATCTCTACTCCTTGCCTCCCAGTCCCACTCTCTACCTGCCCCCCCCACCCCACGCTTCCAGGCAGAACCTGTTCTGGCCTTTTCTCCAATTTTGTTGAAAAGAAGACATAAGCAATAATAAGAAATACATAGCGTTTTGCTAGTTTAAGATAAGGACAGCTATACAGAGAGATTCCTAGTATTGCTTCCATGCACAGTGTATTACAACCCAAATTGGCTTATCTCTACCAGACTTCTTCACTACTTCCCAGTCACCATCCCATAGTAAAACACTAATATCAGTGTGAAGTTTATCAATCCTTATCTAAATCATAGATGTTTTGTTAGCTTCAAACTGTCAAAGATAAAAAAAGAAGAAACAAAGCCTATAAAAATAGCTTAAGAATAAAGCACTTACCATTCATGGGAACATTTTCAAAATCTATTACACTAATCTACACAGCTGCCTAATTGCAAATTCTCAGCCCTAACCAAGAGTTGAAGA
Organism: Castor canadensis; assembly: GCF_047511655.1. NCBI lineage: Eukaryota > Metazoa > Chordata > Mammalia > Rodentia > Castoridae > Castor > Castor canadensis. The sequence goes on along the minus strand of NC_133394.1, from coordinate 73,684,374 downwards.
GTCAGAAATTTCAGGCCTGTGACCTACCAATGTGTTTCAGTCAGCTCTTCAGATCAAGAGTCAAGGTGGACAATAACTGGTTTTACTCACAGCAGTGATAGAGCCCATTCAGAAATACAGAAAAATATAAAGTTGAAAGACCTCAGAGATAAGCAAGCTTAATTTTTAGCATAATATGAAAAATGCAAGTGTTTTGTTTTCATAACTTGATTTAATGAGGTAATAAGTAACTAAATTTTTGAATCACTAAAATGAGTGACATGGAGAGAAAAGCTGATGGTGAGGAGATTTAAATAGCTCTGGGAGAGACTACAGGGAACTCTGACATCATTGAGTAAAACACTGATGAAAACTCAAGAGGTAAACCCTAGATTAGATTTGACTTGGAGGCTATATATTATTAAATGACTCATTTCCAGTTCCCCAAAGCCAAGATGTGTGAATTTAGAAATTAATTTCAATGTATACTAATTTGTGAAGTACGAATGAGTATTTGAAATTTCTATATTTTATTGTTCTGAGCTATACAAAACCTCATTCATTTATTTTTGGAAAGATTAAATTATACTGTATATGAAGAACTTAGCATTAAGGATAGCATAAAGCTACAGCTAACCTGCCCCTTCCCTGTCCCAAAATGTTACACTATCATTTTAATGTAAGCATAATACATCACCATAATGAATAGTGAAGTCTGAGAGCTAAAACAAAAATATTAAGACTCTACTTACAACTGGTTTGAGTTCAATATTAATGATATATCAATTCACTTTGAAGATGTTCTTTATGATCTTATGTCAGCAAAGAGAAAGTATTTTTGCCTGAACTATTTTTGTAGTAGAAGAAAAGAGGTTTAGGCTCAAATTACTTCACTTTCTATCCCAATCTGGGGTGGGCACCTTATTTACACAGTCTGTATGTTAGTACATTGTACAACTTGCCTGACACCAACAAAGAAATGGGGAAGAAAATGTGTATGTGGATAGTGAGAGCCAGTTCTAACTGATTGATCTGTTGCAGGGTATAAAGCTGAATTGTGGTGTTTTCAATGCTCACTAACATTCTATGCCATTACTAGTATCAATATTGCATAGATATTTTGCAATATCTCTGTCAACAAGATATTGAGTCTGTATTCAAAGGAGATATAGTTAGAAAATGCTGAGACTGGGTTATGAAATCAGGCAGTCAAATGTCAGAGTCTGTATATTTAACCACTAGGCCATGATTCCAGCCACTTGAAATAAGGATGTTTTGGGGTCTGGGAACCTAAGGGACAGATGAGTGAGTCTCCTATCCCCCATGGAGAGCACTATGAGCCCTGTGCCCTGAGAAGGAGATATAAATCTGCATTCCTGCACCCTGAGGAGGAGGTACAGGGGTATCAAAAATCTGCCACAGGGATGATAAACAGAATGCTCTCAAGGTTGTTTCCCCCCATAAGGGGCAAACAGACCAGATCATTGAAGAGAGCCTGTGTGTAAGAAACCTTGGCCACAGAAAAATCTCCACCTAACCCTTACCTTAACCCAGAGATAAAGCATCCATAAACTGCCCCAGACTTCACCTCAGCAGGGAGCCACCAGTTTCTGGGCTCCACTGCACTGCTCTAGATGTAACCTTTCCTTTCTCACTAATAAATCCTACTTTGTGTACTGGCCTTGTCTCACAGGTCAATCACCTGCCTCACAGACCAGTTCTCAAGCCTGTGAAGGCAAGAACCCTGGACACCAGCCCACAATATTTCACATCCACACATAACATTTCCACATGAAATGGGTCACCTGCACCTTGGTCTCCCAGAACAAGGTTGTTATGACTGAACACCAAACCAGCAAGAGTTTGCCTAAGGTGTGGCAACATGAGTCTCCAGAGCCCTGCTGGTTACTCCTGCTGGGGGAAATCCCTGCTGAGGGTGATCCAAAACCAGAATTCCCTGTGCTGCTCCCCCTGTCTCTCTCTCTGTTCCTGTCTTCCTGAAGGACTTTCCCATTATGGTATCGAACCAACAGCTCCCAGCCAACTTTGGCCTCACAGCAATTCCAGTTCTGGGGGTGGTTTTTGTACCCTCCCCGTGAGCCAAGACTGAGCCCGGGGTTTATTCGGATATGTCTTATGCTATGTTGTAGGAGACTTGATTGTTTTTTTGCACCTATAGATCTTCATCTTCTCCCACCTATCAATACCCCACCTGCTGGAGGCAGCAACCTGAGAGTGGAGATTTTGTGTGGTTGACAGTGTTCCAGTACCACTTAGAAGCTACCTGAAAGCATACCTAATCATTAATCCCTGAAGCTTGTGTCCTGTTTCTTGGCTCTGTTTCCCCCTCCCCTACCCAGGATGTTAGGAGGATGCTGCTTCTGTCCCTGCCAGAAGCTGCAGACATACTTTTATTCACACACTCCCTCCCTGGTCACACAGCCTTGTCTCCCATCTGTGTCTGCCTTCCCCTCTCTGTGCTTACTGGGACCCTGGTTTCCCATGAGAAACTCATACCATAGTTTGTTATGAGTTTTTTGAGTTACTCCCACACCTAGTTTGTCATTTCCCTTGGTTGCGGCAGCTTTAAATCAACTGCTGGGCACTAGCAGAGGCTATGGTGCCTCACAAAACCACAGCCCGGGAGGCAGACCCAGCCATGGAGAAGACTGACATGGGTCTCTATGCCACATGCATGCCCAAACCCCACCCCCCAGGTGCAGCCCCTGCTGCAGCTAAGACAATCCATAGGAAGGTCCCAGCTGGCATCAAAGGCTGCCACTACCACCACCTACACAGTGGTGACTGTGACCTGCTGCCATTTCCTCAATAAGAGATAAAAAGGGAAATAAACACGAGAGCATGAGCATGCAGGAGCTGCAAGGGTGGACCTGGCGGGGTTGAGGACCAACATGGGTCTTCGGCTGCCACATGCACACCCTAACCTCACCTCCACAAGGGGGGGGAGGGAAAAGTACGTCTGTGCACAGGGACACCAGCCTATCTGACTAGAGTCCCTGGGCATAGTGGTGAATACCCACCACAGCTGAGGCAATCCATAAAAAGGGACTTGTGTGCATCTAAAGCTGCCAGCCATACATGGTGGCAACCCCAACCTGCCACCACTCTCCCAAGAAAGGATGAGAGGAAAAATAAATGTGCGCAGGCACAAGTACTCAGGGGGAGGAGTGACGGGCCACAGGGGCAGGCCTGGGCAGTCAGGGTCACTTGTCCTGGGCCTGGGGGAGGTTGGTGGCTCTTTCCCCAAGCTCTGCACTCACCTCCGTTTGATGCCTGTGCTTGACTGATCCAGACCTCGGAGCCAATTCTTATCTCAAAGTTATGGTCCCCAAGAAACACTAATGTAACCTTCCAAGAACAGTCAAACAATAGGCATTGTTAAGGTCCCTAGACTTCTTGTTTAAAGCTTCCTGCAGTTTCCACCTCAGCACAAAAAAGTTTCCTCCAAATATTGATACTAAATGTCCCTTTGTGGCACTGTGATTGCCCTGGGACTCCCTCTGAGTACCCTTCTCTAACTCTACAGGCACTTCTCCAGGTGATGCATCCCTTTATTAAAGAGGCTGCCTGTTTTTGGTAATATAAGGCAAAAAGGCAGGATCCTAGAATTTTTCTCACTGTGTCAGTAATGGTGGCCTAGTGCAACCAGTCACTGCATTTACTTTGGTCCTGGCCAAGGATGGTAGAAGGAAATCATGAGACAGGGACTCCTGCTCTCCTCAGGTCAATCCCCAGTTGGAATTGACCCAATAGTTATTGTTGTTGTGCTACATGGAACTTGCCCCCTCAGTCTTCCAGACTCAGTACCCAAGCATACTGGCCTGTCTTGTGAAACACTGGGAAGACCTTGACTCTGTTAATCTCAAGGAAAAAAATCCCTCATCTTTCTTTTTACTGAGGTCTGGCCTCAACATCCCTTGGGTGACCAAGAGAAGTGGCTTTCACAGGGCTCCTTAAATTATAACACCCTACTGCAATTAGACCTTTTTCTGTAAAAGGGAGAAAAAGTAGACTGAGGTCCCCTACACAGCTTTTTTTTTTTAATACCAGGACTACCCTGAATGACTCCATAATTGCTATCTAGATACTCAAATGCTGGACATTCTTTGTAAGCAACAGGATAAACATGGGAAGGAGGAACAAGAAAGCCTCTTACAAATGACAAGGCCTGTGTCCCTACTGCTCCACCCTCTGCCCTACCTTTTAAGCCACCCTTATATTCAGAACCTCCTAATGGATGTTTTCCCCTTCAACAGGCAGTGGTAAGAAGAGGGCAAGTCTATGTCCCCTTGCAGCTATCAGATCTAAGGAAGATTAAAAAGGATCTGAGTAGCTATGCTGATGCCCCAGACCAATATATCTAGGCTTTTATTTCTGTGATCCAAACCTTTGAATTGGTGTAGAAGGACTGCATGCTTCTCCTGGACCAGACTCTTTCCTCATTAGAAAAGCAATGGGTCCTGGCCCAGGCCACTCAGGTTGGAGAAGATTTCCAACTACAATGAGCCCCAATACCCTTGGCACCTGGAAATGAGGGAATAAATATGCCCATGCCCACAAGGATACAGGCAGACCCTATAATAGAAGGGCTAAAAAGAGCCAAAGTCAAACCTCTGAACTATTCCCAGGTGACTGTAATACAAGGCCCTGAAGAAAACACTATCAGAAAGCATACCATAGTGGACCCAGAGTCACAGGTGGGAGAGGTTCTTCTCAAAGATAAATTTCTGACTCAGTCAGCCCCAGATATCCACAGAAAACTCCAAAAGTCTGTGGCTGAAGGGGAAAAGTCGTTGGACCAACTAATACAAGTAGCCATGTCTATATACTATAACCAGGACCTCACTAAAAAGAGAGAAAAAGATAAGAAACATCATGCCCTAATCAGAGCTCTCAGGGAGTGCTCCACCAGACAGGGGCCTACATCCCAAGCTTGCTACCATTGTGGACAGGAGGGGCACTTCCACAGAGAATGCCCAAAAGGAGGTGTCTCCAGGTGGAAGGAAGGTTGGCATCTCCTGTGAATTGATGGGTTCCAGCCTCCTGTCCAGGCTCTACTTCTTAACATCAGTGTTGAGGAGCCTCAGGTAACCATAATAGTAGAGAAATAAAAGATCATCTTCCTAGATAGTGGAGCCCATTTCTCTGTCTTACCTTTTTCTCCTGGTCCCCGGTCCAATAACAAGGTTATCTTTTAGGGCATAAATGACCAGCCTCTAGAGCACTATTTTACTTGGCCTCTGGTCTGCTATTGGGGAGACCTCCAGTTCTGTCACTCTTTTCTCATAGTTCCTGAGCCTCCAGTGTCCCTGCTGGGACAGGATTTACTATCTCAACTAAAGATTCAGATCCTGCTCCCTCTAGGAGACTATCTCTGTTGCCCCTTCTTCAGGTACAAGTAGAATTCAGGAACAGTGTGGACTGATGGAGTGACTGTAGGACAAGCCCAAATGGCCCTTCCAATTCAAACAAAACTCAAAGATCCATCACAATTTCCACACCAAAAACAGGGACAAGAGGCCTCTTACCTATCATAAATTCCTTTAATAATCAGTTGCTCCAGCCCCTACAATACTCCTATTCTTGCTGTCCTTAAGGGACCAAATAAATGGAGGTTGGTTCAAGACCTCTGGCTCATTAATGAAGCAGTCATTCCCCTTCACCTAATTGTTCCCAATCCTTATACTCTATTGGCTCAAATACCCTCAAAAGCCCAATATTACTCTGCACTAGATTTAAAGGATGCTTTCTTTTGCCTTCCTCTGCATCCTGACAGTCAGCCTCTGTTTTCCTTTACTCTACTAACTCCTTACAAGTGCTAGCTAGCCAATTCGTGGTCCTTCTGGAACAACACATGGAGCTGGGCTCTTTGGGCACTAACTCTGGCTGGCCTCCTTTTTATGTTCCTACTAATATTCCTATTTGGGCCTTGTATAATAAATGCTCTCTTCAGATTCCTATCTCAACAGGTCCAACAGATCAAATTCCAGCTCTCAGTCAAGGAATACTTACCTCTCTGCCTACCCATGAGCCTTCCATCCAGTTCTATCAGGGACCTCTGGAGAGTACACAGGCAAACCCCTGAGATAAGTACCACCACCCTTACCCATTTCCCCATTGTCAGGACAAAGCAGCTAGAGGAGTCATCACCCCTCTTCCCAACAGCAGTTGGGTATTTGTCTCAGAGGGGGGACTTGTTGGGTTTGGGAATCTAAGGGACAGATGAGTGAGTCTCCCATCCCCCATGGAAAGCACTGTGAGCCCTGCACCCTGAGAAGAGTTATAAATCTTCATTTCTGCATCCTGAGGAGGAGATACAGGGTTTCAAAAATTTGCCACAGGGATGATAAACAGAATACTCTCAAGGTTGTTTCCCCCCATAAGGGGCAAACAGACCAGATCATTGAAGAAAGCCTATATGCACAAATCCATGGCCAACGGAAAAAAACTCCACCTAACCCTTATCCTAACCCAGAGTTAAAGCATCCATAAAAAGCCCCAGCCTTCACCTCAGCAGGGAGCCACCAGTTTCCAGGCTCCACTGCACTGCTTTAGCTGTGGCCTTTCCTTTCTCTCTAATAAATCCTACTTTGTGTACCGGCCTTGGCTCAAGAGACAATCAGCTGCCTCACAAGCCAGTTCTTGTGAAGACAAGAACCCTTGACACTGGCCCACAACATTTCACACCAGCACATAACAATGTTTACAAAGTAATATTAATTTATAGCCATAATAGTGATTCAAATATTGTCATAACTCTCACACATATGCTCAAATTTGGATTTCCATATTGTCCAGATGTACGGAATGATATAGATGGCTAAAAGTAGACTTGGCTGATTATTCAAATAGTAATGTCCTGTCTGAAAGCACATTTATTTTTGTCACAGAGATAAAACCCTTTTACCATGTTCATGCTGATTGATTGTAAGTTTAACTTTCAGATGTTGTCTTTTAGGATTTGTTTGAAAAGGTTAATTTCTTTTTTTAAGTAAATGGTGAGAAAACAAAAACATATGCAAGTAAACTTGGCTTTAATGATTAATTTCATGTAATGAGATAAATACAGTAAATAAGTAATACAAACTCCCTGTCCAAGTCGGAGAGAAATGTGTCTTAGGAGGAAGCTGAAAGGAACATCTCCCTGTGGGTTCTTTCTTCAAAACATAGAAACTGGACCAGCTGTCAATGTCAACTGCAATCCTAGTTGGCCTGGCCACTTTTCACCTTTTAGCATTTATGCCAGAGGACATTCTAAAGCCTTCATAGAGAATAAATTTAAATTTTAAGAGAATACTTAAAAATCTTTCTCAAGGGAGCAGATGGAAATGAATATACAAAGTCCATTCTTTTATTTCGGGATGTAACTTTCATAAATTAGCTCTTCCAGGTGACTGAAAGAAGTAATTGGAAATTTAGGATGTTCATTTTTTTTTTTTTAAGTTTCAGTGATGTTTTAATTCAGAAAATGTCATGAAAAATTTTTAGTTTAAAAATGTGAAAATATTCTGTGTAAACACTGGACATAAGAGGTTGTTCTTGAGGTAGTAAAACTATCTTTTATATAATGATCACTTCATTTAATTATCATAAGGGCCCACATAATTCCTAATAATATAACAGAATTGGTAATACCAATTTTAGTCATATTTTAAAGAAGCTCACATGTTTATCATAGTCTGTGAATACACTGATTTCAGTTTCTTTTGCTAGGAGTTTGGAAATATCAAGAAGCATTACAAAATCAAGATAAATGGAAGTGGATATGTTTCATTAGGCAGCTACAGGGATTGGTGTTAGGTGAAGATTTGTCAAATCATGAAGATGAAAACATTTCACAGTTCCAGTTTTCAAATAAAAACGATTGCAAATATTCTAATGTTTGCTTATTTTTATTCATGCATTTTTTTGTTGAGGGAGGATAAGGATAAAATGAAGCTACAATATAAAGTGTAATATTCCTTCTTAATCTTCTTAAGGCTAGTATCCAACATAATTGACAAGTGGTAGGGTTCCATTTGAGTTTGCTTAATCACTCAATACATGTTTGTTTTGTGGAAAAATAAGTGGGGCCTGACAATAACCCTTAGCTTTATAGTTTTCTGGGGAAAATCTCCTCAGTAGTATGAGGAAAGATCATCTCAGCAGTGTAAATGACCCCATGGCTTGTAACTGTGTTCCTAAGGGGGTAAGCAAAATCTTTTACTCCTTTCAGACATTCTAGGTCCCAGATTAAAATCTCTTGTTTATCACAGGCTTCAGCTTCCTCTGTCAGAATTCCCAATAATATTAATACATTCTTGTGAAACTGTAGTTGAATACATCAATTTATTATTGTGTTATATAAAAATATTTATAAATATCTTTCTTAGCCAATGCAGCATATATAATATTTTTTACAAGAAAGCATTTTGAGAAAAATATCTACATAGCAGGTATTCCATCATGCTTCTTGAACACCTGATGAACTGTGATTGAAATTTGCAAAGGATAGGTAAAAAGATTCCTGTTGTATCTGTCCTACTTATATGCTTCTTTTTCTTGAACAAATAAACTGCAGGGGTAACATGCATTGAAGATGTCTTCATTCTTGTTTACACAGTATTCAGGGATGAAAATCTAACTTTATGATATGCAAATCACCACAGTGAGTGAAAACATGCACTGAGTGTCCTTTTATAACAGGTATGAAGAAATTGTGTTTTCTAGAAAGTATTCACTCCTCATTTGGGTCTACAGTTAACTAAAAGGAGAAGAATAGCTTGGTATCCTTACCTCCATTTTGCATCTGTCTCCTCTAATCTGAGTCTTTCTGCTGCAATTACCTTGGGTTCCTAGAAGGGCAGGACTGATTCATAATATCTTTATGACAAGGGACTGAAACTATGCAAAGGAATAAAAGAGCCTCCTTGGTCAGACTATTCCCCAAAGAAGACAATTGCATATGATAACCATAGGCAGCACCCTGATGCAAGAATAATCATCTCATGGGGACCAGATTGCTGTCTCAAGTGATGATAGCCATAACAACTTTATGTTAGAAACCTGAATTGAGATGATCAATCCAGGCTACACTTTGCCTGGGACTGTTTGGTTATACATACCTCCTACTCCTGCCCCAATACTGCCTCTGCCTAAACTGAAGGTTCTTAATTCTGTACTCCAAGATAAGTTGAAATGCTTTCTGCCCTCTCACACCAGACCAGTGCCTTAATAAATCTCCTTCCTCTGCCCTTCACCAGTGCTGGTGTCTCTTTAATTGTCATATTGTGGTGAGTGGCCAGACCTGACATGTTGTAACCCCAGGAGATTTGCCTCTGGTTTCATCTTTAACAGCATTTCATTGATGTACAGTTTTTTACATGAAAAGAAAGCTATTATAACTGCACATTAGTACTTGATTTTTATAAAGAAGTAATGGATTCTTTGCTCTTGAAATGAATGAAAGTTAACTATTTCCCATAAAGTTTGCTCTGGGGTTTGATTATAGTCATTTTAGTCCAAGCCTTTCCATAACCAATCTATAAACAGTTATTGTGTGTCTGTGCATGCCTGTTTGTGTGTATGTATAATATTTGTCTGACTCTAACACAGTGAACTCTTAGTATCACCAAATCCACAGAATAAAACAGATGATGTGGTGCACTCAAGAAAGTCTGCAGAACTTTGCTTTTCTCTACCTCTGTGTTCATTATTCCACTAGGAAAAAAGAGAGTAACCTTACACACAAGCAACCCTGTGTGTTCCATCCTTCCAATGCCCACAGTGTTACGTACCTCTACACTGGGCATATACCTAAGATGCTCTCCTGTATTTTAAGTATGTCAAAGAGTATCTGAAATTCATGCACTACTGCTGGTAGAATATGAGACATAGCTGAACAGAGGGCTCCCTCAAGAATGGGTGACGTGATTAGAAATGATTATTCTCTAACATCAGTGGTGAGCATCATTGTGCAATTAAATAAAGCATTCCTTCTGAAACAATGTGCTTGAAGATAGAATTGAGTATACTATTTTGTAGTAACAGGTTGCAAATAATTTTTGAAACTTGATAGTTCATATTCTTTTGAAGTTATTTTTCTGTTATTATTATAAGAATCTACAGATGGAAATATGATATAAAATACACATCTTGAGTTTTGAGATTTCTTTGTATCCTAGTATGTAATGTATTTTATACTTCTTTATTTACAAATTTATAAGTGAATTTGTGACTGTGTTCCAAATAATACTACATGACTTCTGTGAAACCCTTAACTATTTAAACCTTTGTATTCTAGTTCTGTCTATGGTAGAATTTGGTATCGCTTTGTAATTTATCTATTGAGTAAAATTAATCCTCCAGCCCAATAAATTTTAAGTTGATGATAGAAATAAATATAAAGTATTCCACACAAATAAAACATTGACCCTTAATCATTTGCAACTTTCTGCAGACAGAAAATGCACAATCTGTATGTTGTGTAAGATCTGCATCCACAAACATTGTTGATCAAATATTCTGCTACCAATTCATCAGAATAGAGAATCTCAAAGTTTTAAAATATTAAAAATTACTCATAGGGATACTACTTTTATTACATCAAATAAGTTGGCATGAGTAGATGGTTTTTGTCTGTAAGGATACTGATCAATAATCAGTATAAAAGTGGTAGTTAAAAAGGTGTTTTTGTACTTTCCAGTTACTAAGAATTCTTTTGATCAGATCAATTCCACCCACATACTCTGCTTTGTGCTCCCTTAACTACAACTATACTTGTGGCATTCCTTTGGCCATGAAATATAATGTATTAACATATTTTGGTGTTTGAGATGTGGACCTCTTTAAAGGAGTTTTTGCCTACCACAAATATTTTGTTATTCTACTGACCTTATTCTTGTACTATTGAATTATCTCAATTCCATTTCAATTCCAAACTCCGATTAGCCACTGGTGTTCCTTGAAGAAATTATGTGGAAAATTTATATTGAGCAATATCTTATATAGTCAGAGATGTTCTAAATAAATTTTGTTTTTCTTTAACATGAAAAACAACATTCACATTTCCCTATTTAGAAAATAAGTAGGGCACTGGTGGCTCAGACCTGTAATCCTAGCTACTCAGGAAGCAGAGATCAGGTGGATTGCAATTTGAAGCCAACCCAGGCAAACAGTTCACAAGACCCTATCTCAAATTACCCATCATAAAAATAGGGCTGGTGGAGTGGCTCAAGGTGTAGGCCCTGAGTTCAAAACCCAGTACTGCAAAATATACATATATTTGTTTTTAACTGAAAATTAAAAAGGTATTTAATAAAAATTTATTCACTCACACACATGGCTGGAGGGTTTTGAGGTGTGCCTAAAATGTTAAAAGTTGAATTCAGTGTCTTAAAAGAGAAAAAGGTTAACTGTGCATTCAATTAAGTACAAGATGAGACTAGAAAGGAAAGTATATACAATTATGAGGAGACTCTTAAGGCATACAATTATGGATATTATCTAAATTGCAATTGCAGTGGATGATATAGTGAGTCAATAGATCCTTAGGACTTGAAGTAGTCATTTGCATCAGCTCCTGGGATTTACTAATTTTGATTTCTCAGTGGATTCCTCCTTCACCAAATATCTCTAGTCAAAGAGAGCCAAGCATACAATTCCTTTCTGGGAGCAAGCTGCATTAAGGAATAGTGAATGTGAAATTCAACATAATATGCTCATGTACTTTGCCTTAGTACATGATACTTCTACAAGACTACCCCATTTCAGCATTTGAACAGCAATTCAAATTCTGCCATTGTCAAACCCCACTCCCTTTACTCCAAAGGCATTACCAATACACCTTTTCTACCAATTCCCTACTTTTAAAAATACATTCCAAGAAATAGTAACTAAGAAAACAATATCAATACCTTGAGATATTCAACAAAAAAAGAAGTGCTCTGATTAGATTTCTGTTTTGCCAGGAAGGTAAGAATATAAGGTTGAACATATGGAATTTATTTAGAAGATTTCTGAAACATCTCAAATAAGAAAAATATTGTCATAGAGTGGAGCATGACTATGGGAATAGATTAAAAGGGATGCATATTAAAAAGTAAAGATTTACGGGCTTGATAATTATATTAATGTGGATAGTAAGTCCAGACTGACATCTGGTGTTTTGCCATGGCTGATTGGGAATGTCATAGAAGCATGAAGCAGGCTTATGGTATCAGAGTAAGCATGTTTAAAACAACATATATGTCCATTCGCTAAAAATTTGGATGAGGAGACCATTACCATAAAATAAGTAAATCTGAAGATCTGTTGACCCTGAAGTAGTCAGAAACAGACTTCAGAAGCCATTAATCTCTCTCTCTCTTTCTCTATGTATCTATGTATATATCTATCTATCTATCATCTATCTATGTATCTATGTATGTATCTATTGATCTATCCATCTATCTACACAGTAGTGTTGCAGCACTATGTGCATGGTACTCACCTAAGCCTGAAACCCTTATGAGAGAGTTGTGCTAATTAAACCATATTATATGTTTGATTGTTCATGGGTAGAAGAGGAGAAAATAAGTTCATGAAGGACTAGTATTATGAGTAAAATAAATGAAAAATCATCAAAGTGTATGAGCCAGAACATAGTTAGAGAAGTTGTGTTGGATTAGAGGAAGATCTCTTAGATACAGGCTAGTCAGTTTGCTTAAAAAACATAAAATTAATAACAATGATATTTTTATTTTGAAAAAATGATTCAAGTCAATTTACTAAGACTGTCAGAAGAAAGAAGAACATTTTCAATAGTCACAATGGTGATGGAAGATAAGAGATGGCTTGGAAATTGTGGACAGAATTTTGATTCAAGTTGTGGCTAAAACTATGGTAACCATGCATTGAAGCATTATGGAAATAGGTGGCAGCAAATATTTTCTATAATGGTCAGGCAGTAAATATTTTAAGATCTGTGGATCATAGATCTCTGTAGCCACTATCAACTATTACTTTTACATGAAAGCAGCCATAGAAAAAAATATAAATGAATAAACAGAGATATGTTCCAAAAGGTTTTATTTACATATGTAATTGGTGCCTTGGGTTTGGCTCATAAACTACAGTTTAGAGAACCTTGACTATAAGAATGTATATTCATTTGGTTGTAAACAAGGAAGCTGAAACTTATATTCGCATTAGTAGAGTTTGCCAATCAGTGAACAGGAGGGACAATGAGACAAGGAGGTCGACTCAAAGTCATGAACCATATTGAATGAACCATGCTGGGAAAGGTGATTAAATCAAGAGACTAATGAATGGACAGAAATTACAAGGATCAGTAGGTGAAGAAGACAAATAGCATGTGTTGGAAGTTAACACATAGAATAAAAGGAAAGAGAGAACTGGGTAAAAGAATAGAGTAAGAAAATTTATATATATAAATGAGGAGGATTATATCTTTAGGTAATGTAGAAGAGAAAAAAAGAAAGTAATATAGCTTTTAGAGAAATAATTAGGAAACTAAAATGTAATGGGCAGAAAATAATAAAAATTGGTAGATAGGCATAGAGATAATCAATGTATGCTTGCAAAGTAAAAGAATTAAAGATGCCTCAGAAAATTAAGCATAGAAGTCAGAAGTTACAGCAACTCCACTAAGTGGGTATATACCCTGTTTTAGGTTATATACTCAGAAAAAGTAGGAGGTATAGAAAGTCCTAGTACAGATATATGTACACCTATGTTGTGGCAATTTTGTAAAAGTCATGGGTGGAAATAACCCAAATGTCCATCATAGGATGAATGCAAAAACAAAATATACACCACAGTGAGTATTTACAATATTTGTCTTTCTTCAGACATTCTTAGTAAATTGCCTTGAATTGTTTCTCAAAATAAGAATATCATTAACATTAATTTCTACCACATACAAAAATTAACATAAAATATGCATCATATACCTAAATATAGAAGCTAAGATTTAAATTCTTAGAAGAAAACAAAGGATGAAAATTTCATGACAATGATTTCTTAGATATAAGAGCAAATCACAGACCATAAATGTAAAATTAGATAAACTGAACTGCATCAAAATTTAAGTTGACCAACAGAGACATACAACCAAATGAAAAAGTAACCTACAGAGGGAGAAGACATAGTAGCAAATCAGCTATATTAGATTAATGTTGAGTATATATAATATGGTTGATGTACTTTCTATATAAGAATGAATATAGAATTTTTAAAGCTGTTGAAATCACCATAAGAAGGGGCCAAGGTAGAAAGGAGAAAAATAGACAGGATGTACCAGGTTGGTTATAATACAAATATACATGGAAATGTCACAATGAAACTCCCTGAATAGCTATCTTAAACAAATTGTCTTTTTTCAAAAACAGAGAAGAGGATGGTAAAACAAATCCTGCTTGAGGGTTGGTACCAGTGGAAGCGGGGATGTAAGGAAAGGGTTAGGAGGGTAAATTGTTGAAAATATCATATACTCATGTATACAGATGGAAAAATGAGTCCTGTAGAAACTATTCAAGGAAAGGGGGAAAAGGGAATAAAGACAAATGATGGAGGGGATGAATTTAACTAAGATATATTGTAAGCACTTTTGTAAATGTCACAATGTACCCACAGTACAATAATATAATAATAAAAAAATGATTCATTAAGCTACTTTTACTACTACTCTAAGAATATTTCTATCTAATGGATTGAACTTTGAAGCAATACTTGACAATTGTGCCTGAGATACATTTGAATATAATAGAAATTTAAGTTTTCCCAGAAGCTCAGAACCTGTTTATATACTGTGTACATAAAATGATAGTCGTTGAACATTTAAATGACATATAGTGATCTGTTTTCAAATTAAATTTTAGGTAACAGTTTTTACAAAATTTTGCAATGAATGTTTCACTAAAAAAATTTAAAAACCATTGTGAATTTTTAAGAGAGGATGACATAGAAGAAACTTTTGCATTTTGCTAATTAGGTTACAGGACCGACCAGTGTACAAGCACTGCAGAGCTGGAATCTGTAGTCATTTTGGCTTGGGACAAAACCCAGCTCTGCTGTTGTTCAGATGTGTGACTTTATACAAATTAAACAACCTCTGTGGATGTTATCATCCCATCTAAACTAGGAAAAGGCATATAAAAATGAAACAAAGAAAACATTCATATGATGTTGCAATAAAGTGTAAAACATAGTATTTAAAGGCTTTATAAGTAATATCTGGCATAGAGGAAGCCCCATTAATGGTTGGCTGTTATCACTATGGTCTGTCAGAGCATTTCTCAGGAACAATATTCTAAAGGGAGAAGCTATGTTAGCACACTTCACACCTTATCCTATTCAATATTTTCAATAACTTTAATGAGGAAGAACTGTGTGTTCCTTCTCATGTTGCTCAGGCTAGGTACTTGATTAGGTACTTCATAAAATGCAAGTGAATGCAAACTTTCATGGGCAGGAAAATTAATGCAGTAAGCTACAAATCCTACCAAAATAGATTCTGCTTTACAAGTAGTAAGGGCTAGTAAGTAAATTCTCAGGAGAATCATTCTATTTACATGTGTTATGGACTGTTACAAAATTGTGGCACAGATAGGGTAATGGGAATATGAGATTAAAGATTCTTTAGAAAAGCATAAGGTCAATCCTAAAGCCCTGTCTAATAAACATTAACTTGAGAATAATTAAAAGACATATATTCAATTAAATGTTACTAGAGGCAACATGTTTAGAGATAGAATGTGGACTGAGCACCAACAAGTAAGAAGTAATTGTGAAAAAGCCAGTAAATTTACTGGAATTCTGATTTCACATGGAGGATGTTTGGACAGTGCTGGCTGGTGTTTCTCTGTGCTTCCTCAAAGTTTTGTGAGTGATTTACTGGCACCGTATACAGCACAGCCTTGCTATTTAAAAATAAGGAAGTTTTATTAATTGATTTCATTTTCTTAGATATTTTATCTAAATGACCTCCTTGAATAACACTCCTCACAGTTTGTAAATAAGATAGTTTATTACTAATTATATTTATTTTATTAATCTGTAATAAAAAATTAGAAACTAAAGAACAAAGTTTGCCAAGATTCTTTGACCCTGATAAAACTAATAAAGGTAAAATTAAAATTTTAAGAATATCTTACACTTTTGTGACTCTTTTTAAATGTTAGTTAAATATGGCATATTTTATCTAAAAAAACTTAAGCAATGAAACTTGCTTCATGGTACTGACAGTTAAGGAAGTGATGCATTGTAGGAGTAGAAGTCCTGGTGTGCTATCAAACAGTAGATTGACCATAGACAGAGGTAATACCTTACATGATTCAGAAGAAAGGATTTTGATTGCTGTCTTCATAAAGAAACAATGAATGCTCAAGGAGGAAGGCATGTTTAATATGATTTAAACATTATACAATTTTTATTGGAATATCACATGGTGTCCCACTATCATGTACAAATTTTATGCTTTTAATGAATTAATAAAAAAATTTTTTAAAGTTCAACAAGAGGATCAGTAAGGGAGATGAAGAGAGAGAAAAAGAAAGGGAATGAATGACATCACAAAAGAGTAAATAGGGGAGGAAAGAAAGTGAAAAGTTAGGGGAAGAGGAAGATGGATGAAGACAAACACATAGGAACAGAAGGAAAAAAGGAAAGAAAGAGAGAAAGTAAAGGACAGGAACAAGTGAAAGTGAAGAGAATATCTGTATCTGCTACCCGGTGAAAATCTGTCTCAACAATTGTACCTCTGAGTCTCAGGTCATATTAGGAGAGTTAGGTTAGTGTAATAAAGTTCCTCAACTAATTTCCAACCAAGAATGTACTGCTATCATGCATGGATCAAATACGAGGAAGGGCTCAAACTGCACTGAAAAAGAGGTTGTTTAGCTCATTTCTTGATATATTATTACTATTTTTTACTTTTCAATATTTGCACAGCTTATTTGATATCATGTAATATTTTAAACATATAGAAGATGCTTGTTGATCATAGTACCAGTTTTCATTACTACAAAACAGCTTGATAATATGAGAAAGTTCTCACAATTCACTTTCAGTGAGTCCATGCACATTACATAAGGGAATTATTCCCAATACATTATTACATAAACTTTATTTTATTATATAATCAGACAAAAGATATATTATAAACATTTGATGCTATCAATAGAATGGTATAAATAGAATACTGTTGACAATACCATGTGATAGATAAGAATAATTTCAGTCAAGTGTGGTGGTTTGTGCCTATAATTCCAGCTAACTAGGAGACAGAGGCAGGATGATCTTGAATTTCAGGCAACGGTTATGGTGACAGCCTGTCTCAAAAACAAAATAAAAATCAAAAGGGCTGTGGGAGTAGCTCAAATGCTACCTAGCACACCAAGGTCCTGGGTTCAATCCCCAGCACCCCCTAAAAATTTTGATATTTCTTACAAATATGCAGAAAATGTAATGCTGCCTCTTTTTATTGATGCCATGTCAGCTTAGAGATAAATAATAGTTATTTATATAACTATTTACATTTTAAAAATAAAAGTAGCAATATTGTTATGCATCAGTCTATATATAGAACATATTTGTCTAGAATTTTAAAGCTTTGAATGTAGTCAGCCTTAATTTTTGTCACTTTTTAAATTCTGTAATTGGGATAATTTGTGTTAAAACAAAATCTATCACTTACTTTCATCCAAATCCAATGAATGTTTATTCATTCAAATGAATTTAATGAGTACAGTTACTCAATTAGAATTATTAGAAAATAATTTTCTAAGTAGGAGTCATTTTATCATACATTATAGCTTGAAATCTGAATGATTTCAATATATCTAAAAAGTAGGTATATGCAGTAAGTCACTTAGCATGCGCCTTAATAACAGATTTTTATGTTTGAATGGTAGCCCACTAAATGTGTTAATTTAAATATAAGAAAATAAGTCAAATAAAATTATTCTGTCCACTAGTAGGACTTCAAAATAAGAAAAAATATAGTGTATTGAATGTTGCTGTTTAATCTGAAGCAGCAGCTAACCCTAAGCACAAAAATAAAGATAGTTAGAAATTTGTCATCAGTACTGTGTGCTAGACTAATGTGAATTGTTTTCTTACAGATGAATGTACTAGGGTGTAGTACTAAGCCAGATTGATGACCTTGCAGCACGGAGATGACAAAATACCTGAGGAAATGGCAGATGTATCATGAGACCATCACCTCCTTTATACAGGTGCCAATATTTGCTACCTATTGGATTCCTTCCTATTTGGGTATTATGGAATATTTCATTTTAACAAAACTATATAAGGTATTTTGACTGATGAGCTTTTCATAGAGATGAATAATACTAGAATAAATAGGTTTTCATATTAAATAGATCAGCATGAAACAAGTAATTTTACATATTGTATATAGCATCAATAATTAATTTTAAAGATTCCACATTATCCAGGATGATGCTGTAACCATATTGATATGCAAATCTGAGTGGCCAGGTAGGGAGACAGGTCAAAATTAGAATATTTTATTAGTGGAGCATCAGAGCTAAAACAAGATTGTGTCATTGTTGTAAGTAATAGTTTAAGAGTCAGAGACACAGAACAAGTTGAAGAATTAGTTCAAATGAAGGAAGGCAAGATATATTCATGGTTCATGGCTAGGTGGGAAAAAAAGAGGTGGGAGATTAATTTCAAAGTCAAGAACATATTTGAAATCCATACAATAATTAGTGACGGTAGTTCTTGAGTTATTTTTTCAAAGGCTCTTGATAACACTGATGGAGAGGCTGACCATACAAAAATTAAACTGTGTTGCAAGTTACAGGGAAAGAAATTAATAGTTTCTCAGGGTTAATGAAAAAGCATACTTAATAATTAGACTTGAGATTAACAAAGTAATGCAGAAATGATGCTTATGCAGATAAAAAATGTGAAAAAAATATGTTTGAAAATGGAAGCTTTGGGAAAAAAGTGTTTGTTACATAATGTCCCACTTGGCAATCAGCAGAAGCCAGCAGAGGCCAATAGACGGTGGATCACCAGCCCATTCTGGGGGTTGAGGCCAAACTGTTCTACTGTGCTGAAATGAGGCAACTGGTTGAGATTTCTGTACAGGGTGATTATGTATATTTTCACTCTCGTATTTGCCAAAATCCCTGAATACTCAAGTGTTTTTCCCCCCTGAATTGTTGATACTATTTTTATAACATTATTTTATTTTATTTTTTTGTGGTACTGCGGTTTGAATTCAGGGCCTTCACCTTCAGCCACTTTTTTTGTGAAGGGTTTTTGTGAGATAGGGTCTCATGAACTGTTTGCCTGGGCTGGCTTCAGACTCTATCCTTCTTATCTCTGCCTCTTGGGTAGCTAGGTTTACAGGCTTGAGCCATAGGTGATGAGCTTATTTACATAATACAATTTTCAAGTTTTACTGAGATTTAAATGTTGATGTCCCAACAGAATATCTTAGAATTGATTGAGAAGTCCTGTGCGTGTGTTCTGTGCATATGAATGTACACATGTTAGTTTATTTTCAGATGGAGTTATCTGGGATCGTAAGTATTTTAAAGTTTTGTTTCTTTCTAAAGTTGTTAGAAAGATTTAATTCTTTCTAACAATTGGAGCTTAATTTGCACTTTTGAGTCTATTGAGTCTACAGTAACATCAGATTACATTAATAGTCGAGGGCAATCTATCTTCCTTTGAGAATTTTCTAAATTTCCAAGTGTATTTTGAATCAACAGGACATACTCTACTCAGTATTTACATCAACCTTTACCGTACAATTCTTGGTGTCTACTGAAGGACCTTTTTGTTTATACTCTAAACCGATGGATATTTGTGGTTTCCTAGAAGTATTGTAACTTTTTCCTTTTAAACTGATTTGGATAATTGCTTTATCCCTTATACTCCTGAGGCTTAATAAATGCTTAAAATAGTAATGAGAAGTAAAAACAAACATATAAACTGAAATAAAGAAAAATTTAAAGTACTACTATTTAAGCATTGTAAATACTAATTTCTATGACATATATTTATTTGCCTACTACAATAAAATATGTAATTAAATTATCTCACTAAGCTGTTATTAATATATGAAATTATGTTTATTTAGTAATAATTATTGAGTTGATAATGCTTTAGCAAAAATGAATTTGTTTTCATTTTAAGAACTGAAAGAATAGAAATTTTCAGTATTCGGAGAAAGTTAAAATGTCTTTCATAAATAAGCGCTAGATTTCCCTCACAACTTAGTCAGCAAGAAACAGGAAATTTCTGCAGAGTTGGCTCTTTCCATTTTATGTAGTAATAGTCAAAATGCTTCCCAAAGGTTTGATTTTTGTATAATTTACATAAATATACTAAAGAAGTCTTAGAGTTTCTCAAAATTAATCTTCAGTTTTCAGTTTTTATCTTTTACCTGTCTCTTTCTGTGGATTAAAACATTCTTAAAATGAGGAATTTACATTTTGGTATAGACACAGTGTGCGAACATTTTAGCAAAAGAACATTGATTAGATATTCTGTAGTTTATTTTCAAGCCATTGCATCAGATGGTTCTTTTAGTAAAGAAAATCATAGATTATGAAAGATTATAATTCTAAATTCATGAATGTGAGCTAAAATCAGCTTTGACTATTATAAAGAGATCCCTTTGCAATCGTCTTTAAACTAACATATCCTAATACAATTGACATAAAACATGATTAACTTCTACTTTTCAATAATAGTAATTCCAATGAAAATTTAGCTCACATCTTCTGAGCCTATTTTTTCAAAATATTGTATGTATATACAAAACTTATGATATTTAAAAGTTTATTACAATGAAATGAAAACAGTAAACATGTCATTTATCTACTTTTAAAATTTTTTCAATGATTTTCCTCTAAAGACATCGAAACCATTTTAATTCCATTAAAAGGCTGGCATCTTTAAACTCTTATCATTTGTTTTTAAGTGGAAAAAAACTGTGATGCTTTTTCAAAATATGTTCTTAATAATAGAAAGTAACAAAGTATTTACAAAAATTTACCAGAATTCTCATTTTTACATAACTTACTATTAAGGTAATATCTATTTACAACATATTTCCTAATCTAAAAATAAGACTAGGAAGACCTATTGGAAGATAATGATTATAGGAAGTCATTTAATTAATTTTTTTTACATAAGCAAGGTAGAACATAAATAGAAACAAGAAACATTATATGAATTCAAAAACCATCATCAAGAATTTCTAGATTCCAACATATGTATTTTAATGATTAGTACATACATATAAGCACATGCACACACAAATTTCAGTTGAAAAAGTTCATTGAACTATATAGTTCAAATCCATTTCTTTTTCTTTCTGGATTCACAGGAGTGTGCTTTTCACTTATTTAGTTTATAGGACAAAATCTTACAGTGTTTTTAGGCTGCTCTTGAACTCCTGAGGATACTCTTATCATAGCCAGGACTATGACAGCCTTCTCTCAATTTGAGTTATCACAATTTTTCACTATAACAATACTATTTTAATTAATATAATAATTTAAAGATTTTAAGTTAGAATTAAAAGGAAATTTTCAAGGACAAAAATATTTACAAATGGACAATGTATTTGTAAATGTTTGTAAATGTTTTGGGTAATGGCTCTTAATTCAAAGCAGGTGCAATTAATATCCAAAAAATAATTAAATGGAGAAGACTTGATAAATTCTTTTGGATCATGGAAAAATTTATATTTTTTAAAGTGTTTTATTTAGGAAGAGGGAATTTTTTTAATATGAAAAACTTTAGTATCTGAGATATTTTCTACTATATTTATTTTCTAAAGGGATAGAATCAATCATCCTAGACTAGAATTTAGTTATACTTAATAAAAATACTCCTTCAGAGAACCATTGAGTCAATTTATGTATTTTTCATCTAGTTTCACTTTAACAGTTATGATATTTATGATATGCCATTAATATAACACATGTTTAATAGTTTTTAGGTGTTAACAAATTGGATATGCATGCAAAAAAGAGATCAACAGAGAGGAAAATACTGTGATTTGGTTCAGCTAAGCAGCAATTTTAGTAAACTCATTTTTTGTCAAAGGTTGTTATCGCACAACATATGAAGCCCTTTGTTGCCCAAGTCTCAGGTAAAAACCAAGTTATGAGAAAAATGAACTTTTAGGATTAGGTGTTTTACAGATGTCAATGGAGGCTAATTGAAGGCACTTGAGAAATCAATTTCCTCAAAAGGAAAACAACTGGACAATGAATTAAGAGCATTTCAGTCACACTAGACAAATTGAGAAGCAAGAGGTTCTACAGGAACAGACTGTATGGATTTCAAATTGATTATTTCTCTGGCAATAATACTTCTAGTCAGCACATTAATGAGAAACTCATTATAACAAATGTTCACACCATTATGCACATCTACAAAAACATGTATATGAGTGCACATTTATATGTATGTATATATATTCTGACATTTAAGAACAAAATCCTTTAAATACTAATTTTAACTACAAAAATTGAAAATTATTTTAAAATCTTATTTTGTAGATAGGAGTTAAAAGAAAAAAGAATCAAGTAATTTTCTTTTCAGGATTACCAGTGAATAACAGGAATTTTTCCTGAACAGTAGCAAATAAAAAATATACCATGGTAGTGACAGATTTTCAAGCTGAAAATCAACACAAATCACATTATGATAAATGTATACATGTGCAATTCAGATTTATACTGATTTTTTTTGCAAAATTATCTTGTTTAAGTGTCTTTTATGAGTGAAAATAATTTCCAGTTTTGTTTTGAATCATCAAATAACAAACACCTTGTAGATGAGTAGGAAAAAAGGATCCATTTTGCTACTGTGCCAAGAGGGACCCAAACAGCAGGTGATTGCAATAAACCCGCCTTGTTGTCATATAGTTAACATCTGTGCTTTGTAAACGGTAAAGTTAATGAACATAATGGATATAGTTTTGGATGCACATTTTGTCACCTGCCTTTATACAAATACCGTGTGCTTTCAAACCACAAGAGCCAATATCCGAGATACATCCTGCCAATGTCCCTTAAATGTCTGTGAGTATCAATGAGAAGGAACAAACTCACTTGTGTAATTTTGTTCTCAAGGAAGAAACAATACTTATGTTTATAGCACTAAAAGACTTAAATTAGAGCATTTTTTGAGATGTCTGAAGACTAGAACACAATGATCTCATAAAACTTTAGAATAATTTATTCTGAAAGATTTTATGAAGTATATTAAAGTATATATGAAGTATATTAAAGAACAAATACCAATGGTCTAACATTAACAGGGATTTTACTTAGATAAAAAGTATTTGATATGTGCTAGCAAATTTCTTTTCATGATTACTTAGAGTCTTTGGATATAGTATACAGAATAATTAGCCAATCATTTTCAGGAATTTTTTTAACCTCTTGTAGACAGTATATTTCAAAGACAGTGTACTTCAAAAATAAATTAGAATGTTGCCTAATAATTCTTGAGGATTGCACTTATCATGATGCAATTTCTAAATTCGTAAGTGGATAGCAAAGATTAAGAGTAAATAATCAAATTTGAGTGTTTATTGTTCTTTAACATTTAACTACCAAAACCATTATATTTGTCTGCTTAAAAATTTTTGATGAAAAGTGTAATTGTGTTTGGAAGTATACTTTTTCAGTTGACTTTTTATTATGAGTAAGTAAAACCCTAGCATCTCTGTTCTTTTGTTTTGTGGCCTAAGAAAGGTACTTAAAATTTCTGAGCTTGATACTCTCTTACATACAAAATGAAGGTATTAATATTAGTAGCATTGCAAACTGAAGATTCCAATGACTCACAAACTCACAATTAAATGAAAGGTGTTCTTTGATAAAATGTTTGGGAAATAGTTATTCCACAGCCTCTTAACAGACACACTATTAATATCAATATATTAAGGATTTCAAGAATTTTACATAAAAGTAAATATAAAAAATAAACAAGCATTTTCTCAAATTCTTTGACCAAGGTACTTTTCTAAAAAATGGGGTAGAGTTGGGTGAATGAAAAACACTTAACTATTTTCTAACTATTTTTATTTGTATTACAAAGGGACGGTGATACTAGATGGCATGTGAGTTCCAAACAGCAACACATTGCTGTGATGCTTGGAATATTTAAAAATTACAATCTTACATGTTCCTATAGAAGTTGAAATGAAGGTCTTATGTCATGAGATTGAGAAACATTTTTTAACTCTGTTTTAGTCATTCTAAAATCTAATCAATAGACATATTGTAAAATTTTGGCTAAAGTTAAATCCAAGTTGTTTCCTCTTCAGAACATATCTCCATCTGATACCAGTGAGAAGGGTAATATATCTCAAGTACCATTTATTAAACTTTTAAATTGACATTCTAACCACCTGCAGGATTTTGAGGAGGAGATTATACAAAATTTGAAGATAAAACTCAAATATTTAAATGTCCAAAGTTACTCTCTGTTTTGTTATAGAAAAACCATATAGAAAAACATACAAATTAGCATAATGAACTTTTATGCTGATTTTATTCCCAACTCAAAAAGTCACAGAATATTTGAAATTAAAGCCTAATCAAATAAAGTTCAATTTCTTCCTTATAATTTAAATCCAATAAAGTACAGTAATCTAATGTCTTTCCACAAGGCTTACATTTTGGAAAGAGCTATTTAGACATAAGGAAACTCCGCTGTAAAAGTAATATACGCTAACAAACATATTAACTTAAAAGAGAGACATTTAGGAATAGCTTTCAAAGAAATTTCAACAAAATTCTAGCATTTGTATATTATGCATAGCATCACAATGTGTGTTTATATATAATATTTCATTTTAAATTTTAAAAATATTCCTATATGCATCATTCCCTATGTGATTATATAACACTACACACACACACATACACACACACACACACACACACACACACACACACACACACCATCACTATAGTCCAAAAGCGAAAGTGTTATGACATCTTTATGTGTGATGTATGTTTGCAAGGCTTGAGGACTAACCAAACTCTCAGGCAAGGACAAGGGAAGATCCAGATGACATGAAAACTAAACTAGATTTGGTAGGTGCAATATGGTAGTTTGAGTATGTGAAGAGAAATGATCATCAGACACCAAGCACTGAAGAAATGCAGGCAGTTGATTATGGTCCAATACGTCCCTGAAAGTATGAATAGTGTAGCATCCCTCAGGCAAAGGCTGCCACAGGAATCTGGTAGGTGTTTCCTTATGTTCTTCTAAGGAGTTTGGATTATCACACGGAAACTATTTTATGCAAGTCTATTACACAACCAAATCATGGAAACTATTTGTGATAGTCAGCTTTTTATTGCTGTAACAAAATACCTAAGATAACTAATTTACAAAGAGAAAAGGTTTATTTTGGCTCATAGTAATAGAGTTCCCAGTCCAAGATGAGCAAACCCATTGCCTTGGTCCTATCGTATGGATACTGGAAGGCAATGACAGGGAGTATGTGGCAGAGAAAACTGCCCACTTGATCTGCCAGGAAGCAAAGGGGAAGAGGGAAAAGAAATGTCCAACTATTCCGTTCAAGGGCACAGATCCTTTGACCTAAAAACCTTCCTCTGGCTTCCACCTCCTAAAAGCTCCACCACCTCACAAAAGCAGCAGTCTGGGCCCTAGACTTTAACACTCCAATCTTTGGGAGACATTTATCTAAAGTATAAATGTTAAGCAATGCTATTTTATAGCCCATTTTGGACATTAGAAACAGTACTCTGGATGTTAGGGGCAATATTTGTGATATTATGATATTTTATATTCTTAAAAGTATTTTTCAGCTCTTGAAGAAAAGAACAGAGGTGCAGAAAGGAGATATATAAACATATGTACGATGGAAGAAGCTGGGCACATGTGGCTCATGCTTGCAGTCTTAATTAATTAGGAGGCAGAGATTGGGAGGAACACAGTTCCAGGTCAGTCTGGGGAAATAATTTGCAAGACCCTATCTGGAAATACCCAACACAAAAAAGGGCTGGGGAGTGGCTCAAGTGATAGAGCACCTGCCTAACAAGTGTGAAGCCCTGACTTAAAATCGCAGTACTGTTGAAAATTTAATCCTAGTACTGTAGAAAGAAGTTTTTTTTTTTAAACAAAATCTGTAATACTTCCCTATTTTCTGATTTGAGTAATTAAATGGATGTTGATGCCATTCTTTGTTAGAAAGAGAAAAAAAGATAGACATTTTTGGTGATTAGGTCTGGTCTGGATCTACTGAGTTTGAGACACCTGTGGGACATCCAATTGAAGGAAGGAAATGATGGTGGTAGTCCTAGGAATCTACAAATCTAGGGCACTTTTCAACTTCAGAGTTAGTTAAAATGTGGTGGTAGCTGAAGCAGAATATTATTTGTTGAAAACAGGGTATAAAATGAGGACAGAGGTCATCCAAAGAGAGAGCATATTGTGGGAAACAAGAATACTGAAGATGTGATTAGAGAAAGATACTTTGTTAAGATTGAGGGAAGAGAAATAAGAGCCTAACACAGAGACTTAGAGGATATCAAAAAAGTGTTGGAGGAAATTTAGAAAAAATCCATTAATAATCTCAAGATATATTAACAGCTCAAAAATCTCAAATACTACAAAAATTATGAAGTGAATTGTGAAAATTTCTATTACATTTGGTAAATTAAGAAGAAATTAGGGAAAGAAATTTGAGGGGACTTGAGGAAAGGATGTTGCTCTGTTAGTTTCAGGTGATGAGAAAGCAAAGATTTGAAGTGATGAAATGAGGCAAGGTATTTAAACTAGATAAAGGATTTTAATATTATTAGTGAAATAAAAGGATGATATTCCACAACCTGTAATATCACTTCTATTTTTAATATCTAGGATTTTGAAGAAAGGAATCTGATTAAACAAAAAGCCCTAAAATTAGAAATATAATGAACAAAACCAAAGCACTTCATAAGGTTAAGTTCTGCTGAGACTATAAATGATGTATTTAAAAATACATGTGATAACCTGTAAAGTGGATTTATCTTTTCTACTATGCATTTAGTATCCTTTTGTGTATTTATGGAAACAATGCTGACTTATTTGACATTCTGAATATCCCCTTATTTAAAAATAAATATATTTGACATTCAAGATCAATAATATAAATGCTAATATATCATTATGAAGATATATATTAACCATTTGACTTGATAATTTAACAGACTGAAAAGTTTTGGCTTTATAAAACAAATTTGTTATGGCTAGCAATTTTTTATTTACTATGCCAAAATTTATAATTTTATTTGCCTAACACTGTTGTATTTATAAAATAATTTTGTTAACTTGCTATTTTTTAATAGTGGATTCAAAAGAACATATCCAAGCCAGGTGTCAGTGGCTCAAACATTGAAACCTAGATACTTGGTAGGCTCAGATAAGAAGGGTCAAGGTTTGAGGCTAGCCCTGGAAAAAAGTTCTGGAGATGTCAGCTCAACCAATAGATGGGTGCAGAGACACATTCCTGTTATCCCAAGCTACTAGGAGGGTGAAATTGGGAGGATCACTGTTTCAGTTCTGTCTTGGCAAAAAGTTTACAAGACCCCAACTCAATGGGAAAAACGCTGGGCAAGGTGGTGTGCACCTGTCATCCCAGCAATAATGGGGAGCATAAAATATGAGGATCTTGGTACAGGCAGGTCTGGGCCTGTTCCCTGGAGACATGGCTCAGGAAGTAGAACATCTGCCTAGCAAGTGCAAGACCCTGAATTCAAAGCCCAGTACCTCAAAAAGCAAATCACTCTGTATTCACATGCATTAAGAAATAAATCAAGGGCTGGGGATATAGCTCAGTGGTTTAGTGTTTGCTTAGCATGCACAAAGCCCTGGGTTCAATACCAGTACCCCTAAAAATATGTATCTCAAAAAAAATCCAGAAATTCAAATGCATAATCATAGTAAAAATGGCAGATAATCATTCAGGGGAAAAATTCAAACTAAAATTCAATGAGAAAGCAAACAAAGATGTTAAATAGCCATGCACTGGTGGCACATGCCTATAGTCCTAGGCACTTAAGAGGCTGAGATGGGAGAAAGAGGATTATGAATCAAGCTAGCCTGGGCAAATAGTTTGCTAGTCTCCATTTTCAAAATAACCAGACCAAAATGGACTGGAAATTTGGCTCAAGTGGTAGAGTGCCTGATTGGTGAGTGTGAAGTCCAGAGTTCAAAAGCAGTCCCACTAAAAGAAGTCAAATAAACAAAAAAGAATAGAATCACTAAATGCCAAGATATTTATATTAAAATTAAATATAAAATACAGCATTATATCTAAAATATATTTTAGATTAGTCAGCAAAACTAAACTGCATATGAAAATTTAACTGGAAACATTAAACAAATTTGAAATACCAGAAAAATGAAAACTACTTTGAATGATATCTGCCTACTGAGGAAATATTACTATAAAACCTACAAAATATTAGAAATGTAATGAGAGTGACCATTACAGGCAGAAATTTATAATGTGTTTTGATTTCTGTAAGATTTTAAAAATTGCTACATTAAAATCCTTGCCAACGTTTAATTTTTTCCTTTTAATATTTTAGAAAGAAAATGTTTAAAAATTACTGTGGTGTATAATAGATAGCTAAAGATAAAATACACATAATGTTGCCAAATAAAACACAAGATAGCCATTTATATTTGACATTAGATAGCCAATGTACAATTTCATATTATTTATTTCTCGTATGCATCATATTTTTAGTTGTATCTTTATTTGCTAAATCTGGCACATCAAGTTATAATAATATAACAAATGATAGTGTAATATTACTGTTGCATAATTCTCACAGCTTGTAAGGGAAATAAGATGAAATACTGAAAAGAAGACAGAAAAAGATGGCAAAAAATAAAATGAATGGAAAAACTGTAAAGCAAAAATCTAAATAGTATATTTAAAGTAAAACATATAGATAGTAATATTAAGCATAAATGCCATACAGACTCAAATTGAAAAGCAAAAAATAGAGTGACTGATTACGTTACCCCATGCAAAAATATTATCCCAATTCTACAAGAGAAAAACAAAATGCAAAGAAAAAGATTGAATACAAAAATAAAGAATAAGGTATATCATGTAAAAAAGTACACATAAGAGAATTGTTGAATTTACCTTTTGTCAGACAAGTAGATTTCGTGACAAAGAATGTTACAAGATTAAGATAATAAGTATAAAACTACTTAAAATATATTTCACCTAAATAATTTTGAGATATATATAGTAAAAACTGTCAAAAATAAAGGTAAATGGAGAAAATAATCATAGTTAAAGTTTTAACAGCTCTGTTGGGTGTGGAGGGAGAAGTGGCCCAAACGGTGTGTGCACATGTGAAAAAATGAATTAAAAAAACCCTCTTCTTCTCTCTCAAAAATTGATGATATGGCTTGACAAAATACTAATAACTGGGTAGGAATTTTCACATATGAACAATGTGACCCTCCAACCTGACTAATAAGCATCATTAGAATGATATATGTAGCACAATTATTTCTAAGAGCACATGGAATATTCATCAAGACAAACCACATTGGTTTATAAAACAAATCTCATTCAGTTTTTTAGCTTTATGTTTTATATTTTTGGGTGCTAAGGATCAAACTCAGGGCTTTGCACATATGAGGTAAGCTCTCTACCTCTGTCCCATATCCCCAGCTCTCAATCAATTTTAAAGGCTAGAAATTAGAAGGAGTGTTTACTCTGATCATGGTGGAATTAAATTGGAAAACATTAAAAATAAAGTAACTAAGAAGTCTCTCAAATAATTGTAAATTAAACACATTTTAATGTAAAACACAAGGGTTAAAAAACAAAGAAAAAAATCAGAAAACACTTTAAACTAAATGGCAAAAAAATATAAAATTTGTAGGATGAAGCTAATTTAGGAGTTTTGGGGAAATGGAAATTTAAACTTTATACTAGAAAAGGGAAATTTAATTTAAATTATCATCTATTTGAGTAAGCTATAAAAAAGAAAAAAAATAACAAAGTATAAGTAAGGAAGGAAATAATAAGGATAAAGCACATATCACTAAAACAAGAACCATACAATAATGTTCAAAGGCCAAAAAAATTAATGAAGTGGTTAAATCCTTAATGAAACTGATGAGAGAGAGAGAGAGATTTAGGATAAGGTAGTGTTCAGAACCAGAATTTGCAAAAGATCATATTTATAATTGTCTAAAGCTATAAATGTGCCAATGTCTATTAACAGGTATATAGATCAACAAATTTTGGCACAATAGTATAATATAATAATAAAAATAATAATGTTGAACAGTAGTGGGAGGGAAAAAGTGACACTCAACACATAGGTGAATTTCACAAACAACATCTTAAGTAAAATAATCCCAACAGAAAATGTACTTAGCATTGGACTTATTTATGTGGAATTCAAGTACAAGATAGAGGCAAGATCACAATATTGGTAGCACCTCTGGGTGAGTAAGGGGTCCAGTTAGAAGCGGGCACGGAGGTAGGATGCCTCTGGAGTTGTAGGCACACTCTGTCTTTATTAGAGTGATGGTACTTAGTATGTGCATTTACCAAAATTCAAAGAACTAGAGCACATAAACTTAGTTCATGTAACTGAATTTAAATTTAAAAAATTACAGGGCACTGAGGTGCGACTGGAAAGTGAAAGGGGAGCCATTACAAGGAAATTCATGCTTTAAAGATGCCAGATTGAAATGAGAAAGAGGAAGCAATGAAAAATTCACTCAGACTGGAAAAATCGGATCCTGTATCTACATACCCAAAGTCTACATATCAGGTGATATTTCAGTGTAATTTCTCAATAATAATAAGGTTTTGTTTGAATAAAAAGACAATGGAGCAGAATAAATGCTAGGGCCTTCATTATCAAGACTTAGCCTCAACTAGTAGTCCTAAGCTCTACTGATACCAGCAGAAGTCAGTAGAACAGTAGTGAGAATTTTCAAGGAACTTAAATTTAAGTTTAGTCACTCTATCTTGTCTTGAATACTTTTCTTCAACTAAATTTACTCCAACCAATTTTCCGTTATTCAGCAACCAAATTTTATAGGTCATCCCCAAAATATTTCTAAAATTATTGTGCAAGATAAGCTGGAAGCTGAAGTGTTTGTTCCCCAATTTCCATTCCCTCCCAAATCATTTCAACTTGTATGAATGGCTTGACGAAACTGCCTTGCCTTTTTGCTTGTGGTAGGGTTTAGCATATGGCAAACAGCCAAGAAATAACTGAAGGAGGGAGAATGAGAGTGGGGTGTACAGAGAGATACACAGATGGATGGATAGATAGATTAGAAGATAACCCTTTCCCCTATCACTTATTGGTTAGCAAAGCTGATTGTCTTTGAACTAACCAACACAACTACTGTCATGCATTTTCTTCATCTGTGTGCACATGCTCTGATAAAGGCTGTTTTCTTTTGTTTCTTCAAGTCTAAAATTGAGAGTAAGAGTTTGTTTCTAGTGGGCACTGACCACACTTCTATAAATGATTTCTTAATTAAACTCTCAACCTGCCCGAAGTGAACGCGCCATTTGTTTCCTGCCAGATTCAGTTCCATTGAATTTATACAAAATATACTTGAAAATATTCATATACAATATTTGGAACCAAAATTCCATAGACAAACATTTACTCAACAAATATTTAATGAGTAACTTTATGGGAAATGAAGAGGTCACCTGCTCTCACAAAGCTGGTATTTAGATGAGGGAAGACAGCACACATATATAAACCTTAGGTACTATAAAGTGCTTAATTAGTTGTGTAATCACTGTGTCTAATTCTTTAAGAAAGTGTTTTAGGAGTACACTAAATATGGAGTGAACAAGAGTATATTTGACACTTTATGTTTCTTCTGTTAGTTTGCTCTTCAAAAACTGTCTGTGATGCTGATGGTGCTTTGGAATCCACGCAACGGGCCTTAAGATCTGCAAACACCTAGGTTGAGGATCTGTTCAGAGTTTTTTTTTTTTTTTCCACTTCATTTTATTTATTTATTTAAATTGCATTCTTAATTTTCAAATTGCATGTTTGACAGATTATTTAAAGTACTTTAGTGCAACTATGACAATATGGTCTTCTCAAATATGATTGATCATTAAACACCTTTAAAGTCAAGTAAAAACATTTTCTCTTTCTTTTGAGTTTTCTTTTAGCTAGGACTGTTATCTGTCTACTTGTGCTGTGTCTCCTGCTGTGAATATGAAGTACATCCTTTAATCAAGTATGGATATTGCCTTTTCAGACTTAAGAGTTTTTAAGAGCTGCCTCACAAACGGTTTCACCAATCCTATGTCAGATTCCATCTCCCTGTTTAATAGAGGACTGGAATTTTAACTGCAGATGAACTGTCAAGGCTCATTTCCTAGCTTATCCACCAGAACTGAAAGAGTCCTTTCTTCAAAGAAGGCATCTTTACCTTCACTGAAGATACTGAGATCAAATGTAATTGCAGTTGAGAATTGAGAATTGCACTGAGAGAAACTTGGGCCGTGTTTTCAGAAATGCCAACAATAGATTTTGATAGTAGAGGTGAGGTATATTTGTAATATGGCTCACTACTAAGTTACTTTACACATTTGTTATATCGTTCTTCACAGGTATATTTAATTGTTTTATTTGATGTGGAGAACACTGAAGTGTGTGTGCTTATTTCTTGTGTGTGTGCATACTGACCAAAGGACAAGTAGTTTCTGGTTCACAGTGTTACTGTTGGAGAGGTACTTTTTAAATTATTCTCTATAATCAGATAAAATGTAAAAAAGTATTTTATTTTATTTCATTTATTTTTCTGTTCTTGTTTTGTATTTATTATATTATTGTTATATAGGGGATTTATTATGACTTTTTACAGTAGTTCTTGCAATATACTGTAGTGGAATTTTTTCAGATGTATACATTTCCTAACTGTTTTATCCATTCAAAATTGTGAAATTTGCCACATATTTACCATGTATTAAAATCCTATAAACCTGTTAACATCAATTTAGGACTTAGATCTCTGGTACAAATTATTATCATTGATTAAATCATAGAGACTAAGTGAATTGATAACACATTAATTTATTTTAGGATGCTAAAATAAATTAGGAAACACTGTGTGAATGCTTAGTATCCACTGTGTGGATAGATTTCTATGAAGAGAATGCTTAAAATTGGTTATCCAATCACAAGCCATTCTGCAAGAACTTTACTTCCATTACTGCTTTTTTCTTTCATTATTATTATTACTATCATTGCAGTGCTGGGAATTGAACCAGGCAGGTATGCTTCCACTGAGTCACATTCCCTCATTTTATTCTTTATTTTGTTTGTTTGTTTTTGTTTCTTGTTTTGCTGTTTACTATTTTTTATTGTTGTGCTAGGGATACATTGTGGAATTTAAGAAAATTCTTAGGTATATCAAGTATATCATACTTGAATTCATCCTCTCCATTACTCCCCTTTATCCTCTTTCCTTCCATTCCTGGAATAGTTTCAGCAGTCTCATTTTTCCATTTACGTACATGTCTACACAGTATTTAGGACTATATTCACCCTCCCCCCTTCCCCCACATCCTCCCCTTCTCAAGGATACCAACTCCCCTAAATAGGACCTGTTCTACCCTCCTGTTCTTTGATTTTGTAAAAGAAAACAAAATGACATTTTTGCGTGTTTAAGATAGCTGCACAGGGAGTTTCTTTGTGACATTTCCATGTATATAAGTGTTAAAAAGCTTTTGCATAATAAAATAAATGGCCACCAAATTGAAGATGCTGCCCACAGAATGGGAGAAAATCTTTGCCAGCTATCCATCTCACAAGGGATTAATAACCAGAATATAGAGGGTGCTAAAAAACCGTACTCCCCCCAAAATTAACAACCCATTGAAGCAATCGGTATATGAACTGAACAGAGCTTTTGCAAAGGAAGAAGTCCAAATGGCTAAAAAACACATGAAGAAATTCTCCATATCCCATGGCCAAAAAGGAAATGGAAATCAAAACCACTCTCGTTCTATGTCACTCCTGTTAGATAGCTACCATCAAGAACACAAACAACAACAAATGTTGGAGAGGATGCAAGGGGAAAAAGAAGCCCTCATACACTGCTGATGGAAATGCAAAATAGTACAACCACTATGGAAAAAATATGGAGGTTCCTCAAAAAAACTAAAAATAGAACTGCCAATTTGATCCAGCAATTCCATTCCTATGGATATAAATGAAGTCAGGTTACAACAAAGCCATAGCTAAGCTATGGAAACAACCAAGATGCCCCACTACTGATGAATTAATTAAGATAATGTGGTATTTATACACAATGGAAGTTTTGAATGAAATTTTGTCATTGGTAAATAAATGGATGGAACTGAAGAACATCATCTTAAATGTAGTTGGACAAGTTCAGAAGGCCAAAAAGCTCCCTGTTTTCTCTTATATGTGGAATACAGACCTAATACAAATACAAGTAATGTGAGAAACAGGTCACGCTAAGGGGAGGTCACATACAAGAGAGAGATGGTAAAAGAAGGAAGTTTAAAATGTGAATATGATTAATGTACTCTCTATATAAAAATGAATATTGAATTTTTAAACTTGTTGAAATCACCATAAGAAGGGGTAAGGTAGAAAGAAGAAGAATAGAGGATATGAACCTCATTTTATTCTTAAAACCATACTATCTGGTAAGTTTTATTGCCGACTCACAGATAAGGAAACTGAGGCAACGAAAGTTTGAATACTTGCCTAACGTCAATAGACTGGTCAAAGTTGACTGGAGGGTTAGAACCTGAGCATTCTCTGCTCCATGGCCAACACCATACCATGAAATGACCACATGATCAAGTGTTGCTTAAATAGAGGTCCACTGTGATTGCCTTGTAATTGATTAAGAAAAATATAAGATATTTGTTAACAAATATAAGTAAGTGTGTATATCTACCTGACTTGGATATAATTTTGAAAGACAGCAAACTTTATGCCTAGTTCTCAGGATATTTGACTGTTCTATAATCTATATTAGACTTTGCTGTTGTGGCTAGGACCTACTTATCAGTACTATAAAATTGTATCTTAAAAATGATACAATATTTAAAACTGTAGAAAATAAATATTTACTGTGAGAATAGCTATGTCATTTTATGCAGCTCAGTTCATTAAATGTCATTTTTAGAAAATATCACAATTAGGGGTATGAATGTATCAAAATGTCCCAAAGTTTAATTCAAATCTGGGGGCATAGCTTAAGTGATAGAGGACCTGCCTAGCAACTTCAAGTCAGTCACTTGAGTTCAAACCAGAGTATCACCAAAAAAAAAAATTGAATCCAGAGTTGTACTAAAGAATCATCATGGGGAGAATGATGTACTGGTAATCTAAAAAATTATAATGAAAGAGAATTGTTGAGTGTTAACAATGTATAATCAACTGTTGTAAACATTTTAAAGGATTAGATCAATTGATATCAAAATTTTGTAAGAGAGTTGCTATTACTATCCCCACTTTACAGATTAAAGCATATACAGAGTGATGAGTTAACTTGCTCATGGTCACATAAACACTAAAATGGTAGAGCTGAGACTAAGACCAATCAGCAAGGCTCCAGAGAGACTTTTATTATGCAGTTTTCTCAATCTTCACAGCAAAGGTACTTCTGTGATCACTGGTATTTGCTTTCCCATAAAAAGTGGGATTTTTTCTTTATGTTTGTGTTTAAGCTTAATTTCTCTCTTTCTCTGTGTAAGTGGAATTCCAATAAAGAATAAAATAACTCCCAGGTTTACTTTAGTATTTATAGCTATAATGTTATTGCCTTAATTTCAATGTAATATTAAAAACATTTCCTGCTTCAAAAAATCCAAGAACTATTAGATACCACATAAAACTTTATTTTTTCTTGATGTTTTGTTTTAAGAAAAGGCAACAGTTTGCAGTATTATAAAATTATAGTAATATTAGGATACTAAAATGAGAAAGTCTTTATCATAAATCCACCATTTTCTAAGAATAATCCATTAAAATTATTTTCAGGCATAATTAGGCTTTTCAAAAGTATAATAGCTACCATGAAAGAATAATCAGCCTTATAATTTGCAGGAACTGGATTTCTTGATTACTTTGGCTTTGATTTAGGTGACAGCTCCTACTCTTGAAATTATAGTTACACAGCTTAAAATTTTATAACTTTTCCAAACCAATATTATTGTAATTTTATTCATAATGGGAGCTACAAAAAAAGCATTTTTTCTCTATGAAATGGTCAGGAAACCTTTCTGTATGGAATTTTTTGCAATGCAAATAATCATGCTTAAGATGTCAACAGTGTTGTGTTTGCTATATGTCAACTTCATTATGGGAAATAGTTGTTGATGCCTCTTCTACTTAGAAATTTTCTGATTCTCATGAAAAAGGAAGAAGAGTCTTGACAAACCATGAACCAGTTCTTAGATTACTGATAAATAACACATGCATTGGTTTTGTTGGCATTCAATTGGCCAGAGTAAATCACATGTCCACTCTGATTCCATTAATATGGGGACATAAAAGCAGATCCCACCAGGAACATGCAAGTCACTTAGCTAAAACTGGCTTTGGGGACAGGGATGCAAAACACTCCCTAGGAGAAGGAAGAAGATAAAGAGGAAAAATACTTAATTTTCTTCTTTGCTAACTATAAATGACTCTATTTAATCAGTATTTTAATGATACAAAATGCTAATAAAAATTAGATAAGCTATTTTTATCGATTATAGGAGTGAAATGTTACAAGTAGAGAACAGAAAACAAGATAAGGAAATGCAATTTTTTAATACTGTGAAATATTAAGGATTACTGTTTTTAGTGACTTATGTAAGATTGTAAGTGTGACTTTCTCCAGTTATCCACATTGCTATTACAAGTCACTATTAACCTGCTTTGAACAGAGCATCTTCAGTCGTGTCTGGTTAACTGCCTGGTCACCAAAACAAGACATATACCATCAAGAGAAATTTGAGAAACTGTTTCAGTTATCTTTGCTAAAGAAAAACTGCCAAAATGAAACAAAAGTTATATGTAAATATGCACATAAATACATATATGTACATTTGTCTATATTGTTTGTATATATAATTTATAGCATTATCCTATTTTTAATATTTTCCCTGTCTGTAATATTTATTTGTGGATATTGTTATAAACATTATTAGAGCATTTAAATGTTAGCAAAATCTTTAAAGTTTAACTTCGAAGATAAATTAAATTAAATTCTCTTTACTATTTGATAAGCATATTTTGCTTTGCTGGTCTCAAAGTGACCTAAATTAATAATGCTTTCACTTTATTTTAGTCGGATTATTTAAATCAAATGCTTTAGTGCTATAGTAGAACACAAAGAAAAATTCAATTTCTCTCCCAACATATGCATACAAAATAATATTTCCAATGTATTTAAGTTACTCGTATTTGATTTTGGTAGTATTTGTCTTGATAACAGTTTGGTTACATTGCAAAATAATAAATTATCAGAAATGCATTATAAATTAATTACATCATCTTAAAAATTTATCTAAGAAGAACATTTAAGAATCACCATTGTTTCTTGTCTTATTAAATGAAGTTTTAGTAGTACCCATCTTCTACATTTCCAAGAACTCATTGAATAAACTCTTTGAACACAGGTAGATATGTTTTAGAAATTATGCATGCAAATTATAAAGAAAAAAGTGTGCCAACTCTTAAAAGACCTAAAATAACTAATTTGAAGTTAATAGAATTTACTTTATAAAACCAACAATTCATTTATGCTCCCAAAAAAACAAGCAAGCAAAATGGCATGCATCCTTTTGTGATTAAACAAAGGTGAAATTAAGAATTTCTTATCTTGCTCTTTTCTGATTTGCAACATTTATATATTATTATGAAGTTGATTTGAGAAAAATGTGATTTCCTAATAGGTCTCCTCCATTTTCTAACAACAGTTATCAGTGAAATATAATTTACCTTCACTGAAGTTGTAAGGAAAAATGTAACCATATAGATGAATAAGTGTTATATGACATTGTTTTTTAGTGTGCATAATTTACTTTTCAAAAAGAAATTATTTAAGTTTTTCCAAAAGTTTATAACTTATTTGTTGTTTTTGTCTAGGTGGATGCCCTCTTTTACTAGAATTTTCACACTTAGAATAGTCAGACATTATTGACATTTCAAAGGAACAAAGTTCTTCAGTATTTACTGCTCTTCATCCCATTCAAAAATGCAGTGGAATGATTTCAATTATTCTTAATGTATTTGACTTGGTTTATGCAGGTTCCTACAGAAAACAGACAGGGGAGCACTGTCAGAGTTAGATTACAGTGTCCAGTTCTCACCCCTTACTTGTTGGGTAACTTTAGGAATGAAGACTGGGACTTGCTTCGTTCACAATAGACAGTAATCTCTATTTTACAAACTTAACTAGAAGAGTGAAAAAAAGTCCATCTAACAAGGTAGTATACAATAAAAGTACCTATTATAAAAAGGCATATTCATGTATATAGATCATAATCTGTTATGCATTTCTTCATAGTAAACCTTTGAAGTTTAAACACAAGCTTTCTCTGAAACAATGAGTTGGAGCGGGGATGGGTGGTAATGGTGGGGGTGGGGGGGAAGGTGTGGAGCAGCTGGCCAGGATAAGATGGGAGATTCTACTGGAATCCTAGGAAGGCCTAGTGAGACAAGAAGGTCAGTTGTGCTTTGTATTATGGGAAAAAAGATGACTAACATTAACATACCAATTGAGAAGAACCATTGCTCAGTAAAGTATATACTGCATTTAGAAGGAGCTCCACTATGTGAGAGTGTTCCAGGAGATAGTCTCAGTCCCTGGCACAGAGGCTGTTTGCACTGCAAAGAATAAACTCAGCATTCTGGATGGGCACTGTGAAGTAACACAGCCCTCCAACGTACGTCCTCAGAAGAGGGTTTTGATGGTAAGTATTCATATCCACTGGGAATGATTACATGCCTCTGCAGAAGCCTGAGAGAATGTAACAATGTGATTACATGGACAGTGATGGGGGTTTTCATCCTCCTTGAGGATTGCTCTGTTATTTGAACAAAACCACCAATTTTGTCGATAAGGCTGCACTTCTTTTGTCAGAGTGTGACTCAAATGAGAAATACTTGGAATAAATGAAGAAGGTTGAGCTATTTTGCAAAATACTATCTGGCTTTCATGAGCATAAAGAAGTGATGAGAAATGTTTTAAAAATGTATAATAAATAATGAACTATAATATATAAAATGGCATCCATGCTGCATATATCAGATTGATATACATGGAAACTCAGTTATTTCAATAATATTAACATTAATTCTTCTAAAACTAAACACAACAATACCTAACATGTAAATAACAATATTGGTTCAGCCAATCTTCACATTTCTTCTGAGGAATGTAGGGGAGAATTGTGTTTTTTCTTAGTACCCTTGTTGCTCCAAAGTTCTATAGTTTGGAAGCAAAGATTGAGAATGTTTCCAGAAATGTGACTCAAGGTGATAATATTAGAGAGAACAGAGTCTGAATTAAGCTCTAATTGTGCTATATCTGGTAAATTAATTATATTGCAATAAATATAAAGATTAAGATTAGCAAAGTTTTATGTGCTGGCCTATGTAAGCATAGGGTAACATTGCCATAAGCTGTCTTTGGAGAGCTTTCTAACTGCCACATTCAGAACTACTCTCAATTTCCTTGATATGATATAGTAGAAGAAAATTATATATTCAAGTCCATAACAAGTACATGGAAACAAAATAAACCTCTCCTTTGAGTATAAAACAGGAAAACTTATTTCAATGTGATGTCAGTATGCTTGTTTGCAATCAGTACTGAATCACACTTGTTACAACATGTATACTTAAATTGAAAATTCACAGAAACTCAGAAAAATCTGTTCCTAATTATTCATTACATCAATGCCAAAATATAGGAAGTACAAGTTGTACCAGAGAGGAGGACCAGAAGAGAAATAGGCAAGCCGTGTTCTGATAATGAGGCAGGAGGAAGGGATGGCAAAGCAGAGAGATAAAACTTGAAAAATTGAAACATGAAGAAGGTCACATAGCACCGGGGGAATGAAATACCCAATGAAGTCACATGCAGCCATATGTGGGTTGAGTTTTGCTTTTTGCTTCTGTAACCTGCATGCAAGGGTATATAAGGTGAGACCCCCTTTGTTCTTGGGACTCAGCCTTTGGACACAAGTCTGCTGGGTCTGTGCCAGCACAATAAAATGTTGCTTCCTGCTAAGTTGCTTCAGTGTCCCGTATCTCAGCTTGAGATTCCCACAACAGAAGAATGT
The DNA here is from genome assembly GCF_047511655.1 of Castor canadensis. NCBI lineage: Eukaryota > Metazoa > Chordata > Mammalia > Rodentia > Castoridae > Castor > Castor canadensis. Next base: position 73,644,020 of record NC_133394.1, on the reverse strand, counting down.
GTGTTTCTACTACTATAATTAAAATTGATGGAAAAGGTAAAAATATGCAGTTTCTCCAGTTACTGTTTGTTTTTTTCCTGTGCATAGAGTAATTTGGTCATTTTACAGGGACTTTAATACAGTGCTGTAAGAGACACCAGTCATACTACTCTGGAATTAATTTATTAATTTATTTAACTTTCTCACTTAGAATGGTAAAATGCACACCTCAAAATTAAATGCAATCCCAGTGAATAGGTATTTTTCCCAACTTGTATTACAAAGCTGTATATCATTTTGGCTGAATTGGAATGGGCAGTTCAGCAGGGGGAGGAGAAGACAGTAAACAAACAGTATCTGTGTTTGCAAAGGCCATAGGCTTTACACGGAGTAAAAAAACAAGATACTTAAAATATGCTGTTTGGTATTTATTTCTTTTGTTTGTTTAAAAATGTTTATATACATCATGTCATCAAGGGCTTACTCTCATAGGGCTAACCATAATAAACAACAAGTCTATAATAGGAATTACTAATTTTTTATGGTGCTGGCGATTAAACCCAAAGCCCATATATGCTATGGATTATTAATTACTAAGGAAAGTATAGGCAAAATATTTTGAAACTGAGGGATCAGTGAGCTTAGTTTCATTTGGAAAACAGGATAATTCTTGTGTATAAGAAAGAGAATGTGTTTTGTTTAGCGGTAACTCAGGCCTGAGGAAGGACATGGAGTTGGGCAAATGTGAGGGCAGACAGGACAGAGACTATACAATGAAGCAGCTAGCAATTTTCAAATATGTATTTCAAGAGAAATACCAAGGATATATTTAATTGTAAAATTAACAAAATAATGATTTTTAGGAGATGTACTTAGCATAAAGTATAATTGTCTTTAAAGAATATTTAAGATCCCTATGGTTTATTTTTTTTCTGTCTTTTCTTTTTTGGTGCTGGGATCGAACCCAGGGCCTCACGCATGCTAGGCAACCGCTGTACCACCGAGCTACATCCCAGCCCCCTATGGTAAATTTTAATCCAACATTTATTGGCGTATACTGTTTGCAAACTTGGAGATACAAAAATGAACAAAAACATATACCTGTTTTTCTTTGTGGAATTTATATCTAATAAGGAAGAAAGAGTATTTTTACTTACATGTTTGTCTCTACTATGTATTTGTATACATATACATATATGCTTACAAGTGTATTTATACAGGTAAACAAGTAAATAATGAAAATAAAAAGACTAAATTACGGGAACATCAAACTAAGAAGAAAGAGAGGTCATTTGGGTATGAGATAAAGAGGGAATACTTAGATGAGTCTAGAAACCTGATTATTTTAAAGAAATGAGCATTGCAAAACTTGGGGGAAGCTGGCTTGGCAGAGTAGCCAAGCCTGTGAAGCCAGATTACTCTTGGCAGGCAAAATGAAAGGAAAAACATTCCAGCTTCACCAATGCAGAGAAATTTTTCAGTGTTGAGGTGAGGACCAAGATGGATGCAGAAACCAGACACACAGTTGGTAGGTCACTGTCTGGAGTTTGAAACTCATTACAAGAGCACGTGGCAAACCATTGTCTGGAATGTTCACAAGTAGCAGTGGCATGTTCTGATGTGCTTCTGATGAGCTCACTCTGGTTGCAAAGTCAGAAATACAGACGTATGGTTAAAAGATGCTGTGGTAGAGGTGAGAAATGAAAGCAGCTTGGAACAGGTGATAGTGGCTCAATTGATGAGACTTGATCACATTCTCAGATCAAATATGTGTTCAAAGTTTTTGATGGCAGTAACTATTGATGGATGGAATGGAAACTAAAACTTTTGTCTTAGCACCTCAATGGAAATATATTTCAATCCTTTTAGAATTATTTTTCTTAATATCACCAAGAAACAATTCTTAGAGAGCAATTCTTGACTTACTCATTACATTTGCTACCTGGCAGCCCCCTCCCAGTCCATTCCTAATCCCTTTGTGAACTACTACTCAGTCATCATTAATAATTATAAATACAAGTTTCCATCAAATGTTTCTTTTCAAGTCAGTGTGAGTATAGTTTAATGTTTTTATCTCAATTGTAATTATTTAGTGTTTAATTCAATAATTTATTGTTTATATTCCTATTATGAAAGTTCCAGAAAGGCAGATATTGTGCTTGTTATGCTCAAGATTATTTTTAATACAAGAATCCTGCAAACTGGAAAGTCAGTAAATTCTTATAGAGTGAATAAATGTTTCTTGTTTCTTATTTTCTGATCTATGGGGGCTTATGTCACATATTGCTTGTGACAAAATACTTAAGATAAACAACTTAAAAAGAGGAAAGGTTTATTTTGGATCATGATTTGAAAGGCTTTGGTTCATGGTTTGTTGGACCCATGGCTTTTGAGCTTAGAAGGCAAAACATCATGGCAGAAGTTTGAGTCAGAGGGAAGCTGTTCACTTTAGGGCAGCTGGGAAGCAAAGAGAGTTAGACGGAAGGGTTGAGGTTCTAAACTCCTTCAATGGCTTGCCCTCCAATGACCTAACTTTCTTCTATTAGACCTTTTCCTCTAAAACTTCTACCACCTCCCAATAGTACTTGTAGCTGAAGACCACGTCTTTACCACTTGAACCTTTAGGGAGCATTTAAGTAAAGTCAGTTAGCCTAAGAAAGGGTCCTCACAATCATCTAACCATGTAGGCACCCTGCTTTTGTACATACCAATCTGTGGAACCATGAGAAATAAATTTCTTGAAAAATAAATTATAAGCACCTCTCCCACTTCCATTCATTCCAGGCGCAGCCTTAAAGCTGCTTCTGAGTTCCTTAGCAAGGATGCTAGTTGAAATTTTCAGAACATTTAGTTTATCAGAAACTAGGCCCTTAGATGGGTGCCAGTGGTTCATGACTAAAGTATTACTTGGGAGGTTGAGATCTGGAAGATTGCACTTTGAGGTCAGCCCATGCAAATAGTTCGTGCGACTCCTCATCTCCAAAATAACCAAAGCAAAATAGCAAAATGGACAGGAGGCATGGCTCAAGCACTAGGGTGACTTCTTTGCAAGTGTGAAGCCCTAAGTTTAAACCTCAGTCCCATCCAAAAAACTAGAAAAAGAAACCCTTACTTTAGTAATCCAGTACAATAGCCAAGATGTTACCCAGTGGATTTGTTTCTATTTTACTAAAATAGATGGTAACTTCACTCTCTTTCTTTCTCATGTCCTGTCATCCTTCTTATGGTTTAAGCAAATTCATAATGTGCATACATTGTTTCTCAACAGTTCTTTAATTCATGATCCTTAATCATATTAGCAAAGTCCCTTTTTCCACATACAGCCACATCCAACACTTTGTATAGATTAAATCCTAGTTATCTAGAGAGAGGAGTGTATTATTCTGTCTAGCATACTGATTAAACACAAAGCATGAATTTTAAATACAATAGAACCTTGACTCTTTGTCTACATATTTGCCTTTTAAAGAAAAGCAATTAAGCCCTTATATATTATCTAACTATAAAATGATATGACTACTCTATAGAAGTCTGACAGTTTTTAATGAATTAAATAAACACTCTGACCTTTTCAGGCATTCACTTGACATTCCTAAGTATTTACTTTGGAGAAACAAAAACTGATGTGCATACAAAAACCCAAACACAAATGTTTATAGCTGTTTTATTCTTAACCATTCAACAATTAGAAACCACCTAACTGTTGTTACATGGTGAATAGTAAACAAATTGCATAACATCCATACAACGGAATGCCACAGAATGATGAAAACAAGCACAGTAATGATTTGTGCATGATATAAATTAATCTCAGAGACATTATGTTTAGTGGAAGAAGCCAGTTTAATACAGCCCATACTATATGCTTCCATTCATGAGACATCCTGGAAAAAGCAAAACTGTATGGACAGAAATTAGAACAGTGGTTGACATCAGGTAGAGTTAAAGAATGTTGTCTCAGAATCGGCAAAGAAAGTCTTGGGGCACTGAAGGAGCTCTTCTGTATCTTCATTGTGATGGTGACTACATAAATCCATACATATGCAAAAATTCTTAGAAGTGGTCACAAGAGGGTTAAGGGTAAACCATTTTTCTTGCTGTAGTAGAGACTGAACCCAGAGCCTCATTTGTGCTATGCAACCATGCTAGCATTAGAGCCACAGCCCCAGCCTAAGGGGAAGTTTTAGTATGTGTAAATGTTTCAAATATTAAATTTAATTTGTTCCTTAATAGATTAATTTGTGATATTGTTAAATAATAAAACTTTATGAAGTTTGAGTTGTGAAAGCAAATGATTTATTTAGCATTTAAATCATTTAAATATGTTAATATTTCTAGTATTTTAGTAAATTTGGCAGATGACTTGATAATTGTATTTCAATTCAATATTCTGGTCTTTAATCAACATGCACAAACAAACATACACATATATTTCCTTTTGTTTTTGCTATTTTGAAGTGGGGTTAAATTAGATTACTGTCATTTTTATCAATGAACTGTAGGACATCAGATTCAAGACTGTTTTGGAAACATTCTTTATATTTTAAAAACTTGCCATACTAATTCTTAGGATATCATGTAATATAATAAATAAAAAATGAAACTCAATAGGCATATCAGCAACTAAATCTCTCATTCCTGTATAAACTTTAGAGCTGTTTTCCTATCTTAACATTTGAATTACAGTACTTTTGTTCTGATAATATTTTATTTTTTCTTCTGAGAGTCAGCATGGTCCTTCTCTTCTTAATACCCCAGTGAAAAAAGTACACAAGTCCTGGTATTCTAATAGCAAAAAAGGGCATGGGTCATTGCACTTTTGCTTTGCATTTATGAGAGAAAATGACTTTCTCCTACACAGGCTTATTTTGTCTCAAGAGGCATTGCCTGCATGGCATGGTGCTGTGCCAGGGTCACGAAAGACACTTGCTTTACTTGAATTGTTTTTCCTGCCTGGCTCCCTAATTTTAAATGTAGCAATTTCTTAAAAGTTAATTTGTGTTAATCCTCAAAGTTTATTTATCAGCCAGGTTACAGACATCCAGTGGATTTTATTTGGTAGAGCCTCAACCTAATATTCCCTTAAATTCCTGAGTAGGTCAGACCTTTTCCTCCTGATTATTTAAAATTTCTATTTGAGCAGAGAGATTAGGACAGAAATATTAACTGGCCTTACAAGAGATCAAAATACTGTTTCAATATTTGTTGCATTGGATTAAATAATATTCAATCACACTGAAGTACTTCTTGTCCAGCTCCACTTTCCTCCCAATCTCTGGTCAATCTTTTCCTAACACTAATAATTTTTTTCCTCTTATAAGACCTAAGCCAGTGGTAATGAGCTTTAAGCTGATCACCTGTCTTATCTTAAATTGTTCCTCTTTAATTCAGGATTTTCTCAAATCACTACTGACCTACTACTTGAAAACCACAAATGCCCAACTAATTCCTGACACCGAGGATTATTTGGGGGCCTCATATGCCATACCAAAGCAAAATTGTAATACTTGGAAAATTAAAAAGAATTCATGCAGCCTTTGGCGCATGTTTTAACTGAGTTATTTTCTTTTTCGTATATTTTCATGTGTTCTAAAATTGATTATTCCAATAAATTACTTAAAAACTATAAAAACATTTAAACTCAATGATATACTCCATACATCCACAATGACTATAGCAAGTTCTTTGTAAAGGAAAAATTAAAATTGTAAAAGTGGAAGAATACATCTATGGTATTTCCTATTTAAACAGATAAAAACTAAAACCAACAATGACTTTTAGATGTTTCATCCTTGTTTTCTTCATCTATACTACTGTTGCATTTACAATAAAACAATCATTTTACAGAAGTTGAGGTATCTCTCCAGTGGAGGAAAGAGCCACAGACTCCTTCCATAGAGAACACGGAGTGGAATTGTTACCAATAAAACTTTCTGGTCACATATGTGTGAGAATTATTGCCAAATGTTCACTGAAATATACAAATAGTTTGGATTTATATTAATTCCTAAAAATATTCTCTCCAATATACTCATTAATCATTTGATTTGGATCAATATTGAATTACTGATTTCCAATGATATTATTGCAGAAGAATACAAATGTAATTATGGACAAGTAAAGATATGTTTTGGATGTTTGAAAGTATGATTTTTCTTTCCTTTCTAGACCATAAGATTACCAAGTGAAAACACGTGGTAAAAGGTGAAACTTGAAAATAGTGTAAGAGTCTACACTTATAATACTTTAATCTCTAATCTGTAAACTCTTCAGCTCCTATGGACACTGTCTGTGAGGGTGTGCATTGATTATATGGCATCAAGGCTCTCACGGGAACAAGTCCCATTCATCCATTACAGTTAGTAAGAAAGCATTCTTTGAGAGCTGAACATTAATAATTCATTTTATTATAGCAAGTATGCACAGATTATGTCCTTCATCCATCATGCTTTTCAATGTCACATTAACTCTGCCTTTGTTGTCAATTCTTCCTCAGTCTCATGCAGATGTTTGATAAGTAATTTACAATTTAAATAAAATAAAGATCTCTCTTGATATTATTGTAATAATAAGGTAAACAAAATCAGCCCTCTAGAGTAATGGGAATACTTCAATATGACTAATCTCAGACCTAATAATTTTAGGCTATATTTCCATTTTTATCTCTTTAATATGATTTCCTTTTAACAGACATCAAGACATAAACAATGCTAATGGAGTTCCAATACATGTGTCACTGTAATATTTGAATCAGGAACCTATAACAGAAATAAACTGACAGAAAAGCCAATTCCTAGGATGGAAACAGGTGCTGGTTAGTAAAGATATTAAGGTCCCTGGGGTCAGAGACAAAGAACTTTCTGTGACTGAGACTCCCTGATGTTATCTAATCACCCTGCTTATAAAGCTACAGAGGCCAGTAGGCTGACACTTTTTCACTTTCCAGGATACACTGTTCTGTGCTCTGCATCAAACTTTTGTCCTCACTCCTTTGAGTATTTTCTATGAAATTTGTTCATAAATACAAATTTTTGCTTTTTAAAGAAAAAAATTGCATATTTCAGAATGCAAATTAAATATTCTACAAAATTTTGCTTAAGGTTCTAAATAAATTATCTTGAATTTCAGTTTTTTAGATCTGTTTCTCATTGCATTTGACAGGAACGGTCAAATAAGGGCTCTTGCCTAGTCTAAGTGAGGCCCCTGGGTTCCATCCCCAACATTGGGCATAAAGAAAATGAAACAGGTTGGAATAATAAGGAAAGATGGAAAGAAATACTGCTGGATTAGAGTCTATGAGCAAGAATTTAGTTTAAACTTGATACTTACTAGGTGAAGAGTTTTAAGGGGAATGTTTGACCTCTGTGACATCGCCTATTACATCTATTACATGTATACTAGTAGAGATATTTTCAGTGTTAGATGAGTGTGTTAATCAGCTTCATATTCTTATAATGAAATACCAGAGGTGATTAACTTATAAACACAAAGGTTTGTTTTGGCTTATGATTCTGGAGGTTCCAGTCCAAAATCAAGCAGTCCCATTGTTTAGGGTCTCTGACAAGGATGGTACATTATGTCCAGAGAGATTGGTGGAGCAAATTGCTTATACCATGAGCTATGAAAGAGAGAGAGTATGGCCCTCAGTTGAGGGTTCCCATGATTTCCCTCTGGAGGGATGGCCCAGTGGCCTAAGGTTCTTACAACAGGTCCCAACCTCTAAAGGTTTCACCACCTCTCCATTGTGCTATCCAGTAGCCAAGATTCTAATACATGGACCTTTGGATGACAGTCATCCAAACCTTAGCTTATGAGGTAACAGACACAAAAGACAGGCAAGAGACCCACACCAGGTGTCCCTATCAATTTACAAACCAACACCCTCTTTTTTCTCACCTGCTACTCTGTGCCCTAGAAATAATTTACAATGCACATTGGATTGAAATGCAAAATACAATGAAGTGCACACTTAATTGAAAGTAAAAAGCATAGTAACTGTTGGCAATAATGGCGCTGATAGGTTTCAGTTCTTACTGCACCCTTAAGCTCCTTTCTCCCAGGGTCACAGTCCAGCCTCAAGTCTAGCTTGAATCCTCCCTCTGCCTCAACCTCCAGTCAGCATGAACCATAAGATCCTAACCAACCAGATCATGCTGAGTCCCACTGAGGGGTATTTAAGCCCCTGCCCCTCTCTCCCTCACTCTCTTGGCTTTCTGCTCTCTCCCTCTCCCACCCACCAATAAAGAATCTCTTGGCCAGACCACTCCTCTCCACGTGGTCATTTTGGGGCCTATATTTCCTTACATTTGGTGCCATGACTCGGGGTGGGGCTCCCCACTACTGTTGGTGGGACCCCGATTCCGACTCGCCCCATGACCACTCTGAGGACGTGACTGGCCAGGACTCATCCTCCTGATCGCCCTTGCTCACATCCAACACCGGTCATCTTCTTTGGTGAGTCCACCTACCCTTTTTGGGCTCCCTTTGCAGTCTCTCCCTTTGGTGTCTCTGGGTTTTAGAACACTTCCCATGCTTTGGGCTATCTCTGGGTGGCTCAGACGATAGAGGAATCCCCTTCTCTGTAGGGTTTGGATTTTACAGGGTCCGGGACCCTACAAAACCTAGGGCTAGGTGATCCAAGCAGCCGGCCTCTGGCCTGCAAACCACCTGCACTCAGCGATGGCTGAGTCACGTGCGCTTTGCATTTTTTTTTTTCGGATATTTGTGCTGTGCAAGGACGCTTCACAGTACATAATATCCTCCTCTCCCATTCTGGGACCGAATCCCTCATAATGGGTGCCTTTACATCTTCTCTGCTGTCTGACTCCCCATTGAGATGCCTCCTCAATAATTTGGACACCTTGGGTTTGACCCCAAACATAAAACCAAAAAACTTGATCTACTTTTGCACCCAAATTTGGCCCACTTATGCTTTAGACAACCAAAGTCACTGGCCCCTTTTTGGGTCCTTAGATCCCAACCTCCTACGAGACCTATATAATTACTGTGAACAATCAGGAGGATGGGGAGAGATTCCATATGTTCAGGCCTTTTCCTACCTCTGTCTAAATTCTGCTCTCTGCACCACTTGCAAACCTAAACATGTACTTCTTGCTCTAAAGCATTCAGCCTCAACCTCAGCTCTCTCTTCGGATTTCGACCTGGCTGATGAGCCCCCTCCATACTGTCGGCAGGCTCCACCTGATCCTCCTCCTGCCCAACCTACCCCACCATCTTTTATCCTGCCTCCACTTCCTGCTTCTTCATCCCCTTCCACATCACCACCTCCGGCCCCCACTTCCCCTTCTGCTCCAAATTCCTCCCTCTTCCCCTACCTTCAGTCCTCCCACCACTAGGTGGCGCACTTTTGCTGTCCAGCCCCCCCCCTTCCCTCTTAGCACCCCTTCAGGAGGTAGCTGGATCTGAGGGCATTGTTAGGGTTCATGTCCCCTTCTCTATGCTCAATCTCTCCCAAATCGAAGCCCACCTGGGCTCCTACACAGCTAACCCCTCTGCCTATATCAAACAATTTCAATATTTACTCCAGTCTTACAGCCTAACCTACCATGATATCTATCTCATTCTCTCTAACACCCTCTTGCTTGAGGAACGTAAAAGGGTTTGAGAACAGGCTCGCACGTATGCAGATGAGGTCCATCAAACCAGTCCTGCTCACCCTATAGGTGCCCTTGCGGTGCCTGACCATGATCCCAATTGGGACTACAACACCCACGCTGGTCTCACCCTCCAGAACCAACTTGCCACCTGTCTCTTGGCAGGATTAAAACGGGCCTCACAAAAGGCCATTAATTTTGAAAAACTCCAGGAAATCATCCAGGATAAAACAGAAAACCCCTCTACCTTCCTAGATAGATTAACCAGGACTCTTCAGCAATACACCAACATTGACCCAGAATTCACAGACGGTAAGCAGCTCCTTACGACTTATTTTTTCTCCCAAAGTTACCCCGACATTAGGGCTAAACTTAAAAAACTCCATAGAGGCCCCCTCACTCCTCAGACCGAGGTGCTGGCCACTGCCTTCAAGGTGTTCCACTCCCAGGATGAAAAGGCTAAATGCCAAAAATACCAAATGCTGGCTCAGGCCATGTGGAGGCCAGGAGATGGCCTCATATGGGGCTCTCAATGCCTGTCAGCAGGACATTCTCTGGGCTCCTGTTACCACTGCAGAGGGGAAGGGCATTAGGCCAAAACCTGTTCAAAGGGAGACCCCTCTGAAACTTTACTTACCTGCATTGACACCCTTTTCCGATGCCTTCAACAGGCATTCCTCCAGGCCCCAGCCCTCCACCTGCCAGATATCCAACAATCATTCACCTTCTATGTCCATGAAAATAAAGGCTTAGCCCTGGAGGTTCTGGGTCAAGACAAGGGTCCAACATTTGCCCCAGTAGCATATTTATCTAAAAAACTTGACCCCACAGTCCAGGGATGGGCCCCCTGTCTACAGGCCTTGTCAGCAGCCTATGTTCTAGTTCAGGAAGCAAAAAACTTACTTTTGGGGGGTCAATTATAATCATATCCCCCCATCACCTGGTGGAACTACTGACATATAAGGGCTTAAGAACCCTTCCCCCTTGCCAGATCCTGTCGCTTCTTGTCTCCTTCCTCCATGACTCCTCCATTACCCTCCGTGCTTGCTCTTCCCTAAATCCTGCCACACTTCTGCCCACCTCTATTGCCATGCCTACCCACTACTGCGTCGAGACCCTGGAGGCCCTTCTCCCCTGCCCTTCACACATCCAGGAGGGGCCCCTGCAGGGTTCCAACTACACATGGTTCACCGATGGCAGCTCATATGTAGAGGGGGGTGTACGGAGAGCAGGTTATGCTATAGTGTCCTTAACCCAAGTCATTGAGGCACAGCCCCTCCCTCCCAGTACCACCAATCAGCAGGCTGAACTGTTTGCAGTTACAAGGGCTTTTGAGCTGGCAGCCAACCATTCTCTCACTCTATACACTGATTCTAAATATGTCTTCCACATCCTCCTCTCTCACTCAGCTATCTGGAAAGAAAGGGGATTATTAACCACGAGAGGGACCTCTGTCACCAACTCCACTTACATTACCAACCTACTCCGGGCCTCTCTCCTCCCCTCTAAGATTGGGATGGCCCACTGCCGGTCCCACCAAATGGACTCATCACCCATAACTATAGGCAATTCTAAGGCAGATCAGGCTGCCCAACAAGTGGCAAGGGAGAATTACGCCACTCTGGCCCTAGCAAAGACTCAGGACCAGACTCCTGAACTGGCCCATGAGTCACTCCCTAGACATACTCTCCTTTCATATCTACACTCTGTCTTCCACACTAGCACTCAGAATCTCAAGCTTTTCTTAAATTCATTCTTCTCCCTTACCCTGGAGGATTCCCAATATCTACACCATCTCACCTCCACATGTCCCACTTGTCAAAGTACCAACCCACACACCCCTCTAAGGCCTGGTCCATTCCCTATCCACCAGGCCAGGGGACACATCCCAGGGGCAGATTAGCAGATAGACTTTACTAACATGCCCCAGGTAAAGAAACACCAATACCTTTTGGTTTTGGTGGACACTTTCTTGGGGTGGGTAGAGGCCTTCCCAACCTCGAATAAGAGGGCTTCAACTGTGGCATCTATTATTGTAACCCACATCATTTCTCGGTTTGGGATGCCTACTTCCTTCCAATCAGATAATGGCCCAGAGTTCACGTCCCAGGTGACCCAAACAATTATCAAGGCCCTTAATATACCATGGCAGTTCCACATCCCTTACCACCCCCCCTCATCAGGAAAGGTAGAATGCTCCAACCGTACACTAAAGGAGACTCTCACCAAACTTACCTTAGAATTATACCTAGACTGGGTTCAACTCCTTCCAATAGCCCTCTTCCACCTATGGGCGCTTCCATGGAAGCCCACGCAAATATCTCCTTTTGAGTTAATGTTCGGTCTCCCAGCTTTGCCTCCAGGGATCACCTCTGCCACGGGCCCCCTCCCGGAACACCTTGCCTTTCCCCTGCTCTCCTTCCTTTGAATCCAACTGTGGAGACACCATGATACCTTATCTCTGGACCCTTCATGCACTCATCTCTCTTTCCCTTTGAAACCGGGGGACTGGGTCTATTTCTCTCCCCCTCTCCCCAAAAAAAAGCCCCTCACCCCGAAATGGAAAGGGCCCCTTAAGATCATCCTCTGCACTCCTACTGCAGCCCGATTAAAAGAGACTCCAGGAAAACTAACATCTTGGATTCATATTTCCAGGCTAAAGCCAGCCCAGCCCCCTGGAGACAACTGGCAGAGCGATCCCAGCGACCCTTTGCCTTCACCCCCCACCTTCATTTGCACCCCTTCCCCTGAAGACCCCTTGAAACTTCACATCTCTTGGGTTCATGCTCCCTCCCTGGCCCCCAAAGATGTGCCTTGACTCTCTCTTTTTATTCGCTGTTCTCACCCTCTTCTCCATGAGTGGGCAGGCTAATGCCGGAGGGTATTTTTGGAGGTTTAAGATACGGGAGACCTACACTGTCTCAGAAACCTCTCTCACTGGTCTGGTGGGCACTGGAGACTGCTCCCCTAAGGGATGCCAGACCCCTATCTCAGTCCCCTTCAAACCCAGGAGTGATAGTGACTTTGGATGCCATTGTCCTTCCTTCTCCCAGACTAAGGACTACTGCAAGAAGGGGGCATCATATACCCAGGAATATGGGGGATGTCCCTACTGGTCATGCAACATCTACCAGGTACTGAATTTAAGGGGCCCAGACAATGAATTCTCCCTCTATAGGGGACAAAATGGGACCATCGTGGCCCACATCCCCAACCCATGGGACAACAGATGGGTTCGGGGTGAAATGATAGCCCTCTATGCTGGGTGCATTGCCTCCAAACCCTCAGTTCACATTATGATTTCCAGGGAGCTCACCCTTCCAATCCCTACTCAAAAGGAGGTGACTTCAGAGGTCCTCCAGTCAGAACAAAGCCTACAACAGGCCCTTCAACAACCCTCCACCCCTACCTGGCTCCAACTGTTCCAGGCTTCACTCCAACTCATGAACCTCACCACATCCATTAGTGTCATTGACTGCTTTCTTTGTGCCTCCCTCCAGTGTCCTCTGCTGGCTGCAGTTCCCATTAATGCTTCATCTTCTATCAAGGCTTCCCCTGCCTTACAAAACTCCTCATGCACCCCTTCCTTGCCATTGGTACCTCTGTGGGCACCTGACTCTACACAAGTTCCCCTTCCTACACACACCTGTTATACCCCGCTCTCAACATCTCGGTCCAACTTTTCTCTCTCCTGTCATATCAACGTCACAGTTACAGCACAACTGGCGTCCCTGGGTGGGCTATATTTCTGATGCCACGACACCCTACACTCCTGCATAACCCAAACTACTCCCGGGCCCTGCATACTGGTAATCATAGTTCCCCAACTTACTTTTTATGGGGAAGCTGAATTCTCCCTCCTATTCAGCGTGCTGTCTTCTTGCCCATTATAGTGGGTATAAGTTTGGCAACCTCCGTTGCCCCCACAGGCTTCGCGGGGGAGCTCTTGGCCATAGTGTTATTTCAGCAAGGGACTTTGAGGAGCGCTTACAGATCACCCTCGAATCCACCTCAGCCTCACTGGCCTCCCTTCAGCATCAGCTCACCTCTCTAGCTCAGGTGGCCCTCCAAAATCATAGAGCCCTGGACCTCTTAACGGCCAAAAAAGGGGGCACCTGTTTCTTCCTCCGGGAGGAATGTTGCTATTATGTCAATGAGTCCAGGATTGTGGAACAAAATGTCAACAGGTTAACAGACTTGGCCGAGGACCTACTAAGGGGACCCAGTAAAAACACCTTAACCGACCTGCTGAGCTCTCCTCTCGACACCTGGCTTCTGCCTTTCTTGGGTCCTTTGCTTATGCTCATTGCTCTCTGCACCCTCCTACCCTGCTTACTCCAGTTTCTCAGATCTCAGGTGAACAGAATCTCTAACCAAACTTTCAACCAGCTTCTCCTTCAGGAGCTTAGCAGGAGGACACCCGCGATGAACCCTACCAGGACACTGGACTGTGAGCCACTCCAATCCCATACAAGGCACCTACTGCAGTTCCTTGATTCCCTACGTGAGGACAGCTGGCTAATACCTGCCATACGAGGCCCAGAGGAGTGGCTGGAGGCCATTTATGATCTATGGCTACAGGGAACCTTTATCAAATTCAGGGAGAAGGAAATTTTCACCTTCGGAGCCTGGGTGTATGCCTTTATGAGACTTGCTACTCCGATGCCATCTGCCAACTAACCCTCCCTTCCCCTATGCCGCCCCTTGCCAGCTCGAAGAAGCCAGAGTGAACACAATGCCCCCCTTCCTTAACAAACAAAAAAGGGAGCAATGTAGGCAATAATGGTGCTGATAGGTTTCAGTTCTTACTGCACCCTTAAGCTCCTTTCTCCCAGGGTCACAGTCCAGCCTCAAGTCTAGCTTGAATCCTCCCTCTGCCTCAACCTCCAATCAGCATGAACAATATGATCCTAACCAACCAGATCATGCTGAGTCCCACTGAGGGGTATTTAAGCCCCTGCCCCTCTCTCTCTTGCTCTCTTGGCTCTCTGCTCTCTCCCTCTCCCACCCGGCAATAAAGAATCTCTTGGCCAGATCACTCCTCTCCACGTGGTCATTTTGGGGCCTATATTTCCTTCCAGTAACAATTCAAATAATATAACTCAAACATTTGCTTTACTTAACAATAAGGTATTTAATTAAGTCTGAGCTTTCATTTATGTGAGATACTTCTTACGTAAAATGTAGTGATTTAGGAATGCCACAAATCTCTAAACAAAAGACATTTTTCTTGAGAGAAATATTTTTAAATAATATTCAGATAATGTTGTATATCTCTGCAACTTTTTTCCATATTAATTAAAAATCTCTAAAATGTTTATTATGCTATCGCCTAGGGTCCTTAGCAACTGCTTACACTGCAGTAAACAAATATGAGGAGTTACTGTATCTGTAACAAAAGAATTCTGTAACTATTAAAATGTTTAAAAAAAGGCGGCCTTCTCTATATCACTTCAGGTTACTATGCAATATTTTTTGAAAGAGATTGCATAGTACAAAAATAAACACCAAACAAAAATTCTATGAAACAACAACGATGAAAAAATACACTCTCTTTCTACACTGATTTTTAAAAAATTTTATATGCAAGTGGAAATAAAATTTGAATTTATGTTCACTTTTGTTTTCAAATGGCCTTTATACTTAAGAGATGCTGAAATAAACAGAAACATTCTGTTGATGAGAAACTACAGAATTTTAATTTGTAACTGTCACGTGAATTTATGATTAAGGTACTGTTCCTCAAAGATAAAAATAAAAGCAGAGTGCTCAGTTAAATGAGTAGCAAATTATAAAATCCAAAAATGATAGTTGCCCTACCTTTTAGATCCCATATGTAATTCAACTTAATTTCATAAGATGAAAATTGGGAAAATTCAGGAGAAAGCTTTAGATAAGTTATTCTGGTGAAAGTCTTTGCTGTCCATTACAAGTTTAGATACTTGATTTTTTTCTATGATTGAAAGAGTGAATGATTTAAATGACCATTACGTGGATAATTCTTTTTTTCCCATTTTTATTAGCATGCATTAATTGTACAGAGGTGAAGGCCGGACTGCAGGAGGTCCCAAAAGGTGATAAGTGGTCAAGGAGATGCTTCTCCTCCCTAGGGAGCATCCATCTGTATCTGAAAGGCATCTATCTCTGCCTTCAGGCAATACAAAAAAGGCTATAAACCATAGGATCACAGGTTTCCTGGTCCTCCTGCACTTCCCAACATGAAGTCTTTCTCTTCTCTTCTCTACAAATAAAATCTTTCTGACCCCTGCTGTTGGAGTCCACCTGTGCTTTCATTCTCAGAGTGGGCTCAAGAACCCTGAGCACCTAAAATTACTGTGTGTGTCATCCATGCTGTCAGGGGGATTCAATGTTTAGCTTTATATTGACCATTGATTAGGCTTGCACCCACCGTAGCAACCCTTCCTCCCCTACTGCACCCCACCTAAAACAATTGCAAAAGGTTTCATTGTTCTGTTTCATATTTGTATACAAAGCACATAGACCATATTCACCCTCCTTCATCTCCATTCACCCTCCCTCTCCCACAAGTACCCAACCAGGTAGGTATTTCTTGACAGCTAATTCTCCAAATGTCCAAAGTAAAAGACATGCTATCAAAAAGTTTATTGGGCTATTAGAACTTGAAGGGCATAGAGTAGTCTAAAAATAACATATTTAAATAAATAAAAATAATTTGCATAAGGGGTGTCATTTTAATTGTCCAGAGCTGGAAATAGAATTCTTAGATGATGTTAAAATCATGTCTAATTCATGTTTACATAAGTTGGAGAATGAGTAAAAGTAACAATAGGGAAGAAACTTTAAGTTTTTTCCCTCAGTACATTTCCCTCAGTACACAGTGTTTTAGAAATCTAACTTACATTTTGAAAACTAAGAGTAAATCTTCCAAAGAAGTTTTCTTTGCTAAAACATTCTATTATTGTGATTCTTTTCTGCTGAATCTCACACCTGGAGCCATAGTAAAGCCTTGCTAGAAGATTTAACATCCCAAGAAAGATGAGTGAGACTTGCTGGGGAAAGTTGCTAGTAGACAAAAGGGTTAGTATGTGTGGAATTTAGAGTAAAGTTTGTTAGTCTATTTTCCATTACTGTAACAAAACATCTGAGAGAATTAACTTCAATGATTGGGTAGACAAATTGCTTTTAGGCCTCCAACAAAGGTGCCAGGTGAATATGGCAGGGATTCATGTTCAGCTTTATATTTGAAGGACTGAAGGTTGGACTGCAGGAGGTCCCAAAAGGTGATAAGTCGTCAAAGAGACACTTCTCCTCCCTAATAAACGCCCGTTTGCATCTGAAAGGCATCTCTGCCATCAGGCAATGCAAATAGGCTATAAAATCCCACTCCCCACCCTGACCCATAGGATCACCAGTTCTGGTCCCCCTGCATTCCCCAATATGCAGTCTTTCTCTTCTCTTTTCTCCAACTAAATTCTCTATAAATAAAATCTTACCAACCTCTGCTGTTAGAGTCTGCCTGTGCTTTCTTCTCAGAGCAGGCTCAAGAACCCTGAGCACCTGAAATTCCTGCATCATATTTGGCAACCACAAAGGGACCAGCCGTCACCTGAGGTGAGTATAGGTTGTACCAAACTGGGAAAGGCTGCCTAGGAATGTGACCATGAGCATCTGGCACTCTGGCACTCTTACACTTCCTTCATGGTTTCCATGGCCCAAGAGTGGAGGTCACCTCTTGCTTCAGCTCCAGTACTGCCTTTGGGCAGGATTGATCTGCACAGCAGGGATGATCAATAATCCCTCATGCATTGAGCCTGGAAACTCTCTTTTCCCCCAACCCTCAGTCTCTCCTTCCCCTTTCCCAGGCAGTTCAGGATGAATGCCCCCTCCCCTCTTTTGCTCTAAATAGCAGTGAGTTTCTTTCTTCAGAAAGTTTGGAAGAAATCCCTTCAGGCACCAGAAAGTGATAGTCTCCAATTTAGGCTTAACTGTCTTTGTCAAGCATCAGGTTTACTGGTTAAACAGGTTTTGAAGCCTGCCCTCAGGGGGGGAAAAAACAGTTAAAAGGCAAAAATGTCAGGTCTCTGTTTTTGCCCCTTATGGGAGCAAAAGCCCCCAGATGCTCTCTCTCTCTCTTTTCATAAAAAGCATACATGCCTTACAGAATATATTGGGGGACAAAAGTCTAATTCATCAGGAGTCCCCATCCATGCCTCTACAGGGGTCCTCCTTCTGGCCATGCAAGCCCTCTTGGTTACTTTAATAGAGTTATTTTTAAAATTACAAGCATTCAGCTGGTAGAGGAGAACTAGGCCTACCTGGGTCCCAGGGCAAACAGGCAAGTCAAAATAGATGAGAGATTGGTCAAAGATCATCTCAGAGGGGTGGGTGCAACTGAGATATCTGTAAATCCTCATGACTTTACCCAGAAATGGCAGTGGAAGGAGCAAAAGGAAAGTGGGACAACCTCTCCCACTAGAGTTTCTCCTCATCTGGGACACCTAGATGAAAGGAGAAACCTCTGTTAAGGTGACCAATTTTCCATTGTTTCACATTTTTAGATGGGGAATCAAGCCTTAAGGATCCAGGAAGGATCTTCCCTTGCCTGCTTATTAAAACATTGGAAAGATCTTGATCCAGAAAGTCTTCAGCAAAAGCATCCCAAGTTTTACTGCACCCAGGATTGGCCACAGTATCCTTTGGGAGATGAGGAAAAATGGCCAGAAGGAGGGAGCATTAATTATAATACCATTCTTCAATTAGATATGTTCTGTAAAAAAGAAGAAAAGTGGACCGAAGTTCCACATGTTCAATTGTTCTTTTTCCTAAGAGACCACCCAGAATGGCTAAACAAATGCAGGCTAGATACCCAGACCATGGTAACCCTTTTCAAAAAGCCCCCAAACTCCCTTGAACCAAAAAACCCATCAGCTCCACCTCTTTCCCCTTACCCAACTACCTCACAAACTAAACGTCATCCCACAGGACTCTACCCCCTCCAGTTAATTCCTGGAGGGGATAGGACTCAGTTCCTGAGTGAACTTAAAGAAATAAAAAAGAATTTAGGAAATACACAGAAAACCTGGATCAGTAAATCCAGATATTTAGAGAAGTCAGCCAAAACTTTGAACTGAGCTGGAAAGATGTAATGCTATTGCTATCTCAGACTCTTACTTCTCTGGAGAAACAGCAGGTTCTAGATCAAGCAGTCACAGCTGGAGACAATAAAGTGGCCCTACAGGCCTATCTCAGACTGGGCCCTCACAGGAGGAGGAGGTGGAGGGAGAAGAAAGACAAAGGCATTGAATACCTAAAAGGGAACCTCAATTCCCAATTCCAACAGGAGATCAGGCAGTGCCTAGGAGTGACCCTAAAATGACAAGGATGAATGGAGTCATAATCATTTCATCCACTGCATTCTTGAGGATCTAAGGAGAGCCAAGGTAAAACCTCTTAATTACTCCCAAGTCAGAGCTGTGCAGCAAGACCTCTTAGAAACCCCAGTAGCTTTCCTACAGAGACTTAAGGATGCCTTACAAAAGCATACCAACATTATGCCAGAGTCACAGGAAGAGGAAATCATCCTAAAAGATAAATTTCTAACACAGTCAGTACCAGATATCTGTAAAAAGTTTCAGAAATTGGTGGCTGAAGGGAGCAGAGATCTAGACCAATTGGCCCATGTAGCCACATCTGTATAGTATACCAAGGATTTAGATAAAGAAAGGAAGGACCTGGAAAAGGAAAAGAGAAAGGATAAACACAGGTGACTCTGATCACAGTGCTCAGAGAGGCTCCCCGAGGCAAAGTCCAAACTCAAGGATATGCTTTCAATGTGGACAGGCAGGCCATTTTAGGGGGGAGTGCCCCTGTAGAAAGCTATCTACAGTACCCTACCCCATTTCTCGGGGAAAACATTGCAAGGCACACTGTCCCTGGTTCCCCTGGGAACTGAGGCCAGAGCCTCCCACCCAATGAGGGGTCCCAGGGTCACTATCTAGGCTCTGTAACCACTGTAAAAGCAGAGAAGCCCTGGGTTAAGCACAAGGTCAGCCTCCTTATCAATACTGGAGCCAGCGTCTCAGTTATTCCTTTCTCTCCCAGACCCAGGTCCTCCAAGAAAATTACTGTTCAAGGCATATCATGCCAGCCTCTACAGCGTTATTTCACTCAGCCTTTAGCCTGCTCTTGGGGAGATTTCCATTTCTGTCACTCCTTTTTAATTGTCCCAGAAACCCCTACTCTTCTGCTAGAGTGAGACCTTCTATCTAAATTGTGGGTACAGCCTCTTTTACCCCCAGGAGAGTACTTTTCTTGCCCCTAATAGAGGAACAAGTAGACCCCACAGTGTGGACAGATGGATATACTGTGTGATGAGCATGAACAGTTGTCCCAGTACTAATTCATCTCAAGAATCCCTCCTGGTTTACCCATCAAGAACAATATCCTTTTAAAGCTGGAAGTCAAGGAGGGGCTAAACCCCATAATAAAAGACTTAAAGAGACAGAGACTGCTAATAGAACGCTCCAGCCCATATAATACTCCTGTTCTTGGTGTCAGGAAGTGATCTAACAAATGGAGGCTAGTCCAGGATCTTTGCCTGATCAACAAAGAAGTAGTGCCTCTCCACCCTGTAGCTGCAAATCCCTATATGCTTTTAGCCCAAATACCTCCAGGTACTGCTTACTACTCTGTCCTGGATTTAAAGGATGCCTTCTTTTGCATTCCCTTACACCATAAAAGTCAACCTTTCTTAAGGACACCATAAGAAAGTCTGGACAGGTCACTTGGACTGTCCTCCCCCAGGGATTCAGAGATAGCCCTCACTCTTTGGATTAGCTGTAACCCAAGACTTGGCAGAATGGCAATATCCAAAAGCTACTCTGCTACAATATGTAGATGACCTCCTGCTCTGTAGACCAAATGATCTGTCATTTCACGAGCCACTGAATCCTTACTAAACTTCTTAGCTGATAGTGGTTATAAACTCTCTAAAGAAAAAGCTCAATTATATCAGTCTAGGGTTACATATTTAGTTCTTCTCCTGGAGAAAGAAATGAGGTCTCTAGGAAAAGATAGAATCCATCCAATCCTGATGTTTCCTCTACCTAAAACTCTAAAGCAATTGAGGGCCTTTTGGGGGCTCACAGGATACTGTAGAATTTGGATCTTGGGATATGCAGACCTAGCCAGGCCCTTATATCAAATCCTTAAGGAAGCACAGACAGATACCCAGCCCTTTATTGAGTGGGATGACAAGTCAGAAAATGCATTCCACAGGTTAAAAAAGGCTCTTATGACAGATCCTGCCCTGGGTCTCCCAGTGCAAGACAAGTTTCAATTATATGCCTATGAAAAAGAAGTACTGGCCTTGGGAGTGGTGACTCAGCTCCGGGGCATCACTTGAGCAAAGAGTTAGATCAGGTAGCCAAGGGATGGCCAGGATGCCTCAGAGCAAAGGCTGCAGTAAGCCTTCTAGTGCTTGAAGCTCAGAAACATATCCTAAACCACCACCTAATGGTTTATACCCCACACAATCTAGGGGGAATTTTAAACTCAAAAGGAGAACTTTGGCTATATGACTGCTGTCTACTTAAATATCAAGCCCAGCTTCTGGGAGGGACAGAAATAATTTTAAGGACCTATCAGAGCCTAAATCCTGCATCCCTTCCACTGGAGGCAGAGGGAAATCCAAAACACTTGTGCAAGAAGGTACTTATGTAAAATTATGCTGCCTGACCTCACTTAACTGATCAGCCCTTAAAAAACCCAGATTTAGAATTATACACTGATGACAGATCTTTTGTCAAGAATGGTGTCAGACATACAGGGTTTGCAGTTGTGACAGAATTTGGCATCCTCAAATCAGGTCCTCTTCCTCCTAATATAAGTGCTCAATTGGCAGAATTAGTGGCCCTAACAGAAGCCCTAAGACTGTCAAAAGAACAGAGAGTCAACATCTATACAGATTCTAAGTATGTCTTCCTGATCCTGCATGCTCATGCATCCATTTGGAAGAAAAGAGAAATGCTAACTACAATAGGAGCAGCTTCCCTATTAAACTATTTAAGGTTACTTTAATAATTTAATTTAAACTATTAAAGGTTACTTTAATAGTTTTAGGGATAACAGCATTAGTTGCAGCCTTTGCTGGAATCAGTTATGGGGTGATTGCCAATCATGTAACTGCAAAAAACCTAACCAAAGTCATAGAGGACACCTCAGACCAGGTAGGCCTTGCTATTAAGGACATGCAAAGGTCTTTGTCATCCCTTGCCTGTATGGCAATGGAGCACTGCCTGGCCCTAGATTTTCTTTTGTCCAAACAAGGGGGGGGGGGTATGTGCCATCGCCAATACCTCCTGTTGCACATATATAAAAACTTCAAACATTGTAGAGGACATGCAGATTACACTCTCCAACAGGCTAAATGGCTCAGGGAACAATCTCTTGAGACTCAGGTTTCTACACAGGTGTGGGACCAAATAAAATCCTGGCTTCCCTCCAGGACTTGGTTCCTACCCTTTCTGGGGCCTATACTTGCCATTATTTGCTTGCTTTTGTTTGGGTCTTGCATTTTAAACTTACTTGTCAAGTTTGTTTCTTCTCACCTAGAATTCATTAAAGTACAAACACCTCTGATGAAGATGAAAATGACCTACTACCGCGGTCCCATTGACAATCCCTTTTGTGGTCAGCCCTGATGCTGCAGGCCCCTTCATCACCCCCTGTCAACAGGAAGCAGTTACTGAATAGACTTCCTGGTCTCTATCCCTAACAGTGACCACTGAGAGAGGGGAATGAAGGAGTGAAGGATGGACTGCAGGAGGTCCCAAAAGGTGATAAATGCTCAAGGAGACACTTTTCCTTAGAATTTAAACTGCCCGTTTGCATTGAAAGGAATCTCCCTGCCATCAGGCAATGCAAAAAGGTATAAAACCCCACTCCCCACCCTGATCCACTGGACCACGGGTTTCTGGGTCTCCCAGCATTCCCCAATATGCAGTCTTTCTCTTCTCTTTTCTCCAACTAAATTCTCTACAAATAAAGTCTTTCCAACCTCTGCTGTTGGAGTCTGCCTGTGCTTTCATCCTCAGAGCAGGCTCAAGAACCCTGAGCACCTGAAATTCCTGCGCTTGTCATCTGTGCATCACATTGAACATTGATGGTGTTCATTGATGTGGAGGAACACATTCTGTGGCCAGAAAGCAAATGAGGACGAATAAGGGACCAGGTCCCAGAACTGTCTCAAGGGCACATTGCCAGTTACCAAAGGACCTCCCATTAGATCCCATATCACAAAGGTTCCACCACTTCCCTATAGTGCCATCCTGGAAACCAAGTCTTTATGGCATGGGTCTCTGGAGGACATTCCACATCCAATCTATAGCAGTTTATATCTCTGTGACTGGTGAGATAAGCTTAAGTGTGCTTCAGCAAGCTAATGAAAAATTTGAAAATCAGATGTCTAGTACTCTCCACATGATTTATATTCATGAATAGCTGATGGAAATATCTCTACATTAGAAGAAATTTATTTCAGTAAGAAGTGTTCAGATAATATTCCTTATTCTTCATTAATATTTGGCTATACAAGCTGCTATGAATAGACTGCAAAATAGATACCAAAAATACTGCATATCCTTATCATTTTCACCATTACCAGTATCAGACAGTCAATGTTACTAGTTCATTTATGTGAAAGTTCAGTATATTCTGAAAGGCCTGCTACCTTTGTAATATACTCAAGTGTCATATTCCTATTTCAGAAGAATAAACAGCACACTTTTTTTTGAGAAATGCATATGCTAAATTTGATATAGAAACCTATCACATATATTTCTACAGCAATTCAAGAATATTCCTGGGCTGATGGCACAAGGATCCTGATATTAGGCCACCTCTGCAACTGGTACAGCAAGTTTTGACTAAAAACTTCAGTTTGAGATAATATTTTTGAAGCTTGGTTGAACTTAAGCTTTAAAATAACTAAAGTGATGGATGTTAACATTTTACTGGTTTTGTAACCCACAGATAGTGCAGTATTTAATGGTTTTGAATAAAGTCTGCATAGCAAATTGTTAAATCACCAATTCCATAATAGCATTCAAAGGTAAGACTTGTGGTTATTTAACCTAAATTAATATTATTTGTCTTAAGGGTTTTCAAACAGTCATTTAAACACAAATAAGTTAAACATTGAGATATCTGAACAAAAATAAAGAGAAAAATAACAATGGCAGAAGTCATAACAAAAAACCAGTGCTACTTAGAAAAGCTATTGTCAAGCTTTTCTCATCAAATTTAGATACTTTCTTAAGACCACTTATTATTTTTTCCATAAGTAAAAATTTTCTTTTATTTCTGAGCCTCTGTATTATATTGATCAATCTCAACCATAGTTTATCCTATCTATACTAATCTATACTACCTATCCTATCTATATTAATGGATCTCTTAACTTTCTAAATTTTAAATCTCCTCAGACTTTTATGTTTTAATGATACCTTCAGCATCTTTTAATGTTTTACGTTGATCTCTTTATATTTTCTAGGATTTAGTACTGCAATTTCTATTATAATTATATACACATATCAGTAAAATTCACAGATGAACAATTTATTGATAAAATATTTCTCATTCATTTATCAATCTTCCAATTTATTCCAATTTAATCTGCTTTCTCCTTAAGACTCATCATCATAAGACTGACTGCCTATAGTTATTCTTCCTCAGGAGAGTGCTCAATAGGATAATTTTTACAGGTGACACACTGAGGTCCAGAAAGAGTAAAACTTATTTTTAAAAATCAAGATTTCACGTAGCTCCTGTGTACTAAAACTCATTCAAGTCTTTTCTTACTTGATCTTTGTTTTTCTATATTAACCCATCAATTTCAACAAATGTTCAACTGGAAGTTTTTGGAGTAGTTTTCTAGGAAAATACAAGGCATATGCCAGTTCCACTAGAGACTGATATTCATCAAACCAATTATTTTCTCCCTCTGCAGACTAGACTGCAATTCCGACCACCTATGAAGTTATGGACAGCCATATGACTGAGATCTGACCAATGCAGTGTGGCAGAGTAATGTGTGCCATTTTTAGCTTGATCCATTAAAAACTCCATTCAATCCAGAATGGAAAAGACCCATGGGATCTAAGATAAAGCAGTGGCCCAGGGTAGAAGAAGCCTATCTCTGTGAATATAACAGAGAGTGTTGTACTACTCAAATTTGAAAACAAATGCTGGAATCTATTAAGTGCAGGAGGAGGTACCATTTTGTTATGTTGCATCACAATGGACTTAGAACTTGTATGCTACGATGACATGTTTTACAAACCAGTGTACTACCTTACTGGAAAATGGATTTATGGACCTCTTTCATCTTGAGGTCTACAGCTACCTCCATATTTTCACTTTTCCTGGCAGCCTGTGTGTACAGAGAGCTGAAAGTCAAATTTTTTAGTAAGATTTTGTACTCTCTCAATGAAATCATTTCTTCCTTTTTTGGATTATTGCTTGGTTTAAGTTTCTCTTTCTATGAAAGTTACTATAGAATTTATCTATGTTATGGTATCATTATGTTCCAAACTATTTTTTATATGTTGTGATGCTAATTACTTTATGTGACTGATTTTTTTCCCTTTTCGTCACGGAAAATACAAGTTCAATTTTATCTCACATATATCCTTGATAATATTTTTTGCCCCTTCAAAAATTACATTTACATATTGTTTAATCTCAATATACTTTTTCTCATTAAAAATAAATTTTGAATAAAAATCATGTGCTAAAGCTAGTAGCATTCTTGTCTAATAAATCTGAATTCATATTATACATGAGTTAATTTGGATTTTCAGTAGCGTTTACTCCAAAAGTGTATGGAATGCATGTGCTGTCTTTATTCAATTGATGATGGGTTGAAAGAAATGTGATGTTGTATTTAACGTGAACTTGAGATTTTGTAATCACTTATGATGTTTTAGGTAAATAAAATTAAGAAATAGTCATAATTTGCTTCTGTGTCCTCTTTTTTGCCCCTGGCTAAATTATAATGCCCAAAATACTGAGATAGTGCTATCGAATGCTTTTGGTTTGATATGTTCTGTTACTACTCCAATTATTTTTCTTGTGTATACTGACAAACAGAACAGCATAAGAAGACTAATATGTATTTCTTTGTAGATATTATATTTGATTTCTTACACATTTCAATCATTGTATCTTTTATCAAAGGGAAAAAACAAGATAAACAGGTTTGTAAACCATAAATATCGCAAAATAACTATTAATTTTAGTTTTATTTATTAATGATTTATATTTTCATTATAAAATATGGGCAGAATTCCATTAGGAATCATGTATATATACAACATATCTTTTTCTTATTACTTTTTTAATCTTGTCAAAAAAATTTCAACAAGTTATGCCTGTTACAACAGAAACTATCATTTAAATTTCTGATGTTCATTATTCTAGTGATTTGTAATTTATTGATAGGTATGAATAAAAATTGTTTAAATTTTATTGTATCTTCACTATAACTGAGAAGAGTGACAAAGTAATTTAAATATGATTTATTTTCAGTCCACAATTAGAATAGCAGCAGTGCAGGAACACTAGATTTGACAATGCCATGAGTGGAATTTATAATTATTCATCAGAGAGGAGATTTTCTGTTCTGCTCTGAATAGTATTTGGTCTTATTAAGAAAGGGAAAATTCTATCTTACTGTGATTCAAGGATTTGCTTGGAGAAGAGTTCAGGGCATTGTTTGTCCATGTTTATCCATGAACAGCTTGGAAAAGCATGAAGCATACACAGCCTCTATATGCACAGGGTTATAACAATTCATGGAAGTATTTGGAAAAATTGCTTCTGTACTGAACAGATCTATATCAATGGATTTTCCATGTAACTTTTCTTTCTTTTATATATATATAATATACATAATATAATATATAATAATAATATATTATAACAACTATTCACACAACATGAACATTGTTTTAGGTATTATAAAAAAGCTAGAGATGATTTATAGTATATGTAAGAATGTGCTCAGATCATATGTGAATGCTATGTCATGGATGCAGAAGAGACAGAGGAGGAGGACTGCAGTGGCAGAGGAGCAGGAGCGGAGGTGGGGGATGTGGAGGCGAAGCCTCCTGAGTAGCACTGCACTCCTGCTCCTCCAGGCACTGACCAGTTCGCTGTCAGCCAGGGCTGAACCCCTGCAGGATGAAGAAGCCTGTGTGAGTACTAGCAAAGGAAGCTACATCGGTGACACAGGACACTGCTGTGGATAGTCTCAGTGTTGCAACTACGATGAACTATGGTGTTTCTGGCTGCTATGGATCATCATTATCTTGAGCTTCTGCTCCATCTGCCACCACCACAGAGCCAAGCTCCACCTTCAGGCCCAGCAACAGCAGCATGAAATCAACTTGATTATCTATCAGGAAGCCCACAATTACTCAGTGCTGCCATTTTATTTCAGGTTTTTGCCAAACTGTTTATTACCTACTTATGGGAAAGTGGTGAACCAACCTCCAGCTCTTCCCCCACCATACAGTGCCTTCCAGCTATAGCAGCAGCAACAGCAGCTGCCTCCTCAATGTGGCCCTGTAAGTGATAGCCACCAGGAGCCAGTCCCACCCAGGCCTCCCAAGGAGCATAAAGCAGCCGAAGGGACAAAAGGCCCCCAGAGCATTACTGATACTCAGACCTCTGAGGTACCAGCTGACAGAGCAGCCACCAAAGCCCCTGGAATGGTGCCCAGTGTCTTAGTGGCCTGCCTAATGGAGCTAAACCTGCACTTCCTGACAGCAAAAACAAGACACCTGGTAGACATCATCACTTCAGAGGTGACTCAGGCCTTGAGGTGTGTCTGTGCAACCAGAGCCACCATGACGATGACCTCAGAGAGTTCAAGACATTCATTGATGATGCTCTGAATGGGCCTCTGGACTTCTGTGACAGTTGCCATGTGTGGCCTCCTGTTGATGAGGAGGAAGGTTTCTGCCAGTCCTCTAAGGAGTAGCTCAAGAGCCTGGGCAACCCCACTTGCCATGGCTGCTTGTCACAGAAGTCCATCAATGAACAGGACTCACCAAACTTCCAGAGCAGCAGCTCCCCTAACTAGAGCAGTCCTGACTGCACACAGGAACTTGGCAGCAACCAGGGGAGGGAAGACCCACCAGAGAAGCATTAACTGACTTTAAGAAGTAGTGCATCTACTTTGTTCTCTTTCTGTTTATTGTTTGTCCTGTGTTTTCTATATCTTTGTGAACAGTTTAGGGTGTAGATGCCTTTCCTCCACAAAAGTAGAGTGTTTTGGAGGACTTAGAAGTTGATTCTGTGACTCATTCCTTATACCCCATTCTCATCACCTTCTTCCCCCTTTCCAAGTCTTATCTCACCTCCCTGTTTGGATCAGAGAATGTATGTTTTAAAAACCCACCAAAGAGGAGAACTGGAACTGTACCATAGGATGATTCTTGGTAATGGAGTGGATTTATACTCTGCTTTTAGTTTAAGAGGGTTTTGCTGTGTCTAAGTCCAGGAGACAGTTTGTCTTCACCCTGGGTAAAGAAGTAAGTCTTCAGGGTCCTGGGCATTGTCATTATGGCTGCCAGTGTCTATAGAGCTGCCTTTGGGCTAATTGTGAGAGACAGGTTAATAACAGACTTGTTGCTCTCTCAAATTGCAGGTGACAAGAACAGTGCACCACTGTGCATCCTCCAGGGGCTTCTTCTCCGTAGTTCTGGCTGACTGGAGGCTAGTTCAGGTATAGAAGATTATGCTGCCTACTCTGTTTTTTCTTCCTTTTTTTATTCACTTATTCATATATGTATACATTGTTTGGGCCATTTATTTCCCCTGTCCCCCATTCCTCTCTCTCCCCGCCACTCCCTTCGTTTCCAGGCAAAACTTGTTCTGCCCTCTTTTCCAATTTTGGTGAAGAGAAGACATAAGCAATAATAAGAAAGATGTAGCATTTTTGCTAGTTTGAGATAAGGATAACTATAGAGAGATATTCTTAGCATTGCTTCCATGCACATGTGTATTACAACCCAAATTGATTCATCTCTACCTGACCTCTTCACTACTTCCCGGTCACCTTCCCATATTGACTTTTGTTGTTTAAGGTTACTGTATTATCTCCTCTGCAGTGGGGACATCAATAACTTTCAAGTTTTGGGTTTCCTACCTTTCCCTATTCCTCCTGTATATTTCCTCCCCTTAGTGTGTGACCCATGTCCAATAATATTACTGCATTTGTTTTAGATCCAAAGTCATCATATAAGGGAGAACATATGATTTTTCACTTTCTGAGCCTGGCTAACGTAGCTTAAGATGTTGTTCTTCAGTTCCATCCATTTACTTGCAAATGATAAGATTTCATTCTTCTTCATGGCTGAGTAAGACTCCATTGTGTATAAATACTACATTTTCTTAATCCATTCATCAGTAGTGAAGTATCTTGGCTGTTTCCATAACTTGGTTATTAGAAATAGTGCTACAATAAACATGGGTGTGCAGGTGCCTCTGGAGTAACCTGAATCACCTTCCTTTGTGTATATCCTCAGGAGAGGGATTGCTGGATCATATGGCAGATCTAGGTTTAGTTTTTTAAGAAGCCTCAATATTTTTTTCCAGAGTGGTTACACTAGCTTGCTTTCCTACATGCAGTGTTTGAGGGTTGCTTTTTCCCCACATCCTCGCCAACACCTGTTGTTGGTGGTGTTTTTGATGATAGCTATTCTAACAGGGGTGAGGTGAAATCTTAGTGAGGTTTTGATTTGCATTTTCTTTATGGCCAGAGATGGTGAGCATTTTTTCATGTGTTTTATAGCCATTTGAATTTCTTCTTTTGAAAAAGTTCTGTTTAGTTCAGTTGCCCATTTCTTTATTGGTTCATTGATTCTGGGAGTTTAGTTTTTTGACCTTCCTGTATATTCTGGTTATCAGTCCTTTGACATATAGCTAGCAAATATTTTCTCCCACTTTGTGGGTGTTTAGAGACCATTTCTTTTTTTGTGCAGAAGCTTTTTAATTTCATGCAGTCCCATTTGTCCATCCTTTCTCTTAGTTGCTGAGCTGCTATTCCATTGAGGAAGCCATTGCCTATACCTATCACTTCCAGAGTATTCCCAAATAACATTATGCACCTGGTGGAAACAAGAACACTAAGAGTGGACAGGCAGGGATTCTCTTCTAGACAAGTGAATTTTGTGGCTCTTGTCCAAGTTGGCCAAAAGAGAATGTGCAGGCCTGTATGTTGGTGGCTGTAGGCCTTCTGTGAACAGGAAGCCCTAGGCCTGGTGGAGGACAGAAGTGTAGCTTCTTGCATCTCTGCCCTTTGGCCCATTCTCACAGATGACTAGTGACTTCATCCATCCTGAGCACATGGCCTGTGGGCCTTTTTGTCTGTCGGTACTCTGAATAGATGGACTAAGGAAATTGTGTTTTGGGAATGTAAGTCCATAGCCTGGCTCTCTCACAGTATTTACTTTTCCATTCTGAGCAGTCTTTTGTTGTTTGTTTGTTTGTTTTAAACTGACCACTTGGAAGAAATACCTTGTTTATCTGTGGTTCTCATGTCCTGTCCATGCCCCTATTGGAGTGGGGTGACTTGCTTTCCTGTAGCCTGTGCAGAGTCTTGGGGGCCCATGCAGGAGGTAAGAGTTACCTCCACCAGAACTACAGGATCCTGGTCACTGGCTTTGGTGAATCAGTAGACCTTTAATCGGAAAACTCTGAAAGGACAACACAAGCTGCTGAAACTAACATTGCCTGCCCAACCCTGTTCATATGAAGATTTTGGTTTTTCCCCAGCTCTTGAAGAATGACATTCAGACTAGGTATTGACATTATAGAGAAAGGAAAAGAGAGGCAGAGAGAGAAGAATAAATATGTATTTATATACAAAATCAGACAAATCCAAGGCTGTGAGGTGAATGACTGTCTGCATTTGGATGCCACAAAACCAAAATCCGTGCTGAACAAAGTGAAGAGAACAAAGTAAACATAATGGCTTTGGATGACATGTGTGAATATCCCAAGCCCTGTGTTTTTGTGAAATCCTTTGAATGGCAGCAATTCTGCTCATGCTGGCCACACATCTGGAGCATGAATAATGTTCTCAAAGTAGTTTACTTTACACATTTACTGTTTACCAGACAAGTGTCAGACTGTGTACTTGGGTATATTCAGTGGCATTGTCAATAGCATTGCCTATGTTTGCCACAGATGTTGCATTCCGGTGAGAGGTTTCACTCTAGTCATTACTGTAGTTTGCACATTGCTCTGTGGATACTCAGAGGCCTGTGTTCTCTTTCCTGTACATGGAAACATGCTCCAAACCTATCTGCCTCCTTCTGCTACTTCTTGCCCCCTATTTGGCCTCCAGGGAGGCATCCAACAACCACTGGGTACAGAGGTAAAGATGGAATTTCAGGCAGAATCTTGACTGAAGCTTCAGTGACCAGCTTGGACTGGCTGTAGTCTAGACATTGGCCTGGCTGGGATTGACAAAAGGCATTGGCAGACACCTCTGTGCCATAGTGCTCACGTTCCACTGCTGAGGTCCAGTGGGCTCCAGAAGGCTGGTGTGTGGCCAGAGGGGCTTCAGTGCATCAGCAGGCCTCACTTTTCCCACTACCTTCTTTTTTTAATCTCAAACAACTCACTGAAGTATTTCAAAGGAGAGCAAGTTTTACTAAAACAAATCCTTCTTCAGTAAACTAATCAAATGGATGAGTTCTAACCCTTTCAAATTTCTCTCCCCAGTTAGAGGTGGGGCTGATCTGAGTGCTGACTGTTTGCTTTGCTAAAGAGCCCTACCCTAAAGGTCTGAAGATAAGAAAATGCAGCAGCAGAGCTGGTCTTGATGCCCAAGTCTGTCTGGTTGCTGCTGCTCAAAGAGAGCTGGAAATGGGGAATTGAAGATAGAGTGAGGGAGACAATTGAGTCTGGTGTTCTAGGTGGATGAGAGGGAAGGGGTTAGTGGACAGTTTGGTTCTATGGTCATATGCTAGCACATTCCTATGGGAGGCATATTGCCATTTGTCAGTTATTGTGAATATGTGTATTTTAAGAAACAAGATTCATCTGGCCAGATTTTCTGGGCAGTCTTGGTGACATATTTCCTGTGCTGTGATTGTTCTGAAGTGGCTCTAACCACTGTGAGAAGCCCAAATAAAAATCAATCCCTCCCCAACCATGCGTGTCCATAGATTTTGGTATACATCCTAGAACTAATTACCTTATTTATAATGTAAGTAAATGCACTTGTGTGAGTATAAATTACTTCTGCTCCTATTTATAAAATGTGGTACTTGTTAGTTAAACATCCTAAGAATACAGACCATCTTCTCAGAGAGACTTTCTGTGACAGCATATCTATGCTTTTACTGCTTCTCTTTTGTCACATAAGATTCTTTTATAAAAAGAAATTCATAACTTAACTTATTTCCACTTTAATGAATGATCTAACATCATAATTTTGTAAAACATTAACATACAGAAAATCAATGCAAATAGCACAGACATTGAAGGGAATATGCTAGCTGTCTGACATGATTTTGACTCATGCAAAAAATATAAAAATTTACAAAGTTACTGCATATCCACTTCTATTTCTCTCTTGTTTCTGTGACAATGAGTATAAATTAGTAAATCTACATGATATATTTAAAATCAGTATCAATGATCTGTATTAGATATAAAAATAGCATGCCATAACTTGCCTGGCTGGCACCTAGAGGTACACTTAATTTAACTATAGGTTGATGGTTCATTAAAGTTTAGATGCCAGATGATGTCAAATTGTTCATGAGAAATATCACAAATTAACATTTATCACAAATTAAATTATGACAATAATAGTGTAATATTTCTCTACCAACAAATAATGTGATACAAAAAAATGTTAAAATAATGTGTTTATTATATCATTATTTTATGTAAAATGAAAAGTATTACTATTTTAGAATATTACCATTTTCTACTAAGTTTTGAACTTGAACCTACTTTCATTTGCTTCCCTTTCTAGTGTCAGCCCCAGTCAAATTAAATGCTATTTTATGCAGTGTTAAAAATCACTGGTAATATTATTTTAGTTAGCTATTATTATTATTTATTATTATTATTTTAGTTATTAGTGAAGATGAATTCTTTTTGCCCAATGCATTACAGTTCTACTTGTCCTGGTTTCAGAAAAACAGAAACAAATATTTGTAAGTTGGTTTTATATTTCATAATTCATCTCAGTTCAGAGTGCCTACAACCAGGACAAAGCTCTTCTTTGCCAAAAGAATTTCAATCCAATTTCCTCTATGTTGAGTCTGTAATACATACATGCTCCACAGCAACTTAAATTTGATGAATTAATCCCCAAATTAACTCAAAGTATTTCATATAAACTCACTAATTCTCAAATAACATTATAATCTGATTTATTAAATTTTAAGCAGGTCAAATGTCATTAATTCCACATATAAAGTAAATCAAAACACATCTAAATGTCATGATCTCTAGACACATTAAGAGTTTAAGTTAATAGTTGAAGAAGATACTGTATAAATTCTTCAGAATTTCTTTTGAAAAAAGATGTTAGGAATTATAAACATTTTATATCATCATTTTATCCTTTACTTGCCTTTTCATTAAAAGTATTATTCAAATATGTATGTGCATATTTTAGAAATGTTTGCCATAATGTTGTATTCAATGGGAGCATATGTTAATTTCTTTTTCATGCAATAAAAAAGTATAATATTTTTAAGATGATACAAGTCTGTGTTTTTCCACCATAGCTAAAATTTCTGTTTTAACAGTTATACAGTAAAAAAAGATGGATATATTCCCCATACAGCCATTTACCATCTGGTTAAGCAAATACACTTAAGGATACTTCTGTAATTGTGATCAAATGACAACAGATCTAAGAGCAGACAGAACTTGGACTCTAAAATGATGATTATGCAGCTGTAGTTGGCATCATTAGGGACCAATAAAATCTTTATGTTCTAATTGCATGGTTAAGACCTTTAGCAAAGAGAAGCTCAAATGACTAAATAACAAAGAAATGATCCATTTAGCAGTTGTTTTAAATTTAAGAGAGATAATGGAACTTGTAGGTCACAATTAGCTATTAACACTTGTCAGACTGTTTTCAAATTCTATGTTTAGTGGTAATACTTTAAAGTCATCTTGCTTTGATTCTTTTTTCTAATCCCATCATCAATGCAAACTAAAGCAAGCCATCACATCAAATCCTTAACAGTTATACCACTGGGATTACCAGAATTCTTTATATTATTTGCAATCAATAGAACAATGGAGAGAAAAATCAATATATGTCTTTGGCTTAAAAACATTCAAATATTTTCTTTTCCCTTTTTTATGTAACTCAAAACTGTTTCTGAGAATTGGATTTTCACTGTGGTCCCCGTTAACAAAGTAATTCCTAAGTAGCTATGTAAGGTCTGTTAAGACAGAGCAAACTACCAGAACAGGGCCCATTGATGTGCCATAATCCCTCAGAAGTTACCCTTAAGAACATGCAGGTCTCTAAATTGACATCAGAAGTTTTACTAAGAGGCATTTTTCCCTTTCTGTAAACATTCACCAATTCTGGTGCCTAAATATTTTGTGTTCCAGACTAACATGTCAAACCAACTGTTTAATTCTGCACACCTCATATTAGATTTTCTAAAAGAGTGCCATCCACTGTAGAATAGGTATGCTTTTCACCATATTTATAAAAGGTGCAGTATTAAACAACTACAGTTGGGGCTAGTATATTGTTCTATGTTTGCAATTTTAAGTGTAGAGTGCAGTGTCATTCATCTAATTCAGTGTTATGTTCATGGATGAGGAAATGTAAATCTAAGATGAGTGCTTAGATAAAGTCACACAGTAGGCTACAAATTAATATTAGACCTTTCTGATACCAGAGTTTCATTTCTTCTTCATTATACTCTAATGCTGTTTTTACTAATGAAATTAAAACAAGGACAAAAGTTTTCAAGTTTCATATTTTGTAATTTCTTTTAATTCATGCTCATGTAACTATAGAACCACAACCAATGTCAAGTTTTATACAGTTTTTGGAAAACTAAAAAACAAATAAACAAAAATAGCTTTGTTTGGGTATTTCTATATGTTTATCTTTGGACTAATATATAGGTATTTCTTTTAAAATATACTTGTGTAAAGGTATGCATAAATACATGATTTGTGTGATGCATATTTATGTCAGAGTACAAATTGTACATGAAGCTTCTTTAAGACAGGACATTATTTTCTTTTAGAATATGCACATTTATTATTAATAAAGCTTTCTCAGCTTTATAAATAGTTTCAAAAACAAACCAAAGTTACAGTAACAGTGCATATTAACATATGCATTAGATACTTACTCTGCCATAAGCCCTGAGCCTTGTGATATACATGTTTAAAGTATTCAGTCAATACAACTCTGGAGTAGCTATTGTTATTATCTCTATTATTCAGATAAGAAAATTTAGAATTGAATTGATAACTTGCCAAGTAGCAGAAGCATAATAATTTTACGTAATCTGACTTGAAGTCCTGTTCTCTGAACCACTTAGCTACATGGTTTTCCATTATTATATTTCAACTTAGAGAATAATCTCTTCTTCCAGTTCTATCTTCCAAAGAAACATTAGTGAAAAATGCTACCACACATTCTATCCTTTTGTGATCAGAACCATATTTCCATGATCTACATCATCTGATGAGGTCAATTAAGTTTAACTTGCAAGAGTTGCCGTGCTGCTTGTCAATAAAAGGAACAAAACCTGAACCAAAGCTTCTAAGTCAAAGTCCAGAGCTGTCGGAACTAGAGAAAAATGAAGCTGAATTTACATTCAGGGTTTTGGAGTTGACTTTAGAACTCTGGAGTCTTCTACTATAGTTCTGTTCACCGTGGCTTTAACTGTGATTTTACACTTGGTACGTCAGAGCAGTGAGAAATAAAGTATTAATGTTAATGCTGAAAATTCACTGTGTTCTTCACTCTGTGCCAATCACTATAACATAGTTATTTATATATACACTTAGTGCCTTAGCCAGCTTTCTTTTATTGTCACAAAACACCTAAAACTTTAAAGGTTCGAAAAAAAAAAATCTCTTTTAGAGAGATTCCAAGATGGCAGCTAGAGGTAGGAAGCAGAAAGCGACCCTCTTATAGTGAAATCTTGGAGAGACACTGGAGACACACTTTGCAGGCATAATCACTGAAAAAAGGCATAACCCTGACCCCTCCACATTTCCAGCCAGTGCAGAGAATCTCCACTTCACGTTAAACGGAGAAATGAGGAGGGCCCCCGGGGCCGCCAGTGGCCGGCGCCCATACGGCTTGGGAAGACACGGACCAGGTGAGCTTCGCGGTACCGCAGTACCCCCACAGACAAGCCTGGGCCAGAGCAGCATAGCCCCCTGGACAGACTGACCTCCACCCGGGAAAAAAAGAGAAACTGAGTAATAAGCAATAAGAACAGTTAAGACATGCTGGAAAGAGGGTGGGGCACCCTGAGCGCTGAAGATTGGGGGAAGGGAATCCTTCCCGGGACTGTAAATAAACAAGCCGGGCAGGCCAGAGAGCCTCTGGTGGGAGCGGAGGGCGCACCCAGCAACCAGGAGCGGGAAAGCTTGTGAGAGTGGCTGAGGGAGGAAAACTCCACAGGAGAGGAGGGAAGACCCACTTCCCACGGAACTGTAAATAAACATGGCGGCCAGCAGGAGCAGCAGCACCACCCAGTAAGCAGGAGCAGGAAAGCTTCTGAAAGTGGCAGTGGGAGGAAAACTTCAGAGGAGAGGGGGGAAGACCCACCTCCCACATGAACTGTAAATAAACACGCAGGCCTGACAACGCGGGGGCAGTGTCACCTTTCCCAGTGCTTGGAAAGAGGAAAGCCTGTAGCAGAGGCTCCCACACAGGAGAACTCTGAGCAAACAAAGCCTGTGGGACCAGGTGAGTGCTAGCTCACCCCAGAGATCTGCATAAATAATGCTGCCAGCTACAGGCTGAGAGCAGCAGGCAGGCAAGCCACAGTTGCAGATACCACTCTCAGAACTGTCTTCAGACGCTTTTTTTTCTTTTTCTCCCTACCTTTGATGAGAGAACAACTGAATTACACCTGCAAGCGGAAAAACTTACTGAAACTGTATTGCATTTGAACTTGGGACACTTGGTGGGGCTTTTTTTTGTTGTTTTTTGTTTTGTGTGTGTGTGTGTGTGTGTGTGTGTGTGTGTGAGTGTGTAGTTTTGTTCTACTTTATGCATCCCCTTTGATGAGACAACTACAGAACAACATCTGAGGCACCAACTCCAGGACTGGAGATTGAGACAGACACCCAAATTATTAAGAGTGAAACTGCATTGCATATAAACTTGGAAGTTTTTTGGGTTTTTTTTGTTTTGTTTTGTTTTTTTAATTTTCTACTTTCCATTTTATTTTAATTCATTTTTATATATAGCTATTACTTTCATTTACTTATTTTTTATTTTTTTATCTGTGATTTTCAATCCTCTCTCTGTCTCTCTAATGTCTGTTCAGCTTACTGTCGATTAGTACACTAACACTCCCTGTTTATACCTTTGAAATTCTCTTGTCTGATACCTTCTTCTGCTTTCTCCCTCTTGTCTGTATATTTGTTTTCCCCTTTTGTTCAACTTCTTGCTTTCCATCTCAGCTCACACTTCCATTCTAATTACCATTGTTATTATTACAAGCTAGAAAATACTTAATTGCACACAGTACAGGGACAGTAACAACACCAAGGACAATGATGGGAAGACAGAAAAAGCAGGGAAACCAGTTTCCCCACAGCAAAAAATTAGTACAGGAACCAGAGGGGAATGAAGAGAACAGAAACTCAGATCCAGACTCCAACAAAATGAAGATAAACTATGCCAAAGGACCCAATGAAGCCCAAAAGAATAATTTAAAAGAAGACATATTACAAGTACTCAATGAGAATTTTATAGAGATGATACTGGATAGGGTCAACCAAAATGTACAGGAGACACTCAAGAAATTCAAAGACAACAAAAAAAGGGAACATGAAAAAGCAAAAGAAGAAATAAAGGAAACCATAGAAGCACTGTATAAACACCAAAGTGAAAGAGAGAACACAATGAATAAACAGATAAATAAACTCAGGACAAAAATAGACAACATTAAAGAAGAAAATGGCCAGGATATGGAAAACCTCAGAAAAAAGAACGAAATAGAACTGCAAAACAAAATGGAAGGCCAATCCAGCAGAATAGAACAAACAGAAGACAGAATCTCAGAACTTGAAGATGAAATGGTAATTAAAGGAAAAACTGAAGAACTATTAATTAAACAACTCAAGACCTGTGAAAAGAAAATGCAAGAACTCACTGACTCCATCAAAAGACTAAACTTGAGAATCATGGGCATCGAAGAAGGAGAAGAGGTGCAAGCGAAGGGAATGCATAATATATTCAACAAAATAATAACGGAAAATTTCCCAAATCTAGAGAAAGATATTCCCATACAAATGCAAGAGGCCTCCAAGACACCAAACAGACCAGATCAAAATAGAACTACTCCACGACATATCATCATTAAAACAACAAGTTCAGAAACTAAGGAAAGAATACTGAAGGCTGTAAGAGAGAAAAAACAAGTAACATACAAAGGTAAACCCATCAAAATCACAGCAGACTTCTCAACAGAAACATTAAAAGCAAGAAGAGCGTGGAGTGAGATCTTCCAGGCACTGAATGAAAATAACTTCAACCCCAGGATACTCTACCCAGCAAAGCTATCATTCAAAATAGATGGAGCAATAAAAGTCTTCCATGATAAGCAGAAACTAAAACAATATGTGACCACAAAGCCACCATTACAAAAGATTCTGCAAGGGATCCTGCACACAGAAAGTAACACCCAACTTAACCATGAAAAGGCAGGCAGCACTAAACCACAGGATAAGAAAGAGCAAGACAGTAGAGAGTAACATCAAGTTAGGTACACACAATCAAACCTTCAAACAACTAAGACAACTAAATGGCAGGAATCACCACATACCTATCAGTACTAACGCTTAATATTAATGGACTTAATTCACCCATCAAAAGACACCATTTGACAAAATGGATTAAAAAAGAAGATCCAAAAATTTGTTGCTTACAGGAGACTCGTCTCACCGACAGAAATAAGCATATGCTTAGGATGAAAGGCTGGAAGAAGATTTACCAAGCCAATGGCCCCCGAAAATAGGCAGGAGTAGCAATACTTATCTCTGACAAAGTAGACTTCAAACCTACATTGATCAAACAAGATAAAGAAGGACATTCCATACTAATAAAAATGGGAAATAGACCAAAAGGAAATAATAATCATCAATCTGTACGCACCCAATGTCAACGCACCCAATTTCATCAAACATACCCTGAAAGACCTAAAAGCATATATAAACGCCAACACAGTGGTTGTGGGAGACTTTAACACCCCATTATCATCAATAGATAGGTCATCCAAACAAAAACTCAATAAAGAAATCCAAGATCTAAAATACGCAATAGATCAAGTGGACCTAGTAGATGTCTACAGAACATTTCATCCAACCTCTACACAATATACATTCTTCTCAGCAGCCCATGGAACCTTCTCCAAAATAGATCATATCCTAGGGCACAAAGCAAGTCTCAGCAAATATAAGAAAATAGAAATAATACCATGCATACTATCTGACCACAATGCAGTAAAAGTAGAACTCAACAACAAAAGTAAAGACAAAAAACATGCAAACAGCTGGAAACTAAATAACTCATTACTTAATGAACAATGGATCATCGATGCAATAAAAGAGGAAATTAAAAAGTTCCTGGAAGTCAATGAAAATGAAAACACAACCTACCAGAACCTATGGGACACAGCTAAGGCAGTCCTGAGAGGAAAGTTTATAGCCATGAGTGCCTGTATTAAAAAGACTGAAAGATCCCAAATCAATGACCTAATGATATATCTCAAACTCCTAGAAAAACAAGAACAAGCAAATCCCAAAACAAATAGAAGGAGAGAAATAATAAAAATAAGAGCTGAAATCAACAAAATAGAAACCAAAAAAACCATACAAAGAATTAATGAAACAAAAAGTTGGTTCTTTGAAAAAATAAACAAGATCGATAGACCCTTGGCAAACCTGACTAAAATGAGGAGAGAAAAAACCCAAGTTAGTAGAATTAGGAATGCAAAAGGGGAGATAACAACAAACACCATGGAAGTCCAGGAAATCATCAGAGACTACTTTGAGAACCTATATTCAAATAAATTTGAAAATCTAAAAGAAATGTACAGATTTCTAGATACATACGATCATCCAAAACTGAACCAAGAGGAAATTAATCACCTGAATAGATCTATAACACAAAATGAAATTGAAGCAGCAATCAAGAGTCTCCCCAAAAAGAAAAGTCCAGGACCTGATGGATTCTCTGCTGAATTCTATAAGACCTTTAAAGAAGAACTGATACCAACCCTCCTTAACTGTTCCATGAAATAGAAAGGGAAGGAAAACTGCCAAACACATTTTATGAAGCCTGTATTACACTTATCCCAAAACCAGGCAAAGACACCTCCAAAAAGGAGAACTATAGGCCAATCTCCTTAATGAACATTGACACAAAAATCCTCAACAAAATAATGGCAAACTGAATTCAGCAACACATCAAAAAGATTATTCACCACGACCAGGTAGGCTTCATCCCAGGGATGCAGGTGTGGTTCAGCATACGAAAATCAATAAATGTAATAAACCACATTAACACAAGCAAAGACAAAAGCCACTTGATCATCTCAATAGATGCAGAAAAAGCCTTTGATAAGATCCAACATCATTTCATGATAAAAGCTCTAAGAAAACTAGGAATAGAAGGAAAGTTCCTCAACATTATAAAAGCTAGATATGACAAACCTATAGCCAGCATTATACATAATGGAGAAAAACTAAAACCATTCCCTCTAAAATCAGGAACCAGACAAGGATGCCCACTATCTCCACTCCTATTCAACATAGTACTAGAATTCCTAGCCAGAGCAATTAGGTAAGAAGAAGGAATAAAAGGAATACAAATAGGTAAAGAAACTGTCAAAATATCCCTATTTGCAGACGACATGATCCTATACCTTAAAGACCCAAAAAACTCTACTCAGAAGCTTCTAGACATCATCAATAACTATAGCAAGGTAGCAGGATATAAAATCAACATAGAAAAATCATTAGCATTTCTATACACTAACAATGAGCAAACTGAAAAAGAATGTATGAAAACAATTCCATTTACAATAGCCTCAAAAAAAATCAAATGCCTAGGTGTAAACCTAACAAAAGATGTGAAAGACCTCTATAAGGAAAACTATACACTTCTGAAGAAAGCGAGTGAGGAAGAACATAGAAAGTGGAGAGATCTCCCATGCTCATGGATTGGTAGAATCAACATAGTAAAAATGTCGATACTCCCAAAAGTAATCTACATGTTTAATGCAATTCCCATCAAAATTCCAATGACATTCATTAAAGAGATTGAAAAATCTACTGGTAAATTTATATGGAAACACAAGAGGCCATGAATAGCCAAGGCAATACTCAATCAAAAGAACAATGCAGGAGGTATCACAATACCTGACTTCAAACTATATTACAAAGCAATAACAATAAAAACAGCGTGGTACTGGCACAAAAACAGACATGAAGACCAGTGGATCAGAATAGAGGACCCAGATGTGAAGCCACACAACTATAAGCAACTTATCTTTGACAAAGGAGCTAAAAATATACGATGGAGAAATAGCAGCCTCTTCAACAAAAACTGCTGGGAAAACTGGTTAGAAGTCTGCAAAAAACTGAAACTAGATCCATGTATATCACCCTATACCAAGATTAACTCAAAATGGATCAAGGACCTTAAGATCAGACCCCAAACCCTTAAGTTGATACAAGAAAGAGTAGGAAATACTCTGGAGTTAGTAGGTATAGGTAACAACTTTCTCAATGAAACCCCAGCAGCACAGCAACTAAGAGATAGCATAGATAAATGGGACCTCATAAAACTAAAAAGCTTCTGTTCATCAAAAGAAATGGTCTCTAAACTGAAGAGAACACCCACAGAGTGGGAGAAAATATTTGCCAACTATACATCAGACAAAGGACTGATAACCAGAATATATAGGGAACTTAAAAAACTAAATTCTCCCAAAACTAATGAACCAATAAAGAAATGGGCAAGTGAACAAAACAGAACTTTCTCAAAAGAAGAAATTCAAATGGCCAGAAAACACATGAAAAAATGCTCACCATCTCTAGCAATAAAGGAAATGCAAATTAAAACCACGCTACGATTCCACCTCACCCCTGTTAGAATAGCCGTAATCAGCAACACCACCAACAACAGGTGTTGGTGAGGATGCGGGGAAAAAGGAACCCTCTTACACTGTTGGTGGGAATGTAGACTAGTACAACCACTCTGGAAAAATATTTGGAGGCTACTTAAAAAGCTGGACATCGATCTACCATTTGATCCAGCAATACCACTCTTGGGGATATACCCAAAAGACTTACTCCAGAGGCACCTGCACATCCATGTTTATTGCGGCACTATTCACAATAGCCAAGTTATGGAAACAGCCAAGATGCCCCACCATTGACGAATGGATTAAGAAAATGTGGTATCTATACACAATGGAATTTTATGCAGCCATGAAGAAGAACGAAATGTTATCATTTGCTGGTAAATGGATGGAATCGGAGAACATCATTCTGAGTGAGGTTAGCCTGGCCCAAAAGACCAAAAATCGTATGTTCTCCCTCATATGTGGACATTAGATCAAGGGCAAACACAACAAGGGGATTGGACTTTGAGCACATGATAAAAGTGAGAGCACACAAGGGAGGGGTGAGGATAGGTAAGACACCTAAAAAACTAGCTAGCATTTGTTGCCCTTAACGCAGAGAAACTAAAGCAGATACCTTAAAGCAACTGAGGCCAATAGGAAAAGGGGAACAGGTACTAGAGAAAAGGTTAGATCAAAAAGAATTAACCTAGAAGGTAACACCCACGCACAGGAAATCAATGTGAGTCAATGCCCTGTATAGCTATCCTTATCTCAACCAGCAAAAACCCTTGTTCCTTCCTATTATTGCTTATACTCTCTCTACAACAAAATTAGAGATAAGGGCAAAATAGTTTCTGCTGGGTATTGAGGGGGGAGAGAGGGAGGGGGCGGAGTGGGTGGTAAGGGAGGGGGTGGGGGCAGGGGGGAGAAATGAACCAAGCCTTGTATGCACATATGAATAATAAAAGGAAAATGAAAAAAAATAAAATAAAATCTCTTTAAAAAAAAAACGTAAATAAAGGTTCGTTTTGGCTCAGAGTTTTTGAGCTTTTGGCCCACTGCTTTTTTGGCTTTTGGCAGCACAGTACATCAGTGGGGAGAGCATGACAGACCAAGTGACTGACCCATTGGCAGCCAAGAAGCAAAGCGAGAGAGGAAGAGAATGGGTTGTGATCCCATTATCAAGACTATGGCCCCAAAGCCTTAGCTTCTTTCTACTAGGCCCTACCTTCTAGAGGTTCCCTGATAATACTACACTGCAGAACAAGTCTTTAATGTGGGACTTGAGAAAAATTCCATATCCAGACTACAGTACTGGTAAATTTTCACAAAACACTACTATTAGGATTATTTTTACATGGCACAATATTTTTACATGCACAGTCATTATCTAGAGGACCAATGATTTCAAAGTAGCAGTGATGACATTAACAAATAGCATCTTGGAACTATTTGTTTGAAGTATAGAGATTATACTTCATGTTTTACCACAAGCAAAAACACAGGGGAACATATCTGCTGCTTTTCTTCCCATAATGTTTCCTTGGAGAAGCGATATGCACAGCAGCAAGGACAAGAAAGCATCAGTTTCTTCCTCCACTTATGTGGTCACAGATACTTACAGTTGACACTATGTATGTGTCTAGATAACTAAGCTATCAAATATAGCTTTAGACTTAACATTTTTGATATGTTGTC
Organism: Castor canadensis; assembly: GCF_047511655.1. NCBI lineage: Eukaryota > Metazoa > Chordata > Mammalia > Rodentia > Castoridae > Castor > Castor canadensis. The sequence continues at coordinate 73,600,345 of NC_133394.1, read as the reverse complement.
ACTATCTTTTAATTCCATGTCTCTAAAGTTTCAAAACTGTGGCCAATGATTACATAAACATCTTTTTTTTAAATTCAGAGTTTTTCATTAAGAAATTAACTATTTCATTTTTTAATGTAGGTAAAAATAATAAGTCACATGTTAGAGTGTAGCAAAAAATACTTTTATAGATTAAAATAACTACTTTTAACAATTTCTTATACTTTGAACTAACAATGTAATATTATTTCCAAAAAATGATCACGCTGCCTTTGATATCAGGTCATATAATTTCCTTAGTTGACCTCTTTCAATGTATTAATTCTCTGAATGGAAATTTTTATTTATCTGCTGGAGAGATGATTATTTTTCAACCCCTAAACCTAAAGTACACAATATTAAATCAGCTTAAGACAGTTAGTAAAAGTTCATATCTTCAATTTTCTTTTAAACATACTAGAAATGATTTTTATTTTCCAATTAAAAAACAATGATTATGATATATAAAATGGAATTTGCATTTAATAATTTTTATTATACCTGCAAAATCTGATAACACAAGAAATCTTAAGTATCTAAAATTTGAATGAATTAACTTTTTCTAATTAGGTAGACATTTGCATAATTTTACAGAAAGATTTTTTTTAATTCAAAAAGATTTTGTATCTGTTTTCTTAGAATATCTGGGAAATAGGGTATGCACTCTATCACTGAACTATATCTCCATCCATTTGTTCTGGAGACAAGGCTCACTTTGTACCCCAGGTTGGTCTTGAACTAGGGACCCACCTTCTTAGCCTCCCAAGTTCTGAGAATGCAGATATGTATCACCATGTGTGACAGGGCATTTGATTCTGTATATTAACATACTACAATTTTAACTCCAGTGTAAACAAAAGTAAATACATGACTAAACAAACAAATAAATATATAAATTGATCTCACATGCTCTGTGAAATCTATTGAATATTTTTCCTTTAGATGATTAAGGACTCCATTAGCATATTAAACAAGGAAGTTCTTTTTTCAAAATAGTAAGTAAAAACTAACATGTCAATTAGGAAAGATGCTTGAGAAAATGTCTGCCTGATGCAGTGATGACAAAAATGATATAATACCTCTCTTCTTATGGAATGTTACTTGGTATTGGGGAGCAGAGAAAAACAGAAGAATAACGTTGACAAGTAAATAAACCAAAGAAGAGGTTAGACTCCTTCTTTTAGTGCACTCGAATGTTTATAAAAGTAAAAGTCAAAGCAGCCTACATATAGCAGATTATATTTAGTGAATATACTGACAGTGTGCCACTGCAGTTCTGGGAGAGGAAGTCTGAGAAGTGAGTATTAAAAAAATAAAATTTTATAATAGCTAAACATGTTTAAGAATAATTTCTGGCTACCTGTATTTAGCTCTTAGTAAACTCACTTTCTTTAAAACCTATGACTGTTTTTGATAAATCATATTTATTATTGTCTCTTAAGAAATTTGAAGGGATTTTTAAAGATTCATTCATCCATCACATCCTAGAGGCTGAGCATATATAGTCTGTAAGAAAGGCCATGTTGATAGCCTTTCCTAGTTTACATTTTAATGGGAAATCCCAACAAGCAGCAGACGGCACACATACTGCTAGTTCTGGTTCTGCTACTATTTGGTATTTTAAGAAAAGTTTGGAGAGGGGTTTGATGAGGGCAAGCCTGGAGAGAAGACATGAGGGCTGAGGGGAGTAAGTTGTGAGCCAGGGCCAGGTCTGGGGATTAACCTGTAAACAGAGAAAAACAGGCAGGGGATTGCTTGTTTTAGGATCTATGAAAAAGAACAGAAGACTAGAAGGACTGAGCAGGTAGAGGGTATAACCAGTGAGGAAGTCTACATTGTAGGTGTTATCTAGATCAAATGAAACCTAAGTTGCCACTGAATTTTGATTGGGGTATTAAAATTCAGTTGAGGTGTTTTGAGAAAGCTAGAACTAATCTTGTCTTTTATAAATCCTATTCAAATCCTCTAAAGAAAGGATATGTAGTTAGGAAAATACACAAGGATAAGACTGTATTTATATATATACTAAAACCCAGATAAATTAAATATATGTGGAACATTCTTACACAGATACTCTTTGCTAGATATATCCTGAGAAGATTAGTCATTCTCCTTAAAATATTTGCTAACTTACTCTTGTCTCCAATTATAGATTATCTATAATACTTGACCTACTTTGATTTAGTTTAGTGAATACAGTACCTGCCCAAAAGGCACTCTATAAAATCATTTTAATGAGAAAAATTATATGATATCTACCCTGACACACAGGTATTTAGACTTTCAGTTCACAGAGTAAAGATGGAGAATCCCAGAGACATGACATTCAGTACCACCAAACCTGACCACACCAACCTTGTCTGCTGCCACAGGAAAGGACAGAGGTATTTCATTCTACTTTTTAAAACATAGAACCTTTAAATTATCAGACAAGGGGACATAACACTTAAAAATAATAGATGCAGGCACTGGGGTAAAATTTGACTATAGTAGTGATGTCCCCATTTTAAGATCTTCATTGGACTTATGTCTTGTTAAAGTGAGGATGGAGGAATTGAAGTATAATAGTTTTCTTTTTTCAAGTTATTTCTAAAAGAACAAGCTTTGTGGGTAGACTTCATCCTCATCTGCCCTTGTATCTGCTATCTTACATTTTGCTAACTTATCCAGTATTAAAATTTTGATAACCATTCTTAGATATTTGCATGGTGAGGGGAATTAATCAGCACTATCTGGCTACTCATCCTAAAGAGGCAGTTGAAGGTAGACTATGTCAAACACCTTTCCAAGTCTTTTTGGTTATATCCCTTTAATAGGTATTAATTCTCAAGGATGTCAAATTCCAAGCTGTAACATTTTTTTCATGTCATTCCTTTAATTTTTTCCTTCTTTTAGCTAGGTTATTAAGTCCTCTATAAATTACTCTTCTCACTTTATATACCATCACTTTTAACAAATTTAAAAGACACTATTGATGTCACTGGCCCAGGGTTCTATTTGAATATAATTTTCATTTCCTTCAGGCACTAAAGAGATAATTTAAAAATCTCCCCTTTCCAATCCCCATCAAAAACCATTACACTATTCTCCTGCAAAAATCAGAAAAATGAAAAATACTTTTATACACATTTCTTCAAGTTATTATTACATGAAACCACTCTTTTCATTTTTCTCCATCTCTGTACCATTTCAAACATGGTTTATTTAAATATTTTTATTATAACTATAGAATTTTAGTAAAATGTGTTTTATAAGAAGTAAAATCAAACAGCATGAATCTTACACACAAAACCCCAAGGCTTTTTAAAAAAACTTATTGAAAGCAGTATAGCTCAATTGTAGAAAGCCTACTGAATTTTCCCCAAAATTAGACATTAAATTTTACTGAGCATCATGGAGCATTTTGGGGTGTTTAATTATAGGTAATAAGGTCTTCTTGAAGAAATGGTGTTTGGATTCCCCAAATTCTGTATAACCTGTTTTTCTCTGGAAGCTTTGGATGCATAGATTACTCACTAGTTAACTGAAAGTCAGGCACTGCAATGCCATGTGTCATCCAAGCCCAGCTATGTTACTCTTTCCCACACTGATTCTCCACATTTTCAGTTTGGTTTCAGTCAAAATGCTAACAAGAGGTAAAACTCAAAGTCATGAAAATGACAGAAACTCTATTACTAAAATCTCAAACCATGCTAAGTGAGAAAAAAAAAATAGGAAAAGCAAAAATCTCCTTCAATACCTTACAACACATTAAGATAGTCCTACATGGAAAAAACCCTCATTTTTTCTATAGAATCAAATACTAAAATATAAAAAAAAATTTTCACAGTTTCATTAAGATCTTCAGAGACTGTAACATAGAGTTTCACAAACAAATCTCTTAACAAATTCTGGCATTCATTTCCAAACTCAAAGCTTTGGTGCTTAAATATGGATCTTGTTGCAGGTGCAAGCCATGAATGTGTTGATTTTCTGTGTCTTATAACAGAGTTCAGGAGTCAAGACACTCATTTCCTAAAATGGATCACAGTTTCATGTGATTTAAGGTTTGATAATTAGAAATGTTAAGTGTTATTTTCTCAAAAATTCAACTTATTATTCATTAGTGCTGAGAACTATTATGACAAATGTCCCATTTATTTTCTCAGAGAATAGGAAAGTTTATTATAGAAGCATTACTTAATTCTAAATAATCTATGCAACACTGTTAGTATCAACTTTACATGAGATACTCTTTTTTTTTCTCTGTCCCCTCCTTACTGGAGATTGAATACAGAGGCTCCTGCTGGCTATAGGAAGTTTTTAGCACTTTAGCTGTCACCCTAGCCGTTTTTTTTTTTTTTTTGAGATAGAGTCACATTAACTTGGCTTCACTTCCAGATCCTCCTGCCTCTGCCTGTTGAATAGTCATGCACTAGCATGCCTGTCTTTCTTACTTACAGTTAAGGAGGAAGGGTATGTTTGATATTCAGCTTGAAGTCAGATCACAAAAAGAGTTTTCTTAGAACAGAAAACAAAAACACTAACCATAATAATAAAATATGCACTTTTTTTAGTCAATAAAGAAAAATACTAAAAGTAATAATGACAAGTATTGATACTAAGATAAATGTATCTGTACATTTGTAATTCAATGTCTATGCCATTGGCTACATAGCCAGGCAAGTACGAGGGTATATTGGTATGAATACGTGTCAGTGTTTAAAAAGTCATTGGTCTTGTTACAGTTGGAAAAATAAAGATTACAATATATTATAAATATTCAATATTCACAAAAATATATTACAATGTTTAAGCTTATTTTTTTTAATTACCTAACTGGTATGTGCTCTCATGAACTCATTATATGTCTGCCATAGTAATAGGCAGTTAGTAGACATTGCTTTAGCAAATGAGACATATAAAAATTTACTTTATAACAAAGTAAGAAAAACACATTCTATATTATAGGAAATTATTTTGTCTTTAAATTATTAATTTACGCACAATCATCATAGACAATGCTAGTGCACAATACTGGCTTTGGTTGATGATAGCATGCATCTACAATGCATATTTAATGCATATCATATTTAGTAGGTGTGCTTCCTCAGAAATAACTATTATGCTCACCTACTGGTGCTGCTGCCACAGCACAAATGTTCAAGGTTAAGAAGAGTTTCTTGAGTAACTTTTTTAAGTTGTATGATTAGAAATCGATTAACCAGCTACATATTTAAAGAAGACTATGCCCCAAATCATCAATATGTGTGATTTAAAGAAAAAACAAAAAGAAAATACAGGTCCTTCTCTTGATATGAATGGAGAGCCATGGGTAGATAAGAGTGAAGAACATAACCTCCACCAGGAACATAACCTCAAAGTTCAGGAAACATGATGGCATGATGGATTAGGCCAGCCGAGTCCTACTGAGATTTATTGACTATAGTGAATACTATGCATTCAAACTGGAACTCAGAGAGGATCCAAGATGGCGTCTGGAGGGAGGAAGCAGACAGAGTGAGCCCCATAAATCAAAAATAATGCTGAGAAGTTGGAGCCACACTTGGCATAGAAAAAACACCAAGAAGAAGCAAAAATCTGACACCCCAAACTCCCAGCCCGCACAAAGTTTCTCCATGTCATGTTACACTGAGAAACCAGGAGGGCTCCCACGTCACCAGACGCCAGCTCCAAATCTGCTTGGGAGATGCAGACCAACAGTTCACTGTTGGTTAGTAAACTGGCTCTCCCTGTTGATTTCTTTGGTCTTATATATATTCTTTTCTTTTTTTCCTTTCTCTCTTTTCTCCTGATTACACACAGAACAGGGTCATTAACAGCACGGAGTGGTGCTACTTCCCACGGAGTGGGAAGATGGAAAAGAGATGGAAACCATTCTTCCCCCCCAAAATAAATTAGTACAAGAGTGAGAGGGAAATGAAGAAAATGGATAACCAGTTCCAGACCTCAACAAAACAAAGATAGATGATCCCAAAGAACCCAACTAATCTCACAAGAACATCCTTAAAGAAGAAATTACTGAGAATTTCATGGAGATGATACTAGACAAGGTCAACTAAAATGTACAGGAGGCACTCAAGAAATTCCAAGACAATAAAAACAAAGAATATGAGAAGACACAAACACAAATAAGTGAACTCATTGGAGCCCTAAATAAATAACAAAGTGAAACAGAGAACACCATAAATAGAGAGATAAGTGAAGTAAGGATGAAAATTGACAACATTAAAGATGAAATGACCCATGATATGGAAAACCTCAAGAAAAAAAATGAAACAGAAATACAAAAACACAATGGAAGGCCATTCCAGCAGACTAGAACAAGCAGAAGACAGAATCTCAGAACTTGAAGATGAAATGGAAATTAAAGGAAAAACTGAAAAATTATTACTCAAACAACTCAAAACCTGTGAAAGGAATATGCAAGAACTTACTAACTCCATCAGAAGACCAAACCTGAGAATAATGGGTATTGAAGGAGAAGAGGTGCATGCAAAAGGAATTTGTAATATATTCAACAAAATAATAACAGAAAATTTCCCAAATCTAGAGAAAACTGTGCCCATCCATGTACAGGAAGCCTCCAGGACACCAGACTTGACTAAAATAGAACTATCCCATGACATAGTATCACTAAAACAACAAGCACAGAGAATAAAGAATATTGAAGGCTGTAAGAGAGAAAAACAAATAACATACAAAAGTAAACCCATCAAAATCAAAGCAGAGTTCTCATCAGAAACATTAAAAGAAAGAAGATCATGGAGTGAGGTTTTCTGTGCACTGAATGAAAATAACTTCAACTCTAGGATACTCTACCAAACAAAGCTATCATTCAAAATAGACGGAGCAATAAAAGTTTTCCATGATAAGCAGAAACTAAAACAATATATGACCACAAAGCCACCACTACAAAAGATTCTTCAAAGAACCCTGCACACAGAAAATGAAAGTATACTAAACCATGAAAGGACAGGCAGTACCAAATCAGAGGAGAAGAAAAGGAAAGAAAGTAGAGAGTAACACTGATTTAGCTGCGTGCAATCAAACCCTTAAACAACAAAGGCAACTAAAGGACAGGAATCAACACATATGTATCAATGCTAACACTGAATGTAAATGGACTTAATTTCCCCATCAAAAGACACAATTTGACAAACTGGATTAAAAAAGAAGATCCAACAATCTGTTGTTTACAGGAAACACATCTCATTGATAGAAACAAACACTGGCTTAAGTTGAAAGGCTAGAAGATTTACCAAGACAATGGTTCCCATAAACAGACAGGAGTAACAACACTTATCTCCAACAAAGTAGACTTCAATCCTATATTGATCAAACAAGATAAAGAAGGATATTCCATACTAATAAAAGGGGAAATACACCAAAAGGAAATAACAATTATTAATCTATATGCACCCAAGATCAATGCACCCAATTTCATCAAACATACTCTGAAGGACCTAAAAACATATATAGATTCCAACACAGTTGTAGTGGGGGACTTTAATACCCCACCAACACCAATAGATAGGTCAACAAACAAAAAATAAAGAAATTCTAGAAATAAATCACACCATAGGTCAAATGGACCTAGCTGATGTCTACAGAATATTTCATACAACTTCTGCATAATATACATTCTTCTCAGTAGTCCATTGAACCTTCTCCAAAATGGATCATATGTTAGGGCACAAAGCAAGCCTCAGCAAATATAAGAAAATAGAAATAATCCCATGCATTCTATCAGATCACAATGCATTAAAACTAAAACACAACAATAAAAACAACAGTAAACATGCACACAACTAGAAGGTGAACAACCTATTGCTCAATGATCAATGGGTCACTGATGAAATAAAAGAAGAAATTAAAAGTTTCCTGGAAGTTAATGAAAGTGAAAACAAGACCTACCGGAACCTATGGGACACAGCAAAGGTAGTCCTGAGAGGAAAGTTTATAGCCATGACTGCATATATTAAAAAGACTGGAAGATCTCAAATCAATGATCTCATGATACATCTCAAACTCCTAGAAAACCAAGAACAAGCAAATTCCAAAACAAACAGAAGGAGAGAAATAATAAAAATAAGAGATGAAATAGAAACAAACAATAAAAAAAAATACAAGGAATCAATGAAACAAAAATTTGGTTCTTTGAAAAAATAAAAGATTGATAGACCATTGGAAAAACTGACGAAAATGAGGAGAGAAAAAAACCCAAATCAGTAAAATAAAAAATTCAAAAGGGGAGAAAACAACAAACAACATGGAAATCCAGGAAATTGTCAGAGACTACTTTAAGAACCTATAGTCTAATAAATTTTAAAATCTTGAAGAAATGGATAGATTTCTAGATACTTTTGCCCATCCAAAATTAAACCAAGAGGATATTAATCACCTGAATAGATCGATAACAAAAAATGAAATTGTAGCAGCAATAAAGCGTCTCCCAAGGAAAAAAAAAAAGTCCAGGACCTGATGGATTCTCTGTTGAATTCTATAAAACCTTTAAAGGAAAACTAATACCAACCCTCTTTAAACTGTTCCACAAGATAGAAAAGGAAAGAAAACTGCCTAAGCCAATATTACTCTCATCCCAAAACCAGACACAGACACCTCCAAAAATAATGGCAAACTGAATTCAACAACACATCAAAAAGATCATTCACCATGACCAAGTCAGCTTCATCCCAGGGATGCAGGGATGGTTCAACATATGGAAATCTATAAATATAATACAGCACATTAATAGAAGCAAAGACAAAAACCACTTGATCATCTCAATAGATGCAGAAAAAGCCTTTGATAAGATCCAACACCACTTCATGATAAAAGCTCTAAGAAAACTAGGAATAGAAGGAAAGTATCCCAACATTATAAAAGCTACATATGTAAATCCTACAGCCAACATCATATGTAATGGTGAAAAACTGAAACCATTTACCCTAAAATCAGGAATGAGACAAGTATGCCCACTATCCCCACTCCTATTCAACATAGTACAGGAATTCCTTGCCAGAGAAATTAGCCAAGAAGAAGAAACAAAAGGAATACAAATAGGTAAAGAAATTGTCAAAATATCTCTATTTGCAGACAACATGATCCTATACCTTAAAGACCCAAAAAAATCTACCCCCAAACTCCTAGACATGATAAACAGCTACAGTAGGGTTGCAGAATACAAAATCAACTTACAAAAATCATTAGCTTTTCTATACACCAACAATGAATAAACTGAGAAGGAATGTAAGGAAACAATTCCATTTAAAATAGCCTCAAAAAAATTCAAATACCTAGAAGTAAACTTAACAAAGGATGTGAATGAGCTCTACAAGGAAAACTTCAAACCCCTGAAGAAAGAGATCGAGGAAGACTACAGAAGTTAGAAAGATCTCCCATGTTCATGGATTGCTACAATCAACATAATAAAAATGCTATAGTACCAAAAGCAATCTATATGTTTAATGCAATTCCCATCAAAATCCCAATGACTTTCATTACAGAGATTGAAAAATCTACCTTAAAGTTCATATGGAAACACAAGAGACTGTGAATACACAAAGCAATACTCAGCAAAAAGAACAATGCTGGAGGTATCACAATACCTGACTTAAACTATATTACAAAGCAATAGCAATAGAAACAGCATGGTACTGGCACAAAAACAGACATGAAGACCAATGGAACAGAAAAGAGGACCTAGATATGAATCCACACAACTATGTCCACCTCATTTTTGACAGAGGCACTAAAATATGCGATGGAGAAAAGTCAGCCTCTTCAACAAATGTTTTTGGAAACTGCAAAAAACTAAAACTAGATCCATGTTTATCACCCTGTACTAGTATCAACTCAAAATGGATCAAGGACCTTAATATCAGACCAGAAACTCTAAAGTTGGTACAGGAAGGAGCAGGAAGAACTCTGGAAGTCATAGGAATGGGCAAGGACTTCCTCAATAGAACCTCAGCAGCTCAGCAACTAGGAGAAAGTATGGACAAATGGGACTTAATAAAACTAAAAATTTTTTGCACAACAAAAGAAATGGTCTCTAAACTGAAGAGACCACCCACAGAGTGGGAGAAAACATTTGCCAGCTATATATCAGACAAAGGACTGATAACCAGAATATACAAGGAACTCCAAAAACTTAACTCTCCCAAAATTAATGAACAAATAAACTCTCCCAAAATTAATGAACCAATAAAGAAATGGGCAAGTGAACTAAACAAAAATTTCTCAAAAGAAGAAATTCAAATGGCTAAAAAATACATGAAAAAATGGTCGCCATCTCTAACCATAAAGGAAATGCAAATGAAAACCACACTAAGATTTCACCTCACCCCTGTTAGAATAGCCATCACTAATAACAGGTGTTGCTGAGGATGTGGGGTAAAAGAAACCCTCCTACACTGCTGGTGGGAATGCAAACTAGTGCATCCACTCTGGAAAAATTTTGGAGGCTTCTTAACAATCTAAACATAGATCTGCCAAATGATCCAGCAATCCCACTCCTGGGAATACACCCAAAGGAATGCGACACAGGTTACTCCAGAGGCACTTGCACATCCATGTTTGCTGCAGCACTGTTCACAATAGCCAAGTTATAGAAACAGCCAAGATGCCCCACTACTGATGAATGGATCAAGAAAATGTGGTATTTATACACAATGGAATTCTACTCAGCCATGAAGAAGAATGAAATCTTATCATTCTCGAGTAAACGGATGGAACTGGAGAACATCATCCCTGAGTGAGGTTAGCCAGGCTCAGAAGACCAAAAATCATTATATTCTCCCTCATATGCGGACATTAGATCTAGGGCAAATATAGAAATGTGGTTGGACTTGGGGCACATGAGAAGGGGAGAGCACACACAGGAGGTAAGGGGATAGGTAAGAAATATAAAACATGATAGTATTTGATGCCCCCACTGCAGAGGAACTAGTACAAAAAGTTTATAGTGACAGAAGTCAATATGAGAAGGGGATCATGAACTAGAGAAAAGGACAGTTAGAGATGAATCAACTTAGAATGTAACACATTTGTACATGGAAGCAATATTAGGAATCTCTCTGTATAGCTATCCTTATCTCAACTAGCAAAAACACTTTGTCTTTCTTATTATTGTTTATACTCTATCTTGAACAAAATGAGAGATAAGGGCAGAACAGATTCTGTCTGGAAGTGGGAGGTGGGGTGGGAGGACGATGAGAGGGTGGGTGGTAGAGTGGAGAAATGGCCCAAATAATATATGCACATGTGAATAAATGAATAAAAAACTAAACAAATGCTGAAAAAACAAACAAAAACAAAGTGCAGCTCAGTAGCAGAGAAGGGAGTTAAACTAGGTTTGTGATACAGCTTTCTTTGTATGTAGGATGCGATGACTCTGGAAGCTTCTTGGGGACCTACCTTTGTACAGCACTGTTTTAACCTTGATTTTTGCATCTGAATTCTGAAGTTAGAACCCAATACATTCAAATTTGTGATAAGCTGCAGAATCAAAACATCCAATATCCTGAGTCAGTGTACAACTACATTTTATGGTAAAAGAGTAGAGAAGGGTGGAGGTCCTGAAGACATCTGTAAGTCCTTCTAGAAAATGCCAAGATCCAAGTCCTACCAATACTACTGTTGCTGCCAATAATAACCATACTTTCTTCTTCAATACTAGTTAGTAGAGGTGAGATAAAATTACACCAGTATCTAGAAGAAAGCCAACTGGAAGCAACAGAATGAGTATGACACAGGAATTCAGGCTAAGTACTTAGGTGAGAAGAAGACAGAGTTTAAAATAGAGACTCGCTCAGATTGGTCCATTTACTTTGATTTAATTAGAAATAAGGTTGGAAAAAAGGGCTGTTTTTTGTGCACTTAACAATTTGATCTTTCTGAGCTTTCCTTTAAAAACACAGTATAGAGATTAGATTGTCAGTGCAGACCATACCTTAATCTCCTCCACAGACTACACTGTAATGATATCCCATCTGCCAGGGTTTGTTGTGGTTTAGAACTGAAACATTTCCCAGAGGGCCCTGTGTTAAAGACTTGTACTATTGGGAAATGTTAGAACTTTTAAGAGGTAGGTCCTAGAATAAAGACATTAGTTCATAGAGAGCAAGCCCTTAAAGAGATTATTGGGGCCTCCCATTCCTTTCCTCTTTCTTCATTGCCTGGCTACCATAAGATGAGTAGTTACCTTCAATAGTGATCCAACATCATGGTGCAGTGAAACAGACCAAAGCAGTCATGAATAGAAACCTCTGAAACCATGAGCCAAAATAAATATTTTTCTTTATTCAGTTGATGTTATGGTTATGCTTCCCAAAAGACTCATATGTTCAAAGCTCGGTTAACAATTGGTGGATTCAATCATTGAAAAGTGATTGGATTGAAAGGGCTCTGATACTATTGAGCGGAGGTAGAAATGAGGTCCTGGTTGGGGAATAGGTCACTGTGAGTGTACCTTTCAGGGGGTACAGCTTGTCTTTGACCCTTTTCTCTCTTTCTCTTGGCCACTGTGAGGGGAACAGCCTCTTCTGCTACATACTCCCACCATGATGTTCTGCCTTATCTCAGGCCGAAGACAATGGATTCAAGCTGAACTTGGACTGAAGCCTTCGAAAACACGGGTAAAAATAAATATTTCTTCTTTTTAAGTGATTTATGGCAAGTATTTTGTCACAGCAATTAAAGATTAACTAACAAAGGTGATTTTCTCTGGTATTTTATAATAGTGATGATAAGCTGACTAACAAAAAGTTATTGCTTTCAAATTTCAGACAACAATGGAATGGAATGGTCCATGTTTAGGTGAGGTTAAGAGGAATAATTGAAAACAAAGACTTTACCTCTCACTTACAAAGGCAACTATCTGAAAACAATTTTTGTAAGTATTTATAATAACCCAGAGTCAAATACAGCAGCTATTTCTTATAAGATAATGTCTAGATGTCTAGCTAGTTTACATTTATATTTCTATTCAGTGGATTCTGAGGTTGAAATAATTAGAATGGTATGGAAAGGTCATGGCATAATAATTTTTCCATATATTTACAGACATATTTAAATGAAACTGGCTTCCATGCCTACTGGGTCTGGTAAATGTAGAAACAGCAGTAACAAATTTATACCAGAGCTGGTGTGTGTGTTTACTACGGAATTAATGAACAAAGCTGTCATAGACTAGCAATTCTTGAATTATGGAGAGTGTGCCAATGTGTCATGTAAATGTTTCTACTTGTTAAAATCTTTAAAGGCCAAAACATGTGCTACATTATTCAGACATATTTTTCTTCAGGATTTGAAGGTAATGTTGACATAAATTTAATTAAACCCCCTTTCATACTCTTATGTTTTATACACTATCATCCCAGATAAATGCCATAGTCATTATTCTGATCCTGGAAAACACAGCATTCCAACTACCATGTTCTTTAGTATTTTACTGACAATGCAATTGATATGAGCCTGTGTTTTGTAAGAGAAAAATTATGTAATAATTATTTTATTGCCCTAGATACTTAATTTATACACATGATTCTGTTTTGAGACTATGTAAGTATGAGGCTACATAATGGAAATAATGCAGTTTGATAGAGCATAAAAATGTCTAAAGCTGGAGCTCTGTGATTGACATTCTCTGCTTATTTAGAAAAAATAGAGTGCACTGCAGATGAGCAGTTCAAGTGCTTTTCTTCTCCTCACAACAGTCACTTCAGTCAACGTCTTCCATCCACTCTTCTAGATTCTTCAGTTTTTTTAAAGCGGTGCAGGAACTTGAGCATACTATACAGCTACAGTTGCTATCTCTTACATGAGAGTCAAGATGAATGATGAGTATCTCTCTAGGTTTCCAGAGTAAACTTTGTAAGCTTGAGATATGCATTCTTATTCAGGAACAGTCTACTCTATAAACAGTATAGAGTACCTGGCAAAGCTGTAGGAAATTCACCTGCTTGGTGAAAAGTACAATTTATAATCCATATATTTTACTTTTCTGTTTTCTTAATTTAATTCTTATTTCTTGCTATATATGGTTCTCAGGGATCACTTTTCTTTTATTTTAATTTGGACTGCATAATCAGTAATAATAAACTGCTAATAGAAAAAAACTGCATGTCCAAAAATAATGATCAACTATGATGTGGAACATATATACTATGAGGGAAATGTTTCAATTACACAAAAAGTAGATTGGCTCTGGTGTGAATGTGAAATGTCTCTCACAACCTTATGTGGTGAAGGCTTGGTCCCTAGCTGACGGCATTGTTTTAGGAGGCAGTGGAAATTCTGGCAGTTGCACCTAAGTGGAAGAAATAGGTCAGTGGAAGTGTGCCTTCAAAGGTTAAAACTGGACCCATTCCTTTCCTTACTCTCTGCTTCCTGTCCACCATGAGGTGAAGAGCTGTCTCCTCCACATGTTCCCACACCAAGATGCTCTGCCGCAGTGAATGGGCTAAGCAAACTCATTCCAACCCAGGCAGCAAAAGTAAGAGCCAAACCATGTTTCTACCTTTGAATAGAACCATAAGCATCAATAAATGATTGGCAATGAACAATTAAAAATCCTATCTGTTCAAACATACTATCAATGATATACATGTGTTTATAGATACATTGCACGTATTTACCTAAAATCTTTTTGATGAGCATTTACAAAATTCAAAAAAGTGAATTAATGTCAACTACCCTAAAAATGCCCATACTTACTAAACCATTCCATGCTCTAGCATGATTGGGAGGTAGATTAATTAAAACATACACAGAAATAAAAACATGCTTAACTGTAGAAAACTTAGGTGCAAAATGCTTAAAGCACTCCAGACTTCCAAGCAATTTGTTTAAGTAAAGAAATTTCGTTTCAGGTCAATAATGTGAACTTACATCCTGTGTACACAGTGATATTATATTAGATAGGTATTAAGATAAATTGCTCATCCATACCAGGTTTGGGAGAGTTATTTGTCAAAAGTCCTTTTTGTTATAACTGTACAAATTTTGTACTGTCATTATGCTCACTTTAGCAATTGCTAATTGACCAGAGATGGAAATTCCATTAAGATAATCCAGCTATTGCTGACCTATGTTCTTTCCAAATATCTAGAAAATGTATGGCCTTAACAGTAGTTTAAACAGATTCCATTACTGGTGATTTTAACTAAAAAGCACAGACGTTAACTGAATGCCAGAATTCAAAAATTATACAAAAATATTTAACTTCCAGGATGTAGAGAGGGTTTGGGAGTCAATTTTGGTCTACACAGTGATGTCCCTTATCCACTGGATATAAATTACAAGAACCCTAGTCAATGCCTGAAATCATGAATAGTACTAGACCCTGTATACTATGATTTTCCTGTAATCCACACCTATGATAAAGTTTAATTTATAAATTGGACAAAGTAAGAGATTACCAACAACAACTAATAATAAAATAGAACAACTATAATAATATACTTTAATAAAAGTTGTTCTAAAGTGATCTTTCTCTTGCAAAATAAGTGCGTTGTGCTCATCCTTCTTGTGATAATAGATTGTTCAGTGCCTACTTGATCAGAAGTGAGGTGAATGGCATAGGCATTATTAACTCAGCATAAGAATTTTTCTTTCTTTATTAAATTAAGAAGTATTAATTTTTCACCTACAGGGAGCACTTTCAGTTTCTCTTTGTCATCTCTGATTTCCCAAGATCATTACTGATATGCTTTATGGTCATTATTAATTAAGTAACATAAGACTGACTTGAGCACAAGTACTGTGCTACCTCTATAGGAAACATGACAAAGAACATAACTGTAAAGTGACCAAGTGAATATGGTATACGGGAGAAAAAGGATGATTCATTCCCTGTCCCGGAGAGAGCAGGAATGTGGGAAACTTCATTATGCTACTCAGAATAGTTGTGCAATTTAAACCTAGGAATGAATTACTTCTGGAATTCTCCATTTAATATTTTCAGACTATAGTTGAATGTGGGTAAATAACTAAAGCTGTAGAAAGGAGACTGGATAACAGAGGAGTACCCTTTGTGCAAGCTGAGGCTGAAAACACCCTCAAGGAACTCTCTGGAATAAGCATACATACAAAACAGCTAAAGTAATACTTCTCCCTGAGAGAGATGGCAAGTATGGCCTTGGACTGTAGAATTCTTTGCTGGGAGAATTAAAATCCTGGTTAAACCTATTTCGTCACCTGCTTAGTGACTTAATATAAGCAACTTACCGCATTTGCAGAAAAACACATAGCCATGAAAAATTATTTTCATTTTAGATTTATGAGCAGTGATATCAATCTGTCTGTTCTGCTGAAAATCCTTAACTCCACTAGTTCTTTTTTCTTTCTCTTATTTTTCTGTGCCCTCAAATCTCCTTGGTTACTTTCAGTAAATGCTTCGCCTATTTAATGTGAGAAAATCTAAGCACACTGAAGCGTGCTCACAGAGGGCTTCTCTCCTGTCCTTCCGCCTTGGTGGATGAGAGGAGTCCGCCTTGTGCCTTAGGGTGACCCTCCTAGCCTAACCAACCCTCTATTCCTGCAATGTCCTGTTTCTCTAGTTCTTTAATGATTCTTGGTTTCCTTGTTCCCACCTGTTTCCAGCCTGATAACTACACATATCCAAATACATCTGTTCATTTTGAGCAAAACATTTCTATTGAGCTTTCTATCTTATTTCCTTAGCTCCTTTTTTTTCTATTTCACCTGTGCTTTCCAAAGTAAATTGTGCCCTAATTTCTACAAATCAGTGTTCATTTTTCCAGTCCTATCACACTTGATTTCAACAACATTGAAGTCAGTTTATCATTCTGCCCTCTTACAACTTTGCTGTTTAGCTTTTGTGTACCTGCGCTGTCTTGATTTTCATCCTGTATCACTAGTGAATATGAACTTGTCACTTGTGCTACCCTTCCTCCTCTTCCAGACCTCTGAAGAATGAAATCCGTCAGTTCTGTCCTCAGCTTTGTTTATTCCTGACCTGTAGCCATTCTCTATGCTATTTTGGCTATACAGTGCATTGTCTTTGTACATTTACTAATATAGTTATAATCCCTACTGAGTGTCTGCTGCTGCAACCGCTCCCTAGGTCCAGACTCATCCAACTGCACAAATGACATTTTCTTTTATTGCCTGAAAGGTGACTTTAGCTAACCTTAAATGTGGATGTATATGAATATATCCTCCTTACATAGATTTAGAGATTAGACTACAGTGTTACACATTTCAGTAAATGGATCCTCAATCTTTTGCTTACCTAATTTTTTTAATTGCTGTGAATTCCATGTCTGAACCATAGCAAATTTCATGAGACCATCTAAGTATTCTGCAACCTACACTTCCATCATTTTCATTGACACCACCACCAATTCTATTTCCATTTTGGGCAAGTACAATGAGGTTGTCATTGACCCAAGTACCCCTTTTCACCTTGTTTGTTCACACAAATGAATTTTAATAGCAACATTGAAGCATTTTATGCTCACTTTTGCAGTTAACTGGTTTGCAAATTAAACCATTTCACCTAATATTCTACAAACTCACCAAGATAGTTAATTTACTATTCTGATCTCAAATGGAAATTCTGGTTCATTGTTCTTCCTGGTTCTGTGAACTTAACTTCTCTCCTCACCTTTCAAGTGTTAATCACTTGGATATTTTTATACTTTTGCCTGTAGGTTTCTAAATCACAGAATTACAATAAAAATAAATGACAATCAGGAAGGAAGCCCTATCTAGAGCTTAACTAATTTTGAATCATTAGGAAGTAAAGAATCCTTGGAACAAGTATCAGTGGTCTGAATTGATCATGATATCACTCTTTAAATTACATCTAGATGTAATTATTAATTATAAAATACTTATTATGGATTATTGGACATATAGATTTTTGTAAGTCATTGTGGGTTTATGGTAGAAATAAACACAGAATCTATCCATGCCACAGTTTTATCCTGAGGTCAGTTTACATCTGTATTTTATTCTTAAGTTATGTATTTGCAATTCTGAAGAAATTTGGAGCTTATTCTGGGTACATATTGTCTTGTTCAGAGTACATATTCAAACTATATACAAATTATAGTTCAATACCATTTTTTTACATGTTCAAATACATTACAGGGTAATCATTCATGTACTCTAAATATGGGAAAGAGGAGAAAGTTCTGAAAAAAATGTAATCAAAACTCATGTCCAGACTTCAGGGATACCTTTAGGAAGGCATTATACAAACTACTAGAAATTCATATATTTCTAGAACAAATATAGAAACAAGTCCGTAAAGAGATTATCGCATGAAGGAAGACAAGGTGTAGAGCATCTTCCTGACCGCACACTACAGGATAGACTGAAATGCTCTGTAACCATGGGAATGGTAAACAACTGTAAGTAGATGATATGCAGTTTTTAGCTAAAACAAATTACATACTACTAAATTAAATTAAATTCCTAATTGATTTAGAGACATTATTTACACATTGCTTAACTACTTTCAAAAGAACAAAATTGCCAATTATCCATGTTTTTCTCATTGTACTTGACAGTGTATAATTTCCTTTATTAACAAGATTTTATTTAAATACTTTTTTGCACAACTATCTAGAGGAAAACACACAAAGCTTCTCACTTTTTCCATTTAGTTTTAAATTTTTATCATTAACAAATTTTAAAATACTCTGAAATAGTTCTGGGCAGTCTTCAAAAAGAAATTTAGAAGGAATGCAATTCATACTGATAGACAATAATTTTCAGATATATTTTATCCCCAGTTACACATACTGAGTATAATTAATAAATTGTTTTCATTGTCTTGTTTTGTAAGCCATATGGAAGAGAAAAAAATCA
Source organism: Castor canadensis (assembly GCF_047511655.1). Lineage (NCBI taxonomy): Eukaryota > Metazoa > Chordata > Mammalia > Rodentia > Castoridae > Castor > Castor canadensis. Next base: position 73,581,481 of record NC_133394.1, on the reverse strand, counting down.
ACGTCACTGAAAAGCTATAGTTGTAAAAAATGTTCTTCACTTTTCAATAGTTTTTAAATTACAGAAATATCATATTCAGTGTTTGAAAATAAGAACTGAAAAAATGAAAACATAAATGAAGGTGTCAGTAAGATGTGATGACTGATAAGAAATTTAAACAGCCTCAAAGTGGAAGAAAAGTGATTTGAAATAAGATGGTATTTTTTTTGTCTTTTTAAAATATTGTGCCCATAACTATGAATGAAAAATTCATACATCCATAGAAAATATGAAGTATGCCAAAACACTAAAACTTGAAACTGAGAAAATAATACTACATACAAATGTACAAAGACAAAGTAAGGCTATCCAACTATTTAAAAGTTAAATTTAACTCTTATATATCACAAGGAGAGGGAAAGCTAACAGAAATTAAATGTAATAATAATCCCCCCACCCTTTTGTATTTGGTTGCACTGGGGCTTGAACTTGGGGCCTCAGCACTTGCCAGGCATTTCCTTTATGATTAGTTAATTTTCAGATAGGGTATCAAGCTTTTTGCCCACAGTAGGACTTGGATCACTGCACTCCTTATGTCTCCTGCTTAACTAGGATTGCAAGCATGCGCCAGTACATCCAGCTGATTTGCTGAGATGGGGTCTTGCTGTTGCGCTGGCCTCAAGCTGCCGTCTGCCCAGTCTCCACCTCCTGAGTAGCTGTGATTACAGACACAGATCATTGTACCTGGTACAAACTCACTTCTTTATCTCTAACATTATTTTAATGAGAATGAGGAACAATAAGATGGCAAAATGACATTAAGTGACAGATCTAATAGTTATTCTGTTTATGTTATAAGATAAGCAATATTAAATTATCCTTAGTGAGAGAGGTAATGAAAAGTAAACTTTATAAATGTCAATCAAAAATAAATATATTTCCAAAATCATTTTATTTTTTCTTCACATATGCTTACTTAAATTAGAAAATTTACTATAATTAATTTACCTATTATAATCTGGCACATTTAATTCTATGATAATTAAATATGATAACAATTTAAATCTAAAAGAAAATTTGTTTGACTTCACAGACTTAAGCCTAATATTTTATTATAATCAAATATGCACACTAATTGAAATCCTGATCTTAAACCCAGTAATGATCTTTTATTGTCCTATTTACTTGGTCAAGAACTATAGTAAATGCATAATTAAATCCCCCAATAACACACAGGGCAGGTTGTTTCTAACTGATGTCAAATATTTGCATGAAAATTACTATTAATGGGTAGAATACAGGCAGATAAGAGACTACAGACTTAAGCAGAGCTATTTGGACTATCAATGCAACAAAGGTGAAGCTAGAAGCCCTTATCTCCTGACTCAGGCCAGCACTAACTTGCTGTGTGGTTGTTGGAGGTCATTTATAAAGTCCAGGTTTGTTGCCTTCGCTATAATACACTGGCTTGTTACTATGATAAATTAATGACACAGTATTTGTGATACTGTTTTAAATGAATAATACCCAGTTTATTATTTTTACTATTGCTGGCATTCTGTCTCTTGTTCTCCCTCATTCCTTCTCTCCCTCCTTCTCACTCTCTGGTAACTTTTAGTTTTTTATACAGTTGTGGGGATTGAACTGAGGACCTTGTGCATGTTCTAATGCTAAGCTATATCCCAAGTCCTAGTAATATTTTTTAATACATTGAGTAGCCCTAACCTAAATCCCAGAATAAGGGATTCTTCATTCTAAATATCTTTTTAAAATCATATTTCATATTTGTATAATATCTGCCTTGTATATGCTACCTCTTTATAAATGGCAGCTAAACATAAATGGGCAGTTTATAAAAAGTCAGGAAAGGAAGTATTTGGTATAATACTAATAACAAGTGATGAATGTATGAGTGAAGGAACTACATTGAATTGTACAGTATGCTATTTAATGGGTATTAATAGGATTCTGTATTTCACATTTTGATTAGTGAGAAGAAAGTCAGCATTATGTGATTAAAAAATGAAACACTACCTAATTAATTTCACATCACTGATTTCAGAAAATTTTAGAATTGATCTAACCAATACTCAAGGGATCAGTCAAATTGGTTTTGATGAGTGCTAAATGAATTCAGAGGACAGAACCTTCTTGGTGTCATATCTGTGGCCTTGAAAGAGCTAAGCTAAATGCATCATTGTCCAAGTCATTAACTTCAACATGAACCTGCAGTTTCCATTAAGTAATACTAACTATAAAACAAAAAAGCAAAACAAATGAAAATGTATCATTTCTTAAAATTTATGTATTTATTCAGGATACTATTTTTCTTAAAATAATATGAAAAGTTGTCTATACCCAAAAAATGTATATAGAAGTTTCCAAAAGTGCCCTTGAAAACACAAAAATAGGGAAGGAAGAAAGAAAAGAAGAATGCAACCTAAAAGTACATGTAAACTTGCTCCTGATATTTACTAATATATTTAACTATTGGCAGCAGAGTTTACTGGCTTAAGTTCTATAATTGTCTTCTTTAAAAAATCAGGTGAAAGCACCAATTAAAAACTGGAAGACAAATATCTGTGTAGATTATGTCCAAGAAATAGCAAACAACATCAGATTTTGTCCAATAGTTCACAGAGAGCTACACCAAGCATAGTTTGGTGCACAGAACGTTTGCCTTTATGGCAGTTTTATTCTCAGCACAGTAAATGGCAAAAGGGTTTCTGTTCAATTGACTTTCTTGTGAAAGGTTTAATTCCCTCTTCATTTGTCATAGGTTGTATCTTGAATTTCTGACTTCAGCTTACCTCTATGGTCTGGATGCGTAAATTCTGTTTTGTGTGACAGACTGACCTGGTGTCAAGGTTAGAGAAAACTATACTTTCTATAAATACTGATGTGAATTGGTACAGTTAGGAAGCCCTTGGTGGGAGAAATGGCTTTAAGGCAAAAATACTTTCATCACAAAAATAAATAGCTAGGCATTCTGTAAAAGTACTATGTTTCATGTTATGTGAAACATCACCACAAAGTATTGATGCCAAAAAGCAAATGTTACAATACTCAATATCCTTCTACAGCCAGATATGTCATGCCCATATAAATATGGATGGAAGTAAATTACAAAAATATTATACTCACAGGTGTATTGGTTTACCTGTACATCCACAAATCATAAATCTCTAAAGAAATTCTTATTAAATTCATTACCAAGAATATGGTTCATGTATTTTCTCTACAAGAATTAACATAGAATTTTAAAAGCTGTTGAAATCACATTACAAAGGGAACTAAGACAGAGAGGAGAAAAATAGAGGGGATGAACCAATTTGGGACATAATATATATATTATGTCTCTTTTTCAAAGACAGATGACAATAGGTAAAACAGGTCCTGTCTGGGGTGATACCAATGGGAGGGTGGAGGACATAAGGAAAGAGTGTAGAAGGATGAATATGGTGGAAATAATAGGTACTCACATGTATGGAAATGGAGCTATGAGACCGTTTGAAACTGTTCTAAGAAAGGGGGAAGCAAGGTATAAAGGACAGTGATGGAAGGAGTGAATTTAACTTATATATATTGTAAGTAATTTTGTAAATGTCATAATGTACCCCCAGTACAACAATATCATGATACTAAAAAAGTCAGTAATAGTAAATAATATAATTAATATTAAGGAATGTGAAGATTTCACACAAATAATAAAAGATTTATAATTGTAGGTATGTATAAAAATATATCAAAATGGAAACATTGATATTCTAACCTGGATACAAACATAATCTATTTTTAACAATTTTTATTAAAAATGCTGAATATATACCTGATAAATTCAGTGTATTGAAACAAACAGAATTTAGCTCAAAATGCAAATATATGTAATGGATGATGTAACTTTTTCTTTCCTAATATTTTTCAGTACTGTTTATTAGATTTTTTAAATGTTAAGATAATTGTGCATTCACATATATTTGTGAAAAATAATGTGCAGATCCCTTGCACACTTTACTCATTTTCTCTCAATGGTAATATTTTGTAAAGCTGTGGTACTATATAACAACCAGGATATTTGCAGATTTCCTAATCTTCCTCAGATTTCCTATTTTAATCACATCCATTTGTGTTTCTGTGTGTTTACTTCTATTCAACTTTACCACATCAGTCTCAGTATTCATCATAATAGTCAAGAAGACACAAAATAGTAAAGATCTACTAATTTTTTTTAAAGTGAACTGTAAGTTACCAGCAATTTTTCAAAGCAAGGGCCAATAAACATTTTCTGGAAAAATTTAGATAAAAATATTTTAGCCTTTGTGTCCCATAAGATCTCTGTTGCAGACACAGGACTTAACTCTCCATTTATAGTGCAAAAGTACTAAACAAATGAGTGTGTGTGTTCCAATAAAATGTCATTTAAAAATTAGGTTGTAGTCTGCAATTCGCCAGTAGGGTGCTCTTTGATGACCTCTCATCTAAAGTTTTCACAATCACCATCAGTCTCAAAGTAACAAATGTGTTTTCTATTTAGCTTATTTTGACTTGCTTTGATTTTTCTATTTTAAAATATCTTATAAAAAATAAGGTTTTACAATTCTTGACTTAGTATTTTGATTGTTCCTCCTATTAGGCCAATATAGGAAGCAATATAACTTGTTAAAAGACCAGAGAAAGTTATTCCGGTCACAGAAATAATTATAGCTGCAACAATTTCAGGTCTCCAACCCTATTGTATTTTCTTTCACAGCCCAAACTTGGTCAAGTGCTTACTAAAAGGACAGGCACTTCATTTTGTTCTGTTTTGTCTAATCTTCTTCTGTTGAAATAAAGTCATTCTATGAATTAGTTGTGTATTATTCAGAATACCAAAACAAGCAAACAGAAAATTCATAATTTCTGAGTCCTGGGAAGCATGCTAACCCATGGTTAATAACCTAGATTTGATAAATCAATTTTTAATATATATTTGATAAAAGTGCATTTTGAAGCAAATATGAATCTAATAAACATTCTTAGAATAAGTCTAAAGGATGAAAATATTTAAAAATTGTTTATGAAGTAAACTGAGAAGGAACACCCCCTGTCTAACCATTCATACATCTCATGATGACTTACAGAATGGTGGCATTATGTTTAAGCTTTCAGCTATAAAGCAGAGCACTAAATACATGAAAGTAACTTCCCATGTGATATTTACTATAAAATCTATTCATATAGTCAATTACCAGATATTAGCTGAGCAAAACTTTAGCCATATCTATACAGTTACATAGTATTTTCTTAAATTCATAATATCATGCATCAGTGCAATAGTATAATTTCCAATATACTATCTTGGACAAAGTGAAAGAAAAAATATTCTGTGAGCCTCCAATTATAAGTGTTTGTAACAGAGACCTGACAGAAAAGGGGAATAAACTGAACTTGAAACCAAAGCATCTGCTATTCTTTTGTTAAAGAAGAAAATCCAGTTTAATAAAATTCTTTGCACATGTATTTATGATGCAAATTGCACACTAATGGTAAACTGTTCTTACAATTTTATATCAATTGTGTGTGGCTTTTAGTAACCACAATGACAGCAATGTGTTTCAACTTATATCATTTGAAAAGCACTATGTATCATTTTTATCACCTTGAAAAGGATAAACTTCAGTCTTTAATTTTTACTAATAAGTGTGAAAATGAAGTTTACAACATTATATTTTAGCTATAAGTTTAAGAAAGAAAATTTCATATAATTTTAAAAGTATGACCACCTTTAAGGAACTGAGGAACTGGAACTCAGGCATCTACCAAACATAATCTATCATGGGTTGGTCACTGGACTGTCAGAATGATGCAAGTTCTGTATATTTCACTGTAGAGTCTCAATATGAGTGATAACTATTGGCAAGGAATATTCTCTCCAATATAAATGAACAGCAAATCAAATTGTAGATTAATGATGTGTTTGATGACTTATTAGGTAACATAGTAAAATAATGCATCAATTAGTAATTCAAAAATACTTTAAAGAAACCAAGATTTCAAGTATAAGAAAGTAAATACTAAGACTTTAAAATTTTAAACTATCATCATCTCAATTTTGTTAATTGCATTTGGTATAATTTCTTCATAGTAATTTCAGTGGACAGCTACAGGTTCCATTTAATTTGAATAATTTGGTGCAAACTGAAACCATCATTTTTAATTGGGAAGTAATGGGATGTTACCATACCATGGCATTCTGCATTCCTTGGATTCCACTCCAGGTGCATTTTACTAGGTGGATTTGGCCTGTAGACTGAATTGGTGACATTGTTTCCCTAAGAAGATTGAGAAACCATATGGTACAATGCTGAAAGCTATATTAAATTGTGAGTTATATTTTAGCCAGCTTTATTCTCATAACTGAATATCAAAATTTTATCTATGTAAATTTCTGCTCTTTGATACTAATTAGTCTAATTAAGCTTACTTTTTCTTTTCCCATTTTTAGACACTTACTGATATAAAGTCTGACTGGAATCCAAACTTAAAGACAATAGTAGAGAATAGGAAGAACATAGAGGAGAGTGCTACTTTTAGATTCACATGCAGTTACCTTTAAAGAAGCAGTCTTCATTGTGAACAATGGTAATCTTTTGTCTTTTCAGGCAAGCAGCTCTATGCACTTCACAGTGATTTTCATAGAATTCTCCATCAGATCCACACACAGGTTTGTAGTGCCGTTCACAAAGATCCATGCAGGCACAGTCTGCTTGGCCTGTCTCTCTGTTGATAACACAGTGCCTTCCCAAGCCACAATACTTATTTTCACAAGATCCAAAAGGGCCATCTTGAATCAGAAACTCTGGAGATAAAGAAGAGAAAATTATTGTTTCCTATGTTCAAGTAATAGATGCATTTGAAAGTATCAGGGTTAATATGTCCTAAAACAATCACAGTAAATCAGTGTCCCACTGTAAATCACAGTACATTAAGAAGTGGAGGAGAGGCTGGTATCAAAACTTATTGATAAACTTTTTCAAAATGTTCCCAACATTCCTCCCCAGAACCTTTTCTTGAGCTCTCTCTTCTTTCTCAGAATGTTGTGATCCTTGAAGTTTTAAACCACCTCCCTACCTAATGGCATCAGAATGATTAAGAACATAGATTCTGATCCAGAGTTTAAATCACAGCTCCACAGCACAGCTCTCACCAGGTGAAATCAGAAATATATTTGACCACCTTGAAGAATCTTGTAGTGAGCTCAGAAGTGACAAATCATAGAACTCAATTGCAGATTTACCTATGGGCATGAAGGACCAGCAACTGCTAACAAACCAGCCTTCTCATGGAACCACTTCAGAGAATCCACCTGCAGAAGACAGGCCATCACACCAAAGAAGCACTTGGTTCAAAGACCCTGAGCCAACTTCCCCCAAAGCTGTCCAACAGGGAAGGTGAACATCCAATACTACACAGCCCTGCATATCAACCTTGAGAAGGGACAGGGACACTTCCTGTCAAAAATGCCAACACATGAATTTAAAGTCATAGGAATTAGTCCAAAGCATTCAGAAAATTTATTTTCCTCTTTTTAATTTAGTATTTTAAATTTTCTTATCCTTATTCTTATTGTCTTCATTTTACCTCCTGGTTTTGTGCTACAATTTAGTGTTAACCTATCTCCTGGTTCCTTTCTTTCCAAATATCAATCTCTCAGCCCTCTCTTGTACCACTTTCCTTTCTTTCACCCAGTTGCTTCTTCAGCACTTTTCTTCTATTCTACTATATTCCTCTCTACACCTTCCCCTCTTTGCCTCCCCCACCTTTCACCCCACTGCCCCTAACTGGTCCACACTTACCACTTACCGAATAGTCTACTATACCAACTTTATACATTACACACATCCATAATATGCCTCTGCAATCCCTGAAAAAAGCATCCCTCCACAAAATGACAGAACTACACCTTAAAACACATTAAGGCCCTTTTACCTCATACCCCTTCCCTCCCTCCCTCAACCCTCCTTTCTGCCAGCCCCCCAGCACCATCTTTTTAAATACTTAAATATCTATTTCTATCCAAAAAACCTGTTATTCTCATAAAACACAATGTCTATAGATAATATCACCAAGAGGGTCCCTATGTAGTATGTAAATAATTGGTCTGGCATTGAATCCCTGAATTTGTTATTGCTAACTTACACAACCAGGTCAGGGAACAGAACTAGCAGATCAACCAAGCTAATAACTAAACCAGTCACAGCATATTAATAAAGTCAAGGAAAGATAACAGTTGATTAAAATCCCCCAACTAGCCAATCAATAACACTGGAGCAAGGCACAAAATAGAAACTTGGTGAGAAGAAGGCAAGGGGCACAACCCCTCAAAAGACTAACAATTCAATAGAGAATTTAGTGGAAAATTAAGGAATTGAATACACAGTTGCTGATTCCAGTAGTACAATGATGATAAGTATAACCAATGAGCTTAATGAAGACCTTAAAGAAGTAATCAATGAGGGACTCAAAAGGGTTCTAAAAGGAACTTTGTATTGTTCAAGACAATAAAAATAAAAAAACATGAAAAGACATGGAAACAACTAAATGAACTCAGAGAGGACTTCAGCAAACTTCAAAATGAAACTAAGGAAAGTATAAAAAAAGAGAGAGAGCATGACAGAGAGATGGAATATAGAAGACAGAACAAGATAGGAAAAAGGAGATTAACAAAGATTTGGAAAATCTCAGAAAAAAAATATCAAACAGAAATCCTGGAAAAAAAATGTTCCTTAAATAAAATTTAAAAATACAGTTGAAAGCCACTCCAGCAGTCTAGAACAGGTGTAATACAGAACTTTAGGGTTCAAAGACAAAATAGATATTAAAGAAAAACCAGAAGAATACTTAGAAAAAAGACTCAAGAGCTCTGATAGGAATATGTAAGACTGAAACATTCCATAAAAAGACCAAACCTGTAAATCGTGGGCATAGATGAAGGAGAAGAAGTGCAATCCAAAGTGATATGTAATATATTCAACAAAATAATATCACAAATAATTCCCAAATCTTGAGAAAGAGATACTCATTCAAGTAAATGAAGCTTCCAGGACATCAAAAAGACATGACCAAAATATAACCTCTCCACGGCATGTTATCATTAAAGCAACTAACACAGAGAACAAGGAAAGAATATTGAAGGCTATAAGAAAGAAAAAACAATAATAAGCAAAGGCAAACCCATCAAAATAATAGCATATTTTTCAACAGAAACCCTAATAGCAAAAAAGGCATTGAGTGAGGTATTTTGAGCATTGAAAGAAAATAATTTTAGTCCTAGGATACTCTACCCAGCAAAACTATAATTCAAAATTGATAGAGGAATGAAAGTCTTCCATAATAAACAGAAACTAAGACAATATATGACGATGAAACCACCACTACAGAAGATTCTGAAAAGAATCCTACACACAGAAAATGAAAATAAACACAAACACAAAGGACAGGAAATATTAAACCAAAAGAGAAGAACAGACAAGTAATCAGAGAGTAATATAGAATTGGATGCATAAACAAAAATCCTTAAACAACAAAAACAACTAAATGCACCTGACAGACATCTACAGATTAATCCATCCTGCAACAGCACAATATACATTCTTCTCAGCATTCTATAGAACTTTCTCCAAAACAGATATTTATGTCAATGTCTTAGGCATAAAGCAATTCTCAAAAATATAAGAAAATTGAAATAACCTCCTGCATACTGTCTAATCACAGCACAATAAAACAAGCACCAGAATATACCCAAACTATTGGAAACTGAATAACACATTGCTCAATGATCAGAGGGTCAAAGAAGAAATAAGGGAGGAAATGAAAAAGTTCCTGGGGTTTAAAGAAAATGAAAACACAAACCAGAACCTATGTCCTAAGGTAAAAGTTTACAGGCATGAGTGCATATATTAAAAACACAGGAATATCTTAAATGAATGATCTAAAGCTGCAGCTCAAAGTCCTAGAAAAACAAGAACAAACTAATCCAACACAAACAGGAGAAAAGTAATAAAAAATAATGACCTAAGTAACAAAACACAAACCAAACTAACCATACAAATATCAACAAAACAAAAAGCTCTTTCTTTGAAATAATAAGCAAGATTGAAAAATCCCTGCCAAATCTGACTAAAACGAGGAGGGAAAAACTCAAATTAACAAAATCAGCAAGGAAATGGGGAGATAACAACAAACATCAATGTAATACAGGGAATCATCAGGGAACATGTTAAAAACCTGTATTCAAATAAAATGGAAAATCTAGAAGAAATGACAAATTTCTAGATGCATGTGACAATTTAAAATTGAACCAAGAGGATTTGAATCACCTAAATAGATCTGTAACAAGCAATGAAATTGAAACAGCAATAAGGTGTACGTCAAAAGAGAAAAGTCCAGGACCTGACAGATTCATAACTGAATTCTATCAGTCTTGTAAAGAACTAATACCAGCATTCATACTCCTTAAACTTTTCCATGAAATAGAAAAGGAAGGACCACTGTCAAACCCATTCTATGAAGACAGTATTACACTTATCCCAAAACAGGACAAGGACACACACAAAAAAGAGAATTATAGGCCAATCTATTTAATGAACATAAATCCAAAAATTCTCAATAAAATGATGGCAAACCAAATTCAAGAGTGTATCAAAAAGATCATGAGTCATGATCAAGTCATCTTCATCATAGCAGTGGCTCAACAGATGCAAATCATTAAATGTAAGAGAGAATATTAACAGAATCAAAGACAAGCCACTTGATCCTCTCAACAGATGGAGAAAAAGTCTTTGATAAAATTTAGCATCCTTTCAACATACATGCTCTGATGAAACTAGGGCTAGAAGGAATGAACGTCATCATAATAAAGGTTACATATAACAAGTCTATGGACAACATCATACTTAATGGGGAAAAACTGAAAATTTCCCTATATTGTCAGGAATGAGACAAGGATGTACATTCTCTTCAACCTATTCAACATAGATTTGGAATTCCTAGCCAAAGCAATGAGACAGGAAGAAGAAATAAAAGGAATAAAAATAGGTAAGGAAGAACTGAAGCCATCTATATTCATACACAAAATGATCTTATAGCTAAAAAATCTGAAAAACTCCACCAAAGCATTGTAGACACCATAAATATCTGCAGCAAAGCAGCAGGATACAAAATCAATTCACAAAAATCAATAGCCTTTCTATATACTGACAATGAACAAATTGAGGAAGAATATAGGAAAACAATTATATTTACAATAGCCTCAAAAACATCAACTACCTGGGAATAAACTTAAAGAAGATGTGAATGACTTCTACAAGGAAAACTACAACCACTGAAGAACAAAATCAAAGAAGACTACAAAAGATGGAAAAGTTTCCAATTCTCATGGATTGGTAGAATCAACATAGTGAAAATGGCTATATTAAAAAAGCAATATACATGTTCAATGCAATTCCCATCAAAATTCCGATGACATTCATCACGGACATTGGAAAAGAAACCCTAAAGTTCATTTGGAAGCACAAAATACTGTAAATAACCAAGTCAATACTAAGCAAAAAGAGCAACATTGGAGGTATCAGAATACCTGATTTCAAACTATACCACAGAGCCATAGCAATGAAAACAACATGGTACAGGCACACAAGCAGATAAGAAGACCAATGGAACAGAATAGAAGACCAGATAAAAATCTATGCAGCTATGCCCTCCTGATTTTTTGACAAAGGCATGGAACACATACTATGGTGAAAAAGGCTTTTCAACGAATGTTGCTGGGAAAACTGGATATCTGCATGAGAAAATTAAAACTAGATCCATGTCTTTCACCCTGTACAGGTATCATCCAACTCAAGGTGGATTAAGGACCTAACATAAGACCTAAAACTTTGAAACTAGGGCAAGAAATAGCAAGGAATACACTGGAATTAATAGGCACAGGCAAAAACTTTCTCAATAAAACTCAGATGGCTCAGCAACTAAGAAAAAGGATTGACAAATGGGGCTACATGAAATTAAAAAGATTCTGCATGACAAAAGAAATGATTTCAAAATTGAAGAGGCTGCTGCAGAATGGGAGAATATCATTGCCAGCTATACATTAGGCAAGGTGCTGTTAACCAGAATATACAGAAAGCTCAATAAAACTAAATTTCCCAAAGCGCAATAACCCAATGAAGAACTGGCAAATGAACTGAACAGTCTTTTCAAAGGAAGAAGTCCAAATGGCTACAAAAAATATAAAAATTGCTCAACATCCCTGGCTTTCAAGAAAATGCAAATCAAAACCACCTTAAGATTCTACCTGTTAGATTCCACTCCTGTTAGAATAGCTACAGTCAAGAACAGAAACAAGAACAAATGCTGGTGAGAACTGGGCAAAAAAGGGACATTCACACACTGCTGGTGGGAATGTAAATTAGTACAACCACTGTTGAAACAGTCTGGCGGCTCCTCAAAAGACTATAAATAAACTGCCATATGTTCCAGCAATACCCCACCTAGAGATAAACCTGAAGGAATATGAGTCAGTTCACAACAAATGCACCTGAACACTGATGTTTATTGCAACACTATTCACAACACCTAAGTTATGGAAACAGCCAAGATGCCCCACTACTGATTAATGGATTAAGAAAATGTGGCATTTATACATAACAGAATTTTACTTAGGTCCAAAGAAGAATGAAGTTTTGTCACTTACAGGTAAATGGATGGAACTGGAGAACTTCATCTTAAGTGAAATTAGCCAGGCTCAGGTGGCCAAAAGTCATGTTTTTTTCTCATTTGTGAAATATAGACATAATACAAATATAACATTATTGTGAAAAACTGGTTACACTAAAGGGAGCTTACATACAAGAGGGGTAGGATAGAAGAAGGAATCTAAGAAGATGAATATGGTTGATAAACTTGCTATACAAGAAGGAATATAGAATTCTTAAAGAGGCTGAAACCACCATAAGAAAGGGACTAAGATAGAATGAAGAACAAGAGAGGAGATGAACCAATTGAAGTTATAATGTAAATATACATGGAAATATCATAAGTAAACTCCTTGTGTAGCTACCTTTATCTCAAACAAGAAAAATGTTATTTTTTCTTCTGGAAAATCCAAGAACAGGAAGCCAAAACAGGTCCTACCTAGGGTGGGTGAGGTTGGTACCACTGGAGGGGGGAGGTGGTGAGAAAATCTGTAAGATGGTGAATATGGTGCAATATTTGCACACATGTACATAAATGCAAAACTTATACCTGTTTAAAGTATTCCAAGAATGGAGGAGGGGATGAGGAGAGTGGTGGAAGGAGTGAATTCAGGTATATTTTGATTGTAAGAACTTTTGTAAATGACACAATGTACCCCTCCCAGCATAACAATAAAAAAAAACCTCAGCTCCACTATCTTCAAGCCTCACAAGCTTGGGTAGGCACCCAACACATTAGATGGCAGGGATATTAGTAGTTTGTCTTTATAAGGCCATGATAATCAAAGGACTTGGTATATGTAAAACTTTGTTTAAGTGTTATTATGTCTGCTTCCACTTCAGAAACTAATTATGAGGGGACACACATATGGGAAAGGAAACAAGTTTTTAAAATTAGTTTATTTGTTTTATAAATGAAGTTCATACATTGAATTTATTTTCCTATTGATACATGTATTTAGAAGTCAATTTTAAATAGCAAAATTAAAATTATGCAAGAAAGATAAATACTATTAATGACATAGTTGAAAAAGTCAATTTATACTTTTGGATAGTTGTTGGAATTGATCAAAATCATTCTAAAAACAAATTTAAAATATTTTCACTCTCAATGTTGAAAACATTATATAAAATTAAAATAAAAAAATGTGATTTGTTGAACATCTTTTCAATATAGTATTATTTCAAATAACTTATAACATCCTTGAAAATATTCAACACACTTAAAATATACATTTAATACAGTAGTTCTAGAACTTTGGGCCACATTGCAATGCCATAAAGAAGTTGACAGAACAACACCTCCAGCCTAATCTAGAGATTGAGGTTCTGTTGTTCTGTGGTACAATGAAAAATGTATATTTCCAACACAAATGGCTACTTCTATGTTCACTGACCTAATGAAGTCTCAATTCATATTAGTAAAGAAATGATAGGTAAATAAATATGAAATACTCTTAAGTGGGAAAGATGAGAAATCAATGCTATAAAGAAAACCATATAATGTAATGCAAGAATTTTGTTAGAATATCATATAGAACAAAGAACAAAATTGATTATATTAATTGATATAGGACAATCTGCAAAGAGACCAAATCCAAATTTAGGAGTATTTTTTTTGTAAAAAGTAGTTGGGTTTCACACAAGCAATAACAGGCAGCTAATTGATCAGACCATATTCCAACAGGATAAATGTTTCATCATACCATATGTAAATAGGATGGTTGCCTATCCATAGACAACCAGATGATTCCTAGATAAACATAAAACCCCACTGTTCTCATCGCTAGGCAGAATGCTCAACCCCCTTTAGTTCTGAGTGCTGCCCAACTCATGAATCACTATTTGCTCAAATAAATACGATAAATTGAATTTGTCTGATTTTTTAATTTTAGCAAAATATTACATTTACAGAGTAGTACAAATAAATACATTTATCAAGAAAGAGTTTTATCTATTATAATAACAAAAAATGAGCCAGGGATATTAGGAGAGTCTGTTCAGTTAACATTTTTGTCATAAATTAAGGCTGCTTTCTGAGTTAGTGCAATCTTTCTCTCAAGTAGGAATGTTCAGTGATAATATATGATCATAGTTGGTATGAATCTTTCCCAGATTCATTCAGCCTTAAATCCTTACTCTAAAATCCTATACCAGAGTTCAGATTTATATTAGGATATTGGTCATTTTCTTAATAAAAGTATTTTGCTTAATAAAGTATTTTACACTACTAGCTAGAAGCCGTGTGTTATATACAGCTTCTACAACTCCAAGGAATTTTACTAATTCATACATATTCCAAAAAATGCTTATATTATGTAAATGAATTGCTAGAACATATCTTTTCTGGCAGTAATTAACCATGACTAATACTGAACTTATGTTTCAGCTGAGATTAAATCAATTTAATCTGATCAACATGTCAAAGACTTTTTAACTACATTCAGTCAGATAACACAGTAATTGAATTTTAATTGAGGACACATCCTGCTATTTCAGAGCTTGGTAAGATAGCATCTGTTTCTCAAATGAAATATATATATATAATGTATATATATGTAAATGAACTATATATTTAAAAGCACATTATTTTATAATTTCTATGCCTTCTGAACATTGTGAAAATTCCACAGATTTCAACCAAAACAAAACCATTAAAAGATTAATGACAAATTCATAAAGTAAAATGATTCTGTATTATTCTAAATATGGTTATTCTAAATATGGTTATTTCAGTTTCCCAATCACAGTGCAATTATATTTAAAAGGTATATTTTTATATATCATGCACATATCTACATACCTATTTATAAAATTGAGTGGATCTAAGTTGAAATAAACATTTCAAAAAATATAATTTTTATGTGTAATGATCTACATTACTTTTTGTAGGACACAAGAAAAGATAAGTAATTGACAATTTCTTCAAGAGGCTATAAAAGCAATAAGAACTTGATCTGTGCAAGTAGAGAGGCAAAGATTTTGAGGCCCATTTAGGGGTACAAAGATTGAGATGAATAACAGTGTCAGGTAAAATTTCATAGACTATACACACATCATAGCTGAAGTTGTGTTTATCAGAAGGCTGATGAAGTAATAGGCTATTAAATAAAGACTGATATTAGACTTAAAACAAGAGCAGAGAAAAGAACTAGATTTTGATGAGGTAATTACCTTCCATTATTATTGTGGAATATAAACACATGTTTTGATTTAAAGTGTCAAGTTATTTGAGGTGTTAATTGTGATATAAAATGTATCAGGTTAAGTTTCAAAGAATCATATTAAATTTAAGTATCATATTAACTTGATCTGTTAAAAGGAACAAAGGTTTTAGGCATAGAAAATGATTCAAGTTCCTGCTTTTTATTGCATATCTTTCTGATCTCAGCCTTGCTGCAACTTTTTTGGACCCGATGTTCTAGTGTAAAATAAACAGCAACTAACAAATTCTGTTTGGATATTCTCCCATCACTGTAGTCATTTTACTGAGTAATGTTTAGTAAAACATAATTCTAATGAAAGATAATGAAGAGTACATTTAATATACTTTCTCTAGAATGCCTACTATGTATAGTTCACCTGCAAAAAATAATCATGTACTTACTTAAATACTATCTACATAATTTAGAAATAACCTCAACTATACAAAATGCAAAATCATTTTGCCTTTTTTTCTAAGACTGAGACTACTTGCTTTTGTTTCATTTTCATAACTACAATATGGGCTTTAAAATTAAAATATTTTATTTGTATATTACCACAAGTGTGGATATAGGCAGGTTTGTTAAAATTATTGCACCTCAGTTTCCTCATGTAACTAAAACATAATAAGAGCTCAATACGTATTTTTAAATTAATAAAATAGAGATAATAGAAACAACAACAATATATCATATCATATCATATAACATGGCATGATGTACTGCAAGTGCTTACATAGAGTATGTGCTTAACAAATTATTATTATTTGCCATCAAACCAAGCATCTGTGACTCACACTTGTAATCCTAGCTACTTGGAAGGCAGAAAGGATCACAGTTCAAAGTCAGCCAAAGCAATTAGTTTGAAAGACCCTATCTTGAAAATAACAAACACAAAATGGCACTGGCAGAGTGGTTCAAATGGTAGAGTGCCTGCCTAGCAAGCATGAGGTCCTGAGTTCAAATCCCAGTACAACAAACAAACAACAAAAAAGAATGATCATTTAGTATGGATTTGGCACAAAAATATATTTACTTGAAATAATTGGAATAAATAAATAGCTGCCTTTCAATTGAAAATGTACTTAGGAGAATGTTGAAGTTTTCCCAAATAATACTTTAAAATTTTCAAAGCACCCACTTACAAGAATTTCTCTCTGCTGTGAAAAAAAGGAAATAAAGAAAAAAGAGAAAGAAAAAGGAAGACAGAAAGAAAGAGAAAAATAAAAGGAAAAGTCTGACTTAGAATTAAAAACTATATTTGTGAAATTTTGCTACCTACATATTGGAAAAGTAGAAAACCAAAATACAATTTTCTGTGGCACACTGTAAATACAAATAAAATGTTTTTAGTCCCCTTAGACTTCCTGATGAGTGGCAGTTCAGGTAAACACTGAAATCCTCACAAAAGACTGAACATAGTGTGGTCTTCCATAGCCTTCAGGGATTAGGGTCTGTGTTTCCTGCTGCTATATCATGAAGTTGACCGAGTTTTGCTCAGCACGTCACTGGTAGTTCATTTGAAGTCACAATATCTTGTAGTTCAGTAGATTTGGAACTTTCTTCCCTACTTTGTTATAGACAATTCATTGGACATTCATGCAATTTTGCAATAGTAATGTTTAAGAGAGGCAAATATTAAAAGGATGAGTGCAAAAAGGGATAGAGATTCAGGTACACAGCATTCAAAGGAAAGCGTCTGTTTAGTGCTAATAAACATTTTCAAGAAGTTAGGCGATGTTGTCAACTGAAGTATAATTTTGAAATCAGAGCATAGAAGGAGTCTTAGACACAATTCTCAAACTCTTTCTAACCTCAATGTGTTGATTACAAAGGCTATATTTTTTCCAATTGTCAACTTTATGCTTTCTAAGTCCTAATTATGGCACTGATTTCTCTAAATGATTTTACTATCTCTATTCAATTGAGAACTTAGTGTAGTACTTAACTCTTATGCTCTTTGGTTAAAAGCAAAACCACTTTATTTGGATGAAGAAATGAATTCAAAGTTAAAGAAATCTCACTTTGCAATTGTTTCCTAGCAACTAGAAGTATCTTAACATAGACAAAGTAGTAAATAGGTACAGAGATTGATAGCTGAACATACCACATATAAGTACATGATTTTCTTCCAGATGACTGAGATTTGTGATTGCTAGAAGAAAAATATTTTCCTCCTGGCTTTTAATTCAAAAAAAGACTTAAGTTACATTAAGGAAAGACCAATAATTTTCTTTGCTCAACAGTGAGCTGCCACCATGACAACTATGTTTCTCATAACAGAAGAGAAAAATAAATCTGTATAAATAAAATATTTAATTTCATATAATATGTGATAAGAGTAAAAACATATGCTGAATTAATCTGTGATACTTAAAAGTATTTCAGGTTTTGGAGTGAACCCAACACATTATAAATAAATTATTTTTATTAAAATTTAAACTAGTTAATAGAATATTCTCATATAAGGTAGATATGTTTTATATCATGGTTAAAATGTTAAGCAGCAAATTAAACATTTTAAGGTGAAGGTCAAGTATTGCAATAGAAGAATGGATTTGGCCAGCTAAGCTTCAGGTTCATTACAATGGTGACTGTTACATTACCCTTTTGGCTAGTAGATAGGGGAAGAAACAATGTGTCCTCACACAATTACTACTAGGTAAAAATATTACATAAAATAGAATTTTAAGGTTTAATTTTTAAAAATAGTGTGAATCCTAACAAGCATTGTTGTAAGAAATCAACTCATGGAGCAATATTGTACAAGTAGGAAACAGAAAGTAGCATTAAACAGGAAAAAAGGAATTAAGAGTTGTTATAAAAACATTTTCATACAGAGCATTGTGAGCAGGTAAGGGTGTTCTTGACCAATATTCATTTTTTAAAATTAGCTGTTTCTTATTTTGTTATTTATTTTTTATAATTTTTTATTGTTGTTCTGGGTGGGAGTACATTGTGGCGTTTGCAAAACTTCTTCCATTATATCAAATAAATCATACTTGAATGTACCCCTGCACTATACTCCTTCATACCTCCTTCCCTCATTCCTGGAATAGTTTCAACAGATATCATTTTTCCATTTACACACATGTGTACACAGTATTTGCACTATATTCACCCTCCTTCACCATTTCCCAACTCATCCCTCTTCCCAGTGGTACTAATACCCCAGGCAGCACCTGTTCTGCCCTCCTGTTTTCTGATTTTTTATAAGAAAAGAAGAAGAAGAAGGAAGAAGAAGAAGAAGAAGAAGAGAGGAAGAAGAAAGGAGATGAAGAAAGGAGATGAAGAAGAAAGAAGGAGGAGGAGAAAGAAGGAGAAGAAGAAGAAATGACATTTTATGTTTTTTTAAGACAGTTACACAGACAGTATTTTTGTGGCACTTCATTGTTTATATGCATTACAGACTGATTTGGTCCATTTCCTCTATTTTTCTTCTTTCTACCTTAGTTCCTTTCCTATGGTGGTTTAAAAATTCTATATTCATTCCTGTATAGACAGTACAAAAACCATATTCACCTTCTTAGCCTCCTTCTTTTAATCTCCCCCTCTCACTTGTGACCTCCCATAGAGTGAACTGTTTTTCATAGATTTACTGTGTTTGTATTAGGTCTGTATTCCGCATATGAGAGAAAACATGCAACTTTTGGCTTTCTGTACCTGGCTAACATCACCTAAGATGATGTTCTCCAGTTTCATGCATTTACTTGCAAATGACAAAATTTCATTCTTCTTTGTGGCTGAATAAAATTCCAATGTATATAAATACACTTGCTTAATACATTCGTCAGTAGTAGGGCATCCTGGATGTTTCCATAGCTTAACTATTGTGAATAATGCTGCAATAAACATGAGTGTGCAGGTGCCTTTGTTGTATACTGACTTATAATCCTTCAGGTATATCCCTAGAAGTGGTATTGTTAGAACACATGGCAGCTCTATATTTAGTTTTTTGTGGAGCCTCCATACTGCTTTTCATAGTGGTTTACTAATTAACCTTCCCACAAAGAGTGTATGAGAGATTCT
Organism: Castor canadensis; assembly: GCF_047511655.1. NCBI lineage: Eukaryota > Metazoa > Chordata > Mammalia > Rodentia > Castoridae > Castor > Castor canadensis. The sequence continues at coordinate 73,561,536 of NC_133394.1, read as the reverse complement.
TTTTCCTCACATTCTTGCCAACATTTGTTGTTCTTTCTGTTCTTAATGGGAGCCATTCAAAAAGGGTGAGGTAGAATCTTAATGAGGTTTTGATTTACATTTCCTTTATGGCCAAGGATATTGAGCATTTCTTCATGTGTTTTTTTGGACATTTGGACTTCTTCTTTTGAAAAAGGTCTGTTCAATTCTGCTGGTCATTTCTTCATTGGGTCATTGAATTCTTGGGAGTTTAGTTTTTTGTGTTCCCTGTATATTCTGATTATTAATCCCTTTCTGATGTATAGCTGGCAAAGATTTTCTCCCATTCTGTGGGCAGCCCCTTCTATTTAGAAACCATTTCTTTTGTTAATCAGAAACTTTTTAATACCATGTAATCCCATTTGTCAATGCTTTCTCTTTGTTGCTGAGCCATTTGCATGCTATTGAGTAAGTAATTACCTATGCCTATTAATTCCAGTGTATTCCCTGCTCTTTCTTTTCCTAGTTTCAAAGTTTCAGGTCTTACATTAAGGCTGGTGATCCACTTTGAGTTGATACTTGTACAGGATGGAAAGTCATGGATCTAGTTTAAGTTTTCTGAAAGAAGCCATTCAGTTTTCCCAGTAACATTTGTTGAAGAGGCTGTCATTTATCCACAGTACGTTTTTGGAATCTTTGTCAAATATCAGGTGGGCCTAACTGCATGGATTGAAATCTGGGTCTTCTGTTCCATTGGTCTTCATAACTGTTTTTGTGCCCACACTATGCTGTTTTTACTGCTATGGCTCTGTATTATAGTTTGAAGTCAAGTATTGTGATACCTCTGGCATTGCTCTTTTTGCTTAGTATAGCCTTGGCAATTCAGTCTTCTGTGCTTCCAAGTGAACTTTAGGGTTCATTTTTCATTGTCTGTGATGAATGTAATTGGAATTTTGATGGGAATTGCATTGAACAAGTAGATTGCTTTTGGTAATATAGCCATTTTCACTGTGTTGATTTTACCAATCCATGAGCATAGGATTTCTTTCCATCTTCTGTAATCTTTTTTGATTTCTTTCTTCAATGGGTTATAGTTTTCCTTGTAGAGGTCTTTCATAGTTTTTGTTAAGTTTAATCCTGGGTATTTTTTGAGGCTATTTTAAATGGAATGATTTTCCCATATTCTTTCTCAATCTGTACTTTGTTGGTGTATAGAAAAGCCACGGATTTTTGTAAATTGATTTTGTATCTGCTACTTTGTTAAAGCTGTTTATGGTGTCCAAGAGTTTTCTGATGGAGTATTTTGAGTCTTTTAGGTATATGGTTATGTCGACTGCAAATAAGGATAGTTTGACTATTTCTTTTCCAATTTGTATTCTTTTATTTCCATTTCCTGTCTCATTGCTCTGGCTAGGATTTCCAAGACTATAATAAATAGGAGTGGAGCGAGTGTACATCCTTATCTTCTTCCTGACTTTAGAGGAAATATTTGAGCTTTCCCCCCATTTAGAATGATGTAGGCTATAGGTTTGCCATATATAGCCTTCATTATATTGAGGTACATTCCTTCTATTCCAAGTAGCATCAGTGCTTTTATCATGAAGGGATGTTGAATTTTATTAAAAGCTTTTTCTGCATCTATTGACATGATCAAGTATTTTTTCTCTTTGCATCTTTTAATATGCTGTATTACATTTGATTATTCATGAATGTTGAACCATCCCTGCTTCCTTGGGATGAAACCAACTTAATCATGGTGTATGATATTTTTGAAATGCTATTGAATTTGGTTTGCAAGTATTTTACTCAGGATTTTTGCACTTATGTTCATTAAAGATATTTATCTGTAATTCTCTCTCTCTCTCTCTCTCTCTCTCTCTCTCTCTCTGTCTCTCTGTCTCTCTCCTTATCATGTTTTGGGGTGAGTGTACTGCTGGTTTCCTAGAATAAGTTTGGTAGTGTTCTTTCCCTTTCTATTTCAAGGAAAAGTTTAAGTAGTGTAGGTGTTAATTTTTCTTTACGGGTCTTGTAGAATTCAGTGGTGAATCCATAAGGTCCTGGACTTTTCTTTTTTTTTGAGGATCTTTATTGCTGCATTAGTTTCCTTGTGGGTTATACATATGTTTAGGTGATTAACATTACCTTGGTTCAATCTTGGATGTTCATATGCATCTAGAAATTTGTTCATTTCTTCTATATTCTCCAATGTATATGAACATAGCTTTTCAATGTAGTCTGTGATGATTACCTGGATTTCCTTGGTGTTTGTTGTTATTTACCCTTTTTCATTTCTAATTTTATTAACGTAGGTCTTTTTTTCCTTCTCATTTAAATTAGACTGGACAGGGGTTTGTCAATCTTTATTTTTTCAAAAAACTGCTTTTTGTTACATTGATTTTTTTGGTCTCTATTTTGTTGATTTCAACCCTTATGTTTAATATTTCTCTCCTTCTACTATGTTTGTGTTTAGGTTGTTCTTGTTTTTCTAGGCACTTGAAATGCAGCATTAAGTTGTTTATTTGAGCTCTTTCTGTGTTTTTAATATATGCACTCATAAATACAAACTTTCCCCTTAGGACCACCTTTGTTGTGTCCCATAGGTTCTCATAAATTGTGCTTTCAATCTCAGTGACTTCCAGAAAATTCTTGATTTCCTCCTTTATTTCTTCCATGACCCACTGATCATGGACCAAAGTGTTGTTAAGCCTCCAGTTTTTTGAGTATTTTCTGCTGTTTCTTTTGTTGTTGAATTCTAGTTTTATTGTATTGTGGTCAGACAGTCTGAGGGGGTTATTTCAATTTTCTTATATTTGTTAAGACTTGCTTTGTGACATAAAATGTGGAGAATGTTCCATGGGCTGCTGAGAACAATGTATATTGTGCTGTTGTAGGACAGAATACTCTATAGACTAGTGTCAAGTCCATTAGATCAATGGTGTCATTCATTTGTAGAATTTCTCTGTTGCTTTTTTTTTTTTTGTCTAGACTAGCTATCTAGTGTATTAGTTCATAGAGGAATTTTGAAGTCTCTTACCTCCATTGTTTTGGTGTATGTCTTTATTTTAAGTCCAGTAATATAAGTGAATGTTCTTGTAAAAATACCATTACTTACTGAGCATTTTATGTGGTATACATATATTATTTAATAGTAGGTTTCTTCATATCTTCAAGTGAATAAACTGACAAACAATTTTGAAGGTTTTAATTTCACCAAACATGCATGATGGTTTGAACCTTAAAATCAGATTTGCTGTACTTCAAAGTACATTCTTTTTTTTTCTATTTTTCTTTTTTGTCAGTACTGGGATTTGAACTCAGGGCATTGCCCACAAGTTCTCTACCACTTGAACCATACCCCAGTACCCAAGAAAATGCTTTAAACACCATGTTGTCATCATGTCACATGCTTTCTTATAGCAGGAGATAAGTTTGTCTTTTTATACTGTAGATGGTAGGTAATTTGTTAATTAAAATGACATTTTAAGGTAGTTTTTTTTAGTGCAAGGATAATAAATAATTGGCTATGGATTAAAGTGATATAGTCAAGGAAGTAACCCAAACATCAATATTTGTACCAGTTTGCAAAGCTGAATTGTTTTCCAGTAAAACTAGTCATCTCAACTAGAAGAGTGGAGGATTAAGTTCATATAAAATTCAAACTAATTCTTCTGTTATTATTGGTATGGTGGAAGGACTGAATGGATCTAAAGCAGTAAGAACTTAAAAGAAAGTTCTTCAGAGTACAAAGAACACAGAACAGTGTACAAACTGTATAAACAAGTAAAGTCTCCCAAGTTCTCTGCTAAATTGCAGTGGTACTTTAATGTCACTTGCACAGGAATTAAGTCCAATATATAATTTTCAGCTGAAATGAAAATCTATAGTGTGTTTCTCCAGTACTATTACACAAGTTGTGGATCGTGTTTTTAAATCTAAAATTGATAAGTTTTTGATCCTTTTTAAAAAATACTATTTATTCTGTTCTTATTTTTAGCTTTCTATACTTATCTTTCTAATATTTCTGAAAATTAAGCTCTACATAGCAAAACTACAATTTATGCATCTTAAGATGTATCCTGACAATAAAAATGATTATTATATATATGCATTTAAAATTTCTATTTAGCCCATGGCCTACATTACATCTAGGTCTTTTGGTCTTATTGATTTACATGTACTCTGTAGCATTTATTTTTGCACCACTCTTTATTATTTTGTACTTTTCAGATAAAACAAGTTGATTCCCAAGTTGTTTCATCTTTATGACTGCACACTTGGAAGCTTCAATCAACCAAAAGAGAAAGAAATATTTTTTAACTCACCAATTAGCCAAAGCAAAACATTTTCAGTTATTTTTCAAGGATTATTTAATTAATCATATTGGTTAATTGAATTATTTTCTTATATTGATTGTGGGGTACTCATTATTGGCTTTTGGTCACATTTGAATTATTGGTCAGTTTTCTACAACTTATAAAATGAAACAGAACAAATCAATACAGTACATAAAGAAATTATCCTTTTATATACCTGCTTAAATTTGCATATGGTGATCTGTTCTACAGATGCCTTCATATCTTGTATAATTTGCTTGGTTAATGATATTGTGATTTTTATTGCTTATTTCACATTGCTGGCAGCCATGCATGGCAAGCTAGGTTACATTTAGAGGAAATGCATTTTCCTTCCCTGCCAATATACCTGCCATCCTTTTTCCTTTCTAGGGCTTTCTCTGATCTCTGATTGATGTCTTTCAGATCACAGTCATGCAATCTCACAGGACTGCTGTCTTATGGTGTTTCTAAGTTGGAAAATATACTTGCTTCTTTCTTCTGTTAATCTCCTTCTTGAACATGTAGAGATTTGTTACAGAAATCTCTACAGAGGTGGTCATCTAAACTCTGGAAGTTTAGATGTGAATAATCTCAGAATTATATTTTAGTAATGATATGAGATAATTAGAATACACATAATTCATGAGTTAAAAATTGTTACATGAGAAATATAAAATGATAGAAAATTTTGGATGATGGAGACATTTTCTTTGAGAGAAAATAATAAAGCTTCCTTGTAAGAAGTCAGGTTTAATCAGGGATTTACAAAAGCATACATGGGAGGAGCTTTTGCTCCGATTGGGTAATTGGAAATGTTTCTCTCTTTTTCTTTACTCTCCCTTTTCTCCATACTTTATTCTGTTATACTGAAATAAATCATTGCGTAAAAAAAAAAAAACACTTATAGCTAGAATTTTGTCAGGTAGAAAATTGGTAGAAAGAAGAGCTTGGAAAGACAATCAATACTCTTCATCCTTACTCAACTCTTATTGTTTTCATACTACTGTGATGAGTATTTTCAGGATGTTAAACCAGTAAACTAATCCTTACAGTTGTCCAAATAAAGAAAAGGTAAACTGCTATATCTATAATATATTTTGAGTTATTTACTATAGTAGTATATATATCACTAGTAGCTCTAAAGTTCAAAAGATAAGAAAACATGTTTTCAAGGCATGCCTCTCTTCTAATATCAACTACACTTTACATATACTGACTAATGCATTATCCTTGCATTTTATTTCATTTGGTCATTGTAACAATTCTGTAGGTGCTATTTGTTTTCTAGGATAGAAAAAGGAAGAAATTAGCTCCAAACCGTCCCTTAGCATGTCTTTGGTTATGGAATTATAAATGATAGAGCCAGCTTCAAACACACATGGCTCTTTGAGCTATGAACCATTATGTTATTCTGACTAGGTGTTGTTCCTATTGATTTTTATTTGTCTTTTAGAAGAGGTAGGAGATAGGTATTATTGGTAATTGGAAATATAAAACTTGAGCCTATTAGAAAGTATAGTAATTGCAAATTGATATCCATTTGCATACAATTAAGTGAAGATATGAGTAAAGATGATAGAAGACCAAAAGAATATACAGGAAGAAGTTTAAAAAATATAGCATTAGAAAAGCTTACCAATTGAAATAGAAGTGCTTTCATCCTTGCTCACAAAAGAATTATTAACTTCTAAAAACTGCACACACTCCTTAGTGGTTAAGAGAATTGGACTTTGTATCATATTTCCTAACTTTGAAACCTGCTGCTATCTCTGTGTAATCTTTTTTGTTGCTTTCTTTTTGCTTTATAATTATTCTCTGCAAAATAGAGATGGTAATAGAACTAGTTTTAAAGATTTATTATAAATTATGATATTTAGAGCTCTTCAAATAATATCTACCATTTAAGTGCAACTTTAGAGGTAAATATTATTTATATTAATATAACTACTGTTGTTACTTGATTTGGTTCTAACAATGAACAAAGTGATCAGTTTACACTTTGTGTTTTACTTAAGGTTTGCTAAAACAATACTTAAATACAGGTACTCAGATTACCTAAAATCTCTACTTTACCCTTTTCATTCAAAGTATTGTGCAAACTGATGATATTGCAGAAAGTAATCATTATGTGAAAAATACTTTTAATGAAATTGTGACCATCAATTTCGCTTTGTATCTCATGATACAAAGTGTTGAAAAGAATTTCTTTTCCAAAGTGTGAACATTTTGGACTTGTGGAAGAAATGAGAAGTCATGCAGTTCATATTTGACATAAGAGCTCTGGTTTTGCAGGGTCTTTTAAGGGGCCAGGAAAGAGAAGGATGAAAACTCCAAGAGGAGAAGTATTTTTTTTGGCTCATAGTGTCAGGGGTTTCAGCCTGTGGTCACTTGACTCTCTTGCTTCCTGGCCTGTCTGTGCTCAGTAGAACTTTATGGCAGAGAACAGGTAGTAGAGTAGAGTTGCTCACCTCATGGCCATAAGAGAGGCAGAGAGACAAACTGGAAGAGGCCAGAGGCAAAATATACCCTTCAATGACATGGCCCCAGGGACTTACTTTCTCCAACAAGGCCCCATTTCCTAATAGCTCACTCCATAGTACAAAGTCAACAATAGATTAGCACACTCAAGATTCAATCACCTATGAATAGCACTAGCAAGTGGGGTCTAAGCCTTCAAGTCTCCAATACATCAAACTTTTTTGAGGAACTCTTCCTATTCAAACCAGAACAAAGGAAAGGAAACTATATAGTTATTCCTCCCAATTTTGATTACCAGAGAATCTTTATTTCTAAATTTATCTCTTCTTTAAGAGCTGCCTGCATTTCTGCAACAATGGTTTTCCAAAAAGTTCAACCACCCCCGATATCTGTCTGAAAATTCTGCTGTACCTTTGCTTCATCTTCACTTATTTACTGACTGTTCTTATAGAGCTGCTGAAGTTGATGCCATTGAATGTATTTCTGTCATTAAAATTCTGCTTGACATCACCTACTAGGTGTTATCATTAATTAGGTGTAATTATGAATTATATTCTTAATTGTAAAAATTAGGAAAACATTGAAGGTCGTTTAATGTATATTTACTCTATGTGTATATTTACTATCATATGTATGTTTTCCTCTTCAGTAAATGTTAGGTTTACTATTATATACTGAAGAAAAGAACATCATTTTCTTCCTTTCTTAAACACGTCAAAATGAAGAGTTTTAAAAAAATATATACAACAATTAAGGCAATAAAGAGAACTAGAGAAGATATGGCAACATTGTAATGTTGGAAGCTTCAAAGCATAGAGTAGGAGGTGAAAGCTGAATCTCAACATTGTGGTGGGAAAATCTAAACACATAATTTATTGCACAGATTCCTACATAAATTACCAAGTACCTTGGGACATGAGAGTGAGCATAATTACTAATACACAGAGGCCTTATTTGATAAGTTACTGAATTATCAGGTCTCCAACCAAGGCACAAGTCAGGACATAGACCCCAGAGTCTAAAGCATGCTGAATGCAGAAGATGGTGATGAGCACCTCTTTGCTACAGTGCATTGCACCCCAGAACTCCACAAGAATTTCAGCAACTATAGCTTTATCTTGTGGGAAGAGGATTCAAAGACTTTCTCTGAAGAGTTCTTTAACATATTGGGCACTGCTTAAAGGATCCACTCATTGCAAACACTGAAGCTTATAGTGAAGGTTATAGGAAAATCTTACCAAGTGCTCAGAAACTAAAGTCATAGTTTTGGTGTCACCCCCCTCTCTTTTTCTTTTCTTCTTTCTTTTTTTTCCCCTTTATCTCTATTTTTCTTCTCCAGGCATGGTCCCACTGTATAGTCCAGGCTGACTTCAAATTCATGATTATTGTGCCTCAGTCTCTCATGTACTGGGTTTGTAGGAATGCACCACATGCCCTGCTGGTGTTCCTCTCCTAAGCAAAAGTATAAAGCCAACATAAAGTAGATGTCTGAGCACTCTCTAACATGGAATGTAAGAGCCAAATAAAAAATACATAAATAACTCAAAATGGGGAGAAAAATATTTCAAAACAAAGCAAAATCTGGATTTATATCATCACTAAATGAGAGGATAGCTAATCCGTGAAATAAAAACAAGAATAAGATTTTTTTATAGAACACAAAAAGAACTCTTGGAGTAAAACTCTGATAATTAAATTAAAACTTATATAAAAATAGAAAGTAAATATAACAAAATCTTATAGAAAAGAATTAAGTAGGAAAAGATAATAATGCAGAAGACAGAAAATGTAGAACAGCATGGTTGTCATCTCCCGAATTCCTAAGTCCAAATAATAAGAGGTCCAGATGGAAAAGAAAGAAAAGCAGATGGTAGGAAATAATTAATGAAATCATTAATATATTTTCCAGAATTGAAGGACATGAATTGCCAAATTTAGAGCCATCACCCAGCACCCAGTATAATGAATAATAATAGACTCATACTATGATTCACTCAAAAATTTAAAAATATTGAAGGTGAAAAGAATTTTCTACAAGCTTCCAGAAAGAAAAATAACTGTCAGTCATATTAAATGGATTAGGAGTTAGAATTGTTCTGAGTTCTCAGCAATAACAGGGATAATAAGAAGGCCCAAAATCAGTACAAAATTCCAAAGAAAAATCACCCTGGCTCTGCTCCCTTTGCCATGGCCTGGGCCATGTTTTTGTGTCAGCTCAAACACTTCCTTCCCTATTTTTATTTTGCTATTTATTTGCTTATTTACTTATTCACTGTTAATGCAAATTAATTATACAAGGTGAGAGATGTCATTGTGATATATCCATACATGTACATAATACTATTTTATCATATTCACCACCTCTATCATTCTTTCTTATCCCCAACCCTTCCCCACTTTTTATCTTTCTTGTAAATTTTTAAAATCAGCTTCTTATAAACTTCTCATGCATGCATACATGGTCCTTTGATCCTATTCTCCCTCCATGTCTTTTCCCTCTTCCCAAATTCCTTTTATGTTCATGTCCAAAGCAATCCTGAGCAATAGGCAATTCTAGAGAATACTAAGACTTGACTTCAAATTTACTACAGAGCCATAGTCACAAAAGCAGCATGGTACTACCTAAAAAACACATAAAAACCAACAGAACAGAATAGAAGACCCAGAAATAAGCCTTCACAGATACAACCATCTGTTTCTTGACAAAGGTGTGAAAAATATATGTTGAAGGAAAGACAGACTTTTCAGCAAATGGTGCTGGGAAAATTGGATATCCATATAACAACTGAAAATAGATCCCTATCTCTCACACTGTACAATCAATTCAAAATGGATAAAAGAACTTAATACACGAACTGAAACTTTGAAACAACTATAGGAAATCACTTGATGATATACATACAGGAAATGACTTTCAGAATAGGACTCCAAGAGCAAGAATTCCACCAAATTAAAAAGTTTCTTTATATCAAAGGAAGAAATAACCAGAATAGAGAAATGTTTTAGAAGGGGAGAAAAAAAATACCAGTATTTATTAAATAACAGATTAATATCCAGAGTGCATAAAATGTTCAAAAAATAATGGTCAAAGTAATAAATAAACCAAGTAATATATGGTCAGATGAATTGAACAGACAGTTTTCAAAACATGAAATACAAATGGCTAGGAAATACATGAAGAAATAGTCAGCATTCTTGGCCATAATAGAAATGCAAATCAAAGCTATATTGAGATTTTATCTCACCCCAGTCAAAATGGCTCTCTTCAAGACAACAAGGAAAAACAAATGCTGGAAAGGGCAATGGGGGAAAGGGAAACTTATACACTGCTAGTGGGAATGTAAGCTAGTACAATCCTTTTGAAAAACAACATGGAGGCTTATTAAAAAACTAAACATAGATCTGCCATATGACCTGATAATACCATTCCTAGGGTTATACCTGAAAGAATGTGACTCAGGTTATTACAAATGCACCTGCACATCTGTGTTTATTATGACACTATTCTTAATAGCTAAATTATGGAAATAGCCAAGATGTCCCACCACAATTAAAAAAATGTGGCTTTTATACACAATGGAATTTTATTCAGCCACAAAGAATGAAATTTGTCATTCACAAATAAATGGATGGAACTGGGAAACATCATCATAAGTGATGTCAGTCAGGCTCAGAAGGCCAAAAATTTATGTCCTCCCTCATATGCAGATTATAGACCTAAAACAAATGCAGTAATATTATTGGACATGGGTCAGACACCTAAGGGACACATGCATGGGAGGAATAAGGAAAGGGAAGGAAACCTAAAATTTGAATGTAGTTGATGTGCTTACTGTATAGGAGCAAATACAGTAATCTTAAACTGGTCAAGACCACTGTGGGAAGGAGGCTAGGAAGTAGTGAAGAGGTCTGGTAAAAATGAACTAATGTGGGTTGTAATACACATGTTCATGGAAGCAACACTAGGAATCTCTTTGTATAGCTATCTTTGTCTCAAAGTTGCAAAAATGCTATGCCTTTCTTTTTATTGCTTATGTTTTCTCTTCACCAAAATTGGAGAACAAGAAGGTGGAACAGGTTCTGCCCAGAAAGGTGGGGATGGGGTGGTTGCCCAAGTAACATACACACATGTGAGGAAATGGAAAACTGATAAAATAAAAAAATATAAAAAACTAAAATAAATAAATCCTGAAGAAGTAAAATGAGATTTAATTCTATTTTAGGGCTATTAATGGAATGGTTTCAAAAGGTTTTCTTACTGATAACCTTTAGCTGTCTCTCAGTTCATTTGCAATTTGGATCAGTAAGCTGACTGACATACCTCATGATTCATGCATGAAAATGATCAGATTAGGAATACTGTTATAAGTGTTTAATTTTGTTACATAGGAAAGGGAAAAGTGTAGCAATTATTATTGTCAGTTGGAGCATTTGGCTCAATTTGACATGAGATAAAGTATAATTCTGGATTCTTGAGCAAGCACCAATATGAGGACAAGAGTGAATCAGAAAGACTTATTTGAAGTTATGCACAAAATAGTGACAGCAATGAGTGGAGTAGCTAGCTTCACAGATCAGTCTCTCCTTAGGGATTATTATTTTTTTTTTTTGTAGGACTAGGGTTTGAACTCAGGCCTTTATGCTTGCAAAGGTATATTTGAACCATAACTCCAATCCCAGGGATTCTTAAAAATTGAGCATAAATTGTGATAATCAACTTTGTGCAAAACAAGAGAATTATGAATTTTTTGAAAGGTTCTTAAAATGGTAAAAAATACTTTGCTGCAACTGTCCACTGCCATTCTCCTTTTCCCACCTTGGTGGTGGCTTTTCTAGAATTTCTAGCTCTGAAAATTGCAAAAACTGAAATAAAATTTAGTAGGTGATTTCAATAGCAGATTGAGCACAAACTCAAGAAATAATTAGAAAGTTTTTAAAAGATCAATTGAAATCATTGAGTCTAATGAGCAAACATGAAGACAAAGGAAGACAAATAAATAAATCTTCTAAGATCTATGAGAAATTAACAAATAAACCAATTGTACATGTTAGTATTTCTTAAAAGATAGAACAGAGAAAGAAGAAGAGAAAGATTTGAAGAAATAATGACCATGATCTTCCCACATTTGATAAAATGTATGAATTCACTCATTCAATGGACTCTAAGAAAAATCAAAGAGATCTACAGTGAAAAGTATTACAATCAAGATTGTAATGAGGTTCCAAAATGGAGACTAGAGGGAGGAAGCAGATAGCGTGAGCTCCGTAAAGTAAAAATCTTGCTGATAGGCTGGAGACACACTTGGCAGGAAAAACCACCAAGAAGAGGCAGAACTCCAATACCCCTGAGCCCCCAGCCTGCACATAGCTTTGCATGCCACAATATATGGAGAAACCAGGAGGGCTCTCACACTATCAGGTGCTGGCTCCTAACCTGCTTGGGAGATGCAGACCAATAGGTGAGCAAAAAAGCAGCATGTAGTACTCCCACAGCCACCCCTGGGATAAATCGGCATAGCCCCCTGGACAGACTGATGCCCACCATGCAAAACAAACAAACAAAAAACTGAATAATAAATAAGGAACTGAAAAGGACACATAGCAAAGAGGGTGGGGCACTTTGAGCTGGAGAAAAGAGGAGGGGCAGGCACCCACGTGAACTCTGAATAAATAAGCCTGCCAGAGAGGGTGAGTTTGGTGGCTTCCCCCAGTGAGGTTTGGGAGGACAAGGCTTGCTACAGTGGCTGACTGGCAGAACGCTCTGCTGGAGAGCGGATAAAGGGCAGTTCCCTAGGTAAAGTGTAAATAAATAAGCCTGCTGGAGAAGGTGGGTTTGGTGGCTCCTCTCAGTGACTTTGGGGTGGGCAAGCCTTACAAAAATGACTGATGTGTGCATGCTCCACTAGAGAGTGAACTGTTAAAAAACAAGGCCTGCAACTGTAACAGGCTGGTAGGACTCTACACCGGAGAGAAGGGGAGGGGCAGGTGCCTGGGAGAACTCTAAATAAACAAAGCCTGCTGAAGTAGGTGGGTGTGATGGCTCCCCCAAGAGAACTTCAACAAATAAAGCCTGCAGCAGCATCTGGCTGGCAGTAGGTGGCAGGAGAGCCAACCCTGAAACAGAGCAGAGAGATGTTCACAAAGCTATCTCTTGACCCAACCACCTGGTGAGACAACCACTGTGCTGCTACTGATTAAATACCAACACCAGGACTGGATGCTGAAGTAGCAGAACTACTAAGACTGAAACGTGATGGTTTCTGGACCTGTAATTTTTATTCTTTTATAGTTTTATATATCTTTTATAGTTTTTATTCAATGTTTTTTCTTTTTATTATTTTTTTTTCCTTTGGTGAGACAAGGATAGGGCTACTACTCAAACACCAACACCAGGATGCTGAAAGAGTAACACCAGAACTATTAAGACTGAAACTTTATTGTATTTGAACCTGGGATTTTTTTTTCTTTTTCTTCTTTTTTCTTTTTCTCTTTTCTTTGTTCTCTTTTCTCTGTTTCTCTAAGGTTTGTTTAGTTTACTGTTGATTAGTGCACTATCTCTCCCTGTTAATTTCTTTGGCTATTTTTTTCTTTTTTCTTTTCCTTCTTTGCTTTCTTTTTCCTCTTCCTCTTTCATTCTAGATATCATTATTTTTAATATTATAAGCTAGATAATAATAAATTACACAGGGTACAAGGACAGGAACAGCACCAAGTGGATTGATGGGAAGACAGAAAAAGGATGGAAACCATTTTCCCCCCCAATAACAAATTAGTACAGGAACCAGAGGGAAATGAAGAAAACATATACCCAGATCCAGACTCAACAAAACAAAGATAAACTATGCCAAAAACCCAATGAAGTCCACAAGAACAATCTGAAAGAAGAAATCCTACAAGTAATCAATGAGATTTTCATAGAGATGATACTGAACATGGTCAACCAAAATGCACAGGAGACACTGAAGAATATGAGAAAGCACAAGAATGAATAAAAAAAACCATAGAAAAACTGTATAAACACCAAAGTGAAACAAAGAACACCATAAATAGACAGACAAATGAACTCAGAACAAAAATTGACAATATTAAAGAGGAAGTGATTCATGGTATGGAAAACCTCAGAAAAAAGAGTGAATCAGAAATGCAAACCAAATGCAAGGCCACTCCAGCAGACTAGAACAAGTAGGAGACAGAATCATAGAACTCAAAGATGAAATGGTAATTAAATGAAAACCTGAAGAACTACTAGTTAGACAACTCCAAGACCTGTGAAAAGAATATGCAAGAATTCACTGACTCCATCAAAAGACCAACCCTGAGAATCATGGGCATTGAAGAAGGAGAAGAGGGGTAAGCAAAAGGAATTCATAAATTATTCAACAAAATAATAGCAGAAAATTTCCCAAATCTAGAGAAAACTATGCCCATTTAGGTACAGAAAGCCTCCAGGACACAAAACAGACTTGACCAAAATAGAACTACCCCACAACATATTATCATTAAAACAACAAGCACAGAGACTAGGGAAAGAATATTGAAGTTGTAAGAGAGAAAAGACAAATAACATACAAAGGTAAACCCATAAAAATCTCCACAGATATCTCAACAGAAACCTTAAAAGCAAGAAGACCATAGGGTGAGGTATTCCTGGCAGTGAATGAAAATAACTTCATCCCTAGGAAACTCTACCCAGCAAAACTATCACTCTAAATAGATGGAGTAATAAAAGTCTTCCAAATAAGCAGAAACTAAAACAATATGTGACCACCAAGCCACCACTACAAAAGATTCTCCAAGGAATTCTGCTCACAGAAAGTGAAAGCCAGGAAAAACATGAAAGGACAGGCAGTGCCAAACACAGGAGAAGAAAAGGCAAGAAAGTAGAAAGTAACATTGATGTAGCTGCACACAAACCCTTAAATAATTAAGACAATTAAATGACAGGAATCACCACATACTTATCAAGACTAACACTAAATGTTAATGGACTTAATTCCCCAATCAAAAGACACCATTTGACAAACTGGATTAAAAAGGAAGACCCAACAATTTGTTGCTTACAGGATACCCATCTTATCAATACAAACAAGTATAGGCTTAGAGTGAAAGGCTGGAAGAACATTTACCAAGCCAGTGGTCCCTGAAAACAGGCAGGAGTAGCAATATATATCTCCATCAAAGTAGACTTCAAACCTACACTGATCAAACAAGATAAACAAGGATATTCCATACTAATAAAAGGGGAAATACACCAAAAGGAAATAACAATTATCAACCTATATGCACCCAACATCAATGCATCCAATTTCATCAAACATACTCTGAAGGACTTAAAAACATATACAGACTCCAACACAGTGATAGTGGGAGACTTTAATACCCCCCTACCACCAATAGATAGGTCATCCAAACCAAAAAAAATCAATAAAGAAATTCTAGATCTAAATCATACCACACAGCAAATGGACCAAGCCAATGTCTACAGAATATTTCATCCAAATTCTACACAATATACATTCTTCTCAGCAGCCCATGGAAACTTCTCCAAAATTGATCATATCCTAAGGCACAAAGCAAGCCTCAGCAAATATATGAAAGTAGAAATAATCTCATGCATCCTGTCTGATCACAATGCATTAAAACTTGAACTCAATGACAAAAATAATAGCAAAAAACATGCAAACAGTTGGAAACTGAGCAACACATTACTCAATGATCAATGGGTCATCAATGAAATAAAAGAGGAAATTAAAAGGTTCCTAGAAGTTAATGAAAATGAAAACATGACCTACTGTAACCTATGGGACACAGCAAAGGCAGTCCTGAGAGGAAAGTTTATAGCCATGAGTGCACACATTAACAAGACAGAAAGATCTCAAATCAATGACCTAATGCTACATCTCAGCTCCTAGAAAACAAGAACAAGAGAATCCCAAAACAAACAGAAGATGAGAAATAATAAAAATAAAGGCTGAAATCAAGAAATAGAAACAGAGTAAACATATAAAGGATTAATGAAACAAAAAGTAGACTCTTTGAAAAAATGAACAAGATCGACAGACCCCTTGCAAACCTCACTAAAATGAGGACAGAAAGAACACAAATCAGTAAAATCAGGAATGCAAAAGGGTGGATAACAACAAACACCACAGAAAACCAGGAAATTATTAAAGACTACTTTGAGAACCTATATTTTAATAAATTTGAAAATCTTGAAGAAATGGACAGATTTCTAGATATTTATGATCATCCAAAACTGAACCAAGAGGATATTAATCACCTGAATAGATCTAAAACACAAAATGAAATTGAAAGCTGTCTTAAAGAGTCTCCCAAAAATAAAAGTTCAGGACCTGATGGATTCTCTGCTGAATTCTATAAGATGTCCTTAAACTGTTTCACCAAATAGAAAGGAAAGGAATAATGCCTAACTCATTTTATGAAGCCAGTATTACATTCATCCCAAACCCAGGCAAAGACACCTCCAAAAAAGAGAACTACAGGCCAATCTCCTTAGTGAACATAAATGTGAAAATACTCAATAAAATAATGAAAAAAACCAATTCAACCACACATCAAAAAGATCGTTTGCCACAACCAAGTCGGCTTCATCCCAGGAATGCAGGGGTAGTTCAACATACTCAAATCAATAAATGTAATAGAGCACATTAGTAAAAGCAAAGACAAAAACCACTTGATTATCTCAATAGATGCAGAAAAAGCCTTCAACAAGATCCAACACCATTTCCTGATAAAAGCGCTAAGAAAACTCAAAATAGAAGGAATGTACCTCAACATTGTAAAGGCTATATATGACAAACCTACAGCCAGCATTATACTTAATGGTGAAAAACTGAAACCAGTCCCTCTAAGATCAGGAACAAGACAAGGGTGCCCAGTATCCCCATTCCTATTCAAAACAGTACTGGAATTCCTAGCCAGAGCAATTAGGCAAGAAGATGGAATAAAATGAATACAAATAGGTAAAGAAACTGTCAAAATATCCCTATTTGCAGAAGATATGATCCTGTACCTTAAAGACCCAAAAAACTCTACCCAAAAACTCCTAGACACCATCAATAGCTATACCAAGGTAGCAGGATATAAAATCAACATAGAAAAATCATTAGCATTTCTATACACTAATAATGAACAGACTGAGAAAGAATATATGAAAACAATTCTATTTACAATAGCCTCAAAAAAATGAAATACCTCAGAGTAAACTTAACAAAGGATGTGAATGACCTCTACAAGGAAAACTATAAACCCCTGAAGAAAGAGATTGAGGAAGACTATAGAAGGTGGAGAGATCTCGCATGCTCATGGATTGGTAGAATCAACATAGTAAAAATGTCTATACCCTCAAAAGTAATCTACATGTTTAATGCAATTCCCATCAAAATTCCAATGACATTCATTAAAAAGATTGAAAAATCTACCTTAAAGTTCATTTGGAAACACAAGAGACCATGAATATCCAAGGCAATACTCAGCAAAAAGAACAATGCTGGAGGTATCATAATACCCAACTTCAAACTATATTACAAAGCAATAACAATAAAAACATCATGGTACTGGCACAAAAACAGACATGAAATCCAGTGCAACAGAATAGAGGACCCGGATATGAATCCACACAACTATACTGGCCTTATGTTTGACAAAGGCACTAGAATAATGCGATGGATAAAAGACAGCTTTTTCAACAAAAGCTGTTGGGAAAACAGTCTGCAAAAAACTGAAACTCTATCCTTGTTTATCACCCTGTACTAGTATTAACTCAAAATGGATCAAGGACCTTAATATCAGATCCCAAACTCTAAAATTGGTACAGGAAAGAGTAGGAAACACCTTGGAACTAATAGGTATAGGCAAGGACTTCCTCAATAGAACCCCAGCAGCTCAGCAACTAAGAGAAAGTATAAACAAATGGGACTTCATAAAACTAAAAAGCTTCTGCACAGCAAAAGAAATGGTGTCTGAACTGAAAAGAACACCCACAGAGAGGGAGAAAATATTTGCCAGCTATACATTAGACAAAGGACGGATAACCAGAATATATAGGGAACTCAAAAAACTAAACTCTCCAGAAATTAATGAACCCATAAAGAAATGGGCAAGTGAACTAAACATACCTTCCTCAAAAGAACTAATTCAAATGGCCAAAAAACACATTAAAAAATGCTCACCATCTCTAGCTATTAAGGAAACTCAAATTAAAACTACACTAAGATTCCACCTCACCTCTGTTAGAATAGCCATCATTAGCAATACCACTAACAACAGGAGTTGGCGAGGATGTGGGGAAAAAGGAACCCTTTTTCACTACTGGTGGGAATGCAAACTAGTACAACCACTCTGGAAAAATATTTGGAGGCGTCTTAAAAATCTAAACATAGATCTGCCATATGATCCAGCAATACAAGAACGTGACACAGGTTACTCCAGAGGCACCTGCATACCCATGTTTATTGCAGCACTATTCACAATAGCCAAGTTATGGAAACAGCCAAGATGCCCCACTACTGACGAATGGATTAAGAAGATGTGTATTTATACACAGTGGAGTTTTACTCAGCCATGAAGAAGAATGAAATCTTATCATTCGCAAGTAAATGGATGGAACTGAAGAACATCATCCAGAGCAAGGTTAGCCAGGCTCAGAAGACCAAAACTCGTATGTTCTCCCTCATATGTGGACTTTAGATCAAGGGCAAATACAGCAAGGGGATTTGACTTTGGTCACATGATAAGGCGAGAGCATACAAGGGAGGTATGAGGATAGGTAATAAACCCAAAAAAATATGATAGCATTTGATGTCCTCAATGCAAAGGAACTAAGGCAGAAACTTTAAAATGACAGAGGCCAATAAGAGAAGGGGACCAGGAACTAGAGAAAACGTCAGTTCAAGAAGAATCAATTTAGAATGTAACACATATGTACATGAAAGCAATGTGAGGAATCTCCCTGTATAGCTATCCTAATCTCAACTAGCAAAAACCCTTGGTCTTTTTTAATATTGTTTATACTCTCTCTTCAACAAAATTAGAGATAATAGCAAAACAGTTTCTGCCTGGAAACCAGAGGGTAGGGGAGGAAAGGGAGGGGGCAGGGGAAGGGTGGAGAAATGACCCAGACATTGTATGCACATAGGAATAAAGGACATAAAAAAAAGATTGTAATGAGATGAATAAGACATTGTATATATTGATAAAAAGCTGAATTAGCCCAAAAATATATGAAGCAAACATTGATTGAATTCAAGAAAGAAATATATGAGGCTTTATAATAATTGTTGGAATACTCCACTTTGAATAATGTAGAAAAACTAGCAGAAGATAAATAATAAAATAAAGAACTTATATGCAAACTATAAACTGAATCCATCTAATAGACACATAAGAATTTATTCAAAAATAGAATATACATATTTCTCAAGCTCACAGAATTTCTACATGTTAGTCCCCAAGGCAAGCCTTAGTACGTACATTAAGGACATTGAAACGTCTTTTCTAATCACAGTGGAATGAATGTCAGAAATAACAGAAAAAAAACTGGACTGTTCAGGAACACATAGAAATTTAACAATACATTCTTCAACAACCAATGGATCAAAGAAGACATCAAAATAGAAATTGGGAAATATTTTAAGTGAAATGAAAATTAAGACATAGTGCATTTTAGGGGATGCACAGAACAAGAACAGCTAGAAGAAAAAAATCAGCTGCAAATATAAAGATGCTAATTAAAAAAGAAAGAACGTTTCAAATTAACCTACCTGTACAAATTTTGGAAGAAGAAAAGGAAGAGAAGAGGCAGAAATTAATAAAGATTAAATCAGACATAAAAACAGAACAAACAAAATACATGAAACAAAGAAAAATTGGCTCTTGAAATACATAAACACAATTGACAAAGACTGTTTCAATTCACTAAGAAAAAAAGCATACAGTGAAGAGTGAAATTATTAACTCAAAAGTCAGGGTCATTACTACCACTTTTCCAGTAATCAAAGTTCTCCCAACAAAGACTATCACCAGGGCCCGATGACTTCTCTGTTTGCATCTACCAATCCATTAAAGAAGAATTTGAAAATTTTCAAAAGTACAAAAGTAGGAAACTTGACCTAACTCATATTCTGAAATAAGCTGTTATTACTGTAATTAAAAATCTAGAAAAATAAATCCCAGGAAGAGAAAGCTACATATAACTATGCCTTATGAATACAGATAAAAATCTTGTCTTATTCTTGATTTTAAGGAAAAGTTTTCCCCAAAAGAATAATTCCACTTTTACTGTTTCTATTCAGCATTGTGTTGGTAGTTCTTGAAAAAGTACTTGGGTGAGGAAAAAATGGAAGAAGAAAAGCTGTCCTTATTCATATATGGCATGATCTTATCTACTGAAGTGCTAACAAAGAACCCACTAAAAAAAACAACTCAGAGAAGTTATGGCATATAATATATATATTGTATTTCCACAGATTGAAGATAAATAAGTCAAAATGGAAGTGGGTTTTTAAAACTCAGCTATGAATGAATTTAACCATGAAGATACATTCTTGTCCAGTGGAAACTACAGCACAATGTGAAAAAGACCCTGAATGAGTAGAGATCTCATGTTTAGGGATTCAAAATCTGTTATTAAGACTCCAATACTACATCAAATTTTCTTTATGGCTCTTATTTTATTGCATTTGGGTATTGTGGAAAAGCATGTTTACAGAAAATATAGTTGTAATTATTTTAACGTGTTCTGGTTACTTTTGTAGTTTTAACCTGCTGTGCTTTTAGATTTGTTTCCATTTTTTTCTATGCAAGTTAGTTTAATTATGAATTAACTGACTGACACATTTTCTTCTAAATTCTGGAAAAATTGTTGCTAAGTTCTCTTGCATCCAATGTTTCTATCCTTTTTCCAGAAGTCCTATAAAAGTTCCATTGAATTTTTCTATCAAAATCTCAGTCTCACTTACTATTGTGTAAATAATTTTCTTCCCATTCCAGAAGTACTCAACAAGTGGCTGGTTTTCACTTCCAAAGCTGTGAGTTACTTGATGGGTAGAATTTTCTTAGTTCTCTTTTAGTAGGCAGGATACCAATTAAAGACTCCACTCTTTCTGCAGAATTCTGATTTCTAATTTCCAGTCTTCTGAGTTTTGGATTAATTACTCCCTTTACTTCATTGCCAGTGCTTACACTACAGGTTCTATCTGTACCTGAAACTCTGTTGGGTTTGCTACTTAACTTCTATTTAGTTATGAATTGTGTGTATTTAAAGCTAGAAGTAGCTTTTTAATAACAGTAAAATCTACATATTTTATAAGAAGATTATACCATTTTAATTAAGGTTATCATTATATAGGTAAATTCTAATGTCAACTGCCAATATTCTTCCCTATTGGCTTCAGATTCATTTTGAAATATTTTACCAATATATTGACAAATATCTATTTTACATTTATGATTAAAAATTAGAGGACAATTAAAAAGATTAATGTTATGGGTCATTTCATAAAATGAGACATATTTCACATCATGAAAATAACATAATGGTGATGTATAATTGATTAACCACTGCTGGCCAATTAAAAAACAGAAGCAGATATAAAAATATACTATGTATTGTATCCAAGCAAGGTCAAATGATGGCACAGAATGCCACATGATGACAAGTATGTAGCTGAAGAGGAATAGGGTAGAACTATTGCTTTTAAACGCAGAACTTTTATTGCAGTGTTTCAGGAATCTCAAGCTGAGATATGGTACACTGAGGCAGTTTAGCAGGAAGCATCATTTTATTGTGCCAGCACAGACCTGGAAGACTTTTGTCCAAAGGCTGAGCCCTGAGAACAAAGGGGTCTCACCCTTGCATGCAGGTTACAGAAGCAAAAAGAAAGCTCAACCCACATATGGCTGCATGTGACTTCACTGGGTATTTTATTCCCCCCCAGTGCTATGTGATCTTCTTCATGCTTCAATTCTTTAAGTTTTATCTCTCGGCTTTGCCATGCCTTCCTCCTGCCTCATTATCAGAACACAGTCTGTCTGTTTCTCTTCTGGTCCTCCTCCCTGCTACAGCAGCAATATGTATTATGTATCCATTTAAAAAATTGTTTAGTTTAGCAAAATAATACCTGTTAAATGAAATCAATTATGTAATTTTTTTAATTTTTGGTTTAGCAGTTTAACAATTATTGGGTAATTTTATTTATGTTTTATAAATTTAGAATAACTTTTGATATACAGTAAACTGCCTTATTTATAGATTAATTACATGTTTTGTTGAAGCACAGCCAAAAAATAATAAATTTAAAAAGCAAAAGAAATCTCAAAACAAAAAATTTTAAATTCCTTGCATATATTACAAAGCTCAGTGGAAGCAGTTAATACTCAGTCAGTCCTGCATTATTGTCAGCTATGTAAAGATCATTATGTGATCTGCTGCTTGTTTCCCTGCCTTTTGTTTGTGAAAATATGCTTCCCAAAAAGCAAACGGTGCCCATAAAAGCAAGGCACAAATGAACGTGCTTAGCTGAACCAATAAAGTGAAAATGTGGGATTTGTTGGAAGGCATTGGTTCTGTTGTTAAAGTTGTATGGCGCTATGGGAGATGAATCAAGCACCCACAGTACAGTGCTGAACACCATGGATCCTGAGCATTCACAGATTCTCCTCAACAATGTAATGTTCTCCTTGGAACCATGTAACTGTAGACACCAAGAACTTTATTTAATTTATAAATTATGAATAGATTTGTGCTAAAGTAATTTAGATGAATATTTATAATTTTCAAAGGCTCCATGTAATAATTTTATGAAGTTATATTTGTATTTTATATTCATTTTGGGGATTATATAACCTTAGATGAAATCAGAGGGTAGAAGGATTTGTCTAAGTATTATATCATTCAGACGATTATATTGCAGTTAATTTATTAAAAAGAAAAGGAGGTTTGAGTCTATATTCACATATCTATATGGTTTATTTGTACTGACAGCCATATAAAGGAAAAAAATCCTTCTCCTTCCTGTCCACTTCTTACAAAATCCAAACTAGTACTATTTTAATTGTACCATTATTTGTAAGTTAAGTTCCAAATGGATCTAATTATGATTTAAAGTTTTCATAAAAACCTTATATTTTTATATCAAATTTTACAACAATATTTGTTTGCAATAAAATAGTTAAATACAAATATTTAACCTGGTATAATAGATTATCTCCAATTACTTTCACTGGAGTGGCATGAAAGTGAATGTTGCTTATAATAAATGTAGTCATACACATGTAATTTCTAGAAGAATGAGAAAATTGATAAAAAAAATTTAAAACTTACTTCATGTGTATTCTTATCAGTGCTTGATTAAAATGAAATTTGAGAAAACTATATAAATCACAGAAAGAGAGTAGATTTTTCTTGTGTTTGTAGAATACAAATGACAAAAAGCAGGTCATAGAAACTAGAGTCTCTCTTACTCAAGGCGGTAGAAAACCCTAAACCTTCTCACACTTTTGATTGCCAATGAAGAAAGTGTGTAAGACCCCTGACTGAGGATACCCACCCAGTCTCAGCATTAGATCAGGATCATTGTGTCCAAGCATATTTTAACATGGTTGTCCAGGCATCACAAATGTAGTGAAGTTTCCAGAAACATCTGTAAGGACAGGGTTGAAAGAACTTCAAGATAACTGAACATGTGGAATTTCCTGGGGTCCGTACAGGAAAAGGAAGCCCTATGTGCCCCTTCTAATATGCCTTGCCCTATGCATCTCTTCTCCTATATCCTTTGTAAACATTTTATAATCAACTGGTAAATGTGTTTCTGTGAGTCCTGTGATTTTTTTTATTAGAGAGTTGTTTATCTTTTCTGAAATGTTATCTTAATTACTGAATAATACCTTGTAATAATATCCCAATTTTGAAGAATATCTGAGGTCAACAATTCTATTGATTAGAATTTATTCTTTAATCTGTGATTTTGTTTTCATTCTAAATTGAAAATATCATTAACTGTGAATCTAAAATAGTAAATGAAAAATTCTTCAGAGCTGATAATTATGTTAGCATACTTTCTGCAAAATCCCCAAGCAAGGTAGAATGTAATGAGTGTCATTTCATTAACTGAATGTTAGTGTTTTAGAATGTACAGTGAGAAAGAAGATGCAAATGATTAGGCTATGCAGTTCATATACCACTGGAACTCTGAATTTTGGACTTTACATTTGATGGAACCTTAGTGAAAAGAGAATTCAAAACCTAGAATTGTTTAAAATGATAAATAGGATTATTTTACTGTTGCTTCATTTTGCTTTGATTGCTTACTCCAAAATGATCTTTCTGGTTTGTAGAATATAATTAAAAACAGGAGATGGGAGATGTCTCACAAAAGCCTTCAAGTAACATTGTACACAGCTTTATTATAGCTAGTTAGTGAAGAATATAATTTTCTTATATTCTTGAAAATACAATTAGAAACAAAATTATATTAATGCAACCATGGAAAAGTAATTCTTGATATTTTAGAGTTCTGTAACATTGCTTTGAGTTCAACAGATAACAGGAATACAAGATGTAAATGAAGAGATATGGTCCACAGCTTACTCCTTAATGTACATAATGGAAGTGGAATTACAGAGTGCACACACACAAACACCGTGTTTTAGCTGAAGAGCTAAAGGAGTATCCTTCAAACCTCCTTATCTAGGCAACAGTCTTTCAGGTGTGTCACAAAGCCACATATATTCTGCTCATATAATTATGAGGTGTTTTGCCTAGGTTTATAATGTTTTAGGAATCAACTTGTAAAAGCCCAAAAAAGATACAATAGAGTTTTAGGTAGTACTGAAAAATTAAAATGCAGTTTCCTTATCCAAAGAAAGGCTGACTGTATTTTATCAACAACATGCTAATGAGAAACTTATTAATGCATCTTAGCCACACAGCTATATGAATATCTATATATAGAAAAATAGACATAATTTTTCAGACTAGCATTATTTGTATTTATTTTACTTAAAATTAAAATTTTGTATGCAGTATGAGCTTTTTATTTAAGCATGCTATATTATAAACAACTAATGATAATTATAGCTGCAAGCAAGTTTATGTTTCTCATAATTTCAAGGAAAGAAAAGTTATTGATGTGGAACTGTTCTTGGCCTAACATTCCCCCTTTTCCCAAACTTTCTTTGTTCCATAAAATGACAATTTGTGTTTGTTGGCATGTGTTTAGGATGTATAAATTATCTATTCATTAAATGAAAGCTAGAAGTAAAGGAGAGAAAAGCCACATGGCCAAGGTATGTGTGAGGCATTGATGTAAAAAGATTCCAGGCTGCAGGTCATTGCCAGAAAACTGAGGAATAAGCAGAAAGCTTTTGAGCAGTGTTCAAGGTAGGTCATAAACTAACACTGATAACACTGATTTTACTTGTAACTGACAGCAACCACACTCATACTATCTGCACACAAAATAGAATACCTCACAACTGTATCTCAAAGCCCAGGATGATTCTAGTTTCAGGGGCTCATTAATGTCACCATGGATATGTCCTTGTTTATTCTTAAGCCTCAATTCTGTACAGTTGTCCTCATTATTTTTACTTCCTCCCAGCCTAATGATGATTCCAGGTGCCTACAGACTTATGTAGGACCAAGTGGCATTTTTGTCTTAGAAGCAGAGATAATAGGATATGTCTCCTCAAGGTTTTTTTTTTTCTTTTTAACTATTTTTTGGATAGGGTCTTGCATTTTTGCCCAGGATTGGTCTCAGACTGTGAACATCCTATCTATGCTTCCTGAACAGCTGGGGTTGCAGCCATGCACCACCATGCTTTGTCTCCTTGAGATTTCTGATTAGTCTAATTGGATCCAATGCCCATCCTTAGGTTGTCCTTCTGTCCAGAAGGGGTCATTTGATAACCATGCAGGTGACGTGTGGGTTGGTTGGCAGTCTTATAAGAATTACAATGGTATTTCTTGAAAATCAATCATACAGGGCCAGAGAAAGGAGAAGAATGAACCAACAAAAGAAAAGTACAACATTTCCTTTCAATAGTCTTGAGAGACTGAGGAAAAGAATTCCCTTATAACTACTTACTCTTGTTTAGGTGCTAATTTACCACACTGGCCATTCTCACTCTGAAAATATTATGGTCTGTATCTAAGAAAAAGACAATATTAAGATGGACCAAAGGTTTGGGCCTTCATGAGGCTTTAATATTTCTCAAGACATGTGGAATAGGACATGAAAAGCAATGACATTTTAGAAAGGTAAGGATTGATTTCTCATCTCACATGGGATTTTTTTTCTACATGTATGTTTGAGGATATGATAAATTTGGACTTAGATATTTGATTTATATTGTTAGCTTACCTTGAGGTAGAATGTATGTGTTGGTCAATTTGTGAACATCAAGGATTCAGGTTTTTTTTCATTTATTAATTTATCAAAATTACTTCTTAATATTTTCAAATAATAATTGCAAAGTCATCTTATGTGTCACATATGTATTTTGGCAAACTTTCATTTATACTTATTGTTTTGTTAAGAAACCTATTTACATTCTTAACTTTCTTTGTTGTATTAGTTCTATTAGCTTTTGAGACTCATTTATTTCTGTTTTAATACTCCTTCTCTCCATAGTTGGATTGATATTTTAGACCCCAAATCCTATACAAACTGAAATAAGTAGGATGAGAAACACATTTATATTTTTATTTCTTCATAAGAAGCAAAGTCAGCAGCTAGTTCCTTCCTATGATAATCTCCTATGTTCTTCTAAGTACTTCCTTTCTCTGTTATCTTTAGCACTCTAATAGTCCAAGATTCCTTATACCCAAGCATCTCCCAGTCTCTAAGAATGAAGAAGGGTAAAGAATAATGGTCAAAACCCAAATTACAGTAGCCAGGCACCTGTGATTTGTGCTTACAATCCTAGCTTCTTTGAAGGCTGAGATCAGAAGGATCACATTTCAAGGTCAGCCTGAGAAAATATTTCATGAGACCCCATCTCCAAAATAACCAAAGCAAAATGGACAGGTGTGCCTCAAATGATAAACACCTAGTTTGCAGGGATGAAGGCCTGAGTTCAAACCCCATCACAAAAAACTTTTTTAAAATCCCAAATAACAAAGATGGGAAATGCTTCCTTCAACTTTCCCTATTGCTAATCAGAACCACTCTACTTGTAAGGGTTATTCATACTGAGCTAGCTTCAAAGGAAGATTCTGTTTGCCTAAGAACATGTCACTCATACTTCCCTATATCACTAGTTGTGTATCTGATGGCATGCATCTTTTGATGCATTTTGTTGCTTAGTTTTGATTCATTTTATTAATTGTTAAGGTTAATTTACTTCAAAATTTCTAATTAATATTAAGATATGTAAGGCCTTTTGCAGATTTTCTGCATCCTAAAAAATATTTCTTTACATTGATTTCTCAAAAGTTCTAATTTTGTTTTTATTTTTGTTTGACAAAAAATTTATTTACAATGTATTTTTTTGTTTATATTACTCTTTGCAGTTTTTTCTTTTGTCATTATATGACTTTTTATGGCCTTAAGGAATTACAGCCCCAGAACCATCTGATCCTTAGGACCCAGCCTGTGGGCCTGGGTCTTTATATGACCAAATTTTTAACACCATTTTTATTAGTAAATGGTAGCTATACAGGGAGATTCATTTTGACATTTCCAAGTATACATGTATTATATCCTGGTTTGGTTCATCCCCTCCATTATTTTCCCTCTTACTTCATTCACCTTCTTACAAATGCTTCAACAGGTTTTACCCTCCTCTCACTAGTGCCCTCCCCTTAACATGACCTATTTTATGTAACTGTCCTTCATTGTTTATGTGTCTATTCATTTTCCAGTGGGGTACTTGGTACTTTACCTACAAATATATTATGCTTCAATCAGTCTAAACCCTGCTCTGCTCTCCCTCCCCCTTTTCCCCTTACTGTTCTGTTCAATAGTTTTTAGTGTGTTTTGTTGTCTTTTTCCTACACAAATAGGATGTATTTCATTATTATTCACTCTCTATCATCTTTTCTTCTTTTCTTTTTCTCTTAGCTTGCTGTTAGAGATGTTTATATGTACATATGATATGTTTATATGTATATATGATAATGCTTGTATTTGTACTGGATTTGTCTTTCACGTATATATGTGACCTTTGTTTTTCTGAGCCTGACTAACATTGCTTAAGGTGATATTCTCCATTTCCATCCATTTACCTGCGAATGAGAAAATATCATTCTTGTTTTATGTCAGAGTAGAATTCCATTGTATGCAACTACTACATTTTCTTAATCAGTTTTGGGGCATCTGGGCTGTTTCCATAGGTTAGCTATCATAAAAAATACTGCGATAAACATGGGTATGCAAGTGTCTTTATTGTGTCCTGATTTACATTCCTTGAGTTTATACTTAGAAGTAGTTATTGCTGGATTTTATGGTTGCACTATTTTTAGTTTGTTGAGAAGCCTCCATACTGTTTTCTATGGTAGTTGTACCAAGTTCTTCCCCTCCCCCATCCTTAC
Source organism: Castor canadensis (assembly GCF_047511655.1). NCBI lineage: Eukaryota > Metazoa > Chordata > Mammalia > Rodentia > Castoridae > Castor > Castor canadensis. The sequence goes on along the minus strand of NC_133394.1, from coordinate 73,533,213 downwards.
CAGCATTTGTTGTTGTTTGCCTTCTTGATGATAGCCATTCTAACAGGAGTGAGTTAGAACCTTAATGTGATTTTGATTTGCATTTCCTTTTATAATAGCCTCAAAAAAATAAAAAACCTAGAAGTAAATGTAACAAAAGAAGTGAAAGATATGTACAATGCAAACTATATCCACTGAAGAAAGAAACTGAAGACAACATAACATAGAAAGATTACCCATGCTCATGGATTAGTAGAATTAATATTTTGAAAATGGCTATATTATCAAAGACAATCTATATGTTCAATGTAATCAAAATTCCAATGACATTCTTCACAGAGATTGAAAAATCAACCTTAAAGTTCACATGGAAGCACAAAAGACCTCAAATAGTCAAGGCAATACAGAGCAAATTGAGCAATATTGGAGGTATCAGAATACCAGACTTCAAACTATCCTACAGAATCATAGCAATGAAACTAGCATAATACTGGCACAAAAACAGACAGATTGCATAAAACTAAAATGCTTCTGCACAGCAAAGGAAAGGTCACCAGAGTGAAGAAGCAGCCCACAGAATGGGAGAAAATCTTTGCCAGCTTTATATCTGACAAGGAATTAATGACCAGAATTTATCCGGAGCTCCAAAAACCAAACTCCAAAAGAATCAATGACCCAATGAACAAATGGTCAAATGAACTGAACAAAAAAATTTCAAAGGGAACAATATTTAGGCCAAAACACACATGAAGAAATGCTCAATACCTTTGGTCATAAAGGAAATGTCATGGTAAGTTAAAGAAATCATCTGAGTGACATTCCCAGCCCCAGGTCCAATTAATGTGTAGAGCTCGGCTCCTGTGCCTGGTTTTGGTCTTAGTAAATTAAAGCAAGGTAATCACCTTTGTTAAACTTCCAACCTAGGATCCTGATGCCTAGGATGAGATGCTTTTGATCTAAGAGAGACTGTTACAACTTGGAAAGTTTAATTACAATGTGTTTTTCTCAAAGATCTTGAAGAAGCCTCCATTTTATTTTCCTTTTCATTTCCCCATCACTCATGGTTAATGGCTACCTAATACTATGTAGAGATACGTATTACATACACAAATAATTGTTCAAGCACATTCATACTGTGTATGTATAATATATTGTCATATGGTTTGAAGGGATAAATGGAAAGAAAAATTGTCACCATCAAATGTTATTCTAATATTTATCTGTAATTATAGCTAAATTGTGAAAAATGTTCTTTTGACACTATAATCCTCCAACACATAAAATTTTTTGATTATGAACACCGTCATTTAATGGGCCATCAGAATAGAATATCTTAATATATTATGTTGAGTCAACATAGTATATATTATTTCAGTTCTGTTTTTATCTTTAAAGAATGAATATAAATTACTTGTTTTTTGGCAAAATGAACCTCAAATTTAAGTGTGCTTCTTGGAAACTGTTAGAAGAACTTACTAAGTTTCTATCTTATATAGAAAGCATTTCAAAATCATTGTAAAAAATCATCTATCAGATAATTTTGAGGCTGAAATTAGGAGGTAGGGGACCAATCTGAGAGGTTAGGGAAAAGGGGATTCCATGGAATTTGGCCCAGAGGCAAGATATATAGGATATGGGGAGTCTTAAAATCACTCACTGGCACCTTGGAACTGCTGCACCCTCTGGACAACATGTCACTGAAACCCAGGACCAATTAGAGATGCACAGAAATGCATACTTGGCAGACTGACCTTATCTACTGGTTGAGGCCAGCAGGTGATTCAAATGAAGCAATGTTATTGGGACACAGTGAACTTCCCTTCAACCAGGAAATAAGAATCTTTATAAAACTCCTAGACAAAGAGATCTGGAGCAGTTTACCCTTTCTGAGAACCCTACCATATGGGGCTTTTCTCTATGCTTAATAAAACTCTGCTCTTTTGCTCACCCCATAGTCCATTGTTTTTATTCTTTGATTTCATGAGATAAAGGTCCTGGCAAGTACTACCACACAAGCGAGATCATACCCAAAACTACTGCATCAATTGTAGGGTTTGAGACACAGAAAGTGATGTATATTGTTCTCTCTATTTAACGTGTCTTCCTATTTTAAAATATGAGCTCATTACTTCCTTCATGACCCAAGATTATAAATGATTGTTATTTGACTATATCAAGGTAAAGGTAGCTTAACTACTTAAAAAATTATGTAATTTCTATGGACTGAATTTACATTTGTTCACATATGACTTACAAAGTACAATCCCTATCATATCATTTTCTAAATGTATAAAATAAATGTCTTTTCCATAAGGTACACTCTCCTATATTTCATAATATTTTTTCAAATTAGTTAAATATAACTTGTACACTTAATGAAATGCAGAGTTAAAATTCAAAGATATAAATTTACAAATTTCAAAATATTTATAACATTTTGTAGTTCTTAATAAGATTTAGATGAGTTAATTATTAAGTTAACAAACATACTTGCAGTGCTATTTTTGAAGTTGTATACTTGAATCTAATCCACGGGCTCACCTACTAGATCGCAGGTTGTCATACAGTCCTTTAATACAGAGCTCTACCCCCCTGCCATATTTTCTAAATATACTCTTAAAGGATCTACTTCTATTGCTTGTGATGTTAGGAGGAGAAAGGGAATGAAAATAATCCCTTGATCCAGCCATCTACTTTCAGGCACAGAAATGCCTAAAATATTTCTTAAAAAAAAAAAAAGCTTGTCTTGTAGTCATGAAGATAAAGAACTTTGCCTTGGGCCAATAGTAAATGGTTATATAATTAAATGTATGCTTAGTCCATTATGTCTTTGTACCTTCAGAATGTTTTTAATGATAAAATGTTTTTTTTAAGAATAACACAACAGTTTTTAGTTATTATCCCTAGATTTGAGTATTGTCATAACATTTTTTGAAGCAGTTAACAGTGAGATTGTGTTTACCTACCCTGACAGAAGCTAAACAGTATTGATTAATATCTAGACCACCATTTTATTCCTCAGACTAGAACTATACCTAGGCATTCATTACATATTTGTTAAGTACATGAATTCATTTAATTAATATATTGATTTAATAAATTAAAGTAAGAAATTTGTCATGTGATTTTCAAAGTCATGTGGCATTCCTCCGCTGCACAAGAATGTTGTAAGCCCAGAGATGGTTTCTTGTACTTCCTAAGTAGCTAACCAATATCTACATCGAAGCTTCTTAAAAAGAATTAATTTTTTGGGGGCAGTATTGGAGTTTGAATTCAGGGCCTCATGCTTGCTAAGTAGATGCTCTCCCACTTGAGCCACTGTACCACCCCTAAATCAAAGCTTAACTGCTGGTTTCAGATATATTTTGAAACTTTGGGTAAAAATAGTCTGTGCTATCTTTTCCCTACTTATTTTGTGTTGAGTTAGACTATTTTCTACTGAACTAGAATCAGTCTGCAGTTATGGTTGAAAAGCTTAGCATCTGCCTGTCTAGATTTTATCTTCTCCCTTAATTTCCATCTCTGGTTCCCCTGAAGCATAGTTTTCAGCGAAGTCAAAAATATAAATATTGGTCATGTCTAGCAAGTGTCAAAAGTCTTTTCTATCAAATATAGAGAGAAGAAAATACCTAAGAGTCTCACCAAAGTTAGTGAGATGAATGGTAACACATTAAGGAAGATCCATTATTTTACCACTTAAATCCCTTAGTTATTGTCTTCTTATTTTCGAAGATAATTTTTAATTAATGTTCCATTAAGGAATTTACATTTCCCTTACTGTTGATGAGTAATAATGCACCTCCTGAAGACTATGTATTTCAAGTGAATGAGGAACCAGTGAACTGGGTGAATGCATCTAAACATTTTTAAATCAAATGTGAAGTTCTTCTAACCATATATTTAAGTTAAACATTAGTGTTAAAACATTTCTAAAATACTTATTGTTTTTCCACCTTTATTTTAAAAAATTATATTTAAAAATAGAACTATGTCCCCAAGAATTTAATATATGCAAATTTATATACACAAAATAAATAAACTTAAAATTTCAAAGCATATTTCAATAACTTTGCAACAAAATGTCCTGTTAGATTCTTTAGTCCAGAATTATAGATTTTAGCATATTATAACATTTAACTTTTAAAATATATTTATACAATTCTTTTCAAATATATGTAATGGTTTAAGTGATTTGAGTATCAATAATAAGGTTATTTTTGAAGATATGCCATTAGCTAAGGATTAGTCTGCATGCATTTAATATCCAATATTGCTTCTGCTTTGGCAGAAGATGTGCAATGTCACATAAGAATATTATCTTCCCTATAATCATGGGAAAAAGTCAGACAACCAACAATGTCATAGTTTATAACATTCATCTGAGATTGGAATAAGCAATAAAAACCTTTAATGAACCAAAATCCATGAAGTGATGGCCCTTTCTCAGAAAGAAGACTTCTGTGAGAGCTTTCTGCCTTGGTGAGGAGGAATAAGGAGGAAGAATTCATCAGAGACAGGGTATGAAAAAAACAGGTCAAAATTAATATAGTAGTCAATATAAAAATAACAAGCAAGTGTTGTCTGGCATGACATTGTGAATTATTTTATTTGTTTCTTTGGAGTTTTTTATTATTATTATTTAAGGAGTGATAGTGACTTAATATGTAGCCAAAGCTGGCTTCCAATATACAGTCCTCCATCCTTAGACTTCAGCATGTTAGAATTACAGGTATGAGCCACTATACTTGGCCCATTTTAGAATCTTGAAATGTCCAATGTCTAAAAACATCTACACCTACCCACCAATTCCTTCTAATGTCTTTTTCAGAACCTGTGCTGTAGCTAGAGCCTACATAAAATAGAAAAAGTGTAATAAAACACTTGACCACTGCCCTTAGTCTTGCAGTTCAGGGCCATTATTAAGTAAAGTACGGTGATCTGGACATGAGAACTGCCCTAGCACAGTCCTCACACCATACTTGAGATGAATGTTAAGTGACTAATGTGCAATGTGGATGTGTTGGACAAAGGGAAGATTCACATCCTGGGGAGAATTAGATTTCATCATACTGCACAAAACAGAGTACAACTTAAAATTTAAGAAGTGTTTATTTCTGGAACTTCCATTTAATTATTACTATTTTTCACCATAGTTGATCATAGGTAACTGAACCTGGGGAACTCAGGGCCTTGCACTTGAGCCACACCTCCAGATTATTTCATTCTTTTCTCTGCTTCTCCCATTAAAAGTAGGGTATTCTATCTCATCTATGTTACCTTTTTTCATCTAATTAGAGGTTAAAAATCAGGATGAAAATAGGAACTTGAAAAAGTCTAGTTTTCTTGTTATGCTTGCTTCTTTCATTTTCTTCCTTCCTTCCTTCCTTTCTCTCTCTCTCTCTCTCTCTCTCTCTCTCTCTCTCTCTCTCTCTCTCTCTCTCTCTCTCTCCTCTCTCTCTCATTCTCTCTCTCTTTCTCTTTCTCTCTTTTATTTTTGCAATTGTGAGGTTTGAACTCTAGGTCTTGTGTTTGTTAAGCAAGTTCTCTATCAGTTAAGTCACATTCTCATCTCCTTTTGCTTTTATTTGTTTTTCAATTAAAGTCTAGCACTTTTCCCTAGGCTGAGACCAGGATCTTCCTGATTGACTCATGACTGACTCTGGTACTCTTGCTTTTTAATCAGTGAAAATATGTCCACAAAAGTTAACAAAATGGATGAGAGAGAGGTATGAAGAGAGAGCAGGCAGTCACAGCCTGGCCAAGTAGAATAACTACTTCTACATTATTATCATATTTTAGATAACTAATAAATAGTAATGGAAAATGGACTAATACAGTTTGGTTTGATATATCTAACTGTTTGAAGTGATATTCTTGTATCATAACTAATTTACCTGCTATACTTGTTAATAAATAGGTGGTTAGTAATCAAATAATATTGTATATACCTCATGTTATTCTGAAAATGTGTGAGTGTGTATGTATGTATAAACTGGCTCTGAAGAGCATCATCTCTTCCTTTAGTAGCATAAAACTTCATATTCAATCAAAGGTATCTTAAACTTAAACTCACATTGCAAAAACAATTAGCAATAAATTTCTACACAGATGAACAGAATAAGAATACATTACCCAATGCTGAAAATTTGGTGTTAATTAGCATTTTTAAAATTATAAAATATTAGATATTAGATATTGGTTAATATCTAAATATTTATTTTAAAAGCTCTCTTTCATGCCAACTTGAATTAGCAATTATATCATTATCTTTATCACATAAACAATCTATGAAATAATAACCATCATAAAACAGATATGAAAAGGATACACAGATGACACACAGGAGTTTTTGGGTGTTCAGGGCTCTTGGATCCACTCTGAGAATGAAAGCAGAGGTGGACCAGCAGCAGAGGGCAGAAGATTTTATTTGTAGACAAGAAAAAGGTTGTATGGACCTGGAAACCGTTGGTCCCATGGGTCAGGTTGAAAATTGGGTTTTTATAGACTATCTTAACTGCCCAAGGGCAGAGAAGTCTCTCAGGTGCAAACAGAGGTTTCCTGGGAAGAAGAAATGTCTCCTTGGCAAATTATCACCTTTTGGGACCTCCTGCAGTCCATCCTTCAAGTCCCCCCCTCTCAATGATTGCCCTGACTGATGTTAGGGATAGGGACAATGAAGTCTCTTCAGTGACTGCTTCCTGCTGACAGGGGGCAATGAAGAGGCCTACAGCATAAAGGCTGACCACAAGAGGGGTTAGTGAGGGGACCACAGTAGTAGGTCATCTTAATTTCCATCTGCATCTGTAGTTTGATGGACTCCAAGTGAGAGGAAACAAACTTGACAAGTAAGTTTAAAATTCAAGTCCCAAGCACAAGTAAGAGAATAATGGCAACTATAGGCTCCAGAAAGGTTAGGAACCACATCCTGGAGGGGAGCCAGTATTTTATTTGGTCCCATACCTGTAGAAACCTGAGTTTTGAGGGATTGTTCCCAGAGCCACTTAGCCTGTTGGAGAATGTAATCTGCACGTTCATCTACAATGCCTGAAGAGTTTATATATGTACAACAGTAAGTACTGGCGATGGCACATACCCTTCCTTATTTAGCCAGGCGGTGGTCCATGACCATATAAGCATGGGATGTCAAAGACCTTTGTATGTCCTTAATGGTAAGGCCTACCTGGTGTGAGGTGTCTCTACTATTTTGGTTAGGTTTTTTGCAGTTACATGATTGGCAGTCACACCATAGCTGATTGGAGCTAGAGCTGCAATCAATGCTGTTATTTCTAAAACTATTATAGTAATCTCCCTTTTATAGACGTAAGATTGAAAATTGTTCTGTACTGAGAGACCCAGGGCTGTAGCTGTCAAAGGGCCTTTTTTTAACAGGTGGAATGCATTTTTTGACTTGCCATCCATGTAATAAAGGGCTGGGTATCCTTCTGTGCTTTCTTAAGGATGTGATATAAGGGCCTGGCTAGGTCTGCATAGATAAGGATCCAAATTCTACAGTATCCTGTCATCTCCAAAAAGGCCCTCAACTGTTTTAGAATCTTAGGTAAAGAACACATCAGGATTGGATGGATTCTATTTTCTCCAAGAGCCCTCATTTCTTTCTCTAGGACAAGACCTAAATATGTAACCACATACTGACACAACTGGGCTTTTTCTATAGAGATTTTATAACTTCTATCTTCTAGGAAGTTTAGTAAGGATTCAGTGGTTTGGGCAATGACAGGTTCAGTTGGTCCACAGAGGAGAAGGTCATCTACATATTGTAGCTGAGTACCATGTGGATATTGCCACTAGGCCAAGTCTTGGGTTAGAACCAACCCAAAGAGATGATGACTGTCTTTGAATTCCTGGGGGAGGACAGTACAGGTGACCTGTCCAGCCTTTCATGTTGGGTCCTCAAAGGCAAAGATACGTTAGGATGTAAGGGAATGCAAAAGAAGGTGTACTTTAAGTCAAGGACAGAGTAGTAAGCAGTACCTGGAGGCATTTGGGCTAAAAGTATATAGGAATTTGGAACTACAGATGAAGAGGCACTACTGTTTCACAGATCAGGTGCAGATTTTGGACTAGCCTCCATTTGTTAGGTCCCTGCCTGTCACCAAGAATAGGAGTATTATTTGGGCTGGAGCATTCTATTAGCAGTCCCTGTCTTTTTAAGTCTTTGATTATGGGAATTAGCCCCTCCTTAACTTCTGCTCTTAAAGGCTATTATTTTTGATGGGGAAACCAAAAGGGGTCCTTGAGATGAATTAGGACTGGCACCACTGTTCATGCTTATTACACAGTATATACATCTGTCCACACCATGAGGTCTACTTGTTCCTCTATCAGGGGTAAGCAAAAGTACTCTCCTGGGGGTAAAAGGAGCTGAACCCCCAATTTAGATAGAAGGTCTTGCCCTAGCAGAGGAGTAGGGGCTTCTGGGACAATTAAAAAGGAGTGACAGAAGTGGAAATCTCCCCAGGAGCAGGCTAGAGGCTGAGTGAAATATTGCTGTATGGGCTGGTCTTATAAGCCAGTAATTTTCTTGGAGGACCTGGGTCTGGGAGAAAAGGAATAGCTGAAATGCTGCCTCCAGCATTGATAAGAAGGCTAACATTTAGCTTTTCAATAGTAAGTATTGCCTGGGGTTCCTTTGCTTTTATAGTGGTCACAGGATCCTGGATGGGAGACCCTGGGACCTGTCATTGGATGGGAGGCTCTGGCCTGGGTTCCCAGGGGAACTGAGGACAGTGTGTCTTCCATTGATTTCCCTGGCAAATGGGGCAGGGTCCTAGAGGTGGCTTCTTCTGGGGATACTCCCTCTTAAAATGGCCTGCCTGTCTACATTGGAAATGTGTCTTCGGGTTTGGACTCTGCCCCAGGGTAGCCTCCCTGAGCACTACAGTCAGAGCCTCCTGTTATTTATCATTTCTCTTTTCCCTCTCCAGGTCCATTTTGTCTTTTTCTAAGTCCCTGTTATAGTATATGGATGTGGCTATATGGATCAGTTGGTCTAGATCTGTGCTCCCTTCAGTCTTCAGTTTCTGAAGCATTCTAAGGATATCTGGGGCTGACTGTGTTGGAAATTTGTCTTTTGGGTTGATTTCCTCATCCTGTCACTCCAGTACAATGTTGGAAACCTTTTGTAAAGCATCCTTAAGTCTCTGTAGGAAAGCTACTGGGGTTTCTAAGGGTCCTAGCTGTACAGCCGTGACTTGGGAGTAATTAAGGGGTTTTATCTTGGCTCTCCTTAGGCATTCAAGAATGCAGTGTCATTTTCAGGGTCCCAACTAAGATCATACCTAGGCATTGCCTGATCTCCTGTGTCTCTGTCTTTCTTTCCCCCTCCCCTTCCTCCTCCTGTAAGGGCCCAATCTGAGATAGGCCTGTAGGGGCCACATTTATCTAAGTGATAATTATCTCTAGCTGCAGCTGCTGGATCTAGTACTTGCTATTTCTCCAGGGAAGTGAGAGTCTGGGATAACAGCTCAGATTAAAGTTTTGGCTGACTTCTCTGAATGCTTGGATGTACTGACTTTGGTTTTCTGTGTAATTTCCTAAATCTTCTTTTTTTATTTCTTTAAATTCACTTAATCTAAAAGGAACATGAGCCTTGTCCCCTCCAGGAATTAACTGGAGGGGATATAGTTCTATGGGACAATGTTGGGAGTGCAAGGTATCTGGGTAAGGGGTTAGAGGGCATTGACCAGACTCCTCAGGGTGGGATATAACCTCTGTGGCTCCCCTGGAGATTTGATTTCTGTCACAGGGGAGGCCCCCTATGACATTGTTGAGGGCCCTTGGGCATTAGGTGGTTTAAAATTTGTTTGTAGTAACCTGGTAAATCTATATTATTTTAAACAAATTAAGAAGTCTCTAAGAATTAATCTGACATGTATCTTACTTAAGAAACTTAATAAATATTATACTTATGCTAAATGTGTTGTCTATATTATAAATATATTAACATAAATATACTTAAGACAGAACATTTTTCTTTATTACATAAAAATAAAAATCCAAATTCTCACAAAAGCTCACATGAGTAAATTCAGATAAAATATTTAATGATTGTGTATCCTGCTCTCAAACTTAATACCTTTGTGTTCAAGCTGTAGAAAGCCGGTTTAGCAAACATAAGCTCTAACTTCAAACTCCAGTACCTACCCACCCCCCCACAAAATAACAAGCAAACAAAAAAACTTTTTACAGTATTGTTCAAATATCTATACTAGGAAAAGTAGAGAATAAAATTTGATTATTTACATAAATATTCCTGAGAATAGAGTCTTAGTTACCTTTTCAATATTTTTTCCTCAGAACATAACATAGTTGTCAATGTAAAATTATTTTGGCATAAATGAGAAAATTTTCTTTAGTTGCTACACTATCCATGACTGTTCCCTTTCTGTCATCTAACAGTTCTGTTTTCTTCTATCTTTAGTACTGATTTATGTCTTAGGAGACTAATTTCCCATATAACTCATTTGGAAATGAAATTGCATGCACTGTATGATAGCATCTTCTATTACTTTTACTGTTTACCTGCCATTTAATTTCCATAGGTTGATGCCCTTTTCTTCTAAGTGCTCTGAGGAAGGCACCATGAATTAAATTTAATTTTGTTCTGAGACAGCTTATTAACTTCATTCTTAATACTCTTTAAGCCATTATTCAAGAAATCAATAATTAAAGACTTTGGCATGCTCATAAAACTAAAGTCCTTTATTTCTGAAAGCTGTTTAAGCACTTATTTAACACATTCATTTTCCAGATGTAAAAATGTGAAATGTTAAATTTGTGATTTTTAGGTCAAAAATCTATTTGTTCTTTCTTTCAATCAGCTCAGTATTGGTATAATTTATGATAGACTTCAAAACTACCTTTTTGAAAATTTGTCAAAACTTCATGAAACACAACCTACTTAAAATTTCAGTGAAATGCATTTTTCTCAACTAACAAAAATTGTTAACTATATTAAAAGTTGAATTTCACTAATAGAAAAACACATGTTTCTTGAACACATTACATGTTCATAAGCATGGGTTGGTTCTACAAATAATTGTCTTAAATGCTTTGATTATGTATGCATTCTGCCATCAAAAAGCTATCTAAATGAGAAGGGGATCAGGAACCAGTGTGAAGATCAGTTACAGATAAATCAACATAGGTTGTAAAACATGGGTACATGAAAGCAATGCTAGGAATCTTTCTGTATAGCTATCCTTAAGTCAACTAGCAAAAACACTTTGCCTTCCTTATTATGCTTATGTCTTTTCTTAAACAAAATTAGAGATAAGGGCAGAACAGGTTCTACCTGGAAGTGAGGAGGGGTGAGGGGAATAGGATGGGGGAGGAGGACAGGAGGGAGAAATGACCAAAACAATGTATGCACATGTGAATAAATGAATAATTTTTTAAAAGCTATCTAAAATGTTTTCAAATTCAGGAAAGGAAGATTTTTGCTTTAAAAGGATATTTTTCCCAACTCCCCCTAGCTATCATAAAATAAATAAATATATAAATAAATAAATAACAAATGGTAGCAAGGATGTTGAGAAAAAGAACTTTTTATACACTGCTCATGGGAATATAAGTTAGTGTACCATTATTAAGAACAATATGGATGTTTCTAAAAAGATTAAAAGTGATATGCCGTATGATTCAACTAGACACTCCTAAATATGCATCCAATGGAAATGAAAGCAGCATACCAAAGAGATACCTGCACACCTGTGTTGATGGTAGCACTATCCACAATTCTCACTTTAAGGAATCAGCCTGGTGCCCATCAACACGTGAGAAATGAATATTGTGTATATACACAATGGATTGTTATCCCATCATAAATAAGAATGAAATTTTGTCATTTGCAGTAAAATACATGGAACTGGAAGTCATTATTATAAGTAAAATAACTCAGTCACAGGAACACACAATATTTTATGCTTTCCCTCATATGTGGAGGCTAAATAAAAGTCAACCTCTAAACCAGTACACACTGTATGAATATATGGAAATAAAAGTCAACCTCTAAATCAGTACACATTGTATGAATATATGGAAATATCACACTGAACCACATTAGTAATACAATTAAAATGTGCTAAAAAGTAAAATAATGTAAAAAGTAAGAGAATACTTCAAGGAAGGAAAAAGTGTGTGGGGTGTATGTATATGTCAATGTGTGTATGCCTGTGCAAGTATCTTTGAGATACTGTATTTTGAGAGTTAGGTCTTGTTATGGGAAAGGAAGCAAAGGCTTTGGGGTTAAAATCAACTTTGAACCCCATTTACCACTTAACCTTTGTTTAGCCAGAATTTTCTAGTAATATATGAGTACAATAATTATCTCACAGGTTCTCTGTAATTAAAATGAAATTGTTTAAGTTAAATATTATACATGATTCCTAACAAAATAAAAATACAATTAATAGTAGTCATTGTTTCTTTTTTGCTTTCCTTGTAACTGGATTCAAAATCTCTGAAATAGTTTCCCTTTGTTCCAGAGCATTCAATTAGATGCAAAAATGATGTTCATTAAAATGATACATTTTAAATTACTTATATATTCATATACTTGTGAGAAAACTACTTATAAGAAGATGGTTTTGAACTTTAAGAATACAAATCAAATCAATTAAAGCTTTCTAAGCTAAGTTCCTCAATTACAAAGTTACTTATTATGCATAAGTTTGCTGGAACTGAAATGCTACAGTAACTGTGGTTGCTCTTCAGTTAATGTTATTCCCTCTACAACATTCCCTATTTAAAGAGACCCAAGCATTGTATGAAAGAAAGCTAATTAGTATGTGTGCTGGGAACACTCAAACAAACAAAACAAATCATTTGTTTATAGTGTTTGTTTCTATGAACTCTCCATTTTTGTAAATCTGAGTTTTGGGGAAAATCAATGCTATTCAGTGAGAAAAGTTTCTAAAATCACTTTTCCACAAAAGTTTGCCAACAATTGTTTCTTTCAACATAATGTTCATACTTATTATTGCCAGTTAATAGCCTTAGATAGGTATTGACACAATACTATGCTATGTTGAGTAAATTCAAAAAGAATTTTTCCTCTCATGCTTCAAATGTGTATAATTATAAAATATACTGGACAATGAATTAATTAATTCCTGAGCCTATGGAAACACTTTCAAAATTGTTGTAATTATTGTAATAGTCATCCTATGAGAGTACTTACATTGAGTAATACATCTCCATGAATTCTGAATTATATATGAATTTGTATTAGTGGCAAAAGGATTTCAGGAATGATAAAAGAGAATGATTTTTAATAATTTCATTTTTTCTAGTTTTATTTAAGCTTTATGAATGTTAAATACTATTTATTCACATTTCTAATGACTTGAGCCCCTACTCTGAAATATGATAACTATTAAATAAAGACACTGAATTGAAGGTGGCATTGCTGCAAAGTGAAGATTATCTCTGAGTGTGTATACTAAATTGACAGCCATCTGACAGAGATGAAGAATTTCATCTCTAGCAGAAAAAGATATCTTCACACTTGGGCTCACTGATACTGGTTTCTGATTATTTAAACAACAATCAATTTGTCAGTTTCTCCATTAAATTCCACAGAACTTTGCAGCAGCTACTTAAACATGACTTACAAGTTAAATGTAGATTTCTTCTCATGTGAGTTTCCTGTCAAAATCACAGTGCTATGGAGCTACCTTATGGAGAAGGATAGAACATTTTAGCTCAAATGGAAGTTCTTTATTTACCTCAGAAGATCTCTGAATCTTACATGTAGTAAATTCTAGAACTTAGTATCATCAAAAGTTTGCAATTCTAAATGCCTGCCTTTGGCTTTTCTCCTCCTATTATCACAGAAAATCATCTGTCAGATTTTTGGTCAGTTTACAGTGCTATTCTATGAAAACAGATAATATTTAATTTATGGTGTTTACTTCATTCTTAGTCTATGAATATTAACAGTGTCACATGTTTGCCTTCTAGGACACAGCAAGTGTGATAGTAATAGAAATTAGTGAAACATGATTTTTTGGCTTCTATTTGTAACAGTTACATTTTGGAATAAAATTCTTCCTAATTTCACAACACATATGTCACAGTTCCTTAGAAATTTTTTCCCGAGTCACCAAGAAAATATAATTTCTTTTCATATAATCATTAATTCATTATTCCATTGCTTTACTCTATTCCAGAACAAGATAATGTTTACCTAAATAAAAAGAATTTAAATTTGATATAAAACAATTAAGGTTGCTCCAAAGTATTATTACACATAAAAGGAATGATTATTAGTAAGTGTTAATAACTCCTTTGAATAATTTTTAAACATTATTCAAGTATTAATTTTTATTATACCTTCATATCTCTAAACATCCTTTGCATCCCCGTGGGACCACTCTGCTTATAACATGACTCTAGTTTCCACACCACAGCCATGTTTCCTTTTCAGAATTATTTTCACACATTCAGACTCGTGACCAACCTCTGTGACTGTGATTTGAGGCAGATTCAATGGTAGAGATCTATTTGGGTGAGATGTGCAGCTCGAAAAATGAGGGTGAGATGCAGAGAACAGGGAACAGCTGTGTGAGTATGAGAACAGGTGCTAGGTAGGAGAACTGGGAAACATGGCCACAGGATCAGTAAGAGTCCATCCCTTGTCCAGCCAGCACAAACTGCTTTGGCCTGATTGCTGGTTATCCTCTCAGAGGGCTGGAAAGACTGATAGAAAGCAGCCTATGTTGGAGTTTCCTATGCCAAATCTACAGACAAAGCAGATGCACTGAAAAGAGGCATACAATAGGAAGAGGGTTCCTCAGCCTTAGCTGGCAGGAGTCAGACAGGGATCAGTTCTCAAACAGTACTTTCTGGTCCAATGTTTTTGAACTTCAGAGAGAAAAATAGCCACCTTCTCCACAAAGTAAAAGCAAAAGATAAGTTTGAATGTGGGCGGACCTCATCCTATTCTCAGCAAGAAAGAAACACGTTTAAAACTTGCAGTTATTTTTTATGCACTTTATCACTGCTATTTCTTATGTCTTCATGCCATGTACTTTTCATTTCTTTCCTATCTTGCTTCTTTCTTTTTTCCTTCATCCATTCCTTTTCCTTTTACTATTTAATTATTAATAGCATTAGCATTTAATTTTTAAGGTACTACTTTGACCTACAAGAGTCCTAGCTCCTTTTTTTCCCTAATTTTATTAGGAATGTAGTTCCAATGGCTTTTTAAAGTGCATTTAAGTATCTGGTTTATTTTCTAATTGCTGTTTGCTGCTGGTGTTTGCTTTCTGTCCTCTTAGTGGTAGAAGGGAATCATAGCCCTACATGAATGCTACCACAAAGATCACCATAAAGTGGAAAAAAAAAATGAAAGAGTTATCATTCCAACAGATGTGTGAATCTCAACATAGAAACACAAAATGATGAAAAAACTAGTTAATATGATTCCCCTCAAAGCGCATAACTCCTCAATAATTAAACCTAAAGACATTAAAATGGTTGAAATAGCATTCTATTTGTGAAAATGATGAAAAGACCTCAAGAGGATTCAACGAAACAGGTGAAGGAAGGAAGTAGTCCATTCAAGACCTGGGCAAGAACGTCAGCAAAATGGCTGTGAAATTCATCAACAAACTGAAATTCTGGAAAAAAATTAAAGATTGGAAATGAAAAGTTCAAGAAATGAGATAAAAAGCAGTGGAAAGCTTCATATCAGGTATTGAAAAGAAGGTTGAGGAAACATTACATTCAGACAGCAATAGACAAAGGGAAGGAAAAAAACAAGCAATCATGATCTTCCTTGGGAAAAATATCATAATGAAACTCATTATTTTGCCCATTAACAAAAATAAACAAAATCTAAAGTTAAAAAACCAAAGTCAAAACAAAGAAAACTAATGAAGCATGCCTCATTAAGATTTTCTGTATTTTGGAGAAGGGAAAATTAAGACTATCTATAGGTGAGACCCTAAGTTCTAAAAGAAGTTAAGTATAGAATAATAAATAGAAAAATTTGGTAGAGAACACACAAAGATGAAAATATCAACCCAGGTATTTTGTTTGAGATGAAATCAAGCTATTATACTTCCCATGAGTGGCATGTTAGATTCGAGGAAAGAAAAATACAGTGATATAAAATATTTCTCTAAATACTAAAACAATATATCCCTGCATTTTGGTGAATCTAAAATATACCGATTATATGATAAAATTTTTTTGTCCTGTGCCCCTAAAAAAGTTAGTCCCTGCTAATTTTTGTGCATTATAGAATCATGTAAGGAAATAAAAGAGAGGGAACTTCAACTCAAGATATATAAGGACTTTTTTTTTTTTTTGAGGAACTGAGTAAAAACACCAATCTTTAATAATAAGAAAAATAAGTAAGGAATGGTAGATGGTAACAATATAAAAAGAAGAAATTAGGGAGTATTCAAAGAAATAAAGGGTAGGTTGTGTGTTTGAAAAAGTGAATTAGTTTATTATTATTATAATTCAATGCAGAAACCAAGAGACCATGAGCTGACAGTGCTTGGAGTAGAAACTCTCATGCTCTGTGCTAAAAGTTTAAATTAGATGTGATGGGAATTCACCAACTATCATTAAAGGAAATGATGTAATTTTTTAGTTTGTTTAAGAACACATAAAATAAATTTGAAGATTTGGGGGGAGGAAATAGTGATGTCCACTATTCAAATAGTCCAGATGAAGATAATAAGGACCTGAAGCAAGATTGTGGTAGTAGAAATATAAGGAAAGAATTGATTTGAAAACCAATAAGCATGCAAAATCACAAAAGGTATGACATATTTAGCAAGTTTATCTTAAATATATTAATACTAATATTTTCCATTATTGGCTGTAGTAACCCTCTGCAATATAGAAACTTCCTTTTCTTTCTTTTTTTCTTTCCATCCTTCTTTCTTTCTTCTTTTCTTCTCTTTCTTCCTTTTTCTGTGGTACAGGGGTTGAATGTAGGACCTTGGTAGGCCTTTGCCCTTGCTAGGCAGGTGCTCTACCATTTGAGTCACACCCCTAGTCCTTTTTATTTTAGCTTGTTTTTCAGATAGGGTCTGGCACTTTTGCCAGAGCCAGCCTTGGGCATCTCAGGTAGATGGAGTTACAGACAAATACTACTATGCCTGACTTGTTTTTTGTTATAGGGTCTCACTAATTTTTTGCTCTTTCTGGCCTTAAACTGTGATCCTTCTATCGTGCCTCCCATATAGCTGGGATGACAGGTGTGAGACACTGTGCCTAGTCATAATATCAAACATCTGAATGTGAATTAGATTTGGGAAGTGCAATGAGAATGAATATAGATTTCATTTACTGTACCTAATAGTGTAAACTGCAATACTGATATGCCATTAGGACATATTATATCATCTTGAAGAAATCAAATATTTTAATAAAAGCTTACTTCACTTAAAATTATAAGTGTTCATCAGTCTTCTCTCCAGATTGAACTAAAAATAAAAACCAAAATGTTGCCTTATAGAGAAGGCATCTTTATAGTTGGAAAGAGAGATTTTTCATTAGAGTTACAAATCTCTCTGAGGCTAGAATGAACAGAAAGTTTTCTAAAATGTGTAAAATTTAATCCATATTTAAGCAAAAGGCTATTAAAAACAGAAGATCAAAAATAAAGTCCCCATGACAAAGTACATAATTATGCAGAATATAGTCTCTGAAATGTAAAAAGAATACTATGATTTCAATAGACAGTTGGAAGTCAATTTGTATTCTAAGCAACTGTGACTGTATCAGTTATATTTAAACAATGAAATTCAAGTGAATCATGCAGAAATTGAAGTTAATACCTACTATGAATTCTATTTCCTTTGTGTACTGTTTGCCAGTGCTGTAATTACATAAAAGGAAAGCAGACTCATCACTAAGAAATGACTTTTTCATCTAAGTATATTAATTTTTTTGCCAATAAATAATAATTATTACTTCTTAGTGTGCATGCCAATTACTGCCATGTCATAATAGTCATAGTAAAAATTCAATGCTTATGTGGTTTTTAATTTTTATTGGGAAAAAATGACTCAGTTGTGATTTCATGAGATCCATGGACACAATTTCTTTTTTTTTCCTAAAAGTTGTATCTTTAAATTTTTATTATGTGCATACATTGTTTGAGTCATTTCTCCACCCTGCCTCCCCCCACACTTCCCTTCCTCCCCTCCTCAGTTTCAGGCAGGTCCCGTTCTGCCCTTGTGACTGATTTTGTTGAAGAAAAGACCTAGGCATAATAAGAAAGACAAAGCGTTTTTGCTAGTTGAGTTAAGGATAGCTATACAGAAAGATTCCTACTATTGCTCTCATGTACCCATGTGTTATGTCCCATGTTGATTCAACTCTAACTGATTTACATTGGTTCCTGATCCCCTGCTATTGATAACCTGTCATTTTAAGGTTTCTGTATTAGTTCTTCTGGAGTGGGGATATCAAACACTTTCATGTTTTGGGTTTTCTACCTATTCCTATATCTCCCGTATGTGCTCTCCCCTTTTCTTGTGATCTGAGTCCAAAAACGTTGCTGCATTTGCCCTAGATCTAAAGTCTGCATATGAGAGAGAACATACAATTTTTGGTCTTCTAAGCCTGGCTAACCTTGCTCGGAATGATGTTCTCCAATTCCACCCATTTACCTGCAAATGATAATATTTCATTTTCTTTCATGGCTGAGTAAAATTCCATTGTGTACAAGTACCACATTTTCTTAATCCATTCATCAGTAGTGGGGCATCTTGGTTGTTTCCATAACTTGGCTATTGTGAATAGCTCTGCAATAAACATGGGTGTGCAGGTGCCTCTGGAGTAACCTGTGTTGCATTCCTTTGGGTATATCCCCAGGAGTGGGATTGCTGGATCATATGGCAGGTTTATGTTTAGGTTTTTAAGAATCCTCCAAATTTTTTTCCAGAGTGGTTGCATCAGCTTTGCATTTTCACCACAGTGGATTAAGGTTCCTTTTTTCCCACATCTTTGCCAGCACTTATTGTTGGTGGTGTTTTGGATGATGGCTATTCTAACAGGGGTGGAATCTTACTGTGATTTTGATTTGTACTTCCTTTATGGTCAGAGATGGTGAGCCTTTTTTCATGTGTTTTTTGGCTATTTGAATTTCTTCTTTTGAAAAACTTCTATTTAGTTCAGTTGCCCATTTCTTAATTGGTTAATTGATTTTAGGAGAGTGTAGTTCTTAAGTTCCCTGTGTATTCTGGTTATCAGTCCTATGTCTGATGTATAGCTGGCAAATATTTTCTTCCACTCTGTGGGTGGTCTTTTCAGTTTAGAGACCATTTCTTTGGTTATGCAGAAGCATTTTAATTTTATGAAGTCCCATTTACTCATTCTTTCTCTTAGTTGCTGGGCTGCTGGGGTTCTATGGAGGAAGTCTTTGCCTATACCTATTTGTTCCAGAGTGTTTCCTGCTCCTTCATGTAGTAACTTCAGAGTTTCATGTCTGATACCTAGGTCCTTGATCCATTTTGAGTTGATACAAGTACAGGGTGATAGACATGGATCTAGTTTCAATTTTTTGCAGATGGGTAACCACTTTTCCCAGCAACATTTGTTGAAGAGGCTGTCTTTTCTCCATCATATATTTTTCACACCTTTGTCAAAAATGAGGTGGGTGTAGTTGTGTGGGTTCACATTTGGGTCCTCTATTCTGTTCCACTGGTCTTCATGTCTGTTTTTGTGCCAGTACCATGCTATTTTTATTGTTATTGCTTTGTAATATAGTTTGAAGTCAGGTATTGTGATACCTCCAGCATTGTTCTTTTTGCTGAGATCCATGGATACACAATTTCTCAAATCAAACTTCTGACAGCAGATTGTCAATCAACTCTGATGGTATACAGTCACATTGAATTCTATGAAACTCCTCTTTGTAATAGATCAGAAATGGAAATCTCAGAAGTTTTTTGGGTAATACTTTAAAATATTGAAAAATTAAATTTATAAATCATCTGTTAAAATATTCTCAGAATATTTACACTTCATGTAATCTTGGGGTAATACAAGATGCATCTATATATTATAGTCACAAATCTCCATTCTAACTCAGAGAATCCATTTATTCAAAAAGTTTTCCCTTCTGAAGAAATTGATCTATTTCTATTATGAGTTGGCTAAACACATGGAATAAAAATTGTAATTTCTTCCATGTACTAGGGGTAAATAAACAAATAGCATGAGTTTCCTCTTAGAAAGCTATGCATTTTCTGAGCTTAAATGTCAGACAGAGTGGAAAGGCTTCAGTCTGTCAGCTGGCTAAACAATGCAAAGACCCTCATTGTAGTCTGTATTGACACATTAATGCTGACATGTCTCCAAATCATGATAAGAACACAAGCACTGATTTCATACCCATAAAAACTGGTATTTTTCCTCCATTGGATATTCTAGAAGTTATCTTTGCACTTTTATCTTATTACTTCCATGACCAAGTCAATGCTACATTCTAATTATTTCAAAAATCCACCTACCCTTCAGATCAGACATGAGAAAATCCTCAATTACCTCACCAGCTGGTATTCTTCAGTTACATTATTCTTCCTGCCCCACCCTTCTGCTTGACTCTGGGAAGACACTGTGAGTTGTTTCTTAACAACAGAGCATTGAAACATAAAATAAAGTCATATATTGTGACATCTGTCCCTTTAATGATTCTTTCTCTTACTGCTCTTGCTGAGGCAGGCTCTGGAGTATGGAAAGTCCCAAGTGGAAAGGAACTGGGGTTATCTTCTGGCCAAGAGTTCCCAAGAAAGCATAGCCCTCAGTGGAGATGAGTTCAGAGCCCTCACAATTTCTGTCAAGAGATATTCTAGGTGGGTTCTACCACCCAAAAAGGTTTCATGTGAGACTCCAGTCATGGTTGGCACTTTGCATGGGAGAGAGCTGGCTGCAAAATCCCAGTTAAACTTTGCCTATCTTTTCTGTTTCTTCTTCTTTTTTTTTTTTTTTGGAATGGCTTTTGCTTTGTAACCCAAAAGGCTTCAAACTCATGAGACTCCTGCATTCCTCTTGATTGCTGGGATTACAAGCTTACATCACCACACCCAGCTTTCACTCTCTTCACTCACAAAACCTGCTCCATATTAATGTGCTTGGGTTTTGGGTGGACTCATTATTAGGAAACATCACCATCACTGTCAGACAGAACAGCATCTCCTCTGGCATTACATAAAACATTCTCTACAATTCAGCAACAATTCCTTCAAATCTCTAACTTAAACTTACTACATTCTCTCTCTTTTCAATCATTTTCATTACTTAAAAATTCCCTCAATGGATTCTCATGGGTTCTGAAGAATCGACATTTTCCTGATATGACTTTAAAAACTTGCATGCATGGCTTATACTTATTTCTCCATTCTCCCTAGGAAAAACTTATTTCAGATCCTCTTATTAGCTATGTATTCAAAATCAGAGAGTCATTTGGTAAAGTGCTTCATGTCTCTTATATTACTAAATGAAAGTTGTTTCATGACAGTTTAAATTGCACAGATATAAGTACAACAAAGAAATGTGACTTTGGGACATCTTTACAGTGTCAAGGTAACCTAGGGTATCTGTAAGATATTAAAATATTATTTGGCTCTATGATAAACCCATTCTGTTAAATATTTTTACTACAAATTGAAAAACACTAGGACATATTTACTTTGTAGATAACACAAAGTTGAGGAAGGATATGGGGCAAGAAGTATTTCAAAATATTGGAAAATGGAAACCAACAAAATTGTGTTTCAGTTTCCTTATTGCAGTAAGCAATTCTTTATTAGCAATGTTAACAATACTTTCTATTGTATTTATGTATAACTCCAGAACATTGCAAGGAAGACTAGATAACTGTGGAAAGCACTTAGTTTTATACTTACTACAGAAATAAGTACCACTTGTCATAATGATAGGTAAGTTAGACCCTTGAGGAAATATCTTACAAATCTCCTAAGAGTGTGCAGAAATCTTAGCTATGTATGAGAAATTAAGACCCAACTTTTACTGCTGAATGACCAAATAAAGGCAGAAGCCAAGTCAGAGTCTCTTAATTGCTTCCAAACAATTCATCCCCATTCACATTATGTCAAGAGGAAACCTAAGACTATAAGCATGTTCTTCTTTGGGATAAAGATGGCAAACTGTGGAAAAACGGAAGTGGTGTTCTGTATTTTGCTTTTTACACCAAATCAAATCATGAAGACCTCTCCTTGGTGATCATTGTTTAAAGTGGTTAATTCCAAATATGTATAAAACTGCTAAGGGAATAATGGGAATAAATTCTTTCTTCCAATTAATCAAAGCTCTTAGTGTGGATCAAGCATAAGTTGTTGCTCAATGTTTATCAGGTGATTTTAAAGTGCAATAGGTTTGAGAGCTGTAGGGGGTCTAGCTAACTCATGGGGAGTTATGGAACAAAAGTGAAGAGTCTTCCAAATATATGAGAATTACAAATTCACACATGGCAAAATTTTAATAACTTGTACTTTATTACTATCTAGATAGCTATTTTTTTTACTGAAAAATAGACACTGTGCCTTTTCTGTTTTCCAAGGTGACTACTATAGCTATTTTCATTTTATTCATTCAGATAAGGGCAATTACAAAGTAATGTGAAGAAAATTCATTGAATTAAAATAAACACTCCATGGTGTGTTATTATTGAAAACTGAAAAGAAACTATATTCCAGCAGAAATGGTGAATGCTAGATAAAAATTTTAAAATTGATTCCTGTATCATGGTTTCAAACTTTGGAAAGGGAAAAATGATAAATAAACTTAACACGATGGAACTGCACACTTAAAATGGTTTAAATGGTTCATTTTATGTTATGTTTATTTTACCATTACTTTAAAGAAGTAAAATTAGTTTAGTAAGACTTTGAACTAAAAATTATTACTTTCATTAAAATATTAAGCTGATGGTTGGACTGATAACAGGCAATTAGAGTGCTAATCATATTATAAGTGAACTTCTTATCTCTTTACAACAAGCCCAGAAGGTTGCACAGAATTGACCAGAAGGTTCTCTTGATATAATACATCTTAATCTATGTCAGTCCAGGAAATGAGGATTATACTTATGCAGTTGTTTATATTACTCTAAACAACTGATGTAAACAACAGACTGGTCTTACTGAAGTTGTCATAACTATGCAGAATCCATTTATTCTTCACATAATTGTTTTGACCATGTCAAAATAATACTAATAGAGTTGGCTTTTCTACCTTCATTTAAATTGCAAATATTCAGGGGCAAGCTATTGTGACTGTAACATAGTTTATAGGAACAGCCACTGAAAATAATGCCTAAATTGAGTTCTTATTAATTATACACAAAACATGATTATTTTCTAGACCTAACATTACTTATGTATCAGTTAAATTAGAATATTAAGTATTCAAATGTATAATTATAAGCTTATACTCTAACACTGCATTGTGAACTTATTGATTATAAAATGTTAACACTTTCTAAAATGTTAAAACAACCTTCAATGAAAACCAACCATTTATTCAGCACTTAAGGTTATTCAGAGATTCTTTTACTATATATTTAAATGCTCACATTAAGCTGAATAATATGCTTTATTTTCATGAAAAATATGGTGTTACTCATTGTGTTAGTCAACTTTCTGTTACTGTATCAAATACCTAAGATAAATCAACTTAAAAAAGAGGATTTATTTATTTACTTAATTAGGGTTTGTTTGGAGGCGTTAGTTCATGATTCATTGGCCCCATTGTTTTGGACCTGTTGTGACACAGGACATCATGGCTTTAGCACATGGTGAGAGAAGCTTGTTCACTTCATGGTTAGGTGAAAAAGAGAGACGGGAAAGAGCTTAGGACTCCTATATCTTCCCTTCCAGAGGGAGTCACACCCTCCAATTACTTAAGCTCTCTCACTAAACTCTTGAAGGTCCTACCACCTTCTCAACAGTACCAAGCTAGAAACTAGCCCTTAATTCAAGAGACTTTGGAGGACATTCCACATCCGAATTATATTATTCATGATGTTCTAGCATTCACAATCCAAAAGGAGCTCCAAATTTTTTCCCCTGTCATCTGTCCATTTACACAGCCAACTATTTTCAATTGAGCTCCAGATGTCAAAAACTTTCCCTTTAAATATGTAAGCATGGATTCTAAGCATGAGGAGGATCTTCTATATAACACATTATTATAACATTATGTAAAATTAATATTAATTTAATAATATTATTTATACTTGTTTTCCAATTATCAATGATTTTTAAAAATATGAGCTCCAATCAAACTTCACGTGCTGCATTTGGCTACAATGTCTAGTTAATCTAGAATAGTACCTCTGTCTCTTAGTATTTCCTTGCTTTCTGTGCTAACAACAATGCAATGAATATCATTACTGCCAGACATAATTCCTACAGGTAGACAAAGCTCAGGAGTATCAATATACTTGTGTGTGTTTATACATATATAAAAGTGTATATGCCTATGCATATATGTATATATAATAGGTAAAGTCATATGCATATAAAAACATTTTGGACAAAGAAACACAACATATATGACACTAGTCCCACTAGATTATAAAAAAGCTGGAAAATTTCCCTCAACTAATGACCTCAGAGTGGACTAATGCCATAGCATAACAAATCACTCAGATGTCTGTGTTGATGAATATCAACAAATAGAAACAAACCTATTTCTCCCAGTCATGTAACAGTATAGCACAAATTAGTACTCTGGGGCAAAATCAAGAATGACTCATGGTATTCCCTGGTAACTCAATGAAATAGGGATTTTGAATTATAAATTATGAGAACAATTTTTAATGCATGCATGTGTTTATGGTTTGAGATTCATTTTTGCTATTTTAGCATTAATGTGAGATATTTTTCTTCTGCTAGAGAGTTTTATATATATGCAATTCATGAAAGTGACAAAGAGTTGATTAAAATAGAACCCAGGATACTTATGTTAATAATTCAGGATAAAATAAAAAACTTAAAAAAAAATTCAGTTTAAGCTGAAAAAAAAGGAGATTTTCTTCTATGGAGCCTCCTAGGACATTTGTCTCCGGGGAAGGAAACAAGAGGGCAATGCTATGTGAGGTTAGAGAGCTCCAGGGTCTTGAGCCCTTCACTTTACTAGTCCTGTGGCTGGAGTGTATGAGAGCCCCACAAATAAGCAAATTGGGGTTTCTCTTCATGTTAAAAAGAAAAATCTTTCCTGTAATCAAAATTACCAGACTTGTACCTAAAGCAGTTAAATCTCATTAATATTTCTGCAGACTTCATTCTCCTAGAATGTAAAGACTTTGAGGATAGGGAAAGGGACCCTTGACAATTGTAATTTCAGATCTTACCAAAGATGTCATGTCAAAAGCACTAAATAAACATTGATATAATGAATGAATGATGAAAGATAGTATAGAACTACATCTGATAATTTATAACTGAGGGATTCAAGATTACTGTAATTATAGGGACATAATATTTAAATCTTAGTTGCTAGAATGAGATAACTGAATGGAGAATGGAGTCCAATTATTTTACCTCATGAATCAAAATCTTACTGAATCTGTTTTTTTATGAAAGCACAAAGAAACAGAGAAACTAGACAGACACTTTGACAGTAATGGCTATAGTGTTTGCTTTCAGGGATTCCTATTCAGGTAACTGCAGAAGACATGGGTGAATCTTAATGAACACTTGAGAATCAAGGAAAACTACCACCAATCAACCATAAAGAGTGAAAAATCAATCCTAAAATATGGTTCTTGAAAACTAAAAGTTATGAAACAGACTTTGATTTACTGTGGAAGTACTGGAATCCACAGTTGCCACACTATGCTCACAAGCAAATTGTTCTCTCCTCTAGCAGTTCCCAGGAGGCAAGAATTAACTGAAATTCCTCCTGCTGTCCAATCTAACAACTTCCTATCTCTAGTTTTGCCTTATCAAAGCTCATTCATTAACTTTCTTGCAGAGACCTGATTTTTAAAGTAACCCCCATTTCTTTCTTTTTAAATTATTATCTATGATATCTTACTGTTATTGCTCATAGAGGTTTAGCTGTGTTGATGGTTTTCGTTTTTGGCTTATTTTCAGCCAAAGCACTACAATAACCCAAACAAATGCATCTCTTTGCTGGATTTTCAGAAACAGTTAATAGTGCAATGAATGAACATATTTTTGAAAGAAGAAACTTCTCAACTACAAAGGAAGGCTCAGAACTCTTAAGTAACATCTTAGCCTATAAAAAGAAAGTTCAGTGAGTTTGGCAAGACAAATAAAGGAAGTCAGACTCATGATAAATATTCCAAATTCAATGGTTCCAAGAAATTCTAGTCTGCTGGTGAAGTTCTCAATGGAAGAAATGACCCACAATTGAACCTGCTTTCAATGAAAATGATGCCTGAGCTAGAGATCTTTCACTTTAGCTTAGCTAAGAGTTCACTAGGGTACTCACTACTACATCTTACAATACTTCCTTTTTACCTAGTTCAAGTTCTTCATTTTCCATACCTAAACAGTGAATCTCAGAGAGGTTAAAAACCTTAATCTACTGCAGCTGAAAATTTCAAACTGAAGATGTAAAGGTAATAACACTAACTCAATCATGAGAGAATCCATGACTGAACTAAAAAGGACACAAAGAAAATAAGTATCTCCAGTACCAAATAAATCATAGAATGTTCTCCACTTTTGTAAAATTTAAAAGGTAAAAAGGAGCTAGAAGTAGAGAAGTTTTGTCTCATGAAATAATTAGACACAAGTATCTGTTTTCATAACCTGCATACCCCAAAACATGAGGGTTCAGATGGAAAAATCACAGGTAGTTAAGAAGACAAAGGCAACATTATCGCATTTCAACTAATAGAAAAATTGAAAACAGATGATGGATAATTTTTAAAAAACTAATGCAGGACAAAACAGCAGCAATAAGAAAAATAGAGTATGTACAGGAGTGACAGTAAGTAATAGTCAACAGTTCTCAGATGGATGCTAAATTCTCAAAGATAAAATATTGCACAAAAAGTAAAGCTTACAGTTAGATACTGCAATATTACAATTTTGTTTAAAGCTTGTTGGATCCTATTAAAATATCAGAAGCCTCAGCAAAAATGAAATCTTTCCGAGAATATACTCTACCCATTCAATGAATCAAGAATATGATGAAAATTTTGAAAATTTATTTACACACATAATCCAACATTTTTGAGCAAAGAACTTATTTCTTAGATATTTTAATTTTTTTCTTGAGATTTATTTTAAATTAAGAAATCTAAAATACCAGGTCATTTTAATTTAAAGTTGCACTAAAACTAATTCTAATAATGAAACAAGCTTTACAGCAAGTCTTTGAAATCATTAGAGGATTTTCAGATTATTTCTTATGAATGCAAACAAGATAATCATAGAAGAGCATATATCAAGTAGCCCTTTCGTCAAACACTAGTGGTCATGCATATTCAACAGAATGCAAATATTGACTTTTCTGATAACAAAAGGGGCAGATTGAAATAGTGTCTGATTGGAAACTATAATCATTTTGTGGAATGTGGCATTGACCTTCTAGCCCCCTATGGTAAGTGTGTATTCCACTTGAATCTCTGATTCTGCTAAGCTTTAAGCAGTTTCCACAACTTAAGAAATAAAATAGAAATCTGGAAAATGGCAAACTCTGCCAGTACAATAAAAGCTGGTAAAAAATGAACAGGCCCTACATCTCATGGTGTGGGAGATTCAATGCAAGAGACCCTCAGGTTGCAACTGATGTCTCAAAAGAGAGAAACTAACACATGAACTATTCCCTCCCTTTGAGAATGGGAAAGGCCAGCCAATTGTCTACCAAGGACTATAATCCATATGATCCAGAAATATAACATTCAGTGGGCATTTAATTTTGTAATGTTTCAAGCAAAAAATTATCCTAGCTCTTTTCAATCAAGATATCATTAAAATCATTGGAGATTACAGCATTTCTTCCATTTCATGAGCATGGATTTACCATTCTTCAAATGCCAACCAAAATAAAGAATGCAATCAAAGCTTAATAAAAGGATGACTGACTATCAACTAATTCTTATACTCTATTTAAACTCTATTTAAAATGTCTTCTTTATCTAAACAAAAGCTAATCACTCTTGAACTTTTCAAGTTTTTTTGTTGCATCTTCAAATAAAATTGGAAATGCTATAATCTCACAAATAAAATGTTAAATTTAATTTTAAGTTCTTTTAAATATAAGTGAATTATTAAATACTATTTTTAAAAGAATATGTAAAATGATAAAATAATGATAGCATAAATGAAAATATAATAAATATAGCAATTATCTGTCTTTCTTGGGAGGGTGGTTCTAGGCCTTACTCTTACTAGATAAGCACTCTGCCACTTTAGTCACATCTCCAGCTCTTTTTGCTTTTGGATATTTATTTATATTCTTATTTATGTATGTTTGTATGTATTTTGTATAGGGTCTCACTTTTTGCCTGAGCCAACCTGGAACCACTTTCCTTTTATTCTCATCCTGGAACCATGCAGACAACTGGAAAACAAGCACTCAGTCAGAGGGAGCATAAAGTTTAAAAGCCCCAGAGAGCAATTAGCATACCAAAGATCATGTTTACTGTAACACTATTCACAACAGTTAACCTATGGAATCAGCCTAGGTGCCTATGCTGCAGTAGGCCAGCCCAAGCAGTCAATCAATAAATTAAAAAAACTGAGCATGGTGGCCCAATTCTGTCAACCTGAAATCAGAGTTTTAGCCCTCAAATTCAAACTTTTGTGATTCCATATGTGAGGTCCAGTCACTTGCCCCTACATGTCAAATAAAGAGACATAGTGAAGGCAGAGAAAGGGGGTAGTTATTTTGCACGGGCAACCACAGGAAGACAGCACTTCAGTTCACTTTCAGCCATCTTCTGGTAATGGATTTGAGCTATAGATTAAATAGATAAAGAACTGGGAGTGCAGAGGAGAGGTCTGCATGATTATTAAACAGTGCTAGATACAGGTATGCTCTGGTTGGTCATTTTCTTAGTCCTCATTATCTCCCTGACAGGTGGTCTATCCTGAGAAGGTTTTACTGTTCTTTTGGGGTACTTTCAGTCTTTTGTCCTAAAGATGTTACAGATCCTGTCCTTCCATGATTTCAAGGTGGCTGCAAAGTGAATGGCTTAAAACAAGAAACACTGATACAAAATGGAGGTAGGAATGCCAAGCTTTTCTCCTGCCTTTCTTTATTTGTGAGCCCAACTAAGGAGCCTGTGTTTCTTATCAAAAGCAGCCTTTAAGTACCACTTACAATCCCAGCTACACAGAAAGCATAAATGGGACCATCACAATCCAGGCTGGTTTGGGCATAAAAGCAAAACCCTGTTTAAAAAATAATGAAAACAAAGCAAAAAAAAGTGTTGGATAAGAGAACTCAAGTGGCAGAGTTTCTTCCTGGCTAGCACAAGGCTCTGAGTTCAACCCCCAGGATGGAAAAAAAAATCAGAATAGAGAGCAGTGATTACTAGAAGATTGGGAACGTTGAATTTGATTAGTACATGCTGTCTCTCTGTATGTATGTGTGGAAATACCACTCTGAACTCTGTTAATGTACAAAATTAATACATGTCAATAAAAAGATTTCATAATGCACAATGAAATTTTAATTTTTTTATAATAAATCACTTACATGAGATAATATAAGAAACAAAGAGAAGGCATCTGAGGTATTCCCCTGTGAATAAAAAGAAAGTGACCCTGCCTGAGGACAGAGGTGGCAAACAGGGGTAGGCTCTGAGTGCCTGCCAGTCCTTCTAAGGACTCAGCCATCATGCAGGTCCTGGAGCCCAGGAGAAAGACATGCGTGCATAAAGGAGTGACTCCATCTGACTCTCTCTGCCTGGTCTGGAGAAGAGTCTCAAGGGAGAATGGCAGGAACAATGTGGGTAGTCTGGACAAAGACAAAAATGGCCAGGAAAAAGCAGTACAAGTACGGCAACCCACAGCTCTTAATATGTCTTGAAGTCAGAGTCTAGATTTTCCGGGAATACAATGAGGTAAAGAGTCACGTCAAAGCTGAGGCAAGAATTGACTAAGCAGAAGGAAGGCCCAGGGAGCCAGTTAAGGGAAAAGGAAGTGTTCTGTTTTGGATAGCTGCAATTTGAGATGTTGGTACACATACATGTAGAGATGTGTTTTAATGTTTCACCAGCAGTTTTTGTGTGTGTGCATTTGTTTTGTGAAAATGTAATTCTTTATTTTATATTGAGTGATAACTCCATGGCTTTGAATATCAAATATAAACAAAGTTTTTTAGACATCTATATTTATCCATAATTAATCTTTTTAATAATTTAGTGATATGGCATGTTCAAATAAAAAAGTCAACATAGCATCATATAACTGAGTTCTTTTCTAAAAGCCCTTACTAGATACAGCTTCAGTTTAAAAGTTAAAGATTTATAAATTAGTTCAATGTAACTGAACTGCAACAAGAGCAACTTAACATTTTTCAAATTTAGTTGTAAATTTTGTCATAAACTTGTAAATGTAAAAAAGAGCAAAAATAAATGGTATATAATAAATTTATATAATACTTGAAAAATTAGAGTGTAATCCTTAACAAGAAATCTTGTCTTGTTCAAAAATATGAATTGAATTTTACCTTTGCTCAACTTTTAACTGTAGCATAGATTACACAAAAGTAAATGGAAAAGAAACACTCTTTGTGCTTCTGGTGAATATCGACAACAAAGATTTTATTTAAAAATTTTTTTTCTTTAAAAAAATTGTATTAGCATATAATGGTTGTACAGAGGGCTGCATTGTGATATTTATGTATGTGCTTGCAATGTATCTTAGATTTACCCTCTCCATCGTCCTCCCTCTTCTCTCTTCCCTGCCTTCTGAGAACAATTTCAACAGGTTTCATTCTTCTGTTATCATATGTGGATACAAAATACATCCGCCATATTCACCCTTATTTTCCCTTTCCTTGTACCTACACAATCCCCACTGGTACCCATCCCCCAGAAAAGATTTATTTTTCCCTCCTGTTAGGCAGAAGTCTTGATTTCAAAGGACAATAAAGATTTTAAAACCATGAACACAGGATTTATCACATCCTTTATAGGCTCATAAAGATACACTGTCCTAAAGAGCTGGATTTTTTAAATTAAAGACCTTGATGAAATGTCTGTTAATGTCAATTGGGGGAGCAGGAAAGTGGAGTGAATAGAACTAACAGCAATATCATTTTTATCAAAATTTCAGCTTTTGTATTTTGTATTTGTGCCTGTATATATAGATTCTTCTCTGATTAGAAACATGTAATTGATTCAAAACATCAGTAATTTTCACAGTAAGACTACAGGCTATTTAGAGCTACTCTGATAAAAATGCAAGTTAGGAAAAAGAATTAAACATTCATTCTGTATTTAGAAACGATGATAAAATAACAATCTTATGGCATAAATTGGATAATGTTATACATAATTTTGCTTGCATAATTAGTTGCTTATAACCACTGTACCAGTTAATCTGGAATTATTTTTTCAAATAGAAAGGTAAGAAGTGCACCAACTTGCCCAATATCACAGAATGAGGAAGTAATGGAATCAGAATTCCAAACAAGTGGAATACCCACATCTGCTGTGGATTGCTGATAGTATGCCCACATCCATGCTCACCTTATGTCCTTAGAGTGACGGTCCTATCTAAATGATGCCCTCATAGTACATGAAAGAAAGAGTGTTCTCATCAGCTGTAAGCATACATGCCAGAAAAAGTCATTTGTCACCATCTGGGCATTCAGCAATTAGCAATCAGCATCAGTACTTTTCTGCAAAAAAACACTATATCACACTGAGAGTATAAATTAGTATGGAGACCTAATTAATAAATAATTAATTTCTGTTCTATAAATATGTCCCTAAAAAAGTCAATAGTTTCTCAAAGTATGTATTAACGTATAATTAGGTTTTGTTTATGGTTGGACTTATATTTCCTTTAATATCTCAGGAAAACACATTGACTCTTTGTTAACCCAAAGGAACTTTCTGGGGACTCACACGGTGCTTCATGATACTCATCAGACCCTTAAGGCACGACATTCTTCTAGAAGGCCCTACTCTGAAACATTCACCTTCTATGGACACAATTCTACTTATTAGCAAGACAGAAACATGCTAAGAAAACAAATGACTAAGACCCAGAAAGGGCAGAGTAGTAAAGCTCTGTGTCTAGGATTCAACCCAGAGAACAACTGTGTGTATTAGCTATTACAGTCTCCTTTCTGCATCAAGGAAACTAGATACAGAGATATCGAGGAACTTGTCCTTGGTGCTCAACCTGTACACGGCAAGTCTGCATTTTAACCACTTCTGGAATCAACATGTTTTTTTAACCAGAGAAACGCTTTTATTGGCAAAACGTGTTTTTGGGGAGCTGAGAATGTATCTCCATGGCAGAGTTCAAGCATGAGGCCTTGAGTTTGATCACCAGCACCCAAAACCAAAACAATACTTTCTTTTCTTTTAGAATACATCTTCACAAGGTTTGGCAATTTCCAGGAACTCTGTAAGTCAACTGCAACATGTCTCCTTTTCCTCTCACCTTGCTGTTAATTGTGACTCCCTGTGTCTTAAAACCTCTCCCATTGCTCAAACCTCATTGCTATGGCCTTAATTTAGGCATCACATTTCTGCCCTTTCTTCTGCCTTCTTATCTCCCGTGTGTTACCCAATCTCCACTTTGTTACTGAGGTATTCTTTCTCAACTGTGAAACTGATCATACTTAAAGCAGTTCTGTAGCCTTTGCTGACAGCATTGAAATTTTTCCTGGTTTGACCTCTGCCCTGTTTTTTCTACCTCCTGTGGATCTCACTTTGGAGCCATTGGCACTGAGTTTTTTTTTTTTTTTTTTGATAAATCTGCCAATTTTCTTTGCTTCCTAAACACTGTACTATACACTGTATTTTTACATGTCTTAAAGATTTGATTATCAATAATTCATTTGACCTATAAGAAGAGTACCTATTGTTAATTAGAAAATACTTCTAAAGTCACAAAATTCTTTCTTTTGGGACAAGGAAATGTATATATAGTTAAAATATATAATGCATTTTATCACACAATTACATATAAGATGTGAAATCATCCCTCCAATAAAAGTTATAGAATACAACCAAAACACATGTTAATAGGATCTTTCATGAAATGCATCAGGTAGATATATATGGTTTTTACTTTATAGCTTTAGTGTTATATTTAACTTTGTATTAATACTATGGTGAGGAGTAAATGAAATGGATAAATTAATTTTTAGAATCATTTTGAGATATTAAGGTCCACAAAGACTAGAAAAATAAATATATCTAGAAACCTATCTAAACAGAGCTTATCTGAAAAATGGAAAATAATTTAATTTTTATATAAGTGTTTTACATTTTAGCATATTTTTCCTATGATTTCAGAATGTATACATATGTTAGCTTTCTAACATTGTGACAAAATATGTGAAATAACTAACTTATGAGGAGGAAAAAATTATTTTGGCTCATAGAATTAGAGGTTTCATTCCATGGTTGATTGGCCCCATTGCTTTTGAGCCTGTGACAAGGAAGTTTACTTATTTACCTCCGGCTGAGAAACATGAAAGGACAGCATCTCACAATCCCCTTCAGGGATGCTTCCTTCCTTTTGGCCCCACCTCCTAAAGGACCCACCAGCTGGCAATAGCACCACAGACTGTGGACCAAGCACTGAACACATGGCCATTTGGGGATATTCCAGTTCTATCTATCTATCTATATGTATATATTTATATCTATATATCTGTGAGAATGCAGAAGCCTAACTAGAGTTTGTAGTGTTAGTAAACACAAATGACCCAAGCAAACTGGCTAGCTCTGCTTTAAGGGAGAACCTCCTGTATTTTCCCCATTAGTTCTTCTCAGCATTTGAAGTCCTCTCACCTTTTGTGCCAATCCAATTTTCAATATCTCATCCTTATTTCAAAATTCTTCACCCCATTACAATAATCTTGACTAAAACTTTCCTTGCCATTTTTAAAATATTTTGTTATTTGCATATAGTAGTTGTATTGGGGATACATTGTGATATTTACATTTGTGCTTCCAATATACATTAGTTAGATTTATCCCCTCCATCATTTTCCCTATTCTTCTCTCCCTCCTGCCCTTTATTTTTCTAAAGTGAATATTGATGGTTCAAAGGGGGTACACCTTGATACTTCAGGCCTCTATATATCATGTCTTAATCAAGTTAACCACCCCCATTACTCTTTCTCTATCACCATGCTCCCCTAATAGTCAATAGCTTGCAGTACAGTATATTATATTGTATTCATAGGTTCTACTGTAATTTTTCTTTTAAATGGGTGTTCAACATATGTAGCTGAAATAATATTTTACTGATTTCCTTTAGGAAGAATAACCAGTCTATTCAGCTAAGGCATTTATCTATGCAAATGGAACCTTAAATAGATTACTGATGTCTATTATATAAAAGCAGTTATAGAGCTGCATATAGAGGTATAATAAGATAGTTGATTTTGCAAATGATACACATATGTACATACTCACACATGTGTGTATTTTTATCCTGTGATAAAAAATGCATATTATTTTAAAGAAATATAATTTTCTGTCAAAATAATTTAGATATTTAAAAACTGATTTGTCAAATATTTAGGTGCTGAAGCCTCAACAGATGGTCATGATATTCCACTACCTTCAAACCTTAAGCCTTATTATTTTTTCAAAATTAGCAAATTAGTTTTCAGGTAAATATGACTACTCTACACAAAATAACAGCACACTGGAAAATGATTTTGTGAATTAAAGGTTATAAATATAAGCTAGATGAGTAATTTTAGGTATATTATTAAATAAACCTAAATAAACAAGTTAATTGTTAAGGAGGAATATTTATAATAAACTATGATACTATCAACTTATATTTTACGATGCTGCTGTTGTGGAAATGAATCTTAAATATTGTGTTGCTTCTTCTGTAGAAAATTGACCTTTCAGGGTACATACTTAAAATATTTCTAATCCCAAGTCTGAAATGTATTGTCTAAAATAATTATCTAGACAAGATGGTGAATGATCTCTGGTTTTTTGAACTGTAGCTTTAATAATAACTTTTATTTGTCTTATGTCAAATATATCAAAATTATTGTTTTGTAGAAATCATATCACTTGTAAGTATTCTAAATAAATGATGGCATTTTGTGAAATCTAATTTAACATATAAGTTTTCTACCACAAGGTCATAGAGCCACATGAACTATTTTATAGACTATATAACCCATGGTAGGCATTAAAAAGTCACCTATATAGAAATGATACTATTTGAAAAGACTGAAATGCTAATAATACTTACTTGATAATTATATATTGTATACATGTATCAAACTGAGACACACCATAAATAAGTACAGATATTAAAATTTTAAAATAGAATTAAATTAAACTTTTAAGAATTAAAATGTCCTCAAAATTTAATGTGAAAGGTGTTAAAAGGTATTCTATATCTTTTGACCCTACTTGCCTTATGGGAAAAAGTTATGATGTTAAAGCATAGGCATGAGAATAAAATATCTGACCCCTCAACTGCAGCATGAATGAAAAGTACAGGAGAAAAACTGTTTGAAAGCCATACAAGTCAATAAATGAGACTACACTGACAACCACTCATAACTGAAAGGCTTTCCGTTTAGTGTCTGAAATAATCCACATTTACCTGCCATATCACTCTGTCCATAACCAATACCAATATGGGCTAATGCTAGCTGTTATGATTGTGGAGCCATACATTATCTTTACTTATGCTACTGGGTCACCTGCCTGAGTGAACTATGGCAAGTCATGGGGGAGGACATGGACATAGGTTGAAAGTACTGACCACACATAAAACAAGAATGTCTTCAGAGATGTCTGAGATCCTAGAATTCATTATAGTGCCACAAAGGAACTAATAAAAGTTTTGCTAAATGTTTCAGAATATATGTGTTTTTAATACTGTTCACAAAACTAATATGTGACACATATTGATCAAATGAATTATATAGAAGACTATATAAAATTATATAGAAGACTCAGTTATCAATAATAAATTATTGGTACATTTCCAGTCCTTAGACATATTCAACTTTTAATGAGGATTATTTTTGATGACATTATTTTTCTTCCACATTGAAAGAAATATGATTTAACTACTTAAAAAATAAAGATGATATTGTTCTATAAAGAATATAGAATCTGACTATGGAAATAAATACCATGTCATGTGTATTAAAATTTATAAAATCCCTGTTATATTAAACTATCAATAGAAAACAAACAGCAAACAACTCTTCAAATGTGAAGTTGAACACTGAAAATAGAATATTGACTTTAATCTGACAATATAAATTTATGTTGATAGAAAACAAATTCATTTTGAGCTGCCTCCTTTTGTATATGGTAAATCTCTTTCTAATTCACTCTGTATAGTAAGCACTTCATGGTGACACTAATTTATTTGTACTCATCAGCAAATAGATTATCTTAAAAATGTCTACTAAGAGGGGAACCTCCTCTTCTGGGAAATTGCAATGCATTATATATGCAGAAATCATCATTTGGATAACATCCTTTAATCTAGCTGAATTACTACCATGAGAGCCAATAAATTTCACTCATGTTTCAATTATGTCTTAAGTTTAGAAGTGAAATTCAAGTATATTCCATAAACTCAAAAAAATTGTAGCCTACATGAAATTATTATATAAAACACCTTCCCTGCCATACTTCAATAATTCACATAAAAATCATCAAAGTTGGCTCTACCTAGTCAAAAGTTAGAAAGATTTCAGAGGTGAAATTCACCTCTGATTTCTCAGCTAAAATAGAAGTAGATTTTAAAATATAAGTAACTGTTTCTGTTGAACTCTACACATATAATAAAGTCAGCCTATGCTAAATGATTGAAGATAGAGATTGGTTTTGATGAGGTAAACTGATCCATTGGATTTGAAGGTTTTTGCTTAAGGGCTATCACCAGAACAGATGTCAGTATGGTTCACTTGTGGAAACATTAGCTAGCCTCTGCTCTGTATTACTTCCCACCAGGCCAGAGGACTCAGGAGTCCTTAATGTCTGTGCTTTAAAACTGAAGGTTGAATTTTTGGGAACTACTTATTGTCTTAAAATAAATTAAAGTGCTGTTTTTCATTTTAAAATATGTGAAATAAAATGGAAAAGCCAAGGTAGTAGTAGTCTTTGATGATTGTGCAAAAATCACCTCTGAACAATGACTTCTTTGATCTTATGGCAAATTGAGTTGTGTTCCTAAAAGAAATGCCATTATCCACTATTCACAATAGCCAAGTTATGGAAACAGCCAAGATGCCCCACCACTGACGAATGGATTAAGAAAATGTGGTATCTATACACAATGGAATTTTATGCAGCCATGAAGAAGAATGAAATGTTATCATTCGCTGGTAAATGAATGGAATTGGAGAACATCATTCTGAGTGAGGTTAGCCTGGCCCAAAAGACCAAAAATCGTATGTTCTCCCTCATATGTGGACATTAGATCAAGGGCAAACACAACAAGGGGATTGGACTTTGAGCACATGATAAAAGCGAGAGCAAGGACAGGGGTGAGGATAGGTAAGACACCTAAAAAATTAGCTAGCATTTGTTGCCCGTAACGCAGAGAAACTAAAGCAGATACCTTAAAAGCAACTGAGGCCAATAGGAAAAGGGGACCAGGAACTAGAGAAAAGAGTAAATCAGAAAGAATTAACCTAGAAGGCAACACACACATACAGGAAATTAATGTGAGTCAACTTCCTGTATAGCTATCCTTATCTCAACCAGGAACACTTGTTCCTTCCTATTATTGCCTATACTCTCTCTTCAACAAAATTAGAGATAAGGGCAAAATAGTTTATGTTGGGTATTGAGGGAGTGGGGGAGGAGAAGAAGGGGGCAGAGTGGGTGGTAAGGGAGTGGGTGGGGGCTGGGGGGAGAAATGACCCAAGCCTTGTATGCACATATGAATAATAAAACAATAAAAAAAAAGAAATGCCATTAACATCTTCAAAATGGTCATATGAATCATCTTATAAGGATTGGAGAAGTAGGTATAAAATAAGAATCACAGCCCTTGATATAAAAAAAAGATGCACCATAGTTTGGCTGTGGGATCATATGTACCTTGCTTATAATCTTATTGAATGAACAAATGCAAAATTAAATGTTTGACTAATTTGCTTCAAGCTATGTTCTATGGTAGTGACATAGAGGATACCAGTTTTTAGTATTATGCTCATAGAGACTCACTCTAACAGAACCAGATAAATTAACTGCAATTCACCAAATACATGCAAGTGTATTTATTTGCCAAAACCCTTTTCCTATTATAGCTTCTTTTCTATTTCTGTGTTTTTATAGCTATGTTGGTAATCAGATATCATGTTTCTTATTATTAATGAGGTAGACTAATAATAGGGAAAGGAGAAATAGCAATGGAACTCTCCTTGGCGTGTTTCATGCTAAACCCCTCCTGTTTCAGCCCAATGTTCAGTTGTAAAATCTTAGCCATTATAGAGTCCTCTTCAATTGTAAATTCTTTGCAGTTACAAGTTTCACAAAAGACAGGAAGCCTTGAAGGAATTCTGCCCTTGATTACCTTTCAGGTGAAAGCCCTCTGCTTGAAACATAAAGACTGGTTGCACTTTATACAAATACCTGGGAGTTAGCATAAGAGCACACACAGAGTGCCCTATGTTGTATGACAAGACCTTGTCACTCAAACCTGTCGATCACCCTAGCCCATTCTGCAAAGACTGCCCAAATTTTTCCTGCCACTTGCCCTTTCAATTTATAAAGGCCCTTTAAAAGAGGGACAGGGGCTTCTGTGCCATCTGGCCAGAGTCCACTGCTTTCCCTTCACCTTTAATAAACTTTACTATCCCTTTCACTGCATTTTTGCATCTGCCAAAAGTCTTCTAACAAGACTTCTAAAATCTTCTAACAAGAGTCTTCAGAGACCATCCACCAGCAACCTTATCTGTTTTCACATTTAACTCTACCTTAGTTTCCATAGACTTTGGTTTATTAAAAGTTATCAGCAGAGGCCATTCATGATTTTACTCATCCCAACTTCTTTGTATCTTATATTAGATGCTAGTTCAGGTGGTATACTTACTCCTGTACCAGCACTACTGTAAGGGAGAGCTCTTCATTACCACTGAAGACACAGGCAAGTAGGATAGAAACCCAGGGCTTCTGGACTTCATCCAGAGGCCTAGTTTAGAAGTTTGTACTATTTGTCTCTAGATTAAGCTGTTATGGCAGAGTTGGTACTTTAAGTAAGAGAATGCTCAGTGAGTAATGGAAGACAGTGCAGGCGGGAAACAATATAACAAGAAATAAAGGAAAGAAAGAGAACAGCAAGGCAAAATGAAGGTTGAGTGGAAAGATTAGTAATTTACTTGCAATCAATGATATGGTTGATTGGTGAAAATAGAATAAATGATATATCATCTACAGGAATGATCTATTTAATATTACATGTGTATAAATAAATGCACATGTAACAGATGGCATAAGCATAATATCCTTAAGGAAAAAATTTAAAATACTGCATTAAATTATATACATGCAAATTGTATATTTTGTTCATTTTGCAATCACATGAATAAAGAGCTTTGTCACATATTACTGCTTTCTTTCTGTACAACTCCTCCTCACAACTCTATGAATACAGGAAGTTCTCATATTGGAAGAGGTGCTTAATCTGCATTTCTTTCCTTACTTGGGTCCATGAATTAACTGAAACCAGAAGAAAAGTGTAACATCTCTGTCTCCATTTTGTACCTGTGGCTCTGAGCTATCCTCTCCTGCATTCAACTTGACATCAAAGATGGGCTGGAATGATCGATGACATCTTTATGACAATGGACTGAAACGATCCCTGAGGAACAACAGAGTCTTATAAGACAGACTATTCTTCAAATGAGGACAATCACTTACAATGATGAGTTTTTGTACCCTGGAGCAGAAATAATCATCTCTTGGGAACCAGATTTCTCTCCTAAGTGATGGTAGTGAAAACAATGTCTCTGAAACCCTCAAAGAATAAGAACTGAGATAATGGTCAACCAGGCCCCACCCAACTAATCTGAACATCTGAAAATACCTGTGACTGGGACTGTTTAACTATGCATACCTGTTTCCCTCTCTCCTGATTTTTTATCTATAAAGCTAAAGTTCATGCCTGTACTCTGAAGATAGCTAAAGATGGACTGAAGTAATTAGTTTGCCTCATCCCAAATCATGTCCTTGACCATGAAATAAACCTTTCTCTGTCCTTCACTATTTCACTGTATTTGACACACGGAGACTAGCAATTGGACCTGCCATTTGAAACCCAGCACTATGGTCCTGGGGTCTAAAAACTCCAGGTTAACCTGGCAAGTAAGTATACGCTTGAATAATAGATGAAATGAGACTTCCAAAATCAGTTAAGCAGCAAAAGCAAGATAAGCAGCATTGCACACAGTTCAAAAGCCAGAGAAATACTGGTCTTATCCTTCCTGTTACCCAATAGCTGTACTGCTCATCATCATATAGGAATTGGTTTTTTCTTTCTTTCTTTCTTTCTTTCTTTCTTTCTTTCTTTCTTTCTTTCTTTCTTTCTTTCTTTCTTTCTTTCTTTTTTGCAAACTCTAAGCTCATGGGTAAAATTCTCCTTTTCTATTCATGTAGGTAATATGCAGCACAGCCTCAAACATCAAAACTTGTGCCTGCCCACCACAGAAATGGCTACCAAAATTATCTTGTCAGAAACTTAACAGGGATTCTTGACTTCTTTTCTCTCACTCATCACAGTTAATCTATTTCTAAACCTTCTCAGTAAAATTATCTTAAATCTGGCCACTGGAAGCCACTGTCACAACTTTGCTACAACTCAAACACAACCATCTTCACTTTCCTGAACCTCATTCACTTGCTTTAGGTTCATTTCAGCCTTAACAGTTTTGCTCTTGCCTTTCCATCCAGCAACACCTTTTATCATTTAGGGCAGCTCAGAATCATCAGACTGCATTCCTTATCATGTCAGCAGACACATTCCTTAATGTGTCTATCACACATTTCTTATTGTCTCGTTGTTTTTCATTAATTTTTTTTGTTTTTATGAGACACTTCACCATTTGAAGTCAACTGAGTAATTATTGATTTGTTTCATTACACTATAAAATAACATTTATAAAAGTAGTAAAGATCACTATATTCTTTCAGTATCTAAAACAGTGTCTGGTACACAATGCCACACTCTAAACTGTCTACACCATCCTATTCCTGTCCCTTTTCTATTCACCCACTCTTCATTTTAATATAATTAAAGTGTTTTCTACTATCCTTACAGTATTTCCAATTCCTTGAAATAGCCTGTAGTGAGGCAGGATGGACAGATGAAGACATAGTGAAATTATATTTATTATTTTTAGTAAATATTAAAAGCAACAGAGTCAGGAATTAAACGAAAAAAAAAAATAAGAGCAGCAAGCTGCCATCTCTTAGCTCCTTGTAGATGTGAAGTTACAAGAATATGAAAACATAAAACTATCTGTACCTTCCCTTTTTGAGATGTTAAGAATCTATAAACTCTTCACAAATGGGTAGAGCCAGGAAGCTGGAAGACAAGTCTGAAAAAAGAAAGTCCTAAACTTACCTCTTGTTCCTGTACTTGGAGTATGCACAGATCACATCTACATGTTTTAAAATAATAAACAGTGCCTATCTTAGCAAGAACTATTGTCTAAGTAAAAAAACCTCACATATGAGTTACTATTGCAGAGTTTGCTCCATTTCCTGAGTGAAGAAAAGGAAACGTTTCACCCTTTTTTCTTCCACTCTCCCTACTTTATCCTGTTATACTAAAATTAATTCTGGGCTGGGATGTAGCTCGGTGGTACAACACTTGCCTAGCATGTATGATGCCCTGGGTTCGATCCCAGCACCAAAAAAGAAAAGACAAAAAAAAAAAAAAACCTCTCCCCTAAAATTAATTCTTACTAAAATTTTCATCTTTTGAGACACTCTTCCTTATGAGACACAATGAAATTCTTTCCATGTGTGGATCTCAATTTCATAGATTTTGCTTTGAAACTTGGAAGTTGAAGGAACCACTTCATTCCTCATTCAGTGTCACTAAGATTCCAGGGCTATCTCTTTAAGATAATGTTGAATGTACCTGTTAGCATTCCCCTCTCCAGTTGCACAGTGTTCTGTGGTTGCTCTGTCTTTAAGTTTTCACCTATATTGTTCCTGTTGCATAGAAAATTATTTCAAACACCAAACTCTGGATATGCTAGGCAATTAATCCCTCACCATTTAGAACACAACTTTAAACATAAATTTCACATGGAAGCATTTCATTTTCTTCATCAGACTTCTCTATTTAAGATTATTGAAGCACCCCTGTCTTTATATGTTTAGTGGGTCATGTCTTATCTACTGCTGTATCCAAATAGTCCCCCACTGCATAGTATTATATTCTTTCATGTACAATTAAATAGATGAGTGGTAGATAAAAGCTTGTGATTGAATAAGAATACCAGAGACAGCAAGTCAAATAGAAAGACTAAGAAAGAGAAGGAAGAAACTTCAAAATTGAGGCAAGATAGACAGATAAGGAGACAGAGAAAATATATTTTAATAAATACTAAAAGTGATAGACTCAAACATTGGAAGGAGGAAGTAAAAACTGAAAATCCAGAGCAGCTAGACCCTCCCATATCTTTGAGTTACAAGAGTAGAATGATATAAGGGCTATCTGCATCTGCTTTTATTTTTATTTTATTTTAATTTTTGTGGTATATTTTAATAGTCATTTTGTGTCTTCATCTATTAGTTTATAACACATATAATATATATATATATACATAGGTGTATATGAAATCATTCTTTTAAAATTTTTATTAATATATATTCATCGTGTAAGGGGATTCAGTTCTGAATAGCCTACAATGTACATTGGTTAGATTGTCCTCATCATCTCCCCCCAACCCCTCCCCATCCCCCTGAAAGCAATTACAAAAGGATTAATCATTGTATTTCATATATGTGTATGAAGTACACCAACTATATTCCCTCAACTTCATCTCTTCTGATCATCCTCATTCCCTTCTCCCATGACTACCTTGCACACACACATTGTACCTATTTTACAGTCCTGTCTTTCACATTTAATTCCAAAGTCAATGTTCAAAGGGGTTTCTCAGTGTATTCCAGCTATGAATATACTTTACTTTGGTCAGTGCAATATCTTCTGCTACTCTCCCTTACCCCTTCCATTCCACCCCCATTAGTCAACAGTTTTCAGTACATATCATTATGTCCTCTACCTACCCAGATGTAGTGCATTTCGATATTGTTGACTCTCCATCATTCCCTTTTCCTTTCCCTGCTCCCCCCAGTGCCATAGAGAAGTTCCACTATTACAAACATGTTCTAAATGTAAATATGTATATGATCATGTCTGTTTTTGTGTATATGTTTATCGTTTGGATCTGTCTTCTACATATGAGAGAAAGCATGTGACCTTTGTCTTTCTAAACCTGGGTTATTTTGCTTAACATGATGTCCTCCAATTCCATCCATTTACCTTCAAACCATATAGTTCCATTCTTTCTTATGGCTTTATATATATATATATATATATATATATATATATATATATATATATATAAAACATTTTAAAATCCATTCATCAGTTGTAGAGCATCTGATTGTTTCCATAGCTTGGCTATTGTGAACAGTGCCCAGAAGTGGTATCACTGGTCAGTTCTATTTTTATTTTTTTAAGGAATGTTCATACTGCTTTCCCTAATGGTTGTAGCAATTTTCAATCCCACTAACAGTGTATAACGTTCCTGTTTCACAGCATCTTCACTTCATTTG
This sequence comes from Castor canadensis, assembly GCF_047511655.1. NCBI lineage: Eukaryota > Metazoa > Chordata > Mammalia > Rodentia > Castoridae > Castor > Castor canadensis. The sequence continues at coordinate 73,489,238 of NC_133394.1, read as the reverse complement.
CTGGTGTTTGTGGTCTTGATGATAGCAATTCCAGCTGAGGTAAAATGAATCTTTGTGTAGTTTTGATTTGCATTTCTTTTATAGCCAAGGAAATTGAGCACTTCTTCATGTATTTATTAGTCATTTGTATATCTTCCTTTGAGTATTCCCTATTCATGCATTAAATATACCAAATTAAAAGGATCCTTGGATGGACAGACAGAAAAATAAATAAATAAAAAACATGTCTGGCCAAAGGAAGACCTAACAGTCACTAATGTCCCTGTGTTTAAGGTAGACCTAGATCATATCTTCATGTTTTAGCACCCACATTGGCCACCCACATCCATTAGAGTAATTATCAAAAGTTGCTAGACATGACCAAGTGTATTCCCCCAGCTTAGAAAGTACAATACTATAGAAAAGGACCACCATTTTGAGTCTTTACTTCTATTTCCTGCATGGGGAGTAGGACATGTTTTTCCCTATTTTCCCCATTTATTCCTACGTTTATGTTGTTATACTAAATCCTTTTTCTATTAAACTTTACTATCACTTTCACCACATTTTCATGTCTTGCCCAAATCCTTTTCTTTGGACCCAAGGACCAAGGTAGGTCATTGTGGTGACTTTTCAATAACATAATTGGAAAGGCATTTAAAACCAGTGAGAGGGGCCAAGAAGGAGTAGAGAATACAAAGGGAGAAAATATTACAATTTCATGTTCATATTCTCACCCTTTTTTGTCACCATAACATTTCAGAAACACACTAAGTGGCTAAAATTGGATTTTAACCCAGGAGCTCACTCTCATGATCATGTGTATATTGCCTCATTTAATACTATTTGCAAAATTCTCATTGTATGTTCAAGTTGTACCATTTCCATGTTTTGGTCTCAAACTGTGTACATTCCAATGAATCCACACCACTCTCTCTCTCACACATACACAAACAACTGGTGTTAGCCATGTATGCATCTGGAGTGTTATTAGCTTTGAATGGATTGCATTATTAAATTATGTAAATCAGGACTATGAAAGATAATAAGATGCTTGAGGATACCAATATAAGGGCTAAAATGATATTTTCTTATATTTTATATTAATTTGGGTGGATTCCTGAACTTTTATCGCACATTTAATTTTATTTTCATATTATTGATATCATTAACAAGTACTAAAAATAAATTCCTGTTTTATTCTAAGAACATAGATTCCTTATAAAGTCAGCGAAAAATAGTGTTTAACTTTTGAGATTGTCAGCAACTGGGCTCTGGGCAATACTTGTGAATACAAGAGGAGTTTTGTTCATTGATCTAGTGTACGTCAGACTGTGTAGTTATAATTTTTTAATTTGTTATGGAAATTATAATGAAACATTCACTGCAAAAGATATACTGAAGACTGCATGTAAATGGAAATTTGTTGTATGTATACTGTAAAACATACTGAAAATTAAATTGATTTCCAAAATTAATACAATAACCATGAGAACAACTTTTCTTTTGATATTTGCAAAATAAAAAAATATGTATTTTACATACTGAGAATAGTAATCAATGCATAATGATAAACACAATACCATTACAAAGCTTAGGCACATTTGAAATGAGATGATAAGATTTATTATTTATTTCCAACAATAGCTTTTTAATGCTTTTTATTTTAATTATTATTCTGTATTTTAGGATGATTTAGTGGAAAAAATCATGTTTTTAAATCTTTAATCTAAAGGTAGTATGTAGCACATGTACAATTGCCTGGGGGTTATGACAGAAGTTCTGATTTGATATATTTCTCTGCAGAAACACATCATTGTGGTGTTAGTTCATACTATTCAAGAATAAAAATGAATTATTAAATACAATTTTCATCTATGTCCTAGGAAACAGACACCATTACCCAAATCACAATGAACTAGATGAAAATTGCTCAGCTCTGATCTCCTCTATCATCAATGTTATCAGGTCATCTTGCTTTTAACATTTAATATTGAAGATGAATAGTCTAAACGCAGGCTTGATATACATGGATCCCCTCCAAGACTGTGATTTGTTTTAAGGTATTTTAAATTAAACAAACTTAGTTTCTAAAACAATGCTACTGAAAAGCAAGAGTGTTTCTTTCCTATCTATTTTACTTGCACAAAAAGTGCAATTTTGGAGACAAATTCAACCAAAAAGAAAATAAAGGGGAAAATAAAAAACACTGAGGTTTGATTGACAGAAACTTCTAATTTCCTGTAAAAAGATTCAGTAATTACAAACAATTAAATTACTAATTAGTAACAGATGTATTTTCTTTTAGCAAAGCCCTCTTAGAAATACTGTTTTTTTAACTATTATTAGAATCGACATCCTGGTCCACCTTTTATGATAATGTGGCATGTAGCCTTGTTAATATGACCCATTGAAATAAATGGAAAATGTACTAGTGCCCCAGTATAATTGTTAGCAGCAGCATTTTAATGGGCTTTAATTTACACTTCACCATAATATCTCTTCTCAACTCTGATATGCATGTTAACCAGACTGACACTATTAATAGCATGCTAAGATTTGGAACAGGGGCAGGGAAGTGTACTTGGACTGAACCAGAGCATGACCTTAATTGTTAATGAATGCAGCAGTTCTGCAAAAAGCCAAAGCACAGTGAATACAACCACTTGAACAGGAACGTGAGTAATGTAAAAGGCTACAATCATAAACTATGTCACCCCAAACACACTCCATGGTTCATATTTCAAAGTTATAGAAGCTCTGATTGCCATACCTATTACCAGCAGACAATATAAGAGAAAGTGATGCATCTTAACACATAATTAATAATATTTACAAGCATTAACTCACAGACTAGAAGCTAATAGGTGACATAAAGTAAAAATAATAAGCCTACTATCCACAGAAAATACAGATTATGTTTTCTTCCTATATTTTCCTGTGCATACATAAAGATTTTAACATCATTTTATATTTTGTGTTTCTTCTTATGTGCATTAACAAATAATCTTCCAATTCAATAAAGTTCTGGCCAGTTTTCTACACTTAGCTGTGGCAATGACAAACTATGAAGATGAGAAGTAGCAAGCAATTTTAATGAGTTTCTTGGTTTACTTTTTGTTTGCTTTTGCCTTGTTAAAAGAGGTAAAATCTACTACATCATTCCATTATTTACCTACTCCATCACTAGTAGAGAATATAAACATAAGTGGAGGGTTTTTTCCTGTTTGTATGTTAATTTGGTTTTTTTTTATAGAGTTCAGCATACAGAATTTAGGAGTTCAAGGAATAGCACTATTTCAAAATGACTAGATGGTATCACAAATATAGCTAAAACTCCTTTTATACATTTCTAATGCATTCATACCTACAAAATTATAAAGTTGTCAAAGCATTCAGAGGTGTTAAGACAGAAAACGTATAGAGAAAAAACAAAATCAGGGTTCAGTTGTAGAAGGTATAAAAAAGTTAAGCAATATATAGGTATACATTATTAATAATCATTATAGAGCCATTAAGTAGGTTGTATACTATTGCAAAATAATACGACTATCATGATAAGAACTAAAAACTGGAGGAACATGTGAGACAAAATTTATTGTACTCATTTACAGTGGGAGATTCAATGACTTTTGGTGTAAATGTGTTAACAATTGTGGTGCAACCATCACCACAATCTAATTTTAGGACATTTTCACTATCCCACAAAAGAACTCCTCACACCCATTAGCAGCACAATCCCTCTCACTCCTTGATTCTTCTCATCTTTATCAACAACAAATAACACCTTGTACACACATAGGTTGCCTATTCTGGACATTTCATAGAAATCCCATCTTATAATAAGTAACCTTTTGTGACTGGCTTCACAGCATTAATGTTGTAGCTTGTATCAGTACTTCATGCCTTTTTATAATGAAATAATATTTCATTGTATTGATGCTCCAAATGTGTTTATCTATTCACCTGTTGATGGACATTTAGATTGTGTCCAATTTTTCTTATTATGAATAATGTTGATGTCATCATTTATATAACAGCTTTTTAAGGAATGTATGTTTTATTTCTTTTGATAATTTACCTAGGAGTTGAATGGCTGGGCCATGTGTTAATTTTGTGTTTAAACTAACTAGATTTTGAGTGATGTTATCAGCAAAAAAAAAAAAAATCCTGTAACCTCAGATTAGTTTACAGACACTGGCAAGAAGGTAAAATCTATTTCCCTGGAACTGTGTATGACATTAAAAACTAGAGTGAAACAATAGCTGGAAGAATGTGCATTTGTATTTCAGGAAACTTCATGCCAGATATTCAAAGTGACTCTATAGCTGAAACATTGCTCCTTTATCATCAACATGTGAATTGAATTTCTACAATAAGAGCTCCCCAACCATTGGCCCGTATTCCATAGACCAGATTTCACAAAGCAAAAATCAGAACATATGGTCTAACATATGCCCTACCAGTGGGATACAATGTTTTAAATTATGTTTCTAAAAATTGGGAGTCACACACTTCCTGTACTTCTAGTCTTACCTCTGTTTAGTCCTCTCAATAAACCTATGCTCATCACTCTTCCTTTTTAACTCTCCAACTCAGTTTATGTCATGGCACTTATTGGATGTGTGTCTCTTTTATAAATACTTCTCATATTTTGTACATTTTCAAGTTCTATTCAAGTCTTAGACTTTCAAAAGAAACCAACTCTTTTTTTATTCCTCTGTGGAGTCTTATTTATTCTGTTATTATATTTCTCTCCCTGTGTATTTTTTTATTCATCCATTCACATGTGCATACATTATTTGAGCCATTCTTCCCCCCTACCCCCATTTTCTCCTTCTCTCCCCATCCGCCACCTCTTCCAGGCAGAACCTGTTCTGCCCTTTTCTCCAATTTTGTTGAAGAGTAGAAATAAGCAATAACAAGAAAGACTAAGCATTTTTGCTTGTTGAGATAAGGATAGCTATACAGAGAGATTCCTTCCTAGCATTGCTTCCATGTACAAATGTGTTACATCCCAAGTTGATTCATCTCTAACTGACCTTTTCACTAGTTCCTGATCCCCTTCTCATATTTTTGAGTCACCTAATAGGTCATAAGCCTTGAGAAGACAGAAAATATATTTTATAATTTTATATTGTTGATAGGCCTAGGCAAGCACTTGGCACTTACTTTGATGTTCAGTAAATATTTAGAACTCTAAATCTCTATGTGATGTACTGGGCTGCACAAGTAATAGCCAGAGGACAGGTTATCTGGTTTACACATGAAACTGAAGCACAACTTTCTCACACCCTCTATGGGTCTGACTCTAGAGGGCAGCAGAATGGGATTAGTCATAAAGTCAAATATAAACTTTCAGGTGAAGACAAGGAAGAACTATGATCTAAACGGAGGGAACTTGTCTCCACAGAAGTCCTAACGATCTTCCAGCAGTAAACAAGCTGGGTTTTTATAATCACGATTCCTACTCTTCAATCTATCAGGATATGATTGCTTTGTCTTAATGTAGTCTAAGATATTTAAGCAGAATATATAAATTCCTCAAGTAAGCATGGATTATGAGAACAAAATAATCACAGTTAAAAATGAAATAGTGAAACCCATATTTCAATTTGATCATAGATCAAAATAAAAACTTTTTAATCCAGAGAATTTATGGCAAAATTCTAAGCATAAATAAATAGCAGTAAACTTGAATTTTAGCTCTACCCTGTTGAATGAATTGTAGTAGAAAAATCACATTTTGTCAATACCTGAAAAATCTCATAGTTTTATATTATTATATAGCTTTTAGTTTAAATTCCTATATTTAAGAAATTTAAATATATTAAATTCATGTCATTCAAACAACAGCTTAAGTGTTTCCTCGAGCACCCACACCACACGTTGCCCACTGAGGAAGAGACAGAACTCAGCATGCACAGATATGCAACCAGGAAGTGTGGGGGCTGTGGGTACCTGCGTGGCAAGCTTTAACTAATGAGGATAAATTCACATAAATTCTTCTTCATTCTTACCCAATGGTGGATTATTTATAGGTAAATTAGTTTTGTATAGTTTTAAAAGAGATGTCATAAATTGTGGTGGCCATGTGAGCAAAGCACTGCTTCAGTGCTCAACATTCTTCCCCACATTTTATTCTTTCATTTTCAGTGCCTGCATGTGTGCTTTCCATAAAAGCAAATAAGTTTTCCTAAGACTGAACTCTCAAGTGAAATTTGGTTGAGAGAGAAGATTACAAGATGCTTGATATTGTGGATCAGAAAGAAAATTGCATAAGCTAAGACTTGGTAGAGCTGTTTTTATCTCATAATTTCTCGGTTTCAAAAGAAGGTGGTCAGGCCTCTAGCTCTGAGGAAAGAGGGAGTGTTCACCATGGATTACTTCCACCCAGATACAGTGATGGTCCTGCTGGTAATTAACCTCTTGTTGGGAGTCTTCTGCTTGGAAAGTCCTTTCAGAGCACTGATATGGCAACTGGCATAGGTTTCTGGGATCCTCAGTGGCTGGGATGAGGCATATTTTCTTTCTGTGGCCTTATTCCCTCAGAGAGCATTGGGTTTCAGCTACAGTCTTTGTTAAAACTAAATCTTGCATCTGAAAATGTAATTTTGAGTAGAATAACTTTTTCTAGGTTCTAGAAATGAGCTTGTTTTCAAAATTTATATGATAATGAGATAGATTGTGATAAGCTTTGAACTTTCTGAAAGAGAGGCCCATTAGACTGGGTATTGGTGTAATTGGAATTCTGAGGTTGTAAGAGAACCACATCAACCTGTGTAAAACAGCTGCCCCCACTGCTGCTGCTGACAGACACAGACCTCAACCGGGCTCTGGAGAATCTTAGGGCTCGAGTTGAGCAGGGTGAGAAGTGGGGAAAATATATTTTCTTTGGACTTAATGAGGTTACACAGTTGACTTTTTTTGTTTTAATTCTTTTGAACTTCAGTGTACTTGGATTTTAACTTACACGGGAACTTGCTCTTTTGATTATATTTCTTCAGTGGCCTCGCCAGGTTTCAAATAAGAATGACCGCTATAATTATATCTGGGATATGTCTATGTTCCTAGCAGTTTTTAGTATCTTTATAATGTTATACAATCTTAGTATAGACCTTTGAATAAAAGATACATAATATGGCCAGGCATAGTTTTGGAAGTAAGAGTGAGCTAGATGTGTCCTGGCAAACATGGTTTTTGTAGCTTTTGTAAATTATTTAAAGTGCTGTAAAAAATGTTTTTGGAAAATATTGTTATTGGATTTTGTAGGGCATTCCTAACTACAGTTTTCTGTGGTCTGCATGCCAGCAGTAGATTAGCAAACATTTGATTCTTTCTGTCCCAGCTAGGGTCAAAGACTCAGGCCAGTCCTCTGGCCACTTACTGTTATGGATGGTCAGGCCTGGAGGAGGCAGCAGCTGCCCTCCCCCAGAAGTGTGAAAATGCCTGAGGTGTGTCCGGACACTGCTGGGACGGCAGATTTTATAAAAGACCCTGGGTCCCTGCATCTTCTGAGGACTGCAGTCACAGCCTGCGATTAGAAAAACACTTCGAAGCACAATGACCAGCTGGTTGCTCACCCCTGGCATGTGTGAAAGTCCAGCTCAGCCCTGAGCAGTCATTCAGGGTCCAGTCCTGTCTGGTCTCTAGCCATTTCTAAGATCTAAGCAAACCTCTTTGTGTGAGAGTTCACTGATCTTCTAAAAGGTGACACCCCGTGGGTTTTCACCATCCTGTTCTTGGTTTGTGCACATGTATAATGCAACCATGAGGATGGTTTGGTCCACAAACACACCTTGGCCACCCATGATGGCAAACCCAGCAGTGGAATAGATCTTCCTCACACCTGCCCTGCAGGACCTGGTCAGGCGTGACCAACCAAGCCAGCCCTTCACATAGCCTTCTGTGGCCTGCCTCTTGGGGCAGAACCAGGGGCCTTGCTGGCACCTCTGCTTGGTTACAGACAGTGGCCTCTGGTCCTTGCAGCAGGGCCAGGTGATACTGCCTTGGCATCATGCCCATGGTTACTGTGGGGACAGAAGCCGTGATGGGCATTGAGGGTCAAAACATCTGTATTGTATTATGATTGTCTCCCAGTCACTCCAAGTTTTGCAACTCAGCATTCTGGTTTAACTCTGACACAGTATCTACTGTAGCTGACTTTTGTTGGTATTATAACAGGGAATTTCCTACACCTTGTGCACCTGAGTCTTAATAGTAATTCACTTCTGTGCCCAAATGCAGATGTGCGTCCCCCACATCCACAGTGTGCGCCTACTACGAAGATTCAGCATAAGCTTAACAATTAGTGAAATGGTTTTAAAGTTAAAGAACTCCAGGTGGAAAGGTAGGCTGCTTTCTCCACATTGCTCCTCAGAGCTGTCTCTGTGGGTGGACATGTGGCTTCTGTGGACCTGTGGTTCCCTGTGTAAGGCCACCCAGGGTAGCTGAAATAAGAAGCTGGCATCAAACTGCAGTCCTAATCTCCACCTTCCAAACTGGTGGGATTATAAAATAAGCCACTGTGCCCATCTTAAATTATGATCTTTGATGGTAATATTTAAATACATCATGGAAACCACATGTACAGTCTAGATTATTTCCACCTTTACCACTTCTGATACAATTTTTTGTGCACGTGCGTTAACATTTCTTTATTTTTTATCTAGTAGTTTCACATTAATTTGATTAAGAAAAAAATCAGTGCTGTCTTTTATCTAGATTTCCTGTCAAGGTCCAGAAAACTTGAGAAACAGATCTAAGTAAGACCCAAACCCCTCTTTCCCTAGGGTTCCACAGTTAATACCCATCTGTTCAGTGAGGAACATATTTTCCTTTCTTCCACTTCAGCCTAGACAGGTCTGTCTTTCACTATCCCCATCAATTCCATACTGAAAAACTTTTTTAAATTATAAACATGGAAGAAGTGAACAATCTTAAAAGTCTAAATTGGCCACAGGCTCTTTGCTGCACAGCCAAAGTTATTAACCTACAGATATGTAAATACCTTTCTTCTAACCAAAGACATCAAAGACTACCTACTGTTGGTTCTGTAGCACTTCCATGGCATTACTAGATTATATATATGAGCTTACATTAATGTTGATTTAGTCAAGAGTTGAAAAAGCTTTTTTCTCCCTGAATCTAAAATTTGGTAGTTTTTATGACATGGCATGTTTTTCCTCAAGCAGGGAAAGTAGAATTGTGCTAATACATGTATAACACCTACAGCTCCTTATGACATAAAACATGCCCTGATCACAATGCATATATGTTACTCATTCAGAATTTAGCCAATTATAACACATGATCCAGATACCAGTTCATTTGTTTCTTAATGAAGATGTGTGCTTCCAGATTTGCGAAGTACGACTCCTGAAATTAAATGAAAATGTTTTGTGTGACAAGAAATATAAAAAGTTATTAATAGACAGTACCATATTCATTTTCTAGATTATACATTATAAGTGATGACAGAAAAGGGAAAACCTTCACTATTGTTTAAATATAAATCACTCAGAAAACTAAGGAATTCTGAGAAAAAAAAGATATATCACATTTCTACTTAGAAACAGTTTAAATAACTCATAGTAAGTTGCACTAAACACTCTTGCATGAAAGTATAAGAAATGAAAACCAAGTATGATTTATCCATGATTTCCATGCAAATAACTAGCACCTTATATTTGACTCCTTTTAACTAAGGGAACAGAACACTGTGGATAAAACTGAACCATTTATTTTAGTGAGTAAAACAGACTTAAGATAAGTGTGTTTAATAAAAATTAGAAAACTAGGTAGTTAGAGTTGGTGTTACAAATGATTCATACAAACTAATAATTATTGAATGATCCCCTAACTCTTTGTAAAAAAAGTCCAGTCACTTGGTAAACAGAGATAGTATTTAAGTGAAATACTATTCCTAATCTGTGGGAACCACTAGCAGTCAATTATTTAGAGAAGAGAAAATCAAAGATCAAGCTAACTAGAGAGCTGGCTTATAGTCATATGGCTAGTGAGTGCTAAAGCCAAGTAGACATTAGAAAAAGGATGCAAAATTTCTTTTAGTGAAAGAAATAATTTTTAAAGATCTATTGTAAACAAGATGACTGTAGTTAATAATTCATTGCAATCTTGAAAAATGCAAGGGTAGATGTCAAGTGTTTTTACCACAAAAAGTGACATCGAAATGAGGTGATGCATATGGCAGCTAGCTAGATTTAGTCATTGTTACTTCAGGACCTCACGTGACCCATGACTAATCCTATCTCACCTATTTTCTTCTTCTTTTTGAATGGTGCTGGGGCATGAGCTCCAAATCACATGCTTGTTAGCCACATGCTCTTACTTGATTCATGCCTCCAGCCCACAATTAAGAAACTGCACACAATTTATGTGCAAATTTTGTGAACTTTGACAAAATTATAAAACTACAAAATCACTGCCCCATCCAAGATGCAAGGTTTCTATTAATCCCCAAATATCATTATGGTCGTTTTGCAATCCTCATTCCTTGACCTTATGAACACTGATGATCTGACGCTATCATTTTATCATACTTTTGAACAATCTAAATTTTTATGTATGTATAATAATCCATGATGTAGTCTATGAAGGTTGATCTTTTTCACCTTTCAAAACATTTTTTGTGACTAACAGTGTAGCCTGTAACAGAATTTTGTCCCTTTTCATTACTGAGTAATATTCCATTATGTAGATAAACCACAGTATATTGTCATTTTTTGTACAAATAACATTCGGATTGACTTCATCATTGATTAGAATGGATAAAACTGTATATATATATATATATATATATATATATATATGCATGCGTGTGTGTATATATATATAAAATGACTTTTTAAATTAATCTAAATTCTATAAGAAAATACCAAAGTGTTGTCCAAATTGGTTTTAGCATTTTATACCTCCTCTGGCCAGATATAACAATTTCAGTTTCTACAGAGACACAGAAACAATTAGTATTGCCAATCTATTTAATTACTATTTAAATTTTAAAACCATTTTATCTCCTTTCAGAAACATTTTATTAGCATACATTACTTACACAGGAGGTTTTATTCACATTTCCACATTTGTATGTCATGTACCTTGGTTAGATTCATCCCCTCCATCATTTTCCTTCACACTTTCTCCCCTACTGAGAATAATCTCAACAAGTCTGTTGTTCAGTTTTCATTACCACTAGATAAAGTACACCGACCGTCTTCCCTCCTTCAACACCATCTACCCTCCCCTATTACCAATCCCCTCCACCAACAGGACTTGTTTCTGATTCTTGCCATTCATTTCAATTTTTAAATAAAAGGAAAAATCAGGTTTCCTTTGTCTCTTCATCACATGCCATTGTTTGACAAGATATTGGAGAATATAGCTACCTCCTTTTAAATATTTTTAAAACTTAGAAAGCAACAAAATCAAGCGAATCTGAAAATTCTCCATATGACAGTTATGCTTTTTCATTAAATATTTATCATGTGTCCTTTACTGATTGAACCAAATAATTATCACCTTATCAGTTATCTCATGAGAGGTCCTTTCATGTTTTAATTTAATTTTTATTGTATAAATTGGCATTGAAGTAAATAAAATTGACCATTTCTTGTTTTATAAGAAAATTTTAGGCTTATCTTCTATTTTATACTGTTTAACCTGTTTACATTTTTATTGGCTGTAAAGCATAATTTTTTCATTTCTTTTAAATTGTGATTAAAAACTTGACTTTGAATTAAATAAATTATTTACATTCTCAACAAATTTAAAAAGATTAAAAGCCTATCAAGTATGTTTCGCAGATTATGAATTAAGAAGGAAATAAAATCATTCTTGAATCAGCTGCTAATGTAAACACAACACACCAAAGCCTATGGGATACAGAAAAAAGCAGTACTAAGAGAATTTTATGGTAAACACATCAAGAAAAGCAGAGTGGTATGAAACTCAAGGAAACAGAAAAGTGAAGAAATAATAAAGATGAGGGCAAGAAAAATGGAATAGACTAATAAAAATAATACAAAAGGTGACATGAAACTTTTTTTTGTAAAGATAAACAAAAATGACAAAACTTAAGATAAATTAAGAAAAAATAAAAGATGCAAATGAAATGAGAGAAAAAAGGTGACATTATACTTGACACCACATGACCAAAAACTCATTAGAGATTATTGTAAACAACAATGAACCAACAAGCTTGATAGCCAAGAAGAAATGAACTAATGACTAGACACAAATACCTTACAAATCAAAGAAACAGAAACTATGAACAGACTAATAACAATGAACCAAATTTAATCCATAATATAAAGACCCCTATCAAAGAAAATCTCATGACTAGATGTTTTCATTAATGGGTTCTACCAAACATTTAAAGAACTAATACCAAGTTTCTAAAATTATTCTAAAAGAATAAATATTTATTTCAAACTACATGGACAGTGTGAAAAACAAAACAAAACAAAAATCTTCAAAACACATTCTATAAGGTTAGCATTTTCCTGATACCTAAACCAGAAAAGGATACAACAGAAAAAGCCATAGGTCAATATCTCTGGTAAATATACATGCAAAAATCTTCAACAAAATACTAGCAACCTGAATGCAACAGCACATAAAAAAGGATGACTCATCTTCATCAAGTGGGATTCATCACAGGGATACAGGGTATTTCAACACACAAAACTCAATAAATGTGATGCGCATAAAAAGTATATAACCATCTCAATAGATGAAGAAAAAACATTTGATTAAATTCAGCATTTGTTCACCTTAAAACTATGGAAGAAATTAGGTATAGAAGGAACACATCTCACCATAATGAAGGGTACATACAACATCCCTGTAACTAACATCATAATGAATGGAAAAAAAACTGCACACTTTCTCTCTCAGGGTGGAACAGAGTAAGAATCCCCACTTTCACCATTTTTATTTAATGGAGTACTGGAACTGTGAGCCGTAATAGTCAGGCAAGAGAAAATAATAACATCTGAATTGGAAAGGAGGAGGTCACCGTTTACAGAAGGAAAGGTTTTATACATAGAAAACCTTAAAGGCTATCCAAAAATGTCAGAACTTATGAGAAATTCAGTAAGATTGAAGGATTTAAAATAAACATACAAAATGAATATGTCTATACGAAAAGTGTAAATTTTTGAAGAAGAATTAAAATATGTAATTCCATTAACTATAATTATTTTTTTAAAAAGCAAAACAAAACATGCAACAATAAAAAAAACACTATTTGGAATAAATTTAACCAAAAAGATAAAAGCATTTATAGTGAAAATATAAAATATTGATGAAAGAATTTGAAGAGGAAACAAAAAGAGAATTCATCCTGTGTTCATGGACTGGAAGAGTAAAATTTGTTAAAATGTCCATGGTAGCTAAAACAATTGCAGATTCAGTACAATTTTTGTCAAACAGAGTAGCATTCTTCACAGAACTAGAAAAAGCAATAATAAATTTGTATTTAAACATCACCACCACACAACAAAGATCCAAATGCCCAAAACCATTTTGAGCAAAAAGAAAAAAGCAGGAAACATTACACTACTTGACTTCAAAATATACTACAAAGCTATAAAAATAAAAAAGCATGATTATGGCACAAAAATGCACACATTAAGAGAATGAAAGAACAGAATAGCAGATCTGTAACTAACTGGAGAAAAGTGCTAAGAACACACATTGCAAAAGTATAGCTTCTTCAGTAAATGGTGCTGAGAAAATTGGACATCTTCATGCAGAAGAATGAAACTAGAAAGTGTAAGAGACCTTAGGTGAAGATCAATAATTAATTTGAAATACGAGTTTAAACCCTATGATACAGCTTGAAAAGTGTTGCAGAAATTAGTGTTTCTCAGAATTTGAAGCTATTTTCCTGGGAGGTGGGTAGAGGAAAGCCATGCTTAATGAAATACAGAAGCAAAGGAAGCAACACATAAGTATTACGTAGAAATCTGGTAAATACCATGGTGTGTATTTGACCAGCATTTCCATTGTTTTTCTAATTCATGTGCATAAGGATCCCATTCACCAACAAGTAAAGAAATTATGTCAATTTTAGTAGAATGACATGATTTTTTCTGTATTTACATATTATCTAAAAATTAAAAAATATTACTCATATAATGAACTAAAGCTGTGAAATATACATAATTGCTTAAAAGGGATATTATTTAATATTGACATAAGTCCACCTTATAAACTATATTTAAACAAAATAAGTATACTTAACATTCTAGAAATAACAGAATATAATATCAGAGAGATATAATTTTTTTACATGATTGTAACAGGAACTTAAAAGCTGCTTTTGCTAGGAACACTGACTACTTATTTGGATCCACAGATTAACTGAAAACAGAATAAAAGTCTGGCATCTCTGCCTCCATTTTGCATCTGTCATTGTGCATCTATTCTATTGCCTTTTTCTATCTCTCTCTTTCTCCCTCTCTCTCTCTCTCTCTCTCCCTCTCTCTCTCTCCCTCTCTCTCTCAATCCTATAATCAACTTAGGTTTCAACATCACATCTTTACAATGGAAACTATCCTCAAGGAAAGGAACAGAAGAGCGTCCACAGGACCAGCTACCTGACAGCAATAATGTCTCTCTTGTTGTAGCCTGACAATCTTGAGACAAGGAGCAACCCGACCACTTTTGACCACCAGATCACACCTGCACTGGGACTATTTAATAATTATACATACCTCTTTCCCCATGCCCCCAATTCTTCTATTGAAACCTGAAGCTAATCTCCGTATGTGGAAGATGTGCAGAAATATAGACCTTGCCTCTCCCTGTAGCATGCCTAAGCCATGTTAATTAAATCTCCTTTCTCGGACCTTCATCATTACTCATCTTTTTATTTAGTTATTAGGGTAGACAGCCAGATCTAACAAGTAGTACCCCAGTATTGGGCTTTTGGTTTATAATATTGTCATTATTTCAAAAATTTTCAGATAACTTGCAAAATACTTAAAATTAATGGTATGAATTGCTAAGTTCTTGGAGAAGAAGGAAGATGTACATACTTCAAATGTATAACTAAATACACTCTCCTTCAAAATGTTAACTATTATGTTTAAAGTGCCTGAAGAGAAAAAAAAAAAGGGAAAAGTAAGAGATCATAAAGTATTTTCATTGAAGATAAAGTGGGGACTTTTTGAAAAACACAACAAAAAATAATGGCCATATGAGCATTATAAGAACTGTAATTTAATAAAGACTAATATTGTAAGTTTACAATATTTTTCAAGCTAAATAAATGAAATAAATAAATAAATAACCTTTCAGTTAATATTACCTGATATTTCCTTAAATGTGCTAATCAACTATTCCAAAAGACAATTTATACTTTTTTTTAATGATTTTCTATTGTAAACATTTAGTTCTCTGTTAAAAATCCACAATAAAAGTTTTGTTTTAGTAATTAAAGGAAAAATCAGTGCTGCTATGTTAGTATGTAGTATGAAAAAAAAACTAGCAATAAAGGAAAACATGCGTTATTTTTACCACTTCTGAATGGAAGAACTACCTGTGTCTATTGAAAAGTGAGGACGAAGTGTTAGTGATAAAAGCAACCGAATGATTTTAGTGGGTGGATAATCAGCCACCTTTACATGCACAGAGCAAGGATGAGGCATAAACACCTGCATCTCTCCACTAACAGCTCAATAGACATGATGAATGTTTTGAAAACCTAACTCTATGCTTAGTTGATGGAAATTTTAAGTATTTGAAAACCAAGAATTATTTACATCTTCCTTCAATCTTACTGTTTCATCAGTGAGATCACTGGAGAGACATTGTTAAGCTTAAATAAGTAAACCTACCACAAATAAACACTTTTCTTAGAAATATTGGCAGATATGACCTTATTTATATGCTCCTTATTTTATTGATTTCTTTATTTTTATTTATTTTTCCCCATTTTTATTATGATATATTCATTGTACAGGGGGGATTGATTGTGGCAACTCTGAATAGTCTTACATTTTACATTGGTTAGATTGCTCCCATCTTCTCCCCTCCAACTCCTTCCCTGCCCTACTTAAAGCAATTAAAAGAGGTGACATCTTTCTATTTCACAGATGTATATGAAGCCTATCAATCACATTCCCTCACCATCATCTCCCCCATTTTCCCTCCCCTGCCACATTGTACTGATTTTACTGTCCTGTCATTCATTATTAATTTCAAAGTCAATATTCACAGGGTTTTCTCAAAGTACACTGCTCTGAGTATACTTTATTTTTACCAGTTCAATCCCTTCAATTACTCTCTTACTCTTTCCCTTCCCACCCCCATTATTGGACAGCTTTTAACACATATTGCTATAGCCTCCACCTGCAAAGATGTAATGTATTTTAATGTATGATCTTTATTTTAGCAATATTCTTCGAAGGGAACTATTTTCTAATGATATAAAATCTTAGTTGATATTGAACACAGTGTGTGATAGTCTAATGTGTTATATTCATAATATCACTGAAGAACAGTGTTAAATATGGTTGCCAGGAATATTGGCCTTTTCAAAACTGTAGTGATGCATTCATTTCCCTGCTATAATATTCAATGAAACTTTAAGGAAGAAAGACTACATTAAATGGTTGTAAACTGCCAACTTGCATAATAAATAGACATTTGCTTCTCATGCATTTAAAAATAGGGAATATAGACACCAAACTCTATTGAAAATCCAATGACAATATATAAAGTATCTGTAAATATAGTTTTAGGATATGTAAAATATGGATTCGTAAAATATTTCAAAATGAGAGGGTATGTTACTTTATATATTAACCAATTATAATAAAGTTAAAAGCATGCAAGTGTTTCAGTGTTTATCTCTATGCACATAAAGAAAGAGGAATCAATTTCCATTGGAGTTGTTTAACTAATTTCAGTTCACTGAAATCATCAAGTTAGGGTTGTTGTCATAGGTAGAAGTAGGCACAGAATGTAAGAAATTAGAAGGTAAAAGACTTCTGGATGTATTTCTGATTAAATAATAAATGTATTTTTATAAGTGAGATTTACAATGAGTTGTGAAGTCCACAGAATGACTAGCTGAGAATAATCATAAAATCATGTGAAGACACATCTCAGAGTTCAAGAATTACTTTCTAAGAGATATGAAATACTAAATGTCTTTTCTAAACCTCATCAATGACCAAGCTATTACTTGCTTGGTTCAAACTGTTCTTTTTTCTTTTACTGTTGACACTTTAAAACATAATTTCTAGTAAGATATCTTTTTAAGATGATTCCCGTAGCCAAGAAAAATGTAGAGCTCTTCTGTAGAAATAAGCAACAAGTCTGATGCAACCATGTATCTCTGATTTAAGACTAATTCAGAAGCCATGACACATGTGCAAGTTATGAACCAAGTGTCAACTAATAGCAGGGAAAGAGCTAACAAACATCATCTCAAAGTTTTTATTACATTATAAAAACAAAGGTATTATTAGACAGGAGTTGGAAAAAATGTAATTTCTACTACTGCAGACAGTATGATTTATGTACTCCAAGGCAATAAGTTATCAAGAGGACAACTATTTCTACTATAGCAGAGTTCCAAATATGATTCAAGATTAACCTGAAACACTGGAGCCCTTCATGAGAAGGAAGATGTGCACTCAGTGTGCTTGCAATGCACATATCATGTAAATGCACATTTTGGAGTAGAAATTCCCTTTTGCAACACAAAAGTATAAAGTTTTGAGCTAACTTGAATGTTTGAGGACAAATATGTATAATAATTTCACCTATGAAATAATAATCCATTCTTCATTTTGATTAAAATGAATATAAATATTTTGAAAATCCCTGTAAGGGCAGACTTGCATAATTCATTTCAACAAAACTTATTTCACAAAATGAAGGACAGACACATGTCTTTTATATTCTTCAGTAACATAGACACACACACCACCAAACATTGAAAAGTAATATTGTAGGTGTAGTCAGTTGTTGAGAAATTTCTAGGTAAAATTTTATTCGGGCATGCTATGAAAAAGGAAGATAATATAACCACTCTAGACATCTCAGAAGTATATTTGCCTTGCACCAATTCAAGAGCAACTCTAAGGTTATAATTCCTACACAATTTTTATATTTTTAATATTTTTATATCTCTGAAAAAAACAAATTAACCTATCTACCTATTGTAAAGGTAAGGAAGGAAACAGCATGATTGTGCTTCACTCCATAACATGGTTTCGTCTGGTATGCTTTTGGGAAAGGAAACATGAGAATAGTTCAAAATGTGAATGAGAAGCCAGAGGAATTAACTGGAGAAAAACCTGATGTGACCATCATTAAAATCACCAAGATAGAAGTAGTAGAATCTTTTTGTTGCTGCTGTTGAAAAACTACAAACAATCTTCAGTGATTTATAATCTCAATGTAGACTTCAGAATTAAGAATATGCCTGTGGGGAAATGAATCATCCTTTGTCTACTAGAGTTGACAAATTACTAAGAATTTTTGCTAACTTTAATCCATAAATAGATATTTTAAACTTTTACATCAAAATTGAAATTGAAATATGTAAGTATTATTTCAAAATAGTCATTCCTTACCTTTGATTCTTGGACTTTCTTGACGTCTTTCCTGCTGGAATTAAAACAAAAGCAGGTCAAAATCTTTAAGTTAACATAAAGGAGCATTATAAAGATGAACCAAAATGTTTCTATACACATATACCTAGGAAACATTGTAACACAATTCTCACCTTAAAATTGTACTTATGCAAAATCCTTTATTGGCATAGTAATAACTCTTGGTGGACATATATTTCTCTAAGAACTCGATACATATTGTGAATATGGATTTATAAATAAATAAAATTTTCATGAATATTCAGTAAATACTCATGCCTATCAACTTCTTTAGTCCATTGCATTTAATTTCATCAGATACTAAATGATGTCTTCAGAATTTCACTTAACAGCTCTATATTAAAGTGTTGGTGAAAGTAAAAGTTTCAGGGCAAATGTGTTGGAAAATCTTACTATAGTGACAGGAAAGAATTTTCAACTGTCTTTCCTTCATTTCACCTTGGAATTGGACCTTGTCTCATTTTTTTACACTAAAATTGACAACAATTCTATTATTTATTCAAAGGTTGCACTTGTCAGACCTATCTCTCAACTTGACATACTCCTTATTAGTTACCAAGCAACCCTCAAAGAATTAGCCTGCTTTCAAGTTTTAAAGTAGATATTATGCACTCTCTAACTTCTTAATTAAAATTTAAGCATAGTTTACTTTGTCAAAAAGTTTCAGGTTCACACTGAAAATAATTTTAAAATACATTTCAGATAAAATGGCAATTGCAGAATTGAATTACAGAAATTACATGAATGCCAATAAATTCTGGCATCAGGTAAACTACTGATCAGAAATTACTTTGTTTCAAACATTAATACCAGTTTCCAAATTTGAGAATTAAAATGTATATTGACAAATGTATATTTGTTGAACCAGCTAACCCAATGCTATTATTCCGCTAAACTTTCAGGCTACATGTTCAACTTTGTCATTCTGATTTACTCAACCTCTGTGTTTGTGTTCTGGTCTACTTTTTATTAGTTAATTGATTTTTCTAGTTCTGATTTACTTTTAGAGTGTCTATTGGTCACTTACTAACATTGAAAATACAAGTTATACCTTTAAAATGCATTATTACTGAGCCAGGCATGGTGGTGTACACCTGTAATCCCAGTATGCAGGACACTGAGGAAATAGCATTACAAGTTCAATGCAAGCCTGAGTTACATAGTGAAGCCTTGTTTCAAAAAAGCATAAAACTTCTTTTGTAATTACAGGATTGGCAGGCTTTGAATTACCAGAGACATTTGATGATGAAAACTTTCTCTCTCTCTCTGTCTCTGTCTCTCTTTCTCTCTGTCCCTGTCTCCCTCTCTCTGTCTTTTTGTCTCTGTCTCTCTGTCCATCCCATCTCCTCTTTTTACATTCATTCATTTATTCAACAAGTCCTTTTTAAAAAACATGTTTTATAAACCAAGCACTATTCCAAGTGAACAAATCATGTCCTTATAGAAAATCCTGTAGAGATGGTAATGATTTCTGCTCAGAGAAGATGTGTACAGAAGTTAATAATGTTGGTGTGGAGTGACTGAAATTAAATATGTGGCTACAATCATAAAATGCTTTTTAAATAAAATCCTGAGTGATGTGAAACTATAGCATAAGCATATACCTGGGCAAGACATATTTTGAAAGAGAAAAATAGTTCCAAATGTACTGAAATACAAATTCTTATTGTTGTCAAAAGTATCATGGAGGCTCCAAGAACTTGATGGGATTGAGTTGACACAGCTTATTTGGAGATGCAATCAGGGAGAAGATAGGGGTCAGACTAATAAGGGGGTATTTATTAGGACATTGGGTTTTAGTCTGAAACAACTTAGAGTTCATGGAACATTCCTCCTCAATATCTGAATTACATTTCCATATAAGCATTCTGACCATTGAGATCACTTTGGAAAGGGTAAGGACACTACTGGGAGTGGGAGTCAATAAAGAGTACTACAATTGAACAGTGACAATGACCCAGAGCACTGTGGCAACATCAGATTTGGAAAATTCATTTAGAAATGGCAAGTTTTACCAACAGAATAAATGCTGGGTATGAGAGACAGACTCACCAGGATGATTCCAAGGGTTTGAATCACTGGATGGATGGCATTATCTTTAACTAAGATGAGGAAATGGCCTAAGAAGAAACACTTCATCTCTTCTTTGTCTTCTAACACTGCCACACTCCGTGTTTTTTCTTCCAATTCTAACACCAGCCCTATTCAGGGTTCTTTAATGATTTTTCCTCATCTCAGTTGCTAGACTAGGTTCCTAGGCATTGAGCTCTTATCTTTCTCCAATACAACTCAATTCTATGGTGAGCTTATCAGATCTTCTTTATGGGACAGCCAACTTTCACATTCAAATTTAGAACTCATCTAGCCCCTGTCATTTGACCTCTTTATTTAGATATCTAATAACACAACTTATTTGTCATGCCCAAAACTTAATGTCTAATCTTTCCTTATTTCTTTGGCCATATTTCTAATCCAAATTAGAAGTAACAACTCTGTCCATCAATTACTCAGAACCTTAGAGCCACCCTTGTTACTCTATCTCTAAAGGAATAATCAGTCTCAGATCTTCATGTTTTTAATATGTTAATTTTGAAGTTAATTTCTCACTATACAGCTCATGGGAAACACTTCAACAATATATATAAACTTTGAAATCACTCTGCTATGTGTTACTCATCAGTGTGTACATAGGGAACATATAGTAGAAATGAATGATCTACAACTCAGTCTGAAAAAAATATAAGAAAAATTTAAAGTTTAATTATCCAACAAAAGAAGATGAAAGGATAGAAAAAAATGTAGGAGAAAAGCCAGAAATGGAAGGAATCATGAACTCCCAGGTAATATATTATTTAGGAAGGAAATTTTCAATAGTGTAGAATCCTTCGCAGAGACCAAGTACAATTATGTCAAAAACGACCATTGAAATTTTTGAGTCAGAGGGAAAGATTTCCTTCAAACAAATCACTTTTTTGGTGCTCATTTAGGCTTACAAGTACAACTGAGGTAATTCAAGGAAGGAAAAAAAAGATTGAATGAAGTAACTAAAATGTAATAGAAACTAGTAAATGGAATATAACTAGTAAAGAAGGTTTGAGATGGTGTATAGATGAGAGTACACTCAAGTTCATAGATATTGTTCATAGATCTTGGAGTTGACTTTTGTTCATTGGCATTTTGTTTTACTTTGTTAGTTTTATGACATAATGATTGTATTTATATCACTAGGATTTAGGAATATCTAAGGTGATATCCTTAGAAATGGAAAGCATTCAGATAAAAAAGCCATTTAATATTACAGATTTTATGTTATTGAAAGAGTGAATGTGATGAAGAACATAAATAGGAGAGAAATTTCCATAGAAGGAAGACCATTTCCATAGTATCACAAGTGGGTATACAAATAAAAGAAATGTGTAAGTCTGGTACAAACAGTTAATTTGTAATTATTTATTTGTTTTCATGTAGTAGGAGGAAAAGTGATTAATTCAATGCTGAAAGTAGCTTTGTTTGCCAAGAATTTTGAGTATAAGAGACTTTAAATGCACTGATTCTGTGAAACTGAAAAGAATCTCACATAACACAACTTGTTATTTAGTTAATTCTGGTTGAGTATGTAATCATAAATTTATGATATAAGATTAGTTTATATGTACTTTGTGTGTAGCCAAAAAAGGCTAACTGATGTTATATTTTATAATTCGTGTTAATTAAAATCCAGTTTTCTATGGCACTGTATAGATTATAAATTACCAATGAACTCATGCTTAAATATCTTAAAAAACAGGAAATCTTTAAGGAGCATGAATTTAAAGAAGATGAATTAGAACTGTATTAACATACTGGAAACAATAGTGATAGACTTGGAGAGTGAGAAGAAGCTTACAGATATGCCACTCTATTCACTGCTAAACTTATACAAATCTCTTTCAGTAGAGATTTCATTAGGATTTTCAAGGTAATAACTCTTCCAATATGTTTCAATGACCCATAAAATATTGAGTTATCCATTCTGGCAATATAGTTTCCAAATTTATTTTACTCTTACTTCATATTTGAAATATTAACTTTTTAATGAGAAAAGGTTAATGGAGAAAACTTTGATTAGTTATGTGAAAATCAGAGGAATACAAGAACCTTAAAGTGACAGAGCTCAACATGAAAAGGGGAACAGGAATTAATGAAAAGGTCAGTAAGAGATGAATCAACTTGGGATGTAACACATTTGTACATGGAACCAATGCTAGGAATCTCTATGTATAGCTATCCTTACCTGAACTAGCAAAAATGCTTTGTCTCTCTTATTATTGCTTTTCTTTTCTCTCCAACAAAATTAGAGATAAGGGCAGAACAGATTCTGTCTGCAAGAGGGTGGTTGGGGGAGAGGAATGGGGTAGGGGGTAGGGGGAAATAATGATCCAAACAATGTATGTGTATGTGAATAAAAAAATATAAATTTAAAAATTGAGGAACTTAAAATTAATCAGATTTTTTCAAATATATACATATATGTACATATATATATTTGACACGTAATTTAAATGTCCAGATCTATGACCAGTTTCTTCTCTTTTCCTCTACATGTTTGACATCAGTAACCACAGTGATAATTTCAAATCCCAGGCACAGTGCTTCATAAATGTATGTTGAATTAAAAATAAAATTTGCTTATGAATGCAAAAAAAAGTTATCAGAAAGATTTGTTATATTGTCCATATGATATATTTGAAATTTTTTCTTACAGTAAGATATCTTGGGTCTTGTCTACAATAGCAGAATGCCAAGATCTCTTGATATAACTCAGTTTTTATATTACTTTACAAGATTTTTTGATAAAGTGACTTCGTCTTAAAATAAGAAATACACTTTGGGCATGTGTCAAGGACAAATGGTAACAAACCATTCAGGTTTTATTTTGCTCTAAAATATTTTTTGAAAAATTTCCAAACTTTTGTATATTAATTATATAAATTGACCACATAATCCAGTCCAATGGTTAAAGGGGGTAATAGACCTCATGGATAGTATTATAAAGATTAATAAAGATAATTTGGTCAAAAGAATAAAGATAATTTGGTCAAAAGAATAGATTCATTAAACAACATGGGCATAAAAAATGGTCCCTTAAACATTTTTTTTCCTTTATTGTTGTGCTGGGTAGGGGTACATTGTAGCAATAAATTAAATGCAACTTACTTAAACCAATGTAAAAGCAAGTCAGGATGGGTTGAACAATTCTTTTACGTAGGAGGTATTGTGGTTCTAAAAAGCATTCAGGCAAACCAGAGTATAATGTAATGGTGAACTTTCAGTCTTATTTAACTTAATCACAGTCTTCTGATCTTTTATTTAAAATACTTTTTGCCTTGACATTTGAATAAAGTTCCTGAAGTCTTACCTCTTCAACAAGACCTTTTCTGTCTATTCAAACAACATCCCCCATTATTATTTGATTACCTTAACCAGCTTTTCATTCTTCACAGATGTTAATACTTTATTTCTTGCAATAATATATATTTGTGTATAAACTTCCTCTTCCCTCATTGGAATGGCTGTTCCCTGAGCAAAGGTACTTGGCCATCTTTTAATTGCTGTATTCCAGAGAGTGGACAGTCTTCCTTATAGTCTCAGTACTCTAGATTGCAATATTCTGGAGGATACACACACACACACGAATCTGTAATAAAATGTACTATTTGATAGTGAAACTATGCATGGGATGTAAAGAGAACAGTCTGAGATACAATGCAGGCTTTCTTAATCAAACGTGAAGAAAAATAGTGGGGAGGTGAGGAAATGGGAAATCTATGAAGAGAAGATGATGTTGTTAGAAAAGAGTTTGTTTCCACAGCAAAGGGAAGTTAATTTATTGCATGCATAGATAACAGCACTATGGAATTATGGATCCAAGGTATTAGTTCAAAGTGGTGGATGGAAAATATTAAATAAGGTTGTGCAACTAGTAAGTTTCAATGATTCATAGAAAAATAAAAGGAATTTTCATTTTTTATATGAGAAATGACATCAGAGCCATTAATATTCTAGCTCAAATACATAAAAATATTTGCTATAATTTATATACAGGTATACAACCTACCTGAAAAACTACAAAATATCAATCTACAGTGGATTGTCTTTTTGTTCAGTGTAGATGTCACTGAAGAAAAAAATTAACATCAGTTAATTCCACTGGCAAAGTTATAATTCTTTATTGCACATGTACACTATATTTTGTAGGTTTTCATAATTTTGAGGAAGAAAGCCAGAAAGACCATGTTATTGAATTCAGGGATACTACCAGCAGTGCTTCAAAATCTGATGATTAAAATCATAGTTCTGAAACACATGTACTGACATTTAAAAAAATTTAAACTACAACTGACCTTACCAAACAAACCCCTTTTAGCCAATAATATTTACATTATTGCTGTTGCATATATTCTGACTTGAAATACTAAGTTTTAAAGTTTATAAGTAGGAAATTTATGTGTATGTGACCTTAAAGTAAAGCCATTTTCCATGATGACAAATATATAATGTCATTCGTGGTTTAAATCATGGCAAACATCAGAAGGTTTTTGTGTGTTTTACCAAAAGCATACGTGTTCAAGCTAAATAAACAAGATGTGTGTAATCAATACATGTTTTGTCAAATGCAGTGAAAAAGAATCTGTCCAAGGTGTCATAGAGGACACCTTTGCTTTAATGAACTCAAGAAAGACATGAGCACACTGTGTCTTAAATGGGGGAGCAGCATTAAATAGGTGAGGGAATCACGGACAGTTGGAGTAGAAAAACAAATATGTGAAAGGCAGGAATTAGGTATGGGTTTATGTTAGGAAATAACACCCAGACTCATATTAAACATAGTAGATTATGAAAACAACCGAAAAGGAAATCATACACAAAATATCCATAATGGTACACATGAGCACTCTTCTCTGTAATCAAGTTTAAAATTATTCATCATTTACTTCACAATGGATATAAATTTAAGGAATTAAAAATGTTAATGAAAATAAAATATTCTTATAGCTAAGCTATAATTTTAAGATAAAAATGATAATTCTTTAGCTCTTTCTAATAATAGCACCATTGTTTTATACTATTAAATGTTGAGTTGTAGTATGGTGAAAATCCAAAATTAACATATGTCAATAAGAAAATTCTCTTTTATTTCCTAAGAAAATTAGTGTCCAGTTAAGTATTATAGCTGAAACTGTTTGATAAAGAGCCACACAAATTAAACAAGCATGGCAATTAATGTAACAGTTTTTACAGTGCATTTTGGGAGTGTGAAATATAGTGATGGTTTTTGTAACACAAATCACTAATAAAAGATTTGTAAAAGTGTTAATATATATTGCTAATGAATTAATAAGTTTATCTGGGGTATTAGTGATCTTTGGTGATTTTAATGGAGATACTTACATTAGAATTCCTTCCATCTTGGTTATCTCTCAATAGATTTAGGCTTATAATTTATTAAGTTTGTAAATAGTCCATGAGTAATAATTGTTATGACAATGTACTGGTTTGGTGTTTGATTTTCCAGTGATTGGGAGTATAGTATGCCTTAGGTAGTAATATAAATTTTTTAGAACTTGCCAATAAATAAAGTTTAGAACAGAAATTATACTTTCTACAAAAAAAGCTGTGATTTTGAAAATATAAAAACTTATTACCAGATATCCCTGGTAAATCTAAACTAATGCAAGGTACTCTGTACACAGGAAACCAAAAGGTTGCTGGGGAAGACCAGCCCAATGGAAGTCAACAATGTGTGGTCTAAACAGAAACATTCCCACTGCAAATCCTGTGAGAGGGAGGGGCAGATTAAAAGTCTTTATAAAAAGACAGTTGACACTTAGAAAAAATTAAAAATGATGATTAAAATGCATCATTCTCACAATACTGAAGATTTTAAGTTTTTTACATATATTATCTCATTCAAGGTACCCAAATGTCAAGCTCTAGTTTTCTGTATTTACAGTGTCAAAACCTGGGGGCCATGGGAGTCATGAAGCAAATGTGAGTTTATGATATCAGAGCCAAAATAGTAAACTGCTACCTAAAAGTATAAGCTCACCATCTTGGATCCTCCTAAAATAAGTAGGAAAATAATTGACAATTTTCACACAAGATTTGGCAAATCACAAAACGAATCTGATTTTATCCAAAAGGTAAGTGAGGCCTATGGTATTGTATTTATAATTGTTCTTATAAATGTTTCTGTCCTCAGAAAACTTTCTGGTCTAAGGGATAAATATGTAAGATATCTTCAAAAGAAAATCTCTAAATAAATTACATGTATGTGATGCAATAACACATAGTCAAAGTTGTCAAAAAGTCATCTGAATTCTTCACTCTTGTCAGTAATTTTCTTCCTGCTTAAGAAAATGTAGTCTTACTTCACAAGTACCTTCAGTGTCCAAGAGATTAACAGTTTTCCCAAGTGTTTTGTGGGTTCCAAGTTAAAGTTACAAAGAAAACTAATGAAAATATGAAAATAAGGAAACAACAAAGGTGATGAATGGAAAATGTTTGAACTGTGCTACTCTGTAATAAATTTCATTATTTAAATTGTGTAAATTTAATTATTTAGTAATTTATTTTATAATAAATCAAAGACTAACATGGAAAATGGCTGGACACTGAACTGAAGGTAGGCTTTGAAGGTTTGCTGTTGCCTCCACTCTTCTCAACTCCAAATACTTATGAGTGCCCCCTTCCTTTGGCAATGTAACACATTTTCTTGGAACAGAACCACCAAAGCCTACTTTCAGCAGAATAATTTCAGTACAAACCAAACCCTCAACTAGAGTGAACTAACGGATTATATATACTAGCTCAAGTATTCCTCCACCTACCTGTAGTTATCTAAGAAAAGATAATTTTAAGCAGGGCACTGGTGACTCACACTTGTAATTCTAGCTATTTGGGAGGCTGAGATCAGGAGGATTTTGATTTGAGGATAATCCTGGTAAAAAGTTTACAAAACTCCGTCTCAAACAATAGCTGGGCAAAGTAGTGCATTTCTGTCATCCTAAGCTTTTCAGGAGGCTGAGATCAGCAGGATCGCAGTTCTAGCACAGCCTGCACAAAAAAGTCTGCCAGACATCATCTCAATGGGAAAAAGCTAGGTATGGTAGTGCGTGCCTGTCATCCCAGCTATGATAGGATGCCTCAACACATAGGAGGATCATGGTCTAGACTGTCCTTGGCATAAAGCAAGATCCTATCTCCAAAAGGACTGGAATAAAAGAGAATGGAATTATGTCTTAAGTGGTAGAGTACCTGCCTAGCAAGCACAAAGCCAAGTTCAAACCCCATTATGATCAAAAAATAAAAATAAATGAAATAAAATAGTAATTTTACAATAAGCAGGATGAGCATACCTAAAATACTTAGTGATACAAAAATATAATAAGAAAAATGTAAATAAAAACATCAGGCACTGAAACATAATAGTTTAAATAATATGTGAAGGAAGTTAAATATTAAGAAAAACAAAGCTAAATATTCCAGCTTTAAGACCTATAAATTTCTCTTGAAGGATGTGGGCAACACCTCTTTGAAATGTTATCATCCTGAGAAATGTTCCTTCTGTTCCCCACAATGCCTGGGGAGAGGAGGAGCTAACATCATCTACAATTTATAAAACTGCACTTAGCATTTAAATGGAAGAAGTTACTATTTATTTATGGATAAAACCAATTAGTTAACACAGGTATTCATTCACCCCAATTACCAAGTAGGTTGTGAATGAATTTGTGAAAAATGGTGCTGTCAAGTTTTATGTTCTCTTGGCTATATAAAAATGATAAAATTTCTTTTGTCTTTGTGTATTGCCTATAATGTGCAACAAATTGTGGTTTAAAGTTTGTTCACTAATAAAACTGTTCATTTTCTTTCAACTTTTTCTATAAATGTTTTCAGGGTTGTGAGAGTTCATAAAATTCTGCTTCCAACAATTATGATAATAAGATAATTCAAAGAGTAATTTAGCCAGTACATAAATTATATCCTTATATATGAGAAATATATAACTATGAACATCATACCAGTTTAATACATAATGATATATGTCATTAATATCATAATATGTATATGGAAATAATTTTAGTAAATTATCAATAGTACCATTTTGGAAATATTCTTTATGGAAAGCATGATGATCTATATTAAAATACACATGAAAAGAAGATAAATGCACATATATATAGCAATTGATAGGAAATCAATGCTATAAGCATCTTTATTCTCCTTAAATCCATTTTAATCAAACTTGAATTTTTTCATTGAGAAACATTTGTAAATGTGACAACCACAACTTGCTAAGAAAATCTGAAGAAAAAAAGATGGACAGAGTTAACTCTACTATATGTCAAATCTTCCTGCAGCTTACATGACAAAGAATAGACAGAGATAGATAATTAGCCCATGAAAGACAACAGAGATATAGGAAACAGAGAAGGCATTAGCATGTGACAAAAATGCCACCACAGTGAAAAGACAGATTATATCAGAAGCAGTGCTTGAACTTCTGAACAACCATAAAAATATAAAGATACATAGAATTCTATTTAATGCAGTAAATAATTATATTTACTTTAAAAATCAAAATATCTAAAGAAAAAAATTTAAATCTTTAAAATGCAACATAAGCTTCCACATGATCTATGGGTAAGACATTATTTATTGGACAAATATAAAGATAAAATTGGCAGCTGGTAAGATATGAGTGGGAGCAAATAAGTGCTTTGCGTTTCAAGATCCCATTCTCCTCAGAATCAGAATCGTAAAACTCCAGATAGCCCAAAGCTCTGATCAATGATTAGGAAAATAGCACTATATCTTCTTAATGAGGCATACTCACTGTACCAAGGTCCCACATGTGCCTTGAGGCTATAATGATCACTATGTGCCTTCTACTGGAGGTGGCAAACCAGGAAGTACAAGGATCTGAAGTACAGACAACTTCCTCACCTGCTCATTTATGACTTCCCACACCCAGGTAGTCATTGCATACTTCTAAATTTGGGGAGGGGCTAAACAGGGAGGGGCTCACTTTCATGACCCTGAACAACTATTGACTAATAAAACCCAGAGGCCAGTAACTTGAGAAGGTTGGCCCTTGTCTAAACTGCTACTTTGCTAATTAAACACTGTTAACTTCTTGCTCTTTCTGATTATTGCTGCACCTGAAGCAGGTTCCTAATCTTAGATATTGTACCCGAAGAACTGAGGTACGTCTGGAATATCCTGCCCTATCCACCATTAACAAAACCATGTAAAAATATTGGTACAGTTACCAAATTTTAAAGTGTGTGCAGCAAAATGTATAACAATAATACAAAACAAATGGGTGTGCAGTGGAAAAAGATATTTCCAATAAATGTCACTAGCAAAACATTACAATTCAGAGCATGTAAAGTGTTAAAAGTCAACTTGATTAGATACATAAAAAAATCAATCATAACAAAAATGTTTTCAGGTGGGAGTAGAACCAGCAGAGAAACGAAAAACAGTATTAATGACTTTCATCAGATGGTGAGTGACATTGTCCTTGAAGAAAATAGATGGCATATTTTTAGAATCATCTGTGAGCACTACATTTGGATGAGCACTAACCTATGATATAGCAAATCCACCTTTGAATATGTATTCTAGAATATTCTGCATATATGTATGTATACATAAATATGTATATATATTTTGAAAAATGTGTAACAATATTCCTAGCAGCGTTGTTTGTAGTAACAAAAACCTGAAAAAACTGTCCTTTAGATGACCAATATAGCATATCTGTATCTGTGTTATTAATTATAGAGGAAATATATGAATTGAAGCAATTGGAATAACTATGTATAAATAAAATATGTTAAAGATATGTAACATTTTATAACATACAAATAACTAGTAATTGTTTGTTACATATACATTAAGTGTGTAAAGAATATAGTAGGAGTGCTTAACATTAAATCCAAGACAACTTTTCATTTGAAAGAGGTAGTCAATTAAGGAATATTATTGAGAAGAGTTACAAAAAAAATTAAATATTATTTGCAATAATTTTGTTCAACTTTGGATTGAAGAACCTTAAAAATAAATCATTTCTCTGATACATTTTGCATCAGAAATATTTTCTAACAAACTAAAGAAATTAGATAGGACATAAATACCAAATTCCAGCTCATAAACTCATACCTTATTTAACTTAAAATATCCATTGTTAATTTATCACAGAGAAAATATGTTGATTCATTGAGACATTTGATTTTGTGTGTCTTTAAACTGCTGCTTCACATGAAAAGATTGATGTGCAACAGGTTGCAAACAGGTCTACAAGGGGGATGAACATCCCGCCTGGAACATGGGACCAATGTGCCCCACTAGAGCCTGGCTGAAGGAAATGAATAAATAGCTTCTATTTTTATCTAATCTTTAAATTGCAGGAACCTCATTTAACTACCTCAAAACTTTTTAATATGACTGCAAAGGCTTTCCCTCTGTTTATTTTTTATCTAGGTTTCTCCCGAGTTTTAGTCATAAAAGGCTACAAAATACTCCATATATCTGCCACTACACTACTGAAATCCAATGACCTAAAAGTAAAACGTCCAGAGATAGCTTAGCAATTATTTATACTAGTATAATCTACTTTTATAAATTTATGGATTAATATTTCCCGTTATTTACAATGATTTTCATTATGCATAATGTGGCCCAATATGCAAAGCTAAATATGTTTGCAACTATTTTGACTACTTTCCTTAAAGAGGTGATAAAAATGCATCCATGAATTTTTATTAAGCATTCCTACAATGGTTCTTCACAAATTAGCTACAATTTTTTAAATTTAACATTTTTAAATTAATAACTAAAATTTTAATTTAAAATGTATTCAATACAAGTTTTTATATTTGGAAGATATAATGTATAGAGGAGTACTGGGAAATGGCAAGGCAGTATTCCACAAATACATTCTGAATAATAGGGTGATATATGAAGAAAAAAAATTTTGCATTTAATCAATTACATATGTGTGGTTTTATAATTGATTTAATTTATAGTTTCAGGCTAAGTAAGTATATCCTCAAGGGCTGTGAGGCTCAGGTATGTAATGAGATCCATGAAAACGAGGGTGATGGAAAATGAGCAACTTATGGGTTTTTGTCATCTGTGATTATCATGCAAGATCATTTTCCAGGAGATAGGAGCAAAACTGGAATTGGAAATGTGGAGATTTTATCTGAATTGTTGGCCTTATGGGTAAGCAAGGAAAACAGATGTTAATTTTCTAAGTATGAGACTAAACCCAATCAACTTTACCTGTCCAACTGGCCAACTAGAAGACTTTTTATGTTGATGTACCATTCAAATAGAGTCAAATATCTAAACTAATATAAAAGGAACATAGTTCTCATTCTTAGTCAAATAACAGAAGCTGAGGAGATAAAACAAATCAGGCTATAATACCTATAAACATGGAAGTACCACAAGGAAACTCCCTGGGTAGCTATGTTAAACAACCAAAAAATGTCATTTTCTTCTTTTTTATACAAAATCAGAGGATAGTGGAGTGGAACAGGTCTTACCTGAAGAAGTTGTTACCAATGGGACAGGGAGGAGGTTGGGAAATGGTGAAAGATGGTGAATATGGTGCAAACATTGTATACATTTACATAAATGGAAAAAAAAAATATGTTTTGAAACTATTCCAGGAATGGGGGGGAGGGTGGTATGATGGAAAATGGTGGAGGGGGTGCATTCAAGTACAATATATTTGATATATTGTAAGAATTTTAGTAAATGCCATAATGTACCCCCACCCAACAAAATAATTTTAAATAGAAAACTACAAAAATAGAAAAAAGGTAAGGTTTATTTATGTTGTTCAAATTAAGAGGAAAAAATCAACAAGTCTAAAAGCTTTCAATGATATAATTTTTGAAAGCATACTTAATAATGGCATGATCAGTTATAGTAGAAATCAAACTCAGCAATTCTTTGTTTTGGTATAGATAAGATTCAATGAATTTCAAATTTAAGAAAAGAAATAGAATTTTAAATAATGAAGGAAACTTTTTAAATATGTTAGAAATCTTACTTTTAAAATTATTAATACTAGAGTTACTGCATGCATGTTTTTAAATTGTAATAGTCCAAGTTTCTAAAAAACTGAAAAAGAGCTAGAAGGACTTTTACACAATCTAAAATTATTTGATATTTATTGCTTCTATTTATGATAAAACAGAAGTAAAAGAGATAAAAAGAAAAACTCAGTAGTCATGCATTAATGTTTTATACTCACTGGCAGTCAAATATTTTTTCAAAGTGGACTATGGTGCACAGCAGCATGTATATTTCTTCCATATTTGCGCTGTGGGCTACATTAAAATATTCAAAGTTTAAAGTTGGTTCAGAGTCAAATAAAAATTAATTTGGGCTGAAATAATACAGTTAACTACAGAGATAAATTACACAAATATATGGAAATAGAGAAAAAGGTGGAAATAAAATGAATTATTGTTGATAATAAGGGCTATGCATTATCATTAATATTTCAAGCACAATGTGGAAAACATATTTTGCACAACTGTGCACAAACATTCACAAAGCTTGAAGAAAGTCAAGAATCACAGTGGCATAAAAATGCTAATAATTCCTAAATAGCATAATCTCAGATGAAAAGCTGTTATGTCTATTATGTTGACATTGTGAGGAGGATAGGACAAGATCATTTTCAAAATGTGGATGAACTATGGAGAAATCTGAGTTGCAAAAAAGCAAGGGTAAGAGATCAGAAACTTATTCACAGATATCTGACTTTGGGATGTCTAGAAATGCCTTTTAGTATTTCTCACGCTTGAATATACTTCAGAATCATTGTAGAACTAATTGAACTGAAGACTTCCTTAGAAATTTATAAGAAGTGAGCTGATTCAATATACTTTGTATAAAATAAATTCCTTATGGAAGCTTTTCCTTATAATCCTTCCCAACATTATATTAGAAAAACATTATAATGGAGGATTCAAATCCATTAGTATGTGTTCATTTGCAATTAAGCTAAATATATACTTTCAGTCTGTTATTTTTTCATAGCCCTAAACCTTTTCTTTCCATGATACGATATAATCATTTTCTTAAAAATGATACATGAATTACATTGTTGTAAATCTTAGAAATAATAGTGACATTATGTTAGATTTGTACTCACATTGGTGGATCAATGGGTGAAACTATAAGCATCGCAGCACAGAAGAACTCCTATAATTTACAGAACCATCTTTGGGTTGTGGAATGGTGATTGTATTTCTCTTAGCTTCTTCTTAGGTTCTGATAAGAATAAAATTAGCTTAACGCTGCTGTGATGGTTTGGTTCTTAAATGCGTTGGAGGCTGGTCCCCAGCCTGTTGAGCTATTGGGACGTGGTACATGGTATAACCTTCAAGAGGTAGGGTTTAGTGGGAGGAAGTTGGGTCACTGAAGGCATGTCCTTAAAGGGGATAGTCAAACTCCATTATTATATTAAGTGTATATTTAATATATTCTATATATTGTCTTCTAATATTGCCTACTCTATTCTTTTTTGGTCTAGCTTTCCTCCTATTACATTGTTGAACTTCTCAGAATCACAATTTGAGTTATTTTTGTTTTGTTTTCTTTTTTTTAACTTATTGCCTGATCTTATAATTTATTAGCTTCTTTATCAATTGACATATTATGTATTCTCTTTTCCTTAACGCAAATTTTTGAAATTTGTTGAAGAACAAATTTAAACATACTTAGACAACATGAAAAATTGGATCCACTTTTATTAATAATTGTCATAATATTGTGAAATTTCTAAGATACACTTGCCTTAAAATAGCCATGTTCACTTTCTCAGAATCAAAACTATAAGTCAGATACTAAATGACCAAATATTTTACTTCATATTTGAAAATCTCTACTTCTTTATATTAATGATTGCTTTTTAAATAAAGAACAATAAATATAATAGCATGGTATTAAAAAGCCTTGAAATGCTTTCCCTCTGTTTATAGTTGCATGTGTTATAGGTTGAAGTGCATCATTTCAAAAGAGATGTATTACAGGTGAGCCTGATTCCATATGACTGACATTCTTGTAGAAGGGTATATTTGAACAAACTTTACAGAGGAAACATGGTATGAAGACAGAGAAAACGTTATCTCCATGGAATACCACAGATTGCCAGTAGTCTCTAGAAGCCAGGAGAAAGTCATTGATAGATTTTCCACCCCAGGCATCAGAAGGAACCAAATGTATACACACCTGTAAAACAGAGGAAATTAATGTCCGTTCTTCTAGCCACTTTGTTTTGTTACAGCAGCCCTAACAAACATAGTATCTGACCATTTCCACCACTAAAAAGGGAGGAAGAAAATATAAAGCAAGACAGCAAAGAAACAACAAGAAAGAGAAGGGTAAGAAATAGCAAGAGACAAATGAACAGTAGCTGAGATAAAAGAGGAGTGGTAAAGTATACCATTGTCCTGCCAGCCTTTTCCATTGGACATAAAGGTAATAATGAATCCAAACAAGCTGCTTTAATGGGGACTTTTCTGAGACTCTCCTACCCTTTATGTGTAAGTAGGGTGTACAAGGAGTTTCCCTCCGCATTCTAGGTCAGCAGATGAAATGCCTCAGGTATCCAAAGTTTTGGGAGATGGTGTTAGGAGCACCAAAAGATCAGAAGCAGGTGCTGCCAAAAGTCCACAAGATACAATGACACTCTGAGGGCCCAGAAATCACTAAAGGAAATAACTGTGGCTAGAGATAAGCCAGTCACATAATGTGCATGACTCACTGCATCAGGAAAATACAAAGCCCCTCTTTGAAAATTAAGAAGTTCAGGATGGTGACATCAAAATTTGATCCAAGCATTAGCCTTGTTTAGGATTCATATGAGTTCCCACACAAATCACGTGTTACATGACCATGAAGCCAGCCCTACCTGGCTTGATCTGTGCACCAGCACAGAGAGGCAGAGACTATCAGTAATGCAGTATTATTGAACATAATGAGATAATGAATCAACATGTGATTAGTTTCCAGTAACTTTTCAATTTAGCATGATTGATATTGAAAGGTTAAAATTTTAATTTTTAACTGCCCTTTATCTTATTTTTTTTTATTATTCATATGTGCATACAAGGCTTGGGTCATTTCTCCCCCCTGTCCCCACCCACTCCCTACCACCCACTCCAATCCCCTCCCTCTCCCCCCTTCCCCCCACCCCCTCAATACCCAGCAGAAACTATTTTGCCCTTATTTCTAATTTTGTTGTAGAGAGAGTATAAGCCATAATAGGAAGGAACAGGGGTTTTTGCTGGTTGAGATAAGGATAGCTGTACAGGGAGTTGACTCACATTAATTTCCTGTACGTGTATGTGTTACCTTCTAGGTTAAATCTTTTTGATCTCACCTTTTCTCTAGTTCCTGGTCCCCTTTTCCTATTGGCCTCAGTTGCTTTTAAGGTATCTGCTTTAGTTTCTCTGCGTTAAGGGCAACAAATGCTAGATAATTTTTTAGGTGTCTTACCTATCCTCAGCCCTCCCTTGTGTGCTCTCGCTTTTATCATGTGCTCAAAGTCCAATCCCCTTATGGTGTTTGCCCTTCATCTAATGTCCACATCTGAGAGGGAACATATGATTTTTAGTCTTTTGGGCCAGGCTAACCTCACTCAGAATGATGTTCTCCAATTCCATCCATGATAACATTTCGTTCTTCTTCATGGCTGCGTAAAATTCCATTGTGTACAGATACCACATTTTCTTAACCCATTCGTCAGTGGTGGGGCATCTTGGCTGTTTCCATAACTTGGCTATTGTGAATAGTGCCGCAGTAAACATTGGTGTGCAGGTGCCTCTGAAGTAACCTGTGTCACAGTCTTTTGGGTATATCCCCAAGAGTGGTATTGCTGAATCAAATGGTAGATCAATGTTTAGCTTTTTAAGTAGCCTCCAAATTTTTTTCCAGAGTGGTTGTACTAGTTTACATTACCACCAACAGTGTAAGAGGGTTCCTTTTTCCCTGCATCCTTGCCAGCACCTGTTGTTGTTGGTGTTGCTAATGAAGGCTATTCTAACAGGGGTGAGGTGGAATCAGTGTGATTTTAATTTGCATTTCCTTTATTGCTAGAGATGGTGAGCATTTTTTCATGTGTGTTTTGGCCATTTGAATTTCTTCTTTTGAGAAAGTTCTTTTTATTTCACTTGCCCATTTCTTTATTGGTTCATTAGTTTTGGGAGAATTTAGTTTTTTAAGTTTCCTATATATTCTGGTTATCAGTCCTTTGTCTGATGTATAGCTGGCAAATATTTTCTCCCACTCTGTGGGTGTTCCCTTCAGTTTAGAGACCATTTCTTTTGATGAACACAAGCTTTTTAGTTTTATGAGGTCCCATTTATCTATGCTATCTCTTAGTTGCTGTGCTGCTGGGGTTTCATTGAGAAAGTTCTTACCTATACCTACTAACTCAAGAGTATTTCCTACTCTTTCCTGTATCAACTTTAGAGTCTGTGGTCTGATATTAAGATCTTTGATGCATTTTGAGTTAATCTTGGTATAGGGTGATATACATGGATCTAGTTTCAGTTTTTTGCAGACTGCTAACCAGTTTTCCCAGCAGTTTTTATTGAAGAGGCTGCTATTTCTCCATCATATATTTTTAGCTCCTTTGTCAAAGACAAGTTCATTATAGCTCTGTGGCTTCATATCTGGGTCCTCTATTCTGTTCCACTGGTCTTCATGTCTGTTTTTGTGCCAGTACCATGCTGTTTTTATTGTTATTGCTTTGTAATATAGTTTGAAGTCAGGTATTGTGATACCTCCTGCATTGTTCTTTTGACTGAGTATTGCCTTGGCTATTCGTGGCCTCTTGTGTTTACATATAAATTTCAAGGTAGATTTTTCAATCTCTTTAATGAATGTCATTGGAATTTTGATGGGAATTGCATTAAACATGTAGATTACTTTTGGGAGTATCGACATTTTTACTATGTTGATTCTACCAATCCATGAGCATGGGAGATCTCTCCACTTTCTATAGTCTTCCTCAGTCTCTTTCTTCAGAAGTGTACAGTTTTCCTTGTAGAGGTCTTTCACATCTTTTGTTAGGTTTACACCTAGGTATTTGATTTTTTTTGAGGCTATTGTAAATGGAATTATTTTCATGTATTCTTTTTCAGTTTGCTCATTGTTAGTGTATAGAAATGCTAATGATTTTTCTATGTTGATTTTATATCCTGCTACCTTGCTACAGCTATTGATGATGTCTAGAAGCTTCTGAGTAGAGTTTTTTGGGTCTTTAAGGTATAGGATCATGTTGTCTGCAAATAGGCATATTTTGACAGTTTCTTTACCTATTTGTATTCCTTTTATTCCTTCTTCTTGCCTAACTGCTCTGGCTAGGAATTCCAGTACTATGGTGAATAGGAGTGGAGATAGTGGTCATCCTTGTCTGGTTCCTGATTTTAGAGGGAATGGTTTCAGTTTTTCTCCATTAAGTATAATGCTGGCTGTAGGTTTGTCATATCTAGCTTTTATAATGTTGAGGAACTTTCCTTCTATTCCTAGTTTTCTTAGAGCTTTTATCATGAAATGATGTTGGATCTTATCAAAGGCTTTTTCTGCATCTACTGAGATGATTAAGTGGTTTTTGTCTTTGCTTCTGTTAATGTGGTTTATTACATTTATTGATTTTCATATGTTCAACCAACCCTGCAATCCTGGGATGAAGCCTACTTGGTTGTGGTGAATAATCTCTTTGATGTGTTGTTGAATTCGTTTTGTAATTATTTTGTTGAGGATTTTTGTGTCAATGTTCATTAAGGAGATTGGTCTATAGTTCTCCTTTTTGGAGGTGTGTTTGCCTGGTTTTTGGATAAGTGTAATACTGGCTTCATAAAATGTGTTTGGCAGTTTTCCTTCCCTTTCTATTTCATGGAACAGTTTAAGGAGGGTTGGTATCAGTTCTTCTTTAAAGGTCTGATAGAATTCAGCAGCGAATCCATCAGGTCCTAGACTTTTCTTTTTGGGGAGACTCTTGATTGCTGCTTCAATTTCATTTTGTGTTATAGATCTATTCAGGTGATTAATTTCCTCTTGGTTCAGTTTTGGATGGTCGTATGTATCTAGAAATCTGTCCATTTCTCTAAGATTTTCAAATTTATTTGAATATAGGTTCTCAAAGTAGTCTCTGATGATTTCCTGGACTTCCATGGTGTTTGCTGTTATCTCCCCTTTTGCATTCCTGATTCTACTAATTTGGGTTTTTTCTCTCCTCATTTTAGTCAGGATTGCCAGGGGTCTATCGATCTTGTTTATTTTTTCAAAGAACCAACTTTTTGTTTCATTAATTCTTTGTATGGTTTTTTTGGTTTCTATTTCGTTGATTTCAGCTCTTATTTTTATTATTTCTCTCCTATTTGTTTTGGGATTTGCTTGTTCTTGTTTTTCTAGGAGTTTGAGATGTATCATTAGGTCATTGATTTGGGATCTTTCAGTCTTTTTAATATATGCACTCATGGCTATAAACTTTCCTCTCAGGACTGCCTTAGCTGTGTCCCATAGGTTCCAATAGGTTGTGTTTTCATTTTCATTGACTTTCAGGAACTTTTTAATTTCCTCTTTTATTTCATTGATGATCCATTCTTCATTAAGTAATGAGTTATTTAGTTTCCAGCTGTTTGCATGCTTTTTGCCTTTACTTTTGTTGTTGAGTTCTACTTTTACTGCATTGTGATTAGATAGTATGCATGGTATAATTTCTATTTTCTTATATTTGCTGAGACTTCCTTTGTGCTCTAGGATATGGTCTATTTTGGAGAAGGTTCCATGGGCTGCTGAGAAGAATGTATATTGTGTAGAAGTTGGATGAAATGTTCTGCAGACATCAACTAGGTCCATTCGATCTATTGCATATTTTAGATCTTGGATTTCTTTATTGATTTTTTTGTTTGGATGACCTACCTATTGATGATAATGGGGTGTTAAAGTCTCCCACAACCACTGTGTTGGCATTTATATATGCTTTTAGGTCTTTCAGGGTATGTTTGATGAAATTGGGTGCGTTGACATTGGGTGCATACAGGTTGATAATTATTATTTCCTTTTGGTCTATCTCCCCTTTTACTAGTATGGAATGTCCTTCTTTATCTCATTTGATCAATGTAGGTTTGAAGTCTACTTTGTCAGAGGTAAGTATTGCTACTCCTGCCTGTTTTTGGGGCCCATTGGCTTGGTAAATCTTCTTCTAGCCTTTCATCATTAGCCTATGCTTATATCTGTCAGTGAGATGGGTCTCCTGTAAGCAACAAATTGTTGAATCTTCCTTTTTAATCCATTTCGTCAAGAGGTGCCTTTTGATGTGTGAATTAAGTCCATTAACATTAAGCATTAGTACTGATAGGTATGTGGTGATTTCTGTCATTTAGTTGTCTTAGTTGTTTGAAGGTTTGATTGTGTGTACCTAAGGTGAGGTTACTCTCTACTGTCTTGCTTTTTCTTTTCCTGTGGTTTGGTGCTGACTGTCTTTTCATGGTTAAGTTGGGTTTCACTTTCTGTGTGCAGAATATCTTGAAGAATCCTTTGTAGTGGTGGCTTTGTGGTCACATATTGTTTTAGTTTCTGCTTATCATGGAAGACTTTTATTGCTCCATCTATTTTGAATGATAGTTTTGCTGGGTAGAGAATCCTGGGGTTGAAGTTATTTTCATTCAGTGCCTGGAAGATCTCACCCCATTCTCTTCTTGCTTTTAATGTTTCTGTTGAGAAGTATGCTGTGATTTTGATCAGTTTACCTTTGTATGTTACTTGTTTTTTCTCTCTTACAGCCTTCAATATTCTTTCCTTAGTTTCTGAACTTGTTGTTTTAATGATGATATGTCATGGGGTAGTTCTATTTTGATCTGGTCTGTTTGGTGTCCTGGAGGCCTCTTGCATCTGTATGGGAATATCTTTCTCTAGATTTGGGAAATTTTCTGTTATTATTTTGTTAAATATATTACGCATTCCCTTCTCTTGCACCTCTTCTCCTTCTTCGATGCCCATGATTCTCAAGTTTGGTCTTTTGATGGAGTTGGTGAGTTCTTGCATTTTCTTTTCACAGGTCTTGACTTGTTTAATTAATAGTTCTTCTGTTTTTCCTTTAATTACCATTTCATCTTCAAGTTCTGAGATTCTGTCTTCTGTTTGTTCTATTCTGCTGGATAGGCCTTCCGTTTTGTTTTGCTGTTCCGTTTCATTCTTTTTTCTGAGATTTTCCATATCCTGGCAGTTTTCCTCTTTAATGTCTATTTTTGTCCTGAGTTCATTTATCCATTTATTCATTGTGTTCTCTCTTTCACTTTGGTGTTTATACAGTGCTTCTATGGTTTCCTTTATTTCTTCTTTTGCTTTTTCAAATTCTCTATTTTTGTTGTCTTGGAATTTCTTGAGTGTCTCCTGTACATTTTGGTTGACCCTATCCAGTATCATCCAAATAAAATTCTCATTGAGTACCTGTAGTATGTCTTCTTTTAAATTATTCTTGTGGGCTTCATTGGGTCCTTTGGCATAGTTTATCTTTATTTTCTTGGAGTCTGGATCTGAGTACCTGTTTTCTTCATTCCCCTCTGGTTCCTGTACTAATTTTTTGCTGTGGGGAAACTGGTTTCCCTGTTTTTTCTGTCTTCCCATCATTGTCTTTGGTGTTGTTACTGTCCCTGTACTGTGTACAATTAAGTATTTTCTAGCTTGTAATAATAACAATGGTAATATTTAGAATGGAAGGGTGAGCTGAAATGGAAAGCAAGAAGTTAAAGAAATGGGAAAAGCAAATACACAGACTGGAAGGAGAAAACAGAACAAGGTATCAGACAAGAAGTTTTCAAAGGTATAAACAGGGAGCTTTAGTGTACTAATCATTAGTAAGCTGGTCCACGTCTTCCCAAGCCTTCTGGGTGCTGGCAACTGGTGGCCCGGGGACCCTCCTGGTTTCTCTGTTTAATGTGAGTTGGAGATTCTCTGTGCTGGCTGGAGGTGTGGAGGGGTCAAAGTTACACCTCTTCTCAGTGATTATGCCTGCAAAGTGTGTCTCCAGTGTCTCTCCAAGATTTCACTACAGGAGGCTAGCTTTCTGCTTCCTCCCTAACCGCCATCTTGGAATCCTCTGCCCTTTATCTTAAAACCTTAAATGGTGAATGTCCTAACAATATCCCTCTTAATAAATATAATTTATTAATCAAATAAGTGGCTCATAATTATGAATGCTTATTTTCTAGGTTATTTAATAAAAAGTATGAAGGACTTTTTTCCAAATAATCTGAATTATATCCATGATGTTAAAAACTTCTTAATTAATATATGACAAGTAAGAAGTTTGATTGGCAAAGTTAACTCATATTTGGTGATATGTTATTATAAGCCAAGGAAATAAATAAAACCAAGTTTTTCCTTATCATGAATTTACTGTTTTCCATGGCACAAAATTCTAAGTAGCAGCTGAGTAATCTCATTTCAAGTTTGGCAATATACTTGCCCACCAACATTATGTACAGAAATTGGAATTATTTACATTGCGCATTTGTTGGGAGATTAAGGACATGTTGCTTTTGGTTGGTAATTCCAACAAGAATTTCCTAAAAATAAATCAAAATTTTCTTTTCTTTCCTGTACAATCAGTATTTTCACTACTTGACTTAGTAAATGCAGAAAACAAATATTCTCTTACATTTCTTTATAGAAAAATTCACAAACCTGATGCCTCCCATTTTAATTTTTCCTATTCCCTCTTACACATCTAAATTAGATACCAATTTGTAACTAAATTATGATCCTGAATTAATTATTGAGCAATAATTTTGTTGCCTTTCTCATACCCTTCTTCGAAATTGAAGAATAGAGTAAAATAAAATTTGCTTAAAGAATACTAAACATAAATGTATGTGTTTACTCATTTTAGTTTGATAACTAAAATTTTGCCTAATCTAAGCATAACGTTGAGATTTCTCCATTATATTTTCAGAAAGAAACCACAATGTACCCCCAGCCAGCACAACAATAAACAAAAGTAAGAGTGAAAATCATTCTCATAGTTACTCTGAAGAGCCCTCAAGTTATATTACTCCAAAGACAAAATATTGTTATTTCTGAACTCCATCCAGTTTTTAAATTAATGATATTCATAGTCTCTTGTCTTGAGCTATTTATTGTTTGTGTTATATATAACTCTTTTAAAATGTACTTATTTTCTTTTCCCTTTAAGATGTATCCTGAACACTCTACCTCATTATCCCCCCAGCTCCAATTCTGTTGTTTCATCCTAGCATGTTAATCAATTGTGTGTCCCTAACTCTTCTGGGACTAATTGTTCAACCACCACATGGTTTTCAATATTTGTTGTTATGTATTTTCATTAGTTTTTCTCTGTAATCTTTCCCTTTTTCTCATGTGTGAAATTATGAACTGCTTTTTAAGAACTTGTTTTCCCTTTATTTTCACATAAATATATGTAGTTTTGAATAACAAAGCACCCTTCCAATGTAGTTTATATAAATCCCTCTTTTACTTGAAAAGTTTTATATTCCTACTTTCCACATATAAAATAATTATACTTTAATTTCAAAAGAAATTTAATAGCACTCTAATTTTTATTGATAGCCTGTAGTGATTCATGTTTTATTTCCACTAAATTCTTTGTACTGAAACAAGAATCCTGATAAAAACCATGTTTTCAGACCTTACATAGTCAAAATTCAAAATATGCTAATTTTTAAAAGAGAAAACAGTATACATAATTATATATGAGGATAAGCTGTGTTAAGTTTGGCCTGGATAGCTGAAATCATTAAAAAAATTTCTGAAATCTTGTTGATTTCTTGTTATTTGACCAGCACTAACTGTGGGCTCTTTAAAAAATTAAATTTTCATGTTCCTATAAAATACACAACAAACATCTGACAGGTACACTCTTCCTTTAATTAATATGTTTATCATTAATAAAGGTCCTTATTGTGTGATTTCTAGTAAGCTATTCTCACTATTTATGAACTAATTCTTAAATTTAAGCTCTTTGAAAGTGTTTTTCCTGTCCTGTGTTCCTCCTGTCAGAGATTTCTAACTATGTCTTTCTTCATAAAGATTAGTGAAAATTAGAACAAACTAGGAAATATACTTTTTTCCTGCTTTTCCTTTTACCCACAATTTACCTTAATTACATTTGTTCCCCCCTCATTTCTTTGTTTTTCCATAGGTATCTACTCTCATCTGTTTCAGTTTCCTCAACAACTACACATATATGCATTTCTGCACACCTTCAAGTCATATGTCTTCTCTGAATCATGTTCTTATTTACCACAAATAGTCTTTGGTTGCCTCTATGATGTTGTATAATTGTATCTGGAGCTTCTTACTACAAGGGGTGTGTCATTTTATCAAAGATGATATATGTGATGCTTTCTTTTCTGTGTCTACTTGACTGTGCCATGTGATGTCCAGATGTTAGCTCATTTATCCTGTATGTCTGAGACAGTGTTTGTGCATTCTTACTCAAATAAAAACATTTGAAAATTTTTTTTGGTGGTGGTGGTACTGGAGTTTGAACTCAGGGCATTGGGTTTGTTAAGCAGGCATTCTACTACTTGAACTATACCTCTAGTCCCAAGTAACATTTGAATTGGTAGACCAGGTAAAGCAACTTGCTTTCTCTGACATAGATTCAATCAACTGAAGACCTGAACAGAACAAAAAGGCTATGCAAAAAGCGAGTCCTTCTTGATGTTTGAGATCAGTTTTTGATATTTTCCTGCCTTTATTTTTGGCCTGGAACATTGGCTCTTCTTGGATCTTGAACCTGACAGCTTTCAAATGAGAACTCCGCATCAGCTCCTTTAGGTCTCCAAAATGCCAATTACAATCTTGCTGCTTCTAAGTCTTCATAACTGTGCAAATGAATTGCATATTATATATGAATATAGTAGTACATGGATGGTTCTGATTTTTTTTGAAAAACTCCAACTAATGCACTATCTGGGAAATCCAATGCCTTTGGGAGAGGTGGTAAATCTTTTAGGAAAAAGTGAAAAAAGATCAATTTCTATTGTAGATCTCTCTATATTCTGAGAATTTCCATTTTCTTACAATATCTGTTGAAAAAAATTATTGACAAC
This sequence comes from Castor canadensis, assembly GCF_047511655.1. NCBI lineage: Eukaryota > Metazoa > Chordata > Mammalia > Rodentia > Castoridae > Castor > Castor canadensis. The sequence continues at coordinate 73,444,423 of NC_133394.1, read as the reverse complement.
TATTGACTACTACTAACAACTGTTGTTAAAATATCATTTTGAAGAAAACTAGTGACAATGTTCTTTATGATTCAAAATGTTATATCAGTAAATGTTCCATGAGCACTTTCTACTGTGGTTGGGTAAGTTGTTCTGTGTAAGGCAGTGAGGTCAAACTTGTTTGATGTTTTGACAGTGTTAACATTTTCTATATTCTTATTGATTCCCTTTTATTTGTTCTAACTCTGTATTTGTCTATTTTTCCTTTCAGTCCATAAATTTGTACTTCAAATATTTGGAAATTCCACCAGTAATTGCATGAACATTTAGAATTATATGTACACTTCATAAATTTTACTCTTCTTAAATGTTTATGAATTTTTAATTTAAAAATTTAGTTGTGAAAGAATAAACATATTCAAGTGTACAATGTGATGACTTAGTATATGTATAATTGCATAACAATTACTACAGTTAAGGTACTTAGCACACTTGTCTCCACCAATCTTGAATTCAGAGAACTTTATTTACTTCCAAGTGAAAGTTGTATACTAGAACAATATCTGCAATTTCCTCCACCTCCTAGCCCCTGGGACCCACCATTGTACTCAAATTTTGTAGAAATCAAAAAAGTATGGTGCTGGAATAAGCACAGACACATAGAACAAAATAACAGAAGAAAGAGCACTAAAACAAAACCACATGTATATGTTCAACTGATCTTTGAGAAGGATAGCAAGGATACACAATAGGAAAAGGAAATCTTTTCACTGGATCACACTGGGAAGCTGGATAGCCACATAACATTGGTCTTGATAATGATTTTTGGAATAACTTTTGTTACAAAACTGAAATCAAAGGTAACAAAAGCAAAAATGAACAAGTAGGACTACATCAAACTATAAAGCTTTTGCACAATAAAGGAAGAAATCAAAATTATACTGAAATCTTCATAATGCTTTCCCATTTGAGCAACTATATATTTGAAAACTAACTGATAAGGGGTTAATATCCAAAATGTATAAGAACTTCACAAAACTCAATAACAATAGTCATAAAGCAAAATTTTAAAAATCACTCAATTAAAAAATGAGAAATGGACATTTACTAAAAATGACATAAATAGGACCAATAATTTCATGAAAAACTGCTTAACATCACTAATAATCAGGGAAATGCAGATTAAAATGTGACAAATCATCTCACCTTCAAAAGGATGGTTATTATCAAAAGAGCTAGAGAAAATAAATAAGGGTAAGAGTATGGAGAAAAGGGAACTCAGGACACTATTAACAATCCTCACCTAGTTTTTGTGGACTATTAAAAGTTGGGACCTTTAAAAGATTACTTTGAGAGAGCTCTACCTTTAAAAATGGACTAATTCATTTATGGATTAATGTGTTAATGGATTATCTAAAAGCTATATTGGCTGCCAGAATTATGTACTGAAATAAACTTTATTCTTTTTTTTTTGACACACACATCCTAAATTTTTATTTAAGAGATGTGTTTCTTTTTTTATTATTATTATTATTCATATGTGCATACAAGGCTTGGGTCATTTCTCCCCCCTGCCCCCACCCCCTTCCTTACCACCCACTCTGCTCCCTCCCTCTCCCCCCTACCCCCTCAATACCCAGAAGAAACTATTTTGCCCTTATTTCTAATTTTGTTGTAGAGAGAGTATAAGCCATAATAGGAAGGAACAAGGGTTTTTGCTGATTGAGACAAGGATAGCTATACAGGGAGTTGACTCACATTAATTTCCTGTGCATATGTGTTACCTTCTAGGTTAATTCTTTTTTATCTCACCTTTTCTCTAGTTCCTGGTCCCCTTTTCTATTGGTCTCAGTTGCTTTTAAGGTATCTGCTTTAGTTTCTCTGCATTAAGGGCAACAAATGCTAACTAATTTTTTAGGTGTCTTACCTATCCTCACCTATCCTACATTCCTAAGGATATACTCAAAGAAGTGTAACTCAGGTTTTTACAAAGGCATCATGTTTATTACAGCACAATTCACAATAGGCAAGTTACAGAAAGAGCCAAGATGCTCCACTACTGATGAATGGATTAAGAAAATGTGATATTTATACACAATGGAATTTTATTTATTTACAAAGAAGAATGAAATTTTGTTATTCACAAGTAAATAGATGGAACTGGAGCACATCATCTTAAAGTTAGCCAGGCTCAGAAGGCCAAAAAAATCACATGTTCCTCCTCATATGTGAATTATATACCTAAACAAATGCAGCAATATTACTGGACATGGCTCACATACTAAGGGGAGAACCTGCATGGGTCACAACACTAAGGGAAGGAAACCTAAAACTTGAATGTGCTTGATGTGCTCACTGTAGAGGAGCAAATAAAATAATCTTAAACTGGTAGAGGCCACTATGGGATGGGAACCTGGAAGTAGTGAAGAGGTCTGGCGAAGATGAACCAGTGGGGGTTGCAATGTACATGTTCATGGAAGCAACACTAAGAATCTCTCTCTATAGTTATCTTTACCTCAAACTAGCAAAAACACCATGTCTTCTTATTATTGCCTATGTTTTCTTCTCAACAAAATTGGAGAACAAGAGGGCAGAACAGGTTCTGCCCAGAAGATGGGAGGCAGTAGGTGGGAGGAGGTAGGAGAGGGCCCAAACAATGACTACACGTGCAAGTAAATGTAAAACTGATAAAATAAAAGAAAGAAAAAATTTTAAGAAATATTTATACCTTCCTAATAAAAACACCAAGAATTAAAAAAAAAAAGTAACAAATTTTTGCCTAAATGCTTACCTGAGCTTTCAAAAAAGAAATATGCGAAGCATGAAACAATCAGTAGATTGGAGACCAAGTGACAAAATTTCAAAATTAGTACTATACACCCTTTATGCTATAGGTACATCCACTTTGGGTTTGAGGTACATTGTCCACATGATACAGGAGACTTAGGCTTCCAAAAATTGGTTTATATCTGTGACAATTGCAAAATAAAACAAATAAACAAAACCTGCACATGATTGGGCTCTACCTTTAGTGCCAATCTGAACTAGGAAATATAACAATATGTATTCATTGAAGTGAGAAGAAAAGAAGGTAATCTAACTTATTTCTGGGGACTGGGGACATCTCTGAAAGCACATAGCTGGATCACGTGGCAGATCTATGTTTTGCTATGTTTTTTTTCAAAAAAGAATTAACCTAGAAGGTAACACCCACGCACAGGAAATCAATGTGAGTCAATGCCCTGTACAGCTATCCTTATCTCAACCAGCAAAAACCCTTGTTCCTTCCTATTATTGCTTATACTCTCTCTACAACAAAATTAGAAATAAGGGCAAAATAGTTTCTGCTGGGTATTGAGGGGGGGGAGAGGGAGGGGACGGAGTGGGTGGTAAGGGAGGGGGTGGGGGCAGGGGGGAGAAATGAACCAAGCCTTGTATGCACATATGAATAATAAAAGAAAAATAAAAAAAAAAAAAGAAGACTCCATATTGTTTTCCAAAGTGGTTGTACTAGCTTACATTCCCACCAGCAGTGTATGAGGGTTCCTTTTTCCCTGCATCCTTGCCAACATTTGCTGTTGGTGTTCTTGTTGGTAGCTATTCTAACAGGAGTGAGGTGGAATCTTAATGTGGTTTTGATTTGCATTTCCTTTATGTCCAAGTATTGTGAGCATTTTTTCATGCATTTTTTTGGCCATTTGGACTTTGTCCTTTTTTTTTTTTTTCATTTTTCTTTTATTATTCATATGTGCATACAAGGCTTGGTTCATTTCTCCCCCCTGCCCCACCCCCTCCCTTACCACCCACTCCACCCCCTCCCGCTCCCCCCCCAATACCCAGCAGAAACTATTTTGCCCTTATCTCTAATTTTGTTGTAGAGAGAGTATAAGCAATAATAGGAAGGAACAAGGGGTTTTGCTGGTTGAGATAAGGATAGCTATACAGGGCATTGACTCACATTGATTTCCTGTGCGTGGGTGTGTCCTTAGAAAAAGTTCTGTTTTGTTCAGTTACCCACTTCATTATGGGTTCATTAATTTTTGGGGAGTTTAGTTTTTTGAGCTCCCTGTATATTCAGGTTATCAGTACTATGTCTGATGCATATGTAGCAAATACTTTCTTCCATTCTATGAGTGGTCTCTTCAGTTTAGAGACCCTTTCTTTTGTTGTGCATAAGTTTTTTAATTTCATGTTGTCCCATTTGTCCATCTTTTCTCTTAGTTGCTGGGCTTCTGGAGTTCTCCTGAAGAAGTACTGGCCTATATTAATTGTTTCCAAGGTATTCCCTGCTCTTTCATGTACTAGAAGGGAGGTTTCAAATATGCAGTATCTGTTCCATGAGAAATCCCAGGGTAATCTATTAATGTGCAATTTGGCCTTGCATGAATATTGCTCAGGTGTAATCAAAGGAAAGCTTTCTAGAGGAATCACTCTGGTATGTATCCTACAGTGTCTCTCTCTCAGCCTCTTGATCTCACAACCTCATGCTCTTCATTAGATACACAGAAGTACAATTAATACTTCCTAAATTTCCTTTTCTACCAGTGTTTGAATATGAGTTTTCCTAATTAGTCAAACATGCGTAAAATCTGTAGTAGTTGAGGCAGTGAACAACTTCCTGATGCTACTGCCACCTGAAAGCTACATGGGAACACCAGCATTACAGATCACTGAGGAGTAAAGATGAGTGTTCCAGTGTTCATGGCAATCAAGTTAGGTGCTGCAGACAAAGCTATGTTCTACAGCCTGCATCAGGCTTGTGGGTAGGATAGTCAGCAGCACTGAAAGTTCCAATAATTTCCTGATGCCAAGAACAACAGAGAGTCTGAGGATTCATAGTATTTGTGTTCTGAGTTAGCCTGCTCTAGTAGCACTGATATTAGTAGAAGATACTGATCCTCTACCAAATGATGTTATTACTAATTGCATAGCAGAAAGCTTAATTATCAGGAGTTTCTCCTTCATGATCATATTCTACCATTCCCCCAATGCAGTGAGGAGACACCCATGTAGATGCTGCACATCTTCGTTCTGGGCAGCCACAAGTGGTGATTGCCTAAGAACATGGTTACAAAGGCTGCCATCCTTGTTTAAAATTAGGACATCCTAGAAAATCCACCCCACTCCAGAACTCCATGTGGGACTTACCAAGGCCGGTTTGGCAAGATCATTTTAATTTAACTCTCCTCTGCACAGTCCTGCTTGTCTCATTATTTAACGGTAGTTTCCCCAAGAAAACGCACCAAAAGGAGGCATCCTCTATCTCAATACTCTACTTCTAAGCAACCAACTTATTTTATTTATTTTTTTTTCTTTTATTATTCATATGTGCATACAAGGCTTGGTTCATTTCTCCCCCCTGTCCCCACCCCGTCCCTTACCACCCACTCTGCTCCCTCCCTCTCCCCCCCACCCCCTCAATACCCAGCAGAAACTATTTTGCCCTTATGATACATGCTGATTTATGAATGGAGTTCCACATCAATAAATACATTACAACTTCAAAATACCCTAAGTTGAAAATGCATTGTACACATACAACTTACCAAGCATCAAAGCTTACCAACATATTACACTCTGAAGCATTGGTTGTTTCCTCTTGTGATCACATGGCTGACTGGGTGCCATTGATTATTGCTGCCTAATGTCACATGTCACATAGTTGTGTATGTGTCTGGGATGTTTATGCACATTTTTGAGCAAAGAATTAATCACCTCCTTTTTCCTCTCTTGTCAAGAATGTTTTTGTAGTGCAGAGTTTTAGAAGATAAGGATAATTGTTTGCATCTGAAGTAAAGAGCTGGTTTGTTTGATTTCCAGTATTAATAAAGATATGCTAAATTTCAATAGATTTGGGGTCTTAAGCTCTGTGTTCTTTGGTTAGAAGATCTTCAAGTATTCAGTGACAGGTGGTTACATAATTTTCTCCTGAGGTCACATGTAATAATATGCCAGTGAGGGAAAGTCTTTGGGTGGTAAAGAGGCTTCTGGGATATAAATTGTCATGAGAAGGAAGAATATGAATATGGGGTTGAGGCACTAACTGCTCTGGCTACACTGAAATAGAGAAAATTATCACACAAGGGCTTCATCCATTATGGTGAAAGGACCAAAGAGGTTATTTAAGTACCCTAAAATAATATATTTTGTAGACACAAGAGCTCATATAGCCAAAAATCAGCTGTAGAACTTAAAAATTACAGGCTGTCAAATTACAACACAAATTTTAATTTAGAGCTTCTCCACGTGTTTGTTTGAACTATGCAATAATTAAAGAGAAGTGGGTCTCTGAAAATCAGGATAGATCCAAGTGGTTACTTTGCAAGGTAGTCTACAGAACTCCCAGCAAAAATAATTTCCTATGTATGTCTCAGTCTGTATTATGCTTGTATAAAAGAATGCCTGAAGTAGTAATTTATAGTGAACAATAATTTATTGATTCATAGATCTGAGGCTTGGAAGTGTAACACTGATAACCTGGCATTTAGCAAGGGTTAACCTGCTTCATTCTCCCACAGTGGAAGAGCAGATAAGGAACCCACCTTCTTGATAACAGCATTAGCTCATTCTTTTTTTTTTTTATTTGTGGTAATGGTACTAGAGTTTAAACTCAGGGTCTTGTGCTTGCTGAGCAGGTGATCTACCACTTGAGCCACACCCCTTCAGCCCACTTTAGTTCATTCTTAAGGGCAGCACCTTCATTACCCAAATACCAATCAACACTACTGCATTGGAGATCAAGTTTCCAACACACAAACTTTAGGGGACACACTCAAACTATAAAAGTGTGACTAATCAAATCACTCTGCCTGGGTTAAAGATATTGTAATAACCTTGAGGTAGCAACCTTACAATGGCTCTTCACTACTTTTTTTTTTTTAACCACATTCTTACCTCTCAGTATCAGATCCAGTATTGTCTAGCAGGAAAACTACAAAATCTGACTGAAAAGGAGGTAACTAATACTTCAAAATACTCAAAATACATTGACAATTCACAATACAAAAACCTAAAGAACACAAGTTGGGATGAATGTTAAGAATAATGGGCTGGGGGGAATGAAAATAAATTCAGGTTAGGCCATATTTATCAATATGGATGTAATTATGAGTATCTTAGATTTATTAGGTTAGCTTCAGAAAATGGCTGTTGATTCTTTTCCTTGATTTATTGGCCAAAGCTAGTATACTCAGCAGTGCCTTAAATTAAATAATGCTGATAGTATTAAGTTTCTGCAATATAGGGCAAAAGATTAAGTACAAGACTCAAAGTGATAGTACAGTTAGAATAGACTTCCCTTTAGCTACATACTCAAGCTCTCTAATGTCCCCTGAAAGACCAAACCATAAAATCTTTATAAAGGCATTGGTGAATTGATCATCAGCATCTCTGAAAAGTATTGCAGTTATTCCAACAATTCTAAACTATTGATAAGCCTTGTATACTAGCCAATTGACTATGGCAGGTTAATTATGTGGGTCATATTACATCATGGAATTGATAGAAATTTTCCACAGTAGAATAGACAGCAATTTTAATTTGGCTTTTCCTTTTCTATCAGTAATATTCCTGGAGCTGTCATCTTTTTATTTTCTAAGATTTACCAAATACCCCACTTACTACTGCATATATCACATAATATGACTTATTAATAAAATTACTCATTTTAGGTAAGAAAATTTATCAATGTGACAGTGGAATTCCCTGATTTTACCAGAAATTCTAGTACCTAGAAGGAGCTAGCTTTACACATGTGTATATATATATGGTTTATTTTATTGAATAGTCAGTTACATTACCAGAAAAGAGGAAACACTCCTTGTCATTTCAGGGTACAAATTGAAACAGGGGTTTTAAATTGGTAATTAATAGAAGTTGTTCTTCTATGTCCCTAATATCATTGAAGAAAGAGGAAGAAGTAGGAGAAGTGTTTCTCACTACTAACCTTGCAATCTGTTCTCAAAATCTGCTTACTCTTTCCCTAACTTTGAACTATGTTACTTTAGAATTCGAGGAAGGAATGTGCCCACTAGGACATTAAGAAATCTTCCTATATACTTGATGTAAAGCATGACAGTTTTACATATTTATTTGATTCAAACAAGAAGGAAGCAAAGATATTGATTATAAATAGAGAACAAAGAGTTGCAGACACATGGTATCTGTGTTGAGATACCATGGGCTGATTCACAGTATATTCAAATGCACTGGAAAAATATGATGGAAGTTCATGGAAATCTAACGTAAGCAAAATCAGAGACTCAGTAACTTAGGGAAAGAAAGCTTAGCATGCCCTCCTGCAGAAAACATGAACAACAATGCCAACAACAACACTCTACTAGCTGAGGTATTATCTGGGAATCCAGAAAACAAGAAACGGTTTGTTAATGTGATAAACATTAACTATGGTATTGTGATTAGCTGAGAATTTTAGACTGAAAATACTATCTGTATTCTTTATATACCTCTCCATGCTACACATGCTATAACTTAACCAATTTCCCTTGATATTTATTCACCTTCCCATAGATTTACATAAAGCATGTTGCTAGTAGTTAACTTCCTAATGTAACTTTCAGATTAGGGTACATGCAGTTGAGATTGGATGAGAGAATTAATGCAATGAATATCGTCCCAAGAATCATGTTATGATGAATGAAACTCATTGTACAATTCTGGACACATGACTGTGAGGAGAATGACTTCTAGAAAAAACAGAGAAGAAGAGAGAACAGAGGGAAGTTTTTTTCTTTCAATTTTTATAAAAAGAAAGAAATGTTTATAGAAGTATGAAATGGAAAAATATTAATGTTTCTCTAAATGATTATGAGAACATGAATTTTTATTATATATTTTCTATACTATTATATACATTAACAGTTTTAAAACTCAATAACATAAAATATATTAAGGATAGATTTATACTTAGTTGTACTTAAATTTGCACATGTGAATATTTGGATCTGGTAAAACATAACTCTTAATTTATTGAATTATAACAACTTTTTCACAGTAGAAACAGAGTAACCCCAAAGCATTTTAATTTCTGAAGTGAAAAGTGGCATCATTGAGAAAACAATCTGGATTTGGAAAGGTCCAGTTCACTCAAAAATGAAATGAGAGAAGGAAAAACTTATTTAAGAGGAGTATTTCAAACAATTAAGTTAGTAAGAACTTTTAGGATGATTAAGTGGATTTTTAGATTCAGTGCAATGCTAGAGTATTGTATGAGGAGAAAGAAACAACAGTTGGTCTGAGGAACACGTCAAATTGTTCCAAAGGATAAGCATATAATATACACATCAGGAAAATGAGAAGAGAATAGACCAGGTTAGACTTTCTCTTGGATATCCTAAAGATATCCAATTCTTCCAGAATAAAATTATACAAATTGAATTTAGGAAAAATATTCTACTCTCCCTAGAATGTGCTTCTCTAAATGAACATTTAAATATTCTGCCTGACACTGAGCAATGTCTCTTGAAACAACACAATGCTGAGATCATTTTGTTTGATGCATTCCCTCTGCCACTTCTGATATGATTTGTTTCAATCACTTTTAGAGGTAACTTTATTTACTACAATTTTGTAACAATTATTTTTCTATGGCAAATAGTACAAAAATTTATTCTGACTTATTATATTTATGGAATATCCCAAGGCTCATATAAATAACTAAATTTCAGGCTGTGGAGCATAGGATGATTGCTAGAGGGTTTTAAGAAGGTATGTTCTTTCTGTGCACAAAACTGGCAATCACAAATTAAAACAGAGGGAAATAGAGACAGAGAGAGAGAGACAGAGGGAGTCTCTCCTCTCAATAAAATAGTACGAGTTGTTAATTCTATACATTTCTGTAAAGTCTTAAAAATATACTCTTTATAAATGATTCAAAGGCAAGACTGTAAAACAGGTACAGAGTGAGTGGGTTGTGTGAAGTAAGACAGTGAATGGTGGAATGAAAGTGATGGAATATGACTGATGAGCTTCATGTACATATATGAAATAGACCAATGAAACTCTTGCAGTTGCTTTAAGTAGGGTGGGAAGGTGGTTTGGGAGAGAGATGGAGGGGGCAATCTACCAAATGTACAATGTAAAGCTATTCAGAATTGTTACAATGAATCCTCTTTGTACACAATGGTATCCTAATAAAAATGGAAAAAATGATCCTTAGATTGGAACTTTTCCAAAATTAATTATGAAATAATATAGTTTTCAATGTTTTACTATTTTCTTATACAATATGGTTTCTTGTCTCATTATCTTCTTTCTAAAATGTTACAATTTAGTTTGAGTGTCAATAATTTGAAATTAAATTTGAACAAAATCCTGGATCTCAATTTTTCTCATACGCTTGTTTATTATTGAACTTTTAAATCTGACTTTGACAAAGTTTACACAATATATTAAATATGGGACTTCTTAATTGCAGTTTCTTAAGTATCAAGTACTAAATAAATTGTCAAAATTTAAAAGCACTGCTATGAACTAAACATGAAAAGTCTTGTTGCTTTAAACAATATTATTCCATAAAAATTATGCAAATTAGAATTGTTTTATCCCAAAACAAGAAATGAAATTTCTGAGTTTGAAATAGATCATTAAATTAAGCTGGAAAGTTCAATTTAGGAAACAGTTTTATTCCTGCCCTTTAAACAAGCTTCAATTTGGGAAGCATTCTAATTATTCAATAATGAATATTATCTATTGCCAGCAGCTTAAAGATTAGCAATGCTGGGGTTTTACAAAATTACAGTTTTCTTGGGTCAGTGGTACCAAAAGGCTCTTAGAGGAGATGAGAACTGGCAGGATCTAATGGAATATAGAGAAACTAAGAGTTCAAGAAGCCACTGGAGGAGGGTCTTCTGTTAATGAAGTGAATCAGAGGCAAAAATTCACATAGAACAATTTAATGCTCATTTATTTCTGGCCAGGCACTTTTCTAGTCAAGGGTCAATGTGAAGTGATTCTCTTTGTCCATGTAAAAAACCTAGACAAATCAAACAACACATAGCAGGTGAAACGGAGTCAATATTTTGTCTTTTCTTTACCCCTCCAAAGGCAAAATACACAAGGATGGGAAACAGCTGGCACCGTGTTCATAGATACTCTAAACAATATATAATACATTAAAATAGATTCAGAAGGAAAATTACCTCTCTTTCTCTATCTACTTTTCCCTCTGTATACACACACACACACACACATTCTTAGGCAGATAAATTTACAAGAGTACATATGTCATCAAGTATAGTATATTTGATACATTGTAAGAATCTTTGTAAATGCCACAATGTACCCCTACCCAGTACAACAAAACAAGAAAAAAACTTTAAAAAGATTTTTAAAAAGAGTACATATGTCAAAGATTTCTATAGCTTAGTAAAAAAAAATAAGCAGTCCTTAGTCCTAATGAAATCTCAATAATAAGTTATTTTGATCCAAGAGTATTTTATACTTTAATTAATTCCAACATTTAGAGACTAAGGTACTGTATACCCACACAAACGTTTTGATTTCTCTTTGGGAAATGTAATGGTAATGCCACTGGCCTGATCTGGCTGCTCAGCATTGGGTAGATAAACCTCAGCTGTGGAGCAGCTGCTGCAGACACTGTACCAATGTTGATCATGAATCTTCTGTCCAATCTCTTCTGCAGTAGTTGGAGAATAAGATTTTCACCTTCATTTGAGTATTTCCAATTTTCTAGGCAATCATTTTCTCTAAATTATCAAATTTCTGCAATTGAATTGCTACACAAAATTGCTTGATTCTTCTCAACTCCCCTGGTAATTCTTGTTGTTCACATATTTTCCTGGTCATGCTTAGAAAAGGATTATATATTTAGTCATAATTTAAAGAAATACATTTTGAATTTATTTACTTTTTGTGCTAATTATTATTTTTTGCTTGTAATTTATTAATTGCTTATTGTGTCTTTTATTTGTTTCACTCTTTGTCTATTTTTGGAATAAAATATTTAGTGCTTTATTTTTCAAAGCATTTAATGATGAAAGCATTTAATCATATTTTTTACCCTGTAAGAATAGTATTCACCAAGCCCAATTCATTTATGTATGTGTTATTCATTTTGTTTCCAGAATCATTTGAATTTGCAATCTGTAAATATCAACGTATCAGTTTGTAGGCTCTTTGAATTAAATATAAAAATATACCTCTTTTGATATCAAAATCATATTAAATGTAACTTACAGCTAGCTATCCAAGTTAGGGCATAACATTTTTTCTTTTTATAAAATTTCATATGAATGCTGTTCAACCTCATGTAGCATCCGAATATGCACTTTGAAACTAATCATCACAAAGATGCTTCAGTGCATACTACAAAGTAAATCAATGTGAAATAGTCAAATGCTAAAAAAAAACTTCTAAAAAATCTTTTAGAAAAATATGGATAACATATGAATACTAACACATGATGATTGTCTTGTGTTTTAATGGCTAACCCAGTATAGTGAAAGTTTTTGAAATGTTAAATTCATAAAAACTAATGGATACTCATTATCATATGCATGATCTAATTCCTCTAGGGATGAATGATATGTATATCACTTCATTCAAAGTATGATTAAAAACTGTGACACTTCATATTTAATAGAAAACACTACCTTTTTAAAAAATGCAATTTGATAAATGTGTTATCCAAATAGCTTGTACAAAATTGCAGATCTTTATTGAAAAGAAATAATAAAATAATTAAGAAAAATCATGTTTTTAGGAAATAATTTACTGCTTCGAATTCATGTGATAATAAACTGAAAATGTATGAGAACCAGCAGATGAATTCAGTAAGTTGGCCAGTTACAAAAGTATTTACAGAAACCTGGGGAATTTTTAAATACCTCCAAGAATAAACTTTATATATTATCAAAATGAAGCACTTTACAATAGCAGAACATGTAAAATAGTTAAAATCAATTTAAAATATATAACAGCAATATCATAACAACCTGAAACATTACTTAGAGATATAAAGGAAAAATTAATTAGGAGGAATTTTGCTTCTTAGGGAATGTTGAATTTATGAGATTCTTTTTCTCAAAGTAAAACTGACGGGCACAATTGCCAATAAATATTTGTTGCAAGAACAAGCTAATAATTTTAATTCAGTTGGTCATTTTGGAATTTAGTCAAATTGTTTGAATATATTTATTTAAAAAAAAAGATTGCCAAATAGGAAGAACGAATTCTGTGAAATGAATTAAAACATGTGAAATATTAAATAATATCATAAAATTACATTACATACAATGAGAGCATGAATGCTAGAATGAACAGATAAATCAGTAGTATAAATAATAGAAATAAAAATTTGCAGGGCCAATTTTCAACTGATATATATTTACAGCAGCTCCTAGAACACATATTGTAAAATATTCAGAATATTGCCTAGTGGGTTCATGCTTATTTTATAATTTAATACATGTTATGACTAGATAGCATTTATAGATGCTGGAGAAAGATGAATACTTTATTAGTCACACATGAAAAAAACAGTTTATTATTTTTAAAAAAGAAAATGAAGATTCCTGACCCAAACACCAATATTAAAACAACCGCAAAATATATTCCAAATATCATGGAATGTATGTATAAATTTCTAAAAATAAATTAAAATAATTAAACTATGTAAATTCTGGAATAAATATGCTAAGATGGTCTTTTGTCTTCTGTACAGTGCCAAAATGGAGAGCAAACTCTTAACAGATAATGACAATATGGTGACTATAAAATTAGGGAATATTCACATACAAATGATACATAGTATTTTAGAAAGATAAAAAGAAATTTATTTTGATCTAATAAATATTTTATATTTTCATCACTGAAAATTATTCATTGCTAAAACCACCCAGGGTATCCAATAGACAAGGAAAATCTCTAAGTCTTTAATGTAAAGTAATTTTTAAAAGAAAATAAAAGAATATAATTGCAGAGAAAAAGAACAAAGAAATTTCAAGTATTAATAAATATAAAGAATTTCTTAAAATTATTCAAAATAAATGATATTTATTAAGATTTCTTATTTCAGTATAAGAAAATTTGAACAAGACATGGTTCATGTATAATAATTTTGAAAAAAATATTTCATATTTCTTAGTTGCCTATGATTATATTATCAAGTTTTTTTATGATTATACAGTTAGAAAAATATATAGCTCCAGTATATGATACAGATAAGATAGATGCATGAGAAATAGATGATAGGTAGATGATATTTAGATAGATAGAGGGATGGATAGATAGATAAATAGATAGATGATAGATAGATAGATAGATATTCATGCTGAATTACTAGCATGGCATTCAAGCACCACATTCAAAAAAGAAATGCTATCAGGAATGGGTGTGGAAAGAAACAATGGTTCTTGTGGCAGTATGGGTTGATGAACCTAGAATTCTTGCCTTTGTGTGGTGCCCCTGTCACTGAGTAGTTCAGTCACTTGGGTGCTGGTTCTCTACACCTCTGAAGAGTCAGTCTGTGGATACTAAAATTCAGGACATAGGATCTAATACCTTTGAGATATCCAACTCACATCCTATGTAGTTTTGTTATAAAAATTTGCTGATTTGATTTAAATCACAATGTTATACAGGTAACTATATTAATCTGGAAATCCTGATACAGGGCAAAAGAAATTATAGAACTAATTGTGTTTTAAAATGTAGACAATGTGTTAAGCAGGTGTCTCTAAAGTTGAATCTGTTAGTAGCCATAGTGCATTGTCAATGTAGGAGTCATATGAAACATTTCCTTCCTGTTTCCCTTAATATTCAGTAATAGTGGGTTTTATTCAATTATCAGAATGTGTACTTTGCATATCTAATTTAGCAAGGCATGAAGTCAGATCCAAAACATACTGTAACCTTGACTAAGGAAAAGATACACTTCAATTTTTTTAATGTAATATTCACCCCAGGTTCTTGCTCTCCTTTTTCTCCTCTCTTTCTCTCCCTTTCCCGTTTTATTTTTGCTATAATTTCTGAAACTTCAATTTTGATACTTGATGTTATTTATTCATTTATGTCTGACTTAGTGTTCCATGGTAATATCAATAATATACATGATATTTATGAAACCATCAATTCTGATATAACGATTATACATGGTGTGCCACTATTATTTTTTAAGCATTTTGGCTTATATCTCTGTAGGATGCTTTAGAAAATTAACACAATCTAAAATGCAATTCTTTTTATGACTCTTTCAAGGCTGAATTTGTGGCAGTCCTTTGGCTTATTCCAAATGAATTTTACCTGAGGTTCTTATTTTCCTATTTTGGTTTCTCAACTGTTTGTCAATCTGAGAGCCAAAGATTTTTATATCTTTTCAAAGAGCTCAAAAATTCATTATTGTGTATTTAATAAAATTTCTATGTGGGGGAAAAACAATATATCTTTAGATTTATAAGCATGAAGTTTATGTTTTAGTAATGTTCAATTGTTAAGGGAAATGGAATCAGGTATATCTGATAGCTTGTTTAAATCCAAGTGTATAAGCAATATTTTATCAACATAATTATCCTTTGAATAAGGAGATGAATATTTAAGTATTTCAAAATAATAACTTGCTTCTGATTGAAAATGCTTATATTTATGTACATAAGCCTTAATTTATTGATGTACCAAATTTGAATACATCTGTGAAGAATGCAATTAAAATAAAATACATCTATTCAGTGATTCTATAACTGCAGATATTTTCTCTTTATCATCATTACGCCCTGTGCCTCTGCTCAAAGAAACCAAACCAAATCAAAATTTTATCTCTTTGAAAAAGATAACAAAACAAGAAAGAGGAGTAGGAGGAGGAAGAGAAATAGGAGAAGGAGGAGGGGGAGGTTAAGGAGGAGGAGAAGAGGAAAAAGAAGAAGGAGAAAAAGAAAGAAGAAGAAGAAGAACAAGAAGAAGAAGAAGAAGAAGAAGAAGAAGAAGAAGAAGAAGAAGAAGAAGAAGAAGAAGAAGAAGAAGAAGAAGAAGTCAAAGGAAACATTGTAATGATAATTTCCTTGAGTGTGGATAACGTAAAGTTACTCCAATTAATGCAAGTTAAGTTGATGAAAACATGTTTGGCAATGTACTAGTTTGCAATTTTCTTAACCTATAAAGCACTGGCACACTAAAACCTTAATTACGCTCACCATGTATGACAAAAAAGTTTTTCTAGTCTCTGAATAGTGAAGAGAATGAGGAGCAAAAGGGGAAAGGCACAGGGATGGGTATACTTTCCACATAAAGAATATGAAAACTACAATATATGTGATGGGAAAAATAAAGGCAATTACACCAATAGAGGCTCTGTAACATTTCAGTTAAAGTTAATTAATACTCAAATTTCTCTCCTTTATGTATTGTAGAATGTGTGAGAGCCACTGAGATTCTGAACATTTTGTGTAGGTATAAATTAAATGTCTCACCATTACTCTGTTTTGCAAATAGTTGTTTACACACTTCTTCACAAAGCCTTTCATAGTTGCTATGGATCTTTTTATTAGTGTGTGCACAGCAGGTGACAAAATGCAATCACATATTACATGTAATTGAAAACGTGCACTTTGCTGAACTACTACTGAATCTTCTGTATTGTTGAGACAAGTTCAGCAGAGGTTATAGTCATTTAGACTACCAAGAAACCATTGCTTTGTCTTGTTGTTGTTGTCAGATTATGAAACACTATATCACTTTGATAATTAAAGTTTCATCTCTGTCAATGGGATAGGGAAATATAAGGTAAATGTCTCCAAAATATAAATAGTACTTTGGATTAACTTTTGATTTATTTTTCTTTTATTCTGCCTAAAATTCATGTATTACTAAACTTCAGATATTTAAATATCTTCTGTGTTGTTTAAAGCTAATTATAATACAGTAAGAAAGTTCTAATCCCAAGGTTGATCAAATGTGACAAGATGTGAATGAAAAGAAACATAATTTTAAAAAAATGGAACATTTCACGAATTTGCATGTTATCCTTGCACAGAGGCCATGCTAACCTGTATCATTCCAGTTTTAGTATATGTGCTGCCAAAACGACCACCAGATACTATTCTTAAAATATAAGGTTTCTGGGTGCCTAAAAGAACATAAGCTTGCCCATGTGCCTCAATTCATCTCTTTCTTAGGGACTTTTATAGAATTAAATCTGACTAGTTAATTTTCAGTAGTATTTTAAAGTAAATAACCTATATTTTTAATTTCTTTTTGCATCAATACATCTCTGTTATTTTTTAAGAAGTCACCAACTGATTATAAGTAAAATAATAGGCAACTGCAATATTTTTACTTTATTCTCCATAAATTACTGAGAGTAACATACTATAAGCTGAATGACTGTTTTCCAAGCTATTTGACAGTAGGCTAGATAATTTTTAACATGTACAAAAGATATACTATAAATTATCTATCTTACACTAAAAGAGATGAAATAGATACAATTTAGTTACTTATTAGAAAGATTGTTTTAATTTTGATAAATAAGTTACTTGTTTAGTTAAAATCCTCAAATAGCCATTCTGATTTATACTTTTCCCTGAAGGCAGCAATTCTCAAATGTTTACCATGAATCAGAATCACTAGAAAGGTTGATTCATAGATCTGAGAATTTGTGTTTCTAACAAGATCCCACAGGAAGCACTTTCTGAAGCACTGCTCAGGTTTTGGGCTTTGTAATGACAATGCTATGCATCTAAATAAATTAAGCTCCTACCCAGAAAGCAGTGCAATTTGAACTATTGATTACTTTCCAGAGCATGATTAACTGAAGCTTGACAAAAATTTACTTTTTTATAAAAATTACAAAAATGTGTTATTAGTCTATGAAATTACCAACATTTTAACACTCCTTCTGAAACTTTTGTTTTGCTCTGTTTAAGCTGGGCTGGGATCAAACCAAGGGCATTATACATGATAGGCAAGTACTCTACCACTGAGTTACAACCCAGGTTCTGAGATTCCTAGAACTGAGACTTTCTTTTTTTTTTTTTTTTTATAACTCCCATTTTCAGTGGAGTAGGAGGCTTCATTCCCCTTGGGGTCCACATAGTGGCGCTGTGCAATGGGCCAAGCACACACACACACACACACACACACACACACACACACACACAGATTTTTTTTTTTTCATTTTTCTTTTATTATTCATATGTGCATACAAGGCTTGGTTTATTTCTCCCCCCTGCCCCCACCCCCTCCCTTACCACCCACTCCACCCCCTCCCGCTCCCCCCCCTCAATACCCAGCAGAAACTATTTTGCCCTTATCTCTAATTTTGTTGTAGAGAGAGTATAAGCAATAATAGGAAGGAACAAGGGGTTTTGCTGGTTGAGAATTGACTTTCAGCCAATTGAGTATCTTTGGATTAGGTTACTGAGTTGTTAAAAGGTTTGGAGAAGTAATATTGTGTTATTTTTTCATATTGTGTTTAAATGATGTGATTTGTTCATCACTTTACTTCCTCTCAGATGAGAAAGAGTCAATAGCAGTAACAAGATAAATAATTTTGGGCTGGTGGAGAGGCTCAAGTGGTATAGTGCCTACCTAATTAAGAGTGAGACTCTGAGTTCAAACTCCACAACTGTCAAAAAAAAGGTCAGGAGGATCCAAGATGTTGACTGGGACACAGCCACAGACCCCATGAGCTCCATGAACCAGGGACTTTGCTGAGACACAGGAGACACTATTAGCTGAGGTAAAGACCAAGGGAGAACTGAAACATCAGCACTCTGAAACCCTAGCTCATAGAAGGCTTCACCACACCACGATTTAGTAAAACAACAGCCAGCACTGCACGCCAAGTCCCAACCCACAGGCCTGCAGAGCCACTACTCCACAGGCCATGGAATCTCTGAGCCTCTGGCAGGAATACGCTCCACAGGCCCACCAGATCTCACCCAAACTCCCACCCCTCAGACCCACATGATCTCCACTTGGCCACATCCCTTAGGCATGCAAGGCCAGAAATCCACAGGCATGCACAATCTGTTCTGGGCTGCGCCCAACAAGGCTGCCAGGCCAGTGATCCACAGGCACACATTATCTCCACTCACAGTGCCAGTGCCCATCAAGCATGCAAGTCCCATGCTCCAAAGGCCTACTAGATTGTCACAATAATAGGACTTCACCCTCAACCCAGTGGGACTCCACCCACCTGCCACCTGACACAGGAGGGCTCCAAACCTGTCTAGGAAACACAGATAGGTCTAGATGCTAAAGGAGTAATGGCAAAACAACTAAGACTGAAATTCCACAGTTCCTGAACTGGTGATTTTTTTTTTTTTTTTGCCTTCCTTTAACAGTTTTGTTGTCTGGTTTGCTCTTTGATCATCCACCATCTCTCCCTACTGATTTCCATGGTACTCTTTTTTTTTACATTTTTCTTTCCTTCTATTTCTCTTTCTTTCTCTATATTCTCCTTCTTCCTTGGTTTTGTTAGTTTCAATATTGTAAGTCAGCTAACACTAAATTATACATAGTCCAGGGACAGAAATGGTACCAAGTGGAAATATGGGAAGATGAAAAAGGGTTGGAAACTATTCTCCCCCCCAAAATAAATTAGTACAGGATTCAGAGAAAAATGAATAAAACAGATACCCAGATCCAGACTCTAACAAAACAAAGATAAACTATGCCAAAGAACCCAAGGAAGCACACAAGAACACTCTGAGAGAAGAAACCCTGGCAGTAATCACTGAAAATTGCATGGAGATGTTACTAGACATGGTCCACCAAAACAGACAAGAGGCACTCAAGAAATTCCAAAAGGACAAAAATAAAGAATATGAGAAAACACAAAAACAAATAAATGAAACCATAGGAGCCCTAAATAAAAACCAAAATGAAACAGAAAATACCATAAACAGAGTGATAAATGAATTAAGGATTAAAAAAATGACAATATTAAAGAGGAAGTGCCCCACAATATGGAAAACCTCAGAAAAAAGAATGAAACAGATGTGGAAAACAAAATGGAAGGCCATTCCAACAGAATAGAACAAACAGAAGACAGAATCTCAGAACTTGAAGATGAAATGGTAATGAAAGGAAAAACCAAAGAACTATTAGTCAAACAACTCAAGAGCTGTGAAAGGAAAATGCAAGAACTCACTGACTCAATTAAAAGACCAAACCTGAAAATCCTGGACATTAAAGACGGAGAAGAGGTGCATGAAAAAAGAATGCATAATATACTCAACAAAATAATAATAGAAAATTTTCCAAATGTAGAGAAAACTGCCCATCCAGGTACAGGAACCCACCAGGACACCAAACAGACTTGACCAAAATAGAACTACCCCACAATATGTTATTTTTAAAACAATAAACACAGAGAATAGAGAAAGAATATTGAAGGTTGTAAGAGAGAAGAAAACAAATATCATACAAAGGTAAACCCATCAAAATCAGAGTGGATTTCTCCATGGAAACCTTCCAAGCAAGAAGAGCATAGAGTGAGGTTTTCTGGGCAATGAATGAAAATAACTTCAATCCTAAGATACTATACCCAGCAAAACTATTATTAAAAATAGATGGAGGAATTAAAGTTTTCCATGATAAGCATAAACTAAAACAATATATGACCACAAAGCCACCAATACAAAAGATTCTCCAAGATTTTCTAAACACAGAATGTGAAAGCAAACAAAAGCATAAAAAGGGCAGGCAATACCAAACCACAGAAGAAGAAAAGGAAACAAAGTAGAGAGTGACACTGATTCAGCTACACACAATCAAACCCTAAGAAAACAAAGACAACTAAATGACAGGGATCACCACATACTTATCAATTCTAACACTAAATATTAATGGACTTAATTCCCCCATCAAAAGACACTGATTGCCAAACTGAGTTAAAAAGGAAGATCCAAAAATCTGCTGCCTACAGGAGACCCACCTCATTGATGGAAACAAGCACTGCCTGAGAGTGAAAGGCTGGAGAAGATCTACCAAGCCAATGGACCCCAAAAACAGGCAGGGGTATAATACTTATCTCAGATAAAGTAGACTTCAAGCTTACATTGATCAAACAAGATAAACAAGGACACTCTATATTAATAAAAGGGGAAATACACCAAAAGGAAATAACAATTATCAACCTATATGCACCCAATGTCAACTCACCCAATTTATCACACATACTCTGAAGGACCTAAAAATATATGTAGTCTAAAACACAGTGATAGTTGGACACCTTAATACCCACCTATCACCAATAGATAGGTCATCCAAACAAAATATCAATAAAGAAATCCTAGATCTGAATCACACCATAGATCACATGGACTTAGCCGATGTCTACAGAGTATTTCATCCTACTTGTGCACAATATATATTCTTCTCAGAAGCTCATGGAAACTTCTCCAAATCTGATCACATCATAGGACACAAAGCAATCTTCAGCAAATATAAGAAAACAGAAATAAACCCATACATTCTATCTGACCACAGTGCATTAAAACTAGAAACCAACAGCAAAAACAACAGTAAAAATCATGCAAACAATTGGAAGGTGAACAATACATTGCTCAATGATTGATGGGTCATTGATGAAATAAAAAGGAAATTAAAAGTTGACTGGAAGTTAGTGAAAATGAGAACACAACATACTAGAACCTATGGGACACAGAAAAGGCAGTCCCAAGAGGAAAGTTTTTAGCCATGATTGCATACAATAAAAGGTCAGAAAGATCTCCAATCAATGATCTAATTCTACAACTCAAACTCCTACAAAAACAAGAACAAGAAAATCTCAAAACAAGCAGAAGGAGAGAAATAATTGAATAAGGGCTGAAATCAATGAAATACATACAAAAAAACCATACAAAGAATTAATGAAACTAAAAGCTGGTTCTTTGAAAAAAGAAAGAAGATTGACAGATCCCTGGTAAACTTGACTAAAATGAGGAAAGAAAAAACTCAAATCAGTAAAATCAGAAATGCAAATAGGGAGATAACAACAAACACCACAGAAATCCAGGAAATCATCAGAGACTACTGTGAGAGCCTATACTCCAAAAAATTTGAAAATTTTGAAGAAATGGACAGATTTCTAGATAATTATGATGATCCCAAACTGAACCAAGAAAACATTAATGACCTGAATAGATCTATAACACAAAATGAAATTGATGCAGAAATCAAGAGCCTCCCAAAAAAGAAAAGTCCAGGACCTGATAGATTCACTACTGAATTCTATCAGACATTAACAGAAGAACTAATACCAACCCTCCTTAAACTGGTCCATGAAATAGAAAGGGAAGGAAAACTGCCTAACTCCTTTTATGAAGCCAACATTACTTTCATCCCAAAACCAGACAAAGACACCTCCAAAAATAGAACTATAATCCAATTTTCTTAATGAATATCAATGCAATAAAATAATGACAAACTGAATCCAACAACACATTAGAAAGATCATACACCATGACCAAGTCTGCTTCATCACAGGAATGCAGGGTTGGTTCAACATGCAAATCTATAAATGTAATACAGCACATCAATAGAAGAAAAGACAAAAACCACTTGATCATCTCAATAGATGCAGAAAAAGCCTTCAACAAGATTCAACATCACTTCATGATAAAAGTTCTAAGAAAACTAGGAATAGAAGGAATGTACCTTAACATTGTAAAGACTATATATGACAAACCTACAGCCAACATCATACTAGTGGTGAAAACTGAAACCATTTCCCCTAAAACCAGGAATGAGACAATGGTGCCCATTGTCCAAACTCCTTTTCAACATAGTACTGGAAATTCTAGCCAGAATATTTAGGCAAAAAATAAACAAAAGGAATACAAATAAGTAAAGGAACTGTCAAAATATCTCTATTTGGAGACAATATGATCCTGTACCTTAAAGACCCAAAAAATAGTCCCCTAAAACTTTAGATACCATAAACAGGTATAGCAATGTGGCTGAATGCAAAATCAAATTATAAAAATCATTAGCTTTTCTATATACCAACAATGAACCAACTGAGAAGAAATATATGGGGAAACAATTCCATTTACGATAGCCTCAAAAAAATCAAATACCTAGGAGTAAACTCAACAAAAGATGTGAATGACCTCTACAAGAGAGCTACAAACTCTAAAGAAAGAGATCAAGGAAGACTACAGAAGATGGAAAGATCTCCCATGCTCATTGATTGGCAGAATCAACAGTAAAAACGGCTATACTACCAAAAGCAATCTACATGTGTAATACAATTCCCATCAAAATCCCAATGACTTTCATCACAGAGATTGAAAAATCCACCCTAAAGTTCATTTCGAAACACAAGAGACTGTGCATTGCAATACTCAGCAAAAAGCAATGTTGGAGTTATCACAATACCTGATTTAAACTATATTACAAAGCAGTAGCAATAAAAACAGCAGGGTACTGGCGCAAAAAACAGACATGAATACCAGGAGAATAGAATAGAGGACCCAGATATGAATCCACACAACTATACCCACCTTATTTTTGACAAAGGGGCCAAAAATATACAATGGAGAAAAAACAGCATCTTCAACAAATGTTGTTGGGAAAAGTGGTTATCCATCTGTAAGAAACTAAAACTACGTTCATGTCTATCACCATGTACAATCAACTCAAAATGGATCAAGGACTTTAAAATCAGACCCAAAACTCTGCAGTTAGTACAGGAAGGATCAGGATACACTCTGGAACTAACAGGAATAGGCAAGGACTTCCTCAGTAAAACCCCAGCAGCCCAGCAAATAAAAGAAAGAATTGACAAATGGGACTTCATAAAATTAAAAAGCTTCTGAACAACAAAACAAATGGTCTCTAAACTAAAGAGACCACCCACAGAGTGGGAGAAAATATTTGCCAGCTACACATCGACAAAGGACAGATAACCAGAATATACAGAGAATGTAAGAACCTAAACTCTCCCCAAATTGATGAACCAATAAAGAAATGAGCAACTGAACTAAATAGAACTTTCTCAAAAGAAGAAATTCAAATGGCCAAAAAACACATGAAAAAATGCTCACCATCTCTAGCCATAAAGGAAACACAAATTAAAACCACACTAAGATTCCACCTTACCCCTGTTAAAATAGCCATCATTAGTAACACCACCAACAACAGGTGTTGGTTAGGATGTGGGGAAAATGGAACCTTTATACACTGCTGGTGGGAATGCAAACTAGTACAACCACTCTGGAAAAAATATATGCAGGATTCTTAAAAGTCTAAACATAGATCTGCCATATGACCCAGCAATCCCACTCCTGGGGATATACCCAAAGGAATGCAACACAGGTTACTCCAGAGATTCCTGCACTCCCATATTTATTGCAGTGTTATTCACAATAGCCAAGTTATAGAAACAACCAAGATGCCCCACTACTGACAAATGGATCAAGAAAATGTGATATTTATACACAATTGATTTTACTCAGCCATGAAGAAAAATGAAATCTTATCATTTGAATGTAAATGGAAGGAAGTGGAGAACTTCATTCTGAGCTAGATTACCCAGACTCAGAAGACCAAAAAGTGTATGTTCTCCCTCATATGGGGACTTTAGATCAAGGGCAAATACAGCAATGTTGTAGGACTTGCATTATATGACAAGGGGAGAACACATACGGGAGGTACGGGGTTAAATAAGAAAACCCAAAACATGAAAGCATTTGATGTCCCCACTCCAGAGGAATTAATACAGAAACCTTAAAGCAACAAAGGTCTATACAAGAAGGAGATCAGGAACCAGTGTGAAGATTAGTTAGAGATAAATCAACATGGGTTGTAACACATTTGTACATGAAAGCAATGCTAGGAATCTCTCTGTATAGCTGTTCTTATCTCAACTAATAAACACACTATGTTTTTCTTATTATTGCTTGTTTATATTCTTCAATGGAACTGGAATAAAACATAGAACAGGTTCTGCCAGGAAGTGAGGGGTGAAGGAAGAGAGTGTGGAGGTGGGGAGCATGGAGAAGAAATGACCCAGAGAATGTATGCACATGTGAATAAATGAATAAAAAATCAAAGAAATATGTCATTGAGCCCTTACGTCTAAGGAAATATTAAAATAATGGCTTGGCTCAAAAAAATGTCAATAATTTCATAATAAACCAGTTACTTAAATGTCTTAAGAAACACAGACTCTACACTTCTCAGCTGGAGAGTTTTCTTAAGAGCAGATACTGAGTTGTCTAAAATGTCAGATAAGAATACAAAATCCTTCTGTTAAGAATAATTGATGACCTCAAAAAGAATTGAGACAGATGAGAAAAATTAGGAAATCAAAGATCTAGACAAGAAAGCAATATGGATGAGAAATACAGCAAAGAAATTGAAATTGTAAAACATCAGACATGTTGGAAATTAAAAAAGTCAATAAATCAAGTTAAAAAAACAGTACATGGTAGCTTCAGCAGATAAGATTAACATGGAGAAAGAATATCAGGATCAAGAAAGTATTGTACTCAGGCAGTAAGAAAAAAACAAAAACTCTGGGACATGATTAAGAAACCAAACCTAAGAA
Source organism: Castor canadensis (assembly GCF_047511655.1). Taxonomy (NCBI): domain Eukaryota; kingdom Metazoa; phylum Chordata; class Mammalia; order Rodentia; family Castoridae; genus Castor; species Castor canadensis. Next base: position 73,418,910 of record NC_133394.1, on the reverse strand, counting down.
TCTATGGGTCAGAAGTAGGCGATAAAATACAAATTAAAGGCAAAGAAACCTACTTAAGGAAATTATAGTAGAAATTTCACAAATTTTAGGAAAGATATAAACATTGATGTACAAGAGGCATTTTGAACCCTAAATAGCCATGACTGCAGAAGAACCTCATCACGTTACATCATAACTAAAATGTCATGACTATGGAACAAAGAAGGGATGCTGCAAGCTGCAAAAGAAAATCATCAACTTACATATGAAGGTAAACAGACCTCCTAGCACAAACCCTAAAAGGCAGAAAAGCAAGAACAAAATATTTCAATGTGTGAAAGAAAATAGCTGACAACCAATAATACTATATCCAGCAATGTATCCTTGAATTTGATGGAGAAATAGAAACCTTTTAAGATAAGAATAAACTGAATCAGATCATGTACGATAAGCCTGCATTGCAAAAAGTACTTAAGGGACTACTATGCACAGAAGAGGAAGAAAGGAAGTCACAAACACAAGAGCCTGGGAAAGAATAAAATGCAAAAAAAAAAAAAGATGAATACAAGAGAAATAGGAAATTATCAAACATGTTTAAACCTACCAACCCACAAAACCTGAACACGAACATAATGGTGAGAGAAAAGAACAAACAATACATAAAGCACCTTGAAGAAAATGTTAATGGTAAACACCATTAAAAGATAACCCTAAATGTAAATGGTCTCAACTCTCCAATCACAAGATACAGATTGTCAGATTGGATTAAAAACCAAGGTTCAACAATTTATTGCTTTGCTGGGCACCCATGGCTCACACTTGTAATCCTAGCTACTCACAAGGCAGACATCAGGAGGATCATGGTTTGAAGACAGCCCAAGCAAATAGTTCCACAAGACCCTATCTTGAAAACCCTTCACAAAAATAGGGCTGGTAGAGTGGCTCAAGGTGAAGGCCCTGAGTTCAAGCCCCAGTACCTCAAAAAAAAAATAAATAAAAATTGTTGCTTCAAAAGACACATTTCACAACCAAAGGCACACTCAACTAAAAGTGAAAGAGTAGAAAAAAAGTATGCCATATAAGTGACATCATATCAGATGAAGATTTTAAGCAAAAAATAGTAGAAGTAAATAAGGTCACTAAATATTAATGGAGGGAACAGTCTATCAAGAAGATTTGATTATAAATATATATCCACCTAATATTGGTGCCCTCAAGTTCATAAAATAAACATTACTGAATATAAAGGGACAGATTAAGTCCAAACACAATAATAGTAGGTGACCTCAAATACATACTCTATCAATAGATAAGAATACCATTGAAGAAAAAATCCACAAAGACAGCTCAAAACTAAACAGTAACATTGACAATAGAGATTCAAAAGACATATATAGACTATTCCATCCTACAGTTAAAGATTTTATATCCCTCTCAGCAGCCCATGGAACTTTCTCTAAAACAGATCACATCTTAGGCCATAAAGCAAATCTTAACAAACAGAAAAACTGAAATAATTTGCTATAACCTAACAAATCATAATGTAGTAAAATTAGAAGTGAGAACAAGAAAAACTACAAAGCTATTCAAACATATGAAGACTGAATAACAAAATATATTGAGAAAAACAGGAAATAAATTTTAAAATGTCTAGATTCAAAGAAAAATGAAATTTCAATCTACCAGAACCTGTGGGACACAGAAAAGGCAATGCTAAGTGGAAAGCTAACTGCTATGAGTGCCTACATTAGAAAATAAGAGGGATCTCAAATAAAAAAATCTAATGATGGACCTCATTCTCTTAGAAAAATAAGAACAATCCATTCCCAAATTAGTAGATGGAAAAAAAGAATAAAAATTAGGAGAGGAATGATGAAATGGAGGCCAAAAGAATAATACAAAGAATCAAGGAAACACAATTGGTTATTTGAAAAGATAAACAAGATTGACAAATCTTTAGCTGAATAAACCAAAAGAAGAAAAATTAATAAAATTAGACATAAAAAGGGAATATTACAATAGATACTAATGAAATTCAGAAGAAAATTAGGGAATATTTTGAAAATTTATATTATAGCTAAACGGTACATCTAGAAGAAATAAATAAACTTCTAGACACAAATGATCCACCAAAAATGAACTAAAACAATATAAACAATTGACATGTACCTATAATGAGTTAGTTGTAATAAAGAATCTCCCAGCAAAGAAAAGCCTAGGACCAGATGTATCCAATTATGAATTCTACCAAACCTTTAAAGAACAACAAACACCAATGCTCCTCAAACAATTCCAGGGAAGTGATGATACCAGACTCATTCTACAAAAATCAGAATTAACCTAATACCAAAAGAAAACAAAGACACAAAGACAAAAAAGTAAGTTATAGTCCAAATTCCTTGATGAACATAGACACAAAAATACTTGTAAACCAAATCAAACAACACATCAAAATGATCACACACCATGGCCAAGTTAGTTTCATTCCAGAGATGTAAGGATTGTTGAACATATGCAAGTCATAAATACAATATAATACACAAACAGAATCAAAGACAAAAACCATGGATCATCCTAATGCATGCAGAAAAAGTCTTTGACAAAATTCCACATCCTTTCATGTAAAGGCTTTGAAGTAAATAGAATAGGAGGAATGTACTTCAATATAATAAAGACTATATATGATAAGCCTACAGCCAACATTATACTAAATGGGAAAAACTAAAATTATTTCCTCTGTAGTCAAGAATCAGACAGGGATTGACAAACGGGATTACATCAAAATAAAAAGCTTCTTCACAACAAAGGAAATAGTCACTTCAGTGAAGAGACTGCCTTCAGAATGTGGGAAATTCTTTGCCAGTTAATAATCTGACAAGGAGTTAATATCAGAATACACAAGGAACTCATAAAACTAAGCTCCAAAAGAAACAACAACCTAATTAATAAATGAGCAAAAAGCTTAACAGACAGTTATCAAAAGAAGTACAAATGGCTAATTGAGTTTTCAGCATTCCTAGTCATAAAGGAAATGTAAGTCAAATTGATATTGAGATCCCATTTCACCCCAGTGACAGTGGCTATTATTAAGGAAACAATTAATGACAAATGCTGGCAAGAATGAAGGATGTAGGGGTGGAGAAGACTTATGTACTGTTGTTGGAATATAAATTAGTGCAACCTCTATGGAAATTAGTACAGATGTTCTTTAAGAAACTTGAAACAGAACTACCACACGATCTTGCAATACTGCTCTGGGCATATGTCAAAAAGGAGACACCTGCACCCCTATGTTTATAACAGCACTATTCAGAATTGCCAAGCTATGGAATCAGCCTAAGTACACTTCTACTGATGAATAGATTAAGAAAATGTAGTATATACACAATGGATTATTGTTCAGCCATTGAGAAGAATGAAATTATGTAATTTACAGGAAAATGGATGGAAATGGAAACCATCATGTTAAGTGAAATAAATCAGATTCTGAAGGAAAAGGGTTGTAGGTTCTCTCACAAGAGGAATCTGTACCTAAAATGTATATAATTTATATGTGTGTCTGTATATACATATTTGTGTTAACTGTTTTAGGAAACAAGGGATGAGGGGATAGGAAACGAGAATGATGAGAGTGGAAAATATGTAAATACTTTGTATTAATGTGTGAAGATGGCATAATAAATTCTGTTGAAAATAAGAGGGATAAGGATAAGAGAGAGTAATAGAGGGGGTTAATCTGATCAAAGTGCAATACATGCACATGTGAAATACTACAGTGAGAACCCTTTGTTCAGGGATTTTATAATATGGCTTGCTTCTTCTTAGAATAGCTTCATTCCTTCTTTTTATTCAAGAACTCCAATATTTTTTCTTTCAAGTTTTAGCTGATTTGTCCCTTCACTTTTGTTGCTCTTGAAATCAAATTAAATGACCATCCTGGGCACTGCATTATATTCTGAATTACTTCAAATTCTGTGATTGATAAATCATCCACCTCTCTGAATATATTTTTAATCAGTCCTTTTGACATCTCTGTACCAATATTACAAATTAAAGTATAGGGGGATGGGTAAGTAGCTGAGTGGTAGAGCCTTTGCCTTGCATTTATAAGACTCTGAGTTTGGTCCCCTGGATTAGATCTCTGGCAATGCAAAAAAATTATTATTGAGAGGTTTTAAATATCTAAATTTCAAGTAGGCATATTTATTTACAATCTCCAACTGCTATCAGGTCTATTTTCTCTTATTTATAAGCATAGCCAAGGAAGTCACTCTTCTTTTGGGGTCTCTTTCACTATGAATTGTCACTAAAAGTTTTCAGACCTTTTTGTACAATCAACCTGGCAAACACTCATGCTAATTAGAAAGATGACAAAGTTATTCCCTCTGGAAATTTTGTCTTGTTACTTGTTTGTACCTGGATTTTTTCTTAACCTGGTAGGTTATATGTTTGATTGTCTTCATCTATCATATGATCTGGCAATAATGCTTTGGGCATATGCCATAAAGAATGTAAATCAACATACAAAAGGAACACCTGCACTCCCATGTTTATTGCAGCACTATTCACAATAGCCAAGCTATGGAATTAGCCTAAATCCTCTTCAACTGAATAGATTAAGAACATATGGTGTGTATATACACAATGGATTATTATTCAGCTGTTGAGAAGAATAAAAATATGCCATTCTCAGGAAAATATCTTTAGTAAATAGCTTTAAGAAAAATTTGAACAAAGTTCTGTGATTTGTTTATCATTTTGGGTAATTTCACAAGTGAGGAATGACTTTTTCTGAGTCATATACTACATCCTAAATACATATTAAGTTTTCACTGTATTAAACTTTCAAAAAATGAATTAGTAAGGAATTCCATACCCTCAATTTTAGTATATTTTCACTTAAATGGTAAATATTAAGTTACTTAATCACCCTGTAACTGGCTGGCTCAACATTTACCAGTAAGAGCAATCTCCTGCTTGTATCTCATTTTTCTTACTTAGATAGACAAAACAATGAGCTATAGTCACCCCTGCTCCACACATCACACATCCACATTGAATACATTATTTTCTTTGGTCCTCCAACAGCTGCAGCACACACACATACACACACATATATATCTGATTATATACCTGTATTCTTCTGTCAAGTTATATACAGTATATATGTATGGCGAGAGACTACAGAAATATACACTACATAAATACAGCAAAATTTCTAAATGTAAAATGCTTAGTATTTTTAAATACAAATCAATATTGTTAAAGCTTTATTGTAATCAGCTTTTTGTTAGAGAATTTTAGCTATTAGCACAGTGGTTGTCGATGCTGACTGTGCCACAGAATAACTCAGGAAACTTTAAGTTCTCATGCCTAAGGCCCAATCTTAGAAACAATGATTTAGTTTTTGAAAGAAAATGACCAAGAACTGCTAATTTATGTGCTTCCAGGTGATTCTAAAGTGAAGGCAAGATAGAATAAAAAGCTTCTACAGGCTCTCAGAATCTGTCTATACTTGATATTGCTGCCTAAATATTATTATTATTATCATCATTATTATTATTAGTGGAACTTGGGCTTGAACTCAGGGCAACATACTTGCAAAACCACACCCCCTGAATCCATTTTATTCTGATTATTTTTGAGATGGGGTCTTGTGCACTATTTGTGGGAGCTGCCCTCAAACCACAATTGTCCTGATCTCAGTCTCCCAAGTAGCTAGAATTATATGTGTGAACCACTGGCACACTGCTAATACTCTTAAATCATTGAAAAGAAAAAAATCTGGAATAAACAAATATTTTTCTTCAGAGTTACATTTTTTCACTATGAGGTTGCTAAATATATGTTCTCTGTTAAATCATCAGGAGTATTTATTTCCATTTATAACTACTAAAAGCAAAAGTTCCCAGTAGATGTTCATTTGGTGCTAGAAATCATTTTACCTAACTTATATTCCTCACTATAGTAATAACACAAATGGATGTAATTTGGAGATAATTTCCCTACAGTTTGATAAGTACATAGAAGAAAGCTATGCTACCTACATGCTCTGGAATTCTAGCAACTGGCTCATAATTTGAAAGCTTATATCTTCTAATGGTTAAGGAGGTTTAACCTTGTGAGCTAAGGTGGCTCAATGAACTGCTAGCTCAGGGAGTCTCCATTACCAATAGTACTAAACTTATGAGAAAAATAAGTGACACAGTGAGTATCAAGTATCATTCACCATGGGGATAAATATAAGCACAGGTACATGACAAAAGCCTAACCATTAGTGCTCCATAAACACAAGTGAAAACTGACAGTGGCAGTGCTCAGGTTTTTGTGTGTTTGTTTGGTTTTGTTGACTTTGTAGTCTATTTACCATTCTCAAATTCTAATATAATTTTAGATTAAATATCTTCTGGAAAGTCCCAAAACTCTCTGAATAACATAATATCCTTCCCAGAGACAGTCTATCGGAAGGAACAAAGTTTTCTCTAGTAAAGTTCTATTGTATTAATTATCAACAAATATTTTTAAAATACAACACTGAAGCCAATTCTGACAGGGATTGAGAAGAGATGAGTGCCACTTCACATCCCTGATTTGAAGAGCATGTGTATGAAATGCCACAGTAGGCTACTCTATCCCAAACAATTAAATATATCATTAAGATCTGTGGTGTTTATATTAACTAAAAAAGCCTCAATAAGTTTAAAGTGATGATTACGAGGTTCCCTCAAATCTCAAAAACAAGAAAAATTTGAACAAAATTCTGTGATTTGTTAATCATTTTGGGTAATTTCACGCTTTCATTTTTTCTGAGTCAGATATGGATAGTAAATATGTATCGTGTTCATTGTATTAAACTTTCAAAAAATGAATTAGTAAGAAATTCCAGAGTCTCAAGTTTAGTATATTTTCACTTGAATGGTAAATATTAAGTTATTTAATCATCCTGTAATTGACTGACTAAAAATTTGGCAGTAATAGCAATCTTCTGCTTGCATCTCATTTTTTTCTACTTAGGTAGCCAAAACAGTGAGCTAAAATCAAAATAATTCCTAAGAGATATTTTAAAATACTTTATAAAAGCAAATGTACTGGCACAAACCCTGTTGTAAATTATTTAGAATTATCCATTACAGTTAAACATGTAGCCTGTTGAGGTCATACACATCTATAGTCCTAGCATTCAGGAGAATGAAGCAGGAGGATCACAAAATATTTGAATCCAGCTTGGGATAGGTAGCAAGTTCCAGGTCAGCATGAGCTACTTAGCAATACTCTGTCTCAAGAGAAAAAGCAATCAATAGCAAAAAACTTAAGGCCATCAGTATGTGGATATATGTAACAGAAGCAATAACAGGAGGTGTTCAAAAATTTCTCTAGCCCATTTAGTTGAGGAATTCTGGGTTAAACTAAGTTTAGAATGTTTCTCAGACTTTAATGCACTCTTACACACGTGAATGTCCACAAAAACATAATGCACACTTTTCTCTGTTAGGAAAAACACCACTCACAAAGAAAGCTCATGAGAAAAGTCTCATGTCCAAGAGCAAGGTTTAATGACAGGCTCAAACTGCCTGACCAACTGGAGAAAGATGGGACAAGGGCGACTCTGGACCAGGCTTGGCCTTTTATAGAAGAGGGAGGGTAAGAAGTTGGTGTATGTGCAGGAGTCTCTGACAGGGGTGGAGCTTGTCTTTGAGCATGGGAATTTTTGTTAAAGGGCAGGGCTGTCATTGGGAATGGCTCCATTTTCCAAGAAGTGAGGCCTGAGGGTAAAATGGCGGCATTATTGTTCCATTATTCTCCAAATGAATTGGTCAATAGAACTCCTTTTCAAAAAACCGAATGTTTCAAGAAATAATGTTCTCTGGGCAATGACTGCAGAATCTGAGGGGGGAGTAAGGGGTTTAATCATATCAAAGAAAAGTAAACAAGATATTGGGAAAAAGTTTTCAAAAAAGGGATACTAGGAACACTCACAGGTTTATAACTAAAGCCCACCCACATTTTCGACTTACATTCTTAAAGTTATATATATTTTTACTACAATGAAAAACTTAAACTAATGAAGAAATTTTAATTGTACTTTTCTTTGGAAAACATGGTTATCATATATGCCTAAACCTAGTTTGTATGGAATATTCTGTATTCCTGGCAAGCAAGCCTGGCTCTAAGGTACTATATAAATTTGATTTTATGCAACCACTATTATAGTTGTGTTGAATAGAATGATAACATGTCACTCTTTCAGCATTTTAAAACTTTAAAAAATTATTAAGAAAAAAGAACTCTACTTTTTCAAGTTATAGCTATTTTTAAACCTTTAAGCAATATTATTTACTGTAGGGTGATAGAGGTATAAAATGAGCATGTTTTGCTTACCACCAGCAGATCTGTAAAGAGAATACTGCCTAAAGAATTCATTCTCAAAGGGTTCAGAAGGCCATTTTCTGTTGTAGGTCATTATCTTAAGAATTTTCAATTATCTATAGCCCTATAACCCTTTATTTACTTGCTTTGGTTAAGCTAAGTAATTCACCCTACTGAATGTCAGTCTTCTCCAGATGAGCAAATAAACCTGGGTTTAAAAGAATAAACATGCAAACAATACATCTGATAGTCAAAAAAACAATGTATTTTCTTAAAGTTTTTGAAATAATAAAGTTGAAGCTATAGCTATGTACTTGGTTTTCAAATGAACTTTGCCCACACAACATGTAGTTTTTGTCCTCAGACAGATTTATTTGGTGTCAATTCTGACTTCCTATATATTACTGGTGCTGTCTACATATCTGAAGACAATTCAACCCAAGTGTTTTGTTAACTTGCATCTTGTCTGTCACATCAAGTTTTGAAGAAAATGATTCCATATAGATGGTAAAAACCTAACAAAATTGGCAGAAGTATGCTTGTGGTAAAAGTGTCAGTACATGCAATGCACACATGTCATACATGTGTGTGTGTAATTAGGAGTTTTTGGGTAGAGTTTTTTGGGTCTTTAAGGTATAGGATCATATCATCTGCAAACAGGGATATTTTGACAGTTTCTTTACCTATTGATATTCCTTTTATTTCTTCTTCTTGCCTAATTGCTCTGGCTAGGAATTCCAGTACTATGTTGAATAGGAGTGGGAAGAGTGGGCACCCTTGTCTCGTTCATGATTTGAGGGGAAATTGTTTCAGTTTCTCTCTGTTAAGTATGATTTTTGGCTGTAGGTTTGCCATATATAGCCTTTACAATGTTGAGGTACATTTCTTCTATTCCTCATTTTCTTAGAGCTTTTACCATGAAATGGTGTTGGATCTTGTCAAAGGCTTTTTCTGCATCTATTGAGATGATCAAGTGGTTCTTGTCTTTGCTTCTATTGATGTGCTGTATTACATTTATAGATTTAAGTATGTTGAACTACTCCTGCATCCCTAGGTTGAAGACAACTTGGTCATGGTGAATGATCTTTCTTATGTGTTGTTGGATTCATTTTGTCATTATTTTATTGAGGATTTTTGCAACAATGTTCATTAAGGAAATTGGCCTATAGTTCTCCTTTATGAAGGTGTCTTTGTCTGGTTTTGGGATGAGAGCAATATTGGCTTCCTAAAATGAGTTAGGCAGTGTTCCTTCCCTTTCTATTTCATGGAACAGTTTAAATAGGATTGGTATTATTTCTTCATTAAATGTCTGATAGCATTCAGCAGTGAATCCATCAGGTCCTGACTTTTCTTTTTTGGGAGACTCTTTATTGCTGCTTCAATTTCATTTTGTTTTATAGATCCATTCAGGTGATTAATGTCCTCTTGTTTCAAATTTGGATCACCATAAGTATCTAGAAATCTGTCCATTTCTTCAAGATTTTCAAAGTTATTAGAATATAGGTTCTCTAAGTAGTCTTTGGTGATTTCCTGTATTTCCGTGGTGTTTGTTGTTATCTCCCTTTTTGCATTTCTGTTTTTACTGATTTGGATTTTTGCCAGGGGTCTGTCAATCTTATTGACTTTTTCAAAGATCCAGCTTTTTGTTTCATTGATTTTTATATGTTTTTTTGTTTCTATTTCATTGATTTCAGCCCTTATTTTTATTATTTCTCTCCTTCTGCTTGTTTTGAGGTTCACTTGTTCTTGTTTTTCTAGGAGTTTGAGCTGTAGCAGTAGGTCACTGAATTCATATCATTCGGACCCTTTAGTATATACACTCATAGCTATAAACTTTCCTCTTAAAGCAACCTTTCCTGTGTCCCATAGATTCCAGTAGGTCGTGTTCTCATTTTCATTAAATTCCAGGAACCTTTTAATTTCCTCTTTTATTTGATCAATGACCAATTGATCATTGAGCAATGTGTTGTTCAGCTTCCAATTGTTTGCAGGTTTTTTACTGTTATTTTTGTTGTTGATTTCTAGTTCTAATGCATTGTGATCAGATAGATGCATGGGATTATTTTATTTCCTTATGTTTTGAGGTTCGCTTTGTACCCTAAGATATGACCAATTTTGGAGAATGTTCCATGAGCTGCTGAGAAGAACATATAATGTGCAGAAGTCATATGAAATATTCTGTAGACATCAGCTAGGTCCTTTTGATAAATGGTGTAATTGATTTCTAGAATTTCTTATTTCTTTTTGACTTTTTTGTTTGGATGACCTATCTATCGGTGATGGTAGGTATTAAAGTCTCCCACTACCATTGTTTTGGAGTCTACATATGTTTTTCTGTCCTTCATAGTATGTTTGATGAAATTGGGTGCATTGATATTGGGTGCATATGAGTTGATAACTGTTATTTCCTTTTTGTCTATTTCTCTTTTATTAGTATGGAGTGTCCTTCTTTATCTTGTTTGATCAATGTAAGTTTGAAGTCTAGTTTGTCCAAGATAAGTATTGTTATCCTTGCTTGTTTTTGGAGGCCATTGGCTTGGTAGATCTTCTTCCAGCCTTTAACCCTCACCCAGTGCTTGTTTCTGTTAATGAGGTGGGTCTCCTTTAGGCAGCAGATTGTTGGATTGTTGGATTGCTGTCAAATGATGTCTTTTGATGGGGAAATTAAGTCCATTAACATTCAGTGTTAGTATTGATACATATGTGATGATTCCTGTCATTATGTTGTCTTTGTTGTTTAAGGGTTTGATTGTGTGCAGCTGAATCAATGTTATTCTCTACTTTCTTGCCTTTTCTTCTCCTGTGGTTTGGTACTGCCTACCCTTTCATGGTTTTGTTTGCTTTCACATTCTCTGTGAAGAATTCCTTGAAGAATCTTTTGTAGTGGTGGCTTGGTGGTCATATATTGTTTTAGTTTCTACTTATCATGGAAGACTTTTATTGCTCCATCTATTTTGAATGACAGTTTTACTGGGTAGAGTATCCTAGGGTTGAAGTTATTTTCATTCAGTGCCTGGAAGACCTCACTCTGTGCTCTTCTTGCTTTTATGGTTTCCATTGAGAAATCTTCTGTGATTTTGATGGGTTTATCTTTGTATGTTATTTACATTTTCTCTCTTACAGCCTTCAATATTCTTTCTCTATTCCCTATGCTTGTTGTTTTAATGATAATATGTCATGGGGTGGTTCTATTTTGGTCAAATCTGTTTTGTGTCCTGGAGGCTTCCTATACCCGGATGGGCATAGTTTTCTCTAGATTTGGGAAAATTTCTGTTATTATTTTGTTGAATATATTATAAATTTCTTTTGCTTACACCTCTTCTCCTTCTTCAATGCCCATGATTCTCACATTTTGTCTGTTGATGAAGTTGGTGAGTTCTTGCATATTCCTTTCACAGGTCTTGAGTTGTCTGACTAATAGTTCTTAAGTTTTTCTTTAATTTCCATTTCATCTTTGAGTTCTGAGATTCTGTCTTCTGCTTGTTCTATTCTGCTGGAGTGGCCTTCCATTTTGTTTTGTATTTCTCTTTCATTCTTTTTTCTGAGGTTTTCCATATCATGGGTCACTTCTTCTTTAATATTGTCAATTTTTGTCCTTATTCATTTATCTATTTATGGTGTTCTCTGTTTCACTATGGTGTTTATTTAAAGCTCCTATGATTTAATTTATTTGTTTTTGTGTTTTCTCATAGTCCTTATTTTTGTTGTATTGGAATTTTTTGAGTGCCTCCTGTACATTTTGGTTGACCACGTCTAGTAACATCTCTATGAAATTCTCATTGATTACTTCCAGAATTTCTTCTGTCAGAGTGTTCTTGTGGGCTTCATTGGGATCCTTGGTATAGTTTATCTTTGTTTTGCTGGAGTCTGGTTCTGGGTATTGGTTTTCTTTATTTCCCTCTGAATCCTGTACTATTCATTTCTGGGGGAGAATGGTTTCCATCCTTCTTTCATCTTCCCATCATTCCACTTAATACTGTTTCTGTCCCTGGTCTATGTGTAATTTGGTATTAGCTAACTTACAATAATAAAACTAACAAAACCAAGAAAAAAGGAGAAAAAAGAAAAAGAAAGAAAGAAATGGAGAAGCAAAGAAATCAACAAGGATAGATGGTGGATGATCAAATAGTGAACAAGACATACAAACACTTAAAGAAAAGAAAAAGAAGAAAAAGGAAAATAGAAAAAAATCCCCGGTTCAGGAACAATAGAGTTTCATTCTTAGTAGTTCTGGTGTTACTCTTTTAGTATCCAGTCTTGTTTGTCTGTATCTCCTATGTGGGTTTGATCTGGCATCTGATGGTGTTGGAGCCCTCCTGTTGTGGGCAGCAGCCAGTTTGCCAGTGGGTTGGTGGGCAGTGGCCTGGTGGGTAGGCAGGCAGTGCAGCGGGCCTGCTGGGTGAAGGCCTGGACGGCCAGTGGGTGGCAGCAGCATGGAGATGGCAGCCCACCTGTTCTTTCAGTCTATAGTGGCATGGAGAAGCCTTCCATGGGCTAGGGGTTCAGGGTGCCAAAGATTCAGCTGTTCCTTGTGCTTTACCTCAGCCAAACATGTCTCCTACATCTCAGCAAGGTCCCTGATTCACAGAGCTCACATAGTCTGCATCTGTGTCCCAGTTGCCATTTTGGATCCTCTCCTGGAGATTCTTTAAAAAACTAAAAACAGATCTGCCATATGATCCAGTAATACCATTTCTGGGCATACATTCAAAAGAATGTAAGTCAGGATACAACAGAGACACTTGTACACCCATTTTTATTTCACCACTATTCACAATAGCCAAGCTATACCCTACAACTGATGAATGGATTAAGAAATTGTGATGTACACGTATATTTAAAATGGAATTTTATTCAGCCATGAGGAAAATGAAACTATGTTGTTTGAAGGTAAATGGATAGTGTTGTGGAAATATTGTTGGAGAAGAAACCAAGTGATACACAGAGAAGTGAAAAACTCAGATTTTATTTTAAGCTGGTGGTTCCATATGAACTCACACTCAAAATTCTGTGACCCCCCACCAATGAATTCACAGGATTTTTAAAGGCAGTGCATGGCATCAGGTTACAAGGAATGTGTTAGGGTCAATAAGTGACCCAGTGCAGGGATAGAAACCAGGGGTTGTTTAGATAAGAGCAGCAGGGGAGACCTGCTTTGGAAAGTTTATTTACAGAGGGAGACAAAGGAAGATGGGAATGGGCAATTATCTCTACATGATGCCCTTTGTCTCAGCCCTGAACTCACTTTATGACCTAACTAGCAATTCTTCATATCCTGTGGCTTTGCCTGAGACAATTTTCTTGTTCAGTGGAACTGTAGGCAATCATGTTAAGTGAAATAAGCCAGGTTTAGATAGACAAAGGCTGCATGATTTCTTGAATGTATGGAAGACAGATCTAAAAGATAAACATACACCAATAAACAAATATGATCGTATACACATTCATATGCCTAACATGTTTGTAATAGCGAAACTACTGTGAAGCACTGGAGGGGGGAGGAAAAAGAGAATGATAGAGAGTCAACAATATTGAAATGCATTACATGTGCAGGTAGAAGACATAACAATATTTACTGAAAGCTGTTGATTGATGGGAAGTGGGAGAGAATGATTAAGGGAGAATAACAGTGGAGGTGTTGATCTAAACAAATAAAGTATATTTATATCTGGAGTACATCAAAAAATCCCTTTGAATATTGACTTTGGAATTAAAAATGAAAGATAGGACTATAAAATAGGTAAAGTGTATGTGGGGTGCTTGTAGGCAAGGGAGGGTGAATGAAGGTGATGAAGGTGAGGGAATATGATTTACGGACTTCATATATGTGTATACATATTCAGTGTGGAATATATATTAAGTAGAAAGATGAATATACATATGTAATAGAAAGATGAAACCTCTTGCAATTGATTTAAGTGGGCCTGGAGGGAATTGTGAGGAGGCAAGATGGTAGAGGTAAGCTAAACAATCTACAAAGTAAGGTTATTCAAATTGGCACAATGAATTTCACCTATACAATCAGTGTATGCTAATTACATTGGAAAAAGAAGTGAAGAAAGTGAAGGAAATAAAAACAAAATAATTATGAAATTTACCATATTCAGCCTTTTTCATATACATAGAATAAACCTATCAACATATATTAATTGTTATGTTCCTTAACATTTAATTAAGTAATTATTTGTGGGTCCTCCTAAGTCCTATCATCCCTAAGGCTTTGCTTCCATATAGTGGGCCAAATTTTTTCCTGACCTCTGAAAAATACATTAGGATTTTAAAAAGCTTCCTAATGAACTAACTGACAAAAGTCAGGTATTTCAAAAGAGATGTCACTACTTTTTCTCAGCTAGGTTTGCCTGGAGGTTCATAGTTTTTGAGCAGTGAGAGTTTGATGTTTCCTTTAATGTTTATCTCTTTTCCTACAGTTGTCTCCTGCTCCTCTTCACCAGGCCACATCTATCATTCTTTTACCCTATTTCTTTGAGTTGTATTGTACTGCTGTGAATAGCAATGCTCTCTGAAATTATTAAACTATGCACACTCTTTGCCCAATTTGCAAATTCTCTACACTCACAGATAAGCATTTTGACTTAGGAAGTAAAAGAATAACAAATCAGTTCAGATTTGCAGAGATAGATCTGTACTTAAAGCAGGAGGTAGCACTCTGGGCACACAATTGTAAGTAGTTCTGAAACCAAAGTTTTAGTTCCCCAGCCACAAATGCTGTTGTTCCACATGTCCTTACATGCCAAACAAAGAGGCACCTAATGGTGAAGGACAAAGGAAGAAGGGTTGTTATGCAGTTCATGTCCAGTGGAGTAAGAGGCAAAGTACATACTTCAGTCCATCTTCTGCCATCTCTGATGTACGTATTAACAGAAGGTCAGCACATTTATCTTGATTCTAACATCTGGGGAGAGAATTCAGGCAACATACAGAAATACAGTGAAAGTGATAGCAAAGATTATTAGGAAAGACACTTTGAATAGACTGAAAGCTGGTTATCTCTAGGATGAGGATAACAAAATATTAGCCTTGGTTTTTGAGTATTTGAGGATGTCCATAAGAAATTCCTATCCCTAGGTTCAGCCTACAGGGCTGAGGTCAAGAGCCATGAGGATCTTGGGTCTACCTGATCTATCGTAAGATATGGTATATGGGCCTACATCTTTGTTTTGTTAAATAAAGATTCATTATTGTGTAGACCCACCTTAGGGTGAGTTGGGGACTCAAAAGTATCTTGTGATATTCCCTGACCTGGGTGAGTTATTTTGATTTTAATAGGCACCTGTGAGTTGGAAAGCTATAATTCTAGTATTTTATCTCAGAGAACTTGTGATCCACCATTTTAGGTTTCCTTTCATAACATCATTCATGGCTAATTATTTCCTATCATACAAACTTGAGCTTTTGGTTTAAATAGAACGGAATTCATTCAGGGGGTAGGAGTTATGCACAGTTAAATGATCCTTGCTATTAGAGAGGTTCAGAAGCCCTTATCACTGTCATCACTTGGGGGACAATCTGTTCAGGATAAATAAGTCATTATTGCCAGATGAGTGGTCTGTCCTGAGGAGGCTCTGCTCTTTCTTTTCTTGGGGGAAGTTTTCTCCATGCCTCCTTGTAAACATGTTATTGATCAGTCTTAATTTTCCTGGATTTCAAGGTAACTACATCATAAATTATTTAGAACAAAGATAGATACAAAAATGGAAGCAGTGATGCTAAGCTTCTCTCATGCTGTTAGTTATGTGTGGGCTTAAGTAAGGTAACCAAAGTCATTTAAGTATCTATTATACTCCAAGAGCATTCTTGACCTTTTAAGATCTTCCTTTAAGCTTGATTTTTGCAATCTTCATCAGCAAACAATGTGACAAATGCAACAGGTGCTTAAAAACTTGCTTTTTCTGAGAAACACTGGCTCCTTACTTGGGCCGAGGAATTAACTAAAGGCAGGAAGCAATGAAGTGATTATAACAACACTTTCGTTTTACTTTTTTTTTTTCCTTGGTGGTACTGATGTAATACTCCTTTTCTGTAGAATGAAAGAAAGAAGATCAGATTGTGGGAAATGTAGCTAGGACTACAAAAGGGAAAAGTGTTTGGGAAGACAGTTTGTGCACTGACAAGTTTGTTATGTTTGTTATTCAGATTGATATTTTTTCCCCTTGTCTTTCTCTCTCCATGATGGGAGGATCAAGGTTAACACTCATTACTCCTTCAATTAAACCAGGCAATCTTCTCGTGCAATCTCTCTTTGACCACCAGACACTAAACCTGTCAACCAAGACATAGAGCTTCAAAGATGTGGTGTCAGTAAAGGAGATGAGAATCAAAGTTTTGGGATATTTTTTTGTCACATACTGAAACTAAGCCCATAAATTCGCTTTTCAGACATGAACATTTTCTCTCAGACACATCAGAGCTTTGAGAAATTAACTCTCCCTGTCCTCCTCTTTGTCTGAGGAATAATAAAACTTATTTTCTTTTCATCAAAGCCCTGCTCTTGTTATTTCTATATTGGCATTGATGCCAAGGTGCGTGATTAGTGCTGTGGGTAAGAAAAAGATTGTAAAATGTGGTGATGACCATAAGAGGATTTAGTCACCTAATTAGAGTGCATGCTAATATGCTTAAATATTAGTACATACATGCTTAAGATTATAAATGTATCAGGTTGTTAAATTGTGATGGGATATTTCCATCAAGCAAAAAGTAGAGAGAAGAAAAAATAAGGAATAAATGAGGATAGGAAAAGGCCATGTATGAAAATGAAACAAGATTGTGCAGGAAAGGGAGCATAGGATTTGTGGTTAGGTGACAGAGATTGAAGCATTAGCTCTGTCTTTCAGCCTTAGGATAAGCTAGAGGTATAATGAGAAAACAAACAACTAAATTGCAATGATTTAAAATAACAAAGGTTTTTCCTTGATTTCTTGCTCTGTGACAATCTCTATCAAAGTGCTTTATTAATTATAAATCATAAGTCATTTTTAGACATTTTATATGATTAAGCAGCTACCATCTTGAAAAGATGCTATTTGCCATGCTAGAGAAACCAAGAAGTCTGAAAGACTTTTTACTTACTATGAAATATTCATCCTAAGACATTCCATGGCTCTTCTGTACCCAACTCTTTGGCCACAATTGTTGCCAAATTTTCTCTGAGCCAAATTTCAGTTCCTAATCTCATTGGTAGAACCAATGACTATACCAGACATGATTGGAGCAAACAGATAGGACTTTATTCAGTGGCCAATTCAAACTCTCAGGTCACTGCCCCCAGCTGGTGAAGTTATATGCTTTCATTCTGTGGGGGAGGATCAGGTGGAATATTTATGACTTCCATAAATATACCACTATAGTCTCCAAGAATTCTGTCTCAAATTGAATGGTAGGACAAGGGTAATACAGATAGACATATAGGTCTACCCAAACACAAGGGGACCAAAATGAGTAACCTTATGTTAGCATATGACCAAAATGTAGTTAAACTAGAAAATATGTGACAAACCACAGGACAAACTTCTATGAAACATACTCATTCTGTAATATATACTAAATTATTTAGACTGTATTTTCTAACTCCTATTTCCTAGCCATACTATATTAAACAATTATTAAATATCTGTGTACTCCAGTTTCTTTATCTATAAAGTGATAATAAAATGTTTTCCTCCATGGGAATATACATATAAAGGACCTAATGTATCAAATAAAGGTATCTGGCTCCAGAGTAGGGAATTCCTGGTGACACTCTCTAGTTCTGTACAGACTGGTATGTATACACCAGTTCAAAGGATGGCTGAAAATTTTGGAGACTATTTGCTCAACAGTCAGGCTACTGGTCTAAAACCAAGAATTAGAGGACAACTGTTTCCTAGTCAGTCCCTCACTGAGAGGTTGGCCTAAGTCATGGCTAAAACAACCATTAATAGAAAATATCCCTAGCTTCACTTAAGGAAGGGCAAGAGAAATAATCTGAAAGAACACTCGATACTTTTCTTTGAGGTCAGCATCACATTGAATTACCTTCCTTTTTTCTCCTATCTCTTGGCTTTTACCCGCCTCTCATTGCTTCTGGCTATTTTTCTCTCTTGCTCTTGGCCCAGGTACTTTACCTTTCTGACTTTTAATGATACCATTGGAATAAACAGGAATAACAATCCCTGTATTCCAGGAAAATCACATGATTGAAGTACAAAAATTAATGCATATGAAAGCACCAAGCACAATATAAGCTTGCAATGCTTAAAGTAATATTAAGTAAGCATACCATTTTGGGGATTTGGACTTAATGATTACATTTTACAATTGTAAAGTGCTAATGAATTGCTTCGTATAATGCTCCATAAATGGTGTTGGATAAGCACATAGGGTAAAACACATGATAAGCAACCTCACAAAAATATGTGTGTTGTATAATAAAGATTTCTGTAATTAACATGACACAATTATGTATTATTCATTTTTAAATTGAGATACAACTATATTTCAATCATATTTTTGTGAATATATAGTTGCAAATGATGAAATATGTCTGCATATTTTATACTTAGATCTGTAGTATTTAATATAATCTGGCAAATAAGTTTCACCTTTCACTTTTTTGCTCTCAAAATGGATTCAGTATACAACTGGCACATAAATATCTGGGGAAAATGTGAATATAGCTAACACACTGAAGTTCTGTTGTGTGTATCACTTATTCTATACCTTTGCAGTCAACCTCTATATTTAACATTAGTGAAATGGAGGGAATGAACCAATTCAGGTTATTATATAGATGGATATGTCATAATGAAATTCCCTGTATAGCTATCTTAAAGAAAAAAATCTTTTTTCAAAAACAGATGATAGGAAAATAAAACAGCTTCTGTCTGGGAGCTGGTACCAGTGGGAGTGGGGAAGAAATAATGAAAGGGTGTAGGAGGGAAAATATGGTGGAAGTATTGTGTACTCAGAGATTAAGGTGGAAATATGAGAACTGTTGAAATTTTTCTAAGAATGGGGATGGGGGAACAATGGAGTATGATGGAGGGGATGAATTTAACTAAGATATATTGCAGGCACTTTTGTATATGTCACAACACAATGTACCCCCAGTACAACAATAATATAAAAAAATTAGTGGTAGGGCACCTGTGGCTCATGGCTGTAATCTTAGCTACTCAGGAGGCAGAAATCAAGAAGATTGTTGTTCAAAGCCAGACACAGGCAAACAGTTTATGAGACACTGTCTCAAAAAAAAAAACTATCATAAGAAAGGGCTGGTGGAGTGGCTCAAGCCATAAGAGTGCCTGCCTAACTAGCATGAGGCCCTGAGTTCAAAGTCCAGTACTTCCAAAAAAAAATTAGTAAAACTTACTGCCAATAGAAAGTGTCATTTATTCTCTCCTGTAAAACTTTAGATTTTATATTAAACCATATAGTTTAAAATAAGAAATTAGAAAAAATTAACTTATATAATGCTATTTAAGCAATTTATTTTAAAATTCAAAATACATATTGCTCTATTAATTTTATTGTGATAATGATAGGAAGGAAGTATCTTAACTAATCAATTATGCAAATACAAATATAAATACATGATACATATTGATAAGATATGCCCCTTGCCACTATTCTGTGGCCTGAGCTGCAGCTGGTTTCATCCCCTGCAGAATAAAGCCCCACTGTCCCTTATCTCCTGCCACATCTCCTTGTCCATCCCTAGCCCTTGCTTTCTCCCAAATGCTACTTAAGGCTAGACTCGCCAAGAAAAGCTGCTGTGCCATTTTAATTCTTGGCCGGCCAGCCTGCTTATTAAACTTTGGATGTGAGATACCTCTCCTGAGCCTTCTTTGTGTGCAATGTGCAGCATTTTCCTAATATTTTGGTGCATTGGCCGGTAACAGGTGGGCTTCTGGCATTGACTTTGGTCTCACAATCAATAAATTCAGGCCCACATAGGTGGGAGCTGCCTTCCTTAAGCCTGGTAAACTTACTGGGATCTGAGCTGCTTTGCCAGGATCCCTGACTCTGTACTAATGCTGCCATCACCATTCTCTCTCGCAGGGAACCTCCTCAAGGCCAGTGCACTCCCATTACTCGCCCACCACTGGTTAATTTCCTTGGTCCTCCTTTGGTGAGTTTCCTCGTGCTGCCATGCCAAGAGTAGTGGTTCTCTCTCTCTCACTCTCTCTCTCTCTCTCTCTCTCTCTCTCTCTCTCTCTCTCTCTCTTTCTCAGTTGGTCAAAATCCTAGTACTAGGTCCCAACTCACTCAGGTTCCTGAGGCTTGGGCAATCCTCTCGGTGAAGACGTTCCCTTGATGTCCTAAACTTCTCTGTTTCATCCAGGAAAGCAGTATCTCGGGGACACCCACCATATTCTTCCTTGGACCGGGTCTCATCATGGGGACTGGACCTTCCAAAATTCCCTCAGACACCCCTCTGGCTGTCGATTGGACAACCTCAAGCCCCTACAGCTCTCACCTGATCTAAAGGCAAAAAAACTCATTTTTCTTTCCAATCAGGCTTGGCCACAATACCAATTGGACCATGACTCAAAATGGCCACTAGATGGCATACTTGACCCTAACACTCTCAGGGATCTCTACACCTTCTGTGAATGCACTGAAAAATGAAAGGAGATTCCCTATGTCCAGGCCTTCTCTTATCTCCACTCTAAACCTTCTCTCTGTGCCTCTTGCACCCCTGTCCAAGTCCTTTCCTGACTCTGAAACCTTCCCTTCCTTTGACCCTGCCAAAAAACCAAATCCTCTCCCAAACCTCCTTCTTCCCATGTAAGCAGACTTCTTGTTCTTGTGCTGCTCACACTGCTTGTCTCTATCTTCCTGAAGGACTTCCCCATCATGGAGTTACACAAGCTACTCCATGCCAACTCTGGCCTCAAGGCGATTCCAGCTCTGGGAGAGCTCATGCTCCCTCTCTGTGGGTTGAGACCAAGCCCCAAGTTTATTCGGGTACACCTCATGCTACATTTGCGGAATCCTGTTTAATTATGGCATCTGATGACTGCTTCTTCCGCCCCCCCACACACATCTAAAGCCCATTTTTCCTGAGACAGCAACCAGAGAATGGAGGTTTCATGTTGCTGAAAGTGTTCCAGTACCAGTCAATGGGAACAACCTAGAGGCACAGGTGATGGCTAATCCCTCAGGCATGTGTCATGCCTCCAGGCTCTGCCTTCCCCTCCCTTACCTAAGATGGCAGGACACCTTCTCTGCTTCCTCCATGGTCTCACCACATGTCCTTTCTTGCTGTCTGCCTTCCTTTCACCTGGGCTTACTGGGACCCTGCCTCCCATGAAAAACTTGTAACATGGTACCTTATGACTTAAGTTATTCCAACTAGTTTGCCAGGCTTCTCAGTCTAAAGTAACTTTAAATCAGCTGCTTTACAAAAGCACTTACAAAACTACGGCTGCCATGTGCATGCCCTAACTCCACCCCCACAAGGGAGGAGGGAAAACAAACAAGCACACTCATGCACAGGATGCCAGCTCCTGGACACAGCAAAAACGCCTGCCATAGCTAAAAAAATCCATAGAGAGAACTGAGCACATCCTGGGCTGCCAGCCACACATGGCAATGACTGCGGCCCGCCACCACTTCTCCTAGAATAAACATACACAGAGTACACAGGAAGGGGGAAAAGGTGACAGACCACAGGATCAGGCCTAGGCAGACAGGCTGGCTTGTCCCAGGTATGTGTGGAGGGAGTGATACTTTACACAAGCCCTGCTCCTAGCCCCACCTCACACCTGGCACTAAACCCAGCCCTTGTGAGCCAATTGCTAACTCAAGGTTATAGTCCCCAAAATAACACATTCCTGTGGTCTCTAAACTTCTCATTTAAAATTTTCTATACTTTTGGCCCCAACATAAATTTTTCCCTCCAAATATTAAACCTAGCTATCTCATATGGTACTGTTATTGGCCCAAAATGCCTTTTGAATGCCCTTCTCTAACTTTACAGGTGATTTATCCCTTTATTAAAAAGTAAACTCTATTAAAGAGGCTGCCTGCTGTTAGCTAAAAGACAGGATCCTAATGTTTTGTTCTTTGTAGATGGGTTCTGCACCTCCAGTCTTCTGTCTTATAAATGTTAAAAGCTTTTTACTGAGGCCTGGCCTCAATATGCCTTCAGTGACCAAAAGAAGTGGCCTTCACAGGGTTCCTTAAATTACAATGCCATACTCCAATTAGATCTTTTCTATAAAAGTAAAAAGAAGTAAACTAAGGTCCCCATACAAATTTTCTTTTATCTCAGATTGGCTCCACAATTACTATTTAGATATTCAAACACAGGCCATTCTTTATAAGTCACAGAATAAACATGAAAAGGAGGACCAGAAAAGCCCCTTATCAATGACAAGGACCATGCCTACTGCTTCACCCTCTGCCCTACCTTTTAAGCCACCCCAATATTCAAAACATCCTAATGGGTGCTTCCCCCTTCAACAGGTAATGGTACAAAGAGGGCAAATCTATGTCCCCTTGCAGCTATCAGATCTAAGGAAAATTTAAAAACATCTGGACAGCTATACTGATGCCCAGACAAATACATTCAAGCCTTTATCTCTGTGACCCAAACCTTTCAATTGACATAAAAGGATATTATGTTTCTACTAGAACAGACTCTTTTCTCATTAGAAAAACAATGATTTCTGGCCCAGACCACTCAGGTTAAAAATGATTACCATTTACAATAAGCCTCAATACTAGTGACACCTAAAAATGAGGAAATAAATATTAGTAAAATAATTACATAACTTTGTCAAAGTTAAATTACAGGCTAATCCCCCGTATATCTTCATGGCTCACCCTCTACAACACTTATTCTGATTCTTTGGACACCCCGAGGTATATATCCTAATCCTCCCAGGTTTCAGCATAATCTCCCACATCATCACTTATTATTCTGGCAAAAGAGAGCCATTTGGGTATATAGGGATAGTATGAGCTATAATGTCTATCGGCTTCTTGGGATTCATCGTATGAGCACACCACATATTTACAGTTGGAATAGACACACAGACATCTCCTTAAGTGATCCACACTTAAAGGAACTAATGATATAACTCAAGCAGTAGAGTACCATTTTACAGACATAAATCCCTAAGTTCAAATCCAACACAGCCAATGAAAAAAAAATATTTGGGGTTAAAGAAGTAACTCAATGGAAAAATGTCTGCACAGCATGTGCAAAGCCCTGGGTTCAATTCCCCAACATTACTAAATCAAAATAATAATAATAATAAAAAGATAACTGTCATTAATGTCACTTCAGCTACCTCATAGTGAAAAAAAGTAGTTTAACCTAGACCAGATCCCTCATTCTTCAAATGAGGAAACTGAGGCCCAGAACAGTTCAGAGAGCAGCTCTCCAGAGTGTTAGGTGTCAATGTAAAATAAAAACTTTGCTTTACAGCAATGCCCTAAAAGAAAATCCCCTTATCTTTCTACAACATCTTAAGGAGGCTATCAGAAAACATACCATCATGGACCCTGAGTCACAAATGAGAGAGGTTCTCCTCAAAGATAAATTTCTAACAGTCAGCCCCTGATATTTGTAAAAAACTCAGTCTATGGCTGAAGGAGAAAAGTCATTGGATCAACTAACACAACTAACCATATCTATATATTATAACCAGGACATTACTAACAGAGAGAAAGATAAGAGACATGACCTCATTGCTGCCCCCACCCGACTGGAAGGCGAGGTGCTACCTCCTATGGATTGATGGGTCCCAGCCCCCTATCCAAGCTCCACTTCTTGGCATCAATGTTGAGGAGCCTCATAGTAGCCACTATGACAAAAAAAAAGATCATTTTCCAGCTAGACAGTGGAGCTCATTTCTCTGTCTTATTTTTCTCTCCCAGTCTCCAGTCCAATGACAAGGTTATCGTTCAAGGAAAATCTGGCCAGCTCCTAGAGCACTAGTTTACCCAGCCTCTGGCCTGTTCTTGGGGAGACCTCCTCTTCTGTCACCCTTTCCTCATAGTTCCTAAAACTCCAATGACTGTGCTGGAAAGGGATGTACTTATCTCAACTAAAAGCTCAAATTCTCCTCCTCCCAGGCAGCTATCTCTGCTGCCCCCTCCTTCATAAACAAATAGATCCCACAATGTAAACTGATGAGATGAGTGTAGGGCAAGCCTGGACGGCCCTCCCTATTCAAATAAAACTCAAAGATCCCTCACAGTTTGCACACCCAAAACAATATCCCCTCAAGCCTGAGGGACAATTAGGCCTTATGCCTATCATAAATTCCTTAAAAAAAAAAAGGGCTACTAATTAGTTGCTACAGCCCATATAATAAGTTTAAAATTCTTATAAGTTTATTTTAAAATACAAGGTACAAAATAAACAACTAGAAAGGATATAGATAGGTAATGAGTGCATTTTTTGAGAAATTAAAGGAAAATTTTTTTAAATAAAAAAGAATTTTATAAAGAAGGGTTTGTCATAAAGATTGTTTCAAATAGAAGGGATAAAGACAAGTCATCAAAGGGCTTAGTATGTTATATAGAGGTCTGAGTAAGTTTTAAAAATGTATAATAAAAAGCTTCAATGTATAATAAAGTTAAATTAAAGTATAATCTAAGAGTTGCCTAAAAGATTTTTAGGGTCATATCAAACTAGAATCAAATTCTCTATGTCTATAAAATATCAAGATTATCTTAATATTGTCCTGATCTGAGTAACATCTACAAAAAACTGTTACACAAAAAGATTTTATCAAAAAAAATTGTTTATGTTTTCGGTTGATCTTGTCAAACTTTAAGTACTACTAAATCAGAGTTCATTTATTTATTTGCTCATGCAATGGTTTCTTAAATAACCACCTTATAACTGTGTTTGATATCTAGACTTTATCTAAATATGGTACAAACATTTACAGAGTTAAAAGTGTCAATTTATGTAAAATGATGAGCTAAATCTCTCTTTTATCCAAAAGTGTTACATTTAACCGGCATTCTGACAGTCAGCCTCTATTTGCCTTTAAAGGTCCCACAAACCCTTCATAAAAACTAACCTGTCAGTCTTATCAGAAGAATTTAAAGACAGCCCTCATCTTTGTGGACAGGCCCTAACCAGAGACTTATTAGATTGGCACTATCCCGAGGCCACCATTCTTCAATGCAGAACCACAGAGCCCCTTGTCTGCAATGCAACTGAGTCCCTTTTAAAACTTTCTGGCCTCCGGGAATACAAAGTCTCTAAGGAGAAGGCTCAATTATGTCTCCTTCAGGTCACCTACCTAGGCGTGTTCTTAAAGGGACAGATTCACTCCCTGAGTCATGAGTAAATCAACCCAATCTTCCATTTCCCTCCCCCTCATATCATAAGACAGCTTATAGCAAGCTTGGGAGTTAAAGGATTTTACAAAATTTAGATCCCTAAGTATTCAATCCCTTAGCAGACACCTTTTTATGCTCCTCCTAATATTCCTATTTGGGTCTTAAATAATGTATGGCCACCCATTTCTCTTAGAAAACTTGCCTCCAACAGACCCTGCACCTCTGGCTGACTACCTGCCTTATCTTAACCTTTGCAGGGAACTTCTCAAAGAACATACAGACCAGATCCTGCCCCACCCTATAACAATTTCTGTTAAAGCAGGGGATCTTTTTCTCCTAAAAGATCTACCCTCTCCATTGGGACTTTGGGGGACTAGCCCTTATCTGATCATTCTCACGACACCCACTGCTGTCAGGCTCAATGGGATCCCCCAGTGGCAACACCTCTTGAGGAATGGACACTTAGAATCCTGTAAGGAACAACATTTTACAGTGGTCCTCCTGGCTAATGCCCATCCTAATGCCAATGTTTCTTGATCTCCTATTCTTAAGCTTCCTCCCTTGTATCATACTATATGTCTGCTACTGCTAATCAAAAATTTAACCAGTTGTACCTCCAGGGATATCAACCTCTCCAAAATGGTCCATAAAAACTACTGTGAAGGCCTCATCCAGGACGCCACAGGAGCCTGAGGATCCTGCCCCATACAACGCCCCCTGCCAGCAGGAAGCAGCTAAAGAGACCGATGCTTCACCCCAATTCCTGATCCTCAGCCCCTACCCTCATCATTATTAAACAAAAAATGGGGGAATGATAAGAACTGCCTCTTGCCACCATTCTGTGGCCTGAGACACAGCTGGTTTCATCCCTTGCAGAACAAAGCCCCACAGTCCCTTATCTCCAGCCACCTCTCTTTGTCCATCCCTAGCCCGTGCTTTCTCCCAAATGCTACTTAAGGCCAGACACACCGCAAAAAGCTGTTGCACCATTTTTCTTCTCAGCCAGCCAGCCTGCTTATTAAACTTTGGACATGAGATACCTCTCGTGAGACTCCTTTGTCTGCAATGTGCGGTGTTTTCCTAACACATATATTTATATCTTCAGCCTTATTCTAGTCATCACATAAAGTTGTTCATTCAGCATAAGATTATTGAGCATTCCCCACATGCCCAACAGTGTTTTAGGTACTGGGGTAAAATGAATAGTACTTTAGACCCTAAGGGAAAGAAACACTCAACAAAGTAATAAGTAAGTGAAATAAATGTGTTCCTTATCTCACAAAGGAGAGATAAGGAATGTGTGAAGCTGCTCCATCTTCAGTCAGAGTTTGGGAAAGCCTCACCAATAATGTTCCATGTGAACCTAATGGGAATGGAAGTGGGGTGCAGAAGGGGGACCTGAAAGTGACTGACAGAAACAAAATAACTATAAGTTAATCATCTTCAAAGTCACAGGAAAGGGAAGGTTGTTCTGCAGGATACAGTATGATTCTGTTGATGAGTAGAAGATAGACAATATCTGGTGGTGTTTTTGGTAGAACTTCCACCATTCTAGGTTCCTCTTTCTCTTCAATCCTATTAAATATCCATTACACACACACACACACACACACACACAAACACACACACACACACACACAAACTGTAACTTTTACAGCTTAATCGTACCTCTACCCAAAGCTGTTTGAAAGTTATTTCCATGGAAATCTCTGCATCTGTGCTTTTGTTCTTATTTTTTAATTAATTGTCAATCTAATTTATTTATTTATTGGTAGTCTGGGCTTTGAACTCAGAGCTTCAAACTTACCAGTCCAGTCCTCTACCACTTAAGCCACATCCTTAGTTCTTTTTTGATCAGATATTTTTCAGATAGTTTCAAGTTCTTGCACAGGGTAGTCATCAGACCACAATTCTCCTACCAATGACTTCCCAGAGAGTGGGGATGCCACCATGTCCAGTTATTGATCGAGATGGGGTCTCAATAACTTTTCTCGTGGGCTGGCCTTGAACCTCAGTCCTCCTGATACCTGCCACCTGAATATCTGGGGTTACAGGCATTATCTTAGCCCTGCCTCTCTACTTTTAAGTATCAACAATTATATATTGTTTCTAACCATTTAGAAATAAAAACAAAGGTGGAAAATATTGGATAGTAATATACATAATTTTTGGTGACTATTACTGTTTCTTAAATACATTTAACTCATATCATTTCTTTCCTTTAAAACTTTATTAAATTGCATGGCAAAACATATTGTTATTTAAACACCTCAGTTCAACTGAAAATATTTTGCTTATAAATATATTCATTGATGCACCTAAACCTGTGGTATTATATTTTGTTGAGAATCAGAAGAGTAGTTATTCATTGTACCTCTCACTTCACTGCCAATGATTTAATTAAATGATGTTTAGTATGCTGTATTTAAGGTTTTACTTATTTTCATTTTTGTGCCTATGTAACCTATTCTTCATGTATGGCTAATCAATTAGTATATCTAATAAATCTGTACATTCAGAAAAACTCCTCAACCTAAAACTTTTAATCTCTTGTCTACAAAATGAAAATAGATATGTCTTATCTCCATGAGACTGTCTTCAATATTAAATAAAATCATACATTTAAAAGCCTAATCCAGGAGCTGGCAGTGTATCTGCCTAGCAAGTGGGAGGCCCTGAGTTCAAATCCCACTGTAACCAAAAAAAGAAAAAAAGCTTTACCCCATGTGTTCTGTTGTATAAAAATCCCATCAAAGGTGAGCTATTTTACCAAAATACCATGAGAACACTCAGCAAAAATATATGCAATATAAAAATAAGTATCACGTATTGAGTATGAGGGAGAAAACCAACATTGATTTACTTTAAAAGTCTTTTTAAAGAAAAAGTGCATAATAAGTTTTGCAAATATGTAGAAATGTTCTACCATGATAAATATTTCATTTTGTGAACTTTTACTATTTTCTATGGAACCCACATATTATAAATTTTATTTCTTTTAATAAAATATTCTTTGAGTATATTAGAGTAACATGAACTAATATTAAAATAAAATCATTATTGTTAGTTTATGTGATTTAAAATTTGATTAGATATCTATTTCCACTTAAAAATGTTTAAGAGAAAAGTATTTGCCAAATGATTTAACTATATGCTAGAAAAAATTATGATATTTTGTTGAAATTAAAGTATCTAATATTTTCTACACAAAATAATTTTGCCAACTTGTATCACTGCAGATATCACTGCAGATAGTAGACATTTTATTTTATCTTTATGGAAAAATTCTAGAATATAATACTTTTTTAGTTTAAAATATTTTGAACTTAAAATTAATATAAATAACAAATTATTTGGCTGCTTAGATCTTATCACTTGATTTATATAAATCCATTCCTATTACTTCATGCAAACTTGATATATTTTAGTAAGCCCATTTTTATTTTTCATCAATAATTATTTAATTCCCCAAATTGTAAATTTCCAAATTTGCTGTTATTTCTTGTTTTAAAATGCACATTTTTATATAATGAAAATTATTGAAATAATTTTACAAAAGAAGAGTTCAAAATGAATTATAAACCTATTCACTAACTGCTTAGTTCCTAATCAGAAAGCTCTATGAGCAGATTCGGAACACTGACCATACCTTATGTCGCAATCTTACTAGAGGCTGATAGGACTTAAGATCATATCCTGCTTCTTTCATTGGCCTCTCTTCTGACTCCAGGAAAATGAATCCAAGAACCAAAACAGTTGACCAGCACTTAAACATCCTTAGTGATTTCCACCTGTCAAAACAAAATTGTAATAATCAGAGGAAATACATTATATTCTGAAGAAATATATTAAGAATCACATAGAAATCTCCATAGATCTAATCAAAATTTACAGATAGTTACCAGCTAGTAGGCATAACAGGTAGACATTTCCAAATAAAGATTAACCCTTTGATAGTAACAAATACTGTTGTTCATTTTTCATTTAGACAATCTCACAAAACATGAAATAAGATGTGTGGTGGGACCTGATGAAAAGGTGAGTAAAAGTTAATAAAAGCTGGGCTAAAAGTAAAAGGGACATACACACAGAATACAGAATATAGTTATCCATACATCTATAAATCTTGATCTACTTTTTGAATGTGTTTAATGAACAAATCTCAAAATCCTACAGCTGTTAAAATTCACTGGTAAAGACTGATGAGATGTTAATGTGATGGTCTTCTATGTTAGCTATGTAATAAATAAATGGAGTACAATAGATGATATGGAGGTGGGTTATGCTGAATTATTAATGAATTTTTCTCAGTAGTATTTAAAAAGATGTTTCCTAGAATTCTGCTCTACAAGTGCTTTAAACTAAAAAGTTATGATCTTTCTATTGTTCTGTTACTAGATAGACCATAGAAGTTATAAGATGGCATAAACATTATGGCCTAAACATCAAGCCCCTTTCACAACATATACATTTATGCCTTGAGTTCATCTATTTTCCATTTTATCACTCTCACCAAGACAGCTCTCTCCCATGAGGACCTGGAGGAGATCTTTTCCATTTTGCCTAAGCCGTTTTCTATGTCCAACCTCCTGAGAAACAGCCAACTGATCAGCTGTGCATTTCTCTGTATTTTAACCTCTTTCTCCCAATTATTTTCTTCCATCTTTAAACATGCTGAGGCTGAGTTCACTCATATTTGAACAAAACATATCTCCTTTATGAATTCTCTGAAAACATTGCATGTATATGTGTACCTATACATGGATAGAATTCTATCCATTTCTTATCCTAGGCCACTGTGGTAATGTTTCTATATTCCTCTCTCCATCAAGGAATCTTTTAACTGTCATGAATAAGTAGTGCCACTCATGTTGCAAAAACAATGGCCATTCCTAATCCCTTTCCTATAAGACATCTGTTGGCCATTCCTTTTTTCTAAGAAACTGTCACTTTACTTGGTGCCTATGGCATTTGTGGCAAGAGATGAATAAATAATTGACCTTACCCAAGGGTTTCCTAGAATCGATGCTCTGTGTGGTTTTCTCTCACTCTCAAAATCTTTTCTAACCACAAAACCTTCACTCCATTCTTTGAAGTTGCTCATTTCGGCTATAAGGCTTTTATAAGCTATTTTTTTTACTTTTTTTTCTATTCTTCAAAGATCTTCACTTATCAAACATCTTACTATAGAATGTTTCCTCTAACACTGGCCTGAGTAACTTGTCTTAGTTATACATTCTAAAAAAAAAAAATCAATCTTAATCAGCAATATTGATATGATCCTTTGAGAATTGTTGATCATCTCTACTAGATTTTATATCTGTCTTCTCCAAACTTCATGAATGCAATTATTGAGTTAATTTTTTGTTTTTGCTTTATTTTTTTCAGCACTATACTGCTTGGACCTAGCATGTAGCCTGGTCTACTAGACATTCAACAAATGAACGCATAATTGAATGTCTTCCTGCATTTGAAGGTGAAAGAAAGATTGTGTATCCTTGCAGTTAGACAATGTTGAATGCAATTTCTGTTTGCACTACTGCTACAAAGTGTGTGAAAACTAACCTGAGAAAACTATTTTTATTTACAATCCATCTCTTTTCTGCCATTTTGATGTGTAGTCTAATCTTTCTCTCAGAGGTAAATATTTCCTTGGACAACTGCATGAAATATTTTAAATACAAGAAAGAGCACAAGAATAAAGCAAAAAAGACCAGTTCAAGTGATGGGATCCCTTTCACAGAGCTCTAAATACTTGAGCTGTTTCTGCTGTCAGAACGGGGAGTAACAGACATGCAAAAATCCTGTCCCATCACTGCTCCAGGTGTAGGGAAGGGTGGACATTGCCTAAAAGTGTTCTTTTATCTTTTTTCCCCATTTTTTGTGCTAAACTCAGGGCTTAGCATTTGCCAGGCAAGCACTCTTCCATTTGATTGCTTTTTCCAGCCCTTTTTCCCCTGGTTATTTTGGCAACAGGGTATCAGGTTTGACTAGCTCAGCCTGTACCAGGATGTAGGCATGCACCACCATACTCACCTATTTAAAAGTATTCCATTAAGCTTTCTCTTAATGATAGTAAAAATATAGAAATATGTAAAAAAATATATAATATATATAAAATATATAAATATGTTATATTTAATTATATAGAATTATTTATAATAAATTATATTTTTTATATTATAAGTGTTATAATTTATATATAATTACAATATAATTATTAAAATATAATTATGTATAATAAATTATAGAAAATAAATTTATAAATATCTAATAAATATATAAGATTAATAGTAAGATCCCTCCTGTACTTTTCTTATTCTCTTTTTCTCATTGTGTGTCTATACACACATACAGACACACACACACACACACACACATTCCATGTGGTTACAAATATTTCATCCTATATAAAATACAGAGCAAATTAATAATTAATTTTGATACATTACCAAACTCTCATTAATATTCTGTAAATAAACTTCAAAATATTCGTAGAAAAATGATCTCTGGCAATATTTTCTCTGCCAAAAAGCATTAGGCTAGAAATATCTCCTTAATGTCACTAAAAGTTGGTAACAAGTTGGTGTGGACATCTTCAGTGTGTTAGAGTCATGCACTGTACAGCTAAGGACATTCCAGTCAAGCATGGATGATAAGATAAGTGATGAGAGAGCTAAAAGATTTCTAACACTCAATGATGTGGTGGCAGTCTCGCCATGGCAGCACAAACATCACTCAAGTGTTTGTGGTGATGCTGGTGAACAAGCCTACTATGTATACGATTATTCTTAGTACATGATAGTTGATAATGACAGTAAATGACTGTGCTACTAGTTTATCTATTTAATATACATCTTTTCTTTTTATCTTAGAAAATATTTTTGCTCATCTGTGCAATATGTTTGTATTTTATGTGGTATTATTAAAAGAGTCAAAAAGCTAAATAAAGTAAACAAAAAGTTTGTAAATGGAAATTATTATATTTTGCTAAGGTTTATTTATTATTGAAGAAAGAACAAGCATTTTTAGACATTTAGTGTAGCCCAAGTATACAATGTTTATAAAATCTATAGCCAAATAGAGAAATGTCCTCAGCCTTCACAATCACTCAACACTCACTCATTGACTCATCCAGAGAAACTTCTAATCCTGCAAAGTCCATTTCTGGTAAATTTCCTATGCAGGTGTTTTGTGTTGTTGTTGTTGTTATTGGTTGTGTTTCTGTTGTTTTTCCAGTACTAGGGATTGAATCCAGGGCCTTGCTAGGTGTGCAGTTTAAGTTGAGCTATGCCCCTGTTCTCTTTTTTTTACTTATTTTATTTTTTAATGTATTAGCATATTATAGTTGTACCAGGGGTACATTGTAACATTTATAAAATGCTTACAATGGACTGTAGATGTGGTTCAAATGGTAATGCAACTGCTTTGCAAGCAGGAAGCTCTTAGTTCAAACACTAGTCTCACAAAAACCAAAAAATCCCCAAAGTGCTTACAATATATCATAGTTGAATTCATCCCCTCCATCTTTCTCCTTTATCCCCTTACTCCTCTTGGAGCAGTTTCAACAGGTCTCATTGTTCCATTTTCATACATGAATACACAGTACTTCCACCATATTCGTCCTCCTTCATCTTTCCCTTATCTATTCCCCTCACCCCCAAACAGGACTTGTTTTGACTTCCTGTCCTTTTTTTAAAAAAGGCATTTTTGTTTGTTTATGATGGTTATACAGGGAGTTTCACTGTGACATTTCCATATTATATATTATACCCTGAATTGGTTAATCCTCTCCATTATTCTCTTTTCAACCTTAGTTGATGTTAGTTTGATGTTCTGTATTTACTCTTGTGTACAAAATACATCAATCATACTCACCCTCTTTATTTTCTGCATTTATCCTCCCTCTCTTATTAGTGCCCTCCACTTAGCCACTTAGCACAACCTGTTTTACACTCTTGTCCTCCATTGCTTAGGTGTCTATTCATTGTTCAGTGAGATTTTTGCCTTTGTTATTTTTCTAGTAAATGTATTGTGCTTAAATCAATATAACCCACCCACTGTACTCCCTCATCCTTCCCCCCTATCCTGTTTTGTTCAACAGTTTTCAGTGTTTCATTGTGTCTTCATCCTCCTTTTTAAATCTCATTTTTTTCAACTAAGTATTTTATTTAATTTTAATTTTTTATTGTTGTTGCACTGGGTTGAGACACATTGCAGCATTTACAATGGTTCCTACAATGTATCAAATATATAATACTTGAATTCATCCCCTCCACTACTCTCTTTCATCCCCCACCTCAATTCCTAGAACAATTTCCACAGGTATTATTTTTGCATTTACATACATGTGTATACATTATGTGCACTGTATTCATTCTCCTACTCCTTTCCCCACCACCTCCCCTCTCCTACAGGTGCCAATCACTCCCACTCTAGGCAGAACCTGTTCCACCCCCCTGCTCTCTGATTTTGTAGAAGACAAAATGTAAAAGATAATGAGAGAAACATGGCAGTTTTGCTAGTTTGTGATAAAGATAGCTATACAGGGAGATTCCTTGTGTTGTTTCCATGCATATGTGTATTACAACCCCAATTGGTTCCTCTCTACCAGGCCTCTTCACTATTCACTAGTCCCCTGTCCAGTTTAAGATTACTATATTCATTCCTATACAGTAAGCATATCAACCACACTCAAGTTTTTGGTTTCCTTCCCTTGTCTTATCCTTCTTGTTCATGGTCTCCACTTAGTGTGATCCATGTCTAATTTTGAGATAAGGTCCTGCTTACTTTGCCCAGGATGGCCTTGAACTCACTAGCCTCCTGCCTCTATAGCCCAAGTGGTGGGCTGGTGCTACCACACCTGAATCATATTTTACCTTTTATACCTTACTTTTTGCTGTATCTTTTTTTATGTTCAGATATGTTTAGAACATGGATACTTACATTGTGTTACAATTGCCTACAATATTCAGTAGAGTACCTACTGTAAATGTTTTTAGCTAGGGAGTAACAGACTGTACCATATAGCCCAGGTAGGTAATCAGTTATTCTATCTAGATTTGTTTAAGAACACTTTTTGAGGTTCTCACAAGGAAAAAAAAAATCACCCTACAATTTTTCAGAAGGTATCCAATTGTTAAAAGATCTATGACTGTTTATACAACCTATTTGTACTCCTTAACCTACATTTCTTTTATTAACACTGATTAATTCCTTTCATTGATAGTCCTATGATAGCTAAAATTTCTTAACACAAAGTTACATAAAATCAAAAATATTTATGCTTAATAACAGCAAAGTTATATAAGTGCCATTATTTCACTTGGCATCACAGACAAAACTGAACAGAATGAATAGTAAAAGTCAGATTCCAGTTTCTTCCTAAGAAGAACTCTGACTTTTATTATAGGCAGGCATTGAGCTCAGTGTTGTTGACATAGTAGCAAAAAGACAAGACAAAGGACCAAAAGTATTTTCTGTTTATCTTTTGTGAATAAGTGCCTAGAATATTTTCTCCCTTGAACTATCACTAAGAAAAATTAATGAATTCAATTATATAGTTCTCTAATAGCCAACTGAACAAATGATGACTTTTTAATAGATGCTCAGAAAGTAATTATCATCATGTTTTGTCTCATAGCCACTGGATCTAAGGACGCCATTGTTGCATCCTTAAAAGCTAAGTTATTCACAGAAAGTGTGCTGGAAATTGTAAATCAGAAGTAAGTGATCCCACAATAGATTAATCCCTGGTCTCATTTTCTTTGTATTGTAACCCCTGACAGCCTGGTAGATTTTCACTACTAATTGGCAGTTTGTTGACAGTTCACTGAGAACTCTGAAAAGCATGTAAGTAAAACAAACCAGTTGGAGCAGATAGCACAATGAGGACCCTGTGACTTCTTGTAACCTCCATTTTACACAGAGGCATCAGAAAACAACCTCATTATTAACTTAGAGAAAACTGAATATGTCTATAAAAAGGATCTGCCTAAATTTAAAAAATGGCAAAGTCTTATGATTCTGCTCTATGACACATATAATAATGCAAGGATGTTTTAGACAGCTACTGTAAAAGAGGAAGTCATAGAGAAAAATCAAATGAGTACTGTTCTTAATACAAGTGGGAAGACCAAAGCTAAAAGATGACACATGATAAATGCTGCAATATGATGGTAGTGTTTTGGGACTTGCGTGTACAGACATTCGGGGACATGCTTTCACATTTATATGGATACACTAGCAAAGACAGAATTATTTAGTTTTTAATTCTATGTCTTTTTTCTTTTTTTTACTTTGGAGATACTTTCCAGTACCTCCAAATGGAAAGCCTCATACATACTAAGCAAGCACTATACCACTTGAGCCACAACCCCAGACCCTGTAGTCTATGTCTTATTTCACATGGTGGAGATTCCCCAATTTTTTTTCATTGTAGTGCTTTGTGTTGAGAAGTTGCAAACTCAGCACACTTTTTCTCAGGGTGTGGGATCAGCATAAAATTTTAAGTGGTATGTGAAAAGAATTATGGTCATTAATCTAGCTCCATATTTTCAAAGGAGGAATTTTGCCTGGTCTGGCAGTGCACAACTGTATCCCAGCACTCTGGAGGAAGAAGAATGAGGGTAGTGAGTTTAAGGTAGTCCTGGGCTACATAATCAGCCTCTTGCTCAAAACAAAACCAAAATATTTCAGTCATTAATTCATCCAGATTCTAACCACTTATACATTCCAATAACCAGCTTAATTTGAATCTGAAAGCAGAAGATAAAGATAAAATATATTCTTTGCCATTTTAAAGGAACAGTGATGTAAAATATTTAATCATTTAAACTCAAACAAGAGAAAGTACTTATGCTGAAATCTGTTCAATTTGCTTGGAAAAGCTGAATGTATTCTACTATAAAGAAATAGTACTGATGAAAATGCCACACTTTAAAATCATGCTAGGCGGTAAGTATTTGTTTTCCCAAACCATCCTTCCTTTACATAACTTTTTATGCTACAATGAGAGTAACTTCTCTAGTGCACCAAAAACTAGTAAAATAGCAAATTAATAAAATACTAAATTCAACATAGTACAAAATGAAGACAAGAAAACAGAACCAAGAAGCAACTGCACATTTTCTTCTGTAAGGGAAGTGGTAATGGGTAAGATTAGCTGTGCTCACACAATAAAAAGTAGGTTAGTGAGCAGCCCTCCTGAATCCTGGCAGTGAATTGTTTATTACTGCCGTACATCTGACTGGAGCATATTCACTACAGAAAGAAAGAATACACAAATATTCTTATACAACATACAATATACAAATCCCTTAGTGTCTAAGGCATTTCTTAAGAGCTCAGTATTGCTTTGGCTATTCTCAGTCTTTTGTGTTTCCAAATGAACTTTAGGGTAGATTTTTTAATCTCTGTGATGAATATCATTGGGATTTTGATGGAAATTGGGTTGAACATGTAGATTCCTTTTGGTATAGCCATTTTTACTGTGTTGATTCTGCCAATCCATGAGCATGGGAACTCTTTCCACCTTCTGTAGTCTTCTTCAATCTCTTTCTTCAACAGTTTGTAGTTCTCCTTGTAGAGGTCATTTATATCCTTTATTGAGTTTATTCCTAGGTATTTGACTTTTTCAAAGATTATTGTAAATGGTATTGTTTTCCTATATTATTTCTCAACTTGTTGATTGTTGCTGTATAGAAAGGCCACTGATTTTTGTAAGTTGATTTTGTATCCTGCTACTTTGCTGAAGCTGTTTATAATATCTAGGGATTTTTGGGTGGAGTTTTAGGGTCTCTAAGTTATAAGATCATGTCATCTGTGCATAGGGATAGTTTACATACTTCTTTACCTCTTTGTATTCTTTTTATTTCTTCTTCTTGCCTTATTGCTCTGGCTAGTATTTCCAAGACTATGTTGAATAGGAGTGGGGAGAGTGGGCACCCTGTCTCATTCTGAGTTTAGGAGAAATGGTTTCAGTTTTTCCCCATTAACTATGATGTTGGCTATAGGTTTGTCATATATTGCCTTTATTATGTTGAGGCACATTCCTTCTATTCCTAGTTTTCTTAGAGCTTTTGTCATGAAGTGGTGTTGAATTTTACTAAAGGCATTTTCTGTATCTATTGAGATGATCAAGTGGTTTTTGTCTTTGCTTCTATTAATATGTTGTGTTACAGTTGTAGATTTGAGTATGTTGAAGCATCCCAATATCCCTGGGATGAAGCCAACTTGGTCATGCTGAGTGATCTTTCTGATGTGTTGTTGGATTCAGTTCACTATTATTTTATTGAGGATTTTTTACATCAATGTTCATTAAGGAAATTGGCCTATAGTTCTCCTTTTTGGATGTGTCCTTGTCTGGTTTGGGGATGAGTGTAATACTGGCTTCATAGAA
Organism: Castor canadensis; assembly: GCF_047511655.1. Classification (NCBI taxonomy): domain Eukaryota; kingdom Metazoa; phylum Chordata; class Mammalia; order Rodentia; family Castoridae; genus Castor; species Castor canadensis. The sequence continues at coordinate 73,380,851 of NC_133394.1, read as the reverse complement.
AGAGTTAGGCAGTGTTCCTTCCCTTTCTATGTCATGGAAAAGTTTAAGGAGCATTGGTATTAGCTCTTCTTCAAAGGTCTGGTAAAATTCAGCAGAGAATCCATCAGGTCCTGGACTTTACTTTTTTGGGAGATTCTTTATTGCTGCTTCTGTGTCCCTTCGATAGCTCAGCTGGTAGAGCGGAGGACTGTAGCTGATATCCTTTATTGCTGCTTCAATTTCATTATGTGTTACAGACCTGTTTAGGTGCTTAATATCCTCTTGGTTCAGTTTTGGATGGTCATTAGTATCTAGAAATTTGTCCATTTCTTCAAGATTTTCCAGTTGATTTGAATATAAGTTCTCAAAGTAGTCCTGATCATTCCCTGGATTTCCTGGGTGTTTGCTTTTACTCCTCTTTTTGTTTCTGATTTGACTAATTTGCATCTTTTATCATCTCATTTTAGTCAGATTGGCCAGGGGCTTGTTGATCTTGTTTATTTTTTTCAAAGAACCAGCTTTTTGTTTCATTAATACATTCTATGGTTTATTTGGTCTCTATTTCATTAATTTTGTCCCTTATTTTTGTTATTTCTCTCTTTCTGCTTGTTTTGGGTTTTGCTTGTTCTTGTTTTTCTAGGCTTTTGACATGTACATTAGGTTGTTTCTTTGATATCTTTCTGTCCTTTTCATATATGCACTCATGGACTCATGGCTGTGAACTTTCCTTCCAGGTTTACCATTGCTTTGTCCCATGGGTTCTGATAGTTCATGGTTGTATTTTCATTAAATGCCAGGAATTTTTTTTATTTCCTCTCTTATTTCTTCTATGACCTACTGATCATTGAGCATTGTGTCATTCAGCCTCCAATTATTTGTAATTTTGCTGCTCCTTTTGTTGTTGAACTTTAGTTTTACTGCTTTGTGATCAGGTAGAATGAAGGGGGTTACTTCAATTTTCTTATATTTGTTGAGGCCCAAAGCTATGATCTATTTTGGGAAAAGTTCCATAGGTTGCTGATAAGAACATATATTGTGCTGTTGTTGGATAAAATATTCTGTAGACATCAGTTAAGTCCATCTGATCTATGGTGTTATTTAAGTACTTGACTTCAAACTATACCACAGAGCCATAGCAATAAAATCAACATGGTACTAGCACAAAAGCAGATATGAAAACTGGTGGAACGGTCACCAGTCACCTAATATTTGACAAAGTTGCCAAAAACATTTGATGGAGAAAAGACAGCCTCTTCAACAGATGTTGCTGTGAAAAGGGGTTATCTGCTTGCAGAAAACTAGATCCATGCCTGCCACCTTGTACTAGTATCAACTCAAAGAGGATTAGGGACCTTAATATCAGACCCAAAATCTGGAAGTTATTATAGGAAAGAGCAGGGAATATTCTGGAAGCAATAGGTATAGGCAAGGACTTCCTCAGTAGACTTCAAGGGGCTCAACAATTAAGAGAAAAGATTGACAAATGGGACTACATGAAATTAACATGCTTCTGCACAACAAAAGAAATTGTCTATAAATTGAAGAGAACACCCACAGAATGGGAAAAAAATCTTTGCTAGCTATACATCAGACAAGGACTGATAACCAGAATATACAGGGAGCTCAAAAAACCAAACTTCCCCAAAATCAATGAGCTTATAAAGAAGTGAGCAACTGAACTAAACAGAACTTTTTCAAAGGAAGAAGTACAAATGGCCAAAAAACACATAAAAAAATGCTTACCACCCCTGAACATAAAGGAAATGCAAATCAAAACCACACAAAGATTCCACCTCACTCCTGTTAGAATTGCTACTGTCAAGAACACCAACAACAGGTGTTGGCAAGGATGGGAGAAAAAGGAACCCTCACATACTGCTGGTGGGAATGTAAGCTAGTATAACCACTATGGAAAACACTATGGAGGCTTCTTTAAAAACTAAACATAGCTCTGCCCTGGGATCTAGCAATACCACTCCTAAGGGTATACCTGAAGGAATGTGACTCAGGCAATACAAAAGCACCTGCATATACATTTTATTACAACACTATTCACAACAGCCAAGGTATGGAAACAGCCAGGATGCCCCACTACTGATAAATAGATTAAGTAAATGTGGTATTTATACACAATGGAATTTTATTCAGCCACAAATAATAATGATATTTTGTCATTCACATGAAAATGGATGGAACTGGAGGACATCATCTTAAGCAAAGTTAGTCAGGCTCAGAAAGCCAAAAATCACATTTTCTCCCTCTTATTTTTATTATAGACCTAAAACAAATGCAGTAATATTATTGGACATGGGTCACACCCTAAGGGACACAAGCATGGGAGGAATATGGAAAGGGAAGGAAACTTAAAACTTGGATGTAGTTGTATTTGTAGGAGCAAATATAGTAATCATAAACTGTCAGAGGCCACTATGGGAAGGGGACCAGGAAGTAGTGAAGAGGTCTGGTAGAGATGAACCAATATGGGTTGTAATACACATATGCATGGAAACAACACAAGTAATCTCCCCATACAGCTATCTTCATCTCAAACTAGCAAAAAAAAAAAAGCTGTTTTTTAAATCTTGTGTGTTTATTCTTCAACAAAATCAGAGAACAAGAGGATGGAATGGGTTCTGACCAGAAGTGGGGTGGGGTGTGTAGGGAGAGGGGAAGTGGCCCAAATAATGTATACACATGCAAGTAAATGTAAAAACAATAAAATTTAAAATGAAGAGCTACATCTCTATGAGGCACACCAGCCATGCATATCCAAAATTCTTTATGAAATTTATTTCACATGCTAAATTTCTGAGTTTATTGCATTTACTGATAAAGGTTTTTTACTTGGCAAAACTGGGGAAATTGTACCTGCTAGGCAAAAAGTAGATGTTCTCACCACTTGACCCACCCACCTAGTCCTTGTTGCTTTATGTTATTTTTCATGTAAGCTCTTACGATTTTTTCTTGATGTTTTTCTTGGGTCCTCTGATTCTCCTACCTATGCCACCTGGATAGCTGGGATTTCAGAAGTGTCTCACCACACCAGGCTTGGTAATTGAGATGGAAATCTGACTAACTTTTGGCCTGGGCTGGCCTTGAAGGTCTAACCTCCTCACCTTTGCCTGCTGAATAGCTGGGATTATAGATGTGTGCTACTATGCTTGGTTCACTGGAGTTTTCAAGAGCAAACCAGATGGATCTTCACAATCTTCATATAATCATATTGTTCAAGTACAATTTTTATAAAATAGGTTTTTATACATTTAGCTCATGATGGTGAACTTTAATGATGATTGTATAGTTATTGTTATAGTGACATATGGATATACAATTATATAAAGGCTTATATAAATATGCAAATTTTTATATAAATACATATCTGTTGATGTATAGAAAGATTTTGTTGTGTAATCACATGGATACTTACAGTTATAGTTGCATATGAAGAGTCATATATAGTACAGGTTGTATTTTTTACACATCTTTCACAATTGTAAAACAGAATGGACCTTTGCATTTTTGTGGTTGTTGTTATTGTTGTTGATTTCTTTTTTGGTAGTGAGGTTCAAACTCAGGGCTTTGAAATTGCTAGACAGGCATTCTACCAGTTGATCCAGGCTCCAGCCCCAAGAAATTTCTTAAATTTCTATAAGCTTACTATAGACTGAGACTTCATGTTATATAAAGCAGTGTCTCAAATTTTGACAGTAAAAAAAAAAAAACACACAATGACCCTTTTTCCATCTCTCAAAGTAGGGACTTGGGATTTGCTTTTAATATAATCATAATTCAATCATCAAAATGTATACTAAATGTAGCCTCAAATGAAATTACTTCTAGGTGGCTACTGAAAAGATGACTTTCAGTAGAAAATCTTAAGATGCTAAATTCACTTAAATTGTCACACACCTCATTAACTCATCTGGTATTGGGTTCATCTTCACCTTGGATAAACTTAGTTATTTTTAAATAAACTTGTCTTAAGGTTGGGAATTTCAAACGATGGTATATACACAGAATAACCATCAATCTCCCACTTTGCTAAAAGCTATGCCAACATCATGTCCTAATATAGACAAGATGACATTGTGCATCTCAGTGTATTGCACTTAGCTTTACTCCACTGGACATTAGCCTGACTTGTGTGACAATGTCAAAAATCAGGTTATTTCAATATCTTTCTTAAATTTTTCTGTGAAACATTTTTACACGTTAAATTTCTGATTTTTGGTTTATCTTTACAGAAATCTGACATCAAGCAAGCACTCTCTTCTTAAGGTTGGTAAACTGAAGATATTTATTTTTAAATGCTGTACCAGTTCAGCACAAATGTTTTTAATGCTGTAGCAAGAGGCTACAGCTGAAAGAAAATAGCTCAAAAGTCAAGAAGATGCAGTTGTGCTTGGGACTCTGCTCAGATTAACTGACACCGGCACTGTGGCTCTCATGTGCTGCCACCACTTGGCCACCAGGTAACCACTGCAGGACTGGCTAGGAGATTCACTTCCCTGGCCTCTCTGTCCTGGGTTCCATCGCACGACCTCTCTGCACATTTATAGCCTCTTTTTGCAGGTCTGCTCCACTTTAGTTCACTCATCTCATCTCTTAAACCCCATGTGGCACAGGTTTACCATGTTAAATTCATAAAAATCCAATGTAGTTGGAATGATATCAATATTTGCCTTTCAAATTTTATTTTCAATAATATATTCCATACATTTCAATAATATATTGCATAATATTTAAGGAACCTCTATTTATTTAAAGTTATGAGAAAAACCTTACTTATACACTGGAAATACCCAGCAGACATATCATGAAAATTAAACTGAGCAATCACATTGATCTTAGGTTTATTTTTTCTCATAAACAGTATGGCTGTACCTCACTATACATTCTATATCTATTCTGCATTAAAGACCTATTACCCTACTTTGCAGCTAAGCTTCATGCAAATTTGCTTAGTATAATATGAAAAAATGATGCTTCAAAAGTTTTAAAATAATAATATATTATATGACCTTGAAAATCATGCATTGATTTAAGGGATAAGAAAATTATTATAGTCTCTGTCCTCTGAATTCATTGCCTTCTACCTTGATGAGCACTTAAAATGTAAATTAAAGAAAAATGCGGCTCTTAAGAGTGACTTTGCCTAAAATCCCAAAGGTGCTGTATTACAAATTTTATTTGCTATTAAAAAAAATCATTGCAATTTTGTCAATGTCAAACAGATTTTAAACTCAACTTATTCTATACCAAGATCCCTAATAGCCTATGTTCCTTAAATCTAGGAGTATGTTTATTGTAAAAAAAAAAAAAAGTCTGTCACAGCTTAACAGTGAAGTGTTACACAGGGAACAATTTAATTTCCTCTATTTAAAATTGAAATGCCATGGAGTGAGGGGGTAAGTGGAGGGACTTGCCTATTCATTGGGGTGAGCTGAGTCTCAGAGATATTCAAGTTCATTATCGGAAAACTGTGTAGAGTATCTAAGGCTTCTAAAGTTAGTAGAAGTCATTGTGACCCAACACATTTTTCCAGAAGAATTCTTAAAGACAGTTATCCACCCTGGCATACAGTACAAAGAGGGAAGAGATGTCACCTTGTGTGACAATGAGAATTCTCACAAACTGTCCCAGATCAAAACCTCCATGCTCTCAGAGAATGTGGAAGTGAGGAGGAAATCAATCCTGTAGATAAGCTTCAGGCAGCTCAGGCAGCTCAAGCAGCTGAAGACATAAACACATTCTTAGTGGTTTGAACCAAAATAGACAACAGAATTCAACTCCCCAAGAACCCCCAGAAGCTGTTGGAACTCTATCATACAGTTAAGTGGTCAATAGTCAAACTGAAGTCATGAGCAACTGTCACAGGAAAAGTTGAGTTAATTTTCAGTGAAGAACATAAGAGATTTTATATTTACTTTATTCCTGAATTTCAATTTTAATATATAAAGAATAGGTAAAAGGTCTATGAGATTTTGAAAGAAAAAATTCCTGAAGATAGATGAACAAAAAAAAAACAGTTATAATGTTTTGTGTTATAACACTTAAAAAGAACTTATGGGAGGTTTTCTGTGTTCTAGGCACAGGTATACCATGTGCTTTCATACTCTTGATATCAATCAATGGATTCCAAATTCTCTAGTTTGGGTAGACAGCTCATGTGAGCTCAGTCAGCTTTCCAAATTATATACTGCTATGGTCTGGATTAATGTCCCAGAGATCCATATGTAAAGGCTTGGTTCCTAGGGGGTGGCATTGAGTGGCGCCATGGACTTTCATTATGTGAGACCAAGTAGGTGATCCTTAGGTCATTAAAGTATGTCTCTGGAAGTAGTCTTGAGTCCCTGGTCTCTTCTTCCAGCTTCCTCTCTTTCTCTGGATCAAGATGTGAATGCTTGTTCCTAAATGTATGCTGCAATTGATATACTGCTCCCTTATCAGAAGGCTAAACCAACTGAGATGCTCAACCTTGGACTTGAGCATTAAAAATTGTGAGCTAAATATTGATCTTTAATAGTTAATTGCCTCAGATAATGTAAACCTGACTGATACACTTGCCTTTTGAAATAAATGGTTCTAAAGGAGAGTAACAGTTTATAACAGTTTGATTTCTGAGAATCTTGCAAAAGATATTTTGTGGATGGTGAAGATGGAGGATAGCAAATTTGGAAGCCAGCTTCAGCTACCCAGTGAGTTCAAGGCAGCCTATGTTAAATAGTCTAAACTACATTGACCCTTTATCAGAAAAAAAGTTTTTAAAGGATATTTTTGGAGTGATACTCTCTCTACTTAAATGTAGGGACAGATACTACACTGAATTTCCACAGAATTAGAGTATATATTTAATTTCATCGATAGGCTCTTTTAGACTGGAGCCAAGTGATAACAATTCAGTAGCATCACCCAAGCTTCACATGACATCCTGACAACCAGTAATGTTTAGCAACTTTTCTTATTCAGGTACTTCTCTGTATAATGAGTATAAAATTCCCAACTAGGCAGGTTCTGGATGCCTATGAAGTGCAACTCCTTTCCACTGTTTTTACAAAACTAGTGCCAGAAAGGACCATAATCCTCTCCCATAACCACAAGCTAAGGAAAATGCCTTTTCCTTCTGCTTAGTAAGGGAATCTGTCCTGAAACTGGCCTTTCAGCACCCAGAGAGGAGCCATGAAAAGATGCACGCTACCTGGAAACCCTGTTAGAACCTTCCTCCAGCATAGTAAAATGCTTCTTTTGTCTCAGGACTTGCCTTGAAATATCCAGTTACAAGTTTGACTCTGCCCACTGAGTGTCCCTAGTGAAGAGGACCCAATCACTCCAGGTACCTAAGGAACCTTCTAGAAAGCCTGTAGAACAGAAAGGCACCAGAAACAACCTCCCTTCAGCAGTGGTTCTTGAACTTTATCTTCTGCAATACAAAATTTCAATTATTTCATGGTGTTTGTAGCTTTAAATATTAATTTTTTCAATTCTTATGGTTGCTTAATAGTTCATCATGGATCTGTCATGTTTAAGAAAAACTACTTCCCCAGTTCACAAAAATATTCTCACATTTTCCTTTAAATTTTTTACTTTAATTTTTAATTGATCTAAAATTAATTTGGGGACATATGGTGACAGGACAATTTTATTTCATTTTTATTATATTTATTGTTATATTTTAGGGTTTTTTTATTATTATTGTATTGAGGATTACATTGTGACATTTACAAAAGTTCTTACAATATATCATAGTTTAATTCACTCCCTCCATCAGTCTCCTTTATCCTCTCTCTCCCCCCACTCCTGGAATATTTTCAGCAGGTCTCATTTTTCCATTTTCATACATGAGAACACAATATTTCCACCATATTCACCTCCTTTCCCCTTTCCTTATAAGCTCCCCATCCCACTGGTGCTATTCCCTGGACAGGACCTGTTTTACCTACCTGCTCTCTGTTTTTGAAAAAATATTTTTTGTTTGTTTAAGGTATTTATACAGGGAGTTTCACTGTGATATTTTCATGTATACATGTATTATAACCCGAATTGGTTCATTCCCTTTATTTTTCTTTTTCTCCTTTCTATCTTAATCCCCTTCTTATGGTGATTTCAACAGATTTAAAAATTCATATTCATTCTTGAATAGAAAGTACATCAGCAAAACTCACCTTCTTAACATCCTTCTTTTACCCTCCCTCTCCCATTATTGAACACCCATTAGAGAGACCTGTATTTCATAATATTGCTTATATGTGTATTGGGTCTATGTTCCACATATGAGAGAAAACATGGCCTTTGGCTTTCTGAACCAGTCTAACTTCTGTGATGGTAGCCATTCTAAAAAGAGTGAGGTGGAATCTTAAAGTGATTTTGATTTGCTTTTCCTGTAAGGCCTGGGTTGTTCAGCATTTCTTCATGTGTTTTTTGGTTATTTGGTCTATTTTCTTTAAAAAAATGTCTGTTCAGTTCACTGACCCATTTCATTACTGGGATTTTTTTAGGAGTTTAGTTTTTTGAGCTCCCCATATAGTCTGGTTATTAATCCCTTGTCAGCTATATAGCTGGAAAAGTTTTTCTCCCATTCTGTGGACTGCCTCTTTAATCTGGTTAAAATTTCTTTTGTTGTACAGAAGCTTTTTAGTTTAATGAGTAGTCCCACTCATTAACTTATCTATTCCTATGCATCTGCCATGACGTTTACATGTGCTACAGTTTTATATAATTCTTGGTTTTCTGTAAGGGAAATCCTTGCTTCTTTTCTCTTCTATGTTCATTTTACATGAGCACATTCTGTTTTTCATAGACTTTGTGATTCATGTTTGATTTGCTTTTATTTTTAATCTTTTGTTGCAATTTCCCTGAGGTATTTATTATCTAAGAACCACTGTGAAAATTTACTTCAGTAGCTGAGTTTAACCTTTTTACAACTAGCAAGATTTTTAATATATTTGAACATATTTCAGTAGCTTGTTCTTTGCCTCTGTTTGTTTGTTTTCCCCCATTACTCATGCTTTTGTCTTCTTTCATACTTCATATTGGAGGGATACCTTTCCAACACATCCTCTTTTCTGTTTCACTAGAAGCTGAAGGTGGGATTTAACTAACCACATTTCTACAAAGCCTAAATTTATTCAATATATCTGTCTTCTGAAGAAAATAAAACTTAAATGTGTTTTGAAAGCATCTTATTTGTCATTGATGGGACTAGAAGGTATACTTTTCAAAAATAAGCAATTGGTTATTAATCTTAAAATCAAGATTTATGCAACTTCCAGGCTTATTTTTTTTTGCATAAAATGTATTTCTAATGGTTTAATTTATGCAGAAGTAAATCTGTAATTTTTCAGTATGCGTTATGAAGACAAATTCTTTTATTTTTTTGTGTCCTAAATCTTTTCATATATTATTTAATTAATCATCAATATTGAAATTATTACTACTACGATTTTTGAATTTATGAGACAGGGTTCTCTTTAGCCCAGACTGCCTGAAACTTGCTATGTAGCTGTGTAGTACAGGTTGGCCTCAAACTTCCAATTGTCCTGCTCTAACCTCCAAGTGCTGGGATAAGAGCACAATCGGGCCCTACTTTAAAATTATTCTTTGTTTGCAATACAAGGGACTGAATTCAGAGCTACACACTTGCTACCACTCTACCACTTCAACCACATTCTCAGTCCTTTTGTTTGTCATTTGTTTTTCAGACAGGGTCTTGCTTTATCTTGGCCCACCTTGGATGTGAATTCTCCTACTTATGCCTCCCAAAGAGCTGGGATTACAGAAAGAACAATAATGTCTGGTTTGGTCTTTGAGATAGGGTCTTCCTAACATTTTCTTTTTTTGTGTGATACTAGAGTTTCAAACTCAAGGCTTCATGATTTATAGGCAGTACTTACTCTACCACTTGAGCCAGGCCTCCAGCCCTTTTTGCTCTGATTATTTTGGAGATAGGTCTTGCTTTCTGCTTAGTCCTGCCTGTACCCTGATCCTCCTAATTTAAGCTTCCTTACATAACAGGGATGACAGGAATGTGCCACAACACTCAGCATTTTTCTGTTAAGATGATCTCATGAACTGTCTCAAGGCTGGCCTCAAACCATGATCCTCCTGATTTCAGTGTCCTAAGGAGCTGAATTATAGGTACAAGCCACCAGCACGTTTCTCTCTCTCTCTCTTTTTCCCCTTGGGCTGGCCTGTAACCACTATCCTCTTACCTCTACCTCTCAAGTAGCTCAAGTAGCTGGGATTACTGGTGTAGGCCATCATACCCAGACAGCTTTGAAATTATTAATTGAAGTAATAACTTACTAAACAAGATACATCATTCTACATTGGTAGTACTTCCTCCTAAACACTTTGAAATGTTTTGTACATTTACAGTTGATGAGATGTCCCTTTATAAATTAATTTATCATTCTTTTGAAGGCAATGTGTTGCTTTCTTTGGTAGCTATGAAACATTTATTTTCTCTCTTTCTAATCTATAACTTTATTCATGCTGATGAATTTCTCAGTGTTTTTGTAATTCATCTTTTTTTCTTTTTGTGTATAATCTAATGTATAATTTACCCACTTAATTTTCATTTAAATGTCTGTGAGTATTCTTTTCAAGACTTCAAATTTATTTTGTCTTTAAAAACTATCCATTTATTTTATTTCTTATTTCATTTAATAATTTATTTTTCTTATCCATTATGTTTTTTAGCCTATTTTTCATTCCTAAATGTATTTGTTTTTGAATTTCTCTACTTCTTCTCTTTAATTCCCCTTCTCCTTTGATATACTAACTTTCAGTAGTTTACTCATTTGCAGTATTGCTGTGTGTGTGTGTGTGTGTGTGTGTGTGTGTGTGTGTGTGCACTTGAGAGATAGATGTTTGTCTGTTTCTCCCTAATCTTTCCAGACTTCTTTTAGCACCTTTGGACTTTGACCATGTGACCCTGCTGACAGTACTGTCTGGTCAATCATCAAGCTATGACCAGCTGGCTTGATTGCAAGACTTTTTGTTTTAAACACTCAGCTCTTTCAACACAAAATGTCATATGAGCCATAGTACTGATCAATCTTTTCTCTCTACCTTGAATCATTACTCTAAGTCCCTGTATTTGAGAAGTGTGGTTGCAGCATCTTCTAAAAACTTTCATAAACAAGTTTCTTTCCCATTTTTTCAGAAGAGCACAATCTCCATGCTGCCTTACTTGCTTCCCTGCAAACCCTTAGCATTCATCAACTATTTCTTCTGTTTCCTCAAAAGTTAGGTTCCTCTCATAACTTTTCCTATGATTTATCTTTTATCTTTTGTGATAGACTCAAAGGATACAATCATATTTCCTTTAATTTTAAATTTCTAGTGTACCTGAGGAATGCTCACATTGGAATCCATATATATCTGTTGCAATTACAAAGACAGACTGGATACAATTATCTTTTGGGCAAGTCTAAAAAGCAAACCCAAGAGCTGTCAAAAATTCAAAGAACAATTCACCTCAAAAGAAATACTATTCTAAAATCATTTCATGAGCACATATATCTTACAATAATGTATTTCATTGAATTTACTTAGATAAATTAGCAGCTTCTTCATTAGCTTTTTCATGATGGAAGAAAAGTGAACAATTTTGTCTGTTTATTTATGAACACAGGTAAATGCAAATTTAATACAAAATGTTATACATGTATGGTGCATTTATGTATAGATGTCTGAATGATAGAACTGAACCCTTACTGTGAAAATTTGGGAGAGAAATAAGAAAATGTCAACCTGAATGGAACACTCTATTACTCTATACATTAATGAAAACACTGAATAAGAAAAATGGCAACATTTGCAAGTCAATTCACTGCATCTGCAAACTTACAATAATTCATTTTGTGAAGTAATAAATATAATAAATTTTATTTCTAGTAAATATCTCTGCACTGATTTTAAAAATATACAATATAAGCTATTAATATGCCAAACTTAACTTTTTGTCAACATAAATCCAATCTCCCAAAACATGTAAAGCTAGAATTTTACATTAGGAAAATACCTTAGATTTTATGTAATCCAAAAACATTTCTCATAGATTAAAAAAAACGAGTATGACAAACTGAATTCTGATGGTACACTACTAATTACTTCCAGTAATGTATCTATATATGGATTCATATAGAGGGATATGTCTACACACAAAGTTTCCTAATACCCAGAATTGTTTTCAAGTTTTTACTTGAAGATTCTGCTGTGAACTGAATGTTTATATTACCCCCAAATTCAATGCTGAAATGCCAAACCCCAAGATGACAGTACCAAGAAACTGGGCCTCTGTAAAGTGTGTAGATCAAGAACAATCCTTAAAGTGGGTTTAATGCCCTTACAAAAGGGACCCAAGAGGGATCCTTTGCCCCTTCTACCATGTGAGAACATACCTGTATGAACCCTCCTCCCCCAGAAAGTAGGCTTTCTCTAGAGACCACATTGGTCTTGATCTTGGTCTTTCCATCCTTAAGAAATAAAATTTCTGTCATTTATAACCTCCCCAGTTAACCCAGTTAATAATATTTTATTATAGCAGCTCCAATGGACTAAGATTCTAATTAAGTAAGTCGTAAGACTATCCTAAAGTTATAGAATATTAAAATGACCAGAATGAGAAAAGAAGATAAAGCTACAGGTGTTTTCTTTGCTGTGATCTTCCCCAAAATATACCTTGTTATTTATTGTGCATATTTGTGTATAGTGTTTGCAAAGCATAACTTTTTCTTCAAGGGAAACTCACTGTGAAATTGATGCTATACACAAATGATTGGTCACATTTTGACAATATGTTATCCTCAGGTTAAATTTAGCTCTAATACTTGATTGTTCAAGAACATTTTAGGGTTTAGTTAAATCATTTGTTTCTTCAAATCCACATTTTACATAAAGTTTAATCTTGTGGATATTGTGGTGGTAACTACTGGATATCATTTGTACTTTAAATTTTAAGACAATTTCTCCCAAATAGCTCATTTGAAATTTAATATTTTCAAATAAATCTCTGAAAGTTGCCACGTTATTTACAAAAGAAGTAAGTGAAAACTTTGATAGTATACTTGCTGTTATATATCAAAGTCTTAATTAAAACAGTAAACATAAAATATTAAGAAAAATATCAACAGAAAGTTGTTTACAGTCTGCCACAAAAAGAGACTTAAATATTGCATTATATATTAGTCTATTTTCTGTTGCTAATAATACAAAACTGCAGACTGGGTAAATTTGAGAAAAGAAGCTTATTTTGGCTGAGTGTTCTGGTCCAAGATTAATTAGATGCATCTAGTAATAGCCTGCTTGCTGGTGGCATTCTGAGGCAGTGCATGAAGATATCATATGATTAGAGAAAGAAAGTGCATGTTTGTGTTTTCTGTTCATTTTCTTTCTATAGCACCACTGGGATTCAGGCAGGGCTCATGAGGGCTCTACTCTCATTTCTTTATCAAACTTAATCATCTCCCAAAGGTGTTACCTGTAGTCTTTAGTAACATCTTAGTTGGGTTAAGTTTTTACCCCAGAGCACCTCAATATGGCGATTAAACTCCAACATAAATTTCAGAGGGAACAAACCACATTCAAACCATAGCACCATGTAACTGTGAAATCAAAATTGTCAGAAGGATTTGTTCATAAGACAATATCCCATAGAGCCACGTTGAAAACAGAACAAAATGTTAAAAAGAAAGTACCCTCTTACATTTGTCTTATATGTGTATCTTACTTAATATAAATTAAATAATTCATTTTGTTGCATAGATAGATTATGCAAATGCTAAATCTAAATCCCTAGTTAATCACAGTTTCCCAGAGCTTATAGCTTTAGATATAGGATTCAGAAACATTGGTATGAAGGGAGGGGAGGAGATACCCCTTTGTTCTTTTTATAGTTGTTCATCACAAAATTTTAAGTGTGCCACTTTTTAAGAAGCAACTTGCTAGCACTATAAATATACTTTAGGAAAATAACATGGTGAGATTACAAATATAAAGCAAGAAAATTTGAGAGAATATGGAGGGATAAACTCCACACAGGTGTTAAGCATATTCTGTTTTCTGAATTCACTGCTGTTTTAAGCAGCAAACTGAAGATCTTCAAAAATGATTGCGTTCTACTCTTCTTGAGCACTTGACGAAGAGTTTAGGGACAAAACACTTATATCCGATAGTTGAAAACTTTTGTTTTGTTATTTGTTTAACTGCCTATATGATTTAATTTTTAGGAAGGATTATTCTTAACTCCATAAGTTTAACATTACTTGTACAATACATTCATTTGTAAGTTTAAATTAATCCCTCACAAGATGCATAATAAATAAATTCATGGCTTTGAAAATTCTAATCTTTTAGAACTTCAATCAAGTCTAAACATTATAAGCACTTTCTATGCAACTGATTAAGAAAGCACTTGCAGTGATCTGTTGATCTATGTAAGGAAAAGCTTATTATCTTATAGCCCTATTATTTTGAATGAAAATGTATATTAAGAAAGAAAAAACTCTAAGTGAATGTGATTTTTTTTAAGTTGCTTTTTTGTGTTTATATAAGCTGCATTGTGTCAAAAAACATTAAAAGCACTTTTAGATATGTCAAGCAGAACAAAGTTTAAAATAATATAATAATAGTGACAGGAAATAACTAATGAATGATTAACTAATTTTAGGCTCCCTGACTAAAACATTTTAGTAACTAAATATGAATCATTAAATTTAAGGTTTTTGGTCAAAAATAAGAAATAAGAGCAAAGATAAAACTGAGACTTAGAAATATTCAGTGATTTGCTCAAATGAAGCACAGTAACAAAGGACTTGGATCCTTGTTATTCACAGCTACCAAAAGAAAAGTTTTTCTAATTGTCAGCTCACTGTGAAGTAGGCACTGATTCTATATCTTTAAAATGCTTACCTTATCAATATTTCCATAATATAGGTATAGTATAAAATATTAAATATGGCCAATTACTATGCCTTGAACAAGTGCCTCATGCTTATTTGCAAAATTTGTTATTATAGATAAATAAAACTACTTTTTATTAGTACGTTCTTATCAATTCTAATGACAGTACTTTCAAACCACAATGATCATTAGAAATATAAATAATAAATTAAAGGAAAATTACCTTTATATCCATATTATCTTAGAACCACATTTCCCACCCCTTAAGGCTTATAGCATTTAAATACATGACATTTAAATTAGAATAAAATGTACATTTTGCTCATTGCAAGTGACCCAATGGGTTTGTATACAAATACAATTGTTTTCTGTGTCAATCCTAATATAATTTCATTAGAGGGCTTACTATTCACTTAAACATAGAAGAATACTATACAGTCACCCCTTAAATTAAAGAGAATTAGAATATCACATACAATCTGAGTCATTTGAGTGATCATAGAACATAATTTCTCATTGGAGAGAGATGGAATATGATGTCCTGTTTTTTGTGAGAAAGTAATAAAACTCTATGTATATTTTATATTAAATGAATTAATCCACTAAAATAACTGTTTATACTCAACAAGCAATATGGGTTATAGTAATAACAGCATCAAAACTGTTCCATATAAAAACCAGTGAATTTCAAAGTACAGGAACTCATTGCATGTTTAGGAATAAGTTCAATGATCTTCTCTAAAACTGACCATCTGTAGCATCATTTCAAAGGGCACTCACATTCCAAACAAGAGATGTTGGCCCTCTGGAGAATGTGGCTGTGCAATTGAACTCCATTTACAGAGATTATGTAATCAAGTGTCACAATGATATAAAGCTATTCCATGGATTTGGATGGTACCTACAGCAGCAGCAGCTAGCTTCTCACTGAGAGAAGATTCCACATGGGACAGACACAAGCAACCTCAGAATGAAAGTCGCAGCTAACTTCTGGCACAGAACCAACACATTCTATGCAGTTTTGACTCACTGACTTTCTCAGTCTTTGCCATTCTTTCTCTGCACTCTTAGGGCAGCAGATTTTATATCTTGCCTGCAATTTTCAGACTTTGGTATGCAGGAAAATTAGGGTTAGGGAGTACTTGTTAAAGATCCTATGCCCAAGAAAGAGATTCTGATTCCAGGGATCTTAGATGAAATCCAAGAATCTGCACTTTAAACCTGCTCACAGGGGCTTGCAGTAAAGATGGGGCAAGCTTCACATGAAAATCTACTCTGTACTGCCTGTTCTACTCCAGGAAGATATATATCTACTCTAATCACACAAATTAAAACTTGTACACCTATGTCTGGCAGAATACTTGTGGGCAATTATATTGCTGAATGAATATAATCTAAGAAGTAGAGAGTAGATTTTCAGTACCTGAATGTTTTTGTTCTCTACCTGAGCAGGGGTAGGTGGAACTATTAACTATATGAAGTACCTTCATTTACAAGGTTAAAGTTATAAAAATATTATAGGCAATGCAATACTCCACCAAAGGCAAAATAGTATATACTTTCGAATTTTAAAAATTCAGTCTTTCTAACCTGAAATGAAACTGTTAGTGGCATTTTTAAAAATAACTACCCTGTAAATTGTTCCTCAGAATGTGGCAACAGTGCATCTTCACTATTGTTGAGATTGGAAATAATCTTCTGAGGCATAAATGGGAAGATGTACTCAGGAAAATGAAAGGTATTTAAATTTCCCTTAGAGAATTCCTCTCTGTTCTGTGGGAGGCGCTTTCTCCATTTTATCTTCTAGGAAAGGAAGCTGTTTAGCTCCCAATATGGTCAACCAATTTGATTTACAATCAAGTGATTGTAAATAATTTTTAATATGGATTTTATCATTAGAAACAGTTCAAAACCATTCCAAAATGTAAGAAAGAATTGGTAGCAATGGAATTCTAATAGTTGTTTGGACTCTTACGGTGCAGGCCTTAATTTAAATGTTTTCATATGCATTGAGCTTTTTGCAATATTTATGCTTCTGAAATGCATTGAAAGTTAAGGGAGGAATGATCACATGGTCTGGTATACACAACTGATCAAAAGAGCCTGAAGCAGGTCAGTACCTCATCAAAGTCACATAGGCAATGAGTCACAAGGTCACCTTAAAAATACAACTATCATGGTTCCCCCTCATTATTTTGTAAAGCATACTGACCAAGAGAGTTAGAATTACACCAATGTTCAAGTTTTCATGTTTCCCTTCTCTTCATCTGTCTAATTCTTGTTCTTTCTTTTTTTCGCTAGGGGGGGTCCATTATGAGCAACACTTTATTTTATTTATTTGTCTATACAGGGGTTTGAACCCTGGACCCTGTGTTTGCTAGGCCAGCAACATTCTACACTTGAGCTATACCCTCTGCTCTTTTCTGCTTTCCTTATTTTATAGGCCATTTTGCCTGGGGCCATCCTCTGACTGAGATCCTCCCACCTATGCCTCCTGAGTACATGGAATTACATATCTGTACCACCATTCCTGGATTACTGGTTGAGATAGAGTCTCACTAGCTTTTTGCCAGGGCTGGCCTGGAACAGCAATCTTTCAGATCTCTGACTCTCAAATACCTAAGATTATAGATGTGAGCCACCATGCTTGTCCCATAGCATTTTATTTTAATACAAATGTTGGTAACACTTGGAGACTTTTAAATGTTATCTCAGACTGGTCAGTAGTGTTTCAACTGGTACCAGTCATATGACGGAATCTTGTAAATATTTTTTAAGTAAGAGAATAAAGCTCAATATATGGAGTTCCCTTGGAATTTGTGATAACTGGTACCATAAAATGATGCTTCATTTTTTCCATTTCTGCTTTTAAGGAACATTTAAAAAGCTGACTTAGGAGTCTTTACTCCCATTTCCTAAATGGAGAACAGGAAATATTTCTCCCTTTTGTTCCCCACAGCTCCTTTTCTTATCCTGTTATATTAAAATAAATACTTATTTAAAAAAAAGCTGACTTAAAATGACAAAGGACAGCGGTCCTGTGCGGTGCATGTACATATTCTGGAATTCTTGCCCCTTTCCCTTTACCAGAGTAGCCACAGTCACCAGGCAGTCCTCTGAGATTCTCTGTTTGCCTCCTGCCTATTTCAGGGACTGGTCTGTGCCTGCATTAGAAGGGCAACCAATCCTGACAGCTGGGGAAGGTGTGATATACCCTAATGGTGTGCTTTTGTAAATTGCTGAAATTGTTTCAGTATTTTCCTGTCAATTTCAGGACCCAGAATGGATGATCTTCATGGTTTCTTAAAGTTCAAACTTCTGAATTCTGTGGATGTCTCCCATAATGTGCTCCCTAACCTACATCCAATTTACTTTCTCTCTTGTCCATCTGTGGGCTATTGAATTGTAAAATGTTGGGAAGAATGATCCTGTAAAGTTTAAGCATGGTGGTCTCAGGCTATGGAATTTTGTTGCAAATGTGGTGGGAGAGAATGATTTTAGGCAGAAGGACCAGAGATAACATCAGCAATTCAAAGTAATCAATTAAACTGCGTGATGCCATTGCCTGAAACTGTCACATCTTAGAAATCACATGGAAGCCCAAGTGAGAATATTTCTAAAATGTGTGTCTATTTATGAACAGTACCTACATCAGAACAAGGTAGTAACTCCTTATTTCCAGAGTGTGTTTTTAAACAATGCAATAACATTGTAAAAAATGAACAATTTAACCCTTTCTCGTGAGGCTCCTAGAGATTGTAATATCATAGATCCATTCACATGCCAGAGGGAAGGGAAAACAAAGGTTATTATCTTACATAGTCATCAGAGGAGTTGTTTTCATAGAAAGGAATCATGGCTGCTTATCTCATTTTCCTATGAATGGCAAGAGCTCAATTTCATGGAATGGCTGTGTTTACCATTGGTGATGTTCATAACCAGTGTTAACGCAGGAAACTTACACAGTCAGTCAGGCAGTCTTTTTCTTCTCTTGTCAACTACACTTGCTATTACTGTAACCCAATTTCCTAGAGGATTCATGTACATAATCATGTTAGCTGCTAAACTGGTGAGAATTGAAGCTATTCGAAATTTGAAAGCAGTAGCATGTGTCAGCAGAGTAACTACATAAATTAATGTTTTTCTTTCCCCATGTTAAACACTTTTATATGCTTTTAGCTTGGTGGATGTGTACTGGCAGCATAGAACAAGTGGAGTTTTGGCAATTACTTATTTAATTTGAACATTATGGCACCAATCAGAATAATGAACTCTCAAAGACGTTTACTCAGGTTTTGTTATTTTTATTATTTATTAGAATAATTTTGTACAACTCTTTATGCTTATCACACTTTCAATCTATAAATAGCACACCTCCATTTCATTTATATTTAAAACACAATCAATAAAAATTCATTTGAAAAAGTTCATTTTGTGTAATTTTTTTTTTTTTTTGAGGTCTTGGGATGTGAACTCAGGATCTTACACTTGCTAAGCAGGAAATCTTCAGGCACTCTGTTAGTCCTCTGGATGGAACTGGAGAACATCATCTTAAGTGAAGCTTGCCAGGTTCAGAAGGCCAAAGGTTACATGTTTTCTCTCATATGTGGACTATAGACCCAATACTAATATATAAATATTATGAAAAATAGGTCATGCTAAGGACTTCTCCTAAGAGGTTAAAAAAAAGGAAGTTAAGAAGCCTAATATGGTTGATACACTGTATATACATGAATGAATATAAAATTTTTAAACAGTTGAAGTCACCATAAGAAAGGGAATAAAGTAGAAAGAAGAAAAATAGAGGACATGAGCCAATTCAGGTTATACTACTTATAAACATGGAATTCTTAAACAAACAAAAATGTAATATTTTTATATTTTGTCTTTTACAAAATCAGAGAACAGGAGAGCTCAACAGGTCCTGTTTGTTCGGATGGGTACCAGTGGGATGGAGAAGCATATGTGGAAAGGGTATAGGAGGGTGAATGTACTGTGTACACATGTATGCAAATGTCAAAATTATATCTGTTGTAACTATAACAGAAATGGGAGGAGGGCAGACAAAGGAAAATGATAGAGGGGATGAATTTAAGTATGATATATTTGATATATTGTAAGAACTTTTGTAAATACTACAGTGTACCCACAGCACAACAATTAAAAACTGAAAAAAGTTGGTTTTGCATAATAAATTTCATTTTTTCTTATTATACAATAGTTGGATGTAAAATACATATAAAAAAATACAGATGAGAGAAAAATACTGCAATAAATTACTTGTAATTCTGAATCCCAAAAGCAGTAATGCTTAATAGTTGACTATATTTCATTATTTTGTTTAAGAATATGACCTAAAACAAGTGCTTTGCATTTCCAGATGGCTTCTTCCCCCATTGCTCCACAAAACGCTGTCTCTCTGAGCACTTTATATATTTGTTGTTAGTTTAATGACTACCTATAGATAGATTCTTGTCTGAATGAATTGTTCCCAAATACTTGATTCCTATCATGCATTTATAGCCCTATGAAGCCAGAGGTTATACCTATTTCATTTATCTTAGTAGTCCAATGGTAGCAGGATACCTGGCACAAAATATGGTTCCATGGATATTTTGTTGTTTTTCTTAAAACAATAACGTCCTCTTAAAAACAATATTTGGATTTTATTTTATGACAGCAAATTGTTCAGATTTTCACTACTATCAGAAGGGTGTTCAAAATCTCAGTCACGTTGTTGCTCTTCTCTATATATTTTGATTGCTCCTGACTAAATCCTTCCCATTCTACATGTACTTTTGTGTTTTGGTTTTTTTTATTACTATTCATTTATTCACATGTGCACTACATGCACTTTTGTGACTTTGATTGCCATATACATGGCAATCCTTCCTAAATCAAAATCCTCTACAGAGCTTCTCTTTACATATGTAAATGTGATCACAAAGTGTCAATTTCCACTTTGATACAAACCCAACATCTCAGAAGGAATATTTAGTAAACCAAAATATTCACTCTTTCACCAGCCCACCTTCCAAAAAATAAAAAAAATGTACCTGTCTGTGAGATATTTAGAAATATCCCACTGTAGTGAGTTTGACTTGAAGGATGATGGAACCCCATTTATCAGAAAAGGAGAGAAATCTAAGACCAGTCTAGAGTACTAACAAGAAGGTATATTTACTTTTGAGGAAAATGCACAGGAGACCAAATTAAATCCTTAAATATGTCAGTCTTAGGATTTACATTTACAGTTGGGTAGTTGTAGACACAAAGACTCCTGAGGAAAGGGTTTTGATAATGAGGGTGACTTGGATTTTAGTATTAATCAATGTGTGTAGACAAGAATTTATAGCAGAAGTCTGGATCAATGTTAAAATAAATTAGAAAATGTCTGTAACTCTTTATAAGGAAATCCAGCTCGTAAATATAGCCATGTACATATATCAAACGAAAGTCATTTGTTTTCTAGTGATATTGCAAAATTATTTATTTCTTTCTTTCTAAAAATATGATTACTGTAGGCAGGGGAAAAGTCAGTCAACTGTTACTAAGTTACAGTTAGATAAGAGCAAGAAGATCTGCTGTGCTGTTGCAGTGTAGGGTGAATATTGGTACTAATGATGTATTGCATTTCTCAAAAGCTAAAAAAAAGGACTTTGGTCTTTACCATAAGGAAATGATAAATGAAGAGTTAGACATGTTTTACTTGCTTTGAGCATTACACAATCTTTGTATGTGTTGCAACATTGTATGTTACTCATTAATATGTATTATTTCTGTTTTTGTGTTTCAGCTAAAAAAGTTTACTTTAAAATAATTTAAAAATAAGCTGAAAGAGTAGTCATTTAATATGCTAAGAATTGGGCGATTATCCACAAACATCTTAGAGTATAATTTCTGTTTCTGGAACAAAAAGAATTTCAACAAGATTGGCAAAGAAAATAGCAAGCAACTACATACCACAGACACAGACATCTAAACCTTTCATGAGAAACAACTCACTCTTAAATTTGTCTCCTCACTACTTTAGAAACTTTGTAGTGTTTTTTTTTTTTTGCCTTGTTACCCAAAGACTATTTCAGAGTTTGTCACAATAAATGTTTATGACCTGATGGACTGAGTGAATTATCTTTCTTTAGCAGTAGTCATTGGTTATAATTATAAATTTTCAAAAAAAAATAACTTAAACAAGCAACATTTAGGGAGGTTTTTGTTTCTACCAATTGCTTTAGTTTTCCATGGGCACTGTAATTTTAATTAGATCATATCAGTGAATTATTGTGGAACATTGTAGGTAATTCATCAAAAAATATTTGTTAACCAAGTTGATCAATATAAGTTTAAAGGAACAAACTTAGGACTGGGGATGCAATTCAGTAGTACAGTGCTTGCCTAGCATACTCAAGGTCCTGGTTTTCATCCCCAGCACTACCAAAAAAGAAAAAGTTGAAAATTGCATTTAGTGATAATTGGGAATGTGAAACTTTTTGGGGGTAGTACTGGGTTTTGAACTCAGGGTCTTGTGCTTTCCAGACACACAGTTTACCACATAAGTGATGCCCCAGCCCTAATAATGGGCAATGTGGAGCACATATTAGTGACATTTTGGGGAACAAGGAGGGAGCACTCAGCTCCCTCCTGAGTGCTGAGGGAGCACTGTGAGGACAGTAGTATAGGGATGGATGGTGTGGTCTGATAAAGGGAGACATATAGATAAGACATATCAAACTTTTAAATCTTTACTTATGTTTTTGTTAGCCAAGGAATAGCATTATGAAAACAGAAGTGATAAGAAAGTAGAATACAAATGTGCACACACTTACACACAAACTTATTGCTCATAAATATAAATATAACATAAGCCTTTTCATTCTTTAATGTACTAAAAAATAGATGAAATTCAATAATCCACTGTTAACCTGAATTGGAAGCAGTATTGTGAGAAAGCACAGTATGGTAGAAAGAACTCTTCAGAGCTACAAAAGTTTAAGTACTTCTCTGAATACAGTAATTTGATTGCTATATATTATAATTTAATCCATTTCCTGATTACAACACAACACTGTCACAAAGACACAATTCACGTAATAAAATTAAGGATAAAGTATGGAAAACACTTAAAAAACTAATAATAGAAGGGAACACTTAACCTAAAAATGAACATCTATTTTGCAAAAATCAAGAGAAAAATATCATACATGTTGAAATAATTTTTGGTAAGAGCCAAAGAAGATTCTTTCATTCTTCTTTTCAGTTAGGATAGCACTGCATTCTTACCCATAGTGATTAAGAAATCAAAATAATAACAACTAGGGTAATTCAAAAGTTGAGAGAACACCCTTTACTTTTAATGAAGTAATTATTTTCACAGAAATGCCTTAATGAATTTTTGCTTATAAAATAAGGCTGAATCAAAGAAAAAAAGAATTTCAACATGCATCAAAACATTATAAATCTTTAGGCCACAATATTCAGTCAGACAATGTACTTTTAAAAAGTTTTACAGTGTATTGAAGGTCTTCACAAAAAAAGTTAAAACGTTTTAATGAATACTTTAAACAATATTTAAATACATGGAGGCATTGACTTTGTTTTCTGGAAAAGACTCTATTGTAAATGTGACCATATTTCTTAAACTGAGCTATAGAATAGATGTAGTTCTAATTAAAATTCCAGTAAAGTTCCTTATAGAATGTGGTAAACTTACTTTACATTGAGTATTAAAGGAAAAATTTCAAGAAAATATGTAAGATTCATAAAAAGCATGGTGGGGAAATTTTCCCATCCAGATTTCAAGACACTATGATGTATTTTACACACACACACACACACACACACACACACACACACACACACACCCCATTGGACAAAAGGCAGATACTGCATTCAAAAAACTTTATCTTTTTTAGAACAGACATTGCACATACATGGTAAAAGATGAGCTGTTATTTTTGACAAGTTGCACTAAGAAATTTAATGGCCATTTCAAAAATAAAGTTAATTCCTAACTCACATGTATATATATTAAGTATGAAAAGTCATGTTATAAAACTTTTTAAAGATAACACTGGACAATTTGTTTATGAATATGTATAAGGAGGAAATTCTTAATTAAAACAAAAGGCATACATCGTAAAGGAGAAGACTGCAAATTTTATTGTGAGAAAAATAAGAATTTCACTAAATACAAAGATGTCACGAAGAGTAAAAAGATAAGTTATAATTGGAAGATTCTTTGTCTTACACGTCACAACCAAAGGATTTGCATCTAGTGCATAAGGTCAAGAAAACAACAGTTAGGAATAGGAATTTTATAGAAAAGGATGTGTAAGGGCTCCGATGACATATTAAACTATGTTAACGTTCACACATATCATTATAAAACAAACAGTTGAAAATTAAAAGAAAAAGCTTGATATTTTTGTCCAATCACCTTGGAAAACTATTTAGAAAACTATTAGATTGAATATCCATATTCCTAGCAACTCTGCCCCTAAAGAAATTTTCACACATGTGCATGAGGAAATTTGTATACAGATACTTAAAGCACCATTGCTTTTAATAGTCATTTATCAGAAACCACTCAGAGACCATAATTCATAGAGTGGATAAAGAAACTGATTGTTTTTCCTGTGGAATAACCATAATTCAAAAAATCATAACAGTTACAAGAGTCATTTTAAGGAAATAATTCAAGCAGATCAAAGTTAACAGAGATGAGAAGGTTAACTAACTAATTTTAAGTCATTTAAAGAACATTGGCTTTTACTCTAAATAAAATAGGAAGCCAATGGAGAATCTAAGACCAGAGTGACATTGCCCAACTTAGTATTTTATCAGCTCTCCAAGATTGTCACATATATATATATATATATATATATATGTAGTCACATATATATACTCATATGTATATTTATATATAAGATTACTGAAGAGTCTGATATGTGGAGTAGGATTAAAAGGAGGTTTGTAAGACTTCAAGAGGTTTCCATATATTCAGAAAAATAGGAAAGTCTGCAAGAGAAGAAGATTTTTGAAGGAGGTAGTAGCAAGAGGCTAAGCATCTAAATCTTTGACACATTGAGATCAAGAGGCTTAATGGATAGTCAAACCTAGATCTGAGGGGCAATTAGATATATAAATTTAGGTACAGAGAAGAGGTCACTCCAAGTGTATAGCAGGCATTGAAAGTCATAAATTTGGGTGCAAGGAACAAGGAATTGTACCCAGGTAGAAAGAAAGGATGTTCCTGGATTAGCCTGATGATATTCCACAATTAGGTCAGTGGTTCCCCTACTCTAAAAGTGATTTTTTGTTCTCTAGGTTACATATCACAATATCTGGAGATGTTTTCCTTCATTACAATAGGAAATAAAGGTGCTAGTTGGTGTCTGGTGAGTAGAGGGCAGGAATTCCACTAAACATTCTCAATGCAAACAACAACTCCACAATGAGGAATTATCAACATACAATCTTAGTAGTGCCAAATTTAGGAGACCGTGTTCAGAAATCTTGTTTTGGAGTGTGGAGCAAAGAAGATCCTGAAAAGATACTGCTTTAGACTCAGGAAAAAAATAAAATGGCAGTGGTCCGAAAGGCAAGGAAGAAAGTAAAGGATGAAGAAGTAATCAAATATGGTAAGTCATTTAATACTTCAAGAAAATTGAAGTATTAAAACTGGTAGGTCATTGCTGACATTGATGGGGAAAGATTTCAGGGAATGATAGGAGAGTTTCGAGAGAGAATATGCAGAGGGAAATTTGAGGCACCTGCACATCCATGTTTATTGCAGCACTATTCACAATAGCCAAGTTACGGAAACAGCCAAGATGCCCCAGCACTGACGAATGGATTAAGAAAATGTGGTATCTATACACAATGGAATTTTATGCAGCCATGAAGAAGAACGAAATGCTATCAATCGCTGGTAAATGGATGGAATTGGAGCACATCATTCTGAGTGAGGTTAGCCTGGCTCAAAAAACTAAAAATCGTATGTTCTCCCTCATATGTGGACATTAGATCAAGAGCAAACACAACAAGGGGATTGGACTATGAGCACATGATAAAAGCGAGAGCACACAAGGGAGGAGTGAGGATAGGTAAGACACCTAAAAAACTAGCTAGCATTTGTTGCCCTTAACGCAGAGAAACTAAAGCAGATACCTTAAAGCAACTGAGGCCAATAGGAAAAGGGGAACAGGTACTAGAGAAAAGGTTAGATCAAAAAGAATTAACCTAGAAGGTAACACCCACGCACAGGAAATCAATGTGAGTCAATGCCCTGTATAGCTATCCTTATCTCAACCAGCAAAAACCCTTGTTCCTTCCTATTATTGCTTATACTCTCTACAACAAAATTAGAAATAAGGGCAAAATAGTTTCTGCTGGGTATTGGGGGGGGAGAGGAAGGGGGCAGAGTGGGTGGTAAGGGAGGGGGTGGGGGCAGGGGGGAGAAATGAACCAAGCCTTGTATGCACATATGAATAATAAAAGAAAAATGAAAAAAAAAAGTTGACAGCCTAAACAGTCCAGGCAGATAATGTATGTCCTAAACTGTAATTCTGTTCCAATTTCATAAAAATGTTGTGACTATATTATTAAAAAAAAAAAAAAAAGAAATTCCTGGAGAATAAGAGTGATAGATGGAGGACACTAGGGGGTTTCACTTGTTTGTTGTGATTAGCATGGGAAAAATAACTGTCCTATTATGCTGTTATAAATGATCTGGCACAGCCAAACAAATTGATGTGGAAGAAAAAAAAGGGGGGGGGGAATGCTAGAAGTAATGCTGTTAACTCTTAAGAGAGGGTGTAATGTAGTCATTGGTATGCTTTAAATACTTTTAAAATTAAGTGGTAAAAGAATAACCATTCCAGTTATGTATTCATGTATACCTATATGAATGTTATTTTGGGTATCTGATATTAGTCATATTATTATACTCTCTCCACTCAGTTTTTAATTGCTGTTACCAGTCCTTTATAAAAAACTACTTTATAACTACTTAAGACTATGTGTAAATAATACCTAGTACATTGCTTTGTCACACACAAGGTTTTCCAATAATGACAGCTACAATATTAGAATTGTGATTTTAACATCCTTGAAATATTTTACTGATACAATCATTTAAAGCCTTAAATATAATTTGTATAGTTATTTAGCAACTTCTTATGGTGCTTTCTGCTCAAAAAATTGTTGATCTCTAACAGCAGATACTAGAAAAATCAACACAATCAATACACTTCTATTCCAAATTAATCACATGCAATTTATATTAAATTGCTCCTTTTATTTTCAAATTACACATAAATGCTGGTAATATTTACTGAGTGCCATCTGATGCTTTGCTACATGTATGCACTGTAATGTTCAATCAAGGTAACCCTAACTTCTTAAACATTTATCATTTTCTTGTAGTGAGTTATTTTGTATCTTCTGTCAATAGGTTAAAAAAACTCTTGAACATTTTTGAGTTTTTAAGGTATTCATAAATGCTTTCTAAATTTAAATTTATTTCAATTTCAGCTTATACTGATATTTTTTTTCATGGAAAATACATTTGCTTTTTATTATTTTTGTAAACATTCTTATTAGTATATGAGCATTATATGGGGTTAAATTGTGACATTTCCATATATACACATACCCTAGTTTGGTTCATACCCTTCATTATTCTCCCTTTGAAATCAGACAATTATTTTTCAAGATCAAGACTGGTACTAAAGAGTATCTTTCTTATGTTTAGTGTACAACACAATTGTCAATGTTCCATGATAATTACATATATAATTGGCATCATTAACCATTTATATGTCCAAAGCCTATTCTTTTCTATTTTTCTCTTTTTTACTATAAAAGTTGCTCAGCTTCCATAACTTATATAAGCTGCACATATTATTAGGGTGCCTGGAATTTTATGTCGTTATATACTATTTAAAATACTAAAGCATTCAATCTCAAATTACAACAGCCAAGATGACATTATATCTGGCATCAAACACCCACACACACATGCACACATATGAACACACACATGAACACCAGAAGCATGCTTTTGCAGAGTTCCTAAGCAGAGCTTACTTTAAAGACTTCTGCTTTCTCCAAAGATTACATTTAGAAGTATAAACATTACTGTTCTCATGATATTGCATAATGTGAATAAAAATAATTTACTGGGAAAACCCAAGACACCTCCCAGAGTGAGATCTGAATTTCAGATTTTCACAACTATATTTGAAATGAAACCTGCTTACAGAGTGAAAGCTGTAGTTATGGTAAGGTGAAGGCATGTGAAATGTCTTCAAAGGCCTCTGTAGGAAAGAAGGACCTGCCTAGGACTGGTCTATGGGAGATAAAACAGATTCTAATGTGATTCAAAGTTAATGAACTTTTTTTTATGCATGCAGGAAAGGAAAACATGCAAATGCACGCATCACTGAATTATATAGCTATAACTTAATTATTTGGGAGGAATTTCTATTTGTGTTATATGTTCTATTATCAATGTAACTCAACTGGATTGCTTCATTACATTTGCATTTTAATGCACTAAAAGGATTTAATTTGAACTTTTCTTCCACAAGGCCATGCCAAACAGAAATTTATTTCAAAGTTACTATTTAAGTGTATTCTTTTTATTATAATCAAACATTCCAGAGTCAGTTGTGTTGCATGCAATCATTCAAGTGCAGAGTGTGTGGTTAGTGTGGAATGAAACTTGACTTAGTTTTTTAAACAATCTTATCAGCTCTGGATGAGGAAACCAAGTGCAAGAGTTGTGCTTCTGTTCTGGATAATGGGATTGTAAGCATCAAGGTTCTTTAGAAAAACTGATTACTACAAAGCCTTTGGATGAATAAATTTGGTATTTTTAGATCAATTTTACAACAATGTAGCTAATAATTGAGTTCTTTACATCTCAACATTGCTAAAAGAGTAAATTTCTAATGTTCTTACCACAAAAATGTCAAATACTTGAGCTGACGGATATATTATTTACCTTAATCTTTGAACAGTGTGTTAAAAATCATTTCTCCAATTTCTACCTCATAAATATATACAAGTTTACTTTGCCAGGACATAATAAAAATAAAAAAGAACAAATGCATTTATCAGTAAGAAAAAATAAAAGCATGTTATAGCAAGGAAGCAATTCAGAAAAGCAGAAAGAATTAATATATTATGCATTTGACTGTGACATACTTCACTGAATGTTTATTTTTAAATAAAATCTACTTTTTTGGTAGTACTAGAGTTTAATCTCAGGGCCTACACCTTGAGACACTCTACCAGCCCTTTTGGGGGCTGGATTTTTTTTTTTTTTTGAGATAGAGTCTCATGAATTTTTTGCCTGGACTGGCTTTGAACTGCCATCCTGATCATCTACTATGTAGCTAGGATTGCAGGCATAAACCACGGTGCTTGGCTAAAATCTATTTGTTTGTTTTGGAATTTTATTATAAATTCTCATGGGAGTACATACTTTAAAAAGCAGAACTGTTTCTAAATGGTAAACATTGAGAAAAAATTAAAAAATAGGTTTCCATATTACACCACAGCATCCTGAATAAACATATACATGCAAACATAAATCTGTATAGGCATGTATATTTATTTGTATAAAAGACAGTTGTATTTATATATGACATGAGAATTAATTTTTAACAAATAATGAAATAATGAAAGGGAAATACTTTAAATGTCAGCCTCTAAATAGTGTTTTTTCTTGTTGCACTGAGGGTACATTGTGACATTTATAAAAGAAAATAGGTTATAAGAAAGAAGAATCACAATTAAAAAAAACCAAAATGCTTATTGAATGTTACTAGAGGTAACTGATAAAATAAAAGTCTATTTCTCTCTCTCTCTTTCTCTCTCTCTCTATATATAATTATATTTTATATATGTCATATATTATATATATATTAGTGAGGGGGAGGAGAGAGTGAGGGTTGGGGGAAAGGGGGAGAAATGACCCAAACAATGTATATACATAGAATACATGAATAAAAAAAAACTTAAAAAAAAAAGATATTTATCCATATCAATTCAAAATGCATGTGAACTATATTATTAATCTCCAAAGAATATAAATTTCTCTATGATTGCAAACAAATAAAAATAGCATTATTCTTTAAAAAACCAATACATGTATGTGTTGTATATATATTTATATATATTTCTTAATATATAATTTAAAACAAAAATTAAAGAATAAAAAGCATTTCAGAGGAAGCTGTTTTCACAATAGGCAAATGTTGGATTTTAAATCAATAATAATTATCTGATACTTGAATTTTCTTAGCATTTCCTAAAATAAAGACTGTAATATTTCTTGGTAATACAGTATCATACATGCACACTATTTCTTTAAGAAATTACAAAACAACATGATAAATCGAAATTATGTTCACACTTTACTTTTTAACAGTTAATGCTTGAGATTCTGACCTTGAAAAGGTTTCACAAAACATTTCTATTTATATTGGTGTCTTACTTCATCTATTTCTAATTGATTTCTGTCTATTAAATTATTGTTTAGAGTATGGAGCCTACTCAAAATAATAAAAAAAAGCATACCTGGTCATCTAGCCCACCTTCATTACCTAAGCCTCAGTCTAAGTCACTTAGAATCTAGGAGATAGCTAGTTAATATTTAGAGAAATTTGGTATCTACAACTAATAAATAAATAACACTGAAGGTATCAGAACCCTCCCATATTGGGTGTGTTGGTAAGTGAACTAGACTATTCTACACTGGTTGATGAAAACTTCCCTCTGAAAACCTCAACTGTTTCTCACTAAAAAAATTATTAGGCAATCCAAAATAAACTAAGATAAGAAGGACTGTTTATATTTTTGGTGTGATAATTATTGCTACACTTAATTAGTTGTATGTCCTGATTTGAAACTTTATTACACTTTTATTCTTTATATCTTAAATATACACAATTCGATTGTGTTCTCAATGCTTAATATATCAATATACTGCAATACTAAGATATACTTGTCTGCATACTAAGTATGAAAATTCCAACTAATCCAAACATTTTAGAGGTTACATTTATGTGCACATACACGCATATACACAACACGATATAAAAATGGAATACTGCATATTTCAGGATAAATATGATTACAGTATCTATTTCAATAAAAATTAATACCTTAAACATGTAAAAGTATTTTACAATGTAGCTCAAAATAAGATATATAACTTTTCGAAGTACATATAATTTATGACTATTCTTTTGTTTTCTGAGTCTGGTATTTTTAACTTGCATTTCAAAAAGGATTTATCTATCAAACCAAGTGAATGTAATTTGAAATGTAATTTGAAATGAATTTTAACTGTTATAATGATTACAATGAGTAAGCTCTTGAGAGAAGTACCATATTTAGTAGGCATCCTGAAAAACTATATACATAAAACATGCAAGAAAACAAACAAAACAATGTTTATTGTTATTCTACCTAAGCTTATTTGAAGGAAAATAGTATAAAATCATTGCTATTATTTATATCATTTATCACTCTGTGGCTTGTGAAGACAGTTCTAGTATTGAGAAGCTTTATTGGAAACACCCCCCAAAATGGAGTAACTGAATGTGTCTGCTCAGGATCATTCAAAACTCTTGAAGTGTGTAGTAATTAAAATGGTTGAATATAATTCCATGTAAAATGAAATGGCTCCATCTTAATTATCTCATTACTGAATTATACAATAACAAAGATTTTTCCCACTTAAAACAATGTAGATATAGTCAATTTACCTAGATATTTATATCTTTCTATTTGTACATCAATTTGCTCATATATACAAATTGAGAAGTTTTTTGGGGGTTTTTTTGATGGAATTGAGGTTTAAACTCAGAGCCTGGGGTCTGCTAGGAAAGCACTGTACCTCTGGAGCCATTGGTCAGGCCCAACAAGATGATTTTAAAAAACTCTTGTTCTTTGTAAAAGTGCTACCTTATGATATTAGTCAATCTGTAAATCAGCTTAAATATTATGTTCTTTTTTACATCTGTTACCAAGATAAAATGTTTGGAATATGCCAGAAATAGAAGTGACAATACTCTGCCTATTGAGTGATAAGATGTGAATAGTAAAGCACAATAGTGTGAGTATAGCATAATTTATTATACATTTTAGAATGAAGTAGAAAAAAGAAGTTTAAAGGGTCCCAATTCTAAGAAATAACTGTTTAATTGTATAGAAATGATTATTGTACATTGTACATACATTCCATAAGTACATGTAATAATTATATATCATTTTTAAAAGGCTATGGGAAGAGTAATTTTTGAGAAAAAGATTGAATAAAAAGCAAAAATATTCAACTGTTTCAATAAAATTAGATTTATTTTCCCTGTACATTAGGGAAAGTTTTAATTCATGGTGTTCTTGGTTTTTACTAAAAGTTTACAATTTTGCAATTAAGGTGTATTAGATAATCAGGATTAAATCAAAATAATACATTTTTAAATAATGAGATACTTAAGATACAAGTTACTTTGAAGAAATATTTATACACTCGAGAAACCATTGAAAAATGAAAACTATTTTGGAGAATTTTTTCTCCTTGTTTCTTTTTTAAATTGTTTTTTAGATTAATTAATCATAGGGTCATGAGAAATTGCCCCCAAAGAAATAGTCAGATGAAGCTTTAAAATCATTTGTAAAAGTTATTTAAAGCCTTCCTTTTTGTAAATGCCCTAATTTTTTATTGCCAAAGGAATGAAATACAGTGCACTTAATTGTATTTTCAAAGTTGTACATTCATTTTTATTACTGTGATTTTCTTTTGCTTTTGCCCTACATGGTCAGCTAATATACTTTATGGCAAAAAACACAATTGCACAATTGAAGGAGCTCAGGTTATGCAGCACTTAAATTTTCTATTAAAGAATCTAAGGTTCTGAACAAAAAATTGTGCAATGTACAAAGAGCACAAACTTATTTTCAGAAACTTACTTTAAGCCCTAAAATTTCATTGCAAAGTGATTTTCATAGTATGCTTAAAAGTGAAATGGAAAAATAGACCTAAGCTAATGCTGGTGCTTTACATCATTAATCATATTTTCTTGCAAGGCTGAGATTGTAAGGATTGCCATTCCCTGTTAGCCCAGGCAAAAAAGTTCACAAGTCACAATCTCAACAGAAAAAAGCTGGGCATGGAGGTGTATGACTGTCATCCCAGATGTGATAGGAAGCATAAAATAAGAGGATCACGGTCCAGGCCAGCCTGGGCAAAAAGTGAGACCCTATCTCCAAAACAACCAGACGAAAAAAAGACTAGATGCCTGGCTTAAGTGTACGACACCTACCTAGCAAGCACAAAGTCCTGGGTTTAAACTCCAGTATACTTTCAAGAAATAAATAGACCTAATTACCTTATTTTAAATGTATTGTAGGGCCAACCAAAAAGAAAAGCTAACTGTGTTAGTTAGCTTTATATTATTGTGACCAAATACCTGAGTAAAGCAGAGAAAGGGAGAAAGGATTTATTTTGTCTCATGGCTTCAGTGGATTCAGGCCATAATTCTTGGCTTGATCAATTCTGGGCCCATAGTGAGACAGATATCATGGCAGCAGCAACACAGGTAGCAGTGGCTATTCAACTAATAGTGGACAATATACAGGCTTCAAGAACACACCCCCAGTGATCTAATTTCCTCTAGCTAGACCCCACCTCCTAAGTTTCCACCAACTCCTGAAACAGTGTCATAGCTGGGAACCAAACATTCAACAAATGAGCCTGTGAGGCACATTCCACTCCTGGCCTCAAAAGGCTTATAGCCATTTAAAAAATGCAAAATACATTTAGTACATCTCTAAGAATCCCCCAAATCTTAAGTTCTGCTACTGTTTGAAAGGTCAATTCCAAAGTCATTTCTGAGACACAAGGAAAACTTTTAACTGCATCTGTAAAATCAAAAAGAATGTTACTTCCAAAATATAATGAGTAAACATTCCCATTCGAAAAAGGAGAAACAGGAAAATAGCAAGGAAGAATTGGAGCAAAGCAAGACCAAAACCCAGCAGAGAAAACACTGAATCCTTAAGCTCCATGTCCAGCATCCAGGGTACATGGCACAAGAATGTGTGCTGTAACAGCTATGACCTTGCCATTTACAACCTACGTGGCCTTTCTCTTGGACTCAATCCACTTGTTGCCTGCATCTTTCCCCAACAGATATTCCATGTTCCTGGCATCTCTATCAACACTAGAGTCTCCAATACAACTTATGCTTTACTCTTGCAGCTTCATGCACAACCCTTTGACTGTCTGTCTGTAGAATCCTGTCTCACCACACATTGTTTGGCCTCCCAGTTCTTCATCTGAATCAGATTGGAAGCTTCTATTACCCCTAGCTCTTGAGTTCTGCATTCTACAAAATTTGCATCACATCAAAGACACCAGGGTCTGCTTCACAGTTCAAGTGGTAGCCAGACCCCCCTTGGACCATGGCTTCGGTGACTTACCTAAAAATACAAAAGCAACTCTAAGCTCTGAACTGCACAGTTTAAGATCATAAATTTGGGGCCAAGAAAGAAGTGCTTAGGGCATTACAGACATGAAGAAAGACTTTAAGGTTTAGGCAGTTCTCTAATCAGATACAAGAGGCAGAATTCCATCATGAATTCCAGTAACTCACACTCTTATATAGTCACCTCACCTGAGTAGACAGGTCCTATAAATTGCTTCAGAACATAACAAAGGTGATCTGACATCACCCTTGTAATTACATGACATTATATGGCATAGAGAAGGGGACTTTAAAGGTGTAAAGACTCAAATCAATTTACTTTGTGTTTATTAAAAGAGTGGTTAT
The DNA here is from genome assembly GCF_047511655.1 of Castor canadensis. Taxonomy (NCBI): domain Eukaryota; kingdom Metazoa; phylum Chordata; class Mammalia; order Rodentia; family Castoridae; genus Castor; species Castor canadensis. The sequence continues at coordinate 73,346,121 of NC_133394.1, read as the reverse complement.
GCTACCTGAGCCTGACCTGATGAGACTGTTTAAAAGCAGTGTAGAGGTCAAAAACTAAATTCAGAAAAGTCTTTTGTGGACTTCAAGAACAAGCCTCTAAGAATTCTCAACTGAAAAGAAATAAATCTTGCGAGCAATCAAGTAGTTGTAGAGAGAACCCTGAAGCTCAAACAAGAACCCATCCCAAGTGGAAACTATATATTCTGAGTTGAGAAGCTAGCTAACCTGCACCCTAAGTAGTGACTCATAAGACTGTGACATAATAATTGTTTTTCACATTAAGTGTGCAGCAATTTTTATGTATATTTTAAAAACAAAATAAATACATGTGTATTTTTAAAAATGAACATTTGGTGATAACCAGGCTGACACTGACAAGGCATTTATTGCAACAAAACTATACAAAAGGCACATATAAGCACAATCTGCTCTCATGACTGTAAGAAAGCTTGACTACATATAGAGGAGTAAGGCCTAAACTGAAATTTTTGAAAATACAATAGCTCATACAGAACATTGTGTTTATATGAAGAATTATGCTTTATTTAAAAATTTTTCTTTGTTCAAAATAGTTGAATTGAACATATGAGACAACTGAAAATCAGACTGATTGCTGGTAAAATATAGAACAAGTTAGGAAAAAATTAAAAGGAGGAAGAGAATTTCAACTTGAAGTAATATAAAATTAAAGATACACTCATGATTTCAGAACACAGTGGAATTTGAGCTCTTACTTTAATCAGGAGAAATCTGGATGAGATATGAAGGTTGTATCAGCAGACCATAACAATTATGATGCAACAATCACACAGTTGGTTTCATACAAAATTTGATCTGAGTCCTAGTGCTGTATGTAGGCAATGATACCCTTTAAGCCTAAGTTTGTCTAATATACACCAAAGATGTTATGGCCATAAAATAAAATCATTTTTATAGATAATTACATGCTATATTATGAATACTTACAAATTTAACTGCTATTATTTCTACCAACTTTCATTACAGTAAGATGAAACAAGAAAAAGAGAGGCCAATGCAAAGTGTTAAGAAAACTCTGGTTGAGAGAGGGCAGTCTGGGTCAAGGCCACAGCAACAAGAGGAAAGAATACACAATAGAAAACTAAATAAAGCCACATTACAAAGGGAGGGATGTCAAAAACTATAGAGAAGCTGGGGATAGCGGCTCATTCCTATAATTCCAGCTATGCAGGAGGTGTACGTAGGACAATCATGTTCCAAGGCCAGCCCTGTGAGACCCTAACTATAAATAAATAAAGCAGCAAGAGCTGGAGGTGGTGCCCTTGCTCAGCAAGTGCAAAGCCCTAAGTTCAAACCTCAGTGCCATTAAAACAATAGTATGGATTCACAACATGCAGTATAAAAAAATTGATGCAAGTAATGATATCTATGAATTTTCAGACCAAGGTGAATGGAAAAGTATGTGAATTAACTGACAGGCTGATGGGGAAATTAAGATGGGGAATTGTGTTAGGGATGAGATAACGAATTCAAAAAATTTTAAGATTGTTAATTTTTCTACCAGCTCCATTTAAAAATTGAAACACTAGCTATTGCTAACCAATAGGTAAAATGTTACTCAAAAAGACCTATCATCTTTATACTTTAAAGTGGAACTTTCTCACACAACCAAAGTTTCCTATCTCCTCCGGGATCCATTTAGTCAGACATACATAAACATGTGTAATGGAGGTTCACTTGGGAATCTGATGCAACTCTGTGGTTCATCTAGAAGCTGTGCTGTAATCACTATCAACTGTGGTCTCCTCCCTGTCTCAATCAGCCTAAACTCTACATGCAAACAAACAGCAACAACCTCATATAGAACTAGATACAATAAAGATAAGTGCTTTATTTTTCCTAAGAACTCAAGCACCCACCTGAGAATACTTCTTTTGGTATTGTGCTTCAAGGCTAGTAATTTTACTTTTTTAGTTTATTTTTCTTTTGGTGGTACTGGGGTTTGAACACAGGTTCTTAGGCTTGCCACTCAGGCGCTCTATTACTTGAGCCACTCATCCAGTTTATTTTCTTTTTAAATTTGACCTTACAGACTATTCAAACTTTTGATAGTTAACTGGTCTGAAGGTGTGGGTGGGAGCAGCTATTGATAACACAACTGCTGTTTGCTTGAAGTGGGCTTAAGTTTGCCATGAATTTGTACTTGAATTTGATATCCCACTGGGGAAAATAACCTTCATCTCTTAGAAACCAATTGCCCTATACTGTTATTTTTTATTCTATCTGAGGCTCAAAGGAAACCATTGGCTACTACTAAATAGTCTATGAGATCAAACAATGCAGCATCTTTAAAACATTAAATACAGAGGAAAATCTTTTGATCTTCCATACCATGCATTCAAAAGTATGTATACTAAGTAGTGGATGCAATAAATTAATATCAATATAACTTCATAATTAAGTAAAAGTCTGGATGAAATAATGAAAGGCATTCACACGAGAAAAAAGAATATTACAGAAAAAAAAGAAAAAACAACACTAGTTTTGAAAAAGATGCACCCAGGTGGATATTTGACCTAAACAAACATGCTAGATGTGCTCAGTGGGCTGCTTAGTCTGGTTTGCTTTGCTGATTCATCTAATTTTAATTGTGAGAACACAGGCTGGAGAGGTGGTGATGTTTAATGTCAGTTTGTTTTCTAATATCTAAAATGAAGATAATAACTTTCACAGTTACATAAATGTTAAATTATTTAATATGAATGACCTAATATGATGATATGAGTTAAATATGCTATCTATACTTCCTAACACTTTAAATGGTTTCTTTTCCTGACTTCTTTTTCTTCAAACAAATCTAGACTAGAAAAGCAAATGTCCAAATATCAATAAGTACTCCATTATGAAGCAGCAAATGATTGCTGGTAGCAACTAACTGTCTCTATGCTTTAGAAGCCATGAAGAGCCTGCCTGCTTCTTCCTAAAATTAGTAGCTCTGAGTTCAACTCTGTGATAGCTCAAGGTCCTGGAAATTCCTTAGAATTTGAGAAAAAAAAGCACATAATCACACAGGATATGTGGGCTTGTATCATTTCATGTTTGTAAGAAATTTCCTTTTAGGGTTTTAACAATTAAAAAAATATAGTCTCTGTGATCACTAAAATAGTATCTAATGTGTTTTATAGAAGTGGTCCAACTATGAAAGGTAAATTATTTCCATTTCATTATCATCTTTGGGGAATATAGTTTAGGTACATGCTTGTCTAACTAAAGTATGTTTGAATTGCTACTTTGGTTCTACCTTACAAGGGAAATAGTTCACTAAAGTAAGTTTTTTAACTGTCAATTTTAATGAATAGATTTAAATAAAACTCAGTGAATGTGTATCTCTAAATCTTTTTCATTGTGCTTTACAATTGGCAGCAATGTTATGAACTAGTCATGAGTTAGAATACTATCCTCTGTATTGACATACAAATGAACTCACTAGGTAACTACTTTACATTAGAGATTTACGTAGTTTGATACCAAAAGCCACATTAAATTACTTGGTTTTAAGTGAGAAAGTTCAGAGTTAAGCTGCTTTTCTTCCCACATTTCATCATGTCTTCATGTGAAAACATTGATACACAAGGATTAAAAATATTTTATATGTTAGGGATACCCAGGTTCTGTTCCTTAGAAGTACATCACTTATTACCGCATATGTAGGAAGTTAACTATCTCTTACGGATATTTTTATAGGCAATAATTTTCAAATTTTTTATCAGAATTCATATTTTTTCAGATTTTACATAGTACTATAAACTCTTCATTATGGATACATCCATTCTGTTTCTTTATTCCTCGCAAATCTTTATTTTCAATTGTCTGTTCCTTTGCCAGTCAGTATGAGAGCTTCTGAAAGGCATTTTCATGCTAAGAACTGGTATGTGCTCAAGCATATTAACCTCAATAAAAAAAAAAAGTAACCAGAACACACATTTTCCACTAAAAATGAACATTTATGTCTTGGATCATTTCTTTTTCCTATTTATTGTAGAATACAACCAACCAAAAATGTACAGACATAGAGTATCTCTCATAAACAGTTTCTCATTATACCAAGCACCTACAATATTATAATTCTTCTTCTTTTAGAAAACTCATATTAAGACTCATTCAAACCCCAAACTTATCAAAATACTATTTCATCCACTATAATAATTAATTACTCAATACCAAGGTGATTTGAAGCACAAAGGGACCAATTGCTTGGTTGTACAGTTGTCAATTTAATTGGAAAAGTAGATTATTTCCACAGGGACCATAAAACTCACCTTAAGTAGACTATACACAAAGGGCATTGAAGATGTTAAAGCAGAGGGTGATTAAGTCTGTTTGGTAAGAATAATTGGTCACCTGGCTATTACAATGATGTTAGCAGCAGGAAGTTTTTTCCTAGCCTATAAGTTCGCAACAAACTTTTGAGTTTTAGGACAGTTTTATGTAGCAAAAATTTGTAGAATTAGAAGGAATAGGGCATACCACTTAAAACTTAGGGAGCTCACTAATACATCATCCTTAACATAAAAAATGGAAATTATTCAAAATATATTCTCAATAAACTATTAGTCAATGAACAAATATATCAATATAATAATAAAATATCACTTTAAAGATATTAAAATATCTTCCAAAATTTTAATATAATTCTAGTTCATTATTTGTTGTTGCATTTCTCTTATCAACTATGATAGTAAATAGAAAAGACAAAAGAATGAAAAATAATGCATAGCCATGAGAAAGAGAACTCAAATTGATTCAACTTTATCTTCAGTCTCACAACACAAATACAGAAATTCATCTTATTTGTAAGGAAAAATAAATCTAGCTAGTAAGATCATTTCTTATTTAATTTTTGGGCTGATCAAGGTACCTTAAGACATTTGGAAACCAAGAATAGCAAAAACTTGAGCATGTCATGGACCACATAATTAAATTATTAAATAACTTTTTAAATACACTTGTCAAGTTCATCATTTTGAAGCAAGTAGTGCTACATTTTCAGAACAGCAGTTATGGAATAAATTAATGACTTTTTATTATTGTTGTTGTTTTGTTTTGCTTTAGGTAGTACTGGGTTTTGAATTCAGGGCCTCATGTTTACTAAGCAGAAACTCTACCACCTGAGCTATTCCCCCACCCCAAATTAATGTTTTAACAAGCTATCCAGTGTTACGGCATACGATATTCCTTTGCATTTTATGTGAGGGGGTTATAGCCCTATAGTATGGTCACTTCTTTTTGGAAAAATTAATGAATTACCACTCTTGACTATGTTTTATAAGTGCCTTCAAAATTGGCTTGGCAGTTGAGAATCATATTCTTTACCCAAATATTGTCCCCTATGCACCAAGTTTGGGCTCACTATAAGAACCCAATTTTACCTTATTGCACAACTAAAATATAAAAGCTAAATGCATAGAAGAATCAATAATACTCATGTTTTAAATGCTCAAGCTCATTGAGTTGACCTATAAGTGACCTGTATTGTTATTTTTGCCAATAGCATATTTTGGTTTATATTTAAATTTATCATTTGTCACAACACTAAATTTCAAGTGTCTTAATTCACTTGAATAAAGACAGAGATCATAGAAAACTTTGTGCAAACAGAGTCAATGAGATTGTCTAATACATTTTTAAGAATACAATGTGTATTGTATGTTGTTACCTTTCACGGGTGTTATCAAATTAAGATATACATTTGTTTTGAGATAAGTAAATTTAAAGCAATTATAATTGTGTTTTAAATTCCAGTCTGAATATTATTTCAAACAAGAAAAGTTAAAAATGAATTGTAGTAAACAATGATTTTATATGAACTTAAGGGAGATTGTTTGATATAAACGTCTAGGCTGAGTATTTCATATCTTTTTCTTCCTCTCAACTAATTCACTTATTCAGTTTTAAAAATTGTATGAATATATAAACATAAGATCATATGACTGACATGAATCCTACTAGGAACATTTGTTTAGGGTAAAACATGGGAACAACTTAAGAAGAGCTACACTGGACAACAGTATTTGCGGCAATATCCATTTCATGTAGCAATATCTATTATAGGGCTAGGAAGTAAATAAAATGAAAAATCTCTACCCAGAGGAATTACTTGAAATCATAAACACTAAAGCTAAACCTCACCCTAGTAACTTAACAAAGCTAGAAATGTTTATGATATTTTAAAATATAAAGACATATTAACTTATTGCACTCTCCAGTTGCTGAGAGACATGCCTCTATTCAGTTGAAGGATAGTTAAGCATGAAAGAGCTTATAGTTTACCATTACAGAGCTGCAGTCTGCACTCTTTCCCTGCAATGAAAGGAATACTCTTTGCCTCATGTTTTTTCAGTATTTCTATTTAATCTAATGGCACTGAATGACACAAATGAAAAATTACAATCCTGTCAGAAAAACCATCATGCCCACTAAATAAAGTCATGAATAGTAATAAGAAATACAAGAAGCACCAGATAATTTGTATAATTTAATAATTGCGCACTAAGTGAAGTCCTGTTCAATAGTTATCCACACTGAATTCTTTCTCCATACATATTCAGAACACACTAGCAATTGACAAAAGGAACATAGCTTCAAAAGAAAATCTCTTATATAGTGAAAAGCTCTCTGTTAAACATGCAAGAGGTTAAACATTGCTGAAATTGTGAAACATATTCTCAGCCTACGCTTCCTGGTTTCATTCAATTACCAATAGCAGTCCAGACTATAATACAAACTAACACTGTATTATTAAATCAGAGCTTCTCATTTACGTCTACTTGTAACCTGAAGGACCAGAGAGAGAATGACATTTACTAGTCAACAACAGGACAAACAGCTCCCAACTTGGAAATAGACATGACCTTGGGATGTGGAATTCTCACAAACTGAGTTTTACAAGTTTTATTTGGATCTACTGCATAACAACACATCTCAGTGAATCCAGCATGGTACAGATATTCCTATTCCTACTTTTCCCCTCCAAAGCATGTTAAGAAAGCTCTGTACTTTACAGCTCATGCTTTAGATATGGGAAGTAATAATTATTAACCAGAAATTAATTCATTCAAATTTTTTAGTTTCATTTATTTTAAACAACTCGCTGGGTTTAATGTTATTTGTTGGCATAGTTGGGGGCTTGTATTGAATCTTCCCTGCCCTGAGCCATGCTGAGAGTGTTTCTCTAAAATGTCTATATTGATTAAGCAGGATGCAACATAATGACAGTAACTTAACACACACACACACACACACACACACACACACATAGCTCTCAACTCCCTTCTAGAATTTGGTAAATAATCATGAACAGATGCTGCAGATGCTCTTGTAAAAATAATGAAAATAGTGATTATTAAAATATTTTTTGCAGTCATTGCTTAAGTCCTGTTTCAAATTATGAAAATAAGCATAATTTATTTTCAAATTTTTATATGGCAGTCTGCATTTTCCCCGACTCCTAATCACGTATAAGAATATTTTTTCTTACCTTATTTTAAGTCAAAAAAGTCCCCAGAAAGATTCCGAAATGGTGTAGGTATATGAAACAGTAAAAAGATCGTCTTAGCTTGAAAAAAAATCAAAATAGTTTAGTCTAAAACTATCGAAATCTCCAAAGTCACGCCTGACTGGGTGTCCAGCTTGCAAAGTGACGCCAATCTGCCAGTCCGATACTACACTCCTTTGTCAAGTTAACGTGGGTCCTGCTGGTGAAGCAGATTCCCCAGGGCATGGGGTGCAAGAGGGCGTTGCCTCCAGGAGCTGGAGCAAGCAGTCCGCTCGCCCCAGCTCAGCATGGACAGCAAGGCGGACAGCACCAGCTCCGTACACCCCCAGCTTGTCTCAGCCACTGAACCAGGCTGATTCTCGCGCCTCCTCCCTAAGAGCTGCTGCCACTCAACCCCGGCTGCCCCGCCCCCACCACCTGACGTAACTGTTTTGTATATCAACTCGCTGAGAGGTGAGGGGCCACCCCCATGCCTGGGCTTCTGCTGGAGTCAGCTGTGGCAATCTTGACGACCACATCCAGGGTTAAAATCAGCCTGGCCATCCTTGGACTTCAAGCCCCGTTCACAACCAGTCCAGTGGAAACGAAAAGCGTTTGGTGTTGCTTGAGCTTCGCCTTGTCTGAGACCATGACTCCGATGCACTCTGAAGACCACGGCTGGCTGAGCCAGCCAAGGGGGGTGAGCTCTGAGGGAGGAGGAGGGAACTGAGGGAGCTCTGATCCTTTTGATCTTCCTGGCCAAACTTTGCTCCTTCTTCTTGCTTTTTGGTTATTGGAAAGGATCTGATTTGGGCTTCCTGCGCCCTTCTCGGTTCTCAAAGCAGCTAGAGGAAGTCGCTGCAGCAGAAACTTGTTGGGAAAAAATGTGAAACCTTCCAATGCTTACCATCATTCGATAAAGGAATCTTTAAAACAAGTAGCATGAATGCTACCTAGTGTATATCAGATTTCATATACATTCCTATAAAACCTGCAGGACCTTCCTTATTTATTCTCACGATTTAAATACATTGCTAAACTATATGCAGTTGGAGATTTCATGGTTAAGAAAATCATTTAAGATTGGAAAAAAAATTGAGTTCTTAGCTTCAACTTCCACTGCCAAAGTCATGAAGGTTATGCAATATTTATTAAGTTTAATATATCAATTGTTCTCTGAAAGATGGGTTCTGCTGGAAGCATTTCACAGCCTTAAGCAACTCTCTGTATGTGTGATGTTTCTTCTCCCAGTGAAGTTCTGACGGCTTTTACAGCAACAGAAAGGGGGCCTGCCATGCCAAATTCCACAAACTGCTTAAACTTGGAAACAAACACTCTTAGTTAGCTGAGACAATCAATCATCTAGCAAAGTCATTATTCATTACTATCCACACAACCCATCTACAGCCACCATGACTCACTTGTACAAAGAAATGGACATATAAATTAAGCTTATTTTTTCATTAATTAGACGAAGCATTTTATTTATTCAAAAATTCATACCATATTAATATGTTTTCCATCAGAATGCACACATACTTATCATCATGCTCCAGGATTGTGACAAAATTCAACACTGGATCTGCTCATGTGTGTTTTTAGCAACTCTCATCAAATGAATAAGTTTGTTTATTTCCCCATCAGGAAAAGAATTAACCAGTTTGATTTTCTGCAGTCTTAGAGAAGAAACATATTTTCTTTGTAGATATAGGCCAAAACTCTGTCCTTGTAATTATTAAGAGAAAATTGAAAAAAATGTATTTTTGCTTCTGACAGAACTCTCATTTTTTTTGTTTTTGTAACCACATAAACTATTCTTTGCAGCTTTGTTCCAGAATTTGTCATTTTCTTTCTCAAATATACAATTTCCTGGGGATATTCTTCCAATACACATAAATCATAATTCTTACATCTCAGATACTCAGCAATGCTTTTTTTTCCTGACAGCTACTGATTTTATCTTAATATCTACATGACAAGTGCCAAGTGCCTGCCTGCATTGGTCATCACACACACACTCACACATGCACACACACATGCATTGAGAACTTCCATTCTCAAGGTAAATTTAATAATGTTTCCAGACACCATGTTGCGGCATGAAAGTTAATATATGGGGTCATGTGGCATTGTACAATTATAATTGCAACACAACCAACTGAATAGCCTGTGCTTGGATTGACTATGGCACACACGATAAGCTGCTTACTTTGATCTGCTACATGCTAATATGCTAAAATGTCAGGAAACTCCTGATAGTTTACGGCAGAATCTATATACTACATTATATGTTCTTATAATATTCCACCAAAATTTGTGGTCTTTTTAATGACTACTATTTTCTCAGTTTACTGCATGATAAGACTAGGCTATGAATTCAATTAAAGCAGTCATAATATTGTTCAACGACCTGAGGGCACAAACTTGAAAAACAAACCTACCTTTCAAACTTGAAAAGAAAGCAGAGTCATTTTCCAATTGTTTTTTAGAAGAGTGGATGAGAACAAAAAAGAAGATAAGAGGAAGACAGTGAAGAAAAATAAGGAAAAAAATTAGAAAAATTGAACTGTTCTGACAAGCATGTACAATGATGCCTATACTGAGAAAACCATTGAGAGCTCACACTGTACCCTCTAGGGAATTCTGGGTTTGTCTTATCCTAAACAGAATGTGACTTCAGAAATTTCTATATTAAAATTGAAAGGTCTATATTAAAACTCAAAATGTTAAAAATTTTCCTCTCAGTAGTATAAATTGGCATCTGGTTACTATGAATGTGAAAAAAGGTATCTTAGGGTGATTAGGTTGTGAAGAGGGGAGGAGAGCCTAGAAGCAGCTAGGAGGCTGGGAGAGATGAAAAAATAAATTTCACCTACACAGGCTGAAACTAAGAGAAACAGAATGGGCCTATTTAAGTAGACATTTATTATATAAGCAACTTTATGATATTCTCACATGCAATTATACATATTACTGTTCAAGATAAATTGCAAAACAATAAAATTTAAAGCATAAAAAAGTATTTAAATGGATTTTAATTGGAAATTGTCAGTGGAATGATGACTAAATTATTGAGTAAATATACTCAAGGAAAATATCTTTAAAATTGGATGAACAACATCATCAAAAGGATTTTAACTTTGGTAACTAGAAATTATGAAAATCAATATATTGTAGATTTGTGGCTTTGCATATTGTTTGGACTCTTGGAGTGCCATAAGAATTTGCAAGATTTTTTTAAAATTACAATTATTTAAATATTTGTAGTACATGAGAATTATAAATACTATAATGAAAATAGCAGTGTATGGTTTGTGTAATTTTTCTTTATGAGTCAATTATGACATTTGCTGCAAGAAAGAATACACTCACTTTAAAAAGCAACAATGAAGTACATTTTCCTAGGTAATTTTCTTTCTTCCTTTTTGGAAATCAAAATAAAGGGAATAGGGAAAAACTCACATCAGTAAATAAAAAAGCAAAACTTCAATTAAAGAGAGGAAAATGATTGCAGCATAGCATGAATGTCTATTTTATCATAGGATATTTAAATGCACTATTATGTTATTGAGTGGAATCTGAATACAACTCATTTATATCTAAATTTCTAGCTCACCCAGAATCACAACCTTAGTCAAATTGTGTGTGTGTGTGTATATATATATATATGTATATATATACATATATATATATAGTAAAGTGTGCTAAAGATGATTTTCAAATATATTTTCTTCAAAATTTGAACATAAAATTTAAGATACAAGAATAAGTTTCAGTCTGATATATAAATCTAGATTTGATAACACTGTTCCATTATACATACACAATATTTGATCTAAGCAGCATTTGTATTGACTAAACTCATTTCATGAGATTACATTAGTTGTTAAAACTCTCAGTGTATGTTGTGAATTGTGATTATAGTTTAAATTTTTTTGTCCCTTTTATCACAATGCAGGCATTGTGTTGGCTTTATAGAAGAGATTGCTAAATTTAATCATTTAATATTTTCTTATTTCTTATTTACTCTTAGAAAGACTATTTTTATTAGATGTAGTCATGAACCCACCATCAAAATGCTGCATTTCATAAAGGATCAGATGTCTTTCTCAGAAATATCATGCTAAAAGTTGAATATAATTCTTTTTTCTTCCATTCAAATTCTCAGATCAATACACCTGTGAACTTTAATTCCTACTGTGTAGGTTTTTCAAATTCAACAAGTCCATGGAAAAATATATAGTATGAATAAAAAGTGCAAGTTCAAGAAATCCACCTGGCAATCTATATTGAAATAATTTATTTGTTTATTTTGGCTGTATGGGGTTTGAACTCAGGGCTTTGTGCTCTCCAGTTAAGTGCTCTGGTATTTGCAACATGCTCCTAGTCCTTTTCGGTTTTAGCTATTTTTTTAGGTAAGATTTCTCATTCTTGCCTTGGCAAGACTACAGTCAAATGTTTATAATATAAATGCTAATTGTGCAAAAATCCATGAGCATACTATTTCCTTTTTTATGAGCAGATCATTAGCTTTATAAGTTGCATCATCTAAATTGAAGGGAAAAAATAAAACATGCTCCTTAGATAACCAAGCCATGAGAAATGAAGACTACCAGATTGAGCAGGCTTAGGTTTGCACTATCTCCTCTAGATTCTGTACTCTCACCTTCCTGCTTTAATATGTCCCTTCACAGACGTGCTGCTCCTGCTTCAACTGGTACTATTCTGAGTTTTACTCCTACAGTTATTTGTCTTTCTGTGTTGTCTTGGTAAATAACATTTGCTTTTTCTGTGCTAGTCTGTAAACAAACTTTTAATAACAGCTGACATTTATCAATACATCCTTACACAGAATTCTCAAGGCTCATATAGACAGTTTCAAGTATGTGGCTCTATAAATGGAGTATAAATTGAAATGATTAAATAAGAAAATATTTTCATAGTAAGTATAATGAAATAACAACTGAAATTATTTTCATATGACTGTCTATGTTGATTTTTGAGATAGCTTCATTAAGAGGATGATAGATATTTACCTAAGTAAATCACTTAGCTACTGGGTTAATAGAGAACACCATTTAAGACTGAAATTTCATAAAGTAAAGATTGAGAGAGAAAAACACAATTCTGTTTTGCTATATTTATATATCAAATACATATGAGCAACCAGCTTATTTTCTATGAATAAACTTTAATGTTAAAGTAACCTAGAAGTTGAGAATTATAATTAAAATGATGTCTCATTAGATTTCTGTGTACACTCTACTACTACCTATCTTATACAAAATGATTGAAATTATAGTCAAATCAGAAAAACACAAATGTATCAGCTAATTCAAGAAATATTTAGCAACTTAATTCAATCTGCTTCAATGATTAAGTTCATCCTAAAAGTATATTTTTGCAACACAGTAAAAATTAATAATGCTTTGATGTATATGTTAAGTTAGAAATAACTTGAGCAAATCAGATGTATTGGTGCCTTCATAGTAGTTTTAAAATCAGTTGTGTAAAAGTTTCCTTTTCTTTCTATTAATTCATTAATCAATATTCTGGGAATCAATTTGGAGTTTGGTAAACTTAAGAGTCTTTGGAATCTAATTTTTACAAGTGTAATTGAACTGTGACTACAGACTAAAGAACATCAGATTTCATATACACAATGTTCATTCTTAAATTTCTTGTGACTGGAACTCTTAGGGCATCTATTGGCCAATGTTAGTATTGCATGTGAGCATTAGAGTTCATACAACTTGATAGTTACATATTTATAAGCAGTGGTTAAAATGCTTGCTGATGAAGAAATCTATAATGGAAATCTATAATGTTTATATTTGGATTTAAAGTATTAAGTAAATATATGAAAAAACAAAGTTAGAAGTTGTTCTTACACAGATTGTAATATATCATTGAACATTTCAACACTTTCAAAATGTATGATAAGTGTCTTTTAAAATTTAACATATTAATGTTCAGTATAGTTACAAATTTTGAACTTGTATGAAACAGAATAACTGCTCTTTCACGTTTCAAGAGAAGCACACACTAACATGTGTTGTACATTATAATCCTTAAAAGTAGAATATGCAAACACATTGAGAATATAGATCTGGTCCTTAAATTAGGAAAAGTTTTCTTATGCATAAGGAAATTGAATGTTAAGAATGAATATAATCAGTGCACTTGGTCAAATATGAAGGTAGCTTTTCTCAAAGTGTGATAGCCAGTTGCTGGGAGAGAAAAGGCACAACAACTAAGGATGAGAAATGATCTGAAATTGTGTAGCATTTTTCATATTTGGTATATAAAATGAATCTAGTACCTGTTAATCAATACATAAATTAATAACCATAAAATTCTAATATAAGATAAATAAAATAGAAATCAAAAGTATTAGAAGTATAAATAATATCACAGGTAAAAATTTGCCTGATCTGGGCTGGAGGCATATCTCAAGTGATAAAATGCATGCCTACCAAGCTTAGGGCCTTGAGTTCAAACCCTAGTACCAGCTATAGAAAAAGTATTTATATACATAGTCAGCTGGCAGAGTGGCTCAAGTGGTAGAGTGCCAGCCTAGCAAGTTTAAGGCTCCGTGTTCAAATGCCAGTACTGAAAAGAAATTAAGATTTTATCTCACTCCAGTTAGAATGGGTATCATGAAGGACATAAGCAGCAGCAAATGTTGGAGGAGGTATAGGGAAAAAGGAACCCTCATACACTACTGGTAGGAATGTAATTAGTGCAACTACTATGGAAAGCAGTTTGGAGTTTCTTCAAAATCTATAAACAGAACTACCAAATGATCCAGTGATACCACTCCTGGGCATTTATTTGAAGAAATGTAAATCAGAAGAAAATAGAGACACTTGCACACCCATCTTCATTGTAGCATTATTCACAATATGCAAGCTTTGGAAACAGCTAAGATGTCCTAAAACTGTTTTCCATAGTAGTTGTACTAATTTACATTCCCACCACCAAGATATGAGGGTTCCTTTTGACCCAAATTCTTGTCAACATTTGTTGTTTATGGTGTTCTTGGTGGTAGTGATTCTAAAAGGAGTGAGGTGGAATGTTAGTGTGGTTTTTATTTGCATTTCCTTTATGTCCAAGGATGGTGATCATTTTTTAATGTGTTTTTTAGGCATTTGGACCTCTTCCTTTGAAAAGACTCTGTTCAGGTCATTTGCCCATGTCATCATTGGGTCATTGATTTTTTTGGGAGTACAAATTTTTGAATTTCCTGTATATTCTGGTAATCAGTCCCTTGTCTGATGCATAGCTGGCAAAGATTTTCTCCCATTTTGTGGGTGGCCACTTCAATTTACAGACCATTTTTTTGTTGTTCAGAAGCTTTTTAATTTTATGTAGTCCCATTTGCCCATCATGTTTTAGTTGCTGAGCCACTTGAATTGTACTAAGGAAGCCCTTACCTATGCCTTTTGCTTCCAGTGTATTTCCTGCTCTTTCATGTGCTAACTTCTAGGTTTCAGGTCTGTTATTAACATCCTTAACCCACTTTGAGTTGACACTTGTACAGGGTGATAAACATGCATCTAGTTTCAGTTTACTGCAGGCAGATATCCAGTTTTCCCAGCAAAATTTATTGAAGAGGCTGTCTATTCTCTAGTATATGTTTGGGCAATTTTGTCAAATATTAGGTGGGAATACCTGCATGGATTCATATCCAAATCCTCTGTTCTGTTCCACTGGGCTTTTTATCTCTATTTGTGCCAGTATCATGCTGTTTTTATTGCTATGCCTCTGTAGTATAGTTTGACATTGGTGATTGTGGTACCTCCAGTGTGTTCTTTTTGCTCACTATTGCCTTGGCAACTCATGGTCTTTTGTGCTTCTAAATGAACTTTAGGGTTGACTTTTCAATCTCTGTGATGAATGACATTGGAATTTTGAAGGGACTTTGCATTGAATATTGCTTCGATAGTATAGTCATTTTCACTATGTTAACTCTACCAATCCATGAGCATGGGAGATCTTTCCATCTTCGGTAGTCTTCTTCAATTTCTTTCTTCATTGGTTTGTAGTTTTTCTTATAAAAGTAATTCACATCCTTTTATAAATTTATTGCTATATATTTGATTTTTTTGAGGCTATTGTAAATGGAATTGTTTTCCTATATTCTTTCTCAATCTGTTCATTGTTAGTGTATACAAAAGCTATTGGTGGCCCACTGACCTTCTGGCACACCAGCCACTGCCCACCCACCCACTGGCACACCGGCCACTGTCCACCAGCCAACCCACCAACCTGCTGGCAGCCAGCTCCAAACAAGCTTGGGAAACCTTCAGCAGACCAAACAGAATACTTTCTTGCTGGATCCACACTTGGGAAAAAAAAAAAAAAACCCAAAAAGAAGAAACAAAATTCTGAAATCCTGAACCCCAGCCCATAAAAAGCTTCTCCACATTATGTAACACTGAGAAAGGAGGGCTCTAGCACTGCCAGATGCTGGCTCAAAACAGCCTAGGAGATGCAGACAAAGAGGACTGGATGCTAAAAGAGTAACACTAAAACTACTAAGACTGAAATTCTACTCTTCCTGAACTGGGAATTTTTTTTTTGTTCTGTTCATTAAGTGTTTGTTTATCTTGTTCACTGTTTGATTGTCCACCACCTCTCCCTGTTGATTTCTTTGGTTCTTTTATTTTTTCTTTCCTTTTCTTTTTCATATCTTAGGGCATGAAGCAAGCCTCAGCAAATATAAGAAAATAGATATAATCACGTGCATTCTATATGACACAATGCATTAAAACTAGAAATAAATAACAGTAAAAACATGCAAAAATTGGAAGCTGAACCACACATTGCTTTATGATCAATTGGTTATTGATGAAATAAAAGAAGAAATTAAAAGTTCCTGGAAGTTAATGAAAATGAAACATCACCTAGCAGAACCTATGGGACACAGCAAAGGCAGTCCTAAGAGGAAAGTTTATAGCCATGAATGCATATATTGAAAGGTCAGAAAGATCTCAAATGAATGACCTAATGCTATACCTAAAAATCCTAGAAAAAAAAGAACAAGCAAATCCCAAAGCAAGCAGAAAGAGAGATATAATAAAAATAAGGGCTGAAATCAATGAAATAGAAACAAGAAAACCTGTACAAAGAATCAATGAAACAAAAACACTTGTTCTTTGAAAAAATAAACAAGATTGACAGACCCCTGGCAAACCTGACTAAAATGAGGAGAGAAAAAACCCAAATCAGTAAAATCAGAAAAGCAAAAGGGGAGATAACAAGCACCACAGAAATCCAGGAAATCATTAGTTGCTACTTTGAAAACTTATATTCTAATAAATGTGAAGATGTTTAAGAAATGGACAGATTTCTAGATACTTATGGCCATCCAAAACTGAACCAAGAGGATATTAATCACCTGAATAGATCTGTAACACAAAATAAAATTGAAGCAACAATACAGTATTCCAAAAAGAAAAGCCCAAGACCTGATGAATTGTGTGCTAAATTCTATCAGACATTTAATGAAGAACTAATACCAACTCTCCTAAAACTGTTCTACAAAATAGAAAGGGAAAGAAAACTGCCTAACATGAAACCCATATTACTTTCATCCAAAAACCATACAAAGACACCCCCAAAAAGGAGAAATATAGGCCAATTTCCTTAATGAACATAGTTGCAAAAATCATCGATAAAATAATGGCAAACCAAATTCAAGAACACATCAGAAAGATCATCCACCATGACCAATTTGGCTTCATCCCAGGGATGCAGGGGTGGTTCAACATACACAAATCTATAAATGTAATTCAGCACATTAATAGAAGCAAAGACAAGAACCACTTGATCATCTCAATAGATGCAGAAAAAGCCTTTGACAAGATCCAACACCACTTCATGATAAAAGCTCTGAGAAAACTAGGAATACAAGGAATGTACCTCAACATTGCAAAAGTTATATATGACAAACCTATAGCCAACATCAAACTTAATGGTGAAAAACTGAAGCCATTTCCCCTTAAATCAGGAAAAGACAAGGGTGCCCATTATCCCCACTCCTATTCAACATAGTACTGGAATTCCTAGCCAGAGCAATTAAACAAGAAAAAGATATAATAGGAATACAAATAGGTAAAGAAACTGTCAAAATATCCCTGTTTACAGACAATATGATCCTATACTTTAAAGACCTAAAAAAACTCTACCAAAAAACTCCTACACACCATCAACAGCTATAGAAGGGTGGCAGGACATAAAATCAACTTACAAAAATCATTAGCTTTTCTATACACCAACAATGAACAAACTGAGAAGGAATACACAGAAACAATTCCATTTACAATGGCCTCAAAAAAATCAAATACCTAGTATTAAACTTAACAAAGGATACAAATGACTTCTACAAGGAGACCTATGAACCCCTGAAGAGAGAGATCAAGAAAGACTACAGAAAGTGGAAAGATCTCCTGTGCTTATGGATTGATAGAACCAACATAGAAAAAATAGCTATACTACCAAAAACTATCTACATGTTAATGCAACTCCCATCAAAATCCTAATGATTCTCATTACAGAGATTGAAAATTTTACCCTAAAGTTCATTTGGAAACACAAGAGACAGTGAATAGCCAACACAATATCCTGCAAAAAGAGAAATGCTGGAGGTACAACCATAGTTGACTTCAAACTATATTACAAACCAATAACAATATAAACAGCATGGTACTGGCACAAAAAGAGACATGAAGACCAGTGGAACAGAAAAGAGGACCTGGATATGAATCCACACAACTATAACCACCTTACTTTTGACAAAGGTGCCAAAAATATATGATGGAGAAAAGACAGCCTCTTCAACAAATGTTGCTGGGAAAAGAGGTTATCCATCACAAGAAACTGAAACTAGATTCATGTTTATCACACTGTACTAGTATCAACTCAAAATGGATAAAGGACCTTAATATCAGACCCAAAATTTGAAGTTAGTACAGGAAGGAGCAGGAAACACTCTGGAAGTAATAGTTATAGGCAAGGACTTCCCCAATAGAACCCAGAAGCTCAGCAACTAAGAGATCGCATAGATAAATGGGACTTCATAAGACTAAAAAGATTCTGCTCAACAAAAAAAAGGTCTCTAAATTGAAGAGACCACTTACAGAGATTTGCCAGCTACACATCAGACAAAGGACTGATAACAAGAATATATAGGAAACTTAAAAATCTAAATTCTCCTCATATTAATGAACCAATAAAGAAATTGGCAAGTGAACTAAACAGAACTTTCTCAAAAGAAGAAATTAATTGGCCAAAAAACACCTGAAAAAAATGCTCACCATCTCTAGCCATAAAGGAAATTGAAACTAAAACCACACTAAGATTCATCCTCACCCCTGTTAGAATATCCATCATTAGCAACACCACTAACAACAGGTGTTGGCGAGGATGTGGGGAAAAAAGAATCAATCCTCTTACACTGTGGTGGGAATGTAAACTAGTACAACCACTCCGGAAAAAAATTTGGAGGCTACTTAAAAATGTTCTATCATATGATCCAACAATACCACTCTTGGGGATATACCCAAAGAATGTGACACAGGTTACTCCAGAGGCACCTGCATACCCATGTTTATTGCAGCACTATTCACAATAGCCAAGTTATGGAAATAGTCAAGATGCCCCACCACTGATGAATGGATGAAGAAAATGTGGTATCTATACACAATGGAATGTTATGCAGCCATGAAGATGAATGAAATGTTATCATTCGCAGGTAAATGAATGGAATTGGAGAACATCATTCTAAGTGAGGTTAGCATGGCCCAAAAGACCAAAAATCGTATGTTCTCCCTCATATGTGGAAATTAAACTAAGGGCAAACACAACAAGGGGATTGGACTTTGATCACATGATAAAGCGAGAGCACACAAGGGAGGTAGGAGGATAGGTAAGACACCTAAAAAACTAGATAGCATTTGTTGCCCTCAATACAGAGAAACTAAAGCAGATACATTAAAGTGACAGAGGCCAAAAGAAAGACACCAGGAACTAGAGAAAAGGTTAGTTTGAGAAGAATTAACTTAGAAGGTAGCACACATGTACAAGAAAGCAATGCAGGTCAATTCCCTGTATACCTAGTCTTATCTCAACTAGCAAAAAGCCTTGGTCCTTTCTATTATCGTTTATACTCTCTCTTCAACAAAATTAGAGATAAGGGCAAAATAGTTTCTGCTGGGTAGAAAGGAGTAAGGGGGGTAAGGGAGGGAGCAGGGGAGGGAAGGGAGGGGGCAAGAAGAAGGGGGAAGAAATAACCCAAACAGTGTATGCACATATGAGTAAAAAGAAAAATGAATGGACAAATGGATGTCATAAAATTTAAAAACTTCTGCATAACAGAAGAAATAGTTTTTAAACTGAGGAGACCACCCACAGGGTGGGAGAAAATACTTGCCAGCTATACATCAGACAAAGGATGGAAAACCAGAATATACAGGGAGGTTAAGAAACTAAACTGTCCCAAAATCAATGAACCAATAATGAAATGGGCAGCTGAACTAAACAGAAAGTTCCCAAAGAAGAAATTCTAATGGGCAAAAAAACACATGAAAAAAATGGTCACCATAGTAGCCATTAAGAAACATAAATGAAAACCAAAGTCAGATTGCACCTCACCCCTGTCATCAAAAACAATAGGTATTGGCAAGGATCTGGGGGAAAAGGAACTCTCATACACTGTTGGTGAGAATGTAAGCTAGTGAAACCACTCTGGAAAAAAATTTGGAGACTTATTAACAATCTAAACATGGATCTGCCATATGATCCAGCAATCCCACACCTGGGGATATACCCAAAGGAATGAGACACAGGTTACTCCAAAGGCACCTGCACAACCATGTTCATTACAGTCCTATTCACAATAGACAAGTTATGGAAACAACCAAGATTCCCCACTACTGACAAATGGATCAAGGAAATGTGGTATATATACACAATGGAATTTTACTCAGCCATGAAGAAGAATGAAATTTTATCATTTGCAAGTAAATGGATGAAACTGGAGAATATCATTCTGAACAAGGTTATCCAGGCTCAGAAAAAAAATTGTATGTTCTCCCTCATATGCAGATTTTAGATATAGGGCAAATACAGGAATGTTGCTAGACTTGGATCACAAGACAAGGGGAGTGCACATACGGGAAGTATGGGGATAGGTAGAAAACCTAAAACATGAAAGTGTTTGATGTCCCACTGCAGAAGAACTAATACAGAAACCTTAAAACAATAGAGGTTAACACAAGAAGGGGATCAGGAACCAGTGTAAAGATCAGTTAGAGATGAATCAACTTGGGTTGTAACACATTTGTGCATGGAAACAATGCTAGGAATCTCTCTGTATAGCAATCCTTATCTCAACTAGCAAAAATGCTTTGTCTTCCTTATTACGCTTATGTCTTGTCTTCAACAAAATTTGAGAAAAGGGCATAACAGGTTCTTCCTGGAAGTGAGGGGGGTTGGGAAGGGAGTGTAGGGGTGGGGGCAGGGGGGAGAAATGACCCAAACAATGTATGTATATGTGAATAAGTGAATAAAAAAAAAAAAGAAAAGCTATCAATTTTTGTAAATAGATTTTTGTATCCTGCTACTTTGCTGAAGCTGTTTATTGTGTCTAGGAGTTTTTTGATGAAGATTTTCAGGTGTTTTAGGTAAAAGATCATGTCATCTGTGAATACAGATAGTTTGACTTCTTATTTACCTATCTGTATTCCTTTTATTTCTTCTTCATGTCTTATTGCTTCTACTAGGAATTCCAAGACTATATTGAATAGGAGTGGAGACAGTAGACTTGTCTCATTCCTGTCTTTGAGGAAATGGTTTCAATTTTTTCCCAGTATGATGTTGTATAGGTTTGTCAAATACAGCCTTTATGTTGAGGTACATTCCTTCTTTTCCTAGTTTATTCAGAGCTTTTATCATGAGAGGATGGTGAATTTTATCATAGGCTTTTTATGCTTCTATTGAGTTGATCAAGTGGTGTTTTGGCATTGTTTCTGTCAGTGTGCTGCATTACATTTAATGTTTTCCTTATGTTGAACCACCCTTGTATTCCTTGTATAAAGCCAACTTGATCATGGTGTATCATCGTTCTGATATGCCATAGAATTGAGTTTGCCATTACTTTATTAAGGATATTGGCATCTATATTCATTAAAGATGTTGGTCTGTAATTTTCTTTTTTGTTTTGGGTCCTTCTCCGGTTTTGGGATAATTGTAATCCTGGCTTCATAGTTTGAGTTAGGCAGTGTTTTTCAATTATTGAATTTCTTTGCTGATTTTTTTGTCTAAATGACCTATCATTGGTGAGAGATGAGTATTAAAGTCTCCCACTGTATTGAGATATTTCTGTAATTTTAAGTCCATTATTATATGTTTAATAAAATTGGGTACACTGATGTTGGGCATGTACATGTTGATAATGTTTTCTCCTCTCAATGTATTGCTCTCTTTATTAGTGTAACATGCCCTCCTTTGTCTCTTCTGAGTAATTTAGGATTGGAGTCCACTTTATCTGCTATGAGTATTTCTACTCTTGCCTGTTCTGGGGGACCATTAGCTTGTTAAATCTTCTTCTACTCTTTCACCCTAAGACAGTGTTTGTTTCTGTCAATAAGGTGCCTTTTTTGCAAACAATAGATTGTGGTGATTCCTGCCATTTAGTTGTCTTTGTTATTTAGGGATTTGTGTGTGTGCAGCCAATTCTATGCTATTATCTGAGTACTTGTCTGTTCTTCTCTTGAAGTTTAATATTTCTTGTCATTTCATGTTTGTGTTTGTTTTCATCTCCTATATGTAGGATTCCTTTCAGAATCTTCTGTGGTGATTTGGTAGTCATATATTGTTTTAGTTTCTGTTTACCATGGAAGACTTTTATTACTCTATTGATTTTCAATCCTAAGACTAAAGTTGTTTTCTTTCAGTGCTCAAAATACATCATTCCATGCCCTTTATTACTTTTAAGGTCTCTGTTGAGATATCTGCTGTTATTTTGATGCATTTACCTTTAGAAATTATTTGATTTTTCATTCTTTCAGCCTTCAGTATTCTTTCCGTGTTCTCCATGCAAGTGTTTTAATGATAACATGGTATAGAGAAGCTCTATTTTGGTCATGTCTGTCTGTTGTCCTTGAAGCCTCCTGTACATGGGTGAGAATCACTACAATGAGATTTGGGAAATTTTCCTTTATTATTTTGTTAAATATATTGCATATACTTTTGGCTTACACTGCTTCTCCCTCAATGCCCATGATCGCAGGTTTGGTCTTTTAATGGAACTGTTGAGTTGTTGTGTGTTACATTTGTAGCTCTTGAGTCTTTTTTCTAAGGACACTTATGTTTTTTCCTTAATATTTATTTTGTCTTTGAGCCTCAAATTCTGTCTTCCACTTGTTCTAGTCTACTGGAGTGGCTTTCAACTGTATATTTTATTTGATTTAACAAACTTCATATTTCCAGGATTTCTGTTTGATTCATTTTTCTGAAGTTTTCCATATCTTTGATAAACTACTTTCATTTCTTGTTCCATCTTCTTTATTTTATTTATCTCTTTTTTCAATCTCCTTAGTTCTATTTTGGAGCTTTTTGAGGTTTTCTCTGAGTTCATTTAGTTTTACTGTGTCTTCTCCAGTTTTTTATTTGTTTTGTCTTAATATTATTTGGTTTTGTGTGTTCTTTTTGAGCTTCTCTTTAAGCTCCTTCAAGAATTTATATGACCTAGTTTTTGATGACTTCTTTGAGCATGTCTTTACAAACCTCATTGTACTCATTAGACATACTTATCATCATTCTACTGGAGTCAGCACCGGGATGTTCATTTTCTTTACTTTATACTGAATTATGTGTTAAGTTGTTAGTCTTTTGAGGGATTGTATTTCCTTGTCTTCTTCTTCATCCCCATGTTTCTAAGATGTGGCATGCTCTTATGTTGAGTGGCTATTTGGGGGTTTTAATCACCTATTTCTTTCCCTTGCCCAATTACTGTGCTATGACTGGCTTAGTCACTAGCTAGGTTGATGTACCATTTCTGTTCCCTGGCATGGAGCTATAAATGAGCTGTAACAAATTCACTGATTCAATGGCAGACAAGTTATTTTCATAATATGTAGAGAGCCCTTTGGTGATATTATCTATAAGCAGTTGATGCAGGGCAATAATGGATGTGTGGAGGGAGGTAGATACTTAGGTATTCAAAGAGATGGTGCTAGAGAAATGGACAGAGGGGGAATAGGGTAAGAGGGGAAGTGGTGTGAGGTATGTTGATTATAGGCTATCAAGTACTTAATGTGTGCTAAGGTGTAGTTGAGTCATTGTGGGAGAGGGTGCTATTGTCAGAGATTGACAAGTGATAGGAAGGATGGAATAATGTGTAAAGGTGATATAATAGAGTATTCCTGGATGGTGTGTATTGAGGAGGCTGGGATAGTGGGGGTAGAGAGAAGAGGAGCAGAGGAAGGTAAGAAGAAGAAAGGAAAGGAGAGAAGATGGAAAGAAAAGAGAGAGAAAAAATTGGAGAAGAGAAAGGAAAGTGGAGCAAAAGAGGACTAAAGTGAATTAGTGTTTGGACAGAATGGAAGAGTGAGGTAGGCAACAGTATGTTGGAAGAAAAAAATGAAAGAAGTAAAAACTGAAAATTAAAAAATATATTTAAGTGTATATAGATATTTCTATAAAATATCAGTTCAATGAATGTTCTGGATTCTTTCTTTGATTTCAGGTTCAAATGGAGTCACTTTTTACAAGGGTTTTGACCAAGACATTGTCCCTTTTTAAGGTTGGTATGCTGGGCTGTGTGGCAATGGATGTTGTCCCTCCCTATTGGATGGCTTTAGGGGAATCAGCTCTGGGTGTTTGGCCCTGGGCTTCCTTAGTGGGATGGGCTCTCTGGCATGGGTGGCTTCTCAGAAATGGCCCTGGAAGGAGCTGGTAAATGAGAAGTTGCCAGCCCCTTCCACTCACAAGGCATCCCTGTGAGATAGAAATGAGCTTTTCTCTTGGTAAGACTGTCAATTTCACTTTGTTCCCAGTTTCTCCAAGGCAGTACAATGCATACTTTCGCCACAGTGCTGCTGAGTTGCCCCAGCTCTACATTCTGCCCCTCCCCCTCCAGGCAGAAAGAAAAAGTTCCCTTTGTGTATCTGCCCACTAATTATGTCCAGGGGTGTGCAATCGGCTCCTCTTCTGCACTGAATTATGTGGTTCCCTGCAAAACAGATAACATGTTGTGCTTACCTGGCAGATTCACTTGGGTAAAAATAGGTCAGCTACAAGGCAGCGCAGGCAGGTGGCTGTCAGAGGTTTTCTGTCCATGCATGTTTGGCAGATCCAGGTCTTCCCAGATGCTTGCAGCTCTCTTTCTGTGGTTCTCTACATTGTGCTCTTGCTAGTGAAATTACAGACACACTCAAGTGGAGACAGACCAAGGCAAGCAGATAGCAGGCAAAGGTTCTGAAGTCTGTGTCCGCACCTATTATGGTGGGTCAGGGTTTTCTCAGATGCTTGCATGTTTCTTTCTGTGGTTCTCTGTGTTGCATTTTAGCTTTGCCCACTTTAGTTTTAGTGACCTATATGGGAAGGATATAAGACAGAAAAAAAGTGAGAGGGGAAAAGCAGCTTCTCAGCTGGCAGGTCTGTAGGGACTGCCTGACCCTGCACTTGGCAATTCTAGCTGGTGAACAGACAGGTGGGCTAGTAGCTGCCTGACCTGTGCTTAGCTATTATGCACTATAAAAAGGTACTTTAAGGGGCAGTCAGTGAATATTATGTTCCCCCATGTGTTGGTTGTATATTGGCTGTCAGAAAAAGCAGGGTTACCCAATCCTTGCTCCCACAAAAATCTGGAGTAGTTGTTTGAAATAATGTAGGTCAAGGTCACAGGGTCTGTTAGCTATCCACCATTTTGGTCTTTTCCCCAATCAGTGTCATTAAAAAAGAAGCCAAGTGCTTTTCATGGGAAGAATAAGAACAATGACTTGAGGGCATCTCAGAAATTGGCCAGACCCTAACTTTGGAAAATCAGGGGTATGAAAGATTAAACTTATTTGAAAGACTTTTCTATTATTTGAGGAGGAAGCATCACTAAGACACATTGCTGGCACAAGGCTGCATAAAAGCCATTTCCCTGTGACTCATTTTACTGTGCTCAGCTGCTCAATCATATATAGGTTGCTTGCATCCATGGTGCAAGGAAGCCCAGATACGGCTCAAACTGGTGTCAACTAAGTGATGCTTGTATTGCAAGTATGCAAAATGCAGGAGTTATAGAATTATGGAAGCTTCTATCCAGAATACAAAAGAAGGCTTGGAAAGCCAGGCAATGTTTGACAGAGTTGGAGTCTCTGAAAGGGTGATGCATGAAAGACTGAGGGTGAAACCTAACCTGCAAAGGAGACCCCAGATGTTGGAGATGCCTTGAGATCTGAAACTTAAGCTGCAAAAGAGACCCCAGATATTGGAGATGCCTGGAGATCTGGAACATCTGCTGAGGAAAGCCACAAATAGGTGAATCCACCCTAAGAGAGAGGCCATGTGGGACAGAAACAGCAAAGCCGTAGGGGCTTCTCATATCATGAGATGTGTACCCTGGAGTCCTGACATTGGAGTTACAGTATTTGCCTTGTATTTCAGTCTTGCCTCAGTTTGTTCTTTCCTCACTATTCTTTTCCCTTTTGGTGTTGGAATGCTTTTGACATTGTATATGTAATTTTCTTTTTTATTTTATAGGGACTCACAGCTAACAGTTTACATTGTTTCCCAGTTTACATTGAATCCCAGAATAGACTTTGGACTTCGCCTTTTGAACAAAGTTGGAATTGCTAAGACTTTTAGGACTCTTGGAGCTGAAATAAATGCATTTTGTATTTTGAGATGGCCACGAGCATTTTTGAGCCAGGTTTGTATATGAAATGTCTTCCACAGGCTCATGAGTTGAATGCTCAATCCCCATCTGGTGGCATTACTATGGAAATTAATAGAAATATTGTGGGGCCAAGCTAGAAGAAGTAGGTCACTGAAGACATGCTTTTGAAAGTTTTATTTGGTCCCAGGGTCCACCCTCTCTATCTCCATTCTGTCCACTATGAGGTGAGTTGCCTTTGCCATATGCTCCTGTGATTGTATTACGACTTACTGTACACCCAGAATCAATGTAGCCAAGGGATGGATTGAAACTTCTGAAACCATGAGGTGAAATAATTGTTGACTCTCTTTGGTACATCATATTCACATGCCTGACTGAACAACTCCAGCTGCATTTTTCATTGGCATCTCAAAGTTCATGTTTCAAATGGAATCCATCAATTTCACAGAATTCTCCTGGTATGTTCCTTTTCTTATTAAAAGATACCTCCATCCAACAGAATTGAGGCTGAAATCATGGTTGTACACAGTTTCCACTGCATAATTTAATGAATAGGAAAAAGTTAACTTTTTGGTAGTACTCAGATTAAATTCAGGGCTTCACACTTGCTAGGCAGATGCTGTAGCACTGGAACCACACTCATAGTTATTTTTGATTTAGTTAATTTTCACATGGGGTCTCATGTTTTTTCCTAAGCCACAATCCTCCTACTTAGGCCTCCTATGTAGCTGGATACTAACATACCAATATTTAAGATGGCTTTTATTTATTCATTCATCAATATCATGTTTTCTTTGAGCCAAATATAAACTCATTGAGTGTAAGAACCACATTGTTCAGACCTGTATTCTGGGTGCTCAGTGAACAATAAGTGCTCATTTCATACTTACTAACTGAATTCATTAATGTATGTGGCAATTCATTTCCTTATTAAATCTTTTTGACTTCTGTAAGTTCTACATATTTTTCAAGAATATATCAAATGCTATTTCCCCCATGGTACTTAATCTAATTTGCAAATTGATTTTGGCCTTTCATTTAAGCCATTCTATCATTATGTGCATTACTACTTTACACACAGTACTTTTTATTCATCTGTTTATGTATATCTACACCTCAGAGAAAATGGCTGAGATTTATAAGTATGATGTTCTTAATGTAGTATGAATTTCTAGGCTCACAGTAAATATATAATCTGGAAACATATATTTTAGATTCTTTATGTGTTTATTGTCTCCCTCCAAAGGCAGTTTGGGTTTTTTTGTTCAATGCTATATTTTCATTTTGGATACAGAGTTGTTAAGTAGGAGAAGTCCAATCTATTACTGCTGAAAGAATGAATGTCTTAATATTCACAGAATTCAATGTGTTCTAAAATATTCTTTAATTTTGTCATTGAGAAGATTAATATCATCATTATCTTATGCTTACTATATTTTGACTAATCTTTAAAAATACTTATTTTATTCAGCAATGTCTTGAGATTACAGAACTTAAATTATGACTAATCTTTGAATGGCAAATAGTTACCTAAAACATCTTATGAATATTTAGGAAAAATGATGTATCAGAATGTTGGAATAATGATGGTAGAAAATTATTACCTAAAAGTAAACAATATACTCTCTGATTCATAAGTTTCAACTTCTGACAAGGACTTAGATATCTGTGTTTACTCGATTTTGTTTGATCTTAGTCTGTATTTATTTAGGTAAATATAGAAGAGAGAGAGATGTAAACAAGGATATTTTAGGTATTGATACCTGAAACTTAGAGATGTAGAAGTTTCAAGCTAAATTTAGGTTTAAAACACTGACAACACAATACTTGTTAGTCTTACATGCATACAAATGTAGTTCAGTTAATTACTACCAGTTTGACATTCCCTCCAGTCACCTTAAAAATGGTAAAGGGAAGGGGATGTAGCTGCCTGGTTTTACCTCTAGCACTATAGAAAATAAGAATTAAAAGTTTAAAAGATAAAGAACTATATCTTTTCTTTAAGAAGGCATTAATTTCAGGCAGTTAAATATTTTAAAAAATTATAATTTCTCAACAGGAAAAAACCAGTGGCAAATAGATAAATGTTTCTATATTATACATTTAAACATTGTGCACACATTACATTTCTTTTACATAAAACTGAAATTACATTTTTGTAACCCTTACAGAAACAGAAATTTAGAATGAATAGAATGTGTCATACATAAAACTAATTATATTTAAATTATCTTCAATGATGTATAGCAATTATGGATAAAATACAATGTTACTAGGTTATTTCATAAAATGTTAGCTCAAAGAGTTTTACAGCATCACTTATTTTTAGAACGCTGTTTAAATCGCTGAAAGTAGTTGTATGAGGACATTTCATGCTGAATAAATAAAAGGAGTTTGTAAGTCAGCAAAATATAAAAGAAACATTAAAAGTTATAAACAAAGAAAAATAATGCATTTAAAAACAAATATTAAAGATTAATATGTTCTACTTACTATATTTACTAGTTGACTATAAATACCATGACAAACTAGTACAAAAAATTTATGTGAAAATATTATAAAGTCTTAGACTTCACTAATAATTCAGTGTGCACACAGTGCAATGTTTTGGTTGTTTATATGTATTTGACTTCAAGTGAGGCCCCCTATTACTGGAACACATCAAGTGGCAGAGTTCAGTCAACCACACAATATTCATTCCAAAATAATCTTGGGTGACTTCACAAAGCTGCTTTCTGAATTTCAGTTCTACCCGGCCTTATTACCCATCTTTTTGTGTTCAATTACTGATTGGGGCTTCCTTGTTTTTTTTTATGATTTTGCCATTTCATTAACTATACCTCACCAGAACTGAAGATTCTCAATGTAATCCATTTTATCTATTATAGAAATTCATATTTTTTATACATATGTCCATTGCATTTGCTCCAGTTTCATTGAATATTTGGCAATAACAGATTTATAGATGATAAGTTAACTCTAACCATGTTTTAAATCCACTTTCAAGATCTGAAAAAGAATAATTTATGAAAGGACAGGATTTGCTTCCAAGTTATGTGTTTATATATCTCCTTGCCATACATGCATGACTTTATTTAGTTAATATTTGTCATATCTTTGAAGTTAAAAGAAGAAAATTGTAGGAGGACATAAGAACAAATACCAAGGATATTCAAGGAATCATCATAGGCTTCTTTGAAAACCTATATTCAAGTAAATTGGAACATCTAGAAGAAATGGAAAAATTTCTAGATACATATGACCATCCAAAATTGAACCAAGAGGATATTAAGCATTTAAACAGATCTATAACACAATGAAATCACAGCAGCAATAAAGAGTCTCCCAAAAAAGAAAAATCCAAGAACTGTTGGATTCACAACTGAATTCTACCAGACCTTTAAAGTAGAACTAATACCACACTCCTTAAACTTATCCATGAAATAGAAAGGGAAGGAACACTGCAAAACTCATTCTACTAATCCAGTATTACACTCATCTCAAACCCAGAAAAGGACAAAACAAAAAAAGAAAATTAAAGACCAATCTCTTTAATGAACATGGATGCAAAAATCTTTAATAAAATAATGGCAAACCAAATTCAGCAGCATATCAAAAAATCGTATACCATGATCAACTCAGCTTCATCCTAGGGATGCAGGGATGGTTCAACATAAACCAATCATTAAATGTAATACAGCACATTAACAGAAACAAAGACAAAACTACTTGATCATCTCAACAGAAGCAGAAAAGGTCTTTGATAAAATTCAACATCTTATGACAAAAGCTCTGATGAAATTAGGATAAGAAGAAATGTACCTCAATATAGTAAAGGCTGTATATGACAAGCTTATAGCCAACATCATACTTAATGGGGAAAAACTGAAACTATTTCCTCTAAATTTATGAACAAGGTAAGAGTG
The DNA here is from genome assembly GCF_047511655.1 of Castor canadensis. Lineage (NCBI taxonomy): Eukaryota > Metazoa > Chordata > Mammalia > Rodentia > Castoridae > Castor > Castor canadensis. The sequence continues at coordinate 73,315,787 of NC_133394.1, read as the reverse complement.
TCCACTCTCTTCACTCCTAGTCAGCATAGTCTTGGAATTCCTAGCCAGGCAATAATACAGGAAGAAGAAATACAAGAAATACAAATAGGTAAGTAAGAAGTCAAACTATCCCTATTTGCAGGTGATGTGATCTCATAACAAAAATACTTGAAAATCACCAAAAATCTTCTTAGACACCATAAACAGCTTCAGCAAAGTAGCAATCTACAAAAATCAATAGCCTTTCTGTAAACCAACAATGAACAGATTGAGAAAGAATATAGGAAAACAGTTCCCTTTACAATAGCTTCAAAAAAATCAAATACCTAGGAATAAACTTTAAAAAGTATGTGAATGACCTCTACAAGGAGAACTACAAACCACTGAAGGAAGAAATTGAAGATTACAAAACGTAGAAAGATCTCCCATATTTCTGGATTGGCAGAATCAATGTAGTGAAATGGCTATCCTACCAAAATCAATCTACATGCTCAATGCAACTCCCATCAAAATCCCAATGACATTCATCGCAGAGATTGAAAAATCAACCTTATACTGAGGAAAAAGAGCAATGCTGGAGATATCACAATACCCACCTTCAAACTATATTACAGAACCATAGCAATAAATATAGCATGGTCCTGGCATAAAAACATATATGAAGACCAGTGGGACAGAACAGAATTCTCAGATATGAATCCATGCAGTTATGCCCACCTAATTTTTGACAAAGCACCCAAAACATAAGTTGGAGTAAAGACAGCCTCTTCAACAAATTTTGCTGGGAAAACAGGATATCTGCCTGCAGAAAACTGAAACTATACACATGTTTTTCCACCCTGTACAAGTATCAAAATAATAATGGTTTAAGCACCTTAATACCAGACTTGAAACTTTGTAGCTATTGCAAGAAAAAGCAGGGAATACACTGGAAGCAATAGGCATAGGCAATGACTCCCTCAGAAGAACTCAAATGGCTCAGCAACTAAGAGAAAGGATCAACAGATGGGACTATAGGAAAGCTAAAAATTTCTGCAAAACCAAAGAAATGGTTTTTAAATTGAAGAGGCTGCCCACAGAATGGGAGAAAATCTTTGCCAATTATACATTAGACAAGAGAATGATAACCAGAATATACAAGGAGCTCAGAAATCTAAACTCCCCCAAAAATCAATGACCCAGTGAAGAAATGGGTAAATGAATTGACCAGAGCCTTTTCAAAGGAAGAAGTTCAAATGTCTAAAAAACATTGAAAAATGGTCACCATCCCTGTCCATAAAGGTAATGCAAATCAAAGCCATATTAAGATTCCACTGCATTCCTATTAGAATAGCTACCATCAAGATCACAAATATCAACACATGTTGGCAAGGATGCAGAGAAAAAAGGAACCCTCATATCCTGGTGGTGGGAATGTAAATTAGTACAACCATTATGGAAAGCAGTGTGTAGCCTCCTCAAAAAAGAACTAAAGATAGAATTGCCGTATGTTCCAGCAATACCATTTTAAGGGATATACCTGAAGGAATGTGAGTCAGCTTACAACAAAGGCACCTGCATGTCCATGTTTATTGCAGCACTATTCATAATAGTTAATCTATGGAAACAGCCAAGATGCCCCACTACTAATAAATGGATTAAGAAGATGTGGTATTTATACACAATGTGATTTTACTCAGCCCCAAAGAAGATTGAAATTTTGTCCTTTGCAGGTTAATGGATGGAACTGGAGAACATCATCTTAAGTGCAGTTAGCCGAGCTCAGAAGGCCAAAAGTCACATGCTTTTTCTCATATGTGTAATATAGACCTAATAGAAATATAGTAATATTATGAAAATGTGGTCATACTAAGGGAGGGCACATATGAGAGGCATATGGTAAAAGAAGAAACTAAGAAGATGAATGTGGTTGATATACTCTCTATACAAGAATGAATGTAGAAGTCTTAAACCTAATGAAACCACCAAAATGGCAGCTAGAGGTAGGAAGCAGAAAGCGGCCCTCCTATAGTGAAATCTTGGAGAGACGCTGGAGACACACTTTGCAGGCATAATCACTGAGAAAAGGCATAACTTTGACCCTCCACACCTCCAGCCGGTGCAGAGAATCTCCACTCCACGTTAAACGGAGAAATGAGGACGGCCCCCGGGACCGCCAGTGGCCAGCGCCCATATGGCTTGGGAAGACACAGACCAGGTGAGCTTCATGGTACCATGGTACCCCCACAGACAAGCCTGGGCCAGAGCAGCATAGCCCCCTGGATAGACTGACCTCCACCCAGGGAAAAAAAGAGAAACTGAGTAATAAGCAATAAGAACAGTTAAGACACACTGGAAAGAGGGTGGGGCGCCCTGAGTGCTGAAGATTGGGGGAAGGGAATCCTTCCCAGGACTGTAAATAAACAAGCCAGGTGGGCCGGAGAGCCTCTGGCGGGAGCAGGGCGCGCGCAGAGCAACCAGGAGTGGGGAAGTTTGGGAGAGTGGTGGAGGGAGAAAAACTCCACAGGAGAGGAGGGAAGACCCACTTCCCACGTGAACTGTAAATAAACATGGCAGCCAGCAGGAGCAGCAGCACCGCCCAGTAAGCAGGAGCAGGAAAGCTTCTGAAAGTGGCAGTGGGAGGAAAATTTCAGAGAAGAGGGGGGAAGACCCACCTCCCACATGAACTATAAATAAACACGCAGGCCTGACAACACGGGGGCAGTGTCACCTTTCCCAGTGCTTGGAAAGGGGAAAGCCTGTAGCAGAGGCTCCCGCACAGGAGAACTCTGAGCAAACAAAGCCTGTGGGACCAGGTGAGTGATAGCTCACCCCAGAGATCTGCATAAATAAGGCCGCCAGCTGCAGGCTGAGAGCAGCAGGCAGGCAAGCTGCAGTTGCAGATACCACTATCAGAACTGTCTCCAGATGCTTTTTTTTTCTTTTTCTCCCTCCCTTTGATGAGAGACCAACCAAATTACACCTGCAAGCCAAAAAACTTACTGAAACTGTATTGCATTTGAACTTGGGACACTTGGTGGGGCTTTTGTGTGTGTGTGTGTGTGTGTGTGTGTGTGTGTGTGTGTGTGTAGTTTTGTTCTACTTTATGCATCCCCTTTGATGAGACAACTACAGAGCAACATCTGAGGCACCAACTCCAGGACAGGAGATTGAGACAGACACCCAAATTATTAAGACTGAAACTGCATTGCATATAAAATTGGAAGTTTTTTGGATTTTTTTTAATTTTCTATTTTCCATTTTATTTTAATTCATTTATATATATAGATATTTCTTTCATTTACTTTTTTTTTTATCTTTGATTTTCAATCCTCTCTCTGTCTCTCTAATGTCTGTTCAGCTTACTGTCGATTAGTACACTAACACTCCCTGTTTATACCTTTGAAATTCTCTTGTCTGATACCTTGTTCTGCTTTCTCCCTCTTGTCTGTATATTTGTTTTCCCCTTTTCTTTAACTTCTTGCTTTCCATCTCAGCTCACCCTTCCATTCTAAATATTACCATTGTTATTAGTACAAGCTAGAAAATACTTAATTGCACACAGTACAGGGACAGTAACAACACCAAAGATGATGACAGGAAGACAGAATAAACAGGGAAACCAGTTTCCCCACAGCAAAAAGTTAGTACAGGAACCAGAGGGGAATGAAGAGAACAGAAACTCAGATCCAGACTCCAACAAAATGAAGATAAACTATGCCAAAGACCCAATGAAGCCCACAAGAATAATTTAAAAGAAGACATACTACAAGTACTCAATGAGAATTTTATAGAGATGATACTGGATAGGGTCAAACAAAATGTACAGGAGACACTCAAGAAATTCCAAGACAACAAAAATAGAGAATTTGAAAAAGCAAAAGAAGAAATAAAGGAAACCATAGAAGCACTGTATAAACACCAAAGTGAAAGAGAGAACACAATGAATAAATGGATAAATGAACTCAGGACAAAAATAGACATTAAAGAGGAAAACTGCCAGGATATGGAAAACCTCAGAAAAAAGAATGAAACAGAACTGCAAAACAAAATGGAAGGCCTATCCAGCAGAATAGAACAAACAGAAGACAGAATCTCAGAACTTGAAGATGAAATGGTAATTAAAGTAAAAACCAAAGAACTATTAATTAAACAACTCAAGACCTGTGAAGAGAAAATGCAAGAACTCACTGACTCCATCAAAAGACCAAACTTGAGAATCATGGGCATCAAAGAAGGAGAAGAGGTGCAAGCGAAGGGAATGCATAATATATTCAACAAAATAATAACGGAAAATTTCCCAAATCTAGAGAAAGATATTCCCATAGATGCAAGAGGCTTCCAAGACACCAAACAGACCAGATCAAAATAGAACTACTCCATGACATATCATCATTAAAACAACAAGTTCAGAAACTAAGGAAAGAATATTGAAGGCTGTAAGAGAGAATAAACAAGTAACATACAAAGGTAAACCGATCAAAATCACAGCAGACTTCTCAACAGAAACATTAAAAGCAAGAAGAGCGTGGGGTGAGATCTTCTGGGCACTGAATGAAAATAACTTCAATCCCAGGATTCTCTACCCAGCAAAGCTATCATTCAAAATAGATGGAGCAATAAAAGTCTTCCATGATAAGCAGAAACTAAAACAATATGTGACCACAAAGCCACCATTACAAAAGATTCTGCAAGGGATTCTGCACACAGAAAGTGACACCGAACTTAACCATGAAAAGGCAGGCAGCACCAAACCACAGGATAAGAAAAAGCAAGACAGTAAAGAGTAACATCAAGTTAGGTACACACAATCAAACCTTCAAACAACTAAGATAACTAAATGGCAGGAATCACCACATACCTATCAGTAGTAACGCTTAATGTTAATGGAATTAATTCACCCATCAAAAGACACCATTTGACAAAATGGATTAAAAAAGAAGATCCAAAAATTTGTTGCTTACAGGAGACTCATCTCACTGACAGAAATAAGCATATGCTTAAGATGAAAGGCTGGAAGAAGATTCACCAAGCCAATGGCCCCTAAAAACAGGCAGGAGTAGCAATACTTATCTCTGACAAAGTAGACTTCAAACTTACATTGATCAAATGAGATTAAGAAGGACATTCCATACTAATAAAAGGGGAAATAGACCAAAAGGAAATAATAATCATCAATCTGTACGCACCCAATGTCAAAGCACCCAATTTCATCAAACATACCCTGAAAGACCTAAAAGCATATATAAACACCAACACAGTAGTTGTGGGAGACTTTAACACCCCATTATCATCAATAGATAGGTCATCCAAACAAAAACTCAATAAAGAAATCCAAGATCTAAAATATGCAATAGATCAAATGGACCTAGTTGATGTCTACAGAACATTTCATCCAACCTCTACACAATATACATTCTTCTCAGCAGCCCATGGAACCTTCTCCAAAATAGATCATATCCTAGGGCACAAAGCAAGCCTCAGCAAATATAAGAAAATAGAAATAATACCGTGCATACTATCTGACCACAATGCAGTAAAAGTAGAACTCAACAACAAAAGTAAAGACAAAAAACATGCAAACAGCTGGAAACTAAATAACTCATTACTTAATGAAGAATGGATCATCCATGCAATAAAAGAGGAAATTAAAAAGTTCCTGGAAGTCAATGAAAATGAAAACACGACCTACCGAAACCTATGGGACACAGCTAAGGCAGTCTTGAGAGGAAAGTTTATAGCCATGAGTGCCTATATTAAAAAGACTGAAAGATCCCAAATCAATGACCTAATGATACATCTCAAACTCCTAGAAAAACAAGAACAAGCAAATCCCAAAACAAATAGAAGGAGAGAAATAATAAAAATAAGAGCTGAAATCAACGAAATAGAAACCAAGAAAACCATACAAAGAATTAATGAAACAAAAAGTTGGTTCTTTGAAAAAATAAACAAGATCGATAGACCCCTGGCAAACCTGACTAAAATGAGGAGAGAAAAAACCCAAATTAGTAGAATCAGGAATGCAAAAGGGGAGATAACAACAAACACCATGGAAGTCCAGGAAATCATCAGAGACTACTTTGAGAACCTATATTCAAATAAATTTGAAAATCTAAAAGAAATGGACAGATTTCTAGATACATATGATCATCCAAAACTGAACCAAGAGGAAATTAATCACCTGAATAGACCTATAACACAAAATGAAATTGAAGCAGCAATCAAGAGTCTCCCCAAAAAGAAAAGTCCAGGACCTGATGGATTCTCTGCTGAATTCTATCAGACCTTTAAAGAAGAACTGATACCAACCCTCCTTAAACTCTTCCACGAAATAGAAAGGGAAGGAAAACTGCCAAACACATTTTATGAAGCCAGTATAACACTTATCCCAAAACCAGGCAAAGACACCTCCAAAAAGGAGAACTATAGGCCAATCTCCTTAATGAACATTGACGCAAAAATCCTCAACAAAATAATGGCAAACCGAATTCAGCAACACATCAAAAAGATTATTCACCACGACCAAGTAGGCTTCATCCCAGGGATGCAGGGGTGGTTCAACATGCGAAAATCAATAAACGTAATAAACCACATTAACAGAAGCAAAGACAAAAACCACTTGATCATCTCAGTAGATGCAGAAAAAGCCTTTGATAAGATCCAACACCATTTCATGATAAAAGCTCTAAGAAAACTAGGAATAGAAGGAAAGTTCCTCAACATTATAAAAGCTATATATGACCAACCTACAGACAGCATTATAGTTAATGGAGAAAAACTGAAACCATTCCCTCTAAAATCAGGAACCAGACAAGGATGCCCACTATCTCCACTCCTATTCAACATAGTACTGGAATTCCTAGCCAGAGCAATTAGGCAAGAAGAAGGAATAAAAGGAATACAAATAGGTAAAGAAACTGTCAAAATATCCCTATTTGCAGATGACATGATCCTATACCTTAAAGACCCAAAAAACTCTACTCAGAAACTTCTAGACATCATCAATAGCTGTAGCAAGGTAGCAGGATATAAAATCAACATAGAAAAATCATTAGCATTTCTATACAGCAACAATGAGCAAACTGAAAAAGAATGTATGAAAACAATTCCATTTACAATAGCAACAAAAAAATTCAAATACCTAGGTGTAAACCTAACAAAAGATGTGAAAAACTTCTAGAAGGAAAATGATACACTTCTGAAGAAAGAGATTGAGGAAGACTATCGATAGTGGAGAGATCTCCCGTGCTTATGGATTGGTAGAATCAACATAGTAAAAATGTCGATACTCCCAAAAGTAATCTACATGTTTAATGCAATTCCCATCAAAATTCCAATGACATTCATTAAAGAGATTGAAAAATCTACTGTTAAATTTATATGGAAACACAAGAGGCCATGAATAGCCAAGGCAATACTCAGTCAAAAGAACAATGCAGGAGGTATCACAATACCTGACTTCAAACTATATTACAAAGCAGTAGCAATAAAAACAGCATGGTACTGGCACAAAAACAGACATGAAGACCACTGGAACAGAATAGAGGACCCAGATATGAAGCCACACAACTATAACCAACTTATCTTTCACAAAGAAGCTAAAAATATACAATGGAGAAATAGCAGCTTCTTCAACAAAAATTGCTGGGGAAACTGGTTAGCAGTCTGCAAAAAACTGAAACTAGATCCATGTATATCACCCTATACCAAGATTAACTCAAAATGGATCAAGGATCTTAATATCAGACCACAAACTCTAAAGTGATAAAGGAAAGAGTAGGAAATACTCTTGAGTTAGTAGGTATAGGTAAGAACTTTCTCAATGAAACCCCAGCAGCACAGCAACTAAGAGATAGCATAGATAAATGGGACCTCATAAAGCTAAAAAGCTTCTGTTCATCATAAGAAATGGTCTCTAAACTGAAAAGAACATCCACAGAGTGGGAGAAAATATTTGCCAGCTATACATCATCAGACAAAGGACTGATAACCAGAATATATAGGGAACTTAAAAAACTAAATTCTCCTAAAACTAATGAACCAATAAAGAAATGGGCAAGTGAACTAAACAGAACTTTCTCAAAAGAAGAAATTCAAATGGCCAGAAAACACATGAAAAAATGCTCACCATCTCTAGAAATAAAGGAAATGCAAATTAAAACCACACTAATATTCCACCTCACCCGTGTTAGAATAGCTATCATCAGCAACACCACCAACAAGTGTTGGCGAGGATGTGGGGAAAAAGGAACCCTCTTACACTGTTGGTGGGAATGTAGACTAGTACAACCACTCTGAAAAAAAATTTGGAGGCTACTTAAAAAGCTAGACATGGATCTACCATTTGATCCAGCAATACCACTCTTGGGGATATACCCAAAAGACTGTGACATGGGTTACTCCAGAGGCACCTGCACACCCATGTTTATTGTGGCACTATTCACAATAGCCAAGTTACGGAAAGAGCCAAGATGCCCCACCACTGACGAATGGATTAAGAAAATGTGGTATCTATACACAATGGAATTCTATGCAGCCATGAAGAAGAATGAAATGTTATCATTCACTGGTAAATGGATGGAATTGGAGAACATCATTCTGAGTGAGGTTAGCCTGGCCCAAAAGACCAAAAATCGTATGTTCTCCCTCATATGTGGACATTAGGTCAAGGGCAAACACAACAAGGGGATTGGACTATGAGCACAGGATAAAAGCGAGAGCACACAAGGGAGGGGTGAGGATAGGTAAGACACCTAAAAAACTAGCTAGCATTTGTTGCCCTTAATGCAGAGAAACTAAAGCAGATACCTTAAAGCAACTGAGGCCAATAGGAAAAGGGGAACAGGTACTAGAGAAAAGGTGAGATCAAAAAGAATTAACCTAGAAGGTAACACCCACGCACAGGAATCAATGTGAGTCAATGCCCTGTATAGCTATCCTTATCTCAACCAGCAAAAACCCTTGTTCCTTCCTATTATAGCTTATATTTTCTCTACAACAAAGTTAGAAATAAGGGCAAAATAGTTTCTGCTGGGTATTGAGTGGGGAGAGAGGGAGGGGGCGCAGTGGGTGGTAAGGGAGGGGGTGGGGGCAGGGGGGAGAAATGAACCAAGCCTTGTATGCACATATGAATAATAAAAGAAAAATGGAAAAAAAAAGTAAAAGAAAAGAGATGAACCACTTGTGCTCAAAATACACATACACACAGATATACACACACATATGTTTATATAGAATTATCATAAGGACACCCCCTGTGTAATTACTTTTATCTCAAACAAGCAAAAATGTCATTCCCAGGGGAGTTTGGTACCAGTGGGAGGAGTGAGGTGGTCGGAAGAGCAGGTAGGATGATGAATATTGTGCAAAAAAATGGGTAAATATGTATGTAATGTACAAATGATACTTGTTGAAACTCTTCCAGGAAAGGGAAGAGGGGGCACTAAAGGAGAGTGGTGATGGTGGGGGTGAATTCAAGTATGACAGATTTGATGCATTGTAAGAACTTTTGTAAATGCCACGATGTACCCCCACACAGCACAACATAAAAATAATAGTAATAATTTTGAAAAGTTTAATGTAGAATTACCACTTCATCTAGTGATTCTTCTATCAGGTAGTCTCAAAAGTTTTGAAAGCAGATGTCAAAGAAGTATCTGCACACACATGTTTAACGCAGCATCATTTACAATAACTAGGACATGGAAATAATCTAAATATCTATTGATGGATGAATGGATAAAGAAAATGTGATGCATACATAACATGGAATATTATTCATTCTTAAGAATGAGGTAAATTATATCAAATACTAAGACAAAGGTAAACCATGAGGACATTGAGCTAACTAAAGGAATCCAATCACAGAAAGACATACACATTTGATTCTACTTATGAAGGGTATCTAAAGTAATAAAATTGGGGTTCATATTCAAGTCTAACTAAAGGAGGTAGATGAGAAAAGGATAATAGTGAGGGAAGGAGGATAAGAATTCATGGAGGAGTGAATGTCATCAAAGAACATTATATATATATATATATATATTTATATATATATATGAAATGTAATAATGAAACCTTTAACTATTTAAAATTAAAAATTTTCTACCGATGCTGGTAAGTTACAAGTTGCCTCTCTGAGGCAGAAGCTCATGTTGTAGACTGAATTACTGCCATTTCTTTTTGTTGTTATTGCTCTTACTTTGTTTTATTTATGGAGGCAAGTACTGACACACTTGAATGAGTAATGTGGCTCCAGAGGTTATAGGTGCCTGCATTGTAAGAGAGATTTTTCCAAAGACTATTTCTAGATGATGCACATATACTTCTTATTAATGGATCAATAGAATACAGATTTGTGGATCACATATAACTTTTATCTCAGTAGTGGAAAAGGCTGATTTCACTGATGTAATCTGTGCTCTACAGAAGACTGATTACTATCTAAAAGCAGGTAGGTGTAAAATACTGATAAGTTCATGTGCAAAATTCAAGGACAACAAAAGGAATGATGATGGATGGATGACCACAGATGACTTCCAGGAAAATCCAGATATATTGCTTAGTTTTTAGTAATCGCAATTATTATTATCTATTGCCTAAATGAAGAAACACCTCCCTCATCAATCACACTTTTCCATGACATGGAATCTAGTCAACATCCATAGAAGATCAGAGCAACTCCTGCTTTGAATTATTAGGTGATAACAGTTATACTTCCTGAATTTTGCATCAATTTCTTCACTACAGATCCAATTCAGTCCTTCCACTGAAATTCATTGTTTCTGTTCAACTTTTCTCAGTGTAATGCACACTCTTATTCTCCAATTTTCTTTCCTTTTCTACATTCCTTTACTATTATATTTCCCCTTTTCTGCAACATTATAGTTTTCTGTTTTTCCTGATTCACACACTCCTGATTTGGGGAACTCTTGATCCTCATTCCATTATTCCCCTACAATTTATGCAACCTTGTCACCTGGAACCCACCCCTCTATGCATGGTCAAATGGTTTCAGAAGCCTGACAATGAAACAGACATGCAAACAAAATGGTGGAATAATGATGAGTGTCCTCTTACAACTAGGATGTATAGAGAGGCACCAAAATTGGTAAGTATACACTATTAAGACATTGCAAAGAAACATGCCTCTCATTTCAGTATTTTTACTGTCTAAAGTGAAAATATTTGATTTAAAAGGTTAAAATAAAAGGTTACTCAGAACAGATCACTACCCAATGTATACATGAATCAAAATCACACTGTACTTCATAACACATACAAATATTATGCCTCAATAAAAAAGTAAATAAATTAAAATAAAAAGGAAAAATGGCATTGCGGAGTCTAAAAATGTGTCAAGTAAACATGTACCCATTTGTCATCATCAAAAGACAGACACTTTCTTCATAATATATACTTGTACATACATAAAGCTCCAACAGAAAGCTGGGAAAAATGCTAATTATTGTTAGAGATGACTTACAAGTTAAGCACTAAGTTTTAGTTTAGCAATGCAGTCCTTTCTGAATGTAACCAAGCTATGTGTGATAAAATGCATATTTATTAAATATTGAAGAGTTATTATTTAAAGATTTCTTGGAAATCAAGGTCCAAACACTTGAAAAGTTTAGATACTATGTGGGTTCAGAATATGGCACACCTTAAAGACACAGTGTTAATTGTCTGAAGCCACAGAATAGTCTCTATAACCACCCAACTGAATTGTGGAAGAGACTCACGAGCATGATGTGTCATCTTTTCAAGCCTCCCTTTCCTCATATGTTAAGTGGAAAATTTAATGTTTTGATATAGCTTGTGTAAGTTGCTTCACAAGTTACTTTGTACTATTAAGCAGTAACATCAGCTATAATAATGGTGGTAGTAAAATTTTTACCCATTTCATAGAGATTCATATAAACACTACAATTTAAACATTTACCTCCTCTTCAGATAACTCAAGGTAATATCCAGTATCTTTTGGTTTGATATTACTTTATCCCATTTGAAACTTAAAATTCAAGGTCCTAATCACAATTGATAGATGTAAATAGAGCTATATCAAGAAATTACAATGAAAGAATAGTGTTAATCCTGTGATTTCACCAAAAAGTCCTCACTTTACAATATCATCTATGTTTTCATTAGTTTCATCTTTGCCCTCTAATTAGGCATGAGTTTCTTCAAGTATAAGTTTTCCAGATGAAATTAGTTTCATTCAGAGGAATAAAGTGTTGTGTTCTCAAAACTAGGTTAAAATTGTTTATTAAAAATTTTGTCCTCTCAGTAATATTTACCCAAATATTATTTTTCTGATTTTCAATGAAAGGTAAAGTGAATCAGCAGTTTATGTTTAATCGGCTTTATTGCAATAGCCCTGGACTTCTAACTTCCATTATATAATGCTTATTCTATGGGAAATGTGATAGAAACCATAATAATCAGTTATTTTAACAATGTAACATGATTAATTACATTCGCAATATAAAATACTTTTTGGGCTGGGGAGAGTCTTACACAAGATAAAAAGCAAAGAGGAAAGAATCACGAATTGTGAAAATATTAGAGAATATGGGTTTCCATGAAAACACACCTTTTAAAATTAACTGGACACATCAGTGACCTACACAGTGAGGAATTCAGTAGACAAACTGCCATCTTAATATCTGAAATAGAATAGGTTACAGGAAAGCACCATGTTATAAGATTAATAATTAAAGCAGCTTACTTTAATAAAAAAGTGTTTGCAAGCAAAGAATGCAATCATGTTGCCTTCAATGAGTGGCTGAGATGTTCTCAAGTTACTCAGGATCCAAGCTGTAAGATAACCATTGATTCCTGAATCTTCCTTATAAGAACTGTTTAGCTTCTACATCCTGTTACCCACATCTGTCCAAAGAAGCCTGTCATGTGTATTCATTCTCTTCCATTGTCCCTGCCCTATATTAGATTTTCAGTATCCTTCTGGGGAAGACTCAAGAATACAATTAATTGGCTTCTCTACTTCAAATCTCTCTTGTCTTCATTCCTTTCTACATTTTTTTTCAGATTAATCTTTCTAAAGCATTGCTGCATCATGTCATTATCCACTAAGAAGCCTGTCATGGTTCTCCATAGCCCAGTGACCATACCATTTGTCACGTAAATTAGAAGGCATTTGTGGGCAAAAGAGGCATGGAAACATGGGTAGTCAGCATTGTCTTGAATGGATGGAGAAGTATTGTCATTCCATCAATTGCTACAAATCTTCCATAAGTTTTTTCCAAAATTAACATTGATCCTTTACAGAAAAAACGGAATTACTTTATATTATGACTACTCACCTCACTTTTTACATCAATGAAATATGGACTGTTACTTTTCAGTGTTTTTTATGAGTATAAAATGTTTTTTGTGAGTATCAGATAAGTGGTATATATTATGCAATCAAATAGTGCTACTGACCTTTTCATCCTATCAATGCCATTAAAATACACACAGAATATCTGCTCTCAACATGAAACACTGGTCATCAATGAAAGGAGGTAGTTATACTATTGTTGGCTCTATTAAAAATAATTAATGATCATTTTTTCAATCCCATAGAAATTTTTATCACTTAATTTTACCCCCTAATAATTGTACATATAAAATTAGGTCAATTAAAGTAATTTTGGGGTGGAAATACTATAATTCATTGGGACTTCTTTGTTACAATGTTGGAGAATAACTATTTTAGCAATGTTATATAAAGTAAAATTGTAATTTTTAATTTAAATTGTTCTGTCATTGTTTTTTCCTTAAGAACTTAGCATTTAGGTTTTAAAGACTTACTTTATAATAAGAGGTGCATTTGGTGTGGGCTTCCTCCATAGATTATAGATATTTTAAATTATATCTTCATTAGAACATAGATAGTGAACCCTTGCCTATTGGAATGTCTCTGGCATATGTTAGATGAATATTCTGGTATTTAAACTGTAACCAACTCATTTTCTAATAAATATACTTTTTGAAAATCTCCAATGAAGTAACTATGATTTAATTTGTATCACATTATCCTTATGAAATAAATCTGGCCTATATTTAGACATCATTCTCCACAGGTTGAATAAATCAGCAAGAGTGTTTTCTGTATTTTAGTTCATGAAATTAAATTTGGTGGTGGTGGTAGTGTTAATGTTGATTTTTCTGAATTTTACATTTTTTTTGGTAGTGCTGGGGTTTGAATTCAGGGCCTTATGCTTGCTACGCAGGCACTCCACCACTTGAGCCACTCTACCAGAGCTGATTTCATTGGTGTTTGTTTCTGTAGATATTTGGGCTACCAGAATAAATTTTGTTTCTAACATCTTATTTTTCTTTGTGAAATTTTTACCTTGTGATGTACATATCACTGGAGCAATAATTTCCAATCGTATTGTAATTCGCTATCTTTGCAGCAAAGACATCTTTTTACCATTTTATTACATCTGTTTATTTCAATGGTATTTTATTGTTGTGGTTTAATTGTAATGATTCAATAAAATGTTTAATTTAGCAGTATTTGTCACTATTTACCTTATGATGGATATCCTTCCTCAAAAATATACTCAAGATTGTAAATAAAGTATACTGTATATGTATTATTTAAATGATGGTAACCTTTAGAATCCACTTTAAATATATTTTGTTCCCTAGAAGAAAAGTATATGTTATAACTCCTTGTCAAATTGCTATGATATATGGAAAGTGAATGAAATATTATATATTTATATATATATACATAAATATATGTGCATATACATATATATGTATATATGTCACATTTGGTACATCTCATAATTATTCCTATAGGTAACGGGTTTATTTTTTATTTCTAGTCAATATAAAACTTAACATGTGTACAACTTTTCTGAAATGTTATGTACATTATGTGTGCACATACACTAAAATATCCAAATTATACAGATGAGGAAGCCAACACCAGAGGATCTATTTAATTTGCCTAAGCTCTTAGTCCACACGAGCTGAGATGTGAGCCCACAGTTCATGTCCTACATTGTTTATACTTTACAAAATGGAAAATAGACACTTGTTTACAACTGATAAAATCCATGGATAAAGAAAGGATCTCAATTGTTTATGGTTGGAGGTGTAACCCATGTGAATATAAACACAAATAAATGCAAATTCCAAAATATTATCTTTTGACCTATAAAGTTAGTAGGAACATGTATTCTGAATCTCTCTCTCTCTCTCTCCTCTGTGCCTCTCATACACACACACATATGCACACACTCACACATACAGAAAATTTTAGACAAATTAAATTTAGTAGTGTTTATTTGACCCAAGGACAATCCATGAATCTGGTAACACTGAAAACCAGAAAATGTTCATAGCATTCCATCCAGCAACATAAGCTAGTCTATTTGATAGAATGGGTATGGAAGCAAAGTAGAGAAATCATCATTCTTAGGTAGCAGTCACTAAGCAATTACTCTATTTGTGTATGGTCTAGCCAGTTACCTCCTATGCTTGGCTTAATCTTGTCTGGTTGTGATTAGAAGAAACCCAGAAATATGTTATAAAAATACATTCCTGAAGAAGATTGCACTTTATTATGTTAGAATTCAAAGACTGGATGCAGTTTTCAACTACTGGCCTTTTGCTTATTTAATCTTGATAACATGCACACATACACACACACACTTCATCTACACAACCTAGAAGTGAGATGCATCTAGATTATATCAATCAGGAGTTGTTGCAATTAAAATCTGAATTATAGAAGAGAAAATATTCTCCTGAGATGTGTGGTTGTTTTAATTTTCATCTCTCATCATTCTTGTTTAATGGTTACAGTTGTTAGTCTTAAATTTCCTTTGATTTAGGTTACACTATGCTAGTAAAAATTTGCCAAGCAATACAAGTGTTTTAAATACAAAATTACTGCTATTTCTTTTCCTTTTGCCTTATGGTTAGATACATTAAATCACATTTTTACTCAATTTTTCTGCTCACAGTGTTGCGACACTCTAAAAACATGAAATAAAAGTATAAATTATTTCAAAAATGATAATTAAATAAATAGAATGATATAGGCAAGTTCAAAGCATTGATTTTAAAAGTCTGAAATGGTGTATCAAATTGTATTAACATGCATCATTAAGGATTATTTACTAGTTTAAAATCTGTGAATATTTGTCTTTGCAAAATTACCAATGAGTGTCTTAAATTAGTTGAAACCAACAGATTAGTTAGTTATAATTGGAATTTTTGCTCTTCTTTTGTTCTTGTGTGTGATGTGAAAGAATTTTTTCTTCCAGCTTGGAACATCAAGTGAAATGTTTTTCTAAATATTAATGAATTTCATTTAAATTTAATTTTCATTTATAGTAGTGTGTATGCTGAGAGTTTTGCTTTGTATTGCTTTGCTTTGCATTGAATTGATATTTGCACTGAATGAAGAGGGATCTAGCTTTGGTTTTCTACACGTAGATACCTAGTTTTCCCAGCAACAGTAGCTGCATGGATATATGCCTGGATCTTGTATTCAATTCCATTGGTCTTGGTGTCTGTTTTTGTACATGAACCATGCTGTTTTTATGACTAATAGTCTGTAGTATAGATTAAAGTCAGGTATTGTGACTCCTCCAGCATTTGCTCTTACTGTTCATTATTACCTTTGCTATTCACATTCTTTCATGCTTCCATATGAACTTTAGTGCTGATATTTCAACCTGTGAGGAATGTCACTGTGTTTGTGATAGGGATTGCATTTACATACAAATTGTTTTTGACAATGTAGCTCTTTTCATAATATGAATTCTTCTGCTCCATTAGCATAGGAGATATTTCCATCTTCTGATGACTTTTTCTATTTCATTCTTACATTTGTTGTAGATATCTTTCATCTCTTTTTAAAGTTTTATCCAAGAAAATTTTAGGCTATTATAAATCGAATTGCTTTCCTAAATTCTTTCATGGTCTGTTCAATATTGCTATATAGAAAAGCTGTGGATTTATCTATATTGACTTTGTGTCCTACTATTTGGATGTCTAGGAGATGTGGGTAGAAATTTTAGGGTTTACTTTGCTGAAGGTGTTTTTAATGTCTAGGAGAAGAAACTCATGCCTAATTAGAGGGCAAAGATGAAACTAATGAAAACATAGATGATATTGTAAAGTGAGGACTTTTTGGTGAAATCACAGGATTAACACTATTCTTTCATTGTAATTTCTTGAGATAGCTCTATTTTTACTGTATTTTAGTTGTAAGATAATGTCATCTGCAAATAGGAAAATTTGACTTCTTCCTTTCCTATTTGAATTATTTTTATTTTCCTTGCCTTATTTCTCTGCCTAGGAATTTGCAAACAATGTCCAGTATTAATGGAGAGAATAAACACCATTGTCTCATTTTCATGCTTCAGAGGAAATGGTTTCAGTTTTTCCCCTTTTAGTGTCACATTGGATATGGGTTTGTGGTGTATAGCTTTTATTTTGTTGAGGTACATTCCTTCTATTCTTAATTTGACCAGAACTTTTATCAAGAAAGGACATTGAATTTTATGAAACGCATTTTATGTGTCTATTGAAATGATCATGTGATTTTTGTCCTTGCTTCTGTTTATGTGCTGTATTACATTTATTGATTTGGGTATGTTGAACCATCTCTACATCCTTAGAATGAAACTGACTTGATCACCTTTTTGATATGATGTTGAATTCAGTTTTTTCAGGATGTTAATAAGAATTTTTGCATCTAAATTCATTGACAAGATTGGCCTACAATTCTGTTTTTTATTTTACATTTGTCTGGTTTGGGGAGAAGTGTGATACTGGCTTCGTAGAATGATTATAGTAGTGTTTCCTCTCCTTTTATTTCATGGAATATTCTCAGGAGTGTTTATATTAGCTTTTTTTTTTAAGGTTTAGTAGAATTAATTGTAAATCAACCAGGCCCTGAGTTTTCTTATTTGGGGAACTCTTTATTGCCTTTCAGTTTCATTGCTTGTTATCCATCTATTTAGGTGGTTTATAACCTCTTAGTTCAATTTTGTATATACTTTTTGTATAGTATTTTTGGTTTCTATTTCATTGATTTTGGCCCTTATCTTTATTACCATTCTCTTTCTGCTCATTCTGAGTTTAGCACATTCTTTTCTTTTTAAGAGTTTGAAATGCACCATTAGGTCATTTATTTGTGATCTTTCTGTGATTTTATTGTAGGTGCTCTTAGCTATAAATGCCCTGTAGCATGCCTTTGTTATATCTCATAAACTCTGGTAGTTCATATTTTCATTTTCATTAGATTGCATTGAACATTCCAATTTCCTCCATTATTCATTTTATGACCTACTGATCATTGTGCTGTTCAGCCTCCACATGTTTGAGTATTTTGAGCTATTTCCTTTGTTCTTGAGGTCTATTTTTAGTCCACTGTGGTCAGAGAGTATACAGGGTATGCAAGTAGTTATTTCGATTTTACTATGTACGTTAAGATTTGCTTTGTGATTTAAAATACGATCTATTTTGAAGAAAGATTCATGGGCTGCTGAGAAGAATGTGTATTGTGCTGCCTCTGTAGATGTCTGTTAAGTCAATATGGTCTGTGGTATCATTTAATTCTAAAGTTTCATTGTCGAATTTTTTGTCTATATGACCTATCTATTAGTGATAGTGGAGTATTGAAGTCTCCCACTCTCATGGTAAGATCCATCTGTGCTTTTAAGTTCAGTAGTGTTTGATTAATGAAGTTAGGTGTGCCAGCATTGGATGCATTAATTAAGAGTTGTTATTTCTTGTTGATGTATTGTTCTTGTTATTAGTATGAAGTTGTCTGCTTTGTCTCTTTTGACTAGTTTAGGTTTGAAGTGTACTTTATCTGATATAAGTACAGCTATTCCTGCCTGTTTTCAGTGACCATTTGCTTGGACAATCTTCCTCCCTTTCATGTTAAGCCTGTATTTGTCTCTGTCAGTGTGATGGGTTTCTGGAAAATAACAAATTGTTGAGTCTTATTTTATTGAATGTGTTCCCCATGCCTTTGGCTTGCATCTAAATCATCTGAATGGTTTGTGGGCACCTTTCTCTAGTGAAGGGATCCTCAGGTTAGCCGTCTTGGTAGGTGGCTGGCAAATGTTTCCTTCCTCCAGTCTTGGACTCTTTCCAGATTTTGAAAGGTTCTTGGCTATCTGTGTCAATTTTTAGCACTTTGAGTGGTCTTGATGGACCAGAGACTACTGTGGTTCAGAAAAAAACAAAACAAAAATACCTGCCAGTGGTTCAGCATGTTCCTGGTAGCCCCCAAACCTAGGGCAGATTTGCACTTTAAGACTTAAATATAGGCTGAAGTTTGGTCATTGTAGATATGGTCTGTGTACACATTGACAACCTCTTATTTAGCAAATTAATCAGACCAGCTACTCTTGCTACTACACACCTAAGGTTATCTTTCAGGTTTGTGGGAGCTTGGTGCTATGTCTGTCGGTAATCTCTCTCTGATTTATATTTATATGTAGAATTTTTATTCTATTTCATTGTTCAAATGCTTGGTGATAATATACAAAAAGGGTTTTTTTTCTATATTGACTTAGTATCCTAAGAACTTTGTAAATTACCTTCTAAGTTTTAACAAATTTGCACAAATTTAGAATTTTCTACATAAGTAACCATGTCATTTATGATTCTTTATATTCTTACTTGTTTTCCTTTTATGAATTATTGCTGGTAAATAAATAGAAGATAAAGACAGTAAACATCATGAGATTATTTCTTTTCTTGGTTTTGTGATGGAGGCATTTAACATTATACCATGACGCATGTCATTAGCTACAGGACTTTTATAGATATACTTTGAAAAATTAAGGTAGTAATCTTGAATTCACACTTTGTTGAAAATTTTAATTTGACTATTAAATGAATATGAGATTTTTGCTGCAAGATTTCCATGCACCTATTGAGAGGATTATGTGATTTGTCCTATATTCAGTTATCATGGTAAAATATTCTAATAAATTTGAAATTTTGATATACAACTCAACTCCTGGTTAAGTTCCATTTTGCTCCATTTTTCACCTTTTTTTGTTTTGCTGAATTTAATTTGCTATTATATAGTGAAAATTTCTGTGTTGGTGTTCATGAACAATGCTTGCCTTCTCTCTTTTCCATATTGTCCTTGCCAGCTTCGTGTTTGAAATGGATTCATAATATGAATTTGATAATGTTCTTGTTATCTTTATTTGATGGGTTTATTTAAAGGATAGTTTTTTCCATCCTTAAATATTGATCATTGGAACTTTAGTCTGAAGTCTTCATTATGGATAATATTTTGAGTACAAATTCCACCATTAAATAGATAAAATTCTATAGTTGTAGTAATGTTACATATGTTTACTTTTAATTAAATAGGTAATATTTCCTATGCTTACTCCTAGTTTATTAAATTTTGGCATAAAATTTATACCACATTCCCTTCATGATAAAATCTGAAGCTATGTCATTCTTCCTCTGCAATTTAGAGTTAAATATGATAGCACATTGAAAGTGAAGCAATCACTTTTCTACCCTAACCTGCTGACCTTGACTTGTGTATTATGTTTATGTTTGACTATACTCTTTTTCACCATGTTGAAGTGCACTAGAGTTTTATCAGTATTTCCTTTTGACTAGATCATAATTTTATTTTTCCTCATTTGGACTATGCATTGCTATAAGTTAAGTAAACTCTATTCAAAATGAGCAGTGGTTTCTAATAACATATCTTTTCTTGAAGATTCATGTACAAATCACAAATTGATTACACAAAGCTCTCATTTGTTTTGAAATTTTGTTCAATTATTCCAAGGAGTTAGCAGTTTTTCCTGTCTCATTTGTACTACATGTACCATAGCTTGTAATAGGAAATAGCTTTACAAATTTGGTCATAAATGACCAAATAAAACAAGACTTTGGGTATTTCTGTGTTTCTTCTTTCCTCAAGTCTTGTAGACCATTTCATTTTTTCCTTGTAAGAACACATGAAATTGTAGGCATTGCTCAAACCACCAATATTAGCCTTACTATTTCAAGGATACAACTTAACTATGGTTTCCAAGCCTTTTTATGCACAAAATAAGTATTCATAACAATTTCAAAACAAGTATTCCTTTTCTTTAAGGATATTATATGACAATTTATTTTTATTTTTTATTTAATTTAATTTAATTTATTTATTTATTTTTCTTTTATTATTCATATGTGCATACAAGGCTTGGGTCATTTCTCCCCCCTGCCCCCACCCACTCCCTTACCACCCACTCTGCCCCCTCCCTCTCCCCCCGCCCCCTCAATACCCAGCAGAAACTATTATGCCCTTATTTCTAATTTTGTTGTAGAGAGAGTATAAGCCATAATAGGAAGGAACAAGTGTTTTTGCTGGTTGACTCACATTAATTTCCTGTGCATGTGTGTTACCTTCTAGGTTAATACTTTTTGATCTCACCTTTTCTCTAGTTCCTGGTCCCCTTTTCCTATTGGCCTCAGTTGCTTTTAAGGTATTTGCTTTAGTTTCTCTGCATTAAGGGCAACAAATGCTAGCTAATTTTTTAGGTGTCTTACCTATCCTCACGCCTCCCTTGTATGCTCTCACTTTTCTCATGTGCTCAAAGTCCAATCCCATTGTTGTATTTGCCCTTGACCTAATGTCCACATATGAGGGAGAACATACGATTTTTGGTTTTTTGGGCCAGGCTAACCTCACTCAGAATAATGTTCTCCAATTCCATCCATTTACCAGTGATTGATAACATTTCATTCTTCTTCAGGGCTGTATAGAATTCCATTGTGTATAGATACCACATTTTCTTAATCCATTCGTAAGTGGTGGGGCATCTTCGCTGTTTCCATAACTTGGCTATTGTGAATAGTGCAGCAATAAACATGGGTGTGCAGGTGCCTCTGGAGTAACCTGTGTCACTGTCTTTTGGGTATATCCCCAAGAGTGGTATTGCTGGATCAAATGGTAGATCAATGTCTAGATTTTTAAGTAGCCTCCAAAATTTTTTCCAGAGTGGTTGTACTAGTTTACATTCCCACCAATAGTGTAAGAAGGTTCTTTTTCCCTGCATCCTCACCAACACCTGTTGTTGGTGGTGTTGCTGATGATGGCTATTCTAACAGGGGTGAGGTGGAATATTAGTGTGGTTTTAATTTGCATTTCCTTTATTGCTAGAGCTGGTGAGCATTTTTTCATGTGTTTTTTGGCCATTTGAATTTCTTCTTTTGAGAAAGTTCTGTTTAGTTCACTTGCCCATTTCTTTATTGGTTCATTAGTTTTAGGAGAATTTAGTTTTTTAAGTTCCCTATATATTCTGGTTATCAGTCCTTTGTCTGATGATGTATAGCTGGCAAATATTTTCTCCCACTCTGTGGATGTTCTTTTCAGTTTAGAGACCATTTCTTATGATGAACAGAAGCTTTTTAGCTTTATGAGGTCCCATTTATCTATGCTATCTCTTAGTTGCTGTGCTGCTGGGGTTTCATTGAGAAAGTTCTTACCTATATCTACTAATTCCAGAGTATTTCCTACTCTTTCCTTTATCACTTTAGAGTTTGTGGTCTGATATTAAGATCCTTGATCCATTTTGAGTTAATCTTGGTATAGGGTGATATACATGGATCTAGTTTCAGTTTTTTGCAGACTGCTAACCAGTTTCACAGTAGTTTTTGTTGAAGAAGCTGCTATTTCTCCATCGTATATTTTTAGCTCCTTTGTCAAAGACAAGTTGGTTATAGTTTTGTGGCTTCATATCTGGGTCCTCTATTCTGTTCCAGTGGTCTTCATGTCTGTTTTTGTGCCAGTACCATGCTGTTTTTATTGCTACTGCTTTGTAATATAGTTTGAAGTCAGGTATTGTGATACCTCCTGCATTGTTCTTTTGACTGAGTATTGCCTTGGCTATTCATGGCCTCTTGTGTTTCCATATAAATTTAACAGTAGATTTTTCAATCTCTTTAATGAATGTCATTGGAATTTTGATGGGAATTGCATTAAACATGTAGATTACTTTTGGGAGTATCGACATTTTTACTATGTTGATTCTACCAATCCATAAGCACGGGAGATCTCTCCACTATCGATAGTCTTCCTCAATCTCTTTCTTCAGAAGTGTATCATTTTCCTTCTATTTCATGTATTCTTTTTCAGTTTGCTCATTATTAGTGTATAGAAATGCTAATGATTTTTCTATGTTGATTTTATATCCTGCTACCTTGCTACAGCTATTGATGATGTCTAGAAGCTTCTGAGTAGAGTTTTTTGGGTCTTTAAAGTATAGGATCATGTCGTCTGCAAATAGGGATATTTTGACAGTTTCTTTACCTATTTGTATTCCTTTTATTCCTTCTTCTTGCCTAATTGCTCTGGCTAGGAATTCCAGTACTATGTTGAATAGGAGTGGAGATAGTGGGCATCCTTGTCTGGTTCCTGATTTTAGAGGGAATGGTTTCAGTTTTTCTCCATTAAGTATAATGCTGTCTGTAGGTTTGTCATATATAGTTTTTATAATGTTGAGGAGCTTTCCTTCTATTCCTAGTTTTCTTAGAGCTTTTATCATGAAATGGTGTTGGATCTTATCAAAGGCTTTTTCTGCATCTACTGAGATGATCAAGTGGTTTTTGTCTTTGCTTCTGTTAATGTGGTTTATTACGTTTATTGGTTTTCGCATGTTGAACCACCCCTGCATCCCTGGGATGAAGCCTACTTGGTCGTGGTGAATAATCTTTTTGATGTGTTGCTGAATTCGGTTTGCCATTATTTTGTTGAGGATTTTTGCGTCAATGTTCATTAAGGAGATTGGCCTATAGTTCTCCTTTTTGGAGGTGTCTTTGCCTGGTTTTGGGATAAGTGTAATACTGGCTTCATAAAATGTGTTTGGCAGTTTTCCTTCCCTTTCTATTTCATGGAACAGTTTAAGGAGGGTTGGTATCAGTTCTTCTTTAAAGGTCTGATAGAATTCAGCAGAGAATCCATCAGGTCCTGGACTTTTCTTTTTGGGGAGACTCTTGATTGCTGCTTCAATTTCATTTTGTGTTATAGGTCTATTCAGGTGATTAATTTCCTCTTGGTTCAGTTTTGGATGATCATATGTATCTAGAAATCTGTCCATTTCTTTTAGATTTTCAAATTTATTTGAATATAGGTTCTCAAAGTAGTCTCTGATGATTTCCTGGACTTCTATGGTGTTTGTTGTTATCTCCCCTTTTGCATTCCTGATTCTACTAACTTGGGCTTTTTTTCTCCTCATTTTAGTCAGGTTTGCCAGGGGTCTATCGATCTTGTTTATTTTTTCAAAGAACCACCTTTTTCTTTCATTAATTCTTTGCATGGTTTTTTTGGTTTCTATTTCATTGATTTCAGCTCTTATTTTTATTATTTCTCTCCTTCTATTTGTTTTGGGATTTGCTTGTTCTTGTTTTTCTAGGAGTTTGAGATGTATCATTAGGTCATTGATTTGGGATCTTTCAGTCTTTTTAATATAGGCACTCATGGCTATAAACTTTCCTCTCAAGACTGCCTTAGCTGTGTCCCATAGGTTTCGGTAGGTCGTGTTTTCATTTTCATTGACTTCCAGGAACTTTTTAATTTCCTCTTTCATTTCATTGATGATCCATTTTTCATTAAGTAATGAGTTATTTAGTTTCCAGCTGTTTGCATATTTTTTGTCTTACTTTTGTTGTTGAGTTTTACTTTTACTGCATTGTGATCAGATAGTATACACGGTATAATTTCTATATTCTTCTATTTGCTGAGACTTGCTTTGTGCCCTAGGATATGATCTATTTTGGAGAAGGTTCCATGGGCTGCTGAGAAGAATGTATATTGTGTAGAAGTTGGATGAAATGTTCTGTAGACATCAACTAGGTCCATTTGATCTATTGCATATTTTAGATCTTGGATTTCTTTATTGAGTTTTTGTTTGGATGACCTATCTATTGATGATAATGGGGTGTTAAAGTCTCCCACAACTACTGTGTTGGCATTTATATATGCTTTTAGGTCTTTCAGGGTATGTTTGATGAAAGGGGAAAACAAATATACAGACAAGAGGGAGAAAGCAGAACAAGGTTTCAGACAAGAAAGTTTCAAAGATATAAATAGGGAGCATTAGTGTACTAATTGAAAGTAAGCTGAACAGACATTAGAGAGACAGAGAGAGGATTGAAAATCAAAAATAAAAAAAAGTAAGAATAAAAATAAAAAATAAGTAAATGAAAGAAATATCTATATATAAAAATGAATTAAAATAAAATGGAAAATAGAAAATTTAAAAAAAAATAATAAAAAATAAAAAAACCAAAAACCTCCAAGTTCAAATTCAATGAAATTTCAGTCTTAATAATTTGGGTGTCCGTCTCAGTCTCTAATCCTATAGATGGTGCCTCAGATGTTGTTCTGTAGTTGTCTCATCAAAGGGGACACATAAAGTAGAACAAAACTACACACACACACACACACACACACACACACACACACACACACAAAACCCACCAAGTGTCCCAAGTTCAAATGCACTACAGTTTCAGTAAGTTTTTCCACATTCAGGTGTAATTTGATTGTTCTCTCAACAACTGTAGGGAGAAAAAGAAAAAAAGAGTCTGGAGACAGTTCTGAGAATGGTATCTGCAGCTGTGGCTTCCCTGCCCGCTGCTGTCAGCGGAAGCATTATTTATGCAGATCTCTGGGGTGAGCTTAGCACTCACCTGGCCCCGAAGACTTTGTTTGCTCAGAGTTCTCCTGTGCAGGAGCCTCTGCTACAAGCTTTCTCCTTTCCAAGCACACTGGGAAAGGTGACACTGCACCCACGTTGTCAGGCCTATGTGTTTATTTATAGTTCATGTGTGAGGTGGGTCTTCCCCTATCTCCTGTGGAGTTTTCCTCCCACCGCCACTTTCACAAGCTTTCTTGCTCCTGATTACTGGGCGGTGCTGCTGCTCCTGCCGGCCGCCATGTTTATTTACAGTTCACGTGGGAAGTGGGTCTTCCCTCCTCTCCTGTGGAGTTTTCCTCCCTCCACCACTCTCACAAGCTTTCCTGCTCCTGGTTGCTGGGTGCACGCCCCCGCTCCCGCCAGAGCCTCTCCAGCCCGACCGGCTTGTTTACTTACAGTCCCGGGAAGGATTCCCTTCTCCCAATCTTCGGCACTTCAGTGCGCCCCACCCTCTTTCCCGTGTGTCTTTATTGTTCTTATTGCTTATTACTCACTTTCTCTTTTTTCCCCTGGGTGGGGGTCAGTCTGTCCAGGGGGCTATGCTGCTCTGGCCCAGGCTTGTCTGTGGGAGTACCGCAGTACCGTGAAGGTCACCTGGTCCACGTCTTCCCAAGCCGTCTGGGTGCGGGTGACTGGCAGCCCGGGGGCCCTCCTGGTTTCTCTGTTTAATGTGAAGTGGAGATTCTCTGTGCTGGCTGGAGGTGTGGAGGGGTCAAAGTTATGCCTCTTCTCAGTGATTATGCCTGCAAAGTGTGTCTCCATAGCCTCTCCAAGATTTCACTATAGGAGGCTCGCTTTCTGCTTCCTTCCTCTAGCTGCCATCTTGGAATCTCTCTTATATGACAATTTAAATCGATCATATAATTACAGAAATATACTTTACTTGAATAAAGTTAAATTTTCCAAGTTGTTGCATTATGAAAGGTATTTGTTTGACCATTATCCATTATCATAACATACAATTGATTTTTATCTTCTTATTTTCAATGTACAGATTAAGCAGTTTTCTTGACCTACAAGAAAAATTGTTAGAAGTTAAAGTCTCCAAAATACTTCTAAAATATTGATAAGAACTGCTATCAGTATTTTCTTAATTGTAATGCAAATGAATTCAGAGTTATAAATTTAATTTCATATTTCTTGTTTTTAGAGTAATTAGACTATCAAGCAACATTCTTTGTCTCATTTGATATTTTACTTTTCATTTATATCAAAGTATAACATTGATTTACTTTAAATTGTGAAATAATTCAGACAGGTTTATTAAAATATGTATATTTCTCCCCTTCCCTATACAATATCTCAGAAGCACTTCATTTCTACTCTTATCTGATGCTTTGGTAGTAATTTCTACATCTGTAAATGCTGTTATATTGCTATGTATTGAATTGCTCTCAGCTTGTATTTTGTGTCTGATTTTTAGTTTATATCTTGAAAGTTGACTATTTCACTACTATTCAACCTTCAATCTCTCTCTCCCTCTGCCTCTCTCTCATTCTCTCTCTCTCTTTATTTATAAAAATGTTATGCCACAGTAACAGTGTACTAGCAGGCCATGGAGGTTGTAATTTATCCCATACTTAAAAGAAGTAGGGAATTTATGGTTCCTGTAAAAGAATTCTGAAGAGCTAGTACTTAAACTTGAATTAGTTGGCACCAGTTGTCTAGGTACATAACCTATTGAAAAATCTCACCACTAACAATGTAGAACAAAAGGGCTTAATTCTTATGGTCCCACTGAGTATACAGCATCTTCTTTGGTATAATGTGATAGTAAAAAAAAAAAAATCTTTGGTTTACCTCCTTCATCTTTGGCTATCTTAGTTTTCCAATAAATAAATAAATAAATACATGCTGTAATCATATTCCATTTTGAGTTTAACCCAAGACCAAATCCAAAACACATGCTTTCTGTATGTATGATTCTACTGTATTTAAACTAAAACAATTGATTTTATTGATCATTTATGTGCATTTTTCTTAACACTTTTATTAACATATATTAATTATACAGGGTATTTCATTTTGATATTTCTATATGTGCTTACAATATAGATTTGATTTGTACCCTCCATCATTTTTCTCCCCTGTTTAAAACAATTTCCTAGTGTTTCATTGTTCTGTTTTCATGTAAGTATACAAAGTACATCAACTCTCCTTCATCCTCCTTCTTCCCACTGGCACTCATCACTGATCAGGACCTTTTTCACATTCCTGTACTTCATGTCTTTAAGTGTACATTAATTGGTCAAATGAGTTCCTTGGTGGTATTTCACATGTGCATATATTATACCTTAATCAGATTAAGCCCTTCTTTTACTTCCTTTTTCTCTTTCCCCCTACCTCTCTGTTATACAACATTCCTTGCATTGCTTATGTCATCTTCACACACAGATGAAATGTATTTCAATATTATTCACTCTCTTTTCCTCTCCCACTTTCCTCTAGTCCCCTCAACCCATCTCACTATTAAAGACATGTTCTCTACATAAATCATGTATGATCATATATGTATGCATTTATCTTTTAGGTCTGGTTTTCTTATATTAAGTGAACATTTGAACTTTGTCCTTTTGAACCTGGCTTACTTTGCTTCACATGACAATCACCAGTTCTAGCCTTTAACTGCAAACAACATTTTTTCATTTTTTATGGCTAAATAATACTCTATTGTGTATATATACTGCAGTTCTTAATCTATTCATCAGTTGTAAGGCATTTGGGCTATTTCTATATGTTGGATATTGTGAATAGTGCTTCAATAAACATGGGTGTGCAAGTATCACTATTTTATCCTCTTTTCCATTCCTTCAGATATATGCCCAGAACTGTTATCAGTGGATTACATGGTAGTTCTAGTTTAGTTTTTGGGCAACCTTCATATTCCTTTTTATAGTGCTTTCCCTAATTTACATATTCACAAACAGTACATAAGGGTTCCTTTTTCCATGCATTTGTCTTTGTATTATTTATGATAGCTATTCTGGCTAGAGTAAGTTGAAATCTCAGTATTGTTTTGATTTGCACTTCCTTTACACTTAATGATGTTGAGTATTTCTTTATGATCATTTGTACTTCTTTTGAGAATTGTCTGTTTTGTCCATTTGCTCATTTATTCATTGGGTCATTGATGCTTTGGGAATTTTTTGAATTCCCTCTACCTTCTGGTTATTAATCCCTTGTCAGCTGGCAAAGATTTCCTTTCATTGTGTCACTACCTCTTCACTTTAGTGACTGTTTTCTTTGCTATGCATAAGATGTTAGTTTGGTGCAGTCCAAGTTTTTAATCTTTTCTCTTAATTGCTGAACTACAGGGCTTCTATTGAGGAAGTTATGGCCTATGCCATGTGTCCTATCATAGGTGTCAAACTCTAGGCCAGTTCTCTTAGCAAAACATTACATTTTGCTGGCAAAGTGATTTGGGATAGTCTTTTTTTAGTTATTTTATTATTTTCATTCATAGAGACAAAACAGTTCATCCTTCCAATATGCTATTTTATTTCCATAACTATATTATTTTATAACAGAAAGCTACAAAGACTACTTAATACTAAATACAAATATTGTGTGAACAATAAATAATTAGTATACTAGTATTCCTCATGGCTAAGTAGATTGCTGAGAAGAGAAACAAGAAAATTTAATTAGTAATGCATACCAGTTGTTGTGCATATTAAAACAAATAAAAAGCCTATAAGTTCAAAGCCTTCAATTGTTTTTTTAGTATAAGCAGTGTATCTCAAATTTAAAGAAATTAATTCTTTTTTTGGTGGAGTAGGACTGGGGTTTGTCTCATGACTTCGCATTTGCAAAGCAATACTCTACCACTAGAGCCACTCATCCAGTCAATTTTCTTGTGGTTATTTGGAGTCTTATAAACTATTTTTCCAAATGGCCTTGAACCATAGTCCACCTGATCTCAGCCACCCAATTAGATACTTTTACAGGAATTAGTACTGGTGTTCAGTAAGAAATTAATACTTTGCTATTGACGCGCTCACTGATGGAAGAAGAAGCTTTCTTCAAAGTCATTAGAATTTGTGGCTAATTACTCATTAAAAGACAAATATTGTCTTGGTCTTAGCTAATTTAAGATTTAATTGAAAATAACAATTATATATACTTAGTACCCCATGATATTCTGATACATGCTTACATTGTGAAGTGTTTAAATCAGACTAAGTAATTTACCTATCACTTTAGATACTTCTATATTTGGATATAGTTTATCCCCTGAAGTTCATGTGCTGGCAACTTGAACTTCAGTGTGGTGCTGTTTAGAGATGGAGACTTTAAGAAGTGTAGCCAAATGCATTATTAGGTCATTTGGGGCACCATGCTTGGAGAATATGAATGTAATTCTCCTAGAACTCCAGTTAGCTCCTGCCAGAGTGAATAGTAATAAAAAAAGCAAGCCATTGTGATGTCATACACTACAAGACCCTTAACAGTACCCAACCAACTGGAACTTTCAGTCTCAATACTGTAAGCTAAATATACTTCTTTTCTGTATAATACCTGGCTGCAGTTGTTTTGTTATATCAATAGAAAATGGAGAACATCATTCTGAGCAAGGTTAGCCAGGCTAAGACCAAAAATCATAAGTTCTCCCTCATATGCAGACTTTAGATCTAGGGCAAATACAGCAATGTTGTAGGACTTGGGTCACATGCTAAGGGGAGAGCACATATGGGAACTATAGGGATAGGTAGAAAGCCCAAAACATGAAAGCATTTGATGTCCCCATTCCACAGGAACTAACACAGAAACCTTAAAGCAGCAGAGGTCAACATGAGAAGGGGATCAGGAACCAGTGTAACGATCAGTTAGAGATGAATCAACTTGAGTTCTAACACATTTGTACATGGAAGCAATGTTAGGAATCTCTCTGTATAGCTATCCTTAACTCAACTAGCAAATTGCTTTGTCTTTTTTATTATGCTTATGTCTTGTCTTCAACAAAATTAGAGATAAGGGCAGAACAGGTTCTGCCTGGAAGCAAGGGTGATTGGGGAGAGAGTGTGGGAGCAGGGGACAGGTGGGAGAAATGACCTAAATAATGTATGCACATGTGAATAAATGAACAACAACAAAAAAGAGGAATACCACAAAGGTGCCCCATGGAGGTGTCACTTTGGTACAATGTAAGAGTCCCTCAGACCTTCTGTTTTAAAAAAATTGGAAATAAAGTATAATAAAAACATTTCTTTATAGTGAAAGTATTTAAAATCCTATGTTAGCCATTTTGCAATATAATATTAACTATAGTCACCATGCTCTGCAATAAATCATCTAAACTTATTCCTTCCCTCTAACTAAAACTTTGAACATTTGGCCAACCTTTCCCAATTCCCTATCCTTCCCACTGCTTTCAGTCTCTAGTGTCTATCATTCTACTCTACACTTCTAATAAGTTTCAGTTTTTTTGCATTTCACAGTAGAGGAAGTTATGTAGTATTTATCTCTCTGTGCCTAGTACATATCACTTACCATCAGATCCTCTAAGTTCATCCATGTTTTTGGAAAATGACAAAATTTCCTACTCTTAAAAAGCTTAATACTATGTTGATCATACATACATTTAAAAAATCCATTTGTTATTGAAGGGCACTTCAGTTATTCTTATATCTTGAGTATTGTAAATAATGCACTTCTACATATAGATTTTGATTCTTTTGAGCACTTATGTAGAAATGGCATTGCAGGATCACATAGTAATTATATATTTAGTGTCTTAGGTATCTCTATGCTGTTTTCCAAATTGCTTTAATTTCAAAAACCTGCAATAGTGTACAAGTGCTATCTTTTCTTCATATCTTTGATAACACTTGTTATACTTTTTATAACAGCCAATCTAATAAGTTTGTAGTGATATCTGGCTGTGGTTTTAATTTACATTTTTCTGATGATTAAAGATGTACATTTTTTCATATATGTATTGACTATTTCTCTGAGAGTAATGTCTATTCAGACCCTTGCTCACTTTATTTCATAAGGTAATTTGCTTTCTTTTTATTGAAAAAGTTTAAGCTTCTTATATATTCGGAGTGGTAGCTCTTTATTCAATTGCAATTGTTTTCTCCCAATCTATGGATTTTGTCTTCACTCTATTAATAATATTCTCAGCTGTGCAGAAGCTTTTGAATTTGATTCAGTCAAATTTGTTTAATTTTGCTTCTATTGTCTGTTTTTTGGAGTCATGTCTAAGAAAGCCATGCCAATCTAAATGTCATAGAATTTTCCCTCTGTGCTTTATTTATTGATGCTTTCAGGCCTTACATTATGGGTTGATATTTGTATATGGCATGATTTAAGCATACATTTTCACTCTTTGGATATGCAGTTATTCAACAGTACTTACTCAACAGACCATCCTTTACCCATTTTGTGTTCTTAGAACTTTTCTCAAAAATCAATTGATTGGAGCAGTATGGTTTTGTTTCTGAATGTATCTGTGTTAAGGCAACTGTCATGGTGTTTCATTTACTGTAGCTTTTAAAAAACTTCATTGTTTTTACATTCACTCACATGTGTATACATTGTTTAGGCCACCCACCTTCCAACCCCCCAGCCTCCAAACCCTACCTCCCACCCCCCACACCCCCACTTCCAGGCAGAACCTGTTCCACCTTCTCATTCTTCAGTTTTGTTGAAAAGAAAACATAAGAGATAATAAGAAAGGCATAGCATTTTTGCTAGTTTGAGATAAGGATAGATAGCTTTGTAATATATTTTGGAATATGGTAGTGTTATAGTCACTGAGAATTCTGATCAACAGATTTCCAGTTCTTGTGTTCTGGCATAGATGAACACAAGCAGAATATGTGGACATAGTTATCGAAATGATGAACTTTATTATAGGTGAAGGGGGAAGAAGATTACAAGTGTTATCTCTGGCAGGTGGAATGGAGGAGCCACATGCAGGAAATAAAAGAGATATTTGTTTTAAGGCATTTTTCTTACAATGTTAACTTAGAAGTGGAGAAAAACAAACAAGCAAACAAAAAATGGAGTCATTTCCAGTCTCCAGTGGTCTTTGTGCCAGGAGGAAGGATCTGGGCAGACTCATGAATATACTTATGCTAATTTTCAGGTACTCAAAGGCCATGTGGGAGAAAATTTCCACTCTTTCAAGCTTAACAAATTATTTGCAATTAAAAAGGAACACTCCAGGTCAGAGGGAGGAAGGGAGGAGTCTAACTTGGGATGCTATAATTATGCTATAAATATTGAAGAGTCCTCACTTTTCCCTAACTTCTTCTTGCCTCAATTTCCCTCAAAGGGACAATATTTCCAAAACCGCTCTTTTTAGAGGTTGCTGAGGGAGGAAGATCTGTCTTCTGTATCTGCTTCTCATCTGACAAGGGGTTGAAGACTCTAACTAACAGGTATTTTGTCCCTTCTATCACTGTTCCTTGTGATTCATTTAGTCATCAGATGGTGTTTATTGTCTATATCTTTGTCCTGCCCATTCAAGATTGTTCATGATAATCTTGTCCATCTCCAGAGACTAATAGCCTTGTTGCATCATGATTTTGATCCCATCTCTTTCATTCTGAAAGAGATAGATTTGGTTAACAAGTTTAAAAGGCATGACCTCAACATAAATGCTGATAGAAGCATCAGAAGGGGCTCTACCATGTTCAATAACCATGATGCCCAATTCCAGTCTTAAATCATGTTTCCTAGGACTAAGATGATTCTGTCAGATTCAGAAAGTCCTTTTAGCTATCAGAAGATCCAATTTTCTTTTATTTTGAAAAGTGACAACCATCAGAAAGTCTATTTGACTCTAAAGTATGGCTAGAGTTTTTGTTCATTTTCTTTGGTGAACAGCAAAGTCTTTAGATAGTTTAATATAAGAGGAGACAGTTATCCTTTATACTCCTGTACCTGTTTTTTAGTTTCCTTTGGCCCAATTAGGAAAAGAATGGATTGAATGGCTCTTTTTTCTCTCCTGTTGTTGTATTTGGGGCATTTAAGGTCTGATTCTTTAGGGCAATATCTATAATATGGGCTGAGTGTACAGGGTGTAGGTGCCAGTCTAGTTAGAGTGAGAACACTGATAGAAATTAGCCCACACTGGAGGGAAAACTCCTACTATTCACATGCAAAATTAAGCTCTATGGAAAACATATGGGAAGAACTATTAGGCGTATTTTTCCACACTGACAAGGTTTTGTCAAATATAGCCCCAGTAGTCATAATTAGAAACTGGTTTGTGAGATTTGGGGAAGTTAGTAAATGGGTGTGATTTAAAAAATCTTTTAGTGGCTGGCCAAGAACAGGCATTAATCCCAGGAAAAAAATAAGACAAAACAGTCAAAATAGATAGGTAGATAGACAGATAGATAGATAGGTATGTGTATACAGAGAAGGGAGAATAATTTTAAGGTTTTTGAATGTATAAGTTAAAGACATATATCAAATTGTAAATATATATAAAAAATTTCACTTATATGATGATCATTAATCTCCAGTTTTTGTTATTCAGAAGGCATCACAACCTGAAATTCAAGTGTTTTATTTTTATTTGAGAAATTGCTTCTATGATATCATAGTTTTGAAAGTAAAGTTTGATGTATATTTTTGGTAAATAGCCTTTATTAAATAATCAAATTGCATTTGAATTCATATATTAATAGTATCTATCTTAAAATAGAATTGAATTTTCTAGATTGTAAGTATGCTTCTTTCTCAATCAATTTAGTTAAAAGAATTAAAAGAATTGTACAGTGATGCACAGATCAGATTTGGTAATATTCTAACTTATATTAGTAGGGTCACAAGTAGCATGGTATGCCTTTTATGTACTATGAGGGCCAACTGAATCTACATTGAGGCATGCTGCAGCTGGTATTTGTGGTACTTGGATGTGATATATCAGGAGCAATCTTCAACTATAACATATACATGTGCTGCTTTATTTTATACTGATGATTGGCATTCTCTGATAAGTCATAATATATATTTCATTTTGTCTGAGAATTTTACCTTGTACCTCTCTATTTGATGTTACCTACTAATGATTTATATACAGTTTTCACCATTTATATCTTCATTCTATGTACAATGGTTAAACTTTCATAATAGGTTGTATGATTTTTTAAAATCTCCCTTTTAAAATGAACTCTAAAAATGCACTTTCCAACTCTTGTGTCCATGACTCCTCAGGGTAATTGGTTTGGGCCAGGTTGGGATGAATAAGGGGAGTATATCAGTTATGACTATTACAACATCAAGGTTTGGAATAAGCTACTTTCCATCAGAAAGGATTATCAGAGAGGCCTATAGTAAGGGTAGCCTTGACAATATAGACACTTAACCAAAGGATAAATGCAAATGTACAACATGGACTTTTGAGATTAAATTCCAAATGAACCAAGTAATAGAAAAATACAAAAGAATGTACTTTTTTCCAATGGCTTTTCATTTGTAAAAATGAGTTTATGGCCCTCCTGATGCACACACATTACTTTTTCTTTGTTTCTTGAGTGAAAACAACTTATGTTATGATTCAAAATGTGTTACTTTTTGTTTTCCAAATTGTTGTGAATTAAGATGAAATTTCTGTTACTTGAATGGAAAATTTTTTATAATAAATGCTCATATTAAAATCATGAAAAACATTTGAAAGATGTGTCTCCATGCTTTGTAGTAAACAAAACAGTGGCATTTGGGAAATGGGACTGGGAGAGGCAGAAGCATGGCCAAATAAACCATGTTAATGTTTTTACCTATTGTTTCAATTGAAGCCTTCTCCTAAAGAGGATTTTTAGTTCTTCCATTGGCTCACAGGAGTAAGTGTCCTCAGACTGTGCTTAATTGGAATGAAGCAGATTCCTCCAACACCCATTTTACCCTTGACTGTTGAATCCAACTATATATTCCATGTCCTTTGACAGCTGTAGAAGTTGTCACAATCACTGGATAGGGACCCTTCCATTTGTGCTGGAGTTGGTCAACTGGGGTTCCTTCCTTTCAGGACTAGTTAGCACCTATTGTCCATGAGGAACTGCAGAGTTGCCTGTTTCACTTCTCAGTCTGCTTGGTTTATCCCCTGCAACACCAGATTTAAATCTTTTATGTGCCCAGCAGTGAATCACTGCCACTCCTTTGGTAGATGAATAGCCTCTAATTGTTGGAAGATATTTTATCATGGATTGTCTCCCTGAAGAAATCCCATTTCCTTCCACATAGCTGCATAAACATGTAGCACTAGGAAGGCATGTTTGGAATTGGTATAGATTTTGAGTCATTTTCCTTTTCCCAAAATCAAATCTCTAGTTAAACCTATTAATTTAGTCTTTGGGCAGAAGTCCTTGCTGGCAAGGACTGTGCCTCAATGATTTTTTGTGACTCATCATTATATGTCCTTCCCTTTTTTTCTCCACTTAGTGCAAAACTACTTCCATTTGTACTTAGGCTCTAAGAGTTGCTTGTCTGTCAAATATGGCCTGCTGGCATAGGTTTGTTTGATCACTATAAGCATAGTATGCCTAGTTATTAGTTCAGAAGGCTGAAAAGATACAGAAATTAAGACATTGAAAATCTTTTTTGTCATTTGTGAGGATACTAAAAGGATGGTTTGATACTTAGTTAATCATTCACTGGACAGCAATAAATGACTTTTTAATTTCAGGGTGACTCTGATCTGATGGGGCATCAGTATTTCTACCAGGGTTATCTTCATGGTCTACTCCACTAGGTGAGAACTAGTAGCTATTTCCCTCAGACATCCTGGCCAGCCTTAGGCTGTCCCATATAATTTCTTAGAATGAGAGGCCACTGGATGATATTCCATCCCCAGCTTTTGAATCAGGATTCCCAGAGCAATTCTTTTCTTTCTGAAACATACAGTACAAAAGTTTTGCTAAACTGGGAATCACTAGATCTGGTACCACAGTGAGGGTCTTTTTTAGTGTACAATAGGCATCATATGTTTCTCCAGTCCATTCTAAGTGTCCATTATCTGGCCCCTTTGTGGCATCATATAGAGACTTGGTTATGATTACAAATATTCAGGTTTTATAAAACCCTGCATTCTCAAGAATGAAAGGAGATGGCATTTAGTCAGTGGCACTCCCAGGCTACAGATGGCTTCTATCATTTAAGCTGATTTTTTTTCTGGGCCCTGAGAGTGGGGAATATAACCTAGATAGTAGAGTTACTTTAAGGAGACTTGGGCCTAGGTCTTTGAGACTTTATGTCCCCTATCAGCTAAGAACTTAAGAACCATGACATTGTTGGCACTTAAAATGTCCTGGGTTGGTTTAGGGCAACCCAAATCAGGAGATCATCTACATATTGAGTAGTCATTCCTCAACCTGAAGGTCCTTCACATCTTTTTCCAATGCCCTGGCAAACAGTTGGGAGGTAACCCAAAACCCTTGAAGCAGTACAGAATAGGTACACTGTTGTTTTTCCTTTGTAATGGGATCCTCCCACTCAAAGGTATAGAAATACTGGGAGAGTTGATGCAGAAGAATAGTAAAGAAAGCATCTTTTAAATCCAAAACTATGAATCACTTACTACTTTCAGATATTTGAGGTAGGAGAGTATATGGACCAGCCATATACTGATGAATAGAAACCACTGCCTTGTTTACCAGCCACAAATCCTGGACTATCCTATATTCTCCTGTGGGTTTCATTGCAGGTAAGATGGTGTATTACAGGGATATTTGCAAGATTTTAACAGCCCATACTTTAAAAATCTCTTGACAATTAGTTGCATTCCCTCCTTACATTCCAATTTTAGAGGCTACTGTTTATGGTTGGGAAAATGATTGGAGTCTTTGAGCTATAACTTAATAGGAATAGCTGTCTTTGCACTCTCAGGTATTATTTCATTTAAAGCAGAGAGATTTACTTGTTGGCCCACTTCCAATGGAATTTTCTGGGTGTTTTGAGATCCTTCCTAAAGCATTAGAAGCCCTAGCAAATTGTCCATTGGCAGGATCATGCCCAATTTTTCCATTATGTCCCAGTTCAATTGTGGTGTGGAGCAACTAACATCTTTGAGACATCTGTGCATAAAAATTGAGTTTCAATATGGCAAGGAAGGAAGGGGGTGAGATTTGTGATCTGATTTTTTCATCATTCCCTATGACAATGGCAGTCTCAAAGAAGACTTTCCCACATAGGCAGGGAGAACAGAGTAACATGCCCCTATTTCTAAGAGAAATTGAATTTGTTTACCCAAGATTTCCAAGGCTATGCATGGTTCCTCATAAGTGACACAGAACTTATGTGGGGACCATAGAGAGCAACTTGGGCCTTCTCTGTCACATGTGGCTTTGGTTGATGTACCCAGGCTTTTGACTGGCCAGGTCCCTCTCTGGGAGTTAGTCAATTCTCCAGTGCCATTGGTCTTCTCCTTTACCAGAGTAGTTCCAGCAGGGTTCTGGAGGCAACTTTCAGCAATTTTTTGCAAAGTTCCCTGGCTTCCTGCATTTGTAGTAGAATACCTTTTTGGGGTTTCCATCTTTTTAGCCTGAGGATGTCTACTGGGCCTTGAGGGCACCCCAAAACCTGGTAACCATAAGTTTGGCTTGTTTCTTCCATACTTTGTTCCTTCCCTTCCTCTTCCTGGTCGTGATTGTTATAGACTAGAAAAGCCACATCTAGTAGCTTAATTTTAGTGGCCTGGGGTACCAAATGCAATTTATGAAGCTATTGCCTAATATCTGAGGCAGATTGGATAAAAAATTGGCAGCTTCTTTGTTAGGATTGAAATTTAGGCTAGTTTATTTCTAAAAGACTTCCACAAGCCTGTCATAAAAAAGCCATAGGTTTTACTTTTCTTCCAAACTTGTAGTAGTTTACAGATTTAGTAATTTCTGATTTCATTCCTCAGAGAATTGTCTCTATCATGTTAACTCTCCTTTGCATTCTTCCTGGGGTTTTTTAGGCCCAGTGAGGCTCACTTACAGGGACAGTAACATTCCCTGGGTGATGGCCTTAAGGGTCTCTGCAAAAGGCCTCATTTGCCTCCCTATGGGTGGCCATGACAATTCTCCCCTTTTCTGTAGGAGTGGAGCAGTTTACCAGAAGGAACTGAGTGTACTTCCAAGACAAATCATACCCTAATATCACTATTTGAAACTCAGCTGCAAATTTATCTGGGCCTTCAATATATCTCCTTACTTTTTCCTTACATTTTTGTATATCATTTACAGTGAGCACAAATTGACCCTGTGGAGCCTGTGACCTCTCACAGAGGGAAGATGGTTTGTGGAGTCTCTGAGTGAGTTGTCCCATTACAAGTGTGTGGTGGATTTGTGGGCAGTGAGGGCACAGCAGAGGAGTATGGAAAGGAGGCAGCTCTTTCCTTAAGACATGTGGTAGCAGTGGATCATCAAGAGCATCTATAGCCTCCTCCTTAGGGCTATTTAGTTACGATCAGGGTGATGCCCTAATAGAGGAAAGGGTCTTAGCACAGGCCATAAAAGAATGCACACATAGTACAACAATTCTCTTGTCTTTTACAAAACTGGCATAACTGTAAGATAGTGCCATAATTAAGATTTCCACTCTCAGGCCATTTTTCTTGATTCCCCAGTAGATATTGTGGCAAAGCTACCTTAGAGTAATGGGTAGAGTAATTCCTTTCCTATGTTAGGAGCTAAGTCAAAGTGTTCCTGATATAAAAGAATACAGCTGAGTGGATCATCCATTGGGACAAAGTTGGATTCTCCCATGCTGGCCTGTGAAGAGAGAAAGAAAAACAGGAGAGTGGAATTTTCCCCTATAAGTGAATTCAGAATTTTAAATATCTGCAGAGCATCCTCCTTGCATCAATGAAATCCCTGGGGCAAATTTTTTGATTTGACCCCAATTCAGGGGCCTTCTCCTGCCAGGGACATAGGTATGGTACCTGTTTCCTTCAAGCTTTTTCCAAAGGATCATCTCTATATCACTGCATGAGCAGACCTGGATGGAGTGATGACCTACTAACTTTTAACTTATTTTGTTCTTCTTTTTCTAGTTCCTTGTGCTGTAGAATTATGTTTTTAACTGAGATCATTTTCCTTTTCTTTTACATTTTGTTTTGACATAGGGTTATAATTCTACGAACATCGTACTTGCAGCTGCATTGAGGACATTCCATACATTTTGGTATGTTGTGTTCCCTTTTGATTTTTCCCAAGACATTTTAAAATTACATTTAAAATTTGTTCTCATGTCCAAAAAGTATTCAGGAGCATATGGTTTAATATCCATATATGTTTACATTCCATGATTTCTCTTGTTATTGACTGTTACTTTTGTACCATTGTGGTTAGAAAAAGTAGTGCATATGATTTCTGTCTCCATAAATTTGTTAATCCTTGTTTTGTGAACATTTGTGTTTTGTCTTGGAAAGTAAGTCATGTCCATTTGAGAAGAATGTGTTGGATGGAATATTAAGGGATGTGACTGATAAAGAGATTTCAATATTTTTGACATAAAAAATAAAAGATTAATGAAAGAAGAATAGAAGACCATTGTGTTTGTGACTAATATTGAGTTGTTATCAACATAGAATAAGGTGCAATCACATGGTTTATGTAAATTTTTATGTAATTGCAAAGCAAAGATCATAAAAGACAAAAAAGGATGAAAAGAAAAAATCTCAACTTTATGACTGTGGAAAGCCTTTAAGCCACAATGAACAAATGAGGAGAGGACAAATGAAATAAAGGAATAAGAATCCAAAAATAACCAGTATGTCTATTTTTTTGTTGTTCATTTATTCACATGTGCATACACTGTTTGGGTCATTTCTCCCCTCTGCCGCCCTCCAACACCCTTCCCCTCCTCCCCTTCTCAATACCAGGAAGGTCCCATTCTGCCTTTATCACTGACTTTGTTGAAGAAAAGACATAAGCCTAATAAGGAAGACAAAACGTTTTTGCTATTTGAGTTAAGGATAGCTGTACAGAGAGATTCCTACTATTGCTTTCGTGTACACATGTGCTACTACCCATGTTGATTCAACTCTAACTTGTCTTTATATTGGTTCCTGATCCCCTGCTAGTGATAACCTGTCATTTTAGGGTTTCTATATTAGTTCCTCTGGAGTAGGGACATCAAACACTTTCATGTTTTGGGTATTCCACCTATTCCCACATCTCCTGTATGTGCTCTCCGCTTATCTGTGATTCAAGTCCAACAACACTGCTTCATTTGCCCTAGATCTAAAGAATGCGCATGAGGAAAACATAAAATTTTTGGTCATCTGAGCCTGGCTGACTTCACTCAGAATGATGTTCTCTAGTTCCATCCATTTACCTGCAAATGATAAGATTTCATTTTTCTTCATGGCTGAGTAAAATTCCATTGTGTATAAGTACCACATTTTCTTGATCCATTCATCAGTAGGGGGCATCTTGGTTTTTTCCATAACTTGGCTACTGTGAATAGCACTGCAATAAACATGGGTGTGCAGGTGCTTCTGGAGTAACCTGTGTTGCATTTCTTTGTGTATATCCCCAGGAGTGGGATTACTGGATTATATAGCAGGTGTATGTTTACATTTTTAAGAAGTCTCCAAACTTTTTCCAGAGTGGTTGCACTAGCTTGCATTCCCACCAGCAGTGGATTAGGGTTCCTTTTTCCCCACCTCCGCACCAACACATGTTGGTGGTGGTGTTTTGGATGATGGCTATTCTAACAGGGTTGAAGTGGAATCGTAGTGTTTTGATTTGCTTTTCCTTTATGGCCAGAGATTGTGAGCCTTTTTTCATGTGTTTTTGGACATTTAAATTTCTTCTTTTGAAAAAGTTCTGTTTAGTTCAGTTGCCCATTTCTTAATTGGTTCATTGATTTTAGGAGGGTTTAGTTTCTTAAGTTCCCTGTATATTCTGATTATCAGTCCCTTGTCTGATGTATAGCTGGCAAATATTTTCTCCCACTCTGTGGGTGGTCTTTTAGAGACCATTTCTTTTGTTTTGCAGAAGCTTCTTAATTTCATGAAGTCCCATTTACTCATCCTTTCTCTTAGTTGCTGGGCTGCTGGGGTTCTATTGAAGTCTTTGCCTATACCTATTTGTTCCAGAGTGTTTCCTGTAGTAACTTCAGAGTTTCAGGTCTGATATTTAGGTCCTTGACCCATTTTGAGTTAGTACAAGTAGAGGGTGATAGACAAAGACTTAATTTCAGTTTCTTGCAGATGGGTAACCACTTTTCCCAGCAAAATTTGTTGAGGAGGCTGTCCTTTCTCCATATATTTTTGGCACCTTTGTCAAAAATGAGGTGGGTGTAGTTGTGTGGGTTCATATCTGGGTCCTCTATTCTGTTCCTCTGGTCTTCATGTCTGTTTTTGTGCCAGTACCATGCTGTTTTTATTGCTATTGCTTTGTAATATAGTTTGAAGTCAGGTATTGTGATACCTCCAGCATTGGTTTTTTTTTTTTTGCTGAGTATTACCTTGGCTAATCGTGGTCTCTTCTGTTTCCAAATGAACTTTAGGGTAGAGATTTCAGTCTGTATGATGAAAGTCATTGGGATTTTGGTGGGAATTGCATTAAACATGTAGATTGCTTTTGGTAGTATAGCCATTTTTACTGTGTTGATTCTACCAATCCATGACACAGGAGATCTTTCCATCTTCTGTAGTCTTCCTCAATCTCTTTATTCAGGAGGTTGTAATTCTCCTTGTAGAGGTCATTCACATCCTTTATTAAGTAAGTTTACTCCAAGGTATTTGATTTTTTTTGAGGCTATTGTAAATGGAATTTTTTCCATATATTCCTCCTTAGTTTGTTCATTGTTGGTGTATAGAAAAGCTAATGAAAACACACCATAGATCAAATGGACATAGCTGATGTCTACAGGATATTTTATCCAATGTCTGCACAATGTACATTCTTCTCAGCAGCTCAAGGAACCTTATCCAAAATTTATCATATCTTATGATAAAAAGCAAGCCTCAGTAATTATAAGAAAATAGAAAAAATCCCATGCATTCTAGTTGTTCACAATGCATTAAAACTACAATGCAACAACAAAAACA
Source organism: Castor canadensis (assembly GCF_047511655.1). Classification (NCBI taxonomy): domain Eukaryota; kingdom Metazoa; phylum Chordata; class Mammalia; order Rodentia; family Castoridae; genus Castor; species Castor canadensis. The sequence goes on along the minus strand of NC_133394.1, from coordinate 73,273,112 downwards.
ACAGCAAAAGACATGCAAACAATTGGAAGCTGAACAGCACATTGCTCAATGATCAATGGGTCATTGATGAAATAAAAAGGAAATTAAAAGTTTCCTGGAAGGTAATGAAAATGAAAAGATGACCTAGCAGAACCTATGGGACACAGCAAAGGCAGTCCTAAGAGGAAAGTTTATAGCCATGAGTGCATATATTGAAAGGACAGAAAGATCTCAAATCAATGACTTAAGGCTACATCTCAAACTCCTAGAAAAAGAAGAACAAACAAATCCCAAAACAAGCAGAAGTAAAGAAATAATACAAATAGGGGACAAAATTAATGAAATAGGAACAACAGCAACAAAATCAAACAAAATTCAATGAAACAAAAAGCTGGTTCTATGAAAAAATAAGTAAGATTTACAGACCCCTCACAAACCTGACTAAACTGAGGAGAGAAAAATATCCTAATTAGGAAAATCAGATATGCAAAAGGGGAAATAAAAACAAACACCACTTAAATCCAGGAAATCATCAGAGATTACTTTGAGAAACTATATTCTAATAAATTTGAAAATCATGAGGAAATGGACAGATTTCTAGATACTTCTGACCATCCCAAATTGAACCAAATGGATATTAATCACCAGATAGATCTATAACACAAAGTAAAATTGAAGAAGTAATAAAGAGTTTCCCAAAAAAGAAAAGTCTAGGACCTGATGGATTGTCTGCTGAATTCTATCAGACCTTTAAGAACTAATTCAAACCCTACTTAAACTGTTTCATGAAATAGAAAGGGAAGGAACACTGCCTAACTCATATAATGAAGCCAGTATTACACTCATCCCAAAACTAGACAAAGACACCTCAAAAGGAAAACTATAGGCCAATCTTGGTAATGAACATTAATGCAAAAATCCTCAATAAAATAATGGCAAACTCAAACCAACAACACATCAGAAAGATCATTCACCATGACCAAGTCAGCTTCATCCCAGGAATGCAGGGGTGGTTCAAATACATAAATCTATAAATAGAAGTAAAGACAAAAACCACTTGATCATCTCAATAGATGAAGAAAAAGCCTTTGACAATATCCAACACCACTTCATAATAAAAGTTTTAAGAAAACTAGGAATAAAAGGAGTATACCTCAACATTGTAAGGGCTATATATGACAAACCTACAGCCAACAGGAAACTTAACAGTGAAAAACTGAAACCATTTCCCCTAAAATCAGAAATGAGACAAGGTACCCAATATCCCCACTCCTATTCAACATAGAACTGGAATTCCTAGCCAGAGCTAATGAGCAAGAAAAAGAAATAAAAGGAATACAAATAGGTAAAAAATAATGTTAAAATATTCCTATTTGCTGATGATATGATCCTATGCCTTAAAGACCCAAGAAACTCTACCCAAAACCTAGACACCATAAACAGCTACAGAAAAGTGGCAGGATACAAAATCAACTTACAAAAATAATTAGCTTTTCTATACACCAATAATGAACAAACTGAGAAAGAATACATGGAAACAAGTCCATTTACAACAGCCTCAAAAAAATCAAATACCTAGGAGTAAAGTTACCAAAGGATGTGAATGACCTGTACACAAGGAGAGTTACAAACCCCTGAAGAAAAAGATAAAGGAAGACTACAAAATGTTGAAAGATCTCCCATGCTCAGGGATTGGTAGAATCAACATAGTAAAAATGGCTATATAAAAAAAGGAATTTACATGTTTATTGCAATTCCCATCAAAATCCCAATGAAATTCATTACAGAGATTGAAAAATCTACCTTAAAATTCATTTGGAAACACAAGAGACCCCAAATAGCTAAGGCAATACTCAGCAAAAGAGCAATGCTGGAAGTATCACAATACCTGACTTCAAACTATATTACAAAACCATAGCAATAAAAACAGCATGGTACTGGCACAAAACCAGACATGAAGACCAGATTGAATCCACACAGCTATGCCCACCTTATTTTTGAGAAATGTGCCAAAATGCATGGTGGAAAAAAGACAGGCTCTTCAACAAATGGTGCTGGGAAAAATGGTTATCTTTCTGCCAAAAACTGAAACTAGATCCAAGTTTATCACCCTATACTAGTGTCAACTCAAAATGGATCAAAGACCTTTATATCAGACCTGAAATCCTGAAGTTAGTACAGGTAAAAGCAGGGAATACTCTGAAATAATAGGTGTAGCCAAAGACTTCCTCAATAGAACCCCTGTAGCTCAGCAATTAAGAGAAAGGATGGACAAATGGGACTTCATAAAATAAAATGCTTCTGTGCAACAAAAGAAATGGTCTCTAAACTGAGGAGACCACCCACAGAATGGGAGAAAATATTTACAAGCTATACATCAGACAAAGGATGGAGAACCAGAATATACAGAGAACTTAAAAATCTAAATTCTCCCCAAATCAATGAACCAATAATGAAATGGGCAGCTGAACTAAACAGACATTTCTCAAAAAAGAAACTCTAATGGGCACAAAACACATGAAAAAATGTTCACCATCTCTAGCCATTAAGAAATGCAAATCAAAACCACACTAAGATTCCACCTCACCCCTGTTAGAAAAGCCATAATCAAAACCCCACCAACAACAGGTGCAATAAAAACAGGTGTTGGCAAGGATGTGGGGAAAAAGGAAGGAACCCTAATCCACTGCTGGTGGGAATGCAGGCTGGTGCAACCACTCTGGAAAACAATATGCAAGATTCTTAAAAATCTAAACATAGATCTGCCATATGATCCAGCAATCCCACTCCTGGAGATATACCCAAAGTATTGCAACACTGGTTAACCCAGAGGCACCTGTAGGCCCATGTTTATTGCAGTGCTATTCACAATAGCCAAGTTATGGTAACAGCCAAAATGCCCTACTACAGACCAATGGATTAAGAAATATGGTACTTATACACAATGGAGTTTTACTCAACCATGAAGAAGAATGAAATCTTATTATTCTCATGTACATGGGTGGAACCGGAAAACATCATTCTGGGCGAGGTTAGCCAGGTTCAGAAGACCAAAAATTGTAAGTTCTCCCTCATATATACAGAATTTAGTGCTAGGGCAAATACAGCAATGTTGTTGGACTTGGGTTACATCTAAGGGGAGAGCACATATGGGAGTTATGGGGATAGGTAGGAAACCCAAAACATAAAAGTGTCTGATGTCCCCACTGCAGAGAAGCTAATACAGAAACCTTAAAGTAACAGAGGTCAATATGGGAAGGGGAGCAGGAACTAGTGAAAAGTCAAATAGAGATGAGTCAACTTGGGATGTAACACATTTGTACATGGAAGCAATGCTAGTAATCTCTCTGTTTAGCTATCCTTATCTTAACTAGCAAAAACACTTTGTCTCTCTTATTATTGTTTACATTTTCTCTTCTACAAAATTGGAGAAAAGGGCAGAACAGGTTGTGCCTGGAAGTCAGTGGGGGGGTGGGGAAGGGAAGGGGTGGGAGCAGGGGTGAGAAATGGTCCAAACAATGTATGTACATGTGAATAAATAAATACATTTTTTTTAAAGTTTAGATTATAATGTCATAATAGAGTCATAATTTTTCCCACTTAAAATTTTGGTGGCTATGCCATATCCTAGGGCACAAAGCAAGCCTCAGCAAATATAAGAAAATAAAAATAATACCATGCATTCTATCTGATCACAATGCATTAAAACTAGAACTCAACCACAAAAATAGTAACAAAAAACATGCAAGCAGCTGGAAACTGAACAAAACATTGCTCAATAACCAATGGGTCATTGATGAAATAAAAGAGGAAATTAAAAGGTTCTGGGAAGTTAATGAAAATGAAAACACAACCTACTGGAACTTATGGGACACAGCAAAGGCAGTCCTGAGAGGAAAGTTAATAGCCATAAATGCATATATTAAAAAAGACAGAAAGATCTCAAATCAATGACCTAATGTTACATCTCAAACTCCTAGCAAAACAAGAATAAGCAAATCCCAAAATAAACAGGAGAGCTCTTATTTTTAAAGATAGGTATACATTATATCATCTCTTGTAGAATTTCTTCCAGTCCATTAATTATCACTCCCTCTCTCCTGAGTTTCTAATTTCAATTATTTATTTTAATTTCTATTAGAACTTGACATAGTTTTAATTTGGTTGTTTTTCAAAACTCCCTTTTTATTTGTGATATGTTTGTTCCTTCATAATAATTTCAATACTATCTTCCATATCTTAAATAACACAAATAGAGTTAAGGTATTCTCTTTTATTCAAGGGAACTCAATGCAAAGCTAACTTGCAATTTTCATTTTGCTTTGTTTCTTGGTGTGTTCTTTGTATATTTATCTCTGGTAATCTTTCAAGCCTATTTTTAAAAAGTACTTGATTTTGCCATAAGTCTTGGATACTGTCAACCTTAGATTGCATTAAATTACTGCTGTCAGATTTCTCTGTAATATGAGGATTCTCATAAATAAGAAAAATGCTTTCACTTTTATCTGAGATGTTTTTCTTTTTCTCTCTTCCTTGTTCATTTCATTTTCCATGCACACAAAGCAAAACAGAATATACAAATATTATAACACTCACCATGAGAAGTTATCTATCACTGACACATAATGGATAAATCTTTATTAATGTTTGACCTGTAGCCTTGTTTGGAGGTTTACTCAAGTTATTTTGTGTCTTATAAGAGTCACTTAATTAAATACCTGGCTTTATGCCAGGTATTTAAAGAGTGAGCAACACCATGGTAATGGCAGTTTCCTCCCTGGGTTTATGTTTTCTTTTATTTAGCCTCCACAGATTTCTGTTACTTTATCATTTGTCTAGCCATGTAACTTAACCTAGTGATTTTATTTTTTAACTTTAAATTTTGAATTAATTTTGGATTTACAGAAGAGTGGCAAAATAGTTCAAAGTAATTGCACATATTCTTTTTAAACTTTTCCCTAATATTAACATCCTAAAAACAGTAGTAAATTATTAGAAATAAGAAATTAACATGAAAGTAATGTTAATATCTAGCCAGACACATTATTTGAATTGCATGTTTTTTCCTTTCTTTAAACATTTTTATTAATATAAGATATTTATGCAGGGATTTTGTTGTGACATTTCCATATATACATATATCATACACCAGAATTTCACTGGGTTTTTCACTAATGTCTTTTCTCTAATCTAGGATTCCATCAGGACCCCACATTATTTTGTTTTCTTAATCTTCCTTTGTTCTTCTTACTTTTATACTTTTGAAGAGTATTCATTTACTTTATTGAACATTCTTTGACTTGACTTTGTCTGTTTATTTTTTGTCTGTGTTTGTTTGTTTGTGTGTGTGTGTGTGATTCAGCAGAGGTTGTGATTATGCACTTATGGTAAGAGTACCATGCGATGTTGGTTGAACTGTCTCTGTGCATCTTATTATAAGGTCAATGATGAAACTGCATTTTCTGCTAGATCAACAATGGGGCTACATTCTGATAATCCCATCTGCATAGAAAATACTATGAGTCAAAACTACATTTAATACATTTAATCTACAAATCATTCAGTACTGCATTGTAGAAAATCTGCAGTTTGCCATTATAATCAGATGGTGGACTGGCAAGTAAAGCTCTTTGCTCTTGCGCAGCATCATGAAAATCAAACCATGTACTGCTAACCAAGGAAGAACACAAATTCTAAACAAAGTTTCTGTTTAAGGCTTAACCTTTTCACACCATTGTGAGGATGAAAAATCGTAAGTGATACAATTTTAATTCAACCTAATGATGGCAATCCAATAGCCTATGGAGAAAAAATAAAAGCATTTTCTCTAAAATTGGAATGATACAATGGTGTTTCTTATTCAATATAGTACTCAGAATTTTAGTCACAGCAATAAGGTAAGAGAAAGAAATAAAAAGGATACAAACAGGAAAGAAAGAAAGGAAATTATCTCATTTATAGATACTATGATGCTATTCTTAAAAGATCTTGAAGTCTTTGTTACATGCCTTCTAAATCAGATATAAATTTTCAGAAAATGTCAAATGTAAAAATCAACATATAAAATTAGTAGCTTTACTATTCACCAACAACAAATTTCTGAAAAAGAAGTCAGAAAAACAGTCTCATTCTCAATAACCTCAAAGTAAAATAATATAACTATACACATACTAAATGAAATAATTTTAAAACCTCTACAATAAAAACTGTAAAGGACTAAACAAAGAAATTGTAGAAGAGAGTAGTAGATAAAAGACCCTCCATGTTCATTGATGAGTAGAATAAATACACTCCTACTCAGTGTTAAAAACTTGTGCCTTTGACCATCTTCTAGGTCTGCAGATATTTTTTGCAAAGACTTCCCAGACCCCTAAATTCAAGGACAGTTGGGCTAACAACTTGACTTCTGGGACATGTTCTCTTCTTGCTCAGTACTCCTTCCAATTTGGGTTGGCAGAACAGAGGCAGGAGTGGAAGCTGTCCCCTGTAGAGAATGTCCAACTCTTAGAGATTTCCCCAGAGCCTCCTTCTAGGCCTGGGTGAGTTAGATCCTTCCACTGCTCAGTGCCTTCTGGACCCCTCAGGGCCTCAGTCCAAGCCCCCTTTCCTGAAGAGGTCTATATACAGATTTTTTAATACCCCGCCTCCTTTGTTGCATGTGTGTTATACCCTACAGTAAGGGTTATAGCCCTTCCTCCTGCAGCCTGATCTTGTTTCCCACTTCTGGGACAAATGAATTTGGGCCTCCTGTACTATCACTCCCAGTTGGGTTTCATGGAGGCAGAAACAAGGACACTGAAATTAAGCAGTAGACAATCCCCAGATACTATTTGTAGATTTAGAACTGCACTGAGTTTTGTTTTGTATGAATAGACTTTAGGGCTGTAGATTTAACTTCTTAGTTTGTTTTCTATGGCATCTTTTTGAATACAAAAATTTATATATCACCTTTGACTTTTCCAAACCCTTTCACAAATTTTGACATTTTCCTCACCCCAGCCTGGACTGACAGCATTATCTTATTTCTTTTTTTTAAACAAAAGAGAACGGAGACAGAAATCAATTTTACCCTAGAATTGGAGAACATGGACCTTTTACCATGAGGCTGCTAAGCAGCCTGCCCGAGTAGTGTTATGAGGTGGGAGCTTACTGAAAGAACTGAATGCCTTCTATAGGCTCAGACACTCCAATTAGCAGTCATACCATGACAGAAAAACTGCCCCTGCCATCTCTCTATGACTCTGCTGTTAAGTGATTGTTTACAATTTCTATCTGGCTGCTTTTTAGTTTTTTTTAGTGTTTTCATGGATCTCGTTTATACCAAAGGGAAATAGTCATCACTAAAGTCCTATTTCTTCTACTTATGCCTCCAAAATACATTGTTAAAGATGACACATTACCAAAAGCAATGTTTATGTTGAAGACAAACCCTGTCAATATTCCAATGACATGCCTCACCAAGATAGAAAAAGAACAATTTTAAAATTCATATGGAAATGCAAAAGATCTTGAGCAGCAAAAGCAATCATTAATAAAATGATCAAAATTGTAGGTATCATAATAATCACTATCAAACTATACTACTGCACCATAATAACAAACACAGCATTGTACTGGCATAAAACTAACCTTAAAACATGTAGAAGTATCAAGAAATAAGCCCAAATAAGAACTGCAATTTTATTTTTGCCAAAGGTGCCAAAATATATAATGGAAAAATAGACAATCCATTTATACAACTGATGCTGGAAAAAACAAATATACACATGTAAAACACTGAAACTAGATCCCTCTCTCTCACCCTGCACTAAAATCTACTCAAACTTAACCAAGTGCTTTCATGAAACTTTGAAACTATAAGAAGAAAACATGGGGACAACAATTCAAGATATACACAAGATACAAGCAATGACTTTCTGAATAGTACTCCAGTAGCTCAGTGAATAAGAACAATTGATAATTGTGAATCTAGAAGCATCTGCACAGCAAATAAAATAATAAAAATGATGGACAGTCCACCTACAGTATGGGAGAAAATCTTTGACAACTATTCATTCAAATATGTAGAATAAATAAAGCTTCAAAAAATTAAATAAGAAAAAAGCAATCCATCAAATCAATAAGTAGACAATGGAGGTGAACAGACACTTTTTAAATAAGCCATCAAAGAAATGTAATCTAAACTAGGTTGAATATTTGCTTCACCACAATCAGAGTGCCAGTCATCAAGAAAAGAAACAATAACAAATACTAGTGAGAATGCAAGGATAAAGGAACTCCTATTCACTGCTATTGAGAATATAAACTAGTTCATTCACTATAGTTATAAATGTGGAGGTTTCCAAAAAAATGAAAAACTAGTTTCATAAGGCCTATCCATAGTACTTCTGGGTATGTATCCGAAACAATCTAAGTGCATTTACTAGAGAGATGCCTAGATATCCATGTTAATTGTCACACCATTCTCAATAACCAAATTATACAATCAACCTAGGAGCCATTCAACAAATAAATGGACAATTTAAGTGTGGTATATATACACAATGAAATTTTCTCAGCCATAAAGAAGGGTGAATATGTGTTGTTTGCTGGAAAATGGATGGAACTAAAGATCATTATATTAAGTGATTTCACAGTTCTACAAAGACAAGTAATTACATATTTTCTCTCATTTGTGGAAGCTAGGGGAAAAAAGAGGGACCAATTGGGGGGTAGAAGGGGAAGAGAAAATTGGGATGGGGATACAAAAATGTAACAAAGAAGGTGAATATGATCAAAGTATATTATATTCATGTATGGAAACATCATAATGAAACTCATTACTTTGGACAATTTATATACACTAATAAAAATAAAATTAAAAGGGAAATTACTTGACAAAATCCAGTATGTTTTCAGGATTATAAACTTCAAATCAAGAATATAAGAGAACTAGCAATATAAGAACTTTCTCATCTTTAAAAAAGACATCTTTAAAAGCCTATGGATAACATCTTAACTAATATGAAGGATTGAGCATTTTTTCTAATAAAGTAAATAACAAAAGAAGAATGTTTTTTCCCATCATTTCTATTCAATATTTTATTGGGCATCCAAGGGAGGGCAACTAGGCAAGATAAACAAAAGACATTCAAATTAAAAAAAAAGATACATGCAGAAATTTCCCCAAACCTCCATAGACAGAGTCCTCCAAAAATCTGTGCACTAAAATCTGCACAAGAATATTGGAAGGAATCAAAGGTGAATATATAGTTGGAAAGACATTTAATGTTACTTAATATTGTTAAAATGACAGCATTCCTGAAATTGGTCACAAATTCAACACAATTCCATTTCAAATCATCACCATCTATTTTGTAAAAATAAAATGCACTTAATCCTAACATGTATTTGGAAATGCAGGAGAACCAGAGTAGAAAAAAATAAACTTGTAATGTAAGACAAATGAACTTATGTTCCCAGATATCAACATTTGCTATAATGCTGCTTTAATCAAGACAGTGTGACTTTGGATTAAGAAAAGAAATACATAATAGAAGATTGAAGATGGCAGGTTGCTGACAGCTCCGAACTATGGACCTCTATCAAACCTGAATGAACTTGAAAACTGAAGGCCCTGGAAGAGATACCTCAGGTTCCACAGTCAACAAGGTGCAAAACTCTGTCCAAACCTATGAGTTAATTACCAGAGTACGTGGAGAAACGTTTGCAGGTTTGCACTTCTTGTAGCACAGGAACTGAGCACCAGCTCCTCCATCCAAGCTTCACTTATAATGCTGGAACTAATTGACAAGTAGAACCATAATGTGATGTGGGCATGTAACAGAAGCCCTCTCTGGAGCTGGCTGTGAATTTCCCAGGAGTGCATATGATCCACCCCTGCATCCCATATGACTCCAATGCACCAGCAAGACCCCCACTGAAGCTTTTGCAACCAGAATCATCAAGAGTGAAGATATGTGAGGAGAAGTTACCCACCATGGAAAATTTACTGGGACCCAGTGGAAGTCCACAGAGATCACAGTGAATGGGGCATAGTGTGATGGTGCAAACAACATTGAACTGAACCTCCAGCCCTGCTGGAGACCTCCACCAGCAATGACATTTGGACAACTTGCACTTGTGAATAACTACAGACAATAAGTTTTGGGAACTGTGAGAAAAGGGGACATTTCAAATGTGACTGAGGTGACACTGGCATCTTGTTAGTACAAACTACAGAGATCCTACTTAGATATGCAAACAGATCACTCTCCCCACCACCAGTCACCAATCCAGAGGTAGGTATCCAATTTAGCCTGCCTCTCTTCCATCACAGTCATTATTATGTTTCACCTTCCAAGACTGTAATGATTCATCATACTGGGACAATAGCAGCAACTGATCTTCATTAGGGATTACTGTAACTTCAAGGCTATAGTTTAGTAACTGTGACAGCATTAGTAACTATGCATTCTTTCACTATGTGAAAAGGGGGTAGAATTCAGCATCTTGAGAATAAGAAGCTGAAGAGATTAATATTGAATCACTAATCCCACTAATCTTCAGATAAAACACAACAGGGCTCATCCACCACCTTGTCCTCTACAATGTTCCATAAAACCCCAATAAAGAGGAAGGTGGGACTGGAAATTTGCATACAAAAACCCTAGATCTCTAAATCTCAATGCAGAAATATGAAGCAGCAAGACAATAGCTCTCCCTCAAAAGCCAACTCCACTGTTAAGCATTTAAACAGAAAAAGAGAAAATAACAAATATTAAAGTTCAAAAAACAGTAGTAAGAATGATTAATGAGCTCAAAGTAGAGACACAAAAACTAGTGTCTGAACTAAAAGAGGACATGAGTAAGCAACTAAATGAGTTCAAGAATTCATAGAGGTGAATGAAATTTAAAAGACCATCCGGGAAATGAAAGAGGAAATTAATAAAGATATAAAAATCCTAAAAATAATAAATCTGAAGAGCTCATTATCTCAAGTAAAAATCTCAATCAAAACCTTGGTGAATAGAGTGGAGTAAATTGAAAATAGAGTATCAGGAACTCAAGGAAAAATAGAGAAATTAGATAAAACATTCAATATACATGAAAAAATGCTAATGAAAGATGAATGGAACATTCAAGAAGTGTGGGACACCATCAAAACACCAAATCTATCAATAATGGATGTAGAAAAAGGAGAAGAGATGCAAACTAATGGCATAGATAATTTATTCAATAACATAATACCTGAAAACTTCCCCAAACTTGAGAAAGAGAGAGATATCCAGGTTCAGGAGGCTTACAGAACACCAAATCATCAGGACCAGAAAGGAAAATCCCCCAGACATCTCACAATCAAAACACTCAATATGCACAATAAAGAATGAGACAAGACAGGTTGCATATAAAGGCAAACCCAATAAAATAACAGCAGACTTCTCAACATGATCTATAAACACAAGAAGGTCTTGGAAAGACTTATCTCAGGCCCTGAAAGAAAACAATTGTCAACCTAGACTAGTATATCTAGAAAAACTATCCTTCCTTATTGAAGGAGAAATGAAAACCTTTCACAACAAACAAAAACTAAAGGACTTCATGACCACAAAACCAGCATCACAGGAAATACTTAAAGGATGCTTACACAGAAGGGAAAGAAATTAGAGCCAGACTGTCAGCAAGAAAAAATAACCTCTTTTGATTAACCAGATCAATGAACATGGAATAGGGGGAAAGTAAATATCAGGTCAAGAAAAATTACTAGAAGTACTACATACCTCTTAATACTAATACTGACTAGTAATGGCCTCAATGTCCCAATCAAAAGGCATAAAATAACAAATCAGATCAAAATACAAGACCCAATCATATGTTATTTTCAAGAGACATTTCTCTCTGAGAAAAGCAAACACTTGCTTAGAGTCAAAGTGTGGCAGATGTTTTCCAAGCAAATGGATCTTATAAACAGGCAGAAGTAGTTATACTTATATATGACAAAGTACACTTCTGATTAAAATCAGTCAGAAGAGAAAATGAAGGTTACTTCATATTAACTAAAGGAACAATTAATCAAGAAGAATTATCGAGGAGGATCCAAGATGGCAACTAGAGGAAGGATGTGCTAGTGTGTGTTCCTTAAAGTAAAAATCTTGCTGAGATGCTGGAGATACACCAGGCATCAAAAACCACCAAGAAGAGGCAAAACTCTGACACCTCCACACCCCCAGCCTGCACATAGCTTCACCAAACCATGATATACAGAGAAACCAGGGGAGCTCCCATGCTGCCAGGCACCAACTCCTAACCTGCTTGGAAGATGCAGACCAACAGGTGAGCAAATAAGCGGCAATTGGTATCTCCACAGCCACTCTTGGGATAAATAAGCATAGCCCCCCTGGACAGACTGAGCCCTGCATTGCAAAAAACAAAACAAAACAAAAAAAAAAACTGAATAACAAACAAGCAACTGAAAAAAGACACATAGTAAAAAGGTCAGGGTGCCTTGAGCTCAGGAGAAAGGGGGAGAGGCACTTCCCCATGCCAACTGTAAAAAACTAGCCTGCTGGAGAAGTGGGTGTGGTGACCCACCCCAGATAGCTTGGAATGGAAAAGGCTTGCAACAATGGCTGACATGTGGCATGCTCCGCTGGAAAGTGGGGGATGAGCAGTTCCCCATGCAAACTGTAAATAAGCAAGCCTGCTGGAGAAGGTGGGTTTAACAGCCCCCACCAGGCAGCTTGGACAGGGCAAGGCTTGCAACAGTGGCTGACAGGCATCATGCTCCACAGGAGAGTGGGGGAAGGGAAGTTCCCCATGTGAACTGTAAATAAACAAGCCTGCTGGAGAAGGTGGGTTTAGTGGCTCTTCCCAGAGAGCTTGGAGAGGGGAAGGCTACCAACAGTGGCTGACGTGTGACATGCTCTGCTGGAGAGTGGGGGAGGGGCCTGCAACAGTAAATAGTCTGGCAGGGTTTTACACTGGAGAACAGAGAAGGGGAAGGCATCCAGGAGAACTCTAAATAAAGTCAGCAGGATTAGATGAGTGTGACAGCTCACCCATGCGAATTGCAATACATAAAGCCTGCAGCAGAAGCCAGCAGGCAGTAGGTAGCAGGTGAGCCACAGTCTCAAACAGAGCAGATAGTAGCTCACAAAGGTGTCTTCAGATCCAGCCACTTGGTGATAACCACAGTGCTACTGATTAAATATGAATATAAGGTCTGGATGCTGAAGGAGAAACACCACAAGTACTAAGATTGAAATGGCATGGTATCTGGACCTGAAATTTTGTTCTTTTATAGTTTTATATACCCTGTTGGGTTTTGTTTGTTTGTTTGTTTTCCCTTTGATGAGACAATGATAGAAATACTACTCAAACATCAAAACCAGGACTGGATGCTGAAGGAGTAACACCAGAGTTATTAAGACTTAAACTTCATTGCATTTGAACCTCTGATTTTTTTTCTTTTTCTTTTTTTTTCTTTTCTTTCTCTGTCTCTAATGCCTGTTTAGCACACTGTTGATTAGTACACTTTCTCTCTCTGTTTATTTCTTTGGCTCTGTATTCCCTCTTTGTCTTTTATCTTTACTTTCTTTGCTTTCTTCCTCCTCTTACCCTTCCATTCTAGATACCATAATTTCTACTATTACAAGTAAGACTATACTAAATTACACACAGTAGAGTGACAGTAACAGCAACAAGTGGAATGAAGGGGAGACAGAAAAAAGATGGAAACCATTCTCCCCACAATAATAAATTAGTACAGGAACCAAAGGGAAAACAAGAAAACAAAGCCCAGATCCAGACTCCAACAAAAAAAAAAAGATAAACTATGCCAAAGAACCCAACGAAGCTCATAGGAACAACTTGAAAGAAGAAATCTTGCAAGTAATCAATGAGAATTTTATAGAGATGATATTGGATGTGGTCAACCAAAATGTACAGGAGACACTCAAGAAATTCCAAGACAACAAAAATAGAGAGTTTGAGAAAGCACAAGAATGAATAAAAGAAACCATAGAAGCACTGTATAAACAACAAAGTGAAACAAAGAACACCATAAATAGAGAGATAAATGAACTCAGGACAAAAATAGACAACATTAAAGAGAAAGTGACTCATTATATGGAAACTCTCAGAAAAAAGAAAGAAACAGAAATGCAAAACAAAATGGAAGGTCATACTAGTAGACTAGAAAGAGCAGAAGACAGAATCTCAGAACTCGAAGATGAAATAGTAATTAAAAGAAAAACTGAAGAACTGCTAGTTAGACAACTCTAGACCTGTGAAAGTAACATGCAAGAATTCAATGACTCCATCAGAAGACCATATCTGAGAATCATGAGCATTGAAGAAGGAGAAGAGGAGCAAACAAGGAGAAGAGGAGCAAACAAAAGGAATTCATAACATACTCAACAAAATAATAAGAGAAAATTTCCCAAATACAGAGAAAACTATGCCCAGTTAGGTACAGGAAGCCTCCAAGACACCAAACATACTTGACCAAAATAGAACTACCCCACAACATATTATCATTAAAACAACAAGCACAGAGTACACAGAAAGAGTATTGAAGACTGGAAGAGAGAAAAAACAAATAACTTACAAAGGTCAACCTTAAAAACAAGAAGAGCATGGATTGAGGTCTTCCAGGCACTGAATGAAGATAACTTCAACACTAGGACACTCTCCCCAGTGAAACTATCATTCAAAATATATGGAGCAATAAACATATTCCATAATAAACAGAAAATAAAACAAAATATATGACCACAAAGCCACCTCCACAAAAGATTCTTCAAGGGATTCTACATGTGGAAAGTGAAAGCCAACATAACCATGAAAGGACAGGCAGTACCAAACCACAGGAGAAGAAATGGCAAGAGTGTAGAGAGTAACATCAACTTAGCTACAGACAATCAAACCCTTAAATAATTGAGACAACTAAATGACAGGACACTAAATGTTAAAGGACTTAATTCCCCCATCAAAAGACACCATTTGATACACTGGATTAAAAAGGAAGATCCAACAATTTGTTCACTACAGGACACCCATCTCATGGATAGAAACAAGCATAGGCTTAGTGTGAAAGGCTGGAAGAAGATTAACCCAGCCAATGGACCCCCCAAAACAGGCAGGAGTAGTAGTACTTATCTCAGACAAAATAGACTTCAAACCTACATTGATCAAGCGAGATAAAGAAGGACATTCTATACTAATAAAAGGAGAAATACACCAAAAGGAAATAATAATTATCAACCCATATGCACCCAATGTCAACACACCCAATTTCATCAAACATAACCTGAAGGACCTAAAAACATATAAATTCTGCACAGTGGTAGTAGGAGACTTTAATACCCCTCAACACAAATAGATAGGTCATCCAAACAAAAAATAAAGAAAGAAATCCTAGATCTAAAACATACCATAGAGCAAATGGACCTAGTTGATGTCTACAGAACATTTCATCCAACTTCTACACAATAAACATTTTTCTCAGCAGCCCATGGAACTTTCTAAAAAATTGATGATATCCTAGGGTACAAAGCAAGCCTCATCAAATATAAGAAAATAGAAATAATACCATTTATTCCATCTGATCACAGTGCATTAAAACTAGAACTCAACAACAAAAATAGTAACAAAAACCATGCAAGCAGCTGGAAACTGAACAACACATTGCTCAATAACCAGTGGGTCATTAATGAAATAAAAGAGGAAATTAAAAGTTTCCTGGAAGTCAATGAAAATGAAAACACAACCTATTGGAACCTATGAGACACAGCAAAGGCAGTCCTGAGAGGAAAGTTTATGACCATGGGTGCATATATTAAAAAGACAGAAAGATCTCAAAATAATGGCCCAATGTTACATCTCAAACTCCTAGAAAAACAAGAACAAGCAAATCCCAAAACAAGCAGAAGGAGAGCAATAATAAAAATAAGAACTGAAATTAATGAAATAGAAACAAAAAAAACATACAAAGAATTAATGAAAGAAAAAGTTGTTTCTTTGAAAAAATAAACAAGATCGGCAGACCACTGGCAAACCTTACTAAAATGAGGAGAGAAAAAACCCAAATCAGTAAAATAAAAAATGCAAAAGGGGAGATAACAACAAACACCATGGATCCAGAAAATCATCAGAGACTGCTTTGAGAACCTATATTCTAATAAACTTGAAAATCTTGAAGAAATGGACAGATTTCTAGATAATTATGATTATCCAAAACTGAACCAAGAGGATAATAATCACCTGAATAGATCTGTAACACAAAATGAAAATGAAGCAGCAATCAAGAGTCTCCCAAAAAAGAAAAGTCCAGGACCTGATGGGTTCTCTGCTGAATTCTATCAGACATTTAAAGAAGAACTAATACCAACCCTCCTTAAACTCTTCCACAAAATAGAAAGGGAAGGAAAATTGCCTAACACATTTTTTGAAGCCAGTATTACACTCATCCCAAAACCAGAAAAAGACACATCCACAAAGCAGAACTGCAGTCCAATCACCTTAATGAAAATTTATGTGAAAATACTCAATAAAATAATGGCAAACTGAATTCAAAAACACATCAGTGTTGGGGCCAGCTGTAGGACACTGCCTGTGTGAGTTGGTATCTGGCCTTGTGAAAAAACTCCAAGGAACTGAGGGAAAGGCCTCAGGACCAGATCTTTCTCGTGTGATTTGGTATCTGGCCTGTGAGAAAGCTCCAGGGAACTGAGGCAAAGTCTCAGAACCAGATGTCCAGAAAAACAACAGTGCTCAAGCTTCACCAGATGGCTTCACGTACTTCAGATTTAAATAAGAAAGTTATGATGACTGTTCTTCTCGTGCTTCTTTGTTCCCATTTTAAAAGAGACATAGCAAAGAGTTAATTTTAACTGTTCTTCCTTGTACTAATGTAACCTTGCCATGCAATACATGGCATGCTTTTTTGACCAAATGCTGTCTATGAAAACAGAGTTTATAAAAAGCAGAAGTGATCTTCAATAAAGTGGCTATTGAGCACAACTTGATAGTCCCCACATCTTTTTCAGCTTCATTCACCCAGGTCCAGCCAATAAACAGCAACACAACAAAAAAATCATACACCATGACCAAGTCAGTTTCATCCCAGGAATGGAGGGGTGGTTCAACACATGCAAATCAATTAATAGAAGCAAAGACAAAAACCACTTGATCATCTCAATAGATGCAGAAAAAGCCTTTGAGAAGATCCAACACCATTTCATGATAAAAGCTCTAAGAAAACTAGGAATACAAGGAATGTACCTCAACATTATAAAAGATATTTATGACAAACCTACAGCCAGCATTATGCTTAATGGTGAAAAACTGAAACCATTTCCTCTAAAATCAGTAACAAGACAAGGATGCCCACTATTCCCATTCTTATTCAACATAGTACAGGAATTCCTAGCCAGAGTAATTAGGTAAGAAGAAGAAATAAAAGGAATACAAATAGGTAAAGAAACTGTCAAAATATCCTTATTTGTAGATGATATGATCTTACACCTTAAAGACCCAAAAAACTCTACCCAAAAACTCCTAACACCATCAACAATTGTAGCAAGCTGGCAGGATACAACATCAACTTACAAAAACCATTAGCTTTTCTATGCACTAATAATGATCAAACCAAGAAAGAATATATGAAAACAATTCAACTCACAATATCCTCAAAAAAAATCAAATACCTAGGAATAAACTTAAAAAAGGATGTGAATGACCTGTACAAGGAGAACTATAAACCCCTGAAGAAAGAGATCAGGGAAGAATAAAGAAGAAGGAAAGATCTCCCAAGCTAAGGGATTGGTAGAATCAACATAGTAAAAATGGCTAAAGTACCAAAAGCAATCTATATATTTAATGCAATTCCCTTCAAAATCCCAATGACATTCATCAAAGTTATTGAAAAATCTTCCTTAAAATTCATTTGGAAACACAAGAGACTGAGAATATCTAAGGCAATACTCAGCAAAAAAGAACAATGCTGAGGTATCACAACACCTGACTTCAAACTATATTACAAATCAGTAGCAATAAAAACAGCATGGTACTCTAACAAAAACTGACTTGAAGACCAGTGAAACAGAGTAGAGGACCTGGATATGACTCCACACAACTATAAAGAACTTATTTTTGACAAAGGCACTAAAAATACATGATGGAGAAAAGACAGCCTCTTCAACAAAAACTGTTGGGAAAACTGATTAGCAGTCTGCAAAAAAGTGAAACTACACCCATGTTTATCACCCTTTACTAGTATTAACTCAAAATGGATCAAGGACCTTAATATCAGACCCCAAACTCTAAAGTTGGTGCAGGAAAGAATAGGAAATACTTTGGAAGTAATAGGTATAGCCAAGGACTTCCTCAGTAGAACCACAGCAGATCAGCAACTAAGAGAAAGTATAGACAAATGGGCCTTCATAAAACTAAAAAGCTTCTGCTCAACAAAAGGAATGCCCTCTAAACTGAAGAGACTACCCACAGAGTGAGAGAAAATATTTGCCAGCTTCACATCAGACAAAGGACTGATAACCAGCATATACAGGGAACTCAGAAAACTAAACTCTCCCAAAATGAATGAACCAATAAAGAAGTGGGCAACTGAACTAAACAGAACTTTCTCAAAAGAATAATGTCAAATGGCAAAAAAAAATATGAAAAAATGCTCACCATCTCCAACCATAAAGGAAATTCAATTAAAATCACACTAAGATTCCACCTCACCCCTGTTAGAATAGCCATCATTAGTAACACCAACAACAATAGGTTTTGGCAAGGATGTGGGGAAAAAGGAACCCTTATACACTCATGGTGGGAAAGAAAACTACTACAACCACTCTTGAAAAAAATTTGGAGGTATCTTAAAAATCTAAACATAAATCTGCCATATGATCCACCAATACCACTCTTGGGGATATACCCAAAAGACTGTGATGCAGGTTACTCCAGAGGCACTTGGACACCCATGTGTATTACAGCATTGTTCACAATAGCCAAGCTTTGGAAATAGCCAAGATGCCCCACTACTGATGAATGGATTAAGAATATGTGGTATTTATACACAATGGAATTTTATGCAGCCATGGAGAAGATTGAAATTTTATCATTCATAAGTAAATGGATGAAACTGGAGAACTTCATTGTGAGTGAGGTTAGCCAGGCCCAGATCAAAGGTAAACACAACAAGGGGATTGGACTTTGATCACAAGATAAGGTGAGAGCACACAAGGGAGGTATAAGGCTAGATAAGACACCCCAAAAACAAGATAGCATTAGATGTCCTCAATGAAAAGAAACTAATGCAGAAACTTTAAAGTGACAGAGGTCAATAGGGGAAGGGGATCAGGAACTTGAGAAAAGTTTAGCTCGAGAAGACTCAATTTAGAATGTAACACATATATACAGGAAAGCAATGCAAGGAATCTCCCACTATAGCTATCCTTATCTCAAACAGCAAAAAATCCCCTCAGTCCTACTTATTAATATTTATACTCTCTCTTCAAGAAAATTAGAGATAAGGGCAGAAAAGTTTCTGCTCAGATTTGGGGGGTTGGGGGATGAGGGAGAGAGAGGGGGCACAGGGGGAGGGAGGAAGATGACTCAGACATTGTATGCACATATGAATAAAAGAAATTTTAAAAAATAAAAATAAGCAAAAAAAGAGAAAGTATTATCAATTGTCCACATATATGTGGTACACATTGGGGCACCCTACTGAATTAATAAAACACTAATGAACTTCAAAGCCCTAAAAGCACAGATAGACCTCCAAACAGTGATAGTAGGAGAACTGAATACCCCACTCTCACCAATAGTTAGGTCATCCAGGTAAAAATCAACAAAAAATCTTCAGAACTCATCCATTTATTAGACAAAATGGACTTAATAGACATCTACATAGTATTTCACCCAAACACTATAAAATATACATTCTTTTCAGCAGCTCATGGAACATTATCCAAAATAGATCATATCCTAGGGCACAAAGCAAGCCTCAGCAAATATAAGAAAATAGAAATAATACCATGCATACTATCTGACCACAATGCAGTAAAAGTAGAACTCAACAACAAAAGTAAAGACAAAAAACATGCAAACAGCTGGAAACTAAATAACTCATTACTTAATGAAGAATGGATCATCGATGCAATAAAAGAGGAAATTAAAAAGTTCCTAGAAGTCAATGAAAATGAAAACACAACCTACCGGAACCTATGGGACACAGCTAAGGCAGTCTTGAGAGGAAAGTTTATAGCCATGAGTGCATATATTAAAAAGATTGAAAGATCCCAAATCAATGACCTAATGATACATCTCAAACTCCTAGAAAAACAAGAACAAGCAAATCCCAAAACAAATAGAAGGAGAGAAATAATAAAAATAAGAGCTGAAATCAACGAAATAGAAACCAAAAAAACCATACAAAGAATTAATGAAACAAAAAGTTGGTTCTTTGAAAAAATAAACAAGATCGATAGACCCCTGGCAATCCTGACTAAAATGAGGAGAGAAAAAACCCAAGTTAGTAGAATCAGGAATGCAAAAGGGGAGATAACAACAAACACCATGGAAGTCCAGGAAATCATCAGAGACTACTTTGAGAACCTATATTCAAATAAATTTGAAACTCTAAAAGAAATGGACAGATTTCTAGATACATATGATCATCAAAAACTGAACCAAGAGGAAATTAATCACCTGAATAGACCTATAACACAAAATGAAATTGAAGCAGCAATCAAGAGTCTCCCCAAAAAGAAAAGTCCAGGACCTGATGGATTCTCTGCTGAATTCTATCAGACCTTTAAAGAAGAACTGATACCAACCCTCCTTAAACTGTTCCATGAAATAGAAAGGGAAGGAAAACTGCCAAACACATTTTATGAAGCCAGTATTACACTTATCCCAAAACCAGGCAAAGACACCTCCAAAAAGGAGAACTATAGGCCAATCTCCTTAATGAACATTGATGCAAAAATCCTCAAGAAAATAATGGCAAACCAAATTCAGCAACACATCAAAAAGATTATTCACCACGACCAGGTAGGCTTCATCCCAGGGATGCAGGGGTGGTTCAACATACGAAAATCAATAAACGTAATAAACCACATTAACAGAAGCAAAGACAAAAACCACTTGATCATCTCAATAGATGCAGAAAAAGCCTTTGATAAGATCCAACATCATTTCATGATAAAAGCTCTAAGAAAACTAGGAATAGAAGGAAAGTTCCTCAACATTATAAAAGCTATATATGACAAACCTACAGCCAGCATTATACTTAACGGAGAAAAATTAAAACCATTCCCTCTAAAATCAGGAACCAGACAAGGATGCCCACTATCTCCACTCCTATTCAACATAGTACTGGAATTCCTAGCCAGAGCAATTAGGCAAGAAGAAGGAATAAAAGGAATACAAATAGGTAAAGAAACTGTCAAAATATCCCTATTTGCAGATGACACGATCCTATACCTTAAAGACCCAAAAAACTCTACTCAGAAGCTTCTAGACATCATCAATAGCTATAGCAAGGTAGCAGGATATAAAATCAACATAGAAAAATCATTAGCATTTCTATACACTAACAATGAGCAAACAGAAAAAGAATGTATGAAAACAATTCCATTTACAATAGCCTCAAAAAAAATCAAATACCTACGTGTAAACCTAACAAATGATGTGAAAGACCTCTACAAGGAAAACTATACACTTCTGAAGAAAGAGATTGAGGAAGACTATAGAAAGTGGAGAGATCTCCCATGCTCATGGATTGGTAGACTCAACATAGTAAAAATGTCGATACTCCCCAAAGTAATCTACATGTTTTATGCAATTCCCATCAAAATTCCAATGACATACATTAAAGAGATTGAAAAATCTACTGTGAAATTTATATGGAAACAAAAGAGGCCACGAATAGCCAAGGCAATACTCAGTCAAAAGAACAATGCAGGAGGTATCACAATACCTGACTTCAAACTATATTACAAAGCAATAACAATAAAAACAGCATGGTACTGGCACAAAAAACAGACATGAAGACCAGTGGAACAGAATAGAGGATCCAGATATGAAGCCACACAACTATGAGCAACTTATCTTTGACAAAGGAGCTAAAAATATACGATGGAGAAATAGCAGCCTCTTCAACAAAAACTGCTGGGAAAACTGGTTAGCAGTCTGCAAAAAACTGAAACTAGATCCATGTATATCACCCTATACCAAGATTAACTCAAAATGGATCAAGGATCTTAATATCAGACCCCAAACTCTTAAGTTGATACAAGAAAGAGTAGGAAATACTCTGGAGTTAGTAGGTATAGGTAAGAACGTTCTCAATGAAACCCCAGCAGCACAGCAACTAAGAGATAGCATAGATAAATGGGACCTCATAAAACTAAAAAGCTTCTGTTCATCAAAAGAAATGGTCTCTAAACTGAAGAGAACACCCACAGAGTGGGAGAAAATATTTGCCAATTATACATCAGACAAAGGACTGATAACCAGAATATACAGGGAACTTAAAAAACTAAATTCTCCCAAAACTAATGAACCAATAAAGAAATGGGCATGTGAACTAAACAGAACTTTCTCAAAAGAAGAAATTCAAATGGCCAGAAAACACATGAAAAAATGCTCACCATCTCTAGCAATAAAGGAAATGCAAATTAAAACCACACTAAGATTCCACCTCACCCCTGTTAGAATAGCCATCATCAGCAACACCACCAACAACAGGTGTTGGCGAGGATGCAGGGAAAAAGGAACCCTCTTACACTGTTGGTGGGAATGTAGACTAGTACAACCACTCTGGAAAATAATTTGGAGGCTACTTAAAAAGCTGGACATCGATCTACCATTTGATCCAGCAATACCACTCTTGGGGATATACCCAAAAGACTGTTACTCCAGAGGCACCTGCACATCCATGTTTATTGCGGCACTATTCACAATAGCCAAGTTATGGAAACAGCCAAGATGCCCCAGCACTGACGAATGGATTAAGAAAATGTGGTATCTATACACAATGGAATTTTATGCAGCCACGAAGAAGAACGAAATGTTATCATTCGCTGGTAAATGGATGGAATTGGAGAACATCATTCTGAGTGAGTTTAGCCTGGCTCAAAAGACCAAAAATCGTATGTTCTCCCTCATATGTGGACATTAGATCAAGGGCAAACACAACAAGGGGATTGGACTATGAGCACAGGATAAAAGCGAGAGCACACAAGGGAGGGGTGAGGATAGGTAAGTCACCTAAAAAACTAGCTAGCATTTGTTGCCCTTAATGCAGAGAAACTAAAGCAGATACCTTAAAGCAACTGAGGCCAATAGGAAAAGGGGACCAGGAACTAGAGAAAAGGTTAGATCAAAAAGAATTAACCTAGAAGGTAACACCCACGCACAGGAAATCAATGTGAGTCAATGCCCTGTATAGCTATCCTTATCTCAACCAGCAAAACCCCTTGTTCCTTCCTATTATTGCTTATACTCTCTCTACAACAAAATTAGAGATAAGGGCAAAATAGTTTCTGCGGGGTATTGAGGGGGAGAGCGGGAGGGGGTGGAGTGTGTGGTAAGGGAGGGGGTGGGGGCAGGGGGGAGAAATGAACCAAGCCTTGTATGCACATATGAATAATAAAAGAAAAATGAAAAAAAAATAAAACAAATAGGTCAATTCAACTCTTCCACAGTTAGCATTTATTTTCCAAAGACAAAAATAAATAAATATTTAACCAATAGAATTGGAGAAAATATTCACAAATTGTATATACAATAAGATTCATGTACCTTGTATATATAATAATACATTTACAACTTAAAAATTAAAAAAAATTCAAAAATGGATAAGAGGTTTAAGTAACTTTTCCTAAAAAATAGAGATAGACAAAACCTTATTGTACAGAAAGCAGCTCAGTATATTATTAGTAGTCACTAAAGAAATGTAAATCAAAAAGGAAGAAGGAGTATGGTGAAGGAAGCATAATATAGATGGAATGATTTTGATAAAATATATGCATATATGTAAATGATATAATGTTACCTTTTGAACTATCAATTTATGCTAATAAAATGTAATAAAAGGAAGTAATCTCAGTGAAATACCATTTCCCATACACCAGAAAAGATTATTATATTTTTAAAAGATAGACAACAAATGTTTTTATAATGTGCAAAAATTAGTACACTCATATTTTTCTGAAGGGAATATAAAATGCCCAGCCAGTTTGGAAAGCATATTAGCAATTACTAATTAAGCTAAATATAGTGTGATCCTACAACCTAACAATTCTATTTCCTAAGTATTCTAGGAGAATTTTGAATTCAGGGCTGGTAGAGTAGATCAAGTGGTAGAGCTTCTGCCTAGGAAGTTGAGTCCCTCTGTTCAATCCCAGTGCCACAAAAATGTATGCTTAAGCAAAAATTTGTGCCAAATACTCAAATCAACATAAGTCATTACTTATAGCAATCTAAAAGTAACATTAGAGACAATATTCAAAACTAATGAATGGATAAGCAAACTATGTTTCATTCATTTAATAGAATAATGTTTGACAATAAAAAGGAATTAAGGATGAATAGGTCTACAAGGATGATTTTTAAAGCATTAGACTAACTGAAAGAAAGTAGTAGTAAAAGACCACACATTGTACAATTATGTGATATAGCTAGAATAGGAAAATCCCTAGGGATGCTATGCATGTTAGTAGTATCAAGGATTGAGAACAGAAAAAGGGGGAACAAGGGACCGACTGCTCTTACATTCAAGGTATCTTTTTAGAGTAAAGACAATATCTACAGTTAGATAGTAATAATGCTTACACAAATGACAATTATCCTCAAAGTTACTTAATTGTACACTTTATAAGAGTGAGTTTTATAACATGTACATTGTATCTCAATGAAGCTATTAGGATGAAAAGGAAACAATAATCAAAGAACTGTTGACTCTGGTGGAACACGTGCATTTGGAACATTGAGTTTTTTAACTGCTTTGTACATAAATCTTTTAAAGACTGAAAAAATTAAAGATTAATTTATACATTTGATTAGTAGGAGATTTAAATGATTGTGATAAATGTAGTAAAGTAAACTTTTCTTTCTTGTTTTTATGTCTTCTGATTTATTTAAAGCATTTACAAAATGACTTTGTGACTACCAATGAATGCTTTACTCATTGATTTTCTGAATTGGTGTTTTATTTGAAATGTTGTTCTTTAATTTTATTGTTGTGTTGGGTGTGGGTACATTGTGGCATTTACAAAAGTTCTTAAAATATATCAAATATATCATACTTGAATTCACTGGCTCCAACATTTTCCTTTATCCCCTTTCCCCCCATTCCTGGAACAGGTTCTACAGGTATCTATTTTCCATTTACATGCATGCATACACAGTATTTTCACTATAATCACCCTTCTATGACCTTTCCCACTTCTTCCCCTTTCTCACTGGAACCAACTCCTCCAGGCATGATCTGTTCTGCTGTCCTGATCTCTAATTATGTAAAAGAAAATATTGACATTTTTGTTTGTTTAAGATAGCTACACAGGAATTTTCCTTGTGACATTTCCATGTGTATATGAATTATAGCTAAATTGGTTCATCTTTATTTTTCTTCTTCTGCCTTTGTCCTCTTCTTATGGTAGTTTCAACAAGTTTAAAAATTCTATATTCATTCTTGTATAGAGATTACACCAACCATTTTCACCTTCTTAACTTCCTTCTTTTGCCCTTCCCCTATCATGTGTAACTTCCCCTTAGCGTGACCTGTTTTTCATTACATTGCTGTACTTATATTAGGTCTAGTTTTCACATATGAGAAAAAACTATGTAGCTTTTGGCCTTCTGAACCTGGCAGATTTAATATGATGTTCTCCAGTTCCATCCATTTACCTGAAAATGACAAAATTTCATTCTTTTTTTCAGTCTGATTGAAATTCTTTTCTGCATAAA
Source organism: Castor canadensis (assembly GCF_047511655.1). NCBI lineage: Eukaryota > Metazoa > Chordata > Mammalia > Rodentia > Castoridae > Castor > Castor canadensis. The sequence continues at coordinate 73,247,168 of NC_133394.1, read as the reverse complement.
TTCCACATTTTCTTAATCCATTCATAAGTAGAGGGGCATCTTGGCTATTTCACTAGCTTAGATTTTGTGAATAATGCTGCAATAAACATGAGCATGCTTGTGCCTTTGTTGTAACCTGACTTACATTCCATTAGGTATATTCCTAAGAGTGGAATTGCTGGATCATATGGCAGTTCTCTTTTTATTTTTTTGAGAAGCCTCCATACTGTTTTCATAGTGGTTATGGTAATTTCCATTCCCACCAACAGTATATGAGGGTTTCTTTTCCCACACACTGTTGCCAAAATCTGTTGTTTGTGTTCTTGATAGAAGCCTTCTAACAGGAGTGAGGTAGAATCTTAATGTCAGTTTGATTTGTATTTCCATTATGGTCATGGAGATTGAAACTTTCTTCATGTGTTTTTACCTATTTGGACTTCATCCTTTGAAAATTTCTGTTCAGTTCATTTGCCCACATCTTTATTAGGTCATTGAATTTTGGGGAGTTTAGTGTTTTGAGCTCTCTCTGTATTCTTATTATCAATATCTTGTCAGACATTTAAGTGGCAAAGACTTTCTTCCATTCTGTGGACAGTCACTTCAATTTATAGACCATTTCTTTTGTTGTGCAGAGGCTTTTTAATTTCATGTAGTCCCATTTGCCAATCCTTTCTCTTACTTGCTGAACCATTTGAGTTCTGTTGAGGAAGTCATTGTATATCCCAATTAATTCCAGGATAATCCCTTCTCTTTTCTTCACAAGTTTCAAAGTTCCAGGTCTTATATTAATGTCCTTAAACCACAATGAGTTAGTACTTGTACAGGATGAAAGATATAGATCTAGTTTCAGTTTTCTACATGCAGATATCCAGTTTTCTATACAACATTTGTTGAAGAGGCTTTTTTCTCCATCACATGTTTTGGGGGCCTATGTCAAATATTAGGTGGACATAGCTGCATGTCATCATATCTGTTTATTCTATTCTGTTCCTTTTGTCTTTATTTCTGTTTTTTGCTAATACCATACTATTTTATTGTTATGGCTCTTCAGTGTAGTTTGAAATTGTGTATTGTGGTATTGCCAGCATTGTTCTTTTTGCTCAGTGTTGCCTTTGCTATTTGTAATCTTTTGTTCTTCCAAATGAACTGTAGGGTTGACTTTTCTATCTCCATGAAGAATGTCAGAAATTTTGATGGGGATTGCAGTGAATTTTTTGATTGTTTTTGGTAATATAACCATTTTCACAATATTGATCCTGTCAATCCATGAGCAGGGAGATCTGTCAATATTCTGTAGTGTTCTGTAATTTCTTCCTTCAGTGGTTCACAGTTTGCACTGTAGAGGTCTTTAACATCTTTGTTAAGTTCATTCCAAGGCATTTTATTTATTTTTTTTAGGCTATTGTAAATGAAATTTTTTCCTATATTCTTTCTCGGTCTGTTCCTTGTTGGTGTATAGAAAGGCTATTGATTTTTTAAAGTTCATTTTGTATGCTACTACTTTGCTGAAGTTGTTTATAATGTCTACTAACAGTCTTTTTGTAGAGTTTTTCCTGTCTTTTAGATATAAGATCATGTCATCTGCAAAGAGGGATAGTTTGACTTCTTCCTTTCATATTTCTTTTATTTCTTCCTCATGTCTCATTGCTCTTTCTAGGAATTCCAAGACTATGCTAAGTAAAAGTGAAGAGAGTGGAAAACATTGTCTCTTTCCTGACTTTAAAGTGAATGCCTTCAGTTTTTCCCCATTTAATGTATTTTTGGTGATAGGCTTGTAATATATATCCTTTATTATGTTGAGATACATTCCTTCTATTACTAGTTGTATCAGAAATTGATCATGAAAGATTGTTGTATTTTGTCAAAAGCTTTTTCTTCATCTACTGAGATGATTATGTGGGTTTTGTATTTGCTTCTGTTAAAATGTTATATTAAGTTTAATGATTTTCATATGTTGATCCATCCATGCTTCCCTGGGCTGAAGATAACTTGATCAAGTGGTATCATCTTCTTTGATATGCTATTGAATTTACTTTGCAATATTTTACTGAGGATTTTTACATCTATGTTCCTTAAAGAAATTGGTCTGTAATTCTCTTCTTTTTTGTGTCCTTATCCTGTTTTAGGATGAGTGTAGTACTGGCTTCATAGAGTTTGGCAGTGTTTCATTCCTTTCTATGTAATGGAAATTTGTGAAGAGTGTTGGTATTATTTATTCTTTAAAGATCTGGTAGAATTCAGCAGTGAAGCACTGGGTCCTGCAATTTTCTTTTTTTGGGAGACTATTGCTGCTTCAATTTTGTTCCCTATTACAGGTTTATTTCAGTGATTCATAGTCTCTTAGTTCAATTTTGGATCATCCTATGTGTCTAGAAATATGTCTATTTCTTCTAGATTTTCCAATTTATTTGGATATAGTTTTCCAAAGTAGTCCCTCCTGATTCTCTTGGTTCCCTTCAATTTGCTGTGATACCCCCTTTTTCATTTCTAATTTTACTAATTTGATCTTTTCCCTCCTTATTTTAGTCAGATTTGCCAGGGGTTTGACAATCTTCTATATCTTTCCAAAGAACCAGCTTTTTATTTTGATGATTTTTGTATGATTTTCTTGGTCTCTATTTCATTGATTTGGGCATTTATTTTCATTATTTCTTTCCTTCTGCTATTTTGGATTCAGCTTGTTCTTGTTTTTCTAGGAGTTTGAGAAACAGTATTAGGTTTTTTAATTGAGGTTTTTCTGTTTTTAATATAGGCATACATGGTTATAAACTTTCCTCTTAAGACTACTATTTCTGTGTCCCTTCAATTCTGATAGGTTGTGCTTTCACTTTCATTAATTTTTGGGAACTTTTTAATTCCTCCCTTATTTCTTCAGTGACCCACTAATCATGGAACGGTGTTGTTAAGTCTCCAGGTGTTTGAGTATTTTCTACTGTTTCTTTTGTTGTTGATTTCTAATTTTATTGAATTGTGGTCAGCTTTCTTATATTTGTTAAGATGTGCTTTTTGATCTAACATATGGTCTATTTCAGAAAAAGTTGCTGAGAAGAATGTATGCTTTGCTGTTGCTGGATGGAACACTCTGTAGACTTCTGTTTAAGTTTATTTGATCTATGTTGTCATTCAATTCTAGAGTTTCTTTGTTGATTTTTTGTCTGGATGACCTATCTATTGGTGATAGAAGAGCAATGAAGTTCCCACCAACACTATCTGCATTTTTAAGCCAAGTAATGTGTGTTTAATGGTTTGTGAATCAACATTGGGCACATATAAGTTAACAGTTGTTTCCTCTTGAAATTTGGCTCCTTTTATTAGTGTGAAGTGACCTTCTTTGTCCCTTCTATTTTATGGTTAAAGTCTACTTTATCTGATATAAGTATTGCTGCTTCTACCTCTTTTGGGGGCAAATAGCTTGGTAAGTCTTTTTCCACCTTTTCACTTTAAGTCAATGTTTGTTTCTGTCTGTAAGGTAGGTTTCTTGTAAACAACAAATTGTCTAGCCTTCCTTTTTAAACCAGTTTACCAATCAATGTCTTTTGATGGGTGAGTTGAACCCATTAATATTCAGTGTTAATATTGAGGGTATATGGTGATCCCTGGCATTTAGTTACTTTTGTTGTGTATGGACTTGCATCTGTTGTAACTGATTCTATGCCAATCTATAATTACTTGGCTGCTCATCTCTTGAGATTCAGTAATTCCCAAGATTTAGTTTATTTTCATCTTCTTTGTGTAGAATTCCTTTCAGAATCTTCTGGAGTGCTGGTTTAGTGGTCATGCATTGTTTTAGTTTGTTTCTCATGGCAGATTTTTATTCCTCCTTTAATTTTGAATGATAGGTTTGCTGGGTACAATATTCTAGGGAGGAAATTGTTTTCTTTTAGTTCTTTAAAGAGCTCACTCTATGCCTTTCTTGATTTTAAGTTTTCTGTTTAGAAATCTGCTCTTAGTTTGATGGGTTTACCTTTATATAGTATTTGATGTTTCTCTCTTAAAGCCTTCAATATTTTTTCCTTGTTCTCTGTGATAATTGTTTTAACTACAATATTCAGTAGAGAGGTTCTATTTTGGTCATGTCTGTCGGTGTACTGGATGCTTCCTCTACCTCTTGGCATCTTTTTCTTGAGCTTTGGAAATTTTTCTGCTGTTATTTTGTTGAACATATAACCTATACCTTTGGCTTGTACCTCTTCTCTTTCTTCAATTACCATAATTCACAAGTTTGATGAAATTTCAGATTCTTGCATATTTCATTTGTAGCTCTTCAGTATTTGACTAATAATTCTGGTTTTATCTTTATTATCTGTTTTGTCTTTGAGTCCTGAAATTCTGTCTTCTATTTGTTCCAATCTGCTGGAGTGGCTTTCAACTGTATTTTTTATTTGAATTAAGGATCTTCTTATTTCAAATTTTTCTGTTTGATTCTTTTTTAAGACTTTCCTTATCTTTGAGTGTCTTCTTTATTTCATTTATCAGTTTTTAAAATAATCTCCTTAGTTTTGTTTCAGAGTTTGTTGAAATATTCTTTCAGTTCAATTAGATGTTTCTGTGTCTTCTCAAGTTTCTTTTTTTATCTGTATCCTCTTGGTATTCATTGAGTGGTTTTTCTGTGATCTCTTCAAACACCTCTTTAAGCTCATTGGACATCCTATCATCATTCTTCTTAAGTCTGCATCTGAGGATTAATCCCCTTCACTTTTGACCAAATCCTCTATTGCATGATTGTTACCCTGCATTTTTTCCCCATGTTTCTATTTTGTGTTTTCCTTATGAGTTGTTGATTATTTAGTGGGGAGTTTTAGTCATCTATTTTCTTTCACTTGACTTAATTTTTATACTCCAACTAGCTCAGTTGTTACCTATTTTGTTGTAATATTTCTGTTCACTGATCTGTACTTTAGCAATAACAAATTCACAGATTCAGTGCCAAACCAGATATTTATATAATATATAAAACCCTGGTAATATAATGTATAAACAGTGGGTATTGGGGAAATAATAATTGTTTGCATTGAAATTGATAGGTAATTAAAGTGATGGCAGTAGAAGAGGGAGTAGAGGGAGTGGGTTGATGGAAAGTAGAGGTATAAGGTATAGGGGCTATGGGGTAGTATGGGCCTAATGTGTGTAAAGGTGTATCTCAGTCATTGTGGATTGCAGAGAAATAAGTATGATGGGGGTAATGTGTAAAATTGGTATAATAAATTATTAATTGTTTTGTTAGTGTAAAAGAGTAGGGACAATGGAGTGAAAAGGAAGGTAAAAGAGGAAAGTAAGGAGAAGAAAGGAAGAAAGAAAAGAAGAAAAATGGAATAGTAGAGGGTTAAGCAAATTGAAATTTGGGCAGAATCAAAAAAGGAGACAGATGATAAATTACAAAAAGGCAAAAAAGAAAAAATTAAATATATTTCTATTATATATAATATTTATATGTATATGAATATATTATACATACATATTTGGAATATATATATATATTTTTGGAATATATATGTTGCAAATTTCTTTCTTGTTATGGAGAAGAGTAGGTTTCTTCTCTGTTCAATTAATGCCCTTGGTTCTTTCTTCTGATTTTTAATCCAGATACTGACTCATCTGACAGAAGCTTTATTCTGTGTTGCTGCCCCTCCTTAAGGTTGATATGTTGGGCTGTGTGTCAATGAGTGGTGCCCTCTTTACTAGACATCTTTGCAGGGAATCCATTCACAGTGATTGAGCCCAGGCTCTTTGTGGAATGGGCCATATGGTTCAGTGTGTTTTTTTGTAAGTGGCTTCTCAGAAGTGTTCCTGTGAGGAGCCATTATGTGAGCAGTTGCCAGCCCCTTCTATGCACAGGGCAAGCCTGGGATCTAGAATTGGGCCTTTCGTTTGACCGCTTTTCTATGTGAAGGTTGTTAGCATCAGCTTATACCAGTTTCTCCAACATGGTCAAATGTGCTGTTATTTTCTCCAAACTGCAGCTAGGCCACCCCAACCCCACATAGGCTGGGTCAGTTCAGCACTCTGCAACACATGGAGGTGAAATTTTCCCTCCATTTGTTAGGCCAGAAGTTTTGTCCAGGAAGGATACAAACTTCCCACAAACTATGGTAGATTATGTAGTATCCTCCTGAGCAGATGATATGATGCACATAACTGACATGTTTGTAGTTAAGTTGTAGCACTGGTAATCATCCTGGGATGGCACAGTTAGGTAGCAGTCAGAGGGTCTGTGCCCATGAATTTTTTGGGGGGGTTCCAGGATGTGCCAGATGCAGACCTTTGCAAAAGATAAGCAGCTTTCCAATGAGTGGGTGGGCAGCTGCTAGTCTACAGTGCTTGGCCTTCTGTGGCTGTTATGTTCTATAGAAAGCTCGTTTAAAGGTTTGTCATTGTACATTATGTGCACCCTATGTATTAGTGCTATCTTAGTTGGTAAAAAAGTCAAGTTACCTGGTTCCCACTAACACAAACCTGAAGTATTATTTTGAAATTGTGAGAGCACAGGGTTCCAGGGTTTATATGCTATCTACCATACTAGTCTCTCTCACATTCAAAATTTTTATCACAGTGCCTCACTTTAAAAGTCTCATCCTCATTTTCCACAGCTGCTCTTCTTCCATTGCTCTCTTCACCTCTCAGGAAAGATGAGTCTCTTATTCTTTGTGTTTATAAAGAACTTGAAGCACTGACATATGACATTTCAAGTATTTCTTTATATTTATGTTGTTTCATCACTGAATGAAGAGCACTTTGAAATAAATGACCATGTCTATTTTTATCTCTGTACTCTCCTCTATGTCCTTGACAGTACCTGATGTATGGCAATTGTTTAATAAATATTAATCTAATGAAGACCACTGTGTCTTCATTCAAGAAGACATACATACACATATACATATATAAGGACACACACACATACATATATACATACATACACATGTGTATATTCATATTCTGATAATAAGTACTTGTTAGCAGTTCAGAATTCACATGTTAAGGACAAAATCCTCAACAGTCCATTTTCACTGCAGGCACTAGCTGCAAGCTTTAGAGATTTCTAAGCTACCTGAACAATTGGCTATACATTTGTGAATCTGTACAGGATTTTGAAAATTTCGATACATATTACAGTTTTACTATGAGGGGTATGATGCAGAATAACTCAGAAGATGCACAGAGTAAACTTTAAGAGGACCACAAGCCCAGAACTTGTGTCCTTTCCTTATGGAATCAAAATACAGCTCTCTCTCTGGCAACATCAATGTGTTCACCAACAAGATAAATGAATTGAAAGTTTCCAACACATTTATTGGAGTTGCATTAGTTAGGTAATATTGATTCAGATATTGGCCATGTAATTGAATCTACAATTGTAATTTCTTTCCAAGATGTAAAGCTCAAATTACCTGAAATCCATCCTGAAAATATGAGAGAACTTCCATAAGTCACCTTTGTAGGGGCCCACCATCAATCACCAAGACACTCTAATTAATGGAGAAATTCAAAAAACTGAGAAGCTCTATCCTCAGAACAACAAAAAGAAAAAGGCCATACAAATTTTTATGTTTGTGTCATGCTAAGGATTGCTGATAGGAAAGCACTGTACCATTTGAGCTATGCTACAGCACCATCCCCAATTTTTTATTTTGTTTTTAAAAGTCACTCTTGACTCTGCCTTTCACCAGGCTACACTCAAACTCATGATTCTCCTGCCTCTACCTCCTTACTAGCTGTTAGTATAGGCATTCACCACTATGCCTGGCACAAATTCTTTATTCTAGAAAATCAAACTATGGATATTTAAAATATTAGATATATTTTCATAGCTAGTAAAAATTTGAAAAAATATCATGATATAATTTTAACAACTTAAAAGAGTTCTAGGGCTAATGCTGCCTAGAAAACACATGAATTGAAATCACAGTGCAAAAACAAAAAAAAAATCTATTTAACGTCTTTGAGCTATTTCTTTTTTAACAATCTAATTTCATTATTAATGTAATCCTGACAAAAGTCCATCATGATTTAAATGAAATTAAATAGTTATCTTAAATTCTTATTTGTGAATATTCATTTCTTTGCAATCTCATACTATTCCTGCTTTCTGAACACCACCACCAATATGTCCAGTGACTGAACTTCACTCATATTAACAGTATCTAATCTAAAGAGATGTTTTCATTCCTAATTCTTTTTTGAGGAATTTTCTAATATAAGCTCCTCCATGTTAATTCTGCCTTACTGATATTCCCTAGGCTTCCTTTGATGCATGTTTTCTTGCTTTTGCAACCTGAATAAACCCAGCATTGATTTCAATTGTGGTAATAGTGAGATTAGCCAGTTTGGCACAAAGAAGTGATAATATTATGTATTTTACAGGATAAGCAGACTCTTGTGTTGAGGATAGAATGAAGGAGTACAGGCAAGAGAGAAATCAATTATAAAGTCAACCCAAAACTTGAGAGGAAATGTAATATGGCTTTACCCTTGGTGTTGATGAAAAGTGGTTGGGAAGTAGCAGGATAGTGATTGTACTTGAAGGCAGAGCTGATTGCATTTCTTGATGGATTTCATGTGAACATATAGAAAGAATGACGTCAAAGACTGGGCCTAAGATTCTAGAAGAACAATATTGCAGGCTATGGAAATGAAGAAGACTGCTGGGTACATAGGTGAGTTCTGCATAGGATGTGTTAGATTTAAGGTACTAACCTGTTGATAATATTAAGTACATGATTGCATATGTGAATATAGAGTTCAGGGGATAATTTGGGATTATTCAGTCTGTGAGTCTTCTCAGTATAGATGCTGTTAAAATCCACAGACTAGAGGAAATCAATGAGAAAGTAACTATAACATATGTACATATTTATATATGTGTATAGTTACCAATATATATATTGGTGGTATTAGGATTTGAACTCAGGGCCTTAGGCTAAAGCACTTTGAGCAACTCCACTAGCTTTTGTGTTTGTGTGTTATATATTTTTGGGACAGGGTCTTTCTTTATGCCCAGGCTCTCCTCTAACCATGATTTTCCTGATCTCTGCCTCCCCAGTAGCTAGGATTACAGGTGTGGGCCAGAAGTAACAGCATTTTTCTTGTATTAGTATTTTCAAAGTTGGTTTGCTGAATTTTTTTTATCTTTGGCCAGATTTATCTTGATTTGCTGTTGACCTTGTAATCTCTGTAAGAGACCTTGAGTTTTCAGAATATCTACTATTTATTAATCTCATTAATTTTTCATATTCAGAGTAATAATTTAAAATATACTTAAAGCTGAATTTCAACATATTTATGTCACATATCATTTGTCTTATTGTTTATCTTACAAATTATTTCACTATATTTAAATATTTAGAGACATCACTAAAAAAGTCTAGGATGAGGGAACATTATTTCAGTTTCAAAGTGTGGTATTTTGATTTATTTTTTGGGTTAACAAAGTAGTCACCTGGTTTCACTTGGTTATTTTATACATGTTAATATGCATAGTCATCATTTCTGTCATCAGATAATTTGTTGCAATTAACCAATACTTATTTTGATGGAAATAATATTAGTACTATTAATTTTTAACCTTTAAATCTGATTCTGTTTGGACTCATATCTGGCATATAATTTTGTTAAGAGGAAATTGGAATATAGTAGAAAGTTGAATGCAAATAATTTATGCTGATTATTCTTATTTTCTTATGGATAGTCATACATGCTCATTGTCCCATTGTTTTACTACAGTAACTTACTCAAATATGATAATTTAGGGCTTATACTAATATATACTTATTTAAGGCCAAGTGAAGTATCTTTAAGAGATTTTTCCCAAATTTGCAAACTTATTGAAATATCCACTTTTAAGGTAAGTTAAAACAAATAAATATCTAAGGATTTGTTTGCCTGACTGTTTTGCAAGCTTATGGAAGCAATGTATAAATCTCATAGATCATTTAAAATTTTCAATATGTACTTTAAGCTTTAAATTGATCATAAGAGGGATAGAATTAGTATTCAGTATGTTCCATGCATGGAGTAGGGACCATCATTGTTATTCTACATTTTATGTAAATTTTCATTAGGATATATTTACTATACAAATAATAGTGATAATTTATAGTGACAATTCCAATTAGACATATATTGTACATTATTTACATTCCCTGCAATTGTTTCTCCCCCTCTGCCACCTCACCAGTCACTTAAAGCAATTGCAAGAGGTTTCTTATCTCTGTTTCTTATGTGTATATGAATTCCATGTACCATACACCATCACCTTAATGTCCTTCCTTCAACCTCTCCTTTCCACTACTACCCCCCTGCACATGTACACACACACTGTACCTGTTTTACAGACTTGTTTTTGTTATTAATATTTAACTGATTTTCAAAGGAATATCTCAATGTATGTCCACTGTTGGTATACTTTACTTTGGTCCATTTAACCCCTTCTATTACTCTCCCATACCCCTTTACTTCCCATATCCAGTTTTTCAAAAGTTTTCAATATACATCCTTATATCTTTTACCTTCACATCTTATGTTATGTGACATTATCATTCTCTTTTCCTTTTCCTCTTTCCCTGAGTTTCATGAAGTAGTTCCACTGTTACAAACATGTTCTACACCTGAGTTTGTATATGATTATCCTTGTTTTTGTTTATATGTTTATCTTTGGATCTATCTTCAACATATGAGAGAAAATGTGGTTTTTGTATTTCTGATCCTGGCTTAATTCACTTAATACACCTTCAAACCACATGTCATTAGTCCTTATGTTTGAGTAATACTCTATTGTGTATATATACCACAGTTTCTTGATCCATTCATCAAATGTAGGGCACCTGGGCTGTTTCCAAAGGTTGGTTACTGTGAATAGTGCTGTGATAAGCATCAATATACAGGTGTCTCTACTGTGTCCTACTTTACATTCTTTTGGGTACATGCCCAGAAACATTATCACTGAATCATATGGGACTTCTATCCTTAGCTTTTTGAGGGCTCTCCGTAGTGCTTTCCATAGTGGTTGTACTAATTTGCCTTCCCACCAGCAGTTTATAAGGGTTCCTGTTTCACCACATCCTTGCCAGCATTTGCTGTTATTATTCTTGTTTTTGGCCATTCTTATGGGGTGAGATGAAATCTAACTTATCTTCACCATGAAATGTCAGGGAAACTGGTATCCCTGAATAACCAGTACCTAAGGCTCCTGCTGCTCCATAGCTAACAGATGGCACAAGGCAACAGGCTTCGTTCCCCCATGCCCACAGCAGCTGTTGTACTGAACTCCTGGAATCCCATGCCAGAAAACAGGCCCCCAAACTCCCACTGCCTGCAAGCTTTGTTATCTTGTGACTGTAGCATATCTTGTGGTTCTTGGAAGACTGCAACTGGCAAAAAGGCCCCAGAACTCCCACTGATTATAGGCATGGGTCTCTCATTCCTACAGTACTACTGTACTGCCATCTTGAAGCCCATGCCTGGCTAGCAGACCCCAGAACTCTGGCTAGCTGAATGCTTGGTTCTGCCATGCCTGCATCAGCTGCTATGTCTACTGGAGTCCCATGCACCAACACAAGTAGACCTCAGAGCCACCATTGCCTTGTGGGCACCAGACAATTCAAGCCAACTGGCTTTGTTGCCCATGGGCACCCTCAGTTTTATACTTAGTGCCAAGAGCCTACCACCACACCACTTGCAAGTGAACCCCAGGCTCAATGCTTTGCTAGTCTGCTGGTGCCAACAGCATTCCCTCCATGTAGTGTATCGAGACCCAGTGCTAACCAGCAATCCCTCCCATAGGAGAACCCCACTTCCCCATCAAAGAGCAGGAACCAAGCTCCTCCACTGAGTGGTAGTTTGCCATTCTGTGGGTGCCATAAGACCTGTTTCCCTAAGGAACAAAAAGCCCAATTCTACCAACAGGGCCCCACTATGGCAGAGTCCCCAGTTCTTTATTAAATAACAAAAACTCCAGATTCCTTACTAAGGGGAGGACAGTTGTAACCTGGTAATCAGTGAGTAGCACCAAAAGGCCTGCCTCCTGAGGTGCAAAGATGCCTGACAGCTGGACAGTCCTTGCTCCCCCATCAATGAGTGGAAATGCCAGGTTCCCTATTGAGGAGAAGAAAGCTGTAACCTACTAGTCTGTGGACAGCACTAGAAGTCCAGCTTCCCCAATGTGCACAGAGGCCCAGCACTTCACACCTTGCCTGCCTACAGGAGAGTCCAGTTTCCACTGTCTAAGAGTGGGATCCCAGGCTCCTCCATTGAGTGGCAATCTGCTACTCTGCATTATCTGCCAGGAGGCCAGCCTACCAATGTGCACAGAGACCCAGCACTCCTCACTGTGCCTGTTAAAGAGTGCCAAAGCCAGATTTCCCACTGATGGGAGGAAATCTATAACCTGTTGCTCTGCAGATGGCAGTAGCAAGCCTGCTTTCCCAAGGTACACAGAAGCCCAGTGCTTCACTGTGCCCCTCCATTCAGGAGACTAAAATCTCACCTGTCCAAGAGTTGAAATCCCAGCTTCTCCACTGAATGGTAATCTGCTACACTGAAGGTGCTAAGAGGCCTGCCTCTGACAGTGCACAGAGACCCAGCACTCCCCACTGTGCCTGAAGGAAAATCACTGTATTCCTATCAAAGAGCAGGAACTCCAGCCCCTTCACTAATGGGAGAAAATAGGTAATCTGCAGAACAAGAACTTTGCAAGGGGTAACATTTCCAGGACACCCTTTTCTGAGGGATACTGCTGGAGCTCCAGGAGAAAAAACTCAAAACCCCAAAAATAGGGGTACAAGGTTTTAAAATCCTAACAAGAAAAAAGTCCAAGTGCTTAAATCTCAATGCAGAATGAAACAGGAAAGAAACTGCAATCCCTCAAAAGTTAATTCAACCACTAATGTGTAAACATCTGTATAGAGGAAGGGATGTCAGGTAATGAATTCCAAAAATCAGTAGCAATAATTATTGATGCCTTAAAAGAAGAAACGCAATAGCTAGTATATGACCTCAAAGAGGATGTGGATAAACAATTAAATTAGCTCAAAGAGAATAGAAACAAACAGATGAATGAAGTTAGGAAGACTGTCCAGGATATGAAAGAGGTAATCATTAAACTTAGGGAACCCCTGGAAAATGATAAATCCAAAATAAACAATTCAATATTCCAAATAAAAATCTCAGTCAAAAGCTTGGCAAACACAGTGGAGCAATTTGAAAATAGAGTATCAGGAATCAAAAACAAAGTAGATGAATTGACTAAACAGTAAAGTTCATGAAAGAATACAAAGAAAATACAAATGGAATATATAAGATATCTGGGACACCATGAAAAGACCAAAACTATGAATCATGGGTGTGGAAGAATGAAGGAAATACCAACCACAGGCATTGACAACCTATTCAATTGAATAAAACCTGAAAAATTCCCTAACCTCAAGAAAGAGTCACCCAGATGCAAAAAGTTTACAGAGCACCAAGCCATCAGATCCAAAAAAGAAATACTGCCAGACACATCATAATCAAAACACTTATCACAAAGAACAAAGAAAGATTCTGAAAGCTGCAAAAGAGAAAAGACAAGTCACATATAAAGGTAGACCCATTAGAATAACAGTAGATTTCTCAACTCAGACTCTAAATGTATGAAGGTCATGGAAAGACATAAGTCAGACCCTGAGAGAAAGCACCTCTCAATCTATTGTAGTTTATCCAGCAAAACTATCCTTCCTAATTGAAGGAGAAATTAAAACCATCTACACTAAGGAAAAACTAAAGGAATTCATGACTACTATGCCAGCACTACAGAAGATACTTAAAGGACTTTTGCATACAGGAGAAAGAAACTAGAATGATACAGGAAGACTCAATAAAGAATAAACCCTATTGAGCAAGCAGACAAGTAAACAAGGAATAGGTAAAACTAAATACCAGGTGAATAAAATTGACTGAAAACAACAGGCACCTGGTAATAGTAATACTGAATGTAATTGACCTCAATGCACCAATCAAAAGACATAGCATAGTTAAAAAACAGAGTTAAAAAACAAGACCCAACCATATATTGAAAGAAGAGACTCATCTAAATGAAATAAATACACACTAGTTTAGAGTCAAAGGGTGGAAAAAAGTTTTCCAAGCAAATGGACCCCATAAACAGGCAGGATAACCTAGACTCATATCTGATAAAGTAAACTTCAGGATAAAATAAGTCAGAAGACAAAATGAAGGTCACTTCATATTAAAGAATAATTCATCAAGAGCAAATATCAATCCTTAACATATATGCACAAAACACAGGAGCACCCATCTACATTAAAAAACCCAATGATCCAAAGATCATAGATAGACCCTAATGCAGTGATAGTGGGAGACCTGAATACCCCACTTTCACCAATAGATAGGGCATCCATGCAAAAGATCAACAAAGAAACTTCAGAGCTACTCCAAACATTAGACCAAATAGACATGGTTGGTCTCTACAGAGTAAATATTTCATCCAACAACCAGGCAATACACATTCTGTTTTGCAGCTCATGGAACTTTTTCCAAGTGGATCAAATTTTAGGACACACAGCAAGTCTCAACAAATTCAAGAAAATTGAAATAACCCCCTGCATCATATTAGATGGCAATGAAGTAAAAATGGACCTCAACAATAAAAGAAACTACAGAAAATATTCAAACACATGTGGACAGAACAACACACTGCTGAAAAAATCAGTAAGTGACTGAAGAAATAAAGGAAGAAATAAAAAATTTCTGAGAATCCAATGAAAATGAAAATAAAACCTACCAGAATCCATGGAACACAGGAAAGAACATGATAGGGGGAAAGTTTGTAGATATAAATAACTACATTTAAAAAAGAGAGAACTCTTAAATAAGCAGACTAATGATTTACCTTAAACTCCTCAAAAAACAAGAACAACCCAAACCAAAACCAGCAGATGGAGAGAAAAAATAAAGATAAGGGCCAAGAACAGTGAGATCCAAACAAACAAACAAACAAAAACTATACAAAGAACCAGTGAAACAAAATGTTGATTCTGTGAAAAGATTAACAAGGGCAAGCAAAGATTGGTTAAGTAGGGAATAAGAATTTCTCAGCTCTGTGACTCCAGAAACAACCTTGAAAATTGGAAGTTACAATTGCATAATTCTGATTGCTTCTAGCCAAAATAATAACTACCACCACATTAGGTGCACATAAAATTCAAGGACTGAACCTTACAATAGCTATTTTTTATTGTTTCATTTATTCACATGTGCATACATTGTTTGTGTAATTTCTTCGCCCTTCCCCCTTATTCCATCCTTTCCCCCCTCCCTCTTCAGTTCCAGGCAGGTCCTGTTCTGCCTTTATCACTAATTTTGTTGAAGAAAAGACCCAAGCCTAATAAGGAAGAAAAAGCATTTTTGCTATTTGAGTTAAGGATAGCTATACAGAAATATTCCTAACATTGCTTGCATGTACACATATGTTATGACCCATGTTGATGTATCTCTAACTGATCTTTACACTAATTACTGACCCCCTTCTCATGATAACCTCTGTCACTTTAAGATTTTGGTATTAGTTCCTCTGGAGTGGGGACATCAAATGCTTTCATGTTTTGGGTTTTCTACCTATTCCTGTATCTCCCTCATGTGTTCTCCTCTTGTCATGTGATCCAAGTCCAACCACATTGCTGCATTTTCCCTAGATCTGAAGTCTGCATAAGATGGAGAGCACATGATTTTGGTCTTCTGAGCCTGGCTGACCTCGCTCAGAATGATGTTCTCCAGTTCCATCCATTTACTTTCAAATGATAAGATTTCATTTTTCTTCATGGCTGAGTAAAATTCCATTGTGTACAAGTACCACATTTTCTTGATCCATTCATAAGTAGTGGGGCATCTTGGTTGTTTCCATAACTTGGCTATTGTGAATAGCGCTGCAATAAACATGGGTGTGCAGGTGCTTCTGGAGTAACCTGTGTTGCATTTCTTTATGTATATCCCTAGGAGTGGGAATGCTGTTTTATATCGCAGGTGCATGTTTAGATTTTTAAGAAGTCTCCAAATTTTTTCCAGAGTGGTTGCACTAGCTTTCATTCCCACCAGCAGTTGTTGTTGGTGTTTTGGATGATGGCTATTCTAACGGGGTTGAGGTGGAATCTTAGTGTTTTGATTTGCATTTCCTTTATGGCCAGTGACGGTAGGCATTTTTTCATGTGTTTTTTGGCCATTTGAATTTCTTCTTTTGAAAAAGTTCTGTTTAGTTCAGTTGCCCATTTCTTAATTGGTTCATTGATTTTAGGAGAGTTTAGTTTCTTAAATTCCCTGTATATTCTGGTTATCAGTCCCTTGTCTGATGTACAGCTGGCAAATATTTTCTCCCACTCTGTGGGTGGTCTTTCCAGTTTAGAGACCATTTCTTTTGTTTTGCAGAAGCTTCTTAATTTTATGAAGACCCATTTACTCATCCTTTCTCTTAGTTGCTGGGCTGCTGGGGTTCTATTGAGGAAGTCTTTGCCTATACCTATTTGTTCGAGAGTGTTTCCTGTAGTAACGTCAGAGTTTCAGGTCTGATATTTAGGTCCTTGATCCATTTTGAGTTGATACTAGTACAGGGTGATAAATCTGGACTTATTTTCAACTTCTTGCAGATGGGTAGCCACTTTTCCCAGCAACATTTGTTGAAGAGGCTGCCTTTTCTCCATCATATATTTTTGACACCTTGTCAAAAATGAGGTGAGTATACTTGTGTGGATTCATATCTGTGTCCTCTATTCTGTTCCACTGGTCTTCATGTCTGTTTTTGTGCCAATACCTGCTATTTTTATTGTTATTGCTTTGTAATATACTTTGAAGTCAGGTATTGTGATACCTCCAGCATTGCTCTTTTTACTGAGTATTGCCTTGGCTAATCATGGTCTGTTGTGTTTTCAAATGAACTTTAAGGTAGATTTTTCAGTATCTTTGATGAAATTCATTGGGATTTTGATGGGAATTGCATTAGACATGTAGATTGCTTTCAGTAGTATAGTCATTTTTACTACGTTGATTCTACCAATCCATGAGCATGGGAGATCTTTCCATATTCTGTAGTCTTCCTTGATCTCTTTTTTCAGGAGTTTGTAATTCTCCTTGTAGAGGTCATTCACATCCTTTGTTAAGTTTACTACTAGGCATTAGATTTTTTTTTTGAGGCTATTGGGCCTGTAATTGTTTCCATCTATTCCATCTCAGTTTGTTCATTGTTGGTGAATAGAAAAGCTAATGATTTTTGTAAGTTGATTTTGAATCTTGCCACATGGTTGAAGTTGTTTATGATGTCTAAGAGTTTTGGGGTAGAATTTTGGGGTCATTAAGGTATAGGATCATATTTTCTTCAAATAAGGAAATTTTAACAGTTTCTTTTCCTATTTGTATTTCTTCTTCTTGCCTAATTGCTCTGGCTAGAAATTCCAGTACTATGTTGAATAGGAGTGGGGTTACTGGGCATCCTTCTCTCATTTGTGATTTTTAGGAGGAATGGTTTCAGTTTTTCCACTATTAAGAGTGATGTTGGTTGTATGTTTGTCATATATAGCCTTTACAATGTTGAGGTATATTCCTTCTATTGCTAATTTTCTTGGAGCTTTTATCATGAGGTAGTGTTGGATCTTGTCAAAGGGTTTTTCATCTATTGAGATGATGAAGTGGTTTTTGTCTTTGCTTCTATTAATGTGTTTTATTACATTTAGAGATTTGCATATGTTGAACCACCCCTGCATTCCTGGGATGAAGTCAACTTCTCAAAGCCAGCATCTTTCTGATGTGTTGTTGGATTCAGTGTGTCATTTTTTTATCAAGGATTTTTGCATCAATATTCATTAAGGAAATTGGCCTATAGTTCTCCTTTTTGGGGATGTCTTGGCTTGGTTATGGGATGAGAGTAATATTGCCTTCATAAAATGAGTTAGGCAGTGTTCCTTCCATTTCTATTTCATGGAACAGTTTAAGGAGAGTTGGTATTAGTTCTTCTTTAAACATCTGATAGAATTCAACAGTGAATCCATCAGGTCCTGGACTTTTCTTTTTAGTGAAGCTCTTGATTGCTGCTTCAATTTCTTTTTGTGTTAGAGACTGATTCAGGTCATTAATATCCTCTTTGTTCAGTTTTGGGTGGTTTTAAGTTTCTAGAAATCTGTCCATTTCTTCAAGATTTTCAGATTTATTAGAATATAGGCTCTCAAAGTAGTCTCTGATGATTTCCTGGGCTTCCATGGTTATTGTAGTTATCTCCCCTTTTGCATTTCTGATTTTACTGATTTGGGTTTTTTCTCTCCTCATTTTACTCAGGTTTGCCAGGGTTCTGTCAATCATATTTACTTTTTCAAAGAACAAGCTTTTTGCTTAATTGATTCTTTGTATGTTTTTTCTTGTTTTTATTTCATTGATTTCAGCACTTATTTTAATTATTTCTTTCTTTCTGCTTATTTTGGGATTTGCTTTTTCAAGGAGTTTGAGCTGTACAATTAGGTAATTTATTTGAGATCTTTCTGTCTTATTAATATATGAACTCATGGCTATAAACTTTACTCTTAGGACTGACTTTGCTGTGTCCCATAGGTTCTGGTAGTCGTGTTTTCATTTTCCTTTTGCATGTTTTTACTGCTGTTTTTGTTATTGATTTCTAGTTTTAAAGCATTGTGGTCAGATAGAATGCATGGGGTTATTTCTATTTTCTTATATTTGCTGAGGCTTGCTCTGTGCCCTAAGATATGATCAACTTGGAGAAATTTCCATAGGCTGCTGAGAGGATTGTATATTGTGCAGAAGATGGATAAAATATTCTGTAGACATCACCTAGGTCCATTTGATCTATGGTGTGATTTATGTCTAGAGTTTCTTTATTGATTTTTTTGTTTGGATGGCCTATCTGTTGGTGATTGGGGTGTATTGAAGTCTCTGAATATCACTTTGTTGGAGTTTATATATGTTTTTAGGTCTTTCAGAGTATGTTTGGTGAAATTGGTTGCATTGATATTGGGTGCATATAGGTTGATAATTATTATTTCCTTTTATTGTATTTCCCCTTTTATTAGTATGGAGTGTCCTTCTTTATCTCCTTTGAGCAGTGTAGGTTTGAAGTCTACTTTGTCCAAGCTAAGTATTCCAACCCCTTCCTGTTTTGGGGGATCATTGGCTTAGTAAATCTTCTTCCAGCTTTTCACTTTCATCTAGTGCTTATTTCTGTCTGTGAAGTGGGTTTCTTTGTAGGCAGCAGATTGTTGTATCTTCCTTTTTAATCCAGTTTGCCAATCGATGTATTTTGATGGGGGAATTTAGTCCATTAACATTCAGTGTTAGTATTGACAAGTACATGGGGATCCCTGTCATGTAGTTGTCTTTGTTCATTAAGGGTTTGATTATGTGCAGCTGAATCAATGTTACTCTCTACATTCTTGCTTTTTTTTCTCCTGTGTTTTGGTATTGAGTGCACTTTCATGGTTTTGTTTTCTCTCATTTTCTGTGTGCAGAATTCCTTGGAGAATCTTTTGAAGTGGTGGCTTTGTGGTCATATATTGCTTTTGTTTCTGCTTATCATGGAAGACTTTTATTGTTCCATTGATTTTTAATGACAGTTTTGCTGGGTAGAGTATCCTAGGATTAATGTTATTTTCATTCACTACTTTTATTCAGTTTTTTTCACACAGTTATTTTCATTCACTCCATGCTCTTCTTGCTTTTAATATTTCTGTTGAGAAGTCTTCTGTGATTTTGATGGGAATACCTTTGTATGTTATTTGTTTTTTGTCTCTTACAGCCTTCAATATTCTTTCTCTAGTCTCTGTACTTGTTGCTTTAATGATAATATGTTGTGGGTTAGTTCTATTTTGGTCAGGTCTTTTCAGTATTCTGGAGGCTTCCTGTGCCAGAATGGGCATAGTTTTCTCTAGATTTGGGAAATTTTCTGTTATTATTTTGTTGAATATACTATGTGTTCCTTTTGCTTGCACCTCTTCTCCTTCTTCAATGCCCATGATTCTCAAGTTTGGTCTTTTGATGGAGTCAGTGAGTTCCTGCATTTTCTTTTCACAGGTCTTGAGTTGTTTAACTGATAATTCTTTAGTTTTCCTTTAATTGCCATTTCATCTTCAAGTTCTCAGATTCTGTCTTCTTTTGTTCTATTCTGCTGGAATGGCCTTCCATTTTGTTTTGTATTTCTGTTTCATTCTTTTTTCTGAGGTTTTCCATATTGTGGGGTACTTCCTTTTTAATATTGTCAACTTTTGTCCTTAATTTGTTTATCTCTCTGTTTATGGTGATCTCAGTTTCAGTTTGGTGTTTATTTAGGGCTTCAATGATTTCATTTATTTGTTTCTGTGTTTTCTCATATCTTGGAATTTCTTGAGTGTCTCCTGTACATTTTGGTAACATCTCTATGAAATTCTCATTAATTACTTGTAGGATTTCTTCTTTCAGATTTTCTTGTGGGCTTTGTTGGTTTCCTTGGTGTAGTTTATCTTTGTTTTGTTGGAGTCTGGATCTGGGTATCTGTTTTCTTCATTTTGCTCTAAGTCCTGTACTACTTTATTGTGGAGGGGAGAATGGTTTCCATCCCTTTTTCTTCTTCCCATATTTCCATTAGGTACCATTCCTGTCCCTGGACTATGTGTAATTTAGTATTAGCTGGTTACAATATTAATACTAACAAAACCAAGAGAGAAGAATAAAAAAGGAAAGATAAAAAGAAGAGAGAAGAGAGGAAAAAATGGGAGAGATGGGGGATGATCAAACAGCAAACCAGGCAGCCAAACCATTAAAGAATGGAGCAAAAAAAAAATCATCAGTTCTCGAACAGTAGAATTGCAGACTTAGTTGTTCTGATGTTACTCCTTTAGCATCCAGTTCTGTCTTTGTGTGTCTCTTAGGCAGGTTTGGAACCCTCTAGTGGTGACCCAAGTGGAAGCCTGATGGAGTGGTTATCTGGAAAGCCTGTAGAGCTGTTGCCTGGCTCCACCCGAGGGGTAGGGGTCCCAGTGAGATGGAGGATGTGGCTGTCTCACACTGAGCTGGTACCCCCGAGGGGCAGGAATCCTGATGGGGCATGGCTCCAGTTGTTCCACATAGATCTGGGACCCCACAGCGCCTGAAGGGCAGGGAGCCCAAGGGATGGGGATCCCAGTGGTGTGTGGATCCAGCATGGAGCTGGAGCCTGTGTCCCAAGGGGTGGGGATCCTAGCAGGGCATGGATCTAGTCATTGCATGTGGAGCTGGGGCCCAGCAGGGCCTGAGGGGTGGGGGCCTTGTGCAGTGGGGATTCTGGTGGAGTGTGGATCCGGCTCTGGGCTGGGGTCCAATGTGACTGAGGGGAGGTGATCCAGGCAGGGCATGGAACCAGCATGGAACTGGAGTACAGGGGGCCTGAGGGGTGGAAATCCTGGCAGGGTGTGGATCTGGTTTGGAGCTGGGGTCTGGCATGGCCTGAGGTGTGGGGATCCTGGTGGTGCATGGATCCAATGTGGCTCAAGGGGTGGGGATCCTGGCAGGGCATGGATCTAGCACAGGGCTGGGACCCAACATGACCTGAGGGGTGGGGAGTCCAGCAGGGTGTGGATTCAGTGCTGGGCTGTGGTCCAGCACAGCCAGAGGGGTAGAGAGCCCAGTGGAGTGGAGCAAAATCCCTGCAGGCCTATGAGGAGGGGACATGGCAGGACAGCTGTTATTTTATTACATCGTGGTGTGCAGAAGCCTTCCAGGAACTATGGGTTTAGAGTGCTGTATTTTTGGTCCTCCCTGGTGCTTTACCTCAGCCAAAGGTGTCTCCAGTATCTCAGCAGGCTCCCTGGGTCAGGAGCTCATGTGGTCTGTGGCTTTGTCCCAGTTGCCATCTTGGGTCTCCTACAACAGCCGTTAATTGCACCTAACAGCCAGAAAATTCTGGCATGGGACAGCCAGCATGGTATGTTTTTCCTGTGAAATAAAGCCTCCTGGCTGTTTTTTTCTCTCTCTCTCTTTTTCCCTCTCAATAAGCAGATGAGAAAGCATCAATTAGAAATGAACTCTGTGATGTCCTGGACCCCTAACCCATGGAAAGCTTCCCTACACCTTGCTGTGCTGAGAAAAGTGGCACACCATTTCTCCCCAATAGCCAATTCCAAAGCTGCTTGCATAAACCTGCAGAACAAATAGGTAAGCAACACACACCATGTGTGATTCACCTATCCACCCCCAAAAAACATAATCAGGAAAAGCCCCTAGATAGATTGAATCACCCTCACACACACACACACACACACAAACACTTAAAAGCTTAAATAGCAAAATGTAATATAATAATGACAGTATTGGTGGGGTGGAATGTTGAACCTATCCCTGAAGATGTGGGTGGGACAGGGCGCCAAAGTCTCAGAGATTAAGCACAGGAAAAGTTACAAAGGCTGAGAACTGAGATGGGTCAACAAGCCAAACTCCCAGAGGAGCCAAACTAGCAGCAAGCAGAGGTGAGGTGAGGCAAAAAATCTGAGAGCCAGAATAGGATGACAAGCGAACTTCCCAATATAGGTCTGGTGGTGATCCCTGAGCTGTTCTCACAGGACTGAGGGCAGTATTCAAAATTGAATTGCTCCACCTTGCTCAGGGAGGAGTCAACCAGACAGAGTTTCAGCTGTAAGGCAATGCAGCTGCTGCCTGGTTAAAACAAAAACAGCTCTGAATACCTTGCATGAACTGTAAGTGAGTTACTTCAGGCCCCAATTGCAACCTGTCTTATGCACAGAAGGAATGTAATACTACTCACAAGCAAGTCACCAAGTAAGACCACATCAGAGCTCCCATTTGTAACATACAGAGCACAAGATCAAAGAAAGTGGGGAAAAAAAAGAGAAAAAACCCTCCAGCCATCTTCACCCCATGCTGTCTGACAAGAGGGGCAGCACTCTTACCCACAAAGCTCAGAATATCAAGCTCCAATACCAGGATTGAACACCAAAGGAATAACTCCTGAACTTCTACCAAGCAGACTGAACTTTTGTTGTTGCTGTACCTTGTGTTTGTTTTTTGTATTAACTTTATCAACACTATTTTCTTATCCCTTTCACTTTTCCCCTTTTCTTGTGCTACAATACATTGTTCTCCCTCCCAACTACTCTTTCTGCCACTTCTCATCCACTTTCTCCCCATCTTTGCTTCCCCAGCTTATCCCCACACTACTGATACCTACCACACACTCGCCACCCACTGACTAACCTATTGTATCAACTGTATACTTCCCCAGACCCCTGAAATCCCTGACACAAGCACCCTTGACTACAACACTGGAAATACACCCTAACATACATAAGGGTCACAAAACCCAGCAGCCCTCATACTTCTTCCTCCAGGCCTCCATTTAGTGCCACCTTTACCAATTACCAAGTTTGTGTCTCTAGCCTAATAACCACTATCCCTCCAACTCTCATGGTTTACAGGCATATCACCAAGCAGTTTCCTACAACAGCACAATATACCTTCTTTTCAGCAGGTCATGGAAGTTTCTCCAAAATAAATCAATTCTTAAGGCACAAAGCAAGCCTCAATAAATAAAATAAAATTGAAATAACCCCCCACATTCGGTCTGATCATAATGCAGTACAACTAGAACTCAACCACAAAAGCAACAGCAGAAAATACACAAACTATAGGAGGCTGAATAACAAATTGCTTAATGATCAAAGAAGAGTCCAGGACCTGATGGGTTATGGAAAAATTTCACCAACCCTTAAGAACTATTACCAACATTCCTCAAAGTTACACAGGAAATAGAAAGGTAAAGAACACTATGAAACTCATTCTATGAAGCCAGCATTACACTCATTCCAAAACTGAATACAGATGTAGCCATTAAAAATAATTATAGGCTAATATCTTTAATGAATATAGATGCAAATATTCTCACAAAATACTGGCAAACAGAATTCAACAACACCTCAAGTATATCATACACCATGACTATGTCAGTTTCATTCCAGGGATGCAAGAGTTCTTCAACATTTGTAAATCCATAAACATAATACAGCATATAAATGGAAACAAGGACAAAAGCCCTACATGATCCTCTCAATAGATGCAGAAAAAGCCTTTGACAAAATCCAACACCCTTTCATGATAAAAGCGCTGAAGAAACTAGGAATAGCACTAGTGTTCCTCAATATAATAAAAGCTGTATATGACAAACCTAGAGCCAACATCATACTAAATGGAGAGCAACTTATTGCCAGAGCAATAAGACAAGATGAAGAAATAAAAGGAATTCAAATAAGGGAGGAAGAAGTCAAACTATCCCTATTTGTAGATGATATGATGCTATACCTAAGAAGTTAAAAACTCCCCAAAAAACTATCAGAAATCATACACATTTTTGGCAAAGTAGCAGGATACAAGATTAACATACACAAAACAGTAGCTTTTCTATACACAAACAATGAACAGACTGAGAAACAAATCAGGGAAATAATCCCATTTACAATTGTCTCAAAAACAATAAAGTACCTTGGAGTAAATTTAATAAAAGAAACCAAAGAACTCTTTAAATTAAAATCATAAACCACTGAAGAAAGATATAGAAGAAGGTATCTGAAGAAAGAAAGACCTCCATGCTCATGGACTGGTGGAATAAACATTAAGAAAATGGCCATACTACCAAAATAAATCTACAAGTTCAATACAATCCCTAATCAAAAATTCCAATGACATTCTGTAGAGAAATGGAAAAATGAATCATGAAATACATATGAAAACACAAAAAACCTTGAATAGCCAAGGCAATTCTTCTGAACAACATGTCGAATGCTGGAGGCATCACAATATCCAACTTAAAATATACTACAGAAGTATAACAATAAAAATAGTGTGGTATT
Source organism: Castor canadensis (assembly GCF_047511655.1). Taxonomy (NCBI): domain Eukaryota; kingdom Metazoa; phylum Chordata; class Mammalia; order Rodentia; family Castoridae; genus Castor; species Castor canadensis. Next base: position 73,222,338 of record NC_133394.1, on the reverse strand, counting down.
GGCACAAAAACTGACAGTAAGACCAATGGATCAAAAATAGGATATCCAAACATAAACCAACTGATCTTTGAGAAAGGAGCCCATAATACTTGGAGAAAAAAAGCAGCCTCCTCAATAAGTGCTGCTTGGGAAACTGGATAACCACATGTAGAAGACCAAAATTAGATACCTGTCTTTCACCCTGTACCAAAATCAACTCTACATGGATCAAAGACCTTAATACAAGACCAAAAACTTTGAAACAGCTCCAGGAAGTATTTGGAAATACACAGGAAAAGATAGGTATAGGGAACTACTTCCAAGACAGAACTCTAGAGGCTCAACATCTAAGAGAAAGAATGAACAAATGGGACTAGATCAAACTAAAGAGCTTATGCACAGCAAAGGAAATAGTCACCAGACTGCTCTTTGAAAGCCCACAGAGATGGACAAAATCTTTACCAGATAGTCATTCGATAAGGAACTAATATGAAGAATCTACAGGGAACTCAAAAACTAAGCCCCCAAAGAATGAACACTCCAGTGAAGAAATGGGCACATGAATTAAACAGGGAATTCTCAAAGAAGAGGTACCAATGGCCAGTAAATACATGAAGTGTTCAACTTTCCCAGTTATAAAAGAGATACAGCATTGTTATTTTTATTTCACTCAAACCTCTTAATTATATGGATATATACGTATTTTCATTCAATTATTATAAAGAGAATACTGAATCCCTTAATATCTAAAAACATTGTCCAATATCAACCTAAAAATAAGAGCCATAACCCAAAGCTAAATCAATGTCATGTTTTACAGACAAATTTACCTTCCATAAAGGGAGCATTTATTTATTTACTCACTTATTTATTCTACTGGGGATATTTAACTCAGAGCACCACACATGCTATGCAAGTCCTCTAACACTTGAGCTTTTTTGTTTGCATTTAGTTCCTGACATAGGGTCTCCCTGTATTTGTCCCAGGGTGGCATAGAACTCATGATCCTCTTCTCTCAGTTTCTAGAGTTGCTGAGATAATAGACATGTTCCATCATGTCTGAAAAATGATGTTTTGTCTCTGAAAAATTAGGAGTATGGAAAATGGTTATATTAATAACCATTGATGGATTTTTTACATCCATTAATTGGTGGATTTTCACTGATTCAGCTAGGAGGGATTTGCAGAGTGACTGCCCTATATGCTGATATAGTTACAATATTTGATAAAGTAAATGTCCCTAAGCTTATAGAAAGTATGATCCAATGAAAGAACTCATAATTCAACAACACTCAGTACACAACATTAAGATATGCATGCCATTCTACTCTGTAATTACAAAAAGAGACAACTAAGTTAAACTCCAAACCAATGGAAAGACTCTGACATGCATAAGTATGTTAAAAGAGTAGAAGTCTATCAGACAAAAATAGAAAATAGAGCACTGCGTTCAGAAAGAACAGCATGTTTGAAGGTATATTGGAAGTACATGACACAATGTTCTTTTTGGGCAGCTGTCAGTAGTTTGCAAGGGCAATAATTGAATAAACTTTAAAAGAGATATGGAGAAATTAAAGTGGAGTAGAATGGTCACACTCACATCAATTTAATGAAAAATCTAGGTATACTCTCATCTCTGGGCTAATAACTTTTTGTTTTCCCAAACATTTTGGTTTTATTCTTTGTATCTTAACCTATGTATTGTTTTCCAAGAAAAAAGTAAAGCTTCAACAGTGTAATACGTGAAAGATGGCCATTGCTGAGAAAAAAATAAACAAATTTCATGGTGGGTTCAAGTGTCTCTATTAATATTATGCATAGTTTCAAACTATTCTTGTTAAACATACTTGAAAGAAATCAAAATATGAGAGAATATGAACATTTTAGAATTGTATTAACAGTTCACTAGATCTTTTTACACATTGTCATTATTGTATGACAAAGTATGGCAACATATTCTCAGAAGATTCAGTTTGTTCAATTGTAAATATAGGCTGACAATCTACACAAAGGAGATAAAGGAAATTTGCATGGGGCCATGACATATTGGTTCACTTTTTTCTGATTACTCTATGGTTATCAGATATAACCTTAGAAATATACTTGTATAGAAATTTAACCATAAGTTCTAATTCCTTCTTAAAATTTTTGGAAAAGACTGTGGACAAATTTTAGGTCAATCACAAAATTACATTTTACTCTGCCAAATAAGAGACAAAAAAAATATGTTTTGCCTTTGAAAAAATCCTTATTTTGTAATGACAGCTATTCAAAATTATTGATGATTGATACAGGTTTCTTTTCATTTTCTTTGTAAAAATCCAAATATTTTTGGTGGATTTAATAATTATTGAAATATCATTTTGTTAAAATATTAAATTGTATGCCAGTATGAAATTATTTCACTGAAATGTCAAAAGGTACTAGCCTAAGAAATATTAGGTACCAAGTCTTTAATACCAAATCTAAAAGGAACTTACATAAGCACAATAGTCACCTTACTTCAGATGATACAATCATTTGTACCTTTTGTGGGTTAATAATTGTGATAATACTATACAGGTATACTGAAATTGAACAACCAAGTATATGGTGTATAGTGAGGGGCTGGCTTCACTGTTGGACTGAGAAGTAACAAAAAAAATAGGGGAAAGAGCCTAGAATAATCTATATGGAAATGGACTAAAGTGGAAATATAAATACAAATGCATGTTTATCATAATATAGATACAAATTTTTTATATGGACATGCTTAGAGAATACATACACAGGTCAGTATATACATACATACACATTTTCCTGCTAAACAGGGCCTACAAGCAATGACACTATAACAATAAGCACATTTAGCCCTGAGAATGTGTTTCTAAAACTATGAAAGGAATAAGGGCCTCTTAACTCATGTTTGATTTTTAGAACTGAGAAACAAAATGTACAAGTGCATCCAGGACCTCCTTGTACTGCAAGAAAGCAAGGATGCACTCAGAAATCCTAACAATTGCATACATGCTGCTAAGAACAATGATTAGATAAACAAGTCGTTAAGAAGAGATAAATACCCGTTATAGAAGAATTCCATATAATTCTGCTTTCAAGGAGTGGACTATACTTTTCCACTTCTTCAGCATTAAGTTGTGGCAGTAATTTTAGCCCAAATTGTCCATGGAGAGGAAAGGAGTAACTGCATAGTGGAGACACTGCAAAAACTACACAGCCAGGTGAGCAAAGTCAATAATAATAGCTGCTGAAAGCATAAATGTGTGATATGATGCCACGAATGAAGTAATTTATTTCCATAGTCTTTCTCCACATAACCCATGACCACAAAATAATCATGAGAAATGTAACAGATAAATCTCAATAGAGGGCTACTCTACAAAATATTCTTCTAGTAACCAGGTCTACTCTCTGGGAGGACCTGAACATTAATGAAGAAACAAGCTGGACAGTCTACAGCCAAAAAGGTTAACCAAATCTTTTGGAACAGCAGGCTATTTCTGAGCACAGTAGATGGCCTGATTTCTCTTTCTTCCTTTGATCTTCTGTGTACCAAGTTGAGGGTTACCCTCATCTGTAGCACTTTAGTCATTTTGTAACCTTTTGAACAGAGGTCATCCTTAACTCCCAAGGATGCGCCTAGAAGTGTTCTATTTTTTTCACTCACTGTGCATCCTGCTGATCTCTTCCTTGCAGACTTTTTCCCAAGAATCTCCACTCAGGAATTAGAGCCAGACCCCAGGAGAACTGGAGCTACCCTTTTAGCCCATGACTTATTGTCCTTTCCCCAGTGCCAGACCATAGAGCAGACAATAAGTAGATGACACCCTCATCTCACAAAAATAATCCCAAGGATATCTACAATCAGTGTTCCCAAATGGAGAGGTATATGGGGGGAAATAGGGCAGACCCTGGTTGCATTTCCTATGTCTGGAAGTCTTGAAGGAGAACCTCTTTTGTTTATGAAGGACAATTTATACCCCTTTCAAGGTCACTGTACTTCATGCAGGGCATTTAATGATTGTTCCCTTATCTCCCTAATTTCTCCCACAAGAAATTAGACACCTCAATTATTATCTTGTGAATCAAGGAGCCTGCCTTGGGCTTTTTTGGGACAGAATAAGCACTATACAACTTTTGATGTCTACTTTTTTTATTCAGAAAAATAAGTAACCCTGGTCACTTCCGTGCTTTTATTTCACCAGGGACCTGGGTCACAGAAAAAGTTTTAGTGAGATTACACACACAGAAAGTGGAATTTAGAAACTCAGGAGTACCTTCCCCAGTCTCCAATGCATAATTCTCAGAGACAAGCTATCAACATCCAGTTAGAAGCCCAATGGATCATGCAGAAGAGAATATGGCTAGATCAGGCTAGATGGTATCAGTTATGTTTGGGCACAGAAATAAAATGTGGAGGCCAGGAAACTTTTCAGTCACACTTGTATAGACCACCCCCTCTCCTCAAGTCACAGAAAAGAGAAATGCTAGATACTCAGGTAGAAGGCAACCCAGACTGGGTACCAAAAGATAAGGAAGGCCTTGGGGATGCCCAACATTCTCTTCTCATTGTCTTACACATGAGGAGTGTATCTTCCATGATTTACACCTTCTTGGATACATTCTCAACAATTGGAGTCACTTTGACACACAATCACTTAAACAGAAAGAGGCAGACCTTCTTCTACATCCAGACTTGGCCAGAATACCATGTAGGAGACAAAGAGAAATGGTTTCCAGAGGGAAGTATTAATTATAATTCCATATTGCAACTTGATCTTTTCTGTAGATAGGCACCTGATGCACCTATAATGCCTTCTGCTCCTCTACCATATAGGCCAGAGGATAGGCCTCTGTATCTGGCCCTACTCTCCCTGAGAAATGAAGGTTGTGATGTGGCAGGAAAACCTGCCTGGATTTTCCATCCTTTCTCCTTGCAAGATTTTAAATAAACTAAGTTTAATCTAGGGAAATTTTCTGATGACACTGGCAAATACAAAGAAGACCTCATAGAAGTCAGTCAGATCTTTAATTTAACCTGGAAAGATGTTATGTTCAAACTAAACAGAACCCTATTTTCATCAGACAGGGAGATGCCCCTGAAAGTTGCCACAGAGTATGGGCATGAAATGTATGGCATGGGATTTAGTGGGCCTCTGGCCATAGGAGAAGGAACAGGGCATAGGCACCTGTATCCTCATCTGAGGAAGGAAAGGAAAGAGCAGCCAAGACTGACTTCTTGGAAACTCACGTCCTTGTCTTCTCCAGGAGCCAGACAGTTCCCCTTGTAGACCTGAACTGTAATTCCAATTGGGAGGAGGATGAATGGATAAATAGGCACTTCTAGTACATTGTTGAGGGTTTAAGTTATACTCAAAATAAGCCCTTAAGCTATTCCCAACTCTCTCAGATCTCACAGGGAAATAATGAGACCTCAGGAAAATTTTTACAATACCTACAGGAGGCCCTAACCAAACACAATTTGGACCCTGATAGATAGAATAGGCAGTTAATTCTCAGGGACAAATTCCTATCCTCATCAGCTCCAAATATCAGGAAAAAATTACAAAAGTCCCTTCAAAGACCAGTGGACAATATAGTTCAACAGCTTAAGATTGCTACTGAAATCAACAACAGAGAGGAGGAGGGGATTAAAGTGGGAAAGAAAAACGCCTGAGAAAAAACTACCTCATTAGTGCAAGCCTAATAGGAGTCTGGACCCAGATTTCCCCATGGAAGTGATGGGAGGGTCAATCCTGTAGGTTTGACCCTACATATAAGAAAGAGGAGCATTTTATAAAGCAGTATCCCAGAGGTGAAGGCCCCCAGACTTTGTCCCATATTCCATGAGATCACTCTAAGGCAGACTGTACCTGGGGATTAAGGCCCTTAGGGTCAGATTACTTCTTGATGGTTCAACAATGAAACTGAGGGAGGTTGATGTCTCCCCTTAATATTCCCTACATTGCAGCTACATCTCCAATGGACAGTCTCCACTGACCCTTGAAATAGAGGGGTCAATTTCTTTCTTGACAATGGGGCCATTTATTCTGTCTTCCTTTCAAACTATGGACTGTGTTCCAATAACCAAGTAACTGTAAAGGGAGTCTATGGTCAGCCTCTCACTAGATAATTTTCACAACCTCTTAGCAGTAAATGGAATGACATTTTATTTACTCATGCCTTCCTGAATATGTCCAAAAGTCCCATACCCCTATCGAGATGAGATTTTGACTCAAATACAGACTTTTACTTGTGAGGCTGCATAAGCCTCTTTGCTTTCCTTTAATTGAAGCAAAGGTCAATCTCAAGGTATGGGCATCTCATAACAAGATTGGTAGGATCAAAAATGTAGTAACAGCATGCATGACCTAAAGTGTACCTTTATCTATCTGCATCAGAGGCAATGTTCATTGAGACCTGAAGCAAGCAAGATACTTAAAGACAGCAATAAAATACTCTGACAGAGCCCATATAACACTCTCATTATTAAAGTGTAGAAACCAAACAGGGAATGGAAGGTAGTTCAGGAACTTAGACTAGTCAATGCAGTATAATTCTTAATCATCCAGTTGTCCTCAACACCTACAATTTCTGTCCTAAAACCATGAGGGATCAGAATAGTTTACAGTCCTAGATCTAAAAGATGCCTTTTTTTGCATCTCCGTGCATCCAGATTCTCAGCTTTTGTTTGCTTTTGGAGATCCCTCCAACCAGGCTCTTCAGCATACCTGAGCTTTCCTGCCCTAGGGATTTAGGGATCATCATAATTATCCTACTCCTCTTTCTTGGTCCTTGTTAGGAATGTTAGGAGCTAGCTTGAGCTTTGGCAGTTAGGGCTAGGAGCCACAAAGGAGTGGTTAAGTCAGTAAGAAATAGATATTAGGCAAGAGAACAAAGTTAGCCCAGACAGCCCTGAGAATGTGGATGTAAGGTAAGAATAAGGAGGCGATAAGGGCCCACTCAAATTCCTGCCTATCAGAAAGCTTTTTCTAGGGACAAGCAAAGTCTGTCCCAAAAGCACATGAAAACTTCATAAACATTCTTAAGCAATGCAATTGCCTCAGATCAGTCTTTCTTATTCCCACCTGTGCACATACTCTGTTTTTCACTTCAATAAACGTCTTTTTTGCTTGCCACTCAGCAGTGTCTGTAGGAAGATATAGGCCCCAAAGTGACCATGTGGAGAGGAATGATCTGGCCAAGAGATTCTTTATTGCCGGGTGGGAGAGGGAGAGAGCCGGGGCGGGGGGGGGGGGGTCAGGGGCTTAAATACCCTCAGTGAGACTCAGCATGATCTGATTGGTTAGGATCTTATGGTTCATGCTGATTGGAGGTTGGGGCAGAAGGAGAATTCAAGCTAGACTTGAGGCAGGACTGTGACCCTGGAAAACAGAAGCTTAAGGGTGCAGTAAGAACCAAAACCTATCGGTGCCATTATTGCCAATATTCCTCTCTTTTTTGTTTGTTAAGGAAGGGGGGCATTGTTTTCACTCTGGCTTCTTTGAGCTGGCAAGGGACAGTGTAGGGGAAGGGAGGGTTAGTTGGCAAACAATGTTGGGGTGCTGAGCCTCATGATGGCATACAACCAGGCTCCTAAAATGAAAATTTCCTCTTCCCTGAAGTTGATGAAGGTCCCTTGTAGCCATAGGTCATAAAGAGTCTCAAGCCAATCCTCCGACCTCTGCATGGTGGATATCAGCCAACTATCCTCACGTTTTGGAGAGGTTGGTATCCCTGAAGGTACAACTGGTTAAATTTTTGATTAGCAATAGCAGACATGTAGTATGATACAAGGGAGGAAGCTTAAGAATAGGAGAGCAAGAACATAGGCATTAGGATGGGCATTGGCCAGGAGAACCACTGTGAAATGTTGTTCCCTAGACAATTTCAAGAGTCCTCCAACTACAGAGAGAGAAATGGGTGGCCATATATTATCTAAGACCTAAATAGGAATATTAGGAAGAGCATAACAAGGTGTCTGTTCAGGGACTACATACCTAGGGATCTGAATTCTGCAAAATCCTATAACTGCCAGGAAAGCTGCAAGCTGTCTTATTGTATAGGGGTTGGGAAATGGAAGATTGGGTTGATGCATTTATGACTCAGGGAGTGAGTCTGTCCCTTTAAGGCCACACCTAGGTAGGTGACCTGTGGGAGGCAGGGACTGTCAGGATTTAAATGTAACACTCTTGGAAAAAAGAGAGCTTTAGCTCATTATTTTATATAAATTGACACTTTTAACCTTTTAAATGTTTGTACCATATTCAGATAACACTGTTACAAGGTGGTCATTTAAGACACATAAACAAATATGTAAATGAACTCTGATTTAGTAGTACTTAAAGCTTGACAAGATCAGCAGAAAACATGAATAATTTCTTTGATAAAATCTTTCTCTGTAATGGTTTTTTGTAGATGTTACTCAGAGCAGAACAATATTAAGATAACCTTGTTATTTCATAGACATAGAAGATTTGATTTTAGTTTGACATGACCCTAAAAATCTTTTAGGCAACAATTAGATTATATTTAACTTTAACTTTATCACACACCGAAGCTTTTATTATACACATTTCAAACTTACTCAGACCTTCATACAACATACTAAACCCTTTGATGGTTTGTCCTTATCCTTCCTATTTGAAACAAACTTTAGGACAAACCCTTCTTTCCAAAATCCCTTCTCATTCAAAAAACCACTCCTTTTTCCTTTAACTTCCCAAAAAAGTACATTTATTACCTATCTATATCCTTTCCAGCTGTTTACTTTGTAACTTGTGTTTTAAAATTAACTTTTATAAGAATTTTATTATAGGGGCGGGAGCAACTAATTAGAAGCCTTTATAGTTTTAAGGAATAAGCATAAGGCCTCATCATCCCTCAGGCTTGAGGGGATATTGTTTTAGGTGTGGAAACTGTGAGGGATTTTTGAGTTTTATTTGAATAGGGAGGGCTGTCCTGCCTCACCCTCCACTCATCTCATCAGTCCACACTGTGGAATCTTCTTTGTTCCTTAAGGAGGGGGCAGCAGAGATAGCTGCCTGGGAGGAGCAGAACTGAATGCTGTCATTTCAGTTAGTTGTGCTTCTTTTTGACCACTTGCCTAGTCCTCATCCCTTGAAGAGATAGGCTTCATTTCATCTAAATTATTTCATCTGATTATTGTCATTTGTACATTTATTGCTACTACTTTTCTCAGCTTTTTATTATGAAAGGAATATGAATCCATCTCATTTTTATTCTAATTTTGTAGATTACAACATAAAAATCAAGCATGTATCTTCTTCTACTTGTAAGTTAATTTTTTTTGGGGGTGGGGCGGTGCTGGGGATTTAACCCAGGGCCTTACACATGCTGAGCATGTATGTACCCTATCTACCACTAAACTACATCCCCAGTCCCCCACACTGTCTTTTAATAGAGTTCTTTCCTAAATTCACCAGTCTCTGAAGGACCACTTTAGCCTTTGAAAGTCAAGGCTTTTATTTTTTTCTCCTATAGTTCCCATTCCTTGGCCTCCTTTTATGTATTTTCTGAGAATTAATACTGAGCAATATTTTGAAAATCAGATTTCAAACTTAGCTAGTTGTAATACTGTTTATGCCTGTGTATGCTCTAGATTTGAAGGGTAAAATACATTTTATGGAATCCTCATACAGTTGTGTGCATTCTGATACACTTTTAGATTCTCTTTGTAAAGTGATTTATCTGTGAATTCTTCACAGATAGTGTATATAGAAATACATTCAAATAGAAAGCCAGTGTCTTTATAAATTCCAAATACATGAGTTGATTCCATAGCTTTCTTTGTCAGTAAGGAGGCTCAATAGATGATGTTTAAATAACTGTATTCCACTTTTGGAAGTTTTAACATTATTTACTAACAAGGAATTAAGGGATGAGGGGACAAACTTTTACTGAATAGTATGTCCAGAAGACCACTGAAAATATTTTTACCATATAAGAAAGAAACATATGTACTTGAAGAACAAAGAGAACAAGTAAAAGTGCATGATAAAGCATTCTCTTAAAGGTGATGACTTCATGGATCATCAGTGTTCCAGGGGGCAGGCTGGAATTTTTAGGTAATAGAATGGTCCAGTTTTGTTTTTCAGTGGCCTAGATGTTAAGCCACAGTGTAGGACTTATTTCTGTGAAACAGCTTCTCTATCAAAAGGTTTTTAACTGCTTAGAGACTCCTTTTTAACATGAACCGTATGGTTATTTTATGTTACTGCTTTGAGAGAACTAACAAACTCAGTGCAGTGCTTGGCCGGGTTGCTCTGTAAATTCTCAGATACTATTTCTGTGAGAAACATTCTACAGAGCATAGAATTTTAAGAGTGGCATTGTCTTAATGCCTTTCTAGAAATTCTCTACTAGGAATGAAAACTGAAAATGCATGATCTCATTTTTATTGAACTGGTTAGAACTGAAGTCTTTCTAGGCTCTGATTTCTCTACATGGTCTTTACCTCTGATTGCCTCTTACCTGATCACTTTTGGAGTATGGGCTCAGACAGCCAACTCAGTTTCCAATCCTTGAGGCAATATTGTTTTGTTTGAACTTGAGTTTTGTCCTCGAATCCTAACTGGGTGGTCCTTGCTCTTTGTTTTCTGGATTCTCTAGGCTTTTGTTCCTTTACTGTCTTGTCAGTTTTCACTACATTCCTACTCTTCATAGCTTCCCATCAAGCCATAGGGCAATTGATGGTAGTCCACATGTACCTTGTGGATTACAATTTATTAGATTCTGGTTTTGCCCAAATACTTGGCATACTTTAATAAAAACTAAAATATTCCATGGTTTGGATAGGAACAGGTAACCTTCCCAAGCAGATTAACAGGATATGGCAGCTGCCCTTTTGGAAGGAACAGCTAAAACCTAGATGTGAATTATGGAATAGCCTAAAGTGACATGATGAAGGGAGAAAAGGTTTAAATCTAGAGTGAGAGGGAAGATCAATAAGAATTTCACTGACTTAATTTTTTAAGAAAAACATGGGAGTTTTCAATAAATGAAGCTAATGTTTCTTCTGGTCCCAGAATTTAAACTATACTTAAGTGTATAATTCAGCTATCTTTGGTTTAAATGGATTTGTAGGGCTAGCCTGGGAAATGTCATTTTTACTATTTTCTATAGGGAAAATATTTTCCAATATATCTATTAAACAACTCAATGGACTTTCTAATTACAACTCATTTTTTATGTTAGAGCATTTTGTGCAGTGGTTTCTCAGCAGTTGTACATAAAATTTTTACAGTAAAATGAGTTGTGGTATAAAACTGCTTTATGATATATAATAAAGATGTTAGTACTTTAAAAAAAATAATAATTGAGATAGTAAATCCTGTCCCAGAAGTATCGCTGGAGTTTTAGGTACTATGAGGAAAGAGTGACAGAAGAGGAGGTCTCCCCAAGAGCAGGCCAGAGGCAAGGTAAACTAGAGTTCTAGGGGCTGGCCAGATTTGCCTCAAATGATGACTTTTGTCATTGGACCAGGGACCAGGAGAAAAAGGCAAAACAGAGAAATGGGCTCCACTGTCTAGGAGGAAAATGACCTTTTGTTTTCCTGCCATTATGGCTCCTCAACATTGATGCCAAGAAGTGGAGTGTGGATAGAAGGCTTGGACCCATCAATCCATAGAAGGTGGCACCTCATCTTCCATCTGGTGACAGGGGGCACTTAGACCTCCAGTGGTCACCCTTGCAGAGGGCAGGGTCCCAGTTGGGGGTGGAGCTGTCTCCCGGGCTGTCCCCCCTTAAGCATTCTCTGCAGAAGTGCCCCTCCTGTCCACCACGGTAGCAAGTTCAGGATACAGGCCCCAGTCTGGTGGGACCCTCTCTGAGAGCAGCAATGAGGCCATGGTGTCTCTTGTCTTTTTCTTTCTTTTTAGTAAGGTCCTGGACATACAGACATAGCTATAAATACAGACATGGCCAGCTGTATTACTTGGTTCAATGACTTTTTCCTTCAGCCACAGTCTGAGTTTTTTACAAATATCTGGAACTGACTGTTAGAAATTTGTCTTTGAGGAGAACCTCTCTCACCTGTGACTCTGAGTCCACTGTGGTATGCTTTCTGATAGCATCCTTAAGATGCTGTAGAGAGGTAAGAGGATTTTTTTTTAAGGTTGTTGCTGTAAAGTAAAGTTGTTATTTTGCATTGACACCTGACACTCTGGAGAGCAAGTCTCTGAACTGTTCTGGGCCTCAGTTTCCTCACTTGAAGAATGAGGGTTCTGGTCTAGGTTAAACTGTTTTTCCACTATGAGATGGCTGAAGTGACATTAATGCCACTTATCTTCTTTACCATTTTTTATATTTTTAGTAATGCTGGGGAATTGAACTCAGGGCTTTGCACATGCTGGGCAGACATTCTCCCATTGAGGTACTTCCTCAGCTCCAAATATTATTATTATTTTTTTTACTTTGGCTGTACTGGCCTTGAACTCAGGACATTTATGCTTGTAAAGCAGCACTCTACTGCTTGAGCCACATAATCATTTCCAACCTGAGTGGCCTGGGCCAGAACCCATTGCTTCTCTAATGAGATAAGAGTCTGGTCTAGTAGAAGCATAATATCCTTTTATGTCAGTTGAAAGGTTTGGATCACAGAGATAAAGGCTTGAATGTATTTTTCTGGGAATCAGTACAGATGTTTACATGTTTTTAAATTCCCTTAGATCTGGTAACTGGAAGGGGACATACGATTTGTCTTCTTTCTACCATTGCCTGTTGAAGGGGTAAGCACTCATTAAGAGGTTCTGAGTATTGGAGTGGCTTAGAAGGTAGAAATTTGTATAGAGGACCTCAGTTTACTTTTTTTTTACTTTTATAGAAAAGGTCTAATTGAAGTATGGTATTGTAATTTAAGAAACCCTGTGAAGGCCACTTCTCTTGGTCACCCAAGGTATACTGAGGCCGACCTCAGTACAAAGCTTTCAACATCTACCAGCCAGAAGATTGGAAGATGCAGGTCCCATCTAGAAAGAACAAAACGTTAGGATACTGACTTTTAGCTAACAGCAGGCAGCCTCTTTAATAAAGTCTACCTTTTAACAAAGAAATCATTTGTAAAGTTAGAGAAGGGCATTCAGAGGGCATTTCAGGCCAATAACAGAACCATACAGGACAACTAGTGTTAATATTTGCAGGAAAAATTTTATGTTGAGGCCAAAGGTAAAGAAAATTCTAAATGAGAAGTTTAGAGACCACAGTAATGTCTATTTTGTTATTTCTGGAACTATAACCTTGAACTAACAATTGACTTACAAGGGCTGGGTCTGATGCCCTGAGGTGTAAGGTGGGGCTAGGAGCAGAACTTATGCAAGGCGCCACTCCCTCCACACACACCTGGGACAAATGACCCTGACTGCCTAGGACTGATCCTGTGGCCTGTTGCCCTTCCCCCCTTCCTGTGTACTCTGCGTATGTTTATTCTAGGGGAAGTGGTGGTGGGCCGCAGTCATCACCACTTGTGGCTGGCAGCCCAGGATGTGCTGGGTCCTCTCTATGGATTTTCTTAGCTATGGCAGGCATTTTTGCTGTGTCCAGAAGCCAGCATCCTGTGCACAGTTGCACCTGTTTGATTTCCCTCCTCCCCTTTTGGGGGTGGAGTTACAGCGTGAGCACGGCAGCTGCAGTTTTTTGTAAGCACTTTGGTAAGGCAGCTGATTCAAAGTTACTTTAGAATGAGAGGCCTGGCAAACTAGTTGGAATAACTTGAGCCATAAGGTAACATGTTACAAGTTTTTCAGGGGAGGCAGGGTCCCAGTAAGCTCAAGGAGGGGAAGGCAGACAGAGACAGAGGACACATGGTGAGACCATGGAGGAGGCAGAAAAGGTGTGCTGACATCTTAGGTAAGGGAGGGGAAGGCAAAGCCTGGAGGCATGACACACACATATGGGATTAGCCATCACCTGTGTCTCTAGGTTCCTCCCATTGATTGGTACTGGCAGGCTTTCAGCAAAATGAAACCTCCACTCTCCGGTTGCTGTCTCAGGAAAAAGGGACATTAGATTGGGGGAGGAAGAGAAGCAGTCATCAGATGCCATAATCAAACAGGACTCCATCAATGTAGCATGAGACGTACCCGAATAAATCTGGGGCTTGGTCTCAGCCCACAGGAAGGGAGCATGAGCTCTCCAGAGCTGGAGCCGCTTTGAGGCCAGAGTTGGCAATAAGTGGCTTGCTTAACTCCATGATAGGGAAAGTTTTTCAGGAAGATAGGAGATAGGTATGGTAAGCAGTGCAAGAAGTCTGTTTGCGTGGGGAAGGAGGAGGTTTGGAGAGGATTTGGCTGATTTAGAAACTGGTAGAATCTGTGCAGGGGAACAGAAAGTACAGAGGGAGGTTTTGAAGTCAGAGAGCTGGATTTAGATGGAGGTATGAAAAGGCTTGGACATAATGGAATCTCTCCCCATCGTCCTGATCACTCACAGTAGTTATATGGCCCATAAAAGGTTGGGCTGTAAAGACCAGAAAAGGGGCCAGTGACTTTGGTTGTCTAAAGGATAAGTGGGTCAGATTTGAGTGCAAAAGCAGATCAAATTTTATGTTTTATATCTGGGGTCAAACCCAAGGTGTCCAAATTATTGAGGAAGCATCTCAGTGGGGAGTCAGACGGCAAAGAGGAGGTGGACCCCATAGTGGGAGACAGTTGGAAGGATATATGGAATTACAGGCTGTCCCCACGCAGCTTGAATATCCTCAGAATTGTACAAGGTGCATGAGAAGCAGTTGTCACTGTGTTCAAGTGGCTTGCAGGGCCCCCAAGGCCCAGAGGCTGTGGGTCACCCAGTGCCGGGCTTTTCAGATGGGCGGTCTGCAAGACAAATGACAAAAATAGACCCAAGCTGAACAGAGGGAAGTGAACCCCCCTCTACCATCTGAGTCCCAGAGATAGCCGAAAAGAGGGGTGTTTAAACCCCAGAGACACTGAAGGGAGATACCGCAAAGGGAGCCCAATAAGGGTATGTGGACTCACCAAAGGATGTCCGGTGTTGGATGTGAGTGAGGGCAATTGGGAGGATGAGTCCTGGCCAGTCACGTCCTCAGGGTGGTCGTGGGGTGAGTCAGAATTGGGTTCCCACCAGGATTAGTGGGGAGACCCGATCTGAGTCATGGCATCAAATGTAAGGCAAATGTAGACCCCAAAGTGATCATGCAGAGAGGAGTGATCTGGCCAAGAGATTCTTTATTGCCAGGTGGGAGAGGGAGAGAGCAGAGAGAGAGAGAGAGAGAGAGAGAGAGAGGGGCAGGTGCTTAAATACCCCTCAGTGAGACTTGGCATGATCTGATTGGTTAGGGTCTTATGGTTCATGCTGATTGGAGGTTGGGGCAGAAGGAGAATTCAAGCTAGACTTGAGGCAGGACCGTGACCCTGGAAAACAGAAGCTTAAGGGTGCAGTAAGAACTGAAACCTATCAGTGCCATCATTGCCAACAGTGTCCAGGCTTGTCATTCTTCAAATGACTCTGCAAAAGAACCCAATGAACTCATAACCTGTATCAAAATGATGGAGATTGGAGAAATGCAGTTTGAAACCAAGGCATGCCAAAAACTTCCAATGACCTTCAAAACTAGGTGAAACAAAGAAAAAGTCTTCCCTATAAGGTTTGGAAGGAGGATGGTCTTGACCAGATTTGATCACTTTGTAAGTATATTTTCAGTTTTCCTTTATTTTAAATAAAGCCAGAGGCTGGAGAGACTAAAGGAGAAGGAGAGATGGAAAATATTGGTCAGTGGGTACTATGTTGCAGTTGGATTAAAGCAACATACTCTTGGATGCTTTTTCTGTTGTTTAAAACAACAGTTTGTTGTACTTTGTTATGGCAGTTCTGTGAAGCATTGCAGATTTCTTCCTATTCCTATTCCATGTAGTCTACATGTCTTTGGTTCTTGTCACTTTACTAGAAATGTCATTTTTTACATTCTCCATGGCTTATTTTTCCATTTGCTGCAGTTATTTGGCCATATATATGTTTCTTGGGAGCATACACAAACATTCATTAAAACAATTAAAAGATATTTAGTTGTTCATACATTCCATTGTTGAACTCATCTTTTCATGGATATCTTTCATTACTAGTGTTACTGAAAAGTCAGCGCTGTTATTTATTTCATTCCTTTCCTGCTGTGAATGAGAAATTCAGGCAAGATTAAAACAAGTAGTAAATATGACAACAAATATCTAAGAGTAGTGCACTTTCAATAAACTGAAAGCAGGTAAGCTCTAGAATAAGAATGATAGTATCAACATTTGGAGCTGGAATATTTATTGAGAAATTCTCAGCCCCAGGTCCATCTGATCCTTAAATGGATTCCTGGGTCTGGGTCTTTATCTTATTAAATGAAAATGATTACCTGTATGAAATTCCCAGCCCCAGTTCCCTCTGATAACTAGGATCTGCATCTGGGCCTGGATCTTTATTTTATTAAATTAAAGAAAATATCTGTATGAAGTTATATATACTTGGTCTATCTGATGCCTAGTGTGCAACTCATGGGCCTGAGTCTTTATCTTGTTAAATTAAAGACTATGAAATTCCAAACCACAGGCCTATTGATATTTAAAGTGTTGCTTACTCTTGAAGAAAGAAAGGATTTATCTTTAGGTGACTGGCAGACTTGAAAGCATCCTGTGACACTCCTGGCTTTGATGGACAACCTTATTCTTAACAGAGGCTGGTGACTGTAGAGTTAGGGGAAGTTTAAGTACGTAGAGTTTCCTTCTCTTGTGGCTATTTCTTATGTATATCTGCTACCTAACACTAGTACTTAACTAATTATCTGGAAGAAATTAATGCCCAATACATTTTATTAGATGGTATGAATATTTCCTAATTCTTCATGTAATTTTATTACATGAACTAACCACATATACAAATACTTAGCATTAAGTACTCATGTATAATTTATGAAGCATCAATGACACATATATGCTGAATGATTATGTGCTAATAATATTATACTATTCTACAATTTAATATTTAAGTATAAATATATCTTCTTTAATATTTAGGATATTAGCTATATCTTTTCCATGAATACTCATTGGTCTTATATAGAAAAATATTTTTCTTAGTTGAATTATGAAATAACATATATTTTTATGAATACTATTGAACTTCTTGTTCAAAATGTTAAGGAAGTAAAAAGCTTTCCAATCAAAATAGATTCAACATCAAGACTAGATCTATGGCAAGATCTAGTCTGTGTTCTTTTGTGCTGAGCAATTCCCTGCAAAGTTTGAGGAATCAATTGTACATCACAGCAATGAGACTAGTAATGCCCCCCACAGCTAACATTCAGGTGATTATTTTAAGATTGTCTTTGTATTTTTTCTAGTCTTGAAGAAGAATTATTTGATAAAATTATGTTCTCTTTCTATCTGTTTCACTCTTTTTCCCTTTATGATTTAGATTAGAAATAGGACATGACTTAATTTTTTCCTATGATTTACTCTTGATTTTCCCCTCTTAAAATCAAGTGCATAAAAGTGATCTAAGTCACTAGAATTTTAGGAAAATAAACAGTAATTGCAGAAAAAATGCAGAACATTAATATGAGTTTAAAGTTTATGAATTCATTTGTTTGCCTTCTAGTTTACCAGTTGGATCCATGAGGAAATCACAAATGAAAAATAATTGGCATTTTTCCTATGTGGCTGCTTTTTTCAAACTATAGATAAAATATTAGGGAAACCACACCATGCAATGATTCTATTGTTCTATTAAGGACTACATTGAAACAAAATGCATGATGGAAAGCAGTAATAATAGTATTATTTGTTAATAACATTAATGAAATAGAGTTGGCCCTTTTTAAAAACCTGCACATAATTTTGACTCCTTAATAATTCCCTCTTTATATGATATGGTATGGTAGTAGAAGAAATATTTGAATTAGATTAGGCTTGAACACCAATTCCATTATTAACTCTCTGTAGCCCTAGTTAATTATCTTTATTTTGTGAAGCAGTGTCCTCATTTACAAAATAAATTTGGATA
This sequence comes from Castor canadensis, assembly GCF_047511655.1. Taxonomy (NCBI): domain Eukaryota; kingdom Metazoa; phylum Chordata; class Mammalia; order Rodentia; family Castoridae; genus Castor; species Castor canadensis. Next base: position 73,204,344 of record NC_133394.1, on the reverse strand, counting down.
TAAAAAGCTTACCTCATACCTGCAATGAAACAGTGTTTATAAAGTACAACATCAAACCTGGATTATTGGAAGTACTAAATATGTACATTTGTTCCACCAAAACCATAAGGATGCATCTTACCCTTATATGAACAATTGATTCTTCTGGTGTTCAGAGCTATTTTTTTATTACAATTTGCTACATTCAAAGATTGCTACATAATCTAGCAGGTTAAAAAAAGTATGGAAGGAGAAGGATACCAACAGTTTAGGCCAGAATCTATGAGAAAGATTTACATCACCAGGTTAGGCAAAAACAAGTTTCCCCAATTATATTGTGGTTTGAATACTAAAAATCATGATTTTTTTTCCTTGATGTCATCATAGATATGTACTTTGTTTCACAAATTTACCAGTTTTTCTAAGATTCTTTACAAGTGACATGAATAAAGACTTTGATGTAATAATAACCAATTAGAAGCCAGCTGTCATATACTCACGAAAACTAAGAAAAGTAGTAAAAATGTGGTGGACAAGCCAACATACTGTAGTAATTATTTCCACTGTTTTTGGAGGAATTCAAATTTGGTTTGTGTACTACCTGTGGCAATTAAGAATGTATTAACTATTCTGTGTGCCAGTTTTCTTATCTGAAAAATGGAGATATTAATGATAATAATCTGAGAGTTGATATGAGATTTAAATGTGAAAAAGCTTAAATAAAATAATAATGCTGACAATATAGGACCCATATGTTTATACTAGTACAATATTTGTCATAATCTAACTGTTCAATAATTATAATTAGTTATTAGTACCTTAGCAATATTAATTTTAATCCAGAGAAGATAGTTATATTTATTTACACATGAGAAGTTATGAAAATATTCTGAACAAAAGGAAGAGTCTGTTTGGATTTTAAGAAGCAGATTTGAGTGGAAGATAATATTTAGGCATGAACTGATTATGAAGAGTTATGTAGGTTATTCAGAACTCATTTATTTTAAAATATTTTATTAATTTGCAAAAATAGCATAACATTAAAATATCTTAAAATTACATGAATTTTCTAATTTTAGTATGTATAATAATTATTTTAGAGTTTTATATTAGAAATTAAGACTGTAATTTTTAATTATAAAAACAAATTACAGCTTTTATGTAAAATAATATACTACATTGATATTAATGATTGCATCATATACAAACTATTGAAACTTCACGGTTATATTTTGCTTATCATTATTTTATTAAAATATTGGTGATTGTGCTTCTTATCCATATTTCTAGATTAAGCTAAGGAAGACTTTATATATTTTTATGCATTTTAAAGGATAAAATTGTTAATTGATCACTTTCCTTTAAATGTTTATAACACTGGTTTTGTCTTTAGTGCAATCGTATCTAACTTTGAGCTATTTTTCTTTTTTCTTCTTTCTTTATGTAATAGTTCTTAGGGAGGATTACACGGTGACATTTACATATATGTTCATAATATATCTTAATTAGATTCACCACCTACATTATGCCTGCATTTGTCCTATGAATAATTAGGACTTAACAGTCTTTCTGTCATTTAGGTAGCATCCCATTCTAGGTCTGGCTAAGGATTGTGCATAGAAAGGATGTATATCACTTTTTGGACAAGCACTTATTTTGTATCTAATATGATTCATAAGTTAATATAGATTTATTTTACCATTTTACACATTATTAGAAACAGTAAGATTGTGGGTGGTCAATAAGCTTGTGCCTGAGTGACTTTTGGAGTTGAGTTTTCTATGATGACTTTTAATATCTTTACAGTCTTGTTTCTTTCTCTGAAAAGCACTTTTTTATTCTTAACTCAATCAAAAGTTTCAAGTATGGAATCTAATAAATTATTTCATGTTTTTTCTTTTTTCTTTTTTTATTCCAAAGTAGAATTTGTACTTGTGCATGTGTAATAGTCTTTCTTCTTTTATTTTTCTGACCCTTAGAAAATAGGTTTCAAGATGATGTGGGGGACATATTCCAGTTGTTCACTTAATGATTTAATGAAGACAATTCAGGTTTAATATTCCCATAGTGAATTCATCAACCTTAAACTGTGGTCTTGAGAAGGCAAGACACAAGGGCTTTGAAGAAAGTCATTGTCCATAGTGCTTACATGTCGATGACTCTGTTTGTCCCCCAGGAAAGATAGCACATTGTGCAGAATATTCCTGACTGGCTTTGACTCAAGAAGCAAGGTAATATGCATTCTTTATCTCTTACTTTTCATTGCTCCATTAATTAGAAAGACACTTAATGTGGCAATTTGACAATGTTATTGGAATAAGTGAGAATCATGAGGCCATTGCTAAAGCTTTTGATCTAAGCATAAGAAAACCATAAAGTGGTATTGAATCTGCAGCACTGTGAAATTGCCATATTCTAGAACATTTAATGAGAAATTCTGCAAAAGACAGTAGTTAGCTTAGCCATTAGTGCAATAAAGCAAAGGATATGTATTTTAAGAACAAAGAAAATATATTTAACATGATTAAAATATCACAACTTTATTTTTAATAGGGGACATTTCCCTTTTATAGACCCTGCTAGGATTAGGCTCAGAACAGTGTTGGTTATTTTTTCCATTTAGAAGGGAAGAAGTATTCTGAGGATGATTTCATTGCTTGTCAGTAGTGAGGACAATGGCAAAAATCTTGCCTTGAGTTCACAGTGAATGCTTGTCAAAATGTCAGGGATTTTCTTATTGTAGCCCAGTTGTAAAAACATTGTTTAAATGTTCCTGCCAAGTTAGGGGCTTGTGATTTATTTTATGTTTTGATTTATACATATACTGTCACAATCTCCATGCAAATAATCATGAGGGGATATCTAAATCCAGTTGAGCTTATTCAATTTTATTTCTAATTTCATCACATACATTCTTATCACTGTATTTTACTATTTTCTTTTAATAAAATGGTATTTTTATTAATACTAAGAAGATGATCATTATGATTGACTGGTTTTTTTTCTTTTATTCTTATGTGCATACAATGTTTCTGTCATTTCTTCCCGCTTCCCTCTGCACCATCCCTTTCCCTCTTCCCCTTCTATCTCCCCCCCCACCTCACTAGTAGGCAGAAACTATTTTGCCATAATCACTAACTATGTTGAAGAGAGTATAAGCAATAATAGGAAGGACCAAGGGTTTTTGCTAGTTGAGATAAGGATAGCTATACAGGATGTTTACTCACATTGCTTTCCTGTATATGTATGTTACCTTCTAAATTAATTCTTCCCGAACTAAACTTTTCTTTAGTTCCTGGTCCCCTTCTCCTATTGGCCTTGGTTGCTTTAAAGTTCCTGCATTAGTTTCTCTACATTGAGGGCAACATGTGCTATCTAGTTTTTTAGTGTCTTACCTATCCTCATATCTCCCTGTGTGCTCTTGCTTTATCATGTGATCAAAGTCCAATTCCCTTGTTGTGTTTACCCTTGATCTAATGTCCACATATGAGGGGGAACATATGATTTTTGGTCTTTTGGGCCAGGCTAACATCACTCAGAATGATGTTCTCCAGTTCCATCCATTTACTTGTAAATGATTAGATTTCATTCTTCTTCATGGCTGAGTAAAACTCCATTGTGTATAAATACCACATTTTTTTAATCCATTCATCAATAGTGGGGCACCATTGCTGTTTCCATAACTTGGCTATTGTGAATAGTGTAGCAATAAACATGGGTGTGCAAGTGCCTCTGGAGTAACCTTGCCACATTCTTTTGGGTATATCCCCAAGAGTGGTATTGCTGGATCATATGGTAAATCTATGTTTAGATGTTTAAGAAGCCTCCAAATTTTTTTCCACAGTGGTTGTACTAGGATGCATTCCCACCAGCAGTGTAAAAGGGTTCCTTTTTCCCCACATCCTTGCCAACACCTGTTGTTAGGGGTGTTGCTAATGATGGCTATTCTAACAGGTGTGAGTTGGAATCTTAGTGTGGTTTTAATTGCATTTCCTTTATTGCTAGAGATGTTGAGCATTTTGTCATGTGTTTTTGGTCATTTGAATTTCTTCTTTTGAGAAACTTCTGTTTGGTTCACTTGCCCACTTCTTTATTGGTTCATTAGTTTTGGGAGAATTTAGTTTTATGAGTTCCCCTTATGCTCTGGTTATCAGTCCTTTGTCTGATGTGTAGCTAGCAAATATTTTCTCCCACTCTGTGTGTGGTCTTCTCAGTTTAGAGATCATTTTTTGTTGAGCAGAACCTTTTTAGTTTTATGAAGTCCCATTTATCTATGGTATCTCTTAGTTGCTGAGTTTCTGGGGTTCCACTGAGGAAGTCCTTGCCTATACCTATAAGTTCTAAAATATTTCCTACTCTTTCCTGTACTAACTTTAGAGGTTGGGGTCTGATATTAAGATCCTTGATAAATTTTGAGTTAATGTTGGTATTGGGTGATATATATGGATCAAGTTTCAATTTTTTGCAGACGACTAATCAGCCTTCAAAACAGTTTGAAAGAGACTATCTTTTCTCCATCGTATATTTTTAGCACCTTTGTCAAAGGTTAATTGGTTATAGTTGTGTGGCTTCATATCTGGGTCCTCTATTCTGTTCCACTGGTCTTCATGTCTGTTTTTGTGCCAGTACCATGCTGTTTTTATTGCTTTTGCTTTGTAATATAATTTGAGGTCAGGTATTGTGATAACTCCAGCATTGTTCTTTTTACTGAGTATTGCCTTGGCTATTCATGGCCTCTTGTGTTTCCAAAAAAATTTAACAGTAGATTTTTCAATCTCTTTGATGAATGTCATTGGGATTTTGATGGGAATTGCATTAGACATATAGATTGCTTTGGGGAGTATCAACATTTTTGCTATGTTGATTCTACTAATCCATGAACATGGGAGATCTCTCCACTTTCTATAATCTTCCTCAATCTCTTTCTTCAGAATTTTATAGTTCTTCTTGAAGAGGCCATTTATATTCTTTGTTAAGTTTACACCTAGGTATTTGATTTTTTTGAGGCTATTGTAAGTGGAATTGTTGTCACATATTCTTTCTCAGTTTGTTCATTATTAGTGTATAGAAATGCTAATGATTTTTCTATGTTGATTTTATATCCTGCTACCTTGCTATAGCTGTTGATGGTGTGTAGGAGCTTTTGAGTAGAGTTTTTTGGGTCTTTAAGGTACAGGATCATATCATCTGCAAGTAGGAATATTTTGATAGTTTCTTTACCTATTTGTATTCCTTTTATTCCTTCTTGCCTAATTGGTCTGGCATGGAATTCCAGTACTATGTTGAGTAGGAGTGGGGATAGTGGGCGTCCTTGTCTTGTTCCTGATTTTAGAGGGAATGGTTTCCATTTTTCACCATTAAGTATACTGCTGGCTGTAGGTTTGTCATATATAGCTTTTATAATGTTGAGGTACTTTCCTTCTAATCCTAATTTTCTTAGAACTTTTATCATGAAATGGTGTTGGTTCTTATCAAAAGCTTTTTCTAAATCCATTGAGATGATCAAGTGGTTTTTGTCTTTGCATCTGTTAATGTGGTGTATTACATTTATTGATTTTCATATGTTGAACTACGCCTGCATTCCTAGGATGAAGCCTACTTGGTCGTGGTGAATGATCATTTGATATGTTGTTGAATTCGGTTTGCCATTACTTTATTGAGAATTTTTGCATCAGTGTTCATTAAGGAGATTGGCTTATAGTTCTCCTTTTTGGAGTTGTCTTTTCCTGGTTTTGAGTTAAGTATAATACTGACTTCATAAAATGTGTTAGGCAGTTTTCCTTCCCTTTCTATTTCATGGAACAGTTTAAGGAGGGTTGGTATCAGTTCTTCTTTAAAGGTCTGATAGAATTCAGCAGAGAATCCATCAGGTCCTAGACTTTTCTTTTTAGGGAGGCTCTTGATTGCTGCTTCACTTTCATTTTGTGTTATAGATGTATTCAGGTGATTAATGTCCTCTTCTTTCAGTTTGGATATTCATAAGTATCTAGAAATCTGTCCATTTCTTCAAGAGTTTCAAACTTATTTGAATATAGGTTCTCAAAGTAGTCTCTGATAATTTCCTGGAGTTCCATGGTGTTTGTTGTTATCTCCCCTTTTGTATTCCTGATTTTACTGATTTGGGTTTTTTCTCTCCTCATGTTAATCAGGTTTGCCAGGGGTCCATCAATCTTTTTTTTTTTTTTCAAAGAACCAACTTTTTTTTCATTAATTCATTGTATGGTTTTTTAGTTTCTATTTCATTGATTTCAGCTCCTATTTATTTATTTTTTTAGCTCACCACACATTATTTATTTATTTTTAAAACCTGGTTCAGTACATGTGATTTTTATTTTTTTTTTGTATTTTTTGTATTTCTTTTTTATTCACATGTGCATACAATGGGTCATTTCTCTCCCCTTCCCCCCTCACTCTTCCTTCCCCCACTCCACTCCCTCCCTTACCCCCCAACCCCTTGCTACCAGGCAGAAACTATTTTGCCCTTATCTCCAGTTTTGTTGAAGAGAGAGCATAAGCAATAATAGGAAGGACCAAGGGTTTTTGTTAACTGAGATAAGGATCGCTATACAGGGAGTTGACTCACATTGCTTTCCTGTACATGTGTGTTGCCTCTAAATTAATTCTTCTCAAACTAACCTTTTCTCTAGTTCCTGGTCCCCTTCTCCTGTTGGCCTCTGTAGCTGTAAAGTATCTGCTTTAGTTTCTCTGCATTGAGGGCAGCAAATGCTATCTAGTTTTTTGGGTGTCCTACCTATCTTCATATCTTCCGTGTGTTCTCACTTTATCGTGTGATTAAAGTCTAATCCCCTTGTTGTGTTTGCCCTTGATCTAATGTCCTCATATGAGTGAGAACATATGATTTTTAGTCTTTTAGGCCAGGCTTACCTCACTCAGAATAATGTTGTCCAGTTCCATCCATTTACCTGCGAATGATAACATTTCATTCTTCTTCATGGCTGCATAAAATTCCATTGTGTATAAATACCACATTTTCTTAATCCATTCATCAGTAGTGGGGCATCTTGGCTGTTTCCATAACTGGCTAATGTGAATAGTGCTGCAATAAACATGGGTGTGCAGGTGCATCTGGAGTAACCTGTGTCACATTCTTTGGCTATATCCCCAAGAATGGTATTGCTGGATCATATGGTAGATCAATGTTTAGATTTTTAAGAAGCCTCGAAATTTTTTTCCAGAGTATTTGTACTAGTTTGCATTCCCAGCAGCAGTGTAAGAGGGTTCTTTTTTCCCTGATCCTTGCCAACACCTGTTGTTACTGGTGTTGCTAGTGATGGCTATTCTAACAGGAGCAAGGTGGAATCATAGTGTGGTTTTAATTTGCATTTCCATTGTTGCTAGGGATGGTGAGCATTTTTTCAGGTGTATTTTGGCCTTTTGAATATTCTTTTGAGAAAGGTGTGTTTAGTTCACTTGCCCATTTCTTTATTGGTTCATTAATTTTGGGAGAATTTAGTTTTTTGAGTTCACTATATATTCTGGTTTTCAGTCCTTTGTCTGATGTGTAGCTAGCAAATATTTTCTCCCACTCTGTGGGTGGTTTCTTCAGTTTAGAGACCATTACTTTTGTTGAGAAGAAGCTTTTTAGATTTATGAAATCCCATTTATCTATGGTATCTCTTAGTTGCTAAGCTGCTGGGGTTCCATTGAGAAATTTCTTGCCTATACCTGTTAAATCCAAAGTATTTCCTACTCTTCCCCGTACCAACTTTAGAGTTTGGGGTCTGAATAAGATCCTTGATAAATTTTGAGTTAATATTGGTATAGGGTGATAAACATGGATCTAGTTTCAGTTTTTTGCAGATTGCTAACCAGTTTTCCAAGCAGTTTTTGTTGAAGAGGCTGTCTTTTCTCCATCGTATATTTTTAGTGCCTTTGTCAATGATAAGTTGGTTATAGTTGTGTGGCTTCATATCTGGGTCCTCTATTCTGTTCCACTGATCTTCATGTCTATTTTTGTGCCAGTGCCATGCTGTATTTATTGCTATTTCTTTGTAGCATAGTTTGAAGTCTGATATTGTGATACCTCTAGCATTCTTCTTTTTACTGTGTATTGCCTTGGTTATTCTTGGCCTCTTGTGATTCCATATAAATTTAACAGTAGATTTCTCAATCTCTTTGATGAATGTCATTGGGATTTTGATGGGAATGCATTAAACATGTAGATTACTTTTGGGAGTATACACATTGTTACTATGTTGATTCTACCAATCCATGAGCATCCAAGATCTCTCCACTTCCTATAGTCTTCCCCAATCTCTTTCTTCAGAATTTTATAGTTTTCCTTGTAGAGGACGTACACATCCTTTGTTAAGTTTACCCCTGGGTATTTGATTTTTTTGAGGCTATTGTAAATGGAATTGTTTTCATATATTCTTTCTCAGTTTGTTCATTATTAGTGTAAAGAAATGCTAATGATTTTTCTATGTTGATTTTATATCCTGCTACCTTGTTATAGCTATTAATGGTTACTTGGAGATTTTGAGTAGAGTTTTTTGGGTCTTTAAGTTATAGGATCATATCATCTGCAAATAGGGATATTTTGACAGTTTCTTTACCTATTTGTATTCCTTTTATTCCTTCTTCTTTCCTAATTGCTCTGGCTTGAAATTCCAGTACCATGTTGAATAGGAGTGGAGATAGTGGGCATCCTTGTCTCTTTCCTGATTTTAGAGGCAATGGTTTCAGTTTCTAACCATTAAGTATATTGCTGGGTGTAGGTTTTTCATATACAGCTTTTATAATGTTGAGGTACTTTCCTTCTATTCCTAGTTTTCTTAGAGTTTTTGTCATGAAATTGTGTTGGTTCTTATCAGAGGCTTTTTCTAAATCCATTGAGTGGTTTTTGTCTTTGCTTCTGTTAATGTGATTTTCATATTTATTTATTGATTTTCATATGTTGAACCACACCTGCATTCCTGGGATGACGTCTAGTTGGTCTTTGTGAATGATGTTTTTCATGTGTTGTTGAATTTGGCTTGCCATTTTTCTATTGAGGATTTTTGCATCAATGTTCATTAAGAAGATTGGCCTATAATTCCCCTTTTTGAAGATGTCTTTCCCTGGTTTTGGGATAAGTGTAATACTGGCTTCATAAAATGTGTTAGGCAGTATTACTTCCCTTTTTATTTCATGGTTCAGTTTAAGGAGGGTTGGTATCAGTTTTTTCTAAAGGTCTGAATTCAGCAGAGAGTGCATCAGGTCCTGGACTTTTCTTTTTAGGGGAATTTTTGATTGCTGCTTCAATTTCATTTTGTGTTATAGATCTATTCAGGTGATTAATGTCCTCTTCTTTCAGTTTTGGATGATCATAAGTATCTAGAAATCTGTTCATTTCTTTAAGATTGTAGTAGTCTCTGATGATTTCCTGGAGTTCCATGATGTTTGTTGTTATCTCCCCTTTTGCATTCCTCATTTTACTGATTTGGGTTTTTTCTCTCCTCATTTTAGTCAGGTTTGCCTTTGGTCTATTGATCTTGTTTATCTTTCATTAGTTCTTTGTATATTTTTTTAGTATCTATTTAATGATTTCAGCTCCTATTTTTTTCCTCTCTATTTCTTTTGGGATTTTCTTGTTCTTGCTTTTATAGGAGTTTGTGATGTTTCATTAGATCATTGATTTGAGATCTTTCAGTCTTTTTAATATATGCACCCATAGCTATAAACTTTCCTCTCAGGACTGCCTTTGCTATGTCCTATAGTTTCTGGTATGTAGTGTTTTCATTTTCATTGTCTTCTGGGAACCTTTTAATTTCCTCTTTTATTTCATCAATGACCCATTTTTCATTAAGCAACGAGTTATTCAGTTTCCAGCTGTTTGCATGTTTTTTGTCTTTATTTTTGTTGTTGAGTTCTAGTTTTATTGCATGTGATCAAATAGAATGCACGGTATAATTTCTATTTTCTTATATTTGCTGAGGCTTGCTTTGTGCCCTAGGATATAATCTGGTTTGAGAAGGTTCTGTGGGATGCTGAGAAGAATGTATATTGTGTAGAAGTTGGATGAAATATTCTGTAAACATCAACTAGGTCCATTTTATCTCTGGTATGTTTTAGATCTAGGATTTCTGTATTGATTTTTTGTTTGGATGACCTACCTATTGATGATAGTGGTGTGTTAAAGTCTCCCACTACCTCTGTGTTGGAGTTAATATATGCTTTTAGGTCCTTCAGGGTATGTTTTATGAAACTGGGTGTGTTGCCATTGGGTGCATATAGGTTGATAATTGTTATATCCTTTTGGTCTATTTCTCCTTTTATTACTATGGAATGTCCTTCTTTATCTCATTTGATCAATGTAGGTTTGAAGTATACTTTGTCTGAGATAAGTATTGCTACTCCTGCCTGTTTTCAGGGGCTATTGTCTTGGTAAATATTCTTCCAGTCTTTCAGCCTAAGCCTATGCTTATTTATATCGATTAGATTGGTCTCTTGTAAGCAACATATTTTTGGATCTTCCTTTTTAAACCAGTCTGTCAAATGGTGCCTTTTGATGGGGGGGGAACTAAGTCCATTAACATTAAGTGTTAGTATTGATAGGTATGTGGTGATTCCTGTCATTTGATTGTCTTAATTGTTTGAGGGTTTGATTATGTGTAGCTAAATTGACGTTACTCTCTACTTTCTTGCCTTTTCTTTTCCTGTAGTTTGGTACTGTCTCCCTTTTCATAGTTATGTTGAGTTTCCACTTTCTGTGTGCAGAATCCCTGGAAGAATATTTTGTAGTGGTGGCTTTGTGATCGTGTATTGTTTCAGTTTCTGCTTATCATGGAAGGTTTTATTGTTCCATCTATTTTTTTTTTAAATGGCTCAATTGCCTATTTTTTTTTCATTTTTCTTTTATTATTCATATGTGCATACAAGGATTGGTTCATTTCTCCCTACTGCCCCCACCCCCTCCCTTACCACCCACTCCGCCCCCTCCCTCTCCCCCCCCAATACCCAGCAGAAACTATTTTGCCCTTATTTCTAATCTTGTTGTAGAGAGAGTATAAGCAGTAATAGGAAGGAACAAGAGTTTTTGCTGGTTGAGATAAGGATAGCTATACAGGGCATTGACTCACATTGATTTCCTGTGCGTGGGTGTTACCTTCTAGGTTAATTCTTTTTGATCTAACCTTTTCTCTAGTACCTGTTTGTTCCATCTATTTTTAATGATAGTTTTACTGGGTAGAGTATCCTAGGTTTGAAATTATTTTCATTCAGTGCTTAAAGACCTCACCCCAAGCTCTTCTTGCTTTTACTGTTTCTGTTGAGAAGTCTTCTGTGATTTTGATGGGTTTAACTTGGTATGTTATTGCTTTTTCTGTCTTACAGCCTTCAATATTCTTTCTCTAGTCTCTGTACTTGTTTTAATGATAATATGCCATGGGATAGTTTTATTTTGGTCAGGTCTGTTTGGTGTTCTGGAGGCTTTCTGTACCTGTATGGGTATAAGTTTCTCTATATTTGGGAAATTTTCTGTTATATTTTGTTGAATATATTATGCATTCCAGATTTGGTCTTTTGATGGAGTCAGTAAATTCTTGCACTATCTTTTGACAGTTCTTGTGTTGTTTAACTAATAGTTCTTTGGTTTTTCCTTTATTTATCATTTCATCTTCAAGTTCTGAGATTCTATCTTCTGCTTGTACTAGTCTGCTGGATTGGTCTTCCATTTTGTTTTGCATTTCTGTTTCGTTCTTTTTTCTGAGGTTTTCCATATTGTGGGTTACTTCCTGTTTAATGTTGTCTATTTTCCTCCTGAGTTTATTTATCTCTTAATTTATCATTTTGTTTCACTTTGGTGTTTATATAGTGCTACTATAGTTTATTTTATTTGTTCTTGTGCTTTCTCAAATTCTCTACTTTTGTTGTCTTGGAATTTCTTGAGTGTTTCCTGTACATTTTGGTTGACCATATCCAATATCATCTCTATAAAATTCTCATTGATTACTTGCAGGATTTCTTCTTTCAGAGTGTTCTTGTGGGCTTCATTGGGTTCTTTGGCATAGTTTATCTTAGTTTTGTTTGAGTCTAGATCTGGGTATCTGTTTTCTTCATTTCCCTCTCTTCCTGTAGTAATTTATTATTGGGGGAGAATGGTTTCCCTCTTTTTTCCCTCTTCCCATCACTGCCCTTACTATTGTTACTGTCCCTGTTTTGTGTGTAATTCAGTATTGTCTAGCTTATAATAACAATGGCGATATCTCAATGGAAGGGTAAGAGGAGAGGGAAAGCAAAGAAGGTAAAGAGAAAGAGAAAACAAAGAAACAGACAAAATAAAAACAAAACAGAGCCAAAGAAATAAACAGGGAGAGATATTGTACCAATAAATGGTGAGCTAAACAGGCATTAGAGAGACAGAGAGAAGATAATAATTAAAAATATATCCCCAAGTTAAAATGCAGTAAAATTTAAGTGTTAATAATTGGGGTGTTAGTCCTTCAGCCTCCAGTCCTGGTGTTGTGTCTGAGAAATAGTTATCTCATTGTCTCATCAAAGGGGAAAAAAAAATCCCAAGTTCAAATGCAGTATGGTTTCAGTTAGTCCTTCAGTATCCAGTCCTATTGTTGGTGTTTAAATGGTAGTTCTGTCATTGTCTCATCAAAGGAAGAGAAAAAAAAAAGGGCTGGAGACAGCTTTGTTAATGTCTATCTGAGGCTGCAGCTCACCTGCCATCTACTGTCAGCCTGCTGCTGCTTCAGGCTTTATTTATTGCAAATCTCAGGAATGAGATTTACACTCACCTAGCCCCACAGGCTTTGTTTATTTAGAGTTCTCCTGGACTCATGCCTGCTTTTTTTTCTCCACTATACATCCCTATGTGCCAGTTGCAATTGCAGTCTTTTTTAATTTAGAGTTCTTGTGGGTTGTGCCCCTCCCCAACTATCCAGTGGAGCATGCCACACTTTAGCTGCTGTTACAAGCCTTCCCCCTCCAAGCTCACTGGGGGATGTGGTGCTACACCTGCCTTATCCAACTGGCTTGTTTATTTACAGTTCTCATAATGGAGGGCCCCTTCCCCACTCTCTGGAGCTCAGGGAACCCCACCCTCTTTGCTATGCATCTCTTTTTTTTCCTCTGGGTGGGGGTCAGTCTGTCCAGGGGGCTATGCTGATTTATCCCAGGGTTGTCTGTGGGATTACCGCATGCTGCTTAGCTCACCTGGTGGTCTGCTTGTCCGAGGTAGTCTAGGAGCTGGTGTCTGGTGACACAGGAGCCCTCCTGGTTTCTCCATTTAACATGGAGTGGGGATGCTATGCATGGGCTGGGGGTATGGAGGTGTCGGATTTTTGCTTCTTCTTGGTGGTTTTTCCTGAAAGGTATATCTCCAGCTTTTACTTTAGGAAAAGCTCCAAGATTTTACTTTAGGAAGCATGCTTTCTGCTTCCTTCCTCTAGTCACCATCTTGGAATCCTCCTTCAGTTTATGAACTGCTTTAATTTGCTCTTTTCAATAAAATTTCACTTTGATATTTTGCAGCAATTATTTGCATGACTACATAAGTTGATAGCTAAAGATATAGAATTCTTCATTTGTAGAAAAGATCAGTCCAACAGGCTTGATGATGATAATGACTGCTTCTAAGAACATAAAATAGTAGCTGGACCTTATGATATTTCTATATATTCTGGAAATATATTGGCATCCCAGACTGTCACAGATTGATTTAGATCTTTATAGGAAATTTTATAAACTAAAGTGATTAGCTTTTTGGATAATACAGTTCATCAATGGACAGTAGCATAATATTAGGCTAAAATTCCCATGGCATATCTTTACCAAAGATTTTTATCAAAGATAAAATATTGTTTTAAAGTATATCATTAGCATATTTTCCTATGGGTTATTTTATCATGATATTAGAACATGAATGAATGTAAAAGCATTGTTCTAACTTCTAAGAGAATATTTGAAAAAAAAACTCCATTTTCTACTATGCAGTTCTTTTTTTAATGATTACCATAGTGAGTTGTTTTGCTTGACTTTCTACCCCACATAAATGATAAAAGCAGAGGAAGATAGTCTGACAGTGACTGACTATGAATGGACACATCAACCTGAGCAAAAGAAAGTCATCAATTTAGGATTATAAGGACAATAACATAATTTAGTATGGTTTTTTAGCCATTTTAAAGCATGAATTTTGTCCCATACTAAATTTATTATCATTTTTGTCATAAAAATGATTTAATAGGTAATAATGCCTAAAACAGATACTTTTATAAAAAATATACTTCTTTTGAACAACATATCCAATTTTAGTTTTAAAGTAAGCTTCTTGCATATTTGCAAATAATTTTATGTCACTCTCTAATTGAGAATAAATTTTGAGGACAAATAAACTTAATTAAAAATTTTGACTTCAGAAATATAAATGCCTTTTTAAAACTAAATTTAATTGATTTGACCTGACGTGTTGTTTACCTTCTAACTTTCTGAACTATTTTACAATACATTTGGTTAAACTTCTAAGTTTTCCCACCCAGCATAGTGCTTTGCAGGGCTGCCTCCTCAACCCCTCAACAGATTTCTCCTCCTCAAACTGCAGTTAGCTTGCATGTCTGCCAACCCAGTCATGGCCTCCCACAGCCACAGTGTTGTAATTAGTGATTATGAATCAGGTTATGACAGATTTATTCTGTATATCTAATCATTATTCCAAGGATTTGGAAAAGGTTTATTCCCCGTGAACTAACTATGGATAAGACTAAAAGTCTTGTTCTTGATGTGATGGAAATAGGAGGCCATCACATTGGAGCCCTCTGTGTGCTCAAAGATATCCATCTATTCTTTGCTGACCTTTTGGATTACATTAAAGCACTGAATTGAAATAATGATAGATCTGATCCTATGACTGAATTTTTAACAACTGAAGTGCTACTGTAATGATCAGTTAACAGGGAATATAAAAGTAACTGGTGGAGACGATCTCTCAACTTTAACTGGAAAGAAATGTCTTGATTGTTGAAGGTATAATTGACACTGGCAAAATCATGCAAACCTTGCTTTCCTTGGTAAATGAACATAATCCAAAGATCACCAAGTTTGCAAGCTTTCTGGTCAAAAGGAATTCTTGAAGTGTTGGATATAGGCCTGACTTCTGTGTCTTTGAAATTCCTGACAATTTGTTGTTGGATATGCCTTTGACTGTAATGAATACATCAGAGATTTAATCATGTTTGTATCATTATTGCAATGGGAAAAGCCATATACAAAGTCTAAGATGAGAGTTCAAGATGAGTTGGAAATTTTATGTTCTGTACTTTGTCTTAGATGTTTCGAATTCAGCATAAAGCAAGAGGAAGATGAGGTATTCCAAAAGAAGAAAATGGTTTAGGGTTAGGCAATGCCATCTGCATTTGGCACACAGGGCATTGAAAAGCTTTTCTGTTTTATTTCTAGAATACTTTGGGGATGTTGGAATGAAAATAAGTCTTTTGACCTAAGGATTTGGTTTAAAATTCTAATAAATAAACAGCATTATTAGACCCTATTAAAATAAAAGATGAGTTGGAAAACATGAGGAAAGACCCTGTCCTCACTGTTTAACTTACCAGTTGTTCTATCTCTGTGACCATCTGTCACAGCTTTACTAATAAAGCTTTTTGCATGATCCTTCTAAGAATGTTATCTGTTTTGTATTTTAGAAATGTCAGTTGCTGCATTTCTGAATTTATTTACCCTATAAGCTTATAAGCAGATTATCAATTCCTTTTGGGTGGATTTTTGTTTAACTCATGAATGGAAAAACAATCTTAAAGTACACTACTATTCAATTATAATACTGAAATTGTATCTACAATAAATATTTAAAGAGAAGCTATATTGGTTTTTTAATTGGAATTTTAATTTTTACATTCAGGAAAGAACAGAAGTGATTGAATATAGTTCAATATCCCACCATGCATTTTGTAATGTCAGAAACAATTTTCACAACAGGAACAGCATTTAAGAGGTTATGTTCAGTTGAATAAACCTGTTTTAGTATTGTTGACTTCATTTTCCACTTCCTCAGATTATTTCTACAAATCTTTGTTAATAGCTCCTTTTAAATTCAAATAAATTTTTTTAAATTAAAAATGTTTGCTAATTTTAACTTATCAATTAATGCATATATTGTTTTGTTGTATTAGACATACCTTGACAATTTTCTGTTTAATAGAGGATTTCTTTGATATTTGTAAACTGAATCAATTTTCTCATTTTTTCACCTGATCTAACAATGAAAATACAAGCCTTGGAAGAATATATCAGCAGAGTTCCTGGGAAATTTTTGACATGTGTACTGTCTTAAAGGCATTTGCAGTTTAGGAAAGAAGTTAAAGCTGACCAGTAAAATTTAAATCGGCTTCACATACATGAGCTGAACCTAAATAAAGTAACTTTGCAAGTGATACATATGACCAGTCTCTTAAAAACATCTTTCATAGGTGATGTAACTTTTAATATCTTATTTCATTCCTTTAAATTTAAAAATTATTAGAAAATTCAATTCTGATGTATAAAGCAGAATACATAAAAATTATAAATTATTATGCCATTGTTTTTTCTTTAGAATGTGGTATTTTTCTTCAGTAAATTATTGTTTTCTATTCATTTTTGTGCAATCTCAGGCTCAGATATCATTTTTTCTCTAGCTTTCAAGCAAATGAATTATAATTTATTATAATATTGTTTTTCATTTTAACACTGAAAATAAGTGGCTTACTATGTATAAAAAATTGCAAAAAATAAGTTCCTCTGACATATATTATATTTTCTTCACATCTGTTCTCCTTATGTCCCTCAAGGTGGCAGTATTCTGGTTTGTTCCCCTGTACTTTTCAATGCCAATGTCTTCTTTCTTCCAGATGTTAAGTCTATTGGCTTTTTTTAATACTGAATGAAGCTTTATTTTATTTATTTATTTTTAAAATTTCTTTTATTCATGTTTGCATACAATATTTGTGTCCTTTTTACCCCCTACTCCCACCCCCTCCTTTTCCCCTGCCCCCTCCCACTCCCCCCCCAACCCCCTTGCTACCAGGCAGAAACTATTTTGCCCTTATTTCTAATTTTGTTGAAGAGAGAGTGTAAGCATTAATAGGAAGGACCAAGGGTTTTTGCTAGTTGAGATAAGGGTAGCTATACAGGGAGTTTACTCACATTGCTTTTCTATACATATGTGTCACATTCTAAATTAATTATCTTGAACTAGTCTTTTCTCTAGTTCCTGGTCTGCTTCTCCTATTGACCTCTGTTGTTTTAAAGTTTCTGCATTAGTTCCTTTGAATTGAATACATCAAATGCTATTTTGTTTTTTTTGGATTTCTTGCCTAACCTCATTCCTCATTTGTGTGCTCTCATCTCATCATGTGATCAAAGTCCAATCTCCTTGTTGTGTTTGCCCTTGATATTGGCTTTTGATGAATCACATTTTATTCATTTTCTGGGAACTTGTCATTGTGAAAGGGAGCTATCTCACCTATTATTATACTTATCTCTAGGGATGTCAAAATGAATGACTGATATGAAGACTGCGGGACTTTTGCTGTTTAGGATAAAATGTTCATCTACATTTCCTGTGGGGTTAACCAAGTTTCATGTTTTAGGTGTCTCTAAATAAACATATTTCTCTGACTAAACCTTTCCCTCACTCTTATATTAGTCTTATTCCTAAGAAGACTCTCCCCCAAACAAAATACTGCTTCAAAATATGCTTTCTTAGACACACAGTCTTAGACATTTGCTATTAAGACAGGTCTTAAGAAGCACTCTAAACTTGCATTGAAAATTGCATTTTACATTTTTTGTTATACTGCAGCAAACATCTTACTATTGCTATAAGATATTGTACTGATAGTGTGCTGTATTCATAACATGAAATACTATATGCTTGTTAAAGTTTTCATTGTTAGTTAATGGATTGTGAAAGAGTTGGAAAGTGTGCTAGTCAGTTTTTTATTGCTGTGACAAAATACCCAAGAAAAATAACCAATAGAAGGAACATGACCTCATCTTTGTGGCCTATTGTGAGGCAGATCATCGTGGTAGGGAAGACATGGAGTAGCAAAGTTGCTTACTTCATGGCAGATAAGAAGGAAAGAGAGAAAGAGGAAATAGGGAGAGAGAGAGAGAGAGAGAGAGAGAGATTGACAGGAACTAAGAACAAGATATACTTTATCAATGGCACAACCCCATTGACCAACTTACTTCAATTATGTTCCACCTCCTCAGCTATGAGCTCATCAATGCAACAATCTGTTGATGAAGTTAGAACCTTAATGATCTAATCACCTCTCATTAGTACCATGAGCTGGGGGCCAAGAATTCAACACATGAGACTTTATGGGGTTGGTTTCATATTCAAATCTTAACAGAAAGGAATACATTAAGAGGTACAATACCTTAAATACTCTGGGGGATTGAGGAAAGTAGTAATTATAATGTGTATAAAATCAAATGAATCTTACTTGGTGTTAGTAGTGCACATTTGAAAGATAATTAAGACTTGCAGTACTTAATCATTAATATGATATGCAATCAGAAAGTGTCTTATGCAGTATATAAGAAGACTCATACACTGCTTTAGAGGTAAAAATTAAACAACAAAAATGTGGATCAAGACCAAGATTGGACTTGCATTTCTTCATAGAAATCCATCATATCCAGTTTATTATATCAAATTGAAGTTCATCTTTGGAAACTGTGGAACTCCAAATTTGGTTGGAAATATACACCCAAAAACCTAATAAACCTTAAATTTCCTTTTTTTGGTGGTAGTGGAGTTTGATCTCTGGGCTTCATGGTTATGAGGCAGGCACTCTACCACTTGAGCTACTCCACCAGACCTTTAATTTCCTCTAATAGTATAGATTGTCTAATAGTATAGACAAGTACTCACCATTAAAAGCTAGCATATTATCTTATGTGAGAAAATACATTGTAAGAAAACATGTGAGCTCACCCTTGTTATCTACATTTAGTTTCCTCTCTGGCTGCCAGACTCTCACTTGCCACACAAGCTTGTCCTAGATACCTAACTGAGGGTGATAGGAGTTGGCAGAAAAGACAACAGACAGAAGAAAAAACATACACAAAGCTGGGGACAGGTAGGCTGGGCACTTGGATGGAGACACAGCAGCCTCTCCACCTCCACTGAGTTTATTATATACAGTGGCAACATGAGGTGGTGAGGCATTTCATGGGGGAGGGGGCAGGACATTGTAATCCTCAGGAACAGGAGGAACGTGTGACAGCTTCTCTCTGAATGTAAACATCTTAGGAAAAACAACTGTACTGCATCTTGCCCACTTCTGCAGCTGAGGGTGTGCAACTCAAGCATGCAATTTATTGGGCATAACTATGCTTGCTCCTTTCTGTGGTTTGGGGCTGTGCCAAACTCAAACCCACAGCTTATTTAATACACCCATCAGCTCGCCACACCAGACCAGAAACTGTGGACAAGACTAACTATATCCACATCAGCATGTGCTGAATTGTCTAACAAAAGGAGAGTTTATGCAAAGAATTAGCTATAAGACTTAGGCAATAAGTATAAATTATATCCAGGGAAACAGATGAAACTTGATCCTGAGAATATTCAGTAAAAGACTTATTATATTAAATTGATTATTTGAGAGGGTATTCATATGGAAGCATTCTCCAATTACATACTGTTTTATGACAATTATCCTGCAGAAGCAGCCAATATATTTCAAGGATGTCTATTGAAACCTGAAAAAGTAATATCATGCCAAGGGAAATAAAAACTGCAGAACTGCTGTGACAGATTGTAAAGGAAGTGATTAGAAGACATGGTAAGTGGACAGAAAATATAAATTTATATAAACTTACATAATAATATCTAAATATGTAAGACTAGAAAATCTACTATCTGAATCTACTTCATAATAAATCCAGGGAGGCATCCCATTTACAAAACAATAGAAAATGTGTTAGCAAGAGCAACAAAACCATCATTAGGAAAGTCAATGTTGGCTGTTCTAGGTAGGTCATAAGAAATGATATGGAACTGAGTTGCATGGCAATGGGGATCAATGATAAAACTACAAAATATTAGAGACCAGGGATAAGGAGTAGACATTGAAGACAAGACGGGCCTCCCTTAACCACAGTACCATGTGTTTAAGCTCACCAAGCTGAGCTACTGCAATTGCTAGGTGTCAGCACTAAGTGTTAGCTAGTTTGTATGCTACAGGAAGGCCCACCATTTTTTGTGGAAGAAGTAGCTGACATTGGGCCATTTTTGTTTTGGACAGACCAGTATTTCACTTTCAGTGCAGGATCATAGATATGTGTTTGCTGTTCCAGCCTGCATGTCATTTGTCAATATTATCTGAATGTTTATAAAATGTTTAAAACATTGCAAAGATAAAAATTCACAATCTAGACCTCAACCAAGGTTTGCACTCTATACCAAGGGATGGGGCATGTAAATAAATGGCAATGGAATCTTCTTATTGCATCATGTTAGGCACCCTTTCATAAATTAGCAGTGTGATAGAGAACGAATATACAGTAATGGAGCTGATTTTCAAATGAAACAGTCTTATCATGATAGAATTACATAATTTAAGATATGTATGTATCCAAAATAAATATAAACAGTCTAGTTTTTGTTCTCCAACAGGTTGCACAAATATGGAAGTAGTTGCAGTTATCCACCTTCACCTATCTGTCTAAGAAGCATAGTTTCTAAAAACAAGAAGCATACTTAGTGTATTCTGATGTCTGAAGACACAGAAATACCCTTTTGAGCTTTAAGTAATTGCCATGTATTCACTTCAGTCTTCTTATTTCAAGAGATCAGCAGACAAAGAGAGGAGTGTTTTTAGAGAACTAAATTGGGGTTCCAGTCCCACAGAACCTAGCAGCCTTGATCTTAGGCCAAGTGAAAGGGAGCTGGATGTAAGTATTGACTTGGCGACTCTTTATGTGATTCAATTTTTACCTGGAAAAGGTTTGATGTCTAGTTGTTTCATTAGTGAGTAAGGGAATTCCTCTCCTGGGAAGCTTGTGGTCCTTGTCCGATACATATCAAATTTATGCCTGTTTGACCATGGCTTCGTGTTAGAAGTTGACCTTGAGTCCTCCCTGGGATTGCAAGGAGAAAACATCGGGAGACAGGTCCTAATTCCTCATATAAGGCACAAATAATTCAATACACTATCACAGTAGGAAACAAAGAAGTTCAAATTTTACACATCATGGACAAGGAAGGCTTAAAGAATCAGGATGGCTGTCCTTCATCACCAGTCATATGAAGTAGAATGATGAATAAGCATGTGGCACCTAACACAATATATAAAGGTATGGGTCACTTTAGGTTCTCTAGCAAGTCACCGGCAGATTCCTTTCAAGGAAGTAACAGGAAAGCAGGTAGCCAAATTGGGTAAGTGAGAGAGCTACATCTAATTTCTTAACCTTAGCCATGGCTTTAGTTATGCAGTGTGGAACTGGGAACTGTGTTAAGGATAACTGAGACCCATTTAGGATATAAGAATGGTAAACTTGTGTTTAAAGTGTATGCTAAGGCACCATCAAATTGTAAGACTTTACTAAAGGAGTGACTAAACTTTTGGAGCAAAATTGGCTCTCGTCATCATGAGGTGAGAGGGCTGTCATAAGTCATTGTCAGTGGGAAGAAGGATATTTTGTTATCTCCTTCAATATTTTCAATTACAACTAGATGAATGCAGTAGCAAACAACTGAGAAGTCAGGGTTTTCAGGAATTCAGCTGTCTCAAAATTGAGGGCCTAGATCACTGTGCTATCTAAGCATCCTAAGCCATCAAAAGTGCTAGTCACGGGGAAGGGAACTCTGAGTTAGTTAGGGCAGAGACAATATAGTGTATAAGATTGTAGTCTCAAAGACATCTTTATAACCATGAATTATAGTTCATCATAGTAACCTATCTTGATACCATAAACAGCTTCAGCCTTGTGATAGTATACAAAATCAACTTACAAAAACCATTATATTTTCCATATACCAACAATGAAAAAATTGAGAAAGAATATATGAAAACATTTCCATTTACAATAGCCTCAAAAAAGTCAAATACCTAGGAGTAAATATAACACAGAATGTGAATGACCTCTATAAGAAAAACTTGAAGAAAGAGATCAAAGAAGACTACAGAAGGTGGAAAGATCTTCCAAGCTATGGATTAGTAAAATCAACATTGTAAAAATGGCTATACTACCAAAAGGACTCTAAATGTTTAATGCAATTCCCATCAAAATCCCAAAAACATTCATCACAGAGATTGAAAAATCTACCCTAAAGTTCATTTGGGAACACAAGAGACCATTAATAGCCAAGGTAATACTCAACAAAAAGAGCAATGCTGAAGGTATCAAAATATCCACCGTCAAACTATATTACAAAGCAATAGCAATTAAAACAGCATGGTACTGGCCCCAAAACAGGTATGAAGACCAGTGTAACAGAATACAGAACCTGGATATGAATCCACACAGCTATGCCCACCTTAACTTTGACAAAGGTTCCAAAAATACATGATGGAGAAAAGTCAGCCTCTTCAACAAATGTTGCTGGGAAAATGGTTATCTGCCTGTAGAAAACTGAAACTACATCCATGTTTATCACCCTGTACTAATATCAACTCAAAATGGATCAAGAACCTTAAACTCTGAAGCTAATACAGAAAAGAGCAGGGAATACTTTAGAAGCAATAGGTATAGGAAAGGACTTCCTCAACAGAACTCCAGCAGCTCAGCAACTAAGAGAAAGGATGGGCAATGGAACTATATGAAATTAAAAAGCTTCTGCACAACAAAAGAAATTGTCTTTAAACTGAAGAGAGCACCCACAAAGTGGGAGAAAATATTTGCTAGCTATACATCAGACAAAGGACTGACAACCAGTGTATACAGGGAACTTAACAAACTAAACTCCCCCCAAATCAACGAACCAATAAAGAAATGGGCAACTGAACTAAACAGAACTTTTTCAAAAGAAGAATCCAAATGGCCAAAAAAAAAATGAAAAAATGCTCATCATCTCTGGCCATAAAGGAAATGCAAATCAAAACCCCACTAGGATTCCACCTCACCCCTGTTAGAATAGCTATCATCAAAAACACCACCAGTAATAAATGTTGAAGAGGATGTGGGGAAAAAAGAACCATCATACACTGCTGGTGGGAATACAAGCTAGTACAACCACTGCGGAAAACAATATGAAGGCTTCTTAAAACTCTAAACAGAGATCTACCATAAGATCTAGCAATCCACTTCTAGGGATATACCCAAAGGAATGTGACTCAGGTTAATCTATAGGCACCTGCACACCCATGTTTATTGCAGTGCTTTTCACAATAGCTAACTTATGGAAACAGACAAGGTGCTCCAGTTCTGATGAGTAGATTAAGAAAATGTGGTATTTACACACAATGTAATTTTACACAGCCATGAAGAAGAATGAAATCTTGTCATTTGCAAGTAAATGGATGGAACTAGAGAACATCATCTTAAGTGAAGTTAGCCAGGCTTAGAAGGCCAAAAATAATATATTTTCTCCCATATGTGGACTTTAGACCTAAAACAAATGCAGTAATATTTTAGTTATGGGTCACACACTAAGGGGAGAATACATACAGGAGTAATAGAAAAAGGCAGGAAACCCAAAATTTGAAAGAGTTCAATGTGCCCAATGTAGAGAAACTAATACAGTAACTTTAACAAGACAGAGGTCACTACAGAAAGGTGACTGGGAAGTAGTGAAGAGGTCTGATAGAGATGAATCAATTTGGGTTGTAATACACATGTGCATAGAAGCAATGCTAGGAATGTTTCTGTATAGTATCCTGATCTCAAACTAGCAAAAATGTGATGCCTTTCTTTTTATTGATTATATCTTCTCTTCAACAAAATTGGAGAAGAAGGCAGAACAGGTTCTTCCTGGAAGCAACAGGGATGGGGGAGAGGGAAGGGATAGGGAATGGACCAAGCAATATATGCACATATGAATATATGGGTGAAAAAATAACCTATCTGTAGTAAGCTTCACCAGGGAAAAAATTATGAGAACCCTTGAAGAGCTTTTCTCCAATTGTGTGAAGTCACTATTTGAATTCAATCCATGAAGTAAAAGGATAAAATACATTGAATATAATGGCAAGTTGTCCAAACACTGTGGAGGATTCTTGAACTCTACCTTTTGTTCTTTGTTTGTATTGCCAATAACTCATAGCCAATGGCTCAGAGTTAAGACCAATTAAAAAATTTGCCTTGATAAAAGTGACAGTAGGTAAGAAAAGAGTGGCTGAAATGAGTTCACAAAGCCTGGCTTTTTTGCCACCACTTAGGACACCACTGAAGAGCCAGTTTGACTCCTGATCTCAGCTAAGACATCTGTTGTAACTGTGTAATTGTGTAATTAATTATGTTGTTTGTACAGCCATTCTCATCTTATTCCCTTTGTTATGGAATTGATCTAAACACATATCCAAAAAGCCATATTCTAAAGTCTTGATTGTTTAAGGAATTAGGGGAGGAGGGATGAAAAAGAGCAGTGGAGGGGTGAATTCAAGTATGATATATTTAATATATTGTTAAAACCATTGTAAATGCTATAATATACCACCACCCAGGACAACAATAAAAAGAAAAAAGTCTTGGTTATGAGCTGATGAGCTTTTGGGAAGTGACTGGATACATGAAGCCTTGATCTCATCAATGAATTTATCTACTGATGGGTTTGCAATATGACTGATTATTTGGAGGTTATAGAAATTTGGAAGGTGGGACCTAGTAGAAGGGAGTATAGATCCTTGGAGAGTATCTTTGAGACATTCTCTATCTATCTATCTATCTATCTATCTATCTATCTATCTAATCATCTTCCTGTCATCTGTTTCTCTTTATTGGCTTGCTAGGAGGTAAGCAGATTTATTCCGCCACATACTACCAGCTGTGCAGTTTTGCTGTATCAGGACTCAAAAACTGCAGAGCCAATTGACCATGGACTGAAACCTCTGAAAACATGAGCAAAATAAATCTCTCTTCCTTTAAATTGATTCTCTCAGGCATTTTGCTTCAGTGATGGAAAGCTGAATAACACAAACTTTCAGGCATTTCTTCCAAACTCTTCCCCAAAACTACCTTATGGAAATGTCTGCCTCAGGAGTTTTTCTCTTTTTATGAATTTACTTAAGATATTTAGAGATTGACTTACATATTTTGGTCTTATAATATATCATTTAAAATTTTGTAAACAATGACATTTCAGAGGGTCTTCACATACAAGTAATTCTGGATATACATTTTTTGCTTAACCAGAAACACAAGCAGTATTTTCCAAAGACCTTAGGTATTTTTTATTATAAAACAATTCAACAAGTTTATTTTATTTTTTGTGAGAAGCAGATTGATGATACTATATTTTCTATGTTATTTTCATTTCTGCCTTACATCTGTATTTGTTAATTGAAAACTATGTGCAAATAACTGGGTAAGGCATGTAGATGAAAACTATTAGATTTTTTAAAATTAGTGTGTTTTATTAATTTTATCTTGTGTGGGATAATGTACCCAGTTTGATATTCAAGACCATAAAGAACTTTACTTGCTAAAGTGCATCTCAAATATTATTGTAATTTATGGGCATACTAAAGTAATACCTTGCCTGACTCTATTTCTTACATATGCTGTTGTGTTTCATGTAAGGTGCTTTCATTTAATTAGAATACTTTTTACTTTCCCTGTATGCTAGCTTTCTGTTACCATAAAAAATACTTAGGTTAATCAACTTATCAATAGCAAATGTTTATTTTCACTCAATTTTGGAAGTTTTTGTCCATGAATGGTTCACTTTGCCCCTATTGGGCTTCTGGTGATGCAGTACAATATGGTATCTGATATGTGGTACAGCAAAACCATTTACCTCATGCTCAGGAAGCAAAAGAGAGGAAAGGAAATTGACTGGAGTCCCTCAGTGTCTTCAAGGAATGCTTCTAATGACTTCAAGAGCTCCTACTAAACCCTATCTCTTAAAAGGTTCTACCATCTCCCATTGGTGCCACTCTGGGGAACAAGCTTTCTTTCAGTGACAGTTAAGGTCCAAAATATACTACCTGGCCTTCACTGTCATACTTCTTTTCCTTTTGGATTGGCTGAGTCCTTCATGTGATTATAGACTCATTCAAGGTGATGACTTCAATAAGGAAACACCCCTTAATGACACATTTAATCATGCTGGTTTGATAGCATCCTTCTCTGCCAATCATTTCTTAGGAAGTATCCCATTATGAAGAAATGATCTGTTAAAGTCTAATTGTCCATTGCAACCCAAGGGATTACAATTTATTGATCTATGCCATTATTCCACTCTTGAGTAAAGCACTATGATGGCAAGCAACAGATGTTAGTGTAGCTTTTATAGAACTGATGTGCCCAACTCTGACTTAAGTGGCACCAAACTACAAGGCACTAGAGTTACAAGATCCTGGGATAAATGTTTCTTTCTCATTGGTTCCCTAGCTATGTAAAATATTTGTCACTTTGGAATTTTATTGATATGAGGTTCTCTCAAAAAATCTATATCCTAATTATAAATGTTTGAACATTTATTTTACATTTTCCCCAAGGCATTAAAAAGGTCGATATTTGTGAAAACTTATGTGAGTTATTGATCTTGTACTCATGAGAGGAAAACATATGCTGAACTGTAATATTTGTTGGTTGATTGTTTTTGTCTGAGTCATCTAACCATTGATAAGAGAGGGGTATTGGATTATCCACTTTTAGTGTGTCTGCACCCATGTTTATCTTTATGTATAATGGTACTTCACCAAAATTTGATAAATGCATATTTCCAGTTTTATGTCTTCTTTGTGGATTCATGTCTTTATTTTATCTTTTGGTTTTACTGGGGTTTGAACTCAAGGCTTCATAGTTGCTAAGCAGGTGCTCTACTTAAGCTATGTGTCCAACTCATTTTGCTCTGGTTATTTTGGACCTAGTGTTTTTATTTTTGCCCAGGCCAGCCTAGACCATGGCCATCCTTTATTATACTTCCTGTCATAGCTAGGGTGACAGGAACATGCCACCATGCCCAGATGTTTTCCATTGAGATGAGGTATCAAAAATATTTTTTGGCTGGGCAGGATCCTTCTAATTTCAGCTTTGTCCTACCTAAGGTTATAGTCATGAACCACCAAAACCTAGCTTTTTTCTTTATAAATGTATGATGTCTTTATCTCTTTTAACTTGCCTTAAATTCTGCCTTGTCAGATGATTTTGGTGATTCCTACCTTCTTTCAGATTCCATTTTCTTGGAATGTCATTTTTCATCTTTTTTCTTTTGGTCTAGGTCTTTGCCCATGAGGTGAATTACCTGCATACAGAAAACAGGTTCTTTTTGCTTGTTTGTGTCTAATCATCCATTCTGTGTCTATTCTAATCAGAAAGTTGAGACTCCTTAATTCAGGGGTTTTATTGAAAGTTATGTCCTAATTTCTGTCATGTTGTTGTTACTTTTCCTGCATGATTCAAGTATTCTGTTCTTTTCTTTATTCATCTTAGAGATTTACAGGTTTACTGTGATTATAATGTTTAATTCTTTCCCATTTCTTTATCCTTCTAGTGAAATTTAATCCTTTCCAAACTCTCATAACTGCATATCTTTCTTACTTTTTTGTATGTAGGATTCCTTTAATTATATTCTATAGTGCTTGCTCAATGGTCATAAATTGTTTTAGTTTAGGCTGTAAAAGATCTTTAATTCTTTTTTAATTATAAAGGGTCATTTTTTACTGTAGTTTTGATTGGCAATTATTTTCTTTCTGGACTCAAGCATCTTTCCAGGTTATTGAGGCTTTTAAGGTTTCTGTTGAGAAATCTGCTTTTATTTTAATGTTTGCCTTTTAAAAAGAAACTTGTTACTTTTCTCCTGTTTCTTTCAATATTGCTTGTCTTAGTATTCTGTTCTATTAACTTTTTAACTATAATATGATATGGAGAGGTCCTTTTCTGGTCATGTCAATGTGGGGCTTCTAAATGCATCCTATACATCAATGTCCACATATTTCCTTGGATTTGGGAAACTTTCTCCTATTATTTCATGGAATTTGTTATCTGTTGAAATTAGTCTTTATCTCAGATCCCTTTCCTTTATACAAAACATTTGTAGGTTTGGTCTCTTACATCCCAGAAATCTGGAATATCTTTAGCATAATTTCTTATTTTTTAATTTATTACTGTCTGAACATAATAATTCATATACCTCATATTGAATCCCTGATATTCTTTCTTGCACTTGAGCTAATTGATTTGTTTTTTAAACAGAGATTTTTTATTTATCTAAGATTTCGGTTTTGTTTTTCTGACCTCTATCTCTTAGCATATTTTTTCAGGATACTATTTTTATCACTTAATTCACTGTTTATTTGTTTCCTGTTGAAGCCATTGATCTTTTCTCATGACTCTGGGGATAAACTGAAGGGGCTTGAGTATGGCAGGCCAATGCTCTGCTAATGAGATTCATTTATTTAAGAGTTCTGAACTTTTGTAGGAACAATTTTCCTTTACTTTCTCATATTCCTAATGTTCTTTCCAAATTTCTTGGGAAGAAAACAACAAATCACTTATAATTATATGTGAGGACCTTCTTAGAGCTTATGGGGCAGCTGATCTCAACAATGGGCCTTGGATGGCAATCTTCTTTGTACTGTTGAGTTTGCTTTTGATTGGATTTTGTTGGTGTAGTTTCCTATGGCTTCTTTGGTTATGAATAGTGGAATTTGATACAGCACTTATTACATCAAATATGAGTGATACTCTTTCTCTGTAGGTCTGGGAGAAGTAAGGTCTCTCTGGAAGTTTAGACATGAATAAGTCAGAATTCTCTAGAGGAATGGAATCAGTGGAAAATAGAGTTTTACACACACACACACACATAAATATATATGAAGGGGAAGAGAGAGAGAAAGAGAGAGAGAGGGACAGAGACAGAGAGAGAGAGAGAGATTCAGAGAGAGAGGAAATCCCTGATGCTCTCTGGAGATTCAATGATATAAGTTCAACATGAAAGAATTTAGAAGCTTGAATTTGATGCCCATAGGTAATGACAGCAGTGACAGACATGCTTACTCACTCAAAGAATAGATATTGTACATGCTTACTGGCTTTCTTTTTTTTTTCACTTTTACTCCATCCATAACCTCCACCAACTGGACAGTACTACTCACATTTAGAGTGGGGCTTTTTTTCTCACTTACTTTCCCACATGTCAAATCCTCTTAGAAATGATCTCACAGGAACAACCAAAAGCATTCTTTTCTAGTTCTCCAAGCATCTCTCAATCTAATCAAGATTATTAATGACAGGCAGGTGTATTGAAACAGTGGGAATGTTGCATGCATCCCTGTAGTTACCTCTACAGGGTAGTCGGCATTGTGCATGAACTAGGCTGATGTGTTACAACCCTTGTGTTTTTTCTTTCCTTTGTTCCTATTAGAGTGAATGTTCTGTAATGAGAGTTTAAACTCCATCTAGCTGAGCCTATTTGGGGTCAGATCATTGTCTGGGTCTTTGTTTTCAATATTCATTAGGTCATGGCTATCAATTTCTCTTAAGTGGGCTGGGAATGAATTTCAGTGCCAAAATGCCCAATATGTTCAAGGGGTCAGGTTCACTCTTTAGCTCCATTCAGAAATATGGGAGATAACAGTTATAATCCTCACTTTTAAGGAAAGAAGGTATAGAAATACAGTAAGCACCAGTTGGAAACCACAATCACAGTTATACAATAATAGAAAAAAGGGACGAAGATAATGTAAAACAAATAAAAATGTTAATTAGTATAAAACAAAATAAGAAGGTAAAATAATAGGCAAAGTCAAAAACCTTGTGGTGTCAATTAAAAAGGGCATTTTTAAGTTCAGGAAAATAGAATGAAAAGAGAAAGTGAGATAAAATTCAATTAAGATGGAAAAATATAAAAATCAGTGAAAATTAAAATTATGGAAAAATAATAAGGAATATGAAAAATAGAAAGCCAAAGCTAAAATCAATGGAGAAAATAATAAAGGATGAACTAAATACCAACTATTAAAAACAAAAACAGGAAAATTAAAAAGAACAAAATGAACAAAATCCTCATTAAGAGTTCCTCCTACAAAGGAATTAAGGCAGAAACTTTAGTGTCAGAAATCAATAGGAGAAGGGGACCAGGAACTAGAGAAAAGATTACTTTGAGAAGAATTAATTTAGAATGTAACATATATGTACAGGAAAGCAATGTGAGTAAACTCCCTGTATAGCTATCCTTATCTCAACTAGCAAAAACCC
The DNA here is from genome assembly GCF_047511655.1 of Castor canadensis. Taxonomy (NCBI): domain Eukaryota; kingdom Metazoa; phylum Chordata; class Mammalia; order Rodentia; family Castoridae; genus Castor; species Castor canadensis. Next base: position 73,174,044 of record NC_133394.1, on the reverse strand, counting down.
TTGGTCTTTCCTATTATTGCATATACTCTTTTCAACAAAATTAGATATAAGAGCAAAATAGTTTCTGCCTTGTAGCGAGGGGGTAGGGGAGGAAAAGGAAGGGTGGGGAAAGGGAAGAGGTGGGGGTAAGGGGGTAGAAATGACCCAAATATTGTACACACATATGAATAAAAGAAAAAAAGTGTTACTCCTAGCCTAGAAACTTGTATTGGAGAATGGTAGAGTTTGCCAGGTATGGGCTAAAAACTGCATAACTGTTGCAATCTGTTTTTATCCTCCATGCACAACTTTCCAGCTGTGAAGGAAGAGCAACCAGCAGAGCCAGTGGCCACCTTCTGAGAACCCTAGAGGCTTTTGAATGTTTCCCTGGGGGAAGGTAGGAGGTGAAACAAACAATGTATACATATATAAGTAAATGTAAAAACAATAAAATAAAAGGAGAAAAATGAGTGTGTACTGGTGTGGCTAATGGCTGAATGGCACTATTTTCCTCCGTTTTAAAGGGTTATAGCATTACTTTTTAAATACATGTGAGATATGTATTTAAAAAATACATATTAAATATATGTGAAAAGTTTCTTAATGCATAAAACTTTTAATACAATTCACAAAAAGCGAAAGTCCTTTGAAATGCTTATATCACCAAACTGGAGCCATGACTCAAGTTCTTCTTGCCATCTCATTTCCAGGACGTTTGGACTGAGTCAGGCAATGAGCACTCTCTCCAAGTCCATGATGTATAATCATTTTATTCCTCAGTGTTACATGGCTGTGTATGTAGTGTCACTCTTAAACTAGTTTCCTGAACTGGATCCAGGGCTGTCAGTCAGTTGCTAATAAGCAGTGTGTAGTGGGGTGTAGGTGGTTATAACCTCCCTTTCTTAACTTTGGCTTGTGGCAAATACATGGAAGCCAGGGTTGAGACTTTGAAATCCTATGCAGCTTCTCAGCTTTGCCTTTCTGATTGTCAGTACTATTTTAGGTACTAATCACTTCTTTATTAGGTTGAAGAGTGCTTCTCACTTTCTTTGCATGGCATACAGTTTCCATCTTTGTTGGTCTGACTTTACTGCGCAGTGGAACACAGTCTATTTTATTTTGCCAAATTTGGGAAATAACAGGATATCTTTTTAAATATTTAAAATTTAGGAAACTCCTACTAATGTTACATTATGCTTTCAGCTTATTAATAACTCATTTTGTAATGTAATTGAAAAGTTTTCTCATGTGAGAATCATGAAAAACCATTTCTAAACAGTGATTTGTTAAAATATATGTTCTGACTATCCTACCAGGAACTTACTCTGTGATTATGTACGATACATGATTATGTAGGATACATGATTACTCTTTGATCTTGGAGTAGGAAGAAATTATTCATATAGAAACAGATGTGAAAGAAGTCATTATATGCTATTTGGATGGTTAATCAATTTTTCTTTAAGTAATACTACAGTTCTTTTTTTTAATTGTAAATTTATTTTTATTTTCATTTTTATTATCATATGATTGTTACACTGGGGGTACATTATGACATTTACAAAAGTTCTTATAATATATTAGAGTTGAATTCACCCCTCTTTCATTCTCCATTATTCCCCCACCCCCATTTCTGGAACAATAATGTAGTTCTTTGTTGACCTATAATCTCACATTTTACTATTTTAAGCACAGAAACATGCTCTTATTTGTGACATTAAATAAGAATTTAAATTTCAGCAATACAACTAAAGGGAATATTTCTATTATCCAATTTGTTTTTTTTTTTTTTAGTGATACTCATGAAGACACCAGACTTTGTTAATCATTGGAGAAATGAGTAGATATTTTGCCATGTAGAATTGTACTGGTATAATGGTATTTATATAGGTTATCATTCTTTTACTTAAGCATGCTTGTAGTAGTTATGAAGGGCTAATGCTGTATCAGTTTATACAGACTATTTAAGCATCACCAAATTAATAGAACAAACAGAACACCTATTCCAAACTATCTTGTCAATGACCTACAGAGTTAGAAGTTGCTTCTATATTTGTAAAAAAAAATGAATAATGGATCCTACACATGCATAGTTACTTCATAACTAAACCACATTGGTAAAATTTCTGACTAAAATTCTCATCAGTTTATGGTTTTAGAGCAAAGTATATACTATAGTTATCTCTCAGGTTCCTCTTATGTAAAAAGTGAGTAACTAAAAAATAGAAAGAAAATAGAGGCCAAGTGGGGAGGCTTATTACTGAAATCCTAGTTACTTGGGATACAGGGATCAACAGTCTCTCTTTTTTTTCCCACAGAGGAGAACACAAATGCAATACCACATTACCACAAATTAGGCAGTCAAGTTTCCCACATTTGGGGAAATCACAGGGATCAGCACATCTGGAGTGCAATGGATAAGTCTCACCTTGGGTAAACCACCTTCATGATCATGGTATCTCCCCTGTCAGGTAAGTATAGCAGTCTCTTGATTCCAGGTCAGCCCTGGCAAAAAAATCATTGAGATAACCATCTTAATCAATAAGATGGGTGTGGTAGAGTGTGCTTGTGATCCAAGCTATGCTGAGGCCATAAGTAGTAGAAACCTAGTTTCAGGCTGATACTGGGAGAGACTACTTAAAAAATAACTAAAGCAAATAGGGATTGGGGTATGGTTCAGGTAGTAGAGTCTATAAGTTAAAACCCCAGTGCTGAGAAAAGAAAAGAAATGAAAGTAGTATGTGGTTTAGGGAGAAGCATAAAGAAACAAAAGCCTACCTTGCATTATAAGGCAGCTGATGGCAAGGATAAATGAGAGAACTGGCAGGAACTATAGAAGCTTAGAGAAAGGACAGTCTGCTCTTGTAGGGAAGGTCATGCAAAGAAGTAATAATGCTGAAAATCATTCAAGATTCAGAAAATGCAAGAGAATATGTCCTATAAGCAAAATGGCTTTTGTGAGGGAGAATAGTATATCAAGTTGGTAAAATGTACATTGGTTTATGTCAAATAAAGTTACCAGTGGAAATTATGAATTTATTTATTTTCCCACTTATTTATTACTGAACATACTCTAGGATCTTTAACAATTACCAATTTTAAACTAACATGCACTTTAAAAACAAAGCTAAGAAGCTGGTGGAATAATGTTAGTATCAGACAAAGTAGACAAGATTTTACTTAGATAAAAAGAACATAAATGTGGAAATGCAAAGCCATTGAGAAGAGATAATCCTCAATGTGAATTTCATACTAACACAATCTAAATAAATGAGCTCTAAATACAAGAATTAGATTGGAAATAAATAAACCCACAATCATAATTGATATTTTTAGCATCCTTTTCTCATTAACTGATAGAACAAAGACAAAGTGTATTCTCTGAAAACACACAATTATATTCAAATTCAAAAAAGATAAAACATCAAGAAAATCCACAAATGTTTGTAAGCTAACAATGAATTTCTATATAAATAAAATGTCAGAGGATAATTCGAAGGAAACATAAAATTATTCCAAAGTGAATAGAAATATAAACACAAATTTATAAAATACAATAAAGGAAAAAATCATCCCTCTTTATCATTATTCTACTCTATTTCTATGAGTTCAACTCTTCAATTTTATTTTTTAACTTATGCATTGAAAGAAATGAAAATGGTGAAGGACACAGTAATGTTATGTAAAACAAAATAACTTCTCAGTATGAAATGTTGTGAATCATTGGCTTTAGAATATAAGTAACAAGCTTTTTTCCCATTTACCATCACAGATCATTATGAACTAAGCTAAATCTTGAATTAAAATGAAACACTGATATACACAAAGAATTCCTAGAAGCATAGACTTAATTCCTAGAGTGGAACATTGTTAGGTATCATCATTCTTCTACTTAAGCAACTTTATGCTGGCAGTTACAAACTTCCTTCACATAGGGCAAGGGGAATTATGAATAAAGCTGAATGTTGCTTTGAAATATAAATGATGATAGAAAGAAATCCTATGAAGCCAAGACTTATTTCACAGAGAAGAATTCAGTGCGTCATGTTTAATCTTCTAACATAGCTACTTTAGAATTGTACTTTCATTCTTCCTTCCCATATAGTATAATAATGTATTATGTGCAAAAATGAATTGTGGTTTTACATGAAAATGGTAAAAGAAGGAAATCCAATGAAACACAGGGATATTGCTCAGAAGGGAACAATGTTCATCACCAACAAATTTCTAAACATGTTGGTTTTAGAATGGCGGCTGTTAAATGCTTGCTACCAATACAGCATCACAAGGCATTATGGGCAAAGTTGAAAGTTGTATTTAAAAAGAGAAGGGTAATAGACAGAAAGAAATCCTATAAAGTAAAATTTATTTCCTGGTGATAGCAGCAAGATTGTTGAGGAATAGAAATTTACTCCATAATGCCTCATGAATAAGAGTTTGTGTAACAGAGAAGAGGCTACATATTTAAGAGCCCAAAAGAGGAAACTAGCACTGGAGAAACATAAAAGAATAATTGAATTTCTCAAAAAATAAGGAAAATCAAAAAGATGACTCATAGAGGTCCAAAATGGTGACTGGGACACACATGCAGATACTGTGAGCTCTATTAATCAGAAACTTTGCTGAGATGCTGGAACCTTGCATGGTGGAGTTGAAGCAGCATGGAGAGATGAAACTTTGGCACCCTGAATCCATAGCCCATGGAAGGCTTCTCCACACCATGATATACTGAGAGAAGAGGCGGGACACTGTGGGCCAACTCCAAACTTCTTGGGAGACCCTTGGCAGACCAAACAGGTGAGAGCCAAGTGTCACATATTATCCCTCAGCCACCCCTGAGATAAACCAGCACAACCCCTTTGATTGGCTGGTTCCCCCACAAAACAAAACTGAGAAAACAACAGAAATGACAAGAGAGCTGAGGGGGCAGGGGTTGCTGAGAGCACACTGGAGAAGGTGGGAGGGGCAAGGATCTGAACTCACATGAACCCTCGGTAAACAAATGACAGGAGGGCCAAAAGCAGGCATGTGATAGGCCTCTGCCTGAAGTAGGGAAGAAGCGAAGCTGGCAGACTACAGGGCTCAGGTCCTGGGCACCCATAGTCAGATGACTCTTCAGCATTGAGGAACAAACAGTGAATCATCACAATATGCTGACAGCAGCAGCCAGCAGACTGGTCACTTACCTTGCCTTTGCCTCAGGGAAAGGGGATGAGACCAAGACACAAGCCCCTAATAAACAAGCACAGAGATAAGTCAACTCCAAAGTAGGACAACTAGTAGAATGCAGAGCTCCCATACCTCACTGAGAGAGAAGCTGACCAAACACCAGCTGTTGAAAGACAGAGAAAAAAAAAAGCACTACCAACAGGCCAACCATCAGGCAGGACTATAACAGAGCTTCTGCTTAAATACTAACACCAGGACTAACAGGAGTAACACCAGAACTTCAACTAAGACTGAAATTCTATTGATCCTGAACCTGGAGTTTTTGTTTGCTTGTTTATTTGTTTGTTTCTTGTTTAATTGCTCATCTCTCCCAGTTGATTTCTTTCAGTTTTTTGTTTATTTGTTTTTGATTTTGTTTATTTTCTTGTTATTGTTGTTGTTTTATTTTATCACTGTGAATTAGTTAATACTAAATTACACCCAAACCAGAGACAAAAACAGCATACACACACTATTAGCTAAATATCCAGTACTGCCACAAACCAAAATTTAACCATGGAAAAGAAAACATATGACCAACTAGCCTATCAACAACAGTTATACAATACTAGCAGGAATCATGGGAAGAAGAAAAAGGAATAGAAATCATTCCCACCAAAAAATGATTTAATACAGGATTCAGAGCGAAATGAAGAGAATGGATATCCAGATCCTGACTCCAACAAAACAAAGATAAGTGACACCAAGGAACACAACAATGTCCACAAGAACACTCTTAAATAAGATATCCTGCAAGTAATCAGAGAAAATTTTATGGAGATAATACTTGACATGGTTAACCAAAATGTACAAGAGGCAATCAAGAAGTTTCAAGGCACCAAATGTAAAAAATACAAGAAGACACAGGAACAAATAAATGAAATCATAGGAGCCCCCCAAAAAACCAAAGTGAAACAGAGAACACGAGCACTGTATATAGGGAGATAAATTAATTAGAGACAAAAATAGACACTAGTAAAGAGTAAGTGACCCTTGACATGGAAAACCTCAGAAAAAAGAATGACACAAAAACACAAAACACAATGGAAGGCCACTCCAGCAGACTAGAACAAGTGAAAGACTGAATCTCAGAACTTGAAGAAAAAAATGGAAATTGAAGGAAAAACTGAAGAGCTGTTAGTCAAACAACTTAAGACCTGTAAAAGGACTATGCAACATCTCACCAACTCCATCAAAAGACCTAACCTGAGAATCATGGACATTGAAGAAGGAGAAGATGTGCAAGCAAAAGGGATGCATAATATGTTCAACATAATGATAATGGAAAATTTCCCAAATCTAGAGAAAACTATGCCCATTCAGTTACAGGAAGCCTCCAGGACACCAAACAGACTTGACCAAAATTAAACTATGCCATGACATATTATCATTAAAACAACAAGCATAGAGAATAGAGAAAAAATATTGAAATCTGTAAGAGAGAAAAAACAAATAACATACAAAGGTAAATCCATCAAAATCACAGCATATTTCTCAATGGAAAACTTAAAAGCAAGAAGAGCAAGGTGTGAGGTCTTCTGGGCATTGAATGAAAATAACTTCAACCCTAGGATGCTCCACTCAGCAAAACTATCATTCAAAATAGATGGAGCAGTAAAACTCTTCCATGATAAGCAGAAGCTAAAATAATATATTATCACAAAGCCACCACTACAAAATATTCTTCAAAGAATCCCATACACAGAAAATGAAAGCTTACCAAACCATGAAAGGACAGGTGGTACCAAACTACAGGAGTAGAAAAGTCAAGAAAATAGACAGTGACATTGATTCAGTTAAACACAATCAAAACCTCAAGCATCAAAAACAACTAAATGAAGGACTCACCACATACTTATCAATAGTAAAACTGAATGTCAATGGACTTAATTCCCAAATCAAAAGACACCGATTGGCAAACTGTATTAAAAAGAAAGACCCAACAATCTGTTGCCTACAGAGACCCATCTCACTGACAGAAGCAAGCACTGGCTAAAGGTAAAAGGATGGAAGAAGGTTTACCAAGACAATGGACCCTGAAAACAGGCAGGAGTAGCAATACTTATCATGGACAAAGTAGACTTCAAACATACATTGATCAAATGAGATAAAAAAAAAGACACTCCATACTAATAAAAGAGGAAATACACCAAAAAGAAACAACAATTATCACCCTATATATATCCAACATCAATGCATCCAATTTCATCAAACATATTCTGAAGGACCTAAAAATATATATGCAGTCAAACGCAGTGGTAGTGTCAAACTTTAATACCCCCATTACCAATAGATAAGTCATCCAAACAAAAAATCAATAAAGAAATTCTAGAAATAAATCATGCCATAGATCAAATGGGCCTAGCAGATGTCTACAGAATATTTCATCCAACTTCTGCATAATATACATTCTTCTCAGTCCATTGAACCTTCTCCAAAATGGATCATATCTTAGTGCACAAAGCAAACCACAGCAAATATAAGAAAATAGAAATAATCACATGCATTCTAGCTGATCACACTGCATTAAAACTGGAACACAACTAAAACAACAGAAAAAACATGCAAACAACTGGAAGGTGAACAGCACATTGCTCAATGATGAATGGGTCCCTGATGAAATAAGAGAGGAAATTAAGTTTCCTGGAAGTTAATGAAAGTGAAAACACAACTGGAACTTATGGGGCCCATCAAAGGCAGTCTTAAGAGGAAAGTTTATAGCCATGTGTGCATATAGTAAAAGGACAGAAAGATTTCAAATCAATGACCTAATGCTATATTTCAAAATCCTAGAAAAACAAGAACAATCGAATCCCAAAATAAGCAGAAGGAGAGAAATAATAAAACTATGGGCCAAAATCAGTGAAATAGAAACAAAAAAAATACAAAAAATCAGTGGAACAAAAAGTTGGTTCTTCAAAAATAAATAAGACTGACAGACACCAGGCACAATTTACTAAAATGAGGAGATAATAAACACAAATCAGTAAAATCAGGAATGCAAAAGGGGAGATACAACAAACACCATGGAAATCCAGGAAATCATCAGACTACTTTGAGAAGCTATTTTCTAATAAATTTTAAAATCTTGAAGAAATGGACAGATTTCTAGATACTTATGACCATACAAAATTGAACCAAGAGGTTATTAATCACCTGAATAGAACAATAACATAAAATGAAATTGAGCAGCAATCAAGACTCTCCCAAAAAAGAAAAGTCCAGGAGTTCATAGATTCTCTGCTGAATTCTATCAGACTTTAAAAGAAGAACTAATACCAACTCTACTTAAACTGTTCATGAAATAGAAAGGGAAAGAACACTGCCTAATTCATTTGATGAAGGCAGTATTACTCTCATTTCAAAAAGAAAGACATCCCTAAAAAGGAGAACTGTAGGCCAATCTCCTTAATGAATATCAATGCAAAAATCCTTAATAAAAAATGCCAAGCTGAATTTAACAACACATCAGAAAGATGTCACCTTTGAGAAGTAGACTTCATCCCAGGGATGCAGGGTGGTTCAACATACACAAATCTATAAATATAATACAGCACATTAATAGAAGCAAAAGCAAATACCACATGATTATCTCAATAGATGCACAAAAAGCCTTCGACATGATCCAACACCACTTCATGGTAAAAGCTCTAAGAAAACTAGCAATAGAAGAAAGTACTTCAATACTGTACTAGCTATGTATAATAAACCTACAGCCAACATCATACTTAATGGTGAAAAGCTGAAAACCTTCCACCTAGACACCATAAACAGCTACAGCAAGGTGGCAGGATACAAAATCAACTTACAAAAATTATTAGCTTTTCTATACACCAATAATGAACAAACTGAGAAAAATATATTTAAAAAATTCCATTTACAATAGCCTCAAAAAAAAACCTAGTAGTAAACTTGACAAAGGATGTGAATTATCTCTACAAGGAGAACTACAAATCCCTGAAGAGACTGAGGAAGACTACAGAAGGTGGAGAGATCTCCCATGCTCATGGATTGGTAGACTCTACATAGCCAAAATGGCTATACTACCAAAAGCAATTGACAAGTTTAGTGCAATTCCCATCAAAATCCCAGTGAAATTTATCACAGAGATTGAAAACTCTACCCTAAAGTTCATTTGTTAACGCAAGAAACTACAAATAGCCAAGGTAAAACTCAGCAAAAAGAGCAGTGCTGAAGGTATCACAATACCCGACTTCAAACTATATTACAAAGCAATTGCAATAAAAACATCATGGTACTGGCACAAAAACAGATATGAAGATCAGAGTAACAGAATAGAGGACCTGGATATGAATCCACACAGCTATGCTCACCTTATTTTTGACAAAGGCACCAAAATATTATGATGGAAAAAAGACAGCCTCTTCAACAAATGTTGCTGGGAAAAGTGCTTATCCATCTGCAAAAAACTGAAAATAGATCCATGTTTATTACCTTGTGCTAGTATCAACTCAAAATGGATCAAGGACCTATATATGAGACCCAAATTTCTGAACTTAGTACAGGAAAAAGCACGGAATACTCTGGACGTAATAGGTATAGACAAGGTATTCCTCAATAGAACTCCAGCAGCTCAGCAATTAAGAGAAAGAATGGACAAATGGAACTTCATAAAATTAAAAAGCTTCTGCACAAAAAAAGAAATGGTGTCTAAACTCAACAGACCATCCACAGAGTGGGAGAAAATATTTGCCAGCTATACATCAGACAAAGGACTGCTTACCAGAATATACAGGGAACTTAAAAAACTAAACTCTCCATAATCAATGAATCAATGAAGAAATGGGCAACTGAACTAAACAGAACATTCTCAAAAGAAGAAATTAAAATGGCCAAAAAACACTTTAAAAAATGCTCACCATCTCTAGTCATAAAGGAAATGCAAATTAAAATCAAAACCACACTAAGATTCCCCCTCACCACTGTTAGAATAGCCATCATCAAAAACACCACTACCAACAGGTGTTGGTGAGGATATGGGGAAAAAGGAACCCTCTTACACTACTGGTGGGAATGGAAGCTAGTGCAACTGCTCTGGAAAAAAATATGGAGGCTTCTTAAAAATCTAAACATAGATCTGCCATATGATCCAGCAATTCCACTCCTGGGATATATCCAAAGGAATGCAACACAGGTTACTCCAGAGGCACCTGCACACCCATGTTTATTGCAGTGCTATTCACAATAGCCAAGTTATGGAGATAGTCAAGATATCCCACTACTAATGAATAGATTAAGAAAATGTGATATTTATACACAATGGAATTTTATTCATTCATGAAGAAAAGTGAAATCTTTTCATTCACATGTAAATGGATGGAACTGGAGAACATCAATCTGAGCGAGGTTAGCCAGGCTCAGAAGACCAAAAGTCATATGTGTTCCCCCATATGCAGACTTTAGATGTAGGGCAAATACAGCAATATGTTAGGACTTTTGTCACATGCTGAAGGGAGAGCACATATGGGAGGAAGGGGATAGGTAGGAAACCCAAAACAGGAAAGTGTTTGTAGTCCTCCCTGCAGAGAAACTAATACAGAAACCTTAAAGTGATAGAGTTCAATATGGACAGGGAATTAGGAACTAGTAAAAAAGTCAGATAGAGTGAATCAACTTTGGTTGTAATACATTTGTCCATGGAAGCAATGCTAGGAATCTCTCTGTATAGCTATCCTCATCTCAACTAGCAAAAATGCTTTGTCTTGCATATTATTGCTTATGTCTACTCCTCAACAAAATTAGGGCAGAATAGGTTCTGCCTGTAAGCAAGGGGGAGTCAGGGTGAGAGCGAGGGGACAAGAGACATGGGAGAAGAATGGCCTAAACAATTTATGCACATGTGAATAAATGAATAAAAAAAATTTTAAAGGGAATAATGCTGTTTCTACAAAAATGAATCAAATATGGTTCCTAACAGTTAGAGCCAAATAATTAAGTCATTCAAGACAACCAATAAAAATACAAAAATTGGAGCCCACACAAAAAAAGACAACTCATAACCAACTTGTCAGGCCCATCCCTACTCCCCTTGAGGGGAGGGTAAGAAAGGTAATAAAAATAGCAGCCAAAACTTACTGGCAGAAGTAGCTCTGGGACAATATTAAGCCACCCACAAATCATAACCCCAGGGTCTGGATATCACAAGATAGTAATTTCCCCTGCACAATAGGCCTGCAGCAGAACAGGACAGCTCAACATTTCCCATACCTCAGAGAGCTGTGGCAAGTTGTCATCTTGAGAGATCTTGCTGAATGAGTCTGGCTTCTCTAGATACCTAGCTGCTGAGAGATCTTGAATTTTCAGTGAGCTGAGAAGTTAAATTATTTCAGGGTAGGGAACTGGTGACCCCACCTACTGCTTGAAAGAATTCTCCAAGTCATAGCACCTGGCCTTTTCTGTAAGAGCTTAGATTCTGAAGCTCCTTTTAGGTAGAGCTGTCTAGACATATTTAAAGATTACATGTGTTGTCCATGGTTCAATAAGTGGAAATATATCTGTGCTTCATAGAATTTTCTCTATTACATTTTATAATTTAAACCCGCATTCATCTTTGCTCAAGAAGATGAAAGATGCACATAAGTGACATTTGAAAATAACCTTGGTTAGAAGGTTGAGTGTGCTGCATAGTAATACACCTTAGGTAATAAGTCTGTGCTTCATAGCATTTTTATGTGTTTATCAACATTTACAGTTTAAGGAAACTTTCTTCTTGTCTCATAATGACCTATTTTATTTTATGTGAAGGAATTATGTAACTACCACCTTAAAACCAGCTTTGTTAGAAGGTTGAATATGTTACACAATGCTCCACTCAGGAAATGGTCTGTGCTTCAGAAAATTTCTCTTCATCAATCACCATTTACAGATTAAATGATCACTCAACATTGCTCATAAAGCACTATTATGCTACATGGGAAAAAGCTAGTACTACCATTCTAAAATCAGTTTAGATAGAATGTGAACCATAAGTGTCTGTTTTACAGGACCTTACTCTGTATCATGGGTTTCAATTTAAAGACTCCTTGACTTTTGTTTACTCTGAATAATTATGCTCTATGGTAAAAAGTAATCTAACTGTAATTGTAAAACTAACTTAGTTATAAGTTTGAAAATTCTGCAAAATATTCCATGATATGAAGAAGTGTTTTTTTACAGGATTTCCCTACATTTATCATTGCTTTCAACCATTCTAAAACCACTTAAGTTAGAAGGTGATCTTGCACAGTGTTTCACTGTAAAAATAAGTCTTTCTTTCATACAATTTGCTTCCAACTATCACCATTTTCAATTTAAATACACATTCATTTTTGCTTATTCTGAACTAGTATGGTCTATGGCAAAAATAACATGTAAATATCATTCTAAAACCAGCCTAGTTAGAATGTTGACAGCATTGAAAGATGTTCCAACTTCTGAGAATGTCTGTGTTTCATAGGATTTCCCTCTATATATCAATATGATCAATTTTAAACTATATTCCCTTTTTGTCATAGTATTCTATTAAACTCTTTGGCAAAGAAGCTTGTATGTGCTATTATAAATCAAATTTAGAAGATTTGTCATTCTGCATAATATTCTACTCTAGGAGATAACTATGTGTTTACTAGTATATCTCTTCATCTAGCACTGTCTTCAATTTAATGACTCATTTTTGCTCATAATGAATATTATGCAATATGGCAAAGAATCATGTAAACTCCATTCTAAAACTAGCATAGTTAGAAGGTTCTTGATACTGCAAATGTTCCACTATAGAAAACAGATTTGTTAATAGGATTTCCCCATATCTATCAACATTTTCAACATAAAGCAACACTCATGGTTACTCATAATGCAATATAATCCTATATAGCAAAGAAGCATGCAACTCACATTCTGAAATGAACTTAGTTAGAACATTGAACACCATGCACAATGTTCCATTCAAGGAAATAAGTCTGTGATTTACAAATTTTTCCTCAATTAACTGCCATTTTTAATGTATAGCCACATTTATTGTTTTGGTGTGTAATCAATCACAATGTTTACAAAACTTGCTTCTTTGTTTCAAAGCAAAATTTTTATGATTTTATTAGCATATAATAGTTGTACAGGGGATACATTGTGATATTTACATATGTGTTTAAAATATATTTTAATTAGATTTGCCTCCTGCATAATTCTCCCTCCTCCATTTTCCCTCATGCCTCCTACTGGAACATTTATAAAAAGATTCATTCTTCTATTTTAATATATGGGTACAAAACACATCCAGCACATACACCCTCAGTTCTTTTCTTCTGCTGAACACCCTCCCATTGGTACACACCTCCAGGTGATTTATTTTTCCCTGTTGCCATTCACAGTTTTTGATTAAGTGTATAGTTATAGTCCACAGTGGTTTTGCCTTGGTACATATGCTCTATACACATTGTGATTTAATCAAATTAACTCCCACCCTATCACTTACTTGACCTCTATTACCCTGCTCCCCTAATATTAGACAGCCCACTGTATAGCACATTATATTATATTTATAAGTAAATATTTTTAAAATAATTTTCATTCTCCAAAATTTTTTATGTCTCTCACCTCCTGTAGCCACTTCAGACAGACCAACTAATACTCTTTTGTCCTCTCACTATATACATATATATAATATATATATGTATATATGTTTGTGATAATATATGTTTTTCTTAATCCAGTCATCAATCAGGGGACACTTCCATAGTTCAGCTACTATAAATAGTGCTGCTTTAAACTTGGGTGTGCAAGTGGCTCTATCATATCCTGGAGTAAATTCTTTTGGATATAAGCCCAGGAGTGCTGTCACTGGATCTTAGGTAGTTTAGTTTTAGTTTTTTGAGGGACCTCCATACTGCTTCCCATAGCAATTGCAGTAATTTACATTCCCACAAACAGTGTAGAAGTGTCCCTTTTTCCACACATCCTCAGCAGCTGTTGTGTTGATGTGTTACTGATGACACCTATTTTGACTTGGGTGAGGTGGAATCTCAATGTAGTTACTATTTACATTTTTTTATGGTCAAGAATGTTGAGCATTTCTTCATATGTTTATTGGCCATTTGTGCTAATTTTGAGAATTGTCTGTTCAGTTCATTTGCCCATTTATTCAATGAATTGTTGATTATTTGAGAGTTTAGTATTTTGAGTTCCCTATACATACTGTTTATGAATACCAGGTCACATGTATAGCTGGTAAAGATTTTCTCCAAGCACACAGTATGAGCACCTTTGTGAAAGAGACTGTATTTTCTCCAACACACAGTATGAGCACCTTTGTCAAATATCAGATGGCTGTGTGTGGGTTGTTTCAGGGTCGTCTATTCTATTCCATTGGTCTTCATGTCTGTTTTTGTGCCAATACCATGCTGTTTTTATTACTATGGCTCTGCACTATAGTTTGAATTCAATATTGTGATATCTTCAGTATTGCTCTGTTAGCTCAAGATGGCTTTGCTATTTGAGGTCTTTTGTGCTTACTGAAAAAAGTTTAGGGTTGACTTTTCTATATCTGTGAAGAATGTTGTTGGAATTTTAGAGGCATTTCGTTGAACATAGATATTGCTTTCAGTAGTATAGGCATTTTTGCAGTATTGATTCTGATGATCCATGAGCAGAGAATGTCTTTTCATCTTCTTATCTCACAAATACAAGACACCAGGAAAGAATAAACTCAAGGGCAATTGAGGAACCTGAAAGAGCTAGGAAAACATGAGCAAGTCAGAAAACCAATAAAACCCGAAGTAGAACAAAGCCAAAAGTGAAGAACAATCAACATGAGACTCATTCTAAGAAAAAGACCATCTAAATGCAAAAATCAGTAAACACTTCTCAATCATATCCCTAAGTGTAAACGGAATGAACTCTCATATCAAAAGACACAAATTTTAAGATTGGATGAAAAAGCAAGATGCAACAATCTGTTATCTACAGATGAACACTTACAATCAAAGACACACACAAACTAAAAGTAAAAGGTTGGAAAAATATTTATCAGGCATGCAGAAACAAAAAAGCAAGAAAGAATAGCTATTCTCTTATTAGACAAAGCATATTTTATGCATAAAATCAGTCAGAAAGATAAAGAAGTCCACTACATGCTAGTAAAGGGAACAATCCAACAAGAATTTATAACAATTCTAAATGTATATGCACTAACTATCAGAGCTTCCATATTCATCAAGTAAACACTTCTGAGGTTAAAGGAACAGAAAAGATGTGACACAATAATTGTGAAGGATCTCAACACCCCACTGTCTTCAACAGAATGAGCATCCAGACAGAAAATCAACAAAGATAACCTAAAACTATACAATACCTTGGAAAAATGGATTTAGAACATATTATTAGAGTATTTAATATTATCACAGCACATTTCACATTTCTCTCAGTAGCACATCAATTGTTTTCCAAAATAGACCACATCCTAGGTCATAAAGCAAATCTCAAAGCACAAAAAATTGAAATAATCCACTGTATTCTATGAGACTATAATGGAATTAAATTAGAAATAAATAGCAAGGAAAATCTTAAAAGCTATTCAAATTAATAGAGATTAAACAACATACTTTTGAATGATCAATGAGTCATTGAAGATATTATGAAAGAAATTAAGAAATTCCTAGAATCAAATGAAAATGAGGACACACATTACCAGAGCCTGTGGGATGTGGAGTTTATAGACATGAGCATCCACATCAAAAAACTAGTGAGATCTCAGATAAATAATCTGATGATGGATGTATCTGAAATTACTAGAAAAACAAGAGCAATACAGTCCCAAAAGTAATGAAAGGAAAGATATTCTAGAAATCAATGCATTAGAGACCCCCCAAAAAACCAATGAATTAGCAAAACAAAAAATTGTTCTTTGAAATAATAAACAAGATCATCAACAAACTTTTAGTCAAATTAACTAAAAGAAGAACCAAATTAATAAAATCAAAGATGAGAAAGGGAATATTTCAACAGATACCAATGAAATTGAGCTGATCATATGGAGTACTTTAAAAACCTATACAATTGCAAACTGGAAAATAATGAATAAATAGATAACTTTGTTGACACATATGACATCAAAATTGAGCCAAAATGTTATTAAAAATCAAAACAAATCTACAATGAGTAATGAGATTCAGACAGTTATAAAGAGCCTTCCAACAAAGAAAAGCCATGGTCCTGATGGACTCATTGCTGAATTCTACCAGACTTTTAAAGACCTAATAGCAATACTTCTCAAACTATTCCATAAAGTACAAAAGGAAGGAATACTACCAAACACATTACACAATACCAGTAAAATCTTATTACTACAGCCTGATAAAGATAGGTCAAAAAAAGAAAGCCATTGGCCAATATCTTGGTGAACATCATCTCAGAATTTGTCAAACAAAAATACTCCCAAACAGAATCCAACAACACAGTAAAATGATCATACACCATATCCAGGGATGCAAGGATAATACATTTGCGAATCAATAAATGTAATATCACACATAAACAGAATCAAGGACAAAGAACACATCCTCACATCAGTACATGTAGAAAAGGCCATTGATAAAATTCAATATCCTTTCATGATAAAAGCTTTGAAAAAAGTAGGAATAGAAGCCACATTCCTCAATATTGTAAAGGCTATATATGGAAAACCTATAGCCAACATCATACTAAATGGGAAAAATCTGAAACCATTTCTTCCAAAATCAGGAATGAGACATGGGTTTTCACTCTCCACACATTTATTCAACAAAGTGCTGAATTCTTAGCCAGGTTAATAAGACAAGAGAAAGAAATACAAGTGGCTCAAATAAAGAAGGAAGAAGTCAAATTGTCCCTACATACAGATAATATGATCCTATACATAAAAGACCCCAAAAACCCCAAATACTCTTAGATCTCATAAACACCTTTGGCAAAGAATCAGGATAGAAAATCAATACACAAAACTCTGTAAGATTTCTCTATACAATCAACGAACAGTCTAAGAAAGAAATGAGGAACACAATACCATTCACAAGAGTTAAAATACCTAGGAATAAATTTAACAGAGGAGGTTGCTGAACTGTACAATGAATATTACAAGTCACTAAAGAAAAAAATCAATGACAACATCAGAAGATGAAGGGCATCTCATGTTCATAGCTCAGCAGAATCAATACTGTGAAAACGTCTATATGTTCAACGCAATTCCTATCAAAGTTCCAAAGATATTCTTTGCTGAGATAGAAAATTCAATCTTAAAAAGTTTATATGGAAACACAAAAGACCCCAAATAGCCAAAGAAAACCTAAACCAAAATAAAAACTCTGGAGGTATCACTATACCTGACTTTAAACTATACTAATGAGCAACAGTAATAAAAAACAGCATGATACAGGCTTAAAAACAGACGTGAAGCCACATTAGTTTTTGATTTCCATGAGCTACCATGCTCTTTGGCAAAGACGAGTATGAGTTCTAGACTAAAACCAGCTTAGTTACTCATTTATTCTTTCTGTATAATTGTCCATTCCAATAAGTAAGTCTTTTTTTCACAGAATTTCCCTCCATCTATCACCATTTACAATTTAAAGTCACATTCATTTTGGGTAACAATGAAGTCTAGGCTCTACTGCAAAGAAGCATGTAACTATCACTTTGAAACAAGCTTAGTTAGAAGGTTCAACATCCTTCAAAATGTTGCACTCAAAGAAGTACATTTATATGTCATAAGATTTCGTTCCACCTATCCTTGTTTCCAATTTGAAACCACATTCACTTTGTTCATAGTGAAATATTATTCTGTATGGCAAAGAAGATGTACTGCCATTCCAAACACAGCTTAATTAGAAGATTGACCATGGTGCCTAATGTTCTCCTCTGTGACATAAATCTATGTTTCATTTGGTTACCATTCATTTATCACCATTTTCAATTTAAAGCCTCTTTCTATTTTTCTGATAATGCACTATTATGCTCTGTGGCATAGGAGAATGCAACTGCCATTGTAAAACTAGCTTAGTTAGAAGGTTGTCTGTCAGCACTATAGCATGTCTGTTTTTCATTTATTTTCCATACATTTGTCACCATTTTCAATTTAAGTCCATGTTCTAAGACTAGAGGCATGGCTCAAGTGGTAGATCACCTGCTTTGCAAGTGCAAAGCACTGATTTCAAATTCAACCCCTTTCCAAGAAATAAATCCACATTCTCTTCTGCTCCTAATGTGACAGTATTGCCAATGGCAAACAATAATGTAATTGTGATTCTAAAACCATCTTAGTTAGAAGGCTGGCAAGCCTGCAAAATTTCCACAGTAGGAAACATCATGATTCTCAACTTAAAGCACATTCATATTTGGTAAAGAAGCATGCAATTGCCATACTAAAACCACTTTAGCTAGAATGTTGAGAGTTTTCCACATTGTTCCACTCTAGGAAATGAGTCAGTGTGACATAGAATTTCCCTTTATCAATAACCATTCTCAATTTAAAGCTACAAAATTTTTTTTTAATGATTATGTGCTATTAGGCTCTGAGACAAAAAATTAAATGCATTCATCATTTTAATACCAGCTGAGTTAGAACATTCATTCACTCTCTTGCACAGTATTTCACTTTGGGATATAAATGTTGCCTAATAGGATTTACCTCCATTTCTCACCATTTTCAATACAAACCCACATTCATTTCTGCTCATAATGTATTTATGTTCATGGCAAAGAAGCATGTAACTTCCATTCTAATAACTGCTTATTTAGAAGATTGGCCATCATACACATTTACCATTTGAGGAAGTAATTCTGCATTTCAGTGGATTTCCCTCCATTGCACATTGCCTTCAATTTAAAGCCACATTCATTTTTGTCTATAATGCAGCATTATGCTTTATGCCAAAAAATCTTGAAAATACCATTCTAAAATCATCTTATTTAAAAAGTTCATTGTCATTCACAGTTCCTCACTATAGGAAATAAGCCCGTGTGTCATAGGTTTCCCTTCTTTTATCAACATTTTCAATTCACAGCCACATACATTTTTGCTCATAAGGCTCTAGCATCCTTTATGGAAAAGAAGTATATAACTGCCATTCCAAAACATTTATTTTTCCCTGGAAAACATTCCACAATTGCAAGTAAGTCTGTGTTTCAAGTATTTTTCCTCCAACTCTGAGCATTTTAAATTTAAATACACATTCATTTTTTATCCTAATGCACTGGATTGCTTTATGGCAAAGAAACTTGTGAATGCTTTTCTGAAACCCCTTTATTTAGAAAGTTGATTTATCCCTATAAAATTGTAGGAAATTGTAGGAAGTATGTCTGTGTTTTAGGGATTTCTCTCCATCTGTCAATGGTTTCAATTTAGAGCACATTCATGTTTACTCATAATGTATTATCATCATATGTGGAAAAGAAGAATGTACCAACATTCTAAAATGAGCTTAGTTAGATGGCAGACCACCCTACACAATGTTTCACCATGTTAAATAAGTCTGTGTTTCATAGAATTTTCAAAGATACATCACTATATTAAATTTAAAGTCAGCTTGATTTCTGTTCACAAAGTTATATAATTCTCTAAGGTAAAGATGCATGTTGTAGTCATTCAGAAACCAGCTTATTTAGAAGGTTGACTGTTATGCACAGTGTTCCACTCTAGCAAGTAATGATGTTATTTACTAGATTTTCCACTCTAGTAAATGTGATATTTCATCAGATTTTCATGCATATATCACCATTTTCTTTTAAAGACACATATATTTTTGCTTATAAGTCACTATCATCATCCATGAACAAGAAAAAGGTAGCTCCCATTCTATGGCAAAGAAGTATATTAGCTCCATTCTAAAGCAGCTTATTTAGAACATTGACCTCCCTGAACAATGTTCCACTCAAGGAAATCAGTCTGTGTTTCACAGTTTTTCCCTACGTGTATCATCATTATCGTCATTTAGAGCCACATTCATTTATGTACATAATGCACTAATATTCCCCGTGGCAAAGAAGATTGTAAATGCCATTCTCAACCTAGCTTTATTAGATTGTTGGCTGTCATTGACAATGTTGGTCTGTAGGACATAATTCCCTGCTTCATAGGACTTTGAAACTTCTGTCAACCTTTCAATTTAATGCCACATGTGTGCTTGGTCATAATGAACATTTATGCTCTTTAGCAAAGAATCATATAATGGCATTTTAAAACCTGTTTAGATAGATGGTTGACTGTCTTGTGCAACTTTCTATTTTATGAAAAAGTGTCTGCTTTTATAGGATTTACCTTCCTCTATCAACATTTTCAATCTAAATCTACTTTCATTTTAGTTCCAAATGAACTGTTAGATTCTAGCAGAAATAAACATGATATTCTCATCTTAACAACAGATTAGTTACAAGATTGACAGCCCTGTACAAAGTTCCACTCTCTGAAATGTCTATATTTTATAGGATTTCTATTCATCTATCAATATTTTTCCTTTTTTTAAAATATTTTTTGTTGAACTGAGGTACATTGTGACATTTACAGAAGTTCTTACAATATACCATAGTCAAATTCACCCACTCCATTATGCTCCATTTTCTCTCCTTCCCCCATTCATGGAATTGTTTCAGGTACATTGCCTATAGCAAAGAAGCATGTAAGTGATTCTAAAATTAACTTAGTTGGGTGTTTGACTTTCTTACCTATTATTCCACTCTAGGAAATAAGTTGACATTTCATTTGATCTCTGTGAATTTATCACCACTTGTAAATTAAAAACACATGAGTTTTTGCTTATAATACATTATCTTTTATGACAAAGAAGCATATAACTGCCATTCAAATCCAACTTAGTTTGGTTGATCATTATGCATAATGTTTCTCATTAGGAAGTAAATGTGGAAATTCATGTAATTTCTCTCCATCTAAAACGATTTTCAATTTAAAGCCACATTTTAGCTCACAGTGCTGCAATATTATGATCTATGGCAAAGAGAAAAGAACTGCAAATCTAAAGCCAGCTTAATTAGAAGAATGGCCATTCTGCACCATGTTTGAGTCTTGAAAAAGAAAGCCTGTTTTCAAGTATTTTCCCCCATCAATCTTTTATTTTAAAACCACATTCACTTTAAGTCACAATGTACTCTTTTCCTCTGTTGAAAAGGAGCATGTAAGTGTCATTTTAAAACCAGATTGGCCACTCTGTACAATGTTGGTCTCTGAGAAATAAATCTGTGTTTCATGGGATTTCACGACCTCTTAAACCAACAAATTTAAAACTACATTCATTTTTGCTCTTTCATTGGTTTTATTTTTTATACATTTCTATTAGGATATATTTGTTGTATGGGGAGATTCATAGTGGCAATTTCATTTAGACTTATATTGTATATTAGTTACATTGCCCCCATTGTCACTCCCACTCACCCCTTCCCTGCACCACTGAGAACATTTGAAAGAGGTTTCTTTGTTTATAGGTATTTGAATTCCATCTATATATACCCTCACCTTAATATCCTTCATTCATTCTCCTCCCTCCCACTAGTACCCCTTCAAACACTGAACTTATTTTACACTCCTGTCTTTCATTATTAAAATTTAAGTTGATGATCAAAGGGTTTTCTCCGTGCATACCTATTGTTGGTATACTTTACTTTGGTCTATTCAACCCCTTTCGTCACTGTTCCATACCCCTTTACTTCCCAGCCCAAATTTTTCAACAGCTTTCAATACACATCGTTATATCCTCTATCTTCACAGATCTTACAATTTTTATATTACTGATGCTCTATTATTTTCTTTCCTTTTCCAGTTTTCCTGAGTTCCATAAATTAGTTCCACTATTACAAACATGTTATACCTCTGAGTTTGTAAACTTTCATGTTTGTGTGTATGTCACCTTTTGGATCCATCTCTGTGTATAAGAGAAAACATGTGGCCTTTGTCTTTCAGAGCCTAGCTTACTTCACTTAATATGTTGTCCTCCAATTGCATCCATTTACCTTTAAACTATGTGTCATTACTCTTTATGGCTGAGTAAACTCCATTGTGTATATGTACCATATTTTCTCAATCCATTCATCAGTTGTAGGGCACCTGGGTTGTTTCCAAAGATTGGCCATTGTGACTAGTGCTGTGATGAACATCAGAGTGCTGTTGTCTCTATGGTGTCCTGTCTTACATGCCTTTGGGTAGATGCCCAGGAGCAGTATCAGTGGATCATATGGCAATTCTATCTTTTGCTTTTTAAGGAATCTTTATACTGCTTTCCATAGTGATTGCACTAATTTTCATTCCCTCCAAAATGAAATTCCTTTTTCACTGCTTCCTCACCAGTATTTGTTGTTGCTATTGCCCTTAATATTGTCATTCTAACTGCAGTGAGATAAGATATAAGTTTTGTTTTGACTTGCAACTTTTCTATAACCAGGAAAGTTGAGCACTTCTTCATGTATTTACTGGCCATTTGTACCTCTGCCTTTGAAAATTCCCTGTCTAATTCAAATGCCATTTCTTCATTGGGTTGTTGATTCTTTGCAGATTGAGTTTTTTGAGCTCCCTGTAAATACTTTATATCATTCCCTATTGGATGAGTAGCTGGCAAAGATTTTCTCCCATTCTTTGGATTATATCCTGAGTTTAGTGACTGTTTCTTTTGCTATGCAGAAGTTATTTAGTTTGCTACTTAAAAAGCTAAACATTGATCTACCATATGATCCAGCAAAACAATGTGACACAGGTTACTCCCGAGGCACCTGCACACCCATATTTATTGCAGCACTGTTCACAATAGCCAAGTTATGGAAACAGCCAAGATGACCCACTACTGACGAATGGATTAAGAAAATGTGGTATTTATACACAATGAAATTTTATGCAGCCATGAAGAAGGACGAAATGTTATCATTCACTGGTAGATGGATGGAATTGGAGGACATTATTCTGAGTGAGGTTAGCCTGGCCCAAAAGACCAAAAATTGTATGTTTTCCCTCATATGTGGACATTAGATCAAGGGCAAACACAATGAGGGGATTGGACTTTGATCACATGATAAAGCAAGAGCACACAAGTGATGTATGAGGATAGGTAAGACACCTAAAATACTAGATAGCATTTGTTGCCCTCAACGCAGAGAAACTAAAGCAGATACTTTAAAGCAACTGAGACCAATAGGAGGAGGGACCAGGAACTGGAGAAAAGATTAGTTCAAGGAGAATTAACTTAGAAGTTAACACACATGCACAGGAAATCAATGCAAGTCAACTCCCTGTATAGCTATCCTTATCTCAACTAGCAAAAACCCTTGGTCCTTTCTATTATTGCTTATACTCTGTTCAACAAAATTCGAGATAAGGGCAAAATAGTTTCTGCCAGGTAGCAGGGGACTAGGGGAGGAGAGGGAGGGGGCAAGGGAGATGAGGGAGAGGTGGGGGAAGGCGAGAGAAATGACCCAAACATTGTATGCACATACAAATAAAATAAAAAATTTTTTTAAAACTTCAATTAAAACAACATATTGGGTCAGATTGAATGCAGAAGCTATGAGAATCCAGCTATTAAGCCAAACACTAAGAATGTGTAAACATATAAAATAATAGCACTGTTATCATTAATATTTTGTTTTGGAGAATACAGTTATCTTTCCTAAAAAACAAAAAAGAAGTTATTTAGTTTGATGCAGTTCACTTTGTTCATTCTATCTCTTAAATGCTGGGCATTTTGAGTTATACTTAGAAAGTCATTCTCTACACTTGTATGTTACTGTGTATTTCCGACTACTTCATGTAGTTAATTTAAAATTTCATGCCTTTTTATTAAGGTCTTTGATCCACTTTGTGTTGATTTTTGTACAGGGTAAAAAGAAAGGATTTAGTTTCAATCTTCTACATGTACATATCCACCTTTCCCAGCAACGTTTGTTGGAGAGATTGTTTTTTCTCCATTATATTTTTTGGGCATTTTTGTCAAAGATCATTTGGCTGTAGAAGCACGACTTTATGCTTGGTATTCTATTCTGTTCTGTTGGTCTTCCTGTCTGTTTTTGTGCCAGTGCCATGTTGTTTTTATTGTTATGACTTTGCAGTATAGTTTGATGTTGTGTATTGTGATGCCTCCAGCTCTGGAGATTTTGCTCATAATTGCTTTTGATATTTGAGGGCTTTTGCATTTTCCTTTGTATTTAAAAAGTGATTTTTTATTTCTATGCAAAATATCAATGGAATTTTGATAGGTATTGCATTGATGATGCAAACTACTTTTAGTCATTTGGCCCTTTTCACACTGTTGATTCTGCCAATCCACAAGCATGGAAGGTCTTAGCATTTTTTTGATGTCTTCTTCAGAAGTTTATAGTTTTCATTAAAATGGTCTTTGGTTTCCTTTGATGAATTTATCTCAAGGTACTTTATTGTTTTTGAGGTGATAATAAATGGGATTGTTTTCCTGATTTCTTTCTCATTCTGCTTGTTGTTGGTATATATATTTCTGTGTGTTAATTTTATAACCTGCTACGTTGCTGAAAGGTTTATAATTTCTAATAGTTTTTTGGGTGGATTTTTAGGATCTTTTAAGTAGAGGGTCATGTCATCTGCAAATAGGGATAGGTTGAGTTCTTCCTTCCCCATTTGAAACCATTTTATTTCTTACTTTTGTCTTATTGTGTTGACTAATAATTCTAAAACTTATTATATAAGAGTGAGGAAATTGAGCATCTCTGCTGTGTTCCTGGCTTTAACTGATATGCTTTCAGCTTTTCACGATTTAGTAACATGTTATCTATAGGTTTTTCATGTACAACCTTAATTATGTTGTGAAACTTTATTTCTATTCCTAGTGTATTCAGAGCTTTTATCAGAAAATGTGGTGAAATTTATTAAATTCATTTTCTGCATTTATTGACCAGATCATGTTTTTTCTGTCCTTGTTAATGTTTATGTGCTGTAATATGTTTATGGATTTGCATATGTTGATCCATCCTTGTGTCCCTGGAATCAATCAGATTTTGTCAAGTTGCATTATCTTTTTGATGTGTTCCTAAATTCTATTTGCCAGTATTTTGCTAAGAATTTTTCCACTATATTTATTAAAAATGTTGATCAATAACTCTTATTTGTTTGTAATTTTTATTGGGTTTTGGAATGAGTGTAATGCTGGTTTCATACAAAGAGTTTGGTAGTGTTCCTTCACTTTCTATTTCCTGCAAAATTTGAGGAGTATTGGTATTAGATCTTCTTTAATGGTTTATTAAATTCAGCTCTGTATTCATCATGTGCTGGGCTCTTCTTTGTAGGGAAGCTCTTTATTATTTCTTCAATTTCATTCCTTGTAATAGTACTATTTAGGTATTTAATATCTTCTACTTAAGTGGTGAATATTTTCTTGTTTCTATTTTGCTTTGCCATATACATCTAAGAATATATCCATTTCATCTAGACCTAGCAGTTTACCAGAATATATGTTTTCAAAGTACGCTGTAATGATTCCCTAGATTTCATAAGTGTTTGTGGTCATGCACTTTTTCATCTCTGATTTTATTAATTTGAGTCCTTTCCCTCTTCCATTTTCATGTTGGGTAATATTTTGGCAATCTTGTTAATATTTGAAAAAATCAAATTTTTGTTTCATTGATTCTTCATATAATTCTTTTTGGTCTCACTCTCATTTATCCAGCCATGATATTTACTATTTCTCTCTTATTTTGGGGGTTTTGATTTATTTTTGTTTTTCTAGAACGTTAAGGTGTATCATTAGGTTGCTTACTTGAGAGATGTCTTTTTTTTAATGTAGGCACTTAAAGCTATAAACTTTCTCCTTAGTATGGTGTATGTTGTGTCCCACAGATTCTGGTAGATTGTATTCTTTTCTTAAGATTCTAGATTTCTTCCTTTACTTTTTGTCACTCTTTCAGCAGTGTGCTGTTCAATCTCCATGTGTTTGAACAATTTCTGTTTTTTCTTTGGTTGTTGTGGTCTAGTTTTATTCCACTGTGATCTGATGTGATGCATGGGGTTATTTCAATATTCTTAAATTTGTTGTGACTGCTTTGTGTCCCAAAATGTGATCTATTTTGGAGAAAGTTCCATGAGCTGCAAAATAGAGTATGTTTGCCTGGTTGTAAGGTGAAATTCTCTGCTGATATCTAATGCATCCATTTGTTCTAAAGTGTGATGCAGTTCTGAAGTTTCTTCTTTCATCTTTTGCCTGGATGACTTATCTATCGGTGATAGTGAGGTATTCAGGTCTTCCACTATCACTGTGTTAGAGTCTATTTTTCTCTTAGGTACAATAGAGAATTTTTTTAAATGTAGATTGGCATCCACGTGTTTGTTGCATATATTTTTCATTGATATTTCCTCTTTATGAATTGTTCCTTTAATTGATATGAAGTGACCTTCATTTTCTCTTCTGACTGATTTTAGTCTGAATCCTATTTTGTTGGAGATGTGTATACCTACTTCTGTCTGGTTATGGTGTCCTTTCATTGAAAATTCGTTTTCCACCTTCTGATTCTAAGCCTTTTTTTGTCAGTGAGATGAGTCTCTTGTAAACAACATAATGTCAGGTATTGTTTTTTTAACCCAGTTTGCGATTCTATGTCTTTCGTTTGGGGGATTGAAGTCATATACACTCAGTGTTAATGTTGAGAGATGCCTGTTGTTCCTAGTCATTTTTATTCCTTTGTTGTTAACTATTACCTATTCCAATTTCCTTGTCTGCTTAGTCAAAAGCGTTTATTATTCTTGAATTTTCCAGTCTCATTCTTGTTCTTTTTTTCTGTGCAAAATTTCTTTAAGTATCTTGTGCAGTGCTAGCTTGGTATTCATAAATTCCTTCAGTTTTTCCTTATTGTGGAAAGTTTTAATTTCTCCTTCAATTAGGAAGGCAGTTTTTCTGTATAGCTTACTCTAGGTTGACAGTCTTTCAGGGCCTGAATTACATCTTTCTAATTTTACATTTAGAGTTTGTGTTGAAATCTGCTATTATTATAATTGGTTTGTCTTTATATGTGACTTGTCTTTTGTATTTTTCAGCTTTCAGTATTCTTTCTTCGGTCTGTGTG
This sequence comes from Castor canadensis, assembly GCF_047511655.1. NCBI lineage: Eukaryota > Metazoa > Chordata > Mammalia > Rodentia > Castoridae > Castor > Castor canadensis. Next base: position 73,146,813 of record NC_133394.1, on the reverse strand, counting down.
AAGAGTATTTTGATTATGACATGTCTGATGATGTTTCTTTTTTGTCTTAAGTGCTTGGTTTACTATAAACTTCCTGCACCTGGATTACTCTCTTTTTCAAATTTAGGGAAGTTTTCAGCTACTATTCTATTGAATATATTGTCTATGCCTTTAGATTTTATGTCCTCTCATTCTTCTATACTCATGACTCATAGGTTTTATCTGTTTATGGTGTCTCACGTGTCTTGCACATTCCATTTATGGTTCTTTAGCATTTTTTGTGATCTTTTTACTGTTTGATCTAATTTTTTTACTTTGTCTTCTGTTCCTGACACTCTGCTTCCAACTTGTTCCATTCTGTTCACCAAGCTTTTCACTGAGAGTTTTATTTGGGAAATTGAGTTGTTTATTTCATATTGATTATTTTTCAGGGCTTAAAATATCTTTATTGATTTCATTTTTTATATTCTGCAGGCTTCTTAATTTCATTTATCTCTTTGTATTCTCTTTGAGCTCAATTGTTTATTCACATCTTCTTTCAGATCAGACACTAGCTTTTCTGTGTCTTCTTTGAGCTTGTTAATCATTATTTTTTTGTGGGGGAATTCAATATTTAGTATCTCTTCCTTTATACAATTATTTAGATCCTCAGTGGTGGAGTTGGCTTTTGAGGGAGACTGGTAGTCTTGCTATTTTCTTGCAATGAGATTTATTCATCCAGTGTTGTCTTATTTCAAGACTTCAATTCCTTGTGCTCATGTGGTTGGGTTTTGAGCTTTTTCTCCTGATGTACTAGCAGTTTTCCTCAGAGAGAGATATGCTGAAAACATTACACCATGCACAGGGGCAGTGTTCTTCTGGTGGTGCAGATTACCTTTTTCCTCTCCTCTGAGAAGGAGCTGGGGTTCCTGGTCTTTGATGGGGTTTTGGGACTCTCCCTTGGAGAACAATGGTGGGGAGCACTGAGTATCTCTTCACCATGTAGAGACACTACTCCTGACACTTTCAGAGTAGCAGATTGCCACTCAATTGAAGAGCTGGTTTCTGCACTTTGGGGAGCAGGGACTCTGCCACTATCAGTCATGGTGGGGAATACAAGGCTTCTGTGAATTGTGGGAGAAATATTTCCAGGCACCAGCAGAGTAACAGAATACCATTCAGTGAAGAAGCTAGGATTCCAGTTCTTAGGTGGGGAGACAGGTTCTCCTGCAGCCAGGCATAGTGGGAAGTACTGGACCTCTGAGCACCTTGGGGAAGCAGGCCTCCTGGCACTGTATGCAGAGTAACAGGTTACAGTTTTCCTCCTCTCTGGTCATAATGTCCTATTATACTCTATAGCAATAATTACAAACTGCCATTCTAGAACCAGTTTACCTATAGGATTGACAATTGTGTACAATGTTCTATTCTAAAAAATACATCTTTTTTCATGTGTTTTCCTTTGATTTCTCAACATTTACAACTTAGAGCCACAATGGTTTTGTTCATAATGAACCATTATGCTCTAAGACAAAGAAGCATGTAACTGTCATTTTCAAACCAGTGTAGTTAGAAAGTTGTCAGGGCATGCTATTTCAGGGTCTGAGTAGAGTGGTGGCTGCAGGCATCTGCAGGCATGGAAGAACAAACCTGGCAGGCTTCTGCATTCTGGAACCTACTGTGCAGTGGGAGTCCTGGGTTCTGTTGTGCTGTGGTGCACACTTTCAGAAATCAAGTATAGCAGATACTGAAGGTACAGGATAACAATGCTGGCATGCAGTAAGACCACTGTGGACTGCTTGCCAGACTTGGTCTTCCAGGAGCCCAGTAGAGCAGCTGCTGCAGGCATGGAATAACATAACTCTCAGGCAGCAGGAAACCTGGGATCTGCCTGTTTAGGGCCATGGATTTCCCCTGAGGTTTACCTCAGTGTTCTAGGATGTGTGTTAAGAAGTACATGGGAGCATGGAGCTCAGAGTCTCTTTGTGTGCTGGGAAACAGAACTTTCCATGGAGAATGGAGGAGTGGTGCATTCATGGGTGGGGGATCAGGTGTGTCAATCTGCAAGCCATTCTTCCTGTGGTTGATTTCTTCTGTATTGTGGACTCAGAGAGAGCAAGGCATCTTTCTGGTTATGGGACCCTAAGGTGTGCTATGTTACCACCAGTGTTGTCTTTCTTCCAGGCAGTTAGTCACAGCCAATGTTTAAGGATATCAACAATCCACCATCTTGCCTTGCCTCCTGACAACAATTTTACTGAATCCATATTAGCCTTAATTGAACTATTGTTATACATGGTTAAGAAGCATGTAACTCCCATTCTAAAACCATCTTATGTAGAAGGTTGACCACCATACACATTGTTTCACTCCAGGAAATAATTCTGTGTTTCATAGGATTTCTCTCCATCTATCAGTTTTCGATTGAAATTCACATTCATATTTACTGTCAATGAGCCATAAGGCTGTATGGCAAAGATACATGTAACTGTCATTTTAAAACTACATTATCTAGAAGCTTTAGTACCAGGATGTTCCACACTATGAAATAAGTCAGTGTTTCATATGATTTCCATCCACCTCTCACCATTTTCAATTTTAAGCCATGTACATTGTAGTTCATAATGCACTACAATGTTCTATGGCAAATAAGCATGTAATTGACATTTCTATTATTTATTTATTTATTATTATTTATTTGTTCACATGTGCATATATTGTTGGGTCATTTAAACCCCCTCACCCTCCCTCTCCTACTCTCTCTCCCCGCTCCCCCTCTGTCTTCTATGAAGAACCTGTTCTGTCCTTATCTCTAATTTTGTTGAAGAAAAGACATAAGCATAATAAGGAAGACAAACCATTTTTTGCAACTTAGTTAAGGATAGCTATACAGAAATATTCTAGCATTGCTTGCATGTACACATATGTTACAACCCATGTTGATTCATCTCTAATTGATCTTTACATTGGTTCCAGATATCCTTCTCATGTTAACTTCTGTAGTGTTAAGATTTCTGCATTATTTCCTCTGGAGTAGGGACATCAAATGCTTTCATATATTGAGTCTTCTACCTGTTCCTATATCTCCCATACGTGCTCTCCCCTTGATATGTTATTCAAGTCCAATCACATTACTGAATTTGCCCTAGATCTAAAGTCCGCATATGAGGGAAAACATATGATATTTGGTCTTCTGAGCCTGGCTAACCTCGCTTAGAATGATGTTCTCCAGTTCCCTCCATTTACTTCCAAATGATAAGATTTCATTCTTTTTCATGGCTGAATAAAATTCCAAAGTGTACAAGTACCAAATTTCGTGATCCATTCATCAGTAGTGGGGCATCTTGGTTATTTCCATAACTTGGCTATTATGAATAGTGCTGCAATAAACATGGGTGTGCAGGTGACTCTGGAGTAACCTGTGTTGCATTCCATTGGGTATATCCAAAGGAGTGGGGATGCTGGATCATATGGCAAGTCTATGTTGAGATTTTTAAGAAGTCTCCAATTTTTTTTTCAGAGTGGTTGCACCAGCTTGCATTCCTATCAGCAGTGTACGACTGTTCCATTTTTCCCCACATCCTCGCCAACACATGTTGTTGGTAGTGTTTTTAAAGATGGCTATTATAACAGACGTGAGGTAGAATTTTAGTGTGGTTTTGATATGCATTTCCTTTATGGCTAGAGATAGTGAGCACTTTTTCATATGTTTTTTGGACATTTGAATTTCTTCTTTTGAGAATGTTCTGTTTAGTTCAGTTGCCCATTTCTTAATTAGTTCATTGATTTTAGGAGAGTTTAGTTTTTTAACTTCCCTGTACATTCTGGTTATCAGTTCCTTGTTTAATGTATAGCCAGCAAATATTTTCTCCCACTCTGTGGGTGGTCTCTTCAGTTTAGAGACCATTTCTTTTGTTGTGCAGATGCCTTTTAATTTTATGAAGTCCCATTTTACCAACATTTCCCTTAGTTGCTGGGATGCTGGGATTCTATTGAAGAAGCCCTTGACTATACCTATTACTTCCATAGTGTTCCTTACTCCGTCTTGCAGGACCTTCAGAGTTTCAGGTCTGATATTAATGTCCATGATCCATTTTGAGTTGATACTAGTATAGGTGAGAGACATGGATCCAGTTTAGTTTCTTGCAGATGGGTAACCACTATTTCCAGCAAAATTTGTTGAAGAGGCTGACTTTTATGCATTGTGTATTTTTAGCACTTTTGTCAAAAATGAGGTGGGCATAATTGTGTAGATTCATATTCATGTCCTCTGTTCTGTTCCAATGGTCTTCATCTCTGTTTTTCTCCCAGTACCATGCTGTTTTTTATTGCTATTGCTTTGTAATATAGTTTGAAGTCAGGTATTGTGATACTTCCAGCATTGCTCTTTTTGCTGAGTATTCCCTTGGCTATTACTGGTCACTTGTGTTTCCAAATGAACTTTAGATTTCTCAATCTCTGTGATGAAAGACATTGGGATTTTGATGGGAATTGTATTAAACATGTAGACTGCTTTTGGTAGTGTAGCCATTTTTACTATGTTGATTCTACCAACCCTGGAGCATGGGAGATCTTTCCATCTTGTGTATTCTTCCCTTATCTCTTTCTTCAGGAGTTTGTAATTATTCTTGTAGAGGTCATTCACATCCTTTGTTAAATTTACTCCTAGGTATTTGATTTTTTTTGAGGCTATTGTGAGTGGAATTGTTTCCATATATTCCTTCTCAGTTTGTTCGTTGTTGGTGTATAGAAAAACTAATGATTTTTGTAGGTTGATTTTGTGCCCTGCCACCTTACTGTAGCCATATAGAGTCTTCTGTAGTGGTGGCTTGTTGGTCATATATTGTTTTAGCTTCTGCTTATCATGGAAGACTTTTGTTGCTCCATCTATTTTGAATGATAGTTTCACTGGGTAGAGTATTGTAGGGTTGAAGTTATTTTCATTCAGTTCCTGGAAGACCTCACTCCATGCTTCTCATTTTACAGGTTTCCATTGAGAAATCTGCTGTGATTTGATAGGTTTACCTTTGTATGTTATTTGTTTTTTCTCTATTACAGCCTTCAATATTCTGTCTCTAGTCTCTGTACTTGTTTTAATGATAATAATATATCATGTTCTATTTTCGTCAGTTCTGCTCGGCTCTCTGGAGGCTTCCTGTACATGAATGGGCATAGTTTTCTCTAGATTTGGGAAATTTTCTGTTATTATTTTGTTGAATATACTATGCATTCCTTTTGCTTGCACCTCTTCTCCTTCTTCCATGCCTATAATTCTCAAGTTTGGTTTTTGATGGAGTCAGTGAGTTCTTGCATTTTCTTTTCACAGGTCTTGAGTTGTTTAACTAATAGTTCTTCAGTTTTTCCTTCAATTTCCATTTCATTTTCAAGTTCTGAGATTCTGTGTTCTGCTTGTAGTCTACTTGAATGGCCTTCCATTTTGTTTTGTATTTCTGTTTCATTGTTTTTTCTGAGGTTTTCTGTATCATGGTTCACTTCTTCTTCAATATTGTAAATTTTCACCTTTTATTTGTTTATTTCTCTATTTTTGGTGTTCTCTGTTTCAGTTTTGTTCACTTAGGGCTCCTTTGATTTAATTTATTTGTTTCTTTGTTTTCTAATATTCTTTAATTTTGTTGTCTTGGAATTTCTTGAGTGCATCTTGTACATTTTAGTTGACCATGTCTAGTAACATCTCTATGACATTCTCACTCATTACTTGCAGGATTTCTTCTTTCAGATTGTTCCTGTAGACTTCGTTGTGTTCCTTGTTATCCTTTATCTTTGTTTTGTTAGAGGCTGCATCTGACTATCCATTTTGTTCATTTCACTCTAAATCCTGCACTACCTTATTTTTGGGGGAAGAATGGTTTTCGTACATTTTTCATCTAAAAATATTTCCACTAGGTACTGTTTCCGTTCCTGAACTATGTCTAATGTAGTATTAGCTGGGTTACAATATTAATACTAACAACACCAAGAGAGAAGGAGAAAAAAGAGAAAGAGAAGGAAAGTTAAAAGAAAGAAATAAGAGAAAAGAAAAGGAAGAAGAAAGTGAAAAAAAAAGTCATAGATGGTGGGTGATCAAATAGCAATCCAGACAGTCAAACCCTTAAAGAAGTGGAAAAAGTTACCAGTTCTGGAACTGTAGAATTGCAGTCTTACTTGGTCTGAAGTTACTCCTTTAGCATCCAATCCTGTCTGTCTGTGTCTCTAGAGCAGGTTTGGAGCCCTCCTGTGGTGGCCTGAGCAGGAGGCTGGTGGAGTGGTTATCTGGTAAGCCTGCAGATCTGGGTCCCAGTGCTACTTGAGGGGTGGTGACCCTGGTGTGACAGGGATGCAGCTCTCATTGTCATTTCATACCCAGTCTACTTAGATGGTTGATCATCCTGAATGTTGTTCCAGTCTGTGAAATAAGCCAATGTTTCATAAGATTTCCCTGTACTTATCACTGATTTATTTATTAAACCCATATGCATTTTTAGTCATAATGTCTATTATACTCTATAGCAACAATTACAAACTTCCATTCTATATTCAGTTTATTTAGAGGGTTGACAATCATGTACAATGTTTTATTCTAGGAAATACATCTGTTTTCATGTGTTTTCCCTTGATTTATCATTTCCAATTTAAAGCTAAAATGGTTTTGTTCATAATGAATCATTATGCTCTAATGCAAAGAAGCATGTAGCTGTCATTTTCAAACCAGTGTAGTTAGAAAGTTGACTGTCTTGCACAATATTCCACCTAGGAATTACTTCTGTATTTTGAAGTAGATCTCTATCATCATTTTCAGTTTCAATACACAATCATTTTTGCTTAAAATGCCCTATTATCCAAGTATAGCTAAGAAGCATTAACTATCATCCTAAAAACATCTTACTTAGAAGGCTTAACATCCTGCTGTATCTTGTATGCTACAAAATAAGTCTGTGTTTTATGGGATTTCCTTTTATCACTGTTTTCAATTTTAAGCCAAATTCATTTTTCCTCATATCACACTATTTTGCTCTATGACAAAGAAGCATGTAGTAGCCATTCTATAACAAGATTACTTAAAAGGGTACTGATCTTGCACATTTTTCAACTCTAGGAAATAAGCCAGTGCTTCATCCAATCTCACAGCATTCATCACCACCTTCAAATTAGAACCATATTCATTATGCCCATAATTCTGTATTATACTTCATACTAAGGAAACATGTAAGTGGTATTCTAAAGTAGCTTAATTAAAAGTTTGACCGTCCTGCACAGTGTTTCACTTAAGGAAATAAGTTTCATAGGGTTTCCATAAATCTATCATTTCTTTTCAATATGATCATAATTCACTATTTTGCTCTATGGCAAATCAGCATGTATCTGTCATTCTAAATCCAGTTTAGTTAGATTGGCCATCCTACAGTTTGTTTCAGTATAGGAAATAATTCCATATTTCATAGGGTTTCCCTGTATTTACCATTGATTTCATTTTAAATCCAATTCATTTTTATTCATATTGCACTGTCATACTCTATGGGAAAGAGGAATGTATGGGTTATTCAACCCAGCCTAGAAGGAAGATTGAGCAACCTACACAAACTATGACTATAGGAAATGTCTGTGATTCATAATATATTCCTGCCTCTATCAAAGTTTTGAATTGAAAACTGCTCTAATTAAGTTCATAATGCATTGTCATGCTCTATGTCAAAGAAACAGGTAACAGTCATTGAAAAACAAAATTAGAAGATTAACCATCCTATAAAATGACCCATATGAAGAAACAAAGGTAGATTTGATAAGATTTTCAGACATCTATTAATTTTTTAATTTAATGCCATATTTATTTACTTCATCATGCCTTATTATGCTTTATGACAAAGAAGCATATAAGTGCCATTCTCAAACCAGTTCAGTTGTAATGTTGCCCATTTTGGACAATGTTCATTGAAATGGATGGCAGATGGAGAAGAACTCCTATGAAACACATACTTTATTCCTTGAATAGAATCTTGTGCAATAAGGTCAACCTTCTAAATAAGTTAGGTTTAGAAAGGAAGTTACATGTGTCTTTGCTATAATGTGTATTAAGGATTATGACCAAAACTGAATGTGGCTCCAAATTGAAAAGCAATAGATGGAGAGAAATCAATATGAAATACAGACTTAATATCTTGTGTGGAATGTTGTGCAGCATGGTCAATCTTCTGACTGCATTGGATTTTGAATGGAAGTTACATGCTTCTTTCCTTAGAACATAATAGTGTATTATGAGTCAAAGTGAACGTGGTTTCTAATTGAAAAGAGTGACAGATGGAGAGAAATACTATGAAATACTGACTTAATTCCAAAGTGGAAACTTGTACAGGAAGCTCAACCTTCTAAGCAGGTTTTAGAATAGAAGTTACATGTTTCTTTGCCATAGAGCAAAATAGTGTAATATGAGCAAAAATGAATGTGGTCTCAAAATGAAAATGGTGATAGATGGAGATAAATCCTATGAAACACAGGCTGATTTCCTACAGTAGAAAACTGCATTGAATAGTCAACATTATAATTATGTTGGTTTTTGAATGTCAGTTACATGCTTCTTTGCATAGGCAAGAGTTGATTATGAGCCAAAATCAATGCAGCTCAAATCCAATATTGTGATCAGTGAAAAGAAACCCTATGAAACACAGATGTAATTCCTTTAATGGAAACTTTTGGAGGATGTTCAACCATCCAGCTTATTTTGTTTTAGAAATTCAGTTACAAGTTTCCATAGAGCATAATGGTGTCTTATGAGCCATAACGATTGAGACTTCAAATGAAAAAACAGCAGTAGATGAACAGAAATCCTGTGAAACACACAATTAATTCCTAGAATGAAAGGTTGTGCAGGAAGACAACCTTTCAACTATGTTGATTTTTGAAAGTAAGTTACATGGCTTTTTTTGCCAAAGAGCATAAGAATTTACTGTGAGCCAAAATTAATGTTGATTCAAATTTACAACAATGACAAATGGAGAGATATCATATGAAACACAGATGTATCCTAGAGTGAACGCATGTGCAGGTTGATAAAACTTCTAACTAAGTTTCTTTTAGAGTGCACATTCATACTTCTTTGTTAGTAATAGTGTATTTTGAAATAAAATGAGAATAGTTTCAAATTGAAAACATGTGACAGTAATGATTTGAAAAACAGATTTGAAAAATTTCCATGTTTTAATAGAAAATTGTGCAGGAAGTTCAATCTTCTAATTAATTTTAGAATGGCACAAACTTGTTTCTTTGACAAGGATTATAAAAGGGTTTTATGAGAAAAAATGACTGTGGCCTCCGATTGAAAAAATTGTAAGATGGAGAGAAATTTTATGAAACACAGACTTTAATTTCCACAATGGAATCTTGTGCAGTAAAATAACCTTAAAATAAGATGAATTAAGCAATGCAATTACATTCTTCTTTGCCATAGAACATAGTACTGTATTATAAGCCAAAATGAATGTGGCCTAACTGAAAATCATCATTTCAGTTGAAGAGAAATTCAATGAAACATACTTAATTCCAAGAGAAGAGCCATGTTCAGAGCAGTTAACAATCTTACAAAGTTGATTTTCAGATTGGTGTTGCATGCTTTGCAATTGAGCATAACGTTATATTATGAGACAAAATCAATTTTGCTTCAAGTTGATGACAGTGCTCAACTGAGAAAAATCTTATGAAAAGTAAATTTGTTTCTAGAGTAGAACAACCTTCAGGTCAGTCTACATTGTAAAGAACTTGATTTTACAATGGCATTTACTCACTGTTTGCCATAGACTGTAACAGTATATTATGAACCAAAATGAATATGGCTTTCAGGGAAATTTTTGATAGATGGAAAGAAATCCAATGAGATGCAGACTTAATTCCTAGAATGGAACGTTGTGAAGTACAGTCAACATCCTAACTAAGTTTATTTTAGAGTGCTACTTACATGCTTCTTTGCCATACAGCATAATAGCCCATTATAAGCCAAAATGAATGTTTTCAAATTGAAAATAGTGATACATGGAGAGAAATCCAAAGAAACACAGACTAATTTCCTACAGTGAAACCTTGCCTGGGACAGTCAAGCTTTGAAATTATAGCTTTAGAATGGTAATACATCTGTCTTTTTCACAGAGAATAATGATCTATTATGAGTCAAAATGAGTATGTCTACAAATTAAAAATTGTGATAGATTGAGATAAGTAATATGAAACACAGGTTTGTTTAATTCCTAGAGTAAAAATTTGTGTAGGACAGCCAACCTTCTAACTTCTTTGGCATTAAACTCAATGAATCTCTTTCACACAGAACAATAATGTATTACACACCAAATTGAATGTTGCTGCATATCCAAAATTCTGTCAGTTGGAGAGAAATTCTATGAAAAAAGACTTAGTTCCTGGAGTGTAACATTGTGCAACATGGCCAAACCACCACCTAAGTTTATTTTAGAAAAACAGTTACATGTTTCTTTGCCATAGAGCATAATAGTTTATTATAAGATAAAATGAATATGGCTTCAAATAAAAAAGCGTGATAGATGGAAGGTAATCCTATTAATACAGACTGAAATCACATTGTCCAACATTGTCCAATAGATTAATCTTCCAAGTTGTTTTTAGAATGATGGCTAAATGTTTTTTTGCCTGAAGATAATAGGCTGTTTTGAGACAAAATGCATGTGGCTCCAAAACTATAATGGTTATAGATGAAGAGAAATGGTATGAAATACAGGTTTATTCCTAAAGTGAAACCTTGTCCACTAAGGTCAACTTTCTACCTTTCCTGGTTTTAGAATGCAATTACATGCTTCTTTGCCACGGAATATAAAGAAGTACTATGAGCCAAAGTAAATGTGGTTTCAAATTGAAAACACGATATATGGAGAGAAGCCATGTGAAACACAGACTTAAATCCAAATGGATCCTTATGCCTCAAGGATTCTAAGTTTGTTTTAGAAAGTAGTCAGTTACATGTTTGTCTGTTGAAAGCATAACAGTGTATTGAGAGCCAAAAGAATATGGCTTCAAATTGAAACTGATGATAAATGGAGATAAATCCAGTGAAACATAGACTAGGTTCCTAGAATGGATTCTTGTGCATTACAATAAACATATTAACTAACTGTGTTTTAGAATGACAGTTACGTGCTTCTTAGTCAGACAATATAGTATTGACTATGAGCCAAAATGAATGTGGTTTCAATTTGAAAAGGGTGTAGATTGAAGGAAATTGCATAAAATACAGACTTAATTTCTAGCCTGCAAGATTATAGAGTATTTTAGACCTTTTAATTATGTTGGTTTTAGAATGCAGTTAAATACTTATTGCCACAGAACATAATAATTTATCTGAGCCAAAATGAATGTGACATCAAATTGAAAAGGGTGTCAGATGGAAAGATATCTTATTAATCAAATACATAATTTCTACAATACAACCTCTTACAGTTAGGTCAATCTTTTGCTAATTTAGTTTTAGAGAGTCAGTTACATGCACATTTGCCATTGATAAAAATATTGTATTATGACGAAAAATGAATGTGGGTTCAAGTTGCAAATTGTAATTGAGAAAAATCTTATGAGAACAAACTTAATTCCTGTATTTCAACATTTTGCAAGATAGTCAAATGTCTTAAGAATTTGGGCTCAGAAAGGAAGCAACACACTCCTTTGTCATAAACCATAATAATGCATTAGGAGTAAAAAAAATGCAGTTTGAAGTTGAGAAGTGTTATATATGGAGAGAAATTCATAGAAACAAAGTCTAAATTCCTATTTTGGAACCTTGTGGAATAAGGAAAACCTCTTTAGTTTTATACTGACAATTTCATAATTCTTTTCCACAAAGAAGAATAGTTTATTATGAGCCATAATGAATATAACCTCAAATTTAAAATGTTGATAGATGGAGAAAAAACAGGTGACACAGATGTAATTTGAGAAAAAACCTAGGACACACAGATGTAATTCCTACATTTGAAACTTGTGATAGATATTCAACCTCCTCTAAGTATTTTGGTTTTAGAGTACAGTTATTTGCTTCTATGCTACACAGCATAATAGTGTATTATGAGCCAAAACTAATGTGAATTCAAAGTGAATATGGTGATATATGGAGAGAAATCCTAAGAAACACATGCTGAATTCCTATTGTTGAAAGTTGTGCAACACAGTTAACCTTCTAACTAAGTTGGTTTCACAATGGCTGTTTCCATGCATTTTTATCATAGAGAATAGTAGTGCTGTGTAAATAGGAATGAATATGGGTTCAAATTGAAAAGGGTGAGAGATGTAGAGAATTTCTGATGAAACACAGTCTTAAGCCATTCTTTGTAAGAGTATACTAGAACATTATATGCAAAAATGAATATGGCTTCAAAGTGAAAATGGTGATAGAAGGAGAAAAATCTTACAAAAAACAGACATAATTCCTAGAATTGACCCTTGTACCAGACTTTCAATCTTCTAAGGTGTTTTTAGAATAGCAATTACATGATTCTTAGCAATATGTCAAATATGGATGTAGTGTCAATTTGAACATGTTGATAGATTGTGAGAGTTAATATGAAACACACACTTAAACCCTAAGTGAAACTGTGTGCACAATGTTCAACCTTTTAACTAACTTTGTTTTAGAATGGTAGTTATATCCTTCTCTACTATAGAGCATAATAGTGCATTATATGCCAAATTCAGTGGGGCTTCATTTCAACTGTTTCACAATTGAAAACAATGTTGGATGGAGAGAAATCCTATGAAACATCATCTTTATTCCTTTAGAAGACCTTTGCAAGATGGTCAACCATGTAACTAAGTTCATTTTAGAATGAAAGTTACATGGTTCTTTGCAATAGATGAAAATAGTGTATTATGTGTTAACATCAATGTAGCTTCAATTTTAAAATGGTAATATAAGGAGAGAAACCCTAAGAAATACATATTCAATTCCTAGAATGGAACTTATTGCAAATAATCTGCCACCAAACTAAGTTTGTTTTGGAATTGATTTACATGTTTGCATACCATACACCATAATAATAATATGAGTGAAAATGAATGTAGCTTCAAATTGAAAATGGTGAGAGATGGACAGAAATCCTATGGGATGCCAAATTAATTTCTTCAGTGGAACATTGGCATTATGTTCAACATTTAAGTAAACTGTTTTTAGAATTACATTACATGCTCCTTTCCATAGAGAATAATTCTGTATTATGATCCAAAATAAATGTAGCTTAAATTGAAAATGGTGATAGATAGAGAGAAATCCTATTAAACACAGACTTTACTCATGTTGGAATTTTGTGCAATGGTCAACCTTCTAAAACTTTGCTTTAGAATGGCAGTTACATGCTTCTTCTTTCCCTACTAAGTTTTGTTTTAAAATCTCAGTTGCTTGATACTTTGCCATAGGCCATGATAGTGCATTCTGAGTATAAATGAATGTGCTTCAAATTGAAAATTGTAGTAGATGGAGAGAAATACTATGAAACACAATTTATTTCTTTGAGAGAAATTGTGTGCAATGGTCTATCTTCTAACTAATTTGCTTTTAGAATGGTAGTTACATGCTTCTTAACCTAGAGCATAATAGTGTATTAGGAATAAAAAAGAATGTGATTTCAAATTGAATATGGTGCTAGGTGTAGAGAAATCTTTTAAAGAATAGACTTAATTCACAGTGTGTAACATTGTGCAAGGTGATCAAGCTTCTAACTAAGTTAGTTTTGGGATGGTAGTTCCATGATTTTTTACCATACAGCATAAGTTAGTTTTGGGATGGTAGTTCCATGATTTTTTACCATACAGCATAATAGAGTATTTGAGCAGAAAAGAATGTGGCTTATAATTAAAACCAGTGAAAGATGGAGAGAAACCTAATCTAACACAAATGTAATTCCCTGCTTGAAACAAAGTATAGGATTGTCAACCTCCTAACTAATGTGGTTTTAGAATGGTGATAATTTACTTCTTTGCCTTACAGCATAATAGTGTATTATAAGCCAAAATGAATGTGCTTTAAAATTGAAAACTGTTTAAAAAGGAATTTCTTTGAAAAACAGACTTAATTCCTAGAGGAAAACCTTTTGCATGATAGTTAGACTTTTAAATATGTTCATTTTAGAATGGAGTTCACATGGTCTTGCCAGAGCATGAGAACATTCTGAATAAAAATGAAAGTGACTTTGAATCAAAAAGTGTCATAGAAGAAAATTCTGTGAAAATGAACTTAAATCCTAGAGTGTAACCTTGTAACACTGTAAATCTTGTAACTAAGGTGATTTTAGAGTAGCAGTTATATGCTTCTTGGAAATAGAGCATCATAGTGTATTTGAGACAAAATGAATGTAGCTGTAAATTAATAGCAATGATATGGAGAGAAATACTATGAAGCTCAGATTTAATTCCTTGGATGGACTAAGTATAGGATAGTCAACCTTCTTAATAGGTTGATTTTACAATGCCAGTGCTTGCTTCCAGGTCATAGAGCATAATATTGTATTAAGAGTCAATATGAATGTAGCTTCCAAATGAAAATGGTGATTGAAGGAAAGAAATTCTATGAACCAGATGTAATTTCTACAATGGAATGTTTTGCAAGATTTCCAGCATTCCAACTTAGGTAAGTTTAGAGTAGTAGTTGTGTGCTTATTTGAAATAGAGCATAATAAATTATTGTGGGTTAAAATAAATATGGTATAAAATTGAAAATGATGAAAGATGAAGAGAAACTGGAAGGGCTACTTATTTTTTCTTTTTTTCCATGGTACAGGGTTTTGAACTCAGGACCCCATGCTTACTTGGCAGTCACGTTACAACTTGAGCCCCAGCCCAAGAGAAACCCTAAAAAAAAGGAGACATATTCACTTTGGTGGAAATATGGGCAGGTCAACTTTTTAACTAATTTTGTTTTAGAACGGCAGTTACATGTCACTTTACCACAGAGCATAATAGAGTATTATGTGGCAAAGTTAATGCAGCTTCACACTGAAAATGGTGATAGATGGAGAGAAATCCTATTGAACACAGAAGTCGTTCCTTCTGTGGAACCTTGGCAATATTGTCAGTCATATAACTAAGTGAATTTTTAAGTGGTAGTTTCATGCTTCTTTACCATAGAGTAAAATAGCAAATTTTGAGCCAAAATGAATGCTGCTTCAAACTGAAAATGGTGATAGGCTATACAAATACTATGAGACAAAGAGTTAATTCCCAGAGGAGAGTGATGTGCATGTTGGTTAACTTTCTAAATAAATAGGATTTAGAATGAAACTGAAATGTTTCTTTGCCATAGCAAATAATAGAGCACTATGTGCAAAAAAGGAATGTGACTTCAAATTGAAAATGACTATAGAAGAAAAGAAATACTATGAAAGACAGACTAAACTTGTAGAGAGAACCCTTGTGTTTAACTGTCAACATTCAAACTAATTTAGTTTAAGAATGGCAATCACTTGCTTCTTTAGCATAGAGCATTATGAGCAATAATGAATTTGGCCTCATAGAAAGTGGTGATACTTGCAAAGAAATCTAGGAAACAAAAACTTAATTCCTTGGATGGAATGTTTGACAGGATGGTCAACCTTATAACCTAGTTTTGTTTTAGAATGGAAGTTAGATACTACTTTGCCATAAAGTATAATAGTGCCAGACTTACTGTGCTTTCATATTGAAAATGGTGATAAATGAAGAGAGATCCTATGAAATATGGACTTAATTACTGGAGTGGAAACTTGTTCAGAACGTTATAAGTATGTTTGTTTTTGAATGGCAGTTACTTGATTCCTTGCTTAGCATAAAGTTACATTGTGTTCAAAAAATGAAATTGGTCAAATAGAAAATAGTCTTTGAAGTAGAGAAATCCTATTTAAAAAACCCAATTTATTCCCATTGTAGAACATTGTGCATGACTGTCAATCATCTAACAGATATAGTTTTAAGATAGCAGCTACATGCTTCTTGCCACAGAGAAAACTAGTATACTTTAGTCAAAATGAATATGCTTTAAAATTTAAAGCATTAATAGATGGTGAAAAATTCTATGAAACACAGTCTTAATTCCTTGAACAGAATGTTGGCAAGACCATCAATAACCAAATTAACTGGGTATTATAATGGCAATTACATTCTTCTTTGTGAATAGCATAATAAAACCTTAGGAGCTAAAATTAATGTGTATTCAAGTGAAATTTGTGATAGATGAGAAGAAACCCTAGGAACATAGACTTATATACTTGGTGAAACTTAGTGCAGGACAGTTAGACTTCTAACCATTTTTGTTTTAGAAAAAAGTAGTTAGATGTTTATTGCCATAGAAATTAAAAATGCATTGAGTAAATATGAATGTGGCTTCAAATTAAAACTGATGAGAGATGGAGAGATCCTAAGAAACCAAGACTTAATTAATTGAAAGGACCATTGTCAGGACCATAAGAAATCTAACTAATTTGTCAGAATGACAGTTAGACACTTCTTTGCCAATAAGCATAAAGTATTATGAGCCAAGTATAATGTGCTTCAAATTGAAAATGGTGAAGAATGAGGAGAAAGCTTATGAAATACAATCTTAAATTCTACAGTGGGAATCTTGTGTAGAACAGTCAACCATTCAACTATGTTGTTTTAGAATGGGGGTTACATACTTCTTTGCCACAGAAGATAATAGTGTATTTGAGCCAAAATGAATATGCCATCAAATTGAAAGTGGTGACAAAATTAGAAAAATCTTACTAAATTTCCAGAATGGAGTCTTGTTCAGATGTTCAAAATTCTAATTAAATTAGTTTTAGAATGTCATTTGTGTGATTATTTGCCATGGAAAGTAACTGTATACTACAAGCAAAAAGGAATGTGGCTTCAAACTAAAAATGTGATAGATGGAGAGATATCCTTGAAAAATGGACTTAATTTCTGTAGTGTAATATTGTGTGTGATGGTCATCCTTCTAACCAATTTTTAAATATTTATTTATATAAATTTTTATTAGGATATATTCATCATACAGGGGGGATGCATAGTGAAAATTCCAATTAGACTTATATTGTACATTATTTACATCTCTCCTCTTCAACCCACTTCCCACCCTACATAAAGCAATTGCAAGAGGTTTCTTAGTTTTGTTTTATAGAGATATATGAAGTCTATCTACCATACACCATCATGTTAACCTTCACATTCATCCATCCCTCCCACTTGTATCCCCCAACAACACACCATACCTATTATATAGTACTGGTTTTGTTATTAATGTTTAAGTTGATGTCTCAATGCATGCTCACTGTGGACATAATTTCCTTTGGTCTATTCAACACTTTCCATTACTCTCCCTTACCCTTTTACCTCCCAACCCCCATTTTTTAACAGCTTTCCATACACATCCTTATACCCTCCATCTTCATGTCTTATGTTATGCAATATTACTGGTGTCCTATCATTCTCTTTTCCTTTCCCTGAGTTCCAGAGAGTAGTTATTTCAAACATGCCCTACATCTAAATTTGTATATGATCATGCTTGTTTTGTGTATATGTTTATCTTTGGAACTACCTTCAACATATAAGTGAAAACATATGGCTTTTGTGCTTCTGATCTTGGCCTACTTCACTTAACATGAGGTGCTACAATTGCATCCATTTACCTTTAAACCACATGTCATTATTTCTTATACCTGAATAATACAGCATTGTGTACATATATCACATGCTTTTGATCCATTCATCAGTTGTAAGACACCTGGTTTGTTTCCAAAGCTTGGCTACTGTGAGTAATGCTATGATGAACATTGGTATACAGGTGTCTCGAATGTATCCTGTCTATGTTCCATTGTGTAGATGCTCAGAAACAATATCACTGGATCATATGGGAGTTCTATCTTTAGGGTTTTGAAGAATTCACATATTCATTTCCATAATGGTTGTACTAATTTGCATTCCCACCAAGAGTGTATAAGGGTTCATGTTAAGATGGATCCTCATTAGCACTTGTTGTTATTGCTCTTGACTATAGTCATTTTAACTGGAGTGAAATGAAATCTAAATGTTGTTTTGATTTACATCTCTCATAACCAGGGAAGTTGAACACTTCTTCATGTGGTTACTGGTAATTTGTGCCTCATCTTTTGAGAGTTCCCTGTTTAACCCATGTGCCCATTTCTTCACCGGGGTGTTGATTCTTTAGGGGCTGAGATTTTTGAGTTCTCTGTAGATTTTGGAAATTAGTCCCTTATTGAATGGCAAAGATTTTCTCCCATTCTGTGGGATGTCCTTTGCTGTGCAGAAGCTCTTTAGTTTGATGCAGTCCCATTTGTTTATACATTCTCTTAGATGATGAGACTTTTGAGCTCTGTTTAGGAAGACATTCCCTATATCTTTTTGTTCCAGTGTACTTCCAAATGCTTCGTGCAGTTGTTTTTAAAGTTTCAGGACTTATGTTAGGGTCTTCAATCCAGTTTGAGTTAATTTTGTTAGAGGATGAAAGACAGGGATCTAGTTTTAGTCTTCTGCATGTGGCTATCCAGTTTTCCCAACAGCGTTTGTTGTAGAGGCTGTTTTTTGCCCCATCATGTATTATGGACTCTTCTATCAAACATCAGTTGGTTATAGATGCATGGGTTTATGTCTGGATATTCTATTCTCATCCTTCGGTCTTCCAGTCTGTTTTTGTGCCAATACCATTCTATTTTCATTGTTATAGATCTATACTATATTTTAAATAAGCTGTTGTGATGCCTCCAGCATTGGACATGTTGTTCAGAATTTCCTAGGCCATTTGAGACCTTTTATGTTTCCACATGTATTTCATGATTCATTTTTCCATTTCTCTGTAGAATGTCATAGGAATTTTGACTAGGGATTGTGTTGAAGATTGCTTTTGGTAATATGTCCATTTCCACAATGTTTATTCTACCAATCAGAAGCATAGAAGTTCTTTCTAATATCTGATGTCTTCTTCTATTTCTCTTTTCAGTGATTTACAGTTTTCATTAAAAAGGTCTTTGATGTCTGTCATTAAATTTATCCCAAGGAACTTTTTTTTGTGGCTATTGTAAATGGGAATGTTTCCCTGATTTCTTTCTCAGTCTGTTCATTGTTGGTATATAAGAAATCTACAGATTTCTCTATGATAATTTTCTCTCCTGCTGTTTTGCCAAAAGAGTTTATGAATTCTAATTGTTTCTTGGTAGAGTTGTTAGGGTCACGTAGGCATAGGATCATGTCACAAACAAATAAGGATAGTTTGACTTTTTCCTTTCCTATTTGAAGTTTTTCTATTTCTTGTTCTTGTCTTATTGCTTTGCCTAGGAATTTAAAAAACTATATTAAATAGGTGTGGAAAATGGTAATGGCCCTGTCTCCCTCCTGAATTTAACAGGAATGGTTTCAGTAGTTGTCCATTTAGTGTGAGGTTAACTCTAGGTTTCTCATACAAAGCCTTCATTATGATGAGGAACATTCCTTCTATTCTAGTTTCTTCAGAGATTTTACCATGAAAAGGTGTTGGATCTTGTCAAAGGCTTTTTCTGCATCTATTGAGAGAATTATGTGGATAATTTTGTCCTTGCTTTTGTTTATATGCTGTATTAAGTTATGGACTTACAAATTTTGAACCATACTTGTATCACTAGAAAGAAAATAACTTGTCATTATGCATGATCTTTTTGATTTATTGTTGAATTCTATATGCCAGTATTTTGTTGAAAATATTTAAATTTATATTCATCAAAGTTATTGGTCTATAATTGCCTTTTCTGGTTGCAACTTTTTTGGGTTTTGGAATGAGAGAAATGCTGGCTTCATAGAAAGACTTTGGTAGTTTTCCTTCCCTTTCTATTTCCTCTAAATGTTTCTAGAATATTTTTGTTAGTTCTCCTTTATAAAGCTGGTAAAATTTGGTCAGGAATCCATCAGGCCCTGGGCTCTTCTTTGTTGGGAGAATCTTTATTGCTGATTCAATTTCATTGTAGGCAATATGGCTCTTAGTTCAGTTGTCCATTTATTTATTGCTTCATTGATCTGGGGAGAGTTTAGTTTCTTAAATTCCCTGCTTATTCTGGTTATCAGTCCTTTGTCTGCTGTATAGCTGGCAAATATTTTCTCTCACTCTGTGGGTGGTCTCTAGAGTTTAGAGACCATTTCTTTTGTTGTGCAGAAGATTTTCAATTTTATGAACTCCCATTTGTCCCTTCTTTCTCTATGTTGCTGGGCTGCTGGGAGTCTACTGAGAAGTCCTTGCCTACACCTATTACTTCCAGAGTGTTTCCTGTTCCTTCCTGTACTAACTTCAAATTTCACGTCTGATATTTAGGTCCTTGATCCATTTTCAGTTAATATTAGTAAAGAGTGACAAACCTGGACTTAGTTTCAGTTTCTTGCAGACGGATAATCACTTTTCCCAGCTAAATTTGTTGAAGATGCTGCCTTTTCTCCATCGTATATTTTTGGCACCTTTATCAAAAATGAGGTGGATATAGTTGTGTGTATTCATATACGTGTCCTATGTTCTGTTCCACTTGTCTTCATGTCTGTTTTTGTGCCAAAACCATGCTGTTTTTATTGCAATTGCTTTGTAATATAGTTTGAAGTCGAGTGTTGTGATACCTCCAGCAATGCTCTTTTTGCTGATTATTGCCTTGGCTCTTAGCAGTCTCTTGTGTTTCCAAATGAACTTTAAGGTAGATTTTTCATTTTCTGTAATGAATGGCATTGGGATTTTGATGGGAATTGCATTAAACATGTAGGTTACTTTTGGTAGTATAGCCATTTTTGCTATATTGATTCTACCAATCCATGAGCATGGGAGATCACTCCACCTTCTGTAGTCTTCCTTGATCTCTTTCTTCAGACTTGTAGTTCTCCTTGTAGAGCTCATTCACATCCTTTGTTAAGTTTATGCCTAGGTATTTGATTTTTTTTTTGAGGCAACTGTAAATAGATTTGTTTCCATACATTCCTTCTCAGTTTGTTCATTGTTAGTGTATAGAAATGCTAATGATTTTTAAGTTGATTTTGTAACCTGCCAACTTGCTATAGCTGTTTATGGTGTCTAGAAGTTTTTGGGTAGAGTTTTTTATTTCTTCTTCTTGCCTAATTTCTCTGGCTAAGAATTCCAGTACTATGTTGAATAGGAGAGGGGATAGTGGGCACCCTTGTCTTGTTCCTGATTTTAGGGAAAATGGGTTCAGTTTTTCACCATTAAGTATGATGTTGGCTGTAGGTTTGACATATATAGCCTTTACAATGTGAAGTACAATCCTTCTATTCCTAGTTTTCTTAGAGCTTTTATCATGAAGTGCTGTTGGATGTTGTCAAAGGCTTTTTCTGCAGCTGTTGAGACGATCAAGTGGTTTTTGTCTTTGCTTCTACTGATGTGCTGTAGTACATTTATAGATTTGTGTATGTTGAACCACCCCTGCATCCCTGAAACGAAGCCGACTTGGTCATGGTGTATGATCTTTCAGATCTTTGTGATGTGTTTTTGGATTCGGTTTGCCATTATTTTATTAAGGATTTTTGCATTGATATTCATTAAGGAAATTGGCTTATAGTGCTCCTTTTCGGAGGTGTCTTTGTCTGGTTTTGGGATGAGAGTAATTTTGGCTTCCTAAAATGAATTAGGCAGTGTTCCTTCCTTTTCTACTTCATGGAACAGTTTAAGGAGGGTTGGTATTAGTTCTTCTTTAAATGTCTGATAGAATTCAGCAGAGAATCCATCAGGCCCTGTACTTTTCTTTTTTGGGTGACTCTTTATTGCCACTTCAGTTTCATTTTGTGTCATAGATCTAGTCAGGTGATTAATATCCTCTTAGTTCAGTTTTGGATGGTTGTAAGCATCTAGAAATCTGTCCATTTCTTTAAGATTTTCAAATTTATTAGAATGTAGGTTCTTAATGTAGTCTCTGATGATTTCCTGTATTTCCATGCTGTTTGCTGTTTTTCTCCCCTTTTGCATTTCTGATTTTACTGATTTGGGTTTTTCTTTCCTCATTTTAGTCAGGTTTGCCAGAGTTCATTCAATGTTATTCATTTTTTCAATGAACCAGCTTTTTGTTTCTTTAATTCTTTATATGTTGTCTTTCTAATTAATTAATTTCAGCCATTATATTTATTATTTCTCTCTTTCTTCTTGTTTTAAGTTTATTTGCTCTTGTTTTGCTAGGAGTTTAGATGTAACATTAGGTCATTGATTTGAGATCTTTCTGACATTTTAATATATGCACCCATGGCTATAAATTTTCCTCCTAGGACTCCCTTTGCTGTGTTCCATAGGTTCCAGCACAGCATGTTTTCATTTTCATTAACTTTCAGGAACCTTTTAATTTCCTCTTTCATTTCATCAGGAACCCAATGGTCATTGAGCAATGTGTTGTTGAGCTTGGAATTGTTTGCACTTTTTAACTGCTGTTTTTGTTGTTGAGTTCTAATTTCAATGCACTGTGATCTGATAGAATGCATGGGATTATTTGTATTTTTTTATATTTGATGAGGCTTGCTTTGTGCCCTAAAATATGATCAATTTTGGAGAAACTTCCATAACCTGCTGAGAAGAATGTATATTGTACAGAACATGGATAAAATATTCTGTTGACATCAGCTAGGTCCTTTTGATCTATGGTGTGATTTAGTTCTAGAAATTCCTTACTGATTTTTTTGTTTGAATGACCTATCTATTGGTGTAGTAAGGACTCACACTTCCACTGTGTTGGAGTCTATGTATGTTTTTATGTTTCAGAAAATGTTTGATGAAATTGGGTGCATATAGGTTGATAATTGTTATTTCCTTTTGGTTTATTTCCTTTTTATTAGTATGGAGTGTCCTTCTTTATCCATTTGAATAATATAAGTTTGAAGTCTACTTTGTTGGAGATAAGTATTGCTACCTCTGCCTGTTTTCGGGACCATTGGCTTGGTAGATCTTCTTCCAGCCTTTTACCATCAGACAGTGCTTGTTTCTGTTAATGAGCTGGGTCTCATGTAAGCAACAGATTGTTTGATCTTGATTTTAATCCATTTTGCCTAATGGTGTGTTTTGGTTTGGGAATTAAGTCTGTTAACATTTAATGTTAGCATTGATAGGTATGTGGTAATTCCTGTCATTTAGTTGTCTTTGTTGTTTAGGGGTTTGCTTGTCAGTTGAATTAATATTACTGTCTACTTTCTTTACTTTTTTTCTTCTGTTGTTTGGTAATGCCAGCCCTTTCATAGTTTTGCTTGCCTTCACTTTTTTTGTGTGCAGAATTCCTTATAGACTCTTTTGTAGTGGTGGCTTGGTGGTCATATATTGTTTTAGCTTGTGATTATCATGACAGACTTCTATTGCTCCATCTATTTTGAATGATAGTTTAGCTGGGTAGAGTATAGTAGTGTTGAAGTTATTTCCATTCAGTGCCTAAATGCCTCACTCCATGCCCTTCTTGCTTTAATTTCTCCATTGAGAAATCTGGTGTGATTTTGATTGGTTTACCTTTGTATATTGTTTTTTCTCTCTTACAGCCCTCAATAATCTTTCTCTATACTCTGTGTTTGTGTTTTTAATGATAATATGTTGTTTGGTAGTTCAATTTTGGTCAAGTCTGTTTGGTGTCCTGGAGGCTTCCTATACCTGAATGGGCATAGCTTATTCTAGATTTGGGAAATTTCCTGTTATTATTTTGTTTAATATATTATGAATCCCTTTTGCTTTTACCTCTTCTTCTTCAATGCCCATGATTCACAGGTTTGGTCTTTTGATGGAGTCGGTGACTTCTTGCATATTCTTCTCACAGGTTGAGTTGTCTGACTAATTGTTCTTCCATTTTTCCTTTAATTTCCATTTCATCTTCAAGTTCTGAGATTCTGTCTTCTGCTTATGTAGTCTGCTGGAGTGGCCTTCCATTTTGTTTTGTACTTCTGTTTCATTCTTTTTCTGATGTATTCCTTATCATGAGTCACTTCTTTAATATTGTCAATTTTCATTCTTAATTCATTTATCTCTCTATTTTTGGTGTTTTTTGCTTTAGTTTGGTGTTTATTTAGGGCACCTAAGATTTCATTCATTTGTTTTTGTGTTTTCTCATATTCTTTATTTCTGTTGTTTTGGAATTTCTTGAGTGCTTCCTGTACGTTTTGGTTGACCATGTCTAGTATCATCTGTATGAAATTCTCATTGATTACTTGCAGGATTTCCTCTTTCAGAGTGTTCTTGTGGGCCTTGTTGGGTCCCTTGGTATAGTTTATCTTTGTTTTGCTGAAATGTAGTCTGGATCTGGGTATCCATTTTCTTCATTTCCCTCTGAGTCCTGTACAAATTTACTTTTTGGGATAGAATGGTTTCCATCCCTTTTTTGTCTTCCCATAATTCCACTTGGTACTGTTTCTGTCCCTGGTCTATGTGTAATTTAGTTAACTAACATACAATAGTAAAACAAACAAAACCAAGAAAGAAGATGAAAAAAGAAAAAGAAAGAAGAAAAAAATGGAGAACCAAAGAAATCAACAGGGAAACAAGGTGTACAATCAGACAGGTAACAAGTCAAACAAACATTTATTGAAAAGAAAAAAGAAAAAGAATTCCTGATTCAGGAACAGAATTGCAGTCTTAGTAGTTCTCTTGTTACTCCTTACCATTCAGTCCTATTTGTCTGTCTCTCCTAAGCAGGTTTGGAGCTGTTGTCTTGTGCTGTTGGAGCCCTCCTTTGGCAGGCCATCACCAGTATGCCACCCGGCTGGTGGGCAGGCAGTGGCCTAGCAGGTTGGTGGGTAGCAGCCAGGCAGGCCTGCAGGGTGGAAGTATGGTTGAGCAGTGGGACTGATGGTGTGAGGCTTGTGGAGCAGAGGCCTGGAGAGCTTGGGACAGCAGTGGTGTGGGGGTGGCAGCCTGCCTGTTCTTTCAGTGCATTGTGGCATGGAGAAGGCTTCTGTAAGCTAAGGGTTCAGGTTGCTAAAGTTTCAGCTCTCCCTGGTACTTTATCTCAAGCAAGGATGTCTCCAGAGTCTCAGCAAGGTCCCTGATTCATGGAGCTCACGCAGTCTGCATCTGTGTCCCAGTTGACATTTTGGCTCCTCCTCAACTTTTGCAATCTTGGTAATCTTTCCAAAGAACACGTTATTAGTTCCATTGATTCTTTGTACAGTTTTCTTTTTTGTCTTGTTCTCATTGATCTTGGCCCTGATTTTTATTATTTCTCTATGACTGCTTGTTTGGATTTAGGTTTCTCTTGTTTTTCTAGAAGCGTAAGGTGCATGATTAGCTTGTATATTTGAGAAGTCTCTTTTTTTAATGTAGGCATTTATATCTATAAACTTCCCCTTAGCATGGTATTTGCTGTGTCCCACATACTCTGGAAGGTTGTATTTTCATTTTCATTGGATTGTAGAAACTTCTTAATGTATTTCCTTATTTCTGCAATCACCTGCTGGTCTTTCAGCAGTGTGTTCAGTCTTGATGTGTTTGAATATTTGCTGTGCTTTCTTTTGTTCTTAATGTCCAGTTTTATTCCACTGTGATCTGATATAATGCAGGGAGTTATTTCCATTTTCTTAAATTTGTTGAGACTTACTTTGTGTCATAAATATGATAGATTTTGGAGAAAGTTCCACTAGCTGTACAAAAAAAATGTGTATTGCCTGGTTGTTGGGTGAAATACACTGTCGTTTTGGTGTAATGTGTGAAGTTGCTCTGCATTTATTTGTTGATCTTTTGACTGGATGCCCTATCTATTTGGTGACAGTGGGTATTCAGGTCTCCCACTATCACTGTGTTAGGTTCTATCTGTGTTCTTAGGTCCGTTAGAGTTTTTTCAGTGTAGATGGGTGCCCCCAGGTTTTGTGCCTATATGCTAAGAATTGATATTTCTACTTGAAGAATTGTTCCTTTAATCAATATGAAGTCATCTTAACTGTATCTTCTGATTTATTTGTCTGAAGTCTACTTTGTCAGATATAAGTATAGTTACTCTTGCATGTTTATGGGTCCATTTGCTTGGAAAACTTTTTCTACCTTTTAACTCTAATCCATTATTTATTTTCTTAGTGAGATGAGTCCTTGTAACAACATATAGAAGGGTGTTGTTTTTAAGCCAGTTTGCTATTCTATGTCTTTTGGGGCATTTAGGCCATTTACAATCAGTATTAATATTAAGAGGTGTCTGTTGTTTCCAGTCATTTTTATTCATCTATTGTTTAGTTGTACTTATTCCTTATTTACTTGTCTGCTTTGGAGAAAGTATTTATTCTTTCTTTAATCATCCTTTCTCACTCCAGTTTCTTCTTCATGTGTAAATGTCCTTCCAGTATCTTCAATTGTGCTGGCTTGGTACCTGTGAATTCCTTTAATTTTTCCTTGTGGAAGATTTTAATTTCTCATTCTATTAGGAAGAGTTGCTGGATAGATACTAGTCTAAGTTGATAGTTGCTTTCTTTCAGGGTCTGAATTATATCTTTCCATGACATTTTTACATTTAGAGTTTGAGTTGAGAAATCTGCTGTTAGTTTAATGGGTTTTCCTTTATATGTGGCTTGTCAATTTTCTTTTGCATCTTTCAGAATTCTTTCTTTGTTCTGTATGCTGAATATTTTGATTATGATGTATCTGGGGGTGTTTCTCTTTTGGTCCTGACAGTTTGTTGTTCTTTAAGCTTCCTGCACTCGGGGAACTCTCTCTTTCCAGAAGTTAGAGTAGTTTTCAGCTATTATTCTACTGAATAGGTTGTCTCTTCCTTTAGTTTGTATATCCTCTCCTTCTTCACCCATGGGATTTGCAGGTTTTGTCTTTTTGTGGTGTCATGGATATCTTTCATGTTGCATTTGTATTTTCTTAATATCCTTTCATGATCTTTTACTCTTTGGTATAATTAATCTAGTTTGTCTTCTGTTCATGATACTCTATTTTCAACTTGCTCCAATGTATGATAAGCTAATATTGAGGTAAAAGCTTATTGGGTTGCTTATTTCAGATTGATTTTTTTAGGGTTTCCATATCTTTATTAATTTCCTCTTTCATATCTTATATAGTCTTCTTAATTTCATTCATCTGTTTGTTTGTATTCTCTTTGAGCTAATTTAATTGTTTACCCATGTTCTCTTTAGTGTCACATACTAGCTTGTGTGTTTCTCCTTTTAGCTTATTAATCGTTTTTACTACTGATTTTGGAATTCATTATTTGATATATCATCATCTATGCAGATATTTAGACATTTCATTCTGCACTAAGATTTGTGTGTCTGAAGTTTCTTCTGGTTATGGTTTTAATCCCTTTTTTCCTTGCTGTTCGGGTTTGAGGTTTTTCTCCTGGAGCTCCAGCAGTTTTCCTCAGAGAGGGGCACCCTGGAAATGCTAACCCCTGCAGGGTACAAATTGCCTCTTTTCTCCCTTGTCTACCCTCAGTAAAAGATTTGGACTCTTGTTCATTGATGGGAACGTGGATAACTCTCCTGTGGTCCCAGTGGGGAGTACTGGATATCTGTGCACAACTTGAGGCAGGGTTCTTAGCACCTTCAGAGTAGCAGATTGACACTCAGTTGAAGAATTGGGATTACAGCTCTTGGATAGGAGTGATGTGACTTTCCTGCAGGTAGGCTCAGTGTAAAGTGCTGGGCTTCTTTGCACCTTGGGGAAACAGGCCTACTGGTGCCACCTGCAAATTAGCAAGTTACAGCTTTACTTTCCTCAGTGGGAAATCTTTTGTTCCCATTCTTTAACAGTGGATCTGAGCCTCTCCTGCTGTCATGCAAAGTGGTGAATGCTGAGTGTCTGTTCTCCTTTGAAGACAGGCCTTCTGACAGCTGCAGAGTACTGGATTACTACTCAGTGGATGATCTGGGGTTCCAGGACTTAGACAGTGGAGAGTGGACTCTCCTGCAGACAGGCAAGGTGGGAATTGCAGGGCTTCTGTGCACTTTGGGGAAGCAGACCTTTTGATACTGTACATAGAGTACCAGGTTACAGCTTTCCTCCCTTCAGTGAGGAATCTATTACTCTCACTCTTTGAAGTGGCAGCAGGGCCTCTCTTACTAACAGGCACAATGGAGAGCACTTGCTCTCTGTGCACCTCAGAAGGAGGCTTCTAGTGTCACACACTGAGTAGTAGATTACAGATTTCCTCTACTCATTGTGGAATCTCACATTTTTGCTCTTTAATGGAGAAATGTGGGCTGTCCTATGGTCAGGGAGAGTGGCAAGCTTTGGGCTTTTGTCACCCTCATGGAAGCAGATTACCACTCAGTGGAGGAACTGGGTTCCTCTATTTGATGGGGCAGTAAGGATACTCCTACAGAAGGCCTTGGTGGTAAGAGCTGGGCCTCAATGCTCTGTGGGGAACAAAAGTTCCTGGCACCAGTAGAATAGCAAAGCTTGGAGCCTAGGTTTCACTTGCACCTGTTGCAGCAGGCTCCTGGCACTGAGCAGCAAGTTGAGGGTGCCTGTGTGGCAGCAAAGCCAGTAGGCTTGAGTCTTCTGGTGCCCACAAGGCAGAGAGGCCCTGTTGTCTACTTTGCTGGAGCATAGCCTTCCAGGAGACACAGCAGCAGCTGCTATTATGAGGGAACAAGGCATATGGTCAGTGGGGTTCTGTGGCCTGCTTGCACATCATTGGCTTCCAGAAGCCCAGTACAGAAGAACTACAAGCACAAGGGACCCATGACAGTAGGTAGTGTGAGCCCTGGAATCTGCCTGAGGGAGTGGGCAGCCAGGGCCTTAGTACAGTAGTTCTGCTGTCACATGGGAACAAAGTCTGCTTCCTTTCATCTTCTGTCCCTGTAGAGAAGAGGGAGCCATGGATCTTGCTTATGCAGGGGTGAAGGTCTTCCTGATGTTTCAGGGTGAAAGGTAGCAAGTTGTTTTGCAGGAGGGGCACATAGAGCTCCAACTTCCTATGTGTGCAAGGAATGAGGACTTACTACCAAGCATAGAGTAGTCAAGCCACATGGAAAATCAGGTGCAGGGGATCAGGAGTGTTGAGCTTCAAGTTGCTCTTCCCATTCTTCCCATGGTTAGTTACATCTCTGTTTGTGGATTTGGAGAGGGCTTTGCTACTTGCTGGTTATAGGACCCCATACGTGTCTTTTTGGGTCACCTGATCTTCCTCCTTCAAGGTAGTTAATAGCTACTGGGGTTTAGGAATTTCAACAATCAGCCATCTTTCTCCAATTCTAGGTTTTGTTTTAAAATGTGAATTGCATTCTACATATACATAGAACATAATAGTGTATTATGTGTAGATTATGTGTATTATGTATAGTGTGGCTACAAATTGAAAATGGTAGTAGATGGACTGAAATCATATAAAACACAGACAAATTCCTGGAGTGGAACCTTGCACAATACTTTCCCCCTTCTAACTAGAGTGGTTTTAGATGGACAATCACATGCTTCTTTGCAATACATCAAAAAAAGAATATTATGAGGAAAAATGAATGTGGCTCAAAATCAAAAATAGTGATGGGTGTGGACAATTTGTATGAAACACAGATTTAATACCTAGAGTGCAAATTGTATAGGGCCATCCACCCTCTAACTTGCTTTTTTGATGGAATTTACAAAATCTTTGCCATAGAGCATAATAGTGTACTTAAGCCAAAACCAGTGTGGTTTAAAATTAATAACAGATATAGTTAGAAAAAATCTTATGACTGATGCAATTCCTTAGTTGGAAGTTTGTGCATGATGGTCAACCATCTTTCTAAGTTGGTTTTTGAATGGCAGTCTCATGCTTCTTTGCCATTAAGAATCATACTGAATTAGGATCCAAATGAATTGGGATTCCTATTTAATACCATGACATAAGCAGACAAATCCTATGAGACACAGAGTTAATTCCTTGATTGGAAGATGGAGCAGGGCAGTCAATCTTCTTAACTGGTTTTAGAATGACAGTCACATTCTTCTATATGCTACAGAATAATAGTGTTTTTTCAGTCAAAATGGGTGTGCCTTCAAATTGAAAATAGTGTTAGAAGGAAAGTAATTCTATGAAACACAGATTTAATATCTAAATTGGAACCTTGTGCAGCATATTCAACATTCTAACCATGTTGGTTTAAGAATGGCAGTTACATGTTTCTCTCCCATAGGATAAAATTGTATTATGTGCAAAAGTGAATGTGGAATCAAATTGAAAATGGTTTTAGGTGGAGTGGAATCCTATAAAACACAGGATTTAATTTTTACAGTGGAAACTTGCACAGAACTTTCTTCCTCTGACTAACTGTGGTTTTATAAAGGCAAAAACAAGATTCTTTGTCATGCAGCCCAAGAGAAGAGTTGAGCCAAAATGATTATGTGATCAAATTAAAAATGGTGATAGATGGAGAGAAATCCTATGAAACACAGACTTAATTACTAAGTGCAACATAATGTATTCAAACTTCAACCTATGTTGGTTTAGAATGCCAGTTACATGCTTCTTTGCCACAGAGAATAGTAGTATATTGTAAGCCAAAATGGCTGCAGGTTCATATAGAAACATGAGATAGAAGGAGAGAAATCTTATGAAACATGAACTTAACTAATGGAGTTGAAACTTGTGCAGAATTTTCTACCTCAGTTAAGACGATTTTAGAATAACAGCATAGTCTTCTTTGCAATAGAGCATAATGAAGCATTATGAGCAAAGGTGGATGAGACTTAAACTTGAAGGTGAGAGATGGAGTGAAATCCTATGACACCCAGAAATGATACCTCATGTGGAATCATCTACAGGATGGTTAACATCTAGCTAATTTTGTTTTAGCATGAAAGCAGACATAAATCTTGATTGGAATCTATTGAAGGATAGTCAACATTCTACCTCTGTTGTATTTTGAATGGCATACAGCATAATACAATATGAATGTGGCTTCACATTGAAAATGATGATAGATGGGGAGAAGTTCTTGAAACACACTTAATTCATTGGTAGGCTCTTGTGCAGTATGAACAAACTTCTCACGAATTTGGATTTAGAATGGCAGTCACATGGTTCACATCCATAGATCATTATGAGGAAAAATGAATAGGGTGTCAAATTGATAATGGTTAGAGGTGGAGAGAAATTTTACCAAATACTGACTTAATTCCATGAGCAGAACCCTGTGCAAGACAGTGAAACTACTAACTAAGTCGGTTTTAGAATGCAGTTAGATGTTTCTTTGCCATAGAACATAATAGTGTATTTGAGCCAAAATGAATGTAGTTCATATTAAAAATGGTGAAAGGTGGAGAGAAAATCTGTGAAACACAAACAGAATTCTAGAATGGAACTGAGTGCAGGATGATCCATCTTTTACCTGATTTGGTTTTAGAAAAACAGCTACATGATTCATTGCTGTAGAGCATAATAGTGTGTTGTGAGCTTACAATTAATGTCCTTTCAAATTTAAAAAAGTGATAGTAGGAGGAAATATTATGAAATATAGCAACTTTGTGTTAGATGGTCAACCTTCTAAATAAGTTTGTTTTAGAATGAAACTGTCATGTTACTTTGCTACAGAGCATATTTGGGCATTTTAAGTGAACGTAGTTGCTGCTTCAATTTGAAAATGGTGATACATAGAAAGAAAATCTGACACAAGCTGAATTCCTTGAGTGGATTGGTCTGCAGCATAGTATATCTTCTACCTTATTTAGTTTCATAATGACATTACATGTTTCTTTCCTATAGATCAAAATGGTGTATTAAGAGTCAAAATGAGTGAGCTTTCAAATTGAAAATGTTGATAAATGGAGATAAAGCCCATGAAACACGGATCTCAATATAGAATGGGTAATTTGGCAGCATGGTCAACGTTATAAATATTTGGTTTTAAAACTGCAATTACAAGCTTTTTTGCCAAAATACATAAAGCAGTATTAAGAGTGAAAATAAATGGGAATTCAAATTAAAAATGGTAATAGAATAGTAGAAAACCTATGTAATACAAATTTACTTCCTAAATTGTTACTTTGTTCAAGAGAGTCAGCCACCTAATTAAGGTGGTTTTAGAATTGCAGTTACATGCTTCCTTGACATAGAGCATAATAGTGTGTTTGAGCCAAAATTTATGAGGCTTCAAATTAAAAACAGTAATAGATTCTTTGAAACACAGATTGATAGCTGAAGAAAAATGCTGTGAGACACAGATTTACTTCCAAAATTCCAACTTTGTGCAGCACATTCCACTTTCCATCTAAGTTGGTTTTAGAGTGTGAATTATGCACATTGCCATAAAGCTACATAGATCATTATGAGTGAAAATGTGGCTTCTAATTAAATACTGTGAGAGATAAACATAATTCCTATGAAATGCTAATTTCATTCCTTGAGTGAAATGTTTTGCAAGATGGTCTATTTTCTAAATTATTAGATTTTTGAATGGCAGTTTCACACTCATTTATCATTACTGCAAAATAGTTTACTATGGCCTAAAATGAATATGGCTTCAAATTGAAGATGGAGAGTGATGTTATGAAGCACAAACTTAGTTCCTTAATTAGAAATTCTGACAGACACTCAATATTCTAAGTTGTTTTTATAATGGTAGTTATATATTTCATTGCCATACAGTATTATGAGCCAAAATGAATCTTTCTTCAAATTGAAAATCATGAGATAGAGAGAAATCCTATGAAACAAGGATTCAATTCTAGTGTGGAACATTGGGCATGATGCTGTATCTTTTAAGTAAGTAGGTTTTAGAATGGCAGTTACATGTTTCTTTGCCATAGAGCATACTAGTCCATTTAAGAGAAGATGAATGTGGCTTCAAGTAAAAATGGTGATGGATGAAAAGAAATTCTATGAATTGCAGACTTAATTCTTTTTTTCCTTTCATTTTTCATTATTGTGCTGTGTCCCAGAACATTGTGGCATTTACAAAATTTCTTACAATGTGTCAAATATATCATACTTGAATACACTCCCTCTTTTGTTCTCTTTAACCTCCCCCTCTGCCTATTCCTGAAATCATTTCAACAGGTATCATTTTTGCATTTACATACATGTGTACACCTATTTTTATCCTCTTACCCCCTTTTCCCATGACCACCCCACTACCATTGGTGTCAGCTCTCCCCCTTGGGCAGGACCTGTTCAGCAACTTCTGTTCTCTAATTTTGTAGAAGGTAAAAAGAAGAGATAAAAAGAAAAACATAATCTTTTAGCTATTCTGAGAAAAAGGTAGGGATTTTCATTACATGCACTTACAGGTATATATGTCTTATAGCCCTGATTGGTTTATATCCTATACTTTTCTTGATTCTACCTTAGTCCCTTTCTTGTGGTGTTTAAAGCCAGGTTAAGAGTTCTGTATTCATCCATGTATACAGAGTATATCAACCATATTCAAGTTGTTAGTTTCCTTCTTTCACACTACCCCTCCCGTGCCTGACCTCCCCTTAGTGTGACTAGTGTTTCATAATATTGCTGCATTTTATTAGCTCTATATTCCATATAAGAGTGTGAATATTCAGCCTTTGTCCTTCAGAGTCTAGCTAAATTCACTTAATGTTATGTTATCCAGATCCATCTACTTACCTGTGAATGATAAAATTTCATTCTTCTTTGTGCCCCAGCAAAATTCCATTGTATATGAATAACACAATTCCTTAATGCATTCATTATTAGTGCATCATCTTGGTTGTTTCCATAGCTTAGTTATTGTGAGTAGTGTTGTAATAAACATAGGTGTGCAGATGCCTTTGATGTAAGCTGACTCTCATTCCTTAAGATACATCTCTAAGAGTGGTAATATTGGATTGTATGGCAGATCTACCTTTAGATTTTTAAGGAGGCTCCATGTTGTTATCCAGAGTGGTTGTACCAGCTAACATTCCCACCAGTAGTACATAAGGGATTCTTTTCCCCCTGCATCATTGCCAACATTTGTTGTTGTTTGCTTTCTTGATGGTACCTGTCCTACCCAGAATGAGGTGGAATCTTAATGTGGCTTTGATTTATATTTCCTTTATGTCCCTGGATGGTGAGCATTTTTTCATGTATATTTCAGCCATTGGATGTCTTCCTCTGAAAAGGTTCTGTTTTGTTCATTTGCCCATTTCTTCATTGGGTCATTGATTTTGGGGAGTTTAGTTTTTTGAATTCCTTATATATTCTGGTTATCAGTCCTTTGTCTGATCAATAGCTGGCAAAGATTTTCTCCCAGCTGTATGTGGCCTCTTAAATTTAAAGACCATTTCTTTGGTTTTTCAGAAGTTATTTTATTTTAATTTCATTTAGTCGAATTTGTTATGATTTCTCTTAGTAGCTGAATTAATTGAGTTCTACTGATGAAGTCATTGACTATGCCTATTGCTTCCAGTGCATTCTCTGCTCTTTCCTGTACTAGAATCAAGATTTCAGGCCTATGTTATGTTCCTTAATCAACTTGAATTGATATTTGTACAGAGGGATAAACAAGGATCTAGTGTATGTTTTCTGTAGGTGGATATCCAATTATCCCACTAATATTTGTAGAAGAGGTTGCTTTTCATCCATTGTATTTTTTGGCAGCTTTGTCAAAAATTAGGTACTTGTACCTGTGGAAATTCTTATCTGAGTCTAATATTCCATAACACTGATATTCATAACTGTTTTTGTGCTGGTACCATGTTGTTTTTATTGCTATTGCTGTGTAATATAGTTCGAAGTCAGATATTGTGATACCTTCAGCATTGCTCTTTTTGATGAGTATTGCCTTGGATATTTACGGTCTCTTGTGTTTCCAAATGAACTTTAGGGTAGATTTTTCAATCTCTGTTATGAATATTATTGGGATTTTGATGGGAATTGCTTTGAATATGCAGAATGCTTTTGGTAGTTGGTCTAGCATGGTGATTCTATCAAAGTGAATGTGGAAGATATTTAAATCTTCTGTAGTCGCCTGTAATTACTTTCTTCAGTTGTTTGTAGTTTTCCTTGCAGAGATCATTTGCATCCTTTGTTAAGTTTATTCCAATGTATTTGATTTTTTGATGCTATTGTAAATGGAATTGTTTTCTTACTTTCTCAATCTGTACATTGTTGCTTATAGAAAGGCTACTGATTTTTGTAAATATATTTTCTGTCCTACTTTGCTGAAGCTGTTTATGGTATCTAGTAGCTTTTGGGGTCTTTTAGTTGTAAGATCATGTCATCTGCAAATAGGAATATTTTGACTTATCTTTACTTAATTGTACTCTATTTATTTCTTCTTCTTTTGTACTATTTTGGCTAGGAATTCCACCACTTTCCTAAACAGGAGTGAAGAGTGTGCACACTTGTCTCATTCCTAAATTTAGGGGAAATAGGTTCAATTTTTCCCCATTAAGTATGATGTTGGCTCTAGGTATGAAATACATAGCCTTTATTATGTTGATGTACATTCCTTCTATTCCTAATTTCATCATGAAAGGCTTTTATCATGAAAGGCCATTGAATTTTATTGAAGGCTTTTTCTGCATCTATTGAGATGATCAGGTTGTTTTGGTCCT
Source organism: Castor canadensis (assembly GCF_047511655.1). Lineage (NCBI taxonomy): Eukaryota > Metazoa > Chordata > Mammalia > Rodentia > Castoridae > Castor > Castor canadensis. Next base: position 73,111,460 of record NC_133394.1, on the reverse strand, counting down.
GGTTCTGTTAATACGCTGTATTAAAAATAATGATTTGCATATGTTGAAATATCCTTGAATCCCTGGAAGAAAACTACTAAGTCATGGTGTATGACTTTTTAAAATATGTTGTTTGATTCTGTTTACCATTATATATTAAGAAATTTTGCATCTAAGTTCATTAAAGTGATTGTCTTATAATTCTCTTTTTTTGTTGTATTCTTTTCAGGTTTTGGGATGACTGTAATACTTTCTTCAAAGAATGAGTTTGGCAGTGTTCCTTCCCTTTCTATTTCATTGAAAAGATTAGGGAGTGTTGGTATTCATTCTTCTGTAAAGGACTGGTAGAAAAGGGATAGAATCCGTCAGGTCCTGGACTTTCTTATTTGGGAGAATCTTTATTGCCTCAATTTCATTGTATGTTTTTGATCTATTTATGTGACTAATATTCTCTTGGTTCAATTTTTGATGGTCATACATCTATAGAAATTTTCCAACTCTTCTAGATTTTCTAATTTATTTGAATATAGGATTTCAAAATAGACCCTAATGGTTCCATAGATTTCCATGGTGTTTGTTATTATCTCTCCATTTTGTTTTTGATTTTATTAATTTGCATCTTTTCCTTCCCCATTTTAGTCAGATTAGCCAGGGTTCATCAATCTTTGTAGTTTTTCAAAGAACCAGCTTTTTGTTTCCTTGATTCTTTGTGTATATGTAAATATATGTAAATATATTTGGTCTCTATTTCCTTAATTTTGGCACTTGTTTTTGTGATTCTCTCCTTCTCCTTGTTTTATGTTTAGCTTGTTCTTGTCTTTCTAGGTCCTTAGGATGCAGCATTAGGTCATTTGTTTGAGAACTTTCTGTGTTTTTAACATATGCACTCATGGCTATAAACTTTCCTCCTAGGACTGCATTTGCCGTGTCCCATACGTTCTGATAGGTTGTATTTAAATTTTCATTGTATTCCAGAAAGTTTCTGATTTCCTCTTTTATTTCTTCTATGACCAACTGATACTGGGTCAATGTATTGTTCAACCTCCAAATGTTTGAGTCCTTACCGCTGCACCTTTTGTTGTTGAATTCTAGTTTTATTACTTGCATACTGGTCCCAGTATGCAAGGAATTATTGAAGTTTTCTTATATTTGTTGAGACTTGCTTTGTACCCTAACATATGATCTGTTTTGAAGAAAGTTCCATGGGATACTGAGAACACTGTATATTGTGCTTTTGCAGGATGGAATACTCTAAAAATCTGTCAGATCCATTAGATTTATGGTGTCATTCAATTCTGGAAGTTTTTCTCAGTTTTTTTGCCTGGAAGACCAATCTATTCATGACAGAAGAGCATTAAAGTTTCTTACTACCTCTGTGTTAGGGTTTTCTGTGATTTTAAGTCTATTGGTTTATGTTTAGTTTAAATTGAGCAATATAAGTTAATTATTGTTATTTCCTCTTGATGTATTCCTCCTCTTATTAGTATGAAGTGACCTTCTTTGTCTCTTCTGACTAGTTTAGATTTGAAGTCCACTTTTACTGATATGAGCATTGCTACTCCTGCTTATTTTTGGAGATCATTAGTGTGATGAGTGTTCTTCCAGTCTTACACCCTAAGGCAGTATTCATTTCTGTCAATAAGCGGGTTTCTTGCAAACAACAGAGTGTCCAGGTTTCCTTTCTAATCCAGTTTGCTAAACAGTGTTTTTTGGTGGGGATATTGATTCCATTAACCTAGAGTGTTAATACTGAGAGATATGTGGAGATTCCTGCCATTTATTTGTTTTTGTTTTTTAAGAATTTAAGTGTGTATAACTAATTATATGCCACTCTCTGAGTACTTGTCTTTCTTTTTGTGTGGCTTAATAGTGCCTGTCCTTTCATCTCTACATAGGATTCCCTTCAGAATCTTCTATAGTGATGGTTTGGTGGTCATACTTGTTTTAGTTAGTTTATCATGGAAAACTTCTGTTCCTCCATCAATTTTGAATGATAGCTTTGCTAGGTAAGGATTTCTAGGACAGAAATTATTTACTTTCAGTGCTCAAAAAACCTTACTGCATGCCTCTTCTTTCTTTTAAGGTTTCTGTAGAGAAATCTGCTGTTATTTTGATGGATTTATATTTTTATGTTATTTGACCTTTCTTTATTATTGCATTCAATATTATTTCCTTGTTCCCTGTGATACTTGTTTTAACAATAATATGCTGTGCAGAGGTTCTACTTTGGTCATGTTTGCTTGGTGTCTTGGATGCTTCCTCTTCCTGCATGGGCATCTCTTTCTTAAAATTTTTTGAAATTTTCTTCTATTATCTTGTTGAATATATTATGTATACTTGTGACTTGCACCTCCTCTCCTTCTTCAATGCCCATAATTTACAGGATTTTTATTTCAAGGGAATCACTAATTTCTTGTTTATTCCTTTTGCAGCTTGTGAGCCTCTTATCTAAGAATTCTTCTGATTTTTCTTTAAATGCATTTTCTCTTTTAGCCTGGAAATTCTGTCTTCTACTTGTTCCAGTCTGCTGTAGTGGGTTTCAAATATATTTTTATGTAACTCAAAGCAATTTTTATTTCTGGGATTTCTGTCTGATTCCTTTTTCTGGGGTTTCCCAGATATTTGTTAAACTATTCTTTCATATCTTGAGTTGATGAAAGCTCTGGATTTATTCCTTTGGCATCAAATCCAGATATTCATGATTTCTCAGTTTCCCTGTCCTTTCTCAATGTTGGTTTTCTGCCTCTTTTTGTCAGGTAGCTAAGGTGGAGAATTGGCTTGGGGTTTGTGAACCCAGTGTTTTCTTGGTCTGATGGGGCGTCTTGTGCAGGCAGGATCAATATAGTGTTCTTGCCAGGTTCCTGGTTTGCTCATGTGACAAGTTGCAATTGAGCTCTATGGTTGTTCACTACAGATTCACCAAGGTGGTCAGATGTGTTTTTGCTTTTCACAGGTTGCAGCTGAGTTTCTCCATAGCTGCTTTGGATCTGGCTAGTCTAACCCTCTCCCAACAAAGTTGGGAAACTCAGGGTTGTGCACTGCTCACAGTTCCACAAAAAACTCAGCTATGCAGCATGCATTCACTCTGAGAGATTGGCTCCTTGCCTCACCTCTCTCTCAGACATCATGTCCGCATTCTGTCCCACACCCATCAGGGAGGGGTGAATTGTGTTCATTGTGTATGACATTCATTTTTTAGGGGGGATGCTTTCTGCCCATGATCTTCACTAGATTAAGTTCCCAGGAGGGCGGGTTGTTATGTGGTGCTCAGCAGTTATGGCTGCTGATTAACAACCATAGAGTTAGGTACAGGCCAATGGGGAGAAATTGCTGACAGTTTTGCCATAGCCAGACAAATGCTGGTGACTGTACCAGTCCCACACTGGATTTTCACAGCTGTTTAGTGTAATTAAAAACTGTTATAAGTTTAAGCCATTAAATTTTATGTGCATCCTATGTGTGGGCAGTAATTTAGTTGGGTAAAATAATAATAATTACCCAAATGTAGCTACCACAACTCTAAGGTGTTTTCTGAATTCTAGAAGGTCAGGGTTTCTGCTTCCCTATGCTATCTGCCAATTTGGATCCCTTCTTTATTATGCTTTTTGACACAGTACAATGTAACTGCCATTTTAAAACCAACATATAAGATTCAGCATCCTAAACAATGCCCCATAATAATGAATATTGTCTATGTTTCATAGTATTTCTCTCCATTCCTCACCCTTTCCTATTTGAAGAAACATTTATTTAGGCTCATGATTCTCTATTATGCTGTATGGTAAAGTGACTTGTAACTACCTTAATTCGAGATTCAGTGCCCTTCACAATGTTCTACTCTAGGAATTGAGCCTGTATAACATGGGATTTCTCTTCATCAATCACTGTTATCAATTTGAAGAAAATATATTGTAGCTTATAGTGCTCTATTATTTTCTGTGGAAAAATAACATGTAACTTCCATTCTAGAAGCAATGTAATTAGAAGATTCAGTTCATGAACAATGACCTACTCTTGGAATTGAGTGTTTCAGAGGAAGTCTTTCCATCTATCACCATTTTCAATTTGAAGTTGCTCTTATGTTCAGTCATATGCTCCCTTATTCTTTGGGGAAAAGAAGCATATAACTGTCATTCTCAAACCTGCATTGTTAGAAGTTTCATTATCTTGGACAATGTTCCCATCTAGGAATTCAGTCTCTGTTTCCCAGGATTTCTCTCCATTTGTCACAGTTTTCAATTTGAAGGAATATTCATTTTGGCTCATAAGGCTGTATTATGCACTATGGCAAAGAAACCTGTACTCTATTTTTAATGCCTGATTTGTTAGAAGGTTGTACATCCTGTACAGTGTTGTAGTGTATAAATTGACTCTTTGAAATATGAGTATTTCTTACCATCTCTTACCTTTTTAAATTAAGGGACATTCATTTTCGTTCACAATATTATGTTATACAATATGATAAAGTATCATGTAGCTGTCATTCTAAAATCAACTTAGAATATTCAGCCTACTGCACAATGTTCTACTCTAGGAATTGACTCTGTGATTAAAAGGATTTCTGTACATCTGGCACCATTTCAATTTGAAGAACAATTATTTTATGTTCAAAATGATCTGTTATTCTGTATTCAAAAATGATGTAAATGCCACTCTGAAACCAACTAGTTTAGGATATTCAAATTTTTTCACAATGATCCACAAAGGAATTGAAACTGTTAACGTTTCTCTTAATCTATCATATTTTTCATTTTCAAGAAAAAAAATTGCCACTAATGCTCTCTTATGCAAAGTAGCATGCAATTCCCTTTTAAAAACAAAATTAGTTTGAATGTTCAATGTCCTGCACATTTTTCCACTATTGGAATTGAGTCAGGGTATCAGGATTGCTGCCATGTATCATCATTTTCAATTTCAGGAATAATTTCTTTCACAAAGCTCTATCATACTGTATGGCAAAGATTCATGCAATTGGTGTTTTAAAACCAACTTACCAACAGATTCAGCATCCTGCACAATGTTCCACTCTAGTAATTCTGTCTGTTCCTCTTAGGAATTCTCTCCTTCCTTCCCAGATTTCAAATGGAACAAACAATCATTTTTGTTCATAATGCTGTATTGTGGTTTATGGTGAAGTTGAATGTCAATGCTATTTGAAAACCAATTAGGTAGAATATAGGTCATCCTGCACAATGTTCTGCCCAAGGAATTGAGTCTGTGTTTCTTATGATTTCTTTCAATCTATCACCTTTTTCAATTTGATGAAACATGCATTTTGCCTCATAATGCTCTATTGCAAAGTAGCATGTATCTGTCATTCTAAAACAAACTCAGTAAGAAAATTCAGCATAATGTACAATGATTCACTCTAGAAATTAAATCTGTGTCTCATAGGATTTCTCTTGATATATCACTGTTTTCAATGTCAGAAACATTCCTTTTGGGTCATAATGCTCAAGGGCAAATTACATGAAATTGACATTCTAAATGCAACGTGTTAGAAAATTCAGTGGGCTGTACAATGGTCCAGTATAGAAATTGATCTTTGTTTCAAGTGTTTCTCTCACTCATCACCATTTTGTGTTTGAAGAAAACAGAATGAGTCATATACTTTGTATCATAAGGCTATATTATACTCCAAGGCAAAGAAACATGTAACTGCCATTCTCAAACAAAATTCTTTAGAATTTTAAGTGCGCTGCACAATTTGTAGTCTATGTTAAGTCTGTTTTTTATAGGATTTCTCTCCATTTATCACTGTCTTCAACTTCATGTTGGCTCATAATACTTATGTGCTGTGTCTAAGTAGGATGTAACTATTTTCTATAACAAACCTAGTTAGAACATTCAGCATACTGCAAAATGTTCCACTGTAGGAATTGAGTTTGCTTTTAATAAGAATGCTATCTATCACTGCTTTCAAAAGGAAGAAACATTTATTTTGGCTCAGTGATGCTCTATAGCAAAGTAGTTTTTAACTACAATTCTAAGATCAACACTTTTATATGTTGAGAGTCTTGTACAGTGCTCAAATTTGGTATTTGAGTTTGAGTTTTGTAGGATTTCCATATACCACCGCTTTTGATTTTTAAAATCATTCATTTTAGGTTAAAAAACTCTACTATGCCCTACATCAAAGAAATCTGTATTTCACATTCTAAAACCAAGTCTGTGAGAAGTTGAACATTTGGCAAAATGTTCCACTCTAGGAATTGATGACACGTTTCACAGGATTCCTATCCATCCCCCACCATTTTCAAATTGATGCCACATTGATTTTGCCTTACAATGCTATATTAAGATCTATGGTAAGGAATCATGTACCTCCCTTTCTAAAACTCAGTTATTTAGAGGGTTGATCATCGTTCACAGTTTTCTCCTCTCATAATTGAATCAGTGTTTCATAGGATTGCTCTCCATTTCTCAACCTTTACAGTTTGAACTCATATTCTTTTGGGGTCATAATTATTTGTTATGATTTATAGAAAATAAGACATTATTGGCATTTTAAAACCAAATTAAAAGTTAGAGAATGCTGCAAAATGTTCCACACCAGGAACAGGATCTCTGTTTCCTTTGATTTCTTTCAAGATATCACTGTTTTCAGTTTGAAGCCCCATGTATTTTGGCTCATAATGCTGTGTTATGTTCTAAGGCAAACATGCATGTTAGTGTCTTTGTGTAACCAAGCTAATTAGAAGCTTCAGCATCTTGCACAATCTACAATGTTTGCAAATGGAACTTATGCCATAAGATTTTTTATCCATCACTGTTTTCATTTGCCACCCCACTAATATTTGTTCATAGTGCTTTACTATGATCTAATGGCAAAGAAACATGTAATTGGCATTCTAAAGCCAACTTACATAGAAAGTTGAGTATCTTGCTTAATACTTTACTTTAGGAATTGATTCTGTATTTCACAGGATGTATCTCCATGTATAAATTATATATCATCATTTTCAACTTGAAGCCATATCAATATTTACTCTTATTTCTCTGTGGAAAATAAGCATGTACATTCCATTCTAAAAGGGACATAGTTAGAAGGTTGTTTCCTGTGCAATATTCCAATCTCAGAAGTGAGTCTGCATTTAATAAGATTTCTCTCCATGTATCACCATTTTCAATTTTAAGCCCTTCTTCTTTGGTCATTATGTTCTATTATGGTCTAGGGCAAAGTAACATGTAACTGCCATTCTAAAACACACTAAAGTAGAAGGTTCAGCATTCTGCACATTCTTACACACAAGGCATGAGTCTGCAATTCATAGGATGTCTCTCAATCTGTATTGTTTGCAATATGTAGCCACTGGTGTTCATAATGTTCTATGATGTAGAAGCATGTTAGCACCATTGTAAAACAAAGTGGTAGGAAGTTTAAGCATCTTTAATAATGTTTCATTTTGGAATTTAGTCAATGTTTCATAGTATTTCTAATGATCCATCAATGCCTTCAATTTGAAGCCACACTCATTTTAGGTCATAATGCTACAATATGTTCTAAGTCAAAGAAACATGGAATTCACTTTCCACAACCAAGTTTGTTAGAAGTTTGAGCATCATTCACAATGTTCCACTCTAGGAATAGCTTCAGTGTTTCACAGGATTTCTCTGAATCTATCATTTTTTTCAATTTAAGCCATATTCTTTTTTATTCAAGCTGTTGTATTATCTTGTACATGGAAGAAGAAACTAAATTTCATTGTAAAACAAATTTCATTAGAATGTTGAATATCCTGCAAATTATTAATTGCAGGAATTGACTCCGTGTTTAATAACATTTCTCTCCATTTATCAACTGTTTCAATTTGAATGGTATGATTTGAAGGAGATGAATCCTCATTTGCTGTCATTAGAATTTGATATGAAACTTTAATGAGCTTAAAGTGGAGCTTAAAGAGGATAAAAACCACAATTGTATGGATCACAAGAGAATACAGATAAAAATCTCAAGAGTCACAGAAACAACTAACTAATGCAATGAGGATTTCAAAAAACTCCAAATCAAAACAGAGGAAATTATTAAAAAGAGATAAATGTCTTAAAGAAGGCAATACATGATTTGAAAAAGGAGTTTCAAAAAATATGAAATGTCTCCAAAAACAAACACACAAAGAATCAAAACAGAAACCCTGGAAACAAAAGGTTCCTTAAGTCAAATATAGAATAGTGTTGACAACCACTCAGGAAGACTGGAACAAGAAGAAGACAGGATGTCAGGGCTCAAAGAAAAACTAGGTATTAAATTATAAAACAGCACAATATTTAAACTAAAGTCTGAGGAGCTGTGTAAGTAATATGTAAGAATGCTGTGATTCCATCAAAAGACCAAACCAGAAATCATAAGCACTGAAGAAGGAAAAAAAGCTGCAAGACAAGAGTATAGGTAATATATTGAATGAAATAATAGCAGAAAAATTCACAAACATTGAGATAGAGATGCCCATCCAGATGCAGGAGGTATCAGGGACATCAAACAGACATGAACAAAATAGAACCTCTCCATGGCACATAATAGTTAAAACAATTATTGCAGAGAACAAGGAAAGAGTACTGAAGTCTTTAAAAGAGAAAAACTAAATAACATACAAAATTGAACCCATCAGAATAACAGCAGATTTCTCAATGGACCCATAAAAGCAGGAAGGGCATAGAGTGATGTATTTTGAGCAAAAAAGAAAGCAATTTTAATTCTAGGATATTCTACCAAGCCAATCAATCAGTCCAAATTGAAGGATGAATAAAAACCTTCTATGATAAACAGAAACTAAAACAAAACATGACCACAGAACTAGCATACCAGAATATTCTGAATGGAATCCTACACATATAGATGAAAATGAACATAGCCATGAAAAAATGGGAATTAACAGATCTCAAGAGAAGGGCAGACAAGTAACTAGACAACAGCATAGAATTAGTTGCACACAAACTCTTACTTAACAAAAACAGCTGAAGGTTAAGAATCACCACATACTCCTCAATATTAGCACTGAATGTTAATGGATTCACCTCCCATCAAAAAACATTAATTAGAAAACTAGATAAAAATGGAAGTACCAACAATGTGTTGTTTACAATAAATCCACATTACAGACAGAAACAAACCTGATTTAGGGTGAAAGGTTTCTCAATCCTTTGGCCCCCCAAAACATTCACAAGTAGCAATATTTATCCCAGATAAAATACTTAAAAGTATCCCAGATAAAGTAAACTCCAAAGCTGTATTAGTCAGAAGAGACAAAGAAGGTCACTTCACACAAATAAAAGGAGCAATATATCAAAAGGCAATAAAAATTTTTAAGATATATGCACCCAATGTCAGTGTACCCAACTTCTTTAGACATACACTATTGAACATAAAAATACAGATAGGTCCTAAGAAAGTGGTGGTAGCAGACTTCAATACTCCTCTGTGAACAACAAGTAGGCTATTCAGACAGAAAGATCAATACAGAAATTCTAGAATTGAATGATATCATAAATCAAATGGACCTGACAGATTTCTAAAGAATATTCCATACAGAAGCAGCAAAACATACAGTCTTTTCAGCAATCCATAGAACTTTCATCTAAGTAGAGCATATTTGGGTCACAAAGCAAGTCTTAACAATTATAAAAAGATTAAATAGTCCCCTACATAATGTCAGACTATGATGCAATTAAAATACTATTCAGCAAAAAATGAAATAGCAGAAAATACTCAAACACCAGGAGCCTGAACAACACTTTGTTACATGAACAGCAAGTCATCAAAGAAATATGGTAGATCAATAAGTTCCTGGAATTTAGAGAGTGAAAGCACAACCTATCAGAACCTTTGGGAAAACAGTCTTAAGGGAAAAGTTTATAGCCATGAATGCATGTAATGAAAACATGGAAAGTTAACTCAACTAAGTAATCAATGCTTTACCTGAAACTCCTAAAAAAACAAGAGTAAGCTAAACCACAAAGTAGAAGAAGGACATAAATTATAAAGATCAGAGCAAAGATCAATGACATAGAGATCAAAAAAATCATAAAAAGAATCAAATAAAATGGGAAACTCTTTCTTTGAAGATAAATAAGATTGAAAAACCCCTGGCAAATGTGACTTAAAAGAGGAGGGAAAGGAACCAAATAGATAAAATTAGATATGAAAAAGGGTACATCACAAGAAGCATCAAGGAAATTGACAGAAGCATCAAGGACTACTTTGAAAACCTATATTGAAGTAAATAGAAAGTCTAGAAGAAATGAACAAATTTCTAGACACAAATGACAAAATTGAACCAATAATATAAATCACCTAAACAGATCTATAAGAAACAATGTAATTGAAGCAGCAATAAAAAACCTCCTAAAAAGTAAAAGTGAAGAAAGTGATGGAGTCATTGCTGAATTCTACCAGACCTGCACAAAACAACAAATATCAACACTCCTCAAAGTTTTCCATGAGATAGAAAGGGAGGGAACATGGCCAAACTCATTCTATGTATCCGGTATTACACTCATCGCTAAGCCAGATAAGGATACAACAAAATTAAATTACAGACGAATACCTTAAATGAATATAGTTGCAAAAATTCTCAATAAGATATTGGCAAACTGAATTCAAGAGCATATCAAAGAGATCATACACAATGACCAAGTCAGCCAAGGAGTGCAAGGATGGTTCAAAATACACAAATCATTAACTGTAATACAGTATATTAACAGAACTGTACAAAAAAAACCCCATATCATCTAAGTTGATGCAGAAAAAACCTTTGACAAAATTCAACATCGTTTCATGATAACAGCTCTGATGAAACTGGGAATAGAAGGAACGTACCTTGCAGTGATCTTTTTTCTTGCTCTTAGTTATTACTGAACCTAACTGGGCCTAATCATGCAGTGACAGAAGATGCAGAAAAGACACAGGATAGACAGAAAGACAGAAACTTGGGACCAGGTGTGTGGAGTGCTTGAGTGAAGATGCTCAACCCTCATTGCTTCTTTTCTCTATTTTCTTCATTTTACTCTGGTTGTCTTCTCTATCTTTATTCTTTAAGACCTTACTCCTTTACAGTTCTTTAAAACCTTACTTCTAATGTCTTTCATTAAAAGCATGCTTCACTATTCTTTAAAACCTCTTTCCTTAGACTCACACTGTCCCATGTTTTGTCTTACCTGTTCTTTAGCATAATCTCTCTTAAAGTCTTTGCCCCCAGACTTTCACTGTCTCATGTTCTCTCTTTAGTTTTCTTAAAGCCTCAGTACTCACACTTGCACTGTTCCATGTTCTCTGTAGCTTCTCTTTAGATTAGCTTTTCTAAAGCCTATGTATAAAGTTTTTGGTGCAGATTTTCTATCAGCCCCTCTTTAGCAAAATTTTTATTTATTCATGTGTGCATACATTGTTTGGGCCATTTCTCCCCCACATCCCCTGCCCCTCCCTCTCCTTCCCCACCCCCTCACTCTTCCAGGCAAAACCTGTTTTTTCTCCAATATTGTTAAAGAGAAGACCAGCAATAATAGAAAGATGAAGCATATTTGCTTATTGAGATAAGGGTAGCTATACAAAGATATTCCTAGCATTGCTTCCATGCACAAGTGTGTTACAACCCAAGTTGATTCATCTCTAACTGATCCTTACACTGGTTCCTGATCCCCCTCTCATATTGAACTCTGTTGCTTTAAGATTTCTGTATTAGTTCCTCTGCAGTGGGGACATCAGACACTTTCATGTTTTGGGTTTCCTACCTATACCCATACCTCCCATATGTGCTCTCCCTTTAGCATGTTACCCAAGTCCAACAACATTGCTGTATTTTCCCTAGCTCTAAAGTCCACAATGAGAGAGAACATACAATTCTTGGTCTTCTGAGGCTTCTAATTTAGCTCAGAATGATATTCTCAAATTCCATCCATTTACTTGAGATTAATAAGATTTCATTCTTCTTCATAGCTATGTAAAAGTATCACATTTTCTTAATCCATTCATCTATAGAGGGGCATCTTGGTTGTTTCCATAATATGGCTATTGTGAATAGCACTGCAATAAAAATGGGTGTGCAGGAGCCTCTGGAGTGACTGTGTCTCATTCCTTTGGGTATATACTCAGGAGTGGGATTCCTCAACCATATGGCTAATCTATGTTTAGATTTTTAAGAAACCTCCATTTTTTTCCAGAGTGGTTGCACTAGCATGCATTCCCACCAGCAGTGTATGAGGGTTCCTTTTCCCCCACATTCTCACAAACACCTCGTTTTTGGTCATGTTTTCGATGATGACTGTTCTACGAAGGGCGAGGTGGAATCTTAGTGTGGGTTTGATTTGTATTTCCTTTATGTCTAAAGATGGTGAGCAATTTTTCATGTGTTTTTCTGGCCATTTGAATTGCTTCTTTTGAGAAAATTTTAGAATATAATGGTGTAGTTGACATAAAATGAATGTGGCTTCAAATTAAAAATAGTGTTAGAAGGAAAGAAATCCTAAGAAACAAAAGCTTAAGTTCGAAATTGGAATATAATGCAGGAATTCAAACTTCTCACTAAACTGGATTTAGACTGATGGTTACATGTTTTGCAATAGAGCATAATAAAACATTATAAATGAAAATGAATGTGGCTTCAAATTATAAATGCTGATAAAAGGAGAGCAATCCTATAAAACTTAATAGTTTTATAAGACTTAATTCCTTGAGTGAAAGGTTATGTGAAATATTCTACTTATTAACTATGTTGCATTTACAGTGGAAATATCAAGCTACTTTGTCATAGATCAAGGTATTGTATTATGAGCCAAAGTGAATGTTCCTCAAATGGAAAATGGTAATAGAGGAAAGGAAATTGTATGAAACACTGGCTAAATTCCTTAGGCAGAACCTTGTGCCTCATGGTCTACATGAGGGACAAACTTCTATGTAAGTTGGTTTTAGAATGACAATTACATTCTTCTTTGCCATAGAAATAATTGATTATTGTGAGCACGAATGAGTGTGTCTTCAAATTGAAAAATGAACTAGATGGAGAGAAATCCTATGAAACACAGACTTAATACCTAAAATTGAACTTTTTATAAGATGGTCCACAATGTAAACTAAATTCAATTTAGAGAGGTAATTACATGATTGTTTGCCATACTAAATAGTACACCATTATGAGCCCAAATGAATGTGACCCAAAATTAAGAACGATGATAAATGCATACATATCCTATGAAACACTGTCATGATTCCTAGTGTGGATCATTTTGCACTACGCTCAACCTTCTAACTGTTTCAGATTCAGAACTGCAGTTACAGGCTTCTTTGCAAATAAGCACATTGCATCATTATGAGCTGAAATAAATGTGGATTCAACTTGAAAATAGTAATAGATGAGGAGAAATTCTATGAAACTTCAACTTATTTTTTAGAGTGGAACCTTGTGCAGGAGAGTCAATAAACTAAATATATTTGTTTTAGAATTGCAGTTACATGATTCTTTGCCATAGAGCATTATAGTGTATCTAAGTCAAAATGAAAGTTGTTTCAAATTAAAAACAGTGACAGAAAGAGAGAAAATCAATGAAATACTGACCTAATTCCTTGAATTGAATATTGTACAGGAATTTCACCCTTCTAACTAAGATGGGTTTTTACTGGCATTTACAGTCTTCTTTGCCACAGAGCATAATAGTATATTAGAAGCAAAATTGCATGTGCTTTCTATTTAAAAATGGTGATAGATGGAGAGAAATCCTATGAAATGCTGCATGGGAGAATAACCTCGTGCATAATGGTCAAGTTTTTATATAAGTTGATTCAGAATGGTGATAACATGCATCTTAGTCATAAAGCATGGTAGACCATTATGAGCCAAAGTGAATATGAGTTCAAATTGATAAGCGTGATATATGGAGCCAAAGCCTGTGAAAGACAAACTTTATTCCTAGAGTTGAACCATGTTTAGATGGTCAAACTTCTACCTAAGTTGGTTTTAAAATGTCAGTAGCATGCCCATGTGCTATAGAACATGGTATGAATTTGTCTTCAAATTATTAATGGTCATAGATGGAAAGAAATGGTATGAAACATCATCTTAATTCCTACAGTGAAACTTGTGCTGGTTAGTCAACCTTCTTCATAAGTTGGTTTGTAACAGCAGTTATATGCTTCTTAGACATGAGCATAATAGAGTATTATGAGGAAAAAGATGTGACTGGAAAATGAAAATGGTGAAAGATGCACACAAATCCTATAAAATACATTGTTAATTCTGAGAATAGAACCTTGTGCAAGGCAGTTATACTTCCACCATAGGTTTGTTTTAGAATGGCAATTACATCCTCCTTTTCCATAGAGCATAATGAACCATTATGTGGAACATGAATGTGACCTGAAAAAGAAAATGGTGAATGATGCAGAGAAATCCTATAAATCACAGTCAAAAATCAAAGAGTTGAACCTTGTTCATGAAGGTCAATGTTCTAAGTGTTCATTTTAGAAGGTCAGTTTCATATTGTTTGCAGTAGAACATAGTAGAGCATTAATAGCCAAAATGAATGTGAATGTGGCTTCAAATTTGATATGGTGATACATGGAGACAAATCCTATGAAACACATACCGAATTCCTAGACTGGAACATTGTACAAGATGGCCAATTTTCTAACTATGTTGGTTTAATAAAGGCTGTGGTATGCTTATTTGAAATAGAGCATTGTGAGAAAAAATGATAAGTTTACACATTGATAATGGTGATAGAGAGAAATCCTAAGTAACACAAACTTAATCACTATAGTTGAATGTTGTGCTGGACTTTTAAATTTCTTCCTAAGTGGTTCTACAATGGCAGTTACATGCTTTTTTTGCATATAAAATGCAGAACAACAACGTAAATTACAATGTTTGGAGAATAACAGAACATTAATAGCCAAAATGAATGTGGCTTTAAATTGATAATTATGATAGACAGGGAGAAGTCCTGTGAAAAACATACTTTATTTCTAGAGTTAGACAATATACCATATGGTCAAATTCTAAGTTTTTTTAAAATGGCAGTTAAATGCTTCTTTGGCATCAAGCATAACAAAACATTATGAGCCAAAATATGGGTTCAGATTCATAATAGTGATAAATTGAGAGAAATTCTCTGCAACACAAAATTAACACCTAGAGTTGAACCTGGGAAAGATGGTAACCTTTCTATGTACATTTGTACATGTTGTACATGTTTGTACATTTGTACATGTACAAATGTACATGTTGTACATGTTTGTACATTTGTACATGTTTGTACATTTGTACATGTTGAAATTTTCTGCAATACAAAATTAACACCTAGAGTTGAACCTGGGAACGATGGTAACCTTTCTATGTACATTTTAAGATGGTACCTTTCTATGTACATTTACATGCTACTTTGTAAAAGAGCACAGCAGATCATAATGTGGAAAACAATGTAATTAGAAAATTGTGAAAGAACATAAAAATTCTACAAGACACAAAATTAATTGAAAGTCTTATAGCTTGAACAGGATGGACAACTTTATAACTATGTTGTTTTCAGATGGGCAGTATCATTCTTCTTTTCCATACAACAATACTAGTCAAAACTAATGTGGCTTTCAAATTGAAAAATGTGATAGATAGAGAAAACCCTATGAAACAGAGACATAATTCCTAGAGTTGAACTTTGCACAGGATAGTGAATCTCCTAATTAAATTTTTTTTGAGTGGCAATGACATTCTTCATTGTCATAAGGCATTTTGCAGAAAATGAATGCACTTTCAAGTTGAAAGTGGTGATAGAATGAAATCTAATGAAACACAGCTTCATTCCTTGAAGTGAACCTTATTCCACATGTTGAACTTTCTAAATTGGTTTTATAATGGCAGTAACATCCTTCTTTGCCATAAAGTATAATATAGCATTATGATTTAAAGTGAATGTGTGTTGAAATTGAAAACTGTGATGAATTGCAAGAAATCCAATTAAACATAGACATAATTTCAGGAGTTGAACCTTTTTTAGGACCTTCAACATTCTACCTAAGTTAGTTTTAGAATGGCAGTTGCATACTTCTTTCACATATAGCATAATAGACAATATGAGGAAAATAAATAAGACCTAAAATACATCATGTTGAAAAATGCCAACAAATTCTATGAAAACAGTCTTAATTACATGAGCTGAACCTTGTTCAGGACTGCCAACCTTGTAACTATTTAGGATTTAGAGGAGTACTTTCATGCTTCTTTGTCATAGAGCATCAGAGAGTATTAATAGCCAAAATTAATGTGGCTTCAAGTTGAAGAAAGTATGAACAAAAAGAAATACTATGAAAAATAGACTTAATTCCTAGATTTGAACCAAATGCAGGACAGTGAAACTACTAATAAACTTCGCTTCACAATGTGAGTAATATACTTCTTTGCCATAGATCACAATAGATCATTAAGAGGAAAATGAATGTAATTTGAAATAGAAAATGGTGAAAGTATAGAGAAATCTTATGACACATCATCTTAATTTCAAAAGCTGACCATTGTGCAGGAGGGTTAACTTTGTAATTATGTTGGTTTTAGAGAGGAAGCCTCATGCTTCTTTGTTTTCATGCATACAGGTTATTAATTTCTAAAATTAAAGTGGGTTCAAATTCTAAAATCAATAGATAGAGAGAAATCTTATGAAACATAGGCAAAATTTTCAGAGGTGATATTTGTGCAAAATGTTCAACCTTCTAACTAACTTGGTTTTGTAATGGCAGTAATATCCTTCTTTGCCTTACACCATAATAGAGCATTATGAACCAAACTGAATGTGAGTTCAAACTGAAAACAGTAATAGGTAGAGAAAACGCCTATGAAAAACTGACTTAACTTTGAGAATTGAACATTTTGCAGTTTCGACCACCTTTTATATAAATTTGTTCAATAATGGCAGTTACATGCCTTTTAACATAAAGTATAACAGATCATAATTAGCCAAAATGAGTGTGGCTTCAAATTAAAAAGAGTGATACATGAGAAAAATCCTATGAAATACAGAACCATTTCCAAAAGTTGAACATTGTTTAGGATGATCAACCATCTAACTAAATTGGTTTCAGAATGGCAGGTACATATTACTTTGTAAAGCACACTAGATAATTATCAGGAAAATGAATATGACAGGATATTAAAAACTGGGAATGATGCAATGAAATCCTTTGAAACATAGTCTTAATAACAGAAGTTGAACCTTTTGCAAAGGATCAACCTTCAGAAGGTCAGTTTCATGTTTCTTTGCAATAGAAAATAAAAGAAAAATATTAGACAAAATCAATGTGGCTTCAAGTTGCAAAAGTTGACACACAGAAAAACCCTATAAAACAAACACAGACTTAATTGCTAGATTTGAAACTCAACCTTCTTACTAAGTTGTTTTTAGAAAACTCATTGCATGCATATTTACCATATGATATTACTTGCAAAAATAGATGTAGCTTCAAATTGAAAATCAATACATGGAGAAATCCAATGAAACACAGGCTTTATTCATAGACTTGATTCTTCTGCTGGAGGTTAAGCTTCTTTTACTTTTATTGTTCAATGGGGTACATTGTGACAACTTACAATAGGCCTTACAGTATATCAGAGTTGACATATTCTCTACCTCCATCATTGTTCTTTATACCTCCCCCTATATTCCTGAAACAGTTGCACCAGGTCTAATATTTCCATTTACATATATGTGTACACAATATTTGCACCATATTCACAATCCTACACACTCTCCCCACATCCTCCCCCTCCCACTGTAACAAGGACATAGACAGGACTTGTTCTATCCTCCTATTCTGTTTCTATAAAAATTTGTTCATTTAAGATAGCTATACAGGTGTTTCCTTATTAAATTTCCATAAATATTGGTATGGTAACACAAATTGGTTCATCCTCTGTATATGGAAACCCAGAAAAAAATCAATCTGAAATAGACAGCTCAATATCCCAAATGAAAAATCTCAAAAAAAGCTTTGTAAACTGTGGAGCAAGTTGAAAATAGAGTATCAGGAGTGGAAGATAGTAGATGAATTAGAAGATCACGAAAGTAGAGAATCATGACAGAATGCTAAGAAAACATGAATGCAATACACAAGATATCTGTGACACCATGAAAAGACCAAACCTACAAATCATGGGTGTAGAATAAAGACAGGTGAAACAAACTAAAAGCATTGACAACCTATTCAACTGAATAATAGCTGAAAAGTTCTCTAACTTTGAGAAAGCGAGACAATGACATTCATCACAGAAATTGATAAACCAAGCCTAAAGTTCATTTGGAAGCAAAAACTATGGTGAATAGCCAAAAAAATACTGAGCAAAACAGCAGTGCTTCAGATATCACAATACCTGGACTTCAAACTATCCTACAGAGCCACAGCAATATAAACAGCATGGTACTGGAACAAAATAGGTATAAAGACCAGTGAAACACTTAGAGGGACTGGATTTGAGTCTACCCACTACAGCCGCCTAAATTTTAACAACAACAACCCAGTTATATGATGGAGTAAACATCCTCTTCTACAAATGTTGCAGGGATAACTGGGTATCTACCAGCAGAAAATTGAGTCCAGACCCATGTTTGTCACTCTGTTCAAAAAAATTCAAAGTAGATTAAGAACCTTAATATATGACCTGAATCCCTAAAGCTAGTTAAGGAAAGAACAGAGAATACACTCAAAGCAATAGGAATAGGTAATGACTACTCAGTAAAGTTCAATTGGTTCAGCAACTAAGCGAAAACACCAAAAAATAGGACTACATGAAATTTAAAACTTCTGCACAACCAAAGAAATGGTCTCTAAATTGAAGAGACCATGTACAGAATAGGGGAAAATCTTTATCAGCTATACATCAGACAAAGGACTATTAACCAGAATATATAGGGTGCTCAAAACACAAAACTCCCCAAAGAATCAATGACCCAATGAATAAATGAGCAAATGAATGAAACAGACCATTTTCAAGGAAGATATCCATATGGATTTAAAAAATAAAGCACATGAAAAATGCTCAACATTCTTGGACATAAAGGAAATGTGAATCAAAACCACATTAGAATTCCACCGCATTCCTGTTAGGATAGCTACCATCAAGAATGCAAACAACAAAAAATGTTGGTGATTATGTGGTGAAAAAAATCTCTCAGACAGTGCTTGTAGTAATGTAAGCTAGTGCAAACACTGTGGATAACAGTATGGAGGCCCCTTAAAAATCTAAAAAGTAGATTTGCCATCTGATACCACAAAACCACTCCTAGGTATATACCTAAGAAATGAGAGTCAGCTTGCACCAAGGCACCTGAACACCCATGTTTATTGCAGATAATTCACTGTAGCTAAGCTATGGAAACAACCAAGGTGCCCCACTACTTATGAATGGATTAAGAAAATAAAGTATTTATATGAAATGGATTTTATATAGCCACAAAAAAATGAAATTTTGTCATTCACAGGTAAGTGGATGGAAATGGATAACATAATCTTAAGTGAAGTTTTCAAGACTCAGAAGTCCAAGGGCTGCATGTCCTCTTTCATATGTGCAATACAGACCTAACTGGTCACACTAAGAAGAGGTTACACACGGGAGGACTAGGGAAAAGAAGGAAAGTAAGAACTTGAAGAAAATGTTTGATATACTCTTTAAATAAGAATGAATATAGAAGTCTTAAACTGACTAAAAGCATCATAAGAAAGGGAGTAAGGTAGAATGAAGTATATTGAAGGAGACAAAAAAATTGGGATTATAACACATATGTACATGGAACTATCACAAGAAAACTCCCTATGTAGCTACCATCATCTGGAAAAAACCAAACATGTCATGTTTTCCTTGTTATGTCTTCTCTCTTTTATATTACAAAACCAGAGAACAGGAGTGTACATCAGGTCCTGCCCAGAGGGAAGGTTGGCACGATGCCAGGGGCTAGGTTTCAGGGAAAGGGGATTGGAGCATGCATATGGTGCAAATAAATGTGCACACATGTATGGAGATCCAAAAATGATACCTGTTGAAATCATTCCAGGAATTGGGAGGGAGAGAGGGAGGGAGGGAGGGAGGGAGGGAAGGGATTGGGGGAGGAGAGTAGTAGAAGCAGTCTATTCATGCATGGTATATTTGATACATTTTAAGAACTTTTTAAATGTCATAATATACCCCCACTCAGCACAAGTCTAAAGGAGTAAAAGCATCATAGAATATTATGAGCCAAGAGTAATGTTTCCTTAACTTGGAAATCATGATAAATGATGAGAACGCCTATGAATCATAGATTCATTTCCTGGATTGTATGATTTGCAAGATTCTTAATCTTTTAACTAAGTTGCATTGAGGTCAGATGTTAAATACTTCCTTACCATAAAACTTAATACAGCATTATGGTCAAAATGAGTGTTTACTCAATTTTAAATGGTGATAGAGAGAAATACTATGAAACACAGTCTCAATTCCTAAAGTGAAACACTGTGCAAGGACTGAATCCTTTAACTAAGTAAGTTTTAGAATGGCAGTTACATTTTCTTTATAATAGAGCCAAATATAGCATTATGAGCCAAAATGAATGTTTCTTTAAATTGAAAATGGTGATAGATGGAAAGAAATCCAATGACACACAGACTCAATTCTAATGTAGAAAATTGTGCTGGATACTGAGTCTTCAACTTAAGTGTATTTTACATTGGTAAATTACATCCTTCTTTACCATAGAGCACAACAGCGCATTGTGAGTAAGAATGAATGTTACGTAATCTGAAAATCATGACAGATGGAGAGACATGTTATGAAACACAGACTCATTCCTAGAGCGAAATATTGTGCAGATCCTCAATTTTCCAGCAAAGTGGTTTTAGGATTTGTATTACAGGCTATGTGCAATAGCACATGATAGGGAATCATAAGCTAAAAGGAATGTTTGTTCAAACTGATATCTGTAATGATGGAGAGAAATCCTGTAAACCACAGACTGAACTCCTACATTGGAACATTGTGCAGAATGCACCTCATGTAGAAGAGTTGATTTTAGAATTTCAGTTAGATGCTACTTTAAAATTGAGTGGAATAGATTGTTTTTGACACAACTGACTGTGCCTAAACATCGAAGGCAGCAATATGCAGAGAAATCATAAGAAACACAGACTCTATTTCTAGAGTGGAACATTGTGCAGGATACAGAATATTGTAACTACTTTGCTTTCAAGTGACAATTTTGTGCTACTTTGCCATAAACAATAGTAAAGCATTATGAAAACAAATGAATGTTTCTTCAACATGAAATCAATAATAGATAAACAGAACTCCTATGAAAGACAGACTGAATTCCTAGAATGAAACATTGTGCAGGATGCTGAATGCCCTAAGTTGGTTTTAGAATGGCAATTACATGCATTTTTTTCATAGAGGATGATAGAAGTTGTGAATCAAATGAATGTTTATTCAAATTGAAAATGATGAGAAATGGAAGATATCCTCTGATATGCACACTCAATCCATAACATGGAATAATGAACAGGAAGCTGAATTTTAACTAATTTGGTTTAGAAAGAAAATTATATGCTGCTGTTCCAAAGATCATCATAGAGAATTAGGAGCCATAACACATGTTTCTTGAAAATGAAAATGGTGGTAAAAGGAGAGAAATTCTTTGAAACACTGTTACAAATACTACCATGGATCATTGTTCAGGATGATGAATCTTCTAACTAATGTGGTTTTAGAGTGGCATCACATCTTTTTTTTTTTTTTTTTTTTGCGATGGAGCATAAAAAAAGTATTCTGAACAAAAATATATCATTTTTTAAATTGAAATGGTGATACATGGAGAGAAATCCTATGAAACACAGAGTCAATTCATGGAGAGGAACATTGTTTATGATGCTGAATCTTTAAGCTAAATTGATTTTAGAATGGCAGTTATATGATAAATTGGCTTTTGAGTTTAGTAGAGAATTATGTACTTAGGGTGGAACATTGCACAGGGCACTGAATGTGAAAACTAAGTAGGATTTAGAATGGCAAGTTAATGCTTCTCTGCCATTGAGCATAACAGAACATTATGGGTCAGCATGATTATTTTTTAAATTGAAATGGATGAGAGATGGAGAGAAGTCCTGTGAAATGCAGACTCTACTCTTAAAGTGGAACGTTGTTCAGGAGGCTACGTATTCTAATTAAGTTGGTTTTTGAATGGCAGCTATATCTTACTTTGTAAGAGAATACAGCATTATAAGCTAAAATGATTTTGTTTTTCAAATTGAAAATGGCAATAGATGGAGTAAAATCCTCTGAAACAAACACAATTCATGCAGTGAAACACTGAATAGGACACTGCATCTTTTAACTAAGTTGTTTTCAGAATGACATGTCCATGCTATTTTGTTATAGAGTATAATAGAGCTTTATGGCCTGAGAAAAATATCCGGAAATTGAAAACAGTATTATATGGAGAGGAATCCTATGAGACACTGATATAATTCCTAGAGTGGATTATTGTGCTTTATGCTTCATCTTCTTACTAACTTTGTTTTGGAATGGCAATTACATGCTACTTTGCTACAGGGCATAATAGAACACTATGAGCCAATAAGAATGTTTCTTTCTTTTCCCTGTATTGTTGTACTACCTTGTGGTAAATTGGGGCATTTACAAATGTTCTTACAATGTATCAAATACATCTAACTTGAATTCAGCCTTTCACTGCTCTCTTTTATTTCTCCTCCCCTAATCCCAGAACAGTTTCAACAAAAATCATTTTTGCATGTACATGGATGTGTACACAATATGTATACCTGATTCACCCTTTGGTCCCCTTTCCCTTCCACCTCCCCCACCTAATATTGGTGCTGACCCTCCCCCTGGGCAGGAACTTTTCTACCTTCCAGTTTTCTGACTTTATAGAAGAGAAAAGATAAAAAGGAGGACATGGCATTTTTTCTTCTTTGAGGTAAGGTAACTACACAGAGAGATGTAAAATGAAAATGGTACTGATGAAGAGAAATGCCATGATATAAGGATCAATATGGAGTGTGCAGAATCTTTGGACTTAGTTGATTTTAGAATAGCAGGAAATGCTTCTTTGCCGTAGAGTATAACAGATTATTGTGAGCAAAAATGAGTTTCTTAGTTTGTAAAGGATATTGGATTGACAGAAATCCTCTGAGCACTCAATTCCTAGAGTGAAAAAATGTGCAGAAAACCCAATCTTCTAACAATGTAGGCATTAGAATTTTATTTACAAGCTTCTTTGTTTTTGAGCGTAAGAGAGCATAGTGAGCCAAAATGAATATTCCTTTAAATTGAAATGGTGAAAAGTGCAGAGAAACCCTATGAAGCACAGACTCAATTCCTAGACTGGAACATTTTGAAAGATGCTGAAACTTCTAATGACGTAGGTTAGAGAATGGCTGTGATATGCTCCTTTTCCATAGAGCATAAGGGACCATTATGACGAAACCTAAAATTACTTCAAATTGAAAGGGTTGATAGATGGAAAGAATTCCTCTGAAATACAACTTTTTTCTTAGAGGAAACTGTGCAGGAACTGAATCTTCTAAGCAAGTTGCATCAGCTTGAAAATTAGATGGAAATTACATGTTATTAGGCTATGGAGAATAACACAGCATAATGACTATTTCTTCAAATTGAAACCAATGATAGATTGAGTGAAATCCGATATTACATAGAAAACTCCTAGAATGGAACATTGTGAAGGACACTGAATCTTGAATTAAATTGATTTAAGAGGTAGTTACATGCTACTTTGCCATAGAGAGTAATAGAGAATTATGAGCCCAAATGAAATTTCTTCAGATTAAAAATGGTAAGAGATGGACAGAAATCCTATGAAACAGACTCTATTCATGGAGTGGGACATGCATTAGGAAGCTGAACTTATATCTTACTGTATCAAAAAGCATAATAGAGCATTATGAACCAAAATTACCATTTCTTCAAACTGGAAATGGTGATACATGTAGAGAGTTTCTATAAAACATGGATTCAATTCCTAGAGTGAAACATTGTGCAGAATACTGAGTCTTCTAAGTCAATTTAGAATGAATGTTACATGCTTCATTATCATATAACCTAATAAAGCATTATGAACCAAAATTAATATTTATTCAATTGAAAATGGTGATAAATGGAGAGAACTTCTGTGAAACACAGACTGAATTCCTATAGTGGAACACTAGCAAGAAGCTGAGTCTCTTTACTAAGTAGTTTTATTTATTTCTTTAATTCACATGTGCATACAATGCTTGAGTCATTTCTCTCCCCTGACCTCCACTCTCTCTCTGTCCCACTCTACCCCCTCACTACCAGGCAGAAACAATTTTGTCCTTACCTCTAATTTTGTTGAAGAGAGAGTATAAGCAATAATAGGAAGGACCAAGGGTTTTTGCTAGTTGAGATAAGGATAGCTATACAGGGAGTTTACTCACATTGCTTTTCTGTACAGATGTGTTATATTCTAAATTAATTCTTCTCAAACTAACCTTTTCTCTAGTTCCTGGGCCCCTTCTCCTATTGGCTTGTATTGCTTTAAAGTTTCTGCATTATTTCCTTAGCATTGAGGACATCAAATGCTTTCTTGTTTTTTCGGGTTTCTTGCCTATCCTCATACCTCCCTTGTGTGCTCTGGCCACTTTATGTGATCAAAGTCCAATTCCCTTGTTGTGTTTGCCCTTCATCTAAAGTTCACAAATGAGGGAGAACATAGAATTTTGGTTTTCTAGGCATGGCTAACCTTGCTTAGGATGATGTTCTCCAGTTTCATCCATTTATCTGCAAATGACAAAATTTCATTTTTCTTCATGGCTGAGTAGTTTTCCATTGTGTATAAATACCATATTATCCTAATCTATTCATCAATGGTGGAGCATCTTGTTGTTTCCATAAATTGGCTATTGTGAATAGTGCTGCAATAAACATGGGTGTGCAAGTGCCTCTGGAGTAACCTTGCCACATTCTTTTGGGTATATCCCCAAGAGTGGTATTGCTGGGTCATATGGGAGATTTTTGTTTAGATTTTTAAGAAGCCTCCAAAAGTTTTTCCAGAGTTGTTGTACTAGTTTGCATTCCCACCAAAAGTGTAAAAGGGTTCCTTTTTCCCTGCATCCTCACCAACACCTGTTGTTAGGGGTGTTGCTAATGATGGCTATTTTAACAGGTGTGAGTTGGAATCTTAGTGTGGTTTTAATTTGCATTTCCTTTAAGGCTAGAGATGTTGAGCATTTTTTTCATGCATTTTTGGTCATTTGAATTTCTTCTTTTGAGATAGCTCTGTTTAGTTCAGTTGCCCATTTCTTTATTGGTTCATTCATTTTGGGATAGTTAAGTTTTTGAGTTCCCTGTATACTCTGGTTATCAGTCCTTTGTCTGATGTATAGCTGGCAAATATTTTCTCCCACTCTGTGGGTGGTCTTTTCAGTTTAGAGACCATTTCTTTTGTTGAGCAGAAGCTTTTTAGTTTTATGAAGTCCCATTTATCTGTGTTATCTCTTAGTTGCTGAGCTGCTGGGGTTCCACTGAGGAAGTCCTTGCCTATACCTATTAGTTCCTAAGTATTTCCTACTCTTTCCCGTACCAACTTTAGAGTTTGGGGTCTGATATTAAGGTCCTTGTTTCATTTTGAGTTGATACTAGTAAAAGGTGATAAACATAGATCTAGTTTCAGTTTTTTGTAGACTGCTAACCAGTTTTCCCAGCAGATTTTGTTGAAGAGGCCGTCTTTTCTCTATCATATATTTTTAGCGTCTTTGTCTAAGATAAATTGGTTATAGTTGTGTGGCCCCATATCCAGGTCTTCTATTCTGTTCCACTCATCTTCATGTCTGTTTTTGTGCAAGTACCATACTGTGTTTATTGCTATTGCTTTGTAATATAGTTTGGAGTCAGGTAATGTGATACCTCCAGCATTGCTCTTTTTGCTGAGTATTGCCTTGGCTATTCCTGGTCTCTTGTGTTTCCAAATAAATTTTATGGTAGATTTTCAATCCCTTTGATGAATGTCATTGGGATTTTGATGGGAATTGCATTAAACATGTAGATTACTTTTGGGAACATAGCCATTTTTGCTATGTTGACTCTACCAATCCATGAACATGGGAGATCTCTCCACTTTCTATAGTTTTCCTCAATGTCTCTCTTCAGAAGTTTATAATTCTCCTTGTAGAGGTCATTCACATCCTTTAAGTTTACACATAAGTATTTGATTTTTTTGAGGCTATTGTAAATGAAATTATTTTCATGTATTCTTTCTCAGTTTGTTCACTATTAGTGTATAGAAATGCTAATGATTTTTCTATGTTAATTTTATATCATGCTACCTTGCTATACCTGCTGATGGCGTCTAGGAGTTTTTGAATGGAGTTTTTGTGTCTTTAAATTATAGGATCATATCTTCTGAAAATATCGATATTTTGACAGTTTCTTTATCTAATTGTATTCCTTTTATTCCTTCTTCTTGCCTAATTGTTCTGGCTTGGAATTCCAGTACTATGTTGAATAGGAGTGGGGATAGTGGGCATCCTTGTCATATTCCTGATTTTAGAGGGAATGGTTTCAGTTTTTCACTGTTAAGTATAATGCTGGCTGTAGGTTTGTCATCTATAGCTTTTTTAATGTTGAGACACTTTCCTTCTATTCCTAGTTTTTTTAGAGCTATTATCATGAAATGGTGTTGGATCTTATCAATGACTTTTGAGGCGATCATGTGGTTTTTGTCTTTGATTCTGTTAATGTGGTGTATTACATTTATTGATTTGTATATTTTGAACCACCCCTGCATTCCTGGGATGAAGACTACTTGGTCGTGGTGAATGATCTTTTTGATGTGTTGTTGAATTTAGTTTGCCATTATTTTTTGAGGACTTTTACATTGATGTTCATTAAGGAGATTGGCCTATAGTTCTCCTTTTTGGAGGTGTCTTTGCATGGTTTGGGCTAAGTGTAATATTGGCTTCATAAAATGTGTTAAGCAGTTTTTCTGCCCTTTCTAGTTCATGGAACAGTTTAAGGAGGGTTGGTATTACTTCTTCCTTAAAGGTCTGATAGAAATCAGTAGAGAATTCATCGAGTCCTGGACTTTTATTTTAGGGAAACTCTTTGTTGCTGCTTCAATTTTGTTTTGTGTTATGCATCTATTCAGGTGATTATTGTCCTCTTGGTTCAGTTTTCAAGTATCTAGAAATTTGTCCATTTCTTCAAGATTTTCAAATTTATTTGAATATATGTTCTCAAAGTAGTCTCTGATGATTTCCTTGACTTCCATGGTGTTTGTTATCACCCTTTTTGCATTCCTCATTTTACTGATTTGGGTTTTTTCTCTCCTGATTTTAGTCAGGTTTGCCAGGGCTCTATTGATCTTGTTTGTTTTTTCAAAGAACCAAATTTTTGTTTCATTCATTCTGTGTATGGTTTTCTTGGTTTCTATTTCATTGATTTCACCTCTTGTTTTTATTATTTCACTCCTTTTTTTTGAGATTTACTTATTCTTGTTTTGCTGGGATTTTGAGATACATCATTAGGTCATTGATTTGGCATCTTTCAGTCTTTTTTTAATATACGCACTTATGGCTATAAAATTTCCTGTTAGGACTGCCTCTGCTGTGTCCCAAAGGTTCCAGTATGTTGTGTTTTCATTTTCATTGACTTCCAGGAACCTTTTAATTTCCCTTTTTAATTTCTATTGTTCATTAAGCAATGAGTTGTTCTGTTTCCAAGTTTTTGTCTTTATTTTCATTGTTGAGTTCTAGTTTTAATGCATTGTGATCAGATAGAATGCATGGCATAATTTCTGTTTTCTTATATTTGCTGAGGCTTGCTTTGTGCCCTAGGATATGATCTATTTTGGAGAAGGTTCCATTGGCTGCTGAGAAAAATATATACTGTGTAGAAGTTGGATGAAATGTTCTGTTGACATCAACTAGATCCATTTGATCTATGGTATGTTTTAGATCTAGGATTTCTTTATTGATTTTTTTTTGGATGACCTATTAATGATGATAGAGGGGTGTTAACGTCTTCCACCACCACTGTGTTTGGAGTTAATGTATCCTTTTAGGTCCTTCAGGGTATGTTTGATGAAATTGGGTGCGTTGACATTGGGTGCATATAGGTTGATAATTGTTATTTCCTTTTGGTCTCATTCCCCTTTTATTAGCATGGAAAATCCTTCTTTATCTCATTTGATCAATGTAGGTTTAAAGTCTACTTTGTCTGAGATAAGTAATGCTAATCCTGCCTCTTTTTGGGGTCAATTGGCTTGGTAAATCTTTCAGCCTTTCATCTTAAGCCTATGCTTATTTTTATCCATGAGATGGGTCTCCTGTAAGCAACAAACTCTTGGATCTTCTTTTTTAATCCAGTTTGTCAAACGGTGCCTCTTGGTAGGGGAGTAAAGTCTGTTAACATTAAGTGTTAGTATTGATAGTTATGTGGTGAGTCCTGTTATTTAGTTGTCTTAGTTGTTTGAGGGCTTGATTGCCTGTACTTAAATAGATCTTATTCTCTAATTTCTTGCTTTTTCTTTTTCTGTACTTTGGTACTGCCTGCCCTTTCATGGCAATGTTGGGTTTCACTTTATGTGTGCAGAATCCCTTGAAGAATCTTTTGTAGTTGTGGTTTTGTGGTCACATATTGTTTTAGTTTCTGCTTATCATGGAAGACTTTTATTGCTCCATTTATTTTGAATGATAGTTTTTCTGGATAGAGTATCCTAGGGTTGAAGTTATTTTAATTCAGTGCCCAGAAGACCTCACCCCAAGCTCTTCTTGCTTTTATTGTTTCTGTTGAAATTTTTGCTGGGATTTTGATGGGTTTACCTTTGTATGTTATTTGTTTTTTCTCTCTTACAACCTTCAGTATTCTTTCTGTAGTCTCTGTACTTGTTGCATTAATGATAATATGTCATGGGGTAGTTCTATTTTGGTCAGATCTGTTTTGTGTTCTGGAGGTACCCTGTACATAGTTTTCTCTAGATTTGGGTAATTATCTGTTATTATTTTGTTGAATATATTACACATTTCTTTTGTATGCATCTCATCTCCTCCTTCAATGCCCATGATTCTCAGGTTTGGTCTTTTGATGGAATCAGTAAGTTCCTGCTTTTTCTTTTCACAGTTCTTGAGTTGTTTAACTAATAATTGTTTGGTTTTTCCTTTAATTACCATTTCATCTTTGTGTTCTGAGATTCTGTCTTCTGCTTGTTCTAGTCTGCTGGAATGGCCTTCCACTTGTATTACATTTATGTTTTGTTCTTTTTTCTGAAGCTTTCCATATCCTGAGTTTCTTCCTCTTTAATATTGTCTATTTTCATCCTGAGTTCATTTATCTCTTTATTTATAATGTTCTTTGTTTCACTTTGGTGTTTATTCAGTGCTTCTATAGTTTCTTTTATTTGTTCTTGTGCTTTCTCAAATTCTCTATTTTTGTTGTTTTGGAATTTCTTGAGTGTTTCCTGTACATTTTCTTTGACCATATCCCATATCATCTCTATAAAATTCTCATTAATTATTTGCAGGTTTTCTTCTTTCTGAGTGTTCTTGTGGGCTTCATTGGGTTCTTTGGCATAGTTTATCTTCATTTTGTTGGAGTCTGGATCTGGGCGTCTGTTCTCTTCATTTCCCTCTGGTTCCTGTACTAACATATTATTGAGGGGAAAATGGTTTTCCTTTTCTTTCCATCTTCCCATCATTCCCCTTGCTACTGTTACTGTCCCTGTAGTGTGTGTAATTCAGTATTGTCTAGATTGTAGTGGTAACAAGGATGATATCTAGAATGTTAAGATGAGAGGAGATGGAAAGCAAAGAAGGTAAAAGAATGGGAAAATAAAACAAAACAAAACAAAAAACAGAGCTGAAAAAATAAACAGGGAGAGACAGTGTACTAATCAACAGTGACCTAAACAGGCATTAGAGAGACAGCACATAAAAAAATTTCCCAAGTTCAAATTCAATAAAGTTTCAGTCTTAATAGTTTTGGTGTTAGTTTTAAGCATCCAGTCCTGGTGTTGGTGTCTGAGTTGTAGTTATGCTGTTGTCTTATCAAGGGGGGAAAATATTCCAAGGTCAAATGCAATACAGTTTCAGTCTATAGTTTTGGTGTTAGTCCTTCAGCATCCAGTCCTGGTGATGGTGTTTGAGTAGTAGTTCTGTTGTTGTCTCATCAAAGGGAAAAAAAAGGAGTCTGGAGACAGCTTTGTGAATGTCTGTCTGAGACTGCAGCTCACCTGCCATCACTGTCAGCCAGCTACTGCTGCAGGCTTTATTTATTGAACATCTCAGGAGTGAGTTTTACACTCACCTAACACCACAGGCTTTGTTTATTTAGAGTTCTCCTGGATTCATGCCTCTTTTTTTCTCCAGTATACATCTCTACCTGCCTTTTGCAATTGCAGTCCTTTTTTATTTAAATTTTGCATGTGGATGTGCCCCTCCCCCACTCTCCAGTGGAACGTGCCACACTTTAGCTGCTGTTGGACGTCTTCCCTTCTCCAAGCACACAGGGGTAAGTGTCACCACATTTGCCTTCTCTGGCCAGCTTGTTTATTTACAGTTCATGTGGGGAAGTGCCCCTTTCCCCCCT
Source organism: Castor canadensis (assembly GCF_047511655.1). NCBI lineage: Eukaryota > Metazoa > Chordata > Mammalia > Rodentia > Castoridae > Castor > Castor canadensis. The sequence continues at coordinate 73,080,903 of NC_133394.1, read as the reverse complement.
CTCTGGTAGAGCTTTCCACAGGACTGCCACTTTTACAAGGTTCCCCCACTCCAAGGTTTCTGGGCAGGGGCCACCACTCCTGGCTTTTCTGGCTGGTTTATTCACAGTTCATGTGAGGGTGTGCCCCTTCTCCACTCTGTGGAGATCGGGGTGTCCTGCCATCTTTGCTACATATCTTTTTTTTTAGCTGCTTGTTTATTATTCAGTTTGGGTTTTTTTTCCTTTTTTCCCTGGGAAGGGGTCAGTCTATCCAGGGACTATGCTGATTTGTCCCAGGGAGTACCACATGCTTCTTATTTGCTCACCTGGTGGTCTCCCAAGCAGTTTTAGGAGCTGGCATCTGGTGGTACAGGATCCCTCTTGGTTTCTCCATTTAATGTGGCATGGGGATGCTATGTGTGTGCTGGGGATGTGGAGGTGTTGGAGTTTTGCCTCTTCTAGGTGGTTTTTCCTGCCAGGTGTATATGCAGCATCTCTCCAATAGTTTACTTTAGGAGGCATTCTTTCTGCTTCTTCCCTCTAGTCGCCATCTTAAAATCTCTATAACTAACTAGTTTTAGAGTGAAAGTTATTTAATTCTTTGCTGTCGACCAAAGAAGAGCACTATGAGCCAAGTTAATGGTTCTTCCATTTTAAAGTGGTGATTGATAGAGAGAAATACTAGGAAGCATAGACTCTATTCCTATAGTGTATCAGTGTGCAAAATATTGAATCATCTAAAAAAATTGGTTTTATACAAGCAGTTATATGCTACTTTGTCATACAGCATACTAAATTTGTACTATTAGCCATACATATGGTAATAGAACGCAATTGACCTTAAGTAATGTTCATAAATACTCAGCTAGTACAAGAACACCCATGAACTACACATGAAAATTGTTTCTGGGAAATTGATTGATCATACTTTTTTTAATTTGGTAAAAAATTAAATATTACCAAACATTAAGGTTTTAAATAATAAAGCAGCATTTGAAATATATTCTAATCACATAAGAACAATTTAAATATGTAATCAGAGCATTACATAAATATAAACCATGTCATTTGGTACTTTAAATTATACTGTATTTTATCACACATTAAAAAATGTTAAAGTAAAAAAAAACAGACAATGGCAATTGTGTGTGATGTTGCAAAATGAGAGAAATTTTATGAAGAACAGAATCATTTCCTACAGTGGAACTTTAGACAGGATGCTGAAGCAGTAGATTAGTTGGTTTTTCAAATAGAAACTACACACATCTTACCTTACAGCATTAAAAGGCAAAATGAATGTTTGTTAAATTGAAAATGGATATGTGAAGAGAATTCCTATGACATACAGACTCAATTGCCAGAATGGAACATTTTGTAGGAAGCTGAACCTTCTAGCAAAGTTTGTTGGGAATGCCATTTCATCCTACCTTGATATAAATCAAACAGATCATTATGAAGCAAAATGTATGTTTCTTCACATTGTAAATGGTGTTCTATGAAAAGAAATCCTATGAAACATGACTCAATTCCTAGAGTGGAATATAGTGCAGACAGATTATCTTTCTAAGTTAGATGGTTTCAAGGGCATTTACATGGTACTTTGTCATAGGCATCATAGAGCATTAAGAGCAAAAATGACTGTTTATTCAAATTGAAAATGGGGATAGATGGAATGCAATCCTTTGATTCATACACTCAAATCTTTCAGTGGAACATGGTGCAGGAAGATGAATCCTCTTACTAATTTGACTTTAGAATGGGAGTTAGATGCTTCCTGGCACAGAGCAAAATATATCATAGCCAAAATTAATATTCCCTTGAGTTGCAAATAACGATAAATGGAGACCAGTGCTGTGAAACACAGATGCAATTCCTACAGTGAAACATTGTGCAGCATGCAGAATATTATAATTAACTTGGTTTTAGAATGGGAGTTAGATGCTACTTTGCCATGGAGTAAAATTCATCACACTAAGTCTAAATGAATATTTGAAGAAATTGAAAAGAGTGACAGATGGAGACAAATGCTGAGACACAGTTGTAATTTCTACAATGGAATGTTCAGGAAAATGAATATTCCAAGAAATTTGACTTTACAATGGCAATTACATGTGACTTTGCCATAATCATAATAGAGAATTATGTACCAAAACAAATGTTTCTTCTAATTGAAAACAGTGGTAGGATGATAAAATTTATATGAAACAAATTCATTCCCTGGAATAGAACATTGTGCAGATAGTGGTATATGGGAAAATTTGATAAAATAAAGATTCATTTTTTAGACTGGAACATTGCACAAGAAGCTGAATCTTTTAATCAATTTTAGAATGCTAGTTCATGAAACTTTGCCATAGGGCATAATTGTGAATTATGAGTCAAATTAATGTTTCTTTAAATTGTACTCATTTGTAGATTTAGAAAACTCTTATGAAAAGTAGACTGAATATCTAGAGTGGAACATTGTGCAGGAACTTAAAATTCTAACTCAAATGCTTTTAGAATGCCAATTACAAGCTACTTTATTCTAGTGCATAATTGATCATAAGGAGCTAAAATGAAAGTTTCTTCTAATTGAGGATGGTTATAGATAGAGAGATTTTCTAGGAAGCACAGACTCAGTTCCTAGAAAGGACTATTCTACAGAAGAAAGATTCCTCTAACTGGTAGGGTTTCAGATGGCATTTTCATGCTTCTTTGGTTTGAGACATAACAGGGGATTATGAATGAAAATGAATGTATTATCAAATGAAGATGGCAATAGATGGATAGAATTCCTTTGCAACAAACTCAGTTTGTAGAATAGAACAGTGTGCAGAACACTGCATCTTAAAACTAAGTTGGCTTTAGAATATCAGATTCATCTGACTTTGTCTTAGAACATAATATATCATTGAGTCAAAATGAATATTTCTTCAAATTGAAAGTGATAGGTGGAGAGAAATGCTATGAAATCCAGACTCCATTCCTAGAGTAGAATATTATACAGCATACTGAATCTTTTAACAGGTGGTTTTATAATGGCTCTTACAAGAGACTTTGCCATAGAACTAAATATATCATTATGAGACCAAATGAACACTGCTTCAATTTAAAAATAGTGATCAAGGGAGAAAAATCTCAGGACACAAACTCACTCACTAGAATGTAATATATAGAAGGAAGCTGAATATCCTAATTGAATTTGTTTTAGTATGGTGTTTACATGATACTTAATATATAACATTATATAAAATTATAGGCCAAATGTATGCTTCTTCAAGTTGAAAACAGCAATTTATAGAGACAAGTATTATGAAACAAATACAATTCCTAAGGTGGAAAATTTTGGAAAAAGATGAGTTATCTAAGATGTTTTCTGATAGCAGTTAAATGGTTATTTCCCATAAAGCATAGTAGAGCATTATGAAGAATAATGAAGGTTTTTTTCAAATTGACAACAGTGATAGATGGAAATAAACCCTTAATAACATAGTCTCAGTTCCCAGTTTGAACATTGTGCAGGAATCTGAACCTTATAACAAATTGGTTTTAGAATGGCAATCACATGCTTCTTTGCCTTAGAACATAATAATCAAAATAAGCCAAAATGAATGTTTCTTCATAATGAAAATCATGACTATAATTCCTATGAAATGTACTCAATTCTTAGTGAATTCCTAGTGGAATTTCTTCATTGTGAAGGATGAAGAATGTTCTAAGCAAGTTGGTTGTAAAAAGGCAGTTATAAGTGATTTAGCCAGAGCACATAATAGAACATATGAATTGAAAATATTTGTAAATGGAAAGATAGACTATGAAATACAGACTTAATTTTTAGAGTGAAAAATTGTTCAAGACCTTGAAATGTCCAAATAAGTTGGTTTTTGAATGACAATTGCCAGTGACAGTGTCATAGACAATTGTAATGCATTATGAGCCAAATTTAGTATTTCTTTTATTGCAAATGGTGATCTATGGTGAGAATTCTTAGAAAAAGCAGTATTAATAAACAGAGTGGAGCATTTTATACAAAGCTGAATACTCTAACTAAATTTGTTTTATAATGACACTTACATTATACTTTGATACAGAGCATAGTAGATCACTAATAGCCAAAATTATTGTTTCTTCAAATTGAAAATTGTAATATATGAGTGATGTCATATGAAACACACATATACAAGAGCACAACATCGACAATTAGGTTAATCTTCTAAATAAATTGGTTTTAGAATTGCAGATGCATGCTTTTTTTCAATAGCTCCTAGATAGCATTAGGAGTCAAAATTAATGTTTCTGCAAATTGAAACAGTGATATTTGGAGAGAAAGCCTAGAAAACAAATTCAATTCAGGCATGGAACATTGTGCACAAGAATTCATCTACTAACTAAGATGGTTTCTGGTGGCTTTTACATGGTTTCTTTGTCATTGGCATAATAGAGCATTAAGAGCAACAATAAATGTTTCAAAAATTACAAGTGGTGATAGTTTGAAAGAAACAATTTGAAACATAGACTCAAATTCTAGGGTGGAATATTCTGTTGTAAGCTGAATCTACTAACTAAACTGGTTTTTAGAAAGGAAGTTACATGAAAATAGCCATGAGACATAATAGAGAATCATGAGAAAAATTAAATGTTTCAGGGGCAATGTAATTAATGTACAGTATAAGTCTAATCAGATTGTCACTATGAATCTCCTCCTGTAAAATGAATATATCCCAATAAAAATTTATAAAAAATGATAAATATAAAATGAATGTTTCTTTATACTGTGAATGGTTCTAAATGAAAAGAAATCCTTTGAAACTCAGGCTGAATTCCTAGAGTGGAACATTGTGTAGGACCTGAACCATCTAAGAAAGTAGGTTTTAGAATGTCAGTTACATGATACTTTCCCACGTGCACAATAGAGCATTAGGAGCCCAAACAATTGTTTCTACAAGATGCAAATGGTGATAGATGGAGAGCAATCCCATGAAACACACACTCAATTTAATAGTTGAACCATAAGAAGGAATCTGAACTATCTAAACTATCTTAATTTTAGCATTGCAGCAGCATAATACTTTGTTATGCAAGATAATACAGTATTATGAGACAAGAGGAATATTTCTTTAAATTGAAAACAATGATAGATGAAGAGAAATATAAAGAAAACCAGACTAAATTCCTTGAAGGGAATATTGTGCAGGACAATGAATCTTCTAAATAAATGGTTTTAGAATGACATTTACAAGTCTCATTGGCACAGAGCATAATAGAGCATTATGAGCTAAAATGAATGTTTCTTGAAATTGAAAACGTGATCTACAGAGATAAATTTTATGAGACACAGTCTAAATTCCTTAAATGGAAAATTCTGCAGGAAAATGAATCACCTAAGTTAGTTTTGGAATAACAGTTATATGCACCTGTGCCTTAGAGCATAATAGAGCATTAAGTGACAAAATTAATGTTTCATCAAATTGAAAATGGAGATAGTTAGAAATCCTATGATATGTACTCAATTCCTAGAGTAGAACATTGTGCAGGATCCTGTGTCTTCTAAATAAATTGGTGTTGGAATAGTAGTTATATGGTAATTACAAAATGAGCATATTAAATCAATATGAACTAAAGTGAATGTTGCTTCAATTTGAAAACTGTGACAGATAAATGCTATGACACACAGATTCAATTCATAGGGTTGAACATTGTGCAGGATGGTGAATCTTCTAACTATATTGGTTTTAGAATGGCAATGAAATGCTACTGTGTGTTAGGGCACAATAGACCATTCTGAGCCAAAATAATGTCTCTTTGAATCGCAAATGTTTGTATATGGAAAGATATCCTATTGAACACATACTCTCACTTCCTAGAATGGAACATTTTGCAGGAATCATAATCTTCTAATTATATTTGTTTTAGAATGGCAGTAACATGTTTCTTTGCCAAGGAGATAATAGAGCATTATGAGCCAAATATATGTTTCTCTATATTGTAAATGGTTGTAGATTGTGAAAAATCATTTGAAAGACAGACTCAATTCCTGAAGTAGATTCTGTACATTGCACTGAATCTTCTTTTACAAAGGTAGTTTTTAAAATGGAGATTACATAAAACTTGCCTTAGAACATTATGAATCATAATGAATGTCTCTTGATATTGAAAATGGTCACCTATGAGGATAAATTTTATGAAACACACACTCGATTCCTAGAGTGGAACATTGTTTAGGAATCTAAATAGTGTAAGCAAGTTGGTTTTAGAATGACAGTTCTATGTGTCTTTTAATAGAGAATAATGAAGCTCTAAGTGCCAAAATGAGTTTCTTAAAACTGAAAACTGTGATAACTGGAGATAAATCCTATGATACACAGGCATAATTCCTAGAGTGAGACATTGTGCAGGATGCTGAATATTCTAAATAAAATAATTTTAGAATATCAGTTTTATGCAAGTTTGCCATACAGCCTAATACAGTATTAGTAAAAAAAATAAAATTTCTTCACATTGAAAACAGTGATCTATGGAGAGAAAATCTATAAGACAAGACTTAATTCTGAGAGTGGATCATTATGAAAGATGCTGACTCTTCTTAGTTGGTTATAAAATGGCAGTTCATGTGACATTTCCATTGAACATAATGGATTATTATGAGCAAAAATGAATGCTTCTTGTAATTTAAAATAGTGATTGGTGGACAGAAATGAAACACAATTCCTAGAATAGAGCATTATGTTGAATGCTGCATCTTGTAGATAAGTTGGTTTTAGAATGGCATTTATTTGCAACCTGCTATAGGGAAAAATAAATCATTATGAGTGAAATGAATTATTCTTCAAATTGAAAATTGTGATAGATGGAGAGAATAGCTATGACACAGAGACTCACTTCTCAGAGTGGAAAATTTGCAGAACTATAAATTTTCAAAATAAATTGGTTTCAGAAAGCCAGGACATGCTGCATGTCATACAGCATAGTACAGCATTCAGGGCCAAAATGAATATTTTTCAAATTGAAAATTGTGATGGATGGACAGAAATCCAAGTAAACATAGACTCAATTCATAATGTAGAACATTGTGCAGATGGATGAATCTAATAACTAAGATGGCTTCCGATGGCAGTTACATGATTCATGACCATAGGATAATAGCATTATGAGTATAATTAATATTCTTAAAAGTAAAAATGATGATAGCAAGAGAGAAATCCTAAGAAAAACAGAATCATTTCCTAGAGAACATTATTAAGATGAATCTTCTAACTACAATGGTTTCTTATGGCAGTTACATCTTTCTTCGTCTTCAAGCATAATAGAGCACAATGTGCCAAAATGAATGCTACTTACAATTGAAAATGATGATTGCTAGGAAGAAATTATATGACAAAGACTCAATTCCTAGAGTGAAACATTGTGAAGGATGCTGAATATTTTAAATAAGTTGGTCTTTGAATGGCAGTTATATGCAACTTTGCCATAAATCATTATAGAGCATTATCCATCCAAATGAATGTTTGTTCAAATTGAACAATCATGTGTGGAGATAAATTCAACAAAACATGATTAAGTTCTTAGAGTGGAACATTATGCAGGACACTGAATGATCTAAATTGGCTTTGGAATGCCAGTCCATGCAACTTTGCCCTAGAAAATATAAGATAATTATGAGCAAAAATGAATGTTCCTTCACATTGAAAATGGTGATAGATGGATGGAAACCAAAATAATCACACTCAATTTCAAGAAGAGAACATTGTTCTAGAAGGTGAATCATCTAAATAAGCTTATTTTAGAATTGCAGTTACATGGGACTTTGCCAGAGAGCGTAATCAATTGTTATGAGCCAAAATAAATGGTTCATCAATTGAAAATCATGATAGTTGGGAAGTAATCCTATGAAACACAGACAGGAGGAGGAAAAATGACAACTGGGACACAGATACAGACAACGAGATCTCTGTGATTCAGGCACCTTGCTGAGGTGCTCGAGACCTTGTTGGCTGAGGTAAAGAACAAAGGAGAGCTGAAACTTTGGAATCCTTAACCCCTAGCCTGTGGAAGTCTTCTCCACTCCATGATACACTGAAAGAACAGGCAGGCTGCCACCCACATGCTGCCACCTCCCACCTGGCGGACCATCAGACCACTACCCACTGGCCTGCTAGGCCACCACCTACCTGTCTGCCTGCCAGCCACTGCCACCTGCCTGCCAGCCTGCTGGCAGCCAGCTCCAACAATGCTTGGAAGACCTTCAGCAGACCAAACAAAATACTTTCCTGATGCAGCCATACTTGGTAAAAAAAAAAAAAAAGAAAAAAGAAACAAAACTCCAAAACCCTGAACCCCCATAAAAATCTTCTCCACACCACATTACACTGAGAAAACAGGAGGATTCCAACTCCTACAGATGCCAGCTCCAAACCTGCCTAGGAGATGCAGACAAACAAGACTGGATGCTGAAGGAGTAACACCAGAACTACTAAGACTGAAATTCTACTATTCCTGAACCTGAAATTTATTTTTTTCTCTTTTCTTGAAGTGTTTGTTTGTCTTCTTCTCTGTTTCATTGTCCACCATCACTCTCAGTTGGTATCTTTGGTTCTCTATTTTTTTCAAATTTTTTCTTTCTTTTCCTTTTTTCTCCTTCTATCTTGGTTTTGTTAGCTTTACTATTTTTAAGTTAGCTAATACTTAATTACACATAGGCCAGGGACAGAAACAGCACCAAGTGGAAAGATGGGAAGATGAAAAATGGATGGAAACCATTCTATCCCTAAAAATAAATTAGTACAGGATTCAGAGGGAAATGAAGAAAACGGTTACCCAGATCAAGACTCCAACAAAACAAAGATAAACTATACCAAGGAATCCAATGAATTCAAGAAGAACAATCTGAATGAAGAAATCCTGCAAGTAATCAATGAGAATTTCATGGAGATGTTACAAGAAATGGTCAACCAAAACGTACAGAAATCACTCACGAAATTCCAAGACAACAAAAATAAAGAATATGAGCAAACACTAAAACAAATAAATGAAATCATAGGAGCCCTAAATAAACACCAAAGTGAAACAGAGAACACCACAAATAGAGAGATAAATGAATTAAGGATGAAAATTGGCAATATTAAAGAAGAAGTGACTCATGATAAGGAATACATCAGAAAAAAGAATGAAACAGAAATACACAACTAAATGGAAGGCCACTCCAGCAGACTAGAGCAAGCAGAAGACAGAATCTCAAAACTTGAAGATGAAATAGAAATTAAAGGAAAAACTGAAGAAGTATTAGTCAGACAACTCAAGACTTGTAAAAGGAATATGCAAGAACTCACTGACTCCATCAAAAGACCAAACCTGAGAATATGGGCATTAAAGAAGGAGAAGAGGTGCTAGGAAAAAGAATTAGTAATATATTCAACAAAATAATAACAGAAAATTTCTCAAATCTAGAGAAAACTATGCCCATTCAGGTACAGGAATCTTCCAGGACACCAAACAGACTTGACCAAAATACAAATACCCCACAACATATTATCATTATAACAACAAGCACAGAGAATATAGAAAGAATATTGAAGGCTGTAAGAGAGAAAAGACAAATAACATACCAAGTTAGTACTGGAAGGAGCATGAAACACTGTGTGAGTAATAGGTATATGCAAGGACTTCCTCATTAGAACCCCCAGCAGTTCAGCAACTAAGAGAAAGAATGAACAAATAGAACTTCATAAAATTAAAAAACTTCTGCACAGCTAAATAAATAGTCTGTAAACTGAAGAGACCATCCACAGAGTGGGAAAAATATTTGCCAGCTATACAACAGACAAAGGACTGATAACCAGAATAGAAGGAACTTTAAAAAACTAAACTCTCCCTAAATCAATGATCCAATGAAGAAATGGGCAAATGAACTAAACAGAAATTTCTCCAAAGAAGAAATTCAAATGGCCAAAAAAGCATATGAAAAAAACGCTCACCATCTCTAGTCATAAAGGAAATGCAAATCCAAACCACACTAAGATTCCACCTCACCCTTGTTAAAATAGCCATCCTCAAAAACACCACCAAAAACAGGTGTTGGTGAGGGTGTGGAGAAAAAGGAACCCTTGCACACTGCTGGTGGGAATTCAGGCTAGTGCAACCAGTCTGGAAATAAATTTGTAGGCTTCTTAAAAATATGAATATAGATCTGCCATATGATCCAACAATCCCACTCCTGGGGATATACCCAAGGATTGTGATGCAGGTTACAACAGAGGCACCTGAACACCCATGTTGCAGCACTATGCACAATAACCAAGTTATGGTAACAACCAAGATGCCCCATTACAGACATTTTGATCAAGAAAATGTGGTATTTACACACAATGGAATTTTACTCAGCCATGAAGAAGAATGAAATCTTATCATTTGGAAGTAAATGGGTGGAACTGCAGAACATAATTCTGTGCGAGGTTAGTGAGGCTCAGAAGACCAAAAATCATATGTTCTCCCTCATATGTAGACTTTAGATCTAGGGCAAATACAACAATGTTGTTGTACTTGGGCCAACCTACTAATTAACTTGCTTTAGAATCAGAGTTACATATTAAATTGAACTTTGCAGAATACCTGGAACATTGTAAGCCAAAATCAAAGTTTACCTAAAAAGAAACCATGATGGCTTGGGAGTAATTTTCTACCTTATAGACTGAATTACTTGAGTTGAACTTACTGTCAGATATTCAATCTTCTAACAAAGATTTTTAGAATGGGAGTTATGTGTTTCTGTGACATTTGGAATAACACAGTATTTTGAGCTAAAACATATGTTTCTACCAATGGTGATACATGGGGAAATATTCTGTGAAAACAGCCTCAACTGCAAGAGTTGGACCTCCTCCCAGATATTTAAACTTCAAAATAACGTGTTTTTATAATGGGAGTTATATATTTCTATGATCTGTACTAAAAAAATTCAGCATTGTGAGGAGAAAAGAATGATTCTGCCAATTAAACTCCATGATTCCATGAGGAATAATCCAGTGAACTACAGACTGATTTCTAGGAATTGAACTTTCTGCCAGAAATTCAAATTTCTAACTAAGTTGGTTTGAGAATGGGTGTTACATGTTTCTATAAAATTTGGCATATTCAAAATTATCATATAAAATGAATGTTTATCACAATTAAAAATGGTGATGATATAAAATAACCTTGTGAAATACAGACACAATTTCTAAACTTGAACTTAATGCTAGGCATTCAACCTTACAACTAAGTTTGTTTTAGAATGGGAGTTAAATGTTACTTTGAAATTTATAGTATTCACAGAGCCTTGTGAGATAGAATGAAGGTTTCCACTTATAAAAATAGTGATACATAGGGAGCAATACACTCAGTTCTTGGAGTTGAACTAATTGCCAGACATTCTCTCTTCTAACTAAGTTTGTTTTACAATGGCAGTTCATGTACCTATCAAATTCAGAATAATACATATAGCATTATGAGTGATAATGTATATTTATTTGAAAGAAAATGTTGATGGATGAGGAGAAATCCTGTGAAATACACTCAATTGTGAGACTTGAATGTACTGCCATACATTTAACATTTTAAGTAAGTTGGTTTTATAATGTTAGTTTTATGTTTCATTGAAACTCAGTATAAATATGCATTATGACCTGAAATGAATGGTTCTCCCTATGAAAAACAGTGAAATACAGAGTCAATTCCAGGAGTTGAACTTATTCCAAGACATCAAACTATTAGATAAATTGGTTTTAGAATGGGAGTGAAAGCCTTCTATGAAATTCAGCATTTACATCATCATGAGCTAAATCAATGTTTCTCCCAAATAAATGTGGTGATAGATTTGGAGTAATCCTGTGAAATGTGGAATCAATTCTAGGAACTTAACTTACTGTCAGACATTCAATATTTAACTAACTTGGTTTTAGAATGGAAGTTACATGATATTCTGATATTCAGCATGACATTATGATCTAAAGTGAATGTTTCTGTCAATGAAAACCATGAAATATATATAGTGATCCTGTGACACATGTACACAGTTCCATGATTTGAATTTCTTTAGAGTCATTCAATGTTCTAATTAAGTTGGGTTCATTCTGTAGTTTATATGTTTCCATAAAACTCAGCATAATACATAGAGCATTATGAGCAAAAATGAATGGTTCTCCCATATAAAAATGGAGAAAGATGGAAGAAATCCTGTTACAGAAGACTGAAAACTGGAAATAATCCTACTTACAGACAATCACCATTCTAAATAAGTAGATTTTAGAGTGTATGTTACATGTTTCTGTGAAATTCAGAACAAAATTTACAGCACTGTGAGAATGAATTTAAGTTTCTCAAAAATAAACCATTTGGTGTATGGGGAGGAGTACTGTGAAAAACAAAATCAACTCATCAACCTCCATGTAAGGTGGTTTTAAATGGTTGGTTCATGTTTCCAGGTTATGCACAATTGTTCATTCAACATTATGATCAAAAACAGTTATTTCTAGAAAGTAAACATGGAGATAGATCAGAGGTAATCCTGTGAAGTAGGGACTCAATTCCTACTGTTGTACTTACTTCAAGACATTCACTTATAATAGTTTGGTTATAGATTATAAGATATATGTTACTATGAAATTCAGTATAACACAACATTTGAGATAATTATAGTACATTAGAGCTAATTAGAATTCATTAAAATGTTTCTTGAAACAAAAATGATCAGAGAATTACAAAATGGTGGCTAGAGGGAGGAAGCAGAAAGCAAGCCTCCTATAGTGAAATCTTGGAGAGACTCTGGAGACACACTTTGCAGGCATAATCACTGAGAAGAGGCAAAATTTTGACCCCTCCACACCTCCAGCCAGCACAGAGAATCTCCACTTCACATTAAACAGAGAAACAAGGAGGGGCAACAGGTCACCAGTAGCCCACGCACAGACAGCTTGGGAAGACATAGACAAGGTGAGCTTCACAGTACCATGGTACTCCCACAGACAAGCCTGGGCCAGAGCAGCATAGCCCCCTGGAAATACTGACCTCCACCTGGAGAAAAAAAGAGAAACTGACAAATAAGCAATAAGAAGAATAAAGACATGCGGGAAAGAGGGTGGGGCGCACTGAGCCCCAAAGATTGGGGGAAGGGAATCCTTCCCAGGACTGTAAATAAGCAAGCCAGGCAGGCAGGAGAGGCTCCGGCGGGAGCAGGGGCATGCACCCAGCAACCAGGAGCAGGAAAGCTTTTGAGAGTGGAAATATTGTGAGAGTGGTGGAGGGAGGAAAACTCCACAGGAGAGGAGGGAAGACCCACTTCCCACGTGAGCTGTAAACAAACATGGTGGCTGGCAGGAGCAGCAGCACCACCCAGTAATCAGAAGCAGGAAAGCTTGTGAAAGTGGCGGTGGGAGGAAAACTGCACAGGAGACAGGGGAAGACCCACTTCCCACATGAACTGTAAATAAAAACGCAGGCCTGAGAAAGAGAGTGCAGTGTCACCTTTCACATTGTGCTTGGAAAGGGAAAAGCTTGTAGCAGAGGCTCACACACAGGAGAACTCTGAGTAAACAAAGTCTGCAGGGCCAGATGATTGCTAAGCTCACCCCAGAGATCCGCATAAATAACGCCTCCAGCAAGAACAGGCTGACAGCAGCGGGCAGGCAAGCCACAGCCACAGATACCATTCTCAGAACTGTCTCCAGACACTTTTTTTTCCTTTTCTCCCTACCTTTGATGAGAGAACAACCGAATTACACCTGCATGCTGAAAAACTTACTGAAACTGTATTGCATTTGAACTAGGGACACTTGGTGGGGTTTTGTGTGTGTGTGTGTGTGTGTGTGTGTGTGTGTGTGTAGTTTTGTTCTACTTTATTCGTCCCCTTTGATGAGACAACTACAGAACAACATCTGAGGCACCATCTCCAGGATTGGAGACTGAGATGGACATCCAAATTATTAAGACTGAAACTTCATTGAATTTGAACTTGGAAGTTTTTTGGGTTTTTTTTTTTAATTTTCTATTTTTTATTTATTTTAATTTATTTTTACATAGAGATATTCTTTCATTTATTTATTTTTTATTTTTGTTCTTATCTTTATTTTTTTATTTTTGATTTTCAATCCTCTCTCTGTCTCTCCAATATCTGTTCAGCTTACTGTTCATTAGTACACTAATGCTCCCTGTTTATACCTTTGAAACTTTCTTGTCTGATTCCCTGTTCTGTTTTCTCTTTCTTGTCTGTTTATTTGTTTTTCTCTTTTCTTTAACTTCTTTGCTTTCCACCTCCTCTCACCCTTCCATTCTAAAAATTACTATTGTTATTATTACAAGCTAGAAAATACTTAATTGCACACAGTACAGGGACAGTAACAACACCAAAGACAATGATGGGAAGACAGAAAAAACAGGGAAACCACTTTCCCCACAGCAAAAAATTACTACAGGAACCAGAGGGGAATGAAGAAAATAGATACTCAGATCCAGACTCCAAGAAAATGAAGATAAACTATGCCAAAGGACCCAATGAAGCTCACAAGTACTCAATGAGAATTTTATAGAGATGATACTGGATAGGGTCAACCAAAATGTACAGGAGACACTCCAGGAATTCCAAGACAACAAAAACAGAGAATTTGAAAAAGCAAAAGAAGAAATAAAGGAAACCATAGAAGCACTGTATAAAACCAAAGTGAAACAGAGAACACAATGAATAAACAGATAAATGAACTTAGGACAAAAATAGACAACATTAAAGAGGAAACCACCCAGGATATGGAAAACCTCAGAAAAAAGAACAAAACAGAACTGCAAAACAATACAGAAGGCCAATCCAGCAGAATAGAACACACAGAAGAAGAATCTCAGAACTTGAAGATGAAAAGGTAATTAAAGGAAAAACTGAAGAACTATTAATTAAACAACTCAAGACCTGTGAAAAGAAAATGCAAGAACTCACCGACTCCATCAAAAGACTAAACTTGAGAATCATGGGCATCAAAGAAGGAGAAGAGGTGCAAGTGAAGGGAATGCATAATATATTCAACAAAATAATAACAGAAAATTTCCCAAGTCTAGAGAAAGATATTACCATACAGATGCAAGAGGCCTCCAGGACACCAAACAGACCAGATCAAAATAGAACTACTCCATGACATATCATCATTAGGATGAAAGGCTGGAAGAAGATTTACCAAGCCAATGGCCCCCGAAAACAGGCAGGAGTAGTAATACTTATTTCTGACAAAGTAGACTTCAAACCTCATTGATCAAACGAGATAAAGAAGGACATTCCATACAAATAAAAGGGGAAATAGACCAAAAGGAAATAATAATCATCAACCTGTAAGCACCCAATATCAACACACCAATTTCATCAAACATACCCTGAAAGACCTAAAAGCATATATAAACACAAACACAATGGTTGTGGGAGACTTTAATATCCCATTATCATCAATAGATAGGTCATCCAAACAAAAAAATTAAAAAAGAAATCCAAGATCTAAAATATACAATAGATCAAATGGACCTAGTTGATGTCTACAGAACATTTCATCCAACTTCTACACAATATACATTTTTCTCAGCAGCCCATGGAACCTTCTCCAAAATAGATCATATCCTAGGGCACAAAGCAAGTCTCAGCAAATATAAGAAAATAGAAATTATACCAGGCATACTATCTGATCACAATGCACTAAAAGTAGAACTCAACAACAAAAGTAAAGACAAAAAACATGCAAACAGCTGAAAACTAAATAACTCATTATTTAATGAATAATGGATCATTGATGAAATGAAAGAGGAAATTAAAAAGTTCCTGGAAGTCAATGAAAATGAAAACACAATCTACCGGAACCTATGGGACACAGCTAAGGCAGTCCTGACAGGAAAGTTTATAGCCATGAGTGCATATATTAAAAAGACTGAAAGATCCCAAATCAATGACCTAATGATACATCTCAAACTCCCAGAAAAACAAGAACAAGCAAATCCCCAAAAAAATAGAAGGGGAGAAATTTTAAAAAATAAGAGCTGAAATCAACGAAATAGAAACCAAAAAAATACAAAGAATTAATGAAACAAAAAGTTGGTTCTTTGAAAAAATAAACAAGATTGATAGAACCCTGGCAAACCTGACTAAAATGAGGAGAGAAAAAACCCAAATTAGTACAATCAGGAATGCAAAAGGGGAGATAACAACAAACACCAAGGAAGTCCAGGAAATCATCAGAGACTACTTTGAGAACCTATATTCAAATAAATTTGAAAATCTAAAAGAAATGGACAGATTTCCAGATACATACGACCATCCAAAACTGAACCAAGATGAAATTAATCACTTGAATAGATCTATAACACAAAATGATATTGAAGCAGTAATCAAGTGTCTCCCCAAAAAGAACAGTCCAGGACCTAATGGATTCTCTGCTGAATTCTATCAGTCCTTCAAAGAAGAACTGATACCAACCCTCCTTAAACTGTTCCATGAAATAGGAAGGGAAGGAAAACTACCAAACACATTTTATGAAGCCAGTATTACACTTATCCCCAAACCAGGCAAAGACACCTCCAAAAAGGAGAACTATAGGCCAATCTCCTTAATGAACATTGATGCAAAAATCCTCAACAAAATAATGGCAAAACGAATTCAACAACACATCAAAAAGATGATTCACCACAACCAAGTTGGCTTCATCTCAAGGATGCAGGGGTGGTTCAACATATGAAAATCAATAAACGTAAAAAACTGCATTAACAGAAGCAAAGACAAAAACCACTTGATCATCTCAATAGATGCAGAAAAAGCCTTTGATAAGATCCAACACCATTTCATGATAAAAGCTCTAAGAAAACTAGGAATAGAAGGAAAGTTCCTCAACATTATAAAAGCTATATATGACAAACCTACAGCCAGCATTATACTGGCTATAATAAACTATAATAAACTTCTGAAAAAGAGGTTGAGGAAGACTATAGAAAGTGGAGAGATCTCCCATGCTCATGGATTGGTAGAATCAATATAGTAAAAAGGTCAATACTCCCAAAAGTAATCTACAGGTTTAATGCAATTCCCATCAAAATTCCAATGACATTCATTAAAGAGATCAAAAAATGTACTGTGAAATTTATATGGAAACACAAGAGGCCATGAGTAGCCAAGGCAATATTCAGTCAAAAGAACAGTGCTGGAGGTATCACGATACCTGACTTCAAACTATATTACAAAGCAATAATAATAAAAACAGCATGGTACTGGCACAAAAACAGACATGAAGACCAGTGGAACAGAATAGAGGACCCAGATATAAAGCCACACAACTATAACCAACTTGTCTTTGACAAAGGAGCTAAAAATATATGATGGAGAAATAGCAGCCTCTTCAACAAAAACTGCTGCAAAAACTGGTTAGCAGTCTGCAAAAAACTGAAACTAGATCCATGTATATCACCCTATACCAAGATTAACTCAAAATGGATCAAGGATCTTAATATCAGACCCCAAACTCTAAAGTTGATACAGGAAAGAGTAGGAAATACTCTGGAGTTAGTAGGTATAGGTAAGAACGTTCTCAACGAAACCCCAGCAGCACAGCAACTAAGAGATAGCGTAGATAAATGGGATCTCATAAAGCTAAAAAGCTTCTGCTCATCAAAAGAAATGGTCTCTAAACTGAAGAGAACACCCACAGAGTGGGAGAAAATATTTGCCAGCTATACATCAGACAAAGGACTGATAACCAGAATATATAGGGAACATAAAAAACCAAATTCTCCCAAAACTTATGAACCAATAAAGAAATGGGCAAGTGAACTAAACGGAACTTTCTCAAAAGAAGAAATTCAAATGATCAAAAAACACATGAAAAAATGCTCACCATCTCTAGCAATAAAGGAAATGCAAATTAAAACCACGCTAAAATTCCACCTCACCCCTGTTAGAATAGCCGTCATTAGCAACACCACCAAAAACAGGTGTTGGTGAGGATGTGGGAAAAATGGAACCCTCTTACACTGTTGGTGGGAATGTAAACTAGTACAACCACTCTGGAAAAAAATTTGGAGATTACATAAAAAGCTAAACATTGATCTACCATTTGATCCAGCAATACCACTCTTGGGGATATACCCAAAAGACTGTGACACAAGTTACTCCAGAGGCACCTGCACAGCCATGTTTATTGCAGCACTATTCACGATAGCCAAGTTATGGAAACATGCAAGATGCCCCACCACCGACGAATGGATTAAGAAAATGTGGTATCTATACACAATGGAATTTTATGCAGCCATGAAGAAGAATGAAATGTTATCATTCACTGGTAAATGGATGGAATTGGAGAACATCATTCTGAGTGAGGTTAGCTTGGCCCAAAAGACCAAAAATCGTATGTTCTCCCTCATATGTGGGCATTAGATCAAGGGCAAACACAGCAATGGGATTGGACTTTGAGCACATGATAAAAGCAAAAGCACACAAGGGAGGGGTGAGGATAGGTAAGACACCTAAAAAATTAGCTAGCATCTGTTGCCCTTAACAGAGAAGCTAAAGCAGATACCTTAAAAGCAACTGAGGCCAAGAGGAAAAGGGGACCAGGAACTAGAGAAAAGGGTAGATCAAAAAGAATTAACCTACAAGGTAACACACTCACACAGGAAATTAATGTGAGTCAACTCCCTGTATAGCTATCCTTATCTCAACCATCAAATCCCTTGTTCCTTCCTATTATGGCTTATACTCTCTCTACAACAAAATTAGAAATAAGGGCAAAATAGTTTCTGCTGGGTATTAAGAGAGTATGGGGGTGTGGAAGGTGGCAGAGTGGGTGGTAAGGGAGGGGGTGGGGGCAGGGGGGAGAAATGACCCAAGCCTTGTATGCACATATCAATAATAAAATTTAAAAAAAACTACTTATCAAAAAAAAAAAAGAAACCAAAATGATGATATATTGGGAGTAATCCTGTGAAATATAGACTGAGGTCCAGGAATTAATATTGGTGCAAGATATTCAATCATCCAACTAAGATGATTTTTCTGTTGGATTTACATGTTTCTCTGAAATTCAGCATTATACAGCATAATGAGCTAAATGAAAGTTTCACCTACTCAAAAATGGTGGTACATTTGGAAGTTTCGTGGGAATACAAAGTGATTTCCAGGACTTAATTTTCTGCCAGTTATTAAATCTTCTAACTAAGTTGGTGTTATCATGGGAGTTATATATGCCTATGGAATTCAGCATTATGCAACATTATGAGTTAAAACTAATGTTTCTCCCAATCAAATCTATGATAGAAGGGGAGTAATCCTATGACATCTGGACTCATGTCAGGAGCTTAACTTGCTGCCAGACATTCAACCTTCTGAATATGATGATTTTAGTAGTTAATGTGTCTATGCAATTCAGCATAATACATAGAGCTTTATAAGATAAAATGAATATTTCTACCAGATAGAAACAGTGATATATGGGGAGCAATCCTGTGAAATACAACCTAAATACTGAAGTTCAATTTGCTCCTAGACATTCACTCTTCAACTATATTTGTTTGAGAATGGGAACAACATATTTCTATGAAATTCAGCCTGGAAGAGCTCATGACCTAAATTGAAATTTTCTCCCAATTAAAAATCATGGTGTACTGGAAGTAATTTTGTGAAATACACAGTTTCTGAAGTTGAAATTACTCATAGACGTTCAACCTTAAAACTAAATTCATTTTAGATGAATGTTATATGTTTCCATGAAATTCAACATAGTGTGGCAATATGAGCAAAAATGAATGTATCTCCTAATTAAATATGGCAATAGATGGGAAGTAATCCTGTAAAATACAGAGTGTATTACTAGATTTATACTTACTTCTAGACATTAAACGTTTTAACTACATGTTTTTGGATGTCAATTATGTTTTGGTGAAATTCAGCAGAATACATAGAGCATAATGAGCTAAAATCAAGGTTTCAACAAAATAAGAATGATGATAGAAGTGGAGAAATTCTATGAAGCATAGATCCACTGAGCAATTGAACCTACTGCTAGCCATTGAACCTTCCAACTAAGTTGTTTTCATAATTGGACTTCTGTGTTTCTATGAAATTCAGCATATTTCAGAGAGCATTATGAGCTAAAATGAATCTTTCTCCCAAACTGTCATAGATGTGGAGTAGTCCTGTGAAATACAGACTGAATTCCTGGAGTTCAACTTTCTCCTAGACATTTAAACATCTAACTAAGTTGGTTTTAGAATGGGAATTACATGTATCTATGAAATTCAGCAAAACACAGCATTTTGAGCTAAAATAAATATTTCTCCCTATCAAAAAGCATGGTATATAATGAAAAATCTTGTGAACTATGAACTCAATTTCAGGAGTTGAGTTTACTGTGAGACATTCAATATTCTAACTATGTTGAATTGAGAATGGGAGTTACGTGTTTCTATGATATGAAATGTAATGCATTCAGCATTGTGATCTAAAATGATTTTTTTCTCCAAATTAAAAACAGTCATAGATGGGCAGTAATCTTGTAAACTACAGTCTGAATTTCAGAAATTAAAATTACTGTCTATGAAATTCAGCAGAATACTTAGAGCATTAAGAGGTAAAATATATGTTTTTCTCAAATACAAACTATGATAGATGGAGAGTAGTCATGTGAAATACACTGAATTACTTCAATTGAACTCACTGCCCAACATTCATCTAAATTCATTTTAAAATGGTAAGTGCATGATTCTATGAAATTCAGCATAACATACAAAACATTATGAGCTGTGATAGATGGGGAGTAATCCTGAGAAATTCACACTCTATTCTAGAAGTTGAACTTAATGCCAGACATTCACCTCTAAGTTAGTTTAGAATGGGAGTTGCATAATTCTGTGATATTCAGAATGAGAACTTAATGCCAGACATTCACCTCTAAGTTAGTTTAGAATGGGAGTTGCATAATTCTGTGATATTCAGAATGAGATGAAAAACATTATAACCTAAAATGACAGTCTGCTAATTAAAATTTTTGATAAGTGGAGGGTCATCCGGTGAAATACAGACTCAGTTCCAGTAGTTGAACCTACTAAGAGACATTGAACTTTCTAATTATGTTGATTTTAGATAGGGAGTTACATGAACCATGAAATTCAGCATAATATAGTATTAGGAGTTAAAATGAATGTTTCCCCGAACCAAAAATGATGACAGACGTGGAAAAATCCTGTGAAATATGCATTCAGTTACAGGATCTGACCTTTTGTGATACTTTCATCCTTCTATTAAATTCAGTATAATATATACAGCATTATGTTCTAAAATGATGGTTTATCCCAATTAAAAATGGTGATAGGTGGACACTAATGTTGTGACATAGAGACTCACATCCAGGAAATGAACATAATTCCAGGTATTCAACTTAGTACGTTGGTTTTAGAATGGGAGTTTCATGTTTTTATGACTTCAACATAGAACAACATTATGGCATAAAATGAATGTTTCTCCCAATGAAAACCATGATAGATGGAAAGTAAGACTGTAAATTCAATTCAGACTCTGTTCCAGGAATTACACTTTGTGCCACACCCTCAACCTTCTAACTAAGGTGATTTTAGGTCCCATTTTATATGTTTTTAAGAAATTCAATATTTGAACCTACAGTCAGATATTCTGTCTTCTAAATTGTTTTAGAATGGGAGTTACTTATTTCTATGAAATTCACAGTAAAACAGCATCACGATAAGCTACAGTGAATGTGTCACTGAACAGAAAACAGTGAAAAATCAGGATTAATGCATTGAAATGCAGACTCAATTTAAGGAGTTGAACTTAAAGCCACATATTTAATCTTCTACCCAAGTTAATTTTACAATGGTTTCTCTGAAATTTAATGTAATACAGCACTATTACCTAAAATGAATGTTTCTACCAATCATGATGGATAGCAAATAATACTGTAAAATAGTACTCAGTTACAGGAGTTGAAGTTACTGTGAGACATTCAACTTTCTAACTAAATTTGTTTTAGAATGGGAGTATCATGTGTCTATGAAATTCAGCATTTCAGCATTACGGGCTAAAATGAATGTTTCTCATTATCAAAAAAGAGGATGATGGGAAACAATTGTGTGAAACTTGGATTCAGTTCCATGAGTTAAACTTATAGTGAGACATGCACACTTTTAACTATGTTGATTTTAAAATGGGAGTCACATGTTTCTTTGAAATCAGAATAATATATTTAGCATTATGTTATAAAATGATTGCTTCTTCAGTCTAAAATGGAATAAATTGGGAGTAACCTTGTAAAATGGAGACTCAATTCCAGGAGTTGAAATTACTTCCAGGCATTCACCTCCTAAATTGACTTTAAAATGGAGTTACATGTTTCTATGCAATTCAGAATAATGCATTCACTATTATGATTTAAAATGAATGTTTCTATACCCAAAATACCATGACAGAATGGGAGTAATACTGTGAAATACAGGCTCATTTTGATTAGTTAATATTTTTGCGAGACACTCAACCTCCTAAGTGAATAGGTTTAAGATTGTCAGTTATATTAGTCTGTGAAATTTAGAATAATCCATACATCATTATCACCTAAACCACAAGTTTGTCTCTGCCCCAGAAAAAAAATGTGATATCAGGAGTAATACTGTGAAATTCAGACTCTGTCCCAAGAGTCGATTTTGCTGCCAGACATTCAAACTTCAAACTAAATTTGTGTTATAAAGGGAGTTAGGTTTTTTTATTGCCTTCAGAATAACACTATAAGATAACAAAAATATTTCCCCAATTAAAATGCTGATAGGTGAGGAGTAATCCTGTGAAAAATAGACTCACATACAGGAGCTTAATTTATTGCAAGACAATCAAACTTCTTACTATGTTTGCTTTAGAATGGGAGTTACATAATTCTATGAAATTCAGAAAAATACTTAAGGCATTATGAGAAAAAATGAAAGTTTCCCTAGAATAAAAACCATGATAGATAGGGAGAGATTCTGTGAAATAGAGACAATTCCAGGAATATAGTTACTGCCAGATATTCAACATTCCAATTTCATTTTACAAATGGTGTTACATGTTTCTATGAAATTTTGGATAATACATTATTGTGTGCCTAAATAAATATTTCTCCGAATGAAAGATGTTGATAGACGGGGTAATCCTATGAATCACAGATGCAATTCCATTTAATGTACCTACTGCCAGACATCCAATCTTCTCACAATGTTTGCTTTGGAATGTGTGTTGTATGTTTCCATGAAATTCAGCATTATACAGCATTATGAGCTAAAAATGAATGTTTTTCCCCTATCAAAAACAATGATTTATGGGGAAGAGTACTATGAAACCTGGACTCACTTCCAGAGTTGCACTTGCTGTGAGAAAGTGAACCTTCTAACTTGGTTGGTTTTATAGTGGGAGTTACATGTATTTATAGTAGGAGTACAAAATTCAGCAAAATCCAGCATTAGGAGATAAAATGAAAGCTCACAATTAAAATGATTTAAGTGTTGAATACTGCTATGAAAAATATTCTCAGTTCCAGGAGCTGAATTTACTGGCAGGCACTCAACCTTCTATCTATATTGGTTTTAGAATGGGAGTTACATGTTTCTATAAATTTCAACATACTACATCATCATAATACATCATATTATGAGCCCAAATGAATATTTCTGTAACTTAAAAATGTTGTATCTACCTATCAATGAGAATGTAAGTTTTTTTCATATTTTGATGTCTTCTTCAATATCTCTCTGTTGATTTATAGTTTTCATTAAAAAAACCTTTGTTTTCTTTCACTAAATTTATTCCAAGGCATTTTATTCTTTTTCAGGCTATTGTAAATGGGATTACTTCCATGATTTCTTTCTCAGTCTGTGGATTGTTGGTACATAGAAAAGCTAATGATTTCTGTATACTAATTTTGTATCCTGCTACTTTTCTGTAAGAGATTATGATTTCTAATGATTTTTGGTAGTTTTTTGGCTCTATTAGGTATAGACTCATATCATCTGCAAATAGTGCAGTTTGTCTTCTTTCTTCCCTACTTGAATCTCGTTTATTACTTGCTCTTGTCTTTTTGGTCTATTAGGATTTCCAAAACTATATTAAATAAGAATTAAGAAACCAGATATTGCTATCACAATCCTGACTTTAATAGGAATGGTTTCAGTCGTTGTTAATTCAGAATGATGCTGGCTCTAGGTTTGTCATATTTAGCCTTTAATATGTTGAGGAACATTCCTTCTAGTCCTACTTTCTTCAGAGCTTTTACACCAAAGTCTGTTTGATTTGCCAAACCTTTTTCCACACATATTGAAAGGATGATGTGGTTTTTATACTTGCTTCATTTATAAGCTGTATTATATTTATGGATTTATATATGTTAAAACATCCTTGCATCCATGGAGTGAAATCAACTTGTTTATGGTGTATACTTTTTTTGAAGTGTTTTTGAATTCTATTTGTCAGCATTTTGTGAAGAATCTTTGCATCAATATTCATTGAAGATATATAATTCTCTTTTCTGGTTACATCTTTATTGGGTTTAGGAATTAGTGTAATGTTGTCTTCATACAATGAGTTTTGTATAGTTCCTTCCCTTTCTATTTCCTGGCAAAGTTTTAGGAGGTGATGATTCTTCTTCAAAGATGTGGTAAAATTCAGCCATGAATCCATCAGATTCTGGTCTCCTGTTTGTAGGGAATCTCTTTATTACTGATTCACTTTAATGAATGTAATAACTTACAGGTGTTTAATGCCTTCTTTATTTAATTTTGGTTGGTTACATGCATCTAGGAATTTATCCATTTCATTTAGAATTTCCAGTTTACTTGAATATGTTTTCAAAGTACTCTCCAATGATTCTCTGGAATTCATTAGTGTTTGTGGTTATGTACATTTTTTCACATTTTTATTATTAATTAGGATCTTTTCCTTACTATGTTTAATTATGTGGGTTAAGGGTTTGTTGATCCAATTAATCCTTTCAAGGAACCATGACAGATGAGAAGTACAACTCTAAAATGTATACCCAATTCTAGGAATTGGACTTATGATAAGGCATTCAACCTTCTAACCAAGTTGATTTTAGAATAGGTGTTGCATGATTTTTTGAAATTCAGAATGATACAAACAGCACTAAGAGCTAAAATAAAAGTTCCTGAGAAGTAAAAATGTTGATAGGTGGGGAATAATCCTGTGAAATACAGACTAAATCCCAGGACTTAAACTTAATGCCAGACATTCAAACTTTGAACTAAGTTAGTTTTAGAATGGGTGTGACATGTTTCTATGACCTTCAGCATAATGCAACATTATAAGCTAAATAACTGTTTCTCCTAATTAAACAGTGATAGATTTGGAGGCATTCTGTGATGTACATTCTCCATTCCTGGATTTTGACCCAATTCTAGAAATTCAATCTGTAACTGAGTTGGTTTCTGAATGAGAGACATGCTTCTATGAAATTCAGAATAATACATGCAACATTGTGATCTTAAAGGAAAGTTTCTCACATGAAAAATGTCAGTAACAGGAGTTTAATGTACAATATTCCATCAACTTTCTTTTTATAATGGGTAAAACAAGTTTCTATGAAATTAACAATAATATATTCATCATCACGAGTTAAAATGAATTTCTTTCACAAAAAAAGGTGAGAGATGAAGAGTGATCCTACAAAATATACACTCAATTATATGATGGTTGTCAAGGTGGAGAAAGGCTCATTTTGTTCCAATAGACATATTAAGCTAAGATGATGAAACACATGCCTCTCAAGAAAGAAACCCATCCCTGTTAGAAGCAGGATTATCTAGCACATTGTTTCCCTTTGGGAACTGAGTTAGTTTTTGAAAGGAGTTCTTCCTGCAAATCATACTTTCCAAGGTACAGAAAGGACCATTTTTTTCCAAATAGGCCTGTGCAAATAAGTTAAAGAAACACACAAATCTCTCAAAAGAAAGCAATCTGTGTTTGAAGCTGCAGCATGTACAACATTGTTTCCTTGTGAGAATTGAGTTTCTTTTTGAAAGGAGCTATTCCTGCAACTTAGGTGTTTTAAGATAGAAATAGGCTCTTTTTGTTCCAATTTGGCCATTCATATGTGTTGATGAAACACATGTATCTCTCCAAAGAATACCATCTATGTTTGCAGCTGCAGCATCTCGCACATTATTTCCCTGTGAGAATTGTGTTAGTTTTTTGAAAGGAATAGTTTCTACATATCATAGTTTTCAAGGTGGGAGGAGGCTTATTTTGTTCCAAATAGGCCTATTCAGCTGACTTGAAGAGACACAGGTACCTCTCCAAGGAAACTTCTATTTTAGAAGCTGCAGCATCAAACACATTGTTTCCCTGTGAAAATTGTGCAGGTTTTTGAAAGGAATACTTCCTGCAACTAAGGTGATTCAAGAAGCAGATAGGCTCTTTTTGCTCCAAGTTGACCTATTCAGCTGAGTTGAAGAAATACATGTATCTCTCGAAATAAAACCATCTATGCTAGAAGCTGAAGCAACTAGCACATTGATTCCCTATGAGAACTGATTTAAGCTTGGAAAGGAATATTGTCTGCAAATAACAATTTTCAGGGTGGAGAAAGGAAACTTTTGTTCCAAACA
This sequence comes from Castor canadensis, assembly GCF_047511655.1. Lineage (NCBI taxonomy): Eukaryota > Metazoa > Chordata > Mammalia > Rodentia > Castoridae > Castor > Castor canadensis. The sequence continues at coordinate 73,054,308 of NC_133394.1, read as the reverse complement.
GGCCTATACAACTGCAATGATGCCACAAAAATATCTCTCAAAAGAAAATCATCTGTATTAAATAGAAGCATTTAGCACATGATTCCCTGTGAGAACTGAGTTAGTTAGTGAAAGGAATACTTCCTGCATACCCCAGTTTTCTTGGTGGAGAAAGACTCATTTTGTTACAAAAATACCTATTTGGCTAAATTGAAGAAACACATGTGTCTTTCAAAAGAAAACGATCTCTGTTAGAAGCAAAAGCATCTAGCACATTGTTTCCATGTGAGACTTGAGTTAGTTTTTTAAAGAAATACTTCATGAATTAGGTGTTTAAACATGCAGATAGGCTCGGTTTGCTCCAAAAAACCAATTTAGTGGAGTTGAAGAAAAACAAGTATCTCTCCAATGTAAACCATCTGTATTAGAAGTTGCAGCACCTACCATGTTCTTTGTCTGTTAGATTTGAGTTAGGTTTTCTAAGGACTGTTTCCTGCAAATCATTATTTTCAAGGTGGAGGAAGGCTCAGTTTGTTCCACATTGGTGTATTTAGCTGAGTTAAAGAAACACATGTATCTCTCGAAAGAAAACCATCTGTGTTATAAGCTGGAGCATCTGGAATATTGTTTGTAGCTGGGAACTGAGTTAGATTTGAAAAAAATACTTCCTGCAACTTAGGGGTTTCAAGTATGAGATATGCTCAAGGAGGAGAAAGGCAGTTTTTGTTCCAATTAGGCCTACTCAGCTGACTTGAAGAACACATGTATCTCTCTAAAGAAATCCATCTATGTTAGAAGCTACAGCATCTAACACATTGTTTCCCTGTGAGAATGGAGTTATACTTTGAAAGGAATATTTTCTGCAAATAAGAATTTTCAATGTGGAGGAAGGCACTTTTTGTTCCAAATTGGCCTATACATCTGAGTTGATGAAACAAAAAACCTCTTGAAAGAAAACCATCTGTGTTAGAAAGAGCAAATCTAGCACATGGTTCCCCTGTGAGAATTGAGTTAGTTCTTGAAAGGAATGTTTCCTGCATATCCCAGTTTCCTAGTTGGAGAAGGCTCATTTTGTTACAAAAATATCTCTCTGGCTAAATTGAAGCACATATGTCTCTCAAAAGAAAACCATCTGTGTTAGAAGCAGGAGCATCTACCACATTGTTTCTAGGTAAGAATTCATGTAGCTTTTGAAAGGAATTGTTCATGTTCCTTAGGTGTTTCAAAGTGAGATAGATTGTGTGTGCTCTAAATTGGCCTATTCAGCTTAGTTGAAGAAACACATCTATCTCTACAAAGAAAACCATTTATGTTAGAAGTTGCAGTACATAGTACATTGTGTCCCTGTCAAAATTGAGTTAGGTTTTGAAAGAAATTCTTCCTCCAAATCATATTTTTCAAGGTGGGAAAGGTTGATAATGTTCCAAGTAGGCTTATTCAGTTCAGTTGACGAAACACAAGTATCTCTCAAAAGAAAATCATCTGTATTAGAACCAGGAGCATCCAGCATAAGCATTTCTTGTGAGAATTGAGTTAGGTTTGAAAGGGATACTTCATACAAAACATGGGTTTCAAGGTGGACAAATGCTCTTTTTGTTCCATATAGACCTATTAAGCTAAGATGAAGAAACATGCGTGTCTCTCGATAGAAACCCATCTCTGTTAGAAGCTGGAGCATCTAGCACATTGTTTCCCTTTGGGAATTGAGTTAGTTTTTGAAAGGATTGCTTGGTGTGACATAGGTGTTTCAAAGTGAGATAGGCTATGTTTGATCCAAATAGGCCTATTCAGCTCAGTGGAAGAAACACATCTATCTGTCCAAAGAAAACCATCTATGTAAGAAGCTGCAGAATCTAGCACATTTTTTCCCTGTGAGAATTGAATTGGTTTTTGAAAGGAACACTTCCAGCAATTGCTAGTTTCCAAGGAGGAGAAAAGCTCATTTTGTTTCCATAAGCCTTTTCAGTTCAGTTGAAGAAAAACATGTATCTCTCCATAGAAAACCATGTCTGTTAGAAGCAGGAGCAACTAGTACTTGGTTTCTTCTTAAGAATCAAGTTAGGTTTGGAAACAAATACTTCCTGCAAATCATAATTTTTAAGGTAGAGCAAGGCCCATTTTGTACCAAAAAGTGCCATTAAGCTAAATGGCAGAATCATATGTATCCCTCAAAAGAAACTCATCTGTGTTAGAAGCAGGAGCATCCAGCAGATTGTTTCCCTGTGAGAATTGAATTAGGTTTTGAAAGGATTATTTCCTCCATATCATAGTTTTCAAGGTCGAGAAAGGATCCTTTGGTTCCAAATAAGAGTATTCAATTAAGTTGAAGGAACACATGTATCTCTCCAAAGAAAACCATCTATGTTAGAATTGCACCATCTAGTACATTGCTTCTCTTCAAAAATTGAGTTAGTTTTTAAAAGAATTCCTCCTGGCAAATCATAGTTTTCAAGGTGGAGAAAGGCTCATTTTGTTTAAGTAGGCCTATTTGGCTCAATTGATGAAACAATGATTCTCTCAAAAGAACATCGTCAGTATTAGAAGCAGGAGCATCCAGAATGTGTTTTTCTTGTGAGAATTGAGTTAGGTCTTGAAAGGAATATTTCCTGCAAGACATGGTTTTCAAGGTGCAGAAAGGCTCATTTTTTTCCAAATAGACACTACAGCCAAGATGATGAAACAAATGTGTCTCACAAAAGAAACCCATCACTCTTAGAAGCAGGAACATCTAGCACATTGTTTCCCTTTGGGAACTGAGTTATTTTTTGAAAGGAGTTCTTCCTGCAAATCATAGTTTTCAATGTAAAAAGAATCATTTTGTTTCAAATAGGCTTGTTCAGAAAAGTTGAAGAAACACATGAATTTCTAAAAAAAAAAAAATCTGTGTTTGAAGCTGCAGCATGAATAACATTGTTTCCTTGTGAGAACTGAGTTTGTTTTTCACAGGAGCTACTCCTGCAAATTAGGTGTTTCAAGGTGAAAATAGGCACTCTTTTTTCCAAATAGACGATTCATATGAGATGATGAAACACTTCTATCTCTCCAAAGAAAACCATCTATGTTTGAAGCCACAGCATCTCGCACATTATTTCAGTGTGAGAATTATGTTCCTTTTTTGAAAGGAATAGTTCCTCATATCATAGAATTCAACGTGGAGAAAAGCTCATTTTGTTCCAAATATGCATATTCAGAAGAGTTGAAGAGCACATGTATCTCTTCAAGGAAAGCAATCTATGTTAGATGCTGAAGCATCAAGGACACTGCTGCCGTGTGAGAATTGTGCAAGTTTTTGAAAGGAATACTTTCTGTAACTAAGGGGTTTCAAGAAGCATATAGTTTCTTAGTGCAACAAGTTGGTCTATTCAGCTGAGTTGAATAAATACATGTGTCTCTCAAAAGAATACACTCTGTGTTAGAAGCTGCAGCATTTTGCACGTTCATTCCCTGTGATAAGTGAATTAAACTTTGAAAGGAATGTTGTTTGCAAATTTGAACGGTCAAGGAGCAGAAAGGCACTTTTTGTTCCAAGTATGCCTATTCAGATGACTTGAAGACACACATGTATCTCTTGAAAGAAATCCACCTATGTTAGAAGCAGCAGCATCGAACACATTGTTTTCCTGTGAGTACAGAGTTATACTTTAAAAGGAATATTTTCTGCAATTAAGAATTTTCAATGTACAGAATGGGATTTTTGCTTTCAAATTGGCCTAGACATATGAGTTGATGAAACACAAAAATCTCTCAAAAGAAAACCATCCGTATTAGGAAGAGGAACATCTAGCACATGGTTCCCTTGTGAGAATTGAGTTTGTTCTTAAAAGAATATTTCCTGCATATGCCAGTTTCCAAGGTGGAGAAGGCTCATTTTGTTGCAAAAATATCTCTTTGGTTTACTTGAAGAAGCACATAGGTCTCTCGAAAGAAAACAATCTGTGTTAGAAGGAGGAGCATCTAGACCACTGTTTCCCTGTTAGAATTGAACTAGGTTTTGAAAGGAGTACTTCCTGCAAATCATAGTTTTCAAGGTGGAGAAAGGATCATTTTCTTCCAAGTAGGCCTAATTTACTAGGTTGAAGGAACACATGTATCTCTCCAAGGAAAGCCATCAGTGTTACAACTGCAGCATCTAGCACACAGTTTCTCTTTGAAAACTGAGTGAGTTCTTAAAGAAACACTCCTTGCAAAGCATCGTTTTCAAGGTGGGGAAAGGCTCATTTTGTTCATGTAGGCCTATTTGGCTCAGTTGATGTAACACATTTATATCACAAAACATCGTCGGTATTAGAGGGAGAAGCACCCAGCACATGGTTTGCCTTTGAGAATTGAGTAAGGTTTGGAAAGGGATACGTGCCGGAAGACATGGTTTTCAACGTGGAGCAAGAATCATTTTGTTCCAAAGACACACATTCAGCCAAGATGACGAAACACATGTGTCTCAAAAAGAAACCCATCCTTGTTAGAAGCAGGATCGTCTCGTACCTTGTTGCCCTTTGGGAACTGAGTTAGTTTTTGAAAGTTCTTCCTGCAAATCATTGTACCTTTTCAAGGTACAGAAAGGATCTTTTCATTGCCAATAGGCCTGTTCTCATGAGTTGAAGAAACACATGTATCTCTCCAAAGGAAACCATGTGGGTTTCAAGCTGTAGCATCTCGCTCATTGTTTCCATGTGAGAATTATGTTAGGTTTCTGAGAGGAATAGTTCCTGCTTATCATAATATTCCAGGTGAAGATTGGCTCACGTTGTTCCAAATAGGCCTATTCGGCTGAGGTGAGAAAACACAGGTGTCTCTCCAAGGAAAACCGTGTATGTTAGAAGTTGAAGCATCAAGCACATTGTTTCTCTGTGAGAATTGAGTAAGTTTTTGAAAGTAATACTTCCTGAAACTAAGGAGCTTGAAGAAGCAGAGAGGCTTTTTTGCTCCAGTTTGGCATATTCAGCTGAGTTGAAGAGATGCATGTATCTTTTGAAATAAAACCATGTATGCTAGAAGCTGAAGCATCTAGCACATTGATTCTCTGTGAGTAAGGATTCAAGCTTTGAAAGGAATATTGTCTGCAAATAAGAATTTTCAAGGTGGAGAAAGGCACCTTTAGTTCCAAGAGACCGATACAACGGCAATGAGGACACACAAATATCTCTTGAAAGAAAATCATCTGTATTAGCAAAAGAAGCATCTAGCAAATCGTTTCCCTCTGAGAATTCAGATGGTTCATTGAAGGAACACTTCCTGCATATCCCTGTTTTCTGGGAAGAGAAAGACTCCAACTGCTACAGAAATGCCTGTTTGGCTAATTGGAAGAAACCTATGTGTCCTTCGGAAGAAAACCATCTGTGTTAGAAGCAGGAGCATCTAGCACATCCTTTCCATGTGAGACATGAGTTACTTTTGGAAAGGAATACTTCGTGACTTAGGCTCGGTTTGCTCAAACAGCCAGTTTAGCGGAGTTGAAGAAACACTTGTATCTCTCCAATGCAAACCATCTCTATTAGAAGTTGCAGCATCTAGCATATTTCTTGCCTGCTAGATTTGAGTTAGCTTTGTATGGACTACTTCCTGCAAATCTTTCTTTTCAAGGTGGAGGAAGACTCATTTTGTTCCAAATTGGTCTGTTCAGCTGAGTTTCAGAAGCATTTGTATCTCTTGAAAGAAAACCAGCTGTGTTATAAGCTGGAGCATCTGCAGCATTGTTTGTAGCTGGAGACTGAGTTAGGTTTTGAAAACAAACACTTCCTCCAACGTCATGACTATAAGGATGTGCTATGCTCTGTTTGCTTCAAATTCCTTATTCTGCTGAGTTGAAGAAACTCATGTAACTCTCATAGGAAAATCAACTACAGTACAAGTGGCAGCATCTAGCACATGGTTCTTGGTGAGGACTGAATTTGTGTTTGAAAGGAATGTTTCCTGAAATTCATAGTTTTCAGGGTGGAGAAAAGCTCCTTTTGCGACCAAGAGACCTGTTGGCTTAGTTGAAGAAACATTGAATCTCTCCAAAGAAAACCATCGATGTTAGAAGCGGGAACATGTGGAACATTGTTTCTAGGTGAGAATAGAGTTAGTTTTTGAAACAATTACTTCCTGCAACTTAGGGGTTTCAAGGAGGACATATGTTCCGTTTGCTTCAAATTTCCTATTTAGTTGAGTTAAAGAAACAAAGGTACCTCTCATCAGAAAGCCGTCTTTGAAACTAGCAGGAGCATTGAGTATTTTTTTCCCTTGTGAGAAAAGAATTAGTGTTGAAGGGAACACTTCCCTCAACTCCTACTATCAAGGAGGAGTAAGGCTCATTTGTTTTAAATATGCCTATTCCACTCAGCTGAAGAAACACATTTCTCTCTCTAGAAAATCATCGGTGTAAGAAGCATGAGCAACCACCAGTTGGATTCCTCTTAAGAACTGAGTTAGGTTTTGAAAGGAATACCTCCTACAAACCATAGTTTTCAAGGTAGAGCATGGCTCATTTTGTTTGAAATACTCCTATTGAATTAAGTGGAAGAAACACATGTATCTCTCAACGGAAACCCATCTGTGTTAGAAGCACGAGCATCTAGCACATTGTTTCCCTGTGAGAATTGAATTAACTTGTGAAAGGAGTACTTCCTACAAATATTCATTTTCAAGGTAGACAAAGGATAATTTTGTTCCAAGTAGGCCTATTCAGTGAGGTGATGAAACACATATATCTCTCGACGGAATGACGGCTGTATTAGAAGCATGAGCTTTCAGCACAGGGTTTTCTTGTGAGTACTGGGTTGGTTTTGAAAGGTATATTTCCTGCAATACATGGGTTTCAAGGTGGAGAAATGATCATTTTGTTCCAAATAGAAATATTCAGCTAAGCTGAGGAAAAACATGTGTTCTCGAAAGAATGCCACCTGTGGTAGAAGCAATAGGATCTAGCACTTTGATTCCCTTTTGTAATTGAGGTAGTTTGTGGCAGGATTTCCTCCTGCAAATCCTAGATTTCAAAGTGGATAAAGGATCATTTTGTTCCAAAAAGACCTCTTCTGGAAAGTTGAAGAAAGACATGTATCTCTCAGAAGCACGCCATGTGTGTTAGAAGGTGCACCATGTATAATATTGATTCCATGTGAGAATTGAGTTCATTTTTGAAAACTATTATTCCTACAACTTATGTGTTTTCAGCTGGAAATAGGCTCTTATAGGTCAAAATTGGCCATTCAGCTTAATTGAAAGAACACACAAATCACCCCAAGAATCACAATCTATGATAAACACTGCAGCATCTTGCACATTGTTTCCCTGTATGTTTTAGGTCAGTTCTGGAAAGGTATAGTAACAGCATCACGTAGTTCTCAAGGCGCAGAAAGGCACATTTTGTCCCAAATGGGCATATTCAGATGAGGAGAAGAACACATGTATCTCTTCAAAGAAAGCCATCTATGTTAGATGCTGAAGCTTCAAGCACATTGCTTTCCTGTGAGAATTATGCATGTTTTAGAAAGGAATACTTTCTGTAACTAAGGTGCTTCAAGAAGCTCACAGTTTCTCAGTGCAACAAGTTGGTCTATTCAGCTGAGTTGAATAAATACATATGTCTCTCCAAAGAACACTGTCTGTGTCAGAAGCTGCAACATTTAGAACATTGACGCCCTGAGAGAATAGAGTTAAACTTTAAAAGGAATGTTGTCTGCAAACTTGAATGGTCAAGGAGCAGAAAGGCACTTTTCGTTCCAAGTATGCCTATTCAGCTGACTTGAAGACACACATGTATCTCTCGAAAGAAATCCACCTATGTTAGAAGCTGCAGCATCGAACACATTGTTTTCCTGTGAGTACAGAGTTATGCTTTAAAAGGAATATTTTCTGCAATTAAGAGTTTTCAATGTGGAGAATAGGATTTTTGCTTTCAAATTGGCCTAGACATATGAGTTGATGAAACACAAAAATCTCTCAAAAGAAAACCATCCGTATTAGGAAGAGGAACAACTAGCACATGGTTCCCTTGTGAGAATTGAGTTTGTTCTTAAAAGAATATTTCCTGCATATGCCAGTTTCCAAGGTGGAGAAGGCTCATTTTGTTGCAAAAATATCTCTTTGGTTTACTTGAAGAAGCACATAGGTCTCTCAAAAGAAAACAATCTGTGTTAGAAGGAGGAGCATCTAGACCACTGTTTCCCTGTTAGAATTGAACTAGGTTTTGAAAGGAGTACTTCCTGCAAATCATAGTTTTCAAGGTGGAGAAAGGATCATTTTGTTCCAAGTAGGCCTAATTTACTAAGTTGAAGGAACACATGTATCTCTCCAAGGAAAGCCATCAGTGTTACAACTGCAGCATCTAGCACACAGTTTCGCTTTGAAAACTGAGTGAGTTCTTAAAGAAACACTCCTTGCAAAGCATCGTTTTCAAGGTGGGGAAAGGCTCATTTTGTTCATGTAGGCCTATTTGGCTCAGTTGATGTAACACGTTTATCTCACAAAACAACATCGTCGGTATTAGAGGGAGAAGCACCCAGCACATGGTTTGCCTTTGAGAATTGAGTAAGGTTTGGAAAGGGATACGTGCCGGAAGACATGGTTTTCAACGTGGAGCAAGAATCATTTTGTTCCAAAGACACACATTCAGCCAAGATGACGAAACACATGTGTCTCAAAAAGAAACCCATCCTTGTTAGAAGCAGGATCGTCTCATACCTTGTTGCCCTTTGGGAACTGAGTTAGTTTTTGAAAGTTCTTCCTGCAAATCATTGTACCTTTTCAAGGTACAGAAAGGATCTTTTCATTGCCAATAGGCCTGTTCAGATAAGTTGAAGAAACACATGTATCTCTCCAAAGGAAACCGTGTGGGTTTCAAGCTGTAGCATCTCGCTCATTGTTTCCACGTGAGAATTATGTTAGGTTTCTGTGAGGAATAGTTCCTGCATATCATAATATTCCAGGTGAAGATTGGCTCACGTTGTTCCAAATAGGCCTATTCGGCTGAGGTGAAAAAACACAGGTGTCTCTCCAAGGAAAACCGTCTATGTTAGAAGTTGAAGCATCAAGCACATTGTTTCTCTGTGAGAATTGAGTAAGTTTTTGAAAGTAATACTTCCTGAAACTAAGGAGCTTGAAGAAGCAGAGAGGCTTTTTTGCTCCAGTTTGGCATATTCAGCTGAGTTGAAGAGATGCATGTATCTTTTGAAATAAAACCATGTATGCTAGAAGCTGAAGCATCTAGCACATTGATTCTCTGTGAGTAAGGATTCAAGCTTTGAAAGGAATATTGTCTGCAAAGAAGAATTTTCAAGGTGGAGAAAGGCACCTTTAGTTCCAAGAGACCGATACAACGGCAATGAGGACACACAAATATCTCTTGAAAGAAAATCATCTGTATTAGCAAAAGAAGCATCTAGCAAATCGTTTCCCTCTGAGAATTCAGATGGTTCATTGAAGGAACACTTCCTGCATATCCCTGTTTTCTGGGAAGAGAAAGACTCCAACTGCTACAGAAATGCCTGTTTGGCTAATTGGAAGAAACCTATGTGTCCTTCGGAAGAAAACCATCTGTTTTAGAAGCAGGAGCATCTAGCACATCCTTTCCATGTGAGACATGAGTTACTTTTGGAAAGGAATACTTCGTGACTTAGGCTCGGTTTGCTCAAACAGCCAGTTTAGCGGAGTTGAAGAAACACTTGTATCTCTCCAATGCAAACCATCTCTATTAGAAGTTGCAGCATCTAGCATATTTCTTGCCTGCTAGATTTGAGTTAGCTTTGTATGGACTACTTCCTGCAAATCTTTCTTTTCAAGGTGGAGGAAGACTCATTTTGTTCCAAATTGGTCTGTTCAGCTGAGTTTCAGAAGCATTTGTATCTCTTGAAAGAAAACCAGCTGTGTTATAAGCTGGGGCATCTGCAGCATTGTTTGTAGCTGGAGACTGAGTTAGGTTTTGAAAACAAACACTTCCTCCAACGTCATGACTATAAGGATGTGCTATGCTCTGTTTGCTTCAAATTCCTTATTCTGCTGAGTTGAAGAAACTCATGTAACTCTCATAGGAAAATCAACTACAGTACAAGTGGCAGCATCTAGCACATGGTTCTTGGTGAGGACTGAATTTGTGTTTGAAAGGAATGTTTCCTGAAATTCATAGTTTTCAGGGTGGAGAAAAGCTCCTTTTGCGACCAAGAGACCTGTTGGCTTAGTTGAAGAAACATTGAATCTCTCCAAAGAAAACCATCGATGTTAGAAGCGGGAACATCTGGAACATTGTTTCTAGGTGAGAATAGAGTTAGTTTTTGAAACAATTACTTCCTGCAACTTAGGGGTTTCAAGGAGGACATATGTTCCGTTTGCTTCAAATTTCCTATTTAGTTGAGTTAAAGAAACAAAGGTACCTCTCATCAGAAAGCCGTCTTTGAAACTAGCAGGAGCATTGAGTATTTTTTTCCCTTGTGAGAAAAGAATTAGTGTTGAAGGGAACACTTCCCTCAACTCCTACTATCAAGGAGGAGTAAGGCTCATTTGTTTTAAATATGCCTATTCCACTCAGCTGAAGAAACACATTTCTCTCTATAGAAAATCATCGGTGCAAGAAGCATGAGCAACCACCAGTTGGATTCCTCTTAAGAACTGAGTTAGGTTTTGAAAGGAATACCTCCTACAAACCATAGTTTTCAAGGTAGAGCATGGCTCATTTTGTTTGAAATACTCCTATTGAATGAAGTGGAAGAAACACATGTATCTCTCAACGGAAACCCATCTGTGTTAGAAGCACGAGCATCTAGCACATTGTTTCCCTGTGAGAATTGAATTAACTTGTGAAAGGAGTACTTCCTACAAATATTCATTTTCAAGGTAGACAAAGGATAATTTTGTTCCAAGTAGGCCTATTCAGTGAGGTGATGAAACACATATATCTCTCGACGGAATGACGGCTGTATTAGAAGCATGAGCTTTCAGCACAGGGTTTTCTTGTGAGTACTGGGTTGGTTTTGAAAGGTATATTTCCTGCAATACATGGGTTTCAAGGTGGAGAAATGATCATTTTGTTCCAAATAGAAATATTCAGCTAAGCTGAGGAAAAACATGTGTTCTCGAAAGAATGCCACCTGTGGTAGAAGCAATAGGATCTAGCACTTTGATTCCCTTTTGTAATTGAGGTAGTTTGTGGCAGGATTTCCTCCTGCAAATCCTAGATTTCAAAGTGGATAAAGGATCATTTTGTTCCAAAAAGACCTCTTCTGGAAAGTTGAAGAAAGACATGTATCTCTCAGAAGCACGCCATGTGTGTTAGAAGGTGCACCATGTATAATATTGATTCCATGTGAGAATTGAGTTCATTTTTGAAAACTATTATTCCTACAACTTATGTGTTTTCAGCTGGAAATAGGCTCTTATAGGTCAAAATTGGCCATTCAGCTTAATTGAAAGAACACACAAATCACCCCAAGAATCACAATCTATGATAAACACTGCAGCATCTTGCACATTGTTTCCCTGTATGTTTTAGGTCAGTTCTGGAAAGGTATAGTAACAGCATCACGTAGTTCTCAAGGCGCAGAAAGGCACATTTTGTCCCAAATGGGCATATTCAGATGAGGAGAAGAACACATGTATCTCTTCAAAGAAAGCCATCTATGTTAGATGCTGAAGCTTCAAGCACATTGCTTTCCTGTGAGAATTATGCATGTTTTAGAAAGGAATACTTTCTGTAACTAAGGTGCTTCAAGAAGCTCACAGTTTCTCAGTGCAACAAGTTGGTCTATTCAGCTGAGTTGAATAAATACATATGTCTCTCCAAAGAACACTGTCTGTGTCAGAAGCTGCAACATTTAGCACATTGACGCCCTGAGAGAATAGAGTTAAACTTTAAAAGGAATGTTGTCTGCAAACTTGAATGGTCAAGGAGCAGAAAGGCACTTTTCGTTCCAAGTATGCCTATTCAGCTGACTTGAAGACACACATGTATCTCTCGAAAGAAATCCACCTATGTTAGAAGCTGCAGCATCGAACACATTGTTTTCCTGTGAGTACAGAGTTATGCTTTAAAAGGAATATTTTCTGCAATTAAGAGTTTTCAATGTGGAGAATAGGATTTTTGCTTTCAAATTGGCCTAGACATATGAGTTGATGAAACACAAAAATCTCTCAAAAGAAAACCATCCGTATTAGGAAGAGGAACAACTAGCACATGGTTCCCTTGTGAGAATTGAGTTTGTTCTTAAAAGAATATTTCCTGCATATGCCAGTTTCCAAGGTGGAGAAGGCTCATTTTGTTGCAAAAATATCTCTTTGGTTTACTTGAAGAAGCACATAGGTCTCTCAAAAGAAAACAATCTGTGTTAGAAGGAGGAGCATCTAGACCACTGTTTCCCTGTTAGAATTGAACTAGGTTTTGAAAGGAGTACTTCCTGCAAATCATAGTTTTCAAGGTGGAGAAAGGATCATTTTGTTCCAAGTAGGCCTAATTTACTAAGTTGAAGGAACACATGTATCTCTCCAAGGAAAGCCATCAGTGTTACAACTGCAGCATCTAGCACACAGTTTCGCTTTGAAAACTGAGTGAGTTCTTAAAGAAACACTCCTTGCAAAGCATCGTTTTCAAGGTGGGGAAAGGCTCATTTTGTTCATGTAGGCCTATTTGGCTCAGTTGATGTAACACGTTTATCTCACAAAACAACATCGTCGGTATTAGAGGGAGAAGCACCCAGCACATGGTTTGCCTTTGAGAATTGAGTAAGGTTTGGAAAGGGATACGTGCCGGAAGACATGGTTTTCAACGTGGAGCAAGAATCATTTTGTTCCAAAGACACACATTCAGCCAAGATGACGAAACACATGTGTCTCAAAAAGAAACCCATCCTTGTTAGAAGCAGGATCGTCTCGTACCTTGTTGCCCTTTGGGAACTGAGTTAGTTTTTGAAAGTTCTTCCTGCAAATCATTGTACCTTTTCAAGGTACAGAAAGGATCTTTTCATTGCCAATAGGCCTGTTCAGATAAGTTGAAGAAACACATGTATCTCTCCAAAGGAAACCGTGTGGGTTTCAAGCTGTAGCATCTCGCTCATTGTTTCCACGTGAGAATTATGTTAGGTTTCTGTGAGGAATAGTTCCTGCATATCATAATATTCCAGGTGAAGATTGGCTCACGTTGTTCCAAATAGGCCTATTCGGCTGAGGTGAAAAAACACAGGTGTCTCTCCAAGGAAAACCGTCTATGTTAGAAGTTGAAGCATCAAGCACATTGTTTCTCTGTGAGAATTGAGTAAGTTTTTGAAAGTAATACTTCCTGAAACTAAGGAGCTTGAAGAAGCAGAGAGGCTTTTTTGCTCCAGTTTGGCATATTCAGCTGAGTTGAAGAGATGCATGTATCTTTTGAAATAAAACCATGTATGCTAGAAGCTGAAGCATCTAGCACATTGATTCTCTGTGAGTAAGGATTCAAGCTTTGAAAGGAATATTGTCTGCAAAGAAGAATTTTTAAGGTGGAGAAAGGCACCTTTAGTTCCAAGAGACCGATACAACGGCAATGAGGACACACAAATATCTCTTGAAAGAAAATCATCTGTATTAGCAAAAGAAGCATCTAGCAAATCGTTTCCCTCTGAGAATTCAGATGGTTCATTGAAGGAACACTTCCTGCATATCCCTGTTTTCTGGGAAGAGAAAGACTCCAACTGCTACAGAAATGCCTGTTTGGCTAATTGGAAGAAACCTATGTGTCCTTCGGAAGAAAACCATCTGTGTTAGAAGCAGGAGCATCTAGCACATCCTTTCCATGTGAGACATGAGTTACTTTTGGAAAGGAATACTTCGTGACTTAGGCTCGGTTTGCTCAAACAGCCAGTTTAGCGGAGTTGAAGAAACACTTGTATCTCTCCAATGCAAACCATCTCTATTAGAAGTTGCAGCATCTAGCATATTTCTTGCCTGCTAGATTTGAGTTAGCTTTGTATGGACTACTTCCTGCAAATCTTTCTTTTCAAGGTGGAGGAAGACTCATTTTGTTCCAAATTGGTCTGTTCAGCTGAGTTTCAGAAGCATTTGTATCTCTTGAAAGAAAACCAGCTGTGTTATAAGCTGGGGCATCTGCAGCATTGTTTGTAGCTGGAGACTGAGTTAGGTTTTGAAAACAAACACTTCCTCCAACGTCATGACTATAAGGATGTGCTATGCTCTGTTTGCTTCAAATTCCTTATTCTGCTGAGTTGAAGAAACTCATGTAACTCTCATAGGAAAATCAACTACAGTACAAGTGGCAGCATCTAGCACATGGTTCTTGGTGAGGACTGAATTTGTGTTTGAAAGGAATGTTTCCTGAAATTCATAGTTTTCAGGGTGGAGAAAAGCTCCTTTTGCGACCAAGCGACCTGTTGGCTTAGTTGAAGAAACATTGAATCTCTCCAAAGAAAACCATCGATGTTAGAAGCGGGAACATCTGGAACATTGTTTCTAGGTGAGAATAGAGTTAGTTTTTGAAACAATTACTTCCTGCAACTTAGGGGTTTCAAGGAGGACATATGTTCCGTTTGCTTCAAATTTCCTATTTAGTTGAGTTAAAGAAACAAAGGTACCTCTCATCAGAAAGCCGTCTTTGAAACTAGCAGGAGCATTGAGTATTTTTTTCCCTTGTGAGAAAAGAATTAGTGTTGAAGGGAACACTTCCCTCAACTCCTACTATCAAGGAGGAGTAAGGCTCATTTGTTTTAAATATGCCTATTCCACTCAGCTGAAGAAACACATTTCTCTCTATAGAAAATCATCGGTGTAAGAAGCATGAGCAACCACCAGTTGGATTCCTCTTAAGAACTGAGTTAGGTTTTGAAAGGAATACCTCCTACAAACCATAGTTTTCAAGGTAGAGCATGGCTCATTTTGTTTGAAATACTCCTATTGAATGAAGTGGAAGAAACACATGTATCTCTCAACGGAAACCCATCTGTGTTAGAAGCACGAGCATCTAGCACATTGTTTCCCTGTGAGAATTGAATTAACTTGTGAAAGGAGTACTTCCTACAAATATTCATTTTCAAGGTAGACAAAGGATAATTTTGTTCCAAGTAGGCCTATTCAGTGAGGTGATGAAACACATATATCTCTCGACGGAATGACGGCTGTATTAGAAGCATGAGCTTTCAGCACAGGGTTTTCTTGTGAGTACTGGGTTGGTTTTGAAAGGTATATTTCCTGCAATACATGGGTTTCAAGGTGGAGAAATGATCATTTTGTTCCAAATAGAAATATTCAGCTAAGCTGAGGAAAAACATGTGTTCTCGAAAGAATGCCACCTGTGGTAGAAGCAATAGGATCTAGCACTTTGATTCCCTTTTGTAATTGAGGTAGTTTGTGGCAGGATTTCCTCCTGCAAATCCTAGATTTCAAAGTGGATAAAGGATCATTTTGTTCCAAAAAGACCTCTTCTGGAAAGTTGAAGAAAGACATGTATCTCTCAGAAGCACGCCATGTGTGTTAGAAGGTGCACCATGTATAATATTGATTCCATGTGAGAATTGAGTTCATTTTTGAAAACTATTATTCCTACAACTTATGTGTTTTCAGCTGGAAATAGGCTCTTATAGGACAAAATTGGCCATTCAGCTTAATTGAAAGAACACACAAATCACCCCAAGAATCACAATCTATGATAAACACTGCAGCATCTTGCACATTGTTTCCCTGTATGTTTTAGGTCAGTTCTGGAAAGGTATAGTAACAGCATCACGTAGTTCTCAAGGCGCAGAAAGGCACATTTTGTCCCAAATGGGCATATTCAGATGAGGAGAAGAACACATGTATCTCTTCAAAGAAAGCCATCTATGTTAGATGCTGAAGCTTCAAGCACATTGCTTTCCTGTGAGAATTATGCATGTTTTAGAAAGGAATACTTTCTGTAACTAAGGTGCTTCAAGAAGCTCACAGTTTCTCAGTGCAACAAGTTGGTCTATTCAGCTGAGTTGAATAAATACATATGTCTCTCCAAAGAACACTGTCTGTGTCAGAAGCTGCAACATTTAGCACATTGACGCCCTGAGAGAATAGAGTTAAACTTTAAAAGGAATGTTGTCTGCAAACTTGAATGGTCAAGGAGCAGAAAGGCACTTTTCGTTCCAAGTATGCCTATTCAGCTGACTTGAAGACACACATGTATCTCTCGAAAGAAATCCACCTATGTTAGAAGCTGCAGCATCGAACACATTGTTTTCCTGTGAGTACAGAGTTATGCTTTAAAAGGAATATTTTCTGCAATTAAGAGTTTTCAATGTGGAGAATAGGATTTTTGCTTTCAAATTGGCCTAGACATATGAGTTGATGAAACACAAAAATCTCTCAAAAGAAAACCATCCGTATTAGGAAGAGGAACAACTAGCACATGGTTCCCTTGTGAGAATTGAGTTTGTTCTTAAAAGAATATTTCCTGCATATGCCAGTTTCCAAGGTGGAGAAGGCTCATTTTGTTGCAAAAATATCTCTTTGGTTTACTTGAAGAAGCACATAGGTCTCTCAAAAGAAAACAATCTGTGTTAGAAGGAGGAGCATCTAGACCACTGTTTCCCTGTTAGAATTGAACTAGGTTTTGAAAGGAGTACTTCCTGCAAATCATAGTTTTCAAGGTGGAGAAAGGATCATTTTGTTCCAAGTAGGCCTAATTTACTAAGTTGAAGGAACACATGTATCTCTCCAAGGAAAGCCATCAGTGTTACAACTGCAGCATCTAGCACACAGTTTCGCTTTGAAAACTGAGTGAGTTCTTAAAGAAACACTCCTTGCAAAGCATCGTTTTCAAGGTGGGGAAAGGCTCATTTTGTTCATGTAGGCCTATTTGGCTCAGTTGATGTAACACGTTTATCTCACAAAACAACATCGTCGGTATTAGAGGGAGAAGCACCCAGCACATGGTTTGCCTTTGAGAATTGAGTAAGGTTTGGAAAGGGATACGTGCCGGAAGACATGGTTTTCAACGTGGAGCAAGAATCATTTTGTTCCAAAGACACACATTCAGCCAAGATGACGAAACACATGTGTCTCAAAAAGAAACCCATCCTTGTTAGAAGCAGGATCGTCTCGTACCTTGTTGCCCTTTGGGAACTGAGTTAGTTTTTGAAAGTTCTTCCTGCAAATCATTGTACCTTTTCAAGGTACAGAAAGGATCTTTTCATTGCCAATAGGCCTGTTCAGATAAGTTGAAGAAACACATGTATCTCTCCAAAGGAAACCGTGTGGGTTTCAAGCTGTAGCATCTCGCTCATTGTTTCCACGTGAGAATTATGTTAGGTTTCTGTGAGGAATAGTTCCTGCATATCATAATATTCCAGGTGAAGACTGGCTCACGTTGTTCCAAATAGGCCTATTCGGCTGAGGTGAAAAAACACAGGTGTCTCTCCAAGGAAAACCGTCTATGTTAGAAGTTGAAGCATCAAGCACATTGTTTCTCTGTGAGAATTGAGTAAGTTTTTGAAAGTAATACTTCCTGAAACTAAGGAGCTTGAAGAAGCAGAGAGGCTTTTTTGCTCCAGTTTGGCATATTCAGCTGAGTTGAAGAGATGCATGTATCTTTTGAAATAAAACCATGTATGCTAGAAGCTGAAGCATCTAGCACATTGATTCTCTGTGAGTAAGGATTCAAGCTTTGAAAGGAATATTGTCTGCAAAGAAGAATTTTCAAGGTGGAGGAAGGCACCTTTAGTTCCAAGAGACCGATACAACGGCAATGAGGACACACAAATATCTCTTGAAAGAAAATCATCTGTATTAGCAAAAGAAGCATCTAGCAAATCGTTTCCCTCTGAGAATTCAGATGGTTCATTGAAGGAACACTTCCTGCATATCCCTGTTTTCTGGGAAGAGAAAGACTCCAACTGCTACAGAAATGCCTGTTTGGCTAATTGGAAGAAACCTATGTGTCCTTCGGAAGAAAACCATCTGTGTTAGAAGCAGGAGCATCTAGCACATCCTTTCCATGTGAGACATGAGTTACTTTTGGAAAGGAATACTTCGTGACTTAGGCTCGGTTTGCTCAAACAGCCAGTTTAGCGGAGTTGAAGAAACACTTGTATCTCTCCAATGCAAACCATCTCTATTAGAAGTTGCAGCATCTAGCATATTTCTTGCCTGCTAGATTTGAGTTAGCTTTGTATGGACTACTTCCTGCAAATCTTTCTTTTCAAGGTGGAGGAAGACTCATTTTGTTCCAAATTGGTCTGTTCAGCTGAGTTTCAGAAGCATTTGTATCTCTTGAAAGAAAACCAGCTGTGTTATAAGCTGGGGCATCTGCAGCATTGTTTGTAGCTGGAGACTGAGTTAGGTTTTGAAAACAAACACTTCCTCCAACGTCATGACTATAAGGATGTGCTATGCTCTGTTTGCTTCAAATTCCTTATTCTGCTGAGTTGAAGAAACTCATGTAACTCTCATAGGAAAATCAACAACAGTACAAGTGGCAGCATCTAGCACATGGTTCTTGGTGAGGACTGAATTTGTGTTTGAAAGGAATGTTTCCTGAAATTCATAGTTTTCAGGGTGGAGAAAAGCTCCTTTTGCGACCAAGAGACCTGTTGGCTTAGTTGAAGAAACATTGAATCTCTCCAAAGAAAACCATCGATGTTAGAAGCGGGAACATCTGGAACATTGTTTCTAGGTGAGAATAGAGTTAGTTTTTGAAACAATTACTGCCTGCAACTTAGGGGTTTCAAGGAGGACATATGTTCCGTTTGCTTCAAATTTCCTATTTAGTTGAGTTAAAGAAACAAAGGTACCTCTCATCAGAAAGCCGTCTTTGAAACTAGCAGGAGCATTGAGTATTTTTTTCCCTTGTGAGAAAAGAATTAGTGTTGAAGGGAACACTTCCCTCAACTCCTACTATCAAGGAGGAGTAAGGCTCATTTGTTTTAAATATGCCTATTCCACTCAGCTGAAGAAACACATTTCTCTTTATAGAAAATCATCGGTGTAAGAAGCATGAGCAACCACCAGTTGGATTCCTCTTAAGAACTGAGTTAGGTTTTGAAAGGAATACCTCCTACAAACCATAGGCTCATTTTGTTTGAAATACTCCTATTGAATTAAGTGGAAGAAACACATGTATCTCTCAACGGAAACCCATCTGTGTTAGAAGCACGAGCATCTAGCACATTGTTTCCCTGTGAGAATTGAATTAACTTGTGAAAGGAGTACTTCCTACAAATATTCATTTTCAAGGTAGACAAAGGATAATTTTGTTCCAAGTAGGCCTATTCAGTGAGGTGATGAAACACATATATCTCTCGACGGAATGACGGCTGTATTAGAAGCATGAGCTTTCAGCACAGGGTTTTCTTGTGAGTATTGGGTTGGTTTTGAAAGGTATATTTCCTGCAATACATGGGTTTCAAGGTGGAGAAATGATCATTTTGTTCCAAATAGAAATATTCAGCTAAGCTGAGGAAAAACATGTGTTCTCGAAAGAATGCCACCTGTGGTAGAAGCAATAGGATCTAGCACTTTGATTCCCTTTTGTAATTGAGGTAGTTTGTGGCAGGATTTCCTCCTGCAAATCCTAGATTTCAAAGTGGATAAAGGATCATTTTGTTCCAAAAAGACCTCTTCTGGAAAGTTGAAGAAAGACATGTATCTCTCAGAAGCACGCCATGTGTGTTAGAAGGTGCACCATGTATAATATTGATTCCATGTGAGAATTGAGTTCATTTTTGAAAACTATTATTCCTACAACTTATGTGTTTTCAGCTGGAAATAGGCTCTTATAGGTCAAAATTGGCCATTCAGCTTAATTGAAAGAACACACAAATCACCCCAAGAATCACAATCTATGATAAACACTGCAGCATCTTGCACATTGTTTCCCTGTATGTTTTAGGTCAGTTCTGGAAAGGTATAGTAACAGCATCACGTAGTTCTCAAGGCGCAGAAAGGCACATTTTGTCCCAAATGGGCATATTCAGATGAGGAGAAGAACACATGTACCTCTTCAAAGAAAGCCATCTATGTTAGATGCTGAAGCTTCAAGCACATTGCTTTCCTGTGAGAATTATGCATGTTTTAGAAAGGAATACTTTCTGTAACTAAGGTGCTTCAAGAAGCTCACAGTTTCTCAGTGCAACAAGTTGGTCTATTCAGCTGAGTTGAATAAATACATATGTCTCTCCAAAGAACACTGTCTGTGTCAGAAGCTGCAACATTTAGCACATTGACGCCCTGAGAGAATAGAGTTAAACTTTAAAAGGAATGTTGTCTGCAAACTTGAATGGTCAAGGAGCAGAAAGGCACTTTTCGTTCCAAGTATGCCTATTCAGCTGACTTGAAGACACACATGTATCTCTCGAAAGAAATCCACCTATGTTAGAAGCTGCAGCATCGAACACATTGTTTTCCTGTGAGTACAGAGTTATGCTTTAAAAGGAATATTTTCTGCAATTAAGAGTTTTCAATGTGGAGAATAGGATTTTTGCTTTCAAATTGGCCTAGACATATGAGTTGATGAAACACAAAAATCTCTCAAAAGAAAACCATCCGTATTAGGAAGAGGAACAACTAGCACATGGTTCCCTTGTGAGAATTGAGTTTGTTCTTAAAAGAATATTTCCTGCATATGCCAGTTTCCAAGGTGGAGAAGGCTCATTTTGTTGCAAAAATATCTCTTTGGTTTACTTGAAGAAGCACATAGGTCTCTCAAAAGAAAACAATCTGTGTTAGAAGGAGGAGCATCTAGACCACTGTTTCCCTGTTAGAATTGAACTAGGTTTTGAAAGGAGTACTTCCTGCAAATCATAGTTTTCAAGGTGGAGAAAGGATCATTTTGTTCCAAGTAGGCCTAATTTACTAAGTTGAAGGAACACATGTATCTCTCCAAGGAAAGCCATCAGTGTTACAACTGCAGCATCTAGCACACAGTTTCGCTTTGAAAACTGAGTGAGTTCTTAAAGAAACACTCCTTGCAAAGCATCGTTTTCAAGGTGGGGAAAGGCTCATTTTGTTCATGTAGGCCTATTTGGCTCAGTTGATGTAACACGTTTATCTCACAAAACAACATCGTCGGTATTAGAGGGAGAAGCACCCAGCACATGGTTTGCCTTTGAGAATTGAGTAAGGTTTGGAAAGGGATACGTGCCGGAAGACATGGTTTTCAACGTGGAGCAAGAATCATTTTGTTCCAAAGACACACATTCAGCCAAGATGACGAAACACATGTGTCTCAAAAAGAAACCCATCCTTGTTAGAAGCAGGATCATCTCGTACCTTGTTGCCCTTTGGGAACTGAGTTAGTTTTTGAAAGTTCTTCCTGCAAATCATTGTACCTTTTCAAGGTACAGAAAGGATCTTTTCATTGCCAATAGGCCTGTTCAGATAAGTTGAAGAAACACATGTATCTCTCCAAAGGAAACCGTGTGGGTTTCAAGCTGTAGCATCTCGCTCATTGTTTCCACGTGAGAATTATGTTAGGTTCCTGTGAGGAATAGTTCCTGCATATCATAATATTCCAGGTGAAGATTGGCTCACGTTGTTCCAAATAGGCCTATTCGGCTGAGGTGAAAAAACACAGGTGTCTCTCCAAGGAAAACCGTCTATGTTAGAAGTTGAAGCATCAAGCACATTGTTTCTCTGTGAGAATTGAGTAAGTTTTTGAAAGTAATACTTCCTGAAACTAAGGAGCTTGAAGAAGCAGAGAGGCTTTTTTGCTCCAGTTTGGCATATTCAGCTGAGTTGAAGAGATGCCTGTATCTTTTGAAATAAAACCATGTATGCTAGAAGCTGAAGCATCTAGCACATTGATTCTCTGTGAGTAAGGATTCAAGCTTTGAAAGGAATATTGTCTGCAAAGAAGAATTTTCAAGGTGGAGAAAGGCACCTTTAGTTCCAAGAGACCGATACAACGGCAATGAGGACACACAAATATCTCTTGAAAGAAAATCATCTGTATTAGCAAAAGAAGCATCTAGCAAATCGTTTCCCTCTGAGAATTCAGATGGTTCATTGAAGGAACACTTCCTGCATATCCCTGTTTTCTGGGAAGAGAAAGACTCCAACTGCTACAGAAATGCCTGTTTGGCTAATTGGAAGAAACCTATGTGTCCTTCGGAAGAAAACCACCTGTGTTAGAAGCAGGAGCATCTAGCACATCCTTTCCATGTGAGACATGAGTTACTTTTGGAAAGGAATACTTCGTGACTTAGGCTCGGTTTGCTCAAACAGCCAGTTTAGCGGAGTTGAAGAAACACTTGTATCTCTCCAATGCAAACCATCTCTATTAGAAGTTGCAGCATCTAGCATATTTCTTGCCTGCTAGATTTGAGTTAGCTTTGTATGGACTACTTCCTGCAAATCTTTCTTTTCAAGGTGGAGGAAGACTCATTTTGTTCCAAATTGGTCTGTTCAGCTGAGTTTCAGAAGCATTTGTATCTCTTGAAAGAAAACCAGCTGTGTTATAAGCTGGGGCATCTGCAGCATTGTTTGTAGCTGGAGACTGAGTTAGGTTTTGAAAACAAACACTTCCTCCAACGTCATGACTATAAGGATGTGCTATGCTCTGTTTGCTTCAAATTCCTTATTCTGCTGAGTTGAAGAAACTCATGTAACTCTCATAGGAAAATCAACTACAGTACAAGTGGCAGCATCTAGCACATGGTTCTTGGTGAGGACTGAATTTGTGTTTGAAAGGAATGTTTCCTGAAATTCATAGTTTTCAGGGTGGAGAAAAGCTCCTTTTGCGACCAAGAGACCTGTTGGCTTAGTTGAAGAAACATTGAATCTCTCCAAAGAAAACCATCGATGTTAGAAGCGGGAACATCTGGAACATTGTTTCTAGGTGAGAATAGAGTTAGTTTTTGAAACAATTACTTCCTGCAACTTAGGGGTTTCAAGGAGGACATATGTTCCGTTTGCTTCAAATTTCCTATTTAGTTGAGTTAAAGAAACAAAGGTACCTCTCATCAGAAAGCCGTCTTTGAAACTAGCAGGAGCATTGAGTATTTTTTTCCCTTGTGAGAAAAGAATTAGTGTTGAAGGGAACACTTCCCTCAACTCCTACTATCAAGGAGGAGTAAGGCTCATTTGTTTTAAATATGCCTATTCCACTCAGCTGAAGAAACACATTTCTCTCTATAGAAAATCATCGGTGTAAGAAGCATGAGCAACCACCAGTTGGATTCCTCTTAAGAACTGAGTTAGGTTTTGAAAGGAATACCTCCTACAAACCATAGTTTTCAAGGTAGAGCATGGCTCATTTTGTTTGAAATACTCCTATTGAATTAAGTGGAAGAAACACATGTATCTCTCAACGGAAACCCATCTGTGTTAGAAGCACGAGCATCTAGCACATTGTTTCCCTGTGAGAATTGAATTAACTTGTGAAAGGAGTACTTCCTACAAATATTCATTTTCAAGGTAGACAAAGGATAATTTTGTTCCAAGTAGGCCTATTCAGTGAGGTGATGAAACACATATATCTCTCGACGGAATGACGGCTGTATTAGAAGCATGAGCTTTCAGCACAGGGTTTTCTTGTGAGTACTGGGTTGGTTTTGAAAGGTATATTTCCTGCAATACATGGGTTTCAAGGTGGAGAAATGATCATTTTGTTCCAAATAGAAATATTCAGCTAAGCTGAGGAAAAACATGTGTTCTCGAAAGAATGCCACCTGTGGTAGAAGCAATAGGATCTAGCACTTTGATTCCCTTTTGTAATTGAGGTAGTTTGTGGCAGGATTTCCTCCTGCAAATCCTAGATTTCAAAGTGGATAAAGGATCATTTTGTTCCAAAAAGACCTCTTCTGGAAAGTTGAAGAAAGACATGTATCTCTCAGAAGCACGCCATGTGTGTTAGAAGGTGCACCATGTATAATATTGATTCCATGTGAGAATTGAGTTCATTTTTGAAAACTATTATTCCTACAACTTATGTGTTTTCAGCTGGAAATAGGCTCTTATAGGTCAAAATTGGCCATTCAGCTTAATTGAAAGAACACACAAATCACCCCAAGAATCACAATCTATGATAAACACTGCAGCATCTTGCACATTGTTTCCCTGTATGTTTTAGGTCAGTTCTGGAAAGGTATAGTAACAGCATCACGTAGTTCTCAAGGCGCAGAAAGGCACATTTTGTCCCAAATGGGCATATTCAGATGAGGAGAAGAACACATGTATCTCTTCAAAGAAAGCCATCTATGTTAGATGCTGAAGCTTCAAGCACATTGCTTTCCTGTGAGAATTATGCATGTTTTAGAAAGGAATACTTTCTGTAACTAAGGTGCTTCAAGAAGCTCACAGTTTCTCAGTGCAACAAGTTGGTCTATTCAGCTGAGTTGAATAAATACATATGTCTCTCCAAAGAACACTGTCTGTGTCAGAAGCTGCAACATTTAGCACATTGACGCCCTGAGAGAATAGAGTTAAACTTTAAAAGGAATGTTGTCTGCAAACTTGAATGGTCAAGGAGCAGAAAGGCACTTTTCGTTCCAAGTATGCCTATTCAGCTGACTTGAAGACACACATGTATCTCTCGAAAGAAATCCACCTATGTTAGAAGCTGCAGCATCGAACACATTGTTTTCCTGTGAGTACAGAGTTATGCTTTAAAAGGAATATTTTCTGCAATTAAGAGTTTTCAATGTGGAGAATAGGATTTTTGCTTTCAAATTGGCCTAGACATATGAGTTGATGAAACACAAAAATCTCTCAAAAGAAAACCATCCGTATTAGGAAGAGGAACAACTAGCACATGGTTCCCTTGTGAGAATTGAGTTTGTTCTTAAAAGAATATTTCCTGCATATGCCAGTTTCCAAGGTGGAGAAGGCTCATTTTGTTGCAAAAATATCTCTTTGGTTTACTTGAAGAAGCACATAGGTCTCTCAAAAGAAAACAATCTGTGTTAGAAGGAGGAGCATCTAGACCACTGTTTCCCTGTTAGAATTGAACTAGGTTTTGAAAGGAGTACTTCCTGCAAATCATAGTTTTCAAGGTGGAGAAAGGATCATTTTGTTCCAAGTAGGCCTAATTTACTAAGTTGAAGGAACACATGTATCTCTCCAAGGAAAGCCATCAGTGTTACAACTGCAGCATCTAGCACACAGTTTCGCTTTGAAAACTGAGTGAGTTCTTAAAGAAACACTCCTTGCAAAGCATCGTTTTCAAGGTGGAGAAAGGCTCATTTTGTTCATGTAGGCCTATTTGGCTCAGTTGATGTAACACGTTTATCTCACAAAACAACATCGTCGGTATTAGAGGGAGAAGCACCCAGCACATGGTTTGCCTTTGAGAATTGAGTAAGGTTTGGAAAGGGATACGTGCCGGAAGACATGGTTTTCAACGTGGAGCAAGAATCATTTTGTTCCAAAGACACACATTCAGCCAAGATGACGAAACACATGTGTCTCAAAAAGAAACCCATCCTTGTTAGAAGCAGGATCGTCTCGTACCTTGTTGCCCTTTGGGAACTGAGTTAGTTTTTGAAAGTTCTTCCTGCAAATCATTGTACCTTTTCAAGGTACAGAAAGGATCTTTTCATTGCCAATAGGCCTGTTCAGATAAGTTGAAGAAACACATGTATCTCTCCAAAGGAAACCGTGTGGGTTTCAAGCTGTAGCATCTCGCTCATTGTTTCCACGTGAGAATTATGTTAGGTTTCTGTGAGGAATAGTTCCTGCATATCATAATATTCCAGGTGAAGACTGGCTCACGTTGTTCCAAATAGGCCTATTCGGCTGAGGTGAAAAAACACAGGTGTCTCTCCAAGGAAAACCGTCTATGTTAGAAGTTGAAGCATCAAGCACATTGTTTCTCTGTGAGAATTGAGTAAGTTTTTGAAAGTAATACTTCCTGAAACTAAGGAGCTTGAAGAAGCAGAGAGGCTTTTTTGCTCCAGTTTGGCATATTCAGCTGAGTTGAAGAGATGCATGTATCTTTTGAAATAAAACCATGTATGCTAGAAGCTGAAGCATCTAGCACATTGATTCTCTGTGAGTAAGGATTCAAGCTTTGAAAGGAATATTGTCTGCAAAGAAGAATTTTCAAGGTGGAGAAAGGCACCTTTAGTTCCAAGAGACCGATACAACGGCAATGAGGACACACAAATATCTCTTGAAAGAAAATCATCTGTATTAGCAAAAGAAGCATCTAGCAAATCGTTTCCCTCTGAGAATTCAGATGGTTCATTGAAGGAACACTTCCTGCATATCCCTGTTTTCTGGGAAGAGAAAGACTCCAACTGCTACAGAAATGCCTGTTTGGCTAATTGGAAGAAACCTATGTGTCCTTCGGAAGAAAACCATCTGTGTTAGAAGCAGGAGCATCTAGCACATCCTTTCCATGTGAGACATGAGTTACTTTTGGAAAGGAATACTTCGTGACTTAGGCTCGGTTTGCTCAAACAGCCAGTTTAGCGGAGTTGAAGAAACACTTGTATCTCTCCAATGCAAACCATCTCTATTAGAAGTTGCAGCATCTAGCATATTTCTTGCCTGCTAGATTTGAGTTAGCTTTGTATGGACTACTTCCTGCAAATCTTTCTTTTCAAGGTGGAGGAAGACTCATTTTGTTCCAAATTGGTCTGTTCAGCTGAGTTTCAGAAGCATTTGTATCTCTTGAAAGAAAACCAGCTGTGTTATAAGCTGGGGCATCTGCAGCATTGTTTGTAGCTGGAGACTGAGTTAGGTTTTGAAAACAAACACTTCCTCCAACGTCATGACTATAAGGATGTGCTATGCTCTGTTTGCTTCAAATTCCTTATTCTGCTGAGTTGAAGAAACTCATGTAACTCTCATAGGAAAATCAACTACAGTACAAGTGGCAGCATCTAGCACATGGTTCTTGGTGAGGACTGAATTTGTGTTTGAAAGGAATGTTTCCTGAAATTCATAGTTTTCAGGGTGGAGAAAAGCTCCTTTTGCGACCAAGAGACCTGTTGGCTTAGTTGAAGAAACATTGAATCTCTCCAAAGAAAACCATCAATGTTAGAAGCGGGAACATGTGGAACATTGTTTCTAGGTGAGAATAGAGTTAGTTTTTGAAACAATTACTTCCTGCAACTTAGGGGTTTCAAGGAGGACATATGTTCCGTTTGCTTCAAATTTCCTATTTAGTTGAGTTAAAGAAACAAAGGTACCTCTCATCAGAAAGCCGTCTTTGAAACTAGCAGGAGCATTGAGTATTTTTTTCCCTTGTGAGAAAAGAATTAGTGTTGAAGGGAACACTTCCCTCAACTCCTACTATCAAGGAGGAGTAAGGCTCATTTGTTTTAAATATGCCTATTCCACTCAGCTGAAGAAACACATTTCTCTCTATAGAAAATCATCGGTGTAAGAAGCATGAGCAACCACCAGTTGGATTCCTCTTAAGAACTGAGTTAGGTTTTGAAAGGAATACCTCCTACAAACCATAGTTTTCAAGGTAGAGCATGGCTCATTTTGTTTGAAATACTCCTATTGAATTAAGTGGAAGAAACACATGTATCTCTCAACGGAAACCCATCTGTGTTAGAAGCACGAGCATCTAGCACATTGTTTCCCTGTGAGAATTGAATTAACTTGTGAAAGGAGTACTTCCTACAAATATTCATTTTCAAGGTAGACAAAGGATAATTTTGTTCCAAGTAGGCCTATTCAGTGAGGTGATGAAACACATATATCTCTCGACGGAATGACGGCTGTATTAGAAGCATGAGCTTTCAGCACAGGGTTTTCTTGTGAGTACTGGGTTGGTTTTGAAAGGTATATTTCCTGCAATACATGGGTTTCAAGGTGGAGAAATGATCATTTTGTTCCAAATAGAAATATTCAGCTAAGCTGAGGAAAAACATGTGTTCTCGAAAGAATGCCACCTGTGGTAGAAGCAATAG
Source organism: Castor canadensis (assembly GCF_047511655.1). Lineage (NCBI taxonomy): Eukaryota > Metazoa > Chordata > Mammalia > Rodentia > Castoridae > Castor > Castor canadensis. Next base: position 73,026,553 of record NC_133394.1, on the reverse strand, counting down.
GATCTAGCACTTTGATTCCCTTTTGTAATTGAGGTAGTTTGTGGCAGGATTTCCTCCTGCAAATCCTAGATTTCAAAGTGGATAAAGGATCATTTTGTTCCAAAAAGACCTCTTCTGGAAAGTTGAAGAAAGACATGTATCTCTCAGAAGCACGCCATGTGTGTTAGAAGGTGCACCATGTATAATATTGATTCCATGTGAGAATTGAGTTCATTTTTGAAAACTATTATTCCTACAACTTATGTGTTTTCAGCTGGAAATAGGCTCTTATAGGTCAAAATTGGCCATTCAGCTTAATTGAAAGAACACACAAATCACCCCAAGAATCACAATCTATGATAAACACTGCAGCATCTTGCACATTGTTTCCCTGTATGTTTTAGGTCAGTTCTGGAAAGGTATAGTAACAGCATCACGTAGTTCTCAAGGCGCAGAAAGGCACATTTTGTCCCAAATGGGCATATTCAGATGAGGAGAAGAACACATGTATCTCTTCAAAGAAAGCCATCTATGTTAGATGCTGAAGCTTCAAGCACATTGCTTTCCTGTGAGAATTATGCATGTTTTAGAAAGGAATACTTTCTGTAACTAAGGTGCTTCAAGAAGCTCACAGTTTCTCAGTGCAACAAGTTGGTCTATTCAGCTGAGTTGAATAAATACATATGTCTCTCCAAAGAACACTGTCTGTGTCAGAAGCTGCAACATTTAGCACATTGACGCCCTGAGAGAATAGAGTTAAACTTTAAAAGGAATGTTGTCTGCAAACTTGAATGGCCAAGGAGCAGAAAGGCACTTTTCGTTCCAAGTATGCCTATTCAGCTGACTTGAAGACACACATGTATCTCTCGAAAGAAATCCACCTATGTTAGAAGCTGCAGCATCGAACACATTGTTTTCCTGTGAGTACAGAGTTATGCTTTAAAAGGAATATTTTCTGCAATTAAGAGTTTTCAATGTGGAGAATAGGATTTTTGCTTTCAAATTGGCCTAGACATATGAGTTGATGAAACACAAAAATCTCTCAAAAGAAAACCATCCGTATTAGGAAGAGGAACAACTAGCACATGGTTCCCTTGTGAGAATTGAGTTTGTTCTTAAAAGAATATTTTCTGCATATGCCAGTTTCCAAGGTGGAGAAGGCTCATTTTTTTGCAAAAATATCTCTTTGGTTTACTTGAAGAAGCACCTAGGTCTCTCAAAAGAAAACAATCTGTGTTAGAAGGAGGAACATCTAGACCACTGTTTCCCTGTTAGAATTGAACTAGGTTTTGAAAGGAGTACTTCCTGCAAATCATAGTTTTCAAGGTGGAGAAAGGATCATTTTGTTCCAAGTAGGCCTAATTTACTAAGTTGAAGGAACACATGTATCTCTCCAAGGAAAGCCATCAGTGTTACAACGGCAGCATCTAGCACACAGTTTCGCTTTGAAAACTGAGTGAGTTCTTAAAGAAACACTCCTTGCAAATCATCGTTTTCAAGGTGGGGAAAGGCTCATTTTGTTCATGTAGGCCTATTTGGCTCAGTTGATGTAACACGTTTATCTCACAAAACAACATCGTCGGTATTAGAGGGAGAAGCACCCAGCACATGGTTTGCCTTTGAGAATTGAGTAAGGTTTGGAAAGGGATACGTGCCGGAAGACATGGTTTTCAACGTGGAGCAAGAATCATTTTGTTCCAAAGACACACATTCAGCCAAGATGACGAAACACATGTGTCTCAAAAAGAAACCCATCCTTGTTAGAAGCAGGATCGTCTCGTACCTTGTTGCCCTTTGGGAACTGAGTTAGTTTTTGAAAGTTCTTCCTGCAAATCATTGTACCTTTTCAAGGTACAGAAAGGATCTTTTCATTGCCAATAGGCCTGTTCAGATAAGTTGAAGAAACACATGTATCTCTCCAAAGGAAACCGTGTGGGTTTCAAGCTGTAGCATCTCGCTCATTGTTTCCACGTGAGAATTATGTTAGGTTTCTGTGAGGAATAGTTCCTGCATATCATAATATTCCAGGTGAAGACTGGCTCACGTTGTTCCAAATAGGCCTATTCGGCTGAGGTGAAAAAACACAGGTGTCTCTCCAAGGAAAACCGTCTATGTTAGAAGTTGAAGCATCAAGCACATTGTTTCTCTGTGAGAATTGAGTAAGTTTTTGAAAGTAATACTTCCTGAAACTAAGGAGCTTGAAGAAGCAGAGAGGCTTTTTTGCTCCAGTTTGGCATATTCAGCTGAGTTGAAGAGATGCATGTATCTTTTGAAATAAAACCATGTATGCTAGAAGCTGAAGCATCTAGCACATTGATTCTCTGTGAGTAAGGATTCAAGCTTTGAAAGGAATATTGTCTGCAAAGAAGAATTTTCAAGGTGGAGAAAGGCACCTTTAGTTCCAAGAGACCGATACAACGGCAATGAGGACACACAAATATCTCTTGAAAGAAAATCATCTGTATTAGCAAAAGAAGCATCTAGCAAATCGTTTCCCTCTGAGAATTCAGATGGTTCATTGAAGGAATACTTCCTGCATATCCCTGTTTTCTGGGAAGAGAAAGACTCCAACTGCTACAGAAATGCCTGTTTGGCTAATTGGAAGAAACCTATGTGTCCTTCGGAAGAAAACCATCTGTGTTAGAAGCAGGAGCATCTAGCACATCCTTTCCATGTGAGACATGAGTTACTTTTGGAAAGGAATACTTCGTGACTTAGGCTCGGTTTGCTCAAACAGCCAGTTTAGCGGAGTTGAAGAAACACTTGTATCTCTCCAATGCAAACCATCTCTATTAGAAGTTGCAGCATCTAGCATATTTCTTGCCTGCTAGATTTGAGTTAGCTTTGTATGGACTACTTCCTGCAAATCTTTCTTTTCAAGGTGGAGGAAGACTCATTTTGTTCCAAATTGGTCTGTTCAGCTGAGTTTCAGAAGCATTTGTATCTCTTGAAAGAAAACCAGCTGTGTTATAAGCTGGGGCATCTGCAGCATTGTTTGTAGCTGGAGACTGAGTTAGGTTTTGAAAACAAACACTTCCTCCAACGTCATGACTATAAGGATGTGCTATGCTCTGTTTGCTTCAAATTCCTTATTCTGCTGAGTTGAAGAAACTCATGTAACTCTCATAGGAAAATCAACTACAGTACAAGTGGCAGCATCTAGCACATGGTTCTTGGTGAGGACTGAATTTGTGTTTGAAAGGAATGTTTCCTGAAATTCATAGTTTTCAGGGTGGAGAAAAGCTCCTTTTGCGACCAAGAGACCTGTTGGCTTAGTTGAAGAAACATTGAATCTCTCCAAAGAAAACCATCAATGTTAGAAGCGGGAACATGTGGAACATTGTTTCTAGGTGAGAATAGAGTTAGTTTTTGAAACAATTACTTCCTGCAACTTAGGGGTTTCAAGGAGGACATATGTTCCGTTTGCTTCAAATTTCCTATTTAGTTGAGTTAAAGAAACAAAGGTACCTCTCATCAGAAAGCCGTCTTTGAAACTAGCAGGAGCATTGAGTATTTTTTTCCCTTGTGAGAAAAGAATTAGTGTTGAAGGGAACACTTCCCTCAACTCCTACTATCAAGGAGGAGTAAGGCTCATTTGTTTTAAATATGCCTATTCCACTCAGCTGAAGAAACACATTTCTCTCTATAGAAAATCATCGGTGTAAGAAGCATGAGCAACCACCAGTTGGATTCCTCTTAAGAACTGAGTTAGGTTTTGAAAGGAATACCTCCTACAAACCATAGTTTTCAAGGTAGAGCATGGCTCATTTTGTTTGAAATACTCCTATTGAATTAAGTGGAAGAAACACATGTATCTCTCAACGGAAACCCATCTGTGTTAGAAGCACGAGCATCTAGCACATTGTTTCCCTGTGAGAATTGAATTAACTTGTGAAAGGAGTACTTCCTACAAATATTCATTTTCAAGGTAGACAAAGGATAATTTTGTTCCAAGTAGGCCTATTCAGTGAGGTGATGAAACACATATATCTCTCGACGGAATGACGGCTGTATTAGAAGCATGAGCTTTCAGCACAGGGTTTTCTTGTGAGTACTGGGTTGGTTTTGAAAGGTATATTTCCTGCAATACATGGGTTTCAAGGTGGAGAAATGATCATTTTGTTCCAAATAGAAATATTCAGCTAAGCTGAGGAAAAACATGTGTTCTCGAAAGAATGCCACCTGTGGTAGAAGCAATAGGATCTAGCACTTTGATTCCCTTTTGTAATTGAGGTAGTTTGTGGCAGGATTTCCTCCTGCAAATCCTAGATTTCAAAGTGGATAAAGGATCATTTTGTTCCAAAAAGACCTCTTCTGGAAAGTTGAAGAAAGACATGTATCTCTCAGAAGCACGCCATGTGTGTTAGAAGGTGCACCATGTATAATATTGATTCCATGTGAGAATTGAGTTCATTTTTGAAAACTATTATTCCTACAACTTATGTGTTTTCAGCTGGAAATAGGCTCTTATAGGTCAAAATTGGCCATTCAGCTTAATTGAAAGAACACACAAATCACCCCAAGAATCACAATCTATGATAAACACTGCAGCATCTTGCACATTGTTTCCCTGTATGTTTTAGGTCAGTTCTGGAAAGGTATAGTAACAGCATCACGTAGTTCTCAAGGCGCAGAAAGGCACATTTTGTCCCAAATGGGCATATTCAGATGAGGAGAAGAACACATGTATCTCTTCAAAGAAAGCCATCTATGTTAGATGCTGAAGCTTCAAGCACATTGCTTTCCTGTGAGAATTATGCATGTTTTAGAAAGGAATACTTTCTGTAACTAAGGTGCTTCAAGAAGCTCACAGTTTCTCAGTGCAACAAGTTGGTCTATTCAGCTGAGTTGAATAAATACATATGTCTCTCCAAAGAACACTGTCTGTGTCAGAAGCTGCAACATTTAGCACATTGACGCCCTGAGAGAATAGAGTTAAACTTTAAAAGGAATGTTGTCTGCAAACTTGAATGGCCAAGGAGCAGAAAGGCACTTTTCGTTCCAAGTATGCCTATTCAGCTGACTTGAAGACACACATGTATCTCTCGAAAGAAATCCACCTATGTTAGAAGCTGCAGCATCGAACACATTGTTTTCCTGTGAGTACAGAGTTATGCTTTAAAAGGAATATTTTCTGCAATTAAGAGTTTTCAATGTGGAGAATAGGATTTTTGCTTTCAAATTGGCCTAGACATATGAGTTGATGAAACACAAAAATCTCTCAAGAGAAAACCATCCGTATTAGGAAGAGGAACAACTAGCACATGGTTCCCTTGTGAGAATTGAGTTTGTTCTTAAAAGAATATTTTCTGCATATGCCAGTTTCCAAGGTGGAGAAGGCTCATTTTGTTGCAAAAATATCTCTTTGGTTTACTTGAAGAAGCACCTAGGTCTCTGGAAAGAAAACAATCTGTGTTAGAAGGAGGAGCATCTAGACCACTGTTTCCCTGTTAGAATTGAACTAGGTTTTGAAAGGAGTACTTCCTGCAAATCATAGTTTTCAAGGTGGAGAAAGGATCATTTTGTTCCAAGTAGGCCTAATTTACTAAGTTGAAGGAACACATGTATCTCTCCAAGGAAAGCCATCAGTGTTACAACTGCAGCATCTAGCACACAGTTTCGCTTTGAAAACTGAGTGAGTTCTTAAAGAAACACTCCTTGCAAAGCATCGTTTTCAAGGTGGGGAAAGGCTCATTTTGTTCATGTAGGCCTATTTGGCTCAGTTGATGTAACACGTTTATCTCACAAAACAACATCGTCGGTATTAGAGGGAGAAGCACCCAGCACATGGTTTGCCTTTGAGAATTGAGTAAGGTTTGGAAAGGGATACGTGCCGGAAGACATGGTTTTCAACGTGGAGCAAGAATCATTTTGTTCCAAAGACACACATTCAGCCAAGATGACGAAACACATGTGTCTCAAAAAGAAACCCATCCTTGTTAGAAGCAGGATCGTCTCGTACCTTGTTGCCCTTTGGGAACTGAGTTAGTTTTTGAAAGTTCTTCCTGCAAATCATTGTACCTTTTCAAGGTACAGAAAGGATCTTTTCATTGCCAATAGGCCTGTTCAGATAAGTTGAAGAAACACATGTATCTCTCCAAAGGAAACCGTGTGGGTTTCAAGCTGTAGCATCTCGCTCATTGTTTCCACGTGAGAATTATGTTAGGTTTCTGTGAGGAATAGTTCCTGCATATCATAATATTCCAGGTGAAGATTGGCTCACGTTGTTCCAAATAGGCCTATTCGGCTGAGGTGAAAAAACACAGGTGTCTCTCCAAGGAAAACCGTCTATGTTAGAAGTTGAAGCATCAAGCACATTGTTTCTCTGTGAGAATTGAGTAAGTTTTTGAAAGTAATACTTCCTGAAACTAAGGAGCTTGAAGAAGCAGAGAGGCTTTTTTGCTCCAGTTTGGCATATTCAGCTGAGTTGAAGAGATGCATGTATCTTTTGAAATAAAACCATGTATGCTAGAAGCTGAAGCATCTAGCACATTGATTCTCTGTGAGTAAGGATTCAAGCTTTGAAAGGAATATTGTCTGCAAAGAAGAATTTTCAAGGTGGAGAAAGGCACCTTTAGTTCCAAGAGACCGATACAACGGCAATGAGGACACACAAATATCTCTTGAAAGAAAATCATCTGTATTAGCAAAAGAAGCATCTAGCAAATCGTTTCCCTCTGAGAATTCAGATGGTTCATTGAAGGAACACTTCCTGCATATCCCTGTTTTCTGGGAAGAGAAAGACTCCAACTGCTACAGAAATGCCTGTTTGGCTAATTGGAAGAAACCTATGTGTCCTTCGGAAGAAAACCACCTGTGTTAGAAGCAGGAGCATCTAGCACATCCTTTCCATGTGAGACATGAGTTACTTTTGGAAAGGAATACTTCGTGACTTAGGCTCGGTTTGCTCAAACAGCCAGTTTAGCGGAGTTGAAGAAACACTTGTATCTCTCCAATGCAAACCATCTCTATTAGAAGTTGCAGCATCTAGCATATTTCTTGCCTGCTAGATTTGAGTTAGCTTTGTATGGACTACTTCCTGCAAATCTTTCTTTTCAAGGTGGAGGAAGACTCATTTTGTTCCAAATTGGTCTGTTCAGCTGAGTTTCAGAAGCATTTGTATCTCTTGAAAGAAAACCAGCTGTGTTATAAGCTGGGGCATCTGCAGCATTGTTTGTAGCTGGAGACTGAGTTAGGTTTTGAAAACAAACACTTCCTCCAACGTCATGACTATAAGGATGTGCTATGCTCTGTTTGCTTCAAATTCCTTATTCTGCTGAGTTGAAGAAACTCATGTAACTCTCATAGGAAAATCAACTACAGTACAAGTGGCAGCATCTAGCACATGGTTCTTGGTGAGGACTGAATTTGTGTTTGAAAGGAATGTTTCCTGAAATTCATAGTTTTCAGGGTGGAGAAAAGCTCCTTTTGCGACCAAGAGACCTGTTGGCTTAGTTGAAGAAACATTGAATCTCTCCAAAGAAAACCATCGATGTTAGAAGCGGGAACATCTGGAACATTGTTTCTAGGTGAGAATAGAGTTAGTTTTTGAAACAATTACTTCCTGCAACTTAGGGGTTTCAAGGAGGACATATGTTCCGTTTGCTTCAAATTTCCTATTTAGTTGAGTTAAAGAAACAAAGGTACCTCTCATCAGAAAGCCGTCTTTGAAACTAGCAGGAGCATTGAGTATTTTTTTCCCTTGTGAGAAAAGAATTAGTGTTGAAGGGAACACTTCCCTCAACTCCTACTATCAAGGAGGAGTAAGGCTCATTTGTTTTAAATATGCCTATTCCACTCAGCTGAAGAAACACATTTCTCTCTATAGAAAATCATCGGTGTAAGAAGCATGAGCAACCACCAGTTGGATTCCTCTTAAGAACTGAGTTAGGTTTTGAAAGGAATACCTCCTACAAACCATAGTTTTCAAGGTAGAGCATGGCTCATTTTGTTTGAAATACTCCTATTGAATTAAGTGGAAGAAACACATGTATCTCTCAACGGAAACCCATCTGTGTTAGAAGCACGAGCATCTAGCACATTGTTTCCCTGTGAGAATTGAATTAACTTGTGAAAGGAGTACTTCCTACAAATATTCATTTTCAAGGTAGACAAAGGATAATTTTGTTCCAAGTAGGCCTATTCAGTGAGGTGATGAAACACATATATCTCTCGACGGAATGACGGCTGTATTAGAAGCATGAGCTTTCAGCACAGGGTTTTCTTGTGAGTACTGGGTTGGTTTTGAAAGGTATATTTCCTGCAATACATGGGTTTCAAGGTGGAGAAATGATCATTTTGTTCCAAATAGAAATATTCAGCTAAGCTGAGGAAAAACATGTGTTCTCGAAAGAATGCCACCTGTGGTAGAAGCAATAGGATCTAGCACTTTGATTCCCTTTTGTAATTGAGGTAGTTTGTGGCAGGATTTCCTCCTGCAAATCCTAGATTTCAAAGTGGATAAAGGATCATTTTGTTCCAAAAAGACCTCTTCTGGAAAGTTGAAGAAAGACATGTATCTCTCAGAAGCACGCCATGTGTGTTAGAAGGTGCACCATGTATAATATTGATTCCATGTGAGAATTGAGTTCATTTTTGAAAACTATTATTCCTACAACTTATGTGTTTTCAGCTGGAAATAGGCTCTTATAGGTCAAAATTGGCCATTCAGCTTAATTGAAAGAACACACAAATCACCCCAAGAATCACAATCTATGATAAACACTGCAGCATCTTGCACATTGTTTCCCTGTATGTTTTAGGTCAGTTCTGGAAAGGTATAGTAACAGCATCACGTAGTTCTCAAGGCGCAGAAAGGCACATTTTGTCCCAAATGGGCATATTCAGATGAGGAGAAGAACACATGTATCTCTTCAAAGAAAGCCATCTATGTTAGATGCTGAAGCTTCAAGCACATTGCTTTCCTGTGAGAATTATGCATGTTTTAGAAAGGAATACTTTCTGTAACTAAGGTGCTTCAAGAAGCTCACAGTTTCTCAGTGCAACAAGTTGGTCTATTCAGCTGAGTTGAATAAATACATATGTCTCTCCAAAGAACACTGTCTGTGTCAGAAGCTGCAACATTTAGCACATTGACGCCCTGAGAGAATAGAGTTAAACTTTAAAAGGAATGTTGTCTGCAAACTTGAATGGTCAAGGAGCAGAAAGGCACTTTTCGTTCCAAGTATGCCTATTCAGCTGACTTGAAGACACACATGTATCTCTCGAAAGAAATCCACCTATGTTAGAAGCTGCAGCATCGAACACATTGTTTTCCTGTGAGTACAGAGTTATGCTTTAAAAGGAATATTTTCTGCAATTAAGAGTTTTCAATGTGGAGAATAGGATTTTTGCTTTCAAATTGGCCTAGACATATGAGTTGATGAAACACAAAAATCTCTCAAAAGAAAACCATCCGTATTAGGAAGAGGAACAACTAGCACATGGTTCCCTTGTGAGAATTGAGTTTGTTCTTAAAAGAATATTTCCTGCATATGCCAGTTTCCAAGGTGGAGAAGGCTCATTTTGTTGCAAAAATATCTCTTTGGTTTACTTGAAGAAGCACATAGGTCTCTCAAAAGAAAACAATCTGTGTTAGAAGGAGGAGCATCTAGACCACTGTTTCCCTGTTAGAATTGAACTAGGTTTTGAAAGGAGTACTTCCTGCAAATCATAGTTTTCAAGGTGGAGAAAGGATCATTTTGTTCCAAGTAGGCCTAATTTACTAAGTTGAAGGAACACATGTATCTCTCCAAGGAAAGCCATCAGTGTTACAACTGCAGCATCTAGCACACAGTTTCGCTTTGAAAACTGAGTGAGTTCTTAAAGAAACACTCCTTGCAAAGCATCGTTTTCAAGGTGGGGAAAGGCTCATTTTGTTCATGTAGGCCTATTTGGCTCAGTTGATGTAACACGTTTATCTCACAAAACAACATCGTCGGTATTAGAGGGAGAAGCACCCAGCACATGGTTTGCCTTTGAGAATTGAGTAAGGTTTGGAAAGGGATACGTGCCGGAAGACATGGTTTTCAACGTGGAGCAAGAATCATTTTGTTCCAAAGACACACATTCAGCCAAGATGACGAAACACATGTGTCTCAAAAAGAAACCCATCCTTGTTAGAAGCAGGATCGTCTCGTACCTTGTTGCCCTTTGGGAACTGAGTTAGTTTTTGAAAGTTCTTCCTGCAAATCATTGTACCTTTTCAAGGTACAGAAAGGATCTTTTCATTGCCAATAGGCCTGTTCAGATAAGTTGAAGAAACACATGTATCTCTCCAAAGGAAACCGTGTGGGTTTCAAGCTGTAGTATCTCGCTCATTGTTTCCACGTGAGAATTATGTTAGGTTTCTGTGAGGAATAGTTCCTGCATATCATAATATTCCAGGTGAAGACTGGCTCACGTTGTTCCAAATAGGCCTATTCGGCTGAGGTGAAAAAACACAGGTGTCTCTCCAAGGAAAACCGTCTATGTTAGAAGTTGAAGCATCAAGCACATTGTTTCTCTGTGAGAATTGAGTAAGTTTTTGAAAGTAATACTTCCTGAAACTAAGGAGCTTGAAGAAGCAGAGAGGCTTTTTTGCTCCAGTTTGGCATATTCAGCTGAGTTGAAGAGATGCATGTATCTTTTGAAATAAAACCATGTATGCTAGAAGCTGAAGCATCTAGCACATTGATTCTCTGTGAGTAAGGATTCAAGCTTTGAAAGGAATATTGTCTGCAAAGAAGAATTTTCAAGGTGGAGAAAGGCACCTTTAGTTCCAAGAGACCGATACAACGGCAATGAGGACACACAAATATCTCTTGAAAGAAAATCATCTGTATTAGCAAAAGAAGCATCTAGCAAATCGTTTCCCTCTGAGAATTCAGATGGTTCATTGAAGGAATACTTCCTGCATATCCCTGTTTTCTGGGAAGAGAAAGACTCCAACTGCTACAGAAATGCCTGTTTGGCTAATTGGAAGAAACCTATGTGTCCTTCGGAAGAAAACCATCTGTGTTAGAAGCAGGAGCATCTAGCACATCCTTTCCATGTGAGACATGAGTTACTTTTGGAAAGGAATACTTCGTGACTTAGGCTCGGTTTGCTCAAACAGCCAGTTTAGCGGAGTTGAAGAAACACTTGTATCTCTCCAATGCAAACCATCTCTATTAGAAGTTGCAGCATCTAGCATATTTCTTGCCTGCTAGATTTGAGTTAGCTTTGTATGGACTACTTCCTGCAAATCTTTCTTTTCAAGGTGGAGGAAGACTCATTTTGTTCCAAATTGGTCTGTTCAGCTGAGTTTCAGAAGCATTTGTATCTCTTGAAAGAAAACCAGCTGTGTTATAAGCTGGGGCATCTGCAGCATTGCTTGTAGCTGGAGACTGAGTTAGGTTTTGAAAACAAACACTTCCTCCAACGTCATGACTATAAGGATGTGCTATGCTCTGTTTGCTTCAAATTCCTTATTCTGCTGAGTTGAAGAAACTCATGTAACTCTCATAGGAAAATCAACTACAGTACAAGTGGCAGCATCTAGCACATGGTTCTTGGTGAGGACTGAATTTGTGTTTGAAAGGAATGTTTCCTGAAATTCATAGTTTTCAGGGTGGAGAAAAGCTCCTTTTGCGACCAAGAGACCTGTTGCCTTAGTTGAAGAAACATTGAATCTCTCCAAAGAAAACCATCGATGTTAGAAGCGGGAACATGTGGAACATTGTTTCTAGGTGAGAATAGAGTTAGTTTTTGAAACAATTACTTCCTGCAACTTAGGGGTTTCAAGGAGGACATATGTTCCGTTTGCTTCAAATTTCCTATTTAGTTGAGTTAAAGAAACAAAGGTACCTCTCATCAGAAAGCCGTCTTTGAAACTAGCAGGAGCATTGAGTATTTTTTTCCCTTGTGAGAAAAGAATTAGTGTTGAAGGGAACACTTCCCTCAACTCCTACTATCAAGGAGGAGTAAGGCTCATTTGTTTTAAATATGCCTATTCCACTCAGCTGAAGAAACACATTTCTCTCTATAGAAAATCATCAGTGTAAGAAGCATGAGCAACCACCAGTTGGATTCCTCTTAAGAACTGAGTTAGGTTTTGAAAGGAATACCTCCTACAAACCATAGTTTTCAAGGTAGAGCATGGCTCATTTTGTTTGAAATACTCCTATTGAATTAAGTGGAAGAAACACATGTATCTCTCAACGGAAACCCATCTGTGTTAGAAGCACGAGCATCTAGCACATTGTTTCCCTGTGAGAATTGAATTAACTTGTGAAAGGAGTACTTCCTACAAATATTCAATTTCAAGGTAGACAAAGGATAATTTTGTTCCAAGTAGGCCTATTCAGTGAGGTGATGAAACACATATATCTCTCGACGGAATGACGGCTGTATTAGAAGCATGAGCTTTCAGCACAGGGTTTTCTTGTGAGTACTGGGTTGGTTTTGAAAGGTATATTTCCTGCAATACATGGGTTTCAAGGTGGAGAAATGATCATTTTGTTCCAAATAGAAATATTCAGCTAAGCTGAGGAAAAACATGTGTTCTCGAAAGAATGCCACCTGTGGTAGAAGCAATAGGATCTAGCACTTTGATTCCCTTTTGTAATTGAGGTAGTTTGTGGCAGGATTTCCTCCTGCAAATCCTAGATTTCAAAGTGGATAAAGGATCATTTTGTTCCAAAAAGACCTCTTCTGGAAAGTTGAAGAAAGACATGTATCTCTCAGAAGCACGCCATGTGTGTTAGAAGGTGCACCATGTATAATATTGATTCCATGTGAGAATTGAGTTCATTTTTGAAAACTATTATTCCTACAACTTATGTGTTTTCAGCTGGAAATAGGCTCTTATAGGTCAAAATTGGCCATTCAGCTTAATTGAAAGAACACACAAATCACCCCAAGAATCACAATCTATGATAAACACTGCAGCATCTTGCACATTGTTTCCCTGTATGTTTTAGGTCAGTTCTGGAAAGGTATAGTAACAGCATCACGTAGTTCTCAAGGCGCAGAAAGGCACATTTTGTCCCAAATGGGCATATTCAGATGAGGAGAAGAACACATGTATCTCTTCAAAGAAAGCCATCTATGTTAGATGCTGAAGCTTCAAGCACATTGCTTTCCTGTGAGAATTATGCATGTTTTAGAAAGGAATACTTTCTGTAACTAAGGTGCTTCAAGAAGCTCACAGTTTCTCAGTGCAACAAGTTGGTCTATTCAGCTGAGTTGAATAAATACATATGTCTCTCCAAAGAACACTGTCTGTGTCAGAAGCTGCAACATTTAGCACATTGACGCCCTGAGAGAATAGAGTTAAACTTTAAAAGGAATGTTGTCTGCAAACTTGAATGGCCAAGGAGCAGAAAGGCACTTTTCGTTCCAAGTATGCCTATTCAGCTGACTTGAAGACACACATGTATCTCTCGAAAGAAATCCACCTATGTTAGAAGCTGCAGCATCGAACACATTGTTTTCCTGTGAGTACAGAGTTATGCTTTAAAAGGAATATTTTCTGCAATTAAGAGTTTTCAATGTGGAGAATAGGATTTTTGCTTTCAAATTGGCCTAGACATATGAGTTGATGAAACACAAAAATCTCTCAAAAGAAAACCATCCGTATTAGGAAGAGGAACAATTAGCACATGGTTCCCTTGTGAGAATTGAGTTTGTTCTTAAAAGAATATTTTCTGCATATGCCAGTTTCCAAGGTGGAGAAGGCTCAATTTTTTGCAAAAATATCTCTTTGGTTTACTTGAAGAAGCACCTAGGTCTCTCAAAAGAAAACAATCTGTGTTAGAAGGAGGAACATCTAGACCACTGTTTCCCTGTTAGAATTGAACTAGGTTTTGAAAGGAGTACTTCCTGCAAATCATAGTTTTCAAGGTGGAGAAAGGATCATTTTGTTCCAAGTAGGCCTAATTTACTAAGTTGAAGGAACACATGTATCTCTCCAAGGAAAGCCATCAGTGTTACAACTGCAGCATCTAGCACACAGTTTCGCTTTGAAAACTGAGTGAGTTCTTAAAGAAACACTCCTTGCAAAGCATCGTTTTCAAGGTGGGGAAAGGCTCATTTTGTTCATGAAGGCCTATTTGGCTCAGTTGATGTAACACGTTTATCTCACAAAACAACATCGTCGGTATTAGAGGGAGAAGCACCCAGCACATGGTTTGCCTTTGAGAATTGAGTAAGGTTTGGAAAGGGATACGTGCCGGAAGACATGGTTTTCAACGTGGAGCAAGAATCATTTTGTTCCAAAGACACACATTCAGCCAAGATGACGAAACACATGTGTCTCAAAAAGAAACCCATCCTTCTTAGAAGCAGGATCATCTCGTACCTTGTTGCCCTTTGGGAACTGAGTTAGTTTTTGAAAGTTCTTCCTGCAAATCATTGTACCTTTTCAAGGTACAGAAAGGATCTTTTCATTGCCAATAGGCCTGTTCAGATAAGTTGAAGAAACACATGTATCTCTCCAAAGGAAACCGTGTGGGTTTCAAGCTGTAGCATCTCGCTCATTGTTTCCACGTGAGAATTATGTTAGGTTTCTGTGAGGAATAGTTCCTGCATATCATAATATTCCAGGTGAAGATTGGCTCACGTTGTTCCAAATAGGCCTATTCGGCTGAGGTGAAAAAACACAGGTGTCTCTCCAAGGAAAACCGTCTATGTTAGAAGTTGAAGCATCAAGCACATTGTTTCTCTGTGAGAATTGAGTAAGTTTTTGAAAGTAATACTTCCTGAAACTAAGGAGCTTGAAGAAGCAGAGAGGCTTTTTTGCTCCAGTTTGGCATATTCAGCTGAGTTGAAGAGATGCATGTATCTTTTGAAATAAAACCATGTATGCTAGAAGCTGAAGCATCTAGCACATTGATTCTCTGTGAGTAAGGATTCAAGCTTTGAAAGGAATATTGTCTGCAAAGAAGAATTTTCAAGGTGGAGAAAGGCACCTTTAGTTCCAAGAGACCGATACAACGGCAATGAGGACACACAAATATCTCTTGAAAGAAAATCATCTGTATTAGCAAAAGAAGCATCTAGCAAATCGTTTCCCTCTGAGAATTCAGATGGTTCATTGAAGGAATACTTCCTGCATATCCCTGTTTTCTGGGAAGAGAAAGACTCCAACTGCTACAGAAATGCCTGTTTGGCTAATTGGAAGAAACCTATGTGTCCTTCGGAAGAAAACCATCTGTGTTAGAAGCAGGAGCATCTAGCACATCCTTTCCATGTGAGACATGAGTTACTTTTGGAAAGGAATACTTCGTGACTTAGGCTCGGTTTGCTCAAACAGCCAGTTTAGCGGAGTTGAAGAAACACTTGTATCTCTCCAATGCAAACCATCTCTATTAGAAGTTGCAGCATCTAGCATATTTCTTGCCTGCTAGATTTGAGTTAGCTTTGTATGGACTACTTCCTGCAAATCTTTCTTTTCAAGGTGGAGGAAGACTCATTTTGTTCCAAATTGGTCTGTTCAGCTGAGTTTCAGAAGCATTTGTATCTCTTGAAAGAAAACCAGCTGTGTTATAAGCTGGGGCATCTGCAGCATTGCTTGTAGCTGGAGACTGAGTTAGGTTTTGAAAACAAACACTTCCTCCAACGTCATGACTATAAGGATGTGCTATGCTCTGTTTGCTTCAAATTCCTTATTCTGCTGAGTTGAAGAAACTCATGTAACTCTCATAGGAAAATCAACTACAGTACAAGTGGCAGCATCTAGCACATGGTTCTTGGTGAGGACTGAATTTGTGTTTGAAAGGAATGTTTCCTGAAATTCATAGTTTTCAGGGTGGAGAAAAGCTCCTTTTGCGACCAAGAGACCTGTTGGCTTAGTTGAAGAAACATTGAATCTCTCCAAAGAAAACCATCGATGTTAGAAGCGGGAACATCTGGAACATTGTTTCTAGGTGAGAATAGAGTTAGTTTTTGAAACAATTACTTCCTGCAACTTAGGGGTTTCAAGGAGGACATATGTTCCGTTTGCTTCAAATTTCCTATTTAGTTGAGTTAAAGAAACAAAGGTACCTCTCATCAGAAAGCCGTCTTTGAAACTAGCAGGAGCATTGAGTATTTTTTTCCCTTGTGAGAAAAGAGTTAGTGTTGAAGGGAACACTTCCCTCAACTCCTACTATCAAGGAGGAGTAAGGCTCATTTGTTTTAAATATGCCTATTCCACTCGGCTGAAGAAACACATTTCTCTCTATAGAAAATCATCGGTGTAAGAAGCATGAGCAACCACCAGTTGGATTCCTCTTAAGAACTGAGTTAGGTTTTGAAAGGAATACCTCCTACAAACCATAGTTTTCAAGGTAGAGCATGGCTCATTTTGTTTGAAATACTCCTATTGAATTAAGTGGAAGAAACACATGTATCTCTCAAGGGAAACCCATCTGTGTTAGAAGCACGAGCATCTAGCACATTGTTTCCCTGTGAGAATTGAATTAACTTGTGAAAGGAGTACTTCCTACAAATATTCATTTTCAAGGTAGACAAAGGATAATTTTGTTCCAAGTAGGCCTATTCAGTGAGGTGATGAAACACATATATCTCTCGACGGAATGACGGCTGTATTAGAAGCATGAGCTTTCAGCACAGGGTTTTCTTGTGAGTACTGGGTTGGTTTTGAAAGGTATATTTCCTGCAATACATGGGTTTCAAGGTGGAGAAATGATCATTTTGTTCCAAATAGAAATATTCAGCTAAGCTGAGGAAAAACATGTGTTCTCGAAAGAATGCCACCTGTGGTAGAAGCAATAGGATCTAGCACTTTGATTCCCTTTTGTAATTGAGGTAGTTTGTGGCAGGATTTCCTCCTGCAAATCCTAGATTTCAAAGTGGATAAAGGATCATTTTGTTCCAAAAAGACCTCTTCTGGAAAGTTGAAGAAAGACATGTATCTCTCAGAAGCACGCCATGTGTGTTAGAAGGTGCACCATGTATAATATTGATTCCATGTGAGAATTGAGTTCATTTTTGAAAACTATTATTCCTACAACTTATGTGTTTTCAGCTGGAAATAGGCTCTTATAGGTCAAAATTGGCCATTCAGCTTAATTGAAAGAACACACAAATCACCCCAAGAATCACAATCTATGATAAACACTGCAGCATCTTGCACATTGTTTCCCTGTATGTTTTAGGTCAGTTCTGGAAAGGTATAGTAACAGCATCACGTAGTTCTCAAGGCGCAGAAAGGCACATTTTGTCCCAAATGGGCATATTCAGATGAGGAGAAGAACACATGTATCTCTTCAAAGAAAGCCATCTATGTTAGATGCTGAAGCTTCAAGCACATTGCTTTCCTGTGAGAATTATGCATGTTTTAGAAAGGAATACTTTCTGTAACTAAGGTGCTTCAAGAAGCTCACAGTTTCTCAGTGCAACAAGTTGGTCTATTCAGCTGAGTTGAATAAATACATATGTCTCTCCAAAGAACACTGTCTGTGTCAGAAGCTGCAACATTTAGCACATTGACGCCCTGAGAGAATAGAGTTAAACTTTAAAAGGAATGTTGTCTGCAAACTTGAATGGCCAAGGAGCAGAAAGGCACTTTTCGTTCCAAGTATGCCTATTCAGCTGACTTGAAGACACACATGTATCTCTCGAAAGAAATCCACCTATGTTAGAAGCTGCAGCATCGAACACATTGTTTTCCTGTGAGTACAGAGTTATGCTTTAAAAGGAATATTTTCTGCAATTAAGAGTTTTCAATGTGGAGAATAGGATTTTTGCTTTCAAATTGGCCTAGACATATGAGTTGATGAAACACAAAAATCTCTCAAAAGAAAACCATCCGTATTAGGAAGAGGAACAACTAGCACATGGTTCCCTTGTGAGAATTGAGTTTGTTCTTAAAAGAATATTTTCTGCATATGCCAGTTTCCAAGGTGGAGAAGGCTCATTTTTTTGCAAAAATATCTCTTTGGTTTACTTGAAGAAGCACCTAGGTCTCTCAAAAGAAAACAATCTGTGTTAGAAGGAGGAACATCTAGACCACTGTTTCCCTGTTAGAATTGAACTAGGTTTTGAAAGGAGTACTTCCTGCAAATCATAGTTTTCAAGGTGGAGAAAGGATCATTTTGTTCCAAGTAGGCCTAATTTACTAAGTTGAAGGAACACATGTATCTCTCCAAGGAAAGCCATCAGTGTTACAACTGCAGCATCTAGCACACAGTTTCGCTTTGAAAACTGAGTGAGTTCTTAAAGAAACACTCCTTGCAAAGCATCGTTTTCAAGGTGGGGAAAGGCTCATTTTGTTCATGTAGGCCTATTTGGCTCAGTTGATGTAACACGTTTATCTCACAAAACAACATCGTCGGTATTAGAGGGAGAAGCACCCAGCACATGGTTTGCCTTTGAGAATTGAGTAAGGTTTGGAAAGGGATACGTGCCGGAAGACATGGTTTTCAACGTGGAGCAAGAATCATTTTGTTCCAAAGACACACATTCAGCCAAGATGACGAAACACATGTGTCTCAAAAAGAAACCCATCCTTGTTAGAAGCAGGATCGTCTCGTACCTTGTTGCCCTTTGGGAACTGAGTTAGTTTTTGAAAGTTCTTCCTGCAAATCATTGTACCTTTTCAAGGTACAGAAAGGATCTTTTCATTGCCAATAGGCCTGTTCAGATAAGTTGAAGAAACACATGTATCTCTCCAAAGGAAACCGTGTGGGTTTCAAGCTGTAGCATCTCGCTCATTGTTTCCACGTGAGAATTATGTTAGGTTTCTGTGAGGAATAGTTCCTGCATATCATAATATTCCAGGTGAAGACTGGCTCACGTTGTTCCAAATAGGCCTATTCGGCTGAGGTGAAAAAACACAGGTGTCTCTCCAAGGAAAACCGTCTATGTTAGAAGTTGAAGCATCAAGCACATTGTTTCTCTGTGAGAATTGAGTAAGTTTTTGAAAGTAATACTTCCTGAAACTAAGGAGCTTGAAGAAGCAGAGAGGCTTTTTTGCTCCAGTTTGGCATATTCAGCTGAGTTGAAGAGATGCATGTATCTTTTGAAATAAAACCATGTATGCTAGAAGCTGAAGCATCTAGCACATTGATTCTCTGTGAGTAAGGATTCAAGCTTTGAAAGGAATATTGTCTGCAAAGAAGAATTTTCAAGGTGGAGAAAGGCACCTTTAGTTCCAAGAGACCGATACAACGGCAATGAGGACACACAAATATCTCTTGAAAGAAAATCATCTGTATTAGCAAAAGAAGCATCTAGCAAATCGTTTCCCTCTGAGAATTCAGATGGTTCATTGAAGGAATACTTCCTGCATATCCCTGTTTTCTGGGAAGAGAAAGACTCCAACTGCTACAGAAATGCCTGTTTGGCTAATTGGAAGAAACCTATGTGTCCTTCGGAAGAAAACCATCTGTGTTAGAAGCAGGAGCATCTAGCACATCCTTTCCATGTGAGACATGAGTTACTTTTGGAAAGGAATACTTCGTGACTTAGGCTCGGTTTGCTCAAACAGCCAGTTTAGCGGAGTTGAAGAAACACTTGTATCTCTCCAATGCAAACCATCTCTATTAGAAGTTGCAGCATCTAGCATATTTCTTGCCTGCTAGATTTGAGTTAGCTTTGTATGGACTACTTCCTGCAAATCTTTCTTTTCAAGGTGGAGGAAGACTCATTTTGTTCCAAATTGGTCTGTTCAGCTGAGTTTCAGAAGCATTTGTATCTCTTGAAAGAAAACCAGCTGTGTTATAAGCTGGGGCATCTGCAGCATTGTTTGTAGCTGGAGACTGAGTTAGGTTTTGAAAACAAACACTTCCTCCAACGTCATGACTATAAGGATGTGCTATGCTCTGTTTGCTTCAAATTCCTTATTCTGCTGAGTTGAAGAAACTCATGTAACTCTCATAGGAAAATCAACTACAGTACAAGTGGCAGCATCTAGCACATGGTTCTTGGTGAGGACTGAATTTGTGTTTGAAAGGAATGTTTCCTGAAATTCATAGTTTTCAGGGTGGAGAAAAGCTCCTTTTGCGACCAAGAGACCTGTTGGCTTAGTTGAAGAAACATTGAATCTCTCCAAAGAAAACCATCAATGTTAGAAGCGGGAACATGTGGAACATTGTTTCTAGGTGAGAATAGAGTTAGTTTTTGAAACAATTACTTCCTGCAACTTAGGGGTTTCAAGGAGGACATATGTTCCGTTTGCTTCAAATTTCCTATTTAGTTGAGTTAAAGAAACAAAGGTACCTCTCATCAGAAAGCCGTCTTTGAAACTAGCAGGAGCATTGAGTATTTTTTTCCCTTGTGAGAAAAGAATTAGTGTTGAAGGGAACACTTCCCTCAACTCCTACTATCAAGGAGGAGTAAGGCTCATTTGTTTTAAATATGCCTATTCCACTCAGCTGAAGAAACACATTTCTCTCTATAGAAAATCATCGGTGTAAGAAGCATGAGCAACCACCAGTTGGATTCCTCTTAAGAACTGAGTTAGGTTTTGAAAGGAATACCTCCTACAAACCATAGTTTTCAAGGTAGAGCATGGCTCATTTTGTTTGAAATACTCCTATTGAATTAAGTGGAAGAAACACATGTATCTCTCAACGGAAACCCATCTGTGTTAGAAGCACGAGCATCTAGCACATTGTTTCCCTGTGAGAATTGAATTAACTTGTGAAAGGAGTACTTCCTACAAATATTCATTTTCAAGGTAGACAAAGGATAATTTTGTTCCAAGTAGGCCTATTCAGTGAGGTGATGAAACACATATATCTCTCGACGGAATGACGGCTGTATTAGAAGCATGAGCTTTCAGCACAGGGTTTTCTTGTGAGTACTGGGTTGGTTTTGAAAGGTATATTTCCTGCAATACATGGGTTTCAAGGTGGAGAAATGATCATTTTGTTCCAAATAGAAATATTCAGCTAAGCTGAGGAAAAACATGTGTTCTCGAAAGAATGCCACCTGTGGTAGAAGCAATAGGATCTAGCACTTTGATTCCCTTTTGTAATTGAGGTAGTTTGTGGCAGGATTTCCTCCTGCAAATCCTAGATTTCAAAGTGGATAAAGGATCATTTTGTTCCAAAAAGACCTCTTCTGGAAAGTTGAAGAAAGACATGTATCTCTCAGAAGCACGCCATGTGTGTTAGAAGGTGCACCATGTATAATATTGATTCCATGTGAGAATTGAGTTCATTTTTGAAAACTATTATTCCTACAACTTATGTGTTTTCAGCTGGAAATAGGCTCTTATAGGTCAAAATTGGCCATTCAGCTTAATTGAAAGAACACACAAATCACCCCAAGAATCACAATCTATGATAAACACTGCAGCATCTTGCACATTGTTTCCCTGTATGTTTTAGGTCAGTTCTGGAAAGGTATAGTAACAGCATCACGTAGTTCTCAAGGCGCAGAAAGGCACATTTTGTCCCAAATGGGCATATTCAGATGAGGAGAAGAACACATGTATCTCTTCAAAGAAAGCCATCTATGTTAGATGCTGAAGCTTCAAGCACATTGCTTTCCTGTGAGAATTATGCATGTTTTAGAAAGGAATACTTTCTGTAACTAAGGTGCTTCAAGAAGCTCACAGTTTCTCAGTGCAACAAGTTGGTCTATTCAGCTGAGTTGAATAAATACATATGTCTCTCCAAAGAACACTGTCTGTGTCAGAAGCTGCAACATTTAGCACATTGACGCCCTGAGAGAATAGAGTTAAACTTTAAAAGGAATGTTGTCTGCAAACTTGAATGGTCAAGGAGCAGAAAGGCACTTTTCGTTCCAAGTATGCCTATTCAGCTGACTTGAAGACACACATGTATCTCTCGAAAGAAATCCACCTATGTTAGAAGCTGCAGCATCGAACACATTGTTTTCCTGTGAGTACAGAGTTATGCTTTAAAAGGAATATTTTCTGCAATTAAGAGTTTTCAATGTGGAGAATAGGATTTTTGCTTTCAAATTGGCCTAGACATATGAGTTGATGAAACACAAAAATCTCTCAAAAGAAAACCATCCGTATTAGGAAGAGGAACAACTAGCACATGGTTCCCTTGTGAGAATTGAGTTTGTTCTTAAAAGAATATTTCCTGCATATGCCAGTTTCCAAGGTGGAGAAGGCTCATTTTGTTGCAAAAATATCTCTTTGGTTTACTTGAAGAAGCACATAGGTCTCTCAAAAGAAAACAATCTGTGTTAGAAGGAGGAGCATCTAGACCACTGTTTCCCTGTTAGAATTGAACTAGGTTTTGAAAGGAGTACTTCCTGCAAATCATAGTTTTCAAGGTGGAGAAAGGATCATTTTGTTCCAAGTAGGCCTAATTTACTAAGTTGAAGGAACACATGTATCTCTCCAAGGAAAGCCATCAGTGTTACAACTGCAGCATCTAGCACACAGTTTCGCTTTGAAAACTGAGTGAGTTCTTAAAGAAACACTCCTTGCAAATCATCGTTTTCAAGGTGGGGAAAGGCTCATTTTGTTCATGTAGGCCTATTTGGCTCAGTTGATGTAACACGTTTATCTCACAAAACAACATCGTCGGTATTAGAGGGAGAAGCACCCAGCACATGGTTTGCCTTTGAGAATTGAGTAAGGTTTGGAAAGGGATACGTGCCGGAAGACATGGTTTTCAACGTGGAGCAAGAATCATTTTGTTCCAAAGACACACATTCAGCCAAGATGACGAAACACGTGTCTCAAAAAGAAACCCATCCTTGTTAGAAGCAGGATCGTCTCATACCTTGTTGCCCTTTGGGAACTGAGTTAGTTTTTGAAAGTTCTTCCTGCAAATCATTGTACCTTTTCAAGGTACAGAAAGGATCTTTTCATTGCCAATAGGCCTGTTCAGATAAGTTGAAGAAACACATGTATCTCTCCAAAGGAAACCGTGTGGGTTTCAAGCTGTAGCATCTCGCTCATTGTTTCCACGTGAGAATTATGTTAGGTTTCTGTGAGGAATAGTTCCTGCATATCATAATATTCCAGGTGAAGATTGGCTCACATTGTTCCAAATAGGCCTATTCGGCTGAGGTGAAAAAACACAGGTGTCTCTCCAAGGAAAACCGTCTATGTTAGAAGTTGAAGCATCAAGCACATTGTTTCTCTGTGAGAATTGAGTAAGTTTTTGAAAGTAATACTTCCTGAAACTAAGGAGCTTGAAGAAGCAGAGAGGCTTTTTTGCTCCAGTTTGGCATATTCAGCTGAGTTGAAGAGATGCATGTATCTTTTGAAATAAAACCATGTATGCTAGAAGCTGAAGCATCTAGCACATTGATTCTCTGTGAGTAAGGATTCAAGGTTTGAAAGGAATATTGTCTGCAAATAAGAATTTTCAAGGTGGAGAAAGGCACCTTTAGTTCCAAGAGACCGATACAACGGCAATGAGGACACACAAATATCTCTTGAAAGAAAATCATCTGTATTAGCAAAAGAAGCATCTAGCAAATCGTTTCCCTCTGAGAATTCAGATGGTTCATTGAAGGAACACTTCCTGCATATCCCTGTTTTCTGGGAAGAGAAAGACTCCAACTGCTACAGAAATGCCTGTTTGGCTAATTGGAAGAAACCTATGTGTCCTTCGGAAGAAAACCATCTGTGTTAGAAGCAGGAGCATCTAGCACATCCTTTCCATGTGAGACATGAGTTACTTTTGGAAAGGAATACTTCGTGACTTAGGCTCGGTTTGCTCAAACAGCCAATTTAGCGAGTTGAAGAAACACTTGTATCTCTCCAATGCAAACCATCTCTATTAGAAGTTGCAGCATCTAGCATATTTCTTGCCTGCTAGATTTGAGTTAGCTTTGTATGGACTACTTCCTGCAAATCTTTCTTTTCAAGGTGGAGGAAGACTCATTTTGTTCCAAATTGGTCTGTTCAGCTGAGTTTCAGAAGCATTTGTATCTCTTGAAAGAAAACCAGCTGTGTTATAAGCTGGGGCATCTGCAGCATTGTTTGTAGCTGGAGACTGAGTTAGGTTTTGAAAACAAACACTTCCTCCAACGTCATGACTATAAGGATGTGCTATGCTCTGTTTGCTTCAAATTCCTTATTCTGCTGAGTTGAAGAAACTCATGTAACTCTCATAGGAAAATCAACTACAGTACAAGTGGCAGCATCTAGCACATGGTTCTTGGTGAGGACTGAATTTGTGTTTGAAAGGAATGTTTCCTGAAATTCATAGTTTTCAGGGTGGAGAAAAGCTCCTTTTGCGACCAAGAGACCTGTTGGCTTAGTTGAAGAAACATTGAATCTCTCCAAAGAAAACCATCAATGTTAGAAGCGGGAACATGTGGAACATTGTTTCTAGGTGAGAATAGAGTTAGTTTTTGAAACAATTACTTCCTGCAACTTAGGGGTTTCAAGGAGGACATATGTTCCGTTTGCTTCAAATTTCCTATTTAGTTGAGTTAAAGAAACAAAGGTACCTCTCATCAGAAAGCCGTCTTTGAAACTAGCAGGAGCATTGAGTATTTTTTTCCCTTGTGAGAAAAGAATTAGTGTTGAAGGGAACACTTCCCTCAACTCCTACTATCAAGGAGGAGTAAGGCTCATTTGTTTTAAATATGCCTATTCCACTCAGCTGAAGAAACACATTTCTCTCTATAGAAAATCATCGGTGTAAGAAGCATGAGCAACCACCAGTTGGATTCCTCTTAAGAACTGAGTTAGGTTTTGAAAGGAATACCTCCTACAAACCATAGTTTTCAAGGTAGAGCATGGCTCATTTTGTTTGAAATACTCCTATTGAATTAAGTGGAAGAAACACATGTATCTCTCAACGGAAACCCATCTGTGTTAGAAGCACGAGCATCTAGCACATTGTTTCCCTGTGAGAATTGAATTAACTTGTGAAAGGAGTACTTCCTACAAATATTCATTTTCAAGGTAGACAAAGGATAATTTTGTTCCAAGTAGGCCTATTCAGTGAGGTGATGAAACACATATATCTCTCGACGGAATGACGGCTGTATTAGAAGCATGAGCTTTCAGCACAGGGTTTTCTTGTGAGTACTGGGTTGGTTTTGAAAGGTATATTTCCTGCAATACATGGGTTTCAAGGTGGAGAAATGATCATTTTGTTCCAAATAGAAATATTCAGCTAAGCTGAGGAAAAACATGTGTTCTCGAAAGAATGCCACCTGTGGTAGAAGCAATAGGATCTAGCACTTTGATTCCCTTTTGTAATTGAGGTAGTTTGTGGCAGGATTTCCTCCTGCAAATCCTAGATTTCAAAGTGGATAAAGGATCATTTTGTTCCAAAAAGACCTCTTCTGGAAAGTTGAAGAAAGACATGTATCTCTCAGAAGCACGCCATGTGTGTTAGAAGGTGCACCATGTATAATATTGATTCCATGTGAGAATTGAGTTCATTTTTGAAAACTATTATTCCTACAACTTATGTGTTTTCAGCTGGAAATAGGCTCTTATAGGTCAAAATTGGCCATTCAGCTTAATTGAAAGAACACACAAATCACCCCAAGAATCACAATCTATGATAAACACTGCAGCATCTTGCACATTGTTTCCCTGTATGTTTTAGGTCAGTTCTGGAAAGGTATAGTAACAGCATCACGTAGTTCTCAAGGCGCAGAAAGGCACATTTTGTCCCAAATGGGCATATTCAGATGAGGAGAAGAACACATGTATCTCTTCAAAGAAAGCCATCTATGTTAGATGCTGAAGCTTCAAGCACATTGCTTTCCTGTGAGAATTATGCATGTTTTAGAAAGGAATACTTTCTGTAACTAAGGTGCTTCAAGAAGCTCACAGTTTCTCAGTGCAACAAGTTGGTCTATTCAGCTGAGTTGAATAAATACATATGTCTCTCCAAAGAACACTGTCTGTGTCAGAAGCTGCAACATTTAGCACATTGACGCCCTGAGAGAATAGAGTTAAACTTTAAAAGGAATGTTGTCTGCAAACTTGAATGGTCAAGGAGCAGAAAGGCACTTTTCGTTCCAAGTATGCCTATTCAGCTGACTTGAAGACACACATGTATCTCTCGAAAGAAATCCACCTATGTTAGAAGCTGCAGCATCGAACACATTGTTTTCCTGTGAGTACAGAGTTATGCTTTAAAAGGAATATTTTCTGCAATTAAGAGTTTTCAATGTGGAGAATAGGATTTTTGCTTTCAAATTGGCCTAGACATATGAGTTGATGAAACACAAAAATCTCTCAAAAGAAAACCATCCGTATTAGGAAGAGGAACAACTAGCACATGGTTCCCTTGTGAGAATTGAGTTTGTTCTTAAAAGAATATTTCCTGCATATGCCAGTTTCCAAGGTGGAGAAGGCTCATTTTGTTGCAAAAATATCTCTTTGGTTTACTTGAAGAAGCACATAGGTCTCTCAAAAGAAAACAATCTGTGTTAGAAGGAGGAGCATCTAGACCACTGTTTCCCTGTTAGAATTGAACTAGGTTTTGAAAGGAGTACTTCCTGCAAATCATAGTTTTCAAGGTGGAGAAAGGATCATTTTGTTCCAAGTAGGCCTAATTTACTAAGTTGAAGGAACACATGTATCTCTCCAAGGAAAGCCATCAGTGTTACAACTGCAGCATCTAGCACACAGTTTCGCTTTGAAAACTGAGTGAGTTCTTAAAGAAACACTCCTTGCAAATCATCGTTTTCAAGGTGGGGAAAGGCTCATTTTGTTCATGTAGGCCTATTTGGCTCAGTTGATGTAACACGTTTATCTCACAAAACAACATCGTCGGTATTAGAGGGAGAAGCACCCAGCACATGGTTTGCCTTTGAGAATTGAGTAAGGTTTGGAAAGGGATACGTGCCGGAAGACATGGTTTTCAACGTGGAGCAAGAATCATTTTGTTCCAAAGACACACATTCAGCCAAGATGACGAAACACGTGTCTCAAAAAGAAACCCATCCTTGTTAGAAGCAGGATCGTCTCATACCTTGTTGCCCTTTGGGAACTGAGTTAGTTTTTGAAAGTTCTTCCTGCAAATCATTGTACCTTTTCAAGGTACAGAAAGGATCTTTTCATTGCCAATAGGCCTGTTCAGATAAGTTGAAGAAACACATGTATCTCTCCAAAGGAAACCGTGTGGGTTTCAAGCTGTAGCATCTCGCTCATTGTTTCCACGTGAGAATTATGTTAGGTTTCTGTGAGGAATAGTTCCTGCATATCATAATATTCCAGGTGAAGATTGGCTCACATTGTTCCAAATAGGCCTATTCGGCTGAGGTGAAAAAACACAGGTGTCTCTCCAAGGAAAACCGTCTATGTTAGAAGTTGAAGCATCAAGCACATTGTTTCTCTGTGAGAATTGAGTAAGTTTTTGAAAGTAATACTTCCTGAAACTAAGGAGCTTGAAGAAGCAGAGAGGCTTTTTTGCTCCAGTTTGGCATATTCAGCTGAGTTGAAGAGATGCATGTATCTTTTGAAATAAAACCATGTATGCTAGAAGCTGAAGCATCTAGCACATTGATTCTCTGTGAGTAAGGATTCAAGGTTTGAAAGGAATATTGTCTGCAAATAAGAATTTTCAAGGTGGAGAAAGGCACCTTTAGTTCCAAGAGACCGATACAACGGCAATGAGGACACACAAATATCTCTTGAAAGAAAATCATCTGTATTAGCAAAAGAAGCATCTAGCAAATCGTTTCCCTCTGAGAATTCAGATGGTTCATTGAAGGAACACTTCCTGCATATCCCTGTTTTCTGGGAAGAGAAAGACTCCAACTGCTACAGAAATGCCTGTTTGGCTAATTGGAAGAAACCTATGTGTCCTTCGGAAGAAAACCATCTGTGTTAGAAGCAGGAGCATCTAGCACATCCTTTCCATGTGAGACATGAGTTACTTTTGGAAAGGAATACTTCGTGACTTAGGCTCGGTTTGCTCAAACAGCCAATTTAGCGAGTTGAAGAAACACTTGTATCTCTCCAATGCAAACCATCTCTATTAGAAGTTGCAGCATCTAGCATATTTCTTGCCTGCTAGATTTGAGTTAGCTTTGTATGGACTACTTCCTGCAAATCTTTCTTTTCAAGGTGGAGGAAGACTCATTTTGTTCCAAATTGGTCTGTTCAGCTGAGTTTCAGAAGCATTTGTATCTCTTGAAAGAAAACCAGCTGTGTTATAAGCTGGGGCATCTGCAGCATTGTTTGTAGCTGGAGACTGAGTTAGGTTTTGAAAACAAACACTTCCTCCAACGTCATGACTATAAGGATGTGCTATGCTCTGTTTGCTTCAAATTCCTTATTCTGCTGAGTTGAAGAAACTCATGTAACTCTCATAGGAAAATCAACTACAGTACAAGTGGCAGCATCTAGCACATGGTTCTTGGTGAGGACTGAATTTGTGTTTGAAAGGAATGTTTCCTGAAATTCATAGTTTTCAGGGTGGAGAAAAGCTCCTTTTGCGACCAAGAGACCTGTTGGCTTAGTTGAAGAAACATTGAATCTCTCCAAAGAAAACCATCGATGTTAGAAGCGGGAACATGTGGAACATTGTTTCTAGGTGAGAATAGAGTTAGTTTTTGAAACAATTACTTCCTGCAACTTAGGGGTTTCAAGGAGGACATATGTTCCGTTTGCTTCAAATTTCCTATTTAGTTGAGTTAAAGAAACAAAGGTACCTCTCATCAGAAAGCCGTCTTTGAAACTAGCAGGAGCATTGAGTATTTTTTTCCCTTGTGAGAAAAGAATTAGTGTTGAAGGGAACACTTCCCTCAACTCCTACTATCAAGGAGGAGTAAGGCTCATTTGTTTTAAATATGCCTATTCCACTCAGCTGAAGAAACACATTTCTCTCTATAGAAAATCATCGGTGTAAGAAGCATGAGCAACCACCAGTTGGATTCCTCTTAAGAACTGAGTTAGGTTTTGAAAGGAATACCTCCTACAAACCATAGTTTTCAAGGTAGAGCATGGCTCATTTTGTTTGAAATACTCCTATTGAATTAAGTGGAAGAAACACATGTATCTCTCAACAGAAACCCATCTGTGTTAGAAGCACGAGCATCTAGCACATTGTTTCCCTGTGAGAATTGAATTAACTTGTGAAAGGAGTACTTCCTACAAATATTCATTTTCAAGGTAGACAAAGGATAATTTTGTTCCAAGTAGGCCTATTCAGTGAGGTGATGAAACACATATATCTCTCGACGGAATGACGGCTGTATTAGAAGCATGAGCTTTCAGCACAGGGTTTTCTTGTGAGTACTGGGTTGGTTTTGAAAGGTATATTTCCTGCAATACATGGGTTTCAAGGTGGAGAAATGATCATTTTGTTCCAAATAGAAATATTCAGCTAAGCTGAGGAAAAACATGTGTTCTCGAAAGAATGCCACCTGTGGTAGAAGCAATAGGATCTAGCACTTTGATTCCCTTTTGTAATTGAGGTAGTTTGTGGCAGGATTTCCTCCTGCAAATCCTAGATTTCAAAGTGGATAAAGGATCATTTTGTTCCAAAAAGACCTCTTCTGGAAAGTTGAAGAAAGACATGTATCTCTCAGAAGCACGCCATGTGTGTTAGAAGGTGCACCATGTATAATATTGATTCCATGTGAGAATTGAGTTCATTTTTGAAAACTATTATTCCTACAACTTATGTGTTTTCAGCTGGAAATAGGCTCTTATAGGTCAAAATTGGCCATTCAGCTTAATTGAAAGAACACACAAATCACCCCAAGAATCACAATCTATGATAAACACTGCAGCATCTTGCACATTGTTTCCCTGTATGTTTTAGGTCAGTTCTGGAAAGGTATAGTAACAGCATCACGTAGTTCTCAAGGCGCAGAAAGGCACATTTTGTCCCAAATGGGCATATTCAGATGAGGAGAAGAACACATGTATCTCTTCAAAGAAAGCCATCTATGTTAGATGCTGAAGCTTCAAGCACATTGCTTTCCTGTGAGAATTATGCATGTTTTAGAAAGGAATACTTTCTGTAACTAAGGTGCTTCAAGAAGCTCACAGTTTCTCAGTGCAACAAGTTGGTCTATTCAGCTGAGTTGAATAAATACATATGTCTCTCCAAAGAACACTGTCTGTGTCAGAAGCTGCAACATTTAGCACATTGACGCCCTGAGAGAATAGAGTTAAACTTTAAAAGGAATGTTGTCTGCAAACTTGAATGGTCAAGGAGCAGAAAGGCACTTTTCGTTCCAAGTATGCCTATTCAGCTGACTTGAAGACACACATGTATCTCGCGAAAGAAATCCACCTATGTTAGAAGCTGCAGCATCGAACACATTGTTTTCCTGTGAGTACAGAGTTATGCTTTAAAAGGAATATTTTCTGCAATTAAGAGTTTTCAATGTGGAGAATAGGATTTTTGCTTTCAAATTGGCCTAGACATATGAGTTGATGAAACACAAAAATCTCTCAAAAGAAAACCATCCGTATTAGGAAGAGGAACAACTAGCACATGGTTCCCTTGTGAGAATTGAGTTTGTTCTTAAAAGAATATTTCCTGCATATGCCAGTTTCCAAGGTGGAGAAGGCTCATTTTGTTGCAAAAATATCTCTTTGGTTTACTTGAAGAAGCACCTAGGTCTCTCAAAAGAAAACAATCTGTGTTAGAAGGAGGAGCATCTAGACCACTGTTTCCCTGTTAGAATTGAACTAGGTTTTGAAAGGAGTACTTCCTGCAAATCATAGTTTTCAAGGTGGAGAAAGGATCATTTTGTTCCAAGTAGGCCTAATTTACTAAGTTGAAGGAACACATGTATCTCTCCAAGGAAAGCCATCAGTGTTACAACTGCAGCATCTAGCACACAGTTTCGCTTTGAAAACTGAGTGAGTTCTTAAAGAAACACTCCTTGCAAATCATCGTTTTCAAGGTGGGGAAAGGCTCATTTTGTTCATGTAGGCCTATTTGGCTCAGTTGATGTAACACGTTTATCTCACAAAACAACATCGTCGGTATTAGAGGGAGAAGCACCCAGCACATGGTTTGCCTTTGAGAATTGAGTAAGGTTTGGAAAGGGATACGTGCCGGAAGACATGGTTTTCAACGTGGAGCAAGAATCATTTTGTTCCAAAGACACACATTCAGCCAAGATGACGAAACACATGTGTCTCAAAAAGAAACCCATCCTTGTTAGAAGCAGGATCGTCTCGTACCTTGTTGCCCTTTGGGAACTGAGTTAGTTTTTGAAAGTTCTTCCTGCAAATCATTGTACCTTTTCAAGGTACAGAAAGGATCTTTTCATTGCCAATAGGCCTGTTCAGATAAGTTGAAGAAACACATGTATCTCTCCAAAGGAAACCGTGTGGGTTTCAAGCTGTAGCATCTCGCTCATTGTTTCCACGTGAGAATTATGTTAGGTTTCTGTGAGGAATAGTTCCTGCATATCATAATATTCCAGGTGAAGATTGGCTCACGTTGTTCCAAATAGGCCTATTCGGCTGAGGTGAAAAAACACAGGTGTCTCTCCAAGGAAAACCGTCTATGTTAGAAGTTGAAGCATCAAGCACATTGTTTCTCTGTGAGAATTGAGTAAGTTTTTGAAAGTAATACTTCCTGAAACTAAGGAGCTTGAAGAAGCAGAGAGGCTTTTTTGCTCCAGTTTGGCATATTCAGCTGAGTTGAAGAGATGCATGTATCTTTTGAAATAAAACCATGTATGCTAGAAGCTGAAGCATCTAGCACATTGATTCTCTGTGAGTAAGGATTCAAGCTTTGAAAGGAATATTGTCTGCAAAGAAGAATTTTCAAGGTGGAGAAAGGCACCTTTAGTTCCAAGAGACCGATACAACGGCAATGAGGACACACAAATATCTCTTGAAAGAAAATCATCTGTATTAGCAAAAGAAGCATCTAGCAAATCGTTTCCCTCTGAGAATTCAGATGGTTCATTGAAGGAACACTTCCTGCATATCCCTGTTTTCTGGGAAGAGAAAGACTCCAACTGCTACAGAAATGCCTGTTTGGCTAATTGGAAGAAACCTATGTGTCCTTCGGAAGAAAACCATCTGTGTTAGAAGCAGGAGCATCTAGCACATCCTTTCCATGTGAGACATGAGTTACTTTTGGAAAGGAATACTTCGTGACTTAGGCTCGGTTTGCTCAAACAGCCAGTTTAGCGGAGTTGAAGAAACACTTGTATCTCTCCAATGCAAACCATCTCTATTAGAAGTTGCAGCATCTAGCATATTTCTTGCCTGCTAGATTTGAGTTAGCTTTGTATGGACTACTTCCTGCAAATCTTTCTTTTCAAGGTGGAGGAAGACTCATTTTGTTCCAAATTGGTCTGTTCAGCTGAGTTTCAGAAGCATTTGTATCTCTTGAAAGAAAACCAGCTGTGTTATAAGCTGGGGCATCTGCAGCATTGTTTGTAGCTGGAGACTGAGTTAGGTTTTGAAAACAAACACTTCCTCCAACGTCATGACTATAAGGATGTGCTATGCTCTGTTTGCTTCAAATTCCTTATTCTGCTGAGTTGAAGAAACTCATGTAACTCTCATAGGAAAATCAACTACAGTACAAGTGGCAGCATCTAGCACATGGTTCTTGGTGAGGACTGAATTTGTGTTTGAAAGGAATGTTTCCTGAAATTCATAGTTTTCAGGGTGGAGAAAAGCTCCTTTTGCGACCAAGAGACCTGTTGGCTTAGTTGAAGAAACATTGAATCTCTCCAAAGAAAACCATCGATGTTAGAAGCGGGAACATGTGGAACATTGTTTCTAGGTGAGAATAGAGTTAGTTTTTGAAACAATTACTTCCTGCAACTTAGGGGTTTCAAGGAGGACATATGTTCCGTTTGCTTCAAATTTCCTATTTAGTTGAGTTAAAGAAACAAAGGTACCTCTCATCAGAAAGCCGTCTTTGAAACTAGCAGGAGCATTGAGTATTTTTTTCCCTTGTGAGAAAAGAATTAGTGTTGAAGGGAACACTTCCCTCAACTCCTACTATCAAGGAGGAGTAAGGCTCATTTGTTTTAAATATGCCTATTCCACTCAGCTGAA
The DNA here is from genome assembly GCF_047511655.1 of Castor canadensis. Lineage (NCBI taxonomy): Eukaryota > Metazoa > Chordata > Mammalia > Rodentia > Castoridae > Castor > Castor canadensis. Next base: position 72,993,699 of record NC_133394.1, on the reverse strand, counting down.
GAAACACATTTCTCTCTATAGAAAATCATCGGTGTAAGAAGCATGAGCAACCACCAGTTGGATTCCTCTTAAGAACTGAGTTAGGTTTTGAAAGGAATACCTCCTACAAACCATAGTTTTCAAGGTAGAGCATGGCTCATTTTGTTTGAAATACTCCTATTGAATTAAGTGGAAGAAACACATGTATCTCTCAACAGAAACCAATCTGTGTTAGAAGCACGAGCATCTAGCACATTGTTTCCCTGTGAGAATTGAATTAACTTGTGAAAGGAGTACTTCCTACAAATATTCATTTTCAAGGTAGACAAAGGATAATTTTGTTCCAAGTAGGCCTATTCAGTGAGGTGATGAAACACATATATCTCTCGACGGAATGACGGCTGTATTAGAAGCATGAGCTTTCAGCACAGGGTTTTCTTGTGAGTACTGGGTTGGTTTTGAAAGGTATATTTCCTGCAATACATGGGTTTCAAGGTGGAGAAATGATCATTTTGTTCCAAATAGAAATATTCAGCTAAGCTGAGGAAAAACATGTGTTCTCGAAAGAATGCCACCTGTGGTAGAAGCAATAGGATCTAGCACTTTGATTCCCTTTTGTAATTGAGGTAGTTTGTGGCAGGATTTCCTCCTGCAAATCCTAGATTTCAAAGTGGATAAAGGATCATTTTGTTCCAAAAAGACCTCTTCTGGAAAGTTGAAGAAAGACATGTATCTCTCAGAAGCACGCCATGTGTGTTAGAAGGTGCACCATGTATAATATTGATTCCATGTGAGAATTGAGTTCATTTTTGAAAACTATTATTCCTACAACTTATGTGTTTTCAGCTGGAAATAGGCTCTTATAGGTCAAAATTGGCCATTCAGCTTAATTGAAAGAACACACAAATCACCCCAAGAATCACAATCTATGATAAACACTGCAGCATCTTGCACATTGTTTCCCTGTATGTTTTAGGTCAGTTCTGGAAAGGTATAGTAACAGCATCACGTAGTTCTCAAGGCGCAGAAAGGCACATTTTGTCCCAAATGGGCATATTCAGATGAGGAGAAGAACACATGTATCTCTTCAAAGAAAGCCATCTATGTTAGATGCTGAAGCTTCAAGCACATTGCTTTCCTGTGAGAATTATGCATGTTTTAGAAAGGAATACTTTCTGTAACTAAGGTGCTTCAAGAAGCTCACAGTTTCTCAGTGCAACAAGTTGGTCTATTCAGCTGAGTTGAATAAATACATATGTCTCTCCAAAGAACACTGTCTGTGTCAGAAGCTGCAACATTTAGCACATTGACGCCCTGAGAGAATAGAGTTAAACTTTAAAAGGAATGTTGTCTGCAAACTTGAATGGCCAAGGAGCAGAAAGGCACTTTTCGTTCCAAGTATGCCTATTCAGCTGACTTGAAGACACACATGTATCTCTCGAAAGAAATCCACCTATGTTAGAAGCTGCAGCATCGAACACATTGTTTTCCTGTGAGTACAGAGTTATGCTTTAAAAGGAATATTTTCTGCAATTAAGAGTTTTCAATGTGGAGAATAGGATTTTTGCTTTCAAATTGGCCTAGACATATGAGTTGATGAAACACAAAAATCTCTCAAAAGAAAACCATCCGTATTAGGAAGAGGAACAACTAGCACATGGTTCCCTTGTGAGAATTGAGTTTGTTCTTAAAAGAATATTTCCTGCATATGCCAGTTTCCAAGGTGGAGAAGGCTCATTTTGTTGCAAAAATATCTCTTTGGTTTACTTGAAGAAGCACATAGGTCTCTCAAAAGAAAACAATCTGTGTTAGAAGGAGGAGCATCTAGACCACTGTTTCCCTGTTAGAATTGAACTAGGTTTTGAAAGGAGTACTTCCTGCAAATCATCGTTTTCAAGGTGGGGAAAGGCTCATTTTGTTCATGTAGGCCTATTTGGCTCAGTTGATGTAACACGTTTATCTCATAAAACAACATCGTCGGTATTAGAGGGAGAAGCACCCAGCACATGGTTTGCCTTTGAGAATTGAGTAAGGTTTGGAAAGGGATACGTGCCGGAAGACATGGTTTTCAACGTGGAGCAAGAATCATTTTGTTCCAAAGACACACATTCAGCCAAGATGACGAAACACATGTGTCTCAAAAAGAAACCCATCCTTGTTAGAAGCAGGATCGTCTCGTACCTTGTTGCCCTTTGGGAACTGAGTTAGTTTTTGAAAGTTCTTCCTGCAAATCATTGTACCTTTTCAAGGTACAGAAAGGATCTTTTCATTGCCAATAGGCCTGTTCAGATAAGTTGAAGAAACACATGTATCTCTCCAAAGGAAACCGTGTGGGTTTCAAGCTGTAGCATCTCGCTCATTGTTTCCACGTGAGAATTATGTTAGGTTTCTGTGAGGAATAGTTCCTGCATATCATAATATTCCAGGTGAAGATTGGCTCACGTTGTTCCAAATAGGCCTATTCGGCTGAGGTGAAAAAACACAGGTGTCTCTCCAAGGAAAACCGTCTATGTTAGAAGTTGAAGCATCAAGCACATTGTTTCTCTGTGAGAATTGAGTAAGTTTTTGAAAGTAATACTTCCTGAAACTAAGGAGCTTGAAGAAGCAGAGAGGCTTTTTTGCTCCAGTTTGGCATATTCAGCTGAGTTGAAGAGATGCATGTATCTTTTGAAATAAAACCATGTATGCTAGAAGCTGAAGCATCTAGCACATTGATTCTCTGTGAGTAAGGATTCAAGCTTTGAAAGGAATATTGTCTGCAAATAAGAATTTTCAAGGTGGAGAAAGGCACCTTTAGTTCCAAGAGACCGATACAACGGCAATGAGGACACACAAATATCTCTTGAAAGAAAATCATCTGTATTAGCAAAAGAAGCATCTAGCAAATCGTTTCCCTCTGAGAATTCAGATGGTTCATTGAAGGAACACTTCCTGCATATCCCTGTTTTCTGGGAAGAGAAAGACTCCAACTGCTACAGAAATGCCTGTTTGGCTAATTGGAAGAAACCTATGTGTCCTTCGGAAGAAAACCATCTGTGTTAGAAGCAGGAGCATCTAGCACATCCTTTCCATGTGAGACATGAGTTACTTTTGGAAAGGAATACTTCGTGACTTAGGCTCGGTTTGCTCAAACAGCCAGTTTAGCGGAGTTGAAGAAACACTTGTATCTCTCCAATGCAAACCATCTCTATTAGAAGTTGCAGCATCTAGCATATTTCTTGCCTGCTAGATTTGAGTTAGCTTTGTATGGACTACTTCCTGCAAATCTTTCTTTTCAAGGTGGAGGAAGACTCATTTTGTTCCAAATTGGTCTGTTCAGCTGAGTTTCAGAAGCATTTGTATCTCTTGAAAGAAAACCAGCTGTGTTATAAGCTGGGGCATCTGCAGCATTGTTTGTAGCTGGAGACTGAGTTAGGTTTTGAAAACAAACACTTCCTCCAACGTCATGACTATAAGGATGTGCTATGCTCTGTTTGCTTCAAATTCCTTATTCTGCTGAGTTGAAGAAACTCATGTAACTCTCATAGGAAAATCAACTACAGTACAAGTGGCAGCATCTAGCACATGGTTCTTGGTGAGGACTGAATTTGTGTTTGAAAGGAATGTTTCCTGAAATTCATAGTTTTCAGGGTGGAGAAAAGCTCCTTTTGCGACCAAGAGACCTGTTGGCTTAGTTGAAGAAACATTGAATCTCTCCAAAGAAAACCATCGATGTTAGAAGCGGGAACATCTGGAACATTGTTTCTAGGTGAGAATAGAGTTAGTTTTTGAAACAATTACTTCCTGCAACTTAGGGGTTTCAAGGAGGACATATGTTCCGTTTGCTTCAAATTTCCTATTTAGTTGAGTTAAAGAAACAAAGGTACCTCTCATCAGAAAGCCGTCTTTGAAACTAGCAGGAGCATTGAGTATTTTTTTCCCTTGTGAGAAAAGAATTAGTGTTGAAGGGAACACTTCCCTCAACTCCTACTATCAAGGAGGAGTAAGGCTCATTTGTTTTAAATATGCCTATTCCACTCAGCTGAAGAAACACATTTCTCTCTATAGAAAATCATCGGTGTAAGAAGCATGAGCAACCACCAGTTGGATTCCTCTTAAGAACTGAGTTAGGTTTTGAAAGGAATACCTCCTACAAACCATAGTTTTCAAGGTAGAGCATGGCTCATTTTGTTTGAAATACTCCTATTGAATTAAGTGGAAGAAACACATGTATCTCTCAACGGAAACCCATCTATGTTAGAAGCACGAGCATCTAGCACATTGTTTCCCTGTGAGAATTGAATTAACTTGTGAAAGGAGTACTTCCTACAAATATTCATTTTCAAGGTAGACAAAGGATAATTTTGTTCCAAGTAGGCCTATTCAGTGAGGTGATGAAACACATATATCTCTCGACGGAATGACGGCTGTATTAGAAGCATGAGCTTTCAGCACAGGGTTTTCTTGTGAGTACTGGGTTGGTTTTGAAAGGTATATTTCCTGCAATACATGGGTTTCAAGGTGGAGAAATGATCATTTTGTTCCAAATAGAAATATTCAGCTAAGCTGAGGAAAAACATGTGTTCTCGAAAGAATGCCACCTGTGGTAGAAGCAATAGGATCTAGCACTTTGATTCCCTTTTGTAATTGAGGTAGTTTGTGGCAGGATTTCCTCCTGCAAATCCTAGATTTCAAAGTGGATAAAGGATCATTTTGTTCCAAAAAGACCTCTTCTGGAAAGTTGAAGAAAGACATGTATCTCTCAGAAGCACGCCATGTGTGTTAGAAGGTGCACCATGTATAATATTGATTCCATGTGAGAATTGAGTTCATTTTTGAAAACTATTATTCCTACAACTTATGTGTTTTCAGCTGGAAATAGGCTCTTATAGGTCAAAATTGGCCATTCAGCTTAATTGAAAGAACACACAAATCACCCCAAGAATCACAATCTATGATAAACACTGCAGCATCTTGCACATTGTTTCCCTGTATGTTTTAGGTCAGTTCTGGAAAGGTATAGTAACAGCATCACGTAGTTCTCAAGGCGCAGAAAGGCACATTTTGTCCCAAATGGGCATATTCAGATGAGGAGAAGAACACATGTATCTCTTCAAAGAAAGCCATCTATGTTAGATGCTGAAGCTTCAAGCACATTGCTTTCCTGTGAGAATTATGCATGTTTTAGAAAGGAATACTTTCTGTAACTAAGGTGCTTCAAGAAGCTCACAGTTTCTCAGTGCAACAAGTTGGTCTATTCAGCTGAGTTGAATAAATACATATGTCTCTCCAAAGAACACTGTCTGTGTCAGAAGCTGCAACATTTAGCACATTGACGCCCTGAGAGAATAGAGTTAAACTTTAAAAGGAATGTTGTCTGCAAACTTGAATGGCCAAGGAGCAGAAAGGCACTTTTCGTTCCAAGTATGCCTATTCAGCTGACTTGAAGACACACATGTATCTCTCGAAAGAAATCCACCTATGTTAGAAGCTGCAGCATCGAACACATTGTTTTCCTGTGAGTACAGAGTTATGCTTTAAAAGGAATATTTTCTGCAATTAAGAGTTTTCAATGTGGAGAATAGGATTTTTGCTTTCAAATTGGCCTAGACATATGAGTTGATGAAACACAAAAATCTCTCAAAAGAAAACCATCCGTATTAGGAAGAGGAACAACTAGCACATGGTTCCCTTGTGAGAATTGAGTTTGTTCTTAAAAGAATATTTCCTGCATATGCCAGTTTCCAAGGTGGAGAAGGCTCATTTTGTTGCAAAAATATCTCTTTGGTTTACTTGAAGAAGCACATAGGTCTCTCAAAAGAAAACAATCTGTGTTAGAAGGAGGAGCATCTAGACCACTGTTTCCCTGTTAGAATTGAACTAGGTTTTGAAAGGAGTACTTCCTGCAAATCATAGTTTTCAAGGTGGAGAAAGGATCATTTTGTTCCAAGTAGGCCTAATTTACTAAGTTGAAGGAACACATGTATCTCTCCAAGGAAAGCCATCAGTGTTACAACTGCAGCATCTAGCACACAGTTTCGCTTTGAAAACTGAGTGAGTTCTTAAAGAAACACTCCTTGCAAAGCATCGTTTTCAAGGTGGGGAAAGGCTCATTTTGTTCATGTAGGCCTATTTGGCTCAGTTGATGTAACACGTTTATCTCACAAAACAACATCGTCGGTATTAGAGGGAGAAGCACCCAGCACATGGTTTGCCTTTGAGAATTGAGTAAGGTTTGGAAAGGGATACGTGCCGGAAGACATGGTTTTCAACGTGGAGCAAGAATCATTTTGTTCCAAAGACACACATTCAGCCAAGATGACGAAACACATGTGTCTCAAAAAGAAACCCATCCTTGTTAGAAGCAGGATCGTCTCGTACCTTGTTGCCCTTTGGGAACTGAGTTAGTTTTTGAAAGTTCTTCCTGCAAATCATTGTACCTTTTCAAGGTACAGAAAGGATCTTTTCATTGCCAATAGGCCTGTTCAGATAAGTTGAAGAAACACATGTATCTCTCCAAAGGAAACCGTGTGGGTTTCAAGCTGTAGCATCTCGCTCATTGTTTCCACGTGAGAATTATGTTAGGTTTCTGTGAGGAATAGTTCCTGCATATCATAATATTCCAGGTGAAGATTGGCTCACGTTGTTCCAAATAGGCCTATTCGGCTGAGGTGAAAAAACACAGGTGTCTCTCCAAGGAAAACCGTCTATGTTAGAAGTTGAAGCATCAAGCACATTGTTTCTCTGTGAGAATTGAGTAAGTTTTTGAAAGTAATACTTCCTGAAACTAAGGAGCTTGAAGAAGCAGACAGGCTTTTTTGCTCCAGTTTGGCATATTCAGCTGAGTTGAAGAGATGCATGTATCTTTTGAAATAAAACCATGTATGCTAGAAGCTGAAGCATCTAGCACATTGATTCTCTGTGAGTAAGGATTCAAGCTTTGAAAGGAATATTGTCTGCAAAGAAGAATTTTCAAGGTGGAGAAAGGCACCTTTAGTTCCAAGAGACCGATACAACGGCAATGAGGACACACAAATATCTCTTGAAAGAAAATCATCTGTATTAGCAAAAGAAGCATCTAGCAAATCGTTTCCCTCTGAGAATTCAGATGGTTCATTGAAGGAACACTTCCTGCATATCCCTGTTTTCTGGGAAGAGAAAGACTCCAACTGCTACAGAAATGCCTGTTTGGCTAATTGGAAGAAACCTATGTGTCCTTCGGAAGAAAACCATCTGTGTTAGAAGCAGGAGCATCTAGCACATCCTTTCCATGTGAGACATGAGTTACTTTTGGAAAGGAATACTTCGTGACTTAGGCTCGGTTTGCTCAAACAGCCAGTTTAGCGGAGTTGAAGAAACACTTGTATCTCTCCAATGCAAACCATCTCTATTAGAAGTTGCAGCATCTAGCATATTTCTTGCCTGCTAGATTTGAGTTAGCTTTGTATGGACTACTTCCTGCAAATCTTTCTTTTCAAGGTGGAGGAAGACTCATTTTGTTCCAAATTGGTCTGTTCAGCTGAGTTTCAGAAGCATTTGTATCTCTTGAAAGAAAACCAGCTGTGTTATAAGCTGGGGCATCTGCAGCATTGTTTGTAGCTGGAGACTGAGTTAGGTTTTGAAAACAAACACTTCCTCCAACGTCATGACTATAAGGATGTGCTATGCTCTGTTTGCTTCAAATTCCTTATTCTGCTGAGTTGAAGAAACTCATGTAACTCTCATAGGAAAATCAACTACAGTACAAGTGGCAGCATCTAGCACATGGTTCTTGGTGAGGACTGAATTTGTGTTTGAAAGGAATGTTTCCTGAAATTCATAGTTTTCAGGGTGGAGAAAAGCTCCTTTTGCGACCAAGAGACCTGTTGGCTTAGTTGAAGAAACATTGAATCTCTCCAAAGAAAACCATCGATGTTAGAAGCGGGAACATGTGGAACATTGTTTCTAGGTGAGAATAGAGTTAGTTTTTGAAACAATTACTTCCTGCAACTTAGGGGTTTCAAGGAGGACATATGTTCCGTTTGCTTCAAATTTCCTATTTAGTTGAGTTAAAGAAACAAAGGTACCTCTCATCAGAAAGCCGTCTTTGAAACTAGCAGGAGCATTGAGTATTTTTTTCCCTTGTGAGAAAAGAATTAGTGTTGAAGGGAACACTTCCCTCAACTCCTACTATCAAGGAGGAGTAAGGCTCATTTGTTTTAAATATGCCTATTCCACTCAGCTGAAGAAACACATTTCTCTCTATAGAAAATCATCGGTGTAAGAAGCATGAGCAACCACCAGTTGGATTCCTCTTAAGAACTGAGTTAGGTTTTGAAAGGAATACCTCCTACAAACCATAGTTTTCAAGGTAGAGCATGGCTCATTTTGTTTGAAATACTCCTATTGAATTAAGTGGAAGAAACACATGTATCTCTCAACGGAAACCCATCTGTGTTAGAAGCACGAGCATCTAGCACATTGTTTCCCTGTGAGAATTGAATTAACTTGTGAAAGGAGTACTTCCTACAAATATTCATTTTCAAGGTAGACAAAGGATAATTTTGTTCCAAGTAGGCCTATTCAGTGAGGTGATGAAACACATATATCTCTCGACGGAATGACGGCTGTATTAGAAGCATGAGCTTTCAGCACAGGGTTTTCTTGTGAGTACTGGGTTGGTTTTGAAAGGTATATTTCCTGCAATACATGGGTTTCAAGGTGGAGAAATGATCATTTTGTTCCAAATAGAAATATTCAGCTAAGCTGAGGAAAAACATGTGTTCTCGAAAGAATGCCACCTGTGGTAGAAGCAATAGGATCTAGCACTTTGATTCCCTTTTGTAATTGAGGTAGTTTGTGGCAGGATTTCCTCCTGCAAATCCTAGATTTCAAAGTGGATAAAGGATCATTTTGTTCCAAAAAGACCTCTTCTGGAAAGTTGAAGAAAGACATGTATCTCTCAGAAGCACGCCATGTGTGTTAGAAGGTGCACCATGTATAATATTGATTCCATGTGAGAATTGAGTTCATTTTTGAAAACTATTATTCCTACAACTTATGTGTTTTCAGCTGGAAATAGGCTCTTATAGGTCAAAATTGGCCATTCAGCTTAATTGAAAGAACACACAAATCACCCCAAGAATCACAATCTATGATAAACACTGCAGCATCTTGCACATTGTTTCCCTGTATGTTTTAGGTCAGTTCTGGAAAGGTATAGTAACAGCATCACGTAGTTCTCAAGGCGCAGAAAGGCACATTTTGTCCCAAATGGGCATATTCAGATGAGGAGAAGAACACATGTATCTCTTCAAAGAAAGCCATCTATGTTAGATGCTGAAGCTTCAAGCACATTGCTTTCCTGTGAGAATTATGCATGTTTTAGAAAGGAATACTTTCTGTAACTAAGGTGCTTCAAGAAGCTCACAGTTTCTCAGTGCAACAAGTTGGTCTATTCAGCTGAGTTGAATAAATACATATGTCTCTCCAAAGAACACTGTCTGTGTCAGAAGCTGCAACATTTAGCACATTGACGCCCTGAGAGAATAGAGTTAAACTTTAAAAGGAATGTTGTCTGCAAACTTGAATGGCCAAGGAGCAGAAAGGCACTTTTCGTTCCAAGTATGCCTATTCAGCTGACTTGAAGACACACATGTATCTCTCGAAAGAAATCCACCTATGTTAGAAGCTGCAGCATCGAACACATTGTTTTCCTGTGAGTACAGAGTTATGCTTTAAAAGGAATATTTTCTGCAATTAAGAGTTTTCAATGTGGAGAATAGGATTTTTGCTTTCAAATTGGCCTAGACATATGAGTTGATGAAACACAAAAATCTCTCAAAAGAAAACCATCCGTATTAGGAAGAGGAACAACTAGCACATGGTTCCCTTGTGAGAATTGAGTTTGTTCTTAAAAGAATATTTCCTGCATATGCCAGTTTCCAAGGTGGAGAAGGCTCATTTTGTTGCAAAAATATCTCTTTGGTTTACTTGAAGAAGCACATAGGTCTCTCAAAAGAAAACAATCTGTGTTAGAAGGAGGAGCATCTAGACCACTGTTTCCCTGTTAGAATTGAACTAGGTTTTGAAAGGAGTACTTCCTGCAAATCATAGTTTTCAAGGTGGAGAAAGGATCATTTTGTTCCAAGTAGGCCTAATTTACTAAGTTGAAGGAACACATGTATCTCTCCAAGGAAAGCCATCAGTGTTACAACTGCAGCATCTAGCACACAGTTTCGCTTTGAAAACTGAGTGAGTTCTTAAAGAAACACTCCTTGCAAAGCATCGTTTTCAAGGTGGGGAAAGGCTCATTTTGTTCATGTAGGCCTATTTGGCTCAGTTGATGTAACACGTTTATCTCACAAAACAACATCGTCGGTATTAGAGGGAGAAGCACCCAGCACATGGTTTGCCTTTGAGAATTGAGTAAGGTTTGGAAAGGGATACGTGCCGGAAGACATGGTTTTCAACGTGGAGCAAGAATCATTTTGTTCCAAAGACACACATTCAGCCAAGATGACGAAACACATGTGTCTCAAAAAGAAACCCATCCTTGTTAGAAGCAGGATCGTCTCGTACCTTGTTGCCCTTTGGGAACTGAGTTAGTTTTTGAAAGTTCTTCCTGCAAATCATTGTACCTTTTCAAGGTACAGAAAGGATCTTTTCATTGCCAATAGGCCTGTTCAGATAAGTTGAAGAAACACATGTATCTCTCCAAAGGAAACCGTGTGGGTTTCAAGCTGTAGCATCTCGCTCATTGTTTCCACGTGAGAATTATGTTAGGTTTCTGTGAGGAATAGTTCCTGCATATCATAATATTCCAGGTGAAGATTGGCTCACGTTGTTCCAAATAGGCCTATTCGGCTGAGGTTAAAAAACACAGGTGTCTCTCCAAGGAAAACCGTCTATGTTAGAAGTTGAAGCATCAAGCACATTGTTTCTCTGTGAGAATTGAGTAAGTTTTTGAAAGTAATACTTCCTGAAACTAAGGAGCTTGAAGAAGCAGACAGGCTTTTTTGCTCCAGTTTGGCATATTCAGCTGAGTTGAAGAGATGCATGTATCTTTTGAAATAAAACCATGTATGCTAGAAGCTGAAGCATCTAGCACATTGATTCTCTGTGAGTAAGGATTCAAGCTTTGAAAGGAATATTGTCTGCAAAGAAGAATTTTCAAGGTGGAGAAAGGCACCTTTAGTTCCAAGAGACCGATACAACGGCAATGAGGACACACAAATATCTCTTGAAAGAAAATCATCTGTATTAGCAAAAGAAGCATCTAGCAAATCGTTTCCCTCTGAGAATTCAGATGGTTCATTGAAGGAACACTTCCTGCATATCCCTGTTTTCTGGGAAGAGAAAGACTCCAACTGCTACAGAAATGCCTGTTTGGCTAATTGGAAGAAACCTATGTGTCCTTCGGAAGAAAACCATCTGTGTTAGAAGCAGGAGCATCTAGCACATCCTTTCCATGTGAGACATGAGTTACTTTTGGAAAGGAATACTTCGTGACTTAGGCTCGGTTTGCTCAAACAGCCAGTTTAGCGGAGTTGAAGAAACACTTGTATCTCTCCAATGCAAACCATCTCTATTAGAAGTTGCAGCATCTAGCATATTTCTTGCCTGCTAGATTTGAGTTAGCTTTGTATGGACTACTTCCTGCAAATCTTTCTTTTCAAGGTGGAGGAAGACTCATTTTGTTCCAAATTGGTCTGTTCAGCTGAGTTTCAGAAGCATTTGTATCTCTTGAAAGAAAACCAGCTGTGTTATAAGCTGGGGCATCTGCAGCATTGTTTGTAGCTGGAGACTGAGTTAGGTTTTGAAAACAAACACTTCCTCCAACGTCATGACTATAAGGATGTGCTATGCTCTGTTTGCTTCAAATTCCTTATTCTGCTGAGTTGAAGAAACTCATGTAACTCTCATAGGAAAATCAACTACAGTACAAGTGGCAGCATCTAGCACATGGTTCTTGGTGAGGACTGAATTTGTGTTTGAAAGGAATGTTTCCTGAAATTCATAGTTTTCAGGGTGGAGAAAAGCTCCTTTTGCGACCAAGAGACCTGTTGGCTTAGTTGAAGAAACATTGAATCTCTCCAAAGAAAACCATCGATGTTAGAAGCGGGAACATCTGGAACATTGTTTCTAGGTGAGAATAGAGTTAGTTTTTGAAACAATTACTTCCTGCAACTTAGGGGTTTCAAGGAGGACATATGTTCCGTTTGCTTCAAATTTCCTATTTAGTTGAGTTAAAGAAACAAAGGTACCTCTCATCAGAAAGCCGTCTTTGAAACTAGCAGGAGCATTGAGTATTTTTTTCCCTTGTGAGAAAAGAATTAGTGTTGAAGGGAACACTTCCCTCAACTCCTACTATCAAGGAGGAGTAAGGCTCATTTGTTTTAAATATGCCTATTCCACTCAGCTGAAGAAACACATTTCTCTCTATAGAAAATCATCGGTGTAAGAAGCATGAGCAACCACCAGTTGGATTCCTCTTAAGAACTGAGTTAGGTTTTGAAAGGAATACCTCCTACAAACCATAGTTTTCAAGGTAGAGCATGGCTCATTTTGTTTGAAATACTCCTATTGAATTAAGTGGAAGAAACACATGTATCTCTCAACGGAAACCCATCTGTGTTAGAAGCACGAGCATCTAGCACATTGTTTCCCTGTGAGAATTGAATTAACTTGTGAAAGGAGTACTTCCTACAAATATTCATTTTCAAGGTAGACAGAGGATAATTTTGTTCCAAGTAGGCCTATTCAGTGAGGTGATGAAACACATATATCTCTCGACGGAATGACGGCTGTATTAGAAGCATGAGCTTTCAGCACAGGGTTTTCTTGTGAGTACTGGGTTGGTTTTGAAAGGTATATTTCCTGCAATACATGGGTTTCAAGGTGGAGAAATGATCATTTTGTTCCAAATAGAAATATTCAGCTAAGCTGAGGAAAAACATGTGTTCTCGAAAGAATGCCACCTGTGGTAGAAGCAATAGGATCTAGCACTTTGATTCCCTTTTGTAATTGAGGTAGTTTGTGGCAGGATTTCCTCCTGCAAATCCTAGATTTCAAAGTGGATAAAGGATCATTTTGTTCCAAAAAGACCTCTTCTGGAAAGTTGAAGAAAGACATGTATCTCTCAGAAGCACGCCATGTGTGTTAGAAGGTGCACCATGTATAATATTGATTCCATGTGAGAATTGAGTTCATTTTTGAAAACTATTATTCCTACAACTTATGTGTTTTCAGCTGGAAATAGGCTCTTATAGGTCAAAATTGGCCATTCAGCTTAATTGAAAGAACACACAAATCACCCCAAGAATCACAATCTATGATAAACACTGCAGCATCTTGCACATTGTTTCCCTGTATGTTTTAGGTCAGTTCTGGAAAGGTATAGTAACAGCATCACGTAGTTCTCAAGGCGCAGAAAGGCACATTTTGTCCCAAATGGGCATATTCAGATGAGGAGAAGAACACATGTATCTCTTCAAAGAAAGCCATCTATGTTAGATGCTGAAGCTTCAAGCACATTGCTTTCCTGTGAGAATTATGCATGTTTTAGAAAGGAATACTTTCTGTAACTAAGGTGCTTCAAGAAGCTCACAGTTTCTCAGTGCAACAAGTTGGTCTATTCAGCTGAGTTGAATAAATACATATGTCTCTCCAAAGAACACTGTCTGTGTCAGAAGCTGCAACATTTAGCACATTGACGCCCTGAGAGAATAGAGTTAAACTTTAAAAGGAATGTTGTCTGCAAACTTGAATGGTCAAGGAGCAGAAAGGCACTTTTCGTTCCAAGTATGCCTATTCAGCTGACTTGAAGACACACATGTATCTCGCGAAAGAAATCCACCTAGGTTAGAAGCTGCAGCATCGAACACATTGTTTTCCTGTGAGTACAGAGTTATGCTTTAAAAGGAATATTTTCTGCAATTAAGAGTTTTCAATGTGGAGAATAGGATTTTTGCTTTCAAATTGGCCTAGACATATGAGTTGATGAAACACAAAAATCTCTCAAAAGAAAACCATCCGTATTAGGAAGAGGAACAACTAGCACATGGTTCCCTTGTGAGAATTGAGTTTGTTCTTAAAAGAATATTTCCTGCATATGCCAGTTTCCAAGGTGGAGAAGGCTCATTTTGTTGCAAAAATATCTCTTTGGTTTACTTGAAGAAGCACCTAGGTCTCTCAAAAGAAAACAATCTGTGTTAGAAGGAGGAGCATCTAGACCACTGTTTCCCTGTTAGAATTGAACTAGGTTTTGAAAGGAGTACTTCCTGCAAATCATAGTTTTCAAGGTGGAGAAAGGATCATTTTGTTCCAAGTAGGCCTAATTTACTAAGTTGAAGGAACACATGTATCTCTCCAAGGAAAGCCATCAGTGTTACAACTGCAGCATCTAGCACACAGTTTCGCTTTGAAAACTGAGTGAGTTCTTAAAGAAACACTCCTTGCAAATCATCGTTTTCAAGGTGGGGAAAGGCTCATTTTGTTCATGTAGGCCTATTTGGCTCAGTTGATGTAACACGTTTATCTCACAAAACAACATCGTCGGTATTAGAGGGAGAAGCACCCAGCACATGGTTTGCCTTTGAGAATTGAGTAAGGTTTGGAAAGGGATACGTGCCGGAAGACATGGTTTTCAACGTGGAGCAAGAATCATTTTGTTCCAAAGACACACATTCAGCCAAGATGACGAAACACATGTGTCTCAAAAAGAAACCCATCCTTGTTAGAAGCAGGATCGTCTCGTACCTTGTTGCCCTTTGGGAACTGAGTTAGTTTTTGAAAGTTCTTCCTGCAAATCATTGTACCTTTTCAAGGTACAGAAAGGATCTTTTCATTGCCAATAGGCCTGTTCAGATAAGTTGAAGAAACACATGTATCTCTCCAAAGGAAACCGTGTGGGTTTCCAGCTGTAGCATCTCGCTCATTGTTTCCACGTGAGAATTATGTTAGGTTTCTGTGAGGAATAGTTCCTGCATATCATAATATTCCAGGTGAAGATTGGCTCACGTTGTTCCAAATAGGCCTATTCGGCTGAGGTGAAAAAACACAGGTGTCTCTCCAAGGAAAACCGTCTATGTTAGAAGTTGAAGCATCAAGCACATTGTTTCTCTGTGAGAATTGAGTAAGTTTTTGAAAGTAATACTTCCTGAAACTAAGGAGCTTGAAGAAGCAGACAGGCTTTTTTGCTCCAGTTTGGCATATTCAGCTGAGTTGAAGAGATGCATGTATCTTTTGAAATAAAACCATGTATGCTAGAAGCTGAAGCATCTAGCACATTGATTCTCTGTGAGTAAGGATTCAAGCTTTGAAAGGAATATTGTCTGCAAAGAAGAATTTTCAAGGTGGAGAAAGGCACCTTTAGTTCCAAGAGACCGATACAACGGCAATGAGGACACACAAATATCTCTTGAAAGAAAATCATCTGTATTAGCAAAAGAAGCATCTAGCAAATCGTTTCCCTCTGAGAATTCAGATGGTTCATTGAAGGAACACTTCCTGCATATCCCTGTTTTCTGGGAAGAGAAAGACTCCAACTGCTACAGAAATGCCTGTTTGGCTAATTGGAAGAAACCTATGTGTCCTTCGGAAGAAAACCATCTGTGTTAGAAGCAGGAGCATCTAGCACATCCTTTCCATGTGAGACATGAGTTACTTTTGGAAAGGAATACTTCGTGACTTAGGCTCGGTTTGCTCAAACAGCCAGTTTAGCGGAGTTGAAGAAACACTTGTATCTCTCCAATGCAAACCATCTCTATTAGAAGTTGCAGCATCTAGCATATTTCTTGCCTGCTAGATTTGAGTTAGCTTTGTATGGACTACTTCCTGCAAATCTTTCTTTTCAAGGTGGAGGAAGACTCATTTTGTTCCAAATTGGTCTGTTCAGCTGAGTTTCAGAAGCATTTGTATCTCTTGAAAGAAAACCAGCTGTGTTATAAGCTGGGGCATCTGCAGCATTGTTTGTAGCTGGAGACTGAGTTAGGTTTTGAAAACAAACACTTCCTCCAACGTCATGACTATAAGGATGTGCTATGCTCTGTTTGCTTCAAATTCCTTATTCTGCTGAGTTGAAGAAACTCATGTAACTCTCATAGGAAAATCAACTACAGTACAAGTGGCAGCATCTAGCACATGGTTCTTGGTGAGGACTGAATTTGTGTTTGAAAGGAATGTTTCCTGAAATTCATAGTTTTCAGGATGGAGAAAAGCTCCTTTTGCGACCAAGAGACCTGTTGGCTTAGTTGAAGAAACATTGAATCTCTCCAAAGAAAACCATCGATGTTAGAAGCGGGAACATCTGGAACATTGTTTCTAGGTGAGAATAGAGTTAGTTTTTGAAACAATTACTTCCTGCAACTTAGGGGTTTCAAGGAGGACATATGTTCCGTTTGCTTCAAATTTCCTATTTAGTTGAGTTAAAGAAACAAAGGTACCTCTCATCAGAAAGCCGTCTTTGAAACTAGCAGGAGCATTGAGTATTTTTTTCCCTTGTGAGAAAAGAATTAGTGTTGAAGGGAACACTTCCCTCAACTCCTACTATCAAGGAGGAGTAAGGCTCATTTGTTTTAAATATGCCTATTCCACTCAGCTGAAGAAACACATTTCTCTCTATAGAAAATCATCGGTGTAAGAAGCATGAGCAACCACCAGTTGGATTCCTCTTAAGAACTGAGTTAGGTTTTGAAAGGAATACCTCCTACAAACCATAGTTTTCAAGGTAGAGCATGGCTCATTTTGTTTGAAATACTCCTATTGAATTAAGTGGAAGAAACACATGTATCTCTCAACGGAAACCCATCTGTGTTAGAAGCACGAGCATCTAGCACATTGTTTCCCTGTGAGAATTGAATTAACTTGTGAAAGGAGTACTTCCTACAAATATTCATTTTCAAGGTAGACAAAGGATAATTTTGTTCCAAGTAGGCCTATTCAGTGAGGTGATGAAACACATATATCTCTCGACGGAATGACGGCTGTATTAGAAGCATGAGCTTTCAGCACAGGGTTTTCTTGTGAGTACTGGGTTGGTTTTGAAAGGTATATTTCCTGCAATACATGGGTTTCAAGGTGGAGAAATGATCATTTTGTTCCAAATAGAAATATTCAGCTAAGCTGAGGAAAAACATGTGTTCTCGAAAGAATGCCACCTGTGGTAGAAGCAATAGGATCTAGCACTTTGATTCCCTTTTGTAATTGAGGTAGTTTGTGGCAGGATTTCCTCCTGCAAATCCTAGATTTCAAAGTGGATAAAGGATCATTTTGTTCCAAAAAGACCTCTTCTGGAAAGTTGAAGAAAGACATGTATCTCTCAGAAGCACGCCATGTGTGTTAGAAGGTTCACCATGTATAATATTGATTCCATGTGAGAATTGAGTTCATTTTTGAAAACTATTATTCCTACAACTTATGTGTTTTCAGCTGGAAATAGGCTCTTATAGGTCAAAATTGGCCATTCAGCTTAATTGAAAGAACACACAAATCACCCCAAGAATCACAATCTATGATAAACACTGCAGCATCTTGCACATTGTTTCCCTGTATGTTTTAGGTCAGTTCTGGAAAGGTATAGTAACAGCATCACGTAGTTCTCAAGGCGCAGAAAGGCACATTTTGTCCCAAATGGGCATATTCAGATGAGGAGAAGAACACATGTATCTCTTCAAAGAAAGCCATCTATGTTAGATGCTGAAGCTTCAAGCACATTGCTTTCCTGTGAGAATTATGCATGTTTTAGAAAGGAATACTTTCTGTAACTAAGGTGCTTCAAGAAGCTCACAGTTTCTCAGTGCAACAAGTTGGTCTATTCAGCTGAGTTGAATAAATACATATGTCTCTCCAAAGAACACTGTCTGTGTCAGAAGCTGCAACATTTAGCACATTGACGCCCTGAGAGAATAGAGTTAAACTGTAAAAGGAATGTTGTCTGCAAACTTGAATGGCCAAGGAGCAGAAAGGCACTTTTCGTTCCAAGTATGCCTATTCAGCTGACTTGAAGACACACATGTATCTCTCGAAAGAAATCCACCTATGTTAGAAGCTGCAGCATCGAACACATTGTTTTCCTGTGAGTACAGAGTTATGCTTTAAAAGGAATATTTTCTGCAATTAAGAGTTTTCAATGTGGAGAATAGGATTTTTGCTTTCAAATTGGCCTAGACATATGAGTTGATGAAACACAAAAATCTCTCAAAAGAAAACCATCCGTATTAGGAAGAGGAACAACTAGCACATGGTTCCCTTGTGAGAATTGAGTTTGTTCTTAAAAGAATATTTCCTGCATATGCCAGTTTCCAAGGTGGAGAAGGCTCATTTTGTTGCAAAAATATCTCTTTGGTTTACTTGAAGAAGCACATAGGTCTCTCAAAAGAAAACAATCTGTGTTAGAAGGAGGAGCATCTAGACCACTGTTTCCCTGTTAGAATTGAACTAGGTTTTGAAAGGAGTACTTCCTGCAAATCATAGTTTTCAAGGTGGAGAAAGGATCATTTTGTTCCAAGTAGGCCTAATTTACTAAGTTGAAGGAACACATGTATCTCTCCAAGGAAAGCCATCAGTGTTACAACTGCAGCATCTAGCACACAGTTTCGCTTTGAAAACTGAGTGAGTTCTTAAAGAAACACTCCTTGCAAAGCATCGTTTTCAAGGTGGGGAAAGGCTCATTTTGTTCATGTAGGCCTATTTGGCTCAGTTGATGTAACACGTTTATCTCACAAAACAACATCGTCGGTATTAGAGGGAGAAGCACCCAGCACATGGTTTGCCTTTGAGAATTGAGTAAGGTTTGGAAAGGGATACGTGCCGGAAGACATGGTTTACAACGTGGAGCAAGAATCATTTTGTTCCAAAGACACACATTCAGCCAAGATGACGAAACACATGTGTCTCAAAAAGAAACCCATCCTTGTTAGAAGCAGGATCGTCTCGTACCTTGTTGCCCTTTGGGAACTGAGTTAGTTTTTGAAAGTTCTTCCTGCAAATCATTGTACCTTTTCAAGGTACAGAAAGGATCTTTTCATTGCCAATAGGCCTGTTCAGATAAGTTGAAGAAACACATGTATCTCTCCAAAGGAAACCGTGTGGGTTTCAAGCTGTAGCATCTCGCTCATTGTTTCCACGTGAGAATTATGTTAGGTTTCTGTGAGGAATAGTTCCTGCA
The DNA here is from genome assembly GCF_047511655.1 of Castor canadensis. NCBI lineage: Eukaryota > Metazoa > Chordata > Mammalia > Rodentia > Castoridae > Castor > Castor canadensis. Next base: position 72,974,594 of record NC_133394.1, on the reverse strand, counting down.
TATCATAATATTCCAGGTGAAGATTGGCTCACGTTGTTCCAAATAGGCCTATTCGGCTGAGGTGAAAAAACACAGGTGTCTCTCCAAGGAAAACCGTCTATGTTAGAAGTTGAAGCATCAAGCACATTGTTTCTCTGTGAGAATTGAGTAAGTTTTTGAAAGTAATACTTCCTGAAACTAAGGAGCTTGAAGAAGCAGACAGGCTTTTTTGCTCCAGTTTGGCATATTCAGCTGAGTTGAAGAGATGCATGTATCTTTTGAAATAAAACCATGTATGCTAGAAGCTGAAGCATCTAGCACATTGATTCTCTGTGAGTAAGGATTCAAGCTTTGAAAGGAATATTGTCTGCAAAGAAGAATTTTCAAGGTGGAGAAAGGCACCTTTAGTTCCAAGAGACCGATACAACGGCAATGAGGACACACAAATATCTCTTGAAAGAAAATCATCTGTATTAGCAAAAGAAGCATCTAGCAAATCGTTTCCCTCTGAGAATTCAGATGGTTCATTGAAGGAACACTTCCTGCATATCCCTGTTTTCTGGGAAGAGAAAGACTCCAACTGCTACAGAAATGCCTGTTTGGCTAATTGGAAGAAACCTATGTGTCCTTCGGAAGAAAACCATCTGTGTTAGAAGCAGGAGCATCTAGCACATCCTTTCCATGTGAGACATGAGTTACTTTTGGAAAGGAATACTTCGTGACTTAGGCTCGGTTTGCTCAAACAGCCAGTTTAGCGGAGTTGAAGAAACACTTGTATCTCTCCAATGCAAACCATCTCTATTAGAAGTTGCAGCATCTAGCATATTTCTTGCCTGCTAGATTTGAGTTAGCTTTGTATGGACTACTTCCTGCAAATCTTTCTTTTCAAGGTGGAGGAAGACTCATTTTGTTCCAAATTGGTCTGTTCAGCTGAGTTTCAGAAGCATTAGTATCTCTTGAAAGAAAACCAGCTGTGTTATAAGCTGGGGCATCTGCAGCATTGTTTGTAGCTGGAGACTGAGTTAGGTTTTGAAAACAAACACTTCCTCCAACGTCATGACTATAAGGATGTGCTATGCTCTGTTTGCTTCAAATTCCTTATTCTGCTGAGTTGAAGAAACTCATGTAACTCTCATAGGAAAATCAACTACAGTACAAGTGGCAGCATCTAGCACATGGTTCTTGGTGAGGACTGAATTTGTGTTTGAAAGGAATGTTTCCTGAAATTCATAGTTTTCAGGGTGGAGAAAAGCTCCTTTTGCGACCAAGAGACCTGTTGGCTTAGTTGAAGAAACATTGAATCTCTCCAAAGAAAACCATCGATGTTAGAAGCGGGAACATCTGGAACATTGTTTCTAGGTGAGAATAGAGTTAGTTTTTGAAACAATTACTTCCTGCAACTTAGGGGTTTCAAGGAGGACATATGTTCCGTTTGCTTCAAATTTCCTATTTAGTTGAGTTAAAGAAACAAAGGTACCTCTCATCAGAAAGCCGTCTTTGAAACTAGCAGGAGCATTGAGTATTTTTTTCCCTTGTGAGAAAAGAATTAGTGTTGAAGGGAACACTTCCCTCAACTCCTACTATCAAGGAGGAGTAAGGCTCATTTGTTTTAAATATGCCTATTCCACTCAGCTGAAGAAACACATTTCTCTCTATAGAAAATCATCGGTGTAAGAAGCATGAGCAACCACCAGTTGGATTCCTCTTAAGAACTGAGTTAGGTTTTGAAAGGAATACCTCCTACAAACCATAGTTTTCAAGGTAGAGCATGGCTCATTTTGTTTGAAATACTCCTATTGAATTAAGTGGAAGAAACACATGTATCTCTCAACGGAAACCCATCTGTGTTAGAAGCACGAGCATCTAGCACATTGTTTCCCTGTGAGAATTGAATTAACTTGTGAAAGGAGTACTTCCTACAAATATTCATTTTCAAGGTAGACAAAGGATAATTTTGTTCCAAGTAGGCCTATTCAGTGAGGTGATGAAACACATATATCTCTCGACGGAATGACGGCTGTATTAGAAGCATGAGCTTTCAGCACAGGGTTTTCTTGTGAGTACTGGGTTGGTTTTGAAAGGTATATTTCCTGCAATACATGGGTTTCAAGGTGGAGAAATGATCATTTTGTTCCAAATAGAAATATTCAGCTAAGCTGAGGAAAAACATGTGTTCTCGAAAGAATGCCACCTGTGGTAGAAGCAATAGGATCTAGCACTTTGATTCCCTTTTGTAATTGAGGTAGTTTGTGGCAGGATTTCCTCCTGCAAATCCTAGATTTCAAAGTGGATAAAGGATCATTTTGTTCCAAAAAGACCTCTTCTGGAAAGTTGAAGAAAGACATGTATCTCTCAGAAGCACGCCATGTGTGTTAGAAGGTGCACCATGTATAATATTGATTCCATGTGAGAATTGAGTTCATTTTTGAAAACTATTATTCCTACAACTTATGTGTTTTCAGCTGGAAATAGGCTCTTATAGGTCAAAATTGGCCATTCAGCTTAATTGAAAGAACACACAAATCACCCCAAGAATCACAATCTATGATAAACACTGCAGCATCTTGCACATTGTTTCCCTGTATGTTTTAGGTCAGTTCTGGAAAGGTATAGTAACAGCATCACGTAGTTCTCAAGGCGCAGAAAGGCACATTTTGTCCCAAATGGGCATATTCAGATGAGGAGAAGAACACATGTATCTCTTCAAAGAAAGCCATCTATGTTAGATGCTGAAGCTTCAAGCACATTGCTTTCCTGTGAGAATTATGCATGTTTTAGAAAGGAATACTTTCTGTAACTAAGGTGCTTCAAGAAGCTCACAGTTTCTCAGTGCAACAAGTTGGTCTATTCAGCTGAGTTGAATAAATACATATGTCTCTCCAAAGAACACTGTCTGTGTCAGAAGCTGCAACATTTAGCACATTGACGCCCTGAGAGAATAGAGTTAAACTTTAAAAGGAATGTTGTCTGCAAACTTGAATGGTCAAGGAGCAGAAAGGCACTTTTCGTTCCAAGTATGCCTATTCAGCTGACTTGAAGACACACATGTATCTCGCGAAAGAAATCCACCTAGGTTAGAAGCTGCAGCATCGAACACATTGTTTTCCTGTGAGTACAGAGTTATGCTTTAAAAGGAATATTTTCTGCAATTAAGAGTTTTCAATGTGGAGAATAGGATTTTTGCTTTCAAATTGGCCTAGACATATGAGTTGATGAAACACAAAAATCTCTCAAAAGAAAACCATCCGTATTAGGAAGAGGAACAACTAGCACATGGTTCCCTTGTGAGAATTGAGTTTGTTCTTAAAAGAATATTTCCTGCATATGCCAGTTTCCAAGGTGGAGAAGGCTCATTTTGTTGCAAAAATATCTCTTTGGTTTACTTGAAGAAGCACCTAGGTCTCTCAAAAGAAAACAATCTGTGTTAGAAGGAGGAGCATCTAGACCACTGTTTCCCTGTTAGAATTGAACTAGGTTTTGAAAGGAGTACTTCCTGCAAATCATAGTTTTCAAGGTGGAGAAAGGATCATTTTGTTCCAAGTAGGCCTAATTTACTAAGTTGAAGGAACACATGTATCTCTCCAAGGAAAGCCATCAGTGTTACAACTGCAGCATCTAGCACACAGTTTCGCTTTGAAAACTGAGTGAGTTCTTAAAGAAACACTCCTTGCAAATCATCGTTTTCAAGGTGGGGAAAGGCTCATTTTGTTCATGTAGGCCTATTTGGCTCAGTTGATGTAACACGTTTATCTCACAAAACAACATCGTCGGTATTAGAGGGAGAAGCACCCAGCACATGGTTTGCCTTTGAGAATTGAGTAAGGTTTGGAAAGGGATACGTGCCGGAAGACATGGTTTTCAACGTGGAGCAAGAATCATTTTGTTCCAAAGACACACATTCAGCCAAGATGACGAAACACATGTGTCTCAAAAAGAAACCCATCCTTGTTAGAAGCAGGATCGTCTCGTACCTTGTTGCCCTTTGGGAACTGAGTTAGTTTTTGAAAGTTCTTCCTGCAAATCATTGTACCTTTTCAAGGTACAGAAAGGATCTTTTCATTGCCAATAGGCCTGTTCAGATAAGTTGAAGAAACACATGTATCTCTCCAAAGGAAACCGTGTGGGTTTCCAGCTGTAGCATCTCGCTCATTGTTTCCACGTGAGAATTATGTTAGGTTTCTGTGAGGAATAGTTCCTGCATATCATAATATTCCAGGTGAAGATTGGCTCACGTTGTTCCAAATAGGCCTATTCGGCTGAGGTGAAAAAACACAGGTGTCTCTCCAAGGAAAACCGTCTATGTTAGAAGTTGAAGCATCAAGCACATTGTTTCTCTGTGAGAATTGAGTAAGTTTTTGAAAGTAATACTTCCTGAAACTAAGGAGCTTGAAGAAGCAGACAGGCTTTTTTGCTCCAGTTTGGCATATTCAGCTGAGTTGAAGAGATGCATGTATCTTTTGAAATAAAACCATGTATGCTAGAAGCTGAAGCATCTAGCACATTGATTCTCTGTGAGTAAGGATTCAAGCTTTGAAAGGAATATTGTCTGCAAAGAAGAATTTTCAAGGTGGAGAAAGGCACCTTTAGTTCCAAGAGACCGATACAACGGCAATGAGGACACACAAATATCTCTTGAAAGAAAATCATCTGTATTAGCAAAAGAAGCATCTAGCAAATCGTTTCCCTCTGAGAATTCAGATGGTTCATTGAAGGAACACTTCCTGCATATCCCTGTTTTCTGGGAAGAGAAAGACTCCAACTGCTACAGAAATGCCTGTTTGGCTAATTGGAAGAAACCTATGTGTCCTTCGGAAGAAAACCATCTGTGTTAGAAGCAGGAGCATCTAGCACATCCTTTCCATGCGAGACATGAGTTACTTTTGGAAAGGAATACTTCGTGACTTAGGCTCGGTTTGCTCAAACAGCCAGTTTAGCGGAGTTGAAGAAACACTTGTATCTCTCCAATGCAAACCATCTCTATTAGAAGTTGCAGCATCTAGCATATTTCTTGCCTGCTAGATTTGAGTTAGCTTTGTATGGACTACTTCCTGCAAATCTTTCTTTTCAAGGTGGAGGAAGACTCATTTTGTTCCAAATTGGTCTGTTCAGCTGAGTTTCAGAAGCATTTGTATCTCTTGAAAGAAAACCAGCTGTGTTATAAGCTGGAGCATCTGCAGCATTGTTTGTAGCTGGAGACTGAGTTAGGTTTTGAAAACAAACACTTCCTCCAACGTCATGACTATAAGGATGTGCTATGCTCTGTTTGCTTCAAATTCCTTATTCTGCTGAGTTGAAGAAACTCATGTAACTCTCATAGGAAAATCAACTACAGTACAAGTGGCAGCATCTAGCATATGGTTGTTGGTGAGGACTGAATTTGTGTTTGAAAGGAATGTTTCCTGAAATTCATAGTTTTCAGGGTGGAGAAAAGCTCCTTTTGCGACCAAGAGACCTGTTGGCTTAGTTGAAGAAACATTGAATCTCTCCAAAGAAAACCATCGATGTTAGAAGCGGGAACATCTGGAACATTGTTTCTAGGTGAGAATAGAGTTAGTTTTTGAAACAATTACTTCCTGCAACTTAGGGGTTTCAAGGAGGACATATGTTCCGTTTGCTTCAAATTTCCTATTTAGTTGAGTTAAAGAAACAAAGGTACCTCTCATCAGAAAGCCATCTTTGAAACTAGCAGGAGCATTGAGTATTTTTTTCCCTTGTGAGAAAAGAATTAGTGTTGAAGGGAACACTTCCCTCAACTCCTACTATCAAGGAGGAGTAAGGCTCATTTGTTTTAAATATGCCTATTCCACTCAGCTGAAGAAACACATTTCTCTCTATAGAAAATCATCGGTGTAAGAAGCATGAGCAACCACCAGTTGGATTCCTCTTAAGAACTGAGTTAGGTTTTGAAAGGAATACCTCCTACAAACCATAGTTTTCAAGGTAGAGCATGGCTCATTTTGTTTGAAATACTCCTATTGAATTAAGTGGAAGAAACACATGTATCTCTCAACGGAAACCCATCTGTGTTAGAAGCACGAGCATCTAGCACATTGTTTCCCTGTGAGAATTGAATTAACTTGTGAAAGGAGTACTTCCTACAAATATTCATTTTCAAGGTAGACAAAGGATAATTTCGTTCCAAGTAGGCCTATTCAGTGAGGTGATGAAACACATATATCTCTCGACGGAATGACGGCTGTATTAGAAGCATGAGCTTTCAGCACAGGGTTTTCTTGTGAGTACTGGGTTGGTTTTGAAAGGTATATTTCCTGCAATACATGGGTTTCAAGGTGGAGAAATGATCATTTTGTTCCAAATAGAAATATTCAGCTAAGCTGAGGAAAAACATGTGTTCTCGAAAGAATGCCACCTGTGGTAGAAGCAATAGGATCTAGCACTTTGATTCCCTTTTGTAATTGAGGTAGTTTGTGGCAGGATTTCCTCCTGCAAATCCTAGATTTCAAAGTGGATAAAGGATCATTTTGTTCCAAAAAGACCTCTTCTGGAAAGTTGAAGAAAGACATGTATCTCTCAGAAGCACGCCATGTGTGTTAGAAGGTGCACCATGTATAATATTGATTCCATGTGAGAATTGAGTTCATTTTTGAAAACTATTATTCCTACAACTTATGTGTTTTCAGCTGGAAATAGGCTCTTATAGGTCAAAATTGGCCATTCAGCTTAATTGAAAGAACACACAAATCACCCCAAGAATCACAATCTATGATAAACACTGCAGCATCTTGCACATTGTTTCCCTGTATGTTTTAGGTCAGTTCTGGAAAGGTATAGTAACAGCATCACGTAGTTCTCAAGGCGCAGAAAGGCACATTTTGTCCCAAATGGGCATATTCAGATGAGGAGAAGAACACATGTATCTCTTCAAAGAAAGCCATCTATGTTAGATGCTGAAGCTTCAAGCACATTGCTTTCCTGTGAGAATTATGCATGTTTTAGAAAGGAATACTTTCTGTAACTAAGGTGCTTCAAGAAGCTCACAGTTTCTCAGTGCAACAAGTTGGTCTATTCAGCTGAGTTGAATAAATACATATGTCTCTCCAAAGAACACTGTCTGTGTCAGAAGCTGCAACATTTAGCACATTGACGCCCTGAGAGAATAGAGTTAAACTTTAAAAGGAATGTTGTCTGCAAACTTGAATGGTCAAGGAGCAGAAAGGCACTTTTCGTTCCAAGTATGCCTATTCAGCTGACTTGAAGACACACATGTATCTCGCGAAAGAAATCCACCTAGGTTAGAAGCTGCAGCATCGAACACATTGTTTTCCTGTGAGTACAGAGTTATGCTTTAAAAGGAATATTTTCTGCAATTAAGAGTTTTCAATGTGGAGAATAGGATTTTTGCTTTCAAATTGGCCTAGACATATGAGTTGATGAAACACAAAAATCTCTCAAAAGAAAACCATCCGTATTAGGAAGAGGAACAACTAGCACATGGTTCCCTTGTGAGAATTGAGTTTGTTCTTAAAAGAATATTTCCTGCATATGCCAGTTTCCAAGGTGGAGAAGGCTCATTTTGTTGCAAAAATATCTCTTTGGTTTACTTGAAGAAGCACCTAGGTCTCTCAAAAGAAAACAATCTGTGTTAGAAGGAGGAGCATCTAGACCACTGTTTCCCTGTTAGAATTGAACTAGGTTTTGAAAGGAGTACTTCCTGCAAATCATAGTTTTCAAGGTGGAGAAAGGATCATTTTGTTCCAAGTAGGCCTAATTTACTAAGTTGAAGGAACACATGTATCTCTCCAAGGAAAGCCATCAGTGTTACAACTGCAGCATCTAGCACACAGTTTCGCTTTGAAAACTGAGTGAGTTCTTAAAGAAACACTCCTTGCAAATCATCGTTTTCAAGGTGGGGAAAGGCTCATTTTGTTCATGTAGGCCTATTTGGCTCAGTTGATGTAACACGTTTATCTCACAAAACAACATCGTCGGTATTAGAGGGAGAAGCACCCAGCACATGGTTTGCCTTTGAGAATTGAGTAAGGTTTGGAAAGGGATACGTGCCGGAAGACATGGTTTTCAACGTGGAGCAAGAATCATTTTGTTCCAAAGACACACATTCAGCCAAGATGACGAAACACATGTGTCTCAAAAAGAAACCCATCCTTGTTAGAAGCAGGATCGTCTCGTACCTTGTTGCCCTTTGGGAACTGAGTTAGTTTTTGAAAGTTCTTCCTGCAAATCATTGTACCTTTTCAAGGTACAGAAAGGATCTTTTCATTGCCAATAGGCCTGTTCAGATAAGTTGAAGAAACACATGTATCTCTCCAAAGGAAACCGTGTGGGTTTCCAGCTGTAGCATCTCGCTCATTGTTTCCACGTGAGAATTATGTTAGGTTTCTGTGAGGAATAGTTCCTGCATATCATAATATTCCAGGTGAAGATTGGCTCACGTTGTTCCAAATAGGCCTATTCGGCTGAGGTGAAAAAACACAGGTGTCTCTCCAAGGAAAACCGTCTATGTTAGAAGTTGAAGCATCAAGCACATTGTTTCTCTGTGAGAATTGAGTAAGTTTTTGAAAGTAATACTTCCTGAAACTAAGGAGCTTGAAGAAGCAGACAGGCTTTTTTGCTCCAGTTTGGCATATTCAGCTGAGTTGAAGAGATGCATGTATCTTTTGAAATAAAACCATGTATGCTAGAAGCTGAAGCATCTAGCACATTGATTCTCTGTGAGTAAGGATTCAAGCTTTGAAAGGAATATTGTCTGCAAAGAAGAATTTTCAAGGTGGAGAAAGGCACCTTTAGTTCCAAGAGACCGATACAACGGCAATGAGGACACACAAATATCTCTTGAAAGAAAATCATCTGTATTAGCAAAAGAAGCATCTAGCAAATCGTTTCCCTCTGAGAATTCAGATGGTTCATTGAAGGAACACTTCCTGCATATCCCTGTTTTCTGGGAAGAGAAAGACTCCAACTGCTACAGAAATGCCTGTTTGGCTAATTGGAAGAAACCTATGTGTCCTTCGGAAGAAAACCATCTGTGTTAGAAGCAGGAGCATCTAGCACATCCTTTCCATGCGAGACATGAGTTACTTTTGGAAAGGAATACTTCGTGACTTAGGCTCGGTTTGCTCAAACAGCCAGTTTAGCGGAGTTGAAGAAACACTTGTATCTCTCCAATGCAAACCATCTCTATTAGAAGTTGCAGCATCTAGCATATTTCTTGCCTGCTAGATTTGAGTTAGCTTTGTATGGACTACTTCCTGCAAATCTTTCTTTTCAAGGTGGAGGAAGACTCATTTTGTTCCAAATTGGTCTGTTCAGCTGAGTTTCAGAAGCATTTGTATCTCTTGAAAGAAAACCAGCTGTGTTATAAGCTGGAGCATCTGCAGCATTGTTTGTAGCTGGAGACTGAGTTAGGTTTTGAAAACAAACACTTCCTCCAACGTCATGACTATAAGGATGTGCTATGCTCTGTTTGCTTCAAATTCCTTATTCTGCTGAGTTGAAGAAACTCATGTAACTCTCATAGGAAAATCAACTACAGTACAAGTGGCAGCATCTAGCATATGGTTGTTGGTGAGGACTGAATTTGTGTTTGAAAGGAATGTTTCCTGAAATTCATAGTTTTCAGGGTGGAGAAAAGCTCCTTTTGCGACCAAGAGACCTGTTGGCTTAGTTGAAGAAACATTGAATCTCTCCAAAGAAAACCATCGATGTTAGAAGCGGGAACATCTGGAACATTGTTTCTAGGTGAGAATAGAGTTAGTTTTTGAAACAATTACTTCCTGCAACTTAGGGGTTTCAAGGAGGACATATGTTCTGTTTGCTTCAAATTTCCTATTTAGTTGAGTTAAAGAAACAAAGGTACCTCTCATCAGAAAGCCATCTTTGAAACTAGCAGGAGCATTGAGTATTTTTTTCCCTTGTGAGAAAAGAATTAGTGTTGAAGGGAACACTTCCCTCAACTCCTACTATCAAGGAGGAGTAAGGCTCATTTGTTTTAAATATGCCTATTCCACTCAGCTGAAGAAACACATTTCTCTCTATAGAAAATCATCGGTGTAAGAAGCATGAGCAACCACCAGTTGGATTCCTCTTAAGAACTGAGTTAGGTTTTGAAAGGAATACCTCCTACAAACCATAGTTTTCAAGGTAGAGCATGGCTCATTTTGTTTGAAATACTCCTATTGAATTAAGTGGAAGAAACACATGTATCTCTCAACGGAAACCCATCTGTGTTAGAAGCACGAGCATCTAGCACATTGTTTCCCTGTGAGAATTGAATTAACTTGTGAAAGGAGTACTTCCTACAAATATTCATTTTCAAGGTAGACAAAGGATAATTTCGTTCCAAGTAGGCCTATTCAGTGAGGTGATGAAACACATATATCTCTCGACGGAATGACGGCTGTATTAGAAGCATGAGCTTTCAGCACAGGGTTTTCTTGTGAGTACTGGGTTGGTTTTGAAAGGTATATTTCCTGCAATACATGGGTTTCAAGGTGGAGAAATGATCATTTTGTTCCAAATAGAAATATTCAGCTAAGCTGAGGAAAAACATGTGTTCTCGAAAGAATGCCACCTGTGGTAGAAGCAATAGGATCTAGCACTTTGATTCCCTTTTGTAATTGAGGTAGTTTGTGGCAGGATTTCCTCCTGCAAATCCTAGATTTCAAAGTGGATAAAGGATCATTTTGTTCCAAAAAGACCTCTTCTGGAAAGTTGAAGAAAGACATGTATCTCTCAGAAGCACGCCATGTGTGTTAGAAGGTGCACCATGTATAATATTGATTCCATGTGAGAATTGAGTTCATTTTTGAAAACTATTATTCCTACAACTTATGTGTTTTCAGCTGGAAATAGGCTCTTATAGGTCAAAATTGGCCATTCAGCTTAATTGAAAGAACACACAAATCACCCCAAGAATCACAATCTATGATAAACACTGCAGCATCTTGCACATTGTTTCCCTGTATGTTTTAGGTCAGTTCTGGAAAGGTATAGTAACAGCATCACGTAGTTCTCAAGGCGCAGAAAGGCACATTTTGTCCCAAATGGGCATATTCAGATGAGGAGAAGAACACATGTATCTCTTCAAAGAAAGCCATCTATGTTAGATGCTGAAGCTTCAAGCACATTGCTTTCCTGTGAGAATTATGCATGTTTTAGAAAGGAATACTTTCTGTAACTAAGGTGCTTCAAGAAGCTCACAGTTTCTCAGTGCAACAAGTTGGTCTATTCAGCTGAGTTGAATAAATACATATGTCTCTCCAAAGAACACTGTCTGTGTCAGAAGCTGCAACATTTAGCACATTGACGCCCTGAGAGAATAGAGTTAAACTTTAAAAGGAATGTTGTCTGCAAACTTGAATGGTCAAGGAGCAGAAAGGCACTTTTCGTTCCAAGTATGCCTATTCAGCTGACTTGAAGACACACATGTATCTCGCGAAAGAAATCCACCTAGGTTAGAAGCTGCAGCATCGAACACATTGTTTTCCTGTGAGTACAGAGTTATGCTTTAAAAGGAATATTTTCTGCAATTAAGAGTTTTCAATGTGGAGAATAGGATTTTTGCTTTCAAATTGGCCTAGACATATGAGTTGATGAAACACAAAAATCTCTCAAAAGAAAACCATCCGTATTAGGAAGAGGAACAACTAGCACATGGTTCCCTTGTGAGAATTGAGTTTGTTCTTAAAAGAATATTTCCTGCATATGCCAGTTTCCAAGGTGGAGAAGGCTCATTTTGTTGCAAAAATATCTCTTTGGTTTACTTGAAGAAGCACCTAGGTCTCTCAAAAGAAAACAATCTGTGTTAGAAGGAGGAGCATCTAGACCACTGTTTCCCTGTTAGAATTGAACTAGGTTTTGAAAGGAGTACTTCCTGCAAATCATAGTTTTCAAGGTGGAGAAAGGATCATTTTGTTCCAAGTAGGCCTAATTTACTAAGTTGAAGGAACACATGTATCTCTCCAAGGAAAGCCATCAGTGTTACAACTGCAGCATCTAGCACACAGTTTCGCTTTGAAAACTGAGTGAGTTCTTAAAGAAACACTCCTTGCAAATCATCGTTTTCAAGGTGGGGAAAGGCTCATTTTGTTCATGTAGGCCTATTTGGCTCAGTTGATGTAACACGTTTATCTCACAAAACAACATCGTCGGTATTAGAGGGAGAAGCACCCAGCACATGGTTTGCCTTTGAGAATTGAGTAAGGTTTGGAAAGGGATACGTGCCGGAAGACATGGTTTTCAACGTGGAGCAAGAATCATTTTGTTCCAAAGACACACATTCAGCCAAGATGACGAAACACATGTGTCTCAAAAAGAAACCCATCCTTGTTAGAAGCAGGATCGTCTCGTACCTTGTTGCCCTTTGGGAACTGAGTTAGTTTTTGAAAGTTCTTCCTGCAAATCATTGTACCTTTTCAAGGTACAGAAAGGATCTTTTCATTGCCAATAGGCCTGTTCAGATAAGTTGAAGAAACACATGTATCTCTCCAAAGGAAACCGTGTGGGTTTCCAGCTGTAGCATCTCGCTCATTGTTTCCACGTGAGAATTATGTTAGGTTTCTGTGAGGAATAGTTCCTGCATATCATAATATTCCAGGTGAAGATTGGCTCACGTTGTTCCAAATAGGCCTATTCGGCTGAGGTGAAAAAACACAGGTGTCTCTCCAAGGAAAACCGTCTATGTTAGAAGTTGAAGCATCAAGCACATTGTTTCTCTGTGAGAATTGAGTAAGTTTTTGAAAGTAATACTTCCTGAAACTAAGGAGCTTGAAGAAGCAGACAGGCTTTTTTGCTCCAGTTTGGCATATTCAGCTGAGTTGAAGAGATGCATGTATCTTTTGAAATAAAACCATGTATGCTAGAAGCTGAAGCATCTAGCACATTGATTCTCTGTGAGTAAGGATTCAAGCTTTGAAAGGAATATTGTCTGCAAAGAAGAATTTTCAAGGTGGAGAAAGGCACCTTTAGTTCCAAGAGACCGATACAACGGCAATGAGGACACACAAATATCTCTTGAAAGAAAATCATCTGTATTAGCAAAAGAAGCATCTAGCAAATCGTTTCCCTCTGAGAATTCAGATGGTTCATTGAAGGAACACTTCCTGCATATCCCTGTTTTCTGGGAAGAGAAAGACTCCAACTGCTACAGAAATGCCTGTTTGGCTAATTGGAAGAAACCTATGTGTCCTTCGGAAGAAAACCATCTGTGTTAGAAGCAGGAGCATCTAGCACATCCTTTCCATGCGAGACATGAGTTACTTTTGGAAAGGAATACTTCGTGACTTAGGCTCGGTTTGCTCAAACAGCCAGTTTAGCGGAGTTGAAGAAACACTTGTATCTCTCCAATGCAAACCATCTCTATTAGAAGTTGCAGCATCTAGCATATTTCTTGCCTGCTAGATTTGAGTTAGCTTTGTATGGACTACTTCCTGCAAATCTTTCTTTTCAAGGTGGAGGAAGACTCATTTTGTTCCAAATTGGTCTGTTCAGCTGAGTTTCAGAAGCATTTGTATCTCTTGAAAGAAAACCAGCTGTGTTATAAGCTGGAGCATCTGCAGCATTGTTTGTAGCTGGAGACTGAGTTAGGTTTTGAAAACAAACACTTCCTCCAACGTCATGACTATAAGGATGTGCTATGCTCTGTTTGCTTCAAATTCCTTATTCTGCTGAGTTGAAGAAACTCATGTAACTCTCATAGGAAAATCAACTACAGTACAAGTGGCAGCATCTAGCATATGGTTGTTGGTGAGGACTGAATTTGTGTTTGAAAGGAATGTTTCCTGAAATTCATAGTTTTCAGGGTGGAGAAAAGCTCCTTTTGCGACCAAGAGACCTGTTGGCTTAGTTGAAGAAACATTGAATCTCTCCAAAGAAAACCATCGATGTTAGAAGCGGGAACATCTGGAACATTGTTTCTAGGTGAGAATAGAGTTAGTTTTTGAAACAATTACTTCCTGCAACTTAGGGGTTTCAAGGAGGACATATGTTCCGTTTGCTTCAAATTTCCTATTTAGTTGAGTTAAAGAAACAAAGGTACCTCTCATCAGAAAGCCATCTTTGAAACTAGCAGGAGCATTGAGTATTTTTTTCCCTTGTGAGAAAAGAATTAGTGTTGAAGGGAACACTTCCCTCAACTCCTACTATCAAGGAGGAGTAAGGCTCATTTGTTTTAAATATGCCTATTCCACTCAGCTGAAGAAACACATTTCTCTCTATAGAAAATCATCGGTGTAAGAAGCATGAGCAACCACCAGTTGGATTCCTCTTAAGAACTGAGTTAGGTTTTGAAAGGAATACCTCCTACAAACCATAGTTTTCAAGGTAGAGCATGGCTCATTTTGTTTGAAATACTCCTATTGAATTAAGTGGAAGAAACACATGTATCTCTCAACGGAAACCCATCTGTGTTAGAAGCACGAGCATCTAGCACATTGTTTCCCTGTGAGAATTGAATTAACTTGTGAAAGGAGTACTTCCTACAAATATTCATTTTCAAGGTAGACAAAGGATAATTTCGTTCCAAGTAGGCCTATTCAGTGAGGTGATGAAACACATATATCTCTCGACGGAATGACGGCTGTATTAGAAGCATGAGCTTTCAGCACAGGGTTTTCTTGTGAGTACTGGGTTGGTTTTGAAAGGTATATTTCCTGCAATACATGGGTTTCAAGGTGGAGAAATGATCATTTTGTTCCAAATAGAAATATTCAGCTAAGCTGAGGAAAAACATGTGTTCTCGAAAGAATGCCACCTGTGGTAGAAGCAATAGGATCTAGCACTTTGATTCCCTTTTGTAATTGAGGTAGTTTGTGGCAGGATTTCCTCCTGCAAATCCTAGATTTCAAAGTGGATAAAGGATCATTTTGTTCCAAAAAGACCTCTTCTGGAAAGTTGAAGAAAGACATGTATCTCTCAGAAGCACGCCATGTGTGTTAGAAGGTGCACCATGTATAATATTGATTCCATGTGAGAATTGAGTTCATTTTTGAAAACTATTATTCCTACAACTTATGTGTTTTCAGCTGGAAATAGGCTCTTATAGGTCAAAATTGGCCATTCAGCTTAATTGAAAGAACACACAAATCACCCCAAGAATCACAATCTATGATAAACACTGCAGCATCTTGCACATTGTTTCCCTGTATGTTTTAGGTCAGTTCTGGAAAGGTATAGTAACAGCATCACGTAGTTCTCAAGGCGCAGAAAGGCACATTTTGTCCCAAATGGGCATATTCAGATGAGGAGAAGAACACATGTATCTCTTCAAAGAAAGCCATCTATGTTAGATGCTGAAGCTTCAAGCACATTGCTTTCCTGTGAGAATTATGCATGTTTTAGAAAGGAATACTTTCTGTAACTAAGGTGCTTCAAGAAGCTCACAGTTTCTCAGTGCAACAAGTTGGTCTATTCAGCTGAGTTGAATAAATACATATGTCTCTCCAAAGAACACTGTCTGTGTCAGAAGCTGCAACATTTAGCACATTGACGCCCTGAGAGAATAGAGTTAAACTTTAAAAGGAATGTTGTCTGCAAACTTGAATGGTCAAGGAGCAGAAAGGCACTTTTCGTTCCAAGTATGCCTATTCAGCTGACTTGAAGACACACATGTATCTCGCGAAAGAAATCCACCTAGGTTAGAAGCTGCAGCATCGAACACATTGTTTTCCTGTGAGTACAGAGTTATGCTTTAAAAGGAATATTTTCTGCAATTAAGAGTTTTCAATGTGGAGAATAGGATTTTTGCTTTCAAATTGGCCTAGACATATGAGTTGATGAAACACAAAAATCTCTCAAAAGAAAACCATCCGTATTAGGAAGAGGAACAACTAGCACATGGTTCCCTTGTGAGAATTGAGTTTGTTCTTAAAAGAATATTTCCTGCATATGCCAGTTTCCAAGGTGGAGAAGGCTCATTTTGTTGCAAAAATATCTCTTTGGTTTACTTGAAGAAGCACCTAGGTCTCTCAAAAGAAAACAATCTGTGTTAGAAGGAGGAGCATCTAGACCACTGTTTCCCTGTTAGAATTGAACTAGGTTTTGAAAGGAGTACTTCCTGCAAATCATAGTTTTCAAGGTGGAGAAAGGATCATTTTGTTCCAAGTAGGCCTAATTTACTAAGTTGAAGGAACACATGTATCTCTCCAAGGAAAGCCATCAGTGTTACAACTGCAGCATCTAGCACACAGTTTCGCTTTGAAAACTGAGTGAGTTCTTAAAGAAACACTCCTTGCAAATCATCGTTTTCAAGGTGGGGAAAGGCTCATTTTGTTCATGTAGGCCTATTTGGCTCAGTTGATGTAACACGTTTATCTCACAAAACAACATCGTCGGTATTAGAGGGAGAAGCACCCAGCACATGGTTTGCCTTTGAGAATTGAGTAAGGTTTGGAAAGGGATACGTGCCGGAAGACATGGTTTTCAACGTGGAGCAAGAATCATTTTGTTCCAAAGACACACATTCAGCCAAGATGACGAAACACATGTGTCTCAAAAAGAAACCCATCCTTGTTAGAAGCAGGATCGTCTCGTACCTTGTTGCCCTTTGGGAACTGAGTTAGTTTTTGAAAGTTCTTCCTGCAAATCATTGTACCTTTTCAAGGTACAGAAAGGATCTTTTCATTGCCAATAGGCCTGTTCAGATAAGTTGAAGAAACACATGTATCTCTCCAAAGGAAACCGTGTGGGTTTCCAGCTGTAGCATCTCGCTCATTGTTTCCACGTGAGAATTATGTTAGGTTTCTGTGAGGAATAGTTCCTGCATATCATAATATTCCAGGTGAAGATTGGCTCACGTTGTTCCAAATAGGCCTATTCGGCTGAGGTGAAAAAACACAGGTGTCTCTCCAAGGAAAACCGTCTATGTTAGAAGTTGAAGCATCAAGCACATTGTTTCTCTGTGAGAATTGAGTAAGTTTTTGAAAGTAATACTTCCTGAAACTAAGGAGCTTGAAGAAGCAGACAGGCTTTTTTGCTCCAGTTTGGCATATTCAGCTGAGTTGAAGAGATGCATGTATCTTTTGAAATAAAACCATGTATGCTAGAAGCTGAAGCATCTAGCACATTGATTCTCTGTGAGTAAGGATTCAAGCTTTGAAAGGAATATTGTCTGCAAAGAAGAATTTTCAAGGTGGAGAAAGGCACCTTTAGTTCCAAGAGACCGATACAACGGCAATGAGGACACACAAATATCTCTTGAAAGAAAATCATCTGTATTAGCAAAAGAAGCATCTAGCAAATCGTTTCCCTCTGAGAATTCAGATGGTTCATTGAAGGAACACTTCCTGCATATCCCTGTTTTCTGGGAAGAGAAAGACTCCAACTGCTACAGAAATGCCTGTTTGGCTAATTGGAAGAAACCTATGTGTCCTTCGGAAGAAAACCATCTGTGTTAGAAGCAGGAGCATCTAGCACATCCTTTCCATGCGAGACATGAGTTACTTTTGGAAAGGAATACTTCGTGACTTAGGCTCGGTTTGCTCAAACAGCCAGTTTAGCGGAGTTGAAGAAACACTTGTATCTCTCCAATGCAAACCATCTCTATTAGAAGTTGCAGCATCTAGCATATTTCTTGCCTGCTAGATTTGAGTTAGCTTTGT
This sequence comes from Castor canadensis, assembly GCF_047511655.1. Taxonomy (NCBI): domain Eukaryota; kingdom Metazoa; phylum Chordata; class Mammalia; order Rodentia; family Castoridae; genus Castor; species Castor canadensis. The sequence continues at coordinate 72,957,042 of NC_133394.1, read as the reverse complement.
ATGGACTACTTCCTGCAAATCTTTCTTTTCAAGGTGGAGGAAGACTCATTTTGTTCCAAATTGGTCTGTTCAGCTGAGTTTCAGAAGCATTTGTATCTCTTGAAAGAAAACCAGCTGTGTTATAAGCTGGAGCATCTGCAGCATTGTTTGTAGCTGGAGACTGAGTTAGGTTTTGAAAACAAACACTTCCTCCAACGTCATGACTATAAGGATGTGCTATGCTCTGTTTGCTTCAAATTCCTTATTCTGCTGAGTTGAAGAAACTCATGTAACTCTCATAGGAAAATCAACTACAGTACAAGTGGCAGCATCTAGCATATGGTTGTTGGTGAGGACTGAATTTGTGTTTGAAAGGAATGTTTCCTGAAATTCATAGTTTTCAGGGTGGAGAAAAGCTCCTTTTGCGACCAAGAGACCTGTTGGCTTAGTTGAAGAAACATTGAATCTCTCCAAAGAAAACCATCGATGTTAGAAGCGGGAACATCTGGAACATTGTTTCTAGGTGAGAATAGAGTTAGTTTTTGAAACAATTACTTCCTGCAACTTAGGGGTTTCAAGGAGGACATATGTTCTGTTTGCTTCAAATTTCCTATTTAGTTGAGTTAAAGAAACAAAGGTACCTCTCATCAGAAAGCCATCTTTGAAACTAGCAGGAGCATTGAGTATTTTTTTCCCTTGTGAGAAAAGAATTAGTGTTGAAGGGAACACTTCCCTCAACTCCTACTATCAAGGAGGAGTAAGGCTCATTTGTTTTAAATATGCCTATTCCACTCAGCTGAAGAAACACATTTCTCTCTATAGAAAATCATCGGTGTAAGAAGCATGAGCAACCACCAGTTGGATTCCTCTTAAGAACTGAGTTAGGTTTTGAAAGGAATACCTCCTACAAACCATAGTTTTCAAGGTAGAGCATGGCTCATTTTGTTTGAAATACTCCTATTGAATTAAGTGGAAGAAACACATGTATCTCTCAACGGAAACCCATCTGTGTTAGAAGCACGAGCATCTAGCACATTGTTTCCCTGTGAGAATTGAATTAACTTGTGAAAGGAGTACTTCCTACAAATATTCATTTTCAAGGTAGACAAAGGATAATTTCGTTCCAAGTAGGCCTATTCAGTGAGGTGATGAAACACATATATCTCTCGACGGAATGACGGCTGTATTAGAAGCATGAGCTTTCAGCACAGGGTTTTCTTGTGAGTACTGGGTTGGTTTTGAAAGGTATATTTCCTGCAATACATGGGTTTCAAGGTGGAGAAATGATCATTTTGTTCCAAATAGAAATATTCAGCTAAGCTGAGGAAAAACATGTGTTCTCGAAAGAATGCCACCTGTGGTAGAAGCAATAGGATCTAGCACTTTGATTCCCTTTTGTAATTGAGGTAGTTTGTGGCAGGATTTCCTCCTGCAAATCCTAGATTTCAAAGTGGATAAAGGATCATTTTGTTCCAAAAAGACCTCTTCTGGAAAGTTGAAGAAAGACATGTATCTCTCAGAAGCACGCCATGTGTGTTAGAAGGTGCACCATGTATAATATTGATTCCATGTGAGAATTGAGTTCATTTTTGAAAACTATTATTCCTACAACTTATGTGTTTTCAGCTGGAAATAGGCTCTTATAGGTCAAAATTGGCCATTCAGCTTAATTGAAAGAACACACAAATCACCCCAAGAATCACAATCTATGATAAACACTGCAGCATCTTGCACATTGTTTCCCTGTATGTTTTAGGTCAGTTCTGGAAAGGTATAGTAACAGCATCACGTAGTTCTCAAGGCGCAGAAAGGCACATTTTGTCCCAAATGGGCATATTCAGATGAGGAGAAGAACACATGTATCTCTTCAAAGAAAGCCATCTATGTTAGATGCTGAAGCTTCAAGCACATTGCTTTCCTGTGAGAATTATGCATGTTTTAGAAAGGAATACTTTCTGTAACTAAGGTGCTTCAAGAAGCTCACAGTTTCTCAGTGCAACAAGTTGGTCTATTCAGCTGAGTTGAATAAATACATATGTCTCTCCAAAGAACACTGTCTGTGTCAGAAGCTGCAACATTTAGCACATTGACGCCCTGAGAGAATAGAGTTAAACTTTAAAAGGAATGTTGTCTGCAAACTTGAATGGTCAAGGAGCAGAAAGGCACTTTTCGTTCCAAGTATGCCTATTCAGCTGACTTGAAGACACACATGTATCTCGCGAAAGAAATCCACCTAGGTTAGAAGCTGCAGCATCGAACACATTGTTTTCCTGTGAGTACAGAGTTATGCTTTAAAAGGAATATTTTCTGCAATTAAGAGTTTTCAATGTGGAGAATAGGATTTTTGCTTTCAAATTGGCCTAGACATATGAGTTGATGAAACACAAAAATCTCTCAAAAGAAAACCATCCGTATTAGGAAGAGGAACAACTAGCACATGGTTCCCTTGTGAGAATTGAGTTTGTTCTTAAAAGAATATTTCCTGCATATGCCAGTTTCCAAGGTGGAGAAGGCTCATTTTGTTGCAAAAATATCTCTTTGGTTTACTTGAAGAAGCACCTAGGTCTCTCAAAAGAAAACAATCTGTGTTAGAAGGAGGAGCATCTAGACCACTGTTTCCCTGTTAGAATTGAACTAGGTTTTGAAAGGAGTACTTCCTGCAAATCATAGTTTTCAAGGTGGAGAAAGGATCATTTTGTTCCAAGTAGGCCTAATTTACTAAGTTGAAGGAACACATGTATCTCTCCAAGGAAAGCCATCAGTGTTACAACTGCAGCATCTAGCACACAGTTTCGCTTTGAAAACTGAGTGAGTTCTTAAAGAAACACTCCTTGCAAATCATCGTTTTCAAGGTGGGGAAAGGCTCATTTTGTTCATGTAGGCCTATTTGGCTCAGTTGATGTAACACGTTTATCTCACAAAACAACATCGTCGGTATTAGAGGGAGAAGCACCCAGCACATGGTTTGCCTTTGAGAATTGAGTAAGGTTTGGAAAGGGATACGTGCCGGAAGACATGGTTTTCAACGTGGAGCAAGAATCATTTTGTTCCAAAGACACACATTCAGCCAAGATGACGAAACACATGTGTCTCAAAAAGAAACCCATCCTTGTTAGAAGCAGGATCGTCTCGTACCTTGTTGCCCTTTGGGAACTGAGTTAGTTTTTGAAAGTTCTTCCTGCAAATCATTGTACCTTTTCAAGGTACAGAAAGGATCTTTTCATTGCCAATAGGCCTGTTCAGATAAGTTGAAGAAACACATGTATCTCTCCAAAGGAAACCGTGTGGGTTTCCAGCTGTAGCATCTCGCTCATTGTTTCCACGTGAGAATTATGTTAGGTTTCTGTGAGGAATAGTTCCTGCATATCATAATATTCCAGGTGAAGATTGGCTCACGTTGTTCCAAATAGGCCTATTCGGCTGAGGTGAAAAAACACAGGTGTCTCTCCAAGGAAAACCGTCTATGTTAGAAGTTGAAGCATCAAGCACATTGTTTCTCTGTGAGAATTGAGTAAGTTTTTGAAAGTAATACTTCCTGAAACTAAGGAGCTTGAAGAAGCAGACAGGCTTTTTTGCTCCAGTTTGGCATATTCAGCTGAGTTGAAGAGATGCATGTATCTTTTGAAATAAAACCATGTATGCTAGAAGCTGAAGCATCTAGCACATTGATTCTCTGTGAGTAAGGATTCAAGCTTTGAAAGGAATATTGTCTGCAAAGAAGAATTTTCAAGGTGGAGAAAGGCACCTTTAGTTCCAAGAGACCGATACAACGGCAGTGAGGACACACAAATATCTCTTGAAAGAAAATCATCTGTATTAGCAAAAGAAGCATCTAGCAAATCGTTTCCCTCTGAGAATTCAGATGGTTCATTGAAGGAACACTTCCTGCATATCCCTGTTTTCTGGGAAGAGAAAGACTCCAACTGCTACAGAAATGCCTGTTTGGCTAATTGGAAGAAACCTATGTGTCCTTCGGAAGAAAACCATCTGTGTTAGAAGCAGGAGCATCTAGCACATCCTTTCCATGCGAGACATGAGTTACTTTTGGAAAGGAATACTTCGTGACTTAGGCTCGGTTTGCTCAAACAGCCAGTTTAGCGGAGTTGAAGAAACACTTGTATCTCTCCAATGCAAACCATCTCTATTAGAAGTTGCAGCATCTAGCATATTTCTTGCCTGCTAGATTTGAGTTAGCTTTGTATGGACTACTTCCTGCAAATCTTTCTTTTCAAGGTGGAGGAAGACTCATTTTGTTCCAAATTGGTCTGTTCAGCTGAGTTTCAGAAGCATTTGTATCTCTTGAAAGAAAACCAGCTGTGTTATAAGCTGGAGCATCTGCAGCATTGTTTGTAGCTGGAGACTGAGTTAGGTTTTGAAAACAAACACTTCCTCCAACGTCATGACTATAAGGATGTGCTATGCTCTGTTTGCTTCAAATTCCTTATTCTGCTGAGTTGAAGAAACTCATGTAACTCTCATAGGAAAATCAACTACAGTACAAGTGGCAGCATCTAGCATATGGTTGTTGGTGAGGACTGAATTTGTGTTTGAAAGGAATGTTTCCTGAAATTCATAGTTTTCAGGGTGGAGAAAAGCTCCTTTTGCGACCAAGAGACCTGTTGGCTTAGTTGAAGAAACATTGAATCTCTCCAAAGAAAACCATCGATGTTAGAAGCGGGAACATGTGGAACATTGTTTCTAGGTGAGAATAGAGTTAGTTTTTGAAACAATTACTTCCTGCAACTTAGGGGTTTCAAGGAGGACATATGTTCTGTTTGCTTCAAATTTCCTATTTAGTTGAGTTAAAGAAACAAAGGTACCTCTCATCAGAAAGCCATCTTTGAAACTAGCAGGAGCATTGAGTATTTTTTTCCCTTGTGAGAAAAGAATTAGTGTTGAAGGGAACACTTCCCTCAACTCCTACTATCAAGGAGGAGTAAGGCTCATTTGTTTTAAATATGCCTATTCCACTCAGCTGAAGAAACACATTTCTCTCTATAGAAAATCATCGGTGTAAGAAGCATGAGCAACCACCAGTTGGATTCCTCTTAAGAACTGAGTTAGGTTTTGAAAGGAATACCTCCTACAAACCATAGTTTTCAAGGTAGAGCATGGCTCATTTTGTTTGAAATACTCCTATTGAATTAAGTGGAAGAAACACATGTATCTCTCAACGGAAACCCATCTGTGTTAGAAGCACGAGCATCTAGCACATTGTTTCCCTGTGAGAATTGAATTAACTTGTGAAAGGAGTACTTCCTACAAATATTCATTTTCAAGGTAGACAAAGGATAATTTCGTTCCAAGTAGGCCTATTCAGTGAGGTGATGAAACACATATATCTCTCGACGGAATGACGGCTGTATTAGAAGCATGAGCTTTCAGCACAGGGTTTTCTTGTGAGTACTGGGTTGGTTTTGAAAGGTATATTTCCTGCAATACATGGGTTTCAAGGTGGAGAAATGATCATTTTGTTCCAAATAGAAATATTCAGCTAAGCTGAGGAAAAACATGTGTTCTCGAAAGAATGCCACCTGTGGTAGAAGCAATAGGATCTAGCACTTTGATTCCCTTTTGTAATTGAGGTAGTTTGTGGCAGGATTTCCTCCTGCAAATCCTAGATTTCAAAGTGGATAAAGGATCATTTTGTTCCAAAAAGACCTCTTCTGGAAAGTTGAAGAAAGACATGTATCTCTCAGAAGCACGCCATGTGTGTTAGAAGGTGCACCATGTATAATATTGATTCCATGTGAGAATTGAGTTCATTTTTGAAAACTATTATTCCTACAACTTATGTGTTTTCAGCTGGAAATAGGCTCTTATAGGTCAAAATTGGCCATTCAGCTTAATTGAAAGAACACACAAATCACCCCAAGAATCACAATCTATGATAAACACTGCAGCATCTTGCACATTGTTTCCCTGTATGTTTTAGGTCAGTTCTGGAAAGGTATAGTAACAGCATCACGTAGTTGTCAAGGCGCAGAAAGGCACATTTTGTCCCAAATGGGCATATTCAGATGAGGAGAAGAACACATGTATCTCTTCAAAGAAAGCCATCTATGTTAGATGCTGAAGCTTCAAGCACATTGCTTTCCTGTGAGAATTATGCATGTTTTAGAAAGGAATACTTTCTGTAACTAAGGTGCTTCAAGAAGCTCACAGTTTCTCAGTGCAACAAGTTGGTCTATTCAGCTGAGTTGAATAAATACATATGTCTCTCCAAAGAACACTGTCTGTGTCAGAAGCTGCAACATTTAGCACATTGACGCCCTGAGAGAATAGAGTTAAACTTTAAAAGGAATGTTGTCTGCAAACTTGAATGGTCAAGGAGCAGAAAGGCACTTTTCGTTCCAAGTATGCCTATTCAGCTGACTTGAAGACACACATGTATCTCTCGAAAGAAATCCACCTATGTTAGAAGCTGCAGCATCGAACACATTGTTTTCCTGTGAGTACAGAGTTATGCTTTAAAAGGAATATTTTCTGCAATTAAGAGTTTTCAATGTGGAGAATAGGATTTTTGCTTTCAAATTGGCCTAGACATATGAGTTGATGAAACACAAAAATCTCTCAAAAGAAAACCATCCGTATTAGGAAGAGGAACAACTAGCACATGGTTCCCTTGTGAGAATTGAGTTTGTTCTTAAAAGAATATTTCCTGCATATGCCAGTTTCCAAGGTGGAGAAGGCTCATTTTGTTGCAAAAATATCTCTTTGGTTTACTTGAAGAAGCACCTAGGTCTCTCAAAAGAAAACAATCTGTGTTAGAAGGAGGAGCATCTAGACCACTGTTTCCCTGTTAGAATTGAACTAGGTTTTGAAAGGAGTACTTCCTGCAAATCATAGTTTTCAAGGTGGAGAAAGGATCATTTTGTTCCAAGTAGGCCTAATTTACTAAGTTGAAGGAACACATGTATCTCTCCAAGGAAAGCCATCAGTGTTACAACTGCAGCATCTAGCACACAGTTTCGCTTTGAAAACTGAGTGAGTTCTTAAAGAAACACTCCTTGCAAATCATCGTTTTCAAGGTGGGGAAAGGCTCATTTTGTTCATGTAGGCCTATTTGGCTCAGTTGATGTAACACGTTTATCTCACAAAACAACATCGTCGGTATTAGAGGGAGAAGCACCCAGCACATGGTTTGCCTTTGAGAATTGAGTAAGGTTTGGAAAGGGATACGTGCCGGAAGACATGGTTTTCAACGGGGAGCAAGAATCATTTTGTTCCAAAGACACACATTCAGCCAAGATGACGAAACACATGTGTCTCAAAAAGAAACCCATCCTTGTTAGAAGCAGGATCGTCTCGTACCTTGTTGCCCTTTGGGAACTGAGTTAGTTTTTGAAAGTTCTTCCTGCAAATCATTGTACCTTTTCAAGGTACAGAAAGGATCTTTTCATTGCCAATAGGCCTGTTCAGATAAGTTGAAGAAACACATGTATCTCTCCAAAGGAAACCGTGTGGGTTTCAAGCTGTAGCATCTCGCTCATTGTTTCCACGTGAGAATTATGTTAGGTTTCTGTGAGGAATAGTTCCTGCATATCATAATATTCCAGGTGAAGATTGGCTCACGTTGTTCCAAATAGGCCTATTCGGCTGAGGTGAAAAAACACAGGTGTCTCTCCAAGGAAAACCGTCTATGTTAGAAGTTGAAGCATCAAGCACATTGTTTCTCTGTGAGAATTGAGTAAGTTTTTGAAAGTAATACTTCCTGAAACTAAGGAGCTTGAAGAAGCAGAGAGGCTTTTTTGCTCCAGTTTGGCATATTCAGCTGAGTTGAAGAGATGCATGTATCTTTTGAAATAAAACCATCTATGCTAGAAGCTGAAGCATCTAGCACATTGATTCTCTGTGAGTAAGGATTCAAGCTTTGAAAGGAATATTGTCTGCAAAGAAGAATTTTCAAGGTGGAGAAAGGCACCTTTAGTTGCAAGAGACCGATACAACGGCAGTGAGGACACACAAATATCTCTTGAAAGAAAATCATCTGTATTAGCAAAAGAAGCATCTAGCAAATCGTTTCCCTCTGAGAATTCAGATGGTTCATTGAAGGAACACTTCCTGCATATCCCTGTTTTCTGGGAAGAGAAAGACTCCAACTGCTACAGAAATGCCTGTTTGGCTAATTGGAAGAAACCTATGTGTCCTTCGGAAGAAAACCATCTGTGTTAGAAGCAGGAGCATCTAGCACATCCTTTCCATGCGAGACATGAGTTACTTTTGGAAAGGAATACTTCGTGACTTAGGCTCGGTTTGCTCAAACAGCCAGTTTAGCGGAGTTGAAGAAACACTTGTATCTCTCCAATGCAAACCATCTCTATTAGAAGTTGCAGCATCTAGCATATTTCTTGCCTGCTAGATTTGAGTTAGCTTTGTATGGACTACTTCCTGCAAATCTTTCTTTTCAAGGTGGAGGAAGACTCATTTTGTTCCAAATTGGTCTGTTCAGCTGAGTTTCAGAAGCATTTGTATCTCTTGAAAGAAAACCAGCTGTGTTATAAGCTGGAGCATCTGCAGCATTGTTTGTAGCTGGAGACTGAGTTAGGTTTTGAAAACAAACACTTCCTCCAACGTCATGACTATAAGGATGTGCTATGCTCTGTATGCTTCAAATTCCTTATTCTGCTGAGTTGAAGAAACTCATGTAACTCTCATAGGAAAATCAACTACAGTACAAGTGGCAGCATCTAGCATATGGTTGTTGGTGAGGACTGAATTTGTGTTTGAAAGGAATGTTTCCTGAAATTCATAGTTTTCAGGGTGGAGAAAAGCTCCTTTTGCGACCAAGAGACCTGTTGGCTTAGTTGAAGAAACATTGAATCTCTCCAAAGAAAACCATCGATGTTAGAAGCGGGAATATCTGGAACATTGTTTCTAGGTGAGAATAGAGTTAGTTTTTGAAACAATTACTTCCTGCAACTTAGGGGTTTCAAGGAGGACATATGTTCTGTTTGCTTCAAATTTCCTATTTAGTTGAGTTAAAGAAACAAAGGTACCTCTCATCAGAAAGCCATCTTTGAAACTAGCAGGAGCATTGAGTATTTTTTTCCCTTGTGAGAAAAGAATTAGTGTTGAAGGGAACACTTCCCTCAACTCCTACTATCAAGGAGGAGTAAGGCTCATTTGTTTTAAATATGCCTATTCCACTCAGCTGAAGAAACACATTTCTCTCTATAGAAAATCATCGGTGTAAGAAGCATGAGCAACCACCAGTTGGATTCCTCTTAAGAACTGAGTTAGGTTTTGAAAGGAATACCTCCTACAAACCATAGTTTTCAAGGTAGAGCATGGCTCATTTTGTTTGAAATACTCCTATTGAATTAAGTGGAAGAAACACATGTATCTCTCAACGGAAACCCATCTGTGTTAGAAGCACGAGCATCTAGCACATTGTTTCCCTGTGAGAATTGAATTAACTTGTGAAAGGAGTACTTCCTACAAATATTCATTTTCAAGGTAGACAAAGGATAATTTCGTTCCAAGTAGGCCTATTCAGTGAGGTGATGAAACACATATATCTCTCGACGGAATGACGGCTGTATTAGAAGCATGAGCTTTCAGCACAGGGTTTTCTTGTGAGTACTGGGTTGGTTTTGAAAGGTATATTTCCTGCAATACATGGGTTTCAAGGTGGAGAAATGATCATTTTGTTCCAAATAGAAATATTCAGCTAAGCTGAGGAAAAACATGTGTTCTCGAAAGAATGCCACCTGTGGTAGAAGCAATAGGATCTAGCACTTTGATTCCCTTTTGTAATTGAGGTAGTTTGTGGCAGGATTTCCTCCTGCAAATCCTAGATTTCAAAGTGGATAAAGGATCATTTTGTTCCAAAAAGACCTCTTCTGGAAAGTTGAAGAAAGACATGTATCTCTCAGAAGCACGCCATGTGTGTTAGAAGGTGCACCATGTATAATATTGATTCCATGTGAGAATTGAGTTCATTTTTGAAAACTATTATTCCTACAACTTATGTGTTTTCAGCTGGAAATAGGCTCTTATAGGTCAAAATTGGCCATTCAGCTTAATTGAAAGAACACACAAATCACCCCAAGAATCACAATCTATGATAAACACTGCAGCATCTTGCACATTGTTTCCCTGTATGTTTTAGGTCAGTTCTGGAAAGGTATAGTAACAGCATCACGTAGTTCTCAAGGCGCAGAAAGGCACATTTTGTCCCAAATGGGCATATTCAGATGAGGAGAAGAACACATGTATCTCTTCAAAGAAAGCCATCTATGTTAGATGCTGAAGCTTCAAGCACATTGCTTTCCTGTGAGAATTATGCATGTTTTAGAAAGGAATACTTTCTGTAACTAAGGTGCTTCAAGAAGCTCACAGTTTCTCAGTGCAACAAGTTGGTCTATTCAGCTGAGTTGAATAAATACATATGTCTCTCCAAAGAACACTGTCTGTGTCAGAAGCTGCAACATTTAGCACATTGACGCCCTGAGAGAATAGAGTTAAACTTTAAAAGGAATGTTGTCTGCAAACTTGAATGGTCAAGGAGCAGAAAGGCACTTTTCGTTCCAAGTATGCCTATTCAGCTGACTTGAAGACACACATGTATCTCGCGAAAGAAATCCACCTAGGTTAGAAGCTGCAGCATCGAACACATTGTTTTCCTGTGAGTACAGAGTTATGCTTTAAAAGGAATATTTTCTGCAATTAAGAGTTTTCAATGTGGAGAATAGGATTTTTGCTTTCAAATTGGCCTAGACATATGAGTTGATGAAACACAAAAATCTCTCAAAAGAAAACCATCCGTATTAGGAAGAGGAACAACTAGCACATGGTTCCCTTGTGAGAATTGAGTTTGTTCTTAAAAGAATATTTCCTGCATATGCCAGTTTCCAAGGTGGAGAAGGCTCATTTTGTTGCAAAAATATCTCTTTGGTTTACTTGAAGAAGCACCTAGGTCTCTCAAAAGAAAACAATCTGTGTTAGAAGGAGGAGCATCTAGACCACTGTTTCCCTGTTAGAATTGAACTAGGTTTTGAAAGGAGTACTTCCTGCAAATCATAGTTTTCAAGGTGGAGAAAGGATCATTTTGTTCCAAGTAGGCCTAATTTACTAAGTTGAAGGAACACATGTATCTCTCCAAGGAAAGCCATCAGTGTTACAACTGCAGCATCTAGCACACAGTTTCGCTTTGAAAACTGAGTGAGTTCTTAAAGAAACACTCCTTGCAAATCATCGTTTTCAAGGTGGGGAAAGGCTCATTTTGTTCATGTAGGCCTATTTGGCTCAGTTGATGTAACACGTTTATCTCACAAAACAACATCGTCGGTATTAGAGGGAGAAGCACCCAGCACATGGTTTGCCTTTGAGAATTGAGTAAGGTTTGGAAAGGGATACGTGCCGGAAGACATGGTTTTCAACGGGGAGCAAGAATCATTTTGTTCCAAAGACACACATTCAGCCAAGATGACGAAACACATGTGTCTCAAAAAGAAACCCATCCTTGTTAGAAGCAGGATCGTCTCGTACCTTGTTGCCCTTTGGGAACTGAGTTAGTTTTTGAAAGTTCTTCCTGCAAATCATTGTACCTTTTCAAGGTACAGAAAGGATCTTTTCATTGCCAATAGGCCTGTTCAGATAAGTTGAAGAAACACATGTATCTCTCCAAAGGAAACCGTGTGGGTTTCAAGCTGTAGCATCTCGCTCATTGTTTCCACGTGAGAATTATGTTAGGTTTCTGTGAGGAATAGTTCCTGCATATCATAATATTCCAGGTGAAGATTGGCTCACGTTGTTCCAAATAGGCCTATTCGGCTGAGGTGAAAAAACACAGGTGTCTCTCCAAGGAAAACCGTCTATGTTAGAAGTTGAAGCATCAAGCACATTGTTTCTCTGTGAGAATTGAGTAAGTTTTTGAAAGTAATACTTCCTGAAACTAAGGAGCTTGAAGAAGCAGAGAGGCTTTTTTGCTCCAGTTTGGCATATTCAGCTGAGTTGAAGAGATGCATGTATCTTTTGAAATAAAACCATCTATGCTAGAAGCTGAAGCATCTAGCACATTGATTCTCTGTGAGTAAGGATTCAAGCTTTGAAAGGAATATTGTCTGCAAAGAAGAATTTTCAAGGTGGAGAAAGGCACCTTTAGTTGCAAGAGACCGATACAACGGCAGTGAGGACACACAAATATCTCTTGAAAGAAAATCATCTGTATTAGCAAAAGAAGCATCTAGCAAATCGTTTCCCTCTGAGAATTCAGATGGTTCATTGAAGGAACACTTCCTGCATATCCCTGTTTTCTGGGAAGAGAAAGACTCCAACTGCTACAGAAATGCCTGTTTGGCTAATTGGAAGAAACCTATGTGTCCTTCGGAAGAAAACCATCTGTGTTAGAAGCAGGAGCATCTAGCACATCCTTTCCATGCGAGACATGAGTTACTTTTGGAAAGGAATACTTCGTGACTTAGGCTCGGTTTGCTCAAACAGCCAGTTTAGCGGAGTTGAAGAAACACTTGTATCTCTCCAATGCAAACCATCTCTATTAGAAGTTGCAGCATCTAGCATATTTCTTGCCTGCTAGATTTGAGTTAGCTTTGTATGGACTACTTCCTGCAAATCTTTCTTTTCAAGGTGGAGGAAGACTCATTTTGTTCCAAATTGGTCTGTTCAGCTGAGTTTCAGAAGCATTTGTATCTCTTGAAAGAAAACCAGCTGTGTTATAAGCTGGAGCATCTGCAGCATTGTTTGTAGCTGGAGACTGAGTTAGGTTTTGAAAACAAACACTTCCTCCAACGTCATGACTATAAGGATGTGCTATGCTCTGTTTGCTTCAAATACCTTATTCTGCTGAGTTGAAGAAACTCATGTAACTCTCATAGGAAAATCAACTACAGTACAAGTGGCAGCATCTAGCATATGGTTGTTGGTGAGGACTGAATTTGTGTTTGAAAGGAATGTTTCCTGAAATTCATAGTTTTCAGGGTGGAGAAAAGCTCCTTTTGCGACCAAGAGACCTGTTGGCTTAGTTGAAGAAACATTGAATCTCTACAAAGAAAACCATCGATGTTAGAAGCGGGAACATCTGGAACATTGTTTCTAGGTGAGAATAGAGTTAGTTTTTGAAACAATTACTTCCTGCAACTTAGGGGTTTCAAGGAGGACATATGTTCCGTTTGCTTCAAATTTCCTATTTAGTTGAGTTAAAGAAACAAAGGTACCTCTCATCAGAAAGCCATCTTTGAAACTAGCAGGAGCATTGAGTATTTTTTTCCCTTGTGAGAAAAGAATTAGTGTTGAAGGGAACACTTCCCTCAACTCCTACTATCAAGGAGGAGTAAGGCTCATTTGTTTTAAATATGCCTATTCCACTCAGCTGAAGAAACACATTTCTCTCTATAGAAAATCATCGGTGTAAGAAGCATGAGCAACCACCAGTTGGATTCCTCTTAAGAACTGAGTTAGGTTTTGAAAGGAATACCTCCTACAAACCATAGTTTTCAAGGTAGAGCATGGCTCATTTTGTTTGAAATACTCCTATTGAATTAAGTGGAAGAAACACATGTATCTCTCAACGGAAACCCATCTGTGTTAGAAGCACGAGCATCTAGCACATTGTTTCCCTGTGAGAATTGAATTAACTTGTGAAAGGAGTACTTCCTACAAATATTCATTTTCAAGGTAGACAAAGGATAATTTCGTTCCAAGTAGGCCTATTCAGTGAGGTGATGAAACACATATATCTCTCGACGGAATGACGGCTGTATTAGAAGCATGAGCTTTCAGCACAGGGTTTTCTTGTGAGTACTGGGTTGGTTTTGAAAGGTATATTTCCTGCAATACATGGGTTTCAAGGTGGAGAAATGATCATTTTGTTCCAAATAGAAATATTCAGCTAAGCTGAGGAAAAACATGTGTTCTCGAAAGAATGCCACCTGTGGTAGAAGCAATAGGATCTAGCACTTTGATTCCCTTTTGTAATTGAGGTAGTTTGTGGCAGGATTTCCTCCTGCAAATCCTAGATTTCAAAGTGGATAAAGGATCATTTTGTTCCAAAAAGACCTCTTCTGGAAAGTTGAAGAAAGACATGTATCTCTCAGAAGCACGCCATGTGTGTTAGAAGGTGCACCATGTATAATATTGAATCCATGTGAGAATTGAGTTCATTTTTGAAAACTATTATTCCTACAACTTATGTGTTTTCAGCTGGAAATAGGCTCTTATAGGTCAAAATTGGCCATTCAGCTTAATTGAAAGAACACACAAATCACCCCAAGAATCACAATCTATGATAAACACTGCAGCATCTTGCACATTGTTTCCCTGTATGTTTTAGGTCAGTTCTGGAAAGGTATAGTAACAGCATCACGTAGTTCTCAAGGCGCAGAAAGGCACATTTTGTCCCAAATGGGCATATTCAGATGAGGAGAAGAACACATGTATCTCTTCAAAGAAAGCCATCTATGTTAGATGCTGAAGCTTCAAGCACATTGCTTTCCTGTGAGAATTATGCATGTTTTAGAAAGGAATACTTTCTGTAACTAAGGTGCTTCAAGAAGCTCACAGTTTCTCAGTGCAACAAGTTGGTCTATTCAGCTGAGTTGAATAAATACATATGTCTCTCCAAAGAACACTGTCTGTGTCAGAAGCTGCAACATTTAGCACATTGACGCCCTGAGAGAATAGAGTTAAACTTTAAAAGGAATGTTGTCTGCAAACTTGAATGGTCAAGGAGCAGAAAGGCACTTTTCGTTCCAAGTATGCCTATTCAGCTGACTTGAAGACACACATGTATCTCTCGAAAGAAATCCACCTATGTTAGAAGCTGCAGCATCGAACACATTGTTTTCCTGTGAGTACAGAGTTATGCTTTAAAAGGAATATTTTCTGCAATTAAGAGTTTTCAATGTGGAGAATAGGATTTTTGCTTTCAAATTGGCCTAGACATATGAGTTGATGAAACACAAAAATCTCTCAAAAGAAAACCATCCGTATTAGGAAGAGGAACAACTAGCACATGGTTCCCTTGTGAGAATTGAGTTTGTTCTTAAAAGAATATTTCCTGCATATGCCAGTTTCCAAGGTGGAGAAGGCTCATTTTGTTGCAAAAATATCTCTTTGGTTTACTTGAAGAAGCACATAGGTCTCTCAAAAGAAAACAATCTGTGTTAGAAGGAGGAGCATCTAGACCACTGTTTCCCTGTTAGAATTGAACTAGGTTTTGAAAGGAGTACTTCCTGCAAATCATAGTTTTCAAGGTGGAGAAAGGATCATTTTGTTCCAAGTAGGCCTAATTTACTAAGTTGAAGGAACACATGTATCTCTCCAAGGAAAGCCATCAGTGTTACAACTGCAGCATCTAGCACACAGTTTCGCTTTGAAAACTGAGTGAGTTCTTAAAGAAACACTCCTTGCAAATCATCGTTTTCAAGGTGGGGAAAGGCTCATTTTGTTCATGTAGGCCTATTTGGCTCAGTTGATGTAACACGTTTATCTCACAAAACAACATCGTCGGTATTAGAGGGAGAAGCACCCAGCACATGGTTTGCCTTTGAGAATTGAGTAAGGTTTGGAAAGGGATACGTGCCGGAAGACATGGTTTTCAACGGGGAGCAAGAATCATTTTGTTCCAAAGACACACATTCAGCCAAGATGACGAAACACATGTGTCTCAAAAAGAAACCCATCCTTGTTAGAAGCAGGATCGTCTCGTACCTTGTTGCCCTTTGGGAACTGAGTTAGTTTTTGAAAGTTCTTCCTGCAAATCATTGTACCTTTTCAAGGTACAGAAAGGATCTTTTCATTGCCAATAGGCCTGTTCAGATAAGTTGAAGAAACACATGTATCTCTCCAAAGGAAACCGTGTGGGTTTCAAGCTGTAGCATCTCGCTCATTGTTTCCACGTGAGAATTATGTTAGGTTTCTGTGAGGAATAGTTCCTGCATATCATAATATTCCAGGTGAAGATTGGCTCACGTTGTTCCAAATAGGCCTATTCGGCTGAGGTGAAAAAACACAGTTGTCTCTCCAAGGAAAACCGTCTATGTTAGAAGTTGAAGCATCAAGCACATTGTTTCTCTGTGAGAATTGAGTAAGTTTTTGAAAGTAATACTTCCTGAAACTAAGGAGCTTGAAGAAGCAGAGAGGCTTTTTTGCTCCAGTTTGGCATATTCAGCTGAGTTGAAGAGATGCATGTATCTTTTGAAATAAAACCATCTATGCTAGAAGCTGAAGCATCTAGCACATTGATTCTCTGTGAGTAAGGATTCAAGCTTTGAAAGGAATATTGTCTGCAAAGAAGAATTTTCAAGGTGGAGAAAGGCACCTTTAGTTGCAAGAGACCGATACAACGGCAGTGAGGACACACAAATATCTCTTGAAAGAAAATCATCTGTATTAGCAAAAGAAGCATCTAGCAAATCGTTTCCCTCTGAGAATTCAGATGGTTCATTCAAGGAACACTTCCTGCATATCCCTGTTTTCTGGGAAGAGAAAGACTCCAACTGCTACAGAAATGCCTGTTTGGCTAATTGGAAGAAACCTATGTGTCCTTCGGAAGAAAACCATCTGTGTTAGAAGCAGGAGCATCTAGCACATCCTTTCCATGTGAGACATGAGTTACTTTTGGAAAGGAATACTTCGTGACTTAGGCTCGGTTTGCTCAAACAGCCAGTTTAGCGGAGTTGAAGAAACACTTGTATCTCTCCAATGCAAACCATCTCTATTAGAAGTTGCAGCATCTAGCATATTTCTTGCCTGCTAGATTTGAGTTAGCTTTGTATGGACTACTTCCTGCAAATCTTTCTTTTCAAGGTGGAGGAAGACTCATTTTGTTCCAAATTGGTCTGTTCAGCTGAGTTTCAGAAGCATTTGTATCTCTTGAAAGAAAACCAGCTGTGTTATAAGCTGGAGCATCTGCAGCATTGTTTGTAGCTGGAGACTGAGTTAGGTTTTGAAAACAAACACTTCCTCCAACGTCATGACTATAAGGATGTGCTATGCTCTGTTTGCTTCAAATTCCTTATTCTGCTGAGTTGAAGAAACTCATGTAACTCTCATAGGAAAATCAACTACAGTACAAGTGGCAGCATCTAGCACATGGTTCTTGGTGAGGACTGAATTTGTGTTTGAAAGGAATGTTTCCTGAAATTCATAGTTTTCAGGGTGGAGAAAAGCTCCTTTTGCGACCAAGAGACCTGTTGGCTTAGTTGAAGAAACATTGAATCTCTCCAAAGAAAACCATCGATGTTAGAAGCGGGAACATCTGGAACATTGTTTCTAGGTGAGAATAGAGTTAGTTTTTGAAACAATTACTTCCTGCAACTTAGGGGTTTCAAGGAGGACATATGTTCCGTTTGCTTCAAATTTCCTATTTAGTTGAGTTAAAGAAACAAAGGTACCTCTCATCAGAAAGCCGTCTTTGAAACTAGCAAGAGCATTGAGTATTTTTTTCCCTTGTGAGAAAAGAATTAGTGTTGAAGGGAACACTTCCCTCAACTCCTACTATCAAGGAGGAGTAAGGCTCATTTGTTTTAAATATGCCTATTCCACTCAGCTGAAGAAACACATTTCTCTCTATAGAAAATCATCGGTGTAAGAAGCATGAGCAACCACCAGTTGGATTCCTCTTAAGAACTGAGTTAGGTTTTGAAAGGAATACCTCCTACAAACCATAGTTTTCAAGGTAGAGCATGGCTCATTTTGTTTGAAATACTCCTATTGAATTAAGTGGAAGAAACACATGTATCTCTCAACGGAAACCCATCTGTGTTAGAAGCACGAGCATCTAGCACATTGTTTCCCTGTGAGAATTGAATTAACTTGTGAAAGGAGTACTTCCTACAAATATTCATTTTCAAGGTAGACAAAGGATAATTTTGTTCCAAGTAGGCCTATTCAGTGAGGTGATGAAACACATATATCTCTCGATGGAATGACGGCTGTATTAGAAGCATGAGCTTTCAGCAAAGGGTTTTCTTGTGAGTACTGGGTTGGTTTTGAAAGGTATATTTCCTGCAATACATGGGTTTCAAGGTGGAGAAATGATCATTTTGTTCCAAATAGAAATATTCAGCTAAGCTGAGGAAAAACATGTGTTCTCGAAAGAATGCCACCTGTGGTAGAAGCAATAGGATCTAGCACTTTGATTCCCTTTTGTAATTGAGGTAGTTTGTGGCAGGATTTCCTCCTGCAAATCCTAGATTTCAAAGTGGATAAAGGATCATTTTGTTCCAAAAAGACCTCTTCTGGAAAGTTGAAGAAAGACATGTATCTCTCAGAAGCACGCCATGTGTGTTAGAAGGTGCACCATGTATAATATTGAATCCATGTGAGAATTGAGTTCATTTTTGAAAACTATTATTCCTACAACTTATGTGTTTTCAGCTGGAAATAGGCTCTTATAGGTCAAAATTGGCCATTCAGCTTAATTGAAAGAACACACAAATCACCCCAAGAATCACAATCTATGATAAACACTGCAGCATCTTGCACATTGTTTCCCTGTATGTTTTAGGTCAGTTCTGGAAAGGTATAGTAACAGCATCACGTAGTTCTCAAGGCGCAGAAAGGCACATTTTGTCCCAAATGGGCATATTCAGATGAGGAGAAGAACACATGTATCTCTTCAAAGAAAGCCATCTATGTTAGATGCTGAAGCTTCAAGCACATTGCTTTCCTGTGAGAATTATGCATGTTTTAGAAAGGAATACTTTCTGTAACTAAGGTGCTTCAAGAAGCTCACAGTTTCTCAGTGCAACAAGTTGGTCTATTCAGCTGAGTTGAATAAATACATATGTCTCTCCAAAGAACACTGTCTGTGTCAGAAGCTGCAACATTTAGCACATTGACGCCCTGAGAGAATAGAGTTAAACTTTAAAAGGAATGTTGTCTGCAAACTTGAATGGTCAAGGAGCAGAAAGGCACTTTTCGTTCCAAGTATGCCTATTCAGCTGACTTGAAGACACACATGTATCTCTCGAAAGAAATCCACCTATGTTAGAAGCTGCAGCATCGAACACATTGTTTTCCTGTGAGTACAGAGTTATGCTTTAAAAGGAATATTTTCTGCAATTAAGAGTTTTCAATGTGGAGAATAGGATTTTTGCTTTCAAATTGGCCTAGACATATGAGTTGATGAAACACAAAAATCTCTCAAAAGAAAACCATCCGTATTAGGAAGAGGAACAACTAGCACATGGTTCCCTTGTGAGAATTGAGTTTGTTCTTAAAAGAATATTTCCTGCATATGCCAGTTTCCAAGGTGGAGAAGGCTCATTTTGTTGCAAAAATATCTCTTTGGTTTACTTGAAGAAGCACCTAGGTCTCTCAAAAGAAAACAATCTGTGTTAGAAGGAGTAGCATCTAGACCAATGTTTCCCTGTTAGAATTGAACTAGGTTTTGAAAGGAGTACTTCCTGCAAATCATAGTTTTCAAGGTGGAGAAAGGATCATTTTGTTCCAAGTAGGCCTAATTTACTAAGTTGAAGGAACACATGTATCTCTCCAAGGAAAGCCATCAGTGTTACAACTGCAGCATCTAGCACACAGTTTCGCTTTGAAAACTGAGTGAGTTCTTAAAGAAACACTCCTTGCAAAGCATCGTTTTCAAGGTGGGGAAAGGCTCATTTTGTTCATGTAGGCCTATTTGGCTCAGTTGATGTAACACGTTTATCTCACAAAACAACATCGTCGGTATTAGAGGGAGAAGCACCCAGCACATGGTTTGCCTTTGAGAATTGAGTAAGGTTTGGAAAGGGATACGTGCCGGAAGACATGGTTTTCAACGTGGAGCAAGAATCATTTTGTTCCAAAGACACACATTCAGCCAAGATGACGAAACACATGTGTCTCAAAAAGAAACCCATCCTTGTTAGAAGCAGGATCATCTCATACCTTGTTGCCCTATGGGAACTGAGTTAGTTTTTGAAAGTTCTTCCTGCAAATCATTGTACCTTTTCAAGGTACAGAAAGGATCTTTTCATTGCCAATAGGCCTGTTCAGATAAGTTGAAGAAACACATGTATCTCTCCAAAGGAAACCGTGTGGGTTTCAAGCTGTAGCATCTCGCTCATTGTTTCCACGTGAGAATTATGTTAGGTTTCTGTGAGGAATAGTTCCTGCATATCATAATATTCCAGGTGAAGATTGGCTCACGTTGTTCGAAACAGGCCTATTCGGCTGAGGTGAAAAAACACAGGTGTCTCTCCAAGGAAAACCGTCTATGTTAGAAGTTGAAGCATCAAGCACATTGTTTCTCTCTGAGAATTGAGTAAGTTTTTGAAAGTAATACTTCCTGAAACTAAGGAGCTTGAAGAAGCAGAGAGGCTTTTTTGCTCCAGTTTGGCATATTCAGCTGAGTTGAAGAGATGCATGTATCTTTTGAAATAAAACCATGTATGCTAGAAGCTGAAGCATCTAGCACATTGATTCTCTGTGAGTAAGGATTCAAGCTTTGAAAGGAATATTGTCTGCAAATAAGAATTTTCAAGGTGGAGAAAGGCACCTTTAGTTCCAAGAGACCGATACAACGGCAGTGAGGACACACAAATATCTCTTGGAAGAAAATCATCTGTATTAGCAAAAGAAGCATCTAGCAAATCGTTTCCCTCTGAGAATTCAGATGGTTCATTCAAGGAACACTTCCTGCATATCCCTGTTTTCTGGGAAGAGAAAGACTCCAACTGCTACAGTAATGCCTGTTTGGCTAATTGGAAGAAACCTATGTGTCCTTCGGAAGAAAACCATCTGTGTTAGAAGCAGGAGCATCTAGCACATCCTTTCCATGCGAGACATGAGTTACTTTTGGAAAGGAATACTTCGTGACTTAGGCTCGGTTTGCTCAAACAGCCAGTTTAGCGGAGTTGAAGAAACACTTGTATCTCTCCAATGCAAACCATCTCTATTAGAAGTTGCAGCATCTAGCATATTTCTTGCCTGCTAGATTTGAGTTAGCTTTGTATGGACTACTTCCTGCAAATCTTTCTTTTCAAGGTGGAGGAAGACTCATTTTGTTCCAAATTGGTCTGTTCAGCTGAGTTTCAGAAGCATTTGTATCTCTTGAAAGAAAACCAGCTGTGTTATAAGCTGGGGCATCTGCAGCATTGTTTGTAGCTGGAGACTGAGTTAGGTTTTGAAAACAAACACTTCCTCCAACGTCATGACTATAAGGATGTGCTATGCTCTGTTTGCTTCAAATTCCTTATTCTGCTGAGTTGAAGAAACTCATGTAACTCTCGTAGGAAAATCAACTACAGTACAAGTGGCAGCATCTAGCACATGGTTCTTGGTGAGGACTGAATTTGTGTTTGAAAGGAATGTTTCCTGAAATTCATAGTTTTCAGGGTGGAGAAAAGCTCCTTTTGCGACCAAGAGACCTGTTGGCATAGTTGAAGAAACATTGAATCTCTCCAAAGAAAACCATCGATGTTAGAAGCGGGAACATCTGGAACATTGTTTCTAGGTGAGAATAGAGTTAGTTTTTGAAACAATTACTTCCTGCAACTTAGGGGTTTCAATGAGGACATATGTTCCGTTTGCTTCAAATTTCCTATTTAGTTGAGTTAAAGAAACAAAGGTACCTCTCATCAGAAAGCCGTCTTTGAAACTAGCAGGAGCATTGAGTATTTTTTTCCCTTGTGAGAAAAGAATTAGTGTTGAAGGGAACACTTCCCTCAACTCCTACTATCAAGGAGGAGTAAGGCTCATTTGTTTTAAATATGCCTATTCCACTCAGCTGAAGAAACACATTTCTCTCTATAGAAAATCATCGGTGTAAGAAGCATGAGCAACCACCAGTTGGATTCCTCTTAAGAACTGAGTTAGGTTTTGAAAGGAATACCTCCTACAAACCATAGTTTTCAAGGTAGAGCATGGCTCATTTTGTTTGAAATACTCCTATTGAATTAAGTGGAAGAAACACATGTATCTCTCAACGGAAACCCATCTGTGTTAGAAGCACGAGCATCTAGCACATTGTTTCCCTGTGAGAATTGAATTAACTTGTGAAAGGAGTACTTCCTACAAATATTCATTTTCAAGGTAGACAAAGGATAATTTTGTTCCAAGTAGGCCTATTCAGTGAGGTGATGAAACACATATATCTCTCGACGGAATGACGGCTGTATTAGAAGCATGAGCTTTCAGCACAGGGTTTTCTTGTGAGTACTGGGTTGGTTTTGAAAGGTATATTTCCTGCAATACATGGGTTTCAAGGTGGAGAAATGATCATTTTGTTCCAAATAGAAATATTCAGCTAAGCTGAGGAAAAACATGTGTTCTCGAAAGAATGCCACCTGTGGTAGAAGCAATAGGATCTAGCACTTTGATTCCCTTTTGTAATTGAGGTAGTTTGTGGCAGGATTTCCTCCTGTAAATCCTAGATTTCAAAGTGGATAAAGGATCATTTTGTTCCAAAAAGACCTCTTCTGGAAAGTTGAAGAAAGACATGTATCTCTCAGAAGCACGCCATGTGTGTTAGAAGGTGCACCATGTATAATATTGATTCCATGTGAGAATTGAGTTCATTTTTGAAAACTATTATTCCTACAACTTATGTGTTTTCAGCTGGAAATAGGCTCTTATAGGTCAAAATTGGCCATTCAGCTTAATTGAAAGAACACACAAATCACCCCAAGAATCACAATCTATGATAAACACTGCAGCATCTTGCACATTGTTTCCCTGTATGTTTTAGGTCAGTTCTGGAAAGGTATAGTAACAGCATCACGTAGTTCTCAAGGCGCAGAAAGGCACATTTTGTCCCAAATGGGCATATTCAGATGAGGAGAAGAACACATGTATCTCTTCAAAGAAAGCCATCTATGTTAGATGCTGAAGCTTCAAGCACATTGCTTTCCTGTGAGAATTATGCATGTTTTAGAAAGGAATACTTTCTGTAACTAAGGTGCTTCAAGAAGCTCACAGTTTCTCAGTGCAACAGTTGGTCTATTCAGCTGAGTTGAATAAATACATATGTCTCTCCAAAGAACACTGTCTGTGTCAGAAGCTGCAACATTTAGCACATTGACGCCCTGAGAGAATAGAGTTAAACTTTAAAAGGAATGTTGTCTGCAAACTTGAATGGTCAAGGAGCAGAAAGGCACTTTTCGTTCCGAGTATGCCTATTCAGCTGACTTGAAGACACACATGTATCTCTCGAAAGAAATCCACCTATGTTAGAAGCTGCAGCATCGAACACATTGTTTTCCTGTGAGTACAGAGTTATGCTTTAAAAGGAATATTTTCTGCAATTAAGAGTTTTCAATGTGGAGAATAGGATTTTTGCTTTCAAATTGGCCTAGACATATGAGTTGATGAAACACAAAAATCTCTCAAAAGAAAACCATCCGTATTAGGAAGAGGAACAACTAGCACATGGTTCCCTTGTGAGAATTGAGTTTGTTCTTAAAAGAATATTTCCTGCATATGCCAGTTTCCAAGGTGGAGAAGGCTCATTTTGTTGCAAAAATATCTCTTTGGTTTACTTGAAGAAGCACATAGGTCTCTCAAAAGAAAACAATCTGTGTTAGAAGGAGGAGCATCTAGACCACTGTTTCCCTGTTAGAATTGAACTAGGTTTTGAAAGGAGTACTTCCTGCAAATCATAGTTTTCAAGGTGGAGAAAGGATCATTTTGTTCCAAGTAGGCCTAATTTACTAAGTTGAAGGAACACATGTATCTCTCCAAGGAAAGCCATCAGTGTTACAACTGCAGCATCTAGCACACAGTTTCGCTTTGAAAACTGAGTGAGTTCTTAAAGAAACACTCCTTGCAAAGCATCGTTTTCAAGGTGGGGAAAGGCTCATTTTGTTCATGTAGGCCTATTTGGCTCAGTTGATGTAACACGTTTATCTCACAAAACAACATCGTCGGTATTAGAGGGAGAAGCACCCAGCACATGGTTTGCCTTTGAGAATTGAGTAAGGTTTGGAAAGGGATACGTGCCGGAAGACATGGTTTTCAACGTGGAGCAAGAATCATTTTGTTCCAAAGACACACATTCAGCCAAGATGACGAAACACATGTGTCTCAAAAAGAAACCCATCCTTGTTAGAAGCAGGATCATCTCGTACCTTGTTGCCCTTTGGGAACTGAGTTAGTTTTTGAAAGTTCTTCCTGCAAATCATTGTACCTTTTCAAGGTACAGAAAGGATCTTTTCATTGCCAATAGGCCTGTTCAGATAAGTTGAAGAAACACATGTATCTCTCCAAAGGAAACCGTGTGGGTTTCAAGCTGTAGCATCTCGCTCAATGTTTCCACGTGAGAATTATGTTAGGTTTCTGTGAGG
This sequence comes from Castor canadensis, assembly GCF_047511655.1. Lineage (NCBI taxonomy): Eukaryota > Metazoa > Chordata > Mammalia > Rodentia > Castoridae > Castor > Castor canadensis. The sequence continues at coordinate 72,932,818 of NC_133394.1, read as the reverse complement.
AATAGTTCCTGCATATCATAATATTCCAGGTGAAGATTGGCTCACGTTGTTCCAAATAGGCCTATTCGGCTGAGGTGAAAAAACACAGGTGTCTCTCCAAGGAAAACCGTCTATGTTAGAAGTTGAAGCATCAAGCACATTGTTTCTCTGTGAGAATTGAGTAAGTTTTTGAAAGTAATACTTCCTGAAACTAAGGAGCTTGAAGAAGCAGAGAGGCTTTTTTGCTCCAATTTGGCATATTCAGCTGAGTTGAAGAGATGCATGTATCTTTTGAAATAAAACCATGTATGCTAGAAGCTGAAGCATCTAGCACATTGATTCTCTGTGAGTAAGGATTCAAGCTTTGAAAGGAATATTGTCTGCAAATAAGAATTTTCAAGGTGGAGAAAGGCACCTTTAGTTCCAAGAGACCGATACAACGGCAGTGAGGACACACAAATATCTCTTGGAAGAAAATCATCTGTATTAGCAAAAGAAGCATCTAGCAAATCGTTTCCCTCTGAGAATTCAGATGGTTCATTCAAGGAACACTTCCTGCATATCCCTGTTTTCTGGGAAGAGAAAGACTCCAACTGCTACAGTAATGCCTGTTTGGCTAATTGGAAGAAACCTATGTGTCCTTCGGAAGAAAACCATCTGTGTTAGAAGCAGGAGCATCTAGCACATCCTTTCCATGCGAGACATGAGTTACTTTTGGAAAGGAATACTTCGTGACTTAGGCTCGGTTTGCTCAAACAGCCAGTTTAGCGGAGTTGAAGAAACACTTGTATCTCTCCAATGCAAACCATCTCTATTAGAAGTTGCAGCATCTAGCATATTTCTTGCCTGCTAGATTTGAGTTAGCTTTGTATGGACTACTTCCTGCAAATCTTTCTTTTCAAGGTGGAGGAAGACTCATTTTGTTCCAAATTGGTCTGTTCAGCTGAGTTTCAGAAGCATTTGTATCTCTTGAAAGAAAACCAGCTGTGTTATAAGCTGGGGCATCTGCAGCATTGTTTGTAGCTGGAGACTGAGTTAGGTTTTGAAAACAAACACTTCCTCCAACGTCATGACTATAAGGATGTGCTATGCTCTGTTTGCTTCAAATTCCTTATTCTGCTGAGTTGAAGAAACTCATGTAACTCTCGTAGGAAAATCAACTACAGTACAAGTGGCAGCATCTAGCACATGGTTCTTGGTGAGGACTGAATTTGTGTTTGAAAGGAATGTTTCCTGAAATTCATAGTTTTCAGGGTGGAGAAAAGCTCCTTTTGCGACCAAGAGACCTGTTGGCATAGTTGAAGAAACATTGAATCTCTCCAAAGAAAACCATCGATGTTAGAAGCGGGAACATCTGGAACATTGTTTCTAGGTGAGAATAGAGTTAGTTTTTGAAACAATTACTTCCTGCAACTTAGGGGTTTCAATGAGGACATATGTTCCGTTTGCTTCAAATTTCCTATTTAGTTGAGTTAAAGAAACAAAGGTACCTCTCATCAGAAAGCCGTCTTTGAAACTAGCAGGAGCATTGAGTATTTTTTTCCCTTGTGAGAAAAGAATTAGTGTTGAAGGGAACACTTCCCTCAACTCCTACTATCAAGGAGGAGTAAGGCTCATTTGTTTTAAATATGCCTATTCCACTCAGCTGAAGAAACACATTTCTCTCTATAGAAAATCATCGGTGTAAGAAGCATGAGCAACCACCAGTTGGATTCCTCTTAAGAACTGAGTTAGGTTTTGAAAGGAATACCTCCTACAAACCATAGTTTTCAAGGTAGAGCATGGCTCATTTTGTTTGAAATACTCCTATTGAATTAAGTGGAAGAAACACATGTATCTCTCAACGGAAACCCATCTGTGTTAGAAGCACGAGCATCTAGCACATTGTTTCCCTGTGAGAATTGAATTAACTTGTGAAAGGAGTACTTCCTACAAATATTCATTTTCAAGGTAGACAAAGGATAATTTTGTTCCAAGTAGGCCTATTCAGTGAGGTGATGAAACACATATATCTCTCGACGGAATGACGGCTGTATTAGAAGCATGAGCTTTCAGCACAGGGTTTTCTTGTGAGTACTGGGTTGGTTTTGAAAGGTATATTTCCTGCAATACATGGGTTTCAAGGTGGAGAAATGATCATTTTGTTCCAAATAGAAATATTCAGCTAAGCTGAGGAAAAACATGTGTTCTCGAAAGAATGCCACCTGTGGTAGAAGCAATAGGATCTAGCACTTTGATTCCCTTTTGTAATTGAGGTAGTTTGTGGCAGGATTTCCTCCTGTAAATCCTAGATTTCAAAGTGGATAAAGGATCATTTTGTTCCAAAAAGACCTCTTCTGGAAAGTTGAAGAAAGACATGTATCTCTCAGAAGCACGCCATGTGTGTTAGAAGGTGCACCATGTATAATATTGATTCCATGTGAGAATTGAGTTCATTTTTGAAAACTATTATTCCTACAACTTATGTGTTTTCAGCTGGAAATAGGCTCTTATAGGTCAAAATTGGCCATTCAGCTTAATTGAAAGAACACACAAATCACCCCAAGAATCACAATCTATGATAAACACTGCAGCATCTTGCACATTGTTTCCCTGTATGTTTTAGGTCAGTTCTGGAAAGGTATAGTAACAGCATCACGTAGTTCTCAAGGCGCAGAAAGGCACATTTTGTCCCAAATGGGCATATTCAGATGAGGAGAAGAACACATGTATCTCTTCAAAGAAAGCCATCTATGTTAGATGCTGAAGCTTCAAGCACATTGCTTTCCTGTGAGAATTATGCATGTTTTAGAAAGGAATACTTTCTGTAACTAAGGTGCTTCAAGAAGCTCACAGTTTCTCAGTGCAACAGTTGGTCTATTCAGCTGAGTTGAATAAATACATATGTCTCTCCAAAGAACACTGTCTGTGTCAGAAGCTGCAACATTTAGCACATTGACGCCCTGAGAGAATAGAGTTAAACTTTAAAAGGAATGTTGTCTGCAAACTTGAATGGTCAAGGAGCAGAAAGGCACTTTTCGTTCCGAGTATGCCTATTCAGCTGACTTGAAGACACACATGTATCTCTCGAAAGAAATCCACCTATGTTAGAAGCTGCAGCATCGAACACATTGTTTTCCTGTGAGTACAGAGTTATGCTTTAAAAGGAATATTTTCTGCAATTAAGAGTTTTCAATGTGGAGAATAGGATTTTTGCTTTCAAATTGGCCTAGACATATGAGTTGATGAAACACAAAAATCTCTCAAAAGAAAACCATCCGTATTAGGAAGAGGAACAACTAGCACATGGTTCCCTTGTGAGAATTGAGTTTGTTCTTAAAAGAATATTTCCTGCATATGCCAGTTTCCAAGGTGGAGAAGGCTCATTTTGTTGCAAAAATATCTCTTTGGTTTACTTGAAGAAGCACATAGGTCTCTCAAAAGAAAACAATCTGTGTTAGAAGGAGGAGCATCTAGACCACTGTTTCCCTGTTAGAATTGAACTAGGTTTTGAAAGGAGTACTTCCTGCAAATCATAGTTTTCAAGGTGGAGAAAGGATCATTTTGTTCCAAGTAGGCCTAATTTACTAAGTTGAAGGAACACATGTATCTCTCCAAGGAAAGCCATCAGTGTTACAACTGCAGCATCTAGCACACAGTTTCGCTTTGAAAACTGAGTGAGTTCTTAAAGAAACACTCCTTGCAAAGCATCGTTTTCAAGGTGGGGAAAGGCTCATTTTGTTCATGTAGGCCTATTTGGCTCAGTTGATGTAACACGTTTATCTCACAAAACAACATCGTCGGTATTAGAGGGAGAAGCACCCAGCACATGGTTTGCCTTTGAGAATTGAGTAAGGTTTGGAAAGGGATACGTGCCGGAAGACATGGTTTTCAACGTGGAGCAAGAATCATTTTGTTCCAAAGACACACATTCAGCCAAGATGACGAAACACATGTGTCTCAAAAAGAAACCCATCCTTGTTAGAAGCAGGATCATCTCGTACCTTGTTGCCCTTTGGGAACTGAGTTAGTTTTTGAAAGTTCTTCCTGCAAATCATTGTACCTTTTCAAGGTACAGAAAGGATCTTTTCATTGCCAATAGGCCTGTTCAGATAAGTTGAAGAAACACATGTATCTCTCCAAAGGAAACCGTGTGGGTTTCAAGCTGTAGCATCTCGCTCAATGTTTCCACGTGAGAATTATGTTAGGTTTCTGTGAGGAATAGTTCCTGCATATCATAATATTCCAGGTGAAGATTGGCTCACGTTGTTCCAAATAGGCCTATTCGGCTGAGGTGAAAAAACACAGGTGTCTCTCCAAGGAAAACCGTCTATGTTAGAAGTTGAAGCATCAAGCACATTGTTTCTCTGTGAGAATTGAGTAAGTTTTTGAAAGTAATACTTCCTGAAACTAAGGAGCTTGAAGAAGCAGAGAGGCTTTTTTGCTCCAATTTGGCATATTCAGCTGAGTTGAAGAGATGCATGTATCTTTTGAAATAAAACCATGTATGCTAGAAGCTGAAGCATCTAGCACATTGATTCTCTGTGAGTAAGGATTCAAGCTTTGAAAGGAATATTGTCTGCAAATAAGAATTTTCAAGGTGGAGAAAGGCACCTTTAGTTCCAAGAGACCGATACAACGGCAATGAGGACACACAAATATCTCTTGAAAGAAAATCATCTGTATTAGCAAAAGAAGCATTTAGCAAATCGTTTCCCTCTGAGAATTCAGATGGTTCATTGAAGGAACACTTCCTGCATATCCCTGTTTTCTGGGAAGAGAAAGACTCCAACTGCTACAGAAATGCCTGTTTGGCTAATTGGAAGAAACCTATGTGTCCTTCGGAAGAAAACCATCTGTGTTAGAAGCAGGAGCATCTAGCACATCCTTTCCATGCGAGACATGAGTTACTTTTGGAAAGGAATACTTCGTGACTTAGGCTCGGTTTGCTCAAACAGCCAGTTTAGCGGAGTTGAAGAAACACTTGTATCTCTCCAATGCAAACCATCTCTATTAGAAGTTGCAGCATCTAGCATATTTCTTGCCTGCTAGATTTGAGTTAGCTTTGTATGGACTACTTCCTGCAAATCTTTCTTTTCAAGGTGGAGGAAGACTCATTTTGTTCCAAATTGGTCTGTTCAGCTGAGTTTCAGAAGCATTTGTATCTCTTAAAGAAAACCAGCTGTGTTATAAGCTGGGGCATCTGCAGCATTGTTTGTAGCTGGAGACTGAGTTAGGTTTTGAAAACAAACACTTCCTCCAACGTCATGACTATAAGGATGTGCTATGCTCTGTTTGCTTCAAATTCCTTATTCTGCTGAGTTGAAGAAACTCATGTAACTCTCATAGGAAAATCAACTACAGTACAAGTGGCAGCATCTAGCACATGGTTCTTGGTGAGGACTGAATTTGTGTTTGAAAGGAATGTTTCCTGAAATTCATAGTTTTCAGGGTGGAGAAAAGCTCCTTTTGCGACCAAGAGACCTGTTGGCTTAGTTGAAGAAACATTGAATCTCTCCAAAGAAAACCATCGATGTTAGAAGCGGGAACATGTGGAACATTGTTTCTAGGTGAGAATAGAGTTAGTTTTTGAAACAATTACTTCCTGCAACTTAGGGGTTTCAAGGAGGACATATGTTCCGTTTGCTTCAAATTTCCTATTTAGTTGAGTTAAAGAAACAAAGGTACCTCTCATCAGAAAGCCGTCTTTGAAACTAGCAGGAGCATTGAGTATTTTTTTCCCTTGTGAGAAAAGAATTAGTGTTGAAGGGAACACTTCCCTCAACTCCTACTATCAAGGAGGAGTAAGGCTCATTTGTTTTAAATATGCCTATTCCACTCAGCTGAAGAAACACATTTCTCTCTATAGAAAATCATCGGTGTAAGAAGCATGAGCAACCACCAGTTGGATTCCTCTTAAGAACTGAGTTAGGTTTTGAAAGGAATACCTCCTACAAACCATAGTTTTCAAGGTAGAGCATGGCTCATTTTGTTTGAAATACTCCTATTGAATTAAGTGGAAGAAACACATGTATCTCTCAACGGAAACCCATCTGTGTTAGAAGCACGAGCATCTAGCACATTGTTTCCCTGTGAGAATTGAATTAACTTGTGAAAGGAGTACTTCCTACAAATATTCATTTTCAAGGTAGACAAAGGATAATTTTGTTCCAAGTAGGCCTATTCAGTGAGGTGATGAAACACATATATCTCTCGACGGAATGACGGCTGTATTAGAAGCATGAGCTTTCAGCACAGGGTTTTCTTGTGAGTACTGGGTTGGTTTTGAAAGGTATATTTCCTGCAATACATGGGTTTCAAGGTGGAGAAATGATCATTTTGTTCCAAATAGAAATATTCAGCTAAGCTGAGGAAAAACATGTGTTCTCGAAAGAATGCCACCTGTGGTAGAAGCAATAGGATCTAGCACTTTGATTCCCTTTTGTAATTGAGGTAGTTTGTGGCAGGATTTCCTCCTGCAAATCCTAGATTTCAAAGTGGATAAAGGATCATTTTGTTCCAAAAAGACCTCTTCTGGAAAGTTGAAGAAAGACATGTATCTCTCAGAAGCACGCCATGTGTGTTAGAAGGTGCACCATGTATAATATTGATTCCATGTGAGAATTGAGTTCATTTTTGAAAACTATTATTCCTACAACTTATGTGTTTTCAGCTGGAAATAGGCTCTTATAGGTCAAAATTGGCCATTCAGCTTAATTGAAAGAACACACAAATCACCCCAAGAATCACAATCTATGATAAACACTGCAGCATCTTGCACATTGTTTCCCTGTATGTTTTAGGTCAGTTCTGGAAAGGTATAGTAACAGCATCACGTAGTTCTCAAGGCGCAGAAAGGCACATTTTGTCCCAAATGGGCATATTCAGATGAGGAGAAGAACACATGTATCTCTTCAAAGAAAGCCATCTATGTTAGATGCTGAAGCTTCAAGCACATTGCTTTCCTGTGAGAATTATGCATGTTTTAGAAAGGAATACTTTCTGTAACTAAGGTGCTTCAAGAAGCTCACAGTTTCTCAGTGCAACAAGTTGGTCTATTCAGCTGAGTTGAATAAATACATATGTCTCTCCAAAGAACACTGTCTGTGTCAGAAGCTGCAACATTTAGCACATTGACGCCCTGAGAGAATAGAGTTAAACTTTAAAAGGAATGTTGTCTGCAAACTTGAATGGTCAAGGAGCAGAAAGGCACTTTTCGTTCCAAGTATGCCTATTCAGCTGACTTGAAGACACACATGTATCTCTCGAAAGAAATCCACCTATGTTAGAAGCTGCAGCATCGAACACATTGTTTTCCTGTGAGTACAGAGTTATGCTTTAAAAGGAATATTTTCTGCAATTAAGAGTTTTCAATGTGGAGAATAGGATTTTTGCTTTCAAATTGGCCTAGACATATGAGTTGATGAAACACAAAAATCTCTCAAAAGAAAACCATCCGTATTAGGAAGAGGAACAACTAGCACATGGTTCCCTTGTGAGAATTGTGTTTGTTCTTAAAAGAATATTTCCTGCATATGCCAGTTTCCAAGGTGGAGAAGGCTCATTTTGTTGCAAAAATATCTCTTTGGTTTACTTGAAGAAGCACCTAGGTCTCTCAAAAGAAAACAATCTGTGTTAGAAGGAGTAGCATCTAGACCAATGTTTCCCTGTTAGAATTGAACTAGGTTTTGAAAGGAGTACTTCCTGCAAATCATAGTTTTCAAGGTGGAGAAAGGATCATTTTGTTCCAAGTAGGCCTAATTTACTAAGTTGAAGGAACACATGTATCTCTCCAAGGAAAGCAATCAGTGTTACAACTGCAGCATCTAGCACACAGTTTCGCTTTGAAAACTGAGTGAGTTCTTAAAGAAACACTCCTTGCAAAGCATCGTTTTCAAGGTGGGGAAAGGCTCATTTTGTTCATGTAGGCCTATTTGGCTCAGTTGATGTAACACGTTTATCTCACAAAACAACATCGTCGGTATTAGAGGGAGAAGCACCCAGCACATGGTTTGCCTTTGAGAATTGAGTAAGGTTTGGAAAGGGATACGTGCCGGAAGACATGGTTTTCAACGTGGAGCAAGAATCATTTTGTTCCAAAGACACACATTCAGCCAAGATGACGAAACACATGTGTCTCAAAAAGAAACCCATCCTTGTTAGAAGCAGGATCATCTCATACCTTGTTGCCCTTTGGGAACTGAGTTAGTTTTTGAAAGTTCTTCCTGCAAATCATTGTACCTTTTCAAGGTACAGAAAGGATCTTTTCATTGCCAATAGGCCTGTTCAGATAAGTTGAAGAAACACATGTATCTCTCCAAAGGAAACCGTGTGGGTTTCAAGCTGTAGCATCTCGCTCATTGTTTCCACGTGAGAATTATGTTAGGTTTCTGTGAGGAATAGTTCCTGCATATCATAATATTCCAGGTGAAGATTGGCTCACGTTGTTCCAAACAGGCCTATTCGGCTGAGGTGAAAAAACACAGGTGTCTCTCCAAGGAAAACCGTCTATGTTAGAAGTTGAAGCATCAAGCACATTGTTTCTCTGTGAGAATTGAGTAAGTTTTTGAAAGTAATACTTCCTGAAACTAAGGAGCTTGAAGAAGCAGAGAGGCTTTTTTGCTCCAATTTGGCATATTCAGCTGAGTTGAAGAGATGCATGTATCTTTTGAAATAAAACCATGTATGCTAGAAGCTGAAGCATCTAGCACATTGATTCTCTGTGAGTAAGGATTCAAGCTTTGAAAGGAATATTGTCTGCAAATAAGAATTTTCAAGGTGGAGAAAGGCACCTTTAGTTCCAAGAGACCGATACAACGGCAGTGAGGACACACAAATATCTCTTGGAAGAAAATCATCTGTATTAGCAAAAGAAGCATCTAGCAAATCGTTTCCCTCTGAGAATTCAGATGGTTCATTGAAGGAACACTTCCTGCATATCCCTGTTTTCTGGGAAGAGAAAGACTCCAACTGCTACAGAAATGCCTGTTTGGCTAATTGGAAGAAACCTATGTGTCCTTCGGAAGAAAACCATCTGTGTTAGAAGCAGGAGCATCTAGCACATCCTTTCCATGCGAGACATGAGTTACTTTTGGAAAGGAATACTTCGTGACTTAGGCTCGGTTTGCTCAAACAGCCAGTTTAGCGGAGTTGAAGAAACACTTGTATCTCTCCAATGCAAACCATCTCTATTAGAAGTTGCAGCATCTAGCATATTTCTTGCCTGCTAGATTTGAGTTAGCTTTGTATGGACTACTTCCTGCAAATCTTTCTTTTCAAGGTGGAGGAAGACTCATTTTGTTCCAAATTGGTCTGTTCAGCTGAGTTTCAGAAGCATTTGTATCTCTTGAAAGAAAACCAGCTGTGTTATAAGCTGGGGCATCTGCAGCATTGTTTGTAGCTGGAGACTGAGTTAGGTTTTGAAAACAAACACTTCCTCCAACGTCATGACTATAAGGATGTGCTATGCTCTGTTTGCTTCAAATTCCTTATTCTGCTGAGTTGAAGAAACTCATGTAACTCTCATAGGAAAATCAACTACAGTACAAGTGGCAGCATCTAGCACATGGTTGTTGGTGAGGACTGAATTTGTGTTTGAAAGGAATGTTTCCTGAAATTCATAGTTTTCAGGGTGGAGAAAAGCTCCTTTTGCGACCAAGAGACCTGTTGGCATAGTTGAAGAAACATTGAATCTCTCCAAAGAAAACCATCGATGTTAGAAGCGGGAACATCTGGAACATTGTTTCTAGGTGAGAATAGAGTTAGTTTTTGAAACAATTACTTCCTGCAACTTAGGGGTTTCAAGGAGGACATATGTTCCGTTTGCTTCAAATTTCCTATTTAGTTGAGTTAAAGAAACAAAGGTACCTCTCATCAGAAAGCCGTCTTTGAAACTAGCAGGAGCATTGAGTATTTTTTTCCCTTGTGAGAAAAGAATTAGTGTTGAAGGGAACACTTCCCTCAACTCCTACTATCAAGGAGGAGTAAGGCTCATTTGTTTTAAATATGCCTATTCCACTCAGCTGAAGAAACACATTTCTCTCTATAGAAAATCATCGGTGTAAGAAGCATGAGCAACCACCAGTTGGATTCCTCTTAAGAACTGAGTTAGGTTTTGAAAGGAATACCTCCTACAAACCATAGTTTTCAAGGTAGAGCATGGCTCATTTTGTTTGAAATACTCCTATTGAATTAAGTGGAAGAAACACATGTATCTCTCAACGGAAACCCATCTGTGTTAGAAGCACGAGCATCTAGCACATTGTTTCCCTGTGAGAATTGAATTAACTTGTGAAAGGAGTACTTCCTACAAATATTCATTTTCAAGGTAGACAAAGGATAATTTTGTTCCAAGTAGGCCTATTCAGTGAGGTGATGAAACACATATATCTCTCGACGGAATGACGGCTGTATTAGAAGCATGAGCTTTCAGCACAGGGTTTTCTTGTGAGTACTGGGTTGGTTTTGAAAGGTATATTTCCTGCAATACATGGGTTTCAAGGTGGAGAAATGATCATTTTGTTCCAAATAGAAATATTCAGCTAAGCTGAGGAAAAACATGTGTTCTCGAAAGAATGCCACCTGTGGTAGAAGCAATAGGATCTAGCACTTTGATTCCCTTTTGTAATTGAGGTAGTTTGTGGCAGGATTTCCTCCTGCAAATCCTAGATTTCAAAGTGGATAAAGGATCATTTTGTTCCAAAAAGACCTCTTCTGGAAAGTTGAAGAAAGACATGTATCTCTCAGAAGCACGCCATGTGTGTTAGAAGGTGCACCATGTATAATATTGATTCCATGTGAGAATTGAGTTCATTTTTGAAAACTATTATTCCTACAACTTATGTGTTTTCAGCTGGAAATAGGCTCTTATAGGTCAAAATTGGCCATTCAGCTTAATTGAAAGAACACACAAATCACCCCAAGAATCACAATCTATGATAAACACTGCAGCATCTTGCACATTGTTTCCCTGTATGTTTTAGGTCAGTTCTGGAAAGGTATAGTAACAGCATCACGTAGTTCTCAAGGCGCAGAAAGGCACATTTTGTCCCAAATGGGCATATTCAGATGAGGAGAAGAACACATGTATCTCTTCAAAGAAAGCCATCTATGTTAGATGCTGAAGCTTCAAGCACATTGCTTTCCTGTGAGAATTATGCATGTTTTAGAAAGGAATACTTTCTGTAACTAAGGTGCTTCAAGAAGCTCACAGTTTCTCAGTGCAACAAGTTGGTCTATTCAGCTGAGTTGAATAAATACATATGTCTCTCCAAAGAACACTGTCTGTGTCAGAAGCTGCAACATTTAGCACATTGACGCCCTGAGAGAATAGAGTTAAACTTTAAAAGGAATGTTGTCTGCAAACTTGAATGGTCAAGGAGCAGAAAGGCACTTTTCGTTCCAAGTATGCCTATTCAGCTGACTTGAAGACACACATGTATCTCTCGAAAGAAATCCACCTATGTTAGAAGCTGCAGCATCGAACACATTGTTTTCCTGTGAGTACAGAGTTATGCTTTAAAAGGAATATTTTCTGCAATTAAGAGTTTTCAATGTGGAGAATAGGATTTTTGCTTTCAAATTGGCCTAGACATATGAGTTGATGAAACACAAAAATCTCTCAAAAGAAAACCATCCGTATTAGGAAGAGGAACAACTAGCACATGGTTCCCTTGTGAGAATTGTGTTTGTTCTTAAAAGAATATTTCCTGCATATGCCAGTTTCCAAGGTGGAGAAGGCTCATTTTGTTGCAAAAATATCTCTTTGGTTTACTTGAAGAAGCACCTAGGTCTCTCAAAAGAAAACAATCTGTGTTAGAAGGAGTAGCATCTAGACCAATGTTTCCCTGTTAGAATTGAACTAGGTTTTGAAAGGAGTACTTCCTGCAAATCATAGTTTTCAAGGTGGAGAAAGGATCATTTTGTTCCAAGTAGGCCTAATTTACTAAGTTGAAGGAACACATGTATCTCTCCAAGGAAAGCAATCAGTGTTACAACTGCAGCATCTAGCACACAGTTTCGCTTTGAAAACTGAGTGAGTTCTTAAAGAAACACTCCTTGCAAAGCATCGTTTTCAAGGTGGGGAAAGGCTCATTTTGTTCATGTAGGCCTATTTGGCTCAGTTGATGTAACACGTTTATCTCACAAAACAACATCGTCGGTATTAGAGGGAGAAGCACCCAGCACATGGTTTGCCTTTGAGAATTGAGTAAGGTTTGGAAAGGGATACGTGCCGGAAGACATGGTTTTCAACGTGGAGCAAGAATCATTTTGTTCCAAAGACACACATTCAGCCAAGATGACGAAACACATGTGTCTCAAAAAGAAACCCATCCTTGTTAGAAGCAGGATCATCTCATACCTTGTTGCCCTTTGGGAACTGAGTTAGTTTTTGAAAGTTCTTCCTGCAAATCATTGTACCTTTTCAAGGTACAGAAAGGATCTTTTCATTGCCAATAGGCCTGTTCAGATAAGTTGAAGAAACACATGTATCTCTCCAAAGGAAACCGTGTGGGTTTCAAGCTGTAGCATCTCGCTCATTGTTTCCACGTGAGAATTATGTTAGGTTTCTGTGAGGAATAGTTCCTGCATATCATAATATTCCAGGTGAAGATTGGCTCACGTTGTTCCAAACAGGCCTATTCGGCTGAGGTGAAAAAACACAGGTGTCTCTCCAAGGAAAACCGTCTATGTTAGAAGTTGAAGCATCAAGCACATTGTTTCTCTGTGAGAATTGAGTAAGTTTTTGAAAGTAATACTTCCTGAAACTAAGGAGCTTGAAGAAGCAGAGAGGCTTTTTTGCTCCAATTTGGCATATTCAGCTGAGTTGAAGAGATGCATGTATCTTTTGAAATAAAACCATGTATGCTAGAAGCTGAAGCATCTAGCACATTGATTCTCTGTGAGTAAGGATTCAAGCTTTGAAAGGAATATTGTCTGCAAATAAGAATTTTCAAGGTGGAGAAAGGCACCTTTAGTTCCAAGAGACCGATACAACGGCAGTGAGGACACACAAATATCTCTTGGAAGAAAATCATCTGTATTAGCAAAAGAAGCATCTAGCAAATCGTTTCCCTCTGAGAATTCAGATGGTTCATTGAAGGAACACTTCCTGCATATCCCTGTTTTCTGGGAAGAGAAAGACTCCAACTGCTACAGAAATGCCTGTTTGGCTAATTGGAAGAAACCTATGTGTCCTTCGGAAGAAAACCATCTGTGTTAGAAGCAGGAGCATCTAGCACATCCTTTCCATGCGAGACATGAGTTACTTTTGGAAAGGAATACTTCGTGACTTAGGTTCGGTTTGCTCAAACAGCCAGTTTAGCGGAGTTGAAGAAACACTTGTATCTCTCCAATGCAAACCATCTCTATTAGAAGTTGCAGCATCTAGCATATTTCTTGCCTGCTAGATTTGAGTTAGCTTTGTATGGACTACTTCCTGCAAATCTTTCTTTTCAAGGTGGAGGAAGACTCATTTTGTTCCAAATTGGTCTGTTCAGCTGAGTTTCAGAAGCATTTGTATCTCTTGAAAGAAAACCAGCTGTGTTATAAGCTGGGGCATCTGCAGCATTGTTTGTAGCTGGAGACTGAGTTAGGTTTTGAAAACAAACACTTCCTCCAACGTCATGACTATAAGGATGTGCTATGCTCTGTTTGCTTCAAATTCCTTATTCTGCTGAGTTGAAGAAACTCATGTAACTCTCATAGGAAAATCAACTACAGTACAAGTGGCAGCATCTAGCACATGGTTGTTGGTGAGGACTGAATTTGTGTTTGAAAGGAATGTTTCCTGAAATTCATAGTTTTCAGGGTGGAGAAAAGCTCCTTTTGCGACCAAGAGACCTGTTGGCATAGTTGAAGAAACATTGAATCTCTCCAAAGAAAACCATCGATGTTAGAAGCGGGAACATCTGGAACATTGTTTCTAGGTGAGAATAGAGTTAGTTTTTGAAACAATTACTTCCTGCAACTTAGGGGTTTCAAGGAGGACATATGTTCCGTTTGCTTCAAATTTCCTATTTAGTTGAGTTAAAGAAACAAAGGTACCTCTCATCAGAAAGCCGTCTTTGAAACTAGCAGGAGCATTGAGTATTTTTTTCCCTTGTGAGAAAAGAATTAGTGTTGAAGGGAACACTTCCCTCAACTCCTACTATCAAGGAGGAGTAAGGCTCATTTGTTTTAAATATGCCTATTCCACTCAGCTGAAGAAACACATTTCTCTCTATAGAAAATCATCGGTGTAAGAAGCATGAGCAACCACCAGTTGGATTCCTCTTAAGAACTGAGTTAGGTTTTGAAAGGAATACCTCCTACAAACCATAGTTTTCAAGGTAGAGCATGGCTCATTTTGTTTGAAATACTCCTATTGAATTAAGTGGAAGAAACACATGTATCTCTCAACGGAAACCCATCTGTGTTAGAAGCACGAGCATCTAGCACATTGTTTCCCTGTGAGAATTGAATTAACTTGTGAAAGGAGTACTTCCTACAAATATTCATTTTCAAGGTAGACAAAGGATAATTTTGTTCCAAGTAGGCCTATTCAGTGAGGTGATGAAACACATATATCTCTCGACGGAATGACGGCTGTATTAGAAGCATGAGCTTTCAGCACAGGGTTTTCTTGTGAGTACTGGGTTGGTTTTGAAAGGTATATTTCCTGCAATACATGGGTTTCAAGGTGGAGAAATGATCATTTTGTTCCAAATAGAAATATTCAGCTAAGCTGAGGAAAAACATGTGTTCTCGAAAGAATGCCACCTGTGGTAGAAGCAATAGGATCTAGCACTTTGATTCCCTTTTGTAATTGAGGTAGTTTGTGGCAGGATTTCCTCCTGTAAATCCTAGATTTCAAAGTGGATAAAGGATCATTTTGTTCCAAAAAGACCTCTTCTGGAAAGTTGAAGAAAGACATGTATCTCTCAGAAGCACGCCATGTGTGTTAGAAGGTGCACCATGTATAATATTGATTCCATGTGAGAATTGAGTTCATTTTTGAAAACTATTATTCCTACAACTTATGTGTTTTCAGCTGGAAATAGGCTCTTATAGGTCAAAATTGGCCATTCAGCTTAATTGAAAGAACACACAAATCACCCCAAGAATCACAATCTATGATAAACACTGCAGCATCTTGCACATTGTTTCCCTGTATGTTTTAGGTCAGTTCTGGAAAGGTATAGTAACAGCATCACGTAGTTCTCATGGCGCAGAAAGGCACATTTTGTCCCAAATGGGCATATTCAGATGAGGAGAAGAACACATGTATCTCTTCAAAGAAAGCCATCTATGTTAGATGCTGAAGCTTCAAGCACATTGCTTTCCTGTGAGAATTATGCATGTTTTAGAAAGGAATACTTTCTGTAACTAAGGTGCTTCAAGAAGCTCACAGTTTCTCAGTGCAACAAGTTGGTCTATTCAGCTGAGTTGAATAAATACATATGTCTCTCCAAAGAACACTGTCTGTGTCAGAAGCTGCAACATTTAGCACATTGACGCCCTGAGAGAATAGAGTTAAACTTTAAAAGGAATGTTGTCTGCAAACTTGAATGGTCAAGGAGCAGAAAGGCACTTTTCGTTCCGAGTATGCCTATTCAGCTGACTTGAAGACACACATGTATCTCTCGAAAGAAATCCACCTATGTTAGAAGCTGCAGCATCGAACACATTGTTTTCCTGTGAGTACAGAGTTATGCTTTAAAAGGAATATTTTCTGCAATTAAGAGTTTTCAATGTGGAGAATAGGATTTTTGCTTTCAAATGGCCTAGACATATGAGTTGATGAAACACAAAAATCTCTCAAAAGAAAACCATCCGTATTAGGAAGAGGAACAACTAGCACATGGTTCCCTTGTGAGAATTGAGTTTGTTCTTAAAAGAATATTTCCTGCATATGCCAGTTTCCAAGGTGGAGAAGGCTCATTTTGTTGCAAAAATATCTCTTTGGTTTACTTGAAGAAGCACCTAGGTCTCTCAAAAGAAAACAATCTGTGTTAGAAGGAGGAGCATCTAGACCACTGTTTCCCTGTTAGAATTGAACTAGGTTTTGAAAGGAGTACTTCCTGCAAATCATAGTTTTCAAGGTGGAGAAAGGATCATTTTGTTCCAAGTAGGCCTAATTTACTAAGTTGAAGGAACACATGTATCTCTCCAAGGAAAGCCATCAGTGTTACAACTGCAGCATCTAGCACACAGTTTCGCTTTGAAAACTGAGTGAGTTCTTAAAGAAACACTTCTTGCAAAGCATCGTTTTCAAGGTGGGGAAAGGCTCATTTTGTTCATGTAGGCCTATTTGGCTCAGTTGATGTAACACGTTTATCTCACAAAACAACATCGTCGGTATTAGAGGGAGAAGCACCCAGCACATGGTTTGCCTTTGAGAATTGAGTAAGGTTTGGAAAGGGATACGTGCCGGAAGACATGGTTTTCAACGTGGAGCAAGAATCATTTTGTTCCAAAGACACACATTCAGCCAAGATGACGAAACACATGTGTCTCAAAAAGAAACCCATCCTTGTTAGAAGCAGGATCATCTCGTACCTTGTTGCCCTTTGGGAACTGAGTTAGTTTTTGAAAGTTCTTCCTGCAAATCATTGTACCTTTTCAAGGTACAGAAAGGATCTTTTCATTGCCAATAGGCCTGTTCAGATAAGTTGAAGAAACACATGTATCTCTCCAAAGGAAACCGTGTGGGTTTCAAGCTGTAGCATCTCGCTCAATGTTTCCACGTGAGAATTATGTTAGGTTTCTGTGAGGAATAGTTCCTGCATATCATAATATTCCAGGTGAAGATTGGCTCACGTTGTTCCAAATAGGCCTATTCGGCTGAGGTGAAAAAACACAGGTGTCTCTCCAAGGAAAACCGTCTATGTTAGAAGTTGAAGCATCAAGCACATTGTTTCTCTGTGAGAATTGAGTAAGTTTTTGAAAGTAATACTTCCTGAAACTAAGGAGCTTGAAGAAGCAGAGAGGCTTTTTTGCTCCAGTTTGGCATATTCAGCTGAGTTGAAGAGATGCATGTATCTTTTGAAATAAAACCATGTATGCTAGAAGCTGAAGCATCTAGCACATTGATTCTCTGTGAGTAAGGATTCAAGCTTTGAAAGGAATATTGTCTGCAAATAAGAATTTTCAAGGTGGAGAAAGGCACCTTTAGTTCCAAGAGACCGATACAACGGCAATGAGGACACACAAATATCTCTTGAAAGAAAATCATCTGTATTAGCAAAAGAAGCATCTAGCAAATCGTTTCCATCTGAGAATTCAGATGGTTCATTGAAGGAACACTTCCTGCATATCCCTGTTTTCTGGGAAGAGAAAGACTCCAACTGCTACAGAAATGCCTGTTTGGCTAATTGGAAGAAACCTATGTGTCCTTCGGAAGAAAACCATCTGTGTTAGAAGCAGGAGCATCTAGCACATCCTTTCCATGCGAGACATGAGTTACTTTTGGAAAGGAATACTTCGTGACTTAGGCTCGGTTTGCTCAAACAGCCAGTTTAGCGGAGTTGAAGAAACACTTGTATCTCTCCAATGCAAACCATCTCTATTAGAAGTTGCAGCATCTAGCATATTTCTTGCCTGCTAGATTTGAGTTAGCTTTGTATGGACTACTTCCTGCAAATCTTTCTTTTCAAGGTGGAGGAAGACTCATTTTGTTCCAAATTGGTCTGTTCAGCTGAGTTTCAGAAGCATTTGTATCTCTTGAAAGAAAACCAGCTGTGTTATAAGCTGGGGCATCTGCAGCATTGTTTGTAGCTGGAGACTGAGTTAGGTTTTGAAAACAAACACTTCCTCCAACGTCATGACTATAAGGATGTGCTATGCTCTGTTTGCTTCAAATTCCTTATTCTGCTGAGTTGAAGAAACTCATGTAACTCTCATAGGAAAATCAACTACAGTACAAGTGGCAGCATCTAGCACATGGTTCTTGGTGAGGACTGAATTTGTGTTTGAAAGGAATGTTTCCTGAAATTCATAGTTTTCAGGGTGGAGAAAAGCTCCTTTTGCGACCAAGAGACCTGTTGGCTTAGTTGAAGAAACATTGAATCTCTCCAAAGAAAACCATCGATGTTAGAAGCGGGAACATCTGGAACATTGTTTCTAGGTGAGAATAGAGTTAGTTTTTCAAACAATTACTTCCTGCAACTTAGGGGTTTCAAGGAGGACATATGTTCCGTTTGCTTCAAATTTCCTATTTAGTTGAGTTAAAGAAACAAAGGTACCTCTCATCAGAAAGCCATCTTTGAAACTAGCAGGAGCATTGAGTATTTTTTTCCCTTGTGAGTAAAGAATTAGTGTTGAAGGGAACACTTCTCTCAACTCCTACTATCAAGGAGGAGTAAGGCTCATTTGTTTTAAATATGCCTATTCCACTCAGCTGAAGAAACACATTTCTCTCTATAGAAAATCATCGGTGTAAGAAGCATGAGCAACCACCAGTTGGATTCCTCTTAAGAACTGAGTTAGGTTTTGAAAGGAATACCTCCTACAAACCATAGTTTTCAAGGTAGAGCATGGCTCATTTTGTTTGAAATACTCCTATTGAATTAAGTGGAAGAAACACATGTATCTCTCAACGGAAACCCATCTGTGTTAGAAGCACGAGCATCTAGCACATTGTTTCCCTGTGAGAATTGAATTAACTTGTGAAAGGAGTACTTCCTACAAATATTCATTTTCAAGGTAGACAAAGGATAATTTTGTTCCAAGTAGGCCTATTCAGTGAGGTGATGAAACACATATATCTCTCGACGGAATGACGGCTGTATTAGAAGCATGAGCTTTCAGCACAGGGTTTTCTTGTGAGTACTGGGTTGGTTTTGAAAGGTATATTTCCTGCAATACATGGGTTTCAAGGTGGAGAAATGATCATTTTGTTCCAAATAGAAATATTCAGCTAAGCTGAGGAAAAACATGTGTTCTCGAAAGAATGCCACCTGTGGTAGAAGCAATAGGATCTAGCACTTTGATTCCCTTTTGTAATTGAGGTAGTTTGTGGCAGGATTTCCTCCTGCAAATCCTAGATTTCAAAGTGGATAAAGGATCATTTTGTTCCAAAAAGACCTCTTCTGGAAAGTTGAAGAAAGACATGTATCTCTCAGAAGCACGCCATGTGTGTTAGAAGGTGCACCATGTATAATATTGATTCCATGTGAGAATTGAGTTCATTTTTGAAAACTATTATTCCTACAACTTATGTGTTTTCAGCTGGAAATAGGCTCTTATAGGTCAAAATTGGCCATTCAGCTTAATTGAAAGAACACACAAATCACCCCAAGAATCACAATCTATGATAAACACTGCAGCATCTTGCACATTGTTTCCCTGTATGTTTTAGGTCAGTTCTGGAAAGGTATAGTAACAGCATCACGTAGTTCTCAAGGCGCAGAAAGGCACATTTTGTCCCAAATGGGCATATTCAGATGAGGAGAAGAACACATGTATCTCTTCAAAGAAAGCCATCTATGTTAGATGCTGAAGCTTCAAGCACATTGCTTTCCTGTGAGAATTATGCATGTTTTAGAAAGGAATACTTTCTGTAACTAAGGTGCTTCAAGAAGCTCACAGTTTCTCAGTGCAACAAGTTGGTCTATTCAGCTGAGTTGAATAAATACATATGTCTCTCCAAAGAACACTGTCTGTGTCAGAAGCTGCAACATTTAGCACATTGACGCCCTGAGAGAATAGAGTTAAACTTTAAAAGGAATGTTGTCTGCAAACTTGAATGGTCAAGGAGCAGAAAGGCACTTTTCGTTCCAAGTATGCCTATTCAGCTGACTTGAAGACACACATGTATCTCTCGAAAGAAATCCACCTATGTTAGAAGCTGCAGCATCGAACACATTGTTTTCCTGTGAGTACAGAGTTATGCTTTAAAAGGAATATTTTCTGCAATTAAGAGTTTTCAATGTGGAGAATAGGAGTTTTGCTTTCAAATTGGCCTAGACATATGAGTTGATGAAACACAAAAATCTCTCAAAAGAAAACCATCCGTATTAGGAAGAGGAACAACTAGCACATGGTTCCCTTGTGAGAGTTGAGTTTGTTCTTAAAAGAATATTTCCTGCATATGCCAGTTTCCAAGGTGGAGAAGGCTCATTTTGTTGCAAAAATATCTCTTTGGTTTACTTGAAGAAGCACCTAGGTCTCTCAAAAGAAAACAATCTGTGTTAGAAGGAGGAGCATCTAGACCACTGTTTCCCTGTTAGAATTGAACTAGGTTTTGAAAGGAGTACTTCCTGCAAATCATAGTTTTCAAGGTGGAGAAAGGATCATTTTGTTCCAAGTAGGCCTAATTTACTAAGTTGAAGGAACACATGTATCTCTCCAAGGAAAGCCATCAGTGTTACAACTGCAGCATCTAGCACACAGTTTCGCTTTGAAAACTGAGTGAGTTCTTAAAGAAACACTCCTTGCAAAGCATCGTTTTCAAGGTGGGGAAAGGCTCATTTTGTTCATGTAGGCCTATTTGGCTCAGTTGGTGTAACACGTTTATCTCACAAAACAACATCGTCGGTATTAGAGGGAGAAGCACCCAGCACATGGTTTGCCTTTGAGAATTGAGTAAGGTTTGGAAAGGGATACGTGCCGGAAGACATGGTTTTCAACGTGGAGCAAGAATCATTTTGTTCCAAAGACACACATTCAGCCAAGATGACGAAACACATGTGTCTCAAAAAGAAACCCATCCTTGTTAGAAGCAGGATCGTCTCGTACCTTGTTGCCCTTTGGGAACTGAGTTAGTTTTTGAAAGTTCTTCCTGCAAATCATTGTACCTTTTCAAGGTACAGAAAGGATCTTTTCATTGCCAATAGGCCTGTTCAGATAAGTTGAAGAAACACATGTATCTCTCCAAAGGAAACCGTGTGGGTTTCAAGCTGTAGCATCTCGCTCATTGTTTCCACGTGAGAATTATGTTAGGTTTCTGTGAGGAATAGTTCCTGCATATCATAATATTCCAGGTGAAGATTGGCTCACGTTGTTCCAAATAGGCCTATTCGGCTGAGGTGAAAAAACACAGGTGTCTCTCCAAGGAAAACCGTCTATGTTAGAAGTTGAAGCATCAAGCACATTGTTTCTCTGTGAGAATTGAGTAAGTTTTTGAAAGTAATACTTCCTGAAACTAAGGAGCTTGAAGAAGCAGAGAGGCTTTTTTGCTCCAGTTTGGCATATTCAGCTGAGTTGAAGAGATGCATGTATCTTTTGAAATAAAACCATGTATGCTAGAAGCTGAAGCATCTAGCACATTGATTCTCTGTGAGTAAGGATTCAAGCTTTGAAAGGAATATTGTCTGCAAATAAGAATTTTCAAGGTGGAGAAAGGCACCTTTAGTTGCAAGAGACCGATACAACGGCAGTGAGGACACACAAATATCTCTTGAAAGAAAATCATCTGTATTAGCAAAAGAAGCATCTAGCAAATCGTTTCCCTCTGAGAATTCAGATGGTTCATTGAAGGAACACTTCCTGCATATCCCTGTTTTCTGGGAAGAGAAAGACTCCAACTGCTACAGAAATGCCTGTTTGGCTAATTGGAAGAAACCTATGTGTCCTTCGGAAGAAAACCATCTGTGTTAGAAGCGGGAGCATCTAGCCCATCCTTTCCATGCGAGACATGAGTTACTTTTGGAAAGGAATACTTCGTGACTTAGGCTCGGTTTGCTCAAACAGCCAGTTTAGCGGAGTTGAAGAAACACTTGTATCTCTCCAATGCAAACCATCTCTATTAGAAGTTGCAGCATCTAGCATATTTCTTGCCTGCTAGATTTGAGTTAGCTTTGTATGGACTACTTCCTGCAAATCTTTCTTTTCAAGGTGGAGGAAGACTCATTTTGTTCCAAATTGGTCTGTTCAGCTGAGTTTCAGAAGCATTTGTATCTCTTGAAAGAAAACCAGCTGTGTTATAAGCTGGAGCATCTGCAGCATTGTTTGTAGCTGGAGACTGAGTTAGGTTTTGAAAACAAACACTTCCTCCAACGTCATGACTATAAGGATGTGCTATGCTCTGTTTGCTTCAAATTCCTTATTCTGCTGAGTTGAAGAAACTCATGTAACTCTCATAGGAAAATCAACTACAGTACAAGTGGCAGCATCTAGCACATGGTTGTTGGTGAGGACTGAATTTGTGTTTGAAAGGAATGTTTCCTGAAATTCATAGTTTTCAGGGTGGAGAAAAGCTCCTTTTGCGACCAAGAGACCTGTTGGCATAGTTGAAGAAACATTGAATCTCTCCAAAGAAAACCATCGATGTTAGAAGCGGGAACATCTGGAACATTGTTTCTAGGTGAGAATAGAGTTAGTTTTTGAAACAATTACTTCCTGCAACTTAGGGGTTTCAAGGAGGACATATGTTCCGTTTGCTTCAAATTTCCTATTTAGTTGAGTTAAAGAAACAAAGGTACCTCTCATCAGAAAGCCGTCTTTGAAACTAGCAGGAGCATTGAGTATTTTTTTCCCTTGTGAGAAAAGAATTAGTGTTGAAGGGAACACTTCCCTCAACTCCTACTATCAAGGAGGAGTAAGGCTCATTTGTTTTAAATATGCCTATTCCACTCAGCTGAAGAAACACATTTCTCTCTATAGAAAATCATCGGTGTAAGAAGCATGAGCAACCACCAGTTGGATTCCTCTTAAGAACTGAGTTAGGTTTTGAAAGGAATACCTCCTACAAACCATAGTTTTCAAGGTAGAGCATGGCTCATTTTGTTTGAAATACTCCTATTGAATTAAGTGGAAGAAACACATGTATCTCTCAACGGAAACCCATCTGTGTTAGAAGCACGAGCATCTAGCACATTGTTTCCCTGTGAGAATTGAATTAACTTGTGAAAGGAGTACTTCCTACAAATATTCATTTTCAAGGTAGACAAAGGATAATTTTGTTCCAAGTAGGCCTATTCAGTGAGGTGATGAAACACATATATCTCTCGACGGAATGACGGCTGTATTAGAAGCATGAGCTTTCAGCACAGGGTTTTCTTGTGAGTACTGGGTTGGTTTTGAAAGGTATATTTCCTGCAATACATGGGTTTCAAGGTGGAGAAATGATCATTTTGTTCCAAATAGAAATATTCAGCTAAGCTGAGGAAAAACATGTGTTCTCGAAAGAATGCCACCTGTGGTAGAAGCAATAGGATCTAGCACTTTGATTCCCTTTTGTAATTGAGGTAGTTTGTGGCAGGATTTCCTCCTGCAAATCCTAGATTTCAAAGTGGATAAAGGATCATTTTGTTCCAAAAAGACCTCTTCTGGAAAGTTGAAGAAAGACATGTATCTCTCAGAAGCACGCCATGTGTGTTAGAAGGTGCACCATGTATAATATTGATTCCATGTGAGAATTGAGTTCATTTTTGAAAACTATTATTCCTACAACTTATGTGTTTTCAGCTGGAAATAGGCTCTTATAGGTCAAAATTGGCCATTCAGCTTAATTGAAAGAACACACAAATCACCCCAAGAATCACAATCTATGATAAACACTGCAGCATCTTGCACATTGTTTCCCTGTATGTTTTAGGTCAGTTCTGGAAAGGTATAGTAACAGCATCACGTAGTTCTCAAGGCGCAGAAAGGCACATTTTGTCCCAAATGGGCATATTCAGATGAGGAGAAGAACACATGTATCTCTTCAAAGAAAGCCATCTATGTTAGATGCTGAAGCTTCAAGCACATTGCTTTCCTGTGAGAATTATGCATGTTTTAGAAAGGAATACTTTCTGTAACTAAGGTGCTTCAAGAAGCTCACAGTTTCTCAGTGCAACAAGTTGGTCTATTCAGCTGAGTTGAATAAATACATATGTCTCTCCAAAGAACACTGTCTGTGTCAGAAGCTGCAACATTTAGCACATTGACGCCCTGAGAGAATAGAGTTAAACTTTAAAAGGAATGTTGTCTGCAAACTTGAATGGTCAAGGAGCAGAAAGGCACTTTTCGTTCCAAGTATGCCTATTCAGCTGACTTGAAGACACACATGTATCTCTCGAAAGAAATCCACCTATGTTAGAAGCTGCAGCATCGAACACATTGTTTTCCTGTGAGTACAGAGTTATGCTTTAAAAGGAATATTTTCTGCAATTAAGAGTTTTCAATGTGGAGAATAGGATTTTTGCTTTCAAATTGGCCTAGACATATGAGTTGATGAAACACAAAAATCTCTCAAAAGAAAACCATCCGTATTAGGAAGAGGAACAACTAGCACATGGTTCCCTTGTGAGAATTGTGTTTGTTCTTAAAAGAATATTTCCTGCATATGCCAGTTTCCAAGGTGGAGAAGGCTCATTTTGTTGCAAAAATATCTCTTTGGTTTACTTGAAGAAGCACCTAGGTCTCTCAAAAGAAAACAATCTGTGTTAGAAGGAGTAGCATCTAGACCAATGTTTCCCTGTTAGAATTGAACTAGGTTTTGAAAGGAGTACTTCCTGCAAATCATAGTTTTCAAGGTGGAGAAAGGATCATTTTGTTCCAAGTAGGCCTAATTTACTAAGTTGAAGGAACACATGTATCTCTCCAAGGAAAGCAATCAGTGTTACAACTGCAGCATCTAGCACACAGTTTCGCTTTGAAAACTGAGTGAGTTCTTAAAGAAACACTCCTTGCAAAGCATCGTTTTCAAGGTGGGGAAAGGCTCATTTTGTTCATGTAGGCCTATTTGGCTCAGTTGATGTAACACGTTTATCTCACAAAACAACATCGTCGGTATTAGAGGGAGAAGCACCCAGCACATGGTTTGCCTTTGAGAATTGAGTAAGGTTTGGAAAGGGATACGTGCCGGAAGACATGGTTTTCAACGTGGAGCAAGAATCATTTTGTTCCAAAGACACACATTCAGCCAAGATGACGAAACACATGTGTCTCAAAAAGAAACCCATCCTTGTTAGAAGCAGGATCATCTCATACCTTGTTGCCCTTTGGGAACTGAGTTAGTTTTTGAAAGTTCTTCCTGCAAATCATTGTACCTTTTCAAGGTACAGAAAGGATCTTTTCATTGCCAATAGGCCTGTTCAGATAAGTTGAAGAAACACATGTATCTCTCCAAAGGAAACCGTGTGGGTTTCAAGCTGTAGCATCTCGCTCATTGTTTCCACGTGAGAATTATGTTAGGTTTCTGTGAGGAATAGTTCCTGCATATCATAATATTCCAGGTGAAGATTGGCTCACGTTGTTCCAAACAGGCCTATTCGGCTGAGGTGAAAAAACACAGGTGTCTCTCCAAGGAAAACCGTCTATGTTAGAAGTTGAAGCATCAAGCACATTGTTTCTCTGTGAGAATTGAGTAAGTTTTTGAAAGTAATACTTCCTGAAACTAAGGAGCTTGAAGAAGCAGAGAGGCTTTTTTGCTCCAATTTGGCATATTCAGCTGAGTTGAAGAGATGCATGTATCTTTTGAAATAAAACCATGTATGCTAGAAGCTGAAGCATCTAGCACATTGATTCTCTGTGAGTAAGGATTCAAGCTTTGAAAGGAATATTGTCTGCAAATAAGAATTTTCAAGGTGGAGAAAGGCACCTTTAGTTCCAAGAGACCGATACAACGGCAGTGAGGACACACAAATATCTCTTGGAAGAAAATCATCTGTATTAGCAAAAGAAGCATCTAGCAAATCGTTTCCCTCTGAGAATTCAGATGGTTCATTGAAGGAACACTTCCTGCATATCCCTGTTTTCTGGGAAGAGAAAGACTCCAACTGCTACAGAAATGCCTGTTTGGCTAATTGGAAGAAACCTATGTGTCCTTCGGAAGAAAACCATCTGTGTTAGAAGCAGGAGCATCTAGCACATCCTTTCCATGCGAGACATGAGTTACTTTTGGAAAGGAATACTTCGTGACTTAGGTTCGGTTTGCTCAAACAGCCAGTTTAGCGGAGTTGAAGAAACACTTGTATCTCTCCAATGCAAACCATCTCTATTAGAAGTTGCAGCATCTAGCATATTTCTTGCCTGCTAGATTTGAGTTAGCTTTGTATGGACTACTTCCTGCAAATCTTTCTTTTCAAGGTGGAGGAAGACTCATTTTGTTCCAAATTGGTCTGTTCAGCTGAGTTTCAGAAGCATTTGTATCTCTTGAAAGAAAACCAGCTGTGTTATAAGCTGGGGCATCTGCAGCATTGTTTGTAGCTGGAGACTGAGTTAGGTTTTGAAAACAAACACTTCCTCCAACGTCATGACTATAAGGATGTGCTATGCTCTGTTTGCTTCAAATTCCTTATTCTGCTGAGTTGAAGAAACTCATGTAACTCTCATAGGAAAATCAACTACAGTACAAGTGGCAGCATCTAGCACATGGTTGTTGGTGAGGACTGAATTTGTGTTTGAAAGGAATGTTTCCTGAAATTCATAGTTTTCAGGGTGGAGAAAAGCTCCTTTTGCGACCAAGAGACCTGTTGGCATAGTTGAAGAAACATTGAATCTCTCCAAAGAAAACCATCGATGTTAGAAGCGGGAACATCTGGAACATTGTTTCTAGGTGAGAATAGAGTTAGTTTTTGAAACAATTACTTCCTGCAACTTAGGGGTTTCAAGGAGGACATATGTTCCGTTTGCTTCAAATTTCCTATTTAGTTGAGTTAAAGAAACAAAGGTACCTCTCATCAGAAAGCCGTCTTTGAAACTAGCAGGAGCATTGAGTATTTTTTTCCCTTGTGAGAAAAGAATTAGTGTTGAAGGGAACACTTCCCTCAACTCCTACTATCAAGGAGGAGTAAGGCTCATTTGTTTTAAATATGCCTATTCCACTCAGCTGAAGAAACACATTTCTCTCTATAGAAAATCATCGGTGTAAGAAGCATGAGCAACCACCAGTTGGATTCCTCTTAAGAACTGAGTTAGGTTTTGAAAGGAATACCTCCTACAAACCATAGTTTTCAAGGTAGAGCATGGCTCATTTTGTTTGAAATACTCCTATTGAATTAAGTGGAAGAAACACATGTATCTCTCAACGGAAACCCATCTGTGTTAGAAGCACGAGCATCTAGCACATTGTTTCCCTGTGAGAATTGAATTAACTTGTGAAAGGAGTACTTCCTACAAATATTCATTTTCAAGGTAGACAAAGGATAATTTTGTTCCAAGTAGGCCTATTCAGTGAGGTGATGAAACACATATATCTCTCGACGGAATGACGGCTGTATTAGAAGCATGAGCTTTCAGCACAGGGTTTTCTTGTGAGTACTGGGTTGGTTTTGAAAGGTATATTTCCTGCAATACATGGGTTTCAAGGTGGAGAAATGATCATTTTGTTCCAAATAGAAATATTCAGCTAAGCTGAGGAAAAACATGTGTTCTCGAAAGAATGCCACCTGTGGTAGAAGCAATAGGATCTAGCACTTTGATTCCCTTTTGTAATTGAGGTAGTTTGTGGCAGGATTTCCTCCTGTAAATCCTAGATTTCAAAGTGGATAAAGGATCATTTTGTTCCAAAAAGACCTCTTCTGGAAAGTTGAAGAAAGACATGTATCTCTCAGAAGCACGCCATGTGTGTTAGAAGGTGCACCATGTATAATATTGATTCCATGTGAGAATTGAGTTCATTTTTGAAAACTATTATTCCTACAACTTATGTGTTTTCAGCTGGAAATAGGCTCTTATAGGTCAAAATTGGCCATTCAGCTTAATTGAAAGAACACACAAATCACCCCAAGAATCACAATCTATGATAAACACTGCAGCATCTTGCACATTGTTTCCCTGTATGTTTTAGGTCAGTTCTGGAAAGGTATAGTAACAGCATCACGTAGTTCTCATGGCGCAGAAAGGCACATTTTGTCCCAAATGGGCATATTCAGATGAGGAGAAGAACACATGTATCTCTTCAAAGAAAGCCATCTATGTTAGATGCTGAAGCTTCAAGCACATTGCTTTCCTGTGAGAATTATGCATGTTTTAGAAAGGAATACTTTCTGTAACTAAGGTGCTTCAAGAAGCTCACAGTTTCTCAGTGCAACAAGTTGGTCTATTCAGCTGAGTTGAATAAATACATATGTCTCTCCAAAGAACACTGTCTGTGTCAGAAGCTGCAACATTTAGCACATTGACGCCCTGAGAGAATAGAGTTAAACTTTAAAAGGAATGTTGTCTGCAAACTTGAATGGTCAAGGAGCAGAAAGGCACTTTTCGTTCCGAGTATGCCTATTCAGCTGACTTGAAGACACACATGTATCTCTCGAAAGAAATCCACCTATGTTAGAAGCTGCAGCATCGAACACATTGTTTTCCTGTGAGTACAGAGTTATGCTTTAAAAGGAATATTTTCTGCAATTAAGAGTTTTCAATGTGGAGAATAGGATTTTTGCTTTCAAATGGCCTAGACATATGAGTTGATGAAACACAAAAATCTCTCAAAAGAAAACCATCCGTATTAGGAAGAGGAACAACTAGCACATGGTTCCCTTGTGAGAATTGAGTTTGTTCTTAAAAGAATATTTCCTGCATATGCCAGTTTCCAAGGTGGAGAAGGCTCATTTTGTTGCAAAAATATCTCTTTGGTTTACTTGAAGAAGCACCTAGGTCTCTCAAAAGAAAACAATCTGTGTTAGAAGGAGGAGCATCTAGACCACTGTTTCCCTGTTAGAATTGAACTAGGTTTTGAAAGGAGTACTTCCTGCAAATCATAGTTTTCAAGGTGGAGAAAGGATCATTTTGTTCCAAGTAGGCCTAATTTACTAAGTTGAAGGAACACATGTATCTCTCCAAGGAAAGCCATCAGTGTTACAACTGCAGCATCTAGCACACAGTTTCGCTTTGAAAACTGAGTGAGTTCTTAAAGAAACACTTCTTGCAAAGCATCGTTTTCAAGGTGGGGAAAGGCTCATTTTGTTCATGTAGGCCTATTTGGCTCAGTTGATGTAACACGTTTATCTCACAAAACAACATCGTCGGTATTAGAGGGAGAAGCACCCAGCACATGGTTTGCCTTTGAGAATTGAGTAAGGTTTGGAAAGGGATACGTGCCGGAAGACATGGTTTTCAACGTGGAGCAAGAATCATTTTGTTCCAAAGACACACATTCAGCCAAGATGACGAAACACATGTGTCTCAAAAAGAAACCCATCCTTGTTAGAAGCAGGATCATCTCGTACCTTGTTGCCCTTTGGGAACTGAGTTAGTTTTTGAAAGTTCTTCCTGCAAATCATTGTACCTTTTCAAGGTACAGAAAGGATCTTTTCATTGCCAATAGGCCTGTTCAGATAAGTTGAAGAAACACATGTATCTCTCCAAAGGAAACCGTGTGGGTTTCAAGCTGTAGCATCTCGCTCAATGTTTCCACGTGAGAATTATGTTAGGTTTCTGTGAGGAATAGTTCCTGCATATCATAATATTCCAGGTGAAGATTGGCTCACGTTGTTCCAAATAGGCCTATTCGGCTGAGGTGAAAAAACACAGGTGTCTCTCCAAGGAAAACCGTCTATGTTAGAAGTTGAAGCATCAAGCACATTGTTTCTCTGTGAGAATTGAGTAAGTTTTTGAAAGTAATACTTCCTGAAACTAAGGAGCTTGAAGAAGCAGAGAGGCTTTTTTGCTCCAGTTTGGCATATTCAGCTGAGTTGAAGAGATGCATGTATCTTTTGAAATAAAACCATGTATGCTAGAAGCTGAAGCATCTAGCACATTGATTCTCTGTGAGTAAGGATTCAAGCTTTGAAAGGAATATTGTCTGCAAATAAGAATTTTCAAGGTGGAGAAAGGCACCTTTAGTTCCAAGAGACCGATACAACGGCAATGAGGACACACAAATATCTCTTGAAAGAAAATCATCTGTATTAGCAAAAGAAGCATCTAGCAAATCGTTTCCATCTGAGAATTCAGATGGTTCATTGAAGGAACACTTCCTGCATATCCCTGTTTTCTGGGAAGAGAAAGACTCCAACTGCTACAGAAATGCCTGTTTGGCTAATTGGAAGAAACCTATGTGTCCTTCGGAAGAAAACCATCTGTGTTAGAAGCAGGAGCATCTAGCACATCCTTTCCATGCGAGACATGAGTTACTTTTGGAAAGGAATACTTCGTGACTTAGGCTCGGTTTGCTCAAACAGCCAGTTTAGCGGAGTTGAAGAAACACTTGTATCTCTCCAATGCAAACCATCTCTATTAGAAGTTGCAGCATCTAGCATATTTCTTGCCTGCTAGATTTGAGTTAGCTTTGTATGGACTACTTCCTGCAAATCTTTCTTTTCAAGGTGGAGGAAGACTCATTTTGTTCCAAATTGGTCTGTTCAGCTGAGTTTCAGAAGCATTTGTATCTCTTGAAAGAAAACCAGCTGTGTTATAAGCTGGGGCATCTGCAGCATTGTTTGTAGCTGGAGACTGAGTTAGGTTTTGAAAACAAACACTTCCTCCAACGTCATGACTATAAGGATGTGCTATGCTCTGTTTGCTTCAAATTCCTTATTCTGCTGAGTTGAAGAAACTCATGTAACTCTCATAGGAAAATCAACTACAGTACAAGTGGCAGCATCTAGCACATGGTTCTTGGTGAGGACTGAATTTGTGTTTGAAAGGAATGTTTCCTGAAATTCATAGTTTTCAGGGTGGAGAAAAGCTCCTTTTGCGACCAAGAGACCTGTTGGCTTAGTTGAAGAAACATTGAATCTCTCCAAAGAAAACCATCGATGTTAGAAGCGGGAACATCTGGAACATTGTTTCTAGGTGAGAATAGAGTTAGTTTTTCAAACAATTACTTCCTGCAACTTAGGGGTTTCAAGGAGGACATATGTTCCGTTTGCTTCAAATTTCCTATTTAGTTGAGTTAAAGAAACAAAGGTACCTCTCATCAGAAAGCCATCTTTGAAACTAGCAGGAGCATTGAGTATTTTTTTCCCTTGTGAGTAAAGAATTAGTGTTGAAGGGAACACTTCTCTCAACTCCTACTATCAAGGAGGAGTAAGGCTCATTTGTTTTAAATATGCCTATTCCACTCAGCTGAAGAAACACATTTCTCTCTATAGAAAATCATCGGTGTAAGAAGCATGAGCAACCACCAGTTGGATTCCTCTTAAGAACTGAGTTAGGTTTTGAAAGGAATACCTCCTACAAACCATAGTTTTCAAGGTAGAGCATGGCTCATTTTGTTTGAAATACTCCTATTGAATTAAGTGGAAGAAACACATGTATCTCTCAACGGAAACCCATCTGTGTTAGAAGCACGAGCATCTAGCACATTGTTTCCCTGTGAGAATTGAATTAACTTGTGAAAGGAGTACTTCCTACAAATATTCATTTTCAAGGTAGACAAAGGATAATTTTGTTCCAAGTAGGCCTATTCAGTGAGGTGATGAAACACATATATCTCTCGACGGAATGACGGCTGTATTAGAAGCATGAGCTTTCAGCACAGGGTTTTCTTGTGAGTACTGGGTTGGTTTTGAAAGGTATATTTCCTGCAATACATGGGTTTCAAGGTGGAGAAATGATCATTTTGTTCCAAATAGAAATATTCAGCTAAGCTGAGGAAAAACATGTGTTCTCGAAAGAATGCCACCTGTGGTAGAAGCAATAGGATCTAGCACTTTGATTCCCTTTTGTAATTGAGGTAGTTTGTGGCAGGATTTCCTCCTGCAAATCCTAGATTTCAAAGTGGATAAAGGATCATTTTGTTCCAAAAAGACCTCTTCTGGAAAGTTGAAGAAAGACATGTATCTCTCAGAAGCACGCCATGTGTGTTAGAAGGTGCACCATGTATAATATTGATTCCATGTGAGAATTGAGTTCATTTTTGAAAACTATTATTCCTACAACTTATGTGTTTTCAGCTGGAAATAGGCTCTTATAGGTCAAAATTGGCCATTCAGCTTAATTGAAAGAACACACAAATCACCCCAAGAATCACAATCTATGATAAACACTGCAGCATCTTGCACATTGTTTCCCTGTATGTTTTAGGTCAGTTCTGGAAAGGTATAGTAACAGCATCACGTAGTTCTCAAGGCGCAGAAAGGCACATTTTGTCCCAAATGGGCATATTCAGATGAGGAGAAGAACACATGTATCTCTTCAAAGAAAGCCATCTATGTTAGATGCTGAAGCTTCAAGCACATTGCTTTCCTGTGAGAATTATGCATGTTTTAGAAAGGAATACTTTCTGTAACTAAGGTGCTTCAAGAAGCTCACAGTTTCTCAGTGCAACAAGTTGGTCTATTCAGCTGAGTTGAATAAATACATATGTCTCTCCAAAGAACACTGTCTGTGTCAGAAGCTGCAACATTTAGCACATTGACGCCCTGAGAGAATAGAGTTAAACTTTAAAAGGAATGTTGTCTGCAAACTTGAATGGTCAAGGAGCAGAAAGGCACTTTTCGTTCCAAGTATGCCTATTCAGCTGACTTGAAGACACACATGTATCTCTCGAAAGAAATCCACCTATGTTAGAAGCTGCAGCATCGAACACATTGTTTTCCTGTGAGTACAGAGTTATGCTTTAAAAGGAATATTTTCTGCAATTAAGAGTTTTCAATGTGGAGAATAGGAGTTTTGCTTTCAAATTGGCCTAGACATATGAGTTGATGAAACACAAAAATCTCTCAAAAGAAAACCATCCGTAT
This sequence comes from Castor canadensis, assembly GCF_047511655.1. Lineage (NCBI taxonomy): Eukaryota > Metazoa > Chordata > Mammalia > Rodentia > Castoridae > Castor > Castor canadensis. The sequence continues at coordinate 72,900,326 of NC_133394.1, read as the reverse complement.
TAGGAAGAGGAACAACTAGCACATGGTTCCCTTGTGAGAGTTGAGTTTGTTCTTAAAAGAATATTTCCTGCATATGCCAGTTTCCAAGGTGGAGAAGGCTCATTTTGTTGCAAAAATATCTCTTTGGTTTACTTGAAGAAGCACCTAGGTCTCTCAAAAGAAAACAATCTGTGTTAGAAGGAGGAGCATCTAGACCACTGTTTCCCTGTTAGAATTGAACTAGGTTTTGAAAGGAGTACTTCCTGCAAATCATAGTTTTCAAGGTGGAGAAAGGATCATTTTGTTCCAAGTAGGCCTAATTTACTAAGTTGAAGGAACACATGTATCTCTCCAAGGAAAGCCATCAGTGTTACAACTGCAGCATCTAGCACACAGTTTCGCTTTGAAAACTGAGTGAGTTCTTAAAGAAACACTCCTTGCAAAGCATCGTTTTCAAGGTGGGGAAAGGCTCATTTTGTTCATGTAGGCCTATTTGGCTCAGTTGGTGTAACACGTTTATCTCACAAAACAACATCGTCGGTATTAGAGGGAGAAGCACCCAGCACATGGTTTGCCTTTGAGAATTGAGTAAGGTTTGGAAAGGGATACGTGCCGGAAGACATGGTTTTCAACGTGGAGCAAGAATCATTTTGTTCCAAAGACACACATTCAGCCAAGATGACGAAACACATGTGTCTCAAAAAGAAACCCATCCTTGTTAGAAGCAGGATCGTCTCGTACCTTGTTGCCCTTTGGGAACTGAGTTAGTTTTTGAAAGTTCTTCCTGCAAATCATTGTACCTTTTCAAGGTACAGAAAGGATCTTTTCATTGCCAATAGGCCTGTTCAGATAAGTTGAAGAAACACATGTATCTCTCCAAAGGAAACCGTGTGGGTTTCAAGCTGTAGCATCTCGCTCATTGTTTCCACGTGAGAATTATGTTAGGTTTCTGTGAGGAATAGTTCCTGCATATCATAATATTCCAGGTGAAGATTGGCTCACGTTGTTCCAAATAGGCCTATTCGGCTGAGGTGAAAAAACACAGGTGTCTCTCCAAGGAAAACCGTCTATGTTAGAAGTTGAAGCATCAAGCACATTGTTTCTCTGTGAGAATTGAGTAAGTTTTTGAAAGTAATACTTCCTGAAACTAAGGAGCTTGAAGAAGCAGAGAGGCTTTTTTGCTCCAGTTTGGCATATTCAGCTGAGTTGAAGAGATGCATGTATCTTTTGAAATAAAACCATGTATGCTAGAAGCTGAAGCATCTAGCACATTGATTCTCTGTGAGTAAGGATTCAAGCTTTGAAAGGAATATTGTCTGCAAATAAGAATTTTCAAGGTGGAGAAAGGCACCTTTAGTTGCAAGAGACCGATACAACGGCAGTGAGGACACACAAATATCTCTTGAAAGAAAATCATCTGTATTAGCAAAAGAAGCATCTAGCAAATCGTTTCCCTCTGAGAATTCAGATGGTTCATTGAAGGAACACTTCCTGCATATCCCTGTTTTCTGGGAAGAGAAAGACTCCAACTGCTACAGAAATGCCTGTTTGGCTAATTGGAAGAAACCTATGTGTCCTTCGGAAGAAAACCATCTGTGTTAGAAGCGGGAGCATCTAGCCCATCCTTTCCATGCGAGACATGAGTTACTTTTGGAAAGGAATACTTCGTGACTTAGGCTCGGTTTGCTCAAACAGCCAGTTTAGCGGAGTTGAAGAAACACTTGTATCTCTCCAATGCAAACCATCTCTATTAGAAGTTGCAGCATCTAGCATATTTCTTGCCTGCTAGATTTGAGTTAGCTTTGTATGGACTACTTCCTGCAAATCTTTCTTTTCAAGGTGGAGGAAGACTCATTTTGTTCCAAATTGGTCTGTTCAGCTGAGTTTCAGAAGCATTTGTATCTCTTGAAAGAAAACCAGCTGTGTTATAAGCTGGAGCATCTGCAGCATTGTTTGTAGCTGGAGACTGAGTTAGGTTTTGAAAACAAACACTTCCTCCAACGTCATGACTATAAGGATGTGCTATGCTCTGTTTGCTTCAAATTCCTTATTCTGCTGAGTTGAAGAAACTCATGTAACTCTCATAGGAAAATCAACTACAGTACAAGTGGCAGCATCTAGCACATGGTTGTTGGTGAGGACTGAATTTGTGTTTGAAAGGAATGTTTCCTGAAATTCATAGTTTTCAGGGTGGAGAAAAGCTCCTTTTGCGACCAAGAGACCTGTTGGCTTAGTTGAAGAAACATTGAATCTCTCCAAAGAAAACCATCGATGTTAGAAGCGGGAACATCTGGAACATTGTTTCTAGGTGAGAATAGAGTTAGTTTTTCAAACAATTACTTCCTGCAACTTAGGGGTTTCAAGGAGGACATATGTTCCGTTTGCTTCAAATTTCCTATTTAGTTGAGTTAAAGAAACAAAGGTACCTCTCATCAGAAAGCCATCTTTGAAACTAGCAGGAGCATTGAGTATTTTTTTCCCTTGTGAGAAAAGAATTAGTGTTGAAGGGAACACTTCCCTCAACTCCTACTATCAAGGAGGAGTAAGGCTCATTTGTTTTAAATATGCCTATTCCACTCAGCTGAAGAAACACATTTCTCTCTATAGAAAATCATCGGTGTAAGAAGCATGAGCAACCACCAGTTGGATTCCTCTTAAGAACTGAGTTAGGTTTTGAAAGGAATACCTCCTACAAACCATAGTTTTCAAGGTAGAGCATGGCTCATTTTGTTTGAAATACTCCTATTGAATTAAGTGGAAGAAACACATGTATCTCTCAACGGAAACCCATCTGTGTTAGAAGCACGAGCATCTAGCACATTGTTTCCCTGTGAGAATTGAATTAACTTGTGAAAGGAGTACTTCCTACAAATATTCATTTTCAAGGTAGACAAAGGATAATTTTGTTCCAAGTAGGCCTATTCAGTGAGGTGATGAAACACATATATCTCTCGACGGAATGACGGCTGTATTAGAAGCATGAGCTTTCAGCACAGGGTTTTCTTGTGAGTACTGGGTTGGTTTTGAAAGGTATATTTCCTGCAATACATGGGTTTCAAGGTGGAGAAATGATCATTTTGTTCCAAATAGAAATATTCAGCTAAGCTGAGGAAAAACATGTGTTCTCGAAAGAATGCCACCTGTGGTAGAAGCAATAGGATCTAGCACTTTGATTCCCTTTTGTAATTGAGGTAGTTTGTGGCAGGATTTCCTCCTGCAAATCCTAGATTTCAAAGTGGATAAAGGATCATTTTGTTCCAAAAAGACCTCTTCTGGAAAGTTGAAGAAAGACATGTATCTCTCAGAAGCACGCCATGTGTGTTAGAAGGTGCACCATGTATAATATTGATTCCATGTGAGAATTGAGTTCATTTTTGAAAACTATTATTCCTACAACTTATGTGTTTTCAGCTGGAAATAGGCTCTTATAGGTCAAAATTGGCCATTCAGCTTAATTGAAAGAACACACAAATCACCCCAAGAATCACAATCTATGATAAACACTGCAGCATCTTGCACATTGTTTCCCTGTATGTTTTAGGTCAGTTCTGGAAAGGTATAGTAACAGCATCACGTAGTTCTCAAGGCGCAGAAAGGCACATTTTGTCCCAAATGGGCATATTCAGATGAGGAGAAGAACACATGTATCTCTTCAAAGAAAGCCATCTATGTTAGATGCTGAAGCTTCAAGCACATTGCTTTCCTGTGAGAATTATGCATGTTTTAGAAAGGAATACTTTCTGTAACTAAGGTGCTTCAAGAAGCTCACAGTTTCTCAGTGCAACAAGTTGGTCTATTCAGCTGAGTTGAATAAATACATATGTCTCTCCAAAGAACACTGTCTGTGTCAGAAGCTGCAACATTTAGCACATTGACGCCCTGAGAGAATAGAGTTAAACTTTAAAAGGAATGTTGTCTGCAAACTTGAATGGTCAAGGAGCAGAAAGGCACTTTTCGTTCCGAGTATGCCTATTCAGCTGACTTGAAGACACACATGTATCTCTAGAAAGAAATCCACCTATGTTAGAAGCTGCAGCATCGAACACATTGTTTTCCTGTGAGTACAGAGTTATGCTTTAAAAGGAATATTTTCTGCAATTAAGAGTTTTCAATGTGGAGAATAGGATTTTTGCTTTCAAATTGGCCTAGACATATGAGTTGATGAAACACAAAAATCTCTCAAAAGAAAACCATCCGTATTAGGAAGAGAAACAACTAGCACATGGTTCCCTTGTGAGAATTGAGTTTGTTCTTAAAAGAATATTTCCTGCATATGCCAGTTTCCAAGGTGGAGAAGGCTCATTTTGTTGCAAAAATATCTCTTTGGTTTACTTGAAGAAGCACCTAGGTCTCTCAAAAGAAAACAATCTGTGTTAGAAGGAGGAGCATCTAGACCACTGTTTCCCTGTTAGAATTGAACTAGGTTTTGAAAGGAGTACTTCCTGCAAATCATAGTTTTCAAGGTGGAGAAAGGATCATTTTGTTCCAAGTAGGCCTAATTTACTAAGTTGAAGGAACACATGTATCTCTCCAAGGAAAGCCATCAGTGTTACAACTGCAGCATCTAGCACACAGTTTCGCTTTGAAAACTGAGTGAGTTCTTAAAGAAACACTCCTTGCAAAGCATCGTTTTCAAGGTGGGGAAAGGCTCATTTTGTTCATGTAGGCCTATTTGGCTCAGTTGATGTAACACGTTTACCTCACAAAACAACATCGTCGGTATTAGAGGGAGAAGCACCCAGCACATGGTTTGCCTTTGAGAATTGAGTAAGGTTTGGAAAGGGATACGTGCCGGAAGACATGGTTTTCAACGTGGAGCAAGAATCATTTTGTTCCAAAGACACACATTCAGCCAAGATGACGAAACACATGTGTCTCAAAAAGAAACCCATCCTTGTTAGAAGCAGGATCGTCTCGTACCTTGTTGCCCTTTGGGAACTGAGTTAGTTTTTGAAAGTTCTTCCTGCAAATCATTGTACCTTTTCAAGGTACAGAAAGGATCTTTTCATTGCCAATAGGCCTGTTCAGATAAGTTGAAGAAACACATGTATCTCTCCAAAGGAAACCGTGTGGGTTTCAAGCTGTAGCATCTCGCTCATTGTTTCCACGTGAGAATTATGTTAGGTTTCTGTGAGGAATAGTTCCTGCATATCATAATATTCCAGGTGAAGATTGGCTCACGTTGTTCCAAATAGGCCTATTCGGCTGAGGTGAAAAAACACAGGTGTCTCTCCAAGGAAAACCGTCTATGTTAGAAGTTGAAGCATCAAGCACATTGTTTCTCTGTGAGAATTGAGTAAGTTTTTGAAAGTAATACTTCCTGAAACTAAGGAGCTTGAAGAAGCAGAGAGGCTTTTTTGCTCCAGTTTGGCATATTCAGCTGAGTTGAAGAGATGCATGTATCTTTTGAAATAAAACCATCTATGCTAGAAGCTGAAGCATCTAGCACATTGATTCTCTGTGAGTAAGGATTCAAGCTTTGAAAGGAATATTGTCTGCAAATAAGAATTTTCAAGGTGGAGAAAGGCACCTTTAGTTGCAAGAGACCGATACAACGGCAGTGAGGACACACAAATATCTCTTGAAAGAAAATCATCTGTATTAGCAAAAGAAGCATCTAGCAAATCGTTTCCCTCTGAGAATTCAGATGGTTCATTGAAGGAACACTTCCTGCATATCCCTGTTTTCTGGGAAGAGAAAGACTCCAACTGCTACAGAAATGCCTGTTTGGCTAATTGGAAGAAACCTATGTGTCCTTCGGAAGAAAACCATCTGTGTTAGAAGCAGGAGCATCTAGCCCATCCTTTCCATGCGAGACATGAGTTACTTTTGGAAAGGAATACTTCGTGACTTAGGCTCGGTTTGCTCAAACAGCCAGTTTAGCGGAGTTGAAGAAACACTTGTATCTCTCCAATGCAAACCATCTCTATTAGAAGTTGCAGCATCTAGCATATTTCTTGCCTGCTAGATTTGAGTTAGCTTTGTATGGACTACTTCCTGCAAATCTTTCTTTTCAAGGTGGAGGAAGACTCATTTTGTTCCAAATTGGTCTGTTCAGAAAAGTTTCAGAAGCATTTGTATCTCTTGAAAGAAAACCAGCTGTGTTATAAGCTGGAGCATCTGCAGCATTGTTTGTAGCTGGAGACTGAGTTAGGTTTTGAAAACAAACACTTCCTCCAACGTCATGACTATAAGGATGTGCTATGCTCTGTTTGCTTCAAATTCCTTATTCTGCTGAGTTGAAGAAACTCATGTAACTCTCATAGGAAAATCAACTACAGTACAAGTGGCAGCATCTAGCACATGGTTCTTGGTGAGGACTGAATTTGTGTTTGAAAGGAATGTTTCCTGAAATTCATAGTTTTCAGGGTGGAGAAAAGCTCCTTTTGCGACCAAGAGACCTGTTGGCTTAGTTGAAGAAACATTGAATCTCTCCAAAGAAAACCATCGATGTTAGAAGCGGGAACATCTGGAACATTGTTTCTAGGTGAGAATAGAGTTAGTTTTTCAAACAATTACTTCCTGCAACTTAGGGGTTTCAAGGAGGACATATGTTCTGTTTGCTTCAAATTTCCTATTTAGTTGAGTTAAAGAAACAAAGGTACCTCTCATCAGAAAGCCATCTTTGAAACTAGCAGGAGCATTGAGTATTTTTTTCCCTTGTGAGAAAAGAATTAGTGTTGAAGGGAACACTTCCCTCAACTCCTACTATCAAGGAGGAGTAAGGCTCATTTGTTTTAAATATGCCTATTCCACTCAGCTGAAGAAACACATTTCTCTCTATAGAAAATCATCGGTGTAAGAAGCATGAGCAACCACCAGTTGGATTCCTCTTAAGAACTGAGTTAGGTTTTGAAAGGAATACCTCCTACAAACCATAGTTTTCAAGGTAGAGCATGGCTCATTTTGTTTGAAATACTCCTATTGAATTAAGTGGAAGAAACACATGTATCTCTCAACGGAAACCCATCTGTGTTAGAAGCACGAGCATCTAGCACACTGTTTCCCTGTGAGAATTGAATTAACTTGTGAAAGGAGTACTTCCTACAAATATTCATTTTCAAGGTAGACAAAGGATAATTTTGTTCCAAGTAGGCCTATTCAGTGAGGTGATGAAACACATATATCTCTCGACGGAATGACGGCTGTATTAGAAGCATGAGCTTTCAGCACAGGGTTTTCTTGTGAGTACTGGGTTGGTTTTGAAAGGTATATTTCCTGCAATACATGGGTTTCAAGGTGGAGAAATGATCATTTTGTTCCAAATAGAAATATTCAGCTAAGCTGAGGAAAAACATGTGTTCTCGAAAGAATGCCACCTGTGGTAGAAGCAATAGGATCTAGCACTTTGATTCCCTTTTGTAATTGAGGTAGTTTGTGGCAGGATTTCCTCCTGCAAATCCTAGATTTCAAAGTGGATAAAGGATCATTTTGTTCCAAAAAGACCTCTTCTGGAAAGTTGAAGAAAGACATGTATCTCTCAGAAGCACGCCATGTGTGTTAGAAGGTGCACCATGTATAATATTGATTCCATGTGAGAATTGAGTTCATTTTTGAAAACTATTATTCCTACAACTTATGTGTTTTCAGCTGGAAATAGGCTCTTATAGGTCAAAATTGGCCATTCAGCTTAATTGAAAGAACACACAAATCACCCCAAGAATCACAATCTATGATAAACACTGCAGCATCTTGCACATTGTTTCCCTGTATGTTTTAGGTCAGTTCTGGAAAGGTATAGTAACAGCATCACGTAGTTCTCAAGGCGCAGAAAGGCACATTTTGTCCCAAATGGGCATATTCAGATGAGGAGAAGAACACATGTATCTCTTCAAAGAAAGCCATCTATGTTAGATGCTGAAGCTTCAAGCACATTGCTTTCCTGTGAGAATTATGCATGTTTTAGAAAGGAATACTTTCTGTAACTAAGGTGCTTCAAGAAGCTCACAGTTTCTCAGTGCAACAAGTTGGTCTATTCAGCTGAGTTGAATAAATACATATGTCTCTCCAAAGAACACTGTCTGTGTCAGAAGCTGCAACATTTAGCACATTGACGCCCTGAGAGAATAGAGTTAAACTTTAAAAGGAATGTTGTCTGCAAACTTGAATGGTCAAGGAGCAGAAAGGCACTTTTCGTTCCAAGTATGCCTATTCAGCTGACTTGAAGACACACATGTATCTCTCGAAAGAAATCCACCTATGTTAGAAGCTGCAGCATCGAACACATTGTTTTCCTGTGAGTACAGAGTTATGCTTTAAAAGGAATATTTTCTGCAATTAAGAGTTTTCAATGTGGAGAATAGGAGTTTTGCTTTCAAATTGGCCTAGACATATGAGTTGATGAAACACAAAAATCTCTCAAAAGAAAACCATCCGTATTAGGAAGAGGAACAACTAGCACATGGTTCCCTTGTGAGAGTTGAGTTTGTTCTTAAAAGAATATTTCCTGCATATGCCAGTTTCCAAGGTGGAGAAGGCTCATTTTGTTGCAAAAATATCTCTTTGGTTTACTTGAAGAAGCACCTAGGTCTCTCAAAAGAAAACAATCTGTGTTAGAAGGAGGAGCATCTAGACCACTGTTTCCCTGTTAGAATTGAACTAGGTTTTGAAAGGAGTACTTCCTGCAAATCATAGTTTTCAAGGTGGAGAAAGGATCATTTTGTTCCAAGTAGGCCTAATTTACTAAGTTGAAGGAACACATGTATCTCTCCAAGGAAAGCCATCAGTGTTACAACTGCAGCATCTAGCACACAGTTTCGCTTTGAAAACTGAGTGAGTTCTTAAAGAAACACTCCTTGCAAAGCATCGTTTTCAAGGTGGGGAAAGGCTCATTTTGTTCATGTAGGCCTATTTGGCTCAGTTGATGTAACACGTTTATCTCACAAAACAACATCGTCGGTATTAGAGGGAGAAGCACCCAGCACATGGTTTGCCTTTGAGAATTGAGTAAGGTTTGGAAAGGGATACGTGCCGGAAGACATGGTTTTCAACGTGGAGCAAGAATCATTTTGTTCCAAAGACACACATTCAGCCAAGATGACGAAACACATGTGTCTCAAAAAGAAACCCATCCTTGTTAGAAGCAGGATCGTCTCGTACCTTGTTGCCCTTTGGGAACTGAGTTAGTTTTTGAAAGTTCTTCCTGCAAATCATTGTACCTTTTCAAGGTACAGAAAGGATCTTTTCATTGCCAATAGGCCTGTTCAGATAAGTTGAAGAAACACATGTATCTCTCCAAAGGAAACCGTGTGGGTTTCAAGCTGTAGCATCTCGCTCATTGTTTCCACGTGAGAATTATGTTAGGTTTCTGTGAGGAATAGTTCCTGCATATCATAATATTCCAGGTGAAGATTGGCTCACGTTGTTCCAAATAGGCCTATTCGGCTGAGGTGAAAAAACACAGGTGTCTCTCCAAGGAAAACCGTCTATGTTAGAAGTTGAAGCATCAAGCACATTGTTTCTCTGTGAGAATTGAGTAAGTTTTTGAAAGTAATACTTCCTGAAACTAAGGAGCTTGAAGAAGCAGACAGGCTTTTTTGCTCCAGTTTGGCATATTCAGCTGAGTTGAAGAGATGCATGTATCTTTTGAAATAAAACCATCTATGCTAGAAGCTGAAGCATCTAGCACATTGATTCTCTGTGAGTAAGGATTCAAGCTTTGAAAGGAATATTGTCTGCAAATAAGAATTTTCAAGGTGGAGAAAGGCACCTTTAGTTGCAAGAGACCGATACAACGGCAGTGAGGACACACAAATATCTCTTGAAAGAAAATCATCTGTATTAGCAAAAGAAGCATCTAGCAAATCGTTTCCCTCTGAGAATTCAGATGGTTCATTGAAGGAACACTTCCTGCATATCCCTGTTTTCTGGGAAGAGAAAGACTCCAACTGCTACAGAAATGCCTGTTTGGCTAATTGGAAGAAACCTATGTGTCCTTCGGAAGAAAACCATCTGTGTTAGAAGCAGGAGCATCTAGCCCATCCTTTCCATGCGAGACATGAGTTACTTTTGGAAAGGAATACTTCGTGACTTAGGCTCGGTTTGCTCAAACAGCCAGTTTAGCGGAGTTGAAGAAACACTTGTATCTCTCCAATGCAAACCATCTCTATTAGAAGTTGCAGCATCTAGCATATTTCTTGCCTGCTAGATTTGAGTTAGCTTTGTATGGACTACTTCCTGCAAATCTTTCTTTTCAAGGTGGAGGAAGACTCATTTTGTTCCAAATTGGTCTGTTCAGCTGAGTTTCAGAAGCATTTGTATCTCTTGAAAGAAAACCAGCTGTGTTATAAGCTGGAGCATCTGCAGCATTGTTTGTAGCTGGAGACTGAGTTAGGTTTTGAAAACAAACACTTCCTCCAACGTCATGACTATAAGGATGTGCTATGCTCTGTTTGCTTCAAATTCCTTATTCTGCTGAGTTGAAGAAACTCATGTAACTCTCATAGGAAAATCAACTACAGTACAAGTGGCAGCATCTAGCACATGGTTCTTGGTGAGGACTGAATTTGTGTTTGAAAGGAATGTTTCCTGAAATTCATAGTTTTCAGGGTGGAGAAAAGCTCCTTTTGCGACCAAGAGACCTGTTGGCTTAGTTGAAGAAACATTGAATCTCTCCAAAGAAAACCATCGATGTTAGAAGCGGGAACATCTGGAACATTGTTTCTAGGTGAGAATAGAGTTAGTTTTTCAAACAATTACTTCCTGCAACTTAGGGGTTTCAAGGAGGACATATGTTCTGTTTGCTTCAAATTTCCTATTTAGTTGAGTTAAAGAAACAAAGGTACCTCTCATCAGAAAGCCATCTTTGAAACTAGCAGGAGCATTGAGTATTTTTTTCCCTTGTGAGAAAAGAATTAGTGTTGAAGGGAACACTTCCCTCAACTCCTACTATCAAGGAGGAGTAAGGCTCATTTGTTTTAAATATGCCTATTCCACTCAGCTGAAGAAACACATTTCTCTCTATAGAAAATCATCGGTGTAAGAAGCATGAGCAACCACCAGTTGGATTCCTCTTAAGAACTGAGTTAGGTTTTGAAAGGAATACCTCCTACAAACCATAGTTTTCAAGGTAGAGCATGGCTCATTTTGTTTGAAATACTCCTATTGAATTAAGTGGAAGAAACACATGTATCTCTCAACGGAAACCCATCTGTGTTAGAAGCACGAGCATCTAGCACATTGTTTCCCTGTGAGAATTGAATTAACTTGTGAAAGGAGTACTTCCTACAAATATTCATTTTCAAGGTAGACAAAGGATAATTTTGTTCCAAGTAGGCCTATTCAGTGAGGTGATGAAACACATATATCTCTCGACGGAATGACGGCTGTATTAGAAGCATGAGCTTTCAGCACAGGGTTTTCTTGTGAGTACTGGGTTGGTTTTGAAAGGTATATTTCCTGCAATACATGGGTTTCAAGGTGGAGAAATGATCATTTTGTTCCAAATAGAAATATTCAGCTAAGCTGAGGAAAAACATGTGTTCTCGAAAGAATGCCACCTGTGGTAGAAGCAATAGGATCTAGCACTTTGATTCCCTTTTGTAATTGAGGTAGTTTGTGGCAGGATTTCCTCCTGCAAATCCTAGATTTCAAAGTGGATAAAGGATCATTTTGTTCCAAAAAGACCTCTTCTGGAAAGTTGAAGAAAGACATGTATCTCTCAGAAGCACGCCATGTGTGTTAGAAGGTGCACCATGTATAATATTGATTCCATGTGAGAATTGAGTTCATTTTTGAAAACTATTATTCCTACAACTTATGTGTTTTCAGCTGGAAATAGGCTCTTATAGGTCAAAATTGGCCATTCAGCTTAATTGAAAGAACACACAAATCACCCCAAGAATCACAATCTATGATAAACACTGCAGCATCTTGCACATTGTTTCCCTGTATGTTTTAGGTCAGTTCTGGAAAGGTATAGTAACAGCATCACGTAGTTCTCAAGGCGCAGAAAGGCACATTTTGTCCCAAATGGGCATATTCAGATGAGGAGAAGAACACATGTATCTCTTCAAAGAAAGCCATCTATGTTAGATGCTGAAGCTTCAAGCACATTGCTTTCCTGTGAGAATTATGCATGTTTTAGAAAGGAATACTTTCTGTAACTAAGGTGCTTCAAGAAGCTCACAGTTTCTCAGTGCAACAAGTTGGTCTATTCAGCTGAGTTGAATAAATACATATGTCTCTCCAAAGAACACTGTCTGTGTCAGAAGCTGCAACATTTAGCACATTGACGCCCTGAGAGAATAGAGTTAAACTTTAAAAGGAATGTTGTCTGCAAACTTGAATGGTCAAGGAGCAGAAAGGCACTTTTCGTTCCGAGTATGCCTATTCAGCTGACTTGAAGACACACATGTATCTCTCGAAAGAAATCCACCTATGTTAGAAGCTGCAGCATCGAACACATTGTTTTCCTGTGAGTACAGAGTTATGCTTTAAAAGGAATATTTTCTGCAATTAAGAGTTTTCAATGTGGAGAATAGGAGTTTTGCTTTCAAATTGGCCTAGACATATGAGTTGATGAAACACAAAAATCTCTCAAAAGAAAACCATCCGTATTAGGAAGAGGAACAACTAGCACATGGTTCCCTTGTGAGAGTTGAGTTTGTTCTTAAAAGAATATTTCCTGCATATGCCAGTTTCCAAGGTGGAGAAGGCTCATTTTGTTGCAAAAATATCTCTTTGGTTTACTTGAAGAAGCACCTAGGTCTCTCAAAAGAAAACAATCTGTGTTAGAAGGAGGAGCATCTAGACCACTGTTTCCCTGTTAGAATTGAACTAGGTTTTGAAAGGAGTACTTCCTGCAAATCATAGTTTTCAAGGTGGAGAAAGGATCATTTTGTTCCAAGTAGGCCTAATTTACTAAGTTGAAGGAACACATGTATCTCTCCAAGGAAAGCCATCAGTGTTACAACTGCAGCATCTAGCACACAGTTTCGCTTTGAAAACTGAGTGAGTTCTTAAAGAAACACTCCTTGCAAAGCATCGTTTTCAAGGTGGGGAAAGGCTCATTTTGTTCATGTAGGCCTATTTGGCTCAGTTGATGTAACACGTTTATCTCACAAAACAACATCGTCGGTATTAGAGGGAGAAGCACCCAGCACATGGTTTGCCTTTGAGAATTGAGTAAGGTTTGGAAAGGGATACGTGCCGGAAGACATGGTTTTCAACGTGGAGCAAGAATCATTTTGTTCCAAAGACACACATTCAGCCAAGATGACGAAACACATGTGTCTCAAAAAGAAACCCATCCTTGTTAGAAGCAGGATCGTCTCGTACCTTGTTGCCCTTTGGGAACTGAGTTAGTTTTTGAAAGTTCTTCCTGCAAATCATTGTACCTTTTCAAGGTACAGAAAGGATCTTTTCATTGCCAATAGGCCTGTTCAGATAAGTTGAAGAAACACATGTATCTCTCCAAAGGAAACCGTGTGGGTTTCAAGCTGTAGCATCTCGCTCATTGTTTCCACGTGAGAATTATGTTAGGTTTCTGTGAGGAATAGTTCCTGCATATCATAATATTCCAGGTGAAGATTGGCTCACGTTGTTCCAAATAGGCCTATTCGGCTGAGGTGAAAAAACACAGGTGTCTCTCCAAGGAAAACCGTCTATGTTAGAAGTTGAAGCATCAAGCACATTGTTTCTCTGTGAGAATTGAGTAAGTTTTTGAAAGTAATACTTCCTGAAACTAAGGAGCTTGAAGAAGCAGACAGGCTTTTTTGCTCCAGTTTGGCATATTCAGCTGAGTTGAAGAGATGCATGTATCTTTTGAAATAAAACCATCTATGCTAGAAGCTGAAGCATCTAGCACATTGATTCTCTGTGAGTAAGGATTCAAGCTTTGAAAGGAATATTGTCTGCAAATAAGAATTTTCAAGGTGGAGAAAGGCACCTTTAGTTGCAAGAGACCGATACAACGGCAGTGAGGACACACAAATATCTCTTGAAAGAAAATCATCTGTATTAGCAAAAGAAGCATCTAGCAAATCGTTTCCCTCTGAGAATTCAGATGGTTCATTGAAGGAACACTTCCTGCATATCCCTGTTTTCTGGGAAGAGAAAGACTCCAACTGCTACAGAAATGCCTGTTTGGCTAATTGGAAGAAACCTATGTGTCCTTCGGAAGAAAACCATCTGTGTTAGAAGCAGGAGCATGTAGCCCATCCTTTCCATGCGAGACATGAGTTACTTTTGGAAAGGAATACTTCGTGACTTAGGCTCGGTTTGCTCAAACAGCCAGTTTAGCGGAGTTGAAGAAACACTTGTATCTCTCCAATGCAAACCATCTCTATTAGAAGTTGCAGCATCTAGCATATTTCTTGCCTGCTAGATTTGAGTTAGCTTTGTATGGACTACTTCCTGCAAATCTTTCTTTTCAAGGTGGAGGAAGACTCATTTTGTTCCAAATTGGTCTGTTCAGCTGAGTTTCAGAAGCATTTGTATCTCTTGAAAGAAAACCAGCTGTGTTATAAGCTGGGGCATCTGCAGCATTGTTTGTAGCTGGAGACTGAGTTAGGTTTTGAAAACAAACACTTCCTCCAACGTCATGACTATAAGGATGTGCTATGCTCTGTTTGCTTCAAATTCCTTATTCTGCTGAGTTGAAGAAACTCATGTAACTCTCATAGGAAAATCAACTACAGTACAAGTGGCAGCATCTAGCACATGGTTCTTGGTGAGGACTGAATTTGTGTTTGAAAGGAATGTTTCCTGAAATTCATAGTTTTCAGGGTGGAGAAAAGCTCCTTTTGCGACCAAGAGACCTGTTGGCTTAGTTGAAGAAACATTGAATCTCTCCAAAGAAAACCATCGATGTTAGAAGCGGGAACATCTGGAACATTGTTTCTAGGTGAGAATAGAGTTAGTTTTTCAAACAATTACTTCCTGCAACTTAGGGGTTTCAAGGAGGACATATGTTCCGTTTGCTTCAAATTTCCTATTTAGTTGAGTTAAAGAAACAAAGGTACCTCTCATCAGAAAGCCATCTTTGAAACTAGCAGGAGCATTGAGTATTTTTTTCCCTTGTGAGAAAAGAATTAGTGTTGAAGGGAACACTTCCCTCAACTCCTACTATCAAGGAGGAGTAAGGCTCATTTGTTTTAAATATGCCTATTCCACTCAGCTGAAGAAACACATTTCTCTCTATAGAAAATCATCGGTGTAAGAAGCATGAGCAACCACCAGTTGGATTCCTCTTAAGAACTGAGTTAGGTTTTGAAAGGAATACCTCCTACAAACCATAGTTTTCAAGGTAGAGCATGGCTCATTTTGTTTGAAATACTCCTATTGAATTAAGTGGAAGAAACACATGTATCTCTCAACGGAAACCCATCTGTGTTAGAAGCACGAGCATCTAGCACATTGTTTCCCTGTGAGAATTGAATTAACTTGTGAAAGGAGTACTTCCTACAAATATTCATTTTCAAGGTAGACAAAGGATAATTTTGTTCCAAGTAGGCCTATTCAGTGAGGTGATGAAACACATATATCTCTCGACGGAATGACGGCTGTATTAGAAGCATGAGCTTTCAGCACAGGGTTTTCTTGTGAGTACTGGGTTGGTTTTGAAAGGTATATTTCCTGCAATACATGGGTTTCAAGGTGGAGAAATGATCATTTTGTTCCAAATAGAAATATTCAGCTAAGCTGAGGAAAAACATGTGTTCTCGAAAGAATGCCACCTGTGGTAGAAGCAATAGGATCTAGCACTTTGATTCCCTTTTGTAATTGAGGTAGTTTGTGGCAGGATTTCCTCCTGCAAATCCTAGATTTCAAAGTGGATAAAGGATCATTTTGTTCCAAAAAGACCTCTTCTGGAAAGTTGAAGAAAGACATGTATCTCTCAGAAGCACGCCATGTGTGTTAGAAGGTGCACCATGTATAATATTGATTCCATGTGAGAATTGAGTTCATTTTTGAAAACTATTATTCCTACAACTTATGTGTTTTCAGCTGGAAATAGGCTCTTATAGGTCAAAATTGGCCATTCAGCTTAATTGAAAGAACACACAAATCACCCCAAGAATCACAATCTATGATAAACACTGCAGCATCTTGCACATTGTTTCCCTGTATGTTTTAGGTCAGTTCTGGAAAGGTATAGTAACAGCATCACGTAGTTCTCAAGGCGCAGAAAGGCACATTTTGTCCCAAATGGGCATATTCAGATGAGGAGAAGAACACATGTATCTCTTCAAAGAAAGCCATCTATGTTAGATGCTGAAGCTTCAAGCACATTGCTTTCCTGTGAGAATTATGCATGTTTTAGAAAGGAATACTTTCTGTAACTAAGGTGCTTCAAGAAGCTCACAGTTTCTCAGTGCAACAAGTTGGTCTATTCAGCTGAGTTGAATAAATACATATGTCTCTCCAAAGAACACTGTCTGTGTCAGAAGCTGCAACATTTAGCACATTGACGCCCTGAGAGAATAGAGTTAAACTTTAAAAGGAATGTTGTCTGCAAACTTGAATGGTCAAGGAGCAGAAAGGCACTTTTCGTTCCAAGTATGCCTATTCAGCTGACTTGAAGACACACATGTATCTCTCGAAAGAAATCCACCTATGTTAGAAGCTGCAGCATCGAACACATTGTTTTCCTGTGAGTACAGAGTTATGCTTTAAAAGGAATATTTTCTGCAATTAAGAGTTTTCAATGTGGAGAATAGGAGTTTTGCTTTCAAATTGGCCTAGACATATGAGTTGATGAAACACAAAAATCTCTCAAAAGAAAACCATCCGTATTAGGAAGAGGAACAACTAGCACATGGTTCCCTTGTGAGAATTGAGTTTGTTCTTAAAAGAATATTTCCTGCATATGCCAGTTTCCAAGGTGGAGAAGGCTCATTTTGTTGCAAAAATATCTCTTTGGTTTACTTGAAGAAGCACCTAGGTCTCTCAAAAGAAAACAATCTGTGTTAGAAGGAGGAGCATCTAGACCACTGTTTCCCTGTTAGAATTGAACTAGGTTTTGAAAGGAGTACTTCCTGCAAATCATAGTTTTCAAGGTGGAGAAAGGATCATTTTGTTCCAAGTAGGCCTAATTTACTAAGTTGAAGGAACACATGTATCTCTCCAAGGAAAGCCATCAGTGTTACAACTGCAGCATCTAGCACACAGTTTCGCTTTGAAAACTGAGTGAGTTCTTAAAGAAACACTCCTTGCAAATCATCGTTTTCAAGGTGGGGAAAGGCTCATTTTGTTCATGTAGGCCTATTTGGCTCAGTTGATGTAACACGTTTATCTCACAAAACAACATCGTCGGTATTAGAGGGAGAAGCACCCAGCACATGGTTTGCCTTTGAGAATTGAGTAAGGTTTGGAAAGGGATACGTGCCGGAAGACATGGTTTTCAACGTGGAGCAAGAATCATTTTGTTCCAAAGACACACATTCAGCCAAGATGACGAAACACATGTGTCTCAAAAAGAAACCCATCCTTGTTAGAAGCAGGATCGTCTCGTACCTTGTTGCCCTTTGGGAACTGAGTTAGTTTTTGAAAGTTCTTCCTGCAAATCATTGTACCTTTTCAAGGTACAGAAAGGATCTTTTCATTGCCAATAGGCCTGTTCAGATAAGTTGAAGAAACACATGTATCTCTCCAAAGGAAACCGTGTGGGTTTCAAGCTGTAGCATCTCGCTCATTGTTTCCATGTGAGAATTATGTTAGGTTTCTGTGAGGAATAGTTCCTGCATATCATAATATTCCAGGTGAAGATTGGCTCACGTTGTTCCAAATAGGCCTATTCGGCTGAGGTGAACAAGCACAGGTGTCTCTCCAAGGAAAACCGTCTATGTTAGAAGTTGAAGCATCAAGCACATTGTTTCTCTGTGAGAATTGAGTAAGTTTTTGAAAGTAATACTTCCTGAAACTAAGGAGCTTGAAGAAGCAGAGAGGCTTTTTTGCTCCAGTTTGGCATATTCAGCTGAGTTGAAGAGATGCATGTATCTTTTGAAATAAAACCATCTATGCTAGAAGCTGAAGCATCTAGCACATTGATTCTCTGTGAGTAAGGATTCAAGGTTTGAAAGGAATATTGTCTGCAAATAAGAATTTTCAAGGTGGAGAAAGGCACCTTTAGTTGCAAGAGACCGATACAACGGCAGTGAGGACACACAAATATCTCTTGGAAGAAAATCATCTGTATTAGCAAAAGAAGCATCTAGCAAATCGTTTCCCTCTGAGAATTCAGATGGTTCATTGAAGGAACACTTCCTGCATATCCCTGTTTTCTGGGAAGAGAAAGACTCCAACTGCTACAGAAATGCCTGTTTGGCTAATTGGAAGAAACCTATGTGTCCTTCGGAAGAAAACCATCTGTGTTAGAAGCAGGAGCATCTAGCCCATCCTTTCCATGCGAGACATGAGTTACTTTTGGAAAGGAATACTTCGTGACTTAGGCTCGGTTTGCTCAAACAGCCAGTTTAGCGGAGTTGAAGAAACACTTGTATCTCTCCAATGCAAACCATCTCTATTAGAAGTTGCAGCATCTAGCATATTTCTTGCCTGCTAGATTTGAGTTAGCTTTGTATGGACTACTTCCTGCAAATCTTTCTTTTCAAGGTGGAGGAAGACTCATTTTGTTCCAAATTGGTCTGTTCAGCTGAGTTTCAGAAGCATTTGTATCTCTTGAAAGAAAACCAGCTGTGTTATAAGCTGGAGCATCTGCAGCATTGTTTGTAGCTGGAGACTGAGTTAGGTTTTGAAAACAAACACTTCCTCCAACGTCATGACTATAAGGATGTGCTATGCTCTGTTTGCTTCAAATTCCTTATTCTGCTGAGTTGAAGAAACTCATGTAACTCTCATAGGAAAATCAACTACAGTACAAGTGGCAGCATCTAGCACATGGTTGTTGGTGAGGACTGAATTTGTGTTTGAAAGGAATGTTTCCTGAAATTCATAGTTTTCAGGGTGGAGAAAAGCTCCTTTTGCGACCAAGAGACCTGTTGGCTTAGTTGAAGAAACATTGAATCTCTCCAAAGAAAACCATCGATGTTAGAAGCGGGAACATCTGGAACATTGTTTCTAGGTGAGAATAGAGTTAGTTTTTCAAACAATTACTTCCTGCAACTTAGGGGTTTCAAGGAGGACATATGTTCCGTTTGCTTCAAATTTCCTATTTAGTTGAGTTAAAGAAACAAAGGTACCTCTCATCAGAAAGCCATCTTTGAAACTAGCAGGAGCATTGAGTATTTTTTTCCCTTGTGAGAAAAGAATTAGTGTTGAAGGGAACACTTCCCTCAACTCCTACTATCAAGGAGGAGTAAGGCTCATTTGTTTTAAATATGCCTATTCCACTCAGCTGAAGAAACACATTTCTCTCTATAGAAAATCATCGGTGTAAGAAGCATGAGCAACCACCAGTTGGATTCCTCTTAAGAACTGAGTTAGGTTTTGAAAGGAATACCTCCTACAAACCATAGTTTTCAAGGTAGAGCATGGCTCATTTTGTTTGAAATACTCCTATTGAATTAAGTGGAAGAAACACATGTATCTCTCAACGGAAACCCATCTGTGTTAGAAGCACGAGCATCTAGCACATTGTTTCCCTGTGAGAATTGAATTAACTTGTGAAAGGAGTACTTCCTACAAATATTCATTTTCAAGGTAGACAAAGGATAATTTTGTTCCAAGTAGGCCTATTCAGTGAGGTGATGAAACACATATATCTCTCGACGGAATGACGGCTGTATTAGAAGCATGAGCTTTCAGCACAGGGTTTTCTTGTGAGTACTGGGTTGGTTTTGAAAGGTATATTTCCTGCAATACATGGGTTTCAAGGTGGAGAAATGATCATTTTGTTCCAAATAGAAATATTCAGCTAAGCTGAGGAAAAACATGTGTTCTCGAAAGAATGCCACCTGTGGTAGAAGCAATAGGATCTAGCACTTTGATTCCCTTTTGTAATTGAGGTAGTTTGTGGCAGGATTTCCTCCTGCAAATCCTAGATTTCAAAGTGGATAAAGGATCATTTTGTTCCAAAAAGACCTCTTCTGGAAAGTTGAAGAAAGACATGTATCTCTCAGAAGCACGCCATGTGTGTTAGAAGGTGCACCATGTATAATATTGATTCCATGTGAGAATTGAGTTCATTTTTGAAAACTATTATTCCTACAACTTATGTGTTTTCAGCTGGAAATAGGCTCTTATAGGTCAAAATTGGCCATTCAGCTTAATTGAAAGAACACACAAATCACCCCAAGAATCACAATCTATGATAAACACTGCAGCATCTTGCACATTGTTTCCCTGTATGTTTTAGGTCAGTTCTGGAAAGGTATAGTAACAGCATCACGTAGTTCTCAAGGCGCAGAAAGGCACATTTTGTCCCAAATGGGCATATTCAGATGAGGAGAAGAACACATGTATCTCTTCAAAGAAAGCCATCTATGTTAGATGCTGAAGCTTCAAGCACATTGCTTTCCTGTGAGAATTATGCATGTTTTAGAAAGGAATACTTTCTGTAACTAAGGTGCTTCAAGAAGCTCACAGTTTCTCAGTGCAACAAGTTGGTCTATTCAGCTGAGTTGAATAAATACATATGTCTCTCCAAAGAACACTGTCTGTGTCAGAAGCTGCAACATTTAGCACATTGACGCCCTGAGAGAATAGAGTTAAACTTTAAAAGGAATGTTGTCTGCAAACTTGAATGGTCAAGGAGCAGAAAGGCACTTTTCGTTCCGAGTATGCCTATTCAGCTGACTTGAAGACACACATGTATCTCTCGAAAGAAATCCACCTATGTTAGAAGCTGCAGCATCGAACACATTGTTTTCCTGTGAGTACAGAGTTATGCTTTAAAAGGAATATTTTCTGCAATTAAGAGTTTTCAATGTGGAGAATAGGATTTTTGCTTTCAAATTGGCCTAGACATATGAGTTGATGAAACACAAAAATCTCTCAAAAGAAAACCATCCGTATTAGGAAGAGGAACAACTAGCACATGGTTCCCTTGTGAGAATTGAGTTTGTTCTTAAAAGAATATTTCCTGCATATGCCAGTTTCCAAGGTGGAGAAGGCTCATTTTGTTGCAAAAATATCTCTTTGGTTTACTTGAAGAAGCACCTAGGTCTCTCAAAAGAAAACAATCTGTGTTAGAAGGAGGAGCATCTAGACCACTGTTTCCCTGTTAGAATTGAACTAGGTTTTGAAAGGAGTACTTCCTGCAAATCATAGTTTTCAAGGTGGAGAAAGGATCATTTTGTTCCAAGTAGGCCTAATTTACTAAGTTGAAGGAACACATGTATCTCTCCAAGGAAAGCCATCAGTGTTACAACTGCAGCATCTAGCACACAGTTTCGCTTTGAAAACTGAGTGAGTTCTTAAAGAAACACTCCTTGCAAATCATCGTTTTCAAGGTGGGGAAAGGCTCATTTTGTTCATGTAGGCCTATTTGGCTCAGTTGATGTAACACGTTTATCTCACAAAACAACATCGTCGGTATTAGAGGGAGAAGCACCCAGCACATGGTTTGCCTTTGAGAATTGAGTAAGGTTTGGAAAGGGATACGTGCCGGAAGACATGGTTTTCAACGTGGAGCAAGAATCATTTTGTTCCAAAGACACACATTCAGCCAAGATGACGAAACACATGTGTCTCAAAAAGAAACCCATCCTTGTTAGAAGCAGGATCGTCTCGTACCTTGTTGCCCTTTGGGAACTGAGTTAGTTTTTGAAAGTTCTTCCTGCAAATCATTGTACCTTTTCAAGGTACAGAAAGGATCTTTTCATTGCCAATAGGCCTGTTCAGATAAGTTGAAGAAACACATGTATCTCTCCAAAGGAAACCGTGTGGGTTTCAAGCTGTAGCATCTCGCTCATTGTTTCCACGTGAGAATTATGTTAGGTTTCTGTGAGGAATAGTTCCTGCATATCATAATATTCCAGGTGAAGATTGGCTCACGTTGTTCCAAATAGGCCTATTCGGCTGAGGTGAACAAGCACAGGTGTCTCTCCAAGGAAAACCGTCTATGTTAGAAGTTGAAGCATCAAGCACATTGTTTCTCTGTGAGAATTGAGTAAGTTTTTGAAAGTAATACTTCCTGAAACTAAGGAGCTTGAAGAAGCAGAGAGGCTTTTTTGCTCCAGTTTGGCATATTCAGCTGAGTTGAAGAGATGCATGTATCTTTTGAAATAAAACCATCTATGCTAGAAGCTGAAGCATCTAGCACATTGATTCTCTGTGAGTAAGGATTCAAGCTTTGAAAGGAATATTGTCTGCAAATAAGAATTTTCAAGGTGGAGAAAGGCACCTTTAGTTGCAAGAGACCGATACAACGGCAGTGAGGACACACAAATATCTCTTGAAAGAAAATCATCTGTATTAGCAAAAGAAGCATCTAGCAAATCGTTTCCCTCTGAGAATTCAGATGGTTCATTGAAGGAACACTTCCTGCATATCCCTGTTTTCTGGGAAGAGAAAGACTCCAACTGCTACAGAAATGCCTGTTTGGCTAATTGGAAGAAACCTATGTGTCCTTCGGAAGAAAACCATCTGTGTTAGAAGCAGGAGCATCTAGCCCATCCTTTCCATGCGAGACATGAGTTACTTTTGGAAAGGAATACTTCGTGACTTAGGCTCGGTTTGCTCAAACAGCCAGTTTAGCGGAGTTGAAGAAACACTTGTATCTCTCCAATGCAAACCATCTCTATTAGAAGTTGCAGCATCTAGCATATTTCTTGCCTGCTAGATTTGAGTTAGCTTTGTATGGACTACTTCCTGCAAATCTTTCTTTTCAAGGTGGAGGAAGACTCATTTTGTTCCAAATTGGTCTGTTCAGCTGAGTTTCAGAAGCATTTGTATCTCTTGAAAGAAAACCAGCTGTGTTATAAGCTGGAGCATCTGCAGCATTGTTTGTAGCTGGAGACTGAGTTAGGTTTTGAAAACAAACACTTCCTCCAACGTCATGACTATAAGGATGTGCTATGCTCTGTTTGCTTCAAATTCCTTATTCTGCTGAGTTGAAGAAACTCATGTAACTCTCATAGGAAAATCAACTACAGTACAAGTGGCAGCATCTAGCACATGGTTGTTGGTGAGGACTGAATTTGTGTTTGAAAGGAATGTTTCCTGAAATTCATAGTTTTCAGGGTGGAGAAAAGCTCCTTTTGCGACCAAGAGACCTGTTGGCTTAGTTGAAGAAACATTGAATCTCTCCAAAGAAAACCATCGATGTTAGAAGCGGGAACATCTGGAACATTGTTTCTAGGTGAGAATAGAGTTAGTTTTTCAAACAATTACTTCCTGCAACTTAGGGGTTTCAAGGAGGACATATGTTCCGTTTGCTTCAAATTTCCTATTTAGTTGAGTTAAAGAAACAAAGGTACCTCTCATCAGAAAGCCATCTTTGAAACTAGCAGGAGCATTGAGTATTTTTTTCCCTTGTGAGAAAAGAATTAGTGTTGAAGGGAACACTTCCCTCAACTCCTACTATCAAGGAGGAGTAAGGCTCATTTGTTTTAAATATGCCTATTCCACTCAGCTGAAGAAACACATTTCTCTCTATAGAAAATCATCGGTGTAAGAAGCATGAGCAACCACCAGTTGGATTCCTCTTAAGAACTGAGTTAGGTTTTGAAAGGAATACCTCCTACAAACCATAGTTTTCAAGGTAGAGCATGGCTCATTTTGTTTGAAATACTCCTATTGAATTAAGTGGAAGAAACACATGTATCTCTCAACGGAAACCCATCTGTGTTAGAAGCACGAGCATCTAGCACATTGTTTCCCTGTGAGAATTGAATTAACTTGTGAAAGGAGTACTTCCTACAAATATTCATTTTCAAGGTAGACAAAGGATAATTTTGTTCCAAGTAGGCCTATTCAGTGAGGTGATGAAACACATATATCTCTCGACGGAATGACGGCTGTATTAGAAGCATGAGCTTTCAGCACAGGGTTTTCTTGTGAGTACTGGGTTGGTTTTGAAAGGTATATTTCCTGCAATACATGGGTTTCAAGGTGGAGAAATGATCATTTTGTTCCAAATAGAAATATTCAGCTAAGCTGAGGAAAAACATGTGTTCTCGAAAGAATGCCACCTGTGGTAGAAGCAATAGGATCTAGCACTTTGATTCCCTTTTGTAATTGAGGTAGTTTGTGGCAGGATTTCCTCCTGCAAATCCTAGATTTCAAAGTGGATAAAGGATCATTTTGTTCCAAAAAGACCTCTTCTGGAAAGTTGAAGAAAGACATGTATCTCTCAGAAGCACGCCATGTGTGTTAGAAGGTGCACCATGTATAATATTGATTCCATGTGAGAATTGAGTTCATTTTTGAAAACTATTATTCCTACAACTTATGTGTTTTCAGCTGGAAATAGGCTCTTATAGGTCAAAATTGGCCATTCAGCTTAATTGAAAGAACACACAAATCACCCCAAGAATCACAATCTATGATAAACACTGCAGCATCTTGCACATTGTTTCCCTGTATGTTTTAGGTCAGTTCTGGAAAGGTATAGTAACAGCATCACGTAGTTCTCAAGGCGCAGAAAGGCACATTTTGTCCCAAATGGGCATATTCAGATGAGGAGAAGAACACATGTATCTCTTCAAAGAAAGCCATCTATGTTAGATGCTGAAGCTTCAAGCACATTGCTTTCCTGTGAGAATTATGCATGTTTTAGAAAGGAATACTTTCTGTAACTAAGGTGCCTCAAGAAGCTCACAGTTTCTCAGTGCAACAAGTTGGTCTATTCAGCTGAGTTGAATAAATACATATGTCTCTCCAAAGAACACTGTCTGTGTCAGAAGCTGCAACATTTAGCACATTGACGCCCTGAGAGAATAGAGTTAAACTTTAAAAGGAATGTTGTCTGCAAACTTGAATGGTCAAGGAGCAGAAAGGCACTTTTCGTTCCAAGTATGCCTATTCAGCTGACTTGAAGACACACATGTATCTCTCGAAAGAAATCCACCTATGTTAGAAGCTGCAGCATCGAACACATTGTTTTCCTGTGAGTACAGAGTTATGCTTTAAAAGGAATATTTTCTGCAATTAAGAGTTTTCAATGTGGAGAATAGGATTTTTGCTTTCAAATTGGCCTAGACATATGAGTTGATGAAACACAAAAATCTCTCAAAAGAAAACCATCCGTATTAGGAAGAGGAACAACTAGCACATGGTTCCCTTGTGAGAATTGAGTTTGTTCTTAAAAGAATATTTCCTGCATATGCCAGTTTCCAAGGTGGAGAAGGCTCATTTTGTTGCAAAAATATCTCTTTGGTTTACTTGAAGAAGCACCTAGGTCTCTCAAAAGAAAACAATCTGTGTTAGAAGGAGGAGCATCTAGACCACTGTTTCCCTGTTAGAATTGAACTAGGTTTTGAAAGGAGTACTTCCTGCAAATCATAGTTTTCAAGGTGGAGAAAGGATCATTTTGTTCCAAGTAGGCCTAATTTACTAAGTTGAAGGAACACATGTATCTCTCCAAGGAAAGCCATCAGTGTTACAACTGCAGCATCTAGCACACAGTTTCGCTTTGAAAACTGAGTGAGTTCTTAAAGAAACACTCCTTGCAAATCATCGTTTTCAAGGTGGGGAAAGGCTCATTTTGTTCATGTAGGCCTATTTGGCTCAGTTGATGTAACACGTTTATCTCACAAAACAACATCGTCGGTATTAGAGGGAGAAGCACCCAGCACATGGTTTGCCTTTGAGAATTGAGTAAGGTTTGGAAAGGGATACGTGCCGGAAGACATGGTTTTCAACGTGGAGCAAGAATCATTTTGTTCCAAAGACACACATTCAGCCAAGATGACGAAACACATGTGTCTCAAAAAGAAACCCATCCTTGTTAGAAGCAGGATCGTCTCGTACCTTGTTGCCCTTTGGGAACTGAGTTAGTTTTTGAAAGTTCTTCCTGCAAATCATTGTACCTTTTCAAGGTACAGAAAGGATCTTTTCATTGCCAATAGGCCTGTTCAGATAAGTTGAAGAAACACATGTATCTCTCCAAAGGAAACCGTGTGGGTTTCAAGCTGTAGCATCTCGCTCATTGTTTCCACGTGAGAATTATGTTAGGTTTCTGTGAGGAATAGTTCCTGCATATCATAATATTCCAGGTGAAGATTGGCTCACGTTGTTCCAAATAGGCCTATTCGGCTGAGGTGAACAAGCACAGGTGTCTCTCCAAGGAAAACCGTCTATGTTAGAAGTTGAAGCATCAAGCACATTGTTTCTCTGTGAGAATTGAGTAAGTTTTTGAAAGTAATACTTCCTGAAACTAAGGAGCTTGAAGAAGCAGAGAGGCTTTTTTGCTCCAGTTTGGCATATTCAGCTGAGTTGAAGAGATGCATGTATCTTTTGAAATAAAACCATCTATGCTAGAAGCTGAAGCATCTAGCACATTGATTCTCTGTGAGTAAGGATTCAAGCTTTGAAAGGAATATTGTCTGCAAATAAGAATTTTCAAGGTGGAGAAAGGCACCTTTAGTTGCAAGAGACCGATACAACGGCAGTGAGGACACACAAATATCTCTTGAAAGAAAATCATCTGTATTAGCAAAAGAAGCATCTAGCAAATCGTTTCCCTCTGAGAATTCAGATGGTTCATTGAAGGAACACTTCCTGCATATCCCTGTTTTCTGGGAAGAGAAAGACTCCAACTGCTACAGAAATGCCTGTTTGGCTAATTGGAAGAAACCTATGTGTCCTTCGGAAGAAAACCATCTGTGTTAGAAGCAGGAGCATCTAGCCCATCCTTTCCATGCGAGACATGAGTTACTTTTGGAAAGGAATACTTCGTGACTTAGGCTCGGTTTGCTCAAACAGCCAGTTTAGCGGAGTTGAAGAAACACTTGTATCTCTCCAATGCAAACCATCTCTATTAGAAGTTGCAGCATCTAGCATATTTCTTGCCTGCTAGATTTGAGTTAGCTTTGTATGGACTACTTCCTGCAAATCTTTCTTTTCAAGGTGGAGGAAGACTCATTTTGTTCCAAATTGGTCTGTTCAGCTGAGTTTCAGAAGCATTTGTATCTCTTGAAAGAAAACCAGCTGTGTTATAAGCTGGAGCATCTGCAGCATTGTTTGTAGCTGGAGACTGAGTTAGGTTTTGAAAACAAACACTTCCTCCAACGTCATGACTATAAGGATGTGCTATGCTCTGTTTGCTTCAAATTCCTTATTCTGCTGAGTTGAAGAAACTCATGTAACTCTCATAGGAAAATCAACTACAGTACAAGTGGCAGCATCTAGCACATGGTTGTTGGTGAGGACTGAATTTGTGTTTGAAAGGAATGTTTCCTGAAATTCATAGTTTTCAGGGTGGAGAAAAGCTCCTTTTGCGACCAAGAGACCTGTTGGCTTAGTTGAAGAAACATTGAATCTCTCCAAAGAAAACCATCGATGTTAGAAGCGGGAACATCTGGAACATTGTTTCTAGGTGAGAATAGAGTTAGCTTTTGAAACAATTACTTCCTGCAACTTAGGGGTTTCAAGGAGGACATATGTTCCGTTTGCTTCAAATTTCCTATTTAGTTGAGTTAAAGAAACAAAGGTACCTCTCATCAGAAAGCCATCTTTGAAACTAGCAGGAGCATTGAGTATTTTTTTCCCTTGTGAGAAAAGAATTAGTGTTGAAGGGAACACTTCCCTCAACTCCTACTATCAAGGAGGAGTAAGGCTCATTTGTTTTAAATATGCCTATTCCACTCAGCTGAAGAAACACATTTCTCTCTATAGAAAATCATCGGTGTAAGAAGCATGAGCAACCACCAGTTGGATTCCTCTTAAGAACTGAGTTAGGTTTTGAAAGGAATACCTCCTACAAACCATAGTTTTCAAGGTAGAGCATGGCTCATTTTGTTTGAAATACTCCTATTGAATTAAGTGGAAGAAACACATGTATCTCTCAACGGAAACCCATCTGTGTTAGAAGCACGAGCATCTAGCACATTGTTTCCCTGTGAGAATTGAATTAACTTGTGAAAGGAGTACTTCCTACAAATATTCATTTTCAAGGTAGACAAAGGATAATTTTGTTCCAAGTAGGCCTATTCAGTGAGGTGATGAAACACATATATCTCTCGACGGAATGACGGCTGTATTAGAAGCATGAGCTTTCAGCACAGGGTTTTCTTGTGAGTACTGGGTTGGTTTTGAAAGGTATATTTCCTGCAATACATGGGTTTCAAGGTGGAGAAATGATCATTTTGTTCCAAATAGAAATATTCAGCTAAGCTGAGGAAAAACATGTGTTCTCGAAAGAATGCCACCTGTGGTAGAAGCAATAGGATCTAGCACTTTGATTCCCTTTTGTAATTGAGGTAGTTTGTGGCAGGATTTCCTCCTGCAAATCCTAGATTTCAAAGTGGATAAAGGATCATTTTGTTCCAAAAAGACCTCTTCTGGAAAGTTGAAGAAAGACATGTATCTCTCAGAAGCACGCCATGTGTGTTAGAAGGTGCACCATGTATAATATTGATTCCATGTGAGAATTGAGTTCATTTTTGAAAACTATTATTCCTACAACTTATGTGTTTTCAGCTGGAAATAGGCTCTTATAGGTCAAAATTGGCCATTCAGCTTAATTGAAAGAACACACAAATCACCCCAAGAATCACAATCTATGATAAACACTGCAGCATCTTGCACATTGTTTCCCTGTATGTTTTAGGTCAGTTCTGGAAAGGTATAGTAACAGCATCACGTAGTTCTCAAGGCGCAGAAAGGCACATTTTGTCCCAAATGGGCATATTCAGATGAGGAGAAGAACACATGTATCTCTTCAAAGAAAGCCATCTATGTTAGATGCTGAAGCTTCAAGCACATTGCTTTCCTGTGAGAATTATGCATGTTTTAGAAAGGAATACTTTCTGTAACTAAGGTGCTTCAAGAAGCTCACAGTTTCTCAGTGCAACAAGTTGGTCTATTCAGCTGAGTTGAATAAATACATATGTCTCTCCAAAGAACACTGTCTGTGTCAGAAGCTGCAACATTTAGCACATTGACGCCCTGAGAGAATAGAGTTAAACTTTAAAAGGAATGTTGTCTGCAAACTTGAATGGTCAAGGAGCAGAAAGGCACTTTTCTTTCCAAGTATGCATATTCAGCTGACTTGAAGACACACATGTATCTCTCGAAAGAAATCCACCTATGTTAGAAGCTGCAGCATCGAACACATTGTTTTCCTGTGAGTACAGAGTTATGCTTTAAAAGGAATATTTTCTGCAATTAAGAGTTTTCAATGTGGAGAATAGGATTTTTGCTTTCAAATTGGCCTAGACATATGAGTTGATGAAACACAAAAATCTCTCAAAAGAAAACCATCCGTATTAGGAAGAGGAACAACTAGCACATGGTTCCCTTGTGAGAATTGAGTTTGTTCTTAAAAGAATATTTCCTGCATATGCCAGTTTCCAAGGTGGAGAAGGCTCATTTTGTTGCAAAAATATCTCTTTGGTTTACTTGAAGAAGCACCTAGGTCTCTCAAAAGAAAACAATCTGTGTTAGAAGGAGGAGCATGTAGACCACTGTTTCCCTGTTAGAATTGAACTAGGTTTTGAAAGGAGTACTTCCTGCAAATCATAGTTTTCAAGGTGGAGAAAGGATCATTTTGTTCCAAGTAGGCCTAATTTACTAAGTTGAAGGAACACATGTATCTCTCCAAGGAAAGCCATCAGTGTTACAACTGCAGCATCTAGCACACAGTTTCGCTTTGAAAACTGAGTGAGTTCTTAAAGAAACACTCCTTGCAAATCATCGTTTTCAAGGTGGGGAAAGGCTCATTTTGTTCATGTAGGCCTATTTGGCTCAGTTGATGTAACACGTTTATCTCACAAAACAACATCGTCGGTATTAGAGGGAGAAGCACCCAGCACATGGTTTGCCTTTGAGAATTGAGTAAGGTTTGGAAAGGGATACGTGCCGGAAGACATGGTTTTCAACGTGGCGCAAGAATCATTTTGTTCCAAAGACACACATTCAGCCAAGATGACGAAACACATGTGTCTCAAAAAGAAACCCATCCTTGTTAGAAGCAGGATCGTCTCGTACCTTGTTGCCCTTTGGGAACTGAGTTAGTCTTTGAAAGTTCTTCCTGCAAATCATTGTACCTTTTCAAGGTACAGAAAGGATCTTTTCATTGCCAATAGGCCTGTTCAGATAAGTTGAAGAAACACATGTATCTCTCCAAAGGAAACCGTGTGGGTTTCAAGCTGTAGCATCTCGCTCATTGTTTCCACGTGAGAATTATGTTAGGTTTCTGTGAGGAATAGTTCCTGCATATCATAATATTCCAGGTGAAGATTGGCTCACGTTGTTCCAAATAGGCCTATTCGGCTGAGGTGAAAAAACACAGGTGTCTCTCCAAGGAAAACCGTCTATGTTAGAAGTTGAAGCATCAAGCACATTGTTTCTCTGTGGGAATTGAGTAAGTTTTTGAAAGTAATACTTCCTGAAACTAAGGAGCTTGAAGAAGCAGAGAGGCTTTTTTGCTCCAGTTTGGCATATTCAGCTGAGTTGAAGAGATGCATGTATCTTTTGGAATAAAACCATCTATGCTAGAAGCTGAAGCATCTAGCACATTGATTCTCTGTGAGTAAGGATTCAAGCTTTGAAAGGAATATTGTCTGCAAATAAGAATTTTCAAGGTGGAGAAAGGCACCTTTAGTTGCAAGAGACCGATACAACGGCAGTGAGGACACACAAATATCTCTTGGAAGAAAATCATCTGTATTAGCAAAAGAAGCATCTAGCAAATCATTTCCCTCTGAGAATTCAGATGGTTCATTGAAGGAACACTTCCTGCATATCCCTGTTTTCTGGGAAGAGAAAGACTCCAACTGCTACAGAAATGCCTGTTTGGCTAATTGGAAGAAACCTATGTGTCCTTCGGAAGAAAACCATCTGTGTTAGAAGCAGGAGCATCTAGCACATCCTTTCCATGTGAGACATGAGTTACTTTTGGAAAGGAATACTTCGTGACTTAGGCTCGGTTTGCTCAAACAGCCAGTTTAGCGGAGTTGAAGAAACACTTGTATCTCTCCAATGCAAACCATCTCTATTAGAAGTTGCAGCATCTAGCATATTTCTTGCCTGCTAGATTTGAGTTAGCTTTGTATGGACTACTTCCTGCAAATCTTTCTTTTCAAGGTGGAGGAAGACTCATTTTGTTCCAAATTGGTCTGTTCAGCTGAGTTTCAGAAGCATTTGTATCTCTTGAAAGAAAACCAGCTGTGTTATAAGCTGGAGCATCTGCAGCATTGTTTGTAGCTGGAGACTGAGTTAGGTTTTGAAAACAAACACTTCCTCCAACGTCATGACTATAAGGATGTGCTATGCTCTGTTTGCTTCAAATTCCTTATTCTGCTGAGTTGAAGAAACTCATGTAACTCTCATAGGAAAATCAACTACAGTACAAGTGGCAGCATCTAGCACATGGTTCTTGGTGAGGACTGAATTTGTGTTTGAAAGGAATGTTTCCTGAAATTCATAGTTTTCAGGGTGGAGAAAAGCTCCTTTTGCGACCAAGAGACCTGTTGGCTTAGTTGAAGAAACATTGAATCTCTCCAAAGAAAACCATCGATGTTAGAAGCGGGAACATGTGGAACATTGTTTCTAGGTGAGAATAGAGTTAGTTTTTGAAACAATTACTTCCTGCAACTTAGGGGTTTCAAGGAGGACATATGTTCCGTTTGCTTCAAATTTCCTATTTAGTTGAGTTAAAGAAACAAAGGTACCTCTCATCAGAAAGCCGTCTTTGAAACTAGCAGGAGCATTGAGTATTTTTTTCCCTTGTGAGAAAAGAATTAGTGTTGAAGGGAACACTTCCCTCAACTCCTACTATCAAGGAGGAGTAAGGCTCATTTGTTTTAAATATGCCTATTCCACTCAGCTGAAGAAACACATTTCTCTCTATAGAAAATCATCGGTGTAAGAAGCATGAGCAACCACCAGTTGGATTCCTCTTAAGAACTGAGTTAGGTTTTGAAAGGAATACCTCCTACAAACCATAGTTTTCAAGGTAGAGCATGGCTCATTTTGTTTGAAATACTCCTATTGAATTAAGTGGAAGAAACACATGTATCTCTCAACGGAAACCCATCTGTGTTAGAAGCACGAGCATCTAGCACATTGTTTCCCTGTGAGAATTGAATTAACTTGTGAAAGGAGTACTTCCTACAAATATTCATTTTCAAGGTAGACAAAGGATAATTTTGTTCCAAGTAGGCCTATTCAGTGAGGTGATGAAACACATATATCTCTCGACGGAATGACGGCTGTATTAGAAGCATGAGCTTTCAGCACAGGGTTTTCTTGTGAGTACTGGGTTGGTTTTGAAAGGTATATTTCCTGCAATACATGGGTTTCAAGGTGGAGAAATGATCATTTTGTTCCAAATAGAAATATTCAGCTAAGCTGAGGAAAAACATGTGTTCTCGAAAGAATGCCACCTGTGGTAGAAGCAATAGGATCTAGCACTTTGATTCCCTTTTGTAATTGAGGTAGTTTGTGGCAGGATTTCCTCCTGCAAATCCTAGATTTCAAAGTGGATAAAGGATCATTTTGTTCCAAAAAGACCTCTTCTGGAAAGTTGAAGAAAGACATGTATCTCTCAGAAGCACGCCATGTGTGTTAGAAGGTGCACCATGTATAACATTGATTCCATGTGAGAATTGAGTTTATTTTTGAAAACTATTATTCCTACAACTTATGTGTTTTCAGCTGGAAATAGGCTCTTATAGGTCAAAATTGGCCATTCAGCTTAATTGAAAGAACACACAAATCACCCCAAGAATCACAATCTATGATAAACACTGCAGCATCTTGCACATTGTTTCCCTGTATGTTTTAGGTCAGTTCTGGAAAGGTATAGTAACAGCATCACGTAGTTGTCAAGGCGCAGAAAGGCACATTTTGTCCCAAATGGGCATATTCAGATGAGGAGAAGAGCACATGTATCTCTTCAAAGAAAGCCATCTATGTTAGATGCTGAAGCTTCAAGCACATTGCTTTCCTGTGAGAATTATGCATGTTTTAGAAAGGAATACTTTCTGTAACTAAGGTGCTTCAAGAAGCTCACAGTTTCTCAGTGCAACAAGTTGGTCTATTCAGCTGAGTTGAATAAATACATATGTCTCTCCAAAGAACACTGTCTGTGTCAGAAGCTGCAACATTTAGCACATTGACGCCCTGAGAGAATAGAGTTAAACTTTAAAAGGAATGTTGTCTGCAAACTTGAATGGCCAAGGAGCAGAAAGGCACTTTTCGTTCCAAGTATGCCTATTCAGCTGACTTGAAGACACACATGTATCTCTCGAAAGAAATCCACCTATGTTAGAAGCTGCAGCATCGAACACATTGTTTTCCTGTGAGTACAGAGTTATGCTTTAAAAGGAATATTTTCTGCAATTAAGAGTTTTCAATGTGGAGAATAGGATTTTTGCTTTCAAATTGGCCTAGACATATGAGTTGATGAAACACAAAAATCTCTCAAAAGAAAACCATCCGTATTAGGAAGAGGAACAACTAGCACATGGTTCCCTTGTGAGAATTGAGTTTGTTCTTAAAAGAATATTTCCTGCATATGCCAGTTTCCAAGGTGGAGAAGGCTCATTTTGTTGCAAAAATATCTCTTTGGTTTACTTGAAGAAGCACCTAGGTCTCTCAAAAGAAAACAATCTGTGTTAGAAGGAGGAGCATCTAGACCACTGTTTCCCTGTTAGAATTGAACTAGGTTTTGAAAGGAGTACTTCCTGCAAATCATAGTTTTCAAGGTGGAGAAAGGATCATTTTGTTCCAAGTAGGCCTAATTTACTAAGTTGAAGGAACACATGTATCTCTCCAAGGAAAGCCATCAGTGTTACAACTGCAGCATCTAGCACACAGTTTCGCTTTGAAAACTGAGTGAGTTCTTAAAGAAACACTCCTTGCAAAGCATCGTTTTCAAGGTGGGGAAAGGCTCATTTTGTTCATGTAGGCCTATTTGGCTCAGTTGATGTAACACGTTTATCTCACAAAACAACATCGTCGGTATTAGAGGGAGAAGCACCCAGCACATGGTTTGCCTTTGAGAATTGAGTAAGGTTTGGAAAGGGATACGTGCCGGAAGACATGGTTTTCAACGTGGAGCAAGAATCATTTTGTTCCAAAGACACACATTCAGCCAAGATGACGAAACACATGTGTCTCAAAAAGAAACCCATCCTTGTTAGAAGCAGGATCGTCTCGTACCTTGTTGCCCTTTGGGAACTGAGTTAGTTTTTGAAAGTTCTTCCTGCAAATCATTGTACCTTTTCAAGGTACAGAAAGGATCTTTTCATTGCCAATAGGCCTGTTCAGATAAGTTGAAGAAACACATGTATCTCTCCAAAGGAAACCGTGTGGGTTTCAAGCTGTAGCATCTCGCTCATTGTTTCCACGTGAGAATTATGTTAGGTTTCTGTGAGGAATAGTTCCTGCATATCATAATATTCCAGGTGAAGATTGGCTCACGTTGTTCCAAATAGGCCTATTCGGCTGAGGTGAAAAAACACAGGTGTCTCTCCAAGGAAAACCGTCTGTGTTAGAAGTTGAAGCATCAAGCACATTGTTTCTCTGTGAGAATTGAGTAAGTTTTTGAAAGTAATACTTCCTGAAACTAAGGAGCTTGAAGAAGCAGAGAGGCTTTTTTGCTCCAGTTTGGCATATTCAGCTGAGTTGAAGAGATGCATGTATCTTTTGAAATAAAACCATCTATGCTAGAAGCTGAAGCATCTAGCACATTGATTCTCTGTGAGTAAGGATTCAAGCTTTGAAAGGAATATTGTCTGCAAATAAGAATTTTCAAGGTGGAGAAAGGCACCTTTAGTTCCAAGAGACCGATACAACGGCAATGAGGACACACAAATATCTCTTGAAAGAAAATCATCTGTATTAGCAAAAGAAGCATCTAGCAAATCGTTTCCCTCTGAGAATTCAGATGGTTCATTGAAGGAACACTTCCTGCATATCCCTGTTTTCTGGGAAGAGAAAGACTCCAACTGCTACAGAAATGCCTGTTTGGCTAATTGGAAGAAACCTATGTGTCCTTCGGAAGAAAACCATCTGTGTTAGAAGCAGGAGCATCTAGCACATCCTTTCCATGCGAGACATGAGTTACTTTTGGAAAGGAATACTTCGTGACTTAGGCTCGGTTTGCTCAAACAGCCAGTTTAGCGGAGTTGAAGAAACACTTGTATCTCTCCAATGCAAACCATCTCTATTAGAAGTTGCAGCATCTAGCATATTTCTTGCCTGCTAGATTTGAGTTAGCTTTGTATGGACTACTTCCTGCAAATCTTTCTTTTCAAGGTGGAGGAAGACTCATTTTGTTCCAAATTGGTCTGTTCAGCTGAGTTTCAGAAGCATTTGTATCTCTTGAAAGAAAACCAGCTGTGTTATAAGCTGGGGCATCTGCAGCATTGTTTGTAGCTGGAGACTGAGTTAGGCTGTGAAAACAAACACTTCCTCCAACGTCATGACTATAAGGATGTGCTATGCTCTGTTTGCTTCAAATTCCTTATTCTGCTGAGTTGAAGAAACTCATGTAACTCTCATAGGAAAATCAACTACAGTACAAGTGGCAGCATCTAGCACATGGTTCTTGGTGAGGACTGAATTTGTGTTTGAAAGGAATGTTTCCTGAAATTCATAGTTTTCAGGGTGGAGAAAAGCTCCTTTTGCGACCAAGAGACCTGTTGGCTTAGTTGAAGAAACATTGAATCTCTCCAAAGAAAACCATCGATGTTAGAAGCGGGAACATGTGGAACATTGTTTCTAGGTGAGAATAGAGTTAGTTTTTGAAACAATTACTTCCTGCAACTTAGGGGTTTCAAGGAGGACATATGTTCCGTTTGCTTCAAATTTCCTATTTAGTTGAGTTAAAGAAACAAAGGTACCTCTCATCAGAAAGCCGTCTTTGAAACTAGCAGGAGCATTGAGTATTTTTTTCCCTTGTGAGAAAAGAATTAGTGTTGAAGGGAACACTTCCCTCAACTCCTACTATCAAGGAGGAGTAAGGCTCATTTGTTTTAAATATGCCTATTCCACTCAGCTGAAGAAACACATTTCTCTCTATAGAAAATCATCGGTGTAAGAAGCATGAGCAACCACCAGTTGGATTCCTCTTAAGAACTGAGTTAGGTTTTGAAAGGAATACCTCCTACAAACCATAGTTTTCAAGGTAGAGCATGGCTCATTTTGTTTGAAATACTCCTATTGAATTAAGTGGAAGAAACACATGTATCTCTCAACGGAAACCCATCTGTGTTAGAAGCACGAGCATCTAGCACATTGTTTCCCTGTGAGAATTGAATTAACTTGTGAAAGGAGTACTTCCTACAAATATTCATTTTCAAGGTAGACAAAGGATAATTTTGTTCCAAGTAGGCCTATTCAGTGAGGTGATGAAACACATATATCTCTCGACGGAATGACGGCTGTATTAGAAGCATGAGCTTTCAGCACAGGGTTTTCTTGTGAGTACTGGGTTGGTTTTGAAAGGTATATTTCCTGCAATACATGGGTTTCAAGGTGGAGAAATGATCATTTTGTTTCAAATAGAAATATTCAGCTAAGCTGAGGAAAAACATGTGTTCTCGAAAGAATGCCACCTGTGGTAGAAGCAATAGGATCTAGCACTTTGATTCCCTTTTGTAATTGAGGTAGTTTGTGGCAGGATTTCCTCCTGCAAATCCTAGATTTCAAAGTGGATAAAGGATCATTTTGTTCCAAAAAGACCTCTTCTGGAAAGTTGAAGAAAGACATGTATCTCTCAGAAGCACGCCATGTGTGTTAGAAGGTGCACCATGTATAATATTGATTCCATGTGAGAATTGAGTTTATTTTTGAAAACTATTATTCCTACAACTTATGTGTTTTCAGCTGGAAATAGGCTCTTATAGGTCAAAATTGGCCATTCAGCTTAATTGAAAGAACACACAAATCACCCCAAGAATCACAATCTATGATAAACACTGCAGCATCTTGCACATTGTTTCCCTGTATGTTTTAGGTCAGTTCTGGAAAGGTATAGTAACAGCATCACGTAGTTGTCAAGGCGCAGAAAGGCACATTTTGTCCCAAATGGGCATATTCAGATGAGGAGAAGAACACATGTATCTCTTCAAAGAAAGCCATCTATGTTAGATGCTGAAGCTTCAAGCACATTGCTTTCCTGTGAGAATTATGCATGTTTTAGAAAGGAATACTTTCTGTAACTAAGGTGCTTCAAGAAGCTCACAGTTTCTCAGTGCAACAAGTTGGTCTATTCAGCTGAGTTGAATAAATACATATGTCTCTCCAAAGAACACTGTCTGTGTCAGAAGCTGCAACATTTAGCACATTGACGCCCTGAGAGAATAGAGTTAAACTTTAAAAGGAATGTTGTCTGCAAACTTGAATGGCCAAGGAGCAGAAAGGCACTTTTCGTTCCAAGTATGCCTATTCAGCTGACTTGAAGACACACATGTATCTCTCGAAAGAAATCCACCTATGTTAGAAGCTGCAGCATCGAACACATTGTTTTCCTGTGAGTACAGAGTTATGCTTTAAAAGGAATATTTTCTGCAATTAAGAGTTTTCAATGTGGAGAATAGGATTTTTGCTTTCAAATTGGCCTAGACATATGAGTTGATGAAACACAAAAATCTCTCAAAAGAAAACCATCCGTATTAGGAAGAGGAACAACTAGCACATGGTTCCCTTGTGAGAATTGAGTTTGTTCTTAAAAGAATATTTCCTGCATATGCCAGTTTCCAAGGTGGAGAAGGCTCATTTTGTTGCAAAAATATCTCTTTGGTTTACTTGAAGAAGCACCTAGGTCTCTCAAAAGAAAACAATCTGTGTTAGAAGGAGGAGCATCTAGACCACTGTTTCCCTGTTAGAATTGAACTAGGTTTTGAAAGGAGTACTTCCTGCAAATCATAGTTTTCAAGGTGGAGAAAGGATCATTTTGTTCCAAGTAGGCCTAATTTACTAAGTTGAAGGAACACATGTATCTCTCCAAGGAAAGCCATCAGTGTTACAACTGCAGCATCTAGCACACAGTTTCGCTTTGAAAACTGAGTGAGTTCTTAAAGAAACACTCCTTGCAAATCATCGTTTTCAAGGTGGGGAAAGGCTCATTTTGTTCATGTAGGCCTATTTGGCTCAGTTGATGTAACACGTTTATCTCACAAAACAACATCGTCGGTATTAGAGGGAGAAGCACCCAGCACATGGTTTGCCTTTGAGAATTGAGTAAGGTTTGGAAAGGGATACGTGCCGGAAGACATGGTTTTCAACGTGGAGCAAGAATCATTTTGTTCCAAAGACACACATTCAGCCAAGATGACGAAACACATGTGTCTCAAAAAGAAACCCATCCTTGTTAGAAGCAGGATCGTCTCGTACCTTGTTGCCCTTTGGGAACTGAGTTAGTTTTTGAAAGTTCTTCCTGCAAATCATTGTACCTTTTCAAGGTACAGAAAGGATCTTTTCATTGCCAATAGGCCTGTTCTCATGAGTTGAAGAAACACATGTATCTCTCCAAAGGAAACCGTGTGGGTTTCAAGCTGTAGCATCTCGCTCATTGTTTCCACGTGAGAATTATGTTAGGTTTCTGTGAGGAATAGTTCCTGCATATCATAATATTCCAGGTGAAAATTGGCTCACGTTGTTCCAAATAGGCCTATTTGGCTGAGGTGAAAAAACACAGGTGTCTCTCCAAGGAAAACCGTCTATGTTAGAAGTTGAAGCATCAAGCACATTGTTTCTCTGTGAGAATTGAGTAAGTTTTTGAAAGTAATACTTCCTGAAACTAAGGAGCTTGAAGAAGCAGAGAGGCTTTTTTGCTCCAGTTTGGCATATTCAGCTGAGTTGAAGAGATGCATGTATCTTTTGAAATAAAACCATCTATGCTAGAAGCTGAAGCATCTAGCACATTGATTCTCTGTGAGTAAGGATTCAAGCTTTGAAAGGAATATTGTCTGCAAATAAGAATTTTCAAGGTGGAGAAAGGCACCTTTAGTTGCAAGAGACCGATACAACGGCAATGAGGACACACAAATATCTCTTGAAAGAAAATCATCTGTATTAGCAAAAGAAGCATCTAGCAAATCGTTTCCCTCTGAGAATTCAGATGGTTCATTGAAGAAACACTTCCTGCATATCCCTGTTTTCTGGGAAGAGAAAGACTCCAACTGCTACAGAAATGCCTGTTTGGCTAATTGGAAGAAACCTATGTGTCCTTCGGAAGAAAACCATCTGTGTTAGAAGCAGGAGCATCTAGCACATCCTTTCCATGTGAGACATGAGTTACTTTTGGAAAGGAATACTTCGTGACTTAGGCTCGGTTTGCTCAAACAGCCAGTTTAGCGGAGTTGAAGAAACACTTGTATCTCTCCAATGCAAACCATCTCTATTAGAAGTTGCAGCATCTAGCATATTTCTTGCCTGCTAGATTTGAGTTAGCTTTGTATGGACTACTTCCTGCAAATCTTTCTTTTCAAGGTGGAGGAAGACTCATTTTGTTCCAAATTGGTCTGTTCAGCTGAGTTTCAGAAGCATTTGTATCTCTTGAAAGAAAACCAGCTGTGTTATAAGCTGGGGCATCTGCAGCATTGTTTGTAGCTGGAGACTGAGTTAGGCTTTGAAAACAAACACTTCCTCCAACGTCATGACTATAAGGATGTGCTATGCTCTGTTTGCTTCAAATTCCTTATTCTGCTGAGTTGAAGAAACTCATGTAACTCTCATAGGAAAATCAACTACAGTACAAGTGGCAGCATCTAGCACATGGTTCTTGGTGAGGACTGAATTTGTGTTTGAAAGGAATGTTTCCTGAAATTCATAGTTTTCAGGGTGGAGAAAAGCTCCTTTTGCGACCAAGAGACCTGTTGGCTTAGTTGAAGAAACATTGAATCTCTCCAAAGAAAACCATCGATGTTAGAAGCGGGAACATCTGGAACATTGTTTCTAGGTGAGAATAGAGTTAGTTTTTGAAACAATTACTTCCTGCAACTTAGGGGTTTCAAGGAGGACATATGTTCCGTTTGCTTCAAATTTCCTATTTAGTTGAGTTAAAGAAACAAAGGTACCTCTCATCAGAAAGCCGTCTTTGAAACTAGCAGGAGCATTGAGTATTTTTTTCCCTTGTGAGAAAAGAATTAGTGTTGAAGGGAACACTTCCCTCAACTCCTACTATCAAGGAGGAGTAAGGCTCATTTGTTTTAAATATGCCTATTCCACTCAGCTGAAGAAACACATTTCTCTCTATAGAAAATCATCGGTGTAAGAAGCATGAGCAACCACCAGTTGGATTCCTCTTAAGAACTGAGTTAGGTTTTGAAAGGAATACCTCCTACAAACCATAGTTTTCAAGGTAGAGCATGGCTCATTTTGTTTGAAATACTCCTATTGAATTAAGTGGAAGAAACACATGTATCTCTCAACGGAAACCCATCTGTGTTAGAAGCACGAGCATCTAGCACATTGTTTCCCTGTGAGAATTGAATTAACTTGTGAAAGGAGTACTTCCTACAAATATTCATTTTCAAGGTAGACAAAGGATAATTTTGTTCCAAGTAGGCCTATTCAGTGAGGTGATGAAACACATATATCTCTCGACGGAATGACGGCTGTATTAGAAGCATGAGCTTTCAGCACAGGGTTTTCTTGTGAGTACTGGGTTGGTTTTGAAAGGTATATTTCCTGCAATACATGGGTTTCAAGGTGGAGAAATGATCATTTTGTTTCAAATAGAAATATTCAGCTAAGCTGAGGAAAAACATGTGTTCTCGAAAGAATGCCACCTGTGGTAGAAGCAATAGGATCTAGCACTTTGATTCCCTTTTGTAATTGAGGTAGTTTGTGGCAGGATTTCCTCCTGCAAATCCTAGATTTCAAAGTGGATAAAGGATCATTTTGTTCCAAAAAGACCTCTTCTGGAAAGTTGAAGAAAGACATGTATCTCTCAGAAGCACGCCATGTGTGTTAGAAGGTGCACCATGTATAATATTGATTCCATGTGAGAATTGAGTTTATTTTTGAAAACTATTATTCCTACAACTTATGTGTTTTCAGCTGGAAATAGGCTCTTATAGGTCAAAATTGGCCATTCAGCTTAATTGAAAGAACACACAAATCACCCCAAGAATCACAATCTATGATAAACACTGCAGCATCTTGCACATTGTTTCCCTGTATGTTTTAGGTCAGTTCTGGAAAGGTATAGTAACAGCATCACGTAGTTGTCAAGGCGCAGAAAGGCACATTTTGTCCCAAATGGGCATATTCAGATGAGGAGAAGAACACATGTATCTCTTCAAAGAAAGCCATCTATGTTAGATGCTGAAGCTTCAAGCACATTGCTTTCCTGTGAGAATTATGCATGTTTTAGAAAGGAATACTTTCTGTAACTAAGGTGCTTCAAGAAGCTCACAGTTTCTCAGTGCAACAAGTTGGTCTATTCAGCTGAGTTGAATAAATACATATGTCTCTCCAAAGAACACTGTCTGTGTCAGAAGCTGCAACATTTAGCACATTGACGCCCTGAGAGAATAGAGTTAAACTTTAAAAGGAATGTTGTCTGCAAACTTGAATGGCCAAGGAGCAGAAAGGCACTTTTCGTTCCAAGTATGCCTATTCAGCTGACTTGAAGACACACATGTATCTCTCGAAAGAAATCCACCTATGTTAGAAGCTGCAGCATCGAACACATTGTTTTCCTGTGAGTACAGAGTTATGCTTTAAAAGGAATATTTTCTGCAATTAAGAGTTTTCAATGTGGAGAATAGGATTTTTGCTTTCAAATTGGCCTAGACATATGAGTTGATGAAACACAAAAATCTCTCAAAAGAAAACCATCCGTATTAGGAAGAGGAACAACTAGCACATGGTTCCCTTGTGAGAATTGAGTTTGTTCTTAAAAGAATATTTCCTGCATATGCCAGTTTCCAAGGTGGAGAAGGCTCATTTTGTTGCAAAAATATCTCTTTGGTTTACTTGAAGAAGCACCTAGGTCTCTCAAAAGAAAACAATCTGTGTTAGAAGGAGGAGCATCTAGACCACTGTTTCCCTGTTAGAATTGAACTAGGTTTTGAAAGGAGTACTTCCTGCAAATCATAGTTTTCAAGGTGGAGAAAGGATCATTTTGTTCCAAGTAGGCCTAATTTACTAAGTTGAAGGAACACATGTATCTCTCCAAGGAAAGCCATCAGTGTTACAACTGCAGCATCTAGCACACAGTTTCGCTTTGAAAACTGAGTGAGTTCTTAAAGAAACACTCCTTGCAAATCATCGTTTTCAAGGTGGGGAAAGGCTCATTTTGTTCATGTAGGCCTATTTGGCTCAGTTGATGTAACACGTTTATCTCACAAAACAACATCGTCGGTATTAGAGGGAGAAGCACCCAGCACATGGTTTGCCTTTGAGAATTGAGTAAGGTTTGGAAAGGGATACGTGCCGGAAGACATGGTTTTCAACGTGGAGCAAGAATCATTTTGTTCCAAAGACACACATTCAGCCAAGATGACGAAACACATGTGTCTCAAAAAGAAACCCATCCTTGTTAGAAGCAGGATCGTCTCGTACCTTGTTGCCCTTTGGGAACTGAGTTAGTTTTTGAAAGTTCTTCCTGCAAATCATTGTACCTTTTCAAGGTACAGAAAGGATCTTTTCATTGCCAATAGGCCTGTTCAGATAAGTTGAAGAAACACATGTATCTCTCCAAAGGAAACCGTGTGGGTTTCAAGCTGTAGCATCTCGCTCATTGTTTCCACGTGAGAATTATGTTAGGTTTCTGTGAGGAATAGTTCCTGCATATCATAATATTCCAGGTGAAAATTGGCTCACGTTGTTCCAAATAGGCCTATTCGGCTGAGGTGAAAAAACACAGGTGTCTCTCCAAGGAAAACCGTCTATGTTAGAAGTTGAAGCATCAAGCACATTGTTTCTCTGTGAGAATTGAGTAAGTTTTTGAAAGTAATACTTCCTGAAACTAAGGAGCTTGAAGAAGCAGAGAGGCTTTTTTGCTCCAGTTTGGCATATTCAGCTGAGTTGAAGAGATGCATGTATCTTTTGAAATAAAACCATCTATGCTAGAAGCTGAAGCATCTAGCACATTGATTCTCTGTGAGTAAGGATTCAAGCTTTGAAAGGAATATTGTCTGCAAATAAGAATTTTCAAGGTGGAGAAAGGCACCTTTAGTTGCAAGAGACCGATACAACGGCAATGAGGACACACAAATATCTCTTGAAAGAAAATCATCTGTATTAGCAAAAGAAGCATCTAGCAAATCGTTTCCCTCTGAGAATTCAGATGGTTCATTGAAGAAACACTTCCTGCATATCCCTGTTTTCTGGGAAGAGAAAGACTCCAACTGCTACAGAAATGCCTGTTTGGCTAATTGGAAGAAACCTATGTGTCCTTCGGAAGAAAACCATCTGTGTTAGAAGCAGGAGCATCTAGCACATCCTTTCCATGTGAGACATGAGTTACTTTTGGAAAGGAATACTTCGTGACTTAGGCTCGGTTTGCTCAAACAGCCAGTTTAGCGGAGTTGAAGAAACACTTGTATCTCTCCAATGCAAACCATCTCTATTAGAAGTTGCAGCATCTAGCATATTTCTTGCCTGCTAGATTTGAGTTAGCTTTGTATGGACTACTTCCTGCAAATCTTTCTTTTCAAGGTGGAGGAAGACTCATTTTGTTCCAAATTGGTCTGTTCAGCTGAGTTTCAGAAGCATTTGTATCTCTTGAAAGAAAACCAGCTGTGTTATAAGCTGGGGCATCTGCAGCATTGTTTGTAGCTGGAGACTGAGTTAGGCTTTGAAAACAAACACTTCCTCCAACGTCATGACTATAAGGATGTGCTATGCTCTGTTTGCTTCAAATTCCTTATTCTGCTGAGTTGAAGAAACTCATGTAACTCTCATAGGAAAATCAACTACAGTACAAGTGGCAGCATCTAGCACATGGTTCTTGGTGAGGACTGAATTTGTGTTTGAAAGGAATGTTTCCTGAAATTCATAGTTTTCAGGGTGGAGAAAAGCTCCTTTTGCGACCAAGAGACCTGTTGGCTTAGTTGAAGAAACATTGAATCTCTCCAAAGAAAACCATCGATGTTAGAAGCGGGAACATGTGGAACATTGTTTCTAGGTGAGAATAGAGTTAGTTTTTGAAACAATTACTTCCTGCAACTTAGGGGTTTCAAGGAGGACATAT
This sequence comes from Castor canadensis, assembly GCF_047511655.1. Lineage (NCBI taxonomy): Eukaryota > Metazoa > Chordata > Mammalia > Rodentia > Castoridae > Castor > Castor canadensis. The sequence goes on along the minus strand of NC_133394.1, from coordinate 72,856,183 downwards.
GTTCCGTTTGCTTCAAATTTCCTATTTAGTTGAGTTAAAGAAACAAAGGTACCTCTCATCAGAAAGCCGTCTTTGAAACTAGCAGGAGCATTGAGTATTTTTTTCCCTTGTGAGAAAAGAATTAGTGTTGAAGGGAACACTTCCCTCAACTCCTACTATCAAGGAGGAGTAAGGCTCATTTGTTTTAAATATGCCTATTCCACTCAGCTGAAGAAACACATTTCTCTCTATAGAAAATCATCGGTGTAAGAAGCATGAGCAACCACCAGTTGGATTCCTCTTAAGAACTGAGTTAGGTTTTGAAAGGAATACCTCCTACAAACCATAGTTTTCAAGGTAGAGCATGGCTCATTTTGTTTGAAATACTCCTATTGAATTAAGTGGAAGAAACACATGTATCTCTCAACGGAAACCCATCTGTGTTAGAAGCACGAGCATCTAGCACATTGTTTCCCTGTGAGAATTGAATTAACTTGTGAAAGGAGTACTTCCTACAAATATTCATTTTCAAGGTAGACAAAGGATAATTTTGTTCCAAGTAGGCCTATTCAGTGAGGTGATGAAACACATATATCTCTCGACGGAATGACGGCTGTATTAGAAGCATGAGCTTTCAGCACAGGGTTTTCTTGTGAGTACTGGGTTGGTTTTGAAAGGTATATTTCCTGCAATACATGGGTTTCAAGGTGGAGAAATGATCATTTTGTTCCAAATAGAAATATTCAGCTAAGCTGAGGAAAAACATGTGTTCTCGAAAGAATGCCACCTGTGGTAGAAGCAATAGGATCTAGCACTTTGATTCCCTTTTGTAATTGAGGTAGTTTGTGGCAGGATTTCCTCCTGCAAATCCTAGATTTCAAAGTGGATAAAGGATCATTTTGTTCCAAAAAGACCTCTTCTGGAAAGTTGAAGAAAGACATGTATCTCTCAGAAGCACGCCATGTGTGTTAGAAGGTGCACCATGTATAATATTGATTCCATGTGAGAATTGAGTTCATTTTTGAAAACTATTATTCCTACAACTTATGTGTTTTCAGCTGGAAATAGGCTCTTATAGGTCAAAATTGGCCATTCAGCTTAATTGAAAGAACACACAAATCACCCCAAGAATCACAATCTATGATAAACACTGCAGCATCTTGCACATTGTTTCCCTGTATGTTTTAGGTCAGTTCTGGAAAGGTATAGTAACAGCATCACGTAGTTGTCAAGGCGCAGAAAGGCACATTTTGTCCCAAATGGGCATATTCAGATGAGGAGAAGAACACATGTATCTCTTCAAAGAAAGCCATCTATGTTAGATGCTGAAGCTTCAAGCACATTGCTTTCCTGTGAGAATTATGCATGTTTTAGAAAGGAATACTTTCTGTAACTAAGGTGCTTCAAGAAGCTCACAGTTTCTCAGTGCAACAAGTTGGTCTATTCAGCTGAGTTGAATAAATACATATGTCTCTCCAAAGAACACTGTCTGTGTCAGAAGCTGCAACATTTAGCACATTGACGCCCTGAGAGAATAGAGTTAAACTTTAAAAGGAATGTTGTCTGCAAACTTGAATGGTCAAGGAGCAGAAAGGCACTTTTCGTTCCAAGTATGCCTATTCAGCTGACTTGAAGACACACATGTATCTCTCGAAAGAAATCCACCTATGTTAGAAGCTGCAGCATCGAACACATTGTTTTCCTGTGAGTACAGAGTTATGCTTTAAAAGGAATATTTTCTGCAATTAAGAGTTTTCAATGTGGAGAATAGGATTTTTGCTTTCAAATTGGCCTAGACATATGAGTTGATGAAACACAAAAATCTCTCAAAAGAAAACCATCCGTATTAGGAAGAGGAACAACTAGCACATGGTTCCCTTGTGAGAATTGAGTTTGTTCTTAAAAGAATATTTCCTGCATATGCCAGTTTCCAAGGTGGAGAAGGCTCATTTTGTTGCAAAAATATCTCTTTGGTTTACTTGAAGAAGCACCTAGGTCTCTCAAAAGAAAACAATCTGTGTTAGAAGGAGGAGCATCTAGACCACTGTTTCCCTGTTAGAATTGAACTAGGTTTTGAAAGGAGTACTTCCTGCAAATCATAGTTTTCAAGGTGGAGAAAGGATCATTTTGTTCCAAGTAGGCCTAATTTACTAAGTTGAAGGAACACATGTATCTCTCCAAGGAAAGCCATCAGTGTTACAACTGCAGCATCTAGCACACAGTTTCGCTTTGAAAACTGAGTGAGTTCTTAAAGAAACACTCCTTGCAAAGCATCGTTTTCAAGGTGGGGAAAGGGTCATTTTGTTCATGTAGGCCTATTTGGCTCAGTTGATGTAACACGTTTATCTCACAAAACAACATCGTCGGTATTAGAGGGAGAAGCACCCAGCACATGGTTTGCCTTTGAGAATTGAGTAAGGTTTGGAAAGGGATACGTGCCGGAAGACATGGTTTTCAACGTGGAGCAAGAATCATTTTGTTCCAAAGACACACATTCAGCCAAGATGACGAAACACATGTGTCTCAAAAAGAAACCCATCCTTGTTAGAAGCAGGATCGTCTCGTACCTTGTTGCCCTTTGGGAACTGAGTTAGTTTTTGAAAGTTCTTCCTGCAAATCATTGTACCTTTTCAAGGTACAGAAAGGATCTTTTCATTGCCAATAGGCCTGTTCAGATAAGTTGAAGAAACACATGTATCTCTCCAAAGGAAACCGTGTGGGTTTCAAGCTGTAGCATCTCGCTCATTGTTTACACGTGAGAATTATGTTAGGTTTCTGTGAGGAATAGTTCCTGCATATCATAATATTCCAGGTGAAGATTGGCTCACGTTGTTCCAAATAGGCCTATTCGGCTGAGGTGAAAAAACACAGGTGTCTCTCCAAGGAAAACCGTCTATGTTAGAAGTTGAAGCATCAAGCACATTGTTTCTCTGTGAGAATTGAGTAAGTTTTTGAAAGTAATACTTCCTGAAACTAAGGAGCTTGAAGAAGCAGAGAGGCTTTTTTGCTCCAGTTTGGCATATTCAGCTGAGTTGAAGAGATGCATGTATCTTTTGAAATAAAACCATGTATGCTAGAAGCTGAAGCATCTAGCACATTGATTCTCTGTGAGTAAGGATTCAAGCTTTGAAAGGAATATTGTCTGCAAATAAGAATTTTCAAGGTGGAGAAAGGCACCTTTAGTTGCAAGAGACCGATACAACGGCAATGAGGACACACAAATATCTCTTGAAAGAAAATCATCTGTATTAGCAAAAGAAGCATCTAGCAAATCGTTTCCCTCTGAGAATTCAGATGGTTCATTGAAGGAACACTTCCTGCATATCCCTGTTTTCTGGGAAGAGAAAGACTCCAACTGCTACAGAAATGCCTGTTTGGCTAATTGGAAGAAACCTATGTGTCCTTCGGAAGAAAACCATCTGTGTTAGAAGCAGGAGCATCTAGCACATCCTTTCCATGTGAGACATGAGTTACTTTTGGAAAGGAATACTTCGTGACTTAGGCTCGGTTTGCTCAAACAGCCAGTTTAGCGGAGTTGAAGAAACACTTGTATCTCTCCAATGCAAACCATCTCTATTAGAAGTTGCAGCATCTAGCATATTTCTTGCCTGCTAGATTTGAGTTAGCTTTGTATGGACTACTTCCTGCAAATCTTTCTTTTCAAGGTGGAGGAAGACTCATTTTGTTCCAAATTGGTCTGTTCAGCTGAGTTTCAGAAGCATTTGTATCTCTTGAAAGAAAACCAGCTGTGTTATAAGCTGGGGCATCTGCAGCATTGTTTGTAGCTGGAGACTGAGTTAGGTTTTGAAAACAAACACTTCCTCCAACGTCATGACTATAAGGATGTGCTATGCTCTGTTTGCTTCAAATTCCTTATTCTGCTGAGTTGAAGAAACTCATGTAACTCTCATAGGAAAATCAACTACAGTACAAGTGGCAGCATCTAGCACATGGTTCTTGGTGAGGACTGAATTTGTGTTTGAAAGGAATGTTTCCTGAAATTCATAGTTTTCAGGGTGGAGAAAAGCTCCTTTTGCGACCAAGAGACCTGTTGGCTTAGTTGAAGAAACATTGAATCTCTCCAAAGAAAACCATCGATGTTAGAAGCGGGAACATGTGGAACATTGTTTCTAGGTGAGAATAGAGTTAGTTTTTGAAACAATTACTTCCTGCAACTTAGGGGTTTCAATGAGGACATATGTTCCGTTTGCTTCAAATTTCCTATTTAGTTGAGTTAAAGAAACAAAGGTACCTCTCATCAGAAAGCCGTCTTTGAAACTAGCAGGAGCATTGAGTATTTTTTTCCCTTGTGAGAAAAGAATTAGTGTTGAAGGGAACACTTCCCTCAACTCCTACTATCAAGGAGGAGTAAGGCTCATTTGTTTTAAATATGCCTATTCCACTCAGCTGAAGAAACACATTTCTCTCTATAGAAAATCATCGGTGTAAGAAGCATGAGCAACCACCAGTTGGATTCCTCTTAAGAACTGAGTTAGGTTTTGAAAGGAATACCTCCTACAAACCATAGTTTTCAAGGTAGAGCATGGCTCATTTTGTTTGAAATACTCCTATTGAATTAAGTGGAAGAAACACATGTATCTCTCAACGGAAACCCATCTGTGTTAGAAGCACGAGCATCTAGCACATTGTTTCCCTGTGAGAATTGAATTAACTTGTGAAAGGAGTACTTCCTACAAATATTCATTTTCAAGGTAGACAAAGGATAATTTTGTTCCAAGTAGGCCTATTCAGTGAGGTGATGAAACACATATATCTCTCGACGGAATGACGGCTGTATTAGAAGCATGAGCTTTCAGCACAGGGTTTTCTTGTGAGTACTGGGTTGGTTTTGAAAGGTATATTTCCTGCAATACATGGGTTTCAAGGTGGAGAAATGATCATTTTGTTCCAAATAGAAATATTCAGCTAAGCTGAGGAAAAACATGTGTTCTCGAAAGAATGCCACCTGTGGTAGAAGCAATAGGATCTAGCACTTTGATTCCCTTTTGTAATTGAGGTAGTTTGTGGCAGGATTTCCTCCTGCAAATCCTAGATTTCAAAGTGGATAAAGGATCATTTTGTTCCAAAAAGACCTCTTCTGGAAAGTTGAAGAAAGACATGTATCTCTCAGAAGCACGCCATGTGTGTTAGAAGGTGCACCATGTATAATATTGATTCCATGTGAGAATTGAGTTCATTTTTGAAAACTATTATTCCTACAACTTATGTGTTTTCAGCTGGAAATAGGCTCTTATAGGTCAAAATTGGCCATTCAGCTTAATTGAAAGAACACACAAATCACCCCAAGAATCACAATCTATGATAAACACTGCAGCATCTTGCACATTGTTTCCCTGTATGTTTTAGGTCAGTTCTGGAAAGGTATAGTAACAGCATCACGTAGTTCTCAAGGCGCAGAAAGGCACATTTTGTCCCAAATGGGCATATTCAGATGAGGAGAAGAACACATGTATCTCTTCAAAGAAAGCCATCTATGTTAGATGCTGAAGCTTCAAGCACATTGCTTTCCTGTGAGAATTATGCATGTTTTAGAAAGGAATACTTTCTGTAACTAAGGTGCTTCAAGAAGCTCACAGTTTCTCAGTGCAACAAGTTGGTCTATTCAGCTGAGTTGAATAAATACATATGTCTCTCCAAAGAACACTGTCTGTGTCAGAAGCTGCAACATTTAGCACATTGACGCCCTGAGAGAATAGAGTTAAACTTTAAAAGGAATGTTGTCTGCAAACTTGAATGGCCAAGGAGCAGAAAGGCACTTTTCGTTCCAAGTATGCCTATTCAGCTGACTTGAAGACACACATGTATCTCTCGAAAGAAATCCACCTATGTTAGAAGCTGCAGCATCGAACACATTGTTTTCCTGTGAGTACAGAGTTATGCTTTAAAAGGAATATTTTCTGCAATTAAGAGTTTTCAATGTGGAGAATAGGATTTTTGCTTTCAAATTGGCCTAGACATATGAGTTGATGAAACACAAAAATCTCTCAAAAGAAAACCATCCGTATTAGGAAGAGGAACAACTAGCACATGGTTCCCTTGTGAGAATTGAGTTTGTTCTTAAAAGAATATTTCCTGCATATGCCAGTTTCCAAGGTGGAGAAGGCTCATTTTGTTGCAAAAATATCTCTTTGGTTTACTTGAAGAAGCACCTAGGTCTCTCAAAAGAAAACAATCTGTGTTAGAAGGAGGAGCATCTAGACCACTGTTTCCCTGTTAGAATTGAACTAGGTTTTGAAAGGAGTACTTCCTGCAAATCATAGTTTTCAAGGTGGAGAAAGGATCATTTTGTTCCAAGTAGGCCTAATTTACTAAGTTGAAGGAACACATGTATCTCTCCAAGGAAAGCCATCAGTGTTACAACGGCAGCATCTAGCACACAGTTTCGCTTTGAAAACTGAGTGAGTTCTTAAAGAAACACTCCTTGCAAATCATCGTTTTCAAGGTGGGGAAAGGCTCATTTTGTTCATGTAGGCCTATTTGGCTCAGTTGATGTAACACGTTTATCTCACAAAACAACATCGTCGGTATTAGAGGGAGAAGCACCCAGCACATGGTTTGCCTTTGAGAATTGAGTAAGGTTTGGAAAGGGATACGTGCCGGAAGACATGGTTTTCAACGTGGAGCAAGAATCATTTTGTTCCAAAGACACACATTCAGCCAAGATGACGAAACACATGTGTCTCAAAAAGAAACCCATCCTTGTTAGAAGCAGGATCGTCTCGTACCTTGTTGCCCTTTGGGAACTGAGTTAGTTTTTGAAAGTTCTTCCTGCAAATCATTGTACCTTTTCAAGGTACAGAAAGGATCTTTTCATTGCCAATAGGCCTGTTCAGATAAGTTGAAGAAACACATGTATCTCTCCAAAGGAAACCGTGTGGGTTTCAAGTTGTAGCATCTCGCTCATTGTTTCCACGTGAGAATTATGTTAGGTTTCTGTGAGGAATAGTTCCTGCATATCATAATATTCCAGGTGAAGATTGGCTCACGTTGTTCCAAATAGGCCTATTCGGCTGAGGTGAAAAAACACAGGTGTCTCTCCAAGGAAAACCGTCTGTGTTAGAACCTGAAGCATCAAGCACATTGTTTCTCTGTGAGAATTGAGTAAGTTTTTGAAAGTAATACTTCCTGAAACTAAGGAGCTTGAAGAAGCAGAGAGGCTTTTTTGCTCCAGTTTGGCATATTCAGCTGAGTTGAAGAGATGCATGTATCTTTTGAAATAAAACCATGTATGCTAGAAGCTGAAGCATCTAGCACATTGATTCTCTGTGAGTAAGGATTCAAGCTTTGAAAGGAATATTGTCTGCAAATAAGAATTTTCAAGGTGGAGAAAGGCACCTTTAGTTCCAAGAGACCGATACAACGGCAATGAGGACACACAAATATCTCTTGAAAGAAAATCATCTGTATTAGCAAAAGAAGCATCTAGCAAATCGTTTCCCTCTGAGAATTCAGATGGTTCATTGAAGGAACACTTCCTGCATATCCCTGTTTTCTGGGAAGAGAAAGACTCCAACTGCTACAGAAATGCCTGTTTGGCTAATTGGAAGAAACCTATGTGTCCTTCGGAAGAAAACCATCTGTGTTAGAAGCAGGAGCATCTAGCACATCCTTTCCATGTGAGACATGAGTTACTTTTGGAAAGGAATACTTCGTGACTTAGGCTCGGTTTGCTCAAACAGCCAGTTTAGCGGAGTTGAAGAAACACTTGTATCTCTCCAATGCAAACCATCTCTATTAGAAGTTGCAGCATCTAGCATATTTCTTGCCTGCTAGATTTGAGTTAGCTTTGTATGGACTACTTCCTGCAAATCTTTCTTTTCAAGGTGGAGGAAGACTCATTTTGTTCCAAATTGGTCTGTTCAGCTGAGTTTCAGAAGCATTTGTATCTCTTGAAAGAAAACCAGCTGTGTTATAAGCTGGGGCATCTGCAGCATTGTTTGTAGCTGGAGACTGAGTTAGGTTTTGAAAACAAACACTTCCTCCAACGTCATGACTATAAGGATGTGCTATGCTCTGTTTGCTTCAAATTCCTTATTCTGCTGAGTTGAAGAAACTCATGTAACTCTCATAGGAAAATCAACAACAGTACAAGTGGCAGCATCTAGCACATGGTTCTTGGTGAGGACTGAATTTGTGTTTGAAAGGAATGTTTCCTGAAATTCATAGTTTTCAGGGTGGAGAAAAGCTCCTTTTGCGACCAAGAGACCTGTTGGCTTAGTTGAAGAAACATTGAATCTCTCCAAAGAAAACCATCGATGTTAGAAGCGGGAACATGTGGAACATTGTTTCTAGGTGAGAATAGAGTTAGTTTTTGAAACAATTACTTCCTGCAACTTAGGGGTTTCAAGGAGGACATATGTTCCGTTTGCTTCAAATTTCCTATTTAGTTGAGTTAAAGAAACAAAGGTACCTCTCATCAGAAAGCCGTCTTTGAAACTAGCAGGAGCATTGAGTATTTTTTTCCCTTGTGAGAAAAGAATTAGTGTTGAAGGGAACACTTCCCTCAACTCCTACTATCAAGGAGGAGTAAGGCTCATTTGTTTTAAATATGCCTATTCCACTCAGCTGAAGAAACACATTTCTCTCTATAGAAAATCATCGGTGTAAGAAGCATGAGCAACCACCAGTTGGATTCCTCTTAAGAACTGAGTTAGGTTTTGAAAGGAATACCTCCTACAAACCATAGTTTTCAAGGTAGAGCATGGCTCATTTTGTTTGAAATACTCCTATTGAATTAAGTGGAAGAAACACATGTATCTCTCAACGGAAACCCATCTGTGTTAGAAGCACGAGCATCTAGCACATTGTTTCCCTGTGAGAATTGAATTAACTTGTGAAAGGAGTACTTCCTACAAATATTCATTTTCAAGGTAGACAAAGGATAATTTTGTTCCAAGTAGGCCTATTCAGTGAGGTGATGAAACACATATATCTCTCGACGGAATGACGGCTGTATTAGAAGCATGAGCTTTCAGCACAGGGTTTTCTTGTGAGTACTGGGTTGGTTTTGAAAGGTATATTTCCTGCAATACATGGGTTTCAAGGTGGAGAAATGATCATTTTGTTCCAAATAGAAATATTCAGCTAAGCTGAGGAAAAACATGTGTTCTCGAAAGAATGCCACCTGTGGTAGAAGCAATAGGATCTAGCACTTTGATTCCCTTTTGTAATTGAGGTAGTTTGTGGCAGGATTTCCTCCTGCAAATCCTAGATTTCAAAGTGGATAAAGGATCATTTTGTTCCAAAAAGACCTCTTCTGGAAAGTTGAAGAAAGACATGTATCTCTCAGAAGCACGCCATGTGTGTTAGAAGGTGCGCCATGTATAATATTGATTCCATGTGAGAATTGAGTTCATTTTTGAAAACTATTATTCCTACAACTTATGTGTTTTCAGCTGGAAATAGGCTCTTATAGGTCAAAATTGGCCATTCAGCTTAATTGAAAGAACACACAAATCACCCCAAGAATCACAATCTATGATAAACACTGCAGCATCTTGCACATTGTTTCCCTGTATGTTTTAGGTCAGTTCTGGAAAGGTATAGTAACAGCATCACGTAGTTCTCAAGGCGCAGAAAGGCACATTTTGTCCCAAATGGGCATATTCAGATGAGGAGAAGAACACATGTATCTCTTCAAAGAAAGCCATCTATGTTAGATGCTGAAGCTTCAAGCACATTGCTTTCCTGTGAGAATTATGCATGTTTTAGAAAGGAATACTTTCTGTAACTAAGGTGCTTCAAGAAGCTCACAGTTTCTCAGTGCAACAAGTTGGTCTATTCAGCTGAGTTGAATAAATACATATGTCTCTCCAAAGAACACTGTCTGTGTCAGAAGCTGCAACATTTAGCACATTGACGCCCTGAGAGAATAGAGTTAAACTTTAAAAGGAATGTTGTCTGCAAACTTGAATGGCCAAGGAGCAGAAAGGCACTTTTCGTTCCGAGTATGCCTATTCAGCTGACTTGAAGACACACATGTATCTCTCGAAAGAAATCCACCTATGTTAGAAGCTGCAGCATCGAACACATTGTTTTCCTGTGAGTACAGAGTTATGCTTTAAAAGGAATATTTTCTGCAATTAAGAGTTTTCAATGTGGAGAATAGGATTTTTGCTTTCAAATTGGCCTAGACATATGAGTTGATGAAACACAAAAATCTCTCAAAAGAAAACCATCCGTATTAGGAAGAGGAACAACTAGCACATGGTTCCCTTGTGAGAATTGAGTTTGTTCTTAAAAGAATATTTCCTGCATATGCCAGTTTCCAAGGTGGAGAAGGCTCATTTTGTTGCAAAAATATCTCTTTGGTTTACTTGAAGAAGCACCTAGGTCTCTCAAAAGAAAACAATCTGTGTTAGAAGGAGGAGCATCTAGACCACTGTTTCCCTGTTAGAATTGAACTAGGTTTTGAAAGGAGTACTTCCTGCAAATCATAGTTTTCAAGGTGGAGAAAGGATCATTTTGTTCCAAGTAGGCCTAATTTACTAAGTTGAAGGAACACATGTATCTCTCCAAGGAAAGCCATCAGTGTTACAACGGCAGCATCTAGCACACAGTTTCGCTTTGAAAACTGAGTGAGTTCTTAAAGAAACACTCCTTGCAAAGCATCGTTTTCAAGGTGGGGAAAGGCTCATTTTGTTCATGTAGGCCTATTTGGCTCAGTTGATCTAACACGTTTATCTCACAAAACAACATCGTCGGTATTAGAGGGAGAAGCACCCAGCACATGGTTTGCCTTTGAGAATTGAGTAAGGTTTGGAAAGGGATACGTGCCGGAAGACATGGTTTTCAACGTGGAGCAAGAATCATTTTGTTCCAAAGACACACATTCAGCCAAGATGAAGAAACACATGTGTCTCAAAAAGAAACCCATCCTTGTTAGAAGCAGGATCGTCTCGTACCTTGTTGCCCTTTGGGAACTGAGTTAGTTTTTGAAAGTTCTTCCTGCAAATCATTGTACCTTTTCAAGGTACAGAAAGGATCTTTTCATTGCCAATAGGCCTGTTCAGATAAGTTGAAGAAACACATGTATCTCTCCAAAGGAAACCGTGTGGGTTTCAAGCTGTAGCATCTCGCTCATTGTTTCCACGTGAGAATTATGTTAGGTTTCTGTGAGGAATAGTTCCTGCATATCATAATATTCCAGGTGAAGATTGGCTCACGTTGTTCCAAATAGGCCTATTCGGCTGAGGTGAAAAAACACAGGTGTCTCTCCAAGGAAAACCGTCTGTGTTAGAACCTGAAGCATCAAGCACATTGTTTCTCTGTGAGAATTGAGTAAGTTTTTGAAAGTAATACTTCCTGAAACTAAGGAGCTTGAAGAAGCAGAGAGGCTTTTTTGCTCCAGTTTGGCATATTCAGCTGAGTTGAAGAGATGCATGTATCTTTTGAAATAAAACCATGTATGCTAGAAGCTGAAGCATCTAGCACATTGATTCTCTGTGAGTAAGGATTCAAGCTTTGAAAGGAATATTGTCTGCAAATAAGAATTTTCAAGGTGGAGAAAGGCACCTTTAGTTCCAAGAGACCGATACAACGGCAATGAGGACACACAAATATCTCTTGAAAGAAAATCATCTGTATTAGCAAAAGAAGCATCTAGCAAATCGTTTCCCTCTGAGAATTCAGATGGTTCATTGAAGGAACACTTCCTGCATATCCCTGTTTTCTGGGAAGAGAAAGACTCCAACTGCTACAGAAATGCCTGTTTGGCTAATTGGAAGAAACCTATGTGTCCTTCGGAAGAAAACCATCTGTGTTAGAAGCAGGAGCATCTAGCACATCCTTTCCATGTGAGACATGAGTTACTATTGGAAAGGAATACTTCGTGACTTAGGCTCGGTTTGCTCAAACAGCCAGTTTAGCGGAGTTGAAGAAACACTTGTATCTCTCCAATGCAAACCATCTCTATTAGAAGTTGCAGCATCTAGCATATTTCTTGCCTGCTAGATTTGAGTTAGCTTTGTATGGACTACTTCCTGCAAATCTTTCTTTTCAAGGTGGAGGAAGACTCATTTTGTTCCAAATTGGTCTGTTCAGCTGAGTTTCAGAAGCATTTGTATCTCTTGAAAGAAAACCAGCTGTGTTATAAGCTGGGGCATCTGCAGCATTGTTTGTAGCTGGAGACTGAGTTAGGTTTTGAAAACAAACACTTCCTCCAACGTCATGACTATAAGGATGTGCTATGCTCTGTTTGCTTCAAATTCCTTATTCTGCTGAGTTGAAGAAACTCATGTAACTCTCATAGGAAAATCAACAACAGTACAAGTGGCAGCATCTAGCACATGGTTCTTGGTGAGGACTGAATTTGTGTTTGAAAGGAATGTTTCCTGAAATTCATAGTTTTCAGGGTGGAGAAAAGCTCCTTTTGCGACCAAGAGACCTGTTGGCTTAGTTGAAGAAACATTGAATCTCTCCAAAGAAAACCATCGATGTTAGAAGCGGGAACATCTGGAACATTGTTTCTAGGTGAGAATAGAGTTAGTTTTTGAAACAATTACTTCCTGCAACTTAGGGGTTTCAAGGAGGACATATGTTCCGTTTGCTTCAAATTTCCTATTTAGTTGAGTTAAAGAAACAAAGGTACCTCTCATCAGAAAGCCGTCTTTGAAACTAGCAGGAGCATTGAGTATTTTTTTCCCTTGTGAGAAAAGAATTAGTGTTGAAGGGAACACTTCCCTCAACTCCTACTATCAAGGAGGAGTAAGGCTCATTTGTTTTAAATATGCCTATTCCACTCAGCTGAAGAAACACATTTCTCTCTATAGAAAATCATCGGTGTAAGAAGCATGAGCAACCACCAGTTGGATTCCTCTTAAGAACTGAGTTAGGTTTTGAAAGGAATACCTCCTACAAACCATAGTTTTCAAGGTAGAGCATGGCTCATTTTGTTTGAAATACTCCTATTGAATTAAGTGGAAGAAACACATGTATCTCTCAACGGAAACCCATCTGTGTTAGAAGCACGAGCATCTAGCACATTGTTTCCCTGTGAGAATTGAATTAACTTGTGAAAGGAGTACTTCCTACAAATATTCATTTTCAAGGTAGACAAAGGATAATTTTGTTCCAAGTAGGCCTATTCAGTGAGGTGATGAAACACATATATCTCTCGACGGAATGACGGCTGTATTAGAAGCATGAGCTTTCAGCACAGGGTTTTCTTGTGAGTACTGGGTTGGTTTTGAAAGGTATATTTCCTGCAATACATGGGTTTCAAGGTGGAGAAATGATCATTTTGTTCCAAATAGAAATATTCAGCTAAGCTGAGGAAAAACATGTGTTCTCGAAAGAATGCCACCTGTGGTAGAAGCAATAGGATCTAGCACTTTGATTCCCTTTTGTAATTGAGGTAGTTTGTGGCAGGATTTCCTCCTGCAAATCCTAGATTTCAAAGTGGATAAAGGATCATTTTGTTCCAAAAAGACCTCTTCTGGAAAGTTGAAGAAAGACATGTATCTCTCAGAAGCACGCCATGTGTGTTAGAAGGTGCACCATGTATAATATTGATTCCATGTGAGAATTGAGTTCATTTTTGAAAACTATTATTCCTACAACTTATGTGTTTTCAGCTGGAAATAGGCTCTTATAGGTCAAAATTGGCCATTCAGCTTAATTGAAAGAACACACAAATCACCCCAAGAATCACAATCTATGATAAACACTGCAGCATCTTGCACATTGTTTCCCTGTATGTTTTAGGTCAGTTCTGGAAAGGTATAGTAACAGCATCACGTAGTTCTCAAGGCGCAGAAAGGCACATTTTGTCCCAAATGGGCATATTCAGATGAGGAGAAGAACACATGTATCTCTTCAAAGAAAGCCATCTATGTTAGATGCTGAAGCTTCAAGCACATTGCTTTCCTGTGAGAATTATGCATGTTTTAGAAAGGAATACTTTCTGTAACTAAGGTGCTTCAAGAAGCTCACAGTTTCTCAGTGCAACAAGTTGGTCTATTCAGCTGAGTTGAATAAATACATATGTCTCTCCAAAGAACACTGTCTGTGTCAGAAGCTGCAACATTTAGCACATTGACGCCCTGAGAGAATAGAGTTAAACTTTAAAAGGAATGTTGTCTGCAAACTTGAATGGCCAAGGAGCAGAAAGGCACTTTTCGTTCCGAGTATGCCTATTCAGCTGACTTGAAGACACACATGTATCTCTCGAAAGAAATCCACCTATGTTAGAAGCTGCAGCATCGAACACATTGTTTTCCTGTGAGTACAGAGTTATGCTTTAAAAGGAATATTTTCTGCAATTAAGAGTTTTCAATGTGGAGAATAGGATTTTTGCTTTCAAATTGGCCTAGACATATGAGTTGATGAAACACAAAAATCTCTCAAAAGAAAACCATCCGTATTAGGAAGAGGAACAACTAGCACATGGTTCCCTTGTGAGAATTGAGTTTGTTCTTAAAAGAATATTTCCTGCATATGCCAGTTTCCAAGGTGGAGAAGGCTCATTTTGTTGCAAAAATATCTCTTTGGTTTACTTGAAGAAGCACCTAGGTCTCTCAAAAGAAAACAATCTGTGTTAGAAGGAGGAGCATCTAGACCACTGTTTCCCTGTTAGAATTGAACTAGGTTTTGAAAGGAGTACTTCCTGCAAATCATAGTTTTCAAGGTGGAGAAAGGATCATTTTGTTCCAAGTAGGCCTAATTTACTAAGTTGAAGGAACACATGTATCTCTCCAAGGAAAGCCATCAGTGTTACAACGGCAGCATCTAGCACACAGTTTCGCTTTGAAAACTGAGTGAGTTCTTAAAGAAACACTCCTTGCAAAGCATCGTTTTCAAGGTGGGGAAAGGCTCATTTTGTTCATGTAGGCCTATTTGGCTCAGTTGATCTAACACGTTTATCTCACAAAACAACATCGTCGGTATTAGAGGGAGAAGCACCCAGCACATGGTTTGCCTTTGAGAATTGAGTAAGGTTTGGAAAGGGATACGTGCCGGAAGACATGGTTTTCAACGTGGAGCAAGAATCATTTTGTTCCAAAGACACACATTCAGCCAAGATGAAGAAACACATGTGTCTCAAAAAGAAACCCATCCTTGTTAGAAGCAGGATCGTCTCGTACCTTGTTGCCCTTTGGGAACTGAGTTAGTTTTTGAAAGTTCTTCCTGCAAATCATTGTACCTTTTCAAGGTACAGAAAGGATCTTTTCATTGCCAATAGGCCTGTTCAGATAAGTTGAAGAAACACATGTATCTCTCCAAAGGAAACCGTGTGGGTTTCAAGCTGTAGCATCTCGCTCATTGTTTCCACGTGAGAATTATGTTAGGTTTCTGTGAGGAATAGTTCCTGCATATCATAATATTCCAGGTGAAGATTGGCTCACGTTGTTCCAAATAGGCCTATTCGGCTGAGGTGAAAAAACACAGGTGTCTCTCCAAGGAAAACCGTCTGTGTTAGAACCTGAAGCATCAAGCACATTGTTTCTCTGTGAGAATTGAGTAAGTTTTTGAAAGTAATACTTCCTGAAACTAAGGAGCTTGAAGAAGCAGAGAGGCTTTTTTGCTCCAGTTTGGCATATTCAGCTGAGTTGAAGAGATGCATGTATCTTTTGAAATAAAACCATGTATGCTAGAAGCTGAAGCATCTAGCACATTGATTCTCTGTGAGTAAGGATTCAAGCTTTGAAAGGAATATTGTCTGCAAATAAGAATTTTCAAGGTGGAGAAAGGCACCTTTAGTTCCAAGAGACCGATACAACGGCAATGAGGACACACAAATATCTCTTGAAAGAAAATCATCTGTATTAGCAAAAGAAGCATCTAGCAAATCGTTTCCCTCTGAGAATTCAGATGGTTCATTGAAGGAACACTTCCTGCATATCCCTGTTTTCTGGGAAGAGAAAGACTCCAACTGCTACAGAAATGCCTGTTTGGCTAATTGGAAGAAACCTATGTGTCCTTCGGAAGAAAACCATCTGTGTTAGAAGCAGGAGCATCTAGCACATCCTTTCCATGTGAGACATGAGTTACTTTTGGAAAGGAATACTTCGTGACTTAGGCTCGGTTTGCTCAAACAGCCAGTTTAGCGGAGTTGAAGAAACACTTGTATCTCTCCAATGCAAACCATCTCTATTAGAAGTTGCAGCATCTAGCATATTTCTTGCCTGCTAGATTTGAGTTAGCTTTGTATGGACTACTTCCTGCAAATCTTTCTTTTCAAGGTGGAGGAAGACTCATTTTGTTCCAAATTGGTCTGTTCAGCTGAGTTTCAGAAGCATTTGTATCTCTTGAAAGAAAACCAGCTGTGTTATAAGCTGGGGCATCTGCAGCATTGTTTGTAGCTGGAGACTGAGTTAGGTTTTGAAAACAAACACTTCCTCCAACGTCATGACTATAAGGATGTGCTATGCTCTGTTTGCTTCAAATTCCTTATTCTGCTGAGTTGAAGAAACTCATGTAACTCTCATAGGAAAATCAACAACAGTACAAGTGGCAGCATCTAGCACATGGTTCTTGGTGAGGACTGAATTTGTGTTTGAAAGGAATGTTTCCTGAAATTCATAGTTTTCAGGGTGGAGAAAAGCTCCTTTTGCGACCAAGAGACCTGTTGGCTTAGTTGAAGAAACATTGAATCTCTCCAAAGAAAACCATCGATGTTAGAAGCGGGAACATGTGGAACATTGTTTCTAGGTGAGAATAGAGTTAGTTTTTGAAACAATTACTTCCTGCAACTTAGGGGTTTCAAGGAGGACATATGTTCCGTTTGCTTCAAATTTCCTATTTAGTTGAGTTAAAGAAACAAAGGTACCTCTCATCAGAAAGCCGTCTTTGAAACTAGCAGGAGCATTGAGTATTTTTTTCCCTTGTGAGAAAAGAATTAGTGTTGAAGGGAACACTTCCCTCAACTCCTACTATCAAGGAGGAGTAAGGCTCATTTGTTTTAAATATGCCTATTCCACTCAGCTGAAGAAACACATTTCTCTCTATAGAAAATCATCGGTGTAAGAAGCATGAGCAACCACCAGTTGGATTCCTCTTAAGAACTGAGTTAGGTTTTGAAAGGAATACCTCCTACAAACCATAGTTTTCAAGGTAGAGCATGGCTCATTTTGTTTGAAATACTCCTATTGAATTAAGTGGAAGAAACACATGTATCTCTCAACGGAAACCCATCTGTGTTAGAAGCACGAGCATCTAGCACATTGTTTCCCTGTGAGAATTGAATTAACTTGTGAAAGGAGTACTTCCTACAAATATTCATTTTCAAGGTAGACAAAGGATAATTTTGTTCCAAGTAGGCCTATTCAGTGAGGTGATGAAACACATATATCTCTCGACGGAATGACGGCTGTATTAGAAGCATGAGCTTTCAGCACAGGGTTTTCTTGTGAGTACTGGGTTGGTTTTGAAAGGTATATTTCCTGCAATACATGGGTTTCAAGGTGGAGAAATGATCATTTTGTTCCAAATAGAAATATTCAGCTAAGCTGAGGAAAAACATGTGTTCTCGAAAGAATGCCACCTGTGGTAGAAGCAATAGGATCTAGCACTTTGATTCCCTTTTGTAATTGAGGTAGTTTGTGGCAGGATTTCCTCCTGCAAATCCTAGATTTCAAAGTGGATAAAGGATCATTTTGTTCCAAAAAGACCTCTTCTGGAAAGTTGAAGAAAGACATGTATCTCTCAGAAGCACGCCATGTGTGTTAGAAGGTGCGCCATGTATAATATTGATTCCATGTGAGAATTGAGTTCATTTTTGAAAACTATTATTCCTACAACTTATGTGTTTTCAGCTGGAAATAGGCTCTTATAGGTCAAAATTGGCCATTCAGCTTAATTGAAAGAACACACAAATCACCCCAAGAATCACAATCTATGATAAACACTGCAGCATCTTGCACATTGTTTCCCTGTATGTTTTAGGTCAGTTCTGGAAAGGTATAGTAACAGCATCACGTAGTTCTCAAGGCGCAGAAAGGCACATTTTGTCCCAAATGGGCATATTCAGATGAGGAGAAGAACACATGTATCTCTTCAAAGAAAGCCATCTATGTTAGATGCTGAAGCTTCAAGCACATTGCTTTCCTGTGAGAATTATGCATGTTTTAGAAAGGAATACTTTCTGTAACTAAGGTGCTTCAAGAAGCTCACAGTTTCTCAGTGCAACAAGTTGGTCTATTCAGCTGAGTTGAATAAATACATATGTCTCTCCAAAGAACACTGTCTGTGTCAGAAGCTGCAACATTTAGCACATTGACGCCCTGAGAGAATAGAGTTAAACTTTAAAAGGAATGTTGTCTGCAAACTTGAATGGCCAAGGAGCAGAAAGGCACTTTTCGTTCCAAGTATGCCTATTCAGCTGACTTGAAGACACACATGTATCTCTCGAAAGAAATCCACCTATGTTAGAAGCTGCAGCATCGAACACATTGTTTTCCTGTGAGTACAGAGTTATGCTTTAAAAGGAATATTTTCTGCAATTAAGAGTTTTCAATGTGGAGAATAGGATTTTTGCTTTCAAATTGGCCTAGACATATGAGTTGATGAAACACAAAAATCTCTCAAAAGAAAACCATCCGTATTAGGAAGAGGAACAACTAGCACATGGTTCCCTTGTGAGAATTGAGTTTGTTCTTAAAAGAATATTTCCTGCATATGCCAGTTTCCAAGGTGGAGAAGGCTCATTTTGTTGCAAAAATATCTCTTTGGTTTACTTGAAGAAGCACCTAGGTCTCTCAAAAGAAAACAATCTGTGTTAGAAGGAGGAGCATCTAGACCACTGTTTCCCTGTTAGAATTGAACTAGGTTTTGAAAGGAGTACTTCCTGCAAATCATAGTTTTCAAGGTGGAGAAAGGATCATTTTGTTCCAAGTAGGCCTAATTTACTAAGTTGAAGGAACACATGTATCTCTCCAAGGAAAGCCATCAGTGTTACAACGGCAGCATCTAGCACACAGTTTCGCTTTGAAAACTGAGTGAGTTCTTAAAGAAACACTCCTTGCAAAGCATCGTTTTCAAGGTGGGGAAAGGCTCATTTTGTTCATGTAGGCCTATTTGGCTCAGTTGATGTAACACGTTTATCTCACAAAACAACATCGTCGGTATTAGAGGGAGAAGCACCCAGCACATGGTTTGCCTTTGAGAATTGAGTAAGGTTTGGAAAGGGATACGTGCCGGAAGACATGGTTTTCAACGTGGAGCAAGAATCATTTTGTTCCAAAGACACACATTCAGCCAAGATGACGAAACACATGTGTCTCAAAAAGAAACCCATCCTTGTTAGAAGCAGGATCGTCTCGTACCTTGTTGCCCTTTGGGAACTGAGTTAGTTTTTGAAAGTTCTTCCTGCAAATCATTGTACCTTTTCAAGGTACAGAAAGGATCTTTTCATTGCCAATAGGCCTGTTCAGATAAGTTGAAGAAACACATGTATCTCTCCAAAGGAAACCGTGTGGGTTTCAAGCTGTAGCATCTCGCTCATTGTTTCCACGTGAGAATTATGTTAGGTTTCTGTGAGGAATAGTTCCTGCATATCATAATATTCCAGGTGAAGATTGGCTCACGTTGTTCCAAATAGGCCTATTCGGCTGAGGTGAAAAAACACAGGTGTCTCTCCAAGGAAAACCGTCTGTGTTAGAAGTTGAAGCATCAAGCACATTGTTTCTCTGTGAGAATTGAGTAAGTTTTTGAAAGTAATACTTCCTGAAACTAAGGAGCTTGAAGAAGCAGAGAGGCTTTTTTGCTCCAGTTTGGCATATTCAGCTGAGTTGAAGAGATGCATGTATCTTTTGAAATAAAACCATCTATGCTAGAAGCTGAAGCATCTAGCACATTGATTCTCTGTGAGTAAGGATTCAAGCTTTGAAAGGAATATTGTCTGCAAATAAGAATTTTCAAGGTGGAGAAAGGCACCTTTAGTTCCAAGAGACCGATACAACGGCAATGAGGACACACAAATATCTCTTGAAAGAAAATCATCTGTATTAGCAAAAGAAGCATCTAGCAAATCGTTTCCCTCTGAGAATTCAGATGGTTCATTGAAGGAACACTTCCTGCATATCCCTGTTTTCTGGGAAGAGAAAGACTCCAACTGCTACAGAAATGCCTGTTTGGCTAATTGGAAGAAACCTATGTGTCCTTCGGAAGAAAACCATCTGTGTTAGAAGCAGGAGCATCTAGCACATCCTTTCCATGTGAGACATGAGTTACTTTTGGAAAGGAATACTTTGTGACTTAGGCTCGGTTTGCTCAAACAGCCAGTTTAGCGGAGTTGAAGAAACACTTGTATCTCTCCAATGCAAACCATCTCTATTAGAAGTTGCAGCATCTAGCATATTTCTTGCCTGCTAGATTTGAGTTAGCTTTGTATGGACTACTTCCTGCAAATCTTTCTTTTCAAGGTGGAGGAAGACTCATTTTGTTCCAAATTGGTCTGTTCAGCTGAGTTTCAGAAGCATTTGTATCTCTTGAAAGAAAACCAGCTGTGTTATAAGCTGGGGCATCTGCAGCATTGTTTGTAGCTGGAGACTGAGTTAGGTTTTGAAAACAAACACTTCCTCCAACGTCATGACTATAAGGATGTGCTATGCTCTGTTTGCTTCAAATTCCTTATTCTGCTGAGTTGAAGAAACTCATGTAACTCTCATAGGAAAATCAACTACAGTACAAGTGGCAGCATCTAGCACATGGTTCTTGGTGAGGACTGAATTTGTGTTTGAAAGGAATGTTTCCTGAAATTCATAGTTTTCAGGGTGGAGAAAAGCTCCTTTTGCGACCAAGAGACCTGTTGGCTTAGTTGAAGAAACATTGAATCTCTCCAAAGAAAACCATCGATGTTAGAAGCGGGAACATCTGGAACATTGTTTCTAGGTGAGAATAGAGTTAGTTTTTGAAACAATTACTTCCTGCAACTTAGGGGTTTCAAGGAGGACATATGTTCCGTTTGCTTCAAATTTCCTATTTAGTTGAGTTAAAGAAACAAAGGTACCTCTCATCAGAAAGCCGTCTTTGAAACTAGCAGGAGCATTGAGTATTTTTTTCCCTTGTGAGAAAAGAATTAGTGTTGAAGGGAACACTTCCCTCAACTCCTACTATCAAGGAGGAGTAAGGCTCATTTGTTTTAAATATGCCTATTCCACTCAGCTGAAGAAACACATTTCTCTCTATAGAAAATCATCGGTGTAAGAAGCATGAGCAACCACCAGTTGGATTCCTCTTAAGAACTGAGTTAGGTTTTGAAAGGAATACCTCCTACAAACCATAGTTTTCAAGGTAGAGCATGGCTCATTTTGTTTGAAATACTCCTATTGAATTAAGTGGAAGAAACACATGTATCTCTCAACGGAAACCCATCTGTGTTAGAAGCACGAGCATCTAGCACATTGTTTCCCTGTGAGAATTGAATTAACTTGTGAAAGGAGTACTTCCTACAAATATTCATTTTCAAGGTAGACAAAGGATAATTTTGTTCCAAGTAGGCCTATTCAGTGAGGTGATGAAACACATATATCTCTCGACGGAATGACGGCTGTATTAGAAGCATGAGCTTTCAGCACAGGGTTTTCTTGTGAGTACTGGGTTGGTTTTGAAAGGTATATTTCCTGCAATACATGGGTTTCAAGGTGGAGAAATGATCATTTTGTTCCAAATAGAAATATTCAGCTAAGCTGAGGAAAAACATGTGTTCTCGAAAGAATGCCACCTGTGGTAGAAGCAATAGGATCTAGCACTTTGATTCCCTTTTGTAATTGAGGTAGTTTGTGGCAGGATTTCCTCCTGCAAATCCTAGATTTCAAAGTGGATAAAGGATCATTTTGTTCCAAAAAGACCTCTTCTGGAAAGTTGAAGAAAGACATGTATCTCTCAGAAGCACGCCATGTGTGTTAGAAGGTGCGCCATGTATAATATTGATTCCATGTGAGAATTGAGTTCATTTTTGAAAACTATTATTCCTACAACTTATGTGTTTTCAGCTGGAAATAGGCTCTTATAGGTCAAAATTGGCCATTCAGCTTAATTGAAAGAACACACAAATCACCCCAAGAATCACAATCTATGATAAACACTGCAGCATCTTGCACATTGTTTCCCTGTATGTTTTAGGTCAGTTCTGGAAAGGTATAGTAACAGCATCACGTAGTTCTCAAGGCGCAGAAAGGCACATTTTGTCCCAAATGGGCATATTCAGATGAGGAGAAGAACACATGTATCTCTTCAAAGAAAGCCATCTATGTTAGATGCTGAAGCTTCAAGCACATTGCTTTCCTGTGAGAATTATGCATGTTTTAGAAAGGAATACTTTCTGTAACTAAGGTGCTTCAAGAAGCTCACAGTTTCTCAGTGCAACAAGTTGGTCTATTCAGCTGAGTTGAATAAATACATATGTCTCTCCAAAGAACACTGTCTGTGTCAGAAGCTGCAACATTTAGCACATTGACGCCCTGAGAGAATAGAGTTAAACTTTAAAAGGAATGTTGTCTGCAAACTTGAATGGCCAAGGAGCAGAAAGGCACTTTTCGTTCCGAGTATGCCTATTCAGCTGACTTGAAGACACACATGTATCTCTCGAAAGAAATCCACCTATGTTAGAAGCTGCAGCATCGAACACATTGTTTTCCTGTGAGTACAGAGTTATGCTTTAAAAGGAATATTTTCTGCAATTAAGAGTTTTCAATGTGGAGAATAGGATTTTTGCTTTCAAATTGGCCTAGACATATGAGTTGATGAAACACAAAAATCTCTCAAAAGAAAACCATCCGTATTAGGAAGAGGAACAACTAGCACATGGTTCCCTTGTGAGAATTGAGTTTGTTCTTAAAAGAATATTTCCTGCATATGCCAGTTTCCAAGGTGGAGAAGGCTCATTTTGTTGCAAAAATATCTCTTTGGTTTACTTGAAGAAGCACCTAGGTCTCTCAAAAGAAAACAATCTGTGTTAGAAGGAGGAGCATCTAGACCACTGTTTCCCTGTTAGAATTGAACTAGGTTTTGAAAGGAGTACTTCCTGCAAATCATAGTTTTCAAGGTGGAGAAAGGATCATTTTGTTCCAAGTAGGCCTAATTTACTAAGTTGAAGGAACACATGTATCTCTCCAAGGAAAGCCATCAGTGTTACAACGGCAGCATCTAGCACACAGTTTCGCTTTGAAAACTGAGTGAGTTCTTAAAGAAACACTCCTTGCAAAGCATCGTTTTCAAGGTGGGGAAAGGCTCATTTTGTTCATGTAGGCCTATTTGGCTCAGTTGATGTAACACGTTTATCTCACAAAACAACATCGTCGGTATTAGAGGGAGAAGCACCCAGCACATGGTTTGCCTTTGAGAATTGAGTAAGGTTTGGAAAGGGATACGTGCCGGAAGACATGGTTTTCAACGTGGAGCAAGAATCATTTTGTTCCAAAGACACACATTCAGCCAAGATGACGAAACACATGTGTCTCAAAAAGAAACCCATCCTTGTTAGAAGCAGGATCGTCTCGTACCTTGTTGCCCTTTGGGAACTGAGTTAGTTTTTGAAAGTTCTTCCTGCAAATCATTGTACCTTTTCAAGGTACAGAAAGGATCTTTTCATTGCCAATAGGCCTGTTCAGATAAGTTGAAGAAACACATGTATCTCTCCAAAGGAAACCGTGTGGGTTTCAAGCTGTAGCATCTCGCTCATTGTTTCCACGTGAGAATTATGTTAGGTTTCTGTGAGGAATAGTTCCTGCATATCATAATATTCCAGGTGAAGATTGGCTCACGTTGTTCCAAATAGGCCTATTCGGCTGAGGTGAAAAAACACAGGTGTCTCTCCAAGGAAAACCGTCTATGTTAGAAGTTGAAGCATCAAGCACATTGTTTCTCTGTGAGAATTGAGTAAGTTTTTGAAAGTAATACTTCCTGAAACTAAGGAGCTTGAAGAAGCAGAGAGGCTTTTTTGCTCCAGTTTGGCATATTCAGCTGAGTTGAAGAGATGCATGTATCTTTTGAAATAAAACCATGTATGATAGAAGCTGAAGCATCTAGCACATTGATTCTCTGTGAGTAAGGATTCAAGCTTTGAAAGGAATATTGTCTGCAAATAAGAATTTTCAAGGTGGAGAAAGGCACCTTTAGTTCCAAGAGACCGATACAACGGCAATGAGGACACACAAATATCTCTTGAAAGAAAATCATCTGTATTAGCAAAAGAAGCATCTAGCAAATCGTTTCCCTCTGAGAATTCAGATGGTTCATTGAAGGAACACTTCCTGCATATCCCTGTTTTCTGGGAAGAGAAAGACTCCAACTGCTACAGAAATGCCTGTTTGGCTAATTGGAAGAAACCTATGTGTCCTTCGGAAGAAAACCATCTGTGTTAGAAGCAGGAGCATCTAGCACATCCTTTCCATGTGAGACATGAGTTACTTTTGGAAAGGAATACTTTGTGACTTAGGCTCGGTTTGCTCAAACAGCCAGTTTAGCGGAGTTGAAGAAACACTTGTATCTCTCCAATGCAAACCATCTCTATTAGAAGTTGCAGCATCTAGCATATTTCTTGCCTGCTAGATTTGAGTTAGCTTTGTATGGACTACTTCCTGCAAATCTTTCTTTTCAAGGTGGAGGAAGACTCATTTTGTTCCAAATTGGTCTGTTCAGCTGAGTTTCAGAAGCATTTGTATCTCTTGAAAGAAAACCAGCTGTGTTATAAGCTGGGGCATCTGCAGCATTGTTTGTAGCTGGAGACTGAGTTAGGTTTTGAAAACAAACACTTCCTCCAACGTCATGACTATAAGGATGTGCTATGCTCTGTTTGCTTCAAATTCCTTATTCTGCTGAGTTGAAGAAACTCATGTAACTCTCATAGGAAAATCAACTACAGTACAAGTGGCAGCATCTAGCACATGGTTCTTGGTGAGGACTGAATTTGTGTTTGAAAGGAATGTTTCCTGAAATTCATAGTTTTCAGGGTGGAGAAAAGCTCCTTTTGCGACCAAGAGACCTGTTGGCTTAGTTGAAGAAACATTGAATCTCTCCAAAGAAAACCATCGATGTTAGAAGCGGGAACATCTGGAACATTGTTTCTAGGTGAGAATAGAGTTAGTTTTTGAAACAATTACTTCCTGCAACTTAGGGGTTTCAAGGAGGACATATGTTCCGTTTGCTTCAAATTTCCTATTTAGTTGAGTTAAAGAAACAAAGGTACCTCTCATCAGAAAGCCGTCTTTGAAACTAGCAGGAGCATTGAGTATTTTTTTCCCTTGTGAGAAAAGAATTAGTGTTGAAGGGAACACTTCCCTCAACTCCTACTATCAAGGAGGAGTAAGGCTCATTTGTTTTAAATATGCCTATTCCACTCAGCTGAAGAAACACATTTCTCTCTGTAGAAAATCATCGGTGTAAGAAGCATGAGCAACCACCAGTTGGATTCCTCTTAAGAACTGAGTTAGGTTTTGAAAGGAATACCTCCTACAAACCATAGTTTTCAAGGTAGAGCATGGCTCATTTTGTTTGAAATACTCCTATTGAATTAAGTGGAAGAAACACATGTATCTCTCAACGGAAACCCATCTGTGTTAGAAGCACGAGCATCTAGCACATTGTTTCCCTGTGAGAATTGAATTAACTTGTGAAAGGAGTACTTCCTACAAATATTCATTTTCAAGGTAGACAAAGGATAATTTTGTTCCAAGTAGGCCTATTCAGTGAGGTGATGAAACACATATATCTCTCGACGGAATGACGGCTGTATTAGAAGCATGAGCTTTCAGCACAGGGTTTTCTTGTGAGTACTGGGTTGGTTTTGAAAGGTATATTTCCTGCAATACATGGGTTTCAAGGTGGAGAAATGATCATTTTGTTCCAAATAGAAATATTCAGCTAAGCTGAGGAAAAACATGTGTTCTCGAAAGAATGCCACCTGTGGTAGTAGCAATAGGATCTAGCACTTTGATTCCCTTTTGTAATTGAGGTAGTTTGTGGCAGGATTTCCTCCTGCAAATCCTAGATTTCAAAGTGGATAAAGGATCATTTTGTTCCAAAATGACCTCTTCTGGAAAGTTGAAGAAAGACATGTATCTCTCAGAAGCACGCCATGTGTGTTAGAAGGTGCACCATGTATAATATTGATTCCATGTGAGAATTGAGTTCATTTTTGAAAACTATTATTCCTACAACTTATGTGTTTTCAGCTGGAAATAGGCTCTTATAGGTCAAAATTGGCCATTCAGCTTAATTGAAAGAACACACAAATCACCCCAAGAATCACAATCTATGATAAACACTGCAGCATCTTGCACATTGTTTCCCTGTATGTTTTAGGTCAGTTCTGGAAAGGTATAGTAACAGCATCACGTAGTTCTCAAGGCGCAGAAAGGCACATTTTGTCCCAAATGGGCATATTCAGATGAGGAGAAGAACACATGTATCTCTTCAAAGAAAGCCATCTATGTTAGATGCTGAAGCTTCAAGCACATTGCTTTCCTGTGAGAATTATGCATGTTTTAGAAAGGAATACTTTCTGTAACTAAGGTGCTTCAAGAAGCTCACAGTTTCTCAGTGCAACAAGTTGGTCTATTCAGCTGAGTTGAATAAATACATATGTCTCTCCAAAGAACACTGTCTGTGTCAGAAGCTGCAACATTTAGCACATTGACGCCCTGAGAGAATAGAGTTAAACTTTAAAAGGAATGTTGTCTGCAAACTTGAATGGCCAAGGAGCAGAAAGGCACTTTTCGTTCCGAGTATGCCTATTCAGCTGACTTGAAGACACACATGTATCTCTCGAAAGAAATCCACCTATGTTAGAAGCTGCAGCATCGAACACATTGTTTTCCTGTGAGTACAGAGTTATGCTTTAAAAGGAATATTTTCTGCAATTAAGAGTTTTCAATGTGGAGAATAGGATTTTTGCTTTCAAATTGGCCTAGACATATGAGTTGATGAAACACAAAAATCTCTCAAAAGAAAACCATCCGTATTAGGAAGAGGAACAACTAGCACATGGTTCCCTTGTGAGAATTGAGTTTGTTCTTAAAAGAATATTTCCTGCATATGCCAGTTTCCAAGGTGGAGAAGGCTCATTTTGTTGCAAAAATATCTCTTTGGTTTACTTGAAGAAGCACCTAGGTCTCTCAAAAGAAAACAATCTGTGTTAGAAGGAGGAGCATCTAGACCACTGTTTCCCTGTTAGAATTGAACTAGGTTTTGAAAGGAGTACTTCCTGCAAATCATAGTTTTCAAGGTGGAGAAAGGATCATTTTGTTCCAAGTAGGCCTAATTTACTAAGTTGAAGGAACACATGTATCTCTCCAAGGAAAGCCATCAGTGTTACAACGGCAGCATCTAGCACACAGTTTCGCTTTGAAAACTGAGTGAGTTCTTAAAGAAACACTCCTTGCAAAGCATCGTTTTCAAGGTGGGGAAAGGCTCATTTTGTTCATGTAGGCCTATTTGGCTCAGTTGATGTAACACGTTTATCTCACAAAACAACATCGTCGGTATTAGAGGGAGAAGCACCCAGCACATGGTTTGCCTTTGAGAATTGAGTAAGGTTTGGAAAGGGATACGTGCCGGAAGACATGGTTTTCAACGTGGAGCAAGAATCATTTTGTTCCAAAGACACACATTCAGCCAAGATGACGAAACACATGTGTCTCAAAAAGAAACCCATCCTTGTTAGAAGCAGGATCGTCTCGTACCTTGTTGCCCTTTGGGAACTGAGTTAGTTTTTGAAAGTTCTTCCTGCAAATCATTGTACCTTTTCAAGGTACAGAAAGGATCTTTTCATTGCCAATAGGCCTGTTCAGATAAGTTGAAGAAACACATGTATCTCTCCAAAGGAAACCGTGTGGGTTTCAAGCTGTAGCATCTCGCTCATTGTTTCCACGTGAGAATTATGTTAGGTTTCTGTGAGGAATAGTTCCTGCATATCATAATATTCCAGGTGAAGATTGGCTCACGTTGTTCCAAATAGGCCTATTCGGCTGAGGTGAAAAAACACAGGTGTCTCTCCAAGGAAAACCGTCTATGTTAGAAGTTGAAGCATCAAGCACATTGTTTCTCTGTGAGAATTGAGTAAGTTTTTGAAAGTAATACTTCCTGAAACTAAGGAGCTTGAAGAAGCAGAGAGGCTTTTTTGCTCCAGTTTGGCATATTCAGCTGAGTTGAAGAGATGCATGTATCTTTTGAAATAAAACCATGTATGATAGAAGCTGAAGCATCTAGCACATTGATTCTCTGTGAGTAAGGATTCAAGCTTTGAAAGGAATATTGTCTGCAAATAAGAATTTTCAAGGTGGAGAAAGGCACCTTTAGTTCCAAGAGACCGATACAACGGCAATGAGGACACACAAATATCTCTTGAAAGAAAATCATCTGTATTAGCAAAAGAAGCATCTAGCAAATCGTTTCCCTCTGAGAATTCAGATGGTTCATTGAAGGAACACTTCCTGCATATCCCTGTTTTCTGGGAAGAGAAAGACTCCAACTGCTACAGAAATGCCTGTTTGGCTAATTGGAAGAAACCTATGTGTCCTTCGGAAGAAAACCATCTGTGTTAGAAGCAGGAGCATCTAGCACATCCTTTCCATGTGAGACATGAGTTACTTTTGGAAAGGAATACTTTGTGACTTAGGCTCGGTTTGCTCAAACAGCCAGTTTAGCGGAGTTGAAGAAACACTTGTATCTCTCCAATGCAAACCATCTCTATTAGAAGTTGCAGCATCTAGCATATTTCTTGCCTGCTAGATTTGAGTTAGCTTTGTATGGACTACTTCCTGCAAATCTTTCTTTTCAAGGTGGAGGAAGACTCATTTTGTTCCAAATTGGTCTGTTCAGCTGAGTTTCAGAAGCATTTGTATCTCTTGAAAGAAAACCAGCTGTGTTATAAGCTGGGGCATCTGCAGCATTGTTTGTAGCTGGAGACTGAGTTAGGTTTTGAAAACAAACACTTCCTCCAACGTCATGACTATAAGGATGTGCTATGCTCTGTTTGCTTCAAATTCCTTATTCTGCTGAGTTGAAGAAACTCATGTAACTCTCATAGGAAAATCAACTACAGTACAAGTGGCAGCATCTAGCACATGGTTCTTGGTGAGGACTGAATTTGTGTTTGAAAGGAATGTTTCCTGAAATTCATAGTTTTCAGGGTGGAGAAAAGCTCCTTTTGCGACCAAGAGACCTGTTGGCTTAGTTGAAGAAACATTGAATCTCTCCAAAGAAAACCATCGATGTTAGAAGCGGGAACATCTGGAACATTGTTTCTAGGTGAGAATAGAGTTAGTTTTTGAAACAATTACTTCCTGCAACTTAGGGGTTTCAAGGAGGACATATGTTCCGTTTGCTTCAAATTTCCTATTTAGTTGAGTTAAAGAAACAAAGGTACCTCTCATCAGAAAGCCGTCTTTGAAACTAGCAGGAGCATTGAGTATTTTTTTCCCTTGTGAGAAAAGAATTAGTGTTGAAGGGAACACTTCCCTCAACTCCTACTATCAAGGAGGAGTAAGGCTCATTTGTTTTAAATATGCCTATTCCACTCAGCTGAAGAAACACATTTCTCTCTATAGAAAATCATCGGTGTAAGAAGCATGAGCAACCACCAGTTGGATTCCTCTTAAGAACTGAGTTAGGTTTTGAAAGGAATACCTCCTACAAGCCATAGTTTTCAAGGTAGAGCATGGCTCATTTTGTTTGAAATACTCCTATTGAATTAAGTGGAAGAAACACATGTATCTCTCAACGGAAACCCATCTGTGTTAGAAGCACGAGCATCTAGCACATTGTTTCCCTGTGAGAATTGAATTAACTTGTGAAAGGAGTACTTCCTACAAATATTCATTTTCAAGGTAGACAAAGGATAATTTTGTTCCAAGTAGGCCTATTCAGTGAGGTGATGAAACACATATATCTCTCGACGGAATGACGGCTGTATTAGAAGCATGAGCTTTCAGCACAGGGTTTTCTTGTGAGTACTGGGTTGGTTTTGAAAGGTATATTTCCTGCAATACATGGGTTTCAAGGTGGAGAAATGATCATTTTGTTCCAAATAGAAATATTCAGCTAAGCTGAGGAAAAACATGTGTTCTCGAAAGAATGCCACCTGTGGTAGAAGCAATAGGATCTAGCACTTTGATTCCCTTTTGTAATTGAGGTAGTTTGTGGCAGGATTTCCTCCTGCAAATCCTAGATTTCAAAGTGGATAAAGGATCATTTTGTTCCAAAAAGACCTCTTCTGGAAAGTTGAAGAAAGACATGTATCTCTCAGAAGCACGCCATGTGTGTTAGAAGGTGCACCATGTATAATATTGATTCCATGTGAGAATTGAGTTCATTTTTGAAAACTATTATTCCTACAACTTATGTGTTTTCAGCTGGAAATAGGCTCTTATAGGTCAAAATTGGCCATTCAGCTTAATTGAAAGAACACACAAATCACCCCAAGAATCACAATCTATGATAAACACTGCAGCATCTTGCACATTGTTTCCCTGTATGTTTTAGGTCAGTTCTGGAAAGGTATAGTAACAGCATCACGTAGTTCTCAAGGCGCAGAAAGGCACATTTTGTCCCAAATGGGCATATTCAGATGAGGAGAAGAACACATGTATCTCTTCAAAGAAAGCCATCTATGTTAGATGCTGAAGCTTCAAGCACATTGCTTTCCTGTGAGAATTATGCATGTTTTAGAAAGGAATACTTTCTGTAACTAAGGTGCTTCAAGAAGCTCACAGTTTCTCAGTGCAACAAGTTGGTCTATTCAGCTGAGTTGAATAAATACATATGTCTCTCCAAAGAACACTGTCTGTGTCAGAAGCTGCAACATTTAGCACATTGACGCCCTGAGAGAATAGAGTTAAACTTTAAAAGGAATGTTGTCTGCAAACTTGAATGGCCAAGGAGCAGAAAGGCACTTTTCGTTCCGAGTATGCCTATTCAGCTGACTTGAAGACACACATGTATCTCTCGAAAGAAATCCACCTATGTTAGAAGCTGCAGCATCGAACACATTGTTTTCCTGTGAGTACAGAGTTATGCTTTAAAAGGAATATTTTCTGCAATTAAGAGTTTTCAATGTGGAGAATAGGATTTTTGCTTTCAAATTGGCCTAGACATATGAGTTGATGAAACACAAAAATCTCTCAAAAGAAAACCATCCGTATTAGGAAGAGGAACAACTAGCACATGGTTCCCTTGTGAGAATTGAGTTTGTTCTTAAAAGAATATTTCCTGCATATGCCAGTTTCCAAGGTGGAGAAGGCTCATTTTGTTGCAAAAATATCTCTTTGGTTTACTTGAAGAAGCACCTAGGTCTCTCAAAAGAAAACAATCTGTGTTAGAAGGAGGAGCATCTAGACCACTGTTTCCCTGTTAGAATTGAACTAGGTTTTGAAAGGAGTACTTCCTGCAAATCATAGTTTTCAAGGTGGAGAAAGGATCATTTTGTTCCAAGTAGGCCTAATTTACTAAGTTGAAGGAACACATGTATCTCTCCAAGGAAAGCCATCAGTGTTACAACGGCAGCATCTAGCACACAGTTTCGCTTTGAAAACTGAGTGAGTTCTTAAAGAAACACTCCTTGCAAAGCATCGTTTTCAAGGTGGGGAAAGGCTCATTTTGTTCATGTAGGCCTATTTGGCTCAGTTGATGTAACACGTTTATCTCACAAAACAACATCGTCGGTATTAGAGGGAGAAGCACCCAGCACATGGTTTGCCTTTGAGAATTGAGTAAGGTTTGGAAAGGGATACGTGCCGGAAGACATGGTTTTCAACGTGGAGCAAGAATCATTTTGTTCCAAAGACACACATTCAGCCAAGATGACGAAACACATGTGTCTCAAAAAGAAACCCATCCTTGTTAGAAGCAGGATCGTCTCGTACCTTGTTGCCCTTTGGGAACTGAGTTAGTTTTTGAAAGTTCTTCCTGCAAATCATTGTACCTTTTCAAGGTACAGAAAGGATCTTTTCATTGCCAATAGGCCTGTTCAGATAAGTTGAAGAAACACATGTATCTCTCCAAAGGAAACCGTGTGGGTTTCAAGCTGTAGCATCTCGCTCATTGTTTCCACGTGAGAATTATGTTAGGTTTCTGTGAGGAATAGTTCCTGCATATCATAATATTCCAGGTGAAGATTGGCTCACGTTGTTCCAAATAGGCCTATTCGACTGAGGTGAAAAAACACAGGTGTCTCTCCAAGGAAAACCGTCTATGTTAGAAGTTGAAGCATCAAGCACATTGTTTCTCTGTGAGAATTGAGTAAGTTTTTGAAAGTAATACTTCCTGAAACTAAGGAGCTTGAAGAAGCAGAGAGGCTTTTTTGCTCCAGTTTGGCATATTCAGCTGAGTTGAAGAGATGCATGTATCTTTTGAAATAAAACCATGTATGCTAGAAGCTGAAGCATCTAGCACATTGATTCTCTGTGAGTAAGGATTCAAGCTTTGAAAGGAATATTGTCTGCAAATAAGAATTTTCAAGGTGGAGAAAGGCACCTTTAGTTGCAAGAGACCGATACAACGGCAGTGAGGACACACAAATATCTCTTGGAAGAAAATCATCTGTATTAGCAAAAGAAGCATCTAGCAAATCGTTTCCCTCTGAGAATTCAGATGGTTCATTGAAGGAACACTTCCTGCATATCCCTGTTTTCTGGGAAGAGAAAGACTCCAACTGCTACAGAAATGCCTGTTTGGCTAATTGGAAGAAACCTATGTGTCCTTCGGAAGAAAACCATCTGTGTTAGAAGCAGGAGCATCTAGCACATCCTTTCCATGCGAGACATGAGTTACTTTTGGAAAGGAATACTTCGTGACTTAGGCTCGGTTTGCTCAAACAGCCAGTTTAGCGGAGTTGAAGAAACACTTGTATCTCTCCAATGCAAACCATCTCTATTAGAAGTTGCAGCATCTAGCATATTTCTTGCCTGCTAGATTTGAGTTAGCTTTGTATGGACTACTTCCTGCAAATCTTTCTTTTCAAGGTGGAGGAAGACTCATTTTGTTCCAAATTGGTCTGTTCAGCTGAGTTTCAGAAGCATTTGTATCTCTTGAAAGAAAACCAGCTGTGTTATAAGCTGGGGCATCTGCAGCATTGTTTGTAGCTGGAGACTGAGTTAGGTTTTGAAAACAAACACTTCCTCCAACGTCATGAGTATAAGGATGTGCTATGCTCTGTTTGCTTCAAATTCCTTATTCTGCTGAGTTGAAGAAACTCATGTAACTCTCATAGGAAAATCAACTACAGTACAAGTGGCAGCATCTAGCACATGGTTCTTGGTGAGGACTGAATTTGTGTTTGAAAGGAATGTTTCCTGAAATTCATAGTTTTCAGGGTGGAGAAAAGCTCCTTTTGCGACCAAGAGACCTGTTGGCTTAGTTGAAGAAACATTGAATCTCTCCAAAGAAAACCATCGATGTTAGAAGCGGGAACATCTGGAACATTGTTTCTAGGTGAGAATAGAGTTAGTTTTTGAAACAATTACTTCCTGCAACTTAGGGGTTTCAAGGAGGACATATGTTCCGTTTGCTTCAAATTTCCTATTTAGTTGAGTTAAAGAAACAAAGGTAACTCTCATCAGAAAGCCGTCTTTGAAACTAGCAGGAGCATTGAGTATTTTTTTCCCTTGTGAGAAAAGAATTAGTGTTGAAGGGAACACTTCCCTCAACTCCTACTATCAAGGAGGAGTAAGGCTCATTTGTTTTAAATATGCCTATTCCACTCAGCTGAAGAAACACATTTCTCTCTATAGAAAATCATCGGTGTAAGAAGCATGAGCAACCACCAGTTGGATTCCTCTTAAGAACTGAGTTAGGTTTTGAAAGGAATACCTCCTACAAACCATAGTTTTCAAGGTAGAGCATGGCTCATTTTGTTTGAAATACTCCTATTGAATTAAGTGGAAGAAACACATGTATCTCTCAACGGAAACCCATCTGTGTTAGAAGCACGAGCATCTAGCACATTGTTTCCCTGTGAGAATTGAATTAACTTGTGAAAGGAGTACTTCCTACAAATATTCATTTTCAAGGTAGACAAAGGATAATTTTGTTCCAAGTAGGCCTATTCAGTGAGGTGATGAAACACATATATCTCTCGACGGAATGACGGCTGTATTAGAAGCATGAGCTTTCAGCACAGGGTTTTCTTGTGAGTACTGGGTTGGTTTTGAAAGGTATATTTCCTGCAATACATGGGTTTCAAGGTGGAGAAATGATCATTTTGTTCCAAATAGAAATATTCAGCTAAGCTGAGGAAAAACATGTGTTCTCGAAAGAATGCCACCTGTGGTAGAAGCAATAGGATCTAGCACTTTGATTCCCTTTTGTAATTGAGGTAGTTTGTGGCAGGATTTCCTCCTGCAAATCCTAGATTTCAAAGTGGATAAAGGATCATTTTGTTCCAAAAAGACCTCTTCTGGAAAGTTGAAGAAAGACATGTATCTCTCAGAAGCACGCCATGTGTGTTAGAAGGTGCACCATGTATAATATTGATTCCATGTGAGAATTGAGTTCATTTTTGAAAACTATTATTCCTACAACTTATGTGTTTTCAGCTGGAAATAGGCTCTTATAGGTCAAAATTGGCCATTCAGCTTAATTGAAAGAACACACAAATCACCCCAAGAATCACAATCTATGATAAACACTGCAGCATCTTGCACATTGTTTCCCTGTATGTTTTAGGTCAGTTCTGGAAAGGTATAGTAACAGCATCACGTAGTTCTCAAGGCGCAGAAAGGCACATTTTGTCCCAAATGGGCATATTCAGATGAGGAGAAGAACACATGTATCTCTTCAAAGAAAGCCATCTATGTTAGATGCTGAAGCTTCAAGCACATTGCTTTCCTGTGAGAATTATGCATGTTTTAGAAAGGAATACTTTCTGTAACTAAGGTGCTTCAAGAAGCTCACAGTTTCTCAGTGCAACAAGTTGGTCTATTCAGCTGAGTTGAATAAATACATATCTCTCTCCAAAGAACACTGTCTGTGTCAGAAGCTGCAACATTTAGCACATTGACGCCCTGAGAGAATAGAGTTAAACTTTAAAAGGAATGTTGTCTGCAAACTTGAATGGTCAAGGAGCAGAAAGGCACTTTTCGTTCCAAGTATGCCTATTCAGCTGACTTGAAGACACACATGTATCTCTCGAAAGAAATCCACCTATGTTAGAAGCTGCAGCATCGAACACATTGTTTTCCTGTGAGTACAGAGTTATGCTTTAAAAGGAATATTTTCTGCAATTAAGAGTTTTCAATGTGGAGAATAGGATTTTTGCTTTCAAATTGGCCTAGACATATGAGTTGATGAAACACAAAAATCTCTCAAAAGAAAACCATCCGTATTAGGAAGAGGAACAACTAGCACATGGTTCCCTTGTGAGAATTGAGTTTGTTCTTAAAAGAATATTTCCTGCATATGCCAGTTTCCAAGGTGGAGAAGGCTCATTTTGTTGCAAAAATATCTCTTTGGTTTACTTGAAGAAGCACCTAGGTCTCTCAAAAGAAAACAATCTGTGTTAGAAGGAGGAGCATCTAGACCACTGTTTCCCTGTTAGAATTGAACTAGGTTTTGAAAGGAGTACTTCCTGCAAATCATAGTTTTCAAGGTGGAGAAAGGATCATTTTGTTCCAAGTAGGCCTAATTAATTAAGTTGAAGGAACACATGTATCTCTCCAAGGAAAGCCATCAGTGTTACAACTGCAGCATCTAGCACACAGTTTCGCTTTGAAAACTGAGTGAGTTCTTAAAGAAACACTCCTTGCAAATCATCGTTTTCAAGGTGGGGAAAGGCTCATTTTGTTCATGTAGGCCTATTTGGCTCAGTTGATGTAACACGTTTATCTCACAAAACAACATCGTCGGTATTAGAGGGAGAAGCACCCAGCACATGGTTTGCCTTTGAGAATTGAGTAAGGTTTGGAAAGGGATACGTGCCGGAAGACATGGTTTTCAACGTGGAGCAAGAATCATTTTGTTCCAAAGACACACATTCAGCCAAGATGATGAAAAACATGTGTCTCAAAAAGAAACCCATCCTTGTTAGAAGCAGGATCATCTCGTACCTTGTTGCCCTTTGGGAACTGAGTTAGTTTTTGAAAGTTCTTCCTGCAAATCATTGTACCTTTTCAAGGTACAGAAAGGATCTTTTCATTGCCAATAGGCCTGTTCAGATAAGTTGAAGAAACACATGTATCTCTCCAAAGGAAACCTTGTGGGTTTCAAGCTGTAGCATCTCGCTCATTGTTTCCACGTGAGAATTATGTTAGGTTTCTGTGAGGAATAGTTCCTGCATATCATAATATTCCAGGAGAAGATTGGCTCACGTTGTTCCAAATAGGCCTATTCGGCTGAGGTGAAAAAACACAGGTGTCTCTCCAAGGAAAACCGTCTATGTTAGAAGTTGAAGCATCAAGCACATTGTTTCTCTGTGAGAATTGAGTAAGTTTTTGAAAGTAATACTTCCTGAAACTAAGGAGCTTGAAGAAGCAGAGAGGCTTTTTTGCTCCAGTTTGGCATATTCAGCTGAGTTGAAGAGATGCATGTATCTTTTGAAATAAAACCATCTATGCTAGAAGCTGAAGCATCTAGCACATTGATTCTCTGTGAGTAAGGATTCAAGCTTTGAAAGGAATATTGTCTGCAAATAAGAATTTTCAAGGTGGAGAAAGGCACCTTTAGTTCCAAGAGACCGATACAACGGCAATGAGGACACACAAATATCTCTTGAAAGAAAATCATCTGTATTAGCAAAAGAAGCATCTAGCAAATCGTTTCCCTCTGAGAATTCAGATGGTTCATTGAAGGAACACTTCCTGCATATCCCTGTTTTCTGGGAAGAGAAAGACTCCAACTGCTACAGAAATGCCTGTTTGGCTAATTGGAAGAAACCTATGTGTCCTTCGGAAGAAAACCATCTGTGTTAGAAGCAGGAGCATCTAGCACATCCTTTCCATGCGAGACATGAGTTACTTTTGGAAAGGAATACTTCGTGACTTAGGCTCGGTTTGCTCAAACAGCCAGTTTAGCGGAGTTGAAGAAACACTTGTATCTCTCCAATGCAAACCATCTCTATTAGAAGTTGCAGCATCTAGCATATTTCTTGCCTGCTAGATTTGAGTTAGCTTTGTATGGACTACTTCCTGCAAATCTTTCTTTTCAAGGTGGAGGAAGACTCATTTTGTTCCAAATTGGTCTGTTCAGCTGAGTTTCAGAAGCATTTGTATCTCTTGAAAGAAAACCAGCTGTGTTATAAGCTGGGGCATCTGCAGCATTGTTTGTAGCTGGAGACTGAGTT
This sequence comes from Castor canadensis, assembly GCF_047511655.1. NCBI lineage: Eukaryota > Metazoa > Chordata > Mammalia > Rodentia > Castoridae > Castor > Castor canadensis. The sequence continues at coordinate 72,818,973 of NC_133394.1, read as the reverse complement.
AGGTTTTGAAAACAAACACTTCCTCCAACGTCATGACTATAAGGATGTGCTATGCTCTGTTTGCTTCAAATTCCTTATTCTGCTGAGTTGAAGAAACTCATGTAACTCTCATAGGAAAATCAACTACAGTACAAGTGGCAGCATCTAGCACATGGTTCTTGGTGAGGACTGAATTTGTGTTTGAAAGGAATGTTTCCTGAAATTCATAGTTTTCAGGGTGGAGAAAAGCTCCTTTTGCGACCAAGAGACCTGTTGGCTTAGTTGAAGAAACATTGAATCTCTCCAAAGAAAACCATCGATGTTAGAAGCGGGAACATCTGGAACATTGTTTCTAGGTGAGAATAGAGTTAGTTTTTGAAACAATTACTTCCTGCAACTTAGGGGTTTCAAGGAGGACATATGTTCCGTTTGCTTCAAATTTCCTATTTAGTTGAGTTAAAGAAACAAAGGTACCTCTAATCAGAAAGCCATCTTTGAAACTAGCAGGAGCATTGAGTATTTTTTTCCCTTGTGAGAAAAGAATTAGTGTTGAAGGGAACACTTCCCTCAACTCCTACTATCAAGGAGGAGTAAGGCTCATTTGTTTTAAATATGCCTATTCCACTCAGCTGAAGAAACACATTTCTCTCTATAGAAAATCATCGGTGTAAGAAGCATGAGCAACCACCAGTTGGATTCCTCTTAAGAACTGAGTTAGGTTTTGAAAGGAATACCTCCTACAAACCATAGTTTTCAAGGTAGAGCATGGCTCATTTTGTTTGAAATACTCCTATTGAATTAAGTGGAAGAAACACATGTATCTCTCAACGGAAACCCATCTGTGTTAGAAGCACGAGCATCTAGCACATTGTTTCCCTGTGAGAATTGAATTAACTTGTGAAAGGAGTACTTCCTACAAATATTCATTTTCAAGGTAGACAAAGGATAATTTTGTTCCAAGTAGGCCTATTCAGTGAGGTGATGAAACACATATATCTCTCGACGGAATGACGGCTGTATTAGAAGCATGAGCTTTCAGCACAGGGTTTTCTTGTGAGTACTGGGTTGGTTTTGAAAGGTATATTTCCTGCAATACATGGGTTTCAAGGTGGAGAAATGATCATTTTGTTCCAAATAGAAATATTCAGCTAAGCTGAGGAAAAACATGTGTTCTCGAAAGAATGCCACCTGTGGTAGAAGCAATAGGATCTAGCACTTTGATTCCCTTTTGTAATTGAGGTAGTTTGTGGCAGGATTTCCTCCTGCAAATCCTAGATTTCAAAGTGGATAAAGGATCATTTTGTTCCAAAAAGACCTCTTCTGGAAAGTTGAAGAAAGACATGTATCTCTCAGAAGCACGCCATGTGTGTTAGAAGGTGCACCATGTATAATATTGATTCCATGTGAGAATTGAGTTCATTTTTGAAAACTATTATTCCTACAACTTATGTGTTTTCAGCTGGAAATAGGCTCTTATAGGTCAAAATTGGCCATTCAGCTTAATTGAAAGAACACACAAATCACCCCAAGAATCACAATCTATGATAAACACTGCAGCATCTTGCACATTGTTTCCCTGTATGTTTTAGGTCAGTTCTGGAAAGGTATAGTAACAGCATCACGTAGTTCTCAAGGCGCAGAAAGGCACATTTTGTCCCAAATGGGCATATTCAGATGAGGAGAAGAACACATGTATCTCTTCAAAGAAAGCCATCTATGTTAGATGCTGAAGCTTCAAGCACATTGCTTTCCTGTGAGAATTATGCATGTTTTAGAAAGGAATACTTTCTGTAACTAAGGTGCTTCAAGAAGCTCACAGTTTCTCAGTGCAACAAGTTGGTCTATTCAGCTGAGTTGAATAAATACATATGTCTCTCCAAAGAACACTGTCTGTGTCAGAAGCTGCAACATTTAGCACATTGACGCCCTGAGAGAATAGAGTTAAACTTTAAAAGGAATGTTGTCTGCAAACTTGAATGGTCAAGGAGCAGAAAGGCACTTTTCGTTCCAAGTATGCCTATTCAGCTGACTTGAAGACACACATGTATCTCTCGAAAGAAATCCACCTATGTTAGAAGCTGCAGCATCGAACACATTGTTTTCCTGTGAGTACAGAGTTATGCTTTAAAAGGAATATTTTCTGCAATTAAGAGTTTTCAATGTGGAGAATAGGATTTTTGCTTTCAAATTGGCCTAGACATATGAGTTGATGAAACACAAAAATCTCTCAAAAGAAAACCATCCGTATTAGGAAGAGGAACAACTAGCACATGGTTCCCTTGTGAGAATTGAGTTTGTTCTTAAAAGAATATTTCCTGCATATGCCAGTTTCCAAGGTGGAGAAGGCTCATTTTGTTGCAAAAATATCTCTTTGGTTTACTTGAAGAAGCACCTAGGTCTCTGGAAAGAAAACAATCTGTGTTAGAAAGAGGAGCATCTAGACCACTGTTTCCCTGTTAGAATTGAACTAGGTTTTGAAAGGAGTACTTCCTGCAAATCATAGTTTTCAAGGTGGAGAAAGGATCATTTTGTTCCAAGTAGGCCTAATTTACTAAGTTGAAGGAACACATGTATCTCTCCAAGGAAAGCCATCAGTGTTACAACGGCAGCATCTAGCACACAGTTTCGCTTTGAAAACTGAGTGAGTTCTTAAAGAAACACTACTTGCAAAGCATCGTTTTCAAGGTGGGGAAAGGCTCATTTTGTTCATGTAGGCCTATTTGGCTCAGTTGATCTAACACGTTTATCTCACAAAACAACATCGTCAGTATTAGAGGGAGAAGCACCCAGCACATGGTTTGCCTTTGAGAATTGAGTAAGGTTTGGAAAGGGATACGTGCCGGAAGACATGGTTTTCAACGTGGAGCAAGAATCATTTTGTTCCAAAGACACACATTCAGCCAAGATGACGAAACACATGTGTCTCAAAAAGAAACCCATCCTTGTTAGAAGCAGGATCGTCTCGTACCTTGTTGCCCTTTGGGAACTGAGTTAGATTTGAAAGTTCTTCCTGCAAATCATTGTACCTTTTCAAGGTACAGAAAGGATCTTTTCATTGCCAATAGGCCTGTTCAGATAAGTTGAAGAAACACATGTATCTCTCCAAAGGAAACCGTGTGGGTTTCAAGCTGTAGCATCTCGCTCATTGTTTCCACGTGAGAATTATGTTAGGTTTCTGTGAGGAATAGTTCCTGCATATCATAATATTCCAGGTGAAGATTGGCTCAAGTTGTTCCAAATAGGCCTATTCGGCTGAGGTGAAAAAACACAGGTGTCTCTCCAAGGAAAACCGTCTATGTTAGAAGTTGAAGCATCAAGCACATTGTTTCTCTGTGAGAATTGAGTAAGTTTTTGAAAGTAATACTTCCTGAAACTAAGGAGCTTGAAGAAGCAGAGAGGCTTTTTTGCTCCAGTTTGGCATATTCAGCTGAGTTGAAGAGATGCATGTATCTTTTGAAATAAAACCATCTATGCTAGAAGCTGAAGCATCTAGCACATTGATTCTCTGTGAGTAAGGATTCAAGCTTTGAAAGGAATATTGTCTGCAAATAAGAATTTTCAAGGTGGAGAAAGGCACCTTTAGTTGCAAGAGACCGATACAACGGCAGTGAGGACACACAAATATCTCTTGAAAGAAAATCATCTGTATTAGCAAAAGAAGCGTCTAGCAAATCGTTTCCCTCTGAGAATTCAGATGGTTCATTGAAGGAACACTTCCTGCATATCCCTGTTTTCTGGGAAGAGAAAGACTCCAACTGCTACAGAAATGCCTGTTTGGCTAATTGGAAGAAACCTATGTGTCCTTCGGAAGAAAACCATCTGTGTTAGAAGCAGGAGCATCTAGCACATCCTTTCCATGCGAGACATGAGTTACTTTTGGAAAGGAATACTTCGTGACTTAGGCTCGGTTTGCTCAAACAGCCAGTTTAGCGGAGTTGAAGAAACACTTGTATCTCTCCAATGCAAACCATCTCTATTAGAAGTTGCAGCATCTAGCATATTTCTTGCCTGCTAGATTTGAGTTAGCTTTGTATGGACTACTTCCTGCAAATCTTTCTTTTCAAGGTGGAGGAAGACTCATTTTGTTCCAAATTGGTCTGTTCAGCTGAGTTTCAGAAGCATTTGTATCTCTTGAAAGAAAACCAGCTGTGTTATAAGCTGGAGCATCTGCAGCATTGTTTGTAGCTGGAGACTGAGTTAGGTTTTGAAAACAAACACTTCCTCCAACGTCATGACTATAAGGATGTGCTATGCTCTGTTTGCTTCAAATTCCTTATTCTGCTGAGTTGAAGAAACTCATGTAACTCTCATAGGAAAATCAACTACAGTACAAGTGGCAGCATCTAGCACATGGTTCTTGGTGAGGACTGAATTTGTGTTTGAAAGGAATGTTTCCTGAAATTCATAGTTTTCAGGGTGGAGAAAAGCTCCTTTTGCGACCAAGAGACCTGTTGGCTTAGTTGAAGAAACATTGAATCTCTCCAAAGAAAACCATCGATGTTAGAAGCGGGAACATCTGGAACATTGTTTCTAGGTGAGAATAGAGTTAGTTTTTGAAACAATTACTTCCTGCAACTTAGGGGTTTCAAGGAGGACATATGTTCCGTTTGCTTCAAATTTCCTATTTAGTTGAGTTAAAGAAACAAAGGTACCTCTCATCAGAAAGCCGTCTTTGAAACTAGCAAGAGCATTGAGTATTTTTTTCCCTTGTGAGAAAAGAATTAGTGTTGAAGGGAACACTTCCCTCAACTCCTACTATCAAGGAGGAGTAAGGCTCATTTGTTTTAAATATGCCTATTCCACTCAGCTGAAGAAACACATTTCTCTCTATAGAAAATCATCGGTGTAAGAAGCATGAGCAACCACCAGTTGGATTCCTCTTAAGAACTGAGTTAGGTTTTGAAAGGAATACCTCCTACAAACCATAGTTTTCAAGGTAGAGCATGGCTCATTTTGTTTGAAATACTCCTATTGAATTAAGTGGAAGAAACACATGTATCTCTCAACGGAAACCCATCTGTGTTAGAAGCACGAGCATCTAGCACATTGTTTCCCTGTGAGAATTGAATTAACTTGTGAAAGGAGTACTTCCTACAAATATTCATTTTCAAGGTAGACAAAGGATAATTTTGTTCCAAGTAGGCCTATTCAGTGAGGTGATGAAACACATATATCTCTCGACGGAATGACGGCTGTATTAGAAGCATGAGCTTTCAGCACAGGGTTTTCTTGTGAGTACTGGGTTGGTTTTGAAAGGTATATTTCCTGCAATACATGGGTTTCAAGGTGGAGAAATGATCATTTTGTTCCAAATAGAAATATTCAGCTAAGCTGAGGAAAAACATGTGTTCTCGAAAGAATGCCACCTGTGGTAGAAGCAATAGGATCTAGCACTTTGATTCCCTTTTGTAATTGAGGTAGTTTGTGGCAGGATTTCCTCCTGCAAATCCTAGATTTCAAAGTGGATAAAGGATCATTTTGTTCCAAAAAGACCTCTTCTGGAAAGTTGAAGAAAGACATGTATCTCTCAGAAGCACGCCATGTGTGTTAGAAGGTGCACCATGTATAATATTGATTCCATGTGAGAATTGAGTTCATTTTTGAAAACTATTATTCCTACAACTTATGTGTTTTCAGCTGGAAATAGGCTCTTATAGGTCAAAATTGGCCATTCAGCTTAATTGAAAGAACACACAAATCACCCCAAGAATCACAATCTATGATAAACACTGCAGCATCTTGCACATTGTTTCCCTGTATGTTTTAGGTCAGTTCTGGAAAGGTATAGTAACAGCATCACGTAGTTCTCAAGGCGCAGAAAGGCACATTTTGTCCCAAATGGGCATATTCAGATGAGGAGAAGAACACATGTATCTCTTCAAAGAAAGCCATCTATGTTAGATGCTGAAGCTTCAAGCACATTGCTTTCCTGTGAGAATTATGCATGTTTTAGAAAGGAATACTTTCTGTAACTAAGGTGCTTCAAGAAGCTCACAGTTTCTCAGTGCAACAAGTTGGTCTATTCAGCTGAGTTGAATAAATACATATGTCTCTCCAAAGAACACTGTCTGTGTCAGAAGCTGCAACATTTAGCACATTGACGCCCTGAGAGAATAGAGTTAAACTTTAAAAGGAATGTTGTCTGCAAACTTGAATGGTCAAGGAGCAGAAAGGCACTTTTCGTTCCAAGTATGCCTATTCAGCTGACTTGAAGACACACATGTATCTCTCGAAAGAAATCCACCTATGTTAGAAGCTGCAGCATCGAACACATTGTTTTCCTGTGAGTACAGAGTTATGCTTTAAAAGGAATATTTTCTGCAATTAAGAGTTTTCAATGTGGAGAATAGGATTTTTGCTTTCAAATTGGCCTAGACATATGAGTTGATGAAACACAAAAATCTCTCAAAAGAAAACCATCCGTATTAGGAAGAGGAACAACTAGCACATGGTTCCCTTGTGAGAATTGAGTTTGTTCTTAAAAGAATATTTCCTGCATATGCCAGTTTCCAAGGTGGAGAAGGCTCATTTTGTTGCAAAAATATCTCTTTGGTTTACTTGAAGAAGCACCTAGGTCTCTGGAAAGAAAACAATCTGTGTTAGAAAGAGGAGCATCTAGACCACTGTTTCCCTGTTAGAATTGAACTAGGTTTTGAAAGGAGTACTTCCTGCAAATCATAGTTTTCAAGGTGGAGAAAGGATCATTTTGTTCCAAGTAGGCCTAATTTACTAAGTTGAAGGAACACATGTATCTCTCCAAGGAAAGCCATCAGTGTTACAACTGCAGCATCTAGCACACAGTTTCGCTTTGAAAACTGAGTGAGTTCTTAAAGAAACACTCCTTGCAAATCATCGTTTTCAAGGTGGGGAAAGGCTCATTTTGTTCATGTAGGCCTATTTGGCTCAGTTGATGTAACACGTTTATCTCACAAAACAACATCGTCGGTATTAGAGGGAGAAGCACCCAGCACATGGTTTGCCTTTGAGAATTGAGTAAGGTTTGGAAAGGGATACGTGCCGGAAGACATGGTTTTCAACGTGGAGCAAGAATCATTTTGTTCCAAAGACACACATTCAGCCAAGATGACGAAACACATGTGTCTCAAAAAGAAACCCATCCTTGTTAGAAGCAGGATCGTCTCGTACCTTGTTGCCCTTTGGGAACTGAGTTAGTTTTTGAAAGTTCTTCCTGCAAATCATTGTACCTTTTCAAGGTACAGAAAGGATCTTTTCATTGCCAATAGGCCTGTTCAGATAAGTTGAAGAAACACATGTATCTCTCCAAAGGAAACCGTGTGGGTTTCAAGCTGTAGCATCTCGCTCATTGTTTCCACGTGAGAATTATGTTAGGTTTCTGTGAGGAATAGTTCCTGCATATCATAATATTCCAGGTGAAGATTGGCTCACGTTGTTCCAAATAGGCCTATTCGGCTGAGGTGAAAAAACACAGGTGTCTCTCCAAGGAAAACCGTCTATGTTAGAAGTTGAAGCATCAAGCACATTGTTTCTCTGTGGGAATTGAGTAAGTTTTTGAAAGTAATACTTCCTGAAACTAAGGAGCTTGAAGAAGCAGAGAGGCTTTTTTGCTCCAGTTTGGCATATTCAGCTGAGTTGAAGAGATGCATGTATCTTTTGAAATAAAACCATCTATGCTAGAAGCTGAAGCATCTAGCACATTGATTCTCTGTGAGTAAGGATTCAAGCTTTGAAAGGAATATTGTCTGCAAATAAGAATTTTCAAGGTGGAGAAAGGCACCTTTAGTTGCAAGAGACCGATACAACGGCAGTGAGGACACACAAATATCTCTTGAAAGAAAATCATCTGTATTAGCAAAAGAAGCATCTAGCAAATCGTTTCCCTCTGAGAATTCAGATGGTTCATTGAAGGAACACTTCCTGCATATCCCTGTTTTCTGGGAAGAGAAAGACTCCAACTGCTACAGAAATGCCTGTTTGGCTAATTGGAAGAAACCTATGTGTCCTTCGGAAGAAAACCATCTGTGTTAGAAGCAGGAGCATCTAGCACATCCTTTCCATGTGAGACATGAGTTACTTTTGGAAAGGAATACTTCGTGACTTAGGCTCGGTTTGCTCAAACAGCCAGTTTAGCGGAGTTGAAGAAACACTTGTATCTCTCCAATGCAAACCATCTCTATTAGAAGTTGCAGCATCTAGCATATTTCTTGCCTGCTAGATTTGAGTTAGCTTTGTATGGACTACTTCCTGCAAATCTTTCTTTTCAAGGTGGAGGAAGACTCATTTTGTTCCAAATTGGTCTGTTCAGCTGAGTTTCAGAAGCATTTGTATCTCTTGAAAGAAAACCAGCTGTGTTATAAGCTGGAGCTTCTGCAGCATTGTTTGTAGCTGGAGACTGAGTTAGGTTTTGAAAACAAACACTTCCTCCAACGTCATGACTATAAGGATGTGCTATGCTCTGTTTGCTTCAAATTCCTTATTCTGCTGAGTTGAAGAAACCCATGTAACTCTCATAGGAAAATCAACTACAGTACAAGTGGCAGCATCTAGCACATGGTTGTTGGTGAGGACTGAATTTGTGTTTGAAAGGAATGTTTCCTGAAATTCATAGTTTTCAGGGTGGAGAAAAGCTCCTTTTGCGACCAAGAGACCTGTTGGCTTAGTTGAAGAAACATTGAATCTCTCCAAAGAAAACCATCGATGTTAGAAGCGGGAACATCTGGAACATTGTTTCTAGGTGAGAATAGAGTTAGTTTTTGAAACAATTACTTCCTGCAACATAGGGGTTTCAAGGAGGACATATGTTCCGTTTGCTTCAAATTTCCTATTTAGTTGAGTTAAAGAAACAAAGGTACCTCTCATCAGAAAGCCATCTTTGAAACTAGCAGGAGCATTGAGTATTTTTTTCCCTTGTGAGAAAAGAATTAGTGTTGAAGGGAACACTTCCCTCAACTCCTACTATCAAGGAGGAGTAAGGCTCATTTGTTTTAAATATGCCTATTCCACTCAGCTGAAGAAACACATTTCTCTCTATAGAAAATCATCGGTGTAAGAAGCATGAGCAACCACCAGTTGGATTCCTCTTAAGAACTGAGTTAGGTTTTGAAAGGAATACCTCCTACAAACCATAGTTTTCAAGGTAGAGCATGGCTCATTTTGTTTGAAATACTCCTATTGAATTAAGTGGAAGAAACACATGTATCTCTCAACGGAAACCCATCTGTGTTAGAAGCACGAGCATCTAGCACATTGTTTCCCTGTGAGAATTGAATTAACTTGTGAAAGGAGTACTTCCTACAAATATTCATTTTCAAGGTAGACAAAGGATAATTTTGTTCCAAGTAGGCCTATTCAGTGAGGTGATGAAACACATATATCTCTCGACGGAATGACGGCTGTATTAGAAGCATGAGCTTTCAGCACAGGGTTTTCTTGTGAGTACTGGGTTGGTTTTGAAAGGTATATTTCCTGCAATACATGGGTTTCAAGGTGGAGAAATGATCATTTTGTTCCAAATAGAAATATTCAGCTAAGCTGAGGAAAAACATGTGTTCTCGAAAGAATGCCACCTGTGGTAGAAGCAATAGGATCTAGCACTTTGATTCCCTTTTGTAATTGAGGTAGTTTGTGGCAGGATTTCCTCCTGCAAATCCTAGATTTCAAAGTGGATAAAGGATCATTTTGTTCCAAAAAGACCTCTTCTGGAAAGTTGAAGAAAGACATGTATCTCTCAGAAGCACGCCATGTGTGTTAGAAGGTGCACCATGTATAATATTGATTCCATGTGAGAATTGAGTTCATTTTTGAAAACTATTATTCCTACAACTTATGTGTTTTCAGCTGGAAATAGGCTCTTATAGGTCAAAATTGGCCATTCAGCTTAATTGAAAGAACACACAAATCACCCCAAGAATCACAATCTATGATAAACACTGCAGCATCTTGCACATTGTTTCCCTGTATGTTTTAGGTCAGTTCTGGAAAGGTATAGTAACAGCATCACGTAGTTCTCAAGGCGCAGAAAGGCACATTTTGTCCCAAATGGGCATATTCAGATGAGGAGAAGAACACATGTATCTCTTCAAAGAAAGCCATCTATGTTAGATGCTGAAGCTTCAAGCACATTGCTTTCCTGTGAGAATTATGCATGTTTTAGAAAGGAATACTTTCTGTAACTAAGGTGCTTCAAGAAGCTCACAGTTTCTCAGTGCAACAAGTTGGTCTATTCAGCTGAGTTGAATAAATACATATGTCTCTCCAAAGAACACTGTCTGTGTCAGAAGCTGCAACATTTAGCACATTGACGCCCTGAGAGAATAGAGTTAAACTTTAAAAGGAATGTTGTCTGCAAACTTGAATGGTCAAGGAGCAGAAAGGCACTTTTCGTTCCAAGTATGCCTATTCAGCTGACTTGAAGACACACATGTATCTCTCGAAAGAAATCCACCTATGTTAGAAGCTGCAGCATCGAACACATTGTTTTCCTGTGAGTACAGAGTTATGCTTTAAAAGGAATATTTTCTGCAATTAAGAGTTTTCAATGTGGAGAATAGGATTTTTGCTTTCAAATTGGCCTAGACATATGAGTTGATGAAACACAAAAATCTCTCAAAAGAAAACCATCCGTATTAGGAAGAGGAACAACTAGCACATGGTTCCCTTGTGAGAATTGAGTTTGTTCTTAAAAGAATATTTCCTGCATATGCCAGTTTCCAAGGTGGAGAAGGCTCATTTTGTTGCAAAAATATCTCTTTGGTTTACTTGAAGAAGCACATAGGTCTCTCAAAAGAAAACAATCTGTGTTAGAAGGAGGAGCATCTAGACCACTGTTTCCCTGTTAGAATTGAACTAGGTTTTGAAAGGAGTACTTCCTGCAAATCATAGTTTTCAAGGTGGAGAAAGGATCATTTTGTTCCAAGTAGGCCTAATTTACTAAGTTGAAGGAACACATGTATCTCTCCAAGGAAAGCCATCAGTGTTACAACTGCAGCATCTAGCACACAGTTTCGCTTTGAAAACTGAGTGAGTTCTTAAAGAAACACTCCTTGCAAATCATCGTTTTCAAGGTGGGGAAAGGCTCATTTTGTTCATGTAGGCCTATTTGGCTTAGTTGATGTAACACGTTTATCTCACAAAACAACATCGTCGGTATTAGAGGGAGAAGCACCCAGCACATGGTTTGCCTTTGAGAATTGAGTAAGGTTTGGAAAGGGATACGTGCCGGAAGACATGGTTTTCAACGTGGAGCAAGAATCATTTTGTTCCAAAGACACACATTCAGCCAAGATGACGAAACACATGTGTCTCAAAAAGAAACCCATCCTTGTTAGAAGCAGGATCGTCTCATACCTTGTTGCCCTTTGGGAACTGAGTTAGTTTTTGAAAGTTCTTCCTGCAAATCATTGTACCTTTTCAAGGTACAGAAAGGATCTTTTCATTGCCAATAGGCCTGTTCAGATAAGTTGAAGAAACACATGTATCTCTCCAAAGGAAACCGTGTGGGTTTCAAGCTGTAGCATCTCGCTCATTGTTTCCACGTGAGAATAATGTTAGGTTTCTGTGAGGAATAGTTCCTGCATATCATAATATTCCAGGTGAAGATTGGCTCACGTTGTTCCAAATAGGCCTATTCGGCTGAGGTGAAAAAACACAGGTGTCTCTCCAAGGAAAACCGTCTATGTTAGAAGTTGAAGCATCAAGCACATTGTTTCTCTGTGAGAATTGAGTAAGTTTTTGAAAGTAATACTTCCTGAAACTAAGGAGCTTGAAGAAGCAGAGAGGCTTTTTTGCTCCAGTTTGGCATATTCAGCTGAGTTGAAGAGATGCATGTATCTTTTGAAATAAAACCATGTATGCTAGAAGCTGAAGCATCTAGCACATTGATTCTCTGTGAGTAAGGATTCAAGCTTTGAATGAAATATTGTCTGCAAATAAGAATTTTCAAGGTGGAGAAAGGCACCTTTAGTTCCAAGAGACCGATACAACGGCAGTGAGGACACACAAATATCTCTTGGAAGAAAATCATCTGTATTAGCAAAAGAAGCATCTAGCAAATCGTTTCCCTCTGAGAATTCAGATGGTTCATTGAAGGAACACTTCCTGCATATCCCTGTTTTCTGGGAAGAGAAAGACTCCAACTGCTACAGAAATGCCTGTTTGGCTAATTGGAAGAAACCTATGTGTCCTTCGGAAGAAAACCATCTGTGTTAGAAGCAGGAGCATCTAGCACATCCTTTCCATGTGAGACATGAGTTACTTTTGGAAAGGAATACTTCGTGACTTAGGCTGGGTTTGCTCAAACAGCCAGTTTAGCGGAGTTGAAGAAACACTTGTATCTCTCCAATGCAAACCATCTCTATTAGAAGTTGCAGCATCTAGCATATTTCTTGCCTGCTAGATTTGAGTTAGCTTTGTATGGACTACTTCCTGCAAATCTTTCTTTTCAAGGTGGAGGAAGATTCATTTTGTTCCAAATTGGTCTGTTCAGCTGAGTTTCAGAAGCATTTGTATCTCTTGAAAGAAAACCAGCTGTGTTATAAGCTGGGGCATCTGCAGCATTGTTTGTAGCTGGAGACTGAGTTAGGTTTTGAAAACAAACACTTCCTCCAACGTCATGACTATAAGGATGTGCTATGCTCTGTTTGCTTCAAATTCCTTATTCTGCTGAGTTGAAGAAACTCATGTAACTCTCATAGGAAAATCAACTACAGTACAAGTGGCAGCATCTAGCACATGGTTCTTGGTGAGGACTGAATTTGTGTTTGAAAGGAATGTTTCCTGAAATTCATAGTTTTCAGGGTGGAGAAAAGCTCCTTTTGCGACCAAGAGACCTGTTGGCTTAGTTGAAGAAACATTGAATCTCTCCAAAGAAAACCATCGATGTTAGAAGCGGGAACATCTGGAACATTGTTTCTAGGTGAGAATAGAGTTAGTTTTTGAAACAATTACTTCCTGCAACTTAGGGGTTTCAAGGAGGACATATGTTCCGTTTGCTTCAAATTTCCTATTTAGTTGAGTTAAAGAAACAAAGGTACCTCTCATCAGAAAGCCGTCTTTGAAACTAGCAGGAGCATTGAGTATTTTTTTCCCTTGTGAGAAAAGAATTAGTGTTGAAGGGAACACTTCCCTCAACTCCTACTATCAAGGAGGAGTAAGGCTCATTTGTTTTAAATATGCCTATTCCACTCAGCTGAAGAAACACATTTCTCTCTATAGAAAATCATCGGTGTAAGAAGCATGAGCAACCACCAGTTGGATTCCTCTTAAGAACTGAGTTAGGTTTTGAAAGGAATACCTCCTACAAACCATAGTTTTCAAGGTAGAGCATGGCTCATTTTGTTTGAAATACTCCTATTGAATTAAGTGGAAGAAACACATGTATCTCTCAACGGAAACCCATCTGTGTTAGAAGCACGAGCATCTAGCACATTGTTTCCCTGTGAGAATTGAATTAACTTCTGAAAGGAGTACTTCCTACAAATTTTCATTTTCAAGGTAGACAAAGGATAATTTTGTTCCAAGTAGGCCTATTCAGTGAGGTGATGAAACACATATATCTCTCGACGGAATGACGGCTGTATTAGAAGCATGAGCTTTCAGCACAGGGTTTTCTTGTGAGTAATGGGTTGGTTTTGAAAGGTATATTTCCTGCAATACATGGGTTTCAAGGTGGAGAAATGATCATTTTGTTCCAAATAGAAATATTCAGCTAAGCTGAGGAAAAACATGTGTTCTCGAAAGAATGCCACCTGTGGTAGAAGCAATAGGATCTAGCACTTTGATTCCCTTTTGTAATTGAGGTAGTTTGTGGCAGGATTTCCTCCTGCAAATCCTAGATTTCAAAGTGGATAAAGGATCATTTTGTTCCAAAAAGACCTCTTCTGGAAAGTTGAAGAAAGACATGTATCTCTCAGAAGCACGCCATGTGTGTTAGAAGGTGCACCATGTATAATATTGATTCCATGTGAGAATTGAGTTCATTTTTGAAAACTATTATTCCTACAACTTATGTGTTTTCAGCTGGAAATAGGCTCTTATAGGTCAAAATTGGCCATTCAGCTTAATTGAAAGAACACACAAATCACCCCAAGAATCACAATCTATGATAAACACTGCAGCATCTTGCACATTGTTTCCCTGTATGTTTTAGGTCAGTTCTGGAAAGGTATAGTAACAGCATCACGTAGTTCTCAAGGCGCAGAAAGGCACATTTTGTCCCAAATGGGCATATTCAGATGAGGAGAAGAACACATGTATCTCTTCAAAGAAAGCCATCTATGTTAGATGCTGAAGCTTCAAGCACATTGCTTTCCTGTGAGAATTATGCATGTTTTAGAAAGGAATACTTTCTGTAACTAAGGTGCTTCAAGAAGCTCACAGTTTCTCAGTGCAACAAGTTGGTCTATTCAGCTGAGTTGAATAAATACATATCTCTCTCCAAAGAACACTGTCTGTGTCAGAAGCTGCAACATTTAGCACATTGACGCCCTGAGAGAATAGAGTTAAACTTTAAAAGGAATGTTGTCTGCAAACTTGAATGGTCAAGGAGCAGAAAGGCACTTTTCGTTCCAAGTATGCCTATTCAGCTGACTTGAAGACACACATGTATCTCTCGAAAGAAATCCACCTATGTTAGAAGCTGCAGCATCGAACACATTGTTTTCCTGTGAGTACAGAGTTATGCTTTAAAAGGAATATTTTCTGCAATTAAGAGTTTTCAATGTGGAGAATAGGATTTTTGCTTTCAAATTGGCCTAGACATATGAGTTGATGAAACACAAAAATCTCTCAAAAGAAAACCATCCGTATTAGGAAGAGGAACAACTAGCACATGGTTCCCTTGTGAGAATTGAGTTTGTTCTTAAAAGAATATTTCCTGCATATGCCAGTTTCCAAGGTGGAGAAGGCTCATTTTGTTGCAAAAATATCTCTTTGGTTTACTTGAAGAAGCACATAGGTCTCTCAAAAGAAAACAATCTGTGTTAGAAGGAGGAGCATCTAGACCACTGTTTCCCTGTTAGAATTGAACTAGGTTTTGAAAGGAGTACTTCCTGCAAATCATAGTTTTCAAGGTGGAGAAAGGATCATTTTGTTCCAAGTAGGCCTAATTTACTAAGTTGAAGGAACACATGTATCTCTCCAAGGAAAGCCATCAGTGTTACAACTGCAGCATCTAGCACACAGTTTCGCTTTGAAAACTGAGTGAGTTCTTAAAGAAACACTCCTTGCAAAGCATCGTTTTCAAGGTGGGGAAAGGCTCATTTTGTTCATGTAGGCCTATTTGGCTCAGTTGATGTAACACGTTTATCTCACAAAACAACATCGTAGGTATAAGAGGGAGAAGCACCCAGCACATGGTTTGCCTTTGAGAATTGAGTAAGGTTTGGAAAGGGATACGTGCCGGAAGACATGGTTTTCAACGTGGAGCAAGAATCATTTTGTTCCAAAGACACACATTCAGCCAAGATGACGAAACACATGTGTCTCAAAAAGAAACCCATCCTTGTTAGAAGCAGGATC
Source organism: Castor canadensis (assembly GCF_047511655.1). Classification (NCBI taxonomy): domain Eukaryota; kingdom Metazoa; phylum Chordata; class Mammalia; order Rodentia; family Castoridae; genus Castor; species Castor canadensis. The sequence goes on along the minus strand of NC_133394.1, from coordinate 72,803,499 downwards.
GTCTCGTACCTTGTTGCCCTTTGGGAACTGAGTTAGTTTTTGAAAGTTCTTCCTGCAAATCATTGTACCTTTTCAAGGTACAGAAAGGATCTTTTCATTGCCAATAGGCCTGTTCAGATAAGTTGAAGAAACACATGTATCTCTCCAAAGGAAACCGTGTGGGTTTCAAGCTGTAGCATCTCGCTCATTGTTTCCACGTGAGAATTATGTTAGGTTTCTGTGAGGAATAGTTCCTGCATATCATAATATTCCAGGTGAAGATTGGCTCACGTTGTTCCAAATAGGCCTATTCGGCTGAGGTGAAAAAACACAGGTGTCTCTCCAAGGAAAACCGTCTATGTTAGAAGTTGAAGCATCAAGCACATTGTTTCTCTGTGGGAATTGAGTAAGTTTTTGAAAGTAATACTTCCTGAAACTAAGGAGCTTGAAGAAGCAGAGAGGCTTTTTTGCTCCAGTTTGGCATATTCAGCTGAGTTGAAGAGATGCATGTATCTTTTGGAATAAAACCATCTATGCTAGAAGCTGAAGCATCTAGCACATTGATTCTCTGTGAGTAAGGATTCAAGCTTTGAAAGGAATATTGTCTGCAAATAAGAATTTTCAAGGTGGAGAAAGGCACCTTTAGTTGCAAGAGACCGATACAACGGCAGTGAGGACACACAAATATCTCTTGAAAGAAAATCATCTGTATTAGCAAAAGAAGCATCTAGCAAATCGTTTCCCTCTGAGAATTCAGATGGTTCATTGAAGGAACACTTCCTGCATATCCCTGTTTTCTGGGAAGAGAAAGACTCCAACTGCTACAGAAATGCCTGTTTGGCTAATTGGAAGAAACCTATGTGTCCTTCGGAAGAAAACCATCTGTGTTAGAAGCAGGAGCATCTAGCACATCCTTTCCATGTGAGACATGAGTTACTTTTGGAAAGGAATACTTCGTGACTTAGGCTGGGTTTGCTCAAACAGCCAGTTTAGCGGAGTTGAAGAATCACTTGTATCTCTCCAATGCAAACCATCTCTATTAGAAGTTGCAGCATCTAGCATATTTCTTGCCTGCTAGATTTGAGTTAGCTTAGTATGGACTACTTCCTGCAAATCTTTCTTTTCAAGGTGGAGGAAGACTCATTTTGTTCCAAATTGGTCTGTTCAGCTGAGTTTCAGAAGCATTTGTATCTCTTGAAAGAAAACCAGCTGTGTTATAAGCTGGAGCATCTGCAGCATTGTTTGTAGCTGGAGACTGAGTTAGGTTTTGAAAACAAACACTTCCTCCAACGTCATGACTATAAGGATGTGCTATGCTCTGTTTGCTTCAAATTCCTTATTCTGCTGAGTTGAAGAAACTCATGTAACTCTCATAGGAAAATCAACTACAGTACAAGTGGCAGCATCTAGCACATGGTTCTTGATGAGGACTGAATTTGTGTTTGAAAGGAATGTTTCCTGAAATTCATAGTTTTCAGGGTGGAGAAAAGCTCCTTTTGCGACCAAGAGACCTGTTGGCTTAGTTGAAGAAACATTGAATCTCTCCAAAGAAAACCATCGATGTTAGAAGCGGGAACATCTGGAACATTGTTTCTAGGTGAGAATAGAGTTAGTTTTTCAAACAATTACTTCCTGCAACTTAGGGGTTTCAAGGAGGACATATGTTCCGTTTGCTTCAAATTTCCTATTTAGTTGAGTTAAAGAAACAAAGGTAACTCTCATCAGAAAGCCATCTTTGAAACTAGCAGGAGCATTGAGTATTTTTTTCCCTTGTGAGAAAAGAATTAGTGTTGAAGGGAACACTTCCCTCAACTCCTACTATCAAGGAGGAGTAAGGCTCATTTGTTTTAAATATGCCTATTCCACTCAGCTGAAGAAACACATTTCTCTCTATAGAAAATCATCGGTGTAAGAAGCATGAGCAACCACCAGTTGGATTCCTCTTAAGAACTGAGTTAGGTTTTGAAAGGAATACCTCCTACAAACCATAGTTTTCAAGGTAGAGCATGGCTCATTTTGTTTGAAATACTCCTATTGAATTAAGTGGAAGAAACACATGTATCTCTCAACGGAAACCCATCTGTGTTAGAAGCACGAGCATCTAGCACATTGTTTCCCTGTGAGAATTGAATTAACTTCTGAAAGGAGTACTTCCTACAAATATTCATTTTCAAGGTAGACAAAGGATAATTTTGTTCCAAGTAGGCCTATTCAGTGAGGTGATGAAACACATATATCTCTCGACGGAATGACGGCTGTATTAGAAGCATGAGCTTTCAGCACAGGGTTTTCTTGTGAGTACTGGGTTGGTTTTGAAAGGTATATTTCCTGCAATACATGGGTTTCAAGGTGGAGAAATGATCATTTTGTTCCAAATAGAAATATTCAGCTAAGCTGAGGAAAAACATGTGTTCTCGAAAGAATGCCACCTGGGGTAGAAGCAATAGGATCTAGCACTTTGATTCCCTTTTATAATTGAGGTAGTTTGTGGCAGGATTTCCTCCTGCAAATCCTAGATTTCAAAGTGGATAAAGGATTATTTTGTTCCAAAAAGACCTCTTCTGGAAAGTTGAAGAAAGACATGTATCTCTCAGAAGCACGCCATGTGTGTTAGAAGGTGCACCATGTATAATATTGAATCCATGTGAGAATTGAGTTCATTTTTGAAAACTATTATTCCTACAACTTATGTGTTTTCAGCTGGAAATAGGCTCTTATAGGTCAAAATTGTCCATTCAGCTTAATTGAAAGAACACACAAATCACCCCAAGAATCACAATCTATGATAAACACTGCAGCATCTTGCACATGGTTTCCCTGTATGTTTTAGGTCAGTTCTGGAAAGGTATAGTAACAGCATCACGTAGTTCTCAAGGCGCAGAAAGGCACATTTTGTCCCAAATGGGCATATTCAGATGAGGAGAAGAACACATGTATCTCTTCAAAGAAAGCCATCTATGTTAGATGCTGAAGCTTCAAGCACATTGCTTTCCTGTGAGAATTATGCATGTTTTAGAAAGGAATACTTTCTGTAACTAAGGTGCTTCCAGAAGCTCACAGTTTCTCAGTGCAACAAGTTGGTCTATTCAGCTGAGTTGAATAAATACATATGTCTCTCCAAAGAACACTGTCTGTGTCAGAAGCTGCAACATTTAGCACATTGACGCCATGAGAGAATAGAGTTAAACTTTAAAAGGAATGTTGTCTGCAAACTTGAATGGTCAAGGAGCAGAAAGGCACTTTTCGTTCCAAGTATGCCTATTCAGCTGACTTGAAGACACACATGTATCTCTCGAAAGAAATCCACCTATGTTAGAAGCTGCAGCATCGAACACATTGTTTTCCTGTGAGTACAGAGTTATGTTTTAAAAGGAATATTTTCTGCAATTAAGAGTTTTCAATGTGGAGAATAGGATTTTTGCTTTCAAATTGGCCTAGACATATGAGTTGATGAAACACAAAAATCTCTCAAAAGAAAACCATCCGTATTAGGAAGAGGAACAACTAGCACATGGTTCCCTTGTGAGAATTGAGTTTGTTCTTAAAAGAATATTTCCTGCATATGCCAGTTTCCAAGGTGGAGAAGGCTCATTTTGTTGCAAAAATATCTCTTTGGTTTACTTGAAGAAGCACATAGGTCTCTCAAAAGAAAACAATCTGTGTTAGAAGGAGGAGCATCTAGACCACTGTTTCCCTGTTAGAATTGAACTAGGTTTTGAAAGGAGTACTTCCTGCAAATCATAGTTTTCAAGGTGGAGAAAGGATTATTTTGTTCCAAGTAGTCCTAATTTACTAAGTTGAAGGAACACATGTATCTCTCCAAGGAAAGCCATCAGTGTTACAACTGCAGCATCTAGCACACAGTTTCGCTTTGAAAACTGAGTGAGTTCTTAAAGAAACACTCCTTGCAAAGCATCGTTTTCAAGGTGGGGAAAGGCTCATTTTGTTCATGTAGGCCTATTTGGCTCAGTTGATGTAACACGTTTATCTCACAAAACAACATCGTCGGTATTAGAGGGAGAAGCACCCAGCACATGGTTTGCCTTTGAGAATTGAGTAAGGTTTGGAAAGGGATACGTGCCGGAAGACATGGTTTTCAACGTGGAGCAAGAATCATTTTGTTCCAAAGACACACATTCAGCCAAGATGACGAAACACATGTGTCTCAAAAAGAAACCCATCCTTGTTAGAAGCAGGATCGTCTCGTACCTTGTTGCCCTTTGGGAACTGAGTTAGTTTTTGAAAGTTCTTCCTGCAAATCATTGTACCTTTTCAAGGTACAGAAAGGATCTTTTCATTGCCAATAGGCCTGTTCAGATAAGTTGAAGAAACACATGTATCTCTCCAAAGAAAACCGTGTGGGTTTCAAGCTGTAGCATCTCGCTCATTGTTTCCACGTGAGAATTACGTTAGGTTTCTGTGAGGAATAGTTCCTGCATATCATAATATTCCAGGTGAAGATTGGCTCACGTTGTTCCAAATAGGCCTATTCGGCTGAGGTGAAAAAACACAGGTGTCTCTCCAAGGAAAACCGTCTATGTTAGAAGTTGAAGCATCAAGCACATTGTTTCTCTGTGAGAATTGAGTAAGTTTTTGAAAGTAATACTTCCTGAAACTAAGGAGCTTGAAGAAGCAGAGAGGCTTTTTTGCTCCAGTTTGGCATATTCAGCTGAGTTGAAGAGATGCATGTATCTTTTGGAATAAAACCATCTATGCTAGAAGCTGAAGCATCTAGCACATTGATTCTCTGTGAGTAAGGATTCAAGCTTTGAAAGGAATATTGTCTGCAAATAAGAATTTTCAAGGTGGAGAAAGGCACCTTTAGTTCCAAGAGACCGATACAACGGCAATGAGGACACACAAATATCTCTTGAAAGAAAATCATCTGTATTAGCAAAAGAAGCATCTAGCAAATCGTTTCCCTCTGAGAATTCAGATGGTTCATTGAAGGAACACTTCCTGCATATCCCTGTTTTCTGGGAAGAGAAAGACTCCAACTGCTACAGAAATGCCTGTTTGGCTAATTGGAAGAAACCTATGTGTCCTTCGGAAGAAAACCATCTGTGTTAGAAGCAGGAGCATCTAGCACATCCTTTCCATGTGAGACATGAGTTACTTTTGGAAAGGAATACTTCGTGACTTAGGCTCGGTTTGCTCAAACAGCCAGTTTAGCGGAGTTGAAGAAACACTTGTATCTCTCCAATGCAAACCATCTCTATTAGAAATTGCAGCATCTAGCATATTTCTTGCCTGCTAGATTTGAGTTAGCTTTGTATGGACTACTTCCTGCAAATCTTTCTTTTGAAGGTGGAGGAAGACTCATTTTGTTTCAAATTGGTCTGTTCAGCTGAGTTTCAGAAGCATTTGTATCTCTTGAAAGAAAACCAGCTGTGTTATAAGCTGGAGCATCTGCAGCATTGTTTGTAGCTGGAGACTGAGTTAGGTTTTGAAAACAAACACTTCCTCCAACGTCATGACTATAAGGATGTGCTATGCTCTGTTTGCTTCAAATTCCTTATTCTGCTGAGTTGAAGAAACTCATGTAACTCTCATAGGAAAATCAACTACAGTACAAGTGGCAGCATCTAGCACATGGTTGTTGGTGAGGACTGAATTTGTGTTTGAAAGGAATGTTTCCTGAAATTCATAGTTTTCAGGGTGGAGAAAAGCTCCTTTTGCGACCAAGAGACCTGTTGGCTTAGTTGAAGAAACATTGAATCTCTCCAAAGAAAACCATCGATGTTAGAAGCGGGAACATCTGGAACATTGTTTCTAGGTGAGAATAGAGTTAGTTTTTGAAACAATTACTTCCTGCAACTTAGGGGTTTCAAGGAGGACATATGTTCCGTTTGCTTCAAATTTCCTATTTAGTTGAGTTAAAGAAACAAAGGTACCTCTCATCAGAAAGCCGTCTTTGAAACTAGCAGGAGCATTGAGTATTTTTTTCCCTTGTGAGAAAAGAATTAGTGTTGAAGGGAACACTTCCCTCAACTCCTACTATCAAGGAGGAGTAAGGCTCATTTGTTTTAAATATGCCTATTCCACTCAGCTGAAGAAACACATTTCTCTCTATAGAAAATCATCGGTGTAAGAAGCATGAGCAACCACCAGTTGGATTCCTCTTAAGAACTGAGTTAGGTTTTGAAAGGAATACCTCCTACAAACCATAGTTTTCAAGGTAGAGCATGGCTCATTTTGTTTGAAATACTCCTATTGAATTAAGTGGAAGAAACACATGTATCTCTCAACGGAAACCCATCTGTGTTAGAAGCACGAGCATCTAGCACATTGTTTCCCTGTGAGAATTGAATTAACTTCTGAAAGGAGTACTTCCTACAAATTTTCATTTTCAAGGTAGACAAAGGATAATTTTGTTCCAAGTAGGCCTATTCAGTGAGGTGATGAAACACATATATCTCTCGACGGAATGACGGCTGTATTAGAAGCATGAGCTTTCAGCACAGGGTTTTCTTGTGAGTAATGGGTTGGTTTTGAAAGGTATATTTCCTGCAATACATGGGTTTCAAGGTGGAGAAATGATCATTTTGTTCCAAATAGAAATATTCAGCTAAGCTGAGGAAAAACATGTGTTCTCGAAAGAATGCCACCTGTGGTAGAAGCAATAGGATCTAGCACTTTGATTCCCTTTTGTAATTGAGGTAGTTTGTGGCAGGATTTCCTCCTGCAAATCCTAGATTTCAAAGTGGATAAAGGATCATTTTGTTCCAAAAAGACCTCTTCTGGAAAGTTGAAGAAAGACATGTATCTCTCAGAAGCACGCCATGTGTGTTAGAAGGTGCACCATGTATAATATTGATTCCATGTGAGAATTGAGTTCATTTTTGAAAACTATTATTCCTACAACTTATGTGTTTTCAGCTGGAAATAGGCTCTTATAGGTCAAAATTGGCCATTCAGCTTAATTGAAAGAACACACAAATCACCCCAAGAATCACAATCTATGATAAACACTGCAGCATCTTGCACATTGTTTCCCTGTATGTTTTAGGTCAGTTCTGGAAAGGTATAGTAACAGCATCACGTAGTTCTCAAGGCTCAGAAAGGCACATTTTGTCCCAAATGGGCATATTCAGATGAGGAGAAGAACACATGTATCTCTTCAAAGAAAGCCATCTATGTTAGATGCTGAAGCTTCAAGCACATTGCTTTCCTGTGAGAATTATGCATGTTTTAGAAAGGAATACTTTCTGTAACTAAGGTGCTTCAAGAGCTCACAGTTTCTCAGTGCAACAAGTTGGTCTATTCAGCTGAGTTGAATAAATACATATGTCTCTCCAAAGAACACTGTCTGTGTCAGAAGCTGCAACATTTAGCACATTGACGCCCTGAGAGAATAGAGTTAAACTTTAAAAGGAATGTTGTCTGCAAACTTGAATGGTCAAGGAGCAGAAAGGCACTTTTCGTTCCAAGTATGCCTATTCAGCTGACTTGAAGACACACATGTATCTCTCGAAAGAAATCCACCTATGTTAGAAGCTGCAGCATCGAACACATTGTTTTCCTGTGAGTACAGAGTTATGCTTTAAAAGGAATATTTTCTGCAATTAAGAGTTTTCAATGTGGAGAATAGGATTTTTGGTTTCAAATTGGCCTAGACATATGAGTTGATGAAACACAAAAATCTCTCAAAAGAAAACCATCCGTATTAGGAAGAGGAACAACTAGCACATGGTTCCTTTGTGAGAATTGAGTTTGTTCTTAAAAGAATATTTCCTGCATATGCCAGTTTCCAAGGTGGAGAAGGCTCATTTTGTTGCAAAAATATCTCTTTGGTTTACTTGAAGAAGCACATAGGTCTCTCAAAAGAAAACAATCTGTGTTAGAAGGAGGAGCATCTAGACCACTGTTTCCCTGTTAGAATTGAACTAGGTTTTGAGAGGAGTACTTCCTGCAAATCATAGTTTTCAAGGTGGAGAAAGGATCATTTTGTTCCAAGTAGGCCTAATTTACTAAGTTGAAGGAACACATGTATCTCTCCAAGGAAAGCCATCAGTGTTACAACTGCAGCATCTAGCACACAGTTTCGCTTTGAAAACTGAGTGAGTTCTTAAAGAAACACTCCTTGCAAAGCATCGTTTTCAAGGTGGGGAAAGGCTCATTTTGTTCATGTAGGCCTATTTGGCTCAGTTGATGTAACACGTTTATCTCACAAAACAACATCGTCGGTATTAGAGGGAGAAGCACCCAGCACATGGTTTGCCTTTGAGAATTGAGTAAGGTTTGGAAAGGGATACGTGCCGGAAGACATGGTTTTCAACGTGGAGCAAGAATCATTTTGTTCCAAAGACACACATTCAGCCAAGATGACGAAACACATGTGTCTCAAAAAGAAACCCATCCTTGTTAGAAGCAGGATCATCTCGTACCTTGTTGCCCTTTGGGAACTGAGTTAGTTTTTGAAAGTTCTTCCTGCAAATCATTGTACCTTTTCAAGGTACAGAAAGGATCTTTTCATTGCCAATAGGCCTGTTCAGATAAGTTGAAGAAACACATGTATCTCTCCAAAGGAAACCGTGTGGGTTTCAAGCTGTAGCATCTCGCTCATTGTTTCCACGTGAGAATTATGTTAGGTTTCTGTGAGGAATAGTTCCTGCATATCATAATATTCCAGGTGAAGATTGGCTCACGTTGTTCCAAATAGGCCTATTCGGCTGAGGTGAAAAAACACAGGTGTCTCTCCAAGGAAAACCGTCTATGTTAGAAGTTGAAGCATCAAGCACATTGTTTCTCTGTGGGAATTGAGTAAGTTTTTGAAAGTAATACTTCCTGAAACTAAGGAGCTTGAAGAAGCAGAGAGGCTTTTTTGCTCCAGTTTGGCATATTCAGCTGAGTTGAAGAGATGCATGTATCTTTTGAAATAAAACCATGTATGCTAGAAGCTGAAGCATCTAGCACATTGATTCTCTGTGAGTAAGGATTCAAGCTTTGAATGAAATATTGTCTGCAAATAAGAATTTTCAAGGTGGAGAAAGGCACCTTTAGTTCCAAGAGACCGATACAACGGCAGTGAGGACACACAAATATCTCTTGGAAGAAAATCATCTGTATTAGCAAAAGAAGCATCTAGCAAATCGTTTCCCTCTGAGAATTCAGATGGTTCATTGAAGGAACACTTCCTGCATATCCCTGTTTTCTGGGAAGAGAAAGACTCCAACTGCTACAGAAATGCCTGTTTGGCTAATTGGAAGAAACCTATGTGTCCTTCGGAAGAAAACCATCTGTGTTAGAAGCAGGAGCATCTAGCACATCCTTTCCATGTGAGACATGAGTTACTTTTGGAAAGGAATACTTCGTGACTTAGGCTCGGTTTGCTCAAACAGCCAGTTTAGCGGAGTTGAAGAAACACTTGTATCTCTCCAATGCAAACCATCTCTATTAGAAGTTGCAGCATCTAGCATATTTCTTGCCTGCTAGATTTGAGTTAGCTTTGTATGGACTACTTCCTGCAAATCTTTCTTTTCAAGGTGGAGGAAGATTCATTTTGTTCCAAATTGGTCTGTTCAGCTGAGTTTCAGAAGCATTTGTATCTCTTGAAAGAAAACCAGCTGTGTTATAAGCTGGGGCATCTGCAGCATTGTTTGTAGCTGGAGACTGAGTTAGGTTTTGAAAACAAACACTTCCTCCAACGTCATGACTATAAGGATGTGCTATGCTCTGTTTGCTTCAAATTCCTTATTCTGCTGAGTTGAAGAAACTCATGTAACTCTCATAGGAAAATCAACTACAGTACAAGTGGCAGCATCTAGCACATGGTTCTTGGTGAGGACTGAATTTGTGTTTGAAAGGAATGTTTCCTGAAATTCATAGTTTTCAGGGTGGAGAAAAGCTCCTTTTGCGACCAAGAGACCTGTTGGCTTAGTTGAAGAAACATTGAATGTCTCCAAAGAAAACCATCGATGTTAGAAGCGGGAACATCTGGAACATTGTTTCTAGGTGAGAATAGAGTTAGTTTTTGAAACAATTACTTCCTGCAACTTAGGGGTTTCAAGGAGGACATATGTTCCGTTTGCTTCAAATTTCCTATTTAGTTGAGTTAAAGAAACAAAGGTACCTCTCATCAGAAAGCCGTCTTTGAAACTAGCAGGAGCATTGAGTATTTTTTTCCCTTGTGAGAAAAGAATTAGTGTTGAAGGGAACACTTCCCTCAACTCCTACTATCAAGGAGGAGTAAGGCTCATTTGTTTTAAATATGCCTATTCCACTCAGCTGAAGAAACACATTTCTCTCTATAGAAAATCATCGGTGTAAGAAGCATGAGCAAACACCAGTTGGATTCCTCTTAAGAACTGAGTTAGGTTTTGAAAGGAATACCTCCTACAAACCATAGTTTTCAAGGTAGAGCATGGCTCATTTTGTTTGAAATACTCCTATTGAATTAAGTGGAAGAAACACATGTATCTCTCAACGGAAACCCATCTGTGTTAGAAGCACGAGCATCTAGCACATTGTTTCCCTGTGAGAATTGAATTAACTTCTGAAAGGAGTACTTCCTACAAATTTTCATTTTCAAGGTAGACAAAGGATAATTTTGTTCCAAGTAGGCCTATTCAGTGAGGTGATGAAACACATATATCTCTCGACGGAATGACGGCTGTATTAGAAGCATGAGCTTTCAGCACAGGGTTTTCTTGTGAGTACTGGGTTGGTTTTGAAAGGTATATTTCCTGCAATACATGGGTTTCAAGGTGGAGAAATGATCATTTTGTTCCAAATAGAAATATTCAGCTAAGCTGAGGAAAAACATGTGTTCTCGAAAGAATGCCACCTGTGGTAGAAGCAATAGGATCTAGCACTTTGATTCCCTTTTGTAATTGAGGTAGTTTGTGGCAGGATTTCCTCCTGCAAATCCTAGATTTCAAAGTGGATAAAGGATCATTTTGTTCCAAAAAGACCTCTTCTGGAAAGTTGAAGAAAGACATGTATCTCTCAGAAGCACGCCATGTGTGTTAGAAGGTGCACCATGTATAATATTGATTCCATGTGAGAATTGAGTTCATTTTTGAAAACTATTATTCCTACAACTTATGTGTTTTCAGCTGGAAATAGGCTCTTATAGGTCAAAATTGGCCATTCAGCTTAATTGAAAGAACACACAAATCACCCCAAGAATCACAATCTATGATAAACACTGCAGCATCTTGCACATTGTTTCCCTGTATGTTTTAGGTCAGTTCTGGAAAGGTATAGTAACAGCATCACGTAGTTCTCAAGGCGCAGAAAGGCACATTTTGTCCCAAATGGGCATATTCAGATGAGGAGAAGAACACATGTATCTCTTCAAAGAAAGCCATCTATGTTAGATGCTGAAGCTTCAAGCACATTGCTTTCCTGTGAGAATTATGCATGTTTTAGAAAGGAATACTTTCTGTAACTAAGGTGCTTCCAGAAGCTCACAGTTTCTCAGTGCAACAAGTTGGTCTATTCAGCTGAGTTGAATAAATACATATGTCTCTCCAAAGAACACTGTCTGTGTCAGAAGCTGCAACATTTAGCACATTGACGCCATGAGAGAATAGAGTTAAACTTTAAAAGGAATGTTGTCTGCAAACTTGAATGGTCAAGGAGCAGAAAGGCACTTTTCGTTCCAAGTATGCCTATTCAGCTGACTTGAAGACACACATGTATCTCTCGAAAGAAATCCACCTATGTTAGAAGCTGCAGCATCGAACACATTGTTTTCCTGTGAGTACAGAGTTATGCTTTAAAAGGAATATTTTCTGCAATTAAGAGTTTTCAATGTGGAGAATAGGATTTTTGCTTTCAAATTGGCCTAGACATATGAGTTGATGAAACACAAAAATCTCTCAAAACAAAACCATCCGTATTAGGAAGAGGAACAACTAGCACATGGTTCCCTTGTGAGAATTGAGTTTGTTCTTAAAAGAATATTTCCTGCATATGCCAGTTTCCAAGGTGGAGAAGGCTCATTTTGTTGCAAAAATATCTCTTTGGTTTACTTGAAGAAGCACATAGGTCTCTCAAAAGAAAACAATCTGTGTTAGAAGGAGGAGCATCTAGACCACTGTTTCCCTGTTAGAATTGAACTAGGTTTTGAAAGGAGTACTTCCTGCAAATCATAGTTTTCAAGGTGGAGAAAGGATTATTTTGTTCCAAGTAGTCCTAATTTACTAAGTTGAAGGAACACATGTATCTCTCCAAGGAAAGCCATCAGTGTTACAACTGCAGCATCTAGCACACAGTTTCGCTTTGAAAACTGAGTGAGTTCTTAAAGAAACACTCCTTGCAAAGCATCGTTTTCAAGGTGGGGAAAGGCTCATTTTGTTCATGTAGGCCTATTTGGCTCAGTTGATGTAACACGTTTATCTCACAAAACAACATCGTCGGTATTAGAGGGAGAAGCACCCAGCACATGGTTTGCCTTTGAGAATTGAGTAAGGTTTGGAAAGGGATACGTGCCGGAAGACATGGTTTTCAACGTGGAGCAAGAATCATTTTGTTCCAAAGACACACATTCAGCCAAGATGACGAAACACATGTGTCTCAAAAAGAAACCCATCCTTGTTAGAAGCAGGATCGTCTCGTACCTTGTTGCCCTTTGGGAACTGAGTTAGTTTTTGAAAGTTCTTCCTGCAAATCATTGTACCTTTTCAAGGTACAGAAAGGATCTTTTCATTGCCAATAGGCCTGTTCAGATAAGTTGAAGAAACACATGTATCTCTCCAAAGAAAACCGTGTGGGTTTCAAGCTGTAGCATCTCGCTCATTGTTTCCACGTGAGAATTATGTTAGGTTTCTGTGAGGAATAGTTCCTGCATATCATAATATTCCAGGTGAAGATTGGCTCACGTTGTTCCAAATAGGCCTATTCGGCTGAGGTGAAAAAACACAGGTGTCTCTCCAAGGAAAACCGTCTATGTTAGAAGTTGAAGCATCAAGCACATTGTTTCTCTGTGAGAATTGAGTAAGTTTTTGAAAGTAATACTTCCTGAAACTAAGGAGCTTGAAGAAGCAGAGAGGCTTTTTTGCTCCAGTTTGGCATATTCAGCTGAGTTGAAGAGATGCATGTATCTTTTGAAATAAAACCATGTATGCTAGAAGCTGAAGCATCTAGCACATTGATTCTCTGTGAGTAAGGATTCAAGCTTTGAAAGGAATATTGTCTGCAAATAAGAATTTTCAAGGTGGAGAAAGGCACCTTTAGTTCCAAGAGACCGATACAACGGCAATGAGGACACACAAATATCTCTTGAAAGAAAATCATCTGTATTAGCAAAAGAAGCATCTAGCAAATCGTTTCCCTCTGAGAATTCAGATGGTTCATTGAAGGAACACTTCCTGCATATCCCTGTTTTCTGGGAAGAGAAAGACTCCAACTGCTACAGAAATGCCTGTTTGGCTAATTGGAAGAAACCTATGTGTCCTTCGGAAGAAAACCATCTGTGTTAGAAGCAGGAGCATCTAGCACATCCTTTCCATGTGAGACATGAGTTACTTTTGGAAAGGAATACTTCGTGACTTAGGCTGGGTTTGCTCAAACAGCCAGTTTAGCGGAGTTGAAGAAACACTTGTATCTCTCCAATGCAAACCATCTCTATTAGAAGTTGCAGCATCTAGCATATTTCTTGCCTGCTAGATTTGAGTTAGCTTAGTATGGACTACTTCCTGCAAATCTTTCTTTTCAAGGTGGAGGAAGACTCATTTTGTTCCAAATTGGTCTGTTCAGCTGAGTTTCAGAAGCATTTGTATCTCTTGAAAGAAAACCAGCTGTGTTATAAGCTGGAGCATCTGCAGCATTGTTTGTAGCTGGAGACTGAGTTAGGTTTTGAAAACAAACACTTCCTCCAACGTCATGACTATAAGGATGTGCTATGCTCTGTTTGCTTCAAATTCCTTATTCTGCTGAGTTGAAGAAACTCATGTAACTCTCATAGGAAAATCAACTACAGTACAAGTGGCAGCATCTAGCACATGGTTCTTGATGAGGACTGAATTTGTGTTTGAAAGGAATGTTTCCTGAAATTCATAGTTTTCAGGGTGGAGAAAAGCTCCTTTTGCGACCAAGAGACCTGTTGGCTTAGTTGAAGAAACATTGAATCTCTCCAAAGAAAACCATCGATGTTAGAAGCGGGAACATCTGGAACATTGTTTTTAGGTGAGAATAGAGTTAGTTTTTCAAACAATTACTTCCTGCAACTTAGGGGTTTCAAGGAGGACATATGTTCCGTTTGCTTCAAATTTCCTATTTAGTTGAGTTAAAGAAACAAAGGTAACTCTCATCAGAAAGCCATCTTTGAAACTAGCAGGAGCATTGAGTATTTTTTTCCCTTGTGAGAAAAGAATTAGTGTTGAAGGGAACACTTCCCTCAACTCCTACTATCAAGGAGGAGTAAGGCTCATTTGTTTTAAATATGCCTATTCCACTCAGCTGAAGAAACACATTTCTCTCTATAGAAAATCATCGGTGTAAGAAGCATGAGCAACCACCAGTTGGATTCCTCTTAAGAACTGAGTTAGGTTTTGAAAGGAATACCTCCTACAAACCATAGTTTTCAAGGTAGAGCATGGCTCATTTTGTTTGAAATACTCCTATTGAATTAAGTGGAAGAAACACATGTATCTCTCAACGGAAACCCATCTGTGTTAGAAGCACGAGCATCTAGCACATTGTTTCCCTGTGAGAATTGAATTAACTTCTGAAAGGAGTACTTCCTACAAATATTCATTTTCAAGGTAGACAAAGGATAATTTTGTTCCAAGTAGGCCTATTCAGTGAGGTGATGAAACACATATATCTCTCGACGGAATGACGGTTGTATTAGAAGCATGAGCTTTCAGTACAGGGTTTTCTTGTAAGTACTGGGTTGGTTTTGAAAGGTATATTTCCTGCAATACATGGGTTTCAAGGTGGAGAAATGATCATTTTGTTCCAAATAGAAATATTCAGCTAAGCTGAGGAAAAACATGTGTTCTCGAAAGAATGCCACCTGGGGTAGAAGCAATAGGATCTAGCACTTTGATTCCCTTTTATAATTGAGGTAGTTTGTGGCAGGATTTCCTCCTGCAAATCCTAGATTTCAAAGTGGATAAAGGATTATTTTGTTCCAAAAAGACCTCTTCTGGAAAGTTGAAGAAAGACATGTATCTCTCAGAAGCACGCCATGTGTGTTAGAAGGTGCACCATGTATAATATTGAATCCATGTGAGAATTGAGTTCATTTTTGAAAACTATTATTCCTACAACTTATGTGTTTTCAGCTGGAAATAGGCTCTTATAGGTCAAAATTGTCCATTCAGCTTAATTGAAAGAACACACAAATCACCCCAAGAATCACAATCTATGATAAACACTGCAGCATCTTGCACATGGTTTCCCTGTATGTTTTAGGTCAGTTCTGGAAAGGTATAGTAACAGCATCACGTAGTTCTCAAGGCGCAGAAAGGCACATTTTGTCCCAAATGGGCATATTCAGATGAGGAGAAGAACACATGTATCTCTTCAAAGAAAGCCATCTATGTTAGATGCTGAAGCTTCAAGCACATTGCTTTCCTGTGAGAATTATGCATGTTTTAGAAAGGAATACTTTCTGTAACTAAGGTGCTTCCAGAAGCTCACAGTTTCTCAGTGCAACAAGTTGGTCTATTCAGCTGAGTTGAATAAATACATATGTCTCTCCAAAGAACACTGTCTGTGTCAGAAGCTGCAACATTTAGCACATTGACGCCATGAGAGAATAGAGTTAAACTTTAAAAGGAATGTTGTCTGCAAACTTGAATGGTCAAGGAGCAGAAAGGCACTTTTCGTTCCAAGTATGCCTATTCAGCTGACTTGAAGACACACATGTATCTCTCGAAAGAAATCCACCTATGTTAGAAGCTGCAGCATCGAACACATTGTTTTCCTGTGAGTACAGAGTTATGCTTTAAAAGGAATATTTTCTGCAATTAAGAGTTTTCAATGTGGAGAATAGGATTTTTGCTTTCAAATTGGCCTAGACATATGAGTTGATGAAACACAAAAATCTCTCAAAACAAAACCATCCGTATTAGGAAGAGGAACAACTAGCACATGGTTCCCTTGTGAGAATTGAGTTTGTTCTTAAAAGAATATTTCCTGCATATGCCAGTTTCCAAGGTGGAGAAGGCTCATTTTGTTGCAAAAATATCTCTTTGGTTTACTTGAAGAAGCACATAGGTCTCTCAAAAGAAAACAATCTGTGTTAGAAGGAGGAGCATCTAGACCACTGTTTCCCTGTTAGAATTGAACTAGGTTTTGAAAGGAGTACTTCCTGCAAATCATAGTTTTCAAGGTGGAGAAAGGATTATTTTGTTCCAAGTAGTCCTAATTTACTAAGTTGAAGGAACACATGTATCTCTCCAAGGAAAGCCATCAGTGTTACAACTGCAGCATCTAGCACACAGTTTCGCTTTGAAAACTGAGTGAGTTCTTAAAGAAACACTCCTTGCAAAGCATCGTTTTCAAGGTGGGGAAAGGCTCATTTTGTTCATGTAGGCCTATTTGGCTCAGTTGATGTAACACGTTTATCTCACAAAACAACATCGTCGGTATTAGAGGGAGAAGCACCCAGCACATGGTTTGCCTTTGAGAATTGAGTAAGGTTTGGAAAGGGATACGTGCCGGAAGACATGGTTTTCAACGTGGAGCAAGAATCATTTTGTTCCAAAGACACACATTCAGCCAAGATGACGAAACACATGTGTCTCAAAAAGAAACCCATCCTTGTTAGAAGCAGGATCGTCTCGTACCTTGTTGCCCTTTGGGAACTGAGTTAGTTTTTGAAAGTTCTTCCTGCAAATCATTGTACCTTTTCAAGGTACAGAAAGGATCTTTTCATTGCCAATAGGCCTGTTCAGATAAGTTGAAGAAACACATGTATCTCTCCAAAGAAAACCGTGTGGGTTTCAAGCTGTAGCATCTCGCTCATTGTTTCCACGTGAGAATTATGTTAGGTTTCTGTGAGGAATAGTTCCTGCATATCATAATATTCCAGGTGAAGATTGGCTCACGTTGTTCCAAATAGGCCTATTCGGCTGAGGTGAAAAAACACAGGTGTCTCTCCAAGGAAAACCGTCTATGTTAGAAGTTGAAGCATCAAGCACATTGTTTCTCTGTGAGAATTGAGTAAGTTTTTGAAAGTAATACTTCCTGAAACTAAGGAGCTTGAAGAAGCAGAGAGGCTTTTTTGCTCCAGTTTGGCATATTCAGCTGAGTTGAAGAGATGCATGTATCTTTTGAAATAAAACCATGTATGCTAGAAGCTGAAGCATCTAGCACATTGATTCTCTGTGAGTAAGGATTCAAGCTTTGAAAGGAATATTGTCTGCAAATAAGAATTTTCAAGGTGGAGAAAGGCACCTTTAGTTCCAAGAGACCGATACAACGGCAATGAGGACACACAAATATCTCTTGAAAGAAAATCATCTGTATTAGCAAAAGAAGCATCTAGCAAATCGTTTCCCTCTGAGAATTCAGATGGTTCATTGAAGGAACACTTCCTGCATATCCCTGTTTTCTGGGAAGAGAAAGACTCCAACTGCTACAGAAATGCCTGTTTGGCTAATTGGAAGAAACCTATGTGTCCTTCGGAAGAAAACCATCTGTGTTAGAAGCAGGAGCATCTAGCACATCCTTTCCATGTGAGACATGAGTTACTTTTGGAAAGGAATACTTCGTGACTTAGGCTGGGTTTGCTCAAACAGCCAGTTTAGCGGAGTTGAAGAAACACTTGTATCTCTCCAATGCAAACCATCTCTATTAGAAGTTGCAGCATCTAGCATATTTCTTGCCTGCTAGATTTGAGTTAGCTTAGTATGGACTACTTCCTGCAAATCTTTCTTTTCAAGGTGGAGGAAGACTCATTTTGTTCCAAATTGGTCTGTTCAGCTGAGTTTCAGAAGCATTTGTATCTCTTGAAAGAAAACCAGCTGTGTTATAAGCTGGAGCATCTGCAGCATTGTTTGTAGCTGGAGACTGAGTTAGGTTTTGAAAACAAACACTTCCTCCAACGTCATGACTATAAGGATGTGCTATGCTCTGTTTGCTTCAAATTCCTTATTCTGCTGAGTTGAAGAAACTCATGTAACTCTCATAGGAAAATCAACTACAGTACAAGTGGCAGCATCTAGCACATGGTTCTTGATGAGGACTGAATTTGTGTTTGAAAGGAATGTTTCCTGAAATTCATAGTTTTCAGGGTGGAGAAAAGCTCCTTTTGCGACCAAGAGACCTGTTGGCTTAGTTGAAGAAACATTGAATCTCTCCAAAGAAAACCATCGATGTTAGAAGCGGGAACATCTGGAACATTGTTTTTAGGTGAGAATAGAGTTAGTTTTTCAAACAATTACTTCCTGCAACTTAGGGGTTTCAAGGAGGACATATGTTCCGTTTGCTTCAAATTTCCTATTTAGTTGAGTTAAAGAAACAAAGGTACCTCTCATCAGAAAGCCGTCTTTGAAACTAGCAGGAGCATTGAGTATTTTTTTCCCTTGTGAGAAAAGAATTAGTGTTGAAGGGAACACTTCCCTCAACTCCTACTATCAAGGAGGAGTAAGGCTCATTTGTTTTAAATATGCCTATTCCACTCAGCTGAAGAAACACATTTCTCTCTATAGAAAATCATCGGTGTAAGAAGCATGAGCAACCACCAGTTGGATTCCTCTTAAGAACTGAGTTAGGTTTTGAAAGGAATACCTCCTACAAACCATAGTTTTCAAGGTAGAGCATGGCTCATTTTGTTTGAAATACTCCTATTGAATTAAGTGGAAGAAACACATGTATCTCTCAACGGAAACCCATCTGTGTTAGAAGCACGAGCATCTAGCACATTGTTTCCCTGTGAGAATTGAATTAACTTCTGAAAGGAGTACTTCCTACAAATATTCATTTTCAAGGTAGACAAAGGATAATTTTGTTCCAAGTAGGCCTATTCAGTGAGGTGATGAAACACATATATCTCTCGACGGAATGACGGTTGTATTAGAAGCATGAGCTTTCAGTACAGGGTTTTCTTGTGAGTACTGGGTTGGTTTTGAAAGGTATATTTCCTGCAATACATGGGTTTCAAGGTGGAGAAATGATCATTTTGTTCCAAATAGAAATATTCAGCTAAGCTGAGGAAAAACATGTGTTCTCGAAAGAATGCCACCTGGGGTAGAAGCAATAGGATCTAGCACTTTGATTCCCTTTTATAATTGAGGTAGTTTGTGGCAGGATTTCCTCCTGCAAATCCTAGATTTCAAATTGGATAAAGGATTATTTTGTTCCAAAAAGACCTCTTCTGGAAAGTTGAAGAAAGACATGTATCTCTCAGAAGCACGCCATGTGTGTTAGAAGGTGCACCATGTATAATATTGAATCCATGTGAGAATTGAGTTCATTTTTGAAAACTATTATTCCTACAACTTATGTGTTTTCAGCTGGAAATAGGCTCTTATAGGTCAAAATTGTCCATTCAGCTTAATTGAAAGAACACACAAATCACCCCAAGAATCACAATCTATGATAAACACTGCAGCATCTTGCACATGGTTTCCCTGTATGTTTTAGGTCAGTTCTGGAAAGGTATTGTAACAGCATCACGTAGTTCTCAAGGCGCAGAAAGGCACATTTTGTCCCAAATGGGCATATTCAGATGAGGAGAAGAACACATGTATCTCTTCAAAGAAAGCCATCTATGTTAGATGCTGAAGCTTCAAGCACATTGCTTTCCTGTGAGAATTATGCATGTTTTAGAAAGGAATACTTTCTGTAACTAAGGTGCTTCCAGAAGCTCACAGTTTCTCAGTGCAACAAGTTGGTCTATTCAGCTGAGTTGAATAAATACATATGTCTCTCCAAAGAACACTGTCTGTGTCAGAAGCTGCAACATTTAGCACATTGACGCCATGAGAGAATAGAGTTAAACTTTAAAAGGAATGTTGTCTGCAAACTTGAATGGTCAAGGAGCAGAAAGGCACTTTTCGTTCCAAGTATGCCTATTCAGCTGACTTGAAGACACACATGTATCTCTCGAAAGAAATCCACCTATGTTAGAAGCTGCAGCATCGAACACATTGTTTTCCTGTGAGTACAGAGTTATGTTTTAAAAGGAATATTTTCTGCAATTAAGAGTTTTCAATGTGGAGAATAGGATTTTTGCTTTCAAATTGGCCTAGACATATGAGTTGATGAAACACAAAAATCTCTCAAAACAAAACCATCCGTATTAGGAAGAGGAACAACTAGCACATGGTTCCCTTGTGAGAATTGAGTTTGTTCTTAAAAGAATATTTCCTGCATATGCCAGTTTCCAAGGTGGAGAAGGCTCATTTTGTTGCAAAAATATCTCTTTGGTTTACTTGAAGAAGCACATAGGTCTCTCAAAAGAAAACAATCTGTGTTAGAAGGAGGAGCATCTAGACCACTGTTTCCCTGTTAGAATTGAACTAGGTTTTGAAAGGAGTACTTCCTGCAAATCATAGTTTTCAAGGTGGAGAAAGGATTATTTTGTTCCAAGTAGTCCTAATTTACTAAGTTGAAGGAACACATGTATCTCTCCAAGGAAAGCCATCAGTGTTACAACTGCAGCATCTAGCACACAGTTTCGCTTTGAAAACTGAGTGAGTTCTTAAAGAAACACTCCTTGCAAAGCATCGTTTTCAAGGTGGGGAAAGGCTCATTTTGTTCATGTAGGCCTATTTGGCTCAGTTGATGTAACACGTTTATCTCACAAAACAACATCGTCGGTATTAGAGGGAGAAGCACCCAGCACATGGTTTGCCTTTGAGAATTGAGTAAGGTTTGGAAAGGGATACGTGCCGGAAGACATGGTTTTCAACGTGGAGCAAGAATCATTTTGTTCCAAAGACACACATTCAGCCAAGATGACGAAACACATGTGTCTCAAAAAGAAACCCATCCTTGTTAGAAGCAGGATCGTCTCGTACCTTGTTGCCCTTTGGGAACTGAGTTAGTTTTTGAAAGTTCTTCCTGCAAATCATTGTACCTTTTCAAGGTACAGAAAGGATCTTTTCATTGCCAATAGGCCTGTTCAGATAAGTTGAAGAAACACATGTATCTCTCCAAAGAAAACCGTGTGGGTTTCAAGCTGTAGCATCTCGCTCATTGTTTCCACGTGAGAATTACGTTAGGTTTCTGTGAGGAATAGTTCCTGCATATCATAATATTCCAGGTGAAGATTGGCTCACGTTGTTCCAAATAGGCCTATTCGGCTGAGGTGAAAAAACACAGGTGTCTCTCCAAGGAAAACCGTCTATGTTAGAAGTTGAAGCATCAAGCACATTGTTTCTCTGTGAGAATTGAGTAAGTTTTTGAAAGTAATACTTCCTGAAACTAAGGAGCTTGAAGAAGCAGAGAGGCTTTTTTGCTCCAGTTTGGCATATTCAGCTGAGTTGAAGAGATGCATGTATCTTTTGAAATAAAACCATGTATGCTAGAAGCTGAAGCATCTAGCACATTGATTCTCTGTGAGTAAGGATTCAAGCTTTGAAAGGAATATTGTCTGCAAATAAGAATTTTCAAGGTGGAGAAAGGCACCTTTAGTTCCAAGAGACCGATACAACGGCAATGAGGACACACAAATATCTCTTGAAAGAAAATCATCTGTATTAGCAAAAGAAGCATCTAGCAAATCGTTTCCCTCTGAGAATTCAGATGGTTCATTGAAGGAACACTTCCTGCATATCCCTGTTTTCTGGGAAGAGAAAGACTCCAACTGCTACAGAAATGCCTGTTTGGCTAATTGGAAGAAACCTATGTGTCCTTCGGAAGAAAACCATCTGTGTTAGAAGCAGGAGCATCTAGCACATCCTTTCCATGTGAGACATGAGTTACTTTTGGAAAGGAATACTTCGTGACTTAGGCTCGGTTTGCTCAAACAGCCAGTTTAGCGGAGTTGAAGAAACACTTGTATCTCTCCAATGCAAACCATCTCTATTAGAAATTGCAGCATCTAGCATATTTCTTGCCTGCTAGATTTGAGTTAGCTTTGTATGGACTACTTCCTGCAAATCTTTCTTTTGAAGGTGGAGGAAGACTCATTTTGTTTCAAATTGGTCTGTTCAGCTGAGTTTCAGAAGCATTTGTATCTCTTGAAAGAAAACCAGCTGTGTTATAAGCTGGAGCATCTGCAGCATTGTTTGTAGCTGGAGACTGAGTTAGGTTTTGAAAACAAACACTTCCTCCAACGTCATGACTATAAGGATGTGCTATGCTCTGTTTGCTTCAAATTCCTTATTCTGCTGAGTTGAAGAAACTCATGTAACTCTCATAGGAAAATCAACTACAGTACAAGTGGCAGCATCTAGCACATGGTTGTTGGTGAGGACTGAATTTGTGTTTGAAAGGAATGTTTCCTGAAATTCATAGTTTTCAGGGTGGAGAAAAGCTCCTTTTGCGACCAAGAGACCTGTTGGCTTAGTTGAAGAAACATTGAATCTCTCCAAAGAAAACCATCGATGTTAGAAGCGGGAACATCTGGAACATTGTTTCTAGGTGAGAATAGAGTTAGTTTTTGAAACAATTACTTCCTGCAACTTAGGGGTTTCAAGGAGGACATATGTTCCGTTTGCTTCAAATTTCCTATTTAGTTGAGTTAAAGAAACAAAGGTACCTCTCATCAGAAAGCCGTCTTTGAAACTAGCAGGAGCATTGAGTATTTTTTTCCCTTGTGAGAAAAGAATTAGTGTTGAAGGGAACACTTCCCTCAACTCCTACTATCAAGGAGGAGTAAGGCTCATTTGTTTTAAATATGCCTATTCCACTCAGCTGAAGAAACACATTTCTCTCTATAGAAAATCATCGGTGTAAGAAGCATGAGCAACCACCAGTTGGATTCCTCTTAAGAACTGAGTTAGGTTTTGAAAGGAATACCTCCTACAAACCATAGTTTTCAAGGTAGAGCATGGCTCATTTTGTTTGAAATACTCCTATTGAATTAAGTGGAAGAAACACATGTATCACTCAACGGAAACCCATCTGTGTTAGAAGCACGAGCATCTAGCACATTGTTTCCCTGTGAGAATTGAATTAACTTCTGAAAGGAGTACTTCCTACAAATATTCATTTTCAAGGTAGACAAAGGATAATTTTGTTCCAAGTAGGCCTATTCAGTGAGGTGATGAAACACATATATCTCTCGACGGAATGACGGCTGTATTAGAAGCATGAGCTTTCAGCACAGGGTTTTCTTGTGAGTACTGGGTTGGTTTTGAAAGGTATATTTCCTGCAATACATGGGTTTCAAGGTGGAGAAATGATCATTTTGTTCCAAATAGAAATATTCAGCTATGCTGAGGAAAAACATGTGTTCTCGAAAGAATGCCACCTGTGGTAGAAGCAATAGGATCTAGCACTTTGATTCCCTTTTGTAATTGAGGTAGTTTGTGGCAGGATTTCCTCCTGCAAATCCTAGATTTCAAAGTGGATAAAGGATCATTTTGTTCCAAAAAGACCTCTTCTGGAAAGTTGAAGAAAGACATGTATCTCTCAGAAGCACGCCATGTGTGTTAGAAGGTGCACCATGTATAATATTGATTCCATGTGAGAATTGAGTTCATTTTTGAAAACTATTATTCCTACAACTTATGTGTTTTCAGCTGGAAATAGGCTCTTATAGGTCAAAATTGGCCATTCAGCTTAATTGAAAGAACACACAAATCACCCCAAGAATCACAATCTATGATAAACACTGCAGCATCTTGCACATTGTTTCCCTGTATGTTTTAGGTCAGTTCTGGAAAGGTATAGTAACAGCATCACGTAGTTCTCAAGGCTCAGAAAGGCACATTTTGTCCCAAATGGGCATATTCAGATGAGGAGAAGAACACATGTATCTCTTCAAAGAAAGCCATCTATGTTAGATGCTGAAGCTTCAAGCACATTGCTTTCCTGTGAGAATTATGCATGTTTTAGAAAGGAATACTTTCTGTAACTAAGGTGCTTCAAGAAGCTCACAGTTTCTCAGTGCAACAAGTTGGTCTATTCAGCTGAGTTGAATAAATACATATGTCTCTCCAAAGAACACTGTCTGTGTCAGAAGCTGCAACATTTAGCACATTGACGCCCTGAGAGAATAGAGTTAAACTTTAAAAGGAATGTTGTCTGCAAACTTGAATGGTCAAGGAGCAGAAAGGCACTTTTCGTTCCAAGTATGCCTATTCAGCTGACTTGAAGACACACATGTATCTCTCGAAAGAAATCCACCTATGTTAGAAGCTGCAGCATCGAACACATTGTTTTCCTGTGAGTACAGAGTTATGCTTTAAAAGGAATATTTTCTGCAATTAAGAGTTTTCCATGTGGAGAATAGGATTTTTGGTTTCAAATTGGCCTAGACATATGAGTTGATGAAACACAAAAATCTCTCAAAAGAAAACCATCCGTATTAGGAAGAGGAACAACTAGCACATGGTTCCTTTGTGAGAATTGAGTTTGTTCTTAAAAGAATATTTCCTGCATATGCCAGTTTCCAAGGTGGAGAAGGCTCATTTTGTTGCAAAAATATCTCTTTGGTTTACTTGAAGAAGCACATAGGTCTCTCAAAAGAAAACAATCTGTGTTAGAAGGAGGAGCATCTAGACCACTGTTTCCCTGTTAGAATTGAACTAGGTTTTGAGAGGAGTACTTCCTGCAAATCATAGTTTTCAAGGTGGAGAAAGGATCATTTTGTTCCAAGTAGGCCTAATTTACTAAGTTGAAGGAACACATGTATCTCTCCAAGGAAAGCCATCAGTGTTACAACGGCAGCATCTAGCACACAGTTTCGCTTTGAAAACTGAGTGAGTTCTTAAAGAAACACTCCTTGCAAAGCATCGTTTTCAAGGTGGGGAAAGGCTCATTTTGTTCATGTAGGCCTATTTGGCTCAGTTGATGTAACACGTTTATCTCACAAAACAACATCGTCGGTATTAGAGGGAGAAGCACCCAGCACATGGTTTGCCTTTGAGAATTGAGTAAGGTTTGGAAAGGGATACGTGCCGGAAGACATGGTTTTCAACGTGGAGCAAGAATCATTTTGTTCCAAAGACACACATTCAGCCAAGATGACGAAACACATGTGTCTCAAAAAGAAACCCATCCTTGTTAGAAGCAGGATCATCTCGTACCTTGTTGCCCTTTGGGAACTGAGTTAGTTTTTGAAAGTTCTTCCTGCAAATCATTGTACCTTTTCAAGGTACAGAAAGGATCTTTTCATTGCCAATAGGCCTGTTCAGATAAGTTGAAGAAACACATGTATCTCTCCAAAGAAAACCGTGTGGGTTTCAAGCTGTAACATCTCGCTCATTGTTTCCACGTGAGAATTATGTTAGGTTTCTGTGAGGAATAGTTCCTGCATATCATAATATTCCAGGTGAAGATTGGCTCACGTTGTTCCAAATAGGCCTATTCGGCTGAGGTGAAAAAACACAGGTGTCTCTCCAAGGAAAACCGTCTATGTTAGAAGTTGAAGCATCAAGCACATTGTTTCTCTGTGAGAATTGAGTAAGTTTTTGAAAGTAATACTTCCTGAAACTAAGGAGCTTGAAGAAGCAGAGAGGCTTTTTTGCTCCAGTTTGGCATATTCAGCTGAGTTGAAGAGATGCATGTATCTTTTGGAATAAAACCATCTATGCTAGAAGGTGAAGCATCTAGCACATTGATTCTCTGTGAGTAAGGATTCAAGCTTTGAAAGGAATATTGTCTGCAAATAAGAATTTTCAAGGTGGAGAAAGGCACCTTTAGTTGCAAGAGAACGATACAACGGCAGTGAGGACACACAAATATCTCTTGAAAGAAAATCATCTGTATTAGCAAAAGAAGCATCTAGCAAATCGTTTCCCTCTGAGAATTCAGATGGTTCATTGAAGGAACACTTCCTGCATATCCCTGTTTTCTGGGAAGAGAAAGACTCCAACTGCTACAGAAATGCCTGTTTGGCTAATTGGAAGAAACCTATGTGTCCTTCGGAAGAAAACCATCTGTGTTAGAAGCAGGAGCATCTAGCACATCCTTTCCATGTGAGACATGAGTTACTTTTGGAAAGGAATACTTCGTGACTTAGGCTCGGTTTGCTCAAACAGCCAGTTTAGCGGAGTTGAAGAAACACTTGTATCTCTCCAATGCAAACCATCTCTATTAGAAATTGCAGCATCTAGCATATTTCTTGCCTGCTAGATTTGAGTTAGCTTTGTATGGACTACTTCCTGCAAATCTTTCTTTTGAAGGTGGAGGAAGACTCATTTTGTTTCAAATTGGTCTGTTCAGCTGAGTTTCAGAAGCATTTGTATCTCTTGAAAGAAAACCAGCTGTGTTATAAGCTGGAGCATCTGCAGCATTGTTTGTAGCTGGAGACTGAGTTAGGTTTTGAAAACAAACACTTCCTCCAACGTCATGACTATAAGGATGTGCTATGCTCTGTTTGCTTCAAATTCCTTATTCTGCTGAGTTGAAGAAACTCATGTAACTCTCATAGGAAAATCAACTACAGTACAAGTGGCAGCATCTAGCACATGGTTGTTGGTGAGGACTGAATTTGTGTTTGAAAGGAATGTTTCCTGAAATTCATAGTTTTCAGGGTGGAGAAAAGCTCCTTTTGCGACCAAGAGACCTGTTGGCTTAGTTGAAGAAACATTGAATCTCTCCAAAGAAAACCATCGATGTTAGAAGCGGGAACATCTGGAACATTGTTTCTAGGTGAGAATAGAGTTAGTTTTTGAAACAATTACTTCCTGCAACTTAGGGGTTTCAAGGAGGACATATGTTCCGTTTGCTTCAAATTTCCTATTTAGTTGAGTTAAAGAAACAAAGGTACCTCTCATCAGAGAGCCGTCTTTGAAACTAGCAGGAGCATTGAGTATTTTTTTCCCTTGTGAGAAAAGAATTAGTGTTGAAGGGAACACTTCCCTCAACTCCTACTATCAAGGAGGAGTAAGGCTCATTTGTTTTAAATATGCCTATTCCACTCAGCTGAAGAAACACATTTCTCTCTATAGAAAATCATCGGTGTAAGAAGCATGAGCAACCACTAGTTGGATTCCTCTTAAGAACTGAGTTAGGTTTTGAAAGGAATACCTCCTACAAACCATAGTTTTCAAGGTAGAGCATGGCTCATTTTGTTTGAAATACTCCTATTGAATTAAGTGGAAGAAACACATGTATCACTCAACGGAAACCCATCTGTGTTAGAAGCACGAGCATCTAGCACATTGTTTCCCTGTGAGAATTGAATTAACTTCTGAAAGGAGTACTTCCTACAAATATTCATTTTCAAGGTAGACAAAGGATAATTTTGTTCCAAGTAGGCCTATTCAGTGAGGTGATGAAACACATATATCTCTCGACGGAATGACGGCTGTATTAGAAGCATGAGCTTTCAGCACAGGGTTTTCTTGTGAGTACTGGGTTGGTTTTGAAAGGTATATTTCCTGCAATACATGGGTTTCAAGGTGGAGAAATGATCATTTTGTTCCAAATAGAAATATTCAGCTATGCTGAGGAAAAACATGTGTTCTCGAAAGAATGCCACCTGTGGTAGAAGCAATAGGATCTAGCACTTTGATTCCCTTTTGTAATTGAGGTAGTTTGTGGCAGGATTTCCTCCTGCAAATCCTAGATTTCAAAGTGGATAAAGGATCATTTTGTTCCAAAAAGACCTCTTCTGGAAAGTTGAAGAAAGACATGTATCTCTCAGAAGCACGCCATGTGTGTTAGAAGGTGCACCATGTATAATATTGATTCCATGTGAGAATTGAGTTCATTTTTGAAAACTATTATTCCTACAACTTATGTGTTTTCAGCTGGAAATAGGCTCTTATAGGTCAAAATTGGCCATTCAGCTTAATTGAAAGAACACACAAATCACCCCAAGAATCACAATCTATGATAAACACTGCAGCATCTTGCACATTGTTTCCCTGTATGTTTTAGGTCAGTTCTGGAAAGGTATAGTAACAGCATCACGTAGTTCTCAAGGCTCAGAAAGGCACATTTTGTCCCAAATGGGCATATTCAGATGAGGAGAAGAACACATGTATCTCTTCAAAGAAAGCCATCTATGTTAGATGCTGAAGCTTCAAGCACATTGCTTTCCTGTGAGAATTATGCATGTTTTAGAAAGGAATACTTTCTGTAACTAAGGTGCTTCAAGAAGCTCACAGTTTCTCAGTGCAACAAGTTGGTCTATTCAGCTGAGTTGAATAAATACATATGTCTCTCCAAAGAACACTGTCTGTGTCAGAAGCTGCAACATTTAGCACATTGACGCCCTGAGAGAATAGAGTTAAACTTTAAAAGGAATGTTGTCTGCAAACTTGAATGGTCAAGGAGCAGAAAGGCACTTTTCGTTCCAAGTATGCCTATTCAGCTGACTTGAAGACACACATGTATCTCTCGAAAGAAATCCACCTATGTTAGAAGCTGCAGCATCGAACACATTGTTTTCCTGTGAGTACAGAGTTATGCTTTAAAAGGAATATTTTCTGCAATTAAGAGTTTTCAATGTGGAGAATAGGATTTTTGGTTTCAAATTGGCCTAGACATATGAGTTGATGAAACACAAAAATCTCTCAAAAGAAAACCATCCGTATTAGGAAGAGGAACAACTAGCACATGGTTCCCTTGTGAGAATTGAGTTTGTTCTTAAAAGAATATTTCCTGCATATGCCAGTTTCCAAGGTGGAGAAGGCTCATTTTGTTGCAAAAATATCTCTTTGGTTTACTTGAAGAAGCACATAGGTCTCTCAAAAGAAAACAATCTGTGTTAGAAGGAGGAGCATCTAGACCACTGTTTCCCTGTTAGAATTGAACTAGGTTTTGAGAGGAGTACTTCCTGCAAATCATAGTTTTCAAGGTGGAGAAAGGATCATTTTGTTCCAAGTAGGCCTAATTTACTAAGTTGAAGGAACACATGTATCTCTCCAAGGAAAGCCATCAGTGTTACAACTGCAGCATCTAGCACACAGTTTCGCTTTGAAAACTGAGTGAGTTCTTAAAGAAACACTCCTTGCAAAGCATCGTTTTCAAGGTGGGGAAAGGCTCATTTTGTTCATGTAGGCCTATTTGGCTCAGTTGATGTAACACGTTTATCTCACAAAACAACATCGTCGGTATTAGAGGGAGAAGCACCCAGCACATGGTTTGCCTTTGAGAATTGAGTAAGGTTTGGAAAGGGATACGTGCCGGAAGACATGGTTTTCAACGTGGAGCAAGAATCATTTTGTTCCAAAGACACACATTCAGCCAAGATGACGAAACACATGTGTCTCAAAAAGAAACCCATCCTTGTTAGAAGCAGGATCATCTCGTACCTTGTTGCCCTTTGGGAACTGAGTTAGTTTTTGAAAGTTCTTCCTGCAAATCATTGTACCTTTTCAAGGTACAGAAAGGATCTTTTCATTGCCAATAGGCCTGTTCAGATAAGTTGAAGAAACACATGTATCTCTCCAAAGAAAACCGTGTGGGTTTCAAGCTGTAGCATCTCGCTCATTGTTTCCACGTGAGAATTACGTTAGGTTTCTGTGAGGAATAGTTCCTGCATATCATAATATTCCAGGTGAAGATTGGCTCACGTTGTTCCAAATAGGCCTATTCGGCTGAGGTGAAAAAACACAGGTGTCTCTCCAAGGAAAACCGTCTATGTTAGAAGTTGAAGCATCAAGCACATTGTTTCTCTGTGAGAATTGAGTAAGTTTTTGAAAGTAATACTTCCTGAAACTAAGGAGCTTGAAGAAGCAGAGAGGCTTTTTTGCTCCAGTTTGGCATATTCAGCTGAGTTGAAGAGATGCATGTATCTTTTGAAATAAAACCATGTATGCTAGAAGCTGAAGCATCTAGCACATTGATTCTCTGTGAGTAAGGATTCAAGCTTTGAAAGGAATATTGTCTGCAAATAAGAATTTTCAAGGTGGAGAAAGGCACCTTTAGTTCCAAGAGACCGATACAACGGCAATGAGGACACACAAATATCTCTTGAAAGAAAATCATCTGTATTAGCAAAAGAAGCATCTAGCAAATCGTTTCCCTCTGAGAATTCAGATGGTTCATTGAAGGAACACTTCCTGCATATCCCTGTTTTCTGGGAAGAGAAAGACTCCAACTGCTACAGAAATGCCTGTTTGGCTAATTGGAAGAAACCTATGTGTCCTTCGGAAGAAAACCATCTGTGTTAGAAGCAGGAGCATCTAGCACATCCTTTCCATGTGAGACATGAGTTACTTTTGGAAAGGAATACTTCGTGACTTAGGCTCGGTTTGCTCAAACAGCCAGTTTAGCGGAGTTGAAGAAACACTTGTATCTCTCCAATGCAAACCATCTCTATTAGAAATTGCAGCATCTAGCATATTTCTTGCCTGCTAGATTTGAGTTAGCTTTGTATGGACTACTTCCTGCAAATCTTTCTTTTGAAGGTGGAGGAAGACTCATTTTGTTTCAAATTGGTCTGTTCAGCTGAGTTTCAGAAGCATTTGTATCTCTTGAAAGAAAACCAGCTGTGTTATAAGCTGGAGCATCTGCAGCATTGTTTGTAGCTGGAGACTGAGTTAGGTTTTGAAAACAAACACTTCCTCCAACGTCATGACTATAAGGATGTGCTATGCTCTGTTTGCTTCAAATTCCTTATTCTGCTGAGTTGAAGAAACTCATGTAACTCTCATAGGAAAATCAACTACAGTACAAGTGGCAGCATCTAGCACATGGTTGTTGGTGAGGACTGAATTTGTGTTTGAAAGGAATGTTTCCTGAAATTCATAGTTTTCAGGGTGGAGAAAAGCTCCTTTTGCGACCAAGAGACCTGTTGGCTTAGTTGAAGAAACATTGAATCTCTCCAAAGAAAACCATCGATGTTAGAAGCGGGAACATCTGGAACATTGTTTCTAGGTGAGAATAGAGTTAGTTTTTGAAACAATTACTTCCTGAAACTTAGGGGTTTCAAGGAGGACATATGTTCCGTTTGCTTCAAATTTCCTATTTAGTTGAGTTAAAGAAACAAAGGTACCTCTCATCAGAAAGCCGTCTTTGAAACTAGCAGGAGCATTGAGTATTTTTTTCCCTTGTGAGAAAAGAATTAGTGTTGAAGGGAACACTTCCCTCAACTCCTACTATCAAGGAGGAGTAAGGCTCATTTGTTTTAAATATGCCTATTCCACTCAGCTGAAGAAACACATTTCTCTCTATAGAAAATCATCGGTGTAAGAAGCATGAGCAACCACCAGTTGGATTCCTCTTAAGAACTGAGTTAGGTTTTGAAAGGAATACCTCCTACAAACCATAGTTTTCAAGGTAGAGCATGGCTCATTTTGTTTGAAATACTCCTATTGAATTAAGTGGAAGAAACACATGTATCACTCAACGGAAACCCATCTGTGTTAGAAGCACGAGCATCTAGCACATTGTTTCCCTGTGAGAATTGAATTAACTTCTGAAAGGAGTACTTCCTACAAATATTCATTTTCAAGGTAGACAAAGGATAATTTTGTTCCAAGTAGGCCTATTCAGTGAGGTGATGAAACACATATATCTCTCGACGGAATGACGGCTGTATTAGAAGCATGAGCTTTCAGCACAGGGTTTTCTTGTGAGTACTGGGTTGGTTTTGAAAGGTATATTTCCTGCAATACATGGGTTTCAAGGTGGAGAAATGATCATTTTGTTCCAAATAGAAATATTCAGCTAAGCTGAGGAAAAACATGTGTTCTCGAAAGAATGCCACCTGTGGTAGAAGCAATAGGATCTAGCACTTTGATTCCCTTTTGTAATTGAGGTAGTTTGTGGCAGGATTTCCTCCTGCAAATCCTAGATTTCAAAGTGGATAAAGGATCATTTTGTTCCAAAAAGACCTCTTCTGGAAAGTTGAAGAAAGACATGTATCTCTCAGAAGCACGCCATGTGTGTTAGAAGGTGCACCATGTATAATATTGATTCCATGTGAGAATTGAGTTCATTTTTGAAAACTATTATTCCTACAACTTATGTGTTTTCAGCTGGAAATAGGCTCTTATAGGTCAAAATTGGCCATTCAGCTTAATTGAAAGAACACACAAATCACCCCAAGAATCACAATCTATGATAAACACTGCAGCATCTTGCACATTGTTTCCCTGTATGTTTTAGGTCAGTTCTGGAAAGGTATAGTAACAGCATCACGTAGTTCTCAAGGCTCAGAAAGGCACATTTTGTCCCAAATGGGCATATTCAGATGAGGAGAAGAACACATGTATCTCTTCAAAGAAAGCCATCTATGTTAGATGCTGAAGCTTCAAGCACATTGCTTTCCTGTGAGAATTATGCATGTTTTAGAAAGGAATACTTTCTGTAACTAAGGTGCTTCAAGAGCTCACAGTTTCTCAGTGCAACAAGTTGGTCTATTCAGCTGAGTTGAATAAATACATATGTCTCTCCAAAGAACACTGTCTGTGTCAGAAGCTGCAACATTTAGCACATTGACGCCCTGAGAGAATAGAGTTAAACTTTAAAAGGAATGTTGTCTGCAAACTTGAATGGTCAAGGAGCAGAAAGGCACTTTTCGTTCCAAGTATGCCTATTCAGCTGACTTGAAGACACACATGTATCTCTCGAAAGAAATCCACCTATGTTAGAAGCTGCAGCATCGAACACATTGTTTTCCTGTGAGTACAGAGTTATGCTTTAAAAGGAATATTTTCTGCAATTAAGAGTTTTCAATGTGGAGAATAGGATTTTTGGTTTCAAATTGGCCTAGACATATGAGTTGATGAAACACAAAAATCTCTCAAAAGAAAACCATCCGTATTAGGAAGAGGAACAACTAGCACATGGTTCCTTTGTGAGAATTGAGTTTGTTCTTAAAAGAATATTTCCTGCATATGCCAGTTTCCAAGGTGGAGAAGGCTCATTTTGTTGCAAAAATATCTCTTTGGTTTACTTGAAGAAGCACCTAGGTCTCTCAAAAGAAAACAATCTGTGTTAGAAGGAGGAGCATCTAGACCACTGTTTCCCTGTTAGAATTGAACTAGGTTTTGAGAGGAGTACTTCCTGCAAATCATAGTTTTCAAGGTGGAGAAAGGATCATTTTGTTCCAAGTAGGCCTAATTTACTAAGTTGAAGGAACACATGTATCTCTCCAAGGAAAGCCATCAGTGTTACAACTGCAGCATCTAGCACACAGTTTCGCTTTGAAAACTGAGTGAGTTCTTAAAGAAACACTCCTTGCAAAGCATCGTTTTCAAGGTGGGGAAAGGCTCATTTTGTTCATGTAGGCCTATTTGGCTCAGTTGATGTAACACGTTTATCTCACAAAACAACATCGTCGGTATTAGAGGGAGAAGCACCCAGCACATGGTTTGCCTTTGAGAATTGAGTAAGGTTTGGAAAGGGATACGTGCCGGAAGACATGGTTTTCAACGTGGAGCAAGAATCATTTTGTTCCAAAGACACACATTCAGCCAAGATGACGAAACACATGTGTCTCAAAAAGAAACCCATCCTTGTTAGAAGCAGGATCATCTCGTACCTTGTTGCCCTTTGGGAACTGAGTTAGTTTTTGAAAGTTCTTCCTGCAAATCATTGTACCTTTTCAAGGTACAGAAAGGATCTTTTCATTGCCAATAGGCCTGTTCAGATAAGTTGAAGAAACACATGTATCTCTCCAAAGAAAACCGTGTGGGTTTCAAGCTGTAACATCTCGCTCATTGTTTCCACGTGAGAATTATGTTAGGTTTCTGTGAGGAATAGTTCCTGCATATCATAATATTCCAGGTGAAGATTGGCTCACGTTGTTCCAAATAGGCCTATTCGGCTGAGGTGAAAAAACACAGGTGTCTCTCCAAGGAAAACCGTCTATGTTAGAAGTTGAAGCATCAAGCACATTGTTTCTCTGTGAGAATTGAGTAAGTTTTTGAAAGTAATACTTCCTGAAACTAAGGAGCTTGAAGAAGCAGAGAGGCTTTTTTGCTCCAGTTTGGCATATTCAGCTGAGTTGAAGAGATGCATGTATCTTTTGGAATAAAACCATCTATGCTAGAAGGTGAAGCATCTAGCACATTGATTCTCTGTGAGTAAGGATTCAAGCTTTGAAAGGAATATTGTCTGCAAATAAGAATTTTCAAGGTGGAGAAAGGCACCTTTAGTTGCAAGAGAACGATACAACGGCAGTGAGGACACACAAATATCTCTTGAAAGAAAATCATCTGTATTAGCAAAAGAAGCATCTAGCAAATCGTTTCCCTCTGAGAATTCAGATGGTTCATTGAAGGAACACTTCCTGCATATCCCTGTTTTCTGGGAAGAGAAAGACTCCAACTGCTACAGAAATGCCTGTTTGGCTAATTGGAAGAAACCTATGTGTCCTTCGGAAGAAAACCATCTGTGTTAGAAGCAGGAGCATCTAGCACATCCTTTCCATGTGAGACATGAGTTACTTTTGGAAAGGAATACTTCGTGACTTAGGCTCGGTTTGCTCAAACAGCCAGTTTAGCGGAGTTGAAGAAACACTTGTATCTCTCCAATGCAAACCATCTCTATTAGAAGTTGCAGCATCTAGCATATTTCTTGCCTGCTAGATTTGAGTTAGCTTTGTATGCACTACTTCCTGCAAATCTTTCTTTTCAAGGTGGAGGAAGACTCATTTTGTTCCAAATTGGTCTGTTCAGCTGAGTTTCAGAAGCATTTGTATCTCTTGAAAGAAAACCAGCTGTGTTATAAGCTGGAGCATCTGCAGCATTGTTTGTAGCTGGAGACTGAGTTAGGTTTTGAAAACAAACACTTCCTCCAACGTCATGACTATAAGGATGTGCTATGCTCTGTTTGCTTCAAATTCCTTATTCTGCTGAGTTGAAGAAACTCATGTAACTCTCATAGGAAAATCAACTACAGTACAAGTGGCAGCATCTAGCACATGGTTCTTGGTGAGGACTGAATTTGTGTTTGAAAGGAATGTTTCCTGAAATTCATAGTTTTCAGGGTGGAGAAAAGCTCCTTTTGCGACCAAGAGACCTGTTGGCTTAGTTGAAGAAACATTGAATCTCTCCAAAGAAAACCATCGATGTTAGAAGCGGGAACATCTGGAACATTGTTTCTAGGTGAGAATAGAGTTAGTTTTTGAAACAATTACTTCCTGCAACTTAGGGGTTTCAAGGAGGACATATGTTCCGTTTGCTTCAAATTTCCTATTTAGTTGAGTTAAAGAAACAAAGGTACCTCTCATCAGAAAGCCGTCTTTGAAACTAGCAGGAGCATTGAGTATTTTTTTCCCTTGTGAGAAAAGAATTAGTGTTGAAGGGAACACTTCCCTCAACTCCTACTATCAAGGAGGAGTAAGGCTCATTTGTTTTAAATATGCCTATTCCACTCAGCTGAAGAAACACATTTCTCTCTATAGAAAATCATCGGTGTAAGAAGCATGAGCAACCACCAGTTGGATTCCTCTTAAGAACTGAGTTAGGTTTTGAAAGGAATACCTCCTACAAACCATAGTTTTCAAGGTAGAGCATGGCTCATTTTGTTTGAAATACTCCTATTGAATTAAGTGGAAGAAACACATGTATCACTCAACGGAATCCCATCTGTGTTAGAAGCACGAGCATCTAGCACATTGTTTCCCTGTGAGAATTGAATTAACTTCTGAAAGGAGTACTTCCTACAAATATTCATTTTCAAGGTAGACAAAGGATAATTTTGTTCCAAGTAGGCCTATTCAGTGAGGTGATGAAACACATATATCTCTCGACGGAATGACGGCTGTATTAGAAGCATGAGCTTTCAGCACAGGGTTTTCTTGTGAGTACTGGGTTGGTTTTGAAAGGTATATTTCCTGCAATACATGGGTTTCAAGGTGGAGAAATGATCATTTTGTTCCAAATAGAAATATTCAGCTAAGCTGAGGAAAAACATGTGTTCTCGAAAGAATGCCACCTGTGGTAGAAGCAATAGGATCTAGCACTTTGATTCCCTTTTGTAATTGAGGTAGTTTGTGGCAGGATTTCCTCCTGCAAATCCTAGATTTCAAAGTGGATAAAGGATCATTTTGTTCCAAAAAGACCTCTTCTGGAAAATTGAAGAAAGACATGTATCTCTCAGAAGCACGCCATGTGTGTTAGAAGGTGCACCATGTATAATATTGATTCCATGTGAGAATTGAGTTCATTTTTGAAAACTATTATTCCTACAACTTATGTGTTTTCAGCTGGAAATAGGCTCTTATAGGTCAAAATTGGCCATTCAGCTTAATTGAAAGAACACACAAATCACCCCAAGAATCACAATCTATGATAAACACTGCAGCATCTTGCACATTGTTTCCCTGTATGTTTTAGGTCAGTTCTGGAAAGGTATAGTAACAGCATCACGTAGTTCTCAAGGCGCAGAAAGGCACATTTTGTCCCAAATGGGCATATTCAGATGAGGAGAAGAACACATGTATCTCTTCAAAGAAAGCCATCTATGTTAGATGCTGAAGCTTCAAGCACATTGCTTTCCTGTGAGAATTATGCATGTTTTAGAAAGGAATACTTTCTGTAACTAAGGTGCTTCAAGAAGCTCACAGTTTCTCAGTGCAACAAGTTGGTCTATTCAGCTGAGTTGAATAAATACATATGTCTCTCCAAAGAACACTGTCTGTGTCAGAAGCTGCAACATTTAGCACATTGACGCCCTGAGAGAATAGAGTTAAACTTTAAAAGGAATGTTGTCTGCAAACTTGAATGGTCAAGGAGCAGAAAGGCACTTTTCGTTCCAAGTATGCCTATTCAGCTGACTTGAAGACACACATGTATCTCTCGAAAGAAATCCACCTATGTTAGAAGCTGCAGCATCGAACACATTGTTTTCCTGTGAGTACAGAGTTATGCTTTAAAAGGAATATTTTCTGCAATTAAGAGTTTTCAATGTGGAGAATAGGATTTTTGCTTTCAAATTGGCCTAGACATATGAGTTGATGAAACACAAAAATCTCTCAAAAGAAAACCATCCGTATTAGGAAGAGGAACAACTAGCACATGGTTCCCTTGTGAGAATTGAGTTTGTTCTTAAAAGAATATTTCCTGCATATGCCAGTTTCCAAGGTGGAGAAGGCTCATTTTGTTGCAAAAATATCTCTTTGGTTTACTTGAAGAAGCACCTAGGTCTCTGGAAAGAAAACAATCTGTGTTAGAAGGAGGAGCATCTAGACCACTGTTTCCCTGTTAGAATTGAACTAGGTTTTGAAAGGAGTACTTCCTGCAAATCATAGTTTTCAAGGTGGAGAAAGGATCATTTTGTTCCAAGTAGGCCTAATTTACTAAGTTGAAGGAACACATGTATCTCTCCAAGGAAAGCCATCAGTGTTACAACTGCAGCATCTAGCACACAGTTTCGCTTTGAAAACTGAGTGAGTTCTTAAAGAAACACTCCTTGCAAAGCATCGTTTTCAAGGTGGGGAAAGGCTCATTTTGTTCATGTAGGCCTATTTGGCTCAGTTGATGTAACACGTATATCTCACAAAACAACATCGTCGGTATTAGAGGGAGAAGCACCCAGCACATGGTTTGCCTTTGAGAATTGAGTAAGGTTTGGAAAGGGATACGTGCCGGAAGACATGGTTTTCAACGTGGAGCAAGAATCATTTTGTTCCAAAGACACACATTCAGCCAAGATGACGAAACACATGTGTCTCAAAAAGAAACCCATCCTTGTTAGAAGCAGGATCATCTCGTACCTTGTTGCTCTTTGGGAACTGAGTTAGTTTTTGAAAGTTCTTCCTGCAAATCATTGTACCTTTTCAAGGTACAGAAAGGATCTTTTCATTGCCAATAGGCCTGTTCAGATAAGTTGAAGAAACTCATATATCTCTAAAAAGGAAACCGTGTGGGTTTCAAGCTGTAGCATCTCGCTCATTGTTTCCACGTGAGAATTATGTTAGGTTTCTGTGAGGAATAGTTCCTGCATATCACAATATTCCAGGTGAAGATTGGCTCACGTTGTTCCAAATAGGCCTATTCGGCTGAGGTGAAAAAACACAGGTGTCTCTCCAAGGAAAACCGTCTATGTTAGAAGTTGAAGCATCAAGCACATTGTTTCTCTGTGAGAATTGAGTAAGTTTTTGAAAGTAATACTTCCTGAAACTAAGGAGCTTGAAGAAGCAGAGAGGCTTTTTTGCTCCAGTTTGGCATATTCAGCTGAGTTGAAGAGATGCATGTATCTTTTGAAATAAAACCATGTATGCTAGAAGCTGAAGCATCTAGCACATTGATTCTCTGTGAGTAAGGATTCAAGCTTTGAAAGGAATATTGTCTGCAAATAAGAATTTTCAAGGTGGAGAAAGGCACCTTTAGTTCCAAGAGACCGATACAACGGCAATGAGGACACACAAATATCTCTTGAAAGAAAATCATCTGTATTAGCAAAAGAAGCATCTAGCAAATCGTTTCCCTCTGAGAATTCAGATGGTTCATTGAAGGAACACTTCCTGCATATCCCTGTTTTCTGGGAAGAGAAAGACTCCAACTGCTACAGAAATGCCTGTTTGGCTAATTGGAAGAAACCTATGTGTCCTTCGGAAGAAAACCATCTGTGTTAGAAGCAGGAGCATCTAGCACATCCTTTCCATGTGAGACATGAGTTACTTTTGGAAAGGAATACTTCGTGACTTAGGCTCAGTTTGCTCAAACAGCCAGTTTAGCGGAGTTGAAGAAACACTTGTATCTCTCCAATGCAAACCATCTCTATTAGAAGTTGCAGCATCTAGCATAATTCTTGCCTGCTAGATTTGAGTTAGCTTTGTATGGACTACTTCCTGCAAATCTTTCTTTTCAAGGTGGAGGAAGACTCATTTTGTTCCAAATTGGTCTGTTCAGCTGAGTTTCAGAAGCATTTGTATCTCTTGAAAGAAAACCAGCTGTGTTATAAGCTGGAGCATCTGCAGCATTGTTTGTAGCTGGAGACTGAGTTAGGTTTTGAAAACAAACACTTCCTCCAACGTCATGACTATAAGGATGTGCTATGCTCTGTTTGCTTCAAATTCCTTATTCTGCTGAGTTGAAGAAACTCATGTAACTCTCATAGGAAAATCAACTACAGTACAAGTGGCAGCATCTAGCACACGGTTCTTGGTGAGGACTGAATTTGTGTTTGAAAGGAATGTTTCCTGAAATTCATAGTTTTCAGGGTGGAGAAAAGCTCCTTTTGCAAACAAGAGACCTGTTGGCTTAGTTGAAGAAACATTGAATCTCTCCAAAGAAAACCATCGATGTTAGAAGCGGGAACATCTGGAACATTGTTTCTAGGTGATAATAGAGTTAGTTTTTGAAACAATTACTTCCTGCAACTTAGGGGTTTCAAGGAGGACATATGTTCCGTTTGCTTCAAATTTCCTATTTAGTTGAGTTTAAGAAACAAAGGTACCTCTCATCAGAAAGCCGTCTTTGAAACTAGCAGGAGCATTGAGTATTTTTTCCCTTGTGAGAAAAGAATTAGTGTTGAAGGGAACACTTAACTCAACTCCTACTATCAAGGAGGAGTAAGGCTCATTTGTTTTAAATATGCCTATTCCACTCAGCTGAAGAAACACATTTCTCTCTATAGAAAATCATCGGTGTAAGAAGCATGAGCAACCACCAGTTGGATTCCTCTTAAGAACAGAGTTAGGTTTTGAAAGGAATACCTCCTACATACCATAGTTTTCAAGGTAGAGCATGGCTCATTTTGTTTGAAATACTCCTATTGAATTAAGTGGAAGAAACACATGTATCTCTCAACGGAAACCCATCTGTGTTAGAAGCACGATCATCTAGCACATTGTTTCCCTGTGAGAATTGAATTAACTTCTGAAAGTTGTACTTCCTACAAATATTCATTTTCAAGGTAGACGAAGGATAATTTTGTTCCAAGTAGGCCTATTCAGTGAAGTGATGAAACACATATATCTCTCGACGGAATGACGG
Source organism: Castor canadensis (assembly GCF_047511655.1). Classification (NCBI taxonomy): domain Eukaryota; kingdom Metazoa; phylum Chordata; class Mammalia; order Rodentia; family Castoridae; genus Castor; species Castor canadensis. Next base: position 72,763,657 of record NC_133394.1, on the reverse strand, counting down.
TTGTATTAGAAGCATGAGCTTTCAGAACAGGGTTTTCTTGTGAGTACTGGGTTGGTTTTGAAAGGTATATTTCCTGCAATACATGGGTTTCAAGGTGGAGAAATGATCATTTTGTTCCAAATAGAAATATTCAGCTAAGCTGAGGAAAAACATGTGTTCTCTAAAGAATGCCACCTGTGGTAGAAGCAATAGGATCTAGCACTTTGACTCCCTTTTGTAATTGAGGTAGTTTGTGGCAGGATTTCCTCCTGCAAATCCTAGATTTCAAAGTGGATAAAGGATCATTTTGTTCCAAAAAGACCTCTTCTGGAAAGTTGAAGAAAGACATGTATTTCTCAGAAGCACGCCATGTGTGTTAGAAGGTGCACCATGTATAATATTGATTCCATGTGAGAATTGAGTTCATTTTTGAAAACTATTATTCCTACAACTTATGTGTTTTCAGCTGGAAATAGGCTCTTATAGGTCAAAATTGGCCATTCAGCTTAATTGAAAAAACACACAAATCACCCCAAGAATCACAATCTATGATAAACACTGCAGCATCTTGCACATTGTTTCCCTGTATGTTTTAGGTCAGTTCTGGAAAGGTATAGTAACAGCATCACATAGTTCTCAAGGCGCAGAAAGGCACATTTTGTCCCAAATGGGCATATTGAGATGAGGAGAAGAACACATGTATCTCTTCAAAGAAAGCCATCTATGTTAGATGCTGAAGCTTCAAGCACATTGCTTTCCTGTGAGAATTATGCATGTTTTAGAAAGGAATACTTTCTGTAACTAAGGTGCTTCAAGAAGCTCACAGTTTCTCAGTGCAACAAGTTGGTCTATTCAGCTGAGTTGAATAAATACATATGTCTCTCCAAAGAACACTGTCTGTGTCAGAAGCTGCAACATTTAGCACATTGACGCCCTGAGAGAATAGAGTTAAACTTTAAAAGGAATGTTGTCTGCAAACTTGAATGGTCAAGGAGCAGAAAGGCACTTTTCGTTCCAAGTATGCCTATTCAGCTGACTTGAAGACACACATGTATCTCTCGAAAGAAATCCACCTATGTTAGAAGCTGCAGCATCGAACACATTGTTTTCCTGTGAGTACAGAGTTATGCTTTAAAAGGAATATTTTCTGCAATTAAGAGTTTTCAATGTGGAGAATAGGATTTTTGCTTTCAAATTGGCCTAGACATATGAGTTGATGAAACAGAAAAATCTCTCAAAAGAAAACCATCCGTATTAGGAAGAGGAACAACTAGCACATGGTTCACTTGTGAGAATTGAGTTTGTTCTTAAAAGAATATTTCCTGCATATACCAGTTTCCAAGGTGGAGAAGGCTCATTTTGTTGCAAAAATATCTCTTTGTTTTACTTGAAGAAGCACATAGGTCTCTCGAAAGAAAACAATCTGTGTTAGAAGGAGGAGCATCTAGACCACTGTTTCCCTGTTAGAATTGAACTAGGTTTTGAAAGGAGTACTTCCTGCAAATCATAGTTTTCAAGGTGGAGAAAGGATCATTTTGTTCCAAGTAGGCCTAATTTACTAAGTTGAAGGAACACATGTATCTCTCCAAGGAAAGCCATCAGTGTTACAACTGCAGCATCTAGCACACAGTTTCTCTTTGAAAACTGAGTGAGTTCTTAAAGAAACACTCCTTGCAAATCATCGTTTTCAAGGTGGAGAAAGGCTCATTTTGTTCATGTAGGCCTATTTGGCTCAGTTGATGTAACACGTTTATCTCACAAAACATCACCATCGGTATTAGAGGGAGAAGCACCCAGCACATGGTTTGCCTTTGAGAATTGAGTAAGGTTTGGAAAGGGATACGTCCCGGAAGACATGGTTTTTGACGTGGAGCAAGAATCATTTTGTTCCAAAGACACACATTCAGCCAAGATGACGAAACACATGTGTCTCAAAAAGAAACACATCCCTGTTAGAAGCAGGATCATCTCGTACCTTGTTGCCCTTTGGGAACTGAGTTAGTTTTTGAAAGTTCTTCCTGCAAATCATTGTACCTTTTCAAGGTACAGAAAGGATCTTTTCATTGCCAATTAGCCTGTTCACATAAGTTGAAGAAACACATGTATCTCTCCAAAGGAAACCATGTGGGTTTCAAGCTGTAGCATCTCGCTCATTGTTTCCACGTGAGAATTATGTTAGGTTTCTGAGAGGAATAGTTCCTGCATATCATAATATTCCAGGTGAAGATTGGCACACGTTGTTCCAAATAGGCCTATTCGGCTGAGGTGAAAAAACACAGGTGTCTCTCCAAGGAAAACCGTCTATGTTAGAAGTTGAAGCATCAAGCACATTGTTTCTCTGTGAGAATTGAGTAAGTTTTTGAAAGTAATACTTCCTGAAACTAAGGAGCTTGAAGAAGCAGAGAGGCTTTTTTGCTCCAGTTTGGCATATTCAGCTGAGTTGAAGAGATGCATGTATCTTTTGAAATAAAACCATGTATGATAGAAGCTGAAGCATCTAGCACATTGATTCTCTGTGAGTAAGGATTCAAGCTTTGAAAGGAATATTGTCTGCAAATAAGAATTTTCAAGGTGGAGAAAGGCACCTTTAGTTCCAAGAGACCGATAGAACGGCAATGAGGACACACAAATATCTCTTGAAAGAAAATCATCTGTATTAGCAAAAGAAGCATCTAGCAAATCGTTTCCCTCTGAGAATTCAGATGGTTCATTGAAGGAACACTTCCTGCATATCCCTGTTTTCTGGGAAGAGAAAGACTCCAACTGCTACAGAAATGCCTGTTTGGCTAATTGGAAGAAACCTATGTGTCCTTTGGAAGAAAACCATCTGTGTTAGAAGCAGGAGCATCTAGCACATACTTTCCATGTGAGACTTGAGTTACTTTTGGAAAGGAATAGTTCCTGACTTAGGCTCGGTTTGCTCAAACAGCCAATTTAGCGGAGTTGAAGAAACACTTGTATCTCTCCAATGCAAACCATCTCTATTAGAAGTTGCAGCATCTAGCATATTTCTTGCCTGCTAGATTTGAGTTAGCTTTGTATGGACTACTTCCTGCAAATCTTTCTTTTCAAGGTGGAGAAAGACTCATTTTGTTCCAACTTGGTCTGTTCAGCTGAGATTCAGAAGCATTTGTATCTCTTGAAAGAAAACCAGCTGTGTTATAAGCTGGAGCATCTGCAGCATTGTTTATAGCTGGAGACTGAGTTAGGTTTTGAAAACAAACACTTCCTCCAACGTCATGACTATAAGGATGTGCTATGCTCTGTTTGCTTCAAATTCCTTATTCTGCTGAGTTGAAGAAACTCATGTAACTCTCATAGGAAAATCAACTACAGTACAAGCGGCAGCATCTAGCACATGGTTCTTGGTGAGGACTGAATTTGTGTTTGAAAGGAATGTTTCCTGAAAATCATAGTTTTCAGGGTGGAGAAAAGCTCCTTTTGCAAACAAGAGACCTGTTGGCTTAGTTGAAGAAACATTGAATCTCTCCAAAGAAAACCATCGATGTTAGAAGCGGGAACATCTGGAACATTGTTTCTAGGTAATAATAGAGTTAGTTTTTGAAACAATTACTTCCTGCAACTTAGGGGTTTCAAGGAGGACATATGTTCCGTTTGCTTCAAATTTCCTATTTAGTTGAGTTTAAGAAACAAAGGTACCTCTCATCAGAAAGCCGTCTTTGAAACTAGCAGGAGCATTGAGTATTTTTTCCCTTGTGAGAAAAGAATTAGTGTTGAAGGGAACACTTAACTCAACTCCTACTATCAAGGAGGAGTAAGGCTCATTTGTTTTAAATATGCCTATTCCACTCAGCTGAAGAAACACATTTCTCTCTATAGAAAATCATCGGTGTAAGAAGCATGAGCAACCACCAGTTGGATTCCTCTTAAGAACAGAGTTAGGTTTTGAAAGGAATACCTCCTACATACCATAGTTTTCAAGGTAGAGCATGGCTCATTTTGTTTGAAATACTCCTATTGAATTAAGTGGAAGAAACACATGTATCTCTCAACGGAAACCCATCTGTGTTAGAAGCACGATCATCTAGCACATTGTTTCCCTGTGAGAATTGAATTAACTTCTGAAAGGAGTACTTCCTACAAATATTCATTTTCAAGGTAGACGAAGGATAATTTTGTTCCAAGTAGGCCTATTCAGTGAGGTGATGAAACACATATATCTCTCGATGGAATGACGGTTGTATTAGAAGCATGAGCTTTCAGAACAGGGTTTTCTTGTGAGTACTGGGTTGGTTTTGAAAGGTATATTTCCTGCAATACATGGGTTTCAAGGTGGAGAAATGATCATTTTGTTCCAAATAGAAATATTCAGCTAAGCTGAGGAAAAACATGTGTTCTCTAAAGAATGCCACCTGTGGTAGAAGCAATAGGATCTAGCACTTTGATTCCCTTTTGTAATTGAGGTAGTTTGTGGCAGGATTTCCTCCTGCAAATCCTAGATTTCAAAGTGGATAAAGGATCATTTTGTTCCAAAAAGACCTCTTCTGGAAAGTTGAAGAAAGACATGTATCTCTCAGAAGCACGCCATGTGTGTTAGAAGGTGCACCATGTATAATATTGATTCCATGTGAGAATTGAGTTCATTTTTGAAAACTATTATTCCTACAACTTATGTGTTTTCAGCTGGAAATAGGCTCTTATAGGTCAAAATTGGCCATTCAGCTTAATTGAAAGAACACACAAATCACCCCAAGAATCACAATCTATGATAAACACTGCAGCATCTTGCACATTGTTTCCCTGTATGTTTTAGGTCAGTTCTGGAAAGGTATAGTAACAGCATCACGTAGTTCTCAAGGCGCAGAAAGGCACATTTTGTCCCAAATGGGCATATTCAGATGAGGAGAAGAACACATGTATCTCTTCAAAGAAAGCCATCTATGTTAGATGCTGAAGCTTCAAGCACATTGCTTTCCTGTGAGAATTATGCATGTTTTAGAAAGGAATACTTTCTGTAACTAAGGTGCTTCAAGAAGCTCACAGTTTCTCAGTGCAACAAGTTGGTCTATTCAGCTGAGTTGAATAAATACATATGTCTCTCCAAAGAACACTGTCTGTGTCAGAAGCTGCAACATTTAGCACATTGACGCCCTGAGAGAATAGAGTTAAACTTTAAAAGGAATGTTGTCTGCAAACTTGAATGGTCAAGGAGCAGAAAGGCACTTTTCGTTCCAAGTATGCCTATTCAGCTGACTTGAAGACACACATGTATCTCTCGAAAGAAATCCACCTATGTTAGAAGCTGCAGCATCGAACACATTGTTTTCCTGTGAGTACAGAGTTATGCTTTAAAAGGAATATTTTCTGCAATTAAGAGTTTTCAATGTGGAGAATAGGATTTTTGCTTTCAAATTGGCCTAGACATATGAGTTGATGAAACACAAAAATCTCTCAAAAGAAAACCATCCGTATTAGGAAGAGGAACAACTAGCACATGGTTCCCTTGTGAGAATTGAGTTTGTTCTTAAAAGAATATTTCCTGCATATGCCAGTTTCCAAGGTGGAGAAGGCTCATTTTGTTGCAAAAATATCTCTTTGGTTTACTTGAAGAAGCACATAGGTCTCTCGAAAGAAAACGATCTGTGTTAGAAGGAGGAGCATCTAGACCACTGTTTCCCTGTTAGAAGTGAACTAGGTTTTGAAAGGAGTACTTCCTGCAAATCATAGTTTTCAAGGTGGAGAAAGGATCATTTTGTTCCAAGTAGGCCTAATTTACTAAGTTGAAGGAACACATGTATCTCTCCAAGGAAAGCCATCAGTGTTACAACTGCAGCATCTAGCACACAGTTTCTCTTTGAAAACTGAGTGAGTTCTT